>NC_052627.1:54454904-59254904 GCF_016161935.1 Mauremys reevesii | reverse complement strand
TTGTGACTGAACACCTTGGGGGGAAATTGTATGTCTCCTGTTCTGTTTTACCTGCATTCTGCCATATATTTCAGGTCACAGCAGTCTCGGAGAGTGACCCAGCACATGTTTGTTTTAAGAACACTTTCACAGCAGATTTGACAAAACGCAAAGATGGTACCAATGTGAGATTTCTAAAAATAGCTACAACACCCAACCCAAGGTTTAAGAATCTGAAGTGCCATCCAAAATCTGAGAGGGATGAGGTGTGGAGCACGTTTTCAGAAGACTTAAAAAGAGCAACACTCAGATATGGAAACTACAAAATCTGAACCACCAAAAAAGAAAATCAACCGTCTGCTGGTGGCCTCTGAATCAGATGCTGAAAATGAACATGTGTCTGTCCACACTGCTTTGGATCGTTTTCGAGCAGAACCCGTCATCAGCATGGACGCATATCCTCTGGAATGGTGGTTGAAGCATGAAGGGACATGTAAATCTTTAGCACGTAAATATCTTGCACTGCTGGCTACAACAGTGCCATGTGAATGCCTGCTCTCACTTTCAGGTGACATTGTAAACAAGAAGTGGGCAGCATTATCTCCTGCAAATTGTAACCAAACTTGTTTGTCTGAGCGATTGGTTGAAATAGGACTGAGTGGACATGCAGGCTCTAAAATTTTACATTTGTTTTATTTTTGAATGCAGTTTTTTGTACATGAACATACAAATGTAGAATTAACTTTCATGATAAAGAGATTGCACTATAGAACTTGTATTAGGTGAATTGAGGAAAAAAAATTTTTTTACAGTGCAAATACTTGTAATCAAAAATAAATATAAAGTGAGCACTGTACACTTTTTATTCCATGTTGTAATTGAAATCAATATATATGAAAATGTAGAAAACATCCAAAATATATAAATAAATGGTATTCTATTATTTAACAGCGCAGTTAACTGCGCTTAATTTTTTTAATCGATTGACCGCCCCAGTTTTTTCTTAAACACATTAGAAATAGCTTTTGACTACTCTCATTTTATTGGAGGACTTTGTCAAGCTCTTAGTAAGAGCTGAACAGTGATGTCACATGAGGAAATAGTTTATTTAAATAAAATATAGGTCAGGTCTATCTGGGCACATGGTATCTATGTGCAATTGTTTTTATACACTGTCAATACAGTGAGAAACGATGCACAGCTTCTGGTTATCTTTGAAATGGATTTATTTAGGGCTTTATAGAATCATAGAAATATAGGACTGGAAGGGACCTCAAGAGGTGATCTAGTCCATCCCCCTGAAGCCGGATCAAGTATACTAGACTGTCACTAACAGGTGTTTGTCTAACCTGTTTTTAAAACTTCCAGTGACGACGATTCCACAACCTCCCTTGATAACTTGTTCTAGTGCTTTAAAAAAAAAAGGGGGGGGGGGATTCAGTCATATTGATCCCAAGGGAAGGGAACACAAATTTTAGATAGCTATCACATTAGGTTTGTACTCTTGCCTTGCCATATAGGCATTACAATTACCTACCCAGTTACCAAATGTGATATCTATGGATGAAACTGTTGAAAGAGCAGGATACTGTCTCTACTGTGTTCTTACAGGAGACCCATTTTAAAGGGTCATTGTCAAGGCAATTTAGTTCCAAGATCTGTTTTGTGCGTAAAAAAACAAAAAAAGATTTTTACATTGCTCCATAATAAAAACAGAAATGTTTCCATTAAAGGAATAATAAAATTGAAACTGATTAGAAACTGACTAAAAAGTAAAATTGATTTGGGTATAGCCATGGTTGCTTGTGAATGAAATGAACCAGGGTGAATAAAAAGCAAAGATTTAAAAAAAAAATTAAAACTGGATTTTTTTATTGAAATTGGATTTTATTTGATAAAGATAGTTTTTAATTAAGATAAATTATAGCTCAAAGATATCTCATGGAATAGGGATTATAAATTCTAATTCTACAGTATGATAATATATTCATGTAATGTTTAAGAAAAGTTTTGTTAATGAGTTCCAATAGTTCATGGATTAGGAACCCAATTTTATGGGGCTTCCAGGGCTTCTGTATGGATTATTTAGGTTAATTTCTCTATCTACCCAATGAGACTCAGTGCTCAGTCTAGAAGATACCATCAGAGATACTTAGTTTTGCAGTTCTCAAACTGTGGATTTGTCTCCAGAGATAACATTTTGTTGTTAACAAAAATGTTTTAAAAATAAATTAATAATAGAGATGAGAAATAACAGACTTCAATGCTATTATCCCACGGCTAATTTGTGTACACAGAGTTAATCCCTTACCTCTCTGTAAAAGTGCAAAGTTTCAAAAAATTCAATGACTAGAAGATTGTTGAGGGTGGAATAGACCTTGGCAAGGAGAAGAAGTCTGGAGATAAATGTGAGAAGGTAGGGACAGGCAGTAGAAACAAAGTTAAACTGTTTGAGCAGCATATTCCAGAAGTCTTGAGGTCTTTCTGAGTGTAGCCTTCATTGATTTGAGATCTACCATACCATTCTCTCACTAAAAGAGAAAACCTATCATGACAGCAGGCCATAAAAGAGACCCAGTTTGGGAATATTTTAATGAAGTTCCTCTACCTGTGGGTAACACAGGCATGCGTGCAAAATGCAAACAATGCAACAAAGAAATGCAAGGCCTGGTTGCCCAAATGAAACAGCATCATGAGAAGTGTTCCTTCTCAGGAGGAAACTGCATTGAAGATGATGGAAGGAACATGTCTGAACATGCAGGATTTTCAGGTTGATAAACTTTTTTATTTCATACTCCTTTCTTTAGGACTGCTTGTCTTCCTTCTGGACTATTCTTGAATTCTCATGCATGAGCAAAAAATACAGTTGTTACTCTATGATGCTATCATTTTAGATGCAGTTGTGATAAAAAAAATAAATAGCTGAAATAGGCAGATCTTCCTTTTACAATTTCACCTTTAAAGCAGTACTGAGTGTCAGGGATTGCAATGAGTAATTCTAAATGAGCAGCATGGTAATAATAATTAAATAACTGCATGGTCTTATTTTGTTTAGGAGAATCCATCCTCAACATACAGGATTCTGAAGACTATCCCACTTCAAGATCACCATAATTTTCTATAGTTTCAGAGTTATCTGCCAATGATAGTGTTTCAGTCACATCATGTATGTCATATAGCCACAGCATATCACCTGTAGCAAAAAGAAGAAAAATTCTCATCTTAATCCAGAAACAGCCATAGGTAAGTTTGCGATAAGAACCAACAGATTACAAAAAGAGGTAATTGATGAATAAATTGCCCAGTTTGTTTATGCAACAAATTCTCCTTTCTGTATGATTGAGAACCCACACTTCATTAACATGATTCAATCATTAAGACCAGGATACAGTCCACCCAACAGAGAGATGTTCTGGGCAAATTGCTGGATAAAGAGAAATTGAGCAGTTTGCAAAAGGTCTAGAGGGCAAAATTGTTAACCTGAGTCTTGATGAGTGGAGCAATGTCCACAATGATCCTGTCGTATGTGCTTGTGTGACAACAGAAGAAGGGAATGTCTTCCTTCCAGAGACAATTGATATATCAGGAAATGCACACAAAGCAGAATACTTACAAGAAGTAGCAGTAAAAGCTATAAAAAACAGTGAAAAACAATTCAAATGTCTGGTATGCAGCTTTTTCAGACAATGCTGCAAATGTATCCAAGATGAGAAGAAATTATTTAGAAGAAAGTGAAGAGAGTCCCAAGCTAATAACATACAGTTGCAGTGCTCATTTGATGCATCTCCTAGCCAAAGACTTCAGTGTTCCAGAAATAAAGGCTAATGTTGTTGAAATTTCAAAATTCTTCCCTAACAACCACTTTGCAGCAGTTGCTCTGAAAAAAGTGGGAGGAATCAAGCTAACTCTCCCACAAGACGTGCGATGGAACTCAGGAGTGGACTGTTTTGAGCACTGTATCAAGAACTGGCCTAAGCTGATGACAGTTTATGAACAAAATCGTGAAAAAATAGATGGCACTGTCACAGCCAAAGTTCTCAACATTGGGCTTAAGAGAAACGTTGAACACGCGCTGAGTACCCTGAAGCCTATTTCTGTAGCCTTGAACAAAATGCAGGGAAATAGCTGTTTTATTGCTGACGCTGTTGAAATTTGGAAGGAACTGAGTGAGATCTTAAAAAGAGAAATATGCAATGACAGAGTTAAAATACAAGCTTAAAAAAATGAATGGGACAATCACTATCTCCAGCTCATTTTCTTGACAATATTCTCAATACTTGGTACCAGGGTCAAACCTTAACTGCTGAAGAAGAGAAGTTGGCTATGATATGGACATCCAGCAATTATCCCTTCGTAATGCCAACTATAATAAACTCCAGAGCTAAGGGTGAACCATGCAAGAAATATATGTTTGCTGATGATGTTTTAAAGAAAGTCACACCAGTGAACTGGTGGAAGTCACTTAAGGATTTGGATTCAGAGACTGTTGAAGACAATGTCACTTTTAACAGCAGTAGCTTCTTCTGCCAGTGTAGAAAGAATATTTTCTTCCTTTGGACTAATTCATTCCAAACTGAGAAATCGTTTGGGACCTGAAAAAGCAGGAAAGTTGTTTTTCTTGTCCAGATTATGAACAAACAGGAAAATGAAGGTGAAGAAGACTGAGTTAGCTGCAGAAGCCAATATTTTAAATTTCTCATGTGACCTGGCTGATGTAGTTGATTTAGTTGTTTGGGGTTTTTTTTTTGTTTGTTTGTTTGTTTGTTAGTTTTTGTTTCTTTAATATTTCATTTAACTATTTTAGTTAGACATTTTTAACAAAAACAAACCTGATTTTAAGAAACATAAATGTTTAACTAAATTCAAAAATTCATATGCTTGTTTTGTTAAAATCTTATGTTTGCTTTTGAAGAAAAAATCCAGAATACATAACATTGTTATTTTGGTTAAATAAAACAATTTAAATGTCTGTCTGGTGATGTTCTCCTCCTAATACAGCATGGCAAGAAAATCCTCCAAATATTAATGATTAACCTGCTGAATTGGAGATACTTCACCTCCCAATGACTTCATAAATATCTGCTTCAATTACCTTTCTTTGGTAAATGAAATAACTAAACTATCATTCATTTTCTGATATAGTGGTAAAATTAATCTGAAAAGTTTTCAAAGTAAATCACTTAAAAATGTATAGTGTGTTTCTTCTAAAAATGAAACCTACATCTATCTCTGAGTTGTGAAGAATATGTATTAAGGTTATAATAACCAACAAGAATGCACTTTTATGTAGAAATCCATGATTAAATAGACAGGGGCGGCTCTAGGAATTTCGCCACCCCAAGCATGGCGGCACACCGCGGGGGGGCGCTCTGGCGGTCGCCGGTCCCGCAGCTCCGGTGGACCTCCCACAGAGGTGCCTGCGGAGGGTCCGCTGGTCCTGCGGGTCCAGTGGACCTCCCGCAGGCATGCCTGCGGATGCTCCACCAAAGCTGCGGGACCAGCGGACCCTCCGCAGGCACGCCTGCAGGAGGTCCACCGGAGCCTTGGGACCAGCAGACCCTCCGCAGGCACGCCTGCAGGAGGTCCACCGGAGCCGCCTGCCGCCCTCTCGGGGACAGGCAGAGCGCCCCCCGCGGCATGCCGCCCCAAGCACGCGCTTGGCGCGCTGGGGTCTGGAGCCGGCCCTGTAAATAGAGTCTTCCTGACTAGTGATTTAAATGACATCTACCCTCAAATGAACAAAGTAAAGAAACAATATATGTGGTGCCTATGGAAACTAAATTAGATTTTTCAAACTCCACTTCTAGTGATGCTGTCAGTTGCACATATAAGGAAATGCAGGTTTTTGTTTTAAATACATTATCTCTGTTTTTCACCTTTAGTGTCATCGATCTTATAAAGGTCTAATTTTCTCAAGTAGTAAAATCTTTTAAAATCACATTCTCTCAGGAACCTTAGCTGTCCTACAAAAAAACAATATCCTGTCCAAACAGTTATGTGAGCAGTATGGTTTTCCAGCCACACCTTAAGTAGCTGAAGATAAACTTAGATGTCCCAAAATAATATTGCTTACATGTTTCTTGATTCTTTTTTAGATCATGGTATTTCTCACTTGATCCTCCCATCTACAATCCTGAATTCAAAACAGCTCAACTTTTTTTCCTTTGCCTACAGCCAATTCCATATTAAGTACTGCACTATACTAAATAGGCAAACAGGGTTACAACTATAAATAAATTAGATATTAAGGGTCAGATTTTTAAAGGTATTTAGACACCTAAAAATCTGGTTCTATGAGCCTAATTCTTCTACTGTTACTTAAACTGAGTGGTATCTTACCCATGAGTAATCCCTTTGAAATCAAGGGCAATGCCTGCAAAGTAAGGCCCCAATCCTGCAAAGATTTAATTGTATTTAAATTTAAGCATTCAAGTAGTCCCACAGGGTTAACTGAGGCAGAAGTCTTTTGGAAAAAGTAGTGTGTGATCATGTAATTAAAGACTGTATCATAATGCACATAGAAGTTGAATTAAAATGACACAGATAACTTTGAATCTGGCATTTCCAAACTTTCAAATGCTTGATTTCATAACTTAAAGCCCTCACTTAGGAAAGCATTCCTTTTCAGTAAAGCACCTAAATGTGTGCTTTAAGCACATACTTCAGTCACTAAGACATGAACTTAATACTATTATTTAGCACTTCCACAATGATTTTCAGAGAGACAAACAAGCATTTAACCTGAGGGTCCTCAGTACAACTCTGCTAAGGGGTGAACATTATTTTTGACATATTACAGATAAGGAATCTGACCCAACTACTGTAAGATGGATTCATTCTATTTCAATCTTTGTCATTAGCCTTCAAGGTAGTAGTATAATCAAAATGATTAGAAATGGCTGATATTTGATTTCCAAATTGCATTATAAAAATCTTAGGTTTCTTGTAAATTAATGAATGAGTGTGCTTTGTGTAGTTATAAAATTCAAATGTAAAAGTGTCTCTCTGCCACCTAAAAGCTGGAAAGACTCTGAAACTTCTGGCTTTATCTGAAACTACAGGCTTTCCTGAAAAACACCACCTGAAGTTGTACTTGGAGTTGTTTGCACCACATAAATCTTAGCCCAGTGTTCTTCTCATGTAAAGATGGACCTAAGCTCATGTGGATTTCAGTACTAGTAGTCCTGGAAGGTCGCAGATAGTGGGATACCTTTGTGTACTAAAAACACACTGGTTCAGAACAAGGTATTGTTTGTAACTATTGTCTGTCACATAATAAATAAGGATATGTTTCCAAAGTGAACAAATAATGACCAGGCTCTACGCTCAAATGAAAACTCTTCATTGTTTTAGAAATCTGTCTTTAGCCAATGTTGGCCTTTTACACATTGGAGAGCACTTTAAAAAAAAGGTAATTCAATAGTGTGAGATTTTAGCCCAACTAAATGAGCCTCCAGAAGAGAATATATTTCAGAACAACATTCGTGCTATAATACAACATGGAAACAGTTTATCACTGTATGTTTTAAGATTTTGTAGAGTATCAAAATGTGATGCTGACAGACATGATGCCAGCTCTCGCCCAGGTTACAGGCATTAGCTAAGAACTAACAAACCCATAGCTGGAAACCAGACCAGTTCACCTGTATGCTAGTTTTGCTCATAATAGGTATTAGTCTGATAAGAATATTTAGTGTTTGGACTCTATAGGATGCTTGTAAGTTGCTGCATGCATTAATATCACTTATAGCATGGAATAGTGACATGACAAGAAAATATGTAAGTTTTGCTTTATAACTTTGAAAATGCTCTGAACTTGTGAACCTAGGCACAGGGATCATCCCCCCGTCCATCCAGAAGGACTATGAAAATCAGATGGGCCATCAAGGAACATCACAATACAAAACATTGGTTAAGGGCAGCAGCAGCAGTGCAGAAGGAAGGATGGCATGGTATGGTATTGCCACCCTTCCTTCTGCGCTGCTGCTGGCCAGCAGCTGCCACTTTCTGGCCACCCAGCTCTGAAGACAGCACAGAAGTAAAGGTAGCAATATCATGACCCCCCCTACAATAACCTTGCAATCCTCTCCACCAGGACCCCCAGTTTGAGTAACAGTAACTCTGGTCTTCACTGTGAAATCTGTATAGTATAGGGTTAAAGTACACAAAAGACCAGATTTCACAGTCCATGATGCGTTTTTCATGGCCATGAATTTGGTAGGGCCCTAGTTATACTAAATTAATGGTGTGCAAGAGTACAGAATCCTCTTAAGGAGCCAGTCAATGCAATGCAATTTTATTGAAAATGAAGAGGGATCCATTCCTCCACGTTAGCCAAAGGCTTTTCGTGTATAATTGCAAACATGTCTGCCACAGTTCTGAAGCTTGTCACAGATTCAGCTGTTAGTACTCAGAATAATATCACAATGAATTGGTTTGTGGAATTGTGAAATTTTTTATTCTGCTAACCTCTTTCTAAGAGAATGAGTCAGACAACCTTACATTCTAGTAGACACTGTTTGGGCTCTGAATCCTTCATTCTCCAGAGCATTAGAAAAAGTTCAGGGCCAAACCCCTGAGAATGACTGGGCTCATGTGTATATACCATTGGCCTCTACTGGATGGAACTAACATGGATTAACTGTGTGTCATAAGCACCAATACTGTCAACAACAAAAGTAGCCCCTCGTTTCATTCAAATCAGATGGACCCCAGTGCATTTTAGCAGGAAGATCTGAGTTATAAACCACTTGTTATGGTAAAGTACCAAGTGGCCATGATGTGCAGCATAATGATAATTATGATTTCCTAGGAGGCCATAGATTCATTACAATATGGTTCTAATGACATTCCAAATCCAAACAGAAAATTCATCCTCAAGGATGCGCCATACACCAAGCTAAAATTCAAGGACAAGTAACACTAAGATATGCAGAGATGGTACTTGTAACCTAGAGTGTTGCTGTTACATTGCTAGAGGCTTCTACTCTGTGAATATTGCCTGGGGATTGAGAATCAGGATGGGCAAATTGGTTAGAAAAAATAAGAGCCTTAAATCTTATTACAGACCCTGATCTGAACCCAGACCATTTAGATTAAATTAAATAAGGATCCACCTTCTTCCTATTCCTAATATTGATTCCATTTCTTTCTTCCTCTCTGGGTATGTGTACCTATTGGGTTCTGGGAACCTCTCTGGGTATGTGTACCTATTGGGTTCTGGGAACCTCTCTGGGTATGTGTACTATTGGGTTATCCGGGAGAGGGGGCGGGCGGAAGCCCGCCCCATTCTAACGGATCCCCACCCAGCCTAAGGGGAGGATCCACAGGGCCACGGAAACCCACTAAGTGCGGGGGACAACTAATAAAAGAACAGGGACAGGAGTGAGTTCAAAGGGTCATAAGGAGGGAGCCTGATGGGGACACCGAGCAGAGAACCCCGGACAGCGCCCACTGCTCCTCGAAGGCGTCAAGGGAGCCAGCGGACGCCGCCCAGAGGAACTCCGCCCGGAGACGTGAGTGGACAAGGGACCGGAAACAAGCCCCACAGTCGCAGGAGTCTCCGTCGGCCAACCTCCTCTCCCTGGTCATGTGGATGGCCTTTTTAGCCAGGGCGAGGAGGAGGTTGACCAGGAGGTCCCGCGACTTTGTGGGGCCACGGATAGGGAGTGCATGGATAAGGAGGTGAGGGGAAAAGTGCAGCCAGAAACGTAACAGAATGTCGGTGAGGAGCCGGTATAGGGGCTGCAACCTGGCGCACTCTAGGTAAACATGCGCCAGGGTCTCCCTCATGCCGCAGAAGGGGCAGGTGTCCGGGACAGGGGTAAACCGCGCCAAGTACACGCCCGTGCTCATGGCCCCGTGAAGGAGCCGCTAGCTGATATCCCCGGCGGGCCTCGGGACCAGGGTGGAGTACAGGCTGGCCCACCGGGGCTCCTCACCCTCCACAGGTGGCAAGAGGTCCCGCCACTTGGTGTCGGGGCGGGACACGAGGGTGAGGAAGTGAACGGTATGGAGCACGAGCGCGTAGAGTTGTTTCCTTGGCGCGGTTTGTAAAGGGACCGGCTGCTGATCGTGCTGCCGGCTGGCGGAGAAGGGGGGGGGGGGCCGGTCGGGTCCACGGGGCAGGGGCCCGATGAAGAGGTCCGGAGGGCTCGGGGTGGGGGGTGGGCGGGGCGTGCCCTCACGCAGGACCCGGTCGAGGTAAGCCCGAGCAGCGGCCTTCACCTCCTGTAGTACGCGCCGGGGAGTACAAGGTCTGGAGAGCCCCATCCGCCGAGCGAGCGTCAGGGGATCCAGCCAGTCTCCCCGGTCGTAGTCCAGGAGGTCCAGGACCAACCTCTGGCGCACCGCGGGGGACTCCGCCACCTGCACACGGAGCTGAGGGTTGTGTACTATTGGGTTATCCGGGAGAGGGGGCGGGCGGAAGCCCGCCCCATGCTAACGGATCCCCCCCCCAGCCTAAGGGGAGGATCCACAGGGCCACGGAAACCCACTAAGTGCGGGGGACAACTAATAAAAGAACAGGGACAGGGGTGAGGTCAAAGGGTCATAAGGAGGGAGCCTGACGGGGACACCGAGCAGAGAACCCCGGACAGCGCCCACTGCTCCTCGAAGGCGTCAAGGGAGCCAGCGGACGCCGCCCAGAGGAACTCCGCCCGGAGACGTGAGCGGACGAGGGATCGGAAACAAGCCCCACAGTCGCAGGAGTCTCCGTCGGCCAACCTCCCCTCCCTGGTCGCGTGGATGGCCTTTTTAGCCAGGGCGAGGAGGAGGTTGACCAGGAGGTCCCGCGACTTTGTGGGGCCACGGATAGGGAGTGCATGGATAAGGAGGTGAGGGGAAAAGTGCAGCCAGAAACGTAACAGAATGTCGGTGAGGAGCCGGTATAGGGGCTGCAACCTGGCGCACTCTAGGTAAACATGCGCCAGGGTCTCCCTCACGCCGCAGAAGGGGCAGGTGTCCGGGACAGGGGTGAACCGCGCCAGTACACGCCCGTGCTCACGGCCCGTGAAGGAGCCGCCAGCTGATATCCCGGCGGGCCTCGGGACCAGGGTGGAGTACAGGCTGGCCACGGGCTCCTCACCCTCCACAGGTGGCAGAGGTCCCGCCACTTGGTGTCGGGCGGGACACGAGGTGAGAAATGAACGGTATGGAGCACGGCGCGTAGAGTTGTTTCCTTGGCGCGGTTTGGAAACGGACCGGCTGCAGATCGTGCAGCCGGCTGGCGGAGAAGGGGCGGGGGGGCCGGTCGGGTCCACGGGGCAGGGGCCCAATGAAGAGGTCCGGAGGGCTCGGGGTGGGGGGTGGGCGGGGCGTGCCCTCACGCAGGACCCGGTCGAGGTAAGCCCGAGCAGCGGCCTTCACCTCCTGTAGTACGCGCCGGGGAGTACAAGGTCTGGAGAGCCCCATCCGCCGAGCGAGCGTCAGGGGATCCAGCCAGTCTCCCCGGTCGTAGTCCAGGAGGTCCAGGACCAACCTCTGGCGCACCGCGGGGGACTCCGCCACCTGCACACGGAGCTGAGGGTTGTGTAGCAGGGTGGTTACCCGCTCCTGGCCTGAGGGGTTTAAAAGCAGCCCTGGAGAGGGCTGCAGCTCTAAAAGCTGGGCTGATTGGGGAAGCAGCCACAGCTGGGCCATGCCCCAATCAGGCCACAGCTGGCCTGTATAAAAAGGCTGGGAGCCAAGCACTCAGCAGTTTTCCTCTGCCTGTAGAGAGAGATGGGCCTCGTTGCAGGGTGCTAGAGACAGGGTACCTGAGTTGAGGAAAGGTAGGGGTGCTGGGGAGCTCTAGCCTGGAAAGCCCCAGGCTGCAGCCTAGCACAAGGCCAACAGGTACTGGGGGTTGCAGAGGGCAGCCCGGGGTAGGCTAAGGCAGTAGGCCCAAACCCAACCTTGCCAGTGATGAGTAGGCTGATACTGCAGTCTGCCCCAGGGTGTGGAGGCTAGATGATGACTGGCAGTAGCCTTATAGTGAGGTGAGGTGGGGATAGTGGATGGGGGTTTCTTAGGGAGGGGAGACCCTGAGAGAAAGGGGTCACTGCCAGGGGGCAGCATCCCAGATAAAGGGGCACCTGGTCTAGAGAGGGACATGGGGGGCCAAGCGGTAGTGGATCACCAGCCTGCAGAAGGTGCTCTGGGCTGGAAATTGAGCTAAGGCCCAGAAGAAACCAGCAGGAGGTACCACAGGGGTGAGTCTGCATGCTTACAGTATGTCTATGCTGCAATTCAACCCCGTGGCTGGCCCACACCAGCTGACTCTGGCTCACTGGAACTGGGCTCAGAGGCTGTTTAATTGTGGTGTAGACATTTGGGCTCAGGCTGTAGCTCAGCTCTAGAACCCTGTGAGGTGGGAGGGTCCTAGAGCTCAGGTTGCAGCCCAAGCCTGAACACCTACATCACAATTAAACAACCCCTAGCCAGAGCCTCTTAGCCGAAGTCAGCTGTCTGGGCCGGCTGCAGGTTAATAATTGCTCTGTAGACATACCTGCTATGGCCTCTGGTAAGTTTCTAGCCTCATCTCACTACCTGAGACGCTTCAATATTCCCCAGCTCCTTCCTCCTCTCTATGCCCCTCCCACAAATGTTTGTTCTAATTGCAACCCCATACTACTTTTGAAGATGTCCAAGGTTTTTACCCCATTTCAGAATAAAGTTAAGATCCTAACTTCTCTATATGTAACAAGGTTCACTGAATATTTGTAGGGTGCTACCAAATTCATGGCCATGAAAAAATGCTTAATAAAGGGTAAAAGCACACAAAAGATGAGATTTCACAAAAGGAAGCCAGATTTCATGGTCATGATGCATTTTTTGTGTCTGTGAATTTGGTAGGGTCTTTCCTATACTATACAGATTTCATGGGAGAGGCCAGCATTTCTCAAATTGGGGGTCCTGACCCAAAAGGGAGTTGCAGGGGGGTCACAATATTGCTACCCTTACTTGTGTGCTGCTACCATCAGAGCTGGGCCTGGAGAGTGGCAGCTGTTGGCCAGGTACTCAGCTCTGAAGGCAGCGCCCCACCAGCAGAAGCACAGAAGTAAGGGTGGCAATATCATACCGTGCCATCCTTACTTCTGTGCTGCTGCTGGTGGCAGCTCTATCCTCAGAGCTGGGCTCCCAGCCAGCAGCTGCCACTTTCCAGCTGCCCAGCTCTGAAGGCAGTGCTGCCACTAGCAGCCATGCAGAAGTAAGGGTAGCAGTACCCCCCTACAATAACCTTACAACCCCCCCCCCCCAACTCCTTTTTGGGTCAGGACCCCTACAATTACAACATTGTGAAATTTCTTATTTAAATAGCTGAAATCATGAAATCTAGGATTTTTCAAATCCTATGATCATGAAATTGACTAAAATGGACCATGAATTTGGTAGGGACCTATATATTTGTACTGCTGGCAGACCTTTAAAGTATACCAGAAACATCCTTGACAACTGTTTCCAACCCATTTGTTGCCAGTAGAGTTATGTCACATTTTCCTGTCTGTTATAGATAAGTTTCTTTTTAACAACCATGCTAGGTAGACTGTAGTTTCTGAAAATAGTTGGAACACTTTGTAATAATGATAAATGTGGGCACTAGCCATATTGTTAGAATTGTATTAGTTTATACTAGTGTGTGAAAATGGTTTCAAACACAAGCACAGTGTGGTCAGGGTCTCTCTCCAATAACGTCTTCCAGCTGCTTGAGTCAGAGTTCTGTTATGGATGTGGACTTCAACATATACTGTTGCTTGGTGTTAACCGATTGTGTGCCACTTAAGTCTCTGTGACCTTTGCCATTCACTTTAAGTGTCCGGTTGCCTCAGATGTTGGAGATGGTAATAGAATTGTGAAGGGTAAGGTAGGTATTTGCCTTAGGACTTGTGATTGTAAAGTGTAGTGAGTGTGCCACATAATAGTTTTCTCCTTCTGTGTTATCAGAAAGTCCTCAACAACCTTTATCCTGCTTGTCAGACAAAATCTACTCCATAAGGAATGGCACATCAAACTGGGGAAGGGCAGGTTGAAGAAAAGAGTAAATAAAATAGAAGGTAGAGTGCTGTTAATTAAAAAGAGGAAGGAGGATATAAACTGCCCCACCCAGTCTTTTTAATTTTAACTTTCTAAGCTTCGCTCTCTTTAAATTTAGATTGCATCTTGAGTTCTGTTGCAACTCATATTTTTTACTTAGTTGTGAACAGTTTTGGGAGATCAGCATGTTTTGTGTGTTTATCCTCAATGGGTTAATATTAACTGCAAAAGTAACACAAGTTGCATTGCACTGTATTTTAATGTTTCTCACAATGAAACTAGACACCCTAACTTGACCATTTTAAAAGGGCTTTATGTATCATCTCTCTGACTGATTCTTCTCTCTGCCTGACAACAGGATATTTATTATTTCTCCATTAGTTAACTATACAATTTGTGGTTCTTTATTTTTAGGTTCAGATGGGTTTGTACTTCAGAAGTCTTTTTTTTTTTAAACGATTTTTCATTATGTTGAGCAGGCACAAAAGTGAAAACATCTAGACTTTTTCAACTGAAATTTTGAGTTTTCATTCTGTTACTGTTAGAAGCTAGGAATAGGCGACAGGGGATGGATCACTTGATGATGGGGCACCTGGCATTGGCCACTGTTGGAAGACAGGATTCTGGGCTAGATGGACCTATGGTCTGACCCAGTAAGGCTGTTCTTATATTCTAGCATCCAAGATATTTCAGCCATGATTTTGCAATCATTTTTGTCTGATGTACAACAAAAAGCAAAGGCTCAGGAATTTATAGGGCCAGTTGTGCAGATTCTTCTTAATACTGCCAGGCTTTGTCTACTTTGAGTTTGGTTATTTAATATCAATATTTTAACTTCACTCAAAGGCCCCAGTCAGGATCAGAGCCCCATTGTGCTCCATGCTGTGCTATTTTTTTATTGATAACTTTAGTTTGAGAGACAATATAAATCTAGTTCCTTGAGAATCTTTCAGTTTCACACCATCAGAATAGATTCCATTTATCCTGCAAAGAGCTAGTCATGTACATCTTACTCTGGCAAAACTTTCATTGAAGTCAAAGCGGTAAAGCTTCTCTACAAGAAATCAGATTATAGTCTTGATTCTGCAACACTTATCTTCAATAGCATTTACTTACATTAGTATTCTATGAACTTCAAAGGGACTGATTGCCTAAATAAATAATATTGATTATAGGGGTATGTCCTAAATGCAGCATTAACTTCAGTTATCTACATTCAAGCTATTCTTCTCAAGTTAGCTAGCTGGAGAGAGAGCAGCCATGCTGAGAAATAACATTCAAGCTACTGTGTCCATACCGGCACTGCAGTTATTCATATGTGGCACTAAGATTTCTGTGGGCACATCCTATGGTTCTTTGCACTGCAGTATGCTGAGCTATACTATGAATTCTTTCCCAGTGAATTGTGAGATAACTTGTCTGTCCTTTGGGCACCTGCATGGAACTATAGGAAGGCACTAGAGGATTAGCAGCACTCAAATGGATCTAGCCTGAGTCCACACTACAGAGTGGTCATGTTAGCCACAGATCAATTGTGTTAACTCAGGCTTTAACCTATACCTCCTTATGGGCTAGCCAACTTTAATTAGAAGTGCCACTACACTTGAGTGTAGCACCTAACAACATGAGTCCCATCCACACACAAAACCCCTTAACTCAAGTTATGACTTTCAGTTAACTTTGAAGTGAAGACAGGCTCTAAGAGTTGCAGAATCAGACCCCATATTAATAAGGTTTTGTTCAATGTAAGCTACAAAGGTTGTGATGGATACAAAGTTTGGCATTAAAAATGGTAAAGAGAGATGATGGTTCTGCTGTATAACCCTGGTATTCAGTATATCCTTTCTCAACTTTTCAGTTTAAGAAGTAATTCTTATGTTCCAGCTTGTTCTTTACATTCTATTGTGATTGTATATAGGTTGCATTTCCTATAACTTGATTTGTCTATTGCACCTTGGCTTGAAGAATAGAATTTCCCCCATTGTCTTCCTCCACCCCCAAGCTTCAGAAGCAGTTCTGTTCAAATGCAGCCTCCCATGGAGGGGTCTGTATGCTCTCTCTATCGGAGACCTTGGTCAAGATTTAAAAAAACTGGAGCCCCTGTTCAGCAAAGTGCTGACACATGTTAGTTTATATTTCTGGAAATGTCACTCTGACAATATCCTGTAGACTTGGTGATAAAATAAAATGTCTGAATAAAAAGTTACATTAGTAAGTCTAACTAGGTGATCATAGTAGTGGTCCCCTATGGCCTTAAAATCTATGAAACCAGGTGGCAGACAGTGCCTGATCAGACAGATTTAGCTGAACCACATACACACAAGATAAACAAGGAACTTTTATTTTTCTCATTGTAAACCTTTGATAAGATCTTTTTCTCTTCCGAAGAGGTACTACTGGTACCATTGACTATACCAAGGTTTTGGAGGCTATATCTAGTCTGCTGCTGTTGTAATTATGATCTGTGACTGTTCCTACCTCAGCTCTCAAGCTCTTTGTACAGGTTAGTTGTTAGATTGTCAATACCTGTTTTATTTTCTTCATTATAGTGCAAGCTGACAGGAACAAAGCTGAAGAGGAAGATTGAAGAATTTGGATTAAGTGTATTTTGATACAGTAGATGGAACATACTGGAAGTGTTTTGGAGGGGGTTAAATCACAGCCCTCATGAGGATGAACTGATTATCCACTATGACCCCCAAGTCTTTTTCGGAATCAGTGCTTCCCAGGATAGTCCCCCATCTGGTAAGAATGGCCTGAATTCTTTGTTCCTATATGTGTATGTATACATTTAGTCATACTAAAACTCATAGTGTTTGCTTGCCCCAAGATTCCCATGCAATCCAGATCATTCTGTATCAGTGACCTGTCCTCTTCATTATTTGCCACTCCCTCTAATCTTTGTGTCATCTGCAAACTGTTATGATTTTATGGCCACTTCCAGGTCACTGATAAAAATGTTAAATATTGTAGGGCCAAGAACTAATCTCTGTGGAACCCTACTAGAAACACACACTCTGTGATGATTTACTCCTCCACCCCACCTTTGAACAATTACATTGAAACCTACCAGTCAGCCAGTTTTTAATCCATTTCACGTATGCCATGTTGATTTTTATATTATTCTAGTTTCTGAAATCAAATTGTTGTGTAGTACCAGGTCAAATTTCCTGAACTTTAATTTTCCATACAAATCCATTAATTGGATACGTAACAATTGGTGGTGGTTTTGCTTTAAATGGGAAGTGGGTCACTAGCTGAATATTTGTCTAAAATTGTTTAAAATAGATAACTGGAATTCTAGTGAGAGGCTATAGTATATATAAAAGGAGGATTGGGAATGGGAAAAAGAAGGGAGATTGCACTGTATATCAGAAATATATTCATAAATAATGAACTAAGGACAGCTATAAGGATCAGAAATAGCAAATGTGCATAGGTTAGTTAGAGATGAGTAACTGGTTTGGGGCTACAATGGGGCAAAAGGGCCAAGCACAGAGAGGAATAGATAACAAGTGGAAATGCTCCACTACCCATACAGGTCTAGGGATGTAGAAAACAATGAGCTGGGAAGGGGGTGAAGAAATGGGGGATGAGGGGGAGAATAGCTAAATGTCATCAAGAAAATAATATAATTGAAGAAAGAGGACAATGATATCAGAAGTTATGACAAACAATTGCTGAAAACTAAAAAGTTTAGACTGGACAAAACTAGAAGCATTCTTAGAGTAATTAGTCATTAGAATAGACTGCAGGTGCTCAAAGCCCTTTCCCTGGAGCTATGTAAAGCAGATAAGACAAGACATGATTGAAAATGTAGGGAATCGTCTTGCAAAATTCAATGTGTCAGACCAGATGAGCTAAGGCTTTTCAGGCCTTAGACAGTATTATCTGTAAACCTAACAAAAGAATACCTGCCCTAAGAAATGGTCCTCTCTGCATTTGGAAAAATTGGGTGTGTAATTCATTTCCAGTGGAGGCTGTGGTTTAGACAGGACTCAGGGTTTAACACCATGTCATCTAACCCTGTGCTCAGGGCCAGCTCTAACTTTTTTGCTGCCCCAAGCAAAAAACAAGAGTGCTGCCCTCCGCAACCCCGCTCCGAGCGCCACACCGCTGAAACCCTGCCCCCCGAGCGCCATGCTGCCCGAAACCCTGCCCCCTCAGAGCGCCGCGCTGCGCCAAGGTGAGACCTCGGTGAGGTCTGTCGGGCACCTGGACATAAATGGGAGTGACTCCAGGTCATTCTCTTTTTAAGTTTTGTCTCATGGAGATTCAGTCCATACTGCACTGTCTTCTGGTGAGCACCCAGGAGACGATGGTGGCTAGCAGTCGTACTGCACCGTCAGCTGCCAGCCTAAGATGTATAAGAGAGATGGAGTGGATCAAAACAAGAAAGAGACGAGATTTGTTTTGTATTCATTTGCTCCCCCCCTCTCCCTCCATGAATAGTAGGGGAAGGGATAGCTCAGTGGTTTGAGCATTGGCCTGCTAAACCCAGGGTTTTGAGTTCAATCCTTGAGGGGGCCATTCTGTATGACAGTTGTGTGTGTTTCTCCTTGATGCAAACCCCCACCCCCTTTGTTGATTTTAATTCCCTGTAAGCCAAGTCGTCTCTCCCTCTGTCAGAGCAATGGCAGACAATCATTTTGCACCTCTTTCTCAGCGCAGACGCCATAGCATGGCAAGTATGGAGCCTGCTCAGATCACTGCGGCAATTATGGGCACTGTAAACACCATGTGTATTATCCTGCAGTACATGCAAAACCAAAACCAGGCAAGGAGGCGACAGCAGCGTGGTAATGAGAATGATGAGGACATGGACACAGACTTCTCTCAAAGTATGGGCCCTGGCAATGTGGACATCATGGTGTTAATGGGGAAGGTTCATGCTGTGGAACGCCGATTCTGGGCCCGGGAAACAAGCACAGACTGGTGGGACCACATAGTGTTGAATGTCTGGGACGATTCCCAGTGGCTGCGAAACTTTCGCATGCATAAGGGCACTTTCATGGAACTTTGTGACTTGCTTTCCCCTGCCCTGACGCACAAGAATATGAAGATGAGAGCAGCCCTCACAGCTCACAAGCGAGTGGTGATAGCCCTGTGGAAGCTTGCAACGCCAGACAGCTACCAGTCAGTCAGGCATCAGTTTGGAGTGGGCAAATCTACTGTGGGGGCTGCTGTGATCCAAGTAGCCAACGCAATCAAAGAGCTGCTGCTATCAAGGGTAATGACTCTGGGAAATGTGCATGTCATAGTGGATCGCTTTGCTGCAATGGGATTCCCTAACTGTGTTGGGGCGACAGGCGGAACCCATATCCCTGTCTTGGCACCGGAGCACCAAAGCAGCGAGTACATAAACTGCAAGGGGTACTTTTCAAAGGTGCTGCAAGCACTGGTGGATCACAAGGCACATTTCACCAACATCAACCTAGGTTGGCTGGGAAAGGTACATGATGCTTGCATCTTCAGGAACTCTGGTCTGTTTCAAAAGCTGCAGCAAGCGACTTTCTTCCTGGATGAGAAAATAACCATTGGGGATGTTGAAGTGCCTATAGTTATCCTTGGGGACCCAGCCTACCCCTTAATGCCATGACTCATGAAGCCGTACACAGGCAGCCTGGACAGTAGTCAGGAGCTGTTCAACTATAGGCTGAGCAAGTGCAGAATGGTGGTAGAATGTGCTTTTGGATGTTTAACAGCACGCTGGCACAGTTTACTGACTCGGACAGACCTCAGCGAAACCAATATTCCTATTGTTATTGCTGCTTGCTGTGTGCTCCACAATATCTGTGAGAGTAAGGGGGAGACGTTTATGGTGGGGTGGGAGGTTGAGGCAAATCACCTGGCTGCTGATTACGCGTAGCCAGACACCAGGGCAGTTAGCAGAGTACAGGAGGGCATGGTGAGCATCAGAGAAGCTTTAAAAAACAGTTTAATGACTGGCCAGGCTACGGTGTGAAAGTTCTGTCTGTTTCTCCTTGATGAACCCCCTCCTACCTCCCCCCCGGTTCACTCTGCTTCCCTGTAAGCTAACCACCCTCCCCTCCCCTCTTCGATCACCGCTTGCAGAGGCAATAAAATCATTGTTGCTTCACATTCATGCATTCTTTATTAATTCATCACACAAATAGGGGGATAACTGCCAAGGTAGCCCAGGACGGGTAGGGGAGGAGGGAAGGACAAGGCCACACTGCACTTTAAAACTTATTGAATGCCCCCTTTCTGTTGCTTAGGCAGTCCTCTGGGGTGGAATGGTTGGGTGCCCGGAGGCCCTCCCACCGCGTTCTTGTGCATCTGGGTGAGGAGGCTATGGAACTTGGGGAGGAGGGCGGTTGGTTACACAGGGGCTGTAGCAGTGGTCTGTGCTCATGCTGCCTTTCCTGAACCTCAACCATACGCCGGAGCATATCAGTTTGTTCCTCCAGTAGCCTCAGCATTGCCTCTTGCCTTCTGTCACCAAGCTGATGCCACCTATCATCTTCAGCCCACCACTTATCTTTAGCCCATGTTCATATTGTGCTTTCCTGGACTCTGACATTGTCTGCCTCCACGCATTCTGCTGGACTCTTTCAGTGTGGGAGGACTGCTTGAGCTCAGAGAACATTTCATCAAGTGCAGGTTTTTTCGCCTTCTAATCTTTGCTAGCCTCTGGAAAGGAGAATTTAATGTGAGCGTTGAAACATTTGCAGCTGGTGGAGGAAAAAAATGGGAGAGTGGTAGTTAAAAGGACACATTTTAGAAAACAACGGGTAGACTCTTTCACGGTAAACCTTGCTGTTAACATTACATAGCACATGTGCTGTCGGTACAAGGTCGCATTTTGCCCCGTGTTGAGGGTATGCTGGTTTGGTGTGAGAGATCACTCACGCAAGGCCGGGCAACAGAATTCGGCTTGCAGGCAGCCAGGGTAAGACAGTCTTTTGGCTTCTTTAACCTTCATAACATGTGGGAATGGTTTCAAACAGCAGTGCCCTCATTTCCCATACTAAGCAGCCGTTGGGTGGCCATTTCAAATGGGTTGGCAATTTAAAAGGAGGGGCTGCAGTTTTCGGGTTAACGTGCAGCACAAACCCAACTAACCCCCACACACACACCCAATTTTCTGGGATGATTGCTTCACTCCTCCCTCCATGACATGGGTAACAACGGGGAACATTTCTGTTTAGCCACAGGCAAACAGCCCAACAGGAACGGGCACCTCTGAATGTCCCCTTATAAAATCACCCTATTTCAACCAGGTGACCAGGAATGATATCACTCTCCTGCGGATAACAGAGAGATAAAGAACGGATGTTGTTTGAATGCCAACAAACACCAGGACCATACTTTGTGTTATGCAATGTTTACAGACTATGTGCTACTGGTCTGGCGTGGTAAAGTGTCCTACCATGGAGGATGGAATAAGGCTGCCATCCCCAGAAACCTTTTGCAAAGGCTTTGGGAGTACATCCAGGAGAGCTTTATGGAGATGTCCCGGGAGGATTTCCACTCCATCCCCAGACATGTTAACAGACTTTCCCAGTAGCTGTACTGGCTGTGAATGCCAGGGCAAATTAATCATTAAACACACTTGCTTTTAAACCATGTATAATATTTACAAAGGTACACTCACCAGAGGTCCCTTCTCCGCCTGGTCCGGGAGGCAGCCTTGGGTGGGTTTGGGGGGTACCGAGTCCAGGTCCAGGGTGAGAAACAGTTCCTGGCTGTCGGGGAAAACGGTTTCTCCACTTGCTTGCTGTGAGCTATCTTCAACCTCCTCCTCCTCCTCATCTTCCTCATCCCCAAAACCCTCATCCCTGTTGTGTGCTACTCCATTGACGGAGTCAAAGCACAGGGGTGGGGTAGTTGTAGGGGCACCTCCTAGAATGGCATGCAGCTCATCATAGAAGCGACATGTCTGGGGCTTTGACCCGGAGCAGCCGTTTGCCTCTCTGGCTCTTTGGTAGGCTTGCCTGAGCGCCTTAAGTTTCACGCGGCACTGCTGCGGGTCCCTGTTATAGCCTCTGCCCTTCATGCCCTTGGAGATTTTTTCAAATGTTTTGGCATTTCATCTTTTGGAACAGAGTTCTGATAGCATAGATTTGTCTCCCCATACAGTGATCAGATCCCGTACCTCCCATTCGGTCCATGCTGGAGCTCTTTTGCGATTCTGGGACTCCATCATGGTCACCTTTGCTGATGAGATCTGCACTCACCTGCAGATTGCCACGCTGGCCAAACAGAAAATGAGATTCAAAAGTTTGCGGGCCTTTTCCTGTCTACCTGGCCAGTGCATCTGAGTTGAGAGCGCTGTCCAGAGCAGTCACAATGGAGCACTCTGGGATAGCTCCCGGAGGCCAATACCGTCGAATTGCGACCACACTACGCCACTCTACCCAAATTCGACCCGGCAAGGTTGATTTCAGTGCTAATCCCCTTGTCAGGGGAGAAGTACAGAAATCAATTTTAAGAGCCATTTAAGTCGAAAAAAATGGCTTCGTCATGTGGACGGGTGCAGGGTTAAATCGATGTAATGCGGCTAAATTCGACCTAAACTTGCAGTGTAGACCAGGGCTAAGAGTGGCCAATTACATAGGTGATTCAGTTGAATCAGAGCTTGGAGAGCAATTTTTTTTCTCCTCTTTTGCAATCCTTCCTTGTCTGACAGGCCCAAACTGAATTACATCACTTCCTAAAAGCAATCAAATACAGCACATCTTCTTAAGAAATTTAACTCACATACACATCAGCAGGAAACAGGAAACGTACTTGTTCCTGTAAAACAGGGAGAAACTAAAATTGAGAATCATGCCTAATCACAAAAAATGTAACATTCAGAAACAAAACTTCATGCTGTTTTTTGTCCTGTTTCTCGCAGCAGGATCTGCCAGATATGGTAAGTAATAAAGTGTCTCTTGCATTCTGAAGTAGAACTATGCAGACATGTTTTATGCCTACAGCGACAGAACTCTGTTAGAGGGTAACACCCTTAAAACCTGATCTCTCTGTAGGAGGTTTATGAAAACTTGCACTGTTTGTTTTAGCTTTATTTAACTTTGCTACTTTTGTGTGTGTGTTGTTTAATACAGATCAGCTTCACCTGCAACATTTGGATCCAAACATCCTTAAATCTCAGGTGTTTTTAGATACAGGGGTTTGGTTAACATCCATCACTATTTTCTGTTATGATTTCCACCATTTGGTGTATTTTGTCTGTAAAAGTCATGTCCTTTATAACGGCATTTAATGGACAAAAAAATTTACTCCGATTACAGTACATTCAAAGTTTTCAGTTGAATATTTCAAACAGCCATAACAAACAACTTTTGTTAAGCAAAATAATAATCTAGGGATGGTTCATACTGTTTAAAAATATTATGTGTTGCAGGCTTGAATAGTTAAATTATGAAGAAAAAATCATTAAACCATTACATGTCCAATTGTTTCATTTGTATTTTGCACAAGAAACAGAGGCAGTAACTGAACAATGTTGGTAGCTGTTTTAAAGAAAACTTACAAATTGTTTTACTTATGTGCCTTTGGGTGTGAAACAAACCACTGTTGAAATCCTTTAATATACAGTGGTATTATTAGCTCAAATTGCTGTATCACATAACAGTTCTGCACAAAATGGGGAGAAAGGATAGTCACTCTGTTATTGCTGCCACACTTTTATTATGGTTTTAATGACCATGGTGAAAATGAATTTAAAAAAAAAAAGGGATTATAGCCATGCTGTAAGTCTGGGCAATAGTCCCTGTCTATACTACAAACCTTACCGTGGTTAAGGGTAATGTCTATACACACAAGTGCTATGACTGAATTATAACATGGCTTGGTCTTGTCTGTGGAGATGGAATAAAATTGTGTTACAATCATGCTAAGGATGGTTATAACCCAAGTTATTAGAAAAAAGTCCCTGACCATAATTATCAGGGAAACTATGCAGAAGTCTTTCTAAATTTGGTCTAGTAATAATGAAGGACCAGAGCTCTCAGGCGGTCTCTCTAAGGTCTCACCTACGTGTTTGGGGACTATTTAGAACACAGTATGCCTTAAAGATGGTGAAAGCACAATTAGGTCTTGCAGTGTGGATAGGATTATGTTATAAATAACATTTCCAAAGTATATTAGAGTCTTGCAAAGTCAAAATCCCACAAGTTGAATTACAGCTAAAAGAAGACAAAGCTGTAACAATCTCTGAGGAAAACTGTATTGTAACCAACCCCCTCACCACAGCCAGCTTTATAATGCAGATAAAAGTTGTAAAAGCTGTGCTGGTATTCCCTGGAGTGTTCCATGTCCCTTTGTACTATGTTGAATGAACATTTAGGAAGTTACAGAAAAGGCTTCCTCACTTACTGAGCTATGCCACAAGAACCTTGTTCAGCCATAGAGATAATGGTATTCAATAGTGCTTCATGCAGAGGATGTCAAGAGCTAAGAGGTGATAGAATTTGTGCTGTGTATGCCCATGCTATTATCACCTTTAGCCATAATTCAAGAGGACTTCTCAGTTCAAGAGCCAAATGTGCTGTAGATTGTACGAACAGCATTTACAGACACCCTATAGTTTGCTGAAAAGACTTCTTAGGTCTTAGCTAGGACCACTGGGGGATTCTTGTTCTTGATCTCTTTTCCTTAAATTAATGAATTTTAAAATGGATCTGAACACATCAATGTTTGTAGACAAAAACTTTTTTTTAATCTATGAGGAAGCTTAGTATAATTGCTGAAAATGGAAGTAAAATCAGATTTCCTTTTAGTCACTATGAAGTTGTCTCCCTCTCATGTATTTTGAGACCAAAAATGTGCATGTAAATTTTCTAGCAAAGTGATAAAGCAAGAGATGAGGGTTTGCTAGGATCCTTCTGTCTGGCCTGGTGCAGCAACTGCTAGCTTGCTGCATCATCTCTTTTTAAAGATGCATCAAAGTGCAACTCTCTGAAAAGTGGCCATGTAAAAATAGTACCTTTTTACGCAACAGATTAACTCTGTGTATTCAGCCAGATATTCCCATTTGATTCACAAACAAGTTGTTACTGCTGTTTACTCCTGCACTAGAGAGCCATCTCAGAGAAAGAGAATCCTTCTTACTCATAAGTTAAATTGTATATCAAATTCCAGTCAGTGACCCGTGTTCGTGAAGGTATCTTATGATTGCTGGTGATAAAGGCTTCAGCTCATTTGGTCTTAAACACAGAGGTCCTCTTGAGTGATACCTTAAGGTGAGAAGATTCACATCACAAATTTGTGAATGCAATGGAATTGCACAAGATGTCATTGAGGGCAAAACTGAGACAGTAAGGTTAAACATAAATGCATAATTTGGTCTGCAGAACCTTTATTACTGTTGATGATGAATGATCCCAGTTTGACTCCTAGATGCTGGTCTGAATTTGCAGGACTGGCAGTAGAAATGTCTATACCAGGGATGAAGTTGTTCCATCATCTAGAAATAAACTTAAGTATATTTCCCTCCTGATTCACATCTATCTGGACAAGACTTTTTTGTAAGCACCCATTTTCTACAGGATCTTTTCTATTGATTTACCCCCACAAACATGTGGCTGTTTTACCCTTCAGGACACCATATCTATTAATCAAGCTGGTCTTCAGTTGTTTTAAGGATTCCTACATATCATATTTGAGGCATGTTTCAACATGTTACCTGGGCAAGCCTTGCCCATTTCAAGGAGCAACACTCCCTAGATCAACAGTTAAATGTAATCAGATAAAAGAGAGTTGAAATGATGTAGAGAAAAGTTATTAGGTAGAAAGAAACACCTGGGCAAACTGGAGCCCCCCACCACCACACACACACACAGTGTTTGTTAGTTAAAAAGTCCAATGGAAAACAAAAATCCTGCCAGTACTCCATAAATAATGCCACCTGGAGAAATTTTTAAAAGGATGTTATGAGTATAGGGGGTATTAACAAACACAGTTATGGGGCACTCCAGTTTACACAAATGTTTTTTTCAGGATATATAGTATTTTAACTCTGCTTTTTAGCTCAAAATTGAGTTTTCTTTCACATGGACTATTTGTATTTTATAGCAAAGTTTGGAGAAACCAAAATTCCCTTTAAAAGAAAAACTGATTATTCCATCAATTGAAATCTTTTATTTTTTTCCCTTTTATTTTGTGCTTAGGTACAAAACTGTAATTTTAAAACATTCCCCTCCAGGGACTTGTTTTATCAAAAAAATCTAGGTCTGCTCTGGCAATTTTATAATAGGATGTATTTATATTCTTTAGAAAGAGGAAGCTAATTACATGGTTTTTGCTTTGTCCTCCCCTTCAAATTAAAAAGAGAAGTCTTGTTTACCTGCCTACTTCATCAAGAAGGCCAACCACTCAGAGCAGGAAATGCAGCAAGCATTGTGTTCAGATGTGGCAACAAAAATATCATTTTGCTTTTGTTGTGTAGAGAAATGTGATCTAGTCAGTACGGCCAGTAATGAGAGAGAGTCAAGCAAGATTCACCAGTTTCTCACCAGCAGCTTTAAAGAGGGGAAGATGCTAAGCAAGCCTGCATGCCTTAGTATACATATCTGCAAACGATACTGCTTCTCCTTTTCAAAATTTGAATGAACAACTTCATTCATTCACTAGCACAACCAGTTGTGATAAAAGCCCTATTGTGAAATTTAAAGCAACTTTTGAGCAGCTGCTAAATCTTAATCAATTATAAAGGGCCCAATCCTGATACTCTTACTCATGCTCTGTAATATTGTATTCTGTGAGGAGTCACATTACTGTTTGTGGATTAAGGTGCTCTTCGCTGTGAGTTAGGATGTCAGAATCTGGCCCAAAGAAAAGGACTAATAGCATTAATTTGAGTCCCAAAAAATGAAGGCATGTTCTGTGATAGCTCCCATGCTTAGTGCCACCAGTGCATTTCAACTCTGATCTATAACTTCTCCTCCCACTGGGTGGAGCTATGTTACACTATGCAGTGACTGTATGATGTTGACCAGTGAGGTCATCACAGTCGTCATCTATCACTTGAGACCTCAGCAGGGCTGGCGAGAGCAGGTTCAGGCCCCAGTGAAAAAAAATTTTCGGGCCCCCCAGCAAGGGCGGACTGGCTAAACAGGGCCGGGGAAGCCGGGCTCCGGGCCCCCTTATGGACCACTGGGCCCCGGTAATTTGTACCGGCTTCCTCCCACTCTCGTCAGCCCTGGACCTCAGTCATGCTTTAAATTTTGGCCGCAGTTAAAACATAATTTCTAAATACAGCAGTTAAAACACAGGAGGTAACAACAATATGCTGGAAGCAGCACTGTATAACTGGCTACTGAACTGCTGAAGGATGTATTTAATTCTCTCAAATTAAATCACTTAGGAAAAAGAAAGTGGGGATAGATGCTGTTTTGTCTCTAGAATTATGGGAAGTGAACAAATATACATGTTAACAAGGTCACTCTCTGTTATCTGAAATTATCTTTGGCTGGAGACTGGAAAGGGGAATTTTATTTAATAGAGAGACAAGTGATCTGAAATCTGCTTTATAGCTTGAACATGGCAAATAAAGAACAGAAGAGACACTGGAACAGTCTCTCTGGGACATCAAATGCAAAATATATTCCAGCTGAAAGTTTAGGATTGTGGTTAATGAGATGTTACTATTTGTTCTTGCTTTCAAGTGTACATCATGCTTCAGACATTTGAAAAGCTTTTAATAAATTCTTTGCTCCTGAAATAACAGAAACCTAAACTATTCCCCCCCCCCTTTTCCCCATTTGTACTATTTTTAGCAGTGGGCTTGTTGCTATCAGTATGTTAAGTAGAGGAAGCTGACAGATTTCAAGAGAAGAATGATCAGAGGAGGGATAATTAAGCAAATGCGGATAAATGGTTCTGTGACACTGAGTTGGTTTATCTGTTATGTCAGTATTATGGTTAGCCATGCAGGCGTCTGCAACACACATGTCTATACTGGTGCGTTGGCCCATCATGACTAGATGATGATAACTGTCAAATAGAATTGCTGCAAACACTGGTGGTGACTAGAAACAATTTCTGGGAAGAAGAATCAGGAAGAACCAGGTTGCAAGGAATAGAAGTACAGTGGCTCCTCTTGATAGGATTTAAGCAGAACCAAGAATATAATGGGTTATCAATGCATGCAAAAATAAGAAGATGCATGTAAGAGGTCACATGAAGGCTATTACCTACCAAAGAGGCAGAGATTCTGTTTTGCTGTTGAATGAAGATTGGAAATAGTAAATAAAGAAGTTAAGTTTTACTAATTAATGTTTTGTAAAGTGCTTTGAAGGAGATCAGTTAAAAGTTGTTGCTATGTTTTGAAGTAGTCTGATGACTTATTTTTAATATTAAACGTTTTGTGATGATGATTTTTAGTAAAGGATAAAATGACAGGCGCTCAGATGATGAGTATGGCATAAATACCTAGATAGATAAATCATCGCTACAATAACTTAATGCAATAAACTCAAATTATTTTAATAATTTAAAATCTTGTTCCCTAGGATACAGCCTCGAGAGACACTTATCTCCTTCCAAAATCTAGCAGTAAGGAAAAGCAATTGTGGTCCAGTGGCTTAAGCATGAGATAGGGATCTCGAGTTCTAATTCCGTTTTTTTCACTGACTCACTGTGTCCCCCCTGGGCAAGCCACTTCACTTATCTCCCTTTATTTCCTCATTTGTAGAATTGATATAATTGCTTCTCTCACAGGGTTGTGATGAGGATTTATGTGCTTACAAAGCAATTAATGTGTAAAATACTATTGGTCCCAGTCCAGTGAAGGTCCTGAGTGCCTCCAGCATGGGGCTGAGAATCTTTAGCTCTCATTTAAATGGAAGCTGAGGAGGATCAGCACCTTGCAGGAAGATGTTTAGCACATCACAGAATCGGATCCCCAATATGTTGTTAAAACAGCCAGACAGTCTTACCCTCATAGATTCAGTACAATGAAAGCCACAGAACACAGGGCACTGTCTAAAATAGCAGACAACACTGAGCAGTCACAACTTCAGCTCATTTTAGGCTGAGAGTTATTTAAGACTTGATACATGGAAATGTACAAAGGACTCATTCCTGCACCCTTCACTCAGGCAAAAGCTTCCATTGACATCAACAGGAGGTTTTGCCTCACAATAGGGCCCACAACTTGTTCAAGTTGTTCGAGTGATAAACACCACAATGGTTAATAAAATCTATCTGAGGAAGCCTTGAATAATCCTGCTCACCCAACGCAGGCAGAAAGTTTTCCCACATCACAGTGATCGATGTTATCAAGTGTAGCCCCATTTGCTTGAACGAACAAACAAAAAACTCTACCCCTATTAGATTTGAAATGAGGGTAGCCAACTCTTTAGCTGCTATTTGTGCTATCCTGCCTGGCTGTAGAAGGAGTTCTACTCACTGCCTCATTGTAGGTGGAGGTGGAGGAACTGCAGTTGTGTCTACTAAATTCTCCATATTCTTGGCTCCTCCAGTGCAGAGTCCACAGGGAGGATGAGTGAAAGTCAGCAGTTTCTATGGGCTTTGCCTTCTCCTGAGCCAGACCTATTCCCGCCCCATTCTGGCTGCCAGTGTGGTGTGGTTGCGTGGTGTGTGAGAGAATGTATATTGTGCAAGAGCAAGTGGGTGGGTGTGGTTGTCTGGGAATGGGGTTACACGTGTTGCTGTTTATAAGAAGAGCAAGCTAGCAGAATTTTGTCCAGATCATACATTTTTTTGACAAATTGGCAAGGGTGATGTGGTTATGTATGAAGTGCCCATCACTGTGGTCAGTCAGTCTGCAGACATTCAAGTGAGGTTTAAAAAAAAACAACAGGATGGGTACAGGAGAAATGAAGAGGAAATTTTAAAACCATATGCTTTGACACTCTATCTATTTTGGTTATCCAATTAAAAAGTGACAATGTTAAGATGTTTACATATATTTGGCAGGCACTGCAAATGAAGAAGCTTCAGGAGATGGTTCACCCGTAATGAATGTCGCAGTAACACCTAGACCAGAGACATCTGCAGTATATTTTACAACTGCAGGCGATCATGATCTGAAACCTGCCATCAAACCAACAGAGACTGAGATAAATGTTGAAACAGGAAATAATGCAACTACTGAGTTAGATTGTATGAATAATGACAACACCCCAGAAACAGCAGGTGCACAGCCTGCCTTAATGTTTGGCATTCCTGTGGTGATACTAGTCCTACTAATTCTGCTGATAGTTTTCTTTGTGATACGTCATAAAAGGAAAAAGTCTAAGCAAGGTAAATTTTAGGACTTCTCAAATTTTAGAAGGATCTTTGTAGAAAATATTGAACATGAACAGGAAAGGATTTCAGGAAATGGAATGCAATGTTTATGATGTATTTCTCTGTCTAGTGATACTTGAATTTTCATATGCAGAAATGCAATGTATTATGAAACTCTAGAGTTTTGTTTTCCTCACTAAATCTTAGCACAGTATGTACAGTGTATCCCATGTAAATTGGTCTAGTTCTGCTTCTTAGCACCCTCTGCTTATTTCTCACATCCATGACAGCTATGGGCTATAATAAGATCCTCTGCCATCTTAGCCCTCTGGTAAAATTTAAGGGAAAAGAGATAACTATTTGACCATGCATGTTTTTTTTTCTTGTTCTGTTCTTATGCTTACTAATTCACTGTTGAGGGTACTTCTCTAATGAACAATTTACTTCTTTCATTACTGACAGGGAGAAACTACCTGAAAATAAAAGCAAAATCTTGATAAGAGTGAATTTATCTTAGCACTTCAAGGGAAGCTTTCACAGAGACCCTGTAGTGCGATTGCTGTTATGAAACCACTTGTTCAGATCAGCCTAAAGTGCTTAAGAATAATGTGATCAGGATAACTGTATTCTGCAATAAGATGCAATTTCAGGAAGGTACATACACCCTACCTCAATAACTCCACTGTGTGAAACAATAGGAACTGAACAGAGGAAGGGCCTTAAAGATATAGAGTGATATAGGAACTTTTGAAGGAGGTGTACTGATATATTTTGGAATATTTTGTACTGTTAAAAGTATGTCAGCCTACAAATATTAAACCATAAATCAAAAGTTAGGGCCAACCTTTCAGTGTGCCTCTGAAAATGCCCCTTCATTAGTATTGGGTACATCACTGACATACACCAAATGGGTAATGAAGCTTCTGCCTAGTTGTTCATATGTGTGGGAGCCGTTCATGTAAATATATGGGTCCATTTTCAGAGGCCCACTGGAAATCTGATCATAGGTGCCAACTTCGTGGGTGCTCCAGGGCTGGAGCACCCATGGAAAAAAATTGGTGAGTGCTCAGCACCCACCGGCAGCTCCCCGTGGCCCTGACTCGCCCCCCTGCTCCAGCTCACCACTGCCTCCGCACTGCTGTGTCCTGCTTCTCTCCCCTCCCTCCCAGCGCTTGTGCCACAAAACAGCTGATTCGCAGGGTGGGGAGGAGGGGGAACATGGCATGCTGGGGGAAGAGGTGGGGCCAGGATTTGGGGAAGGGATCCAATAGAGGCAGGGAGAGGGTGGAGTTACGGCAGGGACTTTGGGGATGGGGTTGGAATGGGGGCAGGCCCAGGGGCAGGGATGCGGTGGAGTAGTGGCGGGGAAATGGGGGGGGGCATGGGCACCCACCAGCACCGGAGAAAGTTGACGCCTATGTTCCTGCTCACTTTTTCCTTTTGCTTGGAAGCAATACATTGGGTGTCTTAGTCTTGTAGACATTCTACTCAGCCTATTCACTGCTCCTGACATGGCAAACAGAGAGATAAGGTAGATGCGCTGGGGTAGATTGGAGGCTTTGGTCTCTTTTGGCTGGGCTGAATTTAAAATGAGCTGATTTGAACCATAAAATAATTGTACAATGTGGATATTACATCCAGCCCTTTATTCTTTTTATTACATGCTGGGATGCCTAAAGCATTTTGAAGCCTGTGCAGAAGAGGTTAGTTCTCTGTATAGTGGCCTGCTATATGCCACACCACCTGACTGCTTGCTTGCTTGCTTGCTTGCTCACTCTCTCTGGTATTTACAGCTATTGGTATATGCACATTTCCCTTCTGTTCTTCCCACGGTTTCTAGTACTCCTTAATATCTCACCCTACCCTCAGTCCTCTTTCATTTTCCATCTCTTGTGTGGCATCTCATCCAATTTCCCTGACAATTGTTCCCTTTGGTCTCTGTAATTTAGCACTCTGAGATTTCAGCTACCATTCAAGCTTCTTTACCTTTTCCTCCAATGTGGAAAGCAGCTCCTATGATCTTCATAAATAGGTACACTACACATGGTCTGTCTCAAAGCTTGCAATAAGCCAATTTTTATACCAGTTGTTACTTTTTCAGGATGTCACTTTCCTTCCTGGAACTTGTTAGGTTCAAGGAACTTTGCGTTTCCAGTCTCTTGTTCACATTCTGAATGTTAGCTCCCACTGCACTGAGCTGTATTTTAGGTTTACCTCGGCTACTGATTTCTGCTCAAGTCAAACAGGGCGAGGTGACTTGTGGGAGGGGCCTGGGTCAAGTGTCCCTCCAGCAGCCGGCTTGGGTGGGGAGAGAAGGGGGTGGGGCCAGAGACTGTTCCAGCCACACTGCCTCGGATGTTGCCCAGTGCAGTGGCTGACTGGGAGAGTCCCTGGCTGCCCCCACCCAGGCTCAGTTTCTGGGCACAGTGGCCCAGCAAGCCGCAGCCCTCCCACCCCTGTGGCATGCTCAGAGCCGGCTCCTGTCCCCAGAAGTCGAGCCTGGGCAGAGACTAGAGCGGACTGCTCCTGCCCCCTCCCCAGCCAGGCGCTCATAGCCAGCTACTGCTGTGCGCAGAGCATGCTAGGGAGGAGGGAGGGTCTCCGACTTGGTCAGCTGCTGTCTTGCAAGCCAAGCCCAGGCGGGAAGCGGCCTGCTGCCGCCACAGCCAGGCTCTCCCAGGCAGCTGCTGTGCTGCACTGGGCAGCATCCAAGAGTGGCTCCGGGGCCTGGCTGCCAGGGAGAGCAGCCGAACATGCCAGGGGGAGAGCGGGCAGAGCAGGAAGATAGTGTGTCTCCTCCCCTCCCCCCCCCCCGGTGTAACGTGCAGTGGGGAGGGGCCGGGAGAGCATGGGGCCCTGGACTGGGGGCAGGGAGGAGCCACGTGGGGAGATCACGTGTCCTTCCCTGTAGCTGGTGCCCCCCAGTCATCTCATGTAAATTAATAACCAGTAAGAGTTGTGGGTGGTCAGCTTCTTTTAGTACATTAGAAAAAATTACTGATTAAAAGCAGTCAGCACCTACGTAAACGACATACTATGTGGTTAATGGAAGAAAACGTATAAAGCATTTTATTTTTAATCTAAAGGATAACCAGTTATATATTGAAAACTGTTCCATGTTTAAAATAAACCTACTGCAGAATTTTCCCAGCTATTTGGGATATCACATTAAGAGAAAATGGCTAGTTAAAGACAAGTTAACTATACATTTTTAACTTATTTTATTTCAGATGAACTGGGAAGTGAAAATGTCAAAAGGTAACATTTATAGATACTGCTCATTGTTCTAGCTTGTTTCTTAAAGTAGACCATGTTAATTTTTAGGGCCTTATTGTTGTGGTTTTAAACTTGTATGTCCTGCACGTCTTGAGAAGTTTATATTTTGCACTTTCAACACTCTTACTCTTTCTCATTAATTAACCCTAGAGGACGCTAAAGGACCCCGAGACCCATCAAATAATAAACACTGTTGTATTTTGTGGTTGATGTATTGTAGGGTGTATTACCTCCTGCTAACATTTGCAGGTTCCTCTGGTGATTATAGGACATCTGGCTGCCACTGTGGGACTTCTGATCCTTCAGCACATAGACTGCAGGTAGCAGAGGGAGGTTGCACCTAACAGGGAATACAGGCTTCTGTTGGGATTATTTCAGCCACACAGGTGGCGTATGACATAGGTGCCATGAGGTCTTTGATCCAGTCTGCTGTCTACAGCCCCACCACTTGTTTTGGGCACGAGCCACCACTGGTTCTCTTACTCTAAATGTGGATGCCGCAGGATACAACTATACTTTCCGTAACAGGGACAGGCTTCTATCTGCCCAGAATAAAGCTTTATGTCATGTTCAATTATTTTTCAAATTTGTTTGCTCATTATTACATGACATGTAAAGATTCTCTGGAGCTTGTGTGAACTGAATAACCCTTGTCCAATAAAAACAAGCAGGCTGCAGAATAGTTCTCAACCATTTGATAGTTGTTACCTTATTATTTATTTTACTGAGATCCTTCCTCATGGTAAGTGGTGAAAATTATTAAAATGGATTGGGGGAGGGAAGATTCCCTTTAATTCAGGGGTTCTCAAACTTCATTGCCCTGCGACTCCCTTCTGACAACAAAAAATACTACACAACCCCAGGAGTGGGGACCAAAGCCTAAATCCGCCTGAGCCCCGCCGCCCTGGGTTGTGGGGCCCAACGCCCGAGCCCTACCACCTCAGGTGTGTGTGTGGGGGGGCGGGGCAGAAGGCCAAGGGCTTCAATCCCAGGTTGGCAGGGTGTAAGCCCTGATGACCCCATTAAAACAGGGTCACGACCCTGAACTGCTGCTTTAATTCATGCTAAAAATACAAAATAAAGTTAGCAATAGTCTTTCAACCATGAGGCTGTCTCTAAAAATGATCAGTAAAAGAAAGAGTAAAATTAGTAACATGTAGTTAGTATAGTTATGACCTTTTCTTTTTAGGTCATTGCTGAAGCCAACCTCCTGGTTGAAATAGCATTTCTAACTTGGGGCTCTATCTTGCTTCCATTGAAGCAATGGGAGTTTCACCATGGATTTCAATGGGGTAGGATCAGACCCATTATTTTCTAATTTTCTATCTACAGTGTGTAGTTAAGATACCCATTTATTCCATTGCGGGCCATGATTATTTGTTTTTTACCTGATGGGCTGACACATCTTCAAAAAGTAAACTCACTAGAGCAGCATTGGTGTCCGACATGTAAGGCCCAGAATTATACAAGATTGATATGATGCTGTTATGTTACATGTCTATTTGAGTGAAACATGTTGTCTAACCCATCTTTTGTTTCCTGGATCAAGCCCTATTTTTGAAGAAGACACACCCTCTGTTATGGAAATAGAAATGGAAGAGCTCGATAAATGGATGAATAGCATGAACAAAAATGGTACTGGTAACCCTCCAATCATTTCTCTCTCTGTGTCTGAGGTAGCCTCCATGAATAGAAAAAATACCACAGAGCTATTTTATATTTGTGTTGCTACTTTTCCTAAAACATTTTTAGTCCTGACCTTAAGCCTACAATACTAGAATAGTTGCACAAGCAAATATCAGGGGTATTTTAGGCGTGCTTACTTTTAACAAATGTTGGGATACTATAGATATAATACCATAAAGGTTTCAATTTTCAGTAGAAGCTTTCATTAAACACGTGTACTGTATTTATATTTTTAAATAAAAATTGCTTTTTAGGGGTAAAAATTGTCTCTTTAAAAGATCTGTCTCTCTCTCAGTATTCAGTGTGTCTGGACTAGAGTGCTGCATATTGTGCCATTCTAAGAGAAATCACTGTTTACTCATAGCCCATAGCACTATTTACTTATTACACTGCTGCCAGGATCATCTTCCTGGCTCATCACTATGACTACATCACCCTTCTTTGCATCCTTCCACTGGCTCCTTATCCTCTACTGCATCAAACACAAGCTCCTTCTTTTTGCCTTTTAGGCCCTTCACCATTTAGCTTCATCTTATCTGTCAGAAATACTGCTTATCAAGCTGTGAGCCTCCACCATTAATTTCTCAGTGATCCTCTTCTCCCTGAAGCACCTCTGTGCTTTCTCCCAGGCTGCCCCTGGTTCATGAGAAGAGCTCGCAGTCAAAATTCTCAAACGCGTCACCTAAGCTGCCTTCAAGTCAGTTCTCAAAACTCACTTCTTCCTTAATGCATAGAGTTAACTGCAACCTGATTTCAGATACACAGGTGGCACCTTGTGATTACTGCTCCATATTGGCTAAGAATTGCACATATTCTAATATTTTTGTTGCCCATCCCTTGCCCCATGCCCCAAAATGCTTGTTTGCTTCATCCACTTATTATACCTTGTCTTTCAGATGGTAGCCTCTTTTGGTAGACACCTGTCATTTCCTGTAGGTTTGTACAGTGTTTAGCAGGATGGTCCTTTGACCTTGTTAGTCTGTAGACACTACCACAATACAAACATTAAATAATAACAATACTATGTCAATGGCTTTAAATACAATAGATGGGGAAATATTTATTGTAAAAAGATGTTAACAATTTTTTTAAAAGTCAGCAAACATTTCACGTATTTCTTCAGCAGCAGCACCACATACAAAAATACCCCAAACTGCTGGCTGTACTAATCTTGTGAAATAACAGATGTGATTGTAAACAGTAGTACTGTGCATAGCTAACACATAGCCCTTGTAGTCTGAGTTTATGGCAAAGATGCATGCAAACAAGGTAAGGCACTTCCTATGTGTATACATACATCTGCACCAGGGGCGGCTCTAGCCATTTCACCGCCCCAAGCACGGCAGCATGCCGCGGGGGGCGCTCTGCCGGTCGCCGGTCCCGCAGCTCCGGTCGACCTCCTGCAGGCGTGCCTGCGGATGCTCCACCGAAGCCGCGGGACTAGCGGACCCTCCGCAGGCACGTCTGCGGGAGGTCCACCAGAGCTGCCTGCTGCCCTCCCAGCGACCGGCAGAGCGCCCCCCGCGGCATGCCACCCCAAGCACGCGCTTGGCATGCTGAGGCCTGGAGCCGCCCCTGATCTGCACACAAACAAATGAAATAAATATCATAAAGGTTACCAGGTCTTCCACTACAGCCACAAGGGCAGGACATTTTTAAATAGCTGATAATTATATTAAACAAAACATATGAATGTGCAAATATTACAGATAAAAAGAACTATACCTGTACCCTGGAGTTTTGTGGTTTGCAGTCACTACTCTGAAAGTGAACACAATTTTGAAATGTCTGAAAGAATTACCAAAGGTAACAGTGTGGTTATCTTTTCCCTTCTTAGCTGACGGTGAATGTTTACCTACTGTAAAAGAAGAAGAAAAGGAATCCAATGTCTTCACAAGGTACTTTTAATTCTACCATTGTATTACTCTAAGAAACACTATCAACATTAGTAATTTGAAAATGTGATCTACTTTTTTTTCTTTGTCTACTTCTAACATTGATTTATTTAATTAGTTATTATGGACTTTGATTTCTCTTCAGACAAATGCCTCAATGCTCTTTTATCTTTAAAAAAAAGTGTCTACTTGTAGCTTTGCACCCACTGAAAACCCTACAGTAAAAAGCCTATGTGTGAGAGAGATGGAGCAAACAGAATTTTATTAGTTGATCAGATTTTAATTGCCATTTCCCAAGGTATTAATATGAGCATGTTGAAAAATCCATTGTTTGTGAGCTGTCAAAAAGAAAGGTCAGTCAGCGTAAGACAAAAATCTTGAGTCTTATCTTTTACCACTAGGTGGCTCTACTTGACTGAGAATGACGATCACACTTTTTGGCTTGTGTAAACAATTATTATATTTTGCATTTAGTTATCAAGATCTGTTATTATGAGATGATAATACATAACTCATTTGTCTGCAGCAAGTATACTGCTGGGCTCTGAGTTTGTCCAATCTCACAAACCAAGTAGGGTCAAGTCTGCAAGATCAATAGCTTGACAGACCTTAAAAGAAAGCCAGCAGTGCAGTAAAAATGGTTTTGTTGCTTCAGGAGGTGAGACTCTCCCCTCAAAGTCAATATTGAGTTAACCTCCTACATGGTATTAAGGGGAGGAGGGAAACACTGTGCTGCTTTCATTCAGATTAGATTTAAAAATCAAAATCCTGATGGCTTGGTAGACAGTAAAATTCTCTTGGCATTTTTTCACAAGGGTAAGGGCATGAACCCTGGTATCCTGAATAAACTGGCCATTCAGTTCTGCCTACCTAAAATTGCTCCTATTCTTCAATTTGCTCCTATTGGCTTCAATTGCTCCTATTCTCTTCTTGTCATGCTCCTGCATTCCCACCATAGAGGTGGCTGCATTTCAGTGGTAAGTGAAGTAATTAATCTCTCTAAGATATATAATGATGAACAATGACACAGGCAGAAACAGCTATGCATAGATGCCATGTCAGTAGTTCCAAATGCCATGGGGTGGTTCCAGTAGAAAAGAGTTGCCGAGAAATCAGCTGTGGAAAGGCTACTGGGGCCCATGAGGCCACACAAGGCCTCCTTATGGGTGTTCTCAGCCTCCACAGATTCCTGGGGATCCAGCAGCTTTGGGGTAGAGCCTATAAACTCTTTGGTGGGGAAGCAAATTCCATGCTTGCAAACAAGATGCTGGGGGCGGGGGGGGAGAGAGCATGGAGGAAGGGAGAGATTCTCCTGGAGATTTCTTTTCCCAGAGCCCCATTCCAGGGAGATTATCATGGCAGATGATGAGCTAAGATAAGGTTACTTCATCATAATGTGGGTGCAAGCAACTAGTCTCAAAGGGCATTTTTAAAAGCTCGTGTGGTATAAGTTGTATTGGTCACATGCCTGGTGAGCAAATAGTGTGTTATATGGGGGAGGAAGAAGTGGTTTGGTTAATGTTTACATAGTGACTTGACATGCACACCAATGCAGTGTTTCTGTGTGATCCTGCCTCCCCAGCTGAGGAAGTTACAATCAAACCTCCCACCAGGATTGTGTTCCAAACCCATTCTTGTTTAGGCTCATGTAACACCCCATCCCGAATGAGCTTCTATAAACTTTAGTTAAAATAATATATAGAACCTTGTAAGGTTAAGCTTTGTTTCTGCTGCACTCAACTTCCACATTCAATTCATATAACTGATCCTGCATGAAAAGATGAAAATTGACAGTAAAGACAGGAAGTGATCTGGACTCTGAAATATATTTTCAAGAGAAGAAAATAGAAAAGCTTAGATGGTGGGAGATGGGTCACAAGAATGAAAGGATCAGATCCATGAGCAAGTCACATTCAGGGATCAGATGGGGGCGGTGAAAAGAGTTGCAGCCTACCCTCCGTTCACCAAATGAGAAGCCATTTACAGAAGATAACGTAGATCTTCCTAATATGTTGATCTCTTTCTTTCATGCCTTGATGAGTGAAATAGTTGTATTGACAATACATCATCATTAGCTTCAGAGCTGACTCAGGCAGTTCACATTTCTCTCAACGCTGTTGTTCCAGGATGTCTGCAGATACCGCTGCATCTGTTTGCATTTGAAGACATTTCCTTTACAACTATAAAGACAAGAGAAAGTACTCTTTTAAAAAGTGAAAGCTTAGATTCTGGGTCCAAGATGCAACCACCAGCAATCAGACTGTGAAAAAGCATGTAATAGCCCTCCCGTTTCTCTGTTCCTTCCTGTGTATGAGCCCATCATGATGACAGATGAAGAAGGAGGGGGCAGAACTGAGAAGCCATGGATTGTAAAGATAACTACACACCCTTTCTCTAAAAGTTAGATTTATCATAGGTCCTTGCTTGCCCAGACTTGAATTAGCAAGTAGAATAAGACCAAGAATTTCTTAAACACCTGCTAATACCAATACTGGAAGTGTTGCTGCAAAAGCCATTTTTAAGATATAACCTTCCCTAGTATTAATTTTGTTCTCCAAAATTACATAGCTATTGAATTACAACTCTTGGCATTTTCTTAAGTGTTCATTTTCAAAAGTATCAGCTTGACCTACCAATTTGAGTTGATATTTTATTACCATAGGTCTAGTTAGGATGGTCTTGTGGCTAAAAAAGCAAGAATCTGAGGCTGTCTACCCTGCCCCACTGTTCAGCCTGGGGAGTGTGTGAATACAGTGCTGCACTGTAACTCCCCCATGTGATGCTGCAAGCACAAACGAAAACGTTCCTAATTCACATTAATGTAGTCCTGTCTGACAAGGACTATACTAGGAATGTTTTAGTTCATTGCCACAAATCTACACGGGGAAGTTACAGCACAGCACTTTTATGCGGACTCTTATGCACACCCCTGTAGTCCAAACTGTGGGGCAGTGTAGACAAACCCAATGTCAGGAGAGCTGGGTTCTTTCCTGGCTAGGCCCCAGATTTCCACTGTGATTTTGGCCAAGATGTCTTTGGGCCACTCATTGCCTCAGTTTCCCCAACTATAAAATGGGGATATTGCTACTTCACATTGTTGTTATGACTTAGGCCCTAAGTCAGGAAAACATCCCTATTCAGGAAAGCACACATAAGCATGTACTTACATCCCACTGAAGTCAACAGAAAGTTAGGCACTTTCATTAAAGCATTCCTTAATTATGGTCTGAGTTTCTTTTAATATTTGTAAAACACCCTGATGCCCAGTTGAGGGGTATTGTTGAAATGCAAAGTGTTATGACTGATTCTTTTAAATTTAGTTCCAAATTCAGGAAGACGGGCTCATTTAGGCAGAATTTTTTTTTAAATTATGTAACTTTTTTTTTAATGTAATGCTAAATAATTCTACAATGCAAAGAATCTTAGCCAACTTTTCAATGCCTTCTTGAACAGAAGTGGTGATCCTTTTTGTCAGGGTTATTTGTTCTTTTTTTAAAAAAAAATTTTTTTGAGGAAAATTCCATTTTCATCAAAGTCCAAATGTTTTGAAAAATGTGGTGATTTCAACTACATTTTGTTTTGAAAAAAATTAAATGAAGCATTTTTGATAATGCTGAAAAAGCCGTTTCAACATTTTTGGAACAGACCATTTCAATTTTTCATTTTGAAAGAATTTTTTCAAACAAAATTCATTGTTTTTATATTAAAAACACTTTAAAATATAAAATGTCAAAATCAGAACTAAATTTTTAGATTCTCCCAAAACTACATTTTTTCAGAGTTTTCATTTGTAGGAAATTTCTAAATGTTTTGGTTGTGTTCAGGGCCGGCCCCAGGCACCAGTGAAAGAAGCAGGTGCTTGGGGCAGCCAATGGGAAGGGATGGCACATCCAGGTCTTTGGCGGCAAGTCTCTCAGTCCCTCTCAGAGCGAAGGACCCAGCGCCGAATTGCTGCCGAGGAATGAAGCAGCACGGTTGAACTGCCACCGAAGTGCCGCCAATCGTGGGGTATTTTTTTTTCCCCTTCGCCACTTGGGGCGGCAAAAAAGCCTGAGCTGGCCCTGGTTGTGTTCCATTTTGGAGTAGAGATCAAAATCTTGCAAAAAAAAAAAAAGAAAGAAAGAAAAGGAAAAAATCTGATTCCCCACCCAGCTTTATTATTGAATCTTACCAAACAGACATGTTTTGCTGACAATGCCTCCTGGGTCACTTAAATAGAGGAAAGAAAAATACATAGAACTATTTTAACAGCTCATTTGAGGAAGTGTGTTATTAAAGTCAAATAAATGAAGTAAAACAGCTATTATTAAATTTTAAAAAATCCTGTTAATCCAGCATTAAGTTATAGATTTCAGCACACAAGGCAGGAAATTACAGTACACTCGGGAGCTGCTAGCCTATGCTGAATTCTGCACCACTACGCCTTCAATACTGCTGTTACCTGTGCTAGCTAGAATCCAAGTTAGCACAGGTATGCCTAGCCATGCTGCAATCACAACTTCACTTGCAGTGTAGACATATCCTAAGTAACAGAAAGATCTTTTTGTGTTACAATAAACAAAACAGGTTATTGGAAAAAATACCTGAGAGTAAATTGTTTACGTGTAAACAACATGAACAGAAGGGGGGCGGGGAAGGAAACGATTTGGCTTATATAAGAATGGTTTTAAAAAACGAATTCCATATGGTTCCCATAGCACAGAAGCTGGGGTGGGTGTGTCCGGAGGAAATATGATTTGTCAGGGTTTGTCTGCAAACAGAAGAGAGAAATGAAATCAGCTCCGCTCACACTGCCTGGTATCACAAACACGTTCATTTTATGGAATCTATAACCTGTGTTTATTTTCAGTCCACAAGATCATCATTACAATACACTGTCCCACCACTACCACTGAGTAAACTTAATTGGAAAATTATAGTGACACAAGTTGTTTCTCTCTTTAATACATATACAGTGACTGCGAATCATGAAGTCCAAACAGCACTGAACTGGTTAAAGGGAAGCTGTGCACAAGGCTCGTAGTCCTATCCCACAGATACTAGATGAACTGGATGTAAACTTAATTCGTCTCAGACAGCGAGAGAAGCAAATGCTTTGTTGTTTCCTGTTGCATGCATTCTTCATAATGGAGGCATCACCAATAAAAACAAGGAAATGCATTAAAGTAAGATTAAGGATCTGATTTAAACTGCATTGCAATGAAATTTCAGCATTAATATAGCGAGAACAGTCCTATTTCTGAAGGTCCTCAGAACAGTCCATGTTCCACCTTATCCTCTATCAGTGTGTGGCTGTGATATGTATGACTGCTCATGTACCAGAGTTCCTCCATAAAGCATCACTGTAGCCTTAACTCCCAATTTCCTTGTGCTAGTGGGTTTAAATCAGACTGCTAAATTCATAATCTTGTGGGGGTAGGGGTTGTATATAATTTACTTTTTTTGTAATGGTGGAATAATTTGTGTTGGATTTCCATTGATGAAGTAAAAGGCTCTGACTGCCAGAAGAGATTTGATGCCCACTAAAAAATTAAACTGCTGAAAGCTACAGCATGGATGATGCTCCTTAAAGCCAACTGCAGCCCCAAAGGAGGACCTAAGGTTTGTCAAATGTTTTGAGATTCTCAGGAGAAAGGTGCTATAGACGTGGAAAGTTTTATTTTAAGATTTCCTCTCAGCCGTTGAACCATAGTCCTCCAGATATTCAGAGCTGTTCTCTCAGCTCTTCTCTCAGTTCAGGGCTATTTTCTAATAATAATTAACTCTAGGGATTTTCAGTTTAAGGTACTTTCTGTGAAAAGCAGGATGAATATCAAACAACTGGATACCAACCTATTCTGAACATATGCATCAGAAACTGCCTGCCCACGATTTTTAGAATTAACAAGTTGATTCAGATGCCTCAATTTTTGGGTACCCAACTTGAGTCACCTTCAAGGGGGGATTGCTAAAGGGTGGATGCTCAATACTTTCTAAAATCAGTCCTCTTACAGATGCCAGAAGTTGGGCACCCAAATATTGTGGAACCCAAAAAATTACTAGCCTCTTTTTTGAAAATCATAACCATGGGTTTTTTTAATGTGTAACAAATGTGTGGAACTGAATGTTAGTTAATGTAGATTTTTGTCCTATATTTAAAACATTAACCTCAAGTCCTAGCTAAATTTACTTTCTATAATATATTATTTTGTACCTGGGCAATATATTTTTGAGAAGTTGGGCACAACTACTTTAAAAATATTTTTCCATGCACAGGGTTTTTTTTGTTTTTTTTTAAGTGAGGCTATCATCTAACCCTCACCAACCAGCCCAACATTTTAGGGGGTAAGCAACTTGAACAGTATGACTTTCACTGAAGAATTTTTGCTCTTTATATTCTCAGGTGGCCTTCTTGAATTTCTTCTTGGCTTAAATGAGCAATTTCTACAAAAGAGTATTTGGTCTGTACATTGTTCCCAAGTAGTTAATTGCAAGTATTCAGCCACTGAGCTGTGGTGACTTCATTTTTCCTGACTGGATGAGTTTATCTTTGAGAATCAGGTTTGAGTTCAAAATTAGTTTTTCACAAAAATTCTCCAACATTTCCCAAATGCTCTTGACAGTAAATTTGTTCAGTAGAATATTTGTCAAAAACAACAAACACGACAAATTAAGCGGAAGCAATTTGATTCTCAGGAACATTTTTTGTAGTATTTGCTCAACTCTGTTAGCAACTTAGTAAACTAAAACCTGGATGTTACTCTGGCATTTTTCACTCCTTGCAAAGAGTAATTCTGAAGACCGCATAAAAGTAGGATGATTTCTAGAAGAGAATGTGGTATAAGATGTATTTTGACAGTTGTAAGAACTTTTGAGTTCTATGTCAGTCAGTTCCAGTCTAACATTTTTAGAGCAAGGGCAAGCATTGACTAGACTGCTCTACCTTCATTTCCCATCAATCCCTTTCTTCTCCTCCCCGCATTTCCTGTCTTCCCCATACCATGACACTCTTGTCACTCACCCCTTTCTCCTTCTTCCTGTTTGAGCTCATGCCATCCATTCTTTCTGTATGTGGCTGTCATCAATATCTGTCTCACTCTTTTCCTATCATCTCAATTCCTCATCTCAAACCTAGGCGACTTCAACCTCCCTACTGATAATTTATCCAGCTTCCTTTCTTTACTCTTTATTTGACCTCCTGTTTTGGACTGATTTCTCTACTCACCAAAAACCTGATCCATTGCTGATTGACCTCAGAAAGTTTGAATCAGGCCTCACTTTGATTACTTTCTTGGCTTTCCCTAAGTACCATTCTAACATGTCTTAGTCTCAGAGTTCCTTCTCTCAAACTCACCACTTACTTAATATTGCTCATTCCATTAACCTTTTGTATTGCTCATCTGCTCTCAGTTCCTTCCTTTCTTAATTTCTCTCACCTTTTACAACTCTATGGCCATCACATTCCTCTCCCTCAGATTAGTTTCCATTGCTCATTGCTCTCACAGCACTGTCCATCCAGACATGCAGAAATTTGCTTTTCCTGCATCTGTTTCCACCCCCTCAGATGGTCTCACTGCTGAGTACTTCTCAAGAGAATCCAGGGACCATAACTGACTTCCTCCACTTTCTTTCAGCTCTGCCTTTTTCTTTGCTACATCAGTTTGCTGTTCCTCCATGATTGACTTCTCCTCCTTCTTTATGAATAGTCTCTAAGTTTTGCAAAACTTAATCAGTGGGTCATCAGCTATTAGATTATATAAACATCAAAATCCCACTGGCATCAGAACACAATTTAGGCCTCTTTGTACATAATGCTGATTGTTAACCCGATTTGACCTAATTCACTACCATTTTGTGCCATTACTACCTCTCAACATAGACTGAGAAAAAATATTGTATTTTAAAAACAATTATTAGTACAATGTTATTCTAAAATGTCTCCCAGTTTCATTCCTCCTACTTGTTGGAATTGTTGCCTCCTTTTTAATTTTTGTCTTCCACTCATTACTAGGCACTGATCAATACAATTCAATATAAATTAGAGAATATAATCTGCTCATTTGTCCAGTAAAATGGGGGAAATTAAGTTAGTTATTGACTCAGAGAAAAGTAGTGATTGAAAATTAAATCTATAAATTGAAGAGTGTAATTAAGAACTACATTTTTCCTACAAGTGATTAGAAATGCCTATGTATTAGCAGAGAATCATTAACTGACAAATAAAAATAATTCTTCTGTGAAGTTACTTCAGTATAAGCTACTAACAGCTAATACCAATAACAGTGAATTGGTACCATGATATTTTGATCATAAAATGAGGGATCACTTTGATTTACCTGAATGCATCTAAGAGGATGAATTTTTTGCTATTATGCATTTGCACTTCAGCAATCCATAAATATCTATAGACAGATACAAGGGCAATGCAAATTGGATAAAATAGGCAAAAATACTTTTAATGCAGAATCTGAAAAAGTCTATGAAAAATCCATTTTCCATTCACTTTCAGTATATGGAAATGCTCTGTTTGTGCCAGCAAATTTCAAGTGAACTTTTAATATAAATATTTCAAAGTGGGAATATAATTTTGTTAAGCTGTTAATAAAAGTTTCATATTTTTTAAAAAACACTTTTGAATAAAAGAGTTTTAAAAGTATTCTCACTGGAGAAGGCTTTTTATCTTTTCCCCACCCTTTTTATCCGCCCAGGTTCTAACTACCATCAATGACATTCTTTGGATGTTTATAGTATTTATTTATGCAGATTGCTCAGACAAAAAAGAAGGGAGCAGAGTCACTCATGGCACATATATAGCATAACCTCATAAAGGATTCAAAATTTAGAAGAGCAAGTATAATGATGGGTTAGTGCACTAACCTTTCATCCTTGTTGACATGCTTCAACATCACTTCCACTTTACCAAAAATTGTTACATTGTAATGTGAAACCCTGCTTTATGCTGCCTCCTCTTTCATTGTTGATCCAGTTACAGTCCTATTTGGATATTCCAGATAATGCGCACTCAACATGAAATTCTCATCCCCTTGAAGTCAGTTGCAAAATACCCACCGACTTCAGTGAGATCAGGATTTCACCCATAATATTCCTCCTTGGCTGACTTTTTACCTTTCTATTGTATCTGAACAGAGAGCTCATCTCTTTAATGATCAAACACTTCTGAAGCTATTCTTATTACTCACCAAAATGGGAGTCTTTAACCTGATAAACTGAAGAGATCAACCAAGCTGCTGAGGTCTTTTAAGGGGAAGCAAAGTTTCCAGTTAGAAATTCAGAGAGATTAACAAAACAGGACAGTACTTTTGTCCATTACTGTTACAGGAACAGGTTCACTAGAGGGGAAGGAAGTGGTCTTGGGATCCTCCAAAAGGCTTGACTCACTCTCCATTTAGTTTTTTTAAGTTTAATATTCAAGACCTCAAGATGAGAGCTCTGAAGACATGGATGAACAAGAATTCCTCTTCTTACCTGCCTAAAAATCTGTGTAGAAGAATTTCCTTTGCTCCTTACTGTTCCTTGAATCGAGTGGAGACCCCTGAAATCCATTTTTAGGTTGTTTTCCTTTAGTTCATTTGCTTTCTCTTTTCTCTCAAGTCTGAGGAGTATGGATAGAAGTGTATGAATACCTACCTACCCACTTTGAGAGTGCACACTCATGCTGTCCTGGACATTTCCTACGTCATCCTATGGAGGATTTGGGTCATGTTTCCAGTGTGTGTATCAGTGAAAGAGGAGGGGTGAGATGGAAACAGTGGATGGGAAGCACTGTCTTCTCAGTTCTCATAGGGGATAGAGAGATATGCAAGCAGCATTCTCCTTATAGCATCTGTGTGAGGCTGTCTTATGTCAGCCTGCCTCAGTAATCATGTAAACAGAAATGTATCACACACCTACTGGTGCAGTAGCACAGCTATAGTTAAGGTTGTGTCATGATGTATGTTTAAAGGTCAGCCTAAGTCCTCTAAAATCAAAATGCGTAGTCAGATTTCTTTGAGATTTGGTGTGCCTCATGAAGGAGCAGGGCCGGGGTAGTGACCTGTATTCTGAGTCATTTGAATGTGGGGTTCTGGAGATATAAGACCAACCAAATATTAGCCATTTAAAAAAATTCTTCTAGGTGGGAGATTTTATGGAGAGCTAGACAGCTAATTTTTCACAAGCTGTGCATCAAAATGGTCTTAATCTGTGAAGTTTTCAGATATCCAAGGTAGTGCATGGCACCCAGTAAATCTTTTGGGGACCCAAATTGAGAATGGTATTTAAGAAAATGTAAGGTTTTTTTATACTCTGCGTGCTCCAATACAGAAAAATGGCTAGAAAATTTCAATTCCTGCCATTTTATATGTTTGAAATATGACTCCTGTAAGTGCTCTAAAATCTGTACAGTTAATTGGATTGCTTTGAAAACTGGTGTGCCTCATGGGGATGTGGGGTGATATTAGTAATTCAAATTTGGGACCAACGGGTTCCCAAATTACAAAACCCAAAAACCCTGATTTCCTTCTGTTGCCTTGTACTGTTAAACTGAGAAATACTAATGACTGGATGAATCAGACCTCTTGGTGGCTGAAAACTCATCCTTCAATTAACCTATCTAAGGATAAGTTAATCACAAGCCCACACTTGAGACAAAAGGAGTTTTTAAAGGAGAGGCTGGAGGTTGCTGCAATTTGTCAGTATTGGATGGCAATTTTATTTTGGGGGCACTGTAATCAAAGTATTTGAGAAGAAAAATAAGACACGTGACTGCTTCCTGGAAGGGGAGGGAATGGGATATTAGAAGGCAGAGGAGTGGGGGAATATGGAGAGAAGGGTTTGGGGCTGCAGGAAGTTATGAGAAGGGGAATATGTGGGGATGGATGGTAGGGAAGGTGAGAGAGGTTGGGGGCTCAGGTGAGAGAGGCATTTTACCCCTGATCTTTGCCAGTACACCCCAACCCCACATACTGTCCACAGCTCTGCCAGTCCACCTTTCTGCAGCCCCAGTCCTGCCAGTGCACCCGATCCACCCTGCAGCCCCATCACTGTAGCCCAACTGCTATCCCACAGATTTGCTAATGCACCCCACCCTCTGCACTCCACCCTTCTTGAACCCCACAGCTCTGCCAGGGCACCCCAACAGTGCAACACTGAAAATTAAGTGTTGGCAGAACATTAATTGGGACATTAGAGGTTTCCTGGCTGATCTGAAAATGTGTACTGTAGGGTACAGAAACATTACAAGGTCTGATATCTCAGGGTATGTCTACACTACCCACCAGATCAGTGGGCAGCGATCGATCCCGTCGACTCCTGTACTCCAGCGCTGCGAGAGGCACAGGCAGAGTCGACAGGGGAGCGGCAGCAGTCGACTCACTGCAGTGAAGACACCACGGTAAGTCAATCTAAGTATGTCGACTTCAGCTACGTTATTCACATAGCTGAAGTTGCGTAACTTAGATCGATTCTGCCCTCCTCCCCCCAGCATAGACCAGGGCTCGGTGTTTCTCAGAGATGGGATACATCTAATGGACAGGGTCTACAGGATCTTTCCCTCACACATAAAACTGTCAGTATTTTGGAAAAGAAACCCTGTCTTTGATTTCTCTCACCAGCCCTGCCACAAATTTCACCCACCAACCATTCTGAACCCTGACCTGGAACACCATTCCACAGTTGTCCTTTGCTCCAGGCAATGCATCTCAAGCTGCATCCCGTAGGCTGCTTGTGCCCCAATCAGCACATAGCCCATGTGACACCCTCAGGGCCATACAGGTAGTATTGGATGCGGCCCACATAACACACTGCAGCCCACAATGGTAAATAGGTTGAGAACTACTGCTGGAGGCACTTAATATGTATTGGGTTATAGGAGGGGGTAAGTAACGGCAATAGAAACATTTGTATACCCGGGAGTAAAGACTTCAGGGAGATGAGTTCTCTGATTAATGTGTGAAGGCCTGAATACATTAGTGGGGATGGGACATGCTGGGGGGCGGGAATGCAGTGAATGGGCTAGGGGCATTACTGGAGAAATGTGCTGAAACAGGGCTGGTGGGGCACAGCTGATGTGTGAGTGGGGCGAAGGGAGAGTGCAGCTGGTTCGATTTGCTAATTACAGGTACAACTACCTAAATGACTACTAACTCCTAAGAACATCTCTTTTCCTGTAAAAAAATCTAGGAAACAACTACAACTGCAACAGGGCCACCGCCCTCCTCCCATCCCAAATAATGCTGATTTAAGGTTGCTTGGTGGTATGGTATCCCCTTACAGAATACTGAGTTGAGCAAAATGCAAATTTCTGAAAACCAGGAAATGCAAACTTAACTTTGCCCATGTAACCTTAACTCTGCCCTCTTTCAGTAATGCCCCAGTAAGCTCTGTTAACACACATATCCTTACTCTGTCAACTCCACAGTTGCTGAAGTGTACAAACTCTTCACCTCCTTTTACAACCCATTCACTCTCACCCACAGGATTCCAGTTAACACTATAAAAGGACAAAAAAAAAATGTGCCCACGCCACCTTCCCTCCATCTTCTTGGAGCAATCTGTCTGAATGCACATAGTGCCAAGGGCTGGCGAAGTATGCAGTAAAAAAGTCAGAAGTTTACAGATCTGGGCTTATAGTCCCACACTTGAGCCAACTCCCCAGAAAGAATATATCACCTACAATTTAAGAACCACTTTATGGCCTTTCTCAATTCCCTAACCCTAAGGCAGTGTTTTTCAAACTTTTTAGGCTGTGTACCCCTTTCCAAATAATGTAGCCTACCTCATACTCCTATCTGATACAGGGTCATAATATACCTATGATTAGATCGCCAAGTCTTACTAAATAAAATGCGTTGTCCGCCAGTACAGGATTTTTCTCTTGTACCCCCTGACGAGAGCTTGTGTACCCAAGTTTGAAAACCACTGCCCTAAGATTATGTCTACATCTGAACTGGGAGATGTAACTCCTGGCTCACACAGATGTACCTGCGCTACCTCTGTTCAAGCTAGCACACTAAAAATATCAGTGTAGCCAGAGTATTATGGGTGATGGCGGTTTGGACTAGTTCCCAGAGTACCTACCCATGGGGTGGCCAGGTAGGTTTGTATTAGGGCAGCTCATCCAAGCCACCCCTTTGCTACCCTGGCTGTGCTGCTATTTTGAGCATGGTAGTTCAAGAAGAGCATGGATACATCTACAGGAGCTGGGAAGCACAGCTGAAATGTAGATGTGGCATTACTCACAGGATACTATCTCATTTCTCTCCTACCCCATTAATGATAGCAGAACAATATTGTTTCTATCAGCAACATCAGGGAAGAGGTGTGTTGGTAGCACAGTTTGTTGTTGCTCTAAGGTCACTTGTCAGAGCATTGTTAGTTCCAAAAAACATTAAGTGATGCTCTGCATGAACAGTTTGTCTCTGGATTATGCAATGACCAGATCTGGAAAAAGTTACTGAATCAGCACTTACATTCAATAAAACTGTTGAGGTAGCTATTCCCATGGAAACTGCAGAGAAGGCTCTGGAATTTAGTCTGAACTGAGGAATACACCACCTGAATCAGCAAAACCAGAGGGTCATGGGAATGTAAGGAATTTCCATTTGGCCATTGGGCACACACTATGCATGCTGAGGAGGCCTGTTGGGCATGCCAGGTCATTTGCTGGAAGTGCCAGGAGAAAGGACACATTGTTGTAACCTGTTGCACAGTTCAACAACCAGCAACACACAGTAACCATTCATCCTAGAAGACATCTATGGAGACTGAACCTAAGAAAAGATGGAAATTGGGAATTCAAAATGTAAAAAAAGACAGGAGCATTCATCAAGATCAAGCATAGCACGTATTATCGAAAGCAGGAGTAAAAGATGGCATCTGGGTCACACTCTTGATTGAGGGAGCTTGGTACTGGAGCTGCCATCTCACTGATTACTGCATCTAGCTTCCATCAGACTTTGTCACAAGTTCCTCTGGAAGAAACTTTCATGATTTTGAAGACACACCAGAGAAAAGTTAATCCCCAAAGGGATACTACAGGTGAAAGTTCAGCTAGATGGATGGTTGTTTTATCTTTTCATGTCACTGAAGGAAATTATCCATTCATTATTTGGCAGCACTTGACTTGAAATGCTCATGGTACAGTGAGTCAAGATCAAGAGTGATCTTGAAAACACCTTGAAACCTTCAAGAAATACTGGACAGACACCAGCGTTTCTGAAAAAAGAACTTGGAGAGATGAGGAGCGTGTCAGTGAAGCTCACTGTTAAGTCTGACAGTCAGCCAAAATATTGTAGGCCCGGCGTTATGCCTTATGCTCTGAAGCCCCTAGTGGAATTTGATTTGGACTGTTTAGTGAACCTGAATTATCTGTGAATCAGGAGTGTATCTTATGGAGAATGAGTGATCATTCCAAAAAAATCACTCAATTCTCACAGTCTGGTAGCTCTTCATGAACATCATTTTAGTATTGTACAAATGAAGGCTATAGCCCCGAGTCATGTCTGTTGGCCAGGAATGAATAAAGACATAGAGAGGAAGATGAAGTGCTGTACTAAGTGTCAACAAATTCAGCATGATCCTGGCCCAGCTCTTCTGTACTCTTGGTCATGACCACAGATTCCTTCCACACTGTGATGCTCTGAGGCTTCACCCAGATCAGTAAAAGGTTGTGCCACTGCCTGCTCTGTAACCTTGGGTGCTTCTGTGCTGTGATGCTTTGACTCAGAACCCTGACACCAGCAGCCTGCTCACTGCACAATGGCCTCAGGCTGGCCTCCATTAGCCTGTTTATTCCTTGCAGGGTGACACCAACAGCCCATCTAGGCCCGAGTCTCCCCAAAACTATGCTGCCTGCAGTGTCCACTGGACCCTCACAGAAGTTGTCAAGTTCACTGCCTCCAAAGAGACAGAATACTCACTGGCCTGTTAGTTTGGCTGAAAACCCACACTTGAGTTTAATACATAGCACTGAGATGGTTTTGTAAAAAAACAAGAATAAGCTTTTTAACAAAGAACGTAGCTTTAAATAACTACAAGTAAGCAAGAAAGATAGGAACAGTAACAAATAAAACATACTTTCTAGTGCCTAAAACATAATTCTAGCAAGTTAAAATCTTTGCCTTTTCCTTACTTATATCAAGTTATCAGCATCCCTAGTTCTCCAGGCCAGGAGACCCAACTTTCGTAGGCTCGAAGGGTGCTGTACTCTATCATTCCCTCAGTGATAGATACCAAAATGGCTTCTTGCTTGTGCTTTATCTTTCCAAAGTTTACTGACCCTGTTTCAAGAGGCAGGAAGGCTTCCTGGGGGTGCAGCCTCCATCCCCCATTGAAATTGTTAAGTGGTCATCTTCTCCAACTTGCTTGCCTAATGGCTTTGTTTCCCTTTCATGTACATGTCCTTTTAATTGTCTTTGGTCTTACCTTGCTTAATTTACATTAGAGAGACAGTCACACCAGAGAAACTATATTCCTTTATCTAGGACAGGTGGGCTTAGGCACTGTCTGCCAAACACATTTCCATCACACATCTATAAATCTTTATACACAGCCCGTACATACATGATGCAATAATATTGATGACCAGAGTGATACCATTTTGCATATGACACCTACACAATACCTTTTAAATACAGATTATGACAACAGTAAATTGGGCCAATCAGTGTGTCAGGACTGATGAGAGTTGTTATGGTGTGTGCTCTTTCAGTTGGCATTGACGGGCTCCCTGGATCACATATATGTATCTCTGTGGACTTTGCAGAACCATTAGGTGGTTATATGTTTTTGGTCATCGTTGACACCATTTAAAATGGCCAGAAGTTTGCAGAATGACTTCTTCTACAGCTGCCAAGACCATTGGACATCTTCATACTTTGTTTAGCTAGTCTGGTCTACCATTAGAGTTGGTGAGTGACAATAGACTTCAATTCTGTTCAGAAGCGTTTCAGAGGTTCCTAGTTAGAAATACAATTCAGCACGTTTGTTCTGCTCCGTAGCATCCTGCCACAAATGGACTAGCAGAACACTTCGTACAGACATGTAAGCATGCCTTAAGAACAAACTATTCTATTTTGAGTCAACAGCAGAAATTGGACAACTTCTTGCTAGTCTACAGGAACACACCACATGCTCAGGAGTCACATGCAAGTTTTTGTTTGAAGCAATCTTTGCATATCTGTTTGGACCTGCTATGTCCTGATGTTGCCCCACGTGTCACCAAATCCCAAGCTATGCAAAGTGAAACTTGTCACTGTTCTTTCCGAGCAGGAGACTTAGCATGGACTCACAGCTACAGATGTGGAATGAAGTGGTTACCTGGAGTTGTAAAATGCACAGGACCAGTTTTGTTTATGGTGAAACTCTCTGATGGTAGTTTATTGAAATGACATATGGAAAGGTTGCCTCCTCAACAAGTACCAGAGTCTAGGGCTATTCCGGTAGGATTTTCTGTTTCTCCAATCAAGCTGCCTCCTGTTACAACTCCTAATTTTATAGAATCATAGAATTGGAAGGGACCTCAAGAGGTCATCTAGTCCAGTCCCCTGCACTCAAGGCAAGACTAAGTATTATCTGTACCATCTCTGACAGGTGTTTGTCCAACCTGCTCTTAAAAATCTCCAATGATGGAGATTCCACAACCTTCCTAGGCAATTTATTCCAGGGCTTAACCACTCTGACAGTTAGGAAGTTTTTCCTAATGTCCAACCTAAACTGCCCTTGCTGAAATTTAAGACCATTGCTTCTTGTCCTGTCCTCAGGGGGTAAAAACAACAGTTTTTCTCCCTCCTCTTTGTAACAAGCTTTTATGTACTTGAAAACTGTTATGTCCCCTCTCGGTCTTCTCTTCTCCAGACTAAACAAACTCAATTTTTTCAATCTTCCCTCATAGGTCAGGTTTTCTAGACTTTTAATAATTTTTGTTCCTTTTCTCTGGACTTTTTCCAATTTGTCCACATTTTTTCTGAAATACGGTGCCCAGAACTGGACACAATACTCCAGTTGCGGCCTAATCAGTGCAGAGGAGAGCGGAAGAATTACTTCTCGTGTCTTGCTTACAATACTCCTGCTAATACATCCCAGATGCTGCTTGCTTTTTTTGCAACAGTGTTACACCGTTGACTCATTGTTAGCGTGTTGTCCACTATGACCCCCAGATCCCTTTCCGCAGTACTCCTTCCTAGGCAGTCAATTCCCATTTTGTATGTGTGCAACTGATTGTTCCTACCTAAGTGGAGTAATTTGCATTTGTCCTTATTGAATTTCATCCTATTTATTTCAGTTACTTTTCATAACTTGTTGGTAGGAACTCTGGTACCAACTGTTTCTGTTGTACAGGACAATGTCACACCACCACATTATCCAAAAAGAATGTCAAATCCAGATGTGTACATGAATTTATCATTTGTTTAGCTAATGAGTTTCTATGCCAAGGCAGAATAATCTCTTGCAATTTGAGAGTCTGTGCTAGTCCACCTACAACTGTTAGGTTGGCTTTATGTTAGCCCTGTAAATGATAATGTATTTGGAAAGTATTTTAAAGCTGGGTGGAGAAATGTGATATTCTGCCCCTTTAAATGTTTGGGTGCTCTGTATCGACCTTGAGCAGAGACTCACTTCTGTTTGTTTCTGTTTGTTGCCAGAACAATAAAATCACCATAACAGATAGAAACACAGCTATCAGCTTCCCTTATGTCTATCTCCCTCACTGTTGGTTCTAAATATAACCGGGGTAACCTTAAGTCCGCATTTCCTGGTTTTCAGAAGTCTGAATTTTGCTCAACCCAACATGCTGCAAGGGGACAACATACCACCCAGAAACTTTAACTCTATTAACATAAAAACCTATATGATATTAATATTACATATGTAATCCTCTCCTTAGGAAGTCCTCTTCCCCTGGTAATGAAGGCTAAGAGTTAATCTGAAATGTAATGCTTAGGAGATTAAAGGATCTGAGGCCACATCAACATGGCCTTATCCTGTGTGGCAAACTGCACTCAACCTCTGCATCAAAGCCTCCTAGTTTCTTGAATACACTAGGGTGGATGAATTAGAACTTTTATGGCAGATTTAGGTAAATTCAGAAACTGAGGATTCCAGTTTCTTGAATACACTAGGGTGGATGAATTAGAACTTTTATGGCAGATTTAGGTAAATTCAGAAACTGAGGATTCCAATACATAAGAACTTGAATAATACACAACATTATACTCCCCTGTGACATTTATTTTGATATTATATCACTTATTCTACACTGCTCTCAATTTTTCAGTGCCGTGCATATTTTTTGTACTGACAATGCATAACTGTATTTTGGAAACTGTCAGGAGGGAAGGGGGAGATTTTGGCAGGTGGGCATGGGGCAGTTGGGGCTTTGGGCACCCAGATGGCAGCTTGAGGCCTCAGCCCCCAATAGCATTTTGGCAGTGGAAATGAAATACCTCTTTCCCTCCACCTGTTGACAGGATTGGCAGTAACATGACATTTGGGAAGAGGGTTAGGGGGAGGTGACTTAAATTTCTAGTTCTTTATCCTAGCCACCTGTGGGCTAGTGTACTGATTTCACAGCCTACAGAATAAAAGTCAGGTGAGCTTCAGTCAGTGTGGTCCCTTCTTCCCAGAGCCACTTTTATGAGAACTTATAAGGAGTCCAAACAAAACAAAACCAGCAATAGCAAAACAAAGACTGCAACTACAACCAACAGTCTCAACATTCAGACCTGCAGGCAAGGCCCCAGTTCACATCCAGCTGTCCCCCTCCCGGCAGCCCTCTGTGTTGCTCCGACTCTCTACTCCCTCTAATAGGTCAGGGTTAATTGGCTGCTACATTTGGGTGTGGGCTAGGGGGTGCTCTTGTACCCTGTTACACCAGCCCTTGGCAACAACCAATTACCCCTAGCATACAATAAATATGGATAAGTACAGCTGGTTGGAAATTCTTTGACAAACTGGTTTTTCAATGAAAAAAAAAGGCCATTTCTGTCAATTGAAATGTTTTTAAAAAGCTAGATTTTAACAAAATTTAATTTAGAAAAACACAAAACAGTGTTTTGATAATGTTTAAACATCTTGTTTTGACATTTTCAGATTGAAAATTTTGATTTTTCATATCAAAATGAAATTCATTTTTATATAATTTGAAAAAAAGGTCAAAATCAGAGGAAAATATTTTTATTTTAATCAAGAAAAATATTTTCAATTGACCCCAAATCAACTTTTTTTCTAAAACTCATTTTGTGAGAAATTCTATTTCAGAATGGAAAACATTTGAAAATCATGATACTTCCTGTGAAACAGAAAATCTGGTTCCTGCCCAGCTTTATACTTAAGCATATTAGCTCTTTATTTCTGCTAAAGATATCAGCACAGAAATAGGCAGAGGTGACATTTAAACTGTCATCATTCACTTTCAGAGTTAATATGCAATTAAGAAGAGTAGAACATTGCACATATCTCAGGACTGTCATTTCAAGCTGTCTGCAGACTCATGCATGTGGTTTATATTGCACATAAGGGTGTGTGAGTATATATATATAGAGACAGACAGACAGCTTAGGATCTGCCTTACAATCCTGTGATAGATGGAAGCTTCTATGTGGAATGTGGAATACACTGGGCCTCACTTATAAAAATAAGTCATTTGTATTCCATGCCATCTGATGTGAGGAGCAAAGAGAATATTTTTGCTGCTGTCATCAGGATCCAAAAAGCATGGCATTAAAACTAGCTCCAGTTCCTCATCACAAGAGCCATTTAGTTTATTCTCTATGCAGGAAGAATTCTATTGGGAATCATTTTGATTTTGTACATTAGTTTTCACTGTGTTGTTTTGCTATTTAAATTTTTTTAAATAAAATGCATTACATCTCCTTGATTGTAAATATGTATCTGGATAGTTTATGGAACTATTGTGAGGCTTTTCTGGTCCCCCTGAGCACTGTTGAGTGATGTTTGTGTAACAAATGTATGCTAGGCAGCACATGTGCTGCTGAAAATAATGTATGTGCCTCAGATTATTTGAGAGACTAGGTGGGTGAGAGAATATCTTTTACTGGACCAACTCTTTTTACACATAGCTCTTCGGATAATGTTAATAAACTTTATGACACTGAATTTTTTAATGTTTATCCTCTTTTCACTCTCTTTCTGTAAGGAAGATGCATACACGCTATTCAGGTTAAAACAGTTAGGTATCTTCTTCACTTTTGTTTTGTTTAAAGCTTCTATTTCAGAATATAGCACGCTCTGTGTAATACTGCAGAAAAAATGGGACAGTCCTAAGGAGAAACCTACAAAAAAAATGAGCCATACATAAAAATGAATATTACCAAAAAGACCTCTTACCTGGCTTTCCCAAACATATATTTATTTAACAGCTAAATTCAGTCATAACACAGAATTAAGCCACTGTATCATCTTTTTAGTGAGTGCTCAGTTGATTTAAACAGGCATATTGTGAAATGAGCATTCTAGATGGCCATTATGATGATAGTACTTCTCTCAACACTATTTTTATGATGCATACTTTCAAATCAGTGAAATATATTCAGAGCTGTTTAGAAATGTTATGAGGAATGCCACTTTCAAAAGTGTTATCTATTTTTAGTTGGTGAAGCTATTCAGTTTTAAGAAGCTTTAAGCCTTTTATTGAAATACCTTATTCTGTATAAGTCTCCCATTCATAAAAACCCAAAACAAAAACAACAACAAAAAATTAGGCATCACACAGATGTTTTTCCTTCATAAACTGAGTTTTCCATTGTGTATTTCTGGAAATGTTTTTAACAGTATTATACAATCCTACTATATGGTTACATTTGTTCTCTCACTATTGCTGATAATAACTACCAGCTCGGTGATTTGTTTGTTTTTTTGGGGGAGGTGGCTAGGGTTTTTTTTACGATTTATATTACTTCACACTCTTTTCTGTCCATAGAAAACAAACCGTACAACAAGATGTAACCAGATCTAGATGGCTACAAGCTGGTCTATTCCTAATGGATCAGGGGACAATGTGTTCAGAATGCTGGTTAGAAGGATAATTAGGGTCAGTGACACTCTCACCATCTGGAATTGTTACAGTTGCCAAAATCTGAGATGACTCATCATGCTCTGGGGACCCTATCTCTAATGGCAGCACTAATCATAAGGGAACAGTAGACAGGGATGAAACTGTTGTTAAGTGTCATAGCTTGAGGAAAATGTTCAAGAAAAAGAGGGAGGGGCCCTTTTTGACTTAATATTTTTTTCACACAGAAAAACAAGATACTCTGACTCTCACCAAACCAGAGGTTTGTGTGATTTTTATGAGTTCCAGCCACCACTGAGAGTGCATCTCCTTATATGTTTTCAGTCCAAACTAGAACTGGTTGTATAGATTCTTACATACAATCCCTGCAGGTTTTTGTTTTACTATGCACTGAAGAAAAAACAAACAAACACAAAGAAAACCTCATGAACCTATAGTCCAGTAAAACACTCGCTGAAGTAAATGGGAGCGTTGGCAGAGTAAGGACTGCAGGATTTAGCCCTGAATGATCAAACCAATGATTAGTATATGAAATTGTTTCACAAAATTAACATAATATGATTAAAATAAATCTTTAAAGGATTTTTTTGGGAAAGTCTAAATTATTTAAGAATGGGAAAACCAAATCTACAGAATTGCTATGAGATTTTCTTAATAACAGCTATGGCTGTTTTGATTTGAAAAAATGTAATTAACATTTGTAAGGAAGTGTGGTTTTTATGCACTTCACCAATACATACAGAAAAATTGGGAGACACATTTGTGAGTGGATTAATTTGAGAAGCATAGGTGCTTTACTCAGAAGCCTGATTCTGTTATATAAACAAACATAGCAGGGATTGTCCTAAGAGCTAAATATATTCTCCTCACACTGCATATAAGGAAAAGAAAATTGAGAGAGACATTAAACTGCAAATCCTTTTGCAGAAGTAACAAGCAGTGTTTGAGTGACAATACTATAAGGAAATGTGCAGCAGGCACTGCTGTCTCTGTGGAACTATGACTGTCACAGTATACAAATAATTAACACAGATAAAGGGAGTAGCTAAGGGGAAATAATTGGCTGGGAATAAAATTAAGAGAATATGGCCATAAAGCTGAGGTTTTATACTGTTGCATTAAAGATAAATATATTTAAATATTGTTCATAAGAAATGTTTATTTTAGAAGACACTCAGATGTACATTAAACACAGTGTTACACTTCATATAGCCATGGCTATTTCTTCCCAATTTCTACAGTAACATTAATAGTTTTACAGGGAGATTCCAAAACATACTACAGTAGTAGCTAGAAAAAATAGGCAGTTTGTGAAATATACCAGTGTAAAAATGATTGATTCCTATGTTTTCTGATGTAAAGCCAAATTGCCAAATGCAAAGGCAAATATTAGGATGAACCAAAATACTCTATCTGAATATACCCTGAATGTTGGGAAAGTTCAGATATTTATCCAAAACTTGCAGCTCAGGCCCATTTGTAGAAGAAATTAAGTCTCTTTCTGTACAGTTCTGCTTTACAAAGATTAATTTTGTACTTCATGAATAGTGAGATCAGTCACTCAAGACTTAAGTTAACATTTAAGTTATATTTAATAGAAATGTGTCCAGAACAGTACAGGAGCTCTGTATTGCTCCCTCAGATTCTGGGCAAGGTTGGACACAGATTCAAGTGTCTTGGCTTGAGACTCTACCTAGTGCTTTAATTTAATAAATGAATAGCTAGAGTCAATACACCATATAATAGCCCACAACCTTGAATAGGCCACTGTAATCTGAAGCATCTACTATCATTTCTGTTTACTCACATATTAGAAAGAGGAAAGTGATGCTTTTGGATCCAATCAACGTTCCATTTAACTCTGTGGGTATCTCTCCACTGAAATCTGTGGGAGTTCCATGAAGCCCTTGATTGTCCTTAAATGATGCGGGTATACAGGAGCCATTTTCTCAACCTGAAAAGATCCCAATTTGGGGCACGATGTGTGACAAAGACCCAGATGAAGGGCACAAAAATTATTTGTTAGGAAACATAAAATGAGGTGGGACTGAGTCCTCTTGTATAAATAACTTTTCCTATAACCTCAGTTTCATTCTTTATTTCTCATGTAATTAATAAATAGTAAAAGTTAGGGACATCACATTTGTGTGAAGTGTAGGGATGAAAAAGAATGGCATTCCTTGAAATTAGGAACATCTGAACGGTATGGCAGATTCTGTTCCTATTCTGAAGCCAAGTCATCTACCATATACAAAGACTAATAGCACCATGCTTTGCTCAGCTGACCTTCATAGGGGAATGTAGTTTCCTATACTCCTCTCATCCAGGCCACAAACAGAGCCATTCTGTGCCTACTCCTATAGTTTCAGAGCTGCAGAAGGGTGCCTGTACTCTTCCTCAACAGGTTTTAATCAGTGGCTCCCTGCAGTGGTGGATTCACACCTCTAATCATTCTGTCCCTAAACCTCCCTCCCTATTACTGAAGAGAGAAACACTCAGCAGGGCAAGCAAAGTCTTACTGTGCAGCCTCTCCACAGCCTGATGCATCCACCAGCATGGTGAAACCAAGTCTGTTCCACAATTTTAGCGCCATCTGCATCCAGAGGGCCAGGACTTTGCCCACAAAGATCAGATATTGGTTGGAGATGTACGGTCTTCTTTAAAAAAAAAAGTATTTTCCCCACTTTCCATTAATAAACTGGACCACAGTAATTTGTGACTTGACTACTGTAACCACTGTCTTTCTGGCTTTTCAACTTTGCTCCCCTCCAATCTATCCAAAATACTGTTGCCAACCTCATCTTCCTCACCCACCTCTTTCATCATATTACCCACTTTCTTCAAGTCTCTACCTGGATGCACTCCGCATAAATTTCATACACCTTATCCTCACTTTCAAGGTTCTGCCCATTTCTGCTCAAGCCTGCATCTCTGGTTATTCATCCTACAATACTTCTGTTTCACCTCATGCTCTACCAATTTACTTCCTGGGTTGTTTCCTCTCTCATATGTCACATATGCCCCTGTGCCTTCTCCAATGGTGCTCCTGCCCTGCACACCCAGTCATCAGGTTTCCTCCCTGATCCTGTACAGCATCCACTATCCCTTTCCTCTTCTATATCTCTCTTCAAAACCCCGCTTTCCTCACTCATCCCTCCAGCAACATGCCTCTAATCTGCTAAAAACTCATAATTCTAATTTTAACCCCCCCACACACACATGGTCTGTAAACTGCATTTCTATAAAGAATCCAATCACCATATAAATATGGGCCTCAATCCTTGGCCCCTGTTCTGACTGCTTTGTACCACCCTTAAGGGGCAGCAGAAGGATCCTCCTGGCGCAGGAGTACTTGGATGGTGCAAAGCCAATGTAGTTGGCGCTATACCACCCATTTCTCTCCCACCTCTGCCCCACCACACACATACATTTTGTGTACGCAGCATATTGTGGGTGGGGGAATGAGGCATATGGTGCTCTGCCAGATCCATGGCTGGCACTGCAAGTGACTGAAGCTGAGGTAAGTTAGAAACAGTCTCAGGACTCCTCTACAGACACAGAAGAATCTGCCTCACTGCCTGAATTTGGTCCCAAGCTAATTTGTAGAGTGTTACTGTTCCGCATCAAGGGCTTATAACTGTAATGCTGAGTTATACATTCCAGCTTTGAAGGTGGCTGTCTGTTTGTTTACTGTTTTTCTTACACACAAATCACTTAAAAACATCTCCTTTATTTTTTACTTTAATGAAATATTCCTTCTGGCTATTGCCTAACATTCAGGAGTTATGGGGTTTTTTCCTAACCTGTTACATGCAGCTATTTCTCTGTTACCATGACACCCACTAATGTGCATGAGACTGGAGTCTAAGAACATTAAAGTCACATGGGAAGATGGACAAGTTGACACGAAGATGATGCTAAAGGGCAGACACCAGATACTCAGCTGGTGCAAATCAATGTAGCTGCGTTGAAGTCAGACTTTAAGTCATCTCTTTAATGCATTTGTAAATATTTTTAAGGTACACATTTATTAAAGACCTTTACCCACATTGTTTAGTGTTGCAGCAAATATTTTACTACAACTGTCTATTAATTTGCATGGAATTAACAAAGGCACCAAAATTTGAGAGTGATCACTGATTAGGGTTGTCCAACCTGAGACACCTTGACACATCTGACACATTATGTATTTCAGGAGTGTAGGGCAGCTGCATCTCCAAGTGAAATCCATAGGAGTTGTGAGTACCTGATACCTTTAAAAATCAAATATAAAAATGTCTGAAATTGGGCACCCAAAAACAAGTGGTCACTTTTCAAAAGCTTTGACCTAACATTCCCTGATATCAACTGGCTTTCTGACAATTTAAGAGCAACAAAAAGTGTTTAGAAAAATCAACACATTTTAAAATAGCAACATTGAATATTATACCATTCCTCACACTACTTCAAATTCTAAGCCTACCCTTTGCTCCAAAGCACTGAAAAGATAGCAGGCAGAACATTTGTTGCCCAACACTCTTGTTTTCCTCTTGTTATCTGTGTCCCACGGTTGTCTTCTCTGTGTATGCCACACTTCCAATTAAAAACAAAAACAAACAACCCAACAATTTTAATTTTACCAACGTCTGAATGCCCCTGTTTCCATGTTGTTTTCATACTTGGATGAGTCTTAGTGTTTTGAGAATGAGAGGTTTGATAAATGCAGTATTGACAGATGCTGTTCATGTTTCTTTTCCCACCCCATCTGATGGAAAGCCTCCTTTCTTTCCAAAGACATCTTGAAAGCAAACAACCCTTGACTCTGCAGTGCTGGACTTTCCTTGAACAGAAATTATTAATTATGTCTATTACAGACTAGATTTAAATAATGAAATTCATGTCATCCTGTCACATGTGAGCCAATCTGGGTCTTCATCAGTAAAAAACTAATGCACTATATCCCCCGATATTCAATTTACCAGACATTTTTTAATTAAACATATTGCAGTTACTTTTAAAAAAGATGATAGACAATGATGTAATTTATTTTAGGGCAATGCGAGCATCATGAGAATTTTTTTATTAGTGAATTACGAAAACATGTCATACTAAGCAATTTGTCTACCAAGCCCAGTACAATGACAATATCAGTGACAAATACTTGGATGCTTCAAAGACAAAATGCTCCTGCAATCAGGGCCGGATTATGACCTTTAGAGGCACTAAGCACTGAAAAGATTATGGTGCCCCCCCATGTAATTCAAAATAAAACAATACTATACTGTAAAATAAAATTTTATTATTTGAAATGACACAAAATTTACATGTATGCTGAAATTAAAATAGCTTCTTTCTAGATTTTCTGATTGCAAAATTCTGGGTAAGTTCATCGAAGCTGACTCGATGAAGCATGTCCACCTCCATACACAATAGAGAAAGTGAATCAAGTCTGTCCTGACACATTGTTGTTCTCTGAGGGTTTTTTATTCTTTTCAGCTGAGAAAAAGAGCGTTCTGCGGAGCAGTTAGTAAGCATTAATGTTAGAAAAATACATAGTGCGATCTCTACATTTGGAAATATTCATTGTATTCCGCAACAAAGAGTCCTGTGGCACTTTATAGACTAACAGATGTATTGGCTTATGCACCAATACATCTGTTAGTCTATAAGGTGCCACAGGACTTTTTGTTGCTTTTTACAGATCCACACTAACAGGACTACCCCTCTGATACATTGTATTCCATCTTTCAATATTGTGTCATGAAGATCAATGTGACAATTTCATTTTTCCTGTTTCATTAAATTTTGCGTGCATATAACAATGGAACCGCCGTACTTCTCCACAGAGATTCATGTTTGAGTCAACAGGGTATGAGTCAACTAGCTTTTGGGAACCTTGTGAATATTGTTCGTCAGATAAGTTCATATCGTTTAGAAAAGAAAATCTACTTGATACTTCTTTGTACACTTCACCTCTCCTCTTCATATGAGTTTCCACTGTATCAATTATAGCGTAGTAAGTAGATACACAAAATTTGTCTCTAGGATTCAATGCTGTTTCTGTTGCACTGCTATCATTTGCTTGTTTTTTCCTGATTCACTTGCGGGACTGGGATTCTTTGTAGTTAGTATCAGGCAAGATATCTTTTGATATGTCTTCAAATCTTTTGAAATCATTCCTCAAAGTGTGTAAGTGGTCTGCTAATGATTGACAGAGGTCTGCATATGTTTTCAGATTCAATTCTTTTTCTTGGAGAGCTTGACTTGTGTGGTAAAAGTGTTGTAAAATTTCATTCCACATGGTCAACATGAATACAAACTCTAGTTCCTGCATCTTGTTTGCAATGTTTTCTGCCTCTCACAGTTTCTCCCTTTTCTGATTGGTCTTCAGCTATACTTTCTAATGCATCCACAATCTTTGAGTAGGACTCCAGAATTGCACTTGCTGCCACTGCATGTGCCTCCCAGCAAGTATTAGAAAGAGATTTCAACACACGATCATTGCCCAAATATGTTTTAAGAAATGCCCATCGGTGTGTTGAGGCAGAGAAAACTGTATAAAGCAGGGGTTGGCAATCTTTCAGACGTGGTGTGCCGAGTCTTAATTTATTCACTCTAATTTAAGGTTTCGCGTGCAAGTAATAAATTTTAACATTTTTAAAAGGTCTCTTTCTATAAGTCTGTAATATATAACTAAACTATTGTTGTATGTAAAGTAAAAAAGGTTTTAAAAACGTTTGAGAAGCTTCATTTAAAATTAAATTAAAATGCAGAGCACCCCAGACCGGTGGCCAGGACCCAGGCAGCGTGAGTGCCACTGAAAATCAGCTCACATGCCGCCTTCAGCACACGTGCCATAGGTTGCCTACCCCTGGTATAAAGTAACTGGACTGTTGAGAAAAAAACTTAGTGCCACTGGACAACAATCAACAGCACTGTGTCCAACAAGATTGAGAGAGTGTGCAGCACATGGTATAAATATGGCATATTTGTTCTGTTCTAAAAGCTTCTTCTGCATTCCTTGATAATGCCCTGACATGTTGGCAGCGTTGTCATAAGGCTGACCTCTGCCCTTTGAGAAATCTATTTTGCAAACTTGGCACAGATAATGCAGTACCTGATTTGCCATTTCTTCACCAGTGTGGCTTTTCAAATTGAGGAATGTTATAAATCGTTCAACTGGTTTTCCATCTGTGGGAGACATATATCTTAGTACAATACTCAATTGATCAATATGTGAAAGATCAGGTGTAGAGTCGACAGATTAACTGAAGTACCCAGCAGTACTTATTTCATCCACAATAGCTGAACAAACCTTGTCACTCTTTAGACCAATGAGTTCATCCCATATTGTCTTGGATAAGTATGATGGGTTACATTTGCCAGCATTCCCATATTTTGAGATATGGCCTGCTAAAAATGGGTCAAACTGATCCACAAGCTCCAACAATCCCAAGAAATTTCCATTCTGCAATGATCCAAATGTGTCATTTGATCCCTGGAAAGGCAGACCACGTTCAGCTAATGTTGGAATAACAGCTATAACATGCTGCAAGATATGTTGCCAGTATTCACGCTCCCCTTTAATTTGTTCTTCCAATTTCTGTGTCAATCCAAAGCCCTGTCTTTGATTTAAATATGTCAACATCGAATCTCTGTGAGTAGTGCTATTTTCATGTTGTTCAATTAAAACAGTATTCCACCAGTCACTAAATCCATCTGCAGCAAACCGGGATGTTGAAGGTTTATATGCAAAAAGTTTGCAAACAAAACAGTACACAGACCCTGTTGATGGTGAATACAGTAGCCATTCTCGAGTGTATTTCTCACCATTCGCTTTCATGCCAAAAAATATTTTTTGTGGATAATATCTTGTTTGTTTGCCATTGGTAAAAGTCTGACGTGATTTCTCAAATGGCCCAGTGTGGTGTTGACAGTCATTTGGTCCACTATCTATCCAGTAAGCTACATCATCGGTACTGAAATCAACCCACATACCAGGACCTTTTCTCCTATTATTTACAGCATGAGCAGTTTCAGTCTCTGACACATTCACACCTTCTAGAACAATGTCTGTTTTACCACCAGGAGTAGATGATCAGTTACAGTCTCTGATTTCCTTGCATTATTTCGATCTATGTTAGTAGGATGCCTCCCTGGTTTAGGTGGGGATAACTAATAAAAAGAGAACAGAAAAACTGGGGAAGAGTGTGTAGTGGAGTGTAAGGAAGTCTAACAAAGTTCTGATTTTTCCCATGATGACTACTTGGATGCTTTTTTTGAAATATCAAATTTTTAAAAAAAATTCATTTTTTTTGGTGCCCCCTTCTTTGCTGGTGCCCTAAGCACATGCTTAGTCTGCCTATAGGGTAATCGAGCCCTGCCTGCAGTGTTTCTAGATTTCATAGTGCCTTGCAGTACGCAGTGACAAAAATTCCTTCCTGATTCCAGCTGATACTATAATCCATGAGATTTAATTACATAAATATGGACGTTATCCAGTAATTTTAAAATTCCAGCCACAGCATTTGATTCTACAAACTCTTGTTGCTGTGAATTCCACAGGTTGATTTGATGGAATACAAAGTAGTATTTCTTTTCATTTGTTTATGCCAAGCTATTCATTTTATAAAATGACCCTTTGTTCTTTTACTATGCATTAAGGTATTAAAGAAGAGACTAATTAATGTTTACTATAATCATAATTTAGAATAACAATCTATTCACATCCTCCCTGCTCCAGCCTAAATGAGACTTTACACCAGAGCTAGTTAATAGGACCAATACTGCAGCCAGTTCATTGCATTCTTATGTAATGCAATAGGTGTTTTGCATATTGAATACCTCATTCTGCCCTATAAGGAAAAGCTATGACTGAAGAAATTGATTCCTTTGCCTGTTATTGTTGTAACATTTTTTAAACCTAAAATAACACAAAGACAGTCAGAAGTCATCACACAATAATTACTAAAATCAAGAATTCAACACTTCTTTCATTTAAATGACCTTCCCAAAAAGAAGCTAAAACTGTATATGAAATAAAAACTTTAAAAGCAAAGTAGCATGCAAACCATACCCCCAGATCCAAACTCTGAGATAGCTCAGATATGGATTTGAATGTATCAGTTTAGATACCACTCTCCTGAAGAGTCACATGAATGTCAAGCAAATGTATGTAGGTTAGTAATGCTGATTTAATTGTCTTAAAGGTGACCTGTAAAGGAAAATAAATTGGAATGTGTGCCCGCCCTCCTTCTTCATAATATCTAAAGAAAACCTTATGTGTGTGGTGTTTTGTCTTTCTTGGAAAACTCTATGGCAGCTGGATGACAAATAGAATTGTGACATCACAAGCACAAAGAAAGAGAAATCTGATTAAATGAGAGAGGAAATTATTTGTATTCACAGCAGGTGAAATCCTGGCCCTATTGGGCATTGACTCCAGTGGGGCCAGGATATCAGTCACTGTTCAAAACTCTATTTTTGGTTTGTGTTGTAAAAACCTATTTAACATAAATGACTGAGAAGCACTTGGATGAAAGGATGGCTCTAAGATTCAGCACCACTTTCTCTTCAGTTAAGGTGTGAAATGTTCAAACCTACATTTCTAAGACTTCCCACAAGTCTGCTCATAAAACCAGGGAAGAGCAGACAGTCCTGCTATTTATAAAGAGAAACCAAGCAGATTTTACATCTTTCAGCACTTCTTTATACTGTACTTCCTAATTAAAAAAAACAACTAAACAAGTTCTTATCTTTGTAGGTCAGCTTTAATTGTCTTGATAAGCTACATCAACAGTAAAAAAAAAGATAAATGGCTTTTTAATTACCAGCAGCTTCTTAGCTACATCCTATCTAGCAACAGTTGTTGGGTAGGACAAGCTTTTCTTACATTGCATCATTAACACAGTAACTTGCAAACGTAGAGGCCTTGCATATCCTAAAATTCAAACTCCCACAGGAACAAGGTGCTTAGCTGTATGATGTCTGGGAGCAGCTAGATGATTTTTTGAGTTGGGGTCAGCCACAAGTCACTTTCTCTATAGTGTTGTCTATGTGCGAGAATTTTTACCAACCTCTGGTTTAGTTGCATTACAGAGATTTCTAAATTAGTACCCACTGCATTGCTTGGAAAACTAGCATGCAATCAAAAGTAACCTAATTCAGTAGGAATCCCTGAAGACCCAGGGAATTTGTACAAAAATTCTTACAGTTGTAACACTGGTTCAGCTGCATTAGTATTAGCAATGTTGGGAACTGGTGCAAACAATTTTCCATCTCCAGCAGCTGTTTTCAACATTGTGTGAATTAGACAGGCACAAGTGCTGAAAATAGCTGTTGAAGTCTGAGAGCCATTTATATTAGGGCTTTCAATATTGCTAATACTCATGCAGCTGAAGCAGTGCTACAACTGTATGAATTTTTTGTAAGAATTCCCTGGGTCTTCAGGTAAGTATCTTTCTTAACATAACTTCAGTAAATGGGTAATTGTCGGGGTTCGAGTCCCTGACCGCAGAGAGACAGGCAACATAATTAAGGGTCAAGCTGCTGATTAATTTAAATAATTTAGCATGTATAGGTTAATGAGCTATATATGTAGGATAGTACCACATACAGAGTTTTGATTGTCTATATATATATATACACACACACACACACACACACAGGGAACCCTGTAGTGGACAATTATGGAATAATCACCTATCCTTAGTGAAAACTTCTGCTTTAACTTCATCAGTTAGTGGTTGGCTTTGGCTTATGCTCAGTAGGATGAAACTTTATATCACTTTTTTCAATCCTATTTAATATAGTTAGAGATGTTCTTATCATTCTCTCATTGGACACATATAACTCAGCATCCTAACACAGGTGCTAAAATAATGGATTACTCCTGTAGTTAGAAAGAGGGTGGTCACAACTACTCTGTACTATTTTAACCCCCATACTTCTCCCCTACACATGCTTTTAATGGATAATGTATTTGGGTTACAATGTCATTGTTAGAGTTAGGAAGTGCCACTCCCTGCAAAAAGAACAATGAGATACTGCATACACTGATTGAGGAAATATCTCCTCAGGAAATCCTTGTGGTTTGCTGTCATTATCAAGCAGGAGTAATAGGCCTGTAAATTACACATGCCAGAACACTATGTTACAGCCCTGGCAGCACCACAAAACCACCAATGTAAAGCTGAGTCTTCCAACTAAGCATCTTCATCAGCATGACAAAGAAAGCATCTATAGAATATAAAAATTCAGTCTAGCAGGAAACCTTCAGAAAATGTGCTTGTGCCTACATTAGCCTTAAGAAAATACTCAGCTACTCCCCAAAACATGCAGCCTCTCCCTTTTCTGCATAACTTATTGGATCTTAAGGCAGTGTAAGAAAAGCTTGACCTATGCAGGAATTTAAAATGCATCCAGGATTATAAAAACTAACAGCTATTCAAAAAATTATAGTCTCTACATTTATCTTGTGACGTGCTGAGAAATGGAGCAAAGGTTTGTTTGTTTAATTGCATCATAAGCCACCCTCAGGAAATTCTAGGGGTAAAGCACTGAGAAAAGATGGGTGTGATGGAACACACCCCTGTATTCAGTCCCCACACACTATTGTGGTAATCTTTGTACAAGGTATGCCTTGTGAGGTATCATTTGAAAACTCCTAACTTGCTAATCAGTAATATCATGGTGGAATACATGTAACAACATTATGTGTAAAGTTATGAATAGAAGCTGAAATTAGGGGTCTTTCCAAGATAAGTCTGGGGAAAGGCTAAACCGGTTCCTCAGAGACAAAGGGCAAGCTGATGCCCCAGCGAGGTGCATAGGCGGTGAGTTATATGGGTCAGTGGTGTCCATCTTGCCCAATATTTGGGAATGTGGGCCTGGCTCCACCAATGTTTGGGCTTAGCACGCTTTGGGGGGCCCTGCGCTTAAGGGGAATGCAGGTCCAAAGTGGACTGGGGGGTTAGCAGGGAGCCTGGCTCCAGCCCGCCCCACTCCACTCCACCCCGCTGGCTCTGGCGTCGCTCAGGGGAGGGGATGGAAGCTGGAAATAGGCGGGGCAGGGGCATGGAGAAAGGGGTGGAATGGGGGAAGAGAGGGGCATAGCAGGGGCGGGATGTGGCCAGGTTGCTTGCTGCTGCTGCTGACGCCAGGCCCTCCGCTATCAGCCCCAGGCTGCCTTGGACCCAACACACCTCTGAATCGTGGGGCCACCAAAGCATGGGGTGGTTGCCCCAGTCTGTCCTATGGACAGGATGGCTCTGCTCGGGCTGTTCTGGGCACCACCAAAATTATACAAATGTGGCACCCATTGCCAGGTGTCAACAAAGCTGATGGGCCATCACCTATCAAGTGGCCATTCTTTGGCAAGAAATGGGGGCAGGGATAAAGAGATCTGCATCTTAGCAAAGAAACAGCATAAGGTGTCCTTCCTCCACCAGATTCTGTGGTTCACAGCTGGAAATGCTTTTCATTGAGGGACTGAAACTATAAAAAGGAGGGGCAAACACCTCATCACCTTCTCTCTCTTGCTCCCTGCCCATCTCATTCTCTGCACCCAAGAAGACAAAAGAAACAGTCACTGGAGTCTGGGAGAAGGTTCCTGACCTGAAGACTTTGGTCAGTAATTCTGTTGGAAGCATGTGATGAGAAACTTTGCTTTAAACCGAATATAGTCTGTTAAGTTAGGTACTAGAAAGTGTTTTATCCTTATTTTTCTTGTAACCATTTCTGACTCTCATGCCTCATTACTCGTACTCACATAAAAATCTGTCTCTTTGTAATTAATAACCTTGTTTTATCTAATCGAGTATGTTTAAAGTGTATGGGTAACTCTATTTAGGGTGGAGAGTTGTGCGTGTATATTATTCCCTTAAAAGAATAATGGATTTAATGCATTTGGACTGTCCAGGAGAGGGCTGTGCAGTACAAGATATACATTTCTGAGGGAAAACTTGGGACTTGGAGTGTGTTGGGGTAACCCTTCAGTGGAACCAAGGCTGGTGAGAGGCACAGTGTGACTGGCAAGCTGCAGTTGCACAAACACATCTGCGAGTGACCTGTGTGCTGGCAGGCTGTCAGCGGTCCAGGTTGGGAGTTACAACAGTAAGGCATTGCAAGGCATCCCAGATTGAAGGGCAAGAGTGACACAGTCTAACATAGGTTGAGATTGCACCCCGGTACATCACAGTGGGTCAGACATTTTAATCTGAAGGTGATCAGATCTCTAGTCTTTTAAAATCTTGTGGAAGGGTGTTTCACAGCTGTGGGACCAATTCCTTCACATCTTGGATGTTTCAATTCTACAGTCCCTGAGGAGTGAGGCTGTCATGGTCAAGAGAGAGTTCTAACTCCTCTTGCTAGGATGGGACTTTAGGCACTAAGATATTGGTAGCATCATCATTGATGCTTAAACTTTAAATTGTTGTTTCTCTGTTAGGCTCAGGCTTCATCGGCTATGCAGGATGGTCTTGTATCTTTGCAGTCCCAGAGGCTGTCAATCATTTTGCAGATGTGAATACCACAGAATTGAAGGAAGATACAGAAAACATGGATTCAGACACCACAAATGGGTTTATTTTGCTCAGGACTTCTTACTTTTCTGCACAGCTTAATTTTGTGATTAAAATTATCATCAGAGTTTCTAGTAACATGGTTTAATATTTTCAGAAACCTTACTGTATTGACAAGTGCTGCAGTGATTGGCCTCCGCTGTAAAGACAAGGTAATCAGCCTTTTGGAGTTTAAACTGTTCTCTATCTACTGGCTAATGCTACTTTATCTATCTGACGTTGAAGTACACTGCTAAGGGGTTGATAAGAACAGTCAGGAAGTCCAGTTGGCTCCTTCTATGTACAATGGAGATTGCGCAGTGGACTCAAGTAATACTATTGGTTCCTGGCTTTGAAATAACTACGTCTTCATCTGATTTAAACCAAAAACGGGGGGAGGGGGGGGAAGGGGGGAAGTGTTCAGTTTTCTCTCTGTTGGGTTATTGGGCTCAATGAAAAAATGTTTTGTTTACACTTACATATTCAGCATCACCTTATTCCTTAAATTCTCACATACAAACTCTCATGTTGCTGTTGGATGTCTTTGGACAAGAATTGTAGACTTAGCTCATGAGAAAAAAGGCATTTTCTTCCAGAAGCTGGAGAATATACCAAGCTATTTTAATCTGCAATTAAGAGTTCATTCTCTTTGTTTGGTTTTCTATTTTATTCATAACTTTCTAGTAATCGGTTACTAAATAATTGATAAACTATCAAGCAATAGCAATTGGAAAGTAAAACTATCTCAGAGGTAAGGAAATGTAAACTGGCATAATAAGTGTTAAATGTAAATATCTACCATTCCACTGTGGTGGTGGTTTTTTTTTTAGGGGGGTGGGGGAGTATGCTAGATTGGTAAATTCACAGATGAAACTAGGTTAATTGGATAACCACTCTGCCATTTCTAAATAAGAATTATTGCTTTGGATCTATATAATTAAAGTGTGTTAATTCCACTGAATGTATGCTAAAATCCCTCCTTCAGAAGAATAAAGCATCAGACAACAGTGCATCCATACCACATTTTTTTGTTATGCCTTTTTTTTTTTAAACTGAGTACACCTTTCACAATTCTGTAGGCATAATGACAGAAGTTAATTAAAAACAATTAATATAACTATATAAATGGCCACATTCAAGTTTTGAGTGGTATGGCTGTAAACCCATTGAAGTTAATGGAGCTGCTTCCCACTTGCCTCAGTGTTGAATTTGTCTATACTAGGTTGAATTTGGCCCAATGTCAACAAAAATGACACTAAAATCCACACTGCTCTAATCCAACCCCTCAGAAAAGACCTGCTTTAAATAGCATACATGGAAAATCAGCAACTGAGGTTCTATCGATGAATGGGTCAGCAAATTCTAGAGTGGAGGCCTCTCCTCTGCAAAGTGCTGTGTAGAGGTTTGTACTCTAAATGGTCCAAGGCAACGAAAGCACAACTCAGACTTATATAAAATATTGTTTAGCAAAAGATACAAAAGGGAAAAAGACTGAATTAATCCAAACAAAAAGGTCTACTGCTAACACCTAAGGACAGTGTTGAGATCATGGCTGGTAAACAAGACGAGAATGGAACTAGAAATTAGTGAACCAAAATGGGTGTACTGAAAATTAGATCGAATTGGTGGACAAAATAATAAGGGGGACAAGTTATTCTACCCATCAACCCCTTTCTGGGGTAACTTAAAAAAAGAGATTACAAGTGTGAATCAGAACGATAGGTGTGTGGAGATGAGTAACTTGGACAGAGCAAGCTTTACCGCCATGGCTGCCACCTCCCTGCCTGTGGGGATCACAGTGTCTATTATGCCACCATTGGACCTTCATTGTGCTGATCCTGAGATGGCCTGACCAGAACATAGAGGGGGACCCAGATGACATTGTCACTTCTATCAGTTCAGGCTAAATCTCTAATACTTCCTGGAATGCAACACTCGGGTTCCTGATGTCACCCTCAACCCTGCTCTCTCGTGTCCTTTTCCTTCCCCTACCTTATTTCTCTTTTTTTTCTCTCTCTCTCTCCCCCCTTTTGCCTTCTGTTTAATCAGTCTAGCTTAGTTGGCCAATGCTGTCTTTTGCAACAGTGCTGCATGCCTAGGACTGGAAAGGCAGCTAAAAGCAATCCCTTAAACATCCTGCTACCAGTACAAGTTTGCCAGCTATCAGAGGGTACGTCTGCACTGCAACATAACACCAGGGTTCAAACTCAGGCTAACCTCCCTTCTGTTTTCACACAAATCCCACTAATCCAGCATCCCAGGACTCCATGGGAGTAGAGGGTTCAAGCCTTAGTAAAGCCGGGACCCAGGGTTCAAGCCCTACTGCTTTGCAGTGTCAACACAGCCCCACTGGACTCGTGCTCTTGGAGTCGCCCAGAAGTATTCTGCAATCCCATAGGCCAATGTTCTTTCTCCTCTGGACAGTCAGTTTTGGTGGACAGTCAAGTTTTCTCACACACCGCAAACAAAGCGCTAGAGCGGCCACCTTTTGGAAGGGCACTAGGAAGTCTGGGATATGGGTAGTTGGATGGGGGCCAGCATAATCCAGTGTAGATGAACCCCAGGTTCAACATTGGGGGGTTACAAATGAGTGTAGAGGCTCTAGTCTTAGGTCAACAAAGGTCTGCTAATTTGAGCTCTACTAACGATGAGCTTACAGTGCAGTGTAGACATACCGAGAATGGCTGATAGGACTGTATGCTATGCACGTGTTTCTCCTGAGTGAGGCTGAAAGCAAATAAGAGTATGTCTACACTCAAAACAGCTGTGGCTGGCCCAGGTCAGCGGATTTGGACTCAGGTTGTGGGGCTATAAAATTGCAGGGTGGATGTTCACACTTGGGCTAGGGGTGAGGGTCCCAGAGCCTGGGCTCCAGCCTGAGCATCTACAGAACCCATGTTTTGTTATGATGTTGGAGGATCCGAGTGACCTTACTCACTCCATCTCTTAATGAGACTACGATGGGGTCAATTGCTATAAATGGTAGGAGAGTAGGAACTCCAACCTCAGTAAGAAGATGGGCTTCATTCATTAAATAAGGCCCAAACTTGCTTTAGATGGCTATTTCAAAAGGGGAAACTGGACTAGGAGGCACTCTGCAGCTGCACAGTTAGGAGACTAATTCCACAGCTGCATCAGAGAACATTCAGTCTGAATAGAAGCACCTGAGTGTAGAAAGCAAATTTTGTGTTTATTCTTTATTTTGTGCAAATAAGTCGTGCTGTTTCTTTCAAATCACAGTTTGATTTGAAGTACCAAGATACACTCTGTGAAATAGAACATAGTGATACTGTATTGCTGATTAGGAAACCAATTTCCTTCCAGGTATCATCTTCCAGTATTTTAACATAAGATTTTTAGCCCATAATTCATTAAATTTATCAACCCTGATGTAATAAGGTGTAAATGAAACACTCTGAAGTTAAGATATTCTTGGTAATATGTAAATCCTGTCTGAAAGTGGATTGATCTCCCACATCTCCCTCGAGTCTGTCTCTTCTCTTATCTGCCCAAGGAGTGAGAGTCTCTTCTTGCTTCCTCCCATATCAAGATTCTGAAGCATTCCATCACAGATTTTTTTTCATTTTCAGCAGAGAAGTGTGTAACTCAGTTATTTCAGTTTACAACACTTTGTGTGAACATATTAGTTGGTTTCAGTCCATTCACATTTGCACTGTTTCCCTCTTTCCCCAGCCTGTCCATGGCCTTTACTTTCAGCTAAAAAGTCAAAGCAAAACTCATGCAAAGCCACTGAATTTAATTGGGTTTCACATCAGAGTCATACAAAAATGGCTTCTGCATTGAGATGATGACAGATAGATGATGTCCATGCAGTTGCAGTGTTCTCCTGTGCCCAACTTGTAACCACTAGTTCTTCTGTGAGGAACGCTGCAAATTTTCTTGTGCTTTTAACCAATAGTTATCTTAATTTTTTTCCTCAATCATGCTTAGAGGACAGAGCTCTGTTTTTTTCAAAAGTGACGGTGCCTTTAACTTTTCTCAGGTAACATTGAAAATCAAATTTAGTTTAGATTGAATATAAGAAGAATTTATTGACAAAGAAAACAGAAATTAATTACTCATTGTTAAAAGCATGAAAGATAGCTTAAAAAAAGAGTTGCATGCTCACAGAATTTTTATTATTAGTTTTGTTAGTAAAGCCTAGTATCAGAAAAATATCATTAGACGTTGAAGCTCTTTTTTTCCCCTCAGCACCAGTCCTACCCTAGTTCTATGAAATAGGGAACTCTCTTCCATATGTGCTTTAGGAAAGAGGCTCAAACTTCATTCGGGTTACTGTGTTAAGCTTGGAGGTCCAGATTTTGATTGCCTTAGATTTAGGTGCTCTAGTTTTATAGTCATGCAATTCAAATCAAATTAGAACTTGGTTCAAAAACTTTCCTTTTTCCTGAAAGTGTTGCCAATTAATTACAAAATGGATGTTTATTTCTAGTTAGTTGTGAATACGCTAGTCTAATTTCCTTCTCTTCCTTGCATTGTCCCTTTCTCACCAATGCAAACAAATGGTCGTGAATATTTCATCACTAACTGGGCTAACCACTCATAAAATGTAACTTTTTCTGTTTTGAATTGTTAATGGGCTAGTTAACACATCAGTTGAACAAACCTTTTTAATATGTTAATTGTTCTGGACCACAACAGAACACTGCTAGGCAGTATGGAGTGAGAGGAGAAATAAAATTTGTGCATTAGAGCTTAATACAGAACACCAATATTAAAAAATAATTAGCATAAATATAGCTAGTAAAATTAACTTTGGACAGGAAGGCTATAAGTTCATGAAGTTTTTGAGTGAACCTAGTTCTATTTATGATCGTGTGGATCCAAAACATTAAAATCATGTCTCTTAGGAAATTGAAACATTACTGAAAATAGTTTTGAGCACTGGTTTCCCCTGAACTGGTTTTCCAAATGATTTTAATATTAATGTTGTCAGAAACAAATCATTTCAGAATGTTTTTCATGTGTTGAAAATTTGTTCCAACCAAATTTCAGTGGCCCTATCTACAATGGAGTTCAAACCACATTAGGTCCAATGATGTTTAAATATGGCGTATGCTAGAAAGGTGCTAACACTTTCAAATTCAAATGCAGACAAGGCCTAACCATACTAAATTGATTTACAAAGGAGTGGGCTAGCTTGTACAAAATCATAGCTCAGGTCCCATCCTCAGGTCAGTGTGTGTTTCCTCTGGGGTATTCATGGAAATAAGCTGTTGTTAGCTAAATATTTTAATGTCTTCATTAATTTTGGTGCTAATGAAAGTGAGAGAATAACAATATTAGCTAGAGAGAAGCATGCTGATTAATGTTGTGGTAGCTTCCCTGCATAGTTCTGCCAACACATTGCTCTGCAGTACCCTTGCTATTTATATCTTGATTTCTCCAGAGGACAGTAAATGTTTAAATATGGCTCTAACATAGTTTTAATTCAACTATATATATTGCCTTAGTGGTCCTTTGACAAACCTGGCCAGTGTATTTAAGCTGTGATTCAGAAAAGCCTATCTATTCATGACAGCACTTAAGTTCAAAGTGCTGCCTTAAATAGAGATTGACTTAAGTGATTTCCAGTTCAGGGCTCGAGCTTGAAATATTGCTCGAGTTCAGGTGAGTTTTAGATGGTTTTGGGATTTGTTCCAAGCATTTCACAAAACCCTAATTTTCATTTAAATCTATATAATTAAAAGGTACTATTTTTAATGATGGTTAGCTTAACAGTAGTGAAAGAATACCTTAATGTAACTCATTTGTGATCTAAACAAACAATCCTGCTAATCTTTACCACAATGATGCTGTCATAAACAGATAGTTAAGGGTTAACGTCTCTTTTACCTGTAAAGGGTTAAGAAGCTCAGTAAACCTGCCTGACACCTGACCAGAGGACCAATAAGAGGACAAGATACTTTCAAATCTTGGTGGAGGGAAGTATTTTGTTTGTGCTCTTTGTTTGGGGGTTGTTCGCTCTTGGGACTAAGAGGGACCAGACATCAATCCAAGCTCTCCAAATCTTTCTGAATCAGTCTCTCATGTTTCAAACTTGTAAGTAATAGCCAGGCAAGGCGTGTTAGTCTTATTTTTGTTTTCTCAACTTGTAAATGTTCCTTTTTGCTGAGAGGATTTTACCTCCGTTTGCTGTAACTTTGAACCTAAGGCTAGAGGGGGTTCCTCTGGGCTATATGAATCTGATTACCCTGTCAAGTATTTTCCATCCTGATTTTACAGAGATAATTTTTACCTTTCTTTCTTTAATTAAAAGCTTTCTTTTTAAGAACCTGATTGATTTTTTCCTTGTGTTAAGATCCAAGGGGATTGGATCAGGACTCACCAGGAATTGGTGGGGGAAGGGAGGAGGGGTGGTTAAATTCTCCTTGTGTTAAGATCCAAGGGGTTGGATCGGTATTCACCAGGAACTTGGTGAAAAAGCCTCTCAAGGCTGCCCAGGGAGGGGAAGGTTTTGGGGGGACAGAAAGTGATCCAGACACTGAAATTTCTGGATGGTGGCAGTGTTACCAGATCTAAGCTAGTAATTAAGCTTAGAAGTGTCCATGCAGGTCCCCACATCTGTACCCTAAAGTTCAGAGTGGAGGAGGAACCTTGACAGATGCCAACTTGCTTTCGCTAGAATTATATTTGCACTAGGGCATAACCAGACATGCAAAGACTGTTTGTACAATATCACATAATTAAACCTGTGATTAATACACATTCACACTTACAAGCCCTAAAGAACCTTCTCACTGACTGCCCTATTTTTTCCTCTCACTTTAAACAGTTGGTTCAACTACTAGAAATTACTCCTGTCAAAACAATTACTATATATAAAACAAAGTTAGAACCTACAAACAATAATGTATTATCAACTTTAGCATTTCTAAAAAAAGTAAGAATTACCCTAAATTAGGATAAAAACTTGCAAATCATCTCCGCCAAACATTACTAATTGAACCCTTGGGTCTCAGATTGAGAGTCCATGGTGACTAATTACCTCAGCACAGATAATATAGAGATGGGACAATATTAGCTAGAGCAACAGTTTTCCTGTAGGCCAAATCGTGAAGTCCTTATTTTGATTGTACTCAGACTTCCCATTGAAATTGGTGCAACGATGTATGAATAAAAACTTAGTAAGTACTGCTACTTCGAACCACATAATAAATTAAGATGTTCTAAAGTTCTGTTTCCTACTCTTCTTTGGTTACTCGACACAGCTCATTGCTGCAAAGGAAACTGTTCATATAACAATCTATTCGCTCAGTTATCCTACCCATACTTCCCAAAATGGACTGACAACAATGTGAATATCTTCCTTGATATTAGGATCTGATCCTACTTCTATAAAATTAATTGGCAAAACTTCCATTTACTTTGATAGAAACGGGATTGAGTCCCTAGGTCTCCTAATTTTGTGATATAACTGTTCCAGGAACCAGTTGTTGTTCTGTTCCTTTAAAATGGACCTTAGCCATCCTAGATATTTCCTGTTTCCCAGACTTCTGCTGTCCATCTCCTTGCAGTTGAGAAACATCAAATGTGAGGCTGTGCTACCTCCTCAGGAGAGGTGTGACACTCCTTTTTCCTTTACCAATTCCACTAAAGATGTAGGGAGGCAAAGTACTGCTGACTTTGGGTGAGTAATCAGTATATCCACTAGGCACCTTTTCTGTATGTTCCTGTAGTGCTCAATGTGGGTGAAAGGAGTTGTTTGGTTCGTTTCTTTTTTACTTTTAGTGTGCCTGCAATCTCTGGTCTTATTTGTTACTTTGGGTAAGTGTATTAGGCTCTATTATGTATGTTACCTTACAGGCTATCAGCAGCAGCCAGTTTGTACGTAGGATTATAGTACCAGTAAAACTGTGGGAAAAGTTTGGATAATGCCTTGAAAGTCACTCTGAAACTAATAAGAATTCCTAAAAAGGAAACAAGATGACAAAAATGAACCAAATATTTAACTAGCTGAAAGGAAGAGAGTTGCAGCCTGTTCAAAATAGGCTCCTTCGGGCTAAAAGCTGCTTGTTTGCTGGGAGAAAAAGGACTAGCTAACAGTGAAGATCAGGCTGGTAAAAGTCCCCTATAAAAAGAACTATTTGCTCCCCATCTTGATGTTCACCACATCCTGACATCAAACACACAGGATGTTTCATGTTATATTAAAGACAGAAGTAGCTGAGACCAAACACAGCTGAAAATTACTACTGCTCAGAGGGAGCGGGATTGTATTTAGGGGATGGTTTTCATTAGAAAAGGGGTAGGATTTAGATAAATCAAAAGATTGTAACTGGATGCAAAACCTTCAACTGGGAGGCCAGCAGTTCAAATCTGAACCAGGCTGGTAATTATCAAATGGTGAAGTCTGTTTACTGCCTTATATATAAAGAATTAATACACAATCCTCTTACAGATGGACAGGTGTCCACCACAAACTAGCATCCTTGTTAGTACATCTTGTAGAGAAGCTGGAGAATGAACTTCTTCCTACCCATAAATGTGATCCCTCCACTTCAGGACTGAGGCATGTTGACTAACATACCTGTTCTCTGAATGAACCAAGGACTTCATTTTCAAGGCTGTTAATTTGACACCCTTCACTTAAAAAAAGGGGGGGGGATTAAATAGGAAAATAAGGTAACGGGGCATGTGGGAGAGCAGTTGGACTAAGGGAAGTTCAATTTGGCTAAGGAGTGTTCTCATAGCTATAGCAACCACCTGGGTAAAATTTACCCAGGCATAGGTCTGTTGGAAGACAGCACTTGCATCTGAGTTGGTGAGATGATACAGGGATTATACTTTTGGATTGGGTATCTCTAGTTGTAGATAAGGAAAGTAAGAATAAATAAATTAATCTAAGATGGGGATAAAGAGATTTTACAGGAAGGAACCTCAGAAAATTAGCAACAGTTGTGAATGAGATGGCCTAGACAGAATAAGATAAGGAAGAAATAAATATTTTTTTCCCATTTCCTTTCCTTTAAAATGATTAAAAAGCCCAAGTTTCCCAGTTCTAAATATGAATTTGTTTCAATTGCAACCAGAGAAGAGGAGAGTGTCAGGGCAATATGTTAATTAGAGCAACAGATATTCAGGGTGTGCAATGTGCCCACAAAGTATTAATTTTCTTTTAAAGCAAATGAGTATATTATAGGAAATGTAGTGAACATGTTGGTCTTGCTGCTGTAATCAAACTAAATCGGATTCTTTACAGGCTCATCCGTCATTACCACCAATAATAGAAGAGAAAATAATTGTAGAGCCAACATGATCACATACAGAACAATTCTTATGAATGAAACTAATCTGATTCAGCATAGGTAAGTGGTTATAAATGTCCCAATCTGCAAATGTACTTAGTTGCCTAAATCCCAGACTAAGGCCCCCAAGTCTCACATTTAGGCTACTAAATCCCAGTTTTAGGCTCCACTGAGATCCACAAAACTCTTGCCGAACTGTGTAGATGCCTAAACTCACTTGATGCCTACATTTTCAGAGTAAAAGTTCTCTTGGAGCCTAAATTTCTGCCTCTGGGTATGTGCACTGCTGCCTTACTTTAGGCATCTGGATGTTTATCTCTCACCTAAGCCTCAGAGTGATTCAGGAACATTCATGCACCTATCTTACATGCAGAAGCTGATTCAGTAGGTGTGCCCAGAAGCCACCTATTGGATCAGGTCCCATTCAAAATCCAGGTGGAGGAGGTGAGTTATGGGATAATCAGATGTAGAGCTCCCTCTAAGTCCCCTGTTGAAGCTGTTCCACTATGTATAAATAATTAAAGGTGATTGGAGCAGTGCAACTGGACTCTGGGTCTCCTACCTCCTGGGTAGGTGCCCTAACCACTGGACTATAGAGTCATTCCCTCACTCTAGCCCAATGACTGTTCTACAGTGAATACCGGTAGTTAAATAGTCATTGGCCCACAGAGAGGGACAGACACTCAGGAGTGTGGGAGAGCCCTAAGGTCAAATCTCCCTGCTCCAGTGATTAGATCACTCTCTTGAGAGGTGGGAGACGGCTGTTCAATTTCTCCCTCTCAGGCAGAGGGAGGAACCCCACCTGGGTCTCCGACATCGCAGGTGAGTGCTCTAACCACTGGGTTAAAAGTTGTAAGGTGGCCTCCACTGGCTGTTTTACGGGGAGCAAAGCAGGTGCCTAACTCATTCCCACAAGAATGAATGCCTAAGCTGCCTGACTCCAGAAGACAGGCTCTCATTTGTGAATCACCAAGCTGACAGGTGTCTTCCTCCAGCTTGGACTTGGGCACCTAATTCCAGGAGAGGAGCAGGGTTTTGCACTCACCCCTGCAGTCGTCTTCTTCCACTGGCTAGTTTAGGTGGCCGTGGCTCCCTGCCTCGCATACTAGCTTCAGTGGCTCGCATTCTAAGGCCCCTATCTCTCCCTATCATTGTACAGGGAGCCTAGACGCTTAACTCAGGCTTTGTGGAGCACAATGTTGTTCCTTGGGTTTTTTTTTTCTTCCCTAGATGCCTAAGTTAGGCGTTATGATACTCAATGTTGCAACATCTAAGTCTCTTTGTGGATCTGAACCAAAGGACCCAAGCCAAATCCCACTAAAGACAATGAAAAGGGTCTCATTGACTTCAATAGGTTTTGGATCAAGGCCTAAGAACTAATAATGCATTACTAGAAATAGTGTCAGTATACATTTTATGGGTATTAAGAAAAGATGAGGTTTGTTGTATTCCAATTTTTGGAAGCTATTTAAATCAAGGTATGAGACCCAAAAGTGAGTTATATAATTGGTATGCACTGTGTAAATATTCCCACCGTACTCAAACTCCCCAAATCCAGTCCTACCATGCACTAGGATGTAATACTGTACCTAGGAAGGCCTCTTGGGGGGCAGTCTCATTTGTTCAAAAATCCTGATCAAGACTCTGGAGGGCATGTCTCCATGACACTGCATGGTGAAATGTCATCCAACCATTAACTGAACAGTGAAATAGCTAGAAAGCTACAGGGGAATTCCACTTCCACCACTTGTAATGCAGCCTCTTTTCTTCCATTTAATTCTGGTGGCTCACACTATTGTCATTGTATTATGGGGATAATCATTGCTTTTCTTCTTCTTCTTTTTTTTTTTTTTAAAACATTTATTCTTCCTCACACAAATTCCCAAGAAAAACGATCTCTCAATTTCTTCCTCTTGTGATGTTTTTCTTTACTTTCCTTACTTCTTGTCTTTCTAACCTATTTCCATCTCTTGTTAGGCCACTTGTGCAGTCCTACTCAATTTCGTGCTGCAACTGGCTCCGTGAGTGTTGGTGTTTTTACCCATAGGCATATTATTACCTCTTGTCTACTGCTGCTGGCACTGGTTAATCCGCATGATTGGCTAGCGTCATGAACAGGAGCGGCTAACGGGACTTTTGCGAGGGACTTCTCCAGGTGAAGGAGGCGCGATTACATGACCCTTGAGGTAAGTTTGTTGTCTCGTGTGTGTGTGCGCGCGGTGCTGTGCTTGCTGCTGGACTGAAATATATACCGTGTGGTCTGTTTGTTTGGGGGACCGTGTGCTGACCATGTGGGTGCTGAGCCTAGTGGTCTGCTAGGCATGGCTGAGAGCTTCTTAACGAGGCTTTGATCCCTGAGCCCGTTAGCACCCATCAATCCTTAACCAGGGGGTGGGGCTACTTAGGAAGACCAGGGCTTTCAAAAGCCTGCTCCTAAAGGACCAGAGGAGCTAGTGTTGTGAACAGGAGCGGCTAACAGGGGAGTTTTGCGAGGGAGTTTATAGGGGAAGCAGGGAGGGGCTACATACACTTAACATTCCTTAAACGAAGCACAAAACACCCCCTGATAACAACAACAAAGGAACAAACTTCAGGAGTAAAAAGAGAATGCAGGCAGAAGTCCAGCAACAGACTAGGGGCTACCTGTCCAGTTTATTGCACCCGATGCAGCATGTATGGGCAGGTGGCGTATGTGTGCATTTCAGGCAAGAAGCTCCTGGCCCTCAGAGACCAAGTATGGGTTTTGGTGGCTGAGCTGGAGGAGCTAAGGAAGATAGATAGGTACATAGATGATACTTTCTGGGACACAGTAGAACAGTCCCACCCCTGGTCTGACAGACTCTGTGCTGTTGAGGAGGATGAAAGCCTCAGAGAAGGAGAACATCTAACTGCAGCAGAGGGAAACGATCCCATAATTGGGACCCTCCTTCCAGATGGTGTTGTGGTATCCTCTCGCACTGAGGATACCTCTCCAGGGAAGGGAACTCCAGTTATTAGGAAGAGATAGGTATTAGTAATGGGTGATTTGATCATTAGAAACATAGATAGCTTGGGTTTGCGATGACTGGGAGAACTATATGGTGACTTGCCTGTCTGGTATGAAGGTTGCGGATCTCTCAAGACATCTAGATAGGCTTATGTGTAGTGCTGGGGGGGAGCCAGTGGTCATGGTACATGTAGGTACCAATGACATAGGGAAGGATAGGAGAGAGGTCGTGGAGGTCAAATTTAGGCTGCTAGGTAAGAGATTGAAGTCCAGGACCTCCATGGTAGCATTCTCTGAAATGCTTCCAGTTCCACATGCAGGGCCACTTAGACAGGCAGAACTGCAGGGTCTCAATGAGTGGATGAGATGATGGTGTAGGGAGCACGGGTTTAAACTTATTAGGAACTGGGGAGACTTTTGGGAAAGGGGGAGCCTATAGAAGAAGGATGGGCTCCACCTAAACCAAAATAGAACCAGATTGCTGGCGTTTAAAATTAAAAAGGTTATAGAGCAGTTTTTAAACTAAGAACTGGGGGAAAGCCGATGGGTGCACAGGAGCACGTGGTTCAGACATCCCTTAGGGGAGGATCTATAAATAGAGATTCCCAATGTCCTAATAAGGAGGAGAGGATGGAAGATTATAAAATACAGGTAGGATCTGATGAGATACAGTGAAATGAAAAAAAGTCCCATTCAATTACATCATGTAATGGCAGGCAGCTAAAAAGTGACAAGTTTTTAAAGTGCTTGTATACCAATGCTAGACGTCTAAATAATAAGATGGGTGAACTAAAGTGCCTTGTATTAAATGAAGATATTGATATAATAGGCATCACAGAAACTTGGTGGAATGAGGATAATCAATGGGACACAGCAATACCAAAATATACTGGAAGGACAGAACAGGTCATGCTAGTGGGGGAGTGGCACTGTATGTGAAAAAACGTAAAATCAAATGAAGTAAAAATCTTAAACGAACCAAACTGTGCCATAGAATCTCTATGGATAATAATTCTATGCTTGAATAATAAGAATATAACAGTAGGGATATATTACCGACCACCTGACCAGGATGATGATAGTGACTGTGAAATGCTCAGGGAGATTAGAGAGGCTATTAAAATAAAAAACTCAGTAATAATGGGGGATTTCAACTATCTCCATATTGACTGGGTACATGTCACCTCAGGAAGGAATGCAGAGATAAAGTTTCTTGACACCTTAAATGACTGCTTTTTGGAGTAGCTAGTCCTAGAACCCACAAGAGGAGAGGCAATTCTTGATTTAGTCCTAAGTAGAGCACAGGATCCGGTCCAAGAGGTGAATATAGCTGTACCACTTGGTAATAGTGACCATAATATAATTAAATGTAGCATCTCTGTCGGGGGAAAATACCACAGTGGCCCAACACTCTAGCATTTAATTTCAGAAAGGGGAACTACACAAAAGTGGGGAGGTTAGTTGAACAGAAATTAAAAGGTACAGCACCTAAAGTAAAATCTCTGCAAGCTGCATGGAAACTTTTTAAAGACACCATAATGTATACTTGACTTAAATGTATACCCCCAAATTAAAAAACAGAGAACCAAAAAAGAGCCACCATACCTAAACAACAAAGTAAAAGGCAAAAAGGCATCCTTTAAAAAGTGGAAGTTGAATCCTAGTGAGGAAAATAGAAAGGAGCATAAACTCTGGCAAATGCAGTGTAAAAATATAATTAGGAAGGCCAAAAAAGAATTTGAAGAACAGCTAGCCCAAGACTCAAAAAGTAACAGCAAATTTATTTTTAAGTATATGAGAAGCAGGAAATCAGCTAAACAACCAGTGGGGCCCCGGACGATCGAGAGATAAAGAAGCACTCAAGGACGATAAAGCCATTCAAAAATGATTTTTTGCATCGATCTTTACGGCTGAGGATGTGAGGGAGATTCCCAAACCTGAGCCATTTTTTTTAGGTGACAAATCTGAGGAACTGTCCCAGACTGAGGTGTCATTAAAGGAGGTTTTGGAACAAATTGATAAACAGTAATAAGTCACCAGGACCAGATGGTATTCACCCAAGAGTTCTGAAGGAACTCAAATGTGAAATTGCAGGACTACTAACTGCCATCTGTCACCTATCATTTAAATCAGCTTCTGTACCAAATGACTGAAGGATAGCTAATGTGATGCCAACTTTTAAAAAGGGCTCTAGAGGAAACCCTGGCAATTACAGGCTGGTAAGCCTGACTTCAGTATCAGGCAAACTGGTTGAAACTATAGTGAAGAACAAAATTGTCAGACACATGCATAAACATAATTTGTTGGGGAACAGCCAACATGGTTTTTTTTGTAAAAAAATCATGCCTACCAAATCTATACTAATTCTTTTTGAAGGGGCCAAAGTGAAAGGGGAGGGATATAGTGTATTTAGATTTTCAAAAAGCCTTTGACAAGGTCCCTCACAAAGGCTCTCAAGCAAAGTAAGCAGTCATGGGATAAGAGGGAAGGTTCTCTCATGGATCGGTTACTGGTTAAAAGACAGGAAACAAAGGGTAGGAATAAACTGTCAGTTTTCAGAATGGAGAGAGGTAAATAGTGGTGTCCTCCAGGGGTCTGTACTGGGCTGCTCTATTTAACATATTCATAAATGATCTGGAAAAAGGGGTAAACAGGTCGCCCCATCTCAAAAAAGATATACCAGACTAGGAAAAGGTTCAGAAAAGGGCAACAAAAAATGATTAGCGGTATGGAACGGCTGCTGTATGAGGTGAGATTAATAAGATTAATAATTTGCTGTTACTTTTCAGCCTGGAAAAGAGATGACTAAGGGGAAATAAGATTTTATAGACCTCTATCATGATAGATGTGGAGAAAGTAAATAAGGAAGTTTTATTTACTCCTTCTGATAACACAAGAACTAGGGGTCACCGATGAAATTAAAAAGCAGCAGGTTTAAAACAAACAAAAGGAAGTATTTTTTTCACACAACGCACAGTCAACCTGTGGAACTCCTTGCCAGAGGATGTTGTGAAGGCCAAGATTATACCAGGGTTCAAAGAACATAAGAACATAAGAAAGGCCGTACCGGGTCAGACCAAAGGTCCATCTAGCCCAGTATCTGTCTACCGACAGTGGCCAATGCCAGGTGCCCCTGAGGGAGTGAATCTAACAGGCAATGATCAAGTGATCTCTCTCCTGCCATCCATCATCCATCCTCGAACAGAGGCTAGGGGGGGATTTCATCATCATCCTCCCTAATAGCTAATAGCCACTTATGCCCATGAATTTACATGTCCTATTTAGTCCCTTTTAATATAGTCTATAGTCTAGCCTCTCTCAACCTCCTCAGGGTAGTTGTTGTTGACTGTGACTGAAGAAGAAAAAAGAGAAACTTTTTTTTTTTTTTTTTTTAAAACCTGCTATTTATTTCATTTCTTTGGTGACTGTATCTTGTATATAAGGGAATAATTACTTTTTTTCTTTTCCTTTTTCACTCAACATCACTCAATATTTTATATATATCTTTCCCTTCCCCTTTTCCTTCTCTTTTTTCTAGCCTCTTTAAGTTTTCTTTTCTTCTTTCCTCATATCTCTCAGTTGCTCTTTCTGAACCTTTCTAGTGTGCTAGAATATCTTTTTGGTGAGAGACCACATCTGTACACACAGTATTTGATGTGGGCGTACTCATGGATTTATATAATAAAATATATATTATCAGTCTTATCTCTCTTCCCCCTTTTTTATGATTCCTAACATCCTGTTTTTTTTTTGACCGCACACACACTGTGCGTGAGCATCTTCAGAGAACTATCCTATCCAACTCCAAGATTTTTCCTGACTTCTAGTAGCTATTAGCCCCCATCATGTTGTATTAGTTGTATTTATTTTTTTTTCCATTTTTTTTACTTTTATTTTACATTTATTTTTAATTTTTTCATAAATTCATGAAGGATAGGTCCATCAATGGCTATTAGCCAGGATGGGCAGGAATGGCGTCCCTAGCCTCTGTTTGCCAGAAGCTGGGAATGGTTGACAGGGGATGGATCACTTGATTACCTGTTCTGTTCATTCCCTCTGGGGCACTTGGCATTGGCCACAGTCAGAAGACAGGATACTGGGCTAGTTGGACCTTTGGTCTGACCCAGTATGGCCGTTCTTATGATCCAGAATGCAGCCTGGTCCATGGTTAAGGCACTAGTATGGGAATTGGGAATGGAATGGAATGGGACCCAGATATCCTAACTTTTCCAGTGACATGTGGTATGACATTGGGCAAGTCACTTATGGCTTGTCCATTCGGGGATACTCGGGAAAGTTAATCTGACTGAACCGAAAGGTGTGAATTTAAAGTGTATTAGTTAAAACACATTAAACTCATATGGATGCTCTCATTCAGAATTAAAGTGGCCTTTGAAAAGATAACTCTAAGTGCCATGTGTAGACAAACCCTGGCCTTAGGTCCATATTTTCTTTTTACCTATAAGTGCTACACACTTTACATTTACAAAGCCCTTTACAAACACTAGTTAATCGACTAGTACAAGTGAATCAAATTGATTTTTAAAAAAAAATGCTGTTTTTAGTATTTTGATTTGCATCAGATTGTATGCAGTCCTTTCAACTTAAGCACTGATATACAATTTTAAACATAATATAATTAACTAGCATAATACAAGGTTAGATTTCCTCTTGAATCAGTTATTCTAGTGTCTATTTGACACTAAAGACTGCAGCTTCTCTTCCCAAATTTATCAGAATCAGCAACATTTTCTCATCTTCATCTATTTTTTCCTCTACATCTGTTGACATATAATTTTCCATTTATCAAGATCATACCTGAATTTAGTCTAGTCCAATGACATGTCCATGTACAAGCATATTTTGTCTTTTTAATCTTATTAACAAATGTTCAGTTGTATTACCACTATGTTTAACGTCAGCTGCTTGCATAGATAGCAATGTCTCAAAATTCAGAACACACAAGAAAGCTAGTGACACTGTGAATATATTTTCTATCTGTTCAGTCTTCAGACTAAGTGTTTGGAAGAAATGTTTCGCTAGCTCTGTCACTCTCACAAGAACAGTAGTATTCCCTGATAAATTTCTGTTTTCTCTCTGGATTATGCATGAAAAATAAAGAGTCTGCAATTAATACTTAGTTATACTTTCTTCTTTTTTAAAGGAATTTAAATGCTAATGAAAGTGTGTGTCAATACTAGAGCCTGAGATATGACAGTGTAAGCTTATCTATTAAGTTCTGTCAGTACATTAATCTGCAGTACCCTTGCTATTTTTATCTTGCTAGCCAAAGAATAATCATAACAAAATTTCCATTGAAGACTAGATACTGAACTAGTTTAATTTGTGACTTAATCAAAACTTTAACAGTTTTCACTAGATTCTGATGCAGATTTAGCACTACCACCACTGCCAGATAACTACTGTTGTCATGATTTTTGATCAATAATCCACCACTGCCTTGGATGCATATTGATGAAGCAGCTGACTCATTCTCAGCCCCTAAATTACTATATTTTATTTAGATTTCAGTACCCCAGATGTGCTAAGTGGTTTCCAAACACAGTAAAAAACAGTCCCTGCCCCCCAAAGCATACCTTCTCAAAACCAGGAATTCCTGATTTCTAATCCTAACTCTGGCACCGATTTCTTATGTGACCTTGGACAAATCACTGCTTCTCTCTCACCACCTGTAAAGTGAGGATAATAATATTTATAATGACCTACCTCACAGAGAATTCTCAGGATGCTCTTTATTTAAAGTCTATTGAGACAAGTGTTTTAATCTAACACAAAAACTTTATACTAAACCAGAGAAATATTCTGTAACCTATGGTCTTTAATTCCCTATATCCAGCATCACTTATCATTGCTTACTCTTCTATATATTTTTCACTACTTTTCACACTTTTTTCTCTTCAGGGCAGTGTTACCTAGTAAAGAGAGCACTAGAGACCTGGGTTATTTTTCTGATTCTGTCATTAGCCTGTTAAGTGACCTTGGGCAAGTCACTTCATCTCTCTGTACCTCAGTTTCCTCATCGGTACAACAGGGATAATGACGCTGACCTCCTTTTGTAAAATGCTTTGAGACCCACCAATGAAGAAACTGTGGTATTATTTATTACTTAAGATTGTTGCCTTCATGAGGCATCACCAATATGTTTATTTACACACCAGAGACATAATCAACTCTCATCTCATCTTCCTAATATACTCATGTCAGACATGGGACATTTTCCAACTATTTTAACCTTTTACTATTCAGTGGACAGTTCCCTGGCTAAGGACAGTTTAAATCCTATATGCCATTGGCATTATAAACCAGTGGAACTGGGATTTAAGGTGTCCACAGCTACAGAATTAGGCAGGATTGAAAATGATCCATGCTGCTAGGTTTTCTAGCTGAAAAGCCAAAATATCTGGGTTTAACATTTGAATTGACTGAAAATAAATCCTTGTCATAGACACAGCTACTTTTTACAGAGGATGCACAGGTTGGTAGAGATGTGAGGGGAGAGTTAAGGTTGTTTGGAGTATCTTAATACTGCAATTCTATCCTTTTGATGTTAGGAGGTTAAGTGTAATCTTAAATTTGAATTTTCAGGCTTTTAGTTATATATTATAGGCAGGGGTGATAGCATCACCTATGATTAAGGTTCCTCAATAGTTTATAAAACCCTGTTTTCTGTTGCTCGTAACTTTTTTGGCCCCAACAGTGAAAGTTTTGCAATTTTCCATTCCAGGTATCTGCTTCAAGTTTTTTTTTTTTTTTTAATTTCAGCCAAAATGGTTCAGTTGTTTCTGAGAATTACGCTAGGGAAAATATGTTTTGCCCATGTTTAAAAAATTGTGGAGATTTTTTCCTTGAAATGCTCTAGTGTCCCATGCTTTGGAGCAGGGACTTGAAACTTGGCGGAGGGGTGGCGTGTTCGTGAGGGATGTGCCTTCTGCCATGCCTGTGAAAACTGGCTCAAAATTTGCCAAGTTACAAGTCTTTGAAAAATCTGTTTGCGCATGCTTAGTAGAGCCTTGCTAGCATTTAATAACTGAAATCTCTGAAGAGTCCTTTTTCACTGAGGGTGCTCAAGCCTCTCACAGCTCCAAGTGCTGATTGGACTGTGTATGCACAGTCCTCAAAGAGCAACTGAGCATGTTCCAGCCCAGGGTTATGAGCACTCAAAAGGACTTTCCCTGTAATTGCTGCTCTCAGCAGTTTATTTTGCAACTTCAATAATATTCTTTTAACATGTTTTTTGGAAGTAATATTGTAATATACATCTTTCCTCTGTACCTATCAGGCCACAGTAAGCATATGTATAAGTATTTACAAAAACACTATAATAAAGGATTTAACAAAAGGATATTTATCACCAGTACTCATATGTAGTTGAAATATTGACCACTGCTTAGCCCACTTAAGGATAATCCCGAGAAATCAGACAGGTATCATATCATGCTCTGAAAGTCAAAGGATACCAGTCACAAAAACAACCCGAGTAAACATCAGTCAAGAACCCTTTTCTGGAATATCCTACCCTCAAATGCTCAAATCTAAGGAGTGAAAGTCACAGCATTTGGCTGTCTCAATTGTTTCAATGGCCTATAATGAGAGAGACCCAATCTCTTAGGTAGCTTGGTGGTCGCAACCAATAGAGGGCTTTAGAAATTAAAATAAAGACATTGAATTTCACCTGAAAGCCTATGCTGATTTTGGGGAGCATATATAATATACTATGCCTGAGTGCAACCATATTCAACATTAACTGCAGTTTCTGAGTGTTCCTAAGGGTAGTGCCATCTTCAGTGCCTTGCAAAAATCCTATCTAGAGGGGTGACCAAGGCATAAATAGTGACAAGGTCACTATTACGGTGAAATGTCACAAGTATCTAACGAGATTAAGAAATTAAAGGTACTTCTGGCTACAGATAATATCTAAGCATCTAGGAGCACATCCAAATCGAGTATTTATTTGACCCAGTGGAAAACCCATGTAATGATGGGGATAAAAATTCCCCATGCCACCCAATATCACCTCTGTCTTGTCTGGATTCAGTTTTAGTCAGTTTACTCCTCCTAGCCCCTATCTGGCCTAGACAGTAGGGACAGTCCATCAACCACAGCAAAGCCTTATCATAAATTGTTGTAGTGAAACATTGAATATTATGGCAAATTAGGGAAACCATAAGGATAGGCTCATACTTGCCTTACAGATGTTGACGTGTCCCATACTAGCTCCCTGATATACAGGATCTGCCATAAAATAGTAATGGGAAAACTAAAACTGTCAAACATTTCCTGAAACCCTATCATTTTAAGGATGAACAGGGCTAATTGGTTAGAGGATGGCATGCTGGGTGAAAAAGGCAAGAATGCCTGTAACTGACTATTCTTGCAACTGATTGAACAGTACAGTTACGTATCACCTTGGGATAATGCTGAGGCATCACAACCCAGGAAGAACTGGATGATCCTGAAGACTGGAGTAATAGAAATGGCATGAAACTGCACTTAGGGACTAATAACAAGAATTTCTGTTGTAAGCTGGGGGCTCATCAGGTAGAAATGACAGAGAAAGAGCTGGATGTATTAGTTACATAGAATGGTGGCTTGTAGTCAATGTGCTATGGCTGTGAAAAAGGCAAGTGTGATCCTAGGATCTATCAGGCAAAGTATTTTCAGAAGAGAGAGAGAACTATTAGTGCCATTGTACATCGCACTAGTAAGAGCTCATCTGGAATATTGCATACAATTCTAGAGACCCATGTTCAAGACAGATGCATTCAAACTGGACCAGGTGCAGATAATTGCTACTAAAATGATCAGGGAAATAGAGCCATCTTACATAAGGAGACTAAAAGAGCTTGTCTTGTTTAACTTAGGGAAACAAAAGCTAGGAGGGGATATGATCACACTCTATACATACATGAAGCAAGGAAACAGCAGGGAGAGAGAAGTTATTTACCTGGAAGGACAATGTTGGCACAAGAACACGAGTATAAACTGGCTATGAATAAATTTAGGCTGGAAATTAAAAGAAAGTTTCTAACTATCAAACGAGTGAGAGTCTGAAACAGCTTTCCAAAAGTAGTGGGGGCAAATAACCTGATTAGTTTTAAGATGGAAGTGGATACATTTATGGATGGGAGTTACATGATGAGGTTACCTGCAATCACAGGGGACTAGACTCGATGACCCAGAAAATCCCTTTCTGTCCTATCTTCCTAAATCCAGAGAGTGCGAGGTGGAAGGGCAATTATATCTGTAATTATTGACAGTATTCTTGTAACTAATTGCCAATTATGTTGGGTATTAGTACTTGGATTCTCAGCTGATAATGGTAAGGCCTCACAACCCTGTCTCAGAAGATTAAAAAAAAAAAAAATCCAAAGAGGTCCTTTTATTGTTGTGGGTTTGAAAATACTAGCTTAACAAACATTTAACCTTTATATTTGCTGTAATTTGTTTTTCAAATACTTGGTTAAAGTGCTTGTTAATTTCACTATATGTTTCACAATAAAACAAATTACATAGCACTTAAATTCATATAGTGATGTCAGAGTGGAATAAAGGATTTAAATTTCAAGACAAAATATTTAGTTTTATTTATGTATATAAACAGTAACTGTGGATATGCTGGTGATAAAAAGCAAGACTATTCAGGCAGCAGATAGGTTTTGTGTACTGAATGTACAGGGGTATCTGGAAATGGAGCTCTCCAGAGAGAGCCTGAAGCAGAACCTCTTTTTAGGAAAATGGACACTGGAGAAATAGAGAGCATATAATTTAAAAAGGCTTTTAGGAGTGCAGTATGAGAGGGCCTAAATTCAGAAGCACTGTGGTTCAAATCAACCAAAGCATACCTGACAACATCTTGTTTCTATGGGAGGAGAGGCTGCTCCATTACTAGCCAGTCACTGAATTACCACAGCTGGTACTGTAGCTGGAGGCCAGCAATTCTTGTGCCTGTGTAAACTGCTGTTGAATCTTGCTGCTCAAGACAACAATACAACTTGTGCAATGAAACCAAATGTTTTCAACACAATTGCTGTACAGGAGGTTGACATCAACATGCTTGTTTTCGCAGATGCTTCTTGGATGAGAAGGGGCAGCATGTTAGAATAAGAAGCTGCCTGGTGCATGGCAGCTGTGAAGGACAATTGGCTAAATCCAGTGGAGGAATGTGGATGAGAACATGAGGAAAAGTCAAGAAGGGGCCAACAAAGGCCGTAGTTCACAGCAGTTTTCCTTTCCACGCTACACAAGGAGAGGTAAATGGGGGTAGGAGAAAGAGTGCAAAGAGCTTCTGGTGCCCGGGCAGCAGGGCACGGATCCCCTGTGCCTGCGTCCCAAGCCTCCCCGCTGCTCCCTGTCTGAGCTCTGGGCTTTACCGCAGTAGCACGCAGCTCCCCGCCAGTAGCCCCCAGAGGCCAGTCACCGCCTCGGTCTCCGCAGGGTTTAAGTGTCCGAACGTCCAGGGCCGCGGGGAGTCGCTGCTGTGACGTCAGCTCTTTCTAGTGAGGGGCCAGCGCGGCGCTGCCCGGGGATTACTGCACCCGCTCCGCGGCCCCTGGCGCACGGTTCCGCCCGGCGTCCCCTCGGCTTCAGCGCAGCTGCCCTCGGAACAGCGGGGGTTAAACGTCTCCCAGAGCCGATTCCTCCGCCAGCAGCCCGGCACCGAGCGGGTTAATCCCCGCCCAGCGCTTTGGCTACGGCGGGGTCTCTGCGCTCAGGCTCCTCCCCCTTGTCCTGGCCTGAACCATCCAGCAGCAACGGTGCCCGCCCCGCGCCACCTTGTCCTTCTCTGACGTAATCGCCGTGCGCCAGCAGAGAGGTGGGGGCTGTTGCCTGGTTACGCCTGTCATACTCGTGCGCCGCCGGCCTCTTCCCCCTTCTGCTCCCGAACCAATCGCTCTGTGTGAGATACAGAAAACAAGCGGATCCGAGGCGCGAGCTGCAGCCCGGACCGGCCTCCCCAGCGCCCCCTCCCGCCACAGCCGTAGGGCTCCGGCCGAGGAGGTAACGGGCACCCACGCGTGGCGGCTGCCGCCCGCCTCTGCCTGCGGAGCGCCCCGCGCAGAGACTCACACATGCCTGAGACCAGAGTGGGAGCGGCGCTGAGCCCGGCCGCCTGGGTTCCCCGCGCTGCCTGGCTGGGGCCCTAGCAGCGCCCCGGCCGCTGGAGCCGGGTGCGGCGGTGCCCGAGTGTATGAGAGGGAGCGCGGAGCGGGGGCCGCGGCCCGAGCCACCCGCCTTCTCTCCCGGACGGCGGCAGCAGAGAGACCGGCCCGGGGGGAAGCGAGGGGGCAGCGAGGAGGCGGCGGCTCCATGTGAAGAGACCCGGACACGCACGTGAACTGCCGAGCAGCCCCCCGGAGCCGGGAGGCAGCGAGAGAGACTCGGAGACCCGGCAGCCGAGGGGGCTGACCCGTCTCTCACTAAACTTTCCCGGACACGCGGGGTGTCTCGGGACCTGGCGTCCAACTTGCTGTGAAGTCCTAGAGCCCCCGCAGGGAAGCGGATCCCCGTGTCCCCGGCGCAAGGGTGAGCTTTAGCTGCCCCCTGTATCACCGATAGCCTGTCTGCTGCAGCCAGAGAGCCAAAGGAGGGAACCTTAACCCGCTGCTGTTGCTGTTCCTAAGGTGAGTGAGGGTCGGGAGGAGGGTCTAGTTCTGCTGGTCTCTGCTCCGCGCCGCTGATGACTTTCCAGGTGAAACACGTGAATGCAAAGACCCGCAACCCCCGTGAGCATGGAGCTGGGGACTAAGTGGGAGCATGCGGCTCAGTCCCTCCCTGCGGGGCGGGGGCGCACCGTCATCGCAGCAGCCCCGCCCGAGGTATCCCCTGTTTCACATGCGCCTCACGTTGCCGGGAGCTTTGCACGGTCTGCTGAGCTAAGTGTCCCTCTCGAGAATGCAGCTCTTCTTGCTTCTGCGAGAGAGACGCACGGTAGGGAAATCCTTATGTTAAATCAATTCCTATCCTGCCACTTTTCACCTTGAGACTTAGGCGGTTTCGGCTTTGTAAAGAGTTACTACGGTGAGAGGGGCTGATAGCGTCCAATCAAAAAACGAGTTTGGGAATTAGTTCCCTTTTTGAAACTTGTACGTCTCGCTTTGTACTTGCTGCAGCAAGGAACAGCAGAGAATGATACTGAAGTCTTGAACAAAGACCACGTTTTTTAAGCGACTTTGAACCTCCTTCCATTCACTATTGTTTTACGTAAAATCTTACGAGCTTAACAGAACTGTGCTTGTGCTTTATCAGCATGTATTGTATTGTACACCAGAACTGAAAAATACAAGCATCTGTAAAAGCCACAATATTTTAGTGGAGGGATTTTCAAACTCTTATAGGGTGGGATTCATCTTAATAGCAAGATTGTGGATTCCTGTCTATGCACAGTTGCATAACATTCCTCTGGAAGCTGTAATTGCTTGTATGAAAAAGTAATATTAGGCAAGTACTTAATGCATTTTAGCTGGATTTTAATACAGTTCAGCAGTTGGAAATAAGAAGGAAGAGCCAGTACCATGTGTCTAATCATCTCTCCACACAATACCATCAAGTGCTCCCTGGGTCTCAGTTTGGAAATCCTATGCTGGGTATTGAGCCTTCATATACAGGGTGTTTTTTATATTGCTACCATACAAGTTACTGAAAAGGATCTGTCTGCTTGAGTAGCATATCTTCAGCCTCATTTGCCAGAAGTTCAAGTTGCTGCTAAATTAAATAAAAAACATTTTATCCCACCATACAGGCTTTGACAAATGGAAATCACTCTACATTCTGCCTTATGGAGAGCTACATACTGTACATATGAATTTGGTTTGTCTAAATTGGGCTTACACATAGACTATATGCAAACCAAGAACATCTGTAACTACCATTTGAATGGTATTTCAGATCTAGTTTCAGAATTAATAACATTGGGATAACACTGGTGTCTGCAACTGTTTATAGGGTATTTTTCCTAGCTGTCTTTCTGAAGGAGAAAAAGGAAAACCTTTATGTTTAACTGACACTTTTAACTGAATGGAGATTAAACAGGTTGACCAACTTTATCTAGATTTATTTTTAGAGAGTGTTATTGACTTCCCTCCTACATTTCCCTCCAATCAGCTTTTACTTTCTCCTCTTTCAATCCTACATTGCAGCAGCTGACCTTCTATCAGAGAGGAATGTATAGAATTCCCTCTGGATCTACTAAATAGTGCCCTTTTGGAGTGTTAATATAAATTGTCATGCTTTTTGTCTAAAAACTTTATATTTCTAATATCACTGTCAGCTAGGATTACTTCAACTGAAAGATTAGAGGAAAAAAACCACCTTGATCTGTTTTTTTTTCCTGTTTGTTTGCTCTAAGCATTTGACTGCACTACATGTATACCTACTGTACTCGTGGCACTTTAGAGACTAACAAATTTATTTATTACTCCTGTTCTTTTTACGGATACAGACTAACACGGCTGCTACTCTGTACCCGTATAATCAGTTTCTCCAGTTGTTTAAAGGTCTTTCACCAGGAAGCGAGAGACTTTAAAAAGTGATTGTAAAACCTAAAAAATTGCTGGGGTACTTGAAGAATACTAGAAATTTCTTAACTCCTTTTTTTGAGACAAAGTCACCTTGAGGTGCGCAATACTTTCTTAAACAACAGGAGCATGGATACAACACTTACTGCATTAAGGACATTCAAGAATTGAGTGATGCCTCAACAACACTTCCAGCTTCTGCTGACTTACAGGGCTAAGGTACCAGAAGTTGAATGAGTTTCCTTGAGTGTAGAGGATTAGTAGGATAGTCAGTCTTCCCATATTTAATTTATACATGTGCCTAAAGCAACATGATTTAGTTCAATCTGACAATAACATTTCAACTTCCTTTGACATAAACTTAATTTGGATTCCGGATATTGACACAGCTTTAACTTCCTCTCTTTCATTATTATCTCTTTATAGCACCTTTTTGCAATGGTCAGATTGTTAGCTGTTTTTTTTTTTTTTTTTAAATTGCACTCATATTCTGCATGGTCCATGCTAGTAAACATCTTGATTCTGTGAAATAATTATTAATAAAATGTATTCATTTATTTATTTTTATTTTACAAAACTGAAAATAACTTGGATTTTTCGCTTCTTGGGCTGTCTTAACTTTTTAATTCCTCCCTACTGTGTACCAACTGCTTTCTGATAGTCTTGGTATTGTGCTGGCTTTCTCTCTCTTTTGAAATTAAATTTTAAAGCTATTAGAAAAAGGAAGGCGTTAGAGGGCCCATTGTAGGTCTGTCAACTTCAACAATGTCTGCAATTTTTTTTGGTTGGCTTTTTAAAAAATGAAAAAGCTTATAACAACACATGAAGCATCACCACTCAGGGTACTCCAATCCTGAATTTAATCTGATATTTGGGCACACTGGCTGTTACTCTTCAAAACATATATCCACTAACTGAATTTATGTATGTAGTACTTGAATATCTGAAATCAACATGAAGCCTTTGAAGATACGTGAACATTTATAACACTTTTGTGTCAGCGTATGCACAACTTCATTTTAGAGAAGGAGGAAACAGTTCAATTGATGATGGTGGTGACTAACAGATAGAGCAAATGTTACATTTTGATTCCATTTCCTGTAAATAAACTAATTATGTGCTGGGATGCATTGTTTTAATGTGTTTAGTAAATTCATGAAAGATGATGGAACCACCTGAATTGAAATCTTCTGTTTATTCACAAAACAGATAAATTGTGAGCAGTGGCAGTGCAAACTTCTGCTTACTGTCCTGGCCTCACTTCTGATTTCTATACTTTTTTGAAAAGCCTCTACTTTTTCGGTTCCAGGTCTCTCTGCGACTGCCACAAAGTGTGCCAATTATGATAGATATTTTTGAGATCAACCTGTGGAACTCTTTGCCAGAGGATGTTGTGAAGGCCAAGACTATAGCAGGGTTCAAAAAAGAACTAGATAAATTCATGGAGGATAGGTCCATCAATGGCTATTAGCCAGGATGATCAGGGATGGTGTTCCTAGCCTCTGCTTGCCAGAAGCTGGGAATGAGTGATAGGGAATGGATCACTTGATGATTACCTGTTCTGTTCATTCCTTCTGGGCCACTATCAGAAGATAGGATACTGGGCTAGATGGACCTTTGGTCTCACCCAATATGGCCATTCTTATGAGATGTGATTACCTATTTGGTATTCTTAGGCCTTGGCTACACTGGCGCTTTACAGCGCTGCAAGTTTCTTGCTCAGGGATGTGAAAAAAACACCCCCCTGAGCGCTGCAAGATACAGCGCTGTAAAGCGCCAGTGTAAACAGTGCCGCAGCGCTGGGAGCACGGCTCCCAGCGCTGCAAGCTAATCCTCTGCGGGGAGGTGGAGTATGTGCAGCGCTGGGAGAGCTCTCTCCCAGCGCTGGCGCTGCGGCCACACTCACACTTCAAAGCGCTGCCGCGGCAGCGCTCCCACGGCAGCGCTTTGAAGTTTCGAGTGTAGCCAAGCCCTCAGTCCAGTTCCTAGGGAACAAATTTTCATTTTACATAAGTCAGCAAATTTAAGGTACTACATATCTGTCACAAAGGAGCTCTTCTCTCTTAGCTTTAGCTCCATGTGCAGATCTTGATGGATCTGCAAATAAATGTAGCAGCAGCCAGAAAATTCATTACCCACATCAAAAATAAGCAGTTCCTTCTTTAGAAGGTTTTTTGCCCAGGTGTCAAGATGGAAAATTATGGCCTTACTGGCATAAATATATGATTTGAAGGCACTTGAGACGGATTGGGTGCGGGGGTGGGGGGGGGAGTGCTCTCTTGAATTATAAAATGGTCTGGGGGAAAATATGAAATGTAACACTTGAAAGAAATATTTTGATTTATATTGCATTCTGGCTTGCTATTTTTGTGGGGTGAGAGGGCAAGATACTCTGTCAGTGGTTCTTTCCAACAAGAGCTGTGTTAATCCTATACCAACATATAGTGTACAAGTAAGCTTTTTTGTGTCTACCATATCTGGTTCTGGTTGCCAGTCCAGGTCTGGCTTTTGCCTCTTCCCCTTCTGTCAGATTTAAACAAACATGATTACACGTCTAGAAAACATGATCTCTGATGGAAGATTGGAGGGAGGGGGGAAAAGGGTTTGTTTAGTTTGGAGAAGAGAAGATTGGAGGGGCATAACAGTTTTCAAGTGCATAAAAGGTTGTTAAAAGGAGGAGGAAGAAAAATTGTTCTCTTTAACTTCTGAGAGTAGGACAAGAAGCAATGGACTTAAATTGCAGGAAGGGCAGTTAGGCTGGTAGGAAAAACTTCCTAACTGTCATAGTGGTTAAGCACTGGAATAAATTGCCTAGGGAAGTTTGGAATCTCGGTCATTGGAGGTTTTTAAGAGCAAGTTAGACAAACGCCTGTCGGGGTAGTCTAGATCAGTGGTTTTCAACGTATTTACCATTGTGGGCCGCATTCAACACTACCTGTATGGCTCTGAGGATGTCACATGAGTAGCAGTTCTGTGCTTGATTGGGCCACAGGTTGAGAATCAGTGGTCTAGATAATAATACTTATTCCTGCCTTGAGTGCAGGGGACTGGACTAGAATACCTTTCAAGGTCTCTTCCAGTCCTACAATTCTCTGATTTAATTTCGGTCAGCATAGTAACTGTGTTCTTCCTCTATTGTTGTTCTTAGATTGAAACAACAGGTTTTAAACAGCTTAGCCAACATAATTATGATCTAGAAATATGTAAGGTGAGGAGAGGACAGATGTGTGTAATATAAACTTATTTATATAATGTGCTCAAAGGAAGTTAAAAGAACACTTTTAGGGTTGCAAAGTCAAGCACTCAGAAGATAGGAAATGCCAGAATTAAGGTTTCTGTACAACCTTAATTTTACCTGGCTCCCGGCCTAAGTCTCTGCCCCAGTTCCAAGTTTGCTTGCCCAGCCATTCCCAGTGTCCCCCTTTCCTTCATTCCAACTCTCATTTCCCTTTCCCTCCAGCTGCCTCCTCTTTCCCTGCCCCTCCTCCAACTCTTGTTCCAATCTACTTCCCCAACCTCCTTTCCTCCTGCAAGTCTGGCTCTTGTCCCCTCAGCATTTGAATCAGATCGCTTTCTCCTCTACCCTGCTAGGGACCAATAGGGGAGGCAGTCTCCTTGCTCTCTGAGTTCAGGTACCCATACCTGCCCAGCACAGGTTGTAGCAGCCTGTAGCTGCAGTTGTAGGGAAAGTCTTGTAGAGACCCAGCCTGAAGCATGCCTATTGCAGACAGAATTCTTTGAGATTTGTCTTTTAAGCTTTATCAAGTCTCTGCTGAGCATGTGCAAACTGATTTTTTTTTCAAAAGGTTTAAAACATGGTCAAATTTGGGCACATTTTCTCAGGGATGACAAATGGCACATCCCTGACACAAAGGCCACATTTCTGCCAAATTTCAAGTCCCTGCTCCAAAGCATGGGGTATTAGAGCTTTTCAGCGAAAAGGTCACTAGAATTTTATAACATGAACAAAACAATGTTTTTTCCCAGCCTTGCTTTTGGGAATGGCTTAACCATTTTGGCTGAAATTTCCCAAAGAAATTCAGTGAGGCAGATGCACAGCATGGAAAATTTCAGCCCAAATAGCAGAGTTATAAGCAAGTAAAACCAAGGTCTTATGGTGGGAAGTGTTGGGCAACGTTTGTAATAGGCAGTGCTCTAGCTATAATTACATGAAACTCCCCAAACCCTACACTGAAATAACATAAAGATTGCAAAATCAAACCCTCATAGACGTTGCCTATTTTCATTCAGTGCACAAGGTGGATGTCGCTCACTGAATTCAGTGTCGTCTTGTCCTTGTCATCTTATGTGCATGGCTCCAGGCCTTATTTACTGCACACTATCCAGACCCTGCACTGAATACTAAAATTACTAATTTTTTCCTGGGGTTTTCTATAATGCTTATTGCCATAGTGTCAATGTCCTTTTTACAAACATTTAAAGAATTTGTGTTCAAAATATCCCTGTTTGGCAAGGTGCTGCTAATACTGTTTTTATTATGATAGTGTCTAGGAACTAACCAAGAACAGGAACACCAAGACCCCATTATGCTAGGTACAATACAAACATAGAGTAGGAGACAGTCCATGCCCTAAAGAATGTACAATAAGAGTAGACAAAGACAGTCAAAGGTTAAGGAAAAGGGATATAATGCACAAGCAGACTAAGTACTGTGATGGTGTGCAAATGTCCTGTGTTGTTTTTTTTAAACTTCTTGGAGTTTTGTTGGGGTAGTCTTTGATCAGATCAAGGAAGAGAGGGGCTATAGAAGCAAGTGCAGCAAGGGGTGAAAGAGGGAAGGAAGCATGGAGTGAAGCGGTTAGCTCCAATCCACTTCTTCACCATCAGGACAGAGGAGAGAATATTCAAAGTCAGAACTAGAAAGCAATCTGGCAGCATGCTGCTGAGGCAGCTTCAGTATCTAATCCAGCTGGTTTGAGGTTCTCTGGCTTCTGGGGCTGGCTTCTCGATAGAATTTTTTCCCCCTGAGCTCTTGTGGCTCTGGGGGAGAGGGATGTGCTACACAGCTTGTAGTATTCCCAGAGATGTTCCATGGAAAAAGTAGTATGTGATCATCTGATCATCATTTGCCACAGAAAAATGCAGAATTTGCTTTTTTGCAGAGAACATTTTTTTAACGTGTTGTGAAAAAACAGTTAATATATGTTTTTATTAACTAAATTTTGCTGACAGTTAGGGTAACCATATTTCCCAAAGTGAAAATGGGACATTGTGTGGGGTTAGCCCAAGCCCCAGTGCCTGGCATCTCCACTCGCCCCTCTGAACATTCCTCTGCACTGCCGAGAGGGGGCACACCCAATATTTTTTTTGCAAAACTGGGCATTTGTCCCGTTTGCTCTTGCCAGCTGATCATGAGGACATCCAGGATAGGAATTAAAAAATGGGATGTATGTCAACTGATATTTATATATTGTGGCTAGGGAAACTAAACTTCAGTGTTTTATTTTAATTGTAGAAAAACGTTGATTTTTGTGGATTTTTTTGGGAAAATTTTGTTTATCATGGAAAACTAGGATCCCTGGTAATTAGATTATATCATAATGCATATGCACAAGGGGGCTGAAGTAAGATTACACACGTAGCCTAAATTTTGATATTTCCTAGCCTTTGAGTGTTGGACTTCTCATCTTTAATGTTCATGTAATAGTTTTTTTCAAGTAATTTCCTTGCTTTTTTTTTTTTAAAGCAAAAATAAATTCAGTCACGTAGAAGCATGTGGATTCCCCCATGTGGGTCACCAGCAAGGTTGGAACATCTACATCCACAGCTAGAGCTAACAGTATAACTGTTACGAACAACCTCCATTCCCAAGGTGTTTGTAACTCTGAGATTCTACTGTAGATAAGTTCATGGAGGATAGGTCCATTAATGGCTATTTAACCAGGGTGGGCAGGGATGGTGTCCCTAGCCTCTGTTTGCCAGAAGTTGGGAATGGTCAACAGAGGATGATCACTTGATGATTACCTGTTCTGTTCATTCCCTTTGAACCACCTGGCATTGGCCACTGTAGGAAGACAGGATACTGGGCTAGTTGGATCTTTGGTCTGGCCCAGTATGGCTGTTCTTACGTAGAATTCCCCAGTTCAGTTTCAGGTTCTCAACGGTAGTATGCTATATTGGTTACAGATCCTTCTGCCCCTATTCCCTAGCAGGTTCGAGGAAACTTGCTCTCTTCTTCCCCTCATACTTCTGCATTCAAGTCAAGCTGCTTCCTCCTCCTTGTTGTCTGGGTTTTAGGAGTGCCTAGTGACAGTGGTTGCCAAAAGCTGGGAGGATCAATTGAGAGAAAAGCCCTGCTCAGTCTCTGCAGGTATGGGCTGGAGCATGGTCACAGCAGATGAATTTTAGGAGAATTTACCAGTCATCCCTTACTTAGCATGTGCAAATGACAAATTTCAAAGGCCTATAACTATTGAATTTGAGTGGATTTTCACATGGCCAGTAAATTGCATTTCTGTGTCCCTAGGTTTGACGCTGCTGCCAAATTAAATCTGTGCTCCAAAGCAGGAAGGTAGCGCATCTGAAAAAAAGATTGCATGATTTTTTTGAAACATTGGTAAAACTATACTTTTCTGTAACTTTCTTCTGAGAAACTGCAGAACCATTTTTGTTGAAAGATTAGAAGACAAACAAAAAACCCCAAACAAATAATAGACACCTGGCATCGAACACTTTAATCTGAACAGTTAAAGTATTTTTAAGCAACTGAAAACAGGGTCTTATAATGAAAAGTTTTAGGCAATCTTAACTATAGGCATTGTTGCCTGCTCTTGCCTATAATTACACAATCTGTGTCTTTTGCACTAAACTTTGCAATACTGTTTACTTGATTTATATGTATTGCATAAGTTTTGTATTTCTGTTTTATATTCTCACAAAAGGTTTATTCTTTAAATTTGGTAACTTTGTTGAATTATACTTTTATTTAACCAAGTTTATTCTTATTAATCAGTACTCCTACCCCTTCACTAGTTTGTGGACTTAAGGTCCTTTGGGGAATTTCTTAAGTCGATGACATGTCTGTGAGTGTTGGATTTGTATTTCTGATTTTGATTATGACTATATACTTGAATGTTATGGTGTTGGTGGCCATATAAGAATTTCAGTATACAAAAGGACCTCTAGAGAACCGTCTAAGCATTTGCAGAAGCTAAGGCAGAAGTGGGCAAACTATGGCCTGTGGGCCACATCCAGCCTGTGGGACCGTCCTGCCTGAGCTCGCGGCCAGGGAGGTTAGCCCTTGGGCCCTCCTCTGCAGCCTCCCCTCCCCACAGCCACGCCGCCGCGTGGGTGGCACTCTGTCCCGCCGCTCCTGCTCAGCAGTGCGGTCGGCGTGGCTGGCTCCGGCCCGGTGGTGGGGCTGCAAGTTCCTGCTGCTCTGAGCAGCATGGTAAGGGGAGGGGGGCAGTCAGGGGACAGGGAGCAGTGGAGGTTGGATAGGGGGTGGGGTCCTGGGGCGGGAGGTTAGGGGCAGGGAGTCCTGGGAGAGGGCAGTCAGGGGACAAGGAGCAGCGGGGGTTGGATGGGTTGGGAGTTCTGAGGGGGGCGGGAAGTGGGAGGGGAGTGGATAGGGGGCAGGGGCCAGGCTGTTTGGGGAGGCACAGTCTTCCCTACCCGCCCCTCCATACAGTTTCACAACACTGATGTGGCCCTTGGGCCAAAAAGTTTACCCACCCTTGGGCTAAGGGCATAGAATAAATTATATTAATATATTTGTTCCAGATGCACTACATTTAAAAAACATAGTATAAAAATAGTCTGTCTAAATTCTCCATTTGTAAATGCTTTATAATTACTTTCTGTTGTATTGTAGTGGTACAGTCAATTTAAAAATTACACTTCTATATGGAAAGTATGAAACCTGATCTAACGCATATAGTTTAACTGTGAGCCCCTGCCAGGCCGCATCATGGGAGAAGTCTTTCTGCTAGGAGTGAATTAATTGAGCTTCAAATCCTGGGTAGTGTGGGGAGGAGAGTGAAAATGGCTGTTAATATCAATTTCATTTCCAGCCCAGTGAAAATTTTGTGGGAGAAGAAGAATGGAAGTGGGGAGAGAAACTAGGCATCTAAAAGTGGATGGGGACTACATGGGGAGGTGATCTAAAAAATCACAGATAACACAATGGAATTAACTAATAAGTAAAAAAGGAAGATGAAGAGGAGAAAACACATGGGGGCTGGGGGAGGGATAGGGACTATAGGACTTACATAATGGATCAAATCAGTGGTCTGTCTATTGCAGTATCCTGTCTGACAGTGGCAATGTCAACTGGAACCCTGTTTGGGGCAATTATTGGATAACCTGGGGCAGGTTAAGTTGGTAGTTAAAGGTTTTATTATGTCATGAAGCTTGAGGGTTTGTTATAGCAGCGGGCTAATTCCACTATAGTTAAGGTTGAGCAGTGTTTTCTGTTTAAAGGTTGACTATTCTAAATGTTTTAAAATCTATACTTATTCAGATTGTCTTAAAGCTAACTATGCATCATCGGAGTGAGGGGTAGGGTTAGTGGCCCAAATTTGAGGTCTTTTGAGAAAAGGATTCTCCAGTAGAATCCCTTTTAAAAACAAACCCAAGTATCTTACAAAATCACCTGATTCTTCTAATAGTTTTTGTGCGCACTTGAGGTTCAAACTATGACATTAATCATCCCCCATCTGATATCAGTTGCTTGATGTTGCTCAGATAGTGCATGATGCCTATTGCCCCACTGGGGACGCAATACTGGAAAAGCTATGGACCATAGAGTTTAGGTCTCCAAAATGGCTTGTGCCAAAACTGTTGAGTCAAAGAGATGGAAGTGTACATGTTCTGTGCACCAAGGCAAGGACTCTATTGAAGTAAGAGAGATTCTAGGGAGACTGTTGTCACAGTGACTATGTGGCAAAGGCGCCGACTCCATGGGTGCATCCACAGGGAAAAGAATGGTGGGTGCTGAGCACCCACTGGCAGCCCCCTATCAGTGCCTCCCCCCCAGTGCCTCCCACCTGCTGATAAGCACCTCTCCCTCCCTCCCAGTGCCTACCATCTGCCGCGGATGAGCTGTTGAGCAGCATCAGAAGGTGCGTGGGGGAGGAGCGATGGCGCAGCGCGCTCTGGACATGGGGTGGAACTGGGTGGCGTGGGAAGAGGCAGGGCAGAGCGGAGGTGTGAAGAAGCAGGGCGTGGTGGGGCATTGAGGGAAGGGGTGGAGTGGGAGCGGGACTTGGATGGAGCTGGGGGGCAGCAACCCCTGTCAGATTAGAAAGTCGGTGCCTATGCAGTGTATTGACATTAGTGAACTTGAGCTACACCATGCACTGAGTTTGAGCATTGCCTGTGGCAGCTTTCAGAGAATGTGTTTTGTGCATGATCCTCAATATCTGTCTGCATTATGCAGATACTCCTTTTGGAAGTTTTGCCCCAAGACCAAAAATTCTAGTTTACGATCTAAAATCCACTCTGATTTTACTTTATAAGCATTGTCAAGGGGAAATTAGGATTGATTAAATAGAGCAGGGGTCGGCAGCCTTTCAGAAGTGGTGTGCCGAGTCTTCATTTATTCACTCTAATTTAAGGTTTTGCATGCCAGTAATACATTTTAACATTTTTAGAAGATCTCTTTCTATAAGTCTGTAATATATAACTAAACTATTGTTGTCTGTGAAGTAAAAAAGGTTTTTAAAATATATAAGAAACTTCATTTAAAATTAAATTAAAATGCAGAGCCCCCCCAAGACCGGTGGCCAGGACCTGGACAGTGTGAGTGCTGCTGAAATTCAGCTCACGTGCCGCCTTCAGCACGCGTGCCATAGGTTGCCTACCCCTGAAATAGAGTGTTTCCCTCTATGGTCCAGCAAGAGCATCTCAGCCATCACATCTCTTGGGCAAAGTCCTGCATTTTTTCCCCTCCTGACCAGGGTGGGTGGGGTTGTGGTACTTCCAAACTGTACAGCTCCCTGCCTATACTGGGATCTCCCCAGCAAAGTCAGGCTGCCTAAGCCAACCTGCTTTATTTTTCTCCTCAGAGATGGTAATCAGTCTAATTGCCCCAGTTAAGCTACCACATAGCTCTTTCCAAGCAAGCACATTCTTAAGGAAAAGCATTAGAGAGAAAACATATTAAAGACATTCTGATAAGCTTACCAGAGATCACACCCAACTCCAACAAGGACTTTTCCTGTAGTCATGAGTTCATCCTAGCTTCAGCTCAGAACAAGCATACTCTGTCTTAAGGAGCCTCCCTGGGAAAAACTCTTTTGCTATGGATTGGGGCCACACTTGGACCAGATTTCTTCTTTGCCGGATCAGAAAGAAAGCCCGGAGTCAATTTAAACTCAGGATATTCATCCAAAAGTATTTCCTTTGAACCAGTATATGCAACCGTCTCGCCAGGTGATGGTAGCTTTCTGGAGGTGTTAGAACCTTAGTGAATGCCTAACCACTCTCTGCTCTTCTTAGTTCCTGGAGGGGCTGTAGTCCTGCTTTCCCTTGGGAGTATATACACTTATTCAAAAGGTTTGTCCGGAATATTGCAGGAAATTGCTATCTCTGGCACAGATGCCTCCAATTCACAGCCCTATCTCTCAGGATAATGACCAGAAGCCAGAGCAATTTGGTGGGCTCTGCGTCTCAGAAGGGGTCTTACCCCTCTCCTTGCCCCCTTCCCACATATAAACTAGGATTTGGGAGTGGAGGGGAGCTGAGCTCCTCTTTCTAACACTCCATGTGAGCTGAGATTTGGAGGGGGGCCACTTCACACCTCTCTGATCTTTCTGTGTAGCAGATGACGTGTGGAGTCCTTTTTCCATATACATTAGGCCCTGATTTTGAGTAGGTACTCTGCATCTCCACTCTCCTGTCTTCCTCCTTCTTGTCTCTACCTGGTACATGCAGTTCTTACAGCCCCACCACTTTCCCACATTCTCATAGTCCCTCCAGGCTTATCAAGGGCATGGAGTGGTGGGGCGTGCTCTGAGCAACGCATGTGTGGAGGGAATTTTGGAGGAGTTAGAGCAATGGTTGGAGCTGGGTTGTTATGGAGAATGTGAGGAGTTGGAGTTGAGAAGGGGAATTTGTGTGTGTATCTGTGGGGTTGGAACAGTGCAGGGAAGAGTGGGATGGAAAGGAGATTGTCAGGCATGCAGTAAGGGATGATGGGGGGGGGGTTAGTTCTGTTCCCCAGCATCCCCCATCATCGATCCATCTGTCAGTCAATGGCCCCCATCACAGTAGTATCCTGAGTGCCTCACAATTTTTAATGTGTTTATTCTCACAATGCCCCCATGAGGTAGTATTGCTTCGGTTTTACTGAGGGGGCTCTGGGTCTGTACTTGGGTGGCTTGCCCATGTACTGTGTCCACGCTGCTATTAACTTGAGCAAAGTTAGCGTGAATCTGTCTACCTGGGCTGGGATGCATGCTTCCAGCTGTAATGTAACATACGCAGTGAGACTAAGACCTGCCCAGGGTCACACTGGAATTTTGTGGTGGGCCAGGGATTTGAATTCAGGTCTTCCAAATCCCTGGCCCTAACCAGGGGATTATCCTTCCCATCATGCCCACTCTCAATGTCAGAAATGTCCCCAGTCTCCATGCTAGACCTTGTTTGTGCATCTTCTCTCCAGTTCTTCAACCTGCGATTCCCATGCCAACACCTATGTCTGTGCTGGTAGGAGGGAGAATTGGGCAGTGCTGGACACAGACAGAGGTGGGAGATGATACAGTAGGAGACGAGATCAACATGTTGCCATAGCATTCAGGGGTTGAGGTGGCAGAGGAGGGGAAAGCTGTGCTGTGGTATGTAAGGATGCTGAGAAATTACTTTAAAAAAGCCTAAGGAAATTAAATGTCTGGAATTTAGATAACACAGAGTTAAGATTGCCCAGTAGTTCTTTATGCCTTTCCAGAATCTGGAGAGAGGCTAAACGTAAATCTCTGAAAACCAGGAAATGCAAAGTTAAGGTGGGGGTTACTACTGTAACGCAGCCTTATTGCAGTTGTCTTTGAGCAATGCCTCAACATACCAATAACACAAGTACTCTAGCTCTCTATCCCCACAGATACTACAAAACACTTTAGGAACAGAGCACATGGTCATTATAGACTAAAGACAAATGTTTTTGCTAAGGCAAAACTTGGATTTAGGTCAAATCAGACATAGCAAACAGGAGCTACCTACACTCAAACACTGAACCTGCTGTACACAAACCACCCCACACTGCAAAATGTTACCACCCCTTCTTTCTTGCCTTGAGGATCCTGTCTGAAGTGTTGCGTTCACTTGTCCCTCACTAAGCCCTGGAGGTGACTGTCAGGTATGCCACCATGCAGAGGACCCTCCTCATTCATTATAGCTATAGCTACAGCTAACAACCTGAACACAGCTGGAGTAAATGCAGATAAATGCTGAAGTTCAACCCTGTAGAACACAATACAAACTGTGTCACCTTCTCTTAGTCCTTCCTTATATCTACTTATGAATTTATAGATTTTTTTTTTGAGGCCAGAGGGGACCATTAGAACAGATCATCTAGTCTGTCCTCCTGTATAACACAGGCCAGAGGATTTCATCCTGTTACTTCTATGTTGAGCCTAATACTTTAGTCAAACAAGTTATCTTCCAAAAAGACATCCCATTCTTGATGTGAAGACTTAAAGAAATGCAGAATCCTCTACTTACCTTGGTAGTTTAACCTTTGCATTCGCATTACATGGGGTCCCTGGTATACGTCTCCCCCTTATCCATCAATAGGTGAATGTGTTCCGGTTCATGTTGGTCCCTATCCATATATCCGTCACTTCATTTTTTGCGTCACTTTTCTGTGGGTGCTTAGCACCGACCGGCAGCCAGCGCCCTTCCTTTCTTCCCATTGGCTGCTACCAGCTCCCTAGGGGCAGAGTTAAGGCTGTGTTATGGGGTTGATGTGTACCATAACTTTATATTCCCTGGTTTTCAGAGATTTAAGTTATGAATTCTCCATGTTCTGGATGGGCATAAGGGACCACCGGGCAACTTAACTGTGTTAATGAAGTTTTTGGGTGTTTAATATTCCTTCAGAAGTACTCTTTTACCAAAAAAAAAAAAAAAAAACGGTTATAACTCTAGGTATTCTTGCTAGTTTGTAAGTGGGTAATCCTTTTTTAAATCTTGAACTCTTAGCCTCAGTATATTATGACAGTGAATTCCACAGTTCTGTGTTGCATGGAACAGTAATTTCCTTTTCAGTCTTGAATTTGCCACCTTTCAGTGTCACTGAATGTTCCCTTGTGTTTGTAATATTACTCAGGATAAATAGAAGTTCTCAATCTACTTTCTCTATAATATTAATTATTTTGTATACTTCTGTCATGTCTCCTCTGCAATGTTAACAAATCTAATAATTTTCAATATCACTTTATATGAGACCTTGTATTAAATTAATATTAAAATTGTGCCATCATGAGAATTTTACCATTCTTTTCTTTCTGATTCTTAATCATTTTCTGATTCACACATCTAATAATTGTTGTCACTTGTCTATTTTTGCGATATCATTTTTTGAGATGGGTTGATAAGAACTGAAAGCAGAATTCCAGGTGAAGACTTACCATTGTTTGTATGATGGCATTGTAATACTGTTCTCCATTCCATGCTCGTGCATCCTAACATTTTATTTTATTTTTTTTATTTTATTTTGGTCACTGTTGCACACTGAGCAAGGTCTCCACTGAGCAGTCTGATCTCTTTTCTGAGTTGATATAGTTAATTTAGAATCTTGAAAATTGTATGAGTAGTTCAAATCATTATTTTCATTTTGCAGTACCTGGTGAATATTGACTTTCATCTGCCATTATTTTGTCCATTAGTCTTGCTTGGTTAGATCTGTCTGAAGTTTCTTCCTTACAGTCTTCTCTCATCTTGACTAATGCCTGGTATACATCTAAAACTTAGGTCATTCTAGTTATGTCACTCAGGGGTGTGAAATATTTCATGCCCTGAGCACTCTACTTAGGTTGAACTAACTCTTGGTGTAGGTGCAGCTAGGTTGATGAAAGGATTCTTCGATTGACTTAACTACCACCTTTGAAAAAACCCTTTCCGTTGTTGTAGGAAGAATCTACGCTACAGTGGTGCTGCAGCGTCATGGCTGTACAGACGCCCCCTGCCTTACGCAGTCGTTCCATTCCGGAAAGCCTTGCATAACTCGAATTTTGTGTAAGTTGGAAATGTATACCTGTACGTTACGCAAAAATGTCTGCAACTCGAAAATCCTATTGCTGGCTTATGGAACTTTTTCCGTAAGTGCGAATTTGTGTAAATCGGGTCTTGCGTAACTCGGGGAGTGTCTGTAGTGTGGACATAGCCTAGTCTAAATAACTTTTTGTTGATAAATTTTGCCATCACACGGATCACCTCTCCTTTTGGACCAATAAGACATACATTAAACAGTCCTGATATGGAACTTTGTGGCATCCTGCTGTTAATCCCCTTCCATGGTAAAAATTGACCATTCAGCCCTACTCTTTTTCTATCTCTTAGACAATTTCTGATCCACAGTACTTTGTGTCTCACACCAAGATTAATTTATTTGGAGACCTTTTGGAAGTCCAGACTGGAATAAGAAGAAAGGGTTGACATGTTGTTTTGTTAATAATTAGTGAGGCATGATTTTCCTTTCCAGAAGCCATACTAGTTGGACTCTCTTTTATCATATGATCTTCTAGGTATATATAATACTACCCTTAATTATTGTTTCAACCAGTTTGCTAATTACAGATGAAAGTTACTGGTCTGTAACTCCCTGGATCATCTCTATTGCCTCTTTTTAAATATCAATAGATACAACATTTGCTATATTCCTGAGCAATTGCTGTTATAATGAGAGGTGGAGATTGACTGGTAAGCAAGGGAAATTAAAATACCTTCCATAAGATGAAAGCATTTTCTTTCATCTCCCCCATTTGAGTAAGGAAATATTTCTCACCCTTGACAAAAATGACAGAGAATTGCTATTTCTTAACCCACATCTGGTCTTTGTTTCTAAAATACAAAACTGCAAGCTTTCAGATTCTTCGAATTGAGGTTTAAAGGGACACTGTTAGCTCCTTGGAGATTCTATCTATCTACCCCCCCCCTTTTTTTTTATTGTAAACTTCCCTTATATTGTAATTTACATGTTGGATTAAGACGTCCATGTTGTGCTGAAAACCAATCTAATCTTGACAGGGACAATCTATTCTAGATATTGTCCTGCTCATGCAGAAGTGTGGGACAATAATAGAACCATCACTTTTGAATGACTTATTCCTTAATGGAACAATGCAGGCAGGATCATTGACAGAAGTAGGAGAGCAGGGTGTCTGGAGCCTGGAATTCTCCCAGTGGAAGCACATGGACAAAAATAGGGACAGAGACTATTCTAAAAGGTGTACTTTTCTCTGAGAAAAGGGACCAGATCACCACCACATGCCGGAAGACCAGGTTAGGAGAGGGAGAAGGCAGGAAGTTCTGTCTACCATAAAAATGCTGATCAAACCTCATTCTCAGAATGGGTGATATGTAGCTATCGGCTACTTTCAAGAGTAAAGTGACTGTGGTTAAGAATTCATTGGCTAAGCATGTGTTTCCTGCTTTTCTGCCATGTTGTCCCTGAAGTGTTTGACCAGAAGTCAGAGCTCCCATAGGCCGAATGTGTCTAAGCACCTGGGGTCTTAGGAGAGCTGAGGCACTGGCTTCAGGGTCTAAGGCAGCCATACTGGGATCACATTGCTCAAAAAGAGTGTCGGACATGGGGACTGCACCTGGGAGACCCACAGCTAAGAGCCAGTCACTGCCCTGGCTAAGGATTTGGGTCTCTTGCAACATGGCGACCACACAGAGGGAGGATAGGCCAGGTTGTAACAAGTGGTTCTCAACTTCCCTCTTTTTGTGGTGGTAGTTAGAACTGCTTATTATTATGCACCGGAAGACAGGGTTCTCATTCCTGTATTTCCTTTTTCTTGTTTCCCAGTACAGTTGCTGGCCTTCCTACTTTCCTTTTCTTGATTTCACATCTTGTATGTGTACATGGGCTTTTTTCCTGACCTTTTCTTCTAACCCCCAAAGACCACTACGATATGCTGTTTCTGTAGGTTATGCATGTCCATTGATGGCTTAATCGAGTGGGTTGCATGTGCTTCCATGGCAGTCAGCTGAGCCATAAAAGCTTGGATAGGAACTACTGCCTTCAATCCAGAATACATGAGCTGATCCCATGGCTGGCTGCATTAAGGGCTGCGTGCAGACAGGGAGAGAAGGTGGATAGCTTTCAAGGAGCCGCTCTCTACTTTTACTTGCAACTGTTAGAGCATGTTTACAGTCAAAAATGAGCTTTCCCTACCTCTGTGTCTTCTGCATCCTGATATCCCCAACAAAAGACCAGCCCCTTGTGGTAGAGGAAACACATAACTTACATGGCTAAAAGTGAAAATGAGAGAGACAAGGTGGGAGGGTAATTTATTGGACCAACTTGTGCTTGTGAAAGTGCCAAGCTTTTGAGCTCCACAGAGCTCTTCTTCAGCTCACTCACCTTGTCTGTGTCGTATGCTGGAACCAGCACGACTACAACAACACTGCAAACATAAAAGTGAAAATGTTAAGATCACCTTGGCTTTCTCCTTAAATACTATTTACTGCTTGCACACGCACTTGCACAAGACTTCAGAACTTGTGTTGACTATGCTGTTAGGTAAGGTCTAAATCCAAAGATGCCCTAATAAGGGTTTATTGTGCATCCAGCTCTAACGCTAGAAAGCTTAAAAAATTCCCTAACAGCTCATAACTTGGGGTGGGGGACGGGATCAACCAAAAGTATTTTACTAATAGCATGGGTGTTAGAGCATATTGCACTCAATAAAATGAGTTTTGTCCCTGAAAACTTGGCAAGCTGACTGACAAATACATGGGATCACAGTCATTTATGCAGAGGTGAAGGAAGTATGTCAGTGGTGTGATCAGCAATTGAAAAGGTGATTAAAGAAGTTTTGAGGAAGGTGCCTTGCAAACGAAGTAGGAAGATGATCAGAGTACAATGGGTACAGTGAAAGAAGATATAAAGTTGGATGTGAGGTCACAGTACTACTATGTAGGTATGATAGGATAGCTAGGAGGCGATAAGAACAGAAATGTTGGCAGAGGGAGTTGTGTGAGGAAAAAGCTTGAACTCAATATTGGTAAAGGTTAGATAATAAGCCTGAAGGGTAACTCTGGGGGCACAGAAGAAGTGGTTGAAGTGTTTGTTGAAAGAGGAAGATAGACTTAGGGTAAGTGAGAAGTAGGATGTCCATTGTGGCTTTAGTATCCCCTTTTGAGCTTATTAGATTTGCTCTTTTGGGGCTTGTTTGTTCATGAAAACACTTTATTTGAAAGTATTCTTTTAAAATGTTGTAATCTTTACTTGTATCTTAAAATTTTTTTTTGTTTTTAAAAATGAAAGTAAATGTGACTTAAAGGTAAAATGTCTTTATTGCATTGTTGGTTTAAATTCTATGGCTTGTGTTAAATAGGAGGTTTGAGGCCAGACTAGATTATTTTAATGATACCCTGTCCTTAATATCTCTCTTTGACTCTTTTGTAGCATGGAGAAAAGCTTTTTTTCCCACCATCTACTTCTCTCTGTCATTTGGATGCTCCTGGCCATATCTCTGCTTTCTTGGCATGTAACTCTTCACAGTTTCGCCTTCAAAGTCACACTCAGGCCACAAACATTTTCTCTTCAGAAAGCTTGAGCAACTCAGGTGGTTCATAAATCCTCTTGTCTTTCAGGAAGGAGAGCCAGGACCATTCATGAAACTGGTGGGAGGAAAAAGTGGCAGCCTAGGACTGCTTTGGCAGCAGAATTTTATGCTACTTGCCAAGAGCAGCAGGTATAGTAAGAGGGAAACTTGCAGAAGACCCATGGATGTTTGGTTCAAGGGGGGAGAAGGGAGATCATGCTTGAAGACTGACTAGTATTCAGTTAAGGTCATGCTTGGGGAATGGTGGTTTAGATTGAAGGTTGGGCTATATAACATATGGTCACTGATGGATGGGTGGGAACTGTGGAATATTATGTGCAAAATCTTGGACGGGGATTGGAGAAAAAACTTGTCTCTCCTTGTCATAGAAAATGGCAGCTTTCATGCTATAAGATTATAATCTATATCCATAGAGATCCATCACTAAACTCCCTCCAGTGTTTGAGCTAATGTTCTTTTCTAATATTAATCTTACCTGAAACATTTAAACAGTCTTTGATATAAAAACGCTGGAATTTTCCTTAGTTGTGGAACAAATAGTTTCTTCTGGACTTACTGTACGGTAAGAGCTGTTGAATCATAGGTTAAAATAGCCAAATACAGTCTTCGCTGGTCTGGAGTTGGCAGCTTTTGTGTTATTGAAGCTGTTTTCAAGTCTGCTATGCTGGCATTGGATCATCAGTAATAATATTTAGCTCTTAATACTGCTTTTCGTTGATAGATCTGACAGCTTCACAAAGGAAGGTGATACGTATTGTCTCATTTCACATGTGAGGGAAGCTAAGCTAGGGTCAGAGAGGTGAAGTAACTTGTCTTGGGTCAGTTAGTAGGTTAGTTACAGAGCTGGGAACAGAACTTGAGTCTCCAGACTCTCATTCTAGTGACCTGTCTACTAGATTATAGTTGCCTTCCATCAATACGTATCTTTAAATAACTAAATTAGTTATAACTTCACTAGTTTAGAGTAAATTTTGTAAAGTACAGTTTGGTTGGACTACAGAATGATGCCACGTTTTTTTTTTTTATATACAGTATAAATATGAGATTTTAAAACTTTCTAGTTTCAAAGACACACTTTTAAATGCATTAGGAAAGTCCTTATTCTTTGTCACTTTATTGTTGTTTCATACTGCTCTGCTTAATTTTTTAATTTTGGCAAGGTGAAATATCCAAAAATTAGATTTCTACAGCACTGGCACATACCACTTCAGAGATCCAGATTTTAGTAACTTTCACCATACCAAAAACAGTGAAAGAGAGTTGTGTGTGTGAAAGACCAGACAGAGCACTCATACAAATGTGTTCATGAATGGAATATTTCTTTGCAGAGGATTTGGGAATTGACAATAAAAGCTCAGTCAGGAAAGGAAGGTGAGGGGAGGGAAAGGAAGCTATTACAGAATGATTAGGGTTATTGACAACATGAGTTCCCCCACCACATGCGTGGCCATATCATTATTGATTACTTTTTTTCAAATTGTGTGTACAGTGGATATAGATGATTTCTGCAGTTGAAAGATCGCAACATAATATTTTTCAATCAGTGGAGCAATGGTAACAGTATAGCAGTATAGGTTACTTGGCTGAGGGTCTTATTGTATAGGTATGATTTTAATCTAGTACCTATTAGTTTCCCACACAGCCTAAAAATGACAGTTTTTATATAAGCCACTTTTCTGAAAGAATGTATACAAGAAATATATTCTGTATGCTAGATATTTAAAATTTAAATTGGGTCCAGACCATGACCACAGACTAGTGCAGGAGTCTCAAACTCAAATGACCACAGGGGCCACATGAGGTATAGTGCATTGGCCAGAGGGCCACATCACTGACACCCCCACCCTCATTGCCCCCCGGTCCTGCCCCCACTCCACCCCTTCCATGAGGCCCCACCTCTTCCCTGCCCCTTTCCACCCCTTCCCCAAAGTTCCCACCCCAATGCTGCCCCTTCCCTGTCACTAGGGGTACAGGGTGTGGCAGGGGCTCAGGGCAGGGAGTTGAGGTGCAGGAGGTGTGCAGGGTGCGGCAAGGGGCTCAGGGCAGGGAGTTGGTGTGTGGGGTCCAAGAGGGGTGAGGGGTGTGGCAGGGGGTCAGGGTGCAGCAGTTGGCTCAGGGCAGGGAGTGCAGGAGGGGTGGGGCAGGGGGCTCAGGGCAGGGAGTTGGGGTGCAGGAGGGGTGTGGGGTGCGAGCTCCGGCCTGGTGCCGCTTACCTAGAGCGGCTCCGGGGTGGCAGCGGCGTGCATCGGGGCCAGGGCAGGCTCCTGGCCCCGCGCTGTGCCACTTCAGGAAGCAGTTGGAACCATGGCCCCTGGGGGAGCGGGGGTGAGCACAGGGCTCCGCTGCTGCTCCTCCAGGTACCTCCCACGAAGCTCCCATTGGCTGCGGTTCCCTGTTCCTGGCCAATGGGAGCTGCAGGGGGCAGTACCTTGAAGTGAGGCAACGCAGGAGCCCTCTGCCTCCTCTCCCCTCCCCTCCGGCCCGAAGGGACGTGCTGCTAGCCGCTTAAGGGAGCGGTGCGGGGCTTGTGGTGCCACGGGGGGCAATCCCGTGGGCCGGATTCGGCCCGCGGGCTGTAGTTTGCCCACCCCTGGCCTGGAGGTAGGCGGCGGGGGGAGGGCGGCCCACGGGCAGCATGTTTGAGACCCCTGGGCTAGTGGAACTGACTTGTTCTTGAAAGTTGGAATGAGTAGGTAGTATCTGTAGAAATTCTGATTGTGCAAGAAGACTTCACTATATTAGGCCTGGTCTACACTAGGCGTTTAAACCGGTTTTAGGAGCGTAAAACCGATTTAACGCCACACCCGTCCACACTGAGAGGCCCTTTATATCGGTATAAAGGGCTCTTTAAACGGCCTCGGGCGGTATCCAACAGTGCACCACTGACCGCTCTGGACAGCAATCTGAACTCGGATGCAGTGGCCAGGTAGACAGGAAAAGCCCGGGAACTTTTGAATATTTCCTGTTTGCCCAGCGTGGAGCTCCGATCTTAAAAATCAAAATAAAGAAAGAGCTCCCGCATGGACCATGCGGATGTGATCGCTGTAGGGCAGGCAAATCTGTTCTATCAGCGCTCCGTTACAGAGACGAAATTCAAAATCATTTTTAAAAATCTCCAGACAGATGCCATAGCAGGGGCTCAGCGCACTGCTGCGTGACAAAGTAATGGAAAAAAAGAATCAAATGGACTCATGGACTGGAGGACTCAAGCTATCCCACAGTTCCTGCAGTCTCCGAAAGTATCATTGCATTCTTGGCTGAGCTCCAAATGCTTCTAGGGTCAAACACAGTGTCCGCGGTGGGGTCAGGGCATAGCGGCAATTTTTTTCACCCCCCACCCCCCCCAGGAAAGAAGGGAAAAAAATCCTCTCTTGACTCTTTTACATGTCACCCTATCTTTACTGAATGCTGCAGATAGATGCGATGCTGCAGCACTCAACACCAACATCCTTGCTCCCCCCCCCTGCCATGGGTGGTTGATGGTGCAATATGACTGGTACCCGTCCTCATCATCAGCCTATTGGCACATGGGGCAGTGCAAAAGGACTGGTAACCATGCCGACTAGCATCAGTTAGGTCAATCAAGGGTGCCTGGCCCTAATTTTTCCTGGTAGATGGTGCAGTATGGCTGATAACCATCGTCATCATAGCAACAGGGGGCTGAGCTCCATCAGCCCCCACCCTTCATGTGTAAAGAAAAGATTCAATTGCCCCTGGACTAGCAGAGGGATGCTGGGCTCCTCTCCTCCACACTGCTTAATGTCCTGTCTGGACTATCATAGCAGCTGGAAGCTGCCTTCCACTCATTTCTCACTAACAAGTCACTGTGTCTTATTCCTGCATTCTTTATTACTTCATCACATAAGTGGGGGGACAATGCTATGGTAGCCCAGGAAGGCTGGGGAAGAACGGAATCAACAGGTGGGGTTGTTGCAGGAGCACCTGTGAATAGCATACAGCTCATAATTTCAGCAGGATCTGACACAGAGCAGCTGTGCTCTCTGGTTCTATGATACAGTGGTTCTCTAGTACACTTGCCCATATTCTAGGCAGGACTGATTCTATTTTTAGATACCAAAAGGAGGGATTGACTCAGGAGTCATTCTGGCTGATCCCAGCCAGGGCCACTTACCACAGCAGCAAATGGAGCAGTGCACAAGGACTGGTAACCATGATCATCTTATGACCAATTTCTGGTATGGTACATGGTACACTATGGCGGGGAACCATCTCTGCTGTCATGCAAAAGCAAAAGCATGCTGCTGTGCAGCGCCGCTGAATCGCCTCTGTGGCGGCATCTAGTACACATACGGTGACAGGCACAAAAGGCAAAACAGGCTCCATGGTTGCCATGCTATGGCATCTGCCAGGGCAATCCAGGGAAAAAAGGCGTGAAATGCTTGTCTGCCGTTGCTTTCCCAGAGGAAGGAGTGACTGACGACATTTACCCAGAACCACCCGCGACAATGATTTTTGCCCCATCAGGCACTGGGATCTCAACCCGGAAATTCCAAGGGGCGGGGGAGGCTGCGGGAACTATGGGATAGCTACGGAATAGCTACCCACAGTGCAACGCTCCAGAAATCGGCGCTTAGCCTCGACCGTGGGGACACCATCGATTTAATGTGTTTAGTGTGGCCGCGCGCACTCGATTTTATACAATCTGTTTTGCTAAACCGGTTTATGTAAATTCGGAATAATCCCGTAGTGTAGACGTACCCTTACTTTGGAACTCTTGCTCCAGCATTGTACTGTCAGATTACAAAGACCAGAATACTGCTCAGTATGGAAAATGTGGTCATTGGCCTGTAGAAGTTGGCTATCCTGGATAGTTATTGGTGATTGAGCACACAGTTTAGGGGGTCGGGATTAGAGGTGGTTGTGGCTTGAGGTTAAATTGAGTCTGGATGCAATCTAATCAAAAGAAACCTGCAAAGGTGTTCTTGGCTCTGCCAGTGCTTCCCTTCCTTCCTAGTCTGCTGCTTGTATATACTACTGTTCTTGGGTAATTCGCCTCAGCCTCAGTGGCTTCTTGGATCTAAATGTAATGGGTTTATGGATCCAAATGTAGTGAGCCTGGGCTCCAGCCTGAGCCCAAATATGTACACTGCAGTTTTACAGCCCGGCAGCCCCAAGCCCTGCAAGCCTGCATCAGCTGACTCGGGTGTTTAATTGCTGTGTAGCCATACCCAGTATCACACAGCTCATTAGCAGTGTGATAAAGATCTCTTGAGGTTTCTGTTTTAGGTAGTATTTGAATTGAAAAATATTCAAAAATATATTCCTGGTCCTGTGTAGAAAAAGTATTAAGACTAAGTTTAAGTGGAACTAATTCATGCAATTTCTATAAAAATATCACAAAGTTCTTTTTCACCCAGTTTCAGGAACTGAAAAAGTGAACTGATTTTAAGAGAACATTCTAGTTTTTATGATAAAAACAGGAATATTGCAAAGTTAAATGCATTCTGTGAGGTTTCTGATGTTTCATAGACTAACAAAAGGTTGCTTTATTAGTAGCTTTAATGAACAAATCGCTTTATTGGCTTAGACATACTGGTAGCTTTGTCGGTTGAAACAGCTATGAGTTCTTGTTTCAATTCACCATTGTGTAAGAGTAGAGAAGTGATAGCCATTGACCTTCTGTTAAAGCACAATAAAAAGTTTTTTTGTGAAGAAGAAAGTGTGTGAAGAAAATAGCAATGCAGTTCTGACTTCAGTTCAGCAACTTAAAAATTAAGAGCCCTTGTACTTCTCTTATACACACAAATGGTCTCATTAAGTGGTTCAGTATAGAAAGGTAAAAGAGCATTTACTTCTGAAAGTTGTTTTTCAAAGGACTTGTAGGTAAAGTAATTGCATTTGTGTAGTAGCTATAACAAAGAAGTAATGAATATGTTAATGTTTAATTTATTTTGGACACTAAGAACTGTGTATTCAAGAGCAAGTTTTTTTGTTTTTTTTTTAAATGGGCAACCTACATAATTTAACTTTGGATTTTATTAAGTGAACATATGCCCTAGTTTTTGAGAATTCGGCTAAATGAGGACATGTTTTGTTTCAGGCTATCAGTAAAAGGAAAAGAGGAAACTGGTTAGAAAGTTTCATTGAAACTTGCTTTGCAGGGATTCTTAGTAGAGTAGTTCAGTAGAACTCAATGGTTGATCGATATTAAGTTTTGATATATTCTATATAGTGATTACTATATAACCCTTCCTTTTTTAAAATAATAAATAAATAAGAGCAGGAACTTGAAAAACGTAGTCAACACCTGTAGTCCAAGAACTCTAGGACAAAATAATTTCATGCCCTGAGCCACTTTTTCTTCTTCTTGATCAATGAGATTCCAGGTACATCTCCCCTCAATCCTTACAACCACTACTTGGGCCCAAAGACCCTTTTTTGTTCTTGACAGCTGAACTTTGTTCTCAGAATTAATGCTAGCCCCTGTGCAGAAACATCATACCAATCAGTGCAGCTTTGTATGTCCCCAAAACATCCATAGAATCCTCAGCTGGAATGGCAGGACATCTTGTTCTAAGAAGTGGTAGCACACCCAGATCACCCTACTCCTAACAGGTGATGCTTCTCTCCCCAAACTGGCAGTGGCATCACTGGACTGTGTCTGCAGATTTAGAAAGACATCACTGAGTCTGTTTATGCCTGGTTTGTGTTGGAATGTTATCTTCATAACCATAAGGGTTTGAAATTGTTTTCAAATGAAAGCTTTGATTCTGCAGAAAACTGATGGTACTTACTAGGAATGATTCCTATTCATTCTGTGCAAGTGGGTTTTTCAAGTCCTGATCTAGGGGAGAACATGCTGTAGTCAATTACCAGGTGTTACTTGAGTTTTTCAGTTTCTGATCAGGATACCTATCACCTAGTAGGGGTAGCCATTACACTAAAGAACTTTTTATTCGATATATAGTTCTTCAAGTGCTTGTGGTAGTGAGGCCGTGGCTGTTGGGCAGCTGGAATAGTATAACCATAAATTGTAAAGATAGATAGATACATGCTGAGGTTACTTCAATAGGTATGTGCCTCCTGAGTTCTGGGCTGGGTTTCTGGCTGGTAATCAAGCTGACTTCCTATGTGGCCGCCCCTCAGTGTCCTGAGTTCTGAAGAAATCCTTGCTTTCTTGAGGCAGCTCTTCACTGCCTTTCTTATGTTTCTCCTCCAGTGACTCTTGCTGCTTGTTCGGGGGGGGGGGCAGGGTTTCCAACCTTCTTTGGTTCAGTAGTGATGTTATTACGTAAAATCCTGTCCACAGCCTCAAAAAATGTACAAGTTATGTGTTCCTGGCTGATGGTTGTGTGTCCTGCCACCCCTGGTATTAATGTAAATTCTCCTGAGCTGTTTGCTCTTTATCTGGCACTGATAGGCATTCTGGTTGTACCTACTCTCAAGCAGCTATCTACCAGTGTCTACAATCTTTATTGCAGTGACTGGCCTCAAGAGGTTGCTGCAAAACCACTTCTCCCCAGATGGCAATGAGATTTAAGATCTCAACATGGCTTCAAGCAGATGGTCAAGGCATGTTGTAAAGGCTGCTAGAGTAATAATGCTGTAATGCCAATATATTGAAATCCAGGCTCAAATAGGCCAATCCTGGCACTGTGCCAGCTTTTAAATGAAGGAGAAGGATATTTGGTTAGCTTGACTCCAGAATGTTGGAGGGTACGGTGGTAAGTAAACAGGATGATCGTGGATACCCTCAAAGCAGTGTGGAATAGTGGTTGGATGACTGCCATAGTTGTGCACAGCAGTATTGTGTGTGCACGAACAATAGATAACAGTAACTCAATTCACATCAAAGTTAGTACACTCCGAAAGAAGATTCCAGAATTTGCGATAAGTGCAGACTTAGGTGTAGTCTACACTACAGACCTGTATCAGTACAACTATGTCACTGGGGTGTGAAAAATCTTCACCCCTTAGTGATGATGTTATACTGACCATAACCCCCTTTGTAGACAGCACCATTTTTGTGCGAGAGCTTCTCCCATCAACATAGCTACCGCCTCTCAAGGAGGTGGATTAATTATGCTGACAGGAGAGCTGTTTCCCATTGTCTTAGAGCGTCTTCATTAAAGTGCTGCTGATATAGCATTTTAAGCGTAAACTTTCCCTTAGAGTTCTCTAAGGAATTGTCATTGCAGATCAGGTTAACTTGAGTCAGCATGGATTATACCTCCTGTGTAGACAAGTGCTTAATTTCATTTTTGGGTTCTGAATGCTGCAGTGCTCCAGGGTTTCAAGTGATGAGGAATGTTGTGTTTTTAATATCCAGTGTGAAGTTGTTTATGAACAGAGCAAACAATACAACCACCATAAACGTTTTCATAACTCTGTTTTTTTAAATTAATAACATTGAATGTATATCTTGGACCATTCTTCTGTTGATAATGGTGTCTCAGTTCTGTGAACTTGGGTAAGTTTCCTGGTAAGTCTCATGAGGGTCTTGTGTTACTCTGACATGGTTCAGGCTGTTTCCGATAATTTCTTACTGTTGTAGAACTTCATTATATTTCATTGTGCAGGTTATAATCTGAGTCGTGATGTTACAATGATATATTATGCACCAAAACTGGCTGTTGCTAATGTTAACTGTAAAGAATGTAGCTTTTTATCTCATTATTTGTAAGTTTGCAGAAGACAACAAATGGGCAAACAAACATCAGTTGGAGATAGAGCTCTCTCTCCCATTTCATACTAATTGGGTAATAAAAACAGATGATTGAGGGGGGCAAATAACTGTTCTCCAATGGTACGGCTTTTTGGAGTATTATTATTTAACAAACAGTTCTGTTCTTAAGATAACAGTACCTTTTGCTAATGACTCCATACAGCCCAAATGTACTCTAATTTTATAGAATCCACTTCTTGTTCCAGAAATGAGTTACAGAATCTTGGGTTTCATTTTCTAAAATAAACTTCTAGCCCTCATCATTGTGAAGATAATCAACAGTGTTAAATGATCATTGTTTTCCTGAGTGTCTTTCCAACTATCCATAATCATCTTGATGACTATAAATTACCTTACCCATCTCAGTGGTTGTTGATTCTGAAATCTAAAGATGACAGTTTAAATGTCAGTTACACACAGCTACCTTTAAAAGAACATGATTAAGGTTGCAAAGTCACTCAAAAGTTAGAAAAACTCAGAATTAAGATGGGCTCTGCAACCTTAATTCAGCTGCTTGTGCGGTATGATACAGTCTTTAGTTACATGATTTTGTACTATTTTTCCATAGGACCCTTGCCTCATTCATTGCACAGGATGGACCAGCTCCAGAGATTTAGCAAAGTTGCAAGACTGTTTTCAGTTGCTTATAATAGCAAGTGCTGATGACTTAATACACAGTGTTACCAGCCTCATCTCGAATACTGTTAAATATTTCACTGCTTTCATTTTTGCAGATATGCTTATTCCAGTGCCAGATTGCCCCATGTTTTCCTATGAGGGGAGTATAATATCAAAATAAATGAGGGGATAATGATTGCATTATTTTTCATATTTAATTAAATCGTAATATTTCTGGATGGCCATAGCTATGAGGGACTTTGCAGCAGAACTTAAAGATGGCTTTCCACATGCTACACCAGATTTTGGTTTATAGGCTTAAATTTAGGGGGTCATTAACTTATATGCCTTTGATCCTCAATTGTGGTAGTTCATTTTGTTTTGTGATACTGTTTTGTGAGATAACCAGGACCCAACCCACATTCAGCATCAAGTGAATTTTCCAAGTTGTCTTGATAAATAGCTCTACATAGATTGTATAGCAGTAATCTAGTTTCAAGGTAGCAAAGAGTTGGATCACTATGGCGAGGTCTAGGTCTGAAACTTCCAGCTAAATGCAGATGATAAATAATCTTTGTTACAGCTGCTACATAGATATGCAGAAACATCTGATAATCCAACCAGACTCCAAATACCAAAGCTGAGTAACAAATGGCAGGCACACTTCCACAACTGAAGGAGCATGTGTCACCTCGGGTATTTCTTGTAGTTATTTTTCTTAACCTACATCATAACTTCAGTCTAATCTGGATTAAATCACAGCCATCTTTCTATCATCCAAAACTATATTTTTACATGTCAGCAGGCAAACCTATCAACTGCATCAAATAGGTCAGCAGAATTTCAGATGCATAGTGGAATGTTATCTGCATATTGGAGAATATCACAGCCCTTACCTGTTTTATTGTCTTCCACATTTGGGTTCATATACATGCTAAAAAGGAAAGATGTGAGACTAGAATCTTGTGGCACCTTCATGAGAGCGCCCTTGGGGAAGGTAACCATTTGCCAAGTATTATACCATTGCATAAAAATAACTGATCCATTTGAACAATTCTGCTTGTCTGTCAGAACTTGCGATTGTTACTTCCTTGTGATTAGTGGTATCCCAGGTAACTTTGTCTGAAGAATCTAAATGGACACTTGACTTGCAACCATTTCCAGAAAACCAGCACTGTCTCCTTACCATACTTTGGTCTAAAACTGGATTGAATATTTAAGTCTAAAGACTCCGGGTACTGCCAGAGTTGCTTTGATACCATCTTTTCTAATCGTCCCCAAATTAAAACGAACAAAACAAAATGAGAAACACTGCTAATATCAAGTGATCAGCATTTGGTTAAAAAACTGTTGTTTAACCATCTGGCACTTGTCTTTTTAAAAAAGAGACATTCATAGCTTCCCTCAGTCACAGATCTGGTGTGTCTCCATCTTGCAGCCAGTCCATATGCCAAGATGATTTCAGTGGAAGAAGATACTTGGGAATCACTGCACTGACAGTCATGGTTTAAAAAAAAATAATTGGCAAACCATCTAATTAATAAGGCTGAGATTTTGTCACAGATATTTTTAGTAAAAGTCGGGCAGGTCATGGGCAATAAAGAAAAATTAATGGAAGCCTGTGATCTGTCCCTGACTTTTACTTAAAATATTCATGACAAAATGGGGAGCTCAGCTGTGAGGTCTCTGCAGCGGTTAGGCAGCTGCGGGGGCCCACTCAGAACTCCAGGGGTCCCCCCACCATCTTGCAGCTCCCAGCCGCCATGGGCTGAAGTCATGGAGGTTGCTGGAGGTCATGGATTCTGTGACTTCTGCGACCTCCGTGGCAAAAATCTAGCCCTACTCATTAATAATGGGCTGTGGTGTATGTAATAATTTTCTTGAGAACCTCGGAAACCAAACTAGTTCCATTAGTCTGAGGGGAGACAACGAAATAGATCTTACGTCCCAACCTCAAAGAGCACAAGGGAGTGGTCTGTCCATGACAAGTATTGACTCTCCTATTTCCAAACCAAAAACAAGATCCAGAGTGTAATCTGCTGTATGTATTGAGTTGGAACCACTTGGGATAACTGCGTGATTACCATAGTAGTCATGAAATTCTGAGCAATTGGTCATTCCAGTGAGAAAATCCTCCAGTCCAGTCATAAACAGTAATAATTTGAGCCACAGTCAGAGAACAAACTCTTGAAGGGACCAGAGGAACTAGTGTTAAAGGCTGCACAGCTTTCATCTGCCTAACAAATGGACTGTTCTTGTATCTTTGTCCATAACTCTGATCAAGAGGCTCAAACTCATGCCACATAATCTTGTCTTCCTTCCCCTTACAAATGGTGTGTGCATGTGTGCGCTTATGGGAAACATCTACATTTCTGGGTTATCATATTATTTGACTTGTGCAGTGTTGCTTGACTTTCTCTCGAACACCCTAAAACATGGGTGGTTCAGGTGACTGACTAAATGAGGACAACCATCTATGTAATTGCTTAAGTTCCCACAAATCTGACACACAATGCTCTCTTAGTAAATCTTCCCTGTACCATAGTCCATCAGCCACTTCAGTTGCTACCACCATCCTGAGCAACATAACTTACATCAACTTAGGGCAGTATAGACACAGCTTTATATCAGTGGGAGACATTCTCCCGCTGACATAGCTTCCACCTCTTGTTGAGGTGGAGTAATTACGTTGATGGGAGAGCGCTCTTCCTTCGATGTAATACATCTTCACCAGAAGTGCTAACCGCTGCATCGATGCAGTGGTCCCGATTTAGCACAATAGGGAAGACAAGCCCTAAGTTTCAGTCAGTTAAACCTGTGCAATGCTATGGAATGCAAAGGGGTTGCACAGATGGGTGTCCTTGAAGGCTTCATATGAAAGCAGTGGGGCTGTACAGGTGTCACTGAGTGTCTAATTGGCTTTCAGAATTTTTATTATGAGTAGTGGTGTGCAAATAGGAAAGTCTATTGTGACTTTCAGATTTTAGGAGCTACTTCTAGAAATGATAGCTAGAGAAATAAACATTTTAGTTGTAAATTGAGCAAATGTACTTTAGTCCCAAATTCCACTAAATCTGCAGTGTAATATTCCCCCTTCTCCAGAATAAAACAAAACCCCCAATTACCTTATATATGGCTTTGAGAATGTTTGGTTTCTTTAAAGATCAAAGGGCTTGGTTCACAACAGAGAACTCATTCCTGGGTCATCTTGACAAGAAGTATAAAATAGTTTCTCTTTTCTACCAATTACCTCAGACCTCTCACTCTTTTCCTTGTGTACTATTGAGACAAGGTGTTAAGAATATCTTGGCTCACCATTCTGCTCTCACAATCTATCTGGCTCAAAAATATATAGTTGGTGTACTTTGTGTCCGGGGGACTAGGCCCTATTTTTAACATGTCAGTTACCAGAATGCTTCACAGAAGCTTTAAAATGAATTTTGCTCAGTGAGTGAGTATAAGTCAAGTTCTTTGCAACATAGACTGTAAGGGAAATTTTCATCCATTTTCTTCAACTCCATAAACAGTTTTCAGCCTAAAAACTGCTTGTTGCCACAAATGAACTGTGACGTGTTTAAAGTTCCTAGTTGCAACTGTACTTCTATGTCTATTACTAGAGGTGGCCGTGTTGTGTAGAAGCTGTCGCTTGTGGTGTGGGAGCCCACTGTAAAGACACTTTGTAAACCAGTTTCTATGATTTCATAATGTTTTCTGTCTTGCAGTTTTTTATATAAAGCTGATCGTTGTAATATCTATGATATCCAGTTAAAAGATGATAAACCTCATGTTTTAATTTTTAAATGTTACACAATATTGGCTTTTCAGATGCTCTTATTCAGTTACACCCCACTCACTAGAGAGCGGGGAGCAGTACAGAGGCATTGTGGAAGAAGGAGGAGCAGGGACCTCTTGGCTGCCAAGGTGCTCTAGTCATTCTTCCCTCTTCAGTTCTAAATGGAAGGAATCCAAGTTACTCAATCTCAACCTATTGAGAATTTTGGGCAGTGAAGAATAAGTTTTTAGTTTGCTTTTGAAGGATGCATATTTCCATGTTCAGAGTACAATTCTCCTTGTCTCCTGTGCGATATTCAGTACAGAGCATTACCACAGCTTCCTGCATATATACCAAAATGATGGTTGTGGCATCAAATGTCTGTGTTCCATAAAGTCTGTCAGCTGTATTTATACTGAAATTCTGGTATCTTAGTACCTGCATGTAACGTTTCCAAAGAGTTTAAGAAAAGCTATGAACTTGCCTGACAAGTGGCTGCATGTGCCCAAAAAGGAAAAAAATTTGATAGTAATTATTTTTTTTGGAATTTGCAATACTTTAAGTTTCCTAAAGCAGGTAATGTGGGAGGCTTGTTTACAAGATAACTGGTGAGTTGTTCTGACAGAACCATAGAATTGTCCTCTTTCTGAACTGTGAAAGGAACCTGGTATATTGCAAATCTTTTCTGTACTTATTATCCATTTTCAACATAGCCATTGCTGTAATATATCCTCAGACAGAACTTAAATTTCATAGTATGTAAAAATGTGTATCAAGGGGGTTTAAGACTGAGAAAATATAGGAAGACACAACTTTTTAATGACCTAAATACTGACGCTCTACTTCTGTAAAGCTAAGAAGTAATTAATTCTCCATGCTTGCTCAGTCAGACTTTTCCTCTTTCAAGACAGACAGCTTGTGTCTAATTGGAGCTGGTGGTTTTGAAATGTGGGCTGCTTTCACAAGGGAATGAAACAAGACCACAAAACTTATTCTGCCTAAGATCACAAGCTGAACTCAAATCATGGTCTCAGAAGTAAGAACAGTGGATTCTTTGTGGATTTTAAAGGCCGAAGACAAGTATTATTAATTTTAAATATATGGAAAAATAACACGGTAGGTATTAAATTCTATTGTCGGATGAAAACACAGGAGGTAAAAGCAACGCATTTTTAATAACACTCGGAGAGGAAAACAGTTGTGAAATTAATCAGTAGTTATAAGTCACTGAGAAATGGCCTCTGTTCTCAGTTCATCGCTCAAGATGGTGTGAAGTTAAAAACAAAACAAGTAGTGAATAACATTCATGAAATTCATAATGTAAATCTACAGCTATCATCAGACAGTCAAGGCTATGCAATCTTAAGAATAAGTGGTTGAAAAACTGGAGGCAAGAAACTTAAAGGTGTACTGGTAATTTATTACAATGATGCCCTCCCCCCTTTTTTTTTTTACTGTAAATGAAGTAACAATTAAATAATTGATTTAGTGGTTTCAGGCACACTTCTAGGTAAGTGTTTACCTCATAGGTTGGCACACTTGTAGAAATCATTTTCACTTAACATTTGTCATAGCTATATCTGAAATTAGCCTCTGACGCATTGACATGAGACTTCAGTTATCTAAATTCCTTCACAGTAAACATTTTTGCCTGGTACAAATAACTTTAGATCATTAAAGTAATAATTTTGGAGATTGTGTACAGGTGCACACCCCTTTCAGATGATGGAATGTCTGTGAGCAGAGAGATGCATTGGCAGTGTTCTGTGTTTGTGGGCCTAGGCAAGCACAGACATTGCCTCCAAATTGTATTCACTTAGTGGCCACTTATGAAGAAGCTGCTCTATGTACTTTGAGGCCTCACAGATAGTCAGAGAGGATGATGAGAGACGCAGCCATGTAATTCCCTAGCTGTGTCTGCCAGGGAGAGGACTGGTGCAAATAGAGAGCCTCTTCAAGGAACAGACTGACAGCAATGGGGAATCTGTAATAGGAGTCATGCTGTCTGCTCTTCTGAGAAATTCCCATTTCAGAGACAGCAGGGTGAAGGAGCACTACTTGATAGCAACCTGTCATGGCTTCCGTCCTTCTAGCAGGGAACAGGAAGACAAGCGTACTCCACTGGAAAAACAGACTTATAGATAAAGTGGCTGAAATCATTGCCCAGGGATGTTCAAGTCATCATTACTGCGAGGAGGCATCACTACCGCAGATGCTGCAGCAGGAGGGGAGTGGTATGCTGACAGGGGGAGCAGAAGGTCCTTTGGCACAGCCTGCAGGGCTTTGAACTTGTCTGCGTTGCCTCTTCACACCTTGATGAGGAGTGTGCAGCGGACCGGATAGTACAGGAACACTTATAAGATGGGATGCTGGTACTCACTGAGTCAGATCCTCTTCATTGCATCAGTTGGCTGTCACCTTCCTCTCCTGCTCACCATCAAGTGTGTACTCAGAGTGCCTTTTTAGCACAGCAGTGCCACAGTCTCCAAAGGGTACACATGTGTCTTCACAGGGAAGGTGGAAAGGCTTTCATTCATCTGAATAGACAGACACTGGCTTCCTCAGGAACTCACCCTGTATGTAATACAGGACACCAGCAGCAGCCTAGTGGAAGACCCTGAGGCCAGGGCTGAATAAGAAGAGGAAGATGACAACAGTGGTTTTCGTGCATTGGGGGGAGAGTTGGAAGGAGTTGTGTGAAGAAATACACCTTTTTTACCCCCCTTTTACTTTTTCTTCCAGATAATGTGAGAAGGTCTACTGCTTTTGCTGTCAGCATGATACTTAGGTTTAAACATAAGAATGGCCATACTGGCTCAGACCAAAGGTCCATCTAGCCCAGTATCTTGTCTTCTGACAGTGGTCAATGTCAAGTGCCCAGAGGGAATGAACAGAACATTTAATCATCAAGTGATCCATTCCTTATCTCCTATTCCCAGCTGCTGGCAAACAGAGGCTAGGGACACCATCACTGCCCATCCTGGCTAATAGCCATTGATGGAACTATCTTCCATGTATTTATCTAGTTCTTTTTTGAACCCTGGTATATAGTCTTGGCCTTCACAACATCCTCTGGCAAGGAGCTCCTACAAGTGGAAATGCACAGAGGCTCTCAAAGCAGAAAGAGGTTATTTATTGGTAATTGTTTTTCAGGAGAGATTCTTGTGAATTCATACTATCAGTTCACCTTCCCACCTGATTCTGAATTCTCAATAACATCAGAACTCTTGTGTTTTGGGAGACGGGACTGAGATGTGTGTGATCTACTTTGTAGTGTAGATTGATAAGATTGCCCTCCTGAGAGATTTCAATTGACATAGCTTTTCAAGGCAGTTCTGCAGCTGTCTATCAGTCTCCTTATTCTCTCTTCTGCTACTCAGTGGCACAGCAGTGACTGGCAGCCAAGAGAAGCAATTTCAGGTCAAGCCCTGCTAAGCCCCTGATTCTGTAGGCTGCAGCTTGAAGTAAGTTTGTCATGTTGGAGCTGTGTCTGAACTGGACATGCTCAGTGTGAATAAAATTCTCTGAGAATTAAGCCACCATATTTGTCTAAGAAGTCTCTACAGCAGATGTACAAATGGTGATTTTTTTTCCTCCAGAGGCTTATAAAACTGCCGAATTTGGGTGGATTTTTACAGGAATGGCCAAAGGCACCTCTTTGGCTCCAGGGCAATCCCTTTACCAAACTTCAAGCCCCTACTCCAGAGCATGGAGCCCTAGAGTTTCTCAATAGAACAGTTGTATGATTTTATTATTGTACACATGGCTTTGTTTTGTTGTTTTTGCTAACCTCTTTCTCTGAACCGGCAGACCTGCTTTTTTAATGCTAAAACTTAAAAGTTCAGCATAAGACAAACACCCATCATGGAAAATTTCAGCCCAAATGGTTGAAGTTTGGCCAAGCTGTAAGCAAATGAAAACAGGGTTTTATAATGGGAGATGTTGGACAACCTGAGTTTATAGATGTTGATACCACCACCATATATAGAGCGGTGAAACCAAAGCTGAAATTGTTCAACTGCACTGAGCAACCTGCCACACTTAATTAAATAGATGCCTATTTCTCGTTTGCTATTATTAATTTATTGTAGGGTTAATTGTTAGTGTTTGAATTTTTTGTTCAGATTTGTACTCAAGTAGTTGATTTGCTTGCTGTTTTTGACTTCTCTTTTCATGCCCGTCTCTGTCCTGAAACTCATTAGACTTGGGAGTTAACCAGGTTGTCAGTATTGAAGGTTGAATGCCACCAAGAATACTGTGGAGTAATGCTAGCATTCATCTATGAGTAATTTAATCCACAAACACAAATTCAACTACTATCTCTATGCTGATGACTGACAGAACTCTTGTCTCAAGATCTGTCTCTTTCTGTCCCAATGAAAGTCATCTCCTCATAGATGTCTAGCCATCAGCTCAAGTTAAATATGATTAAAACAGAACTCTTGATCTTCTGTTCTCCTGCCGACAAAGCTGCTGCCACTCGTTGGGGGAGGAAGTTTTTTGTCGTCAGGAGAGCTCTCTCTCCTTCCAACAAACAGCAGCTACACTGCGTGCCTTTTAGTGGCATAGCTGTAGTGGCACAGCTGTATGGCTAAAAGGTGCGTAGTGTAGACAAAGCTTTAGTCTTGCTGATTTTTTTCTGCTTAATGTCTCTGAAAATGGCCTTTCATATCCATCCACACACCTAAACCTCGATTACTGCAACATTCTTTTTTTGCTACATTTGATAAATGCAACATTACCCTACTCCTATCCATTTAGAATGCTACTGCAAAGATCATTATCATAGCACATCACTTTGACCATGTCACTTTTCTCTTTGCATCCCTCCGCTGGCTACCTCTTCTCTATCACATCAAATATAAACTACTTATCTTTTGTTTTCAAGCCCATTCACAACCTGTCCCCACCCAACCTGTCATCTCTCATTCGCTATTGAGACGTTGACTCCTGCCTCCCAGAGTCACATGATGCCAGCCTCCGTCGTCCACCTGTTAAATTTTCAAGTGAGCACCTTTGTGCTTTTCCCCATGCTACCATCGCTCTTGAGGGGAACTACCCAGGAAGATCTGTAAAACTATCTCGTTATCTTCCTTCAAATCCTTCCTTAAAACTCTCCTGTACCATCACGTTCACAAAAAACTTAACATCTGTTAGGCTGCTGGAATGCTGAAACAACGGCCTATCCTGCTGCCCAGTGTGGTCATTGTTTCCTTGTATACTACCATCTGTCTGTATGCACTTATTTTATACTTAGATGGTAAGCTCTTAAGGGCAGGAACCATCTTTTTGTTTTGTATTTTGTACAGTGCCCAACCCAACGTATTCCTCCTCCATGACTAGGCCTCCTATAGTAATACAAATAATAATCACTGATGTTGCTTTTTTTGATATACAAAAGCATTTCTAAGGAGTCATCAGCTTGCAGCTGCTGGAGGAAATGATATCTTATCTTTCTTGTGGTAGTTCTTATAGTTGTGATAAGCTGTATTTGCCTGCACCCTAATGTTACAAGTTATTCTTCAGCCTCTCTGGTATTATTCATATAATGACAAAACTTTCTTAATGTATGATTTTACTGTCTTCATTTTGAGCCTTGTCCTAAGAGCAAGGAAGACCGTTTGTTTATATTAAATGTAAATTAATTAAGGATTGTATAGTTAATGTAGGATCATTTGCTGTTTACATAGGGTTTAAAAAATATTTTTTTTTTATTATACAGGCATAATATTAGACTACCAGAGAGACTGTGAGAAGATTATTTTAAAGAAATCTGGTGAGTAACTGTTAGCTTTGTCTTCTCCTTGTTCATAAAACCATATAGGGGCTGCTAATCCCTCTGTTTTTTTGGTTAGATACAATATATTTTGATGAAGGAGCTCATTTTAAAATGTTTTTTTCCAATCCTACATTTATAGGGTTTTTTGTTCTGTGTCTGTGCTTACATGAAGAACTTGCTACATAAGCAGTTCATGCATCATTTCACTGCATGAAGTCCTTGTTTTAGTAGTAGTTACTCCTGTCACAGTATGTGCTGTAGGATTTATGCTGATACAGCAGTTAGTTGCAAAGACTTACATACCATGTAGTTCCATCTCAGAGCCAAGAACTAATGTGATGGGATTTTATTAGTAGATATCTGATTGAATATTAGTACTCTGAAGCTAGTAAATAAATTAGTTTGTGCACAGCTGGGTGTCCCCCAACTCTTGAACGTAGAAGTTGACCTTGTAACTCCATATTTGAGAATAACTCCTTTTGATTTTGAGTGATTTATGTAAGAAGTGTAGAAGACAACTACGTATTTTTCATGGGTGTCCATACATTACGTGTACTTGTGGTTTTTCTGTTAATTGTGGAAGCTTTGTTACAGTTTGGGAAAGAAATAATGTAGTGACTCTTCTGACCAAAATCTCGGTGGTGTTATATGTGCTGTGACATCATACGTGAGCCCTGTACAACACCTAGGCAGACAGAATATCACTAAGCTCTACTCACTCAAAACCGCCTATGGTAAACTAGGGAGAAAAATCTTCCCTAAAATTATAATCTGTGCAGGATTCTCAGAGAGTTTATGCTGTTTAGCGCAAGACAAGTGGACGCCACAAGTGCTGAAATTTTTGGTCTCTAAAGGTGGTATTTGTGGGCTGGGTCATGAGTACCACACATTTGGCTCCTTACTGGGGCTCATGTGGCAATCAGAACTCTATTGCCCTCCCTCTGATTAGTCCCTTCCTTATGGCCTATGAACAAACTCTTGTAGGACCTCTGCCTCTTCAGCTGCTGCTCTTGCTGTTTGTTTTGCCCAGTTCTAGCCTGCTTTGGGTATCCTCCTTTGGTATGTCCTCTTCTGCCTCCAAGTCATGCTTGTTTGCCTCCAAGTTATTTAATTTTATTTTAATTTTCTGTCCCTGCAGCTATTTGGTATTTGAGTTGTGTACTATAGTATAAACACTCGATTAGTAATAATGTATTATCACAGGATAATTAAGGGACTACAGAATGGTTTGAATCATTTCAGAAAGGCTGGTTTTTGTGATTTTTTTTTGCCATACTTAAGCTTCTGTTAAGAGCTTTCCTTGTTCCTTAGGAGTTAATTTTGATTCCCCCAGGAGGATGGGTTACCTCCTGGTGGAGTGCAAATTGAGTGTCCTGTGAAACTTTTGAGACTATTATGTGATCTTCAGTAATTATTTCCACTCATCATTGATGGTCTATGGATAAATTTTTTTATGTGCCATAATCCAAAGCAGCACAGCCTATTTCTCTTTCCAGTCTCATCTTGTTGGTTTTGAAGATAATGTGAGTCATAGCCTATACTCCATATTGGACTACCTGCTGAGCAGAAAAGAAAATGTATATCTTAACCTTATAAATTGGATTTCTGCAAAAGTCCTTTCCAATGCAAGATCCCACCTGTGTGTTTATTTTTCAGAATTATGATTCTGCTTTTTTGCTGAGGAAGTTAATAATCTTGTATCTGAAGGCAGATGCCAATGCAGGATTGCTGAGAGCACAAAATCCTTCTAGGATTGTGAGTGGAAGGTTTTGTTTTTTTTTTTTAAATAATAAAAGGAGCAGCAGCCCAGATTCTGAACTAGTAGAGCACTTAGGCAAAAAAAGAAAAATATATCTGAAAGACAAAAATGGCATTTCTGTAGTTTAGTTACTACATTCAAATATTTACATGTGAGACTATATTACTGATGATGATCTCTTTAATTGGCATTATTTTGAGATGTATATTAAAATATTATCTGTTAGAGGGTGTTGAAATAATTTTTTATAAAAGCATTTCCTGAAAAAAGTTTAGGGGGTTATTTCTTCTGGAACTATGCTGTACTTTGAGTAGTATTTATTTAAAAAAAACCAAAAAACAAAAAACCAATCCCACCACAACAAAAAGCTAATCTGCAATTGCCAGCCTTCTTCCTTTTAAGTAGTGTTGCGAAGACTGGTTGTATACAAAGACTTTTTTTCCTGCCCTGCCCTTCTTTTTCCCCAGACAAACAGGTGCTTTGGCCAATGGGTTGAACATCTGGGTGGATGACATTAAATAATACTGAGATAACATCTTCCGTTCAGTCCCAAAGCACTTCACAATTATTATGCCTTAAATCCTTTTTAGGGTAAGTTGGTAAGTAAGGATTTAAGGTTGGGGAGGGAAAATTAATGACTAGGAAAACAAATTACTGGCAGAAAAGAGGAAGCAATAGGCTGAAATATGGTTTTGAAGCAGTAGAAATGCCAAGGGTGACACTGGGGAAATTGCTGAAAGGAACTGAAGCTGTCTGAAAGACTTCTGGAGTGACACTTTTTTTTTTTTTCTTTCTTCCTTTGGTGTGACCATTGGTCCAAATGTTGCTGGACAAATATCATGAAGTTAGATGCTAACAAATAGGGAAGAAATGTTATTTTTATTTAAGATTTTCAATATCAAAAGTTGCACCTTAAAATTACATTATTACAGCTGAATTTTTGCATTTCACTGTCATACTTTTCTGTTTTCTCTAGTTTAGAAGTTAATATAGCCTAGTCACTTTCATTTTCTGTTTTTGTGTGGTATTCAGACAATAGTATGGTATTTAGTTTGGTAATAAACAGTTTTTACTGAGCGTATAAAGACTTCTATAGGTCATAGGTTTGGAAACCTGAAATCTTGGTGGGTCAAATTTGACCCACAATATGGACATGGTTAACTACTTAGTACATTTTCTAAATTCCCAGTTGTTTAATAATCCTTGGCACCTTGAAAATTGAATATTGCCTAATGACTTTGTTCTTTTACCTAAAAGATGCTCTTTTCTTTCTCTATCACCCTGTCACTTATGGGTTTTGACTTTTTTTTTCATCTGCTTGTGTACCAATACTATTCATGCCATGATTGGTCTAGAAATAAAAAACGTGCATAAGTCATGTTTGGAGTGCAGAAAAAATTCTACTTACATATTTTGAAAGATTCTTTGTAAATAACATATAGGGACTGTAAGTATTCAAAAGTGAAGGGATATTGCCTTATTTAGTAACAAATATAAGGATATTACAAGGTGGCCTCCCTCCAATCCATCAGTACTCTTCCTCTTGAACTACCCATGTTCCTGGTTTCCTAAGAATGGTCTTGGAGTAAGACCATCTTTGTTTCCTGTTCACATTCTCTCTGTTGTAGCAGTGTGATAACTTTTCCATAGTTAAGAGTAAGACCAGCTTTCTGTGTAGAGCTTGATTTGTCCAAGTGCTCTAAAATCTGTACCTTTTCTCATATTGCCTTGATTTTTTGTGTTTCTCTTGGGGGGGTATTGGGTTTAGTCAGAGATCCATATTTGGGGCTGTTCAAACTAGGAGTTCCCAAGGTACTGCTCCCTAGAAAAACTAGCTTCTTTTTTTTAAGAGGTGGTATGGTTTGCAATTTTTTGTGCACAGATAAAGATCAAAACAGGGCTGAGTTCATAGCATCAGAGTCTCAAATGCTTGAGAGTTACCCCAATAGCGTGCATGCCACGCACTAGCCCTTTAGGGGAAATTATTTTACAATATTAGCTGAAGAATTTGGTTCTTCGTTTAGTTGGTCTAAAAAGCACTTATAATGCTAAAAAGCCCCATGGATTACACAAAGGCCTGCTCTATACTGTAAAATTAGGTTTTTAATTTTGGGGGAATGTATTCAAAGTAGATTTATAAAATATATGAATATATATACATGCAAATGATTGCTAGTAGGGGAGGGGCATTTTAGGGATTGAGGAGTCGGGGGAATAAAGATGAGAAGAGAAGCATTTGGGTCTGCATCAAGGGGAGAGAGGATTATGGAAGGGGGATAGATGAGAATGGGTGCTAGTGGAGGTGAGAAGAAATGGGGGCTGGTAGAGGGAGAGGGACACTGGGAAGGGAACGTGAGGGTGAGGGGTAGGGACTCTGAGGAAGAACAAGGGTCAGGAAGATGTCAGCCCTCGTTATCCCCTTCTGTGTGTGTACCAACATTTTGGGCCCCGCCTGCCCCTGTAGGGGCCCTGATACTTTCTCCCTTCCTTCAGTCATGTAAGCTGGGATATGGGGGGGCCTTAAATCTCAGGGGGGTCTGAGTCATGCTCCCTGCCATCCTGTCTGTCTGTGTGCCAGGATCTAGGGGGCCCCTGTTCATCCACAGGGGTCAGACTTGCTCCATGTCCCCCTCATGTGAGCCAGGTTCTGGGGCCTGACTTTCTTGGGGGTTGGGGGTCTGAGCCCTCTGTGCTTTCTCTCCATGTGAACTGGGATCTAGGATCCCTTTCACCCTGGGGGTGTGTGAGCCCTGCTCCCTCTCCCCTGTGTATGTGCTTGGATGTGGGGGTCTCTGCCCATCTTTGGGGTTCAGCCCCCCCCCCCCCAATCACCGGCTCTCCTGTGAGCCAGGTTCTGGAGGGTGGTTGTCTTTCTGGGGAAGTCTCAGACCCTCTGTGACATTGCCCTGGTATTATCTGGACCGGTGATCTGCTAGGTCACTCCAATCCTTGACTCCGGGAGCCAGCCTTACCCTGCTCTGCTGTGAGAACCCCCAGTCCTGGGCTGTTCACGCACAGCCTCTGGCATGTAAGCTGCTTGGATTGTGCAACCGAATGACACTAGCCAATATCTCCAGTCCCAGACACAACCCTAGGAACCTCTGTCTTGCAGTGTCCAGTTATGCCCGCTGGACGCTGCAAGCTTATATGAGTTTGTCAGTTTAACAAAGAAATTGAAATGTACCAGGCTTGTTATCCCAAGGGGAGTCTCTGACACACTTCAAACCAAAGCACTGCTTCAAGTAGAATAAACAAATAAATTTATTAACTAGAAAGATAGATTTTAACTGATTATAAGTCAAAGCACAAGAAGTCAGATTTGGTCAAATGAAATAAAAGCAAAACACATTCTAGGCTGATCTTAACACTTTCAGTGCCCTTACAAACTTAGATGCTTCTCACCGCAGGCTGGCTGGTTGCCCTTCAGCCAGGCTCTCCCATTTCATCAGCGCTTCAATCGCTTGGTGGTGTTGTCTGTAGATGTGGGTGGAAGAGAGAGGAAGAGCATGGCAAAGTTTGTCCCTTTTATCATGTTCTTTCTTCCTTCTTGGTTTTTCCCCCTCCTTCAGATCAGGTGAGCATTAGCTCATTGCAGTCCCAAACTGACCAAAGGAACGGGGGTGAGTCACTTGAGAGTCCAACAGATCCTTTGTTGCTGGCTAAGCCGGTGTCGGTTGTTCCTGTGAGGTTGGGCTGAGCTAACCCTAACCATACATGCCCTGATGAGGTGTGAACTGCCCCTCTGCTCTTGGAGAGTTTTTGCCTGTGCTTGTTTTAAGCCAGGAGGACACATTTTCAGCCTCATAACTATATGCATTAAATTACAACCTATAACATTACTATAACAACAATGCTCAGTGAGCCTTCCAAAGACACCCAACATGACAAACTTTGCATTGGATACCACTCAATCATTTTATAAGGATGAACATGGGGTGCAGGGTATTCCCACGAGGTACAGAACATCACAACTTCCTCACCCAACTCAAGTCATCTCCCTGCTCCTCTGAGTTGTCCTGCCTCTCATGTGAACCATTTTCTGGGAAGTCAAGCCCTTCTGGGTGGGATGCTGAGAACAGGCATACTGGGTGCATTCACCAAGAACACTGGTGAGGACTGGGGTGAGGAATTGAGAACCAGCATGCTTGATCCATATCATAGGGTCTCCAGCACTGGATAGGGGGATGAGAACACCCACTGACATGAAAGGAGCAGTTCACACATCTCAGAGCTGTTGTTTAAGGCAGGATTCATTTCAGTTTGGAACCATCACTTTGAGATGCATGGGTCACTTCACAACTCTCTGAGTCTACTGTGCTTTTGGGATTATCCTGTGCTAAGGATATGCATATATAACTAATCCACCTCTGATGATTAATTTCACAAATATAATAGTGGAGTGATAGATTGTCTACAATTACAATTGTGAAGATTTTTTCTGTTTTAAAAAAACTGATTATTCCAAGTGGTCCAAAATCTGCCTGCATACCTGGGTTGTCTTGAAATGTGTGTGCCTTATAAGGTTTTGGGGTAGGGATAGTGATCCAGATTTGGGGTCATTTGAGCAAGACGTTCCTGAGAACAGCTCCCTGAAAAAACAGCTTTTCTTAACGTTCACAGATTTTTCCAATGTTTGTTGCAGGGAATAGTGGGGTTTTGGGGAGGAAAGAGGCACACCAGTTTTCTCTCACATGCTTAAGTACTGTAACCGCTATGTAATAAAACTGTTAGTGTCATGTCTGCGATTTCTCACTGGCTTTGTTACCAATTACACATTGCAGACGTCAGGGCTGGCTTTAGGGCGATTCCCCCGATTCCCGGGAATCAGGCCCCACAGCGTCCGGAAGAGGGACCCCGCACCTTCCACCAAAGTGCTACCAGAAACAGCAGCAACCGATTGAACTGCCGCCGAATTGCCGCTGCTATCTTTGGCGGCAGCTCAGTTGCCGCCGCTGTCTTCGGCATTTCGGCAGCAGCTCTTTCAAATTGGGCCCCGCACAACCTAAAGCCAACCCTGGCAGACATTTCAAAGCACAACTATTATCCCCTAACACTGCAAAAAAAAGTGTATGTTAGGGTGTGGAGGATTTAGGAAATACATAGTCCACGTGTGACCGGATGAAGAGAACAGCGGACAGGGACTCAGAATACCTGAGCTCCATTCCCAGCTTTTCCACTGGCCTGGGACTTGGGCCAAGTCTCTGCCTCGCTGTGCTTCAGTTTCCCCATTTGTTCAAGCAGATGAAAAGTGCTATGTAAGAGCTACATGTTGTTGTTATTCCCTGTCCACCAGGTGTCTGTACTTCACGCCTGCATGATAATTGCAACTGCCTGAAAAACTACTGACTCTTACTCACAATGTTTCTCTTTCTGTTTTAAAAAAAAATCCTAGAAAATTAAATGGCAAAAAGCTTTAACGCAGAGTTAAGGTTCTCCAGGCAGTGATAGCTCGTGAACTTCCAGGACGTTGAGTTCAGTAAAACTCAGACTTACTAAAAACAAGAAATAGAGAATTAAGGTGCACAACAGTACTACCTTAACTCCGCCCTCTTTGAAAGACGGCCCAATAAGCCCATAATATACATTTACATGTTGCCTTTGCCCTGTGCTGAACAAGGATTTTCTACACTCAGGGCTTGTCTACACTTAAAACACTGCAGTGTTTCAGTGAGGACACTGTCTATGCTAAGAGCAGGGTTCTCTTGTCGATGTAGTTTACTACACCTCCCCGAGAAGTGGTAGCTATGCTATCTACACCATGGTTAGATTGGTTTAATTGCATTGCTCAAGGGTGTGGGTTTTTCACACCCCTGAGCAACATAGTCATACCAACCTAATTTCCTCATGTAGATCAGGCCTCATACACTTAGCCTACTCCACAGAAAAAACATCATTACTAAAGTTTACAACTCCTTCAACCCCTTTTTACAACCCTTATGCACACAATACGCTTATGCACTCAATACCGTGAAACATTATTTCACTTACCCTTAATTAAACTCTCAGACCACACTCATCTCCCACCTAGCTGCTGACAGTCCTCATTGCAAGAAGACCCTGTGCCCCACTACTGATCCAGTCTGCACTTCACAGAGCTGAAATGAGTCATATTGAACCTCTGAATACACATGCACCTCCTTCCTTTGATCACAGGGTTCAGGGAGAGAGGCTCACATACACCCACACAGTCCCCCAGATCTCCTCAAACCACAGTCACAGCTTTTCAAAGCTGCTCCAACTAATTCCTCCACCATTCAATACAGCTCCACTTAACACAATGAATGCAGATGGAGTGCATGCCAGCCGCAGGGGGTGCAGAAGTACGATTCTGTAGTCCTATACCTTGTACCTTATATTTCTGGGTTTTCACAAGTCTGAGTTTTACAGAATTTGATGTTATGGAAGGATGCAAGCCATCACTGGGTAACCTTAACTCTGCATTAATGAAGTTTTTTGCCATTTAATTTATCCAAGAATAAAGCCTTTAACTACGCTGCTAGTAAAAACACTTTCTGAGCCAAATAATCTTACATTTCTGAGATTAGCAGTCCTTCATAACACCTTGTCTAGATGAGGATAAATGGTGAGATGTTAAAACATGTTAGCTATCATATGTATTTGAAGGTCTAATACAGAAAAGTCATTGCATACTTTTTAACGTGTTAAATTGGGGGGAGTCTAAACTCTAGCTTGTGCTAAATAAATTAAGTTAAAGTATACAATGATGCGTATATGCTATATTTTTCTAATGTTAGTTATCTGTACTATGCTTTATACAAGGGGCACATCTTCCTGTGTAGACTCTCCAAATCCTCTTCTACTTTGTGCAGTTGAATATGTTTTACTACAGAAAGACCATTCACACCTGCAAAAGAGAGGCAAGGATTTGGTCTTTGGAAGGAGTGAAGTGATGTGATGTATGTATTGGAGTTGTCATTGGGCTAGATTGTCAGCTGTGCACATCGCCTACTGTGTGTAGATGGGGAGTGAAGCTGTTTTGCCCCTTCACATCCCTGCTGGGATGCATTGCATGGAGGTTGGCATCACTAGATTTATGCCAGCTAGGGAGATCAGGTGACTTTCTACCCTCTTTACACTGACAGAGCATTGCAAAAGGCTCAGATATAGAAGAGAATGTATGTTGGGTTATGTGTAGCTTTACCCTAAATGTGTGTGTGTGTCCCTTTTGTATTGTTTGGAGAAACTGATACCCATAGAATGTCCTAAATGTCATGTGAAGGAGTCACATTCAGATAACATATTTGGAAGTTAGAGAGACTTGGTAATATCTTGTATTGGACCAACTTCTCCTGGTGAGAGAGACAAGCTTTTGAGCTTACACAGAGTTCTTCCTCAGGTCTGGGAAATGTACTCAGAGTTCAGATCTACACTGCAGATGCATATCGGTATAACTACGTTGTTCAGGGGTGTGAAAAATCCACACTTTTGAATGATGTAGTTATACCAACCTAGCCACCTGTGTAGACAGTGCTATGTTGATGGGGGTGGTTCTCCTGCCCTCTCAGGGAGGTGGATTAATTACGCCGATGGGAGAAACTATCCCGTTAGCGTAGGAGGAACATCTTAATTAAAGTGCTACAGTAGCACAGCTGCAACACTGTATGTGAAGACAAGCCCATGTTACCATAATTGTTTCATGTTCCCCGGGTATATAGATATCTTCCTTCTGTATTTTCCACTACGTGCATCCGATGAAGTGAGCTGTAGCCCACGAAAGCTTATGCTACAATAAATGTGTTAGTCTCTAAGGTGCCACAAGTTCTCCTATTCTTTTTGTGGATACAGACTAACATGGCTACTACTCTAACAGCTAAATACATGGTTGAACATATTTGTTTAGCGTAAGTAGTTAACAGATATTTCAAGGGGCCATTCAAGATTAGCTGACTTGAGTTAGCATTTTATGCTTACATTTTTTCTGCTGTTATTTAATCAGTTTGATTTATCATTTTAAATAATTTAACTAGTGATTACACAGTGATGCAGAGTTTCCATCTCTGTTTGCATTGGTTGCTTACTGATTTGTGATTGCAGACATATGCACATATGTAAAACTTGGCTCATATCTTACACATAAATGCATGGATAACCTCACTAATATCAAGGTGCGAGACAGATTAACCAAAACTTGCTAATGTCCAATAAAATAATAAGACTTATAACATCCAGGGCTGATCCTCATTCTTTCATATATAAAATTTTAAGTATTAGTAACTGTAACGAGATTTTTTTGGAAGGTTTGCTGACTATCCTCTAGATTTATACCAGTGGTTATATATATATATATATATATATATATATAATATATATATTATTTATTTATTTGGACAACTTTTCCCCCTTTAATAATGTCCAGTAATTTTAACATAAGGATTGGTTCTCCTGCTGGTCAGATACAAAGGCAGCCTAGAGCTGTCATTTAAATAGCTGAGCCCTCCGGATCCCATTGCTTGAGCAGGGTAGCAGGAAGCAACAACATTCCTATCTAAGCAGGATTCCAGTGTTTATTTTTGCATTTCTGTCTATTTACTGTTGTAGACACAGTTCTTCTTTGTGTTTGACGTTACTGGAGCTGGCCTGCCAAAAGTTAAACATAGAGAAGGTGGGTGAGGTAATATAGTTTGGACTGACTTCTGTTGATGAGAGAGACAAGCTGTCGAGCTTACACGGAGCTCTTCTTCAGTTCTGGGAAAAGTATACAGAATGTCACAGCTAAATACAAGGCAGAACAGATTGTTTAGCATAAGTAGTTAACACATATTTCAAGGAACTATTCAAGATGAAGTGACCTGTTAAAATCTGTCCAGTCATAGGAGGGAATAAGTGGTGGTGGTGGGGAAGCTGGGGGCAAAGGGGGGTTAGTGGATTATAGATTGTTGTAATAAGCAGTAAATCCAGTATCTGTATTCAGTTCATGATTTTTAGTGTCTAGGACAGTTATGAATTTAAGCTCCCAGGCTCATCTTTTGATTGTGTTATGCAGGTTTTCTTTGAAGATCAGGACTGAGAGGTCAGATATAGAGTGATTGCTTTGTGAAAAGTGTTCACTCACAGGTGATACGGTGTATAATCAGTTTTTCTGTGTTTGCTCTTTTGAGAACAGAGTGACTGTCTGGTTTCACCCAGATAGTTGTTGTTGGGGCATTTAGTGCACTGGTCAGGGTACACCACATGTTGTGATAGGCATGTGTAGGACCCATGGATCTTGAAAGATATCGTGTGTGTGTGTGTGTTGGGGGAGTGTTGATCATCATAGCAGTGGAGATATGTCTTCAGGTTTCGCATCTGTTGTTCTGACAGGGTCTGGTGCTTCTTTGTGTTGGTGTGTCCTGGTCTGAGGGGAGCTTGCTTCTGATGATGAGCTTGGTGAAGTTGAGGGGTTCTTTCAAGGCCAGTAGAGGGGGTTCAGGAAAGATTTCTTTCAGAATGTGGTCCCCATCGAGCATGGGTCATAATGGTTTGATGGTACCCATTGTCTCGCAAATATCTTGGGACCAATGGGCCACAACAATACTGTATACAAAAGTTAAACATGTCTCTTACCCCTCACTCCTCCCATCCTCTTCCAGCAGCATAGGTAGTAGAGGAAGAAAAGCAAGAGCAGGATTTTTCTGATTAACTTTCTGGATCTATGTTCAAGGTGAATTGCTGGGATTTTTTTAAGTGGTTCTCATTACCATAGTAATGAGCACATCACAATCTTTAAAATATTAATCACTGGAACATCCCTGTTAGGTAGGGAAGTGCTCCTATCACCATTTTACAGACTGGCAAGTGAGACACAGAGAGACTAAGTTACTTGCCCAGGAAATTAATGATAGAGCAGGAAACTAAACTTGCGTTTCCCAAGTCCCACACTAACACCAATCACTGAACTATTCTATCTCTCATCTAACTTTCAGGGCTCAGAGATAGGCCTGGACAACATGGCCTCCTGCGTAAACACAGGAGGAAATTACCTAAGTACCTTCTTTCCCTTACTCTGCTGTGGACAGCCTGGCAGATTAGTTTATCAGTTGTGTCCATGTACTTGTAAAATTCACAGCTACCGCTTCATTCTCTAATTCTTTTTTTCATCAGTATAATGCATGGAGGAGACACATGATAGCACAAGCATCATATGAAGAGTAATCAGGATACAAAGTCCCTATATGGTTTGCCATATGTGGGTAAGGTTAAGAAAGCACCAGATGAAACTGTGCAGGGTGTAGTAAGCAGTGTTCTGTACAGCAGTAAAAAATAGTGAAAAGCTTGCACTTCCGAACCTTAGTGCTCATTTCTCCATAACCATGTCAATTCCTTGAGCTGAGAAGCGTTCTGTATCCATGAAGGATATATGTATATGTGTATATACACACAGATGTAGAATCTTGTCACTTCCTCCTGTTAGAAGGAAATCGATAAAGAAAAATATATCCTATTAAGTATTCGAGTGCTCTGTTTTTAGAGTCATGAGGTACTCTGAATTTATTTTCCTTTATTAATCATGGAAATGGAAAGCGTAGCCAGGAAACAGGGTTTGCAGAATACTCAATCTCCTTTGACCACTTCGGGCTGCCTTTACACTTTCCTAGCTGGAGGAAGTAATTCCCCTTTTAGGATTGTCAGACATGATATAGTAGAAAAGAAGTTAACAAGCAAGACACTTTCCCCTTTCTTTCTTTGTTCACATCTGTTAATGTATTTTGATGTTAAACATTGCCAACTTCTGCTATTAGGAAGACCCACTCTTCGCGCCAGAAGGTTAACAGCTATACAGAATATAATTGTCTTTTATTTTTAAAGCTTTAATTTTTTTAGCACATGTAAGTTGTTCTTAATAGCTTTTTAAACCCTCATAACCTCTTGGTATTGTAAAATAGCATTTTCCCATGTGTCTCTCTCATGCAGATTGTGTTCGCTGTAGCAGGGGTTAGATTGGGTAGCGAGCTTCGGACCTGTAACCTCCTAAAGGGTTAATGGGGGAGGGAAAAAAAGAAGAAAGTTGACAATGAGTTACAACACTGAAGAATTAAGATGGACTGTTTAAAATGTCAATGTTTACAATGAAACAATTTGTCCAAATAAATCCTTTGTTTAGAAGAATAAATATACCGTGGACAAGAGGAGGGAAGAAAAGAGGCGAACAAGACAGTTGCAATGAATTCCCATGCTTGGATCAAACAACTCAGATGTTAATGTACACAGACTTGTCTTTAAAGTAGCTGATTACCGTAAATATTTCTGCTTCCTAAATTTAATTAAGGCCAGTCCACTTGTTTTGCTGCAGAGTAAAGGGGTGGAAAGAGTAATAAATGACAACACAACTTTCAGTTCATAATTTCTTTTATGCTTTCTGCTATGGTTCTTGAGTAATCTGAAAGTGTATCAGGGATGCCCCACAAATACGGACTCTTCCGCTCCTTCTTTTCAACGGGGAGATTAACTTGACAGGAGTCCTGTTGAGAATTTTCATAGCAGAGAACCAGAAACGGTGAGTAAATGCCTGCTTTCCAGATCTGCTTGCTAGGGGTACATTTCAGACTTGTGGTTTTATCTAGGAGAAAATATTGCTGAAAAACTGGGTTGTTGCAGGAAACAAGATGATTAACCTGTGGTATCTGTTTCCCTGAGATGTTGATGAGAGAAATGGCTTAGTGCATTTAAAAAAAGTTCCATGTTCTGAATGAGAATAACACTTGAAGTTGCAAAAAATTGCAAGTTTTCAGTTCTCATACTTTGGGATATAACTTGATTATATTCTTGTGTCAACTTCCTCTTGATAAAATATTGCAGTGTTTGGTATATTCCCTGTCAGTTCTCTCTACCTAGAATCCCTTTCCTGCCTGTGTTTGTCTCATGCCTTTTCACATTCCTTATAACCCCTTCCTGAAAATTCACATCTTCCAAAAGCGTTTCCTAAATTGTCTCCTCAAATGTTACACCAGACTGTATAATTGTACTCCTCTAGAATTTCCAAAGACTCATGGAACTACCAAGACTCTGTATGGAGTACATTACCCAATCTACATTGCTTTTGTCACTTCCCATCTATCTGCTTTCTGTCCTACATCCCTCATACATGTTCTCCCTACTGTCTTTGTCTATGTCCTTTGTATTTGTTGTCTCTGCAGGTTTAAGGTAAAATCAGGGTAAGGGATATAAAATGCATGAGAGTAAAGTCAGACTTTTATTATATAATAGCTTGAAGCCATAATGTTACAATATTTAATTTAATAAAAGCTGGGTAAAATTGATAGCCATCATGCACGTAATGAAGTTTGCCTGTGACAGCAAAAGCACTCTGGGTAGTCCTGCACGTGCCCTTCTCAGGGCAGTGGTGCCTTTTGGTCTTGAAAATCCAGTCCTATACCCGTGGGTGATGGCATACAAAGGCCAAGAGTGGCTGTTTGGGGTGATTGTAGACCCCACACAATTTCAAATGTTGGTAGAAGTGCCTCTGTGTTCGAGAATAGCGTGGATGTGTGTGCTATGAGGAAAGCTTGTGGCTCTCCAGAAGGAGATATTAAGGCTAAGGTCTCAACCCAGTGCCCCTGATACATTTTATCTAAGGTGCTATGATTGGTCGCTGTTTTCAGACACCTTTTTGAGAGGCTATAGATGCATCCTCAGCAAAATCAGGTACACTTCCTTTTCAGCCTACCAGTAGGAATCTGTTCATTATCTTGTCCTTTTGAGGGATTCCAGTTTTTTTAATGGTGGCCACATTAGATAATGTCTTGAATGGGATGTCATTCCAAACCTCAACTCCATCTGTAATGATGGATATTGTGAACAAAGGACCTGTTGGTGCCAACAGGCAGAGGACACAAGAGGTGCGGAGGGTTTTACAGTGATCCCCAGAGTCAGATATATGGATATTAGTTCACTGAAGGATGGCATGAGAGGTCTCTACTGAGAGCCAGTAGTCCACTGGAGCCAAAGACCCAATTGCTGAAGCCTCCAGTTCTCACTCACACTCAACCGCTTGTGATAATTATGGGATAAATATAAAAATCTGTGCCATATTGAAAACTGAAAATGTAGGTACAGTGTACCATAAAGTGAATTTATGAAAATAAATAACATAAGGGCTACTTTACTAATGTTTTATATTTAAGTGATTAAAACTTTTAAAAACTTTTTTTATAATTTTTTCTTCCTGAAGACTACATAGAAAGTAGTTTTAAGGCTTATCTACAGGAGAAGTTTCCAAAATAAGAGCAAATTTTCCCAGAATAAGAGTATCTGCATGAGGAGTTAATTCAGAATAGCTATTCGGCTTTAAAAATCATGCCCACTTTAATCTGAATTAACTTCACAGTATAGACAAGCCCTTACATGGGTAGCATTTGATACAGCAGGGAAAGAAGACAACTAAATAAAACCACAGTAAGATGAGAGAGAGGAAATGAGGCTGAACACATATGTAGATATCTCCATATCTACCTGTAACAGGGTTTTACCTGATCTGGTGTCAGATGCTGGCCTTGCCTCAGTTACTTCACTCAGATAGACTCACTGTCTCATGTTTTGGTGGTTCTTTGGCTCCTGGCACTAAGATGCGTTGATTTTTAGTGACTATGTCCTCCAGCCAAATCTAAAACATCAGTCTAAAACATCCCTGCTATCAGGGATAAACCAAGTCTAACAGAATAAACATTTAGCAATCTTGCACTGGGTTTTCCTCTGTTCTACCTAGGGTTAAGGAAACCCAGTAAATTCAAATTACCCACCTCTTTTGGCTAAGAGTGATAGGCTTGCATTCTAAGCATTCGTTCCATTGTAGTTCAGGCAGTGAAGATTCTCACAGCCAACAGCATGGCAGTTTATTACTTGAATTGGCAGGGGAAATTTTTCGTCCCTGTCTTGTCAAGTTTCATAAATCTTTGGGAATAGTATATTCTGAACAAAGTAATATTTTCAGCTCTGCATCTGATAGGAGTGAAGAGAACATCTTAGTAGACTTAAGTCAAATAGGGTCTGAACAGTGTGTCTGCGTCTCTCAAGGATTAAGTGGTAAGCAAGGCTCAAATTTGGCCCAGTCGGTGATTCAGCAGGTCTTGAGGTGCTAGAGAGCAAGTTGGCATTCTCTTTTTATGAAAACAGTCTAATCCTATGATTGCAAGGAAAATCTTGAAAATATAAACTGAAAGGAATAGGTGCAGTGAGGTGTAGAGGCAGCCTAAACCAATAGATGTGAATTCCCATTGAGATAAATCAATGAGAATGCACCTTTCTTTAGAAAATCTGCTGACTCAGTTTTCCAGTGATTTAGAGCTTGTCTAGATTAGGTAAATCTTCACCAGTACAATTAATGACACACTGATGTAACCACATCCATATCACCTTACTATACACACTACACTGATGCAAAACAGAGATTACACTGGCGTAATTAGAACAGTGTAAATAAATAAGTTTAGATTCTGATACTATCATATTTCTGGTAGCTGGGCCACTAAGCACATATCTGTGCTTTAATCTGGCTTTGATTATAGGAGTATCTCAACCCCAGTGATGTGGAGCAAATCCCAGTGATGCAAAGCAGACCACTCCTTCATGTGGTGGAGCCCAACAGAATGCACGTGATCACATTTTGAATATCTGTGTAATCTGCTATGGGTGGCATTTCATTTTTTCTTAAGGAAATAGAGCTTGAGTGAGCCCCAGTACTTTTTTCTATTTTATTTGTTGGTGGCGAGTTCAGTTTTTGTCAAATATGGTCCTCTGGATATTGACTTACTTATCTGAAGTGTAAACACAGTGTCTGAATATGAGTGCCAGGTCAAACATGGACCTAAGGGTATATATGCACTGCAATAAAAGAGCTGCAGCAGTGAGTCTCAGAGCCTGGGCAATAGGCTTGGGCTCACGGGATTTGGGCTGTGGGGCTAAAAATAGCAGTGTAGATGTTTTGGGGTTGAGTTGGAGCCTGGGCTCTGAAACCCTGCAAAGGAGGAGGGTCTTGGAGCCTGGGCTCCAGCCTAAATGTCTAGACTGCTATTTTTAGCCCTGCGAGCCCAAAGTCAGTTGGCAGCAAGTCTCAGAACTCTGTCGTAAGGTGTGTGTGTAGTGGGTTTTTTTTTTTTAACTTTTTTTATTGCAGTATAGACTTACCCTGTGGTTCATGTCAGACATATTTATTTTGTGTTTAGGGCGAAGGCTCTCACTCCCTCTTCTCCACCTTTTTCCCTAGTTCCTGCTAACTTTGGGTAACAGAAGGATGTTTCGAAAAGAATGAACTCAAGTGGTCTAGATCACTTAAGCATCTGCTTGACAGATGTAGACTCCAAGGAAAAAAACATAAGGTATGTCGTTGGAAAGGGCTAACAGATTTGAGAACCACTTCTGTTGTCTTAGGTTAGGGATCAGAAGCATTACCAAGACTTGAAGTCACTTCTTCTAAGGTCATGTGTACGCTACGAAGTTCAGTTGCCGTAAGTTATGTCACTATATGTCCGCTGACTCTAGTAGGTGATGTGTGCGCACTTGGATGCTTTCATCAGCTCTATGCATCTTCACAATGAGTGGTTGCATCAAGGTAAAATGCACTTCACCGTAGGTAGGAATCTCACAGTTCCCCATGTGAATGTCCAGCTCAGTGTCTTGTGGGACATTTCTGCAGTGTTTTGTGGGTTGCCACTTCTCTGCCCCAGGATTTCTGGGAGCTAGGTGTCAAGTTCCCACCATGTCTCTTTCTCCATTCCAGAGTGCTTATTCCATCCCATAACTGTGGTCCTGTTTTTGAAATCTTTTATTGTTTTGTATGCCTCTTAGTCTCTGCCAGCTCTCTGGCACAAGGTGGATTGATTTAAATCAAGGCAATGATTTCAACCACCAAGTGGTAAACCTCGACTTAAATAATCTGTGTTAATCAACTTTTCCATTTGTACTTGAGTTATTTTCTAAAGAAAAAGGTGTATTCTCATTGATTGAGAACCATTACAATGTGTTGATTTATGTATCTATATAATTGCTTAAATAAATGTATATTTAGTTACAATTTTCAGATTCTTAATAACTGTACCTTTTTAGTATGTTAGGAAATGGTGAATGATGTATTGCTTATTAATTAGATAATTAACTTGTAGCTTATGATTTGTGTCATTAGGATGGTAACTGGAATTTAATTAAGCATACTAACCATCATATAACATTTATTGTTATTAAACAAAACAACCTTAAATGTTTTGGATAGATAAACTTCATTGTTTTCCCATCAGCTGGACAGTAAATTTACATGGTGGGTGGTGTCATAAAGATTCATTATTTGAGAACTGAACCAATTTAAGTTCATGTAGGAAGAAGCTGTGAAATAGGAGAATGAGACCACCCAGTTGGGCTTGGTAGATGATCATGATGAGATGCATGATGTTGTCTCCTGGAATCAGAGGCCAGGTCCCAACACCTGTGATGACTTTTCTGGTCCATTGCACCCAGTAGCCCAGCCCCAGGTCCCTCACAGGATCAAGCTCTTAATACAGTACATAATCTGTTGTGCCATGTGTAAAGCTTGATATCAAAAGTTAGTTGTTTCTCCCCTAATTCTTTCTTTCTACATAAAAGCAACCTTTAACTCAAGAGTTTTTGATAGCGGCTCATGGATTCATATTAATTCTTACTTAAATGTTTTAAGAAATTCTAATAAGTTTAGGCCTTAACATATTTTGTATTAAATTCAGATTTTAAAAATAAACGTGTTTAAAATTAAAAGAAAAACTTCTTATAATTTCAAAATCAAAATCAAACAGTTTAAATACGTTTTTTTAAAAGTTTTTTTTAAAAAAAAAATCAATTTGTATCCTCCCTGCTTTGTCAGAAACATGGACCCTACACAACTCAGTGCAGCTCTCTTGAGCATTGCTAGTAGGAACACATAATTCTCATGTATTTGCAGAACCTGGAGTACTACCACAGTCAGAATTGCAATGAGGAAGATATGGGGATGTTCAAGCACAGTAACTGCATGCTGATGGACACAGCAATTGAAAATGCCAGGTTGCTGCCATTATTCATGGATCAGCTCCACACAGAGGATCACCACTTCTGGGGCTGTGAAATGAGCAGTGCCTGGTGGGCTTGTGTCATAATGCAAGTTTGGGATGACAAGGTGTGGCATTAGAACTTGTGGATGCAAAAGACCACATTCCTCAGGCTGTGTGCTGAGTTGGGCCCAGCCATCCAGAGCAGGTACCCCAAAATAAGAGTTGGATTGACAGTAGAGAAGCAAGTAGCGATTGTGCTCTGGAAGCTTGCAACACTGGATTGCTATCTTTCAGAAGGCAATCATTTTTTAGTTGGAAATTCCACAGTAGGGGCGGGGGGCGGACTATTGTCTTGAAAGGGTGTAAGAGTTATTAATCATCTTCTGCTATACGGAATTGTGATTCTTGGTAATCTGCAGAATATTGGATATATTTGCAACAATAGGGTTCCTGAAATGGGTAGGAGCAACAGATGGCAGGCATATTCCTATTCTGGCCCCTGCCCACCTTGCCACTGAAAACATCAGCAGAAAGGGATTCTTTTCCATGGTTATGCAAGCTCTGGTGGATCACTGGGGACACTTCACTGAGAACAGTGTGGGCTGGTTGGGGAAAGTACATGATGCCACATCTGTAAGAACATTGGACTTCTAAAAAAGTAGTAAACAGGGACATTCTTCCCCAACTGGTACACAAACCTTGGGGATGTTGAAATACCAATAGTGAGTCTGAGGGATCCAGCTTAGCCATTGCTCCCCTGGCTCATGAAGCTGTACACTGACCACCTGGACAGCACCAAGGAAAAATTCAGCTACTGTCTTAGCCGGTGCAGACTGATAGTTGAATCTGTGTTTAGTAGATTGAAGGGTTGCTTTCTAGGCAGACATCCCCATCATTATTGCTGCAGGTTGTGTTCTGCACAATATCTGTGAGGCAAAGGGGAGAAAAGCTACTGCCAGGATGGAGGAGCAAGGTGGACTGGCTGTCAGCTGAATTTGGACAGCCAGACCCATGGGCTTTTGGAAGAACTCACTTCGAACTTCTATGGCTGAGGGAGACCTTAAAAAAACATTTTAACTCTCAGGTACATTAGTGTTGTCTGATGTTCAAGGGTGGGTTACTGCCTCACACTTTTGAAATCTAATGCTTGGTGTAATCTGTTTAATGGGGGCTGGGCGGGTTGTTATATGCTGCTATGAATTCCATAATGCTCGGTGTACATTCTTTAATGGGGGGGGGGGGAGGCGAGGCATTGCCCCCCCCCCAATGTCTGTAATGCTTTGTCTAAATATTTGAATGTGTTCTTTATGGGCTGCTGCTATAAGTTCTGTAATGTTTGCTCTACAGTAATAGAGATGCAACATTTTCCAAAAATAGCACTTGATGTGCAAAGAAATAGTCAACAGTAATAGAGTGCCAAAAAGTTAAAACAGACTAGCAACAGTGTAAACCATACTTGAAAGCCCAAATCCAAAATGGGATGAAAGAAGTAGTGTCTGATTCTGTGATTTCTCCTTGTTTACTACCAGCAATAGAGTGGTAGGGGTATGAGTGCACACCATGATGCCAGCTGTTGTGTTTGGAGGAGGAGGGGTAGGGGCAGGGGCATAGGGTCTCCTGACCATGGAGTTTTCCAAGGATTGTAAAGGCTGCGGAGTCAGTGTTCTTTTGGCATGTAGGTCAACAATATCCTGCAACATTTGTTTGTAGCCGGAGCAAACCCACAATGTCATAAACTCATAGACTTTAAGGTCAGAAGAGACCATCATGATCATCTTGTCTGACCACCTGCACATTGCAGGCCACAGAATCTAACCCGCCCACCCCTGTAATAGATTCTTACCCTCTGGCTGAGTTACTAAGTCCTCACATCATGACGGAAAGACTTCAAGTTACAGATAATCCACCATTTACACCAGTTTAAACCTACAAGTGATCTGTGCCCCATGCTGCAGAGGAAGGCAAAAAACCCTTCGGTCTCTGCCAATCTGACGAGGGGGAAAATTCCTTCCTGACCACAGATATGGTGATCAGTCAGACCCTGACTATGTGGGCAAGACCCACCAGCCAGACACCTGCGAAAGAATTCTCTATAGTAACTCTGAGCCCTCCCCATCTAGTGTCCCTCAGCCAGCATTTCCTGTTGCATCTCTTGGTCCTTCTTCCTCAGCTGCAGCAACTGATTCCTCCATTCTGGATCCTGCTCCATGGTCACAGTCCTCCAAACTCTGTTTTCACAATCCAATGCTGTAGAGGATTGGAGGAGGTTGCTCAGCATATCTTCCGGAGTCCTCTTCTTTTTTCTCCTGATCAAGGTCATATTTTCAGTAGGTATGGATTGGGAATCCCTCACTGACCCTGAACCAGAGGCTATTGTTAATTACAGGATTAGATGTACACAACAGAAAGGGAGAAGTAAGTCTCAAAATTCCCTTGTATGATTCACATTAAAACCTTCAAAAAGAAGTGCTAATTATCACTTTTGCTTTGGAGTCTCTTGGTACAGAATGACTTTACAGCTTAAACCATGCTTAATACTTAGTCCTGCCATGAGTGCAGGGGACTGGACTAGATGGTCTTTCAAGGTTCCTTCCAGTCCTATGATTCTGTGATGAATATGGCCTAGACTACTGGGAAAAAGGACAGGGGAGTGATTTGTTCCATGAAAGTCCAATGAATATTACAGTATTTTCACATGTGGTGGTGATGTTGGCTGATATCTCACTCCTGAGGGTGAAGGGACAGAACATTCAGCTGCTGTTGGCATCCCAAAGCAGCCCGCCTACTGCAATGGTCCCAGCTGAGCTCATCCGAGACTGGTGTGGGCAAATTTCCTGTCACGTGGGGAGAAACTAGGCTGCTACCCTTAGAAATGTTTGGGAGAGGGTCGAAGAGTATTTCCAGAAACGTTCATGGATGTCTCTGAAGAAGACAAAAGGGTCCATCCCTATTTAGATTTAAAAAAAAAAATAGTACTCCATATCCTCCTTGTTCCCCACTGTCTCACCCAGCAAACCAAGCAATTCAAAAGCGGATACAGACTTTACCTCTGGTTTCTTTTACCTTTGCCCAAGCACAGGATACTGCTTTGAGGTGGACTGTGTAATCAGACTGCCATACTGTTTTTTAGAATGTATTCCCTAACTCTATATTTTTTAATATTATACCAGTAAAGTAATTAATGAAAAGTCAATGCCTTTTTTCTCAAAAGTTGAGAACAGTCCAGGCCCCATTTTTATATGGCAAAAGTAGGGCATAGTGGGAAGGAGGGAACAAGGGCGATGAGGTTTCAGGCAACAAAAAGAGGAAAAGGTTAGTACAAGCAATAATTCTTCGAACCTACCCATGTTTTCCTCTCCTTAATCTGCGAGATCACGGGAGTTTCCCTGGCTCGACTTGAGAATTTTAGAATAACTTCTGACACACGGCATGGTTTGAGTCCCCTCACCGCATCATCCCTTCTCTCTCCCTTCTGTTCAGGGCAGGGGTCTCTGCCATGGGCTCCTGGTGCCCCACCAGCACCCACTGTCAGGTGGGGCCACTGCCAAGTATGGCATGCAGTTTGTTATAAAAGCAACAGGTCTGTGGGACAGCACCAGATTGTGTGCCTCCCTCATCTTCTGGTATGCTTGCCATAGTTCCTTCACTTCACATGGCACTGATGTTGATCCCTGTCATACCTCTTGTCGAGCATCCCACAGAAATCTGATTATAGATGCTGACATTTCTGTGGTTGTTCTATGGCTGTGCTTGCACAACTTGTTCTCCCCACAGGTCAAGGGGATCCAACACCTCTTGCCTGCTGCAGGCAGGCGCATGTCTATTGGCTCTCTGTGTGTATGGACCCAGCATGATCAGTTTGACGGTTGGTTGGATGCACACAATAAAGGTGAGCTGTTAGCTGTATGCGCCTAGCTGGGCAATCAGGAAAAGGTATTTTGAAAACAAGAGTTTAAAGGGCATGTGTGTGGGCTTCCAGTGTCTGTGTTCCATAGGCAGTGAGGCTCAAAATTGTGACAAGTGGCCACTGTCGCCAGGATAGGAGACTTGTGGGACAGCTGCTGGAGGGCTGTTAGAGTCAACACAGATCAAACACTTCCACTGTGTTGACCTTGGTAGGCTGACTGATTCTGTGGTGCTCGGGGAGGTAGAGGTCTTGCATCTCTGTAACAAGGTGCTTATGTCAGTGGAGGACGAATTTTGGTGTAGACACACATACCTCAGTGCAAGTCAATTTATGTTGACAAAACTTTGTAACGTAGATCAGGCATAACTGTTTGGATGGTGGGCTGTTAATAGGGATGGGAGGGGCATTTGGCGTAAAATATATATATATCTATCTGATCTGATCTTCTAGAATCTTGACACATCCAGAAAATGGCTTCACTCCTGCAAGTGGAAACCTTTTCAGATTTTTATAGAGGCTAAAATGGTGATTTGTAACTTCTCTTTTAGCAATTACTTTTTTCTTCTCTCCCAATAAGCTGTTGTCTTCTATCTACAGCTAAAGTGTATGTAGCAGCCAGCTACCTATCATGTTCTTGTACTGCAGGACTCAGTCTTTTCTCACCCATAAGGAAAGCAGTTTTTAATGATCTGACAAATGTTTAGCCTAGATTCAATTCATAATTACATATTCACAATAAGACTTAAGTTCTTATAATTAGTTTTTGTGAAACTTAGAGGTTCCTTTAAAACCTCTTAGTATCTGTTTACTTTTGCATCTGAATAGAATGTTTCTTTGTGGCTATAACAGAAAGAGTTTCTAAGCTTTCAGGCTTTTATGGTATGGAAGACTTACATACAGTTTTTCATAAAGACAAGGTAGTTTTGAGACTTCATAGAAGTTTTTGAATAAGGGGGGCTCAGTTTGTCACTTAATTTATTTACTCTCCCTAAGCTTTTAGTAGTTTCTGTCTTGCACATATAAATGTGTGATTCTGCTTGTATTCAGGATTGGTTAAAAATTTGTGGACACATTTAGGGGAAGGCTCATTGAAAATTTGGCTTTTGTTTGATAGTTGGAGCAACTATCTGTTTGGCAGGCAAGTTGTGTTCAAGCAGACTAATTGATTTGCAGAGCAATGGCTGGTCAAGATGCAGATATTCTGTACAATTTCTGGGTGGGTATATTGCAGATGTTGAATTTGTTTCTTACCCAGGAGGCCAACCTGAGTATGTCTGGAAGCTGAGCTAGACAGGTCACTTGATAATCCATAGTTCTCTGGGATCTTATGCCCCCTTCTAAAAAGAATCTCCTTAAGACTTGGTTGTCATCAGCAGGAGCTTCTTTTTTCTGTCCTGTGAACTTTCATTAGGTTGGTTCTCTTCTGTTTCTATCTAGAAGATAGCAAAACATTTGTATTAAATTTAGCCTGTTAATTTTTTGTCAAAATTGATAGTTTGCCACATAAAATAAGTTAGAATACATTCTAGCTCTGAATTTTTATATATGATGTGAATTCCCTCTTTACTCTCTATTGAGAAATATTAGCAACGTATTAAATGTTTGAGAGGACATGAATCTCTACCTAGAAAAAAATAAAAATTTTTGTACCTTTCCTAAGAGTTTTTACTTTATCAGGAATCCAATAAAAAAGCAACCCAAGTGTCTAAACTTGCCTTTGAGTTTGGGATCAGTCTTCTTGGAGTACTGCCACTGCCTGAATTGAATGGTCAGAAACCTGTTTCTGGTGTCTACATACCAGAGTTGCTTGGTCCCAAACCTTTGTCTACATTGTGATTTGTGGAGAATTTCTTTTTCAGGTAGTTGTCTCCCCCTCACTTTCCCCGTAGTATTCAACAGTTTCTGTCCAATGTCTTCATCTCCTTCATGACTTATTTATAATTTCTAGGCTCATCCTTGTGAACTATATTTGATATCAGAGGGTGTACAAGTACCGTACATAAGTAGTTTTTTAACCAATTCTTTTAAACTATTCATAGTGTACAGTCCTCTCCCTATTCAATGTCTGAATTTCTGAAGATTTTTCATCAGGACTCCTTAACCAAAAAAAATCTTGTGTGTGCGCATATGTAGCTGTTTTTCCTCTTTATATTTTACATAAGGAAGAGTCAGTTCTAGCTTAGCATGATATCACCTCTGTTTCGCTTTAAGAGATGTATTAGAATTCTATAATTGGTTGTATAAATTGCTAGAGAATAATATATTTGCAATAAAGCATTTTTATTACAGAACAAGATGAATGCTTTTTTGAAATTTCTAAGATTAAAACAATTTTTAAACTTGATTTTTTTAACTGATTTAATAGAAATATTTAAGGCTGTTAAACTTTTGAAGTGGTATATCAATAGTTCTGAGAGTATTGCTTGCCTTACTATAGATTCTGTCATAGAATAACTTGAAGGAGAACGTAATAAATTAGAGTTTGCAACAGGAAAGTGAAGGTCAGGTTGATCTTATGCTCAATTCATAGCAACCAATTTTAACTTTAGTGGTAACTTGCGTTTGTCGGAGTTAAAGTATGTGCAAAATTACCAATGTTAGGGACTGGAGGTTTACTAGTTTTCTAAATGCAGGAGAAACTAATATAGTTGAGACACTTTTCAGATTAAACAAAATCTGATTTCACATTTTTAAAATAGTTTAAGAACAGTTCTCTACAAAAAAAATTAAGGTTGTCACTCTCTGCTAAATTATATCATTAGTATCAGGATTAACTTTTATTGGAATTGTTTTGTCCTTCCCATCCGTAGCCTTGAAAACAAAATTCTGTAGTGATATTAGTATCTTTCTAAACCATCTTCCTTTTGTCTTTTCTGGATAGTTGTTCTATATATATCTGGTTTGTCTGTCACTGGCCCCATCTGTATGCATTCTGAGAATCAATAGTACATTAAGGAAACTGACATGAGGAGGGAAAAATCATAAATAATGAATAACAGCCTTTACTGCTGGTGTTTCATTTCTGTTAAGAGGAATACAAATTCCAATGAAGTACTAGTGTAATTCATAACCATGTTAAACTAAAAATCTTTACCCAGTGCATTAGTATTTTATTAGTCTATTTTTTTGTTTAGAAATAACATTTTGTAATGCTTAATTATGTGCTGCCAAAGACAAAATAAGGTTTCCATTTATTAGAGGTATTGTGCACAGAGTTAGAATATTCTATTAGAACTTATCTACAGTCTACTGATATGCAAGGGTTTGAAACAAGGATTTTGTTTTTTGACAAGATCTCTCTTAGCTTTATAAGCAATAGCATCTTGAGAGAAGAGATTTTTGTGGTATGAAAGATGTGAAGTATTAATGGTCAAAGCGTGATCCTTGCACTTCAATTCTGTGTATTAATTTTTTTTCATTAGCTCTCTGCACATCCACATCCTGCATATTGCTGGTAAGCATGCATCAGCAATAAGACTTTCTTCACCAATGTGTCTGACATATCTCTGAAATGTGACTGGTCAAAGCAGCAGCTGATTTTTAGATGTCGGTTCCTTTCAAACCATCTGAGTAATTTCACCTGATTTTACTTTAAATTTTCGACATAATGTGCTCTTTCAATGAATAGACGTGTAGAATCAGCACAGGAAGAGCAAAGTCCTTGGCAATACCAGCTCAATTGCATCTGCAGATGAGGATTTAAAATTCTATGCAGCAGACAGTACCTCAAGCAGGCGAGTAAAAGGTTATTGCATTATTTTGCTTATTTGCATCCATAGTCTTTATCTACAAAAGGTTTTCTTTATTCAATTTGCAGTGCATGCTTATATGTAGATATTACTGGAAATTGATTGAATAGAAACATAAATATCAAAAGGGCAGAGCAAGGTGAAAGGGAGAGGCAATACTAGCTCAGTTCAGCTTTAAACCTAGGAAGGGGAGGGAAGGAAGCAGAGGGAGCAGGAGAGAGCAAGAGAGAATTAAGCTTTCAATGCAGTATGAAAACAAGAAGTTTTTTTTTAATATATATGTTTAAGCTGCTTTCATGCCATCTGTATTTTTCTTAACCTTTTGATAAAGAGGCTGCTATTGAACTAGACAAGCACTGATAGCTCTATAAATGCAAGTGACAGTTATTTCAAGTCACATTATCCAGTAATGATTTTAAGCATTTGTGTTAAGGTGAGCCCTTCTACTTCAGAAAGCGTATTGCTTACTTCAGTAAGCCAGTTAAAATGAGCTTTTTATAATATTTGTATTGTTGGCATGTTGTTTTAGCATATGGAAAGGAAAAAGCAGTATATGGTTCATTGATATAGTACTATGAGAAACACTGTCAAGTTTTCTGACTGAGAGATTGAATTATATAGATGAAATTAGGCAGATACTATTATTGAGAAATCATATTTTCGTTTCAGAACATAATTTTTTTTGAAACAGGATAGGAAGCCTATCTAGATCTCACTGCTCTTTTGAATTAGGTTTGCCTTTCTATATAACTCTTCCTCTGAGCCAAAGACTTGTCTAACTTTTTTTCAAAGCTGCTTATACTAGATAGTTCTATTGCTTCTCTTGGGGAATTGATAAGCGCAGGGTTATGTTTCAACTTAAATTCCTTTATTGCTTAGTCCTTCTTTAGTTTAAATTTGTATTTGTTTTTTCTTAAATGTTATAGTAACTCACAGCTCGGTAGCAGCAATTCTCATTTCTCTTCAGAGATTTGTATGCCTCGGTGCTATCTTTTTGTTGCATATGCATTTTCAATTTAGAATAAGATTTTAAAATATATATTGTAGAAAAGCTATTGTAGAGTATAACAGGAAGACAAATCTGTCATTCTTCTTACATGTAAGTGACAGGTCCCTCTTGAACACTAGAGTCATAAAAGGTCAGCTGCTTTGATTGGCAGGTCAGGCTCCATCCAGTAATCTGTTCCCTGTTGTTGCTCTAAGCAATGCAGCAGCAGTTCTTTTCCAGGTATTGAGCGGTTCTTGAATAGAGTGCATGGGTGATGTTGAGGGGTGTGGCTCTTTTCTGTTGGCTATTGGAATAGCGTGCACTTAGAGAGAGAACAGGTTGGATAGGCTGAGCTGGTAGAGTAGGTAAATGGACTTGAAGTGATGGAGGAGGACAGAAGCTGTAGTGAGTGTGCAATTTAGCGTGTCTGACACCTCAAATTTATTCCTTTGTTAGATGCCTTTCTTTCCTTTGTAAACCAGTTAAGACCCTTAAAACATCTTATCTTGTAAAACCATAGTCTGGGAAGTTTTTGTTTTTTTTTAATACTGAGTTTTGCTAGGTGATGGGACTGTGGCTGGCCTTTTTGGGGAGGAACACCTGTTTGTTTTTTTTTTTTTTCCTCCCTTCTGTTTATCAGTGTTAATTTCAGCCAGGGAACTGCAGAATGAGGCAGTCAGCCAATTTTGAGTATATATGGGAATGTACCAGTTCTGGTTTCTTAAGGAATAAAGTCATCTGATGAGCAAGTCAATGTGTGGATGTGGCTGCAGCATTATTTCTTCTTTAATGAAGAGGCTGGGCCGTTCGACCTGCTGCTCTGATCTTCTATCTTGCAGCCATACATCAGACCAGTTACAGAGACTATCCATCGAATGTCCCAGTCAGCCAAAGAAGGTAACTATACATATTTATTTAAAATCTAAAATATACCATAAAATAGCTGCATTATAATTTGGACCTACATGAAAAGACAAATTTGAGATGTTCCTAGCAGTTTTCTTGACCTTGCAGTAGCTATCCAATATCATTTTGCTATCATCAGGTTATGTAGCAATAGAAATGTGCTGCAGTAATTGATTTTGTAATAGGATCAGGTGATTTACTGGCTACAATGACAACCACTTGCTTGCTTGCTCTGAAACGTGGAGCACTCTAATGGATGTTATGATTGCAGTCTAGAGTTGCTTTGAAACTGCTGGACTCTTAAAGATGCAGTATCTCTTATTTGTGTCAAAATAAAAACTACTTTTAACAGTATTCTTCTGGCAGCTATTTAATGCACATTTTTGTTAATGTGCGTTACTCATTTCTTGAGAACTTGGATCATAGCAAAACTAATTTAACTCAGTGTTTGGGGAAAGTACAAAGACAGCAATTCTCTTGAACATTTTATCTACTTAGGACATTAATGGGTGGGTAGGAAGCAAAATGCTGGCTCTGGTTAGAAAACAAACTCAGCTGCTAAACTTCAGGTCAAGTTAAGGATTTTATTGTACAAAAGTCATTATAAACTCTATGATGAGTGAAATTGAGACTCATAATTGGTTCTAGCCTTTGGACCAGCCTATCTTATCCTGAAACTGAACATGTTTTGTTAAGCTTTTATATCGCTAAGATTTACAAGGTAGCATTCATTTGCAAGGTACATTTGTGAATAGTAAGTACACCTCTACCCGATATAATGCGACCCGATATAACACGAATTCGGATATAATGTGGTAAAGCAGTGCTCTGGGCGGGCGGAGCTGCGTGCTCCGGTGGATCAAAGCAAGTTCGATATAACGCGGTTTCACCTATAACGTGGTAAGATTTTTTGGCTCCTGAGGACAGCGTTATATCGGGGTAGAGGTGTATAAGTACAAAGTATGCTCCTATGTTTGATGCTAGTTTATATTTAGTCCTTTTCAGTCAAAAACTTTCAGAATGTGTTGCTAATATATTTACCCGTTATTGTTCAGGAATAAGCAAACATTTTTGTGAATACTTAATGCCTCCTGTACGACACCTATTTTGTAAGTAAGAGAGAGCTTAAGACGTGAAAACAATTATTTCTGTGTTTAACTTTTCTTTATGTTGTGCCTGGACTGCACTAGTAATCAGTGAAAAAGTTGCCTATGTCACATTACACTTACCAATGGGAAATTCCTGCATGAATTTTGAAGTAGGAAACAGCTACGTTAAAAGGTAACTTGAATTGTGGATTAGTGTGCTAAAGTTTAGGTGATCATACAGTCACCTCAACCTGAAAACATTAGTAGGATGTGTACAGTAAACAATTAATTGCTAAGATCAGCAAGGTGATGGTTTTTAAGGTAAAGTATAGAGTGCAGTGATTCAAATGTTCCTTAACTAATGTAATATTTTTCAGGGTTTATTTTTCAGTGTAATTGTGACTTTAGAAAGACATAGATCATACAATGTTTTCTGTCTAGGGTATTACTTTGGAAAAAGATGGTATGATTCACTGTATTTTTGTGTACCTAAACTCTGTTAATGTTAGGGATCAGAGGTCACCTTCCGAAGTTAAAATACAAGAATTTATTAAACATTAAGCAAAATATTTGGGAGTAGCTGAGTTCAGCAGTTACAAATATAAAATAGAAACAACACTATTTTAAACAGTAAAATTGTTAACTTCAGTAGGAAAAAACAAGTGTGCAAAAACATTTTAACCACAAGTTTACAATTGTGTGTCATTATAATGATGAACATGGCATAAATAAGCACATTATATTTCCAGTATTTTCAAAATTGCACTAAAAATGGTGATGTGTTATACATGTTAATCACAGTGCCCACAACAGAACAGAGTGAGCGATGGGAATTTCCTTTAGGCTGCAGAAATAGTGTGGCTGCTAAAACTAGGCCCAGCACTCTGAAAGTTCACATGGTGGGCAGTAAATGTGTGTGTATGTGTCTATATGTATGTTGATACAAAAATATATAATAAACTGGAAGTGATATGGAAAATATGAGACAGATTCTCAGGTAGAATCTTGACTTCAGTGGAGCTATGGCAATTTACATCAGGTGAGGAACTGCCCATATGGATTTAGAGGTAGCATTCTTTTACCAGCTATCTGTCTGAAAGATATTTGCAATACCAGCTGTTATGGTAGCCAAAGATCATAAACTTTTAAAAAGTTTAGATCCTGCTTTAATATCATTCTAATACCATAAGAACTACATTGTGAAAACATGAACAATTAGATTAATTTAATATGTAACTTAATATTAAAAGCATTATTAAAGTAAGATGGAAACTGGCTTTAAATTTTACTTTGGATATACATTTCTGTATAGCTCTTTCTATATCTCTATATAAATACACACACCAGTGGACATAAATACTTGTTAATGGAGCAGAAAAATAAAAATTCATAATTAGCCATTTTTAGCATGCTTAGCAAAGTGTTTTTTTTGTATGAATTACAAGAATATAGCACACACATGGCTTTCCTTTAAATTAAAGGGGAAAAGAATGCTTTGGATCCAAAACTTGTCTTGTCTTGAGTACATTCTTTTGATGAATGGCCTTCAAACCTTAAAATACTTTTAGTTTTAAAATTGCTGTCTTTCCAGTTAAGAAATCTTTTTAAATAAACTTTATCTCCTCCCCTCCAGAAACAGCTAGGAACTATTTTTGTAAGATAAACAATAAATGTAAATTATGCACCTGTTAGCTGCTACTATAGAACTTTTAATACTGTTCCCAAAGATGTACTTATAAATAATGTTTCTTGAAAGGACTTTTGAAGTATATTGCATTGGTTAAAATAATACTGCTGAAATGATAGAATCACGGTTTTTAGTGTATGGTGATACATTTGCATAACCATGGTCCCTTTTTAAAATAAACTAAATTAATCTATTTCCAGATTATTACTAGTGATTTATTTCTAACGGCAAACACCTAAACAGTTCTATTTATCATGTTTTTTGAGCTCACAGCAAAAATGTCATGCAAGGCTTGCTATGGTGGTAGTCCCCAAATACTGGAATTTTTTGTTCATGACATTAACAATAAACACTACCAATATGTTCTTATCTTTGAGTAGAGAGCACAGACTTTGATAGTCAACTTGTAACTTGACATAACTAGATAGCGCTTGTTAGTGAGTTGGACAGGGAAGAGATAAGTGCACAAAGTTACAGCAACGTGTCATCAAAATACACTGAAATTTTCTGTATCTGAGGAGTAGCCGTGTTAGTCTGGATCTGTAAAAGCACATCCAACGAAGTGGGTATTCACCCACAAAAGCTCATGCTCCAATACGTCTGTTAGTCTATAAGGTGCCACAGGACTCTTCTGGTTTTCCCAAACAGTAACCTTAATCTTAGACATCAGTGATGTGGGTCTGACAGAGATAATAAGGATCTCTGATTTGTCCCTTAACAGGGAAAAGGTAGATCATCTTTTTTTAGTTACTAACACTAACAGGTTCTTATACAGATCACTATTCTAATAGCCAATATTTGAACCAAATATAACCTGCCTAGGAGTCTAAAAACAGTTTTCATCCCCTCTATATGCACTCAGACACACATCATTTTAAGATAAAGAATTTAGAGACTTTCTCAGTATGCCACTGTGATGGGGCAGCTGCCCCACGCTAGCAGAAAAGGGGTTAAAAGCAGCCCTAGGGAGGCTGCACCAGAGGCAGCCAATTAGAAAGGGTCTGAGAGGAGCAGCCAATCATGGCCCGGCAGGCTCATATAAGAAGTGCTGCAGGGCAGAGCAGAGCGAGTCACTCCCTGGAGGTTGAGGAGGGACGTAGATTGGCTGCCTTGTAGGCTGAGGGCAGCAAGTACCCCGGACATAGCAGTGCTGCAGGCTAAGGCCCTGGGACTAAGGCAAAGAGGATGTTGGGCCGCAAGGAAGTGGCCAGGGAGATCCGCAGAGGAGTTGGAGGGGATGTAGTAATTGGCTGCTATATTTGGACCTGGAGTAATGAGCGAGCCCGGGTCCTTCCCCTCTGCACCTCGCCACTGGGGAAGTGGCTAAACAGTAGAATACACTTGCCACGGAAGGAAGTGGCTGGACAGTGGACTGCAGTTGCCCCAGAATGGGGGAGAACAGTGTGTGACACAGCCAGAGGGCTGTGTCCTGAAGAGGACTCCACGGTCCTTGGGGCGACATAGGTCCTGGAGCAGAGGTGATGGCGTGCAAGACACCACCTGAAGAGGGGCAGAGCTAATTCCCAAGACAACCAGCAGGAGGCGCCACAATGGTGAGTCGAGCCCCATCACAGTCCCCAAGAAACCTATTAATGAAAACTTGAGGAAGCCCATTATACTGGTATGCCACAAACAAAAAATGTAACTTAATACAAGTATATTAGTTCTGAAGCACTGGAGTGTTCAGAGTCCTTCAATTGCAGTTAAGTGAAGCACTAATTCTGCAGAACCAGAGAACCATTCCCCCACCATGTGCAGTGTACTGTAGTTCAGAGTTCAAAAGCCATATTTTGGAAGGGTCAGTTCATAGCACAAGCGCCCCAAGGAATTTATTTAACTAAGCAGCACAAGAAAAGATGTTAAAACTCAATCCTCATATTTTATGCACTGACTAGTTCAGCAACTGATTGATATGTCTTGCCTGTAAGAATGTATTATTAGGACTAAAATGCAAGCATATATATGATTTGATGTTCCAGTAAACAAACTGTGGAGTTTCTATCCTTTCAGTTCAATGTCTAGGGCAGATGTTTTAGTAGGAGATCAGTTTTGCTAGTATACCAAACTTCTTTAATCCATGTCACCTCCCTGTTGGTGACTCATGAATACTACATACTATCATATCTTATCCAGGATTTTATAAAAGGGGGTGAAGGATAAATGAGTACAACTCTGAAAGAAAATACTAGATGGACATGGAGTAATTTTTTAAAGAATAAATTAGCTCTTTCTTAAAATATAAAACTTTAGATTAGTTAGTGGGCGTGGACTAGGGATAACTAACTGATGTGGTTGGGTAAATAGCCAAAACATGTTTCTAATTATTCTCAGTGAGGGTGGTGATTGCTGTGACTGTCTAGATCACCACAATCATTACAATCCTTTGCCTAATTTTTATCTCTATCCTGATTCTCGGTCAGGTCTTTTAGCACAAGATCATTCTCAGTGAGGAATTGGTAAAGACTTGATCAGTAGAATTGTACTGATGATTTCAGTAGAAACAAGAACTGGTCCATAGTGAGTTGCAGTGTTTATTAGGGACTTATCCAACTCATATTGAATGCAGTGGGAGTTGGATTCAATCTGTACTCAGAAAAGTGACTCTAAAAATGGAAGTGTGGAGTTCAGTTTGACACAAGTTCTGAGACCAATGTACTCATTTTACAAGTAAAAAATAGTTGTTTTTTTCTGAAATAATTATCAGTGGAAACTCCACTTTGGAGTCTGGAAGCTAAGCTGTGTTCTTTCTGATTTGAACAAAATAATTAATAATAAAGATTCTGCAACTGACATATGAACCAGAAAATAATCCACTCACTCTCTCACAACTGTATATGGCTAGTAGTAAAAATAAAATAAAAACTATAGTTGGTAAAGTAAGCAGTTGGAATCTAAATAAATATATATGTAGATATCCTGAATAATAAAGTGCCACTTTTAATATTTTGGACCGGAATAGACTTCGTTTCCCTGTTGATTTTTCACACTTAATTGTATTCTCACACAAGCACTTCAAACAAGCACCCAAACTGCCTGAACTCTCATTCCATACAGATGCCAGCATCTCATCTTTTCTTTACGGATCATCAAAAATGTGCATTATGTAACAACGGTGTTTTAATTCATTTAGTACGTTTGTCTTCTTTACTCAGTGCAATGATTCATCATCACCCCGACTTTTGCTCTTTTCATGTAAATACTTTAGTTTCATGATCTTAGGGATATGTAGTTTTGCTCTATAGAGACAGACTAGCTCTGTGTCTAACACTTGGATAATTGGTTGCCCTATGTAAGCATTTCATTTGAGTAGTGGAGTGCTCTCAGTGCCTATCAGAATTGGTCTTGTAATGAAGAATGATTGTCTGTGGGGAGAGTATGGTAAGGAATTTACCACATTAATGCGTATGGCTGTAAAGCCAAACAAGCGCTCTACAAGTAAAAGATATATTATACTTTTGTGATGTTGATAAAACTTAAAGCTTCTTATGGATGCAAAGAAAAGTGTGAATTTCATTTTCAGGGCTTCAGCTTTGGTCCCTGCCCAGGGTGGTGTGGCTTGGGCTTGGCTTTTGGCCCCTCTACGTGGGGTGGCTGGGCTCAGGCTTTGGTCCCCCCTCCTGTGGTTGTGTAGTAATTTTTTTTTTTTTTTGGTCAGAATTGGGTCTCAGTGCAATGAAGTTTGAGAACCGCTGGGCTAGATGATAACAGTGGATCCCTTCTGGCTTTATAATCTATGAATCTGGTGTTATATGAGAGAATTTTTTTTAATCTTTTCCTTTTTCATGGTTATAAGGTATGCAAGAAAAGCCCCCGGTGGACACTGGATTTATTTTCATTTAAAAAATGTAGATCTCCAACTCTTGCTGTCCTATACTAAGCTAGTCAGAGCAGTTATCCCATAGCCACCTTACAAATTCAGAAGTTAATTACTACTCTCTGCAGCTAGACATGTGTTCTGGGCACTAGATGGAGGTGGCCAGGACACTAAATTGTATTTGTCTTTTAAGTGGCAAAAAAGTTTATTCCTTGAGCTCTGAATACCTCTGTTTTCAGTGTGTCTTAATTTAGAAGTCTGTTGTCTTAATTCACTTCAAATCTTGTGCCCCAGACCTAAATTATATCTATATGCCTTTTATTGTAGTGGTAAGTGAGGGCAGGTAGCAACATCAGCCTTATCTAAAGCAACTCAGTTGCACCCTTAGATAGGGAATGACTGCTGTTGCTCCATAATGTCCTCTTAAAAGCTGCCTCTAATGCATCAATCCTTTCTTCAGACATCTCTTCTTTTACCCTCTTTCTTTATCTTTTGTTTATGGCCCTACTGGCCCTTTGCCCCTTGGCAATAGCATTTGCTGAATTCCAGAGTTTACTGACTTATACAATTTTATGAATTAGTGATATATTTTTTTCTTTCCTTTTTTTTACTCCCACTTCTAGCAAGATGGTCTGTCTGGCAGGGTTTGCTAAAGAAATATAGTAGTTTTAAAATTAAACGATTTGCTTGCAAAATTCCTGTGCAGAGAACTTAAGGGTTGTTGTCATAGTTCAGGGCAACCACACCTGTATTCTCCCTATATGAGCTTGCAAGGGTACCCACTTTTAGGCTTCCAGCTCCCCTCCTCTTTTGTCTCTTGGGTGGAGACACCACGTCTCTCTCCCTTCTGACTGGGATATTTCCACTCTGCATTGTGAATTCCTCAGCAAAGTCAGACTGCCTAAGCAGGCCTGCTTTACTTTTCTCTTCAGAGACGGTAAACTCTGTAACTGTTACAGTTAATTTACAACACACTCTTTCTAAGGAAGCACATTTATTCTTAAGGTAAAAGCTTTACAGAGATAACATTTAGAAAACAATAGAAGAATCTATACGCAACCTAATAAGGCATCCAGAGATCACCACCTGACTCCAATAAGGGCTCTGGCTGCTGACCAGTCCTGCGGCTATAAGTTCGTAAGTCCTATTGCTCAGAATAAGAACCCTCATGACTCCGTGAGTTACTCCTTTATGCTGCTTGGGCCTTTTGATCCTGGGAATTGGTCATTTGTAGATAAAGGTTCCCTTCCTAGATAGAGTTTCAGAAGATCAGGTCCAGATGGATGGGCATTTGCATTCGCCTTCTCCAAGTATTTCCTATCAAACGTATTCAACTCACCGTTTCATTCTTGTCTTAGCCCGTTATTTAAAAGAGTCCTTTGAGCCTAACACTTCCTAATCCTTACATGAGTCATGTCTTCTGGATAAGTTACATAGAATCCCACAATAACACTTAACCCATATGCATTTTAATAGAATGAACTCCTAAAATACTTAAACTTAATTCAATAGGTTGTCCAGGATATTGCAGAAATTGCCATTTAACTCTTTTGAAAGCCCCAAAGTGCACTCCATGCCACATTAGTAAGACAGGACGTATGTTTTACCCTTTTAAAAAAAAAAAATGGAGTTTGAAGTTTAAATTTTACATCATGCAACTCCTGAGTCTCAAAACCAGACACAAGGAGGGGAGTAGAGAGAGATGAAGAGGGTAACAATAAATAAGATCATGTACGTACGCAGTTAGGCATGAATCCTGCTTGATGACTTTAACATATTTTTTTTAAAAGAAACAAAATAAAGGTCCTAATTTTGGAGTTGCAAGTGTAATCTAAAAGACAGTTACACAGTGATAGCAGCAAAGAATCCTGTGGCACCTTGCTTCTTGCTTGCTTATATATACACCTGCCCCTGGAAATTTCCAGTGCTTGCATCCGAAGAAGTGGGTATTCACCCATGAAAGCTCATGCTGCAAAACGTCTGTTAGTCTATAAGGTGCCACAGGATTCTTTGCTGCTTCTACAGAACCAGACTAACACAGCTACCCCTCTGATACTTTACACAGTGATAGAATAGACTGGGAAGTTCCAGAGGAGTAACTTAATTTTTAAATTCATAGAATCATAGAATTCAAGATCAGAAGGGACCATTATGATCATCTAGTCTGACCTTCTGCAAGATGCAGGCCACATAAGCCGATCCACCCACTCCTGAACTAATTCTCTCCCTTGACTCTGCTGTTGAATGCTCCAAATCATGATTTAAAGACTTCAAGTAGCAGATAATCCACCAGCAAGCGACTCCTGCCCCATGCTTCGGAGGAAGACGAAAAACCTCCAGGGCCACTGCCAATCTACCCTGGAGGAAAATTCCTTCCCGACCCCAAATATGGCCATCAGCTGAACCCCGAGCATGTGGGCAAGACTCTCCAGCCAGACCCTCTGGAAAAGGCTAACAATATCCCAACATTGACCCTTTGTACTAATTACCATTGTGGCACGTTATTGACCTATTGACTAAACCCGTTATCCTATCATACCATCCCCTCCATAAACTTATCCAGCTTAATCTTAAAGTCATGGAGGTCCTTCGCCCCCACTGTTTCCCTCGGTAGGCTGTTCCAGAATTGCACTCCTCTGATGGTTAGAAACCTTCGTCTAATTTCAAGCCTAAATTTCCTGACTGACAATTTATATCCGTTTGTCCTCGTTTCCACATTAGCACTGAGCTGAAATAATTCCTCTCCTTCCCTGGTATTTATCCCTCTGATATATTTAAAGAGTGCAATCATATCTCCTCTTATCCTTCTTTTGGTTAAGGAAAACAAACCGAGCTCCTCAAGTCTCCTTTCATACGACAGGCTTTCCATTGCTCGGATCATTCTAGTGGCCCTTCTTTGTACCCGTTCCAGTTTGAATTCATCCTTCTTAAACATGGGAGACCAAAACTGCACACGCTACTCCATATGAGGTCTCACCAACGCCTTATATAACGGGACTAGCACCTCCTTATCTCTACTAGAAATACCTCGCCTAATGCATCCCAAGACCGCATTAGTTTTTTTAACGGCCACATCACATTGCTTACTCATAGTCATCCTACGATCAACCAGGACTCCTAGGTCCTTCTCCTCCTCCGTTACTTCCAACTGGTGCGTCCCCAGCTTATAACTAAAATTCTTGTTAGTCATCCCTAAATGCATAATTTTACACTTCTCATTATTGAATTTCATCCTGTTACTAATACTCCAGTTTACAAGGTCATCCAAATCTCCCTGGAGGATATCCCGATCCTTTTCCGAATTGGCAATACCTCCCAACTTGGTGTCATCCGCAAACTTTATCAGCCCACTCCTACTTTTGGTTCCGAGGTCAGCGATAAATAGATTAAATAAAATCGGACCCAAAACCGAACCTTGAGGAACTCCACTGGTAACCCCCCTCCAACCCGACAGATCACCCTTCAATACGACCCTCTGAAATTAATCATCTCTTGTAAACAACAGAGAGGAGCAAAATCTTCGGAGGATAGATTAGTAAGGAGGCATTGGTGGGCTGGAGAACTGAAAGGGGAAAGCATTCCATGTGTAGGAGGTATCATCAGAACGTGTACAGAAGAAATGGGAGGAAGGGAAGATTAATAGATTGAAGGCCTGAGAGACTGTTATGAGCATCTAGTCTGACCTTCTGTGTAATACAGGCCAAAGATTTCACCCATGCTTGTAGTTTATATACAGCGGGTTTTTTTGTTTTTGTTTTTTAAGGTAAGCTGTTCAAATGATTCATTGCCCTCATTATATATATATTTAAAAGTGCCTTATTTCTAATTTAAATTTGTCTAGTGTTTCCCAGACCATTGGATCTTGCTGTGCGTTTGTCTGCTAGATTAAAGAGCCTTCTATGATCAGCAGTCTTCCCATGTAGGTGTTTGCAGATCACGATCCATGATTGTAAAGCAGGTTTTCCAGACCCTGAGTCATTCTTGTAGCTCTTTTCAGACACCTTTCCATTTTTTTGATATGCTCTTGAAAGTGTGGTCACCAGAACTGGGCACAGTATTCCAGTAATTCACAAATGTCATATACAGAAGCAATACCAGCTTACAACTCCTACTTTGTATTCGCCTGCTCATACATCCAAAGATTGTTAGTTCTCCTAGTTACGGCATCACACCAGTAGCTCGTGTTCACTTGGTTATACACCATTACTATTAAGTCCTTTTCAGAGTCACTGCTTTCCAGCATACAATCCTCTATCCTGTAAATGTGACCTACATAACTTTGTTCATATATTTGCAGTCTTTCATTTGACTATATTAAAATACATGTTGTTCAAATGAGCCCAGTTTTAGCAAGCAATCCAGATAGCTCTGTTGAAATTACCAGTTCATACAGTTATTTACCACCACTGCCAATTTTTGTGTCCTCTGCAAACTTTACCAGCAATGATTTTATTTCAGATCACTGATAAAGATACTCAGTAATATTGGCCCAAGAACAGATCCTTGCAGGACCCTATAAACAGCCCTTTTGGATGATGATTTTCTATTTACAATGCCTTTTTTTTTTTTTTCAAATCCTCAGTTTTTAAACCCATTTCATATGTGCTACGCTGAGGTTTTTTTGTATAGTACTTAATCAGAATGTCATGTTATAGTAAGTCAACCCCCTTGCAAAAGCCTAAGTATGTTGCGTCAAATAGTTACCTTTATCAACCAAATTTCTAATCTCATTTTAAAAAATCAAGTTTGTTTGACACGACCCATTTTTTCCCATAAAACATGTTGCTGACATTAATTATGCTACTGTCCTTTAATGCTTGACTGTTACATTCCATATCACTCTTTCCAGTTTTGTTTGACAGTTGTGTCAGACTAATCCAGGTCATTTTATTTACCTTTTAAAAAATATTAGCTCCGGTGTTCTGGCACTTCCCCAGTGTTCCAAAATGTGTTAATCGATATCAGTGGTTGACAGAGCTTTTTGGATAATTCTTTGACAACTCATGATGAATCAAGGCTGCTGATGTTGTAGTAGAGGAAGTGGAGAGGTACAGAAAGGCCACACCTAAAATAACAATTCTATGAAAATCTTGTATTGGGGCTGCTCCATGGATAGCTTCAACAGTGGAAGTCCTAGGGCGGAGCAGAGCATGTTAATCACAATGTTCTGTTCATGGTGTTAGGTGATGTAGTCAGTCTTCACTAGCATTTGCACTGTTCCTGTCACTGGTAGAGTTATACTGGTGGTATCCGTTTCAGGGAGGTTTTAACAGATTTGTGATAAACTCTAAGAAGTAGGATTATAGAAATTGCCATGCAGGTTAGATCTGAGGTTCATCTTCTCCAGCATCCTGTATCTGTTGTTGGCCAGCATCAGAAGCTTCAGAGGAAGATGCAAGACACCTGTAATGGACAATTATCGAACAACATGCCTCATCAATCTACTAGAATTCTTTGAGGGGGTCAACAAGCATGCGGACAAAGGGGATCCAGTGGATATAGTATATTTAGATTTTCAGAAAGCCTTTGACAAGGTCCCTCACCAAAGGCTCTTAAGCAAAATAAGCAGTCATGGGATAAGAGGGAAGTTTCTCTCATGCATTGGTAACTAGTTAAAAGACAGGAAACAAAGGGTAGGAATAAACTGTCAGTTTTCAGAATGGAGAGAGGTAAATAGTGGTGTCCCCCAGGGGTCTGTACTGGCCCCAGTCCTATTTAACATCTTCATAAACGATCTGGAAAAAGGGGTAAACAGTGAGGTGGCAAAATTTGCAGATGATACAAAACTACTCAAGATAGTTAAGTCCAGGAAGACTGCAAAGAGCTACAAAAGGATCTCACAAAACTGGGTGACTGGGCAACAAAATGGCAGATGAAATTTAATATTGATAAATGCAAAGTAATGCACATTGGAAAACATAATCCTAACTATACATATTCAATGACGGGGTCTAAATTAGCTGTTGCCACTCAAGAAAGAGATCTTGGAGTCATTGTGGATAATTCTCTGAAATCATCCACTCAATGTGCAGTGGCAGTCAAAAAAGCGAACAATGTTGGGATTCATCAAGAAAGAGATAGATAATAAGACAGAAAATATCATATTGCCTCTATATAAATCCATGGTACACCCACACCTTGAATACTACGTGCAGATGTGGTAGCCCCATCTCAAAAAAGATATATTGGAATTGGAAAAGGTTCAGAAAAGGGCAACAAAAATGATTAGGGGTATAGAATGGCTTCCGTATGAGGAGAGATTAATAAGACTGGGACTTTTCAGCTTGGAAAAGAGGTGACTAAGGGGGGATATGATAGAGGTCTATAAAATCATGAGTGGTATAGAGAAAGTAAATAAGGAATTGTTATTTACTCCTTCTGATAATACAAGAACAAGGGGCCACCAAATGAAATTAATAGGTAGCAGGGTCTTTGTTTTAAACAAGTATTTTTTCACGCAATGCACTGTAAACCTCTGGAACTCCTTGCCAGAAGGTGTTGTGAAGGCCAATACTATAACGGGGTTCAAAAGGGAGCTAGATAGATTTGTGGAAGATAGGTCCATCAATGGCTATTAGCCAGGATGGGCAGGAAGGGTGTCCCTAACCTCTGTTTGCCAGAAGCTGGGATTGGGTGACATGGCATGGATCACTTGATGATAGCCTGTCTGTTCATTCCCTTTGGGGCACGTGCCATTGGCCACTGTCAGAGGACAGGATACTGGGTTTGATGGACCTTTAGTCTGACCCAGTATGACCGTTCTTATGTTTCCCCAACATGATTGTTGAGGGAAACTCGCTTCTTAACTGTCACAGTTCAGGGCAGCTGCACCTATATTCCTCCTCTACGGGTCCCGCAATGGCCCCCACTCTCAGGCTTCAGGTTCCCTTGGCAATCACCTTTCTTGGCTGGATACTCTTCTGACTGGAGTGTCTCCAGGCTGCACAGTTCCCTGCCTTCACTGTTATTCTCAGCAGAGAGAGGCTTAAGTTAATTCCGTAAAGCTTATCTAAGGCCTGGTCTACACTGGGGGGCCGAGGGGGTCGATCTAAGTTATGCAGCTTCAGCTACGTGAATAACATAGCCGAAGTCAACATACTTTGATCGACTTACTGTGGTGTCTTCACCGTGGTGAGTCGACTGCTGTCGCTCCCCTGTCGATTCCTCCTGCGCCTCTCGTGATTGTGGAGTACAGGAGTCAATGGGAGAGTGCTCAGGGGTTGATTTATGGCTTCTAGACTAGACGTGATAAATTGACCCTCCCCCCCGCTGGATTGATCGCTGCCCGCCGATCCGGCGGGTAGTGTAGACATACCCTTAGTTCCATAAGGTTTGTCCAGGATGTCGCAGGATATTGTCAGTCTGTTACACCAGTTTCTATCAGGAAATGGTTAGTTTTTCCTCTGAAGCATAAGCATTAACGTGCTTCCTAGAATTTTTTTAAATCCTGTCATATAGTTTAATATTCTTATTCTCCATATAAATATATGATCCTATTCTGAATCCTGCAAAGTTGTCACAAGAAATCATTGAAATCAACAGTTAGTTAATTATACATTGTGTAAAAACAAAAAAAATCCTTTTATGACTTTCAAAAAAAACTGTTGCTGTTCAATTTCATTGATAATATCCTTGTAGTTGGAGCAGGTAAATTGGAGTGCCTGATTTACATTTTGAATTGTTAATTATTTTGTCTCTCTCTCTATCATGTCTCCTCTCTAACTTTAGCAGCCCCATTGTTTTTGATGTCTTTGTATAGAACATTTTTCCATGTCCACTTGCCATTCATTGTGTTCACCTCTGAATCATCTCTATTTCTGCTATACCTTTTCTGAAATGAGGTGGTGAAAAATGAAGACAATATTCCAGATGAGAGTATACCATTGGCAATGCCTTACAAAATGTAAAAGATGTAGCCGAATACACGCTTAGGTCTACATTTTCGATGTGTGCCTACCCAGAGATACTTTTATGAGGCTTGACAAGCTAAGGATGGGTTCTCAACACATCATGAAAATCAGAGCCCTTTAAAATGTGCCAGTTTGGGCATCCAAAATCAGTGTAGTCATTTTTGAAAATTTCATTTGGAAGCCCTGACCCTGCAAACCACTACTTCATCTATGGTAGTTGACTTGAATGCTACTAAGGACTTGCAGAGTCATATCCTAAGACGATAAAATGGAAAAATCCCTTCTCCACACCAAAGAAAGAGGGAGAGGAAGAAAAATTGTCATACATAAACATTTGCACCTTGCTCTTTCCAACCAAAATGAAGATTCTGTACTGCCACTTTTCTGTCTACCTTGTAAGTGAATAATACTAAGCTTGTTGGCAATAATAGAAACACAGAGCGAAAAATTCAAGCATTTTAAAATGAGGCAATTTGCCTGAGGTAAGAGTGCATGCTCAGAGAATACAGAAATGCCCAGATAATTCCCCTCCATGAGAAAAGAAATAAAAATAAAAGCAGCATGGTTACCTCCAGTGGCTTTTCCTTCACATTTTACTAAAGGCTGCCATGGACACAGGGCAGATGAACTCGCGTATCTAGCCAGGGTCATCAGAAAGTGATCGTTCCATGCTGGGGAAGAATCCTCAGATTTCTGGATGACTCCTTTACTGCAGTAGGGGACTTACCAGTTCATCTTGATGTATTGCCGGTGTCAAAGTTAGACTCAGGACTCACAGTTTGTCAGACCACTCTGTTTTATTAGCACAGCGCTCTGCTAATAACACCCAGATAATGTGAGCACCATGCAAGAAACAAACTATCTTATTTATACAGATAAAAGGGTGAGAACTTAACAAGGTAACAAAGGAAGCAGAATCAGATAAGTTTTCCTGGGCTAGGCATGCATATCTTATTTCCTTACTAACTATTACCCATCTTCTGTTAATGTTTCGCCATTAGCACCATTGTTTATGCCTAATGTTTCTTTTCCTGGCACCTATATTTCAACATTTCTTATTTCTGCTTAAAGGTACATACAACATTTCTTTAATCCATTCTTATTTTTACAATATAATTCATTCTACTTTCACAATCCCTCCTTTTGGTCAAGCTCACGCCATGACCAAAATTTTACGGGGTTCCACATATTAACCATTCTTTATCTCTTTGTTCATCAGCAATATTCAAAATCATCATATTAGCACTCTGTTCTGGGGCAGTCACCTGAGTGGCATGCCTTACACAATTTTGGGTACAACAGGAGACTAAATGAAAACATACAAAAATTATTAGGATTCCAAACAGGATAGTCAGAGCTCCCTGAAACAACCAGTTTCCTATGCCAGAGAATACTTAGCCACTTCCATAAAGAACTTGGCTCTTCATGGGGAAGATATGCGATTTGTTCTAAGTGGCTAGCATGATCTATTACCTCATTGGTATCGTCAGGTATAAACACACAACATTGTTTTCCAATGAGAGCACAGGTCCCTCCTTTGGCCGCCAGCACTATGTACAATGCCTGCCTGTTTTGGAGGCCACCTTTCGGATTGCCCCTGTTTCTTTGGCCAGGGCTCTTAAACTTTCTCCAGTTTTATTTGCCATTATTTTAACTACTTATTTTAACCTCAGGAGCCTTTTTTTTTGCCTGGTGTATTACTCCCCCAAGTGGGTTAAAGGAACTGCCAATAGTCTCTTCCCAGGTGTCATTACTGTTCTATATTGTGTTAAACGGACAAGGTCCTCCCTCCAGTAAGGTCTGGGGAATTGAGTGGGATAGCCAGGACAGGAACATCAGTTTGAGAGTGGGCTGGGATGTGGCTGCAGACCCAGCATTTAGAAATATTAAGGGTCTGAGCTATCCACACTTGCTGCTGGATAAAAGAATTGTCATTGTGGACTCCCCAGACCTTCAGACACCAACAGCCGAGGAACAGGCACCACCAGAGGCACTTGTTGGAGGCAGGGCCCTTCTGGTTCTGACAACCTCAACTGAGGGAACTGTAGTCACAGTTTTATGTCCAGCAGGCGCTAGGCTCACTACTGCTTTTTCTTGGGCCTTGCTTTAGGTAGTCGTCTGCTTCTGGCAACCCTTATGAGAACGTAGATTGTAAGGTATTGCAGGCTGTTCCTCTACGTCATCTTCTGGAGTCAAAATTGACTCTGCGTGGTCCTGAGGTGATGATTGGTTCGCTGGGGGTGGTGCATTCTTACACGGCAAAGCATGTATTCATGCTGCGGATGCCAGACAGTTTAACAGCTGTCTGGGTAGTAAGCAGTGCCTGATGATTCTTTGATACTCTTTAAGTCTTTTTGCTTCTTTCCTTGACTCTGGCTATAACAATGGCCTTCACACCTTATCTTTTCCTGATGCATTCATTCCTCATTCACACAAACAGATTGAGAATACAAACAGTAGTATTTTATATCGAGCAAAAAGGCATTGCAAATTAAACCTTGCTAAGTTTTACAATTAATAACCAAGACAATTTACATTGAGACCCGGGCCTTCAATGTTTCTCTAATTTACTTAACATAGACACAATAGAGAATCCTGTCTCTTACTACCTAAATCTTAAAACAAAGAGTTAGAGAGGGCCCAATTTGTAATGCATATGGGAAAACAGAATCTTATAGTCCCAGAGGGTCATTTCTTTCTGCTATTCAAAAAGGATGGCTAGCAGGATGAAATCAAATTATACATTATAAAGTCCAGCTCCTACATATCTCCCTTTTGACACTAAGATTATCAATCGCCAGTGTCACTTCTTATGTAGTAAAAATACTGGGAGGTGATTTGGGCCTGAGGCTCTAGCTTTGCATACATTTGTTTTATTCACCAGCATATTTTAAACATTTCAGTTAAACACATACAATTTAAAACCAAAAAAACAATTAGGGGTAGTAACATTAGTATGCCAGTAGTTGTGGGAGTCCATCCAGATAATATGAATGGTTCTGTTTCCCACATTGTTTTGTTTGTTTGTTTTTAGGAACTATGTTACCTTTTTACCTTTTTAAACAGATAATAGGTAACTGTTTGCCATTTAATGCCAAGACTGATAGAGAACTCAGCTAAATCAGTGCTTACAGTAAGCTGAGACTTTTTGGTTGTGGCAAATAGTAAATGTGATTATTGGTAAACACAGTACTTACATTACATGTACATTTGTCTAACACTTTTATTCTTTTAAAACACTTCTTTCCAAGAATTAACACACACATTGCCCGTTATACAATACTTTGGTCTAATTATTAATTTTATTCCACATACAGGATCCTAGTGAGATGTCTTTACTACAGGGCTTTGGAGCAACAGGCATGGATAAGCATACCCACTTTTGAGGAGTTCACTTGGTACAACCTTTAGGGCTTGGCTACACTTACAAGTTGCAGCGCTGGTGGAGGCTTTCCAGCGCTGCAATTAACACCCCGTCCACACTTGCAGGGCACAACCAGCGCTGCAACTCCCTGGTTGCAGCGCTGGCTGAAAACCCATCCGGGTTGGGGTATAAGAGTGCAGCGCTGGTGACACCAGCGCTGCTCAGCAGGTGTGGACACTCACCAGCGCTTTACCTGTCCTCCAGGGAATAAGGAGCTATCCCAGAATTCCTGTTCAGCCACTCTGCACATCAGTTTGCACTCTACTGCTCTTGCCTCAGGTGACCCGCCCTTTAAATGCCCCGGGAAATTTAAAAATCTCCTTCCTGTTTGCTGCAGCCAGGTGTGGAGTGCAATCAGTTAATCAGTTACAGGTTACAGGTAACCATGCCTCCACGCGGCAAACGAGCCCCAGCATGGAGCACAGGTGAATTGCAGGACCTCATCAGTGTTTGGGGTGAGGCGTCTGTTCAGGCACAGCTGCGCTCCGGCCGTAGGAATTACGATATCTTTGAGCAGATATCAAGGGACATGCTGGATAGGGGCCATCAACGGGACGCACTACAATGCAGGGTGAAAGTTAAAGAGCTGCGGAGTGCCTATTACAAAGCCCGAGAGGGGACTCGCAGATCCGGATCCGCCCCCACGACCTGCCGTGTTTACGGGGAGATGGACACCATACTTGGGGTGACCCCACTGCCAATCCCAGGGTAACGATGGACACTTCTGAGCAGGCTGGGGACAGGAGGAGGAGGAGGCTGCGGGGAGAGGAAACCGCGAGTGAAGCTCCTGGGATGGGGAAGAAACCGCAGATTCCTGGAGGCATGCAGCCAGGAGCTCTTCTCAAGCCAGGAGGAAAGTACCCAATCGCAGCAGCAGCCAGCAGTTGCAGAAGGACAGGCAGAGGAGCGGTGTACCGGTAAGCGGCTTTTATTTTCTGGGTGGAAATGTTTCTGGAGAGGAAGGGGGGTTATGGATGCATGCATGGCAGCGTCTAGATGTGGAATAGCCCGTTGATGTGGTCTATCACGTCGCGGTAATCTGCTTCAGTTATCTCAGCAAAAGCTTCATCCAGAGCGTGGGCAATATGCCTGCGCAGGTTTATAGGCAGAGCCACTGTGTCCCTTGTCCCAGTGACGGTGACGCGTCCGCGCCACTCTTCGGCCAGGGGGGGGGGGACCATTTCTGAACACAGGCACGCCGCATAGGGTCCCGGGCGGAATCCACATTGCTCTAAAAGAGCCCCCCGCTGTTCCCTAGTGACTCGCAGTAGGGAAACATCTTCCAGGATTAAGTCCTGTGAAAAATGTTGGGAGACTCTTTAGTGAAGAGATAGGGAGATAAGATCACCCCTGCATCTGCATCTTCACTCAACCCCTCTAGCACTCCAGATTACCCGAAGCAACCAGCTCCCCTCTCACTCAAGCCCCACTCCTCAACCCCTCTAGCACTCCAGATTACCCGAAGCAACCAGCTCCCCTCTCACTCAAGCCCCACTCCTCACTCACCATTTCGTGGCTTCTGTTGTGTTTTCCTTTTGGGATAAAGAATGCAAGTGAGAACTTGCAAGTGAGAACTCCCTCAGTGTAACAATTCATGTCTGGAGATAGTGGATACAATGCTGCCCGTGTTAAATGTTGTCATTTCTGTGTGTACAGTGACCTTGACTGGACTGCCCAGATGTTCAACATCACAGAGGCTTCAAAATTTGAGAAAAAATCCCCGAAAGAGCAAAGAGGACATGCTGAAAACTGTTCTTCAGCACTCTGCTACAGAGAGAAAAGAATTGAAGGAGTGGCGAGAGAAAGAAAGCAGGACCCGCAAGAGAAATGCAGTGGCCAAGAGGAAAAGCACGGAGCGGCTGCTAAGCATCCTGGAGCGCCAAGCGGAGTCTATAGAGTCACTCGTTGCCATGCAAGCAGAGCACTACCGTGCTACTCCCCCACCCGCCCCGTCCTTTGTGCCTTGTGCCCCAATGTCAGCTCCAACCACCTTTCCCCAGCATCCAGGCTCTTACCACCACCAGCTGCCTCCAACACCTGTACGTTCCCCAACCAGCCCTGATACCTACCACCACCCTTACCCTCTGCATTCAACCCGATTCACCATGGAGTATATGCACCCTGAAGTGCAGGATTCATTAAACAGCAATCCAGACATGGCATATGCAAACTTGTGACTGTACAGTTCACCAACCCACACCCTTGCCCTCTTGTGTTAATGAAATGTTGTGTGTCTGTCTGTCTGTCAAGGAAGTTTTTCTTTTCAATAAAACAATTCTTGGCTTTGAAAACAGTCTTTATTATAGCAGATAGTGAAAGACACCTTAGCCAGTAAAGAAAGAGGCACTGCAAATCATATTATTATTATGGATAATAGAATAACAGTGTAAGCAGTGCAATTCACTCCCATGCAAGGCAGCAAACATTACTGTTGGCTTTCAGCCTCAAATTCTTCCCTCAAGGCATCCCTAATCCTTGAAGCCCTGTGCTGGGCCTCTATTAGCCCTGCTCTCTGGCTGTGCATATTCAGCCTCCAGGACTTGAACCTCGGTGGTCCATGCCTCACTGAATGTTTCACCTTCCCTTCACAAATATTATGGAGGGTACAGCAAGCGCTTATAACCGCGGGATGCTGCTTTCCCAAGTCTAGCTTCCCATACAAACATCTCCAGCGAGCCTTTAAACGCCCAAAAGCACACTCCACAGTCATTCTGCACCGGCTCAGCCTGTAGTTGAACCGGTCCTTGCTCCTGTCAAGCTTCCCTGTATAGGGTTTCATGAGCCAAGGCAGTAACGGGTATGGGGGTCTCCAAGGATCACAGTGGGCATTTCGACATCCCCTACTGTGATCTTCCTGTCTGGGAAAAAGTCCTGCCTGCATCTTCCTGAACAGGCCACTGTTCCGAAGATGCGTGCATCATGCACCTTTCCAGGCCAGCCTGTGTAAATGTCAATGAAACGCCCGCGGTGATCCACAAGCGCCTGGAGAACCATTGAGAAATACCCCTTACGATTACCGTTCTCTGTGGCCAGGTGGGGCCAGAATAGGAATATGCGTCCCATCTATCGCCTCCACAGTTAGGGAAACCCATTTGTGCAAAGCCATCCACAATGTCCTGCACGCTCCCAGAGTCACGGTCTTTCTTAGCAGGATGCGATTAATTGCCTTGCAAACTTGCATCAAACGATTCCCACGGTCGACTTTCCCACACCAAACTGGTTCCCGACCGACCGGTAGCTGTCTGGATTTGCCATCTTCCAGATTGCAATAGCCACCCGCTTTTCCACCGTCAGGGCAGCTCTCAATCTTGTGTCCTTGCGCCGCAGAGTGGGGCGAGCTCAGCACACAGTCCCATGAAAGTGGCTTTTCTCATACGAAAGTTCTGCAGCCACTGCTCGTCATCCCAGACTTCCATGACGATGTGATCCCACCACTCAGTGCTTGTTTCCCGAGCCCAAAAGCGGCGTTCAACGGTGCTGAGCATTTCCGTGAATGCCGCAAGCACTCTAGTGTCACACGCGGCAGACAAATCCCTATTGATATCATCGTCGGACTCCTCACTGTCACTTTGGAGCTGAAGGAATAGCTCGACTGCCAAACGTGTTGTGCTGGTGACACTCATCAGCAGAGTCCTCAGCAGATCGGGCTCCATTTGCCACAGAAATCGCGATTCACAGAGAGTAACAGAAAGACACTCACAATGGCGCCAAACGCTGCCGGAATGAATGCTGGGATGTGAAGCGATGCACCACGGGGCGCTGGCAAACAGGAAGCGGAATGACCCGCACACTTCCTTCCCCTTCCCACAATACTCAGCGCCAAAACGGCGCCAAAACGGTACGAGGTGTTCTGTGGGATAGCTGCCCACAATGCACCTCTCAATACAGCGCTGGAAAGTGCTGCAAGTGTGGCCACACTGCAGCGCTGGTAGCTGTCAGTGTGGCCACACTCCAGCGCTGGCCCTTACACAGCTGCATGAGCAGCGCTGTAACTCCCAGCGCTGCAACTTGTAAGTGTAGCCAAGCCCTTAGTGTCCAATAGTTTCCCTTCCTCCCCAGCCCACTGGCTTGAGGTTTGAGGTAGCCAGAAGGATCCCAGGTGCAATCTGTGGAGTGGGCTAACTTTCCATCTCTTTGCTTCCAGAGCCTGTTGGTGTGCAATTTTAACAATTTCTTCACTTAACAAATTTTGTCTTACCGTACTGGAGACATACTGCATCCAGTTATATTGATAGGTATTAAACAATTATTTTTTTCTTTGCTTTAACAGATGTATTAAAACCTTAATATTTTCTGATATTACCCAAAACATCTTATGTTCTAAATATCTGCATTTTAGTACATTCCATAGCTATTGCAGTATGTTTTTTTTTTTAACTTATTTGTTTTTGTAATAGGTTGTTCTGTAGCTGGTATTAGCTTTTTCTGATTTTCTGAAAGACAAAAATAACATTTTTCTACCCCTTTCAAGATGGCATTGAATGTTGCTTAAAATATTCCTTTCTTTTACAAATACCCTTGCTGATTGCAGGCAAAACAGAGGAATTACCCCCATATTTTCCGGTGTTTTTTTTTTTATAGGCAGGCCAGGTTTTAATGGATTTTACTTTTTAAGGGTTATGGGGAAATTATTTCACTGTTTAGTTATTAAATTCATGAGGTGGTATACCTCAAGTTTTTCTTCTTATATAGCAGACCAAGTTTGTAATGTTTTTCCTGCTGTGTTAAGCTTTAAGTTTATTCACAAGTAATAGCTGAGAAGCATCATTACCATATTACCTTAAAGGATTTTTCCAAAAATCATACACACTATACGTTGTTACCGGGGTACTTACTAACATTAAATTTATTTCAATGTTTAATATTAACAATAACATTTAGCATCAAATCTCTTAAAGGGATCTTGTTATACCATGTCTTTTATTTAGGCAATTTCTTTTGTGCTGGCAGTTTTCACCTTCCTTTATCAGGCTTTGGCTACACTTGCATTTCAAAGCGCTGCCGCGGTAGCGCTTTGAAGCACTAAGTGTAGTCAAAGCCAGCGCTGGGAGAAAACTCTCCCAGCGCTGTCCGTACTCCACTTCCCTCTGGGGAATAACGGACAGCGCTGGGAGCGCGGCTCCCAGCACTGGGGCTTTGACTACACTGGCGCTTTGTAGCGCCGCAATTTGCAGCGCTGCAGAGGGTGTGTTTTCACACCCTGCTGCAGCGCTGCAAATTTGTAAGTGTAGCCAAGCCCAGTGTTAGGTAATTTGCTTCAACACAGGCTTGGCTTTTGGATTCAAAGCCATCAGCAGAGCTCAGAGACTCTGTCTTAAAAGGGACACAATCAACTTCCACCAGAGTTTTGATTTCTTTCCACTTTCAACTCCTGCTTACAAAACACACAGAGATCTGAAAAAGAAAACAGTCTATTGCGGCTCTTTTTGGAGCCCTAATAGGATTTTAATTCAGTAGCATATTTCATTTGTATTTCTTTTACCCCTTTTTACAATATACACTGCACATGTCCTAGGGAAAAAGCACATTCCTTCTATACTACAACTTTTTTTTTAAACATTAGCCATATCAATTTTTACATACAATGTAACTGTTTCTTTTTTCTTACAGAGTTTTCATGTACCCTTATCAAAAGTGACAGTCTGATTACACAGAGCCATTTTAAGGCTCAGTATTTTTAACATTGCTTCTTTATGTTTTATGCACCTCACCTCTGCTGTTGCTTCAGAGGGGCACTGTTAAAATTTTTTTTTTCTTTCACTACAGCTCTTATCTGCTATTGTTACACAAAAAAAACCCAACAACAACCAACAAGACTCCAGAATCTTTCCCTATTCTCCTGATTTTGACTGCCCTATTGCAGCCATGACTTGGTTTTTATTTAAAAAACATTTTAAATTTTATAAAGAATCAAGTTACCCCTTAAGGGTTAAATGCTAAATCCCAAAGCCAAACAACACTAATTACCTGTGTCTTGCAAAAAGATCTGTCAGTTTTGCAACTTTGAATTAAGAGTAAAATGAATTTTTAGTGGCATTAAAAACAAAACCAAAACCAATTTATCTTACACCTACAAAACAGGAGTCTTACAAACCAGATGTGCTGGTTTAGATTTTTAGAACTTTACATATTTTCACAGACAAATAGATACATACACATTTTCTTTTCCTTAACATTCCTTTACACTTTTTTTTTTTTTTTTTTACATAGCTCTATATATATTTGGATTATTTACAGGCACTCTTTTGGAAAAGGGTCCATTTTCCCTTCAGAATGGCTGCAAAGAAACAAAGAATTCTCTCTTTAACATGGTCCTTTTTAACATTTTCACAAAGTTTAACTGCTTAATTCTCTCCAGCCTTTGTAGAGTTAACTTTTCACTCTCTTTCCATAAATTACTTGTTTATCTCCCAAAATAACACCTTTATCACCTCAGATTTCACCATTTTAAGTATTGTTCCAGGGGTTCATACCTGCACTTAATGCTTTTCTTACTCCTTACACTATGCCCTTAGGGCTTCCAACCTGTTTTTCAGTTTCTTTATCTGTTGCTTGCCTGCTTTTCTGGGCCTGATCCTGCTCTTTTTTTTTTTTTTTCCCAATGAACCGTTTGTGAGTGATATTGTGGTCACTTCACAATTTTGAAATAAATGTTCAAGGAAAGGGACCAGGAAGGGTGGTGGGGGCTAGTTGAGGAGTCCACCTTCTTTGCTGAATTGGTAGTGGAACACTAAAGAATCAGTTTTTGAGGCAGACAACAAAGGGGAACAGAACAAGGGGCTTTTTGTCCTTTTTACAATGAGATGGGAGTATTAAGGGGGTTGGATCGATCCAGGGTGGGTTTTTGAGAACGGGGTAAAGGGGAGCGCTCGGTCTGGTGGTGGGAGAGGAGGCTTTTAATAAAGCTTTCAACTTATTATTTGAATATTTGAGAGAGGCGAGTTTTTGATTTTGTCCAGCTACGATTTGCCTCTTCCCACCACTGAATGAAACAATTAACCTCTTCTTTAGCCAATTTAGTTTTAGGTTGGCCAAGTTTGTCGTTTAAGACGTCCACTCAGTCTTGTTCCAAGATTTTAACAGTGGCCACTGAGTTTTGGGATCCCCCTGAGTTAGCCTAGACCATTTTTCCAGAAATTTACAGGAGTCCGGACCCTTCTTACAGGAGTCTGGACCCATCCTAAATACATAAAATGAGCCGGCGTTCGTTTAGGGAACTGTCCCAACTTAGACATCTGGATACCCATACAGGAGGACTTCACACACCAATCGCACAAGAAGGAAATTCGGATTCATGAGAGCAATGCCCGGTGCAACACACAAAAGGAGCCCACAGGCTACTGCCTCAATTGCCCTTGCTTTCACACCCAGGGATTTACCCAAAGTGTGGTGCGGCTGCAATTGTGCAGATTCCACTCACTCAGACCGCAGGGACAGGAACCCCTTGGTTGGCCGATCCCCGGACGGAGATGGCACCCAGACTCAAACACTCCACAGGAAGACGGATAGACACAGAGACAGAACTGTCCTCAGTCCGGACAAAACACAGAAATAATTACCTGACCAGATTCCTGATGTCAGATCCCGGGATCCCTACCAGAACAGAGTGGGAACCAACAGGTTCAATGGCGTAGACTTCACTGTGGTCGTGCACCTTTCTGTTCTGGTGGAGGACCGCTCGGGCCAAATGCCCAGGTGCCGGCTGCCACGGTCGTCCTACAAAAACAGTCAGGAATCACACAGCCCTAGTGAAGACGGTTGCCATCTCGGTGGAACCTCCAAATTGTCAAAGTTAGACTCAGGACTCACAGTTTGTCAGACCACTCTGGGCTTGGCTACACTTACAAGTTGCAGCGCTGGTGGAGGCTTTCCAGCGCTGCAATTAACACCCCGTCCACACTTGCAGGGCACAACCAGCGCTGCAACTCCCTGGTTGCAGCGCTGGCTGAAAACCCATCCGGGTTGGGGTATAAGGAGTGCAGCGCTGGTGACACCAGCGCTGCTCAGCAGGTGTGGACACTCACCAGCGCTTTACCTGTCCTCCAGGGAATAAGGAGCTATCCCAGAATTCCTGTTCAGCCACTCTGCACATCAGTTTGCACTCTACTGCTCTTGCCTCAGGTGACCCGCCCTTTAAATGCCCGGAAATTTAAAAATCTCCTTCCTGTTTGCTGCAGCCAGGTGTGGAGTGCAATCAGTTAATCAGTTACAGGTTACAGGTAACCATGCCTCCACGCGGCAAACGAGCCCCAGCATGGAGCACAGGTGAATTGCAGGACCTCATCAGTGTTTGGGGTGAGGCGTCTGTTCAGGCACAGCTGCGCTCCGGCCGTAGGAATTACGATATCTTTGAGCAGATATCAAGGGACATGCTGGATAGGGGCCATCAACGGGACGCACTACAATGCAGGGTGAAAGTTAAAGAGCTGCGGAGTGCCTATTACAAAGCCCGAGGGGAATCGCAGATCCGGATCCGCCCCCACGACCTGCCGTTTTTACTTGGAGATGGACAACATACTTGGGGGTGACCCCACTGCCAATCCCAGGGTAACGATGGACACTTCTGAGCAGGCTGGGGGACAGGAGGAGGAGGAGGCTGCGGGGGGGGGAGAGGAAACCGCGAGTGAAGCTCCTGGGATGGGGGAAGAAACCGCAGATTCCCTGGAGGCATGCAGCCAGGAGCTCTTCTCAAGCCAGGAGGAAAGTACCCAATCGCAGCAGCAGCCAGCAGTTGCAGAAGGACAAGCAGAGGAGCGGTGTACCGGTAAGCGGCTTTTATTTTCTGGGTGGAAATGTTTCTGGAGAGGAAGGGGGGTTATGGATGCATGCATGGCAGCGTCTAGATGTGGAATAGCCCGTTGATGTGGTCTATCACGTCGCGGTAATCTGCTTCAGTTATCTCAGCAAATGCTACATCCAGAGCGTGGGCAATATGCCTGCGCAGGTTTATAGGCAGAGCCACTGTGTCCCTTGTCCCAGTGACGGTGACGCGTCCGCGCCACTCTTCGGCCAGTGGGGGGGGGACCATTTCTGAACACAGGCACGCCGCATAGGGTCCCGGGCGGAATCCACATTGCTCTAAAAGAGCCCCCCGCTGTTCCCTAGTGACTCGCAGTAGGGAAACATCTTCCAGGATTAAGTCCTGTGAAAAATGTTGGGAGACTCTTTAGTGAAGAGATAGGAGATAAGATCACCCCTGCATCTGCATCTTCACTCAACCCCTCTAGCACTCCAGATTACCGAAGCAACCAGCTCCCCTCTCACTCAAGCCCCACTCCTCACTCACCATTTCGTGGCTTCTGTTGTGTTTTCCTTTGGGATAAAGAATGCAAGTGAGAACTTGCAAGTGAGAACTCCTCAGTGTAACAATTCATGTCTGGAGATAGTGGATACAATGCTGCCCGTGTTAAATGTTGTCATTTCTGTGTGTAGAGTGACCTTGACTGGACTGCCCAGATGTTCAACATCACAGAGGATTCAAAATTTGAGAAAAATCCCGAAGAGCAAAGAGGACATGCTGAAAACTGTTCTTCAGCACTCTGCTACAGAGAGAAAAGAATTGAAGGAGTGGCGAGAGAAAGAAAGCAGGACCCAAGAGAAATGCAGTGGCCAAGAGGAAAAGCACGGAGCGGCTGCTAAGCATCCTGGAGCGCCAAGCGGAGTCTATAGAGTCACTCGTTGCCATGCAAGCAGAGCACTACCGTGCTACTCCCCCACCCGCCCCGTCCTTTGTGCCTTGTGCCCCAATGTCAGCTCCAACCACCTTTCCCCAGCATCCAGGCTCTTACCACCACCAGCTGCCTCCAACACCTGTCCGTTCCCCAACCAGCCCTGATACCTACCACCACCCTTACCCTCTGCATTCAACCCCATCACCATGCAGTATATGCACCCTGAAGTGCAGGATTCATTAAACAGCAATCCAGACATGGCATATGCAAACTTGTGACTGTACAGTTCACCAACCCACACCCTTGCCCTCTTGTGTTAATGAAATGTTGTGTGTCTGTCTGTCTGTCAAGGAAGTTTTTTTTTCAATAAAACAATTCTTGGCTTTGAAAACAGTCTTTATTATAGCAGATAGTGAAAGACACCTTAGCCCAGTAAAGAAAGAGGCACTGCAAATCATATTATTATTATGGATAATAGAATAACAGTGTAAGCAGTGCAATTCACTCCCATGCAAGGCAGCAACATTACTGTTGGCTTTCAGCCTCAAATTCTTCCCTCAAGGCATCCCTAATCCTTGAAGCCCTGTGCTGGGCCTCTCTATTAGCCCTGCTCTCTGGCTGTGCATATTCAGCCTCCAGGACTTGAACCTCGGTGGTCCATGCCTCACTGAATGTTTCACCCTTCCCTTCACAAATATTATGGAGGGTACAGCAAGCGCTTATAACCGGGGATGCTGCTTTCCCCAAGTCTAGCTTCCCATACAAACATCTCCAGCGAGCCTTTAAACGCCCAAAAGCACACTCCACAGTCATTCTGCACCGGCTCAGCCTGTAGTTGAACCGGTCCTTGCTCCTGTCAAGCTTCCCTGTATAGGGTTTCATGAGCCAAGGCAGTAACGGGGTCTCCAAGGATCACAGTGGGCATTTCGACATCCCCTACTGTGATCTTCCTGTCTGGGAAAAAGTCCCTGCCTGCATCTTCCTGAACAGGCCACTGTTCCGAAGATGCGTGCATCATGCACCTTTCCAGGCCAGCCTGTGTAAATGTCAATGAAACGCCCGCGTGATCCACAAGCGCCTGGAGAACCATAGAGAAATACCCCTTACGATTAACGTACTCTGATGCCAGGTGGGGGCCAGAATAGGAATATGCGTCCCATCTATCGCCCCTCCACAGTTAGGAAACCCATTTGTGCAAAGCCATCCACAATGTCCTGCACGCTCCCAGAGTCACGGTCTTTCTTAGCAGGATGCGATTAATTGCCTTGCAAACTTGCATCAAAACGATTCCCACGGTCGACTTTCCCACACCAAACTGGTTCCCGACCGACCGGTAGCTGTCTGGATTTGCCATCTTCCAGATTGCAATAGCCACCCGCTTTTCCACCGTCAGGGCAGCTCTCAATCTTGTGTCCTTGCGCGCAGAGTGGGGCGAGCTCAGCACACAGTCCCGTGAAAGTGGCTTTTCTCATACGAAAGTTCTGCAGCCACTGCTCGTCATCCCAGACTTCCATGACGATGTGATCCCACCACTCAGTGCTTGTTTCCCGAGCCCAAAGCGGCGTTCAACGGTGCTGAGCATTTCCGTGAATGCCGCAAGCACTCTAGTGTCACACGCGCAGACAAATCCATATTGATATCATCGTCGGACTCCTCACTGTCACTTTGGAGCTGAAGGAATAGCTCGACTGCCAAACGTGTTGTGCTGGTGACACTCATCAGCAGAGTCCTCAGCAGATCGGGCTCCATTTGCCACAGAAATCGCGATTCACAGAGAGTAACAGAAAGACACTCACAATGGCGCCAAACGCTGCCGGAATGAATGCTGGGATGTGAAGCGATGCACCACGGGGCGCTGGCAAACAGGAAGCGGAATGACCCGCACACTTCCTTCCCCTTCCCACAATACTCAGTGCCAAAACGGCGCCAAAACGGGACGAGGTGTTCTGTGGGATAGCTGCCCACAATGCACCTCTCAATACAGCGCTGGAAAGTGCTGCAAGTGTGGCCACACTGCAGCGCTGGTAGCTGTCAGTGTGGCCACACTCCAGCGCTGGCCCTTACACAGCTGCATGAGCAGCGCTGTAACTCCCAGCGCTGCAACTTGTAAGTGTAGCCAAGCCCTCTGTTTTATTAGCACAGCGCTCTGCTAATAACACCCAGATAATGTGAGCACCATGCAAGAAACAAACTATCTTATTTATACAGATAAAAGGGTGAGAACTTAACAAGGTAACAAAGGAAGCAGAATAGATAAGTTTTCCTGGGCTAGGCATGCATATCTTATTTCCTTACTAACTATTACCCATCTTCTGTTAATGTTTCGCCATTAGCACCATTGTTTATGCCTAATGTTTCTTTTCCTGGCACCTGTATTTCAACATTTCTTATTTCTGCTTAAAGGTACATACAACATTTCTTTAATCCATTCTTATTTTTACAATATAATTCATTCTACTTTCACACCGGGCCCTTCAAGAAACTTTACATATACAGGTAGCTTAAAAATCTTCCTGTTGTAACTGTGGCAGTTTCACATCACCAGGTACCAAACTGCACTTCTCAGGTCTTTCTGCAATAAATAGCTGAAGTTCATTGGTTCTCTGCCTTAAAAGATCTTACTACTAAATTTATGAAAAAGAGAGCTAGTTCTATATGTGCTTAACACATTGCTGGTTGCTTTAAAAACCCAGTTTCCTGTATTTCTGTAAATTGAGTCTCATATGCTGCAGCTTTCTCCCTAATATATCTTCAGTTGTTTAGAGCTTCCATTCTGCAGCTTTCCCCCCAATTTTAATAGTTAGCTTTCTCATTGCATCTTTAACAGTTTTTTGCAGCCATTCTGTAATGCAAGAAAATCAGTACAACAGACATGGATGTTTTTGTATTAGTATGTGATGTTAAGCAATCCCTATGTTTTGTGGTTAATTCTAGAAGTAAATAATAAATTCAGGGATATCTTATACAACCAGCTTTCCAGAGCCTTCAAAAGATCCTTGTATTCATACAAGTTATTTTCCTTAATTGCTTAACAAGCCTAATTTTTTCCATCTCTTCTCTTAGCCTGTTGAGTTGCTGATGGTGATGAAGTATTGATCCATTAAAAAGGCTTGCAGTGAAGGTTTTTACTTGATGTAAGTTGTCTTTTTAATTATAGCTGTGCTGCTCTATAGTGCAAAATGCTGTAGTTAAGGTTGCGTCAGCACTTGCATTTTAAAATTCCCCTTTTTCCCCAGCATTTAATTCTAGGCTATTAAAAAAAAAATTGCTCTGAGCTAACTTGTAACATGCACAAGATGTTGGCTTTCAGGAGAAGTTTACAATTGTAAAAGTCTTTTATCAGTATTTGGGTTATTGAAATGTTAGCTTTTTTTCCCCCCTGGTGCACTATTTGAACGTGTGTGTGTGTACACCATCACATCTCTTCTGATTGTCAGTACAGCCCTGCATGAATACAAAATTTTTATCTGCAGATATAAATTGGTATTTGCAGAGTTCCAGGGCTCTACCAAGAGCCACAGCAGCGAAAGCAACAGCCTGTTGGGCCGCCGCTCCCAGGAGTCAACGCCCCATGCCAGCAACTCCTCCAGCATGGATGTACCACACCAGTCCCACCCACTGCACTAGTGTGACCAGGGACAGCTGCCATGAGCCTGTTGCCCACCCCAGTGGGCAGGACTGGGGCGGTACACCCATGTCAAAGGAGCTGCTGGTGTGGGGTTCTGGCTCCTGGAGCAGTGGCCCAGCAAATTGCTGCTTTCGTCGCTGCGGTTCCTGTTAGAGCCCTGTAGCTCAGCGGATACCAATTTATACAGCAAGTTTGCTTGCTCTCCCCTACACTGGCTCCTTTTCACCAGGCTGGGGCAAGCGGTTGGGGTGCAGGAGGGGGTGAGGGTGCAGGCTCTGGGGTGGGGCTGGGGATGAGGGGTTTGGGGTGCAGGAGGGGCCTCCAGGCTGGGTCCAAATGGTTTTGGAGTGTGGGAGGGGGATCCGGGTTGAGGTGTAAGAGGGGATGTGGGCTCTGGCTGGGGGTGCAGGAGAGGGCTCTGAGCTCAGGGGGGCTGAGGGATTTTGAGTTTGGGAGGGAGCTCCAGGCTGGGATAGGGGATTGGGGTGTAGGAGGGGGGTGTGAGCTCTGGGCTGGGGCTGAGGGGTTTGTAGTGTGGGAGGGGTATCCAGGCTGGGCTGGGGCTGTGGGGTGGGGCCAGGGATGAGGGATTTGGTGTGCAGGAGGGACTTCAGGCTGGGGGGGTGGGGCCATGGGCTCTGGGCAGTGGGGCTGCGAGCTCCTGCCGGGCAGTGCAGCAGCAAGAGCCGCTGGCCTGCCCAGGTGCTGTAGACTGTGCGGTGACATTGCTGGCTCTGGCCGGGTGGCGCGGCTGCCAGTCCTGGTGCTCTGAGTGGCATGGTAAGGGGGTGTGGAGCGGGGAGGTTGGATAAGGGGCAGAAGGTCCCGGGGGATAGTCAGGGAGCAGGGGGCGGTTGGATAGGCATGGGAGTCCCGGGCCCGTCAGAGGGCGGGAGTGTGGAAAGGGGGTCGGGCAGTCGGGACAGGGAGCATGGGAGGTTGGATGGGTTGGGAATTCTGAGGGGGGCAGTCAAGGGGCGGGAAGTGGGAGGGGGCAGATAGGTGGTGGGGGCCAGGCTGTTTGGGGAGCACAGCCTTCCCTACCTGGCCCTCCATACAGTTTCAGAACCCAATATGGCCTCAGGCCAAAATGTTTGCCCATCCCTGGCCTAGGAGCTGGAGGGACATGCCGGCAACTTCCCAGGAGCTGCGTGGAGCTGGGCACAGAGCCTGCCTGCTCTGCTGTAGCCAACTGGACTTTTAGCGGCCCGGTCCACTGTGCAGACCAGAGCTGCCAGGGTCCCTTGCCGACCGGCCATTCTGGTCAAATACTGGATGTCTGGCAAACCTACATATATGTCACAGTTAAGGGCAACTGCATCTCATAGACTTTAAGGTCAGAAGGGACCATTATGATCATCTAGTCTGACCTGCACAATGCAGGCCACAGAATCTCACCCACCCACATTAGTGAGCAGTTATTTACCTCACCAGGGACTAGTCACGTGAGCAACTACTGCCCAATGTGATTTAGGAGCAACATAATCTGGCCCTAAATAGCAGAAAAAACACCAGTGTAAGTCTGTGACAAAATTTTATTTTGTCTGTGGTCACTTGAAAAGGCTCAAATCAGAACTGGGCAGAACAGAGCTGCTAGATGAAACCACAACTACTTCTGGCTAGAAATTTAATAAGTATTCCACAAGTATTTTGATACTTCAGAACATGGGCCTATGAGCCACCCATGGGCATTTCAGATATTTTGATCTTCGGGCCTATAGCTATTATCCATTTTTGAATATCCTCTGGGTATAAAACTGAGAATGTAGTGATTTTTATTGTTGATTATTTCATTTTATTCATATCTGTATTCCCCCCTCCTAGTCCACCTGGGGCACCCACTCTAGGCTCTGAGCTTCTCTGCCATTACCTCTCTTGGGGAGAGACCTGTGTCTTTCTGTCTCCTGACCAGGCTGTCAGGACAACACAGCTCCTTGATTTACACTGTGATATTCTCAGCAAGCCAGACTGTCTAAACAGGCCTGTGTCTGTGCTTTGCTATCTCTCTAGAGGCCATGAACAGTGTAATTGCTTGCAGTTACAAGTTACCACACTTCCTCTTTCTAAATAAGGATATCTATTTGGAAGGTGAAAGCATTACAGATAAAACATTTTAAAAACAATAAAAGAACCTACATGTTTGCTAAAATGCTTACCAGAGGTCACCCCAACTTCAATATTAGAGTTGGGTAGGTGTCAGTCCTTAAAAACACACAGTTGGGTTTTCTCTTCATTACAAGTTCATAACTCCCTCTGATTTGGAACCAGAACACAAACTGAGCAGATCAGTCTATTTCTTTATATAGCTCAGGCCTTTGATCTCCAGTATTGGAGAACAGGTAATCAACAAACAGTGATTCACTCTTCAGGGCATAGCTTCAGGATGTGGACAAATTAGAGGATTGGGTCAAAAGAAATCTGATGAGGTTCAACAAGGACAAGTGCAGAGTCCTGCACTTAGGACGGAAGAATCCCATGCACTACTACAGACTAGGGACGAAGTGGCTAGGCAGCAGTTCTGCAGAAAAGGACCTAGGGGTTACAGAGGCCTCATCTGGAGTACTGTTTCCAGTTTTGGGCCCCACACTACAAGAAGGATGGAAAAATTGGAAAGAGTCCAGCAGAGGGCAACAAAAATGATTAGGGGGCTGGAGCACGTGATTTATGAGGAGAGGCTGAGGGAACTGGGATTATTTAGTCTACAGAAGAGAAGAATGAGGGGGGATTTGATAGCTACTTTCCGCTACCTGAAAGGGGGTTCCAAAGAGGATGGATCTAGACTGTTCTTAGTGGTAGCAGATGAGAGAATAAAGAGTAATGGTCTCAAGTTGTAGTGGGGAGGTTTAGGTTGGATATTAGGAAAAACTTTTTCACTAGGAGGGTGGTGAAACACTGGAATGTTTTACCTAGGGAGGTGGTAAGGTCAGGCTTGACAAAGTCCTGGCTGGGATGATTTAGTTGGTGTTGGTCCTTCTTTGAGCAGGGGGTTGGACTAGATGACTTCCTGAGGTCCCTTCCAACCCTGATAGTCTATGATTCAGAAGGCTGTTTTTTTTGTGTAACCGGAGATAAAGGCATTTGCTAACCTCTCCCTTTGTGTTTCTCAGGAAATCCACTTCACTCTATTGTTCCAGAAGTCCATTCTTGTCTGGCACACTTTCAGTATAGTTCCTTGACTCCCAGGCCTCGCATCACATCTCCCTTGCAGGGAAGTTACATGCAGTCCTGGCCTGTGATAATACATAAGCTTTGCATTTAATACAATGGACCCCAAAGATACTTAAACTTAATTTAATAAGGTCTTCCAAGGATATACAAGCAATTGCTTTATTTGTCACAATGCCTTTGTCAGCAAGGTTGAACAGTTCCCCGCTATCATATATTTTCTCCATGTTTAAGAACCTATACACAGGGATCAAGATACTTCTCAACCTTCTCCTCGATAAACTGAATGGGTTGAAGCTCCTTAAGCCTCACATCTTGAGACGTTTTCCAGCTCTTTAATAATTTTTGTGGCCCTCCTTTGAACTCTTCCAGTATTTCATTCTTCATGAAGTGTGATTATCAGAAATGGATACAACATTCTAGCAGTGGTCTTACCAATTCTGTGTACAAATGTCAAGATCACTTCCATGCTTCTACTTTTGTTGCTCTTTTTTATACATCTGAGGATCTCATTAGCTTTTTGCCAGTGTTGCACTGACAGCTCATGTTGAGGCAAGTACTTATGATTATGCCTATGTCCTTCTCTAAGTCACTGTTTTCTAAGACAGTCTGTCATCCTGTATGTATAACATCTCATCCCACTCATTGAGATCTCCCCATTAACAGCTACATTTTGAGATCTGTCTGTGAGCCAATTGTTAATCCATCTAATGTGTATTCTGTATAATTCAGTTTAAAAAAAAATCAAAATGTCATGTGATACTAAGTCAAATGCCTTGGAAAAATCTATGTATGGTGTGTAAACACAGTTGCCTTTATCAACCAGATCTGTTACCCTGTTTAAAAAAAAAAAAAAAGTTTGACAAGACCTACTTTCCATGAAACCATGCTGTGTAGCCTCTAGTTCTTTGATAGAGTCCCAATTAACTAGTCCATTATTTTACCTGGGATTAATGTCAGACTAACTGGTCTACAATTCCCTGGCTCATCCTTTTCTCCCTTTTTAAATATTGGAACTACATTGGCAGTCCTCAGCCCTTTGGAATGTCCCTTGTTTTTCAAGATTAGTTAAAAAGTCACACTAGCGGTTCAAAGTGCTCCTTGGTTAGTTCCTTTAAGACTCTTGGTTGTAAATTGTTCGAGTCTGTTTATTTGAAAATATTAATTTTGGCAGATGCTGCCTCACATGCTCTTTTGTTACAGATAGTGATCTTAATATTTTCTCTACAAAATCACATGGGTTGGGTACATCTCCTTGTCTCATTCTAAACAGAGAGTAGAAATATCTATTTAACATTCCTGACTTTTCTACATCACTGTTTAAAAGTTTAGCATCTGCATGTACTGATGGACCTATACCTGACTTCCCTTATCAGTTGCCTGCACTTTTTTTAACTTATATTCATTGCCATTTACTTCCCCTTTTTTGCATCCTTTATATATTTTATTTGTTTTATCACCACATTCCCATCTCCTTTTAGCCAGATTGGCTCCTTGTCCAGCATAACTTTTGTTTTTTAAATGTCTTTGGAGTCGTGGATTTTTGGTTATCCAGTAGGACAAGGGGTTCTCAAACTTGGGGTTGGGAACTCTCAGGTGGTCACAAGGTTATTACATGAGGGGTCGTGAGCTGTCAGCCTCCACCCCAAACCCCGCTTTGCTTCCAGCATTTATAATGGTGTTAAATATATTAAAAAGTGTTTTTCATTTATAAGGGGGGGTCACACTCATAGGCTTGGTGTGTGAAAGGGGTCACCAGTACAAAAGTCTGAGAACCACTGCAATAGGTTGTCCTTGAACAATTTCCAGTTTTTGTTAAAGTTTCCATTTTAAATTTGTTCCCAGTCAGTTTTGCCAATAATTGCTTTAAGCTTTGGAAAACTGACCCTTTTAAAGTTCTAAATATACTTACTACTAGTTGGTGACATATTCTGTTTCTACAAAGTAAATATAACTAGATCATGTCTTTTTTGTTTGTTTTCACCAAAAAGGTTAGCAGTGATTGGACGACTAACATCGTGAACAGTAGTATAAATGGGGTAGAATCAGAGGTGAAAGTAAGCTGGTACGGTCTGGTACAATGTACCAGCAAGAGCTGGTACACTGTTCCAGACTGGACTGGCTTCCCGGGCGGTGATTTAAAGGGCCCAGGGCTCCAGCCGCTGCGGGGAGCCCCCAACCCCTTTAAATTACTGCTGGAGCTCCGGCAGCCAGGCTGGGGTGGGGATTTAAAGGGCCCGGAGCTCCAGCCGCTGCGGGAAGCCCCGGGCCCTTTAAAGCGCTGCTGCCGGAGCTCCAGCTGTGGGGCTCGGGCAGTGCTTTAAAGGGCCCGGGACTCCCCACAGCAGCCGGAGCCTCTGGCCCTTTAATTCCCCACTGGAGCCCAGCAGCCGGGCTCAGGTAGTGATTTAAAAGGCCTGGGGCTCCTGCTGCTGTGAGAAATGTAAAGGGCCCAGTGGTCCTGCCGCTGCAGGAAGCCCCAGGCACTTTAAATCACCGCTGGAGCTCCGGCAGTCGGGCTCGAGCGACACTTTAAAGGGCCCAAAGCTCTGCAGTGGCCGGAGCTCCGTGCCCTTTATTTTGCCCCTGAGCCCCGAGGCTCCCAGCTGCCTCTGCAGCTGGTAGCTCCGGGGTGATTTAAAGGCCCTGGGGCTCCCAGCGACAGCCGGAGCCCTAGGGCCTTTAAACACCTCTTCCGGTTGAGGCCACGCCTCTTCTGGTTAAGGTCACACTCCCACTCAGGACTCCAGCATACCGGTAAGTCCTTTCAGTTACTTTCACCCCTGGGTAGAATCTGAGGCTAAAATAGGGAAAGAACAAGTTAAGAATTGTTTAGACAAGTTAGATGTCTTCACCAGCAGGGCCGGACGGAATACATCCTAGAATACTTAAGGAACAGGCTGAAGAGATGTCTGAGTCATTAGCAATTATCTTTGAGAACTCATGGAGAGAGAGGAGAGATCAGAGAGGACTGGACAAGGGTAAGTATAGTACCTATTGATAAAAAACGGAATAAGGACAATTATAGACCAGTCAGCTCAACTTCAGTACCTGGAAGATAATGGAGCGAATAATCAAATAATTGATTAGTAAACACTAAAGGATAACAAGGTGATAAGTAACAGTCAACATAGATTTGTCCAGAACATATCATGTCATACCAATCTAATATCTTTCTTTGACAGGGTAACAAGTCTTGTGGATCTGGGGAAGCAATAGATGTAAGTAAGGATGGGTATAAACTGTTCAGGAAGGACAGATATGGGAGGAAAGGTGGAGGAGTTGCATTGTATGTAAGAGAGCGGTATGATTGCTCAGCGCTCCAGTTTGAAACTGGAGAAAAGTCTGTTGAGAGTATTTGGGTTAAGTTTAGAAGTGAGAGCAACAAGGGTGATGTCGTAGTGGGCGTGTGCTATAGACCACTGGATCAGAAGGATGAAGTAGACTAGGCTTTCTTCGGACAACTAACTGAAGTTTCCAGATCACAAGCCCTGGCTCTAATGAGGGACTTCAATCACCCTGACATCTGCTTGGAGAGCAATACAGCAGTGCACAGACAATCCAGGAAGTTTTTGGAAAGAGTTGGGGACAAGTGCTGGAGGAACTGACTAGGGGCCGTGCTTCTCTTGACCTGCTGCTTACAAAGAGGGAAGAATTGGTAGGGGAAGTAGAAGTGGGTGGCAACCTAGGCAGCAGTGACCATGAGATGGTTGAGTTCAGGATCCTGACAAAAGGAAGAAAGGAGAGTAGCAAAATATGGACCCTGGACTTCAGAAAAGCAGACTTTGATTCCATTAGGGAACTGATGGGCAGGATCCCCTGGGAAGCCAATATGAGGAGGCAAGGAGCCCAGGAGAGCTGGCTGTATTTTAAAGAAGCCTTATTGAGGGCGCAGGAACGAACCAACCTGAAGTACAGAAAGAATAGCAAATATGGCAGGCGACCAGCTTGGCTTAACAGTGAAATCTTCGGTGAGCTTAAACTCAAAAAGGAGCTTAGAAGAAGTGGAAATTTGGACAGAGGACTAGGGAGGAGTATAAAAATATTGCTAGAGCATGCAGGGGTGCAATTGAAGTTGCAGCTAGCAAGGGATGTGAAAGGTAACAAGAAGGGTTTGTACAGGTATGTTAGCAACAAGGAGGAGGTCAGGAAAAGGGTGGGACCCTTACTGAATGGATGAGGCAACATAGTGACATGATGATATGGAAAAATCTGAAGTACTCAATGCTTTTTTGCCTCAGTCTTCACAGACAAGGTCAGCTCCCAGACTGCTGCAATGGGCAATACAGTATGGGGAGGAGGTGAGCAGCCCTCAGTGGTGAAAGAACAGTGGTGAAAGAACAGGTTAAGGACTATTTAGAAAAGCTGGACGTGCACAAGTCCATGGGTCCAGATCTAATGCATCCAAGGGTGCTGAGGGAGTTGGCTGATGTGTTTGCAGAGCCATTGGCCATTATCTCTGAAAATTCGTGGCAATCGGGGGAGGTCCCAGAAAATTGGAAAAAGGCAAATATAGTGCCCATCTTTAAATAAGGGAAGAAAGAGAACCTGGGGAACTACAGACCGGTCAGCCTCACTTCAGTCCCTGGCAAAATCATGGAGCAGGTCCTCAAGGAATCCATTTTGAAGCACTTGGAGGAGAGGAAGGTGATCAGGAACAGTCAACATGGATTCACCAAGTGCAAGTCATACCTGACCAACCTGATTTCCTTCTGTGATGAGATAACTGGCTCTGTGGCTATGGGGAAAGCGGTGGATGAAATATATCTTGACTTTAGCAAAGCTTTTGGTACAGTCTCCCCCAGTATTCTTGCCAGCAAGTTAAAAAAGTATGGATTGGATGAATGGTCTGTAAGGTGGTTAGAAAGCTGGCTAGATTGTTGGGCTCAGTGGGTAGTGATCAATGACTCCATGTCTAGTTGGCAGCTGGTATCAAGTGGAGTGCCCCAGGGGTTGATCCTGGGTCCGGTTTTGTTCAACATCTTTATTAATGATCTGGATGATGGGATTAATTGCACCCTCAGCAAGTTCGCTGATGTCACTAAACTGAGGGGAGAGGTAGGGTAGGGATAGGGTCCAGAGTGACCTAGAAAAATTGGAGGATTGGACCAAAAGAAATCTAATGAGGTTCAAGAAGGACGAGTGCAGAGTCTTGCACTTAGGAAGGAAGATTCCCATGCATCGCTATAGGCTGGGGACCGACTGGCTAAGCAGAAGTTCTGCAGAAAAGGACCTGAGGATTATAGTGGATGAGAAGCTGGATATGAGTCAGGAGTGTGCCCTTGTTGCCAAGAAGGCCAATGGCATATTGGGCTGTATTAGTAGGAGCATTGCCAGCAGATTGAGGGAAGTGATTATTCCCCCCTATTTGGCACTGGTGAGGCCACACCTGGAGTATTGCATCCAGTTTTGGTCTCCATGCTACAGAAGGGATGTGGACAAATTGGAGAGAGTCCAGAGGAGGGCAACAAAAATGATTAGGGGCTGGGGCACATGACTTACGAGGAGAGGCTGAGGGAACTGGGGTTATTTAGTCTGGAGACAAGTGACGGGGGATTTGATAGCAGTCTTCAACTACCTGAAAGGGGGTTCCAAAGAGGATGGAGCTAGGCTGTTCTCAGTGATGGCAGATGACAGAACAAGAACAGGCAGTGGTTTCAAGTTGCAGTTGGGGAGGTCTAAGTTGGATATTAGGAAACACTATTTCACTAGGAGAGTGGTGAAGCACTGGAATGGGTTACCTAGGGAGGTGGTGGAATCTCCATCCTTAGAGGTTTTTAAAGCCCGGCTTGACAAAGCCCTGGCTGGGATGATTTAGTTGGTGTTGATCCTGCTTTGAACAGGGGATTGGACTAGATGACCTCCTGAGGTCTCTTCCAACCCTAATATTCTATGATTGTAAGGCTTTTGTTACTGTCTCACATGACCTTCTCATAAGCAGACTAAGGAAATACAGCCTAGACTAACCTACTGTAATGTGGGTGCACAACTCGTAGAGAAACTGAATTCAGAGAGTTATCAATGGTTTAGAATCAGGCTGAAAGAGCATATTGAGTGGTTTCCTCCAGGGATCTGTCCTGGGTCTGATTCCATTCAGGATCTTTTATAAATGATCTGGATAATATCAGAGAGAGTACACTTATAAAGTTTGCAGTTGACACCAAGCTGGGAAGGGTTACAAGCACTTTGGACAGGATTAGAATTCAAAATGATCTTGATAAACTGGAGAAATGGTCTGAAATAAATAGGATGAAATTCAATTAGGACAAATGCAAAGTACTACACTTAGGAAGGACTAATGAATTGCACAAATACAAAATAAGTAGTGACCGCCTTAGATGGTGTACGGCAGAAAAGGATCTGAGGGTTAAAATGGATCACAAACTAGGTGTGAGTCAACAAATTAATGCTATTGCAAAAAAAAAGTGAATACATCATTCTGGCTGTATTAGCAGGAGTGTTGTAAGCAGGGCCGGACTGGGCTCCAGACCCCAGCGCGCCAAGCGTGTGCTTGGGGCGGCATGCTGCGGGGGGCGCTCTGCCTGTCGCCGGGAGGGCGGCAGGCAGCTCCGGTGGACCTCCCGCAGGCGTGCCTGCAGAGGGTCCGCTGGTCCCGCGGTTCCGGTGGACCTCCCACAGGGCATGCCTGTGGATGCTCCACCAGAGCCGCGGGACCAGCGGACCCTCCGCAGGCACGTCTGCAGGAGGTCCACCGGAGCCGCGGGACCAGCAAACGCCAGAGCGCCCCCCCGCAGCGTGCTGCCGTGCTTGGGGTGGCGAAATTGCTAGAGCCGCCCCTGGTTGTAAGCAAGATACAAGAGAAATTCTTCCACTGATAAGACCTCAACTGGAATGCTGTGTCCAGTTCTGGGCACCACAGTTCGGGAAAGATGTGGACAAATTGGAGAGAAGCTGGAGGAGAGCAACAAAAATGAGTAAAGGTCTAGAAAGAGGAGGGGAATCAGTTGTTCTCCTTATCCATTGAGGACAGGACAAGAGGTAATGGGCTTAAATTGCAGTAAGAGAGATATAGGTTAGACATTAGGAAAATCTTCCTAATTGTAAGGGTAGTTAAGCACTGGAACAAATTATCTAAGGAGGTTGTGGAATCTCTGTCATTGGGGATTTCTATGAACAGATTAGAAAAACACCTGTCAGGGTGGTCTAGATAATACTTAGTCCTGCCATAATGCAGGAGATTGGACTAGATGACCTGTTGAGGTCTCTTCCACTCCCACGTTTCTATGAGTGTATGATCACTGATACCTAGGCAACAGTCATTGCTCTTTCTTGTCTGTCAGAATAAGGATGAATATTGAATTACGCCTATGTTGGGTGCAGGATTTTATGTTAAAAATTATTCTGTTTAGAAACTCTAAGGAAGTTTTGTTACTGGCTGCATAAGATGTCCAGCAAAATCTCCCTCAGATTATAGTCCCCTTTGATATGTTTTTCCTCCTACATATTATGGATAGATATTTAATGAGCATTTTGTCCTGTTCTTTAGTCCAGTGGTTTTCAACCTTTTTTCATTTGGAGGTGCGGACCCCTTTGGAAATCTTCGACATAGTCTGTGGACCGCAGGTTGAAAACCACTGTTCTAGTCTGATTAAGTTTTCTGCAACAGATATCCACCAGTACCCCATCTTTAATCCATAAGCAGTCAAACTATTCTCATTCTTGTTATTTTTAATCTTTGTTGACTAACAGGTAATTGTGTTTTTGATGTGAAGTGCCACCTTCCTTCCCTTTTTTGCCCCCATTCTAGCCTTCGATTTTAACATCCAAATCATAAGACCCAGCCCACCAATATTAACAGTTCTTTGTGTGATCCCAGGGTCACTCCCCCACCATAGTGGCTCCCAGACTCGTTATTCCAGTCTACTTCTTTCCTTCCCCCCATTCTGGCTTTTGTCCCTATATATTTGAATCAAGCAGCTTCCTCTTCTCTTCTGCTGGCAGCCATGCAGCGTGGGTAATTAAGAGCATGAGAGACAGGTTTCCTGCTTACCGTTTTGGTGCCTAGCCCCACCCAACCTGGAGCAGCTGGGATCAGTCTTCTCAGGGAAAGTCCTTCTGAGCCCCCATAGCTCTGGGCTGGAGCATGCACAGTTACTGTGTGGGGACGGTGCATGTGCAGGCTGGTCAGCACTAGGAGCTGAGGGGCTTCAGCATGCTTAGGTGAGGATGGACTCTGAAGATTTTAGCTTTTTAAGCTCTAGCAACCAGTCTCTACTAAGCGTGTTCAAATTGAGATTTTTGAAATGCTTATAACTCATCCAAATTTGGGTGGAATTTCACAGGGACTGCAAAAGGCACATTTTTGACACAAGTCCAAAGCATGGGGGCACTAGAACATTTCAAAGAAAAGATTTGAAATATGGGGAAATGTATTTTTCCCTAACATCGTTCTCAGAAATTGCTGAACCATTTTGTCTAAAACAAATACATAAATAATTAGCCAGAGGCAGACATCTCCCATGGAAAACTTCAGCTCAAACAGTTAAAGTTTGGCAAAATTATAAGCAACTAAAACCCGAATCTTATAATGGGAAGTGTCAAGCAACTTTAATAGGCAGTTACCAGCGCTGCTTACAATCATCTCATACTTCCACAAGCTTCTGATTTCTCTCAGAGGCCTGCAGGTTATTATTCTCACTGGGGAGATACAGGTTTAAATCTAAAGGTCAGTGCAATTTTGTCGTATGCCATCTATATACCACAGAGTGTGTAGTTAGACAAGAGTTTTTTTTATTTCGTGGTGGAAGAAAGCTTTGTTTCCTATAATGAGGTAAGAAGGATTATTTACAGGGTTGGCTTGGTTGTTCCTGTTATCTCTCTACTCTTGGTTTGAGCCTTTTTTGAGGCCAGCTTTCTCCTCTTTGGGAAAGGAGAATAAGCTGGCTTCAATGTTTACTTAAAAACCCATGCAAATTTGAACAATCCTCTGCCTGTTCTCAAGATATTCTCAAGGACTCGGATGAATTTGAGTTAAAGAAATGGTCTAACTTTCTTGTGTGACGGGATGGTTGGTCATTTTGAGACATTTTCCCCTTTTCTTATTAGCTTATGGGCTAAACCTTTTAATTAAAGTTAAGAATACTGAGCTCTCTTGCCAACTCTACCCTGAGCCTGCTTCTCCATTTTAAAAGAATAAAATAGTTTCCTATTGTTCACTGTACTTAATTGTAACAGTGATTCAACGTTCAATTTGATGAACTTTTATTGTACTTACAATGGTTTTGATATGCTTACTTTTTCTTTCCTGACGTAGCACATCTTTTATTGAATTGTTTTCAGTATTTGTTGTTCCCTATTTCCAATTCCTCCTCCTCCAATCACTTGTATCTCTTCCTTCTTTCCTTACATTGTTCTTCTTCCCTCTCCCCCTTAAATCTGTCCCCTACTTCTCTCTTCCAGTTCATCCCCTTACTTTTCCCACCCACACTCAATCATATTCAGATGTCCTCCCTCACCTTGCAAAAAGAATGGAATGTCTGCTCTTCTCCTTGCTGTCTCTTCTTCCCTATCAGGGAAACTTGTAGCAAGCAGCTCTTGAGCCCCACTTACACCATTTGTCTGCTCTAAACTTCCACACAGTATGAGCACGTGGTATTTCTAAGCCCTCTGTTTGTCATTGTCAGATTTGGTAATGATGATCAATGTAAAATTACAATGACAGATGACACTTCTGTTTTAGCTTTAGCTTCTTCTTGTGTTAGTAAGATGGTTTAGGTAGCTTATCAACAAATATTGCTTCAGTGATGAGTCAGCAGAGTCCAGTATGGTTATTACTGGATATAGCATATAACATTTGCAGATGATGCCAAGCCAGGAGTGGTTGCAAGCACTTTGGAGGACATGATTAGAATTAAAAATGATCTTTTTAAATTGGAAAACTGGCCTGAAATCAACAAGATGAAATTCAATAAAGACAAATGCAAAGTACTACACTTAGGAAGGAAAAATCAAATGCACAGTTACAAAATGGTAAATAACTGGTTAGGCAGTAGTACTGAAGAAAAAGATTTGGGGGTTGTAGTGGATCACAAAGTGAATGAGCCAACACTATGATGCAATTGCCCAAACAAAAAAAGAGCTAGTATCTTTGTGTCATAGGTAAGGCCTGGGAAATGTTCCACTCTATTTGACACTGGTGAAATCTCAGCTGGAGAATTGTGTCCAGTTTTGGGTGCCACACTTCAAGAAAGATATGGACAAATTGGAGAGAGTTCAGAGAAGAACAAAAATGATAGAAGTTTTAGAAAATATGACCTATGAATAAAGGTTAAATAAACTGTGCATGTTTAGTCTTAAAAAGACTAAGGGGGACCTGATAAGTCTTAAAATATGTTGAAGGCCATTATAGGGATGATGGTGATCAGTTGTTCTCGATGTTCAGTGAGGATAGGACAAGAAGTAATGGTCTTAATCTGCGTCAAGGGAGATTTAGGTTAGATATTAGGAAAAAATTTCCAACTCCAAGGATCGTTAAACACTGGAATAGGCTTTCAAAGGAAGTTGGGGAGTCTCCATCATTGGAGGTTTTAAAGAGCAAGTTAGACAAATACTTATCAGGTATGGTCCAGGAATACTTGTTCCTGCTTCAGTGCAGGGTGGGATGGACTAGGCAACCTCTTGAGGTTTCTTCTAGCCTTACATTTCAATTATTCTGTATAAGAAAGCTTGATAAATAAACTAGAAAGTGGTGTTCTTTGATTATAACTGGTTCGTTCTTTCACTTTTTGGACTCTGAAGGAGTGATGGCTTGTGGTTATTGCAGCAGATTGTGTTAGGACAAGCAGCAAAGAGTCCTGTGGCACCTTATAGACTAACAGACGTATTGGAGCATGAGCTTTCGTGGGTGAATACCCACTTCGTCGGATGCATGTAGTGGAAATTTCCAGGAGCAGGTATATATATGCAAGCCAGAAGCAGGCTAGAGATAAGGAGCTTAGTTCAATCAGGGAGGATGAGGCCCTCTTCTAGAATATTCTAGAATATTTTCTGGAACAGATAGATCTAGACAGTCAATACTCAAAGAAGAAAAAAGCCATTCAGACCACTCGCTTGAATTAGAGGAAGGTAGTTTGTGATTCATGTTGTGTTGAGAATTCATCTGACATGCTGAAATTTCATTTCTTTTACCTTGCATTGATCTGGCAGAATGTTTTTCACATTACATTTGAAAATCGTGAATTGTTAGTGAAGCACAAGGTATCTTTTTAAAATCTAAAAACTTGAACCAGTGACCTGTCTCACATTATTAAATTAGCATGTAAAATTGCAGGTTGTCAAAGCTGTACAATAAACAAACCATAGAATGGTTTTGCTTGCTATTGCACTACCACTCAGTCCATTCTGTTTAGCCATTCCCTTGCTACATTAGTTTTAGCCACCTAACCAAAACAAGTTTAATGTTCAGTTGCACACAAATTGTGTGTGTCGGCGGGGGGGGTCAGACAGAAATTGACAGATTTTTTAGGTTAAAAAAAAACCTAAAGCTTTATAACTAGGGCTATCAAGCGATTAACAGCACGATTAATTGTGATTAACTTTTTAAAACAATAATAGAATACCATTTATTTAAATATTTTTGGATGTTCTCTACATTTTCAAATATATTGATTTCAATTACAATACAGAATACAAAGTGTACTGTGCTCACTTTATATTTATTTTTGGTTACAAATATTTGCACTGTAAAAAACAAAAGAAATAGTATTTTCAATTCACCTAATATAAGTACTATAGTGCAATCTCGTTATCATGAAAGTTGAACTTTCAAATGTCGAATTCTGTACAAAAAAATAACTGCATTCAAAAATAAAACAAGAGCCTACAAGTCCACTCAGTCCTACTTCAGCCAATCACTCAAACAAACAAGTCTGTTTACATTTGCAGAAGATAATGCTGACCGCTTCTTGTTTACAATGTCACCTGAAAGTGAGAACAGGCATTCTCATGGCACTTTTGTAACTGGCGTTGCAAGATATTTACATGCTAGATGTGCTAAGGATTCATATGTCCCTTCATGCTTCAACCACCGTTCCAGAAGATATGCATCCATGCTGATGACGGGATCTGCTCGATAACAATCCAATGCAGAGTGGATCGATGCATGTTCATTTTAATCATCTGAATCAGATACCACCAGCAGAAGGCTGATTTTCTTTTTTGATGGTTTGGGTTTTGTAGTTTCTGCATCTGAATGTTGCTCTTTTAAGACTGCTGAAAGCACGCTCCACTCCTCGTCCCTCTCAGATTTTGGACGGCGCTTCAGGTTCTTAAACATTGGGTCAAGCCAGGGGCGGCTCTAGGCACCAGCAAAACAAGCTGTTGCCTAGAGCGGCAAAATGTAGGGGGCGTCCCCTGCCGCCGGGGAGGGCGGGAGGCTGGTCTGGCGGACCTGCCGCAGTCATGCCTGCGGGACGTCCACCGGAGCCCGGGACGAGCGGACCTACCGCAGGCATGACTGCGGCGGGTCCCCTCTTCCCGCGGTTCCGGTTGAGCTCCCGCAGGCATGCCCGCGGCAGGTCAACCGGAGCCGCCGGACCCCGGCACTCGCCGCAGTCATGCCTGCGGCAGGTCCGCTCCTCCCGGGCTCCGGTTGACCTGCCGCAGGCATGCCTGCGGGAGCTTAACCGGAGCCGCGGGAAGAGAGGACCCGCCGCAGGACCGGGGAAGGGCGGCGCAGCGCACCGCGCTGCTTGGGGCAGCCTGATTTCTAGAGCCGCCCCTGGGTCGAGCACTGTAGCTATTTTTAGAAATCTTGCATCGGTACCTTCTTTGCGTTTTGTCAAATCTGCAGTGACAGTGTTCGTAAATCCAACACCATGTGATGGGTCATCATATGAAACTGCTGTAACACAAAATACATGGCAGAATGTGGGTAAAACAGAGCAGGGGACATACAATTCTCCCCCAAGGAGTTCAGTCGCAATTTTTTTTTAACGAACATCATCAGCATGGAAGCATGTCCTTCGGAATGGTGGCTGAAGCATGAAGGGGCATACAAATGTTTAGCATATCTGGCACATAAATACCTTGCAACGACAGCTACAAAACTGCCAAGTGAACGCCTGTTTTCACTTTCAGATGACATTGTAAATAAGCAGGAAGCAGTATCTCCTGTAAATGTAAACAAACTTGTTTGTCTTAGTGATTGGCTGAACAAGAAGTAGGACTGAGTGGACTTGTAGGCTCTAAAGTTTTACATTGCTTTGTTTTTGAGTGCAGTTATGTAACAAAAAAAGTCTACATTTGTAAGTTACACTTTCACAATAGAGATTGCACTACAGTACTTGTATGCAGTGAACTGAAAAATACTATTTCTTTTGTTTATCATTTTTACAGTGCAAATATTTGTAATATAAAGTAAGCACTGTACACTTTGTATTCTGTGTTGTAACAGAAATAAATATATTTGAAAATATAGAAAAACATCCAGAATATTTAATAAATTTCAGTTGGTATTCTATTGTTTAGCAGTGCGATTAATCACAATTTTTTTAATCGCAGTTAATTTTTTTGAGTTAATTGCGTGAGTTAACTCTGATTAATGGACAGCCCTATGTATAACCATTGAACACAGATTGTCAGCATCATGTGACAAAATATACAAAATAAATAGCCTTAAATCAAACTCTAATAAGTTTTCAAGCAGCATTTTTATTTTGCATATCTGTAAATTTCAGTTGTAATCAATGGAAATATTGTTTGTGGGTTTGTGTGTACAGTGAAATTGACGTTTACTGATAGAAGTCAAATCCTTTCGAGCCTAGATAAAAAGCATTGTAGGGATGCTGTGAGATCATCTTTTCATCCCTTCACTGAGTTTTACAAATTAAATGTGTGGGCCTCATGGAAGGTTCTGTCTGCTGTGCTCTCCCTGTAACTATTGAAAATAGAAGATGTGTCTTCATGTTGTTTATAGTTATTCATACTTTCTTTCTCTTTCTGGTTATGTATTGCTATTGGCATTCCCATTGTAATGGATTTGTGAACTTTCCATGCAAGGAAGAACACAAAATTATTTTAGCTTACCCTAAAATGTCGTCTTTGCTTCTAGGAAGAAAGTGCACAGATCCATCCATACCAGCACAAATATTAATGCTCTGAGGGTAGCCTATGTTTTTACATTTCTCTCCTCCCCTCACTCCCCCCCGTCCATAAGATTTGTCCACTGGTGTTAGAGATGGAATTTGAAGTTGTCTAGGGGGAAGGAAATGTTCATATGTTTTTCTTGCTATGCTTATGTAACCCCTCTGCCAGGCTGAATTGATAGCAGCAAGGGCTGGGTTCAATACATAGGGATCCCTTCCCCACAACGTAATGCAAACCAGCTTGAGCCCCTACCCAGTGACCTGGGAAAATCTTACACGCACACCCCTGGGCGCCTCAAGGAGGCAATACTTCCCCTCTCGCAAGCACAGACTCTTGGTGTAACAGAAAAGGTTTAATTACATGAGATAAACAACAAGCATTAAATTGGGAAAATACCTCAACTAGAGTTCACAGGTCAAACTGTGAGCAAAGACCCACCCCAGCAAATTGGGCTGTGTCCTTCTCTCTGGGCCCTTGAGTCCAGCAACCCCCAAATCACCCACAGTCCCAAAAGTCCCATAATCCAAAAGTCTCTGTCCCGGGTCAGTGCAGCCCCAGAGTTCAAGAGTCTCTCTGCAGAGGTCCCCCTCCCCAGCCTGGGTAGAAAGGGGCACCTTACGTGGTTTGGGGCCAACTGCCCTGCCTCTTCGTGGGGTTCTGCTTCCACCAGCCATCCCCGCAAATAGCTCAGCTCCGCTGGCTCTGTGGGCTGCTCCGCTCTGCCAGCTGCTCTGGTCCACCAGCTGTCCTGTGATCTGCTCTGGCTGTCCTCGCGAGCTGCTCGGCTCCACTCACCCAGGGCTGCACAAACTGCTCCACTCCGGTCTGCCAGCTGCTCTGCTCCACGGTATTGCTTCAGGCTCCCCCACTCATTAGCACAGTACTCAGTGCTCTCAGCTCAGCAAGTCCAGCTCTTCAGTGATTTCAGCTCTTAGTGATTCCAGCTCATAGTAGGGGAGCCCCAGTGCCAGTGAATTCAGCTCAGTAACCTGTATCTAGATTCTTAAGGGAATCAAAAATTAACTCTGACATTCCACAGTGGAGAGAGACATAGGTGGAACTGGTGTTTCTGGCTCACACAAGGAGCTTATAGCACCAAGTACAGATATCTGTCCCCAGCCTCTCTCCTTTCAATGGGTTTTGGAACCCATGTCCCTTGTCTGGCAAGTGCTATTTAGTTGATAATGAAACCCTCTATCATAAGACAGTTTTGTAGTTCCTCATTTACTTAATCAGGGTGACAACATTTCGTTCCTCCTGCCCCAATAACAACGAAATTGGGGGTCCCACAGCTGTGAAAATAACCATCCCATGCTGCTTTGCAGTATGCTAAGTGGGGTGGGAGTGCCAATGCAAATAACTGAAATGCCAATGCAAACACTTGAAACTTCTTTCCGCACTCCCCATAATTTACCACCAGATGTCAGGGTGGGGCTCATCCTGACTCTGCTTACACTTAATTACTTGTTTAATGCTTAGGGGGAATTAGCTCTTCAGAGCAGCTTTAGAAGTATCTCAAACTGACTTGGTCTTTAGGGGTGTGGCCACTTTCAGTCTTTCTTGACTGACAGGTCTGGTTCTGCCTCCAGGAGGAGCAGAGTGGGATGGTTCATTGTAATCATATATAGACTTTCCCATTAGAAGAAATAAAATTTTAGGTAAATTGAGATAAATTTTCCAATTATGATTGCAAGGTTTCTGCTTTCTTTGCAAGTCATGGAATAGCTGTTCTTCCTGTTCTACATAATGTGATTATAAGCAGCGCTCTGATTCTCTGCTTGTGCATATTTCAACTGAAAATACTGCTTTTGGAAAAATGGGCATTTTTTGCTGTTTTGTTTCTTGCTTCATATTTTGCTGCCTGTCATAGGATAGCAGTTGATTGAGTAAGTAAAACCTGATTTCCCCACAACCAAACCCCTCAACCAATAGCAGTCATGAATGAGTTGTAAATTAAAATGTTTACTCTACTGTACCAACAAACATTCTGTTGTTTTGCCAGTTCCAACCTTTCCCTGATCTGCAATGCAAGTTTAATTTGTCAGGTATCTTGCTGTTGTGGGATTACTGTAAATTTTCAGATCTAATATATTTAAATTAGCCTAAAACTTTGTGAAGCATAATATACCAAACCTGAAAATAGCCGTCATTCATTCATTCATTCATTCTATTCCATTTTGCACTAAAACATTACTCAGAGAAGAGTTTTATAATTTTTGGTTTCTAATTTCCTTGCTTTACCCTCAATTGTTAATGTTACTGAAACTATAGCATCTTTTCTTCATTGGACCATGCAGATTATGAACATAAAAAGAAGCACAAGGGCCAGTAATTCAGAAGAATCAATCTTTATCTGTGGACCAGGCCTACAAAACTTTGGACCTTTGACTAGCTTGGCATTATAAAGTGGGTGTCCTGCTGATGACAATGGGAAGCTTATATGAAGGCTGGGGATAGATTATGGCTCTTATTTAGTTACTTTTGTTGTGCTAATCCTGCAGGCCAGGTCCCCATTGTGCCAAATACTAGATAAATATCTAACAAAATAGACAATCTCTGCCCCCGAAGAGCTAACAATCCAATTATGAAACTATAGGCAGCAGGCAGAACCAATAAGTAGACTGGGGGAGCACAGAAATAATGAAATTATATTGATCAGCATGATGTGAAGTGTGGGTAGCATTCCAGCTGCCTAATTATGGTCGAGGCTTTTTTTTAAAAATTTTTTTTCTGGGGGCTTTTTTGTAGCCTTCACATATGAGAAGGGTTTGAGAGAGGACAGTGAAGTGATTTTGGATATTTATAGAAAGCTGCTCCCATGAATGAGGGATGGCATGGGAAAAATGCAAAGATGCCTGTTGGAAATTTATTAAAAATATGGAAGAATGGAATAATTTGTGGAATGAAGGTTGAGGTCATTGTCTTGGTACTGTATTAGAAATGATAACTAAGGCAGGAATAGTCTATGCAGGACTTCAAGTTTAATTAGCAAAGCTGCTGTTGCATTCAGTTTCAGTGGGGAAGAAACATAATGTGGGTCATCCACTACTTCTTTTGCCCTTTATTTGGTAATTTGTATATGCAAATACCTGATTTGTGCACCCATTTGGGGTGATTACATGCATAAATTAAGTATTCAGTTACAGCAGAGTTATTTAAAAATCTGGTCGTTAAATTGCCAGTTAAGACACCATTATGATAAAAAGAAACATTTGTTCATACCTACCTTAGGCCTTCTCCACATTATATGGATTTACCTCAGTTGTAGTCCTTGGTGGCTAGCCATCATTGTAGCTGCACTGGTGCAATTCCCAATGTAGATGGGCTAAGCTACTATTTGCCACAGTAAATTTATTCTGATTTCAAGTGAAGGTGAGTTTCATCAGTGCCAGTAGTGGCTTTGTCTATCTACTGTAGGCTTGCACTGGTGCTGTACACTGATGGTTGGCCATCAGTGACTACAATTTTCTTTTCAGGTTAAGACCATGTTCATCCTTCAGTTTGGAAGGTATTTTCACAATTAAGGCTACGTCTTCACTACCGGCCAGATCGGCGGGTAGCAATTGATTTCTCGGGGATCGATATATCGCGTCTCATCTAGACGCGATATATCAATCCCCGAACGTGCTCCTGTCAACTCCGGAACTGCACCAATGCGAACGGCGGTAGCGGAGTCGACATGGGGAGCTGCGGACGTCGATCCCGCGCCGTGAGGACGGTAAGTAATTTGATCTAAGGTACTTCGACTTCAGCTACGCTATTCATGTAGCTGAAGTTGCGTATCTTAGATTGATTCCCCCCCGCCCGCAGTGTAGACCAGCCCTTAAACTGCTAGAAGACATGCTTTTTACAAAAGCGTCTGTCCTGCAGGATCTGCTTCTTGCTATGAAGTTGCTTTGCTTGTTTCTGTCGCCATGAGAGGTGCATAGTATTGTCTGTCACTTCCTACTTGGAGTCATAAACTTTGATTTGCTTATGATCAGATTAATTATATTCTGCTTTGGATCCCAGTGTCACCCATACCAAGTATCTGCTTTAAATTACTTGGCTTCTATAAACAACCTCATGCAAGCACTCTGAACCCTGTTTTAACAAAGGTTGAATTTATTAGGTTTGTATACAGATTAACTTGTTTACACACATAGGGACGGGGCTCTAAAATGAAAAGAGTGCTGGGACAGTAATTAAGCAGTCTTGAAATCTGATGTTTCTGAAGGCCAGAGTAATGTTAAATAAAAATAAATCTAGTCAATGGCCTACACCTAATAACTTTTAAACACTTGGATTCTGGGAACCTTTTAACAATTATACAGTGTCCTAAAGAATGTAGCTAATACATTTCAAGGACATTGTTGATGCTTGGACTTCCCTCATTCCTCACTGTATAGGAAGTTTTAAATCTTATTAAATTAGGGAATTGAATTATTGGTCTTTATGACCATGTTCTTTTCTTTTGTGTGCACAAAGCCAATTCTAGAAACAAAATAAACAATCCAGTGCTAACGTTATGAAGTGTCCATTCCTGCTGTTGCAGCTGTTACTAAATATAAAAATGTGTTATGCTAGCTAGAACGTTTATTTCTGAGTCCTCTTTTCCTAAACTCTGCATAATAAAGTAGATCAATAATGCACTTTCTTGGCTATGAATGCTGCACAGTTCTTTTCCTGCCTATAGTACCTCTAATCATTTATCTCCTGTTACTCTCCTCCTTAGGTCTTATGCTATACCATGTACTCTGCACTTCATGCCTCTTCTCTTTATGGTTCTTCTGCCCTTCTCCAGTGCTGCCTTATATACCTGGAATATTCTTTCTGATCCTCAAAAAGAACAGGAGTACTTGTGGCACCTTAGAGACTAACACATTTATTTCAGCATGAGCTTTCGTGAGCTATAGCTCACTTCTTCAGATGCAGCTCACGAAAGCTCATGCTGAAATAAATTTGTTAGTCTCTAAGGTGCCACAAGTACTCCTGTTCTTTTTGCGGATACAGACTAACATGGCTGCTACTCTGAAATCTTTCTGATCCTGTATGTCACACAGCTTCTACTTCATATCCATTCTCCAAACCCACTTTTTTCCACATCAAACATAAAACTTTCCTGTGCTAATACTTTGAAATAATTACCTTAACTAAAGTAAAAGGAACTAAGAGGATGCTGATGCATTTCAAGCAAGTAATTACGTAATTTTATTTAATGTAGTCCTTCACTCTGCCTTGCTTGATGTTCTCAACCCTAGAATCGAATAAGTTTAGTAATGCAGGTAGATATATAAATTGGTAGAAAGTAGTGTAGTTAACTTGAAGTAGTGGAAAAGGATTGTAGAGATCAGGCTAAAACATTTCTATTGGGATTTCATATTAAATATCAGCATGTGAAACTAAGCTGATGGCTGTGTGTGGAAGGTGAAACTTACGTGTATACCATGAGAAGCAAACTCGAGTAATATTCTGTTCAAATGTTCAGAAACTATAGATGCAAAACTTTCAATAAAGGTACTGGTGCTTTTAGTGATACGTTGGGCCTTTCAGCAACTGAGTGTTGTTAGTGCAAGTAGTAAATGATAATATAACAGCAATGTAATGTGTGAGCAAGCCAGGATGAGTTCATTTTCTAACCCCATTGTAGGGAGGCATTAATGCTTTGGGAACAATACATTAGACATCAGGTGCGTAATTACTTGTTTTGTTGTTGCTGTTATTAGCTGAGCGTCCCAGAAGCACTATAAACAGCTCACAAAGCAAGTAAAGACAGCTGCTTCCTAGAAAAGTGTAAAATCTTGATTTGTCGTGACACAAATGGGGTACATAGACAAAAATGGAGTGAAGCGGATGGAACATACAAGGATGAAAATATGGTTACTCAATGAAATATGTGCTCATCTAGTTGATTAGGCTTTTTAAAAATACTTGGACCATATAAACTATGCATTCAACTGCCCTTAATTTGATCAACTATGAAAACCTTCTATCAAATTACTTAAATCCCAGGTAGCCTCATTGGCATGAGTCATCCCTTTTATAAAGACTGAGTAGTGAAGTCTATTCAGCAACAGCGAGCCATCAGTTCAAAGCTTGATTCATGAGAAGCAGCATTCTGAAATATCCCCATATCTGCTGTGGGGCAGGAGCCAATTCTGTGTCTTTCTTGATATATTATTCTGGATTAGAGTTGAGATTTTATGTTCATTTTCACTTTGATTTTTTTTTGTTTAAAAAAAAAATTCTGGTGCTATTTATACATTATAAATAAAGTAAACAAAACAAACCAGCCAAATTGTAGGTTTTTAAATTGACTCTAGTGTACCTTCACACTGATGTGTGCCAGTGATTCTACCCACTTTCATTTAAGGAACATAAAATTCACAATTGGCATATTATATACCTATTAATTCATACGCTTTCCCCTTTGCTATTATTGTATTATGGTCTTTTTCTTGCATCTTATAGGAGATTGTAGAAGTTCTGGCATTTGTCTAATCAGTTATAATCTTAATCAATGCAACATGCTTTTGATAGAAATCAATGAGCAAGCCCTAAGTACAGCACAAAAAAATGGGACCAAATTTTGCAGCAGGTACCCCGAATTATTTGGCATTAGCTCCTAACTTCATCATCAGTGTTAATTTATTATATCTCCATTTATTATATCTTTACCAAACAAGAATTACAAGTAACTTTTCTCTTTGAAAATTTCTGATATCTTAGTCATTTTGTAGTTCATTATGCATGTAGATGAGGTAGTTGCCAGCAGTTAGTCTTGAAGGGGCAAACCTCAGGTTCCATTATAACCTGGATCTAATTCCTGTAATAGAAGTTAGCTATAACAAATCCACATAGTGGGTCGTATGTCCATCTGTTTTCAGTTTGAGGGCTAAATGCTTGATAGGTTGTGATTAACAGCTACCCTGAGGTGATCTGGGTTGAAATCCTGGGCTTGATTAAGTCATTGGCAGTTTTGTCATTGACTTTAATGGAGCCAGGATTTCACCCCAATGCTGTTTTTAATCCCGTTTTGTTTTTAGTTAAGAGGATCAGCTAATATATCAGCTTGTGTTGGAGTCCTAGGGAAGACATTAAATCTGTTTGCTGACTTGTAATAATCTATATTGCAGTGTCAGTCTTCCTGATGTTGTAACATTGTGCTATCGCCGTTTCCATTATAACATTTGTAGATTAAGTGTACTGCTTTTTGACACAATTTTGCACTTGTGTAATTTTTTAAAATGACTGAGTTAAATTATATTTTGTGAGCATATTCTAAATGGTCTTTTCTCTGGGTATTTGGAGGTTCATATGTAAAGTTTAAAAAATGGCTTAAATCTGCAGAAGTTTTTTATTTTCAAAGTAGTATTACAAGGCTTTATTATGTGTCAAAGCAAAATCAACATTCAAGATCATAGTATTTCAGAGTTTTTATTTTCTGGGTAAATGATGCACATAGAAACTAGTGTGTGTGTGTGTATGTATATATGTATATGGTAGAAATGAGATGTCTTCAGTGAAGAATATTTATGCATCTTTGACTTAAAGCATTCTATTCATATTTGGAAAAAGTAATGGGGTAGTTATTTTGAAGTGCTGTGCCTTATCATTGTGTGAATCATCTACCATTGATGAATACTGATAAGCCCAGGCCTGCTTATATATAAAACATTGTCATGGAGAAAATCAGGGCAAAAAGGGGAAAAAATGTTTAGAACTAATAGAAAAGATTTTGTGTATAGTTGCTGTCCTGTAAGCATTTGGCCATACTGCCCGCTTACCTGCTATGGACTATGAAAAGTGGGTCCCCCTGGGCATGTCTACACAGCAGAGTGCATATCTGTATTTGGTCACTTGCACCTATTGTTCCTGCAGCTCTTCCTGGGTGGTGATTTTTCAGTTAAATAATTCCTGTTCCATCTCTTGAGTCAGTATCTATCTTAGATGCATATATGGTCTTCGTCATTGCAGTATCTTTTATGCATCTCACTCTCTTTTATGCATCTTCACAACACATCTGTGAGGTAGGAAAGTACTAGCACCCCCATTGTACAGATGGAGAACAGAGACGCCCAGATTTTAAAAAGTATTTAGGTGTCTAAAGATGAAGATAGGTGCCTAAGTCCCATTGAAATCAATGAGTTAGGCAATTGTGTGCTTTTGAAAGGTGCCTAGTGAGGTTATCGTCATGTTTTGGTCCCTAAATACCTTTAAAAACCTGGCCTAGAAGGTTAAGTGGCTTGCCCAAAGTCGCATAAGAAGTTGTGGTGGAGCAGAAACTTCAACCCAAGTTTTCCAAGTCATAGGCTAATATCCTAACTATTGGACTATTCTGCCTTTCTGTCACCAAAACAAGGTTAGCGGGATCACTTTAAACACATTAGATAGATTATAATTCCAGTAATTTCCACTTCTGTTTTCTGGCAGCCCACGTGAGAGGGTTTCATTGGGGTCTGGGCAGGGCCAGGGCTAGGCTGTCAGACAGGAGTTTGGACTATTTTCACACTTGGCAATTTTGTTTGCTGTTTTTCAGCAAGTGTCTTGCTGAAATGAGGTCAAACTTTAGATCTATTCACCAGATGATGATGTACATCAGAACATTGTGAAGCATTTTCTGGCGATGCACAGAGTAAACCACTTTACTCTCTCCTTACAGTTTGATTCTTAGTATGTTGAGAGGAGTTGGGGGAGTCCTGATGCCCATGAATGGATTTCTCTCTTCTGAAGTAGTCTGTAGAATCCTTAATTTACGCCAAATGTCAGATCACTAAAACCAGAGGACTGTCAATTGATTCTGCTGTTTCTGAATAATATATGAGGTATATTGATAGGCTTCAGCAAGGTTGATGAAAGTTTATCCTGTAGTTCTCCTTACTACTCCACCCTTCTACCCACAGCTTGTATTTTTTTTTTTTTTTTTTACGTAGAGGCTGGAGATCGCTCAGGTGGATTTTGAAGTGTTGAGGCAGAAACATTTTACAGATTCATTGATTAGCTTTCAGAAAGCCAGCTCTAAAATTTAATTCCATTGCTGAAGGTGCATTTTACAAGAAGGTAGCTGCAGATTATTCTTCAGCATGTACTATACAAAATCTTTACTGAATATGCTGGGCTGCACAATTTATAAAGCATGAATTTGGCCACTGGACTAGTATATACTCTTTATAAAACATGAAATAGCTGCACAAACAGAGGATGCTCAGGGGAACAAGACAGGGGGATGAGCATGTGCAATGTGTGCAGCCTACCTCTCCTTCAAATCTCTGGTAAAATATACTAATTGATGTTGCATATGTGAAGTGCATTCTCCACTCCCACTCCTTATTCTTACTCCCGCCCACCCAGCCCTCTCTTATAACTCTGCTAAATCAAATCTAGTTTTGAAATTTTTATTGTCAATTTTTCATGCTATATTTCAGCTTTTCCCCAGTTATTTTGATGCTAGTGGCAAACCATTGTAACACAAACACGTGCATGTGCACACACACTTACTTTTTTCCAGGGCTCTTGTGAAATTGAATGATTAATGTTTGTAAATCACTTTGAGATCCTCAGCTGGAAGGTGCTGGTGGTGATTCCATGATAAACTTTTCTGGCTGCCACTTCATAGTAGGGCTGGGGGGGGGGGCAATTAAGATACAAGAATTTGCCTATCTTCTAGGACACTCTTGATTTGTATAGTAAACAAGTATTTGACATACTTATTTTTTTTTTTAAAAGGCAGAAAACTTTAGAAACTAAATGAAGTTTACTGTTACTTATGATCAGATATTAATGTGTTTACAAGTACGCTGGGCTACATGAGCTTTTGTGTTGTACATTTAGCTTTAGATTTATTAATGTTATTGACTGGCTGTTCATGCAGCTTTGTAAATATTGATATCTTATAGCTTGTGCTTCAGAGGTGCTACAGGCTTTATCCCTAATACCAAATGAATAAATCAGTGGTTCTCAACCTATTTACCATTGTGGGCAGAGGCGATGTGTGCGGGGTGGGGTCAGGTGGTAGTGGTGAAGGATGTGGGGTCAAGTGCCTCCCAAGATTGGCTGCTGGGGGCGAGGGAGAAGGGCTCTGTCCCCCAGCATGGTCAGATCCAGTTCCTGGCAGCCGGGCCTGGGTGGGGAGTGGAGAGGGTGGGAACAAGCTGCTTCTCCTGCCAGCCGCTCTGGGTCCTGCTCTGTGCAGCATAGCATCTTCCTGAGAGAGTCTGGCTGGGGAGGTGGCAGCTTCTGCTCCCCACCCAGGCCCAGCTGCCAGGCACAGAGGCCAAGTGAGCTGAAGTCCCCTCTCCCTCCAGCACATTTAAGGCTCACTTGGCCCCTGGGGAAGCAGGCCCAAGGAGGGTGTGTGTGGGGGCGGCTGGCCACTGCCACCCTACCCAAGCGCTTTCAGGCAGTTGCTACACTGCACAAAGCAGTGACCTACAGCGGCCAGCTTCAACCACATGAGAAGCAGCTCCCCGCCTGGCCCAGTTGCTAGGGAGAGTGGCTGAGCGTGCTGAGGGGGAGGTGCAGTGGGAGATGGACAAAGCCTTCTCCCCCGCACCCCATGTGGGGTGGGGAGAGCACAGTGGCCCTGGGCTGGGAGCAGGGCTGTGGGAGGGTTGCTAGGCAGAGGAGACGTGTTGGGGGGGGTGTCATGTGCCCCCCCCCCTTTAGGTTGTGCCCCCTAGTATGGCACAAGTTGTCTATGATTGTGGGCCTCTCTCTCTTTATGTGGACCGCATCCGGGCGGGTTCTATTAGGGCCTGCGTGGCACTAAATAGGTTGCTGCATGGCTGAGCAGTTTACAGGGAACTTAGAGTGCTTTGGCTGTGGATGAAGACCTTTCCTTCCTTTAATCTGGCTTTTTACTCTCCTTTGCTAATTCTTTAAAAAGGAAAAATTAAACATGACCTGTTCTTTTTAAAACAAAAAAACACTTTTTTTTTTGGTGTTGTGTGAACAATTCTTGATAGGCCCCACCTGTCTCATCTGTCTAGCAACCCTCCCTGCGCCCAGCCCAGGGCCACCGTGCTCTCCCCACCCCACATTACCTTGGCGGGGGAGGAGGAGAGGGAGGCTTTGTCCATCTCCCACTGCACCTCCCCCACAGCACACTCAGCCACTCTCCCTCGCTAGGAGACGTCAGCATGAGGACGATTCTGAGGTGGACATGGACACAGGTGTTCCTGAAAGCACAGGATGTGGAAATTGAGACATCATGGCAGCAGTGGGGCAGGATGATACAGTGGAACGCCAATTCTGGGCTCGGCAAACAAGCCCAGACTGGTGGGACCGCATCATGTTGCAGGTATGGGATGATTCCAAGTAGCTGCGAAACTTTCGCATGCATAAGGTCACTTTCATGGAACTTTGGCCTGGTCTACACTAGGACTTTAATTCGAATTTAGCAGCGTTAATTCGAATTAACCGTGCACCCGTCCACACCAGGAAGCTAATTAGTTCGACCTAGAGGGCTCTTTAGTTCGAATTCTGTACTCCTCCCCGACGAGGGGAGTAGCGCCAAATTCGACATGGCTATGTCGAATTAGGCTAGGTGTGGACGGAAATCGACCTTAGTAGCTCCGGGAGCTATCCCACAGTGCACCACTCTGTTGACGCTCTGGGCAGCTGTCTGAGCTTGGATGTTCTGACCAGCCACACAGGAAAAGCCCCGGGAAAATTTGAATTCCATTTCCTGTCTGGCCAGTTTGAATCTCATTTCCTGGTTGGACATTGGGGCGAGCTCAGCAGCACCGGCAACGATGCAGAGCTCTCCAGCAGAGGAGTCCAGGCAATCTCAGAATAGAAAGAGGGCCCCAGCATGGACTGACCGGGAAGTCTTGGATCTGATCGCTGTGTGGGGCGATGAGTCTGTGCTTTTGGAGCTGTGCTCCAAAAAACAGAATGCAAAGACCTACGATAAGGTCTCCAAAGCCATGGCACTCAGAGGATACAGCCGGGATACAACGCAGTGCTGCGTGAAAGTCAAGGAGCTGAGACAAGGCTACCAAAAAATCAAAGCAGCAAACGGACGCTCCGGAGCCCAGCCCCAGACATGCCGCTTCTACGAGGCACTGCATGCCATTCTCGGTGGGTCTGCCACCACTGCCCCACCAGTGTCCGTGGACTCTGAGGATGGGATACTGTCGACGGCCAGTTCCTCGGCGATGTTTGCGGATGGGGAAGATGAGGAAGGAGATGAGGAGGAGGAGGCAGTCGACAGCGCTTACAACGCTGGTTTCCCCGACAGCCAGGATCTCTTCATCACCCTCACGGAGATCACCTACCAACCCTCCCCAGCAGTTACCCCGGACCCTGAATCAGGGGAAGGATCAGTTGGTAAGTGCTTTAAACATGTAAACTTTTATTATTAATGTAACAGGAATCTGAACTATGTGAAAAGGAGGTCTATATATATATGGGGATAGAACAGAAATTCTCCTGGGAGATCTCCACAAAGCTCTCTTGGAGGTAATCGAAAAACCTCCGCATGAGGTTCCAGGGAAGAGCTGCCTTATTGGGTGCTCCGTGGTAGCACACTTTTCCGCGCCAGGCTATCCTCAGGTACTCTGGGAGCATTGCCTCCACGAGCATGGCAGCATAGGCCCCTGGTTTGTGCTGGCTTTCATGCAGCATGCGCTCTCTATCTCCTTCAGTGACCCTCCTCAGGGTGATCTCGCTCTGCAACTCCTGCATCTAATTAGGGAAATTACTGTAATGTTACGCCTGGTCCAATGTATTTTTAAAAAATCTCCAGACAGACGGCGTAGCAGAGACTCAGCACGCTGCTGCGTGACAAGCGTAATGGAAAGCCAAAGAATCAAATGGACGCTCATGGAGGGAGGGAGGGGGGACTGAGGACGCAAGCTATTCCACAATTCCTGCAGTCTCCGAAAAGCATTTGCGTTCTTGGCTGAGCTCCCAATACCTGTAGAGTCAAACACATTGTCCGCGGTGGTTCAGGGCATAGCTTGTCAATGTACCCCTACCCCCCACCCCCAGAAGGAAAAGGGAAAAAATCGTCTCTTGACTCTTTTAAATGTCACCCTATGTGTACTGAATGCTGCTGGTAGACGCGATGCTGCGGCACTGAACTGTAGCATCCTCCCCCCTCGCCTCATGGGTGGCTGACGGAACAATATGACTGATATCCGTCGTCATCATCAGCCTTGCGGCAGATGGTGTAGTGCAATACGACTGCTATCCGTCCTCATCATCAGCCCATGAGTGCTACTGCTTCCCAGTAGACGGTACAGAACGGCTGGTAACCGTCTTCATCATAGCAACAGGGGGCTGATCTCCATCAGCCCCCGCCCTTCATGTGTAAAGAAAAGATTCTGTACTGCCTGGACTATCATAGCAGCTGGAGGCTGCCTTCCCCTCATTTCATTTCACTAACAAGTCACTGTTTCTTATTCCTGCATTCTTTATTACTTCAGCACACAAATGGGGGGACACTGCAACGGTAGCCCAGGAAGGCTGGGGGAGGAGGGAAGCAACAGGTGGGGTTGTTGCAGGAGCACCCCCTGTGAATGGCATGCAGCTCATCATTCCTGCATGATCTGACACGGAGCGGCTGTGCTCTCTGGTTCTCTGATACACTGGATCTCTAGTACACTTGCCCCATATTCTAGGCAGGACTGATTCTATTTTTAGATACCATAAAGGAGGGATTGACTCAGGGAGTCATTCCCAGTTTTGTCTTTTGCGCCCCCGGCTGATCTCGGCCAGGGGCACCTATGACAGCAGCAGAAGGTATAGTGCAATACGACTGGTAACCGTCATCTCATCGCCAATTTACAGTGGCATGGTTGACGGTACAGAACGGCTGCTAACCATCTCTGCTGTCATGCAAAAGCAAATGAATGCTGCTGTGTAGCGCTGCTGAATCGCCTCTGTCCGCGGCATCTAGTACACATACGGTGACAGTGACAAAAGGCAAAACAGGCTCCATGGTTGCCACACTGTGGCGTCTGCCAGGGCAATCCAGGGAAAAAGGGCACGGAATGATTGTCTGCGGTTGCTTTCCCGGAGGAAGGAACGACTGACGACAGTTACCCAGAACCACCCGCTACAATGATTTTTGCCCCATCAGGTACTGGGATCTCAACCCTGAATTCCAAGGGGCGGGGGAGACTACGAGGGGGTGGAACGGGGCAGAGTTTGTGCTTTCTGGATTACCTGCAGCAGGAGTGCGCACGAGATAGGTGCTGTGCATGGTCTTGTTCACAGAGACAGACTAGACTGTGTTCATTGTTCGCAAAAATGTATCTTTGCAAGGAATTCACTCCCTTTTTCCCATCACACAGCTTCGACTGTCTCCAGACCTGCCCCAGCATCCCCCTCACAGAGGCTGGCAAAGATTAGGCGGCGAAAGAAAAAGACACGGGACGAGATGTTCGCTGAACTTATGGGCTGCTCCCGAGCTGAGGCGGCCCAGCAGAGCCAGTGGAGGGAGAACCTCTCTCAGTACCAGCGCTCACACAGCGAACAGGAGGAGAGGTGGCGTGAGGAAGACAAGCAGGGGACTCAAACGCTGCTTGGACTAATGAGGGAGCAAACGGACACGCTCTGGTGCCTTGTGGATGTTCTGCAGGACCGCAGGCAGGAGGACAGAGCCCCCCTGCAGTGTATCTGCAACCGCCCTCCCCCGCCACAAAGTCCCATACCCCCCTCACCCAAAATAACAAGAAGGAGGGGTGCCAGGGGCCGTGAAAACTGTCACCGCACCCCAGCAGAGTGCTCAAGTACCCAAATTTTGAGAAGTCCTTCCCTTCCAGACTCACCCAAGCCCCAATCCCAGTTTCATCCCCTAACTGTATAGTTGATTATTAAAAATACTTTGCTGTTAATTACTGTTTCCGTCATGTTTTTGTACAGAAGACTGTGTTTGAAGGGGGGTGTGGGGAAGGGGTTTGGTAATTGCATAGGACAGTCACCTTTACCAGGGTACAGAAACGGGGGCAGGATCAGCAGCAGGTCACACACACAGTGCAGTCAGTAGGCACCCTGGTCGGTATGGGAGGTGGTTTCCATGTTTTGTGTGGGTGGGGTGGGGGTATGTGACTTTGTAGCGGGGGAGGGCGGTTACAGATCTTATGCAGCGGTCCTTGTCCTGGACCACAGAGCCACACAGCAGGGGAATCTGTAGCCGTCCTCCTCCACAACAAGAACACATAGCCCCCGCACACAGAGTCCCAAAAAGGAGGGACGGCAGGCTCCGTTGAAACAACCAGTCCGGCACTGCGGATCGCTCTAGGAGCAGGAGCCTGTCATTCCTCGAGTTTAGAGGCGGTCTTTACATCACTGCACACCCTACCCAGCACAGTCTGCATCCCAGTTTCAACCCTTTAACGCGAAGTCATTAATAAAGAAACCTTTGTTAAGTAACAAGTATTTTATTTTTACACATGTGTTGGAAGGGGGGAAACGGGGTGAATGGTGTATCTAACTGCAGAGGATAGTCAACAGTAACTGGGTAAAGAAACAGGGGCAGGTTCAGCTTCTCTGTAAAGAAACTGAACAGTCACAGGTCATGCTGCTCGCTGAGGAACCTAGCTTTCAAAGCCGCCCGGATGCATAGCGCTTCCCGCTGGGCTCTTCTAATCGCACGGGTGTCTGGCTGAGCGTAATCAGCAGCCAGGCGATTTGCCTCAACCTCCCATCCCGCCATAAAGGTCTCCCCCTTGCTCTCTCAGAGACTGTGGAGCACACAGCAAGCTGCAATAACAATGGGGATATTGGTTTCACTGAGATCCAAGCGAGTCAGTAAGCTTCGCCATCTCCCCTTGAGACGTCCAAAAGCACACTCCACCACCATTCTGCACTTGCTCAGCCGGTAGTTTAAGAGTTCCTTGTTGCTGTCCAAGGCGCCTGTATAGGGCTTCATGAGCCAGGGCATTAGAGGGTAGGCTGGGTCCCCGAGGATCACTGTAGGCATCTGCACATCCCCAACAGTTATTTTGTGGTCCGGGAAGAAAGTACCTTCCTGCAGGCGTCTAAACAGACCAGAGTTCCTGAAAACACGCGCGTCATGAACCTTGCCTGGCCACCCGATGTTGATGTTGGTAAAACGTCCCCTATGGTCCACCAGTGCTTGCAGCACCATTGAAAAGTAGCTCATTTTCTCAGCAGCTGACTGTGGAAGAGGTGGACGATAAGGTGCGAGGAGTTGACAACGGCCATAACTGCAGCGGGCTCCATGCTCGCAGTGCTGTGGCGTCCGCGCTGTCACTGACCACCAGAAAAGTGCGCGAACAGATTGCCCGCCGGCGCTTTCAGGGAGGGAGGGCGGAAGTGACGGTTCAAAGATGACAGTTACCCAAAAGCACCCTCGACACATTTTTTCCCCCAGCAGGCATTGGGGGCTCTACCTAGCATTCCAATGGGCAGCAGGGACTGCGGGAACTGTGGGATAGCTGCCCACAGTGCACCGCTTCCAAAGTTGACGCTTGCCCCGTTAGTGTGGACTCACTAAGTCGAATTAGTGTCCTTAGTGTGGATACACAAATTCGACTTTGTAAGGTCGATTCCACAAATTCGACTTAAGTTGAATCGAACTACTCTTGTAGTGTAGACATACCTTTTGTGAGTTGCTTTCTCCCACCCTGAAGTGCAGGAATACCAAGATGAGAGCTGCCCTGACAGTTGAGAAGCGAGTGGCGATAGCCCTGTGGAAGCTTGCAACACCTGACTGCTATCGGTCAGTTGGGAATCAATTCGGAGTGGGCAAATATACTGTGGGGGCTGTTGTGATCCAAGTAGCCAAGGCAATCAGTGACCTGCTAACCAGGGTAGTGACTCTGGGAAATGTGCAGGTCATAGTGGATGGCTTTGCTGCAATGGGGTTCCCTAACTGTGGTGGGGCAATAGACAGAACGCATATCCCTATTTTGGCACTGGACCACCTTACCAACCGTTACATAAACCTCAAGGGGTACTTTTCAATGGTGCTGCAAGCACTGGTGGATTGCAAGGGACGTTTCACCGACATCAACGTTGGATGGCCAGGAAAGGTGCATGATGCTTGCATCTTTAGGCACTCCGGGCTGTTCGAACAGCTATAAGAAGGGACTTACTTCCCAGACCAGAAAACTACCGTTGGGGATGTTGAAATGCCAATAGTTATCCTTGGGGACCCAGAATACCCCTTGCTCCCATGGCTCATGAAGCCATACACAGACAGCCTGGACAGTAGTAAGGAGCAGTTCAACTATAGGCTGAGCAGGTGCAGAATGGTGGTAGAATGTGCTTTTGGACGTTTGAAAGGTCGCTGGCGCTGTTTGCTGACTAGGTTAGACCTCAGTGCAGGCAATATAATCATTGTTATTGCTGCTTGCTGTGTGCTTCATAATATCTGTGAGAGTAGGGAGGAGACATTTATGGCAGGATGGGAGGTTGAGGCAAATTGCCTGGCAGCCAATTTTGAACAGCCAGACACGAGGGCGATTAGAAGAGCACAGTTAGGTGCACTGTGCATCAGAGAGGCTTTGAAAACCAGTTTCATGACTGGCCAGGCTACGGTGTGAGTTGTGTGTGTTTCTCCTTGATGCAAAACTGCCCCCTTTGTTGAATTTTCTTCCCTGTAAGCCAGTCCCTCTGCCCCCTTCGACCACAGCTGGCAAAGGAAATAAAGTCCCTATTAATTTGAATCCATGCATTCTTTATTTATTAAAAACAAAGTCAGATCGCTGACAAGGTAGCCCGGGTGGGGTAGGGGAGGAGGGAAGGACAAGGCCACATTGCTTATTGTGGCCACACTACAAATCAAAGTTGTTTGAGTGACAGCCTTCTGTTGTTTGGAAGTTTAAATCTTAACATAGGTTGTCATAATTTCAGATTTTTTCAATGGGTTTATTAAAAAAAAATTAATTCAAATTAAATAAAGCTAGTTTTTTAATCAACCCCAAAAAGTGTGCCTCCCTCCACATTGACAGTGGTTCCAGGACTCTGGTCTGGGCTTCACAGTTCCTGATCTAGGGAGAGTCTATGGCCTCCCTTGAGGCGGAGAAGTATACCAACACCTGGGCACATCCACGGGAGTCCGCATCCGACAGACCTCCAAAGACGCCATCGCGGAGATCCTATGGGACGTTGCCCAAATCGACTCCTCCCTGCTCGCCCCCTGCCAAAAGATCAATGTGCTCAATACCTTCCTGATCCCCCGCATCTCCTTCATCCTCAGGGGATTGGCTGTGGCCAAGGTGCCCCTGAACAAGACTGGCAGCACCATCAGGCAGCTGGTGAGAAAATGGCTCTACCTTCCCCAGAGGGCCAGCACTGATGATATCAATATTTCTCACATGCAGGGCGGTGCCAACGTGCCTTGGATGGGCGACCTTCTGCGACGTGGCAGTGATCACCCCTGCCTTCTGCCTACTGATGTGCCTGGGCCTGACAGTGAGGAGCATTGCGGATGGTGCCGTATGGGACATGGTCAGGAAACGCATTGCCAGGGCCCCCTGTGAGCGGGATGTTGCCACTTACCTCAGCGGCTACCTGGAGGCTGAGTTCGGGAGAAAGGGGGGAGACCTGTCCTCTCTCTGGACCTGTGCCCACAATGCCTCAAGACGTCTAGAAAAGAGGATTGGCGGCCGCTGGGAGTGGTGTGAGGAGCGCTGGGAGTACTGGTGCCATGCATAAAGACCTTGGACCACACCATCATCACCCCAACCACCAGAATGATGCTGGAAAGGACTCTGAAAGACGCCATTTGCCGCCACTACACGAGAACCTCAATTGGAAGCCGGACCAGAGCAAGGTGTTTGAGGTGACCAACCAGTGGGATGCCAGCAACCACTTCCTCCCTGGGGGCAGCTTCACCAGGTTCGCCAACTGGCAGTTTGTCCACAGGGCCCGGCTCAACTGTGTTGCCCTCAAAGGACCCGTGCTCTGTGGAAACAGGGACAAGCACTGCAGGAAGTGTGGCAACCCCAACAAGACCCTGCCCCATGTCCTGTATGGTTGCCAGCACCACTCTGGAGCCTGGCAGCACCACCACAATGCCATCCAGAACCGGCTGGTGAAAGCCATCCCGCCGTCCATGGGGAAGATCACCGTCGACTCTGCCATCCTTGGAATGGACAGCCAACTGTGACTCGACGTCGTCATAACCAATGCAGAAAAGAAGGTCCTTATGGTGGACTTCATGGCGCCATTCGAAAACAGGTCCCCTGCCTTCCACGAGGCCCAAAGGTGTTGAAATACACCCTGCTGGCCAACACCCTGAGAGCCCAGGGCTACCAAGGTCCAGATCCATGCCCTGGTCGTGGGAGCCCTGTCTGTGTGGGACCCCCACAATGAGCTAGTGCTGAGAGTGTGCGGAGTCAGTCGGTGCTACTCTTGGCTCATGAGACAGCTCATGGTGTCCGACACCATCACGTGGTCCAGAGACATCTACATGGAGCACATCACTGGACACTGTCAGTACTAGGACAAATAAATAAGACCGCCGGTCAGGAAAATAACCCACTTCCTTCCCTGACGAACCAAGGGACGCACCCCATCCATGTACCTATTCGCTACACCAATACTGACTTGGACTCTAAATACATTCTATGGGTGGCATACCCTAGATCACTTATTCACTGATTCTTTAAAAACTCCCACCCTGCAATCTTAGTCTCTGGTGGATATGTACAATGTATGTATCTTGTGACCCTTGTAACTAATACTTGTAATCTCTCATAATTCAAGCCTGACCCCAAATATACAGTACCTTCCTTCTTAACTCGTGTAAACTTGATTTTAAACATTAGCTTTAATAAAAGTTTGTATATCTTAGTTTATCCACACTTGATTTAAAGACTTAAAGTGAATGAGAATCCACCATATCTCTAAATAAGTTGTTCCAATGGGTTAATTGCCCTTACTGTTAAAGATTTGCACTTTATTTCTAGTCTGCATTTGTCTATCTTCGCTTCCAGCCATTGGATCTCATTATGTCTTTTTATGCTAGATTAAAGAGCTCTCTACTATCAGCAATCTCTTCCCCATTTAGGTGCTTGTAGTTTGTAATTGTCACCTCTTAACCTTTTCTTTACTTTAACTAAATAGATTAAAGAAGCTCAATCGCTCATTTATAAGCCATGCATTCACATTTTGAATCATTCTTGTAGCATGTTCTTGAACCCGTTCCAAGTTTTCAACGTCCTTTTTAAAGTTTGAACAGCGGTATAGGGGACAGCATTCCCGTAACTGTTTCACTAGTGCTGAATATGTAAATAAAACCATCTCCTAAGTTTACTATTTCTTTGCTGATGTATCCAAAGATTTCAATAGCTGTCTTAGCTACAACATGTCACTGGAAACTCATGTTCAACTGGTTACCTACTGTGACTCCCAAGTATTGCTTTCAGTGATATAGTTCCTCATCTTATAAATTTGACCTCCTTTTTTTGTTTCTAGATGTATGACCTTGCATATGGCTGTGTTAAAATGCATATTTTTCAAATGGGTCCACTTTGCTAAGAGATCTAGGTCAGTCTATATAGCTGACGTGTCCCCATCATTATTTACCACTCTACCAATTTTTAGGTCATCTGCCATGATTTTATATTTTAATCCAGATCATTGATAAAGATATTGAATTGTATTGGGCCAAAAATCAATCTCTGCAGGACCCCACTGGATGACCATTCCATTTTATGGTCTGTTTACCAGTTTTAATCCACTATACTATGAGCTATGTTGATTTTTGTATATTGCTAACTTTTTTGTCAGAATGTCATGTGGGACTAAGTTGCTATTTAACATTCTCCCTAGTTACTAGTGGAGTATAAAGTCATTATTCCTTTAAGATATGAATTCATCATCTTTCTTTCAATATGTAGAACACAATCCATAGTGGTAAATGACGTAGCTATGAAAGGAAATGATTTTTGAACAGTTTCACATTTTCCCCTAACATTTCTTATAGGTGGCCTTGTACAATTGTTCCGTAGTAATAATGTTGATATTAATCTTCAAGAAACACAATGAATGTTGTGTGAGAGTTCTATGACAGGAAATATTTAATACTGGATATTGGTAAAATTCATGTTTCATCTACCCTAAAGTCACTTTTAAATCCATTCTTGAGTTTTTGACATTCCGAGCAGGCACCATTGTCTTTCCTTGCCAGAGACAGTACAGTAATTTCCCTGCAAAGTGGCATGTTAAATATACCAGTTAGACTCATAGACTAAGTTTAATTTCAGTCTTTGTGATTGTATGTATATAACCTTGTAGTGTAGTACGGCCTTCTGGCTGGGGAAACATTATCTAAAGTTGTATCTGTTACTATGATGTCTGTCCTAAAAACCTCCTGCAGTCTTAAATGGTGGAAAAAGAACTGTTTCCACTGTATCAAATCTCTCCATCATACACTGAGTTAGCACTGGCTTAGTCCTGGGATTCTGAGAGCACACCTGAAGCAGGACCTCTGACAACTAAGACATTGAATGCTAATATACTGCAGAGCAGGTGTTGAGTTTTTTTGTTTTAAGTTAGGCAACTTAACTCCCTGGTAGCTCATTTGTAAATATACCTACTCCAAGGTAACCACAATGTGTTATTTCTTAGTAGCACTTTGTATGGAAAGATTTTCTTCCATGTACATTTTTTTTTCACCCAAATCAGTTTACAGTAGTTAATTCTAAAAACACTTAAACTGCATAGTGATGGAAGGCAGCTTTAGTGTTTCACATCTCTGGGATAATGCACTTCCATCTGTCCTTTAGCAAATGTGTCACTGTTTTTGCATATTGATGCTTTCTGATGAAGTATTGCTTGTAATTGAATTTTGATACTGCCTTTTTAATGGAACATTGGAGGAGAAAGTTGAGAGTTCTCTTGTGAGGATAAAGTATAAATGATGTCCTGCTTTACTTCAGCTAGTTTTATGAATTGCTGCCCAGTGCCCACAAAGATTATTTAATATTATACATCTTGTCAATGCACGAACACTTTACATATAATATTACAAGACAGCATTTACAAAGAAAAGGTGTGGGTTTTTTTTGTTTTTGTTTTTAATTACCTAGTGATTTCACTTTCTGAAGATTTATGGTTGCTGGAATTGGAGCCACAATATTTTCTGTCACTTCGTTGTTAAACTAGATCTGATCCTTTTATTTCTTCAGTGTTTCAATACTGATCCTTTTCACACCAAGCCGTTTTATGGACAGAAATAGCAACATAAGTTTTAGAGTGCAGCATTTACAACTTGATAAATAGATTATAAAGTTAAATGATAATATTTTTACAAATAATGCTGTTGATAGTGAATACTTGTTAAAAATTGTTAAAACTTCACTCATAACAGCCTTTGCAGTTGAAATTACAATGCTTGATCCCAAATAAATTAATATATTTTAAAAAAATTGAAAGCCTGTTCCATCTTTAACAAAGTATGTTTTTAAACTAAATACTGAAAAAATACTTCCTCCACTATAAAAATATATATATTATTGCCATCTTTTTTAATATACTTAATATGTAGTAAACTAGGTATGTAAATTGTGTTAATCTTTTGAAGCATATTCCTAACCATGTTTGAAAAATTGGCTGATAAAATTGTATGTACTAAAAATTGCTTCTGTCTATACTTAGTGCCTACGCTCTGGAAAAATGTTAAATGAACACTTCCCTCTTTGATATCAGAAACCACACGTTCTGTTTCAAGTGCTTGTTTATTTTTATATCTGTCTGTCTGTAATATATAATATATATTCCATTCTTTATGTACATACACTCCATGCTCTTGATATTTGAGTGTGTTAGCCAGCAGTGTCTACTGGGACCACATATGTCCTTGTGCTCCTCAGTAAGCAGCACCTCCACAGTCCATATACAGAAAGAAAATGGTGCCCAACATTTGGCATGAACTCTTACGTACATTGCCATGGGGAGGATGTCAATTTGTGGATTAGGTCTGCTGCAGGGTGGACACATTCAGGGGTTGGATGGAATTGCCTTGTGGGCTGCCAGTTGGACCAATCTGATGGACTTCAGTTTTTCCCTTCACTCTGGTATTTTTTTCCTGGTACCAAGACTTTAGGATGTCTAACCCCAAGTCTCCAGCAAAGCCCCCATGCCAGGGGACAATACCTATAAATGAGGGGCATGCCATATGCCTCTCTTGTTTGCGGGAATCCTATATCCCAAGCAAATATACTATCTGTAAATCCTCCTTAAAAAGAACGTCAAAAACCAGAGGGGCCTGTTTATAGATAGTTTTTTATTGGGCCACTCTGTGAGACTGACTTGGGATCCTGGTGCTTCTGGTCCCCTCGACAAGTTTCATCTCTTCCCAGGAGTGCTCTAGAGCTGCATTGTCCAAAGCTTTGGCTTCTGTTTATGGCAGGACAGACAAAAAGCTTTCTAAGCAAAAGGAGCGTCACTCCTTGGGGACAGTGAGAGTTGGATCTCCTGTGAAAACTTGCACTACAAACAGATTTAAATCTCCTCGTTGCTCCCATTCCAAGGAGACTTATCGGCCCAATATGGTCATTGTAAGAGTTCTGAGGGAGCATGCTACTGAGGCTTCACTGCTGTATCAATGCACTTAATTGGCCCCTATCTCAGCGCCAACTGCTTTGATGTTAACTACCACAGTACCAGCATCATTGGTACTAGCTGTTTCCCTAATGGTCACATTGATGCCAACAAAGCTATCTACACTCCCTTCAGTACCAGCTGTATAAGCGCTGACTACATTGGCACAATCAATGTTGATGCACTCCACTCTGGCTCTGATGTTTGTGGCATAGCCCTGTTCCGTACTGGTGAAGTATGTGAAACCCGGATATTTAGAAGTTTTGGAGGAACCTGAATCACTACTCTTCTCTACAAATGTGAACAGTCTGTCATTGATACTGGGACCTGCAATACCTTTGATTCCAGGTGTATCACCTGGTCTGACTGCTCCTACAGTCTAGGACCTAGACTCTCCTTGCAGTCTAGCAGTCCAGTTTTGATGCCCCCCCCCTTGGATGTTGAATGTTCTGTTTTCTCTTCACCTGAGTCAGAGGAGTGGGCAACATTCTCCTACATGTTGGGCTTCTAGGTGCTACTGTCATACTACTATTAGAAATAATAATATTCCTGATAGGCCCCTTCTTGTGATTTTTATGGACTGGGAAGAGAATCCAGAATTCATTCAACAGAGACTATTAGGTACTCATATGCTCTGGTATCCTACTCCATGACCTTCAGGCCCTTCTCCCTGTAATATTCCAGAGTTTCCTGGCCTCGGCGGGTCCATACCGACTAGAATGCCACACCTGTGTATCACCCACCCCCGACAGAGGGAGGTAGTACTCTTCCACAGCTCCACAACATGCTCCTCTCAGGTGGCTTCATGAGAACCTGCCCATTCTGAGGAAGAGCTGCCTGAAATGGGAGATCTACCTGGGCCCACAGCTATATCATCCTCAACCCTCCACTCCATCTAACCCAAATAATTTGAAACATTTTCAGGACTTGTTCAGAAGAGTAGCTGAGGCTATGCAAAGTCCTCTTGAGGAGGTGTAAGAATCCTCACATAAACTGGCATACTTCATTCACCCATGTCAGGTTTTGTGCATTCCTGATTAAACATGTCCTGTTGGACCTTGCAAGAAATGTATGGCAGACACCTGCAATTGCTGCTCCTATGTTGAAGAAGGCGAGCAAGAAATACCAAGTCCTCTCTTCGGGAGCAGAATTTTTCTATTCATACCTGGTACTGCGTTCCTTTGTACTGGTTGCAGCTAATGAGAAAACCAAATAACATAGAATGACACCAGAAGAACGAGAACCAAAGTATCTTGGTTTATTTGGCCATAAAAACTAGTCTTTGTTGAGTACTGGTCCATTTATGTATTCCACCTCTGGGTATGCATGCACACATGACTGGAGGGTTTTTGCAAGCAGTGTCTATTGGTCCCCACCTGTGCCCCAGCTCTACTTGTGCTCCCCACCAAGAGTATAAGTGGAAGGGAGGACCGACTGCCAGTTCTTTCTTATCACTTCATGGACTGAGTCAGGATCCTCCAACGTCCAGAGCTTCTCCTTTTTTTCCATCCTGTAATTATATGCAAAGACATATTATTCTTAGTTTGCTGTTAGAGTTTTTGATGGTTGTAGTTATAGAGTTAGAATCTCCACTCCAGGGAACCTTACCAGTCTCCCAGTGTGGGACTTGGATTATGCCCAGGATTTCATGCTTCAAAACCTGTGGTTTTGCCCCTGCAAGTGTGATGTTCTGTACCTCGGGGGAACACCCAGCACCGTCATGTCCATCCTTATAATATGATTGTGTGGTATCTAATGCAAAGCTTGTCATGTCGGGTGTCTTCAGAAGGCTCATGATGCACTGAGCATCGTTGTTATAATAATGTTATAGTTATCGTTGTTATACTGATGTCACAGTAATGTTATAGGTTGTAATTTCATGTATATAGTTATGAGGCTGAGAATGTGTTTTCATGGCTTAAAGCAAGCCCAGGCAAAAACTTTTGAGAAGCAGAGGGGCAGTTCACACCTCTTCAGAGCATGTATGGGACAAACCCAGCCTAGCCTCACAGGAACAAAGGATACTGGCCTAGGCAACAATAAAGGATCTGTTGGACTCTCGAGTGAGTCACCTCTCTTCCTTTGGTTAGTTTGGGACTGTGATGAGGGAATGCTTACCTGACTCTGAAGGGGTGGGGGGCAAGGCAAGAGAGAAGAAAGAACATGATAAAAGGGAGAGACATTTGCCATGCTCTTTCTCTCTCTTCCACCTCCATCTATAAACATCACCACCCAGTGACTGACGCGCTGATCAAAGGGGAGAGCCTGGCTCAATGGCAATCAGCCAGCCTGTGGTGAGAAACATCTAAATTTGTAAGGGCATTGAAAGTATTAAGATCAACTTAGAATGCGTTTTGCTTTTATTTCATTTGACCAAACCTGACTTATGCTTTGACTTATAATCACTTAAAATCTATCTTTAATAGTTAATACATTTGTTTATTCTACCTGACGCAGTGCATTTGGTATGAAACGTGTCAGAGACTCCCCTTGGGATAATAAGCCTGGTACATATAAATTTCTTTGTTAAATTGACGAACTCATATGAGCTTGTAGTGTCCAGCGAGCATAACTGGACAGTGCAAGACAGAGGTTGCTACGGTTGTGTCTGGGACCAGAGATATTGGCTAGTTTCATTCGGTTGCACGATCCAAGGAGCAGCTTACCTGCCAGAGGCTGTGCGTGAACAGCCCAGGAGTGGGGGTTCTCACAGCAGGGGAGGGAAAGGCTGGCTCCCAGAGTCAAGGATTGGAGTGACCTAGCAGATCCAGTCCAGATAACACCAGAGGGGAACATCGCAGCATGTTTTCAGTCAGCGACAACCACCAGCACTGCCTCTACTGCCCTTGGGAGGCACATATTTCTGCCAAGTTCAGTATTTGCCACTTGGGAGGTACATATTTCTGCCAAGTGCAGTATTTCCCTAGCCGAATGCAGCAGGTGCAAGAGCTCTAGCTTCAAAAAAACTTTATGGAGAAGGCAATGAGACCCCTGTCAAACCCCGTCTGTGGAGACCCCTTGTACGTAGGCTGGAGTTGGCAAGGAGTGTGCTCCCTAGTTCTCTGTCTGATTCCTGAGTGGAGAGAGGCACAGGGAGGACCCTTTGGCTGGGCCCCCTTATGAAACATACAAAAGCAGATGCCCTCTTAGACTCTCTAAGAGGAGAGATACCTTGCTGACATTGGCCTGCTAAACCCAGAGTTGTGAGTTCATTCCTTGAGGGGGCCACTTAGGGATCTGGGGCAAAATCAGTACTTGGTCCTGCTAGTGAAGGCAGGGGAAAAATGGGGGAGGGATAGCTCAGTGGTTTGAGCATTGGCCTGCTAAACCCAGGGTTGTGAGTTCAATCCTTGAGGGGGCCACTTAGGGATCTTAGGCAAAATCAGTATTTGGTCCTGCTAGTGAAGGCAGAGGGCTGGACTCAATGACCTTTCAGGGTCCCTTTCAGTTCTATGAGATATGTATATCTCCATATATTACTATTATGTATTGGATCCTGTCCAAGTTGGTCAAGTCTTCATGCCAGAAGGGCTTCCTAAGCTGCATGACAAGACACATAAGAGCAAGTCTTCTTCAGTACTGGTCTCTGCAATGACCTTGACACTAATGCAGTACCACCTAAACTGAAGCACTGAGAGCCGTTGAAATAGTCAGGTCAGAGACCATCAATACCATCATGGCCCTGTAGGGAACTGCCATCTACCACCACTCTGGTTGTGACCGATCACAACCTCAGAAAGTACTGGTGACTTGTATTATTCCAGACAATATTTTCATCCTGGACCCACAATCTCCCTTGTTATCAGGACAAATCTTAATCAGGGAGATAGCCTTCTCCCAGAGTATTTGTATCTGTGGTTCCATCCACTAGCCGCATTTTTGTCTCCACGGATCTGCTGGCACTACTGATGGACCTGGAGCCAATCTTTTCATCTTCAGTAGCGTCGGCTGTACCGGTGGAACCAGCTTCCCCTTCACCCAGGAAATTCAGCCCAGACGGTATTGAGAATCTTCTGGAACCAGCCTCGGCCACACAATCATAGAATCATAGAAGATTAGGGTTGGAAGAGACCTGAGGAAATCATCTAGTCCAACCCCCTGCTCAAAGCAGGACTACCCCCAACTAAATCATCCCAGCCAGGGCTTTGTCAAGCCATAAACTTCCAGATATCCTCCACCATGAAGGCTCCAGTAGGGGTGCTCTCCTATCAATGAAGCCATTCTGGAACCAGCTAGAACTGTGTGGCACACACCTGCCACCTGTGCCACTACCCCCAAGAGGGCAGGGAAGTGATACTTTGTGTCAGCTAAGGGAACTTAGTTCTTGTTTTCTCACCTTGCTCCAAATGCCCTAGTGTTGCAGATGGCCACTGAAAGATTCAGGCAACAACGCCTAATAATAACTCTCACAGATAAGGAGGCCAAACATCTTGACTTTACTGGGTGAAAGGTCTTTGCATCTACCAGTCTACGGTTTAGGATCTTGAATTATGAGGCCCATCTCACCAAATATGATTTTCTGAACTACTCTAGACTTTAAAGATAAACCTCAGGAGGACTGGGCTCAATTTCAAGCCCTTGTTGATGAGGGCAGATTGGTGGCCAGGACCTCTTCACAGGCTGCAATCAATGCTGCTGATACTGCATCAAGATCCTTGACAACTGCCATTGTGATGCGGTTGGAGTTGTGGTTACGGTCTTCAGGAGAATCCAGGAAGATTTAGACCACAATTGAGACCAATTCCACTCATGAAAAATGGACGAGTTTCTGCACATATTGAAAGTATCTAGGGCAACTCTTCTCTTCCTGGATATTTATACACCTGCCACAAAGAGGAAATATAAACAAACTTACAAACCAAAGCTCTTAGCTCAAACCTTTTATAAACAACACTCCTACGAGCCACCTTGCAAACGACAAAGAATGCAGAGATGAAAGATATCTGGTGCCTCCCACTCCAGCTGCAACTACCTGACCTCACCCTCCAACCAAGAAACACTTTTGACATGATACTAGAGAGCTGTGAATGAATATCGATGGCATCCGTACCCGATTTATGAGATTTATTTGAGGCCATCTAGTGAAAATTTTCCCAAAACTGGGAGGTGATATCTGTCACTCATCTGATGTTATCATCCATTCCAGCCATACCATCAAGTTTCTTCACCGCTCTCTCCCAAAGCCTCCTTGTCCGTGCCTTTTCAGGGACCACTCTCATGAGGGAATTCTCTTTCAGGCAGTACAATCTGTTCTCCCCTAAGGAGCAATACAGCAGGTACCCTCTCAATACTGGGAGAAAAGGGTTCTATTTAAAATATTTCCCCCCCAAGAACAACGGAGTCTGCATACACATTCTTGACCTGTAGTAACTCAACATTTTTATTTGCAAACTGAAATTCTGCATGGTTATGTTGGGATTGATAATACCATCCCTAGAAGAAAAAGAGACGTGTTCATGGCTCTCAATATGAAAGATGCATACTTTCATGTGAACATTCATCACGCTCATAGAGGGTTCCTCAGGTTTGTGATGGGCCTCCATCACTAGCAATACAGGTTGCTCCCGTTAGGGTTAGGTACAACTCCCTAAGTCTTCAGAAAAGTGTTTCTAGTAGTAGCAGCTCAGCTCAGACATCTTCTCCATTTTCTCATATGGAGATAACTGGCTTCTGACCAGCACGTCTTGCCTGGAAGTCTTGACATCAACCATGTCACTGTTCCATCTTTTAGCATCCTTGGGAATCTGTGTAAACATGGAAGAGTCTACCTTGACTCTGACACAGTCTGTGGAATTTATCAGAGTAACGTTGGATTCAGTCAAGACAGGCCTACCTCCTCATGGACAGATTTCGCACAATGTGTGTTCTCAAAGAACTGGTTACCCGCAAGCCTCAAACATCAGTTTGGGTGTGCCTTGCTCTCCTGGGCCATATGGCATCATGTACTTATGTAATGCTATTTGCCTGACTCCACCTTTGCCTGAAGGCTTGGCTTCGAACAGTACGTACACTGAAGAAGCACAGCATGAATAGCGTAGTGGCAACTAACTCCAAGATGAAGGCTTGATGGAGTGACCGTGGACGTGTGTGTGGGAGTTCCCATTCTGTTTCCCACATCTGACAAGATAATTACAGAGGCCTCCCTGATAGTCTGCACAATCACACAGCACAAGGTACTTGGACACCTCAGCAAGTCAGAATGCACATCAGTCTTCTGGAACTGAGAGTAGTACGAGAGGCTTGCAAAGCATTTCTACCATTCAGACAGTCCCAGCATGTTCTGATAATGTCAGACAACCTAACCACCATTTCTATCTAAATTAGCAGGGAGGGGCATGGTCGCCCCCCCACCATGTATATAGAAGCTGTCAGTTTATGGAACTGGTGCATACAGAATCACATCACCCTGTTGCCACCCTCTCAGGCACCCAAAGTTCACTTGTTGACCACCTCAGCAGGCATTTTGCCACCAGTCACAAGTGGGAGTTACATGATTCAGTAGTTTAACAACATCTTCACTCAGTGAAGAACCCTGACTTGGGACCTGTTTGCCTTTCAGCAAAGTATACTGCTCCAGAGGAGCCAAAAGATAGTACTCCAGGGTTGGTGATCTTTTCTTGCCTTGGGACAGATTATGTCAGTTATGCCTTCTGTCCCATCCCACTGCTATCCATTTCTATGGAAAATTCTAGCCAGGGCACAAGTCATCCTCATTGCCCCTAGATGACCCAGACAGTTTTGATTTCCAAGCCTCCTACAGATGTCATCCCATCCACTATCAGCGTTCAGACCTTTCCAGATCTCTTGACCCATAAAAATGGCAGGGTCACGCATCCAAACCCTGATGCTCTTCATCTCATTGGAGATCAGTATTAGAATGGACATCAAGCCTAAAATGCTACTGCTCTAAGCTGTATGCATCCTTAACAATAGCGGGAAAGACTCTGCCAGAAGATGCTATGTAGCCAAGTGGATGCATTTTTCTATCTGGGCCCAGCAAAACCATATAATCTCCAGAGATGGTGTATATTTCTGCTATTTTGGACTATCTTCTTATCCTCAGGACAGCCGGCCTTTCCCTTAGCTCGCTATGGGTTAATCTGGTGGCAATTAGTGCATGTCACTCCACATTGGATGGTTACTTAATCTTTATCCACCTGGTAACAGCCAGGTTTTTGAGTGCCTGATCAGAATCTTTCCATCAGTAAAAAAAAAACCAAACCTTCACTAGAGTCTTAATTTAGGACTGACTGTATCCCACTCTATCAGTTAGCACAGTTTCTCCACGTGAGATACAGGCTCACTCTGAGGACACGAGCAGTTTTAGTATCATCACTTCAGAAGGTATACCTGATTGATATTTGCAAGGCAGCTATATGGAGTTCCAGTCACACATTCACAGCATATTATGCCTTGGGTCCAGAACTCCTTCAGTGACTTATCCTTTGGAACAGTGGTTCTACAAGCAGCTATTCCACCTGCATCCTCGTTCCCCCTTCCTCCTTTCTGACTACTGCTTACTAATCGCCGCCAGTAGAATACACATAGGATCAGCACTCAAAGAAGAAATGAAAATTACGTATTTGTTGTAACTGAAGATCTTCAAGATATGTGGTCCTTATCCATATTTCGTTATCTGTCCTCCCTCTGATTTGGATCATGAGATTCATTTGTGGTAAAGAAGGAACTGGAGACGCTGTCAATCCTCCTCACCCCTTATGCCCTCAGTGGGGAGCACAACGAGAACTGGTATGGACCAGTGGACACTGTTTGTAAGAATTCTGTGGGCTCACACCTGTGGTGCGCATGTGTATCCACAATGGACTATGGATAGGGACCACACATCTTGAAGAACTCCAGTTACAATAAGGTAAGAAACTTTACTTTCAGTACATCTTCATTTTAGAGTTTCAAATCACCAAACACTACTGGCCTGTTACTATAATACATTTTCCATTTTTTTCTTGATAAGCTACCACAGGAAAACTGTGAGTGGTTTGCAGAAGGGCATTTAAAAGCAAGAACATCACCAAGTGGCACTGGATGCTGTTGACAGTATTTCTAATATTGTGGTCACATTAGTAGTTGTGAGAAGGGAATCCTGGCTTCAAAGTTCCAGGTTTCCACGTGAGGCTCAATCAGTGGTGGAAGATCAGCCTTTTGAGGGGCTGAATCTAAACGTTAAATGTAAGATCTGGCCAGACTGTATCCCTGAGATTTGTGCATAGATCTTGCTTTTTCACATGCACACCATGTAACGGGGCGAGGGGGCTAAAAATTGATGAGTTTTTAAAAATGGATTTTTAAAATGTAAACTACATGTTTTGTATTTAAACTGGATTTTTATTTAAATTAAATACACCTCTACCTCGATATAACGCTGTCCTTGGAAGCCAAAATATCTTACCACGTTATAGGTGAAACCGCGTTATATCGAACTTGATTTGATCTGCCGGAGTGCACAGCCCCATCCCCTCCCGGAGCTCTGCTTTACTGCGTTATATCTGAATTTGTGTTATATCGGGTGGTGGTATAACGGGGTAGAGGTGTAGAAGCTTATTTTTTTAAAAAACTTTAAAATTTAATTTGAAATTGACAATTTATGCCAAGGTCTAAACAAACTATAATATATTAAAATATTTTAAATACAAAAAATTAAGGAGTACATGTTTGCTGCTGAAGTTTGAAAGAAAGTCAAACTACTGAAGTGGTAGAAGGCGCACTGGCTAAGCACCTAATAATGAAGTTTGTTGAAGTGCTAAAACAGCTTTTGTTAGAAGTAGCTTCTGCAGGTGCAGAGAAAATATTTTCTTCATTTCAGTTTATTCAACTAGTTCAGTTCAATGACTAGTTTATGCAAAGTTAAGAAACCAGTTGAGAGTTGAAAAAGCAGGAAAGCTTGTTTTCTTCTTCCAATTTTAGCTTGTTTTCCTCTTCTAAAGACTAGGTGTGAGAGGATGGGATCTACTGGTTTTAAAATCGGAAGGATATGGGGAACAGAAATAGTATGCTCAATTCACTAACTACAGATAATACTTCCTTATTTAATAAACCAGTCAGTTTTAAATGAAAAAAAAAGTTTTGTTAAACTTTTTGGTATACTTTTTTTCTTATGTATCCACCACATTTTAAGGTTTTATTTAACTAATTAAAAAAAAAAGTGCGTTGGTTCATTTTGAACTGCCACTCAGAGCTTGACACAAAGCACAAATAAAAAAAATCTAGTAAATAAGAAATACATCATTCACCCATTTTCTAACATCATAAAAATGTAAAAAATTTAGATTTTTGAAACGATATTTTGAGATAGATCATTGCTTAAATAAATATGTTTAGATGTAATATGGCTCTGTGAGCTAAGATCAAGTGTAAGTAGTCTCTTGGCCTATCCAAGGCCGTGATCAAGTGTCTTGATGTTTTTGGTCTTTTGGCCTCAAGATGAAAACCTTGACTGCGTCTCTGGGGCCTTGAGGTAAAAATATTATCTAAGTTATATCTACTTGGTTAGCAAAATGAAGCACCACATTTAGTGCAAAGGCTATATTTAGTTGCAAATCAACATGATTTAATGATTACCAACCAGTGAAAATCAATCTTTTTTTAAGAAAATAACTAAAAAATACAAGTGCAAAACAAGATTAAAATTAATTATTAAAATCAAAGTTTCCAGCTTGCTGTTTTTAAATCATGATTAAAATCGGTGATTAAAATTGTTTTGATCTAAGTCAGCCCACCTTGCCATGTAGAAGGGGCTCAGCCAGCTCAGAAACAGCATCTTTCTCACTTCTTTCGAGGACCTCTGTACTGTTCTTGACAGGGTCAAGTTCAGTGCACAGAGAGGAGGAAGGTCTGAGGTAGTATAAGGAGGGCTACTGTTGGAGATGGTGAAGGAGATGCTCATTCTTTCATCCTCAACCCTGCTCCCATCTGTCTCCCTGGGTAACTGTTACTACTTGTTCTCTGGAGTGTTCTCAGAATCTGGGATCCTCCTTGAAGGGAGGGGGGGATAGTCTTCAGGACAGCTTTGGCTGGAAGGAATTTGGTATTCCTTTTTTGTGTCTGAAAACTTTTTGATTCGCAAACAATTAAAAATATTTTTTTTTAGATGCTGTTGGATATAATAAACAGTAAAAAGAAGAGCAGATTTAGAGTGAACATATCATTTTGACAAAATGTGTTGTCTTGAATTAATCCACAAATTTAAGAAAATGCAAATTACAAATAAATCAGTTCCTTTTTATTGATTTTGGTGTGAAACATAGCTGTCAGTTTTGATTTTAGAATATGATATGCATTGTTTAGGTTTTTAATCTATACATCTGGTAAAATTATAGGGACAGAGAAATAAGGAATTAAGAGGAAAGTAACATTCTGTATTTATTCATAGATAATGTATTGTTAAAACTTGATTATAATCTGCTTTAAGTGGCTCCAGTAGTAACTGTCTGTGATTTGATGCCCAGAAGGAATCTCCCTCTAGTGGAGTGAGATGAGAATTTAGTTAACAGATTTCCTTCTGAATATAGTTTTGATTATACTACATTATTAGTATTATTATTTTTAATGTTTCCATATAATACAGAAAGATCTGGTGGTAGTCAAAACTTTAAGAACTTCATAGTTCTAAGCATAATTTAAAAAATTGCAAACATACAAAGTATTTGCTATACAATGTAGTTGTATAGAGATTTGTTTTACACAATTCAGAATATTCAATTAAATACCTGTGCCCTATGAAAATATGTGTTATACTAGCATATTATCCCTGTTTTGCATCATTTCTTTAAAAAAACAAAACAAAGTCTAGATTTCAGAGAAAATATTTCTTAAACCATTTTGTGTGGCGTTCAGATAGGTACATAATACAGATTATAGTGTAAAGTACTGATAGTATACCAATTTTTAAATTAATAACACAATTAAAATTCATTGTTATTTACCGTATTAAAATTAACTGCATTCTCACCACCCAGTGAGAGTTCAGGGACTTAACAGTATTCTGAAGCATTCCTTCTTACTAAAGTCTGTCTTTCTGCAGCTCTTGGATTGCTGAAAAAATCAGTTGTCTGCCTCTAGTAGAATATTTCACTTGAAATTCTGTTAGTGGGACACAGTCTTGCCACGCAAATTGCCCTGAGTTGTGTAATTGCATGTATGTCTCCCACCTCACTTACTATGGCATCTATCTCCTTATAGTGGAAAAGAGTTGAAACCTGGCATTGGTTACAAAGCACTTTTGGGTGAGGTTCTTGGTCTTCTGTTGTGGATGTCAGACTAGGTGATCATAATGGTGCTCTCTAGCCTTAAAATCTATGACACTAGCAATAGCTAAGAGGCAAAAGGATATGGTTAATTACAAATTAATACCTTCTATTAGGAAAGACATTTCTGATGAATGTGTGGCTTCTCATTCATTGTGTAGGTTGCTGTAATACATAGTTTAGTAGTCATCAGTTGACTGTTTATCCCTGAAATAAGGCTTTTAAATGTGTTCATACCAAATGCATTCCTAACAAATGTTGATTATTTTTTAAATCTGTTTCGTGAGTTTAGAGCAGAGGTAGGCAACCTATGGTACACGTACCAAAGGCGGCACACGAGCTGATTTTCAGTGGCACTCACACTGCCCGGGTCCTGGCCACGGGTCTGGGGGGGCTCTGCATTTTAATTTAATTTTAAATGAAGCTTCTTAAACATTTTTAAAACCTTATTTACTTTACATACAACAATAGTTTAGTTATATATTATAGACTTATAGAAAGAGACCTTCTAAAAACGTTAAAATGTATTACTGGCACGCAAAACCTTAAATTAGAGTGACTAAACGAAGACTCAGCACACCACTTCCGAAAGGTTGCCAACCCCTGATTTAGAGTGTCATTTTTTGAGTGGTGCAGGGAAACATTCTGTCTAACTGTGTAGCACCATAACAAACAAAGCACGCATCCTGGCTTAAACAGAAATACAGTTGTATGTTAACTGAGGTACCTGAAGCCCCTGCCAATTCAAATACCCACAATTTTTGAACAAATAAACTCTTTTGCAAACATCTTGTCATCTTACTTGTATGTTTATTGTACTTTAAACACCAAATTATCTGTAAATACCTAAGGATGTGATGGATTTCTTCATCACTTGATTCTTCTCCCCCTTACCACGCTTTCTTCTTTTGAACCGCACTACCTCAGACTTTTCTCTCCTCTTCCCCTCCACGTTGCTGTCATCTACCATCCACCCAGATCCTCCCCATCAGCCCTCCTCTCCTTACGGTCTCGGACTCTCATCCTCTGTGACTTCAGCTTCCATAATGATGATCCATCCCTGACCCCTTAGCTGCATGTTTCCTCTTGCTCAACTCTTCATTTGTCCTGCAACTCTCACTTGCCAAAAGGGCCATTCACTTGACTTGGTCTTCACCAAGCACCCATCTCTCTCTCTGATCTCTCTGTTGCTGAGTTCCCCCATGTCTTTTTCAGCATTGTCTCTCAGCCCTCTGACTCTGCATTTCTATGACTTCTAGTCCATCAGTGTTGCAGACTTCTTATCTGCTCTCAGCTCTCTCCTCTTTGTCCTTACTTCCATTGATACAATTGTTGATTCAGTTCTTTACTCTCCTTCGCTCTTGACTTTTTTGCCACTCTCTCCCATTAGAAGATACAGCTCTGCTAACCCCCAACCCTGGGTCGCTCCCAAAATCTGATTCCTCTGTTCCTACTCTTGTGCTGTGTAGCATATCTAGCAGAAATCCTCTGATCAGACTGACTTCCTCCACTACAGATTGGTTCTCTCCTATTTCTGTTCTGCTATCATCCTAGCTAAACAACTCTGCTTCTCCATCTTAATTGAATCCCATGTCCTCGGTCCCAGCCGCCTATTTGTCACCTGTGATTCACTCCTCAAATTCTCCCCTTCTTCTGCCTCCACTTCTCTTTCTGCACAAGATCTTGCTGACTTATTCTAAGAGAAATTTGACAAAGTATGATGTGATCTTTTGTCTCCCCTTGATTTGCCTTCTTTTTCCTCTTCTACCACTTTCTCCATCTCTCCTGTCAGAGAGACTGGAGTTTCTCATCTACTCTCCTCCTTTATCGCCTCTTTTCACAGTGACCTGATCTCCCTTGTGTGTACTCTCATCTCCACCTTACTCTTCCCAACTTCTCACTCTCCCCTGTCTCTTTCCTTCACAATCCAAACATGGTCTCTCCTATCTTAAAAAAATAAAGAAAAAAGACAGCAAAAAAACACAACCGTTTCTCTCTCCAACTACCACCCCATTTCTCTTTTTCTTTTAATCTCTAAGCTCATTAAACATGCTGTGTACAGTCAATGTGGGAGTTCTTCTTCATCCTAGACTCTGTACAATCTGGCTCGTGCCCCTGGCACTCCACTGAAATTGCTCTTGCCAATGTCTTTACCTCTTCCAAGCCAAAGCTCAGAACCAGTACTCTATCCTCCTCAACCTGGTTCTATTGTTACTAGCATAATATAAATAATAATATTGCAGTGTTAATGGAATACACCACAAGTGTGCATGTTTTTAGTGGGATCCTTCCAGGATCTGTTCCCTGCCCAACATTGTTCAATTTTTAAAATCAGTTTTCAAGGGAAAAAATATAAACCCATTGCTGATAAAGTTTGCTGATTACACAAGGGTCAGAGTGGTAAATAGTAATGTATGTTATAGAATGATCTGGATGGCTTTGTATACTGGACAATCCAGCTGCTCTTTTTGTGTGTGGGAACTACAGCAAAATACAAGGTCATACATAAGAAAAACAAAGACTACATAGTAGTGTCTTGGAAAGCAGTGACTATGGGATAATACTAGATAACCAGTGGAACATGAGTTCCCATTGTGGTGTCACTAAAAGGGTTAACCTGATTATTGGATGTATAAACAGGGTGATACAGAATATGGGTAGGAAAATGGTGTTACTGTTGTATGTTGTAGTGAGATCATTAATGGGTGTTGTAAAAAAAGCTCCATGAGTGACTTTAGATGTGGAAAATGTGTCTTAGATGAGATAGCTATGTAGTTTATAGGTAGCTCAAATGATAAGACCTATGTTTAAGGTTGCCAAACACTTTCCATTATAAGACCCTGGTTTTGGTTGCTTGCAACTGTGCCAAACTTGACTGTCTTGGGCTAAAATTTTCCTTTCCAAGTGTTTGCCTGAGGCTGAATTTTTTTAAATGTCAGCAAAAACACTTCTTTGCCTTGCTACCAATATTATGATGCTGCCTGCAATGTCATATTTAACAACCCAACTGATCTTTTTCCTGGTGTACAGTTGTTGTCTTTTTAGAATGTTGTTGTACTGTGCTACTGATAGGTTTTTTTGTTCACATATAAATTATCTGTTGCTAATTCTAGTTGGAATTTTAAAATGTCAGAAATAAGCCAATTATATAATAAATAAAAGAATGATTTAATAAAATTAAACATTTTTTAATCATTCTCCAAATTTTCTTTGTCTCCTTAGAATGTGAAAGCATTTGCATCATCAGATAGTCTAGCCAAGGTCCAAGAAGTAGCAAGCTGGCTTTTGGAAATGAATCAGGAACTGCTGTCTGTGGGCAGCAAGAGGCGACGAACTGGAGCGTCTCTTCGAGGTAATGCTTCCTCAAGCCAAGTAGATGAGGAGCAGATGAATCGAGTTGTGGAGGAGGAGCAGCAGCAGCAGTTACGACAACAAGAGGAGGAGCACATTGCAAGGAATGGGGAAATAGGTGGAGCAGAGTCTGGACTTGGTGACAGAATTGAATCCCAGCAAGAACAGTTAGAAGAAAACAACAATAGGCTTATTGCAGTGGATGAAGAATCCACTGGTAACCACGAGGAGGAGGAGGAGGAAGAACATGGTGCTGAACAAGAGGAGGAGGTGGAAGAAGAGGAGGAAATGGACCAGGAGAGTGATGATTTTGATCAGTCTGATGACAGCAGCAGAGAAGATGAACACACTAACAGTAATAGTGTCACAAATTCAAATAGCATCATGGATTTGCCCATACACCAGTCATCTCAATTCTACATAAAGACAAAGGTGAGCAACTTAATTTAATTTTTTCTATTTTGTACTTAAGATGTTGGTTACTCAGGATTAGAAAATAAATTGCACATCTAATTTACTCTGAAATCTTTTACTGATTTGAGTATGTTATCTGCTAGAACAATACACTTTTGGGAATACATTGATTCTTAACATAATATACTAAGTCTCACCTATTAATAATCAAACTCTTTACACACATTTGATATAAATAAATAAAGCTGTTCATAGACTAATAGAAATAGAAGTCTGGAAGGGACCTCAAGAGGTCATCTAGTCCATCCCCCATGCTGAGGCAGGATTAAGTATACCTAGACTATCCCGGAAAGGCTTGTCTAATTTGTTTTTCAAAACTTCCAGTGATGATGATTCCACAACCATCCTTGATAATCTGTTCCATCACTTAACTATCCTTCAGAAACAAAGCTTTATGTATTCGATAGAATGGCATTCTTAACTTCTTTCATATCATAAGCCTACAGTCTCCCGAAAATGCACTCAGGAACCATTTGTGACATTTTCCTTCTCAAAGGAAGCATGAGAGCTTCTTTTATCAAAAGGCATCGTTCTAAGGGATTGGACATATGCACTTTGAATTAGAGACAGGAAATGGGAGAATGTTCAACTCCTCATCCTAGATAGCTTCAAGTGACATCCTTGGCTAAGTATAGGTGAAAAAATAATAGTTCAAGTACAAAGTCATCATATGGCGCTGTGGGGTTTGTGAAGAATAAAGAAATCACATTTAATAATTTAAAGGGTCATTGTCGATTTTAAAAAAAAGTCATTCTTCTGTCTGAAAATGTTGAATTTACAAGTAGCCTCTATGGGCTTTTCTGTACATGAGACTTAGTGTGCAGCAAGCCTGGGTGTGAATTTACAGTTAATCAACCTGCCGTACACTAAGTGGCTGCATGGACTTTATTGCCATGCACTAAAATTTCCTTAGGATGAAGGTCAAATAGCAGTAGATCAGAGTGCACTCAGGAACAGGATCCACATGGCTGCTTAGTGCACAGCAGGTTGATGCATTGGAGATTCACACCCAGCTTTGCTGTGGACTAGATCCCTGTATAGACTAGCCCTCAGATTATTGAAAGACTGAAAAAGCTTTAAAAGATGATAATCTTTGCTTTTAAAAGTTTTTTGTGTTATCAGTTTCACTGTTTGGTGGTGGTGCAAGTCATTTCCCAGGCTTTTCAAAAGGGAGTTTACTAATCTTAACAGCAGCAAAAGTAAACGTAAAACAGCCACAAACAGTAATGTGGATAGAGAAAGAGATTGGAGGAGAATGGCCATAATCATGAATGGTGTTGCTCCTGGGTCTGCCCAACAGATTCTTCTAAACATCAACAGCAGGAAGGGAAACTCCTTTTACTCCCTCAATAAATAAATAAAATAAAATAATTATATGTGTTATTTAAAGGATACATTGTCAGAAAACTTAATTTTAAACATTGTTTATTATCTTGAAAATATCAATTTGTCAGTGTCTCCTCAAAATCCACTACTTAATTTCAAGGTGATGGCCCTATTTTAATGTCAAATGCATCAGTACAAGCATATTGATAGAAATACTGTACCAGAATCTGTGCGACTACACTTGTACAGACATACAGACACCATTGGTTTTCCAAATGTGCAGTAGTACGTTTCAGGTATTGGTAGTTAGAATCTAAATCTCCCATTAAGTTTTTATCTATTGTGTTGATTGAGATGCTTGATTTCAAAAGTTGTTATAAGGATCTTCCTAGGTTTTTTTTAAGGAAATAATGGAATTTTACATGTACATTGTTAGCTGTCCTAAATGTTGAATCATATATCTCTGAAGAAATTCCATTTAAAAAGATGTCGTAATGGAAACACTGGCATATCATTGCCAAGTTTTGTCAGATTTTCTTGGCTCTGTTAGTCTTACAACCACTAATTCTTCTGCTGTGATGCTTTTTTCTCAACCAGCGTAGTGTGATGAGGAATGACATAACCACCTATACTCAAGCATTTTGAACTCTGTGCTGAACATACAGTATCCCTCCACCCGAAAAACATTTAAACTTGCTGGATCAGTAAGTTCAGAATTTGTAATACAACTATGTAAACAACAATACTCAATATATATGCATGCACACAGAGCAAGAGATAGTGGTTAACGGTCTTTACTTTTGCCTCTTTTTCATTTTTTTCATAATGAATACAATTTTTATTATGTTTTAAACAAGGCACATTTGATGTAAATAAGATTCTGGTGTTTGGAAAGCATGTATAGGTAGGATTTTTTCTGTATTGTCTGATAGCCACTTTTCAGTTTGATTCCGTTACTAAGACTTGAACAGCACAACAAGAAAAATTCATTTTGACTAATCTGTTTTTAAATCATCTAAGATTAAAAATACAAACATCTTCTGTGCAAAGAAACACTGCAGAAATCCTGCAAAAAGTAAAATGTTGCATCACACTCAGCTGATGATGGAGCGTGAACAATTACTATCTGAAGCAGGGTTACTGAATACTAAAAAAAAATGACATGTTTATATGTAATAGCATTTTTGAGACAAGCACAGTATTTGTGGACTCTTATTAACACTAATAAGTGTGATTTCCAGCTCTGACTATTGTAAATTGAAATCAAATGGTATATTTTTTAATTTTTTTATTTTTATCACGCGAAAAGAATACCATTCAAGTCAGATGACTTTTTCATACAAATAGTCTCAAAAAGTTAAAATGATATATTTTTACGTCTTCACATATGCTTTTCTGGGCTCATTAGGATCTGATTACTTACTGCTTCAGGTCAGATTACCTAGCTCCTTATTTGGATCTGTACATTAATTTAACTTGTTTTGTACCACCACCTTCAGTAGAAATAGTGTGTGGAATCTGCTGCATACTGTCTAAGAATCAGCCGTAAGTTTCTTTCTGTTTTTAGGCGAAACTTAAAAAGTATATTCGGTTTTGGTTTTGCAGTAATGGGATTTTTATTTTTTTTAAAAATCTCTACTGGAGTGGTAAGCTTTCTCATTGTGCCATTGGTAATACAGCAGTGATTTTTTGTTAATGTTCCAGCATTTAAAAGATTCATTACCTCCTTTGTCCAGAAGCTCATATAAAAGTATGTCTGGTCGTTCTCTACTAACTACCACTAATTGCTGGCCCCAGGGAGCTTCTTTTTTTTTTTTTTTTTTTTTTAAGTCTTAAGACTATTGTAGAACTCTTTCCTTCCTACGTATATCAGAAAACATGTAAAGTAACACTTATATTTCATGATACTAATTATGGCATCTGTTTGATTATGAATACACTTTATTACAGCTAATCTCAGGAGCATACATCCACTAATCCAGAACAACTACTAGGTTGGTCCTGTCTTCTGTAGCAGTGTAGGCAACATGTGCAATGTTTTTCTTTCTGCAAAGATAACAAGTAGCACCCAATATACTACTACCAATATACTAATACCAGTATTGTTCAGCTCATGTTAACTGTCATACCTCATTTTTAAATCCTTTTAATTTCTGTTCCCTTTCTTTTAACTTAAACTGCTGAGTGAAGTCTCTAACCTGATTTTTTTGTTTTATTTTGTTTTGTTTTGTTTCTTGTCTTGCGGGATCCTGTGACATTAAGGGAAGCTACCTCAAGATTCCCATGTAAAGATATAATGTATCCTAGTTATGCTTGCCAACTAATGTCCAGTTATGCTTGCTCCTAATATTACTCTTCCATATAAGCAATTGCTGTAGTTTCACAGGGATGTTGTGAAATTCCAGTGAGTAAAGGAGGTGGTCTATATGATTGTGAATGGGAGGGAAATTGGTTCTTCATACACTCACTTAATGTGATCTATGTTGTGAAAGAAAATTGACTGTTCAGACAGCTGAGACCAGTCAGCCTAATTCTACCAAATATTGTCTCACATCTCCATGAGGGAAAACAGAAAATAAACTCCCTTATGCCAAAGGTAGGAGGTGTTGGGGGAAATGTGAGTCTCTACAAACAGCCCCCAAGGCAGGTCCAGTGAGCAAGACGTGTAGTTTCTCTGTCTGTTCCCACTCCTGAGAAAACACCATCACAGGATGACTGTGACAGTACAGTGACCACGCTTTAAGACTCCTGTTTGAGTTCAGTAGTGCAGTGAATTAAGGTTCCCGGCACAAGGTTTGATTCTTGAGCCACAGGAAATTGTTCCCAGGTTGTTGAGAGGGAGGCAGGTGAATGGCAGCCTCTCTACATTGAGGGGTATGCCCTTCCTTTGAAGGCAGATATCAGCTTGAATTTTGGTGTCATTTTATTTCTTTTCATACCAGTGTCCTCTTTTCCAAATGGAACTTCAGTAGCCATTTCTCACATGCCCATGCAAGTGGAGATTTTGTCCAACGCTGATCTTTTGCAGGGATAGAGTTCCAAATAGCATTGTTGGCTGTTCTTCCCCATCCTGTGGGATGCAAAAGGACTCAAATTTTGAAATCCAAGTAGATAAGCCTTCAGAGAGCTGGGGAATTGTTAGACAGCAAGCGGTTGTTTTTTCTCTCCCTGCCTTTTACGAAATGGAAACCTATTCCATCTATTCTATAGACTCAAGTGACAGGAAGCTGTCATCTACTACTGGATATTGAAGAAATGATCAAGCTCTTGTCAAGACCTTCCTTTCACATAACAGCAGTTTCATGGTTTCGCTTCCTGGAAGTTTTCCTAGAAGAGTTGTTCATAGGCTTGGCAGATCATCAGATGCTTATTTCAACATTCCTGGTCTTCCTTCTCACCAAAATGTGCCTGAGTTTCCACAATATTGAGGTTTTCACATGAGGGTGGCTAATGGGGATCCTAGCTGCAGCACTTTAACAGAAAGGTGCATGTCTGCACCTGTACTTGGATAACAGGCTAATGTGAACTCCTAAAAATCAGAAGCCAGGTCTACAACGGAAAGGATTCAAGAATATGGGGACATAGGTGAGTCAGCAACCATGAAGAACACTTTGACTTCCTTCCAGAAATTTAATATAGTTGAGAGTTTGCTTCATTATTAAAGTGGTCAAGATGTTTCTATCACATGCAACAACAAAGTTCAGGGAATGGATTACTATTTTTATAGACCGGGGTGGCCAACCTGAGAAGGAGCCAGAATTTACCATTGTACATTGCCAAAGAGCCACAGTAATATGTCAGCTCTCCCACCCTGCTCCCAGTACCTCCTGCCCACCGGCAGCCCCACTGCTCAGCATCTCCCTCTCCCTCCCCGCACCTCCTGATCAGCTGGTTTGTTCCGTGCAGGAGGCTCTGGGTGGGAGGGAGGAGGAGCGAGGCCATGGCAGGCTCATAGGAGGGAAGGAGTGGAGTGGGGACAGGGCCTGTGGCGGAGCCAGGGGTTGAGCAGTAAGCACCCCCCAGCACATTGAAAAGTTGGCACCTGTAGCTCCAGCCCCAGAGTTGGGGCCTATACAAGGAGCCGCATATTAACTTCTGAAGAGCCTTATGTGGCTCCAGAGCCACAGGTGGGCCACTCCTGTTATAGACATATTGAGTCCTACTGTGGGAGTATATCCAGATTCAGAGTTCTAAGGTAGCTTGTCAGGACATAAATCAGTGGGTGTGTTCTTTCTAATGAGTTATTGATGTCCAAGACTTCTCTACCTTGGTTACTCCTTGTCCCTCCAGAATTTAAGGAGAAAACAGGTTCAAGATGGAAACTCTCCATGAAGATACCAGAAAACTTTTAGAGAGAGAGAGAGAGAGTGAGTGTGTGTTTTGTGAATCTAAAGGATATGCTCAAATAAGCGTGTATGCTATCAGTCTAACCCAGCAAATCCCAAATACATGCATTTTGGCTTCTCCATCCCCTGGGTGGAGTTAAAAGTGCCTTCTGATCTTCCATTATTCAAGCAGTTTTCTGGTCAGTGTTCTCTTGGAGAATTAACTCAGCCAGATATATGTAGTTCTTCAGCAGGATGACTCTACTACCAAATGTTGATTTTTCTGTGGTGGGATCATTCTCAGATTAAACTGTTTTTTTGTTTGTTTAATGCCAACCTACTTATATTGCCCCAGACACCAGGAACAGAGTATTTGGCAAATGGGTGTGTGCGCACTCTCTCCTCTTCCTTTGCGTTTAGAAGACCAGACAGAAATTCATTGTCCAGATTGGCACCAGAGTTTTCTATTCTTCTAGAGGTTTCGTTCAGGGAAACATTGAGGTCCCTACAGTTATGGACTCCTGCAGTTGAAATAGCCAGACTTAATCTGACTAGAGGTTGATAGGATGGATTTTTAAATAATCTCAGGCAGATTTTCAGCTGGTGTAAATTGTAGCACTAGTGACTTGAATGGAGCTGTGATAATTTGCACCAGCTGAGGATCACCTCCCAGCCCTCGGAGTTTAAATATCTGCCTTAGGAACTCTGAACAAGGCTTGCGAAGATTTCATTTAGCCCTAAAGAGACTCAAGCCTATGGAGACCTAGGTTGTATTTGCCGGTCAGACAAAATGATCCTATAGTGGAGAGACTGTTCGTTTCAAGATGATACAGAAAGCTTGTAAATGAAATTAAACATCTGCTATGCTGATGTGAAATTCTTACTGAGTTATTTTCAGTACTTTTGCAGGATTTTTGTGGATGGATAGAATTCTTTTTATAACGAGAAAAAAAATTAGTCATCTGTTGTAGTGAAAAGTACTGTGGGTGTGGTGTGTATGTGGGATCTGTTGTGTGACACTCCAGATATTGGTAGAAAATCAAAAGGGAAAACTAAAATCTTTGTGGAGAGATGGGGAATCAAGGATTCATTACAGAAATAATGATCCTTGAGAAATTGGTTCTTTATGTACAAGAAGTAGACATAATCCAGGAAACCAACTCCTTAAATGTTTGCAGTATATGTATATTATTTTAACATCACTTTCTATTTTTTTTCTTTTGAACACCAGAGGGCACAATCAGATGCTTTATTGACTGTGCATTCTGCTGGAAGCTGTTTAATGTGTCTTGATAAATGGGCTTTCCTTTGCATTGCTGCTAACTATTAAAAGTACAATTTTTAGCCCAGAAATAAATGTTTGTCATACACAACACTGCTTTTGGTTTTAATCTGTGCAGAAGGGTGTTTTCCAACATAAAGAAACCTATCCCTGCATTTCTTTTAAGTGTGCTACGCTTAAAGTATTTTCCAGATGGCTCATGTATTAGGACTTTAATGTGTATCTTTTTTTTCCTGGAGTACAAAAAGTACAAAGTGAAGTGAATACTTAGTATAAAAATAAATAAAAATGAGCAACTCACTTTTTACTACTTAATTTTTTTGGTAGTGACCAACCCACAGAAAATAGAGATCAGTTGATTCTTCGTGCCTTTAGTTCTTCTTCGAGTGATTGGTCCTATGCATTCTAGTTAGGTGTGCGTGCCGCGCGTGCACGGCTCTTCGGAAGATTTTTACCCTAGCAACTCCGGCGGGCCGGCTGGGCGCCCCCTGGAGTGGCGCCACTATAGCACAGGATATATACCCCAGCCAGCCCGTCTGCTCCTCAGTTCCTTCTTTCCGCCCGTGACGGCCGTTGGAACAGTGGAGCGCAGCTTAGCTGACCTCCACTTCCCTAGCTATTCTCTGTTTATAGCTGTAGTTAACTCTGTTTGTTTGTAGAATAGTATAGTGTATTTATTTTACAGGGGTTCGGGGTTTATCCTCTTCCCCTCACCCGGGGCCGGGTCCGATGCCCGGTCCACAGGGTTTTCTAATGCTCAGCCGGCCATAAGCCGCTGCCGACAAGAGATCTTCTCCTAAGTGCCTCGAGGGATCTTACCTCACAGATAAGTGCCGCATTTGTGAGGCCTTTAATCCGTGAACAAGGGGGAGCGGGGCTTTCATTTTAAACAGCTCCTGAGGGAGGCAGCGCTGGCTCCGACGTACCCTCGGCATGGATCCCTCTCCTGGAGGATGAAGAGGCACAATATCCTTGCCCGCTGGTGCCTAGAGCCGCCCCTGGCTAGGAAGTTGTGTCCGAGCCGCCTGCTCCGCAGCCGAGCGCTATGTTCAGTGGGATCGCCCGGCACCGATGTCTGCTGCGGCACCGACAATATCCGCACCATTAACTCCGGCCAGGCAAGAGCCGTCGAGTCCGGTGCCGGAAAGCTCCCCGGTACGGACCGTGGTTGAGCTCGCTCTGAAGCTGCGTCTGAGCTGCCTGCTCCGCAGCAGAGCGCTATGCTCCGTCGGATCGCCCGGCACCGACAATGCCCGCACCATTAACTCCGGCCAGGCAAAAGCCGTCGAGTCCGGTGCTGGAACACTCCCCGGTACGGACCGTGGTCGAGCTCGCTATGAAGCTGCATCCGTGGTGCGAGCTATGGTCGAGCTCACTATTCCCTCCACGCCGGAGACAGTGTCCACGGCGAGGGAGCTGATTGCAACGACAGCATCTGCGCTGCCTCAACCCCCGGCACCGCCGGTGCGGGTTACATAGTTGATGGGCAAGCCTGCCTTGATCAGACCACCCTACGTCGGCACCGCAGAGTGGCACCGTTCAGGGTCGCGGTCCCGCAGATGTTCTCGGTCCCGTCACCGATCTAGGTCTCGACGCCGCTCACAGTCTCGGCACCGTTTTCCATGTTGGTACCAGTGGTACTCGCGGCACCGGTCAGCATCCCGTTCGCCGGTCCGGGGCACTCAGCTCCGATCCAGCTCCCGGCACCGCCCCAGGCACCGGGACGCCCATAGCCACTCCTGATCATCGAGCCTCGCACCCGCGGTCGACTGCCCGGCACAGCTTCGGTGGCAGGTCCCGTTCTCGGTACCGGTCTGTCTACCGGTACCGATACCCGCTGCCGCATCGAGCGACGTCAGTTACAGACGGAGACTCTACCAAGAGCTTTTCAGCTCCTCCAGGGCCATCCAGCCACGCATCAGTGTCGTCCCGTGCGGACACTTCATATGCGTAGCACTCTGTTTTCCGATGTGCCCTCCAGTGTCTTCCAGGAGACCTATCAGTGGTCATTCTGGACGCCTTGGGTGTACTACCACGCCAGAGGCGTACCAGTGATCCCATCTCGCTCCGTTCCCTCGGAGCTCTGGGTGCCAGAGGTGACAATTAGTTGTCCCCGTCCGACCGGTATGGAGCAACCCCCGGTTCGGCACCGGGCTCCCAGATCCCACTGGATCAGGAGGTCGTCCAGGAGCTCGAGCCACACAGGACCCGCTTGTCCCTGGCCTTTCTTCTTCCCCCTCCCCAGATGAGGCGGGGGTAGGAACATACCCCTCCGGCCCTCCTCTAATCGAAATGCGACCAGCCCCTAAATCCAAAGAGGCTGGGCGTGTGGTCTTACTGGGCCGTAAGATGTACCCGGAGGGGGCCCTGCAACTTCGTGTAGCGAACCAGCAAGCCCTGCTTATCTGCTACTGTGGGTGGGGGTGGGCAAATGTACAGAGTCGGTTCTTCGGAACTACCGTCAAGAGTTCGATGCCCTCCTGCAGCAAAGGACGGAGCTGGAGAGAGCTTCCCTCCAGGCCTCGTTGGACGCAGCTGATTCCGCTGCCATGACTCTGGCCTCGGGTGTTGCCATGTCGCGCGTTTCATGGCTCCAGTTGTTGAGCCTTCCCTCGCAGCTGCGGCACGCTATAGAGGACTTGCCCTTCAATGGCACAGGCCTGTTCTCTGAAAACACTGGCCCTAGGCTGCAGAACGGGCAGCAGGGTCACTTTGCTCTCTCTCTCTCGGCATGCACACGCCGGTGATTCAGCGCCGACGTTTCCGTCCCCAGCCTCCGCTCTTACCCTGCGCCTTGACAATGTCAGGACTTGGCCAGCGGGGGTGGCTTACACGGTCGTGGCCATCAATCGGCACCCCAAAGGAGCCGAAATTAGGGTCCTTCTGACCACCAATGGGGCAAAAGCCTACCCATCCTCGCCCCTCCTAAGGACCCCTCTCACGAGCAATTCCTCTGGCAAGCGGTGCGGACGCTCCTCTTCATTGGAGCTATTCAGGAGGTACCTAAGGGCGAAACCTAATCCCCTAGGCGAAGGGTGGTCTCAGACTTATCCTAGGCCTGCGGGAACTCAACAAGTCACGATGCAGATGAGTTCCGCATGGTACCCAGGGCGACCGTCATCCCATCCTGGGATCCTGGAGACTGGTACGCCACCCTCGATATGAAGGGCGCATGTTTTCCCGTCGCCATTTCTCTTCCACACAGAAGGTACCCTCGGTTTGGGGCCTACCATCGTTATTCCCAGTATACGGCCCTCCCGGTTGGTCTCTATACAGCCTAGGGGTATTAAAAGTGCATGGCTGTAGTCGCCGCCTTTCTTCGCCACCGTCAGATACACGTTCTCCGTATCTAGACGAGTGGTTCATTCGAAGAACCACCGGGCCCCACTTACCAGTCATGTGGGCATCCACACGAACCTATTCCTGTGTCTAGGCCTGATGATCAATAGTAAATCCACTCTGATTCCCACGCAGGGAAGGGAGTTCATTGGGGCCGTCCTGGACTCCACACTCGCCAGAGCCTGCTTACCTCAGCCTTGGTTTCAGGCGAGGGTAACACTTGTCCAAGGTCTACGGACCTTCCCGCCAACTTGGGCTCGCACTTGCCTAAGTTTCCTGAGTCACATGGCTGTCTGCACGTTTGCAGCCAACCATGCCAGGCTTCGCCTCCGTTCACTTCAATCGTGGCTCACCTGGGTGTGCCACCCGGGCAGAGATGGCATACTCGTGATCGTCTCGTTCCCCCCGTGCAGCCTAGGCTCCCTTGACCGGGAGTCAGCGTCCTCCCTGGTGTATCCAGGGATGCTGTTTCATTCACCCCTCGGGGTCCCTCGTGACAGACAGCCCATCTCTCGGCTGGGTGCGCACCTGGCGTAGTTTCGCACTCACGGCCTTCGGTCAGCGCAAGAGCTGGCCTTACACATCAGTGTCCGAGAGCTGAGAGCAGTCTGCCTTGTGTACCAGGCGATTCAGCTGGCGGATCATCTCAGCAGATCCTTCCTGTCTCACAAGTGGTAGTTTCCTCCGGTCTTTATCTATTCCGTTTTCCAGAAGTGGGTCTTTCCCCGCATAGCCCTCCTCACTCTCGCGAGAACGGAAAGAGAGAGAAATTCTCCTCGTTCCAAGGCCTCTCCCCAGGCTCGGTCTTGGAGGATTTTCCTGAGGTCGTGGACCAGCCATCTGCCGTACACTTTCCACTGTCCCCGCTGGTTCACAAGGTCCTGCTAAAACTCCGCAGGGACAGAGCGCCCCTGATCGTGATCGCTCCAGCGTAACCTGGGCAGCACTGGCACACCATGTTGCTACACCTGTCGGTAGCAACCCTCTTGGCACAGACCCCATGACGCGGGATCACGGCAACCTTCACCACCCGGTCTTGTAATCCCTGCACCTCACAGCAGGACTCCTGCGTGGCTAAACCGATCCGAGTTACGTTGTTCTGCCTCGGTTCTACAGGATTCTCCGGGGTGGTAGAAAATCTTCCATTCGGTTAAAGTATCTGGCCAAGTGGAAGCGTTTCACCTGCTGCTCCGAAACGCGCAATGTTTCTCCCGCCGAGGTCCCGCTCCATTCCATCTGGTTCCTCAGGTCTTGGAGCATTTATACCTCCCCCAGTGGGTATAACTCCCCCCCCCAGTGGGGCCCCGCCATAAACCTGGCTCTTCAATCTGGTTCTAACCAGTTTTATGACTGCCCTATTCGAGCCAATGTCAACATGCTCATTGATATACCTGTCCTGCAAGACAGTTTTCCTGTAGCCTTTCCTGTGGCCAGACGAGTCTCCGAGCTTCAGACTCTCACAATAGGCTCAAGGTATACTGTGTTCCTCAAGGACAAGGGCAGTTATTACCACGTCCGACCTGCCTCCCTAAGGAGGTGTCGGCCTTTTATATCTACCAGGATATCTTCCTTCCCGTCTTCTTTCCAAAGCCACTCTCTTTCCAAGGAGAGCAACGGTTGCCCTCCTTCGACATCCGTAGGGCGTCCGCAATCTCTATCCAGCGGACAGAGCCCTCTCGTAACGCCCCCAAAACCTTCATCGTACCGGCATACCGGACGAAGGGCATACCTATCTCCTCCTAGAGGATTTCATCTTCAATGACGTTGTGCATCCGCATCTCCTCTGTTTGGCCCATGTTCCATAGAGCCACCTTGCTGCACATTCCGCCAGGGCTCACGCTTCTCAGCTGCCTTCCTGGCTCGCATTCCCTTTCGGGGGATGTGTTGTACACCTACCTGGTCCTCGGTCCACACCTTTGCCTCATTGGTCCAGGAGTCCAGAGCTGATGCAGCCTTTGGCTTAGTGGTTGCGTTCTGCAACATCTAACTCCGACCCTACCGCCTACGTAAGGCTTGGGAATCACCTAACTGGAATGCATAGGAGCAATCACTCGAAGAAGAAAAGACGGTTACTCACCGTAGTAACGGTTGTTCTTCGAGATGTGTTGCTCCTATCCATTCCAGACCCGCCCTCCTTCCCCACTGTCGGAGTAGCCGGCAAGAAGGAACTGAGGAGCGGACGGGCCGGCTGGGGTATATATCCTGCACTATAGTGGCGCCACTCCAGGGGGTGCCCAGCCGGCCCGCCGGAGTTGCTAGGGTAAAAATCTTCCAAAGAGCCGTGCATGCGCGGCGCGCACACCTAACTGGAATGGATAGGAGCAACACATCTCGAAGAACAACAGTTACTACGGTGAGTAACCGTCTTTTTCTGAGACTTCCAACAGTTGTGTCAATGATGTAACCAGACTCTTAACTGAGTAAACCAAATGAAGGTTTGTCAAAAAGGAAAGGTGTTAAGAATTGCTTAAATCTGGCTATGAAAGTCATTGGTGATATGGTCTGTTCTTCTAAATAGCTCTTCCGTATCCCCGGTCTGATTAGTGCACTTCTTCTTTTCCCTCTTTTAATGCAAACAAATATTAAACTTTTATTTTGATTTCCAGTATAAGGTGTCTTTAATTTTGTGGCTGGTATAGAATATAGTGGCAAATGGTAAGTATCTTGGGGCAACAAACAGATCTTCCTCTATATACAGAACTGAGCACACTAATAATATTCAATAAAAACTGATTTGTTTACACATCAAAGTTGTGTTCAGTGATTTTTATAACTGCAAGTCAGACTTACTTTTAAGTAATCATAACTGTTAAATTATTTCTGGATAACTCTTACATAATATTAGAAGAAAAACGGAGTTATAAAGTAGGTATATAATTAAAGCTTTGTATTGTTTAGAATAATCCTGACTGTTAGGTGTGGAATTTTGTTTTTTATTTTGTATTGGAGTGTAATTTAGTGCATACTTGAAGGTTAATACCAGTCAAAATATAGAATGTTTATTACTTTCCTCATTCATACAGTATATAGATTAGTTGCTAAAATTTCAAATAATTGTGTTTTAGCTGTGCAGCTGTCATTAAATTACTGTTATGCTTCTATCATATCACAGATACCAAACTGGTTTCACCGTGCTAACATCCTTACATCACATGGATGTAAATCGAATTAAGACATTCAGTTTTCCCTGTGGGTCTCCTCCATTTGTCTTTTTGTCTGGTGTAGAAAAATGAGGTGCCTGCGGTGATGGCTGTGTGAAGGGTCTGGGCTGTCCTACCTAAGAGGTCCCAAGTTCATCCTCACCCGCATGCAAAAGCATCTATTTGGGGCAACCTAAACTTGCATATTGAACAAATCTATATTTTGGGAAGACCTGGCTGAGCCAAGTGCATCATATGGAGTTCACAGTAAGTCATGATGAGGGCTTTGTTCCTTTTTTAACACTAAAGCAACATTATTACCTGCTATGCTCAGCCTAGTGGCAGCACTTACCATTACAACACTTTCTAACATATCAATTTGATCCAAATGCCCTAGGACTGCCAGAGGCCCCAGAACTACTTGGAACCTTAGAAATGTTTCATGAACTTGTCAGGTCCCTGTCCACTATGCATACTTGGTTAAGGAAGAGGAATTTCATTAGCCTGGAGTTCATTGTGAAACTCTGGGAAGGCAATTTAAAAAAGCATATTATGTAACATTAAAAATATCTGTGTCTCTCTTGATAATCTTGATACAACCAAAAAGTATTAAAAATGTATTGGGTTCCATAGAGGTTGCACAAGATAAAGGCCTTATCCTCTGATGTTTGTTAGTGCTGTAACAGAGAAAAAGAAACCCTGAGGCATATTCTGTGGGACTGTTCAACCATCAGGCAGCTCTGGAACACAATGGACATGAGTTAAGATAGTGCTCAGCTTCAGCAGCCAAACCTCAGCCGAAAATTATATCCTAGGTTATTAACCTGTTAAGCTGGGTTTAACTCCGCCAAAAAGACTTTGGTACTTGAGGGCTTCAGTGATCATTAAGTGCATGATTTTACAAAAATGGAGTGGGCTTATGGCCAGAATACAGCAGTGGTATTCAGGCCTGTCAGAGTTAGAAGCTAAAGAAAGAACAGCTTACCCCTGCAGAGAACAGTTACATGAATTTGAAGAAATTTGGACCCCATTTCTAGATACATTTTGATAAAAAGATTGAGAAGACTCAAAGAATGTCAGACCTCTATTCCGCATAACCCTCCTTGCCCCTCAACCCCTTCCTTCCTTCCTTCCTCTCCCTATTCATGTATGTCTTCTCCTATTTCATTGCTGTTACCCCCATCCTAATATGTTATGTCTTTGTAGTATTGTCTAGGTTTGTATTGCTAGGTCTTGCAACTTTAACAAGTTGTAAAATTTCATAATGCCGTAATTCTACCTGTGAAGCATGCGTTATTTGGAAACAATTAACCTTTTTGTTCTTTCTATTGTCTGTGTCTTTAGGAAAATCAGTAAACTAATCACAAAAATGTAGCTTTTTAAATACTAACGTATTTATGAAAGGATTACTGATTCTCAATTTGTCTGCGCATTTTGTTGGTATTTTTAGATTCTCTGCGCACACACATTAAAGAAATAACTCCAAAATTATGATTATGTACCCTTTCTGTGGCTAGGGATGAGATAGCCTATAAAAACAGCTTTCTAAGAAGAATTGGTCCCAGGGAGCAAGTTTCACATGTTGATGACTCTGGCTAAGAAGCGACCCCATCTCCTGCCTGCTACTATCTGAGGTGGGCATATGCTCCTCCCTTTTGCATTCAAAGGTGGGGGGTATGTTTCAGTTCCTCTTACAGGTAGAGCTAGGCCCATACTAATCGTTGCTCTGCTAGTCTTGTCAAGTCTATAAATGGAGCAGGAAGAGTGCTAATTGATTCATGGGGCATGGATTCTGATTTTTACAATGACAGGTAACTCTTACAGTGATCCCTGCCTGAAATAGTCTGTGATTCATAAGAACTTAGCTACTGAGTAGCTCTCTCAAGGAAAAAGTTTGAAATCTCTAGCTATTAATTATATCTGTTACATTAAAATGTCACGTGCAGTTACAAGAAATATTGTCATTCGTTCTATAATCTCTGCTATTTTCTGTTAACCTTTTTGTGGTCCCCATACTGCTTTTCTCTATGGTTTCCAGAGGTAGTGCTTGAAAGTTGAATGACAAATGACTGAGGGTGTGTCTACACTAGAAACTTAAGTCAACCAATATTAGGTTGACTTACAGCTACTGCAGTAATTACTGTGAAGCTGCGTGTCGACGCTACCCTCCTTTAGTTGGTGGTGTTCTTCCTCACCAGGAATGCTTCCGCCGACCTATGAGGGGCTGAGTAGGAAGTTGAGAGCCTGGTCTCTCAGCTCCACTGCCGACTCCCTGCTGCTCTACAGGCTCCCGGGGGACTTGCCCCTCCCCTCTCCAACCATGTAATTAACAAGATAGCCAATGTTCCCGGCCGGGGGCAGGGTGCGGAGCGGGGAGGAAGCTGCTGGGGGTCCCGGAGCAGGGTCCAGCTGCCCAGTTCTCTAGGGGAGTGGGGTGGGGGGGCAACAGGGCTTTAGCTGCACAACTTTCTTGTCAGTTTCATGGCTCCTGCCTAACAAGACAGCTAACAGCCAATGTAAGTAACGGAGTGTCTACACAGATGCTGTGTCACCCCAGTTATGCTGACATAAGTCCCAGGGATGTAAATATTGTTTTAAAAGTTAACTGTTTAAATGATTAAAATTATATTGTTTAAACGGTTAACTGATTAAGGGGAGAAGGGCTGGGGTTCCGGGGGCCGGTGTATGGCGGGAGCTTGGAGCCGGATCTGGCAGGGCCATCCAGCAGCCGGGGGTTAATGGGTTAAGATCAGTTAACCCAGTGGTTCTCAAACTTTTGTACTGATGACCCCTTTCACATAGCAAGCATCGGAGTGAGAGCCTCCCCCCCTTATAAATTAAAAACACTTTTTAATATATTTATATATTTAACATCATTATAAATACTGGGGTATTGTGGTGGAGGCTTTGTGGTGGAGGCTGACGCTCACGTAATAACCTCATGACCCCCTGAGGGGTCCTGACCCCCAGTTTGAGAACCCCTAGGTTAACTGATAAGCCTAATAAAAGCCAGACCTGCTGCTAGCTGTTTCTGGGGCGCAGCGCAGTGTCAGAACAGGTAGAGACTACTAGTTTTTATTGGCCAGCCACCAAGGCCCCTCGGTGCTGAGCAAGGCAACCCAGTGCCTTGCGTTCGGCGACCCAGTACTAGGTCGCGACCTGGACTTTGAAAACCACTGAACTAGACAAGATATTGCAGTTTTTACTTCCATGCAGTTAGTTGAGGTTAACTTTATATCCCCCTCCTGGGGTTTACTTTGACTAGCTACATCGAGATAAAAGCTACAGTGCCTCGTCTGCACCAGTTTACATCAAGATAGCTAACGTATTGTAAAACCACACCTTTTTTTGCTGTGATGACAAAGCCTGAATCTCAAATGCATGTATTCTGTTTTTCTCTGATCGTCACTGCCAGACTCAATCAACGGTTTCTTGTGAAAATTGATTCACTCAAGACAGGCATGTGTGGTTCTTCCTCTAGCTTATCTGTTAGTCTGTTTGTGCGGAGACTGCCAACACCTCCTCCAGAAGACAAAATGCTAACATCTCTTAAACTTTTGTCAATAAATCATCTCTTGAATCAGAATCTCACAGATTGTCACTGTCTCTAATCTCCAGTTTTTAAGGGAATATTATTGAAAAGGTGGCAATAATTAGAATCTTCCATTATATTGATTCCCTGAGCCTATATGAAGCCCTATTGAAACCTAAAAATAGAGGTATCACCACCACCTAGGTTGCTATGGCAGAGTACTCTGATATAAAAGTGGTCTTAAAATACTAATTTTTCTTAATTTAATTACCTGAAACAGTGTCTTGTAATGAATACAAACAGTATTGTGTGTGTCAATTGTCCTTTTTTTAAAGCATTTCAAGTGAGATTATTTAAACCTATCAATTATACAGCTATATGGTAATAACATTCATAAATGTAAATCATGAAAATGAGTCTGAGGAGATTTTCAGTATGCTTAAGAAGTACACAGTGATACATGGCTTGTCTAACAAATACATTTGGGAGCTCTGCCCCACTTAAAAATGCCATTTGTTCCTTATGTTGTTCTTGGCTATGTGGCAGGTGCTGTTGGCTGATGTGATCATTAGCCCAAATATCTCTCGACTGGAGTGATACAGCTGTATTTATCTGTGAATGTTGCTCTCAGAGTGTGGATTTAAAACTGCTTTGCTTTTTCTGACTTGGCTTAAATTGACATTACTTGTTATGAAACTCAATACAAATGGTCAGTCGAAGTGTGAAGAAAGTAAAACTTTTGCTGGTGAGTTTGCATTATACGAAAAAACAACAATCACTAACAATTCATTCAGTGTTAGCTTTATATTTTTAGTAGTTGTAATTGTTTTACAGATCCTTATGTTGAATGAAACCAATAATCAATGTGATTAAGTTAACTCATTGCTTCTTATATGGAAGTGGTAACATATACTTGCAAAACTGTTGCATTTGGAATTGTCTTGCAGGGGGGTTGGTGGTTCCTGAAGGCCAAAGCTATGTTGAATGGGTACATCAGGACTATATTTTATCCAGTGGCATATTTGTTACTGTTGTCAGTTTCAGTAAAGTAGTAGTATAAAAATCTCTCTCTTTGTGAACATTTATTTTCCAGTTTATCTGAATATATGTTGTCGTGACAAATGGTAAGTAAGTAGTAATATTCACATTTCTTTAAACCTGACTGTGCATAGTACAACTTTCCTTTTGGTATACATTTTCTATCAGTTTTCAGTTCTGTGCCATGCAATCTGCATATTTGGAAGCAAAACTATTCCAGGTAAATCAGAGGAATACTTGGATAACAAGTAGCTAATGTGTGTCACAGAGGAAAGAAACATTTTGACTCTTTATTTAATATCATAATTATTTCTCTTTGGTGATGTATGGTATCTGAGCTGTACCTAGGGTGACCAGATGTTAAGGGGAAAATATCAGGACCGCCAGGGGGTGGGGTGGGTGTTTTACACTCACCCGTCCGGGAGTTTGATGGCAATTTGGCAGAGAGCCCTTCAGTCGCGGACGGTCTTTAGCGGTATTTTGGCGGCGGGTAATAAACTTTGCTGCCAAAGACAGAAGCACCCGCCGCCAAAATACCGCCAAAGACCATCCGTGACTGAAGGACTCTCTGCCAAATTGCCGCTGAAGACCAGGAAACAAAATATCGGGAAAAATTGCATCCCGACGGTACTCTGGTCGGGACGCGGGACAAACTCCTCAAAATCGGGACAGTCCCGATTTTATTGGGACGTCTGGTCACCCTAGCTGTACCTGAAGTTACTTATATCAGCGGCTATTAATGATCAATAAAGCCAGAATAGTTTGTGATGTCACTTACATTCTGTATAGATTTATTCTGTTGCTGTGAATTTTTTTGTTTTCTACCAAAAAGCCATGTGAACATTTAACCACTGAGTCAATTGGGCAAGTTTAGCTTCCTTCCCCCCTCACCTCCACCTCAACCCGTACATCAAAATACAGAGAGTGTGGGAAATACTAAACTTTACCCCTCACAAATCTTGTAACTACTCTGTGTGAATTAAAGCCTCTTGTTTGTTGGATAAATATATGCTTAATTCAGTTGTTCATATCTTTTCTCGAATTGTGTGGATAATTTAAACAATTCACAAATTGCAGTTTTCCTGATCACTTGTGAAAATTTTAATTTTAGTATTGTAACATTTTTGTACTTCATCCTAACCTGGTAATGTAAATAATTTAGTATATGGGTTACTAAATAGTAACATTTGGTTTATATATGACTTTATATAAAAACCTGTGTGTGTGTGTGTGTGTGTGTGTATCAGCGTATTTTTTAAATACACTGTTAGTTTCTTTTTAAATTGGCTAGCTCACACATGGGTCCCACTAGTTCTCCATCACAGGAAGGGCAATAGCTATATATTTCATGAATCAGCTGGTGGAAAGCACAGAACATACTTCTATCAGGCATTGATGCTGTTCTTACTCCCAGTTCTCATGGTTAGTTGGAAATGGTTGTAATGCCACCCATGTTGAATACTTCCAAACCTGACTGTATAGCAGTTCCTTTTCTCTATGTAAAATGTCACTTGTCTTTACTTAACTCGTATATTTGGTCTTGGCTTAACAAAAGCTGTGACTTTCTCAGTCAAACTTCATTACCTGGCCATGTCTTACATAAAACTAAACAAGCAAGTTCTGAATTATAGGGTTGTTCAGTTTTTGGAATCAGTGGCTGCTATTCTCATCTGTGACATGGAAATATCATTTTGTTAACACTTACTAAATTTTATCATGCCCACTCAGTCCATGGTCTCTTTCTGCCAAAATGGACAGTGTTACAAATACTTGATATAGATATAGACGCACCATAGATTATCAGCAGTACTGAAACCCATAATTTTCAACACAAAGCCACTGCCACTTGAAGTAAAGTAGTAATACTGTTAGCTGTGAGGAAGTAACAGTGTCTTATTTTTTTTCTATATAGTCCAGCCTTTGGAAGGAGACTTAATCACACTAACATTTTGAACTGGACTGAGACGACCAGTTCACTTCACGTAGACTATGGAATGTGCCTATGATGAAAGCTACTTGTGGTTGCTGCTGACCTGAATATGGTTAACTATTTACTCAGAGGCGACATATGCTGAATACCCTCTTACTAATTTCATGAGCTATCCAATTGTCCCTCAGTCAAATATAATTTAAAAAAAAACATATAGTACTTTACCTTCATTAAAAAGTCTGAGTAAAGTGTAACCCTGAAGATGAAAGGAATAACTATAAAGTGATACAGCTAATTAATTTAATGGTAGCTGTCTCAGGTGTTCGATTTTTGGGTCTGAAACTCATTGTTCCAGCCGAGAGTGATTCTTCTTCTTCTTCTGTTCAAGTCTGGACTTTATCAGAAATTAGGCTGTTCTGAAAGACTGATCTGCAGCTTTCACCCTGATACATCATTTTTGACCACAGGCAGCAGTTCTTGTCCAAAAGTATGGAGGCCAAACTTCTTTTAAAAAAGCTGCTGTTGCTATTACACAAATCAACCATCAAGTACACTCAGGACTCCTGTGCTCTGGGGAGCCTGAACTGTCATCCATAATCTGTCAAAGTTTACAAGGTGGAAGGAGGAGAAATGTAGAAGCAACTCCTAGTAACACATCTCGTTTGATTCCTTGAAGTGTTACCAATTAACTCAAAAGTAGATTTTAGTCTTTTTTTTTTTTAAACTTAAGAGGTAACCATTGTTGTACTTCATAGGAATGAATGACGCTTGAACAAATGAAAGAAAGCAAGAGTTTATATGAAAATGTAAACAAGGGGAAGGTAGTAAAAGCCTGGGACAGCCCAGAATATCAGCCCTTTCTTGGGCTACCTGCTTTTTTCTGTAACCCAGACATTCTTTACTTTGCATATTTTGAGCTATTATTAATAGCCTCACACCCCTTTGCAGTATGCTGTTAACCAGCTGAGAAGGATTATGTAGCTTAATTTGTCACTCTCATGTGAATGCCAGTGTAACAATTGGTTATATTACATTTGTTAGGTTTTATATTTATTTTATAGTTGTAAAAAGAAAAATTTTATCTTGTGGTCTTGTATTTAAGGTCTCTAGCAACAAAATGAGTTATTTTCTTTATACATGTTAATAAACCGGATATTTAATGCTAGTTACATGTTCAGCCTTCCATTTTGGCATTGGTTAAACTCCAGAAATGGATGGAACTATGCAAGTGAGGGCCTTCCTGTATTGTCTTATTTTATATAAGAAATATTGCTTTAGTCTGAATGAAAGGTGGCGGGACAGCAAGTTATACCACCAAAGAGTTACTGAACAATACATATTGAGACTGACATTAACTAGTTATTTTCATCCTTTTAAGACCTTCTTAGGGTTGAATTTTATAGTGAGAAGAGTGAGGGAAATCGTAGTTTTATTTTTGAATGCTGTTTTTTTTGTACCTAATTCTACATTTGTAAGTTCAACTTTCATGATGAAGAGATTGCACTAGGGTACTTGTATTAAGTGAATTGAAAAATACTATTTATTTTGTTTTTTACAGTGCAAATACTTGTAATAAAAAATAAATATAAAGTGAGCACTGTACACTTTGTATTCTGTGTTGTAATTGAAACCAATATATTTGATGATGTAGAAAACATCCACACATATTTAAATTAATGGTATTCTATTATTAACAGCACGATTAATCACGATTAATTTTTTTAATCACTTGACAGCCCTACTTTTTAGTAGCCCTTCCTAATGAACATTGATATGCCCTATTAGTGATTTTCAGTATTGTCTTGGGACTCTTGAATGCATACATATTAATTCTTCTTTTCTTGTTAAGTTCACATTTCCCTCCCCCAAATGTTAGGGATTTGACCTTTAACCCATTGTTATAATGTTTTGAATGACCTGTCTACCTGTTTTAGCTTGTTTTAGTTTTCTTTTACGGTGCAACCACAGCATAAATAAATAATCAGCAACTGAATTCTTGGATAACAACTGTAGGAGTTCTTTTTAACAGCTGGTGGAACCCTGAACAGACCAAAGAGTTAAACTTAATCATCAGACAAATCATGTTATAGCCAATAAAGATTGGCCAGACATTTCTAGAATATTTGTAAAATGTAAGACGATGCAGTTGGGTTTATGTTACATATCTGAAATACTTCGTCAAATATTTAATGAAGGAATGAAGGCAAGTGCATTAAAATAGTTTAGAAAAACAAGAAGGGGAAATAAAGTAAAGCTAGAAGATCTGTGGATTTAAAATAATTAAATTCTTTTATAAAGTCCTTTCCCAGTTACAAATGATATAGTATATTCATCTAGTGATGGAAAAATTCAAGAAGAATGTAAGAATAAAATAGAATAAACTTTAATATTGTCTATTAGTTAACCACGAAGTGGAAAGAGTAACTACCATAATTTGTATTTTCCTTGACGTAATAAGGAAAAAATGAACATTATTGAACATTCATTCATTTACTTTTGACAAACTGAGTACTGGTTACTAGGAAATGGAAACGTTTATTTTTGTTTGAACGTATGCCCAGTTTTCCTTCCGCGTGTGAGTGTGTGTGTGTGTGTACAACATAGTAGCATGCACAAAAGATCTCCCTGCTTCCCATCAAAGATTTAACAGTAGCGGTCTCATAATAATGATTAAGGGTGAAATGTGCAGAATTTAAATCTAAAAATTCAGGGTTTTCAGTATCTATCTGGTCATTATTCTGTTTTCTTATCGTTTTCCTTAGGTGTTGGGAGGGGGACTTACTTTTTTTTAACTGCTGATATGATCATTCCGTTACTTATCCTTGGCCTACACACAGGTTTTGTACAGTATAACTATGCCAGTTGTGGGTGGGTGTTAACCATTCCTCTAGTCTGGAAGCAGTTTACCTATTTCCCTGCCTATACAGAAACAAGCTATACTGGTATAAAGTACCTTCATAGCAACATAACTGTGGGAGTGGTACCACATTAGCTATATCAATTTAAAACATTACAACTTTCTAGTGTAGGGAAGCCTTACTGGAAGCTTGGCTGATGAAAAGCTGGTTTCCACTCAAAGTCAAAAGACTGGTTCTTGCACATCTGTAGGGAGATGAATGAGTTGTGGACAAGGAATAAGACTTCTGTGTAATGTCCAGTCAGACAAATCTAAGGCTTTCCAGAATTCTCTTATAGCTCACTAAGTATACAACAAAATAGCTCCAAATTGCAAATGGGAAGAGGGGGAGGTGGAGGGGGAGGTGGTATATTTGTGTGTTTAAAAAAAAAATGGCGAGGTTGTATTTTACAATGTTGCAATGCTCTATTTTAGCCATTAGAGGGCAACTGTTCACCAATGATAAGAACTCTGGGAAAAGCGTGGTTTGGTTTTGTTTTGTTTTTCAACTTTCCTGTATCTGTAAATGATTAAGATAGCTCCTTATGGGGGAAAAATCACTACATCAGTACATACTTCACTTTTTTGTTTTTCTTTATTTTCTCAGTAATTATTAAAGTTAACATTTCAGAATTGGGTAGCTAAAGTTACTTACCTCTAGCAGAAGATTCTGTAAAATTTCAAGCTGCTTGTTAATACAGGTAAGCCAAAATCCATTATTCTCATAAATACTCACTGTACTGTTTTTAATGGATTCTTCTTGGTCAGTTAGGCTGAAAGAGTAAGCCCATTTAATAATACTTACTCAGTCAAAGAAAATAATTTTTTTCTATAGAGCCCTATTAGTGATCCACTTTCTATTTCTTCAATCCAAAGGTAGTTCAAAGTTCTATCACTTATTATGTATCTTTATTTCAAAGTAGATTCTCTTCAGTGCTGTGTCCAGGAACTTTGTGGTTTTACAGGGTCTAACCAATGCAGGATAGCATTTGATGACAAACTGAGACCAAAACTTTCAAACACAAGTGCCTGAAGTTAGGCGCCAGAATCAATGTTTATGTACATAAATAGAAGTCACCTGATTTTCAAAGAAATTCCTTTTAGATTTTAATGAAAATCAATGGAAGCAGCTTTTGAAGATCAAGCTACTTTCATTTATTTGCCAGCATTTTATAGCACTAAAACTCAAATTTTCAACTTATCCCACATATGCACATATCTAGTGGCTGGTATAAGTAACACATTCCTATCAGTGTTAGGAGAGCCTTTCCATTTTCCTCTGCTTCTTTCACCCACTTATTGCTTAAATTAGATTGTAAGATTTTCAGGCCAATGACATTCTTTTCTTTTGTGTTAGTGTAGCACTGTGGGGCCCATATACTGATTGGATACTCTGTATTAGTGTCCATACTATGAGAAATAAATAACATTATCTGCAGTCCAGTAGTATGTAATAAGCCTGTGAGAGTGGAAGAGAAGTGGATATGTAGAAATGGAATTGGGACAACTTGCATCAGTTCAGTTAGTCAGTATTATCCCTGAGAGAAATAACATATTCAAAAACACAACAAAACCAACACACACACACACAAACCACTCAGGGCTTGTCTAAACTTGAAAATTAATTAAGGTAGGGTCTGAACTTAAAGTGCAGTAGCTATTCCGAATAACTCCATATGTGGACACTTTTTTTTCTTGAACAAGTTATTTATCTTAATCCACTCTGAAAGTGATGATACCAGCCTCCATTGCGCACTTGTTTGAAAACTTAACAAGTGCCTTTTTGCTTTTTCCCATGTTGCCTCACAGTCTTGGGTGGGACTCCCTATGAACATCAGCAAAGCTACTGTATTATGCCTCCTCAAAACTCTTTTGCCATGAGACCTACAAAAAAATTGATAAGGCTGCTGGTGTTGAGAGATCACTGCCTATCATTCTGACCAGTATTATCTCATTGTTTCCTTGTACTCCCATCTATCTGTATCCATCTATTTTCTCTTGTCTCAGCCTTGTCAACGCTACACAGTTTTTGTCAGCAAAAGGCAGCTTTTACAAAGCTACTTTTGGCAGCAAAACTCTGCTGTTTTGCCGACAAAATAAAACCACCTCAACAAGAGACATAAAGCTTTTTGCAGCAAAGATAAAATGACAGAGCATCAGTGTAGATGCTGCCATTTGTTATACTGACATAACTGGCCTCCACCAGTATCCCACAATGCCTGCGGTGACCGCTCTGCTCACTGTTTTGAACTCAGCTGCTCTGCAGGCATGCACCCCTCAGGGAAGACCATGGAAGGAGGGATTGAGAAACCTGCATCATGTGACACTGCCCCATGAGGCATTGCAAAACCTTCCCAAAGCACCCTGTAGCCAGTTGCAGTGAGATAGAGAGCAGTGCACTGTGGGTAGCTGTGTTGATGCACGAGTTGCAAGTGTGGATGTGCTCTGCTGACACAAGGAGCATAGCGTGGACATGCAACAGCGATTTAATTACAGTGCTTTAATTAAAGCGGCACAAGTTTTGTTGACAAAACTCTGTAGTGTAGACAAGGCCTTATACTGAGATTGTAAGCTCATTGGGGCTGTGTAGTACAGCACATAGCACAATAGGGTCTTGGTCTATGACTAGGGCTCCTACGGGCTATGGTAAAATACTACTAATACAACTAAGGCCTTTTGAAAATGTCATGTGCAGGTAAAACATTTATTGCCTTTACATTTATGCAGTTTTTTAAAAAGATTGAGCTGGAAAAGTATCAGGCGTGAAGGGTTAAAGTATTACCAGAGCTCTTCTTTCATTTTTACATTGTTAAACATTGGAGGGTTGTGTATATAGGTGAGTGCATAAAGGGACTCGTAAGATTTCTTAAGGATCATTGCACCAGGCACTGCATTTCACACAATACTAGGTTTGACTGTATTGTGATTGGTTTTTATCAACAGTGTCCTATGACATGTTCACAGAATTAAGATAGCTGTCACAATTTTTCTCAGGAAGGTTTTTTAAATTCAAGTAAAATTAAAAAAAAAAAAGTTTTCGTACAACGGATTGTCACAGAGTAGAAATTACCATGTAAACATGGTAAATCATAGCAAAAGTTTTTTTTGACTAAATTTATCTTTCACTATTGAATGTTTTTATAATTTGAGTAAACTGATTACAAAAATCTGGAACATAATGGTCTGCATTGCCAGTTCTCGTGAAGAACTAGGTGATTTTGGCTGAGGCTAGAGTCAGTCTTTTAATAGCATGAGAAGCTGCAGCCTTCCTGCAAGTTTCAGCCCTTTCTGAGGGGAAACCCCCTCTGATAGGTTGGCTTCCCCACTTGCCAGTCTCCTGGGGAAGAGCAGCCATTCAGGGTTGCTGCAGGAAGCAGGCAGAACTCTTCCCCCTCTCTGCTCATGAGCAGACATTATTTTGACAGGATGAGAAGAGAGAGCAGAAAGAGACCAGCAGCTCAGGATGGCTCTGGGTCTCAACCCATCCCTCCATCCATGAAAAATGAATCTGCTCCTGCCTTTTCTGTCTCTCCAAAAGCACACCTGGGAAAGGAGAAAAGACCCACTGCATCTGGCTTGGTTGGGGAGGAGAAGAGGTGAGGTTGAGGGGGCAGAAGTGATGTGGGCACTGAGGAGAGGTGGTTGACGTTAAGGTAAGCAGAATTGACGTGGGAGCTAAAGGATGGTCTGATGTGGCAGAATTGATATGGGGACTACAAGACAGAATTAATTGCTGGACTGTGACAGATGTGAAGGGAAGGGGGACACAGAATTATTAGAAATTTGGGGGCTAAGGAGAGGCTGGAAAATGCCACACCGTCAGGCAGCCAGCAGAGCTTCAGCTGTGGTGGCCAAAATCATCTTAATAAATTAGCAACACTAATTGTCTTTCGATCATACACAAACTCCCTCTGCTCACCTTTGGGCTAATATATTTTTCGAGTTTGATTTGTGATTTTTTTTTATTTTTACTTTTAGGGTTGGTAATACAGGGTTTCCGTGTAGATTATGGATTAGAAATAGCAACGTTGTGAGATAAGCTTTTTCTTTATTTGGTCAACAATCTTCATTTAAACATTGAAAGTCTATAAGAAGAATCGTTTTCTTAAAGACCTGAAGGCTTTTGTGATGGGATCCCTGGGGTGCAGCCTGGGACTGTGGGAACGCTGTGCCCGCTGAACTCTCTGCAGCCTGGGCTGTCTCTCACAATGCCTTGCTAGTGACCAGCAGCAAACCCCTCCAGGTGTTGTTATCACTCAGCACCAGGGCTGGCTCTAGGCACCATCAGAGGAAGCATGTGCCTGGGGTGGCACATGCTAAGGGGCGGTATTCTGTCCATTCTTGAGGTTGCACAGTCCGGTGGCTTTTATATATATATATATATATTTGCTTTGGCAGTTCGGGCGGCAGTCCCACACCCAGCTAGATTTCACCCAGAGCCACTCATGGAATCACCCAGAGAAAGGCACCAGAGCCAAATCCCTCCCAGTGCTGTACCTCAGGAATATACCATCTTGCACTGCTCAGGATGAGCAGTGCAAATTTATTAATTGATTCACTACTTCATCAATGGAACGTGGATATACACTACCCTTTGCAAACCTGAGCAGATTACCAAACACTTCAGGCAAACTCACTGGTAAAGATAAACAGTTAAACAAATTTATTGACTAGGAAAGATAGATTTTAAGTGATTATAAATGATAGGCAAAAAGTGAGTTAGTTATCAAAATAAAATAAAATATTAGCACGCAGTCTAAAGTCTCAACCCCATTAGACTGGGCAACCTCTAGATTAAGCAGTTTTTCTTACCCCACTGGATATTACAGTTCATAGTACATAGATTTCACCCTTGAAACCTGGGCCAGTCTCTTCTGTTGGAGCCTTAAGTCTTCTCAGTGACCTTGTTGTTGCAGCATAGGTGGGGGCAGGAGGAAAGCCAACCATGGGTCCCCTGTGTTCTGTTTTATATCCTCAGTCCCATGTGCTTGGAGGACACAAGGCCAGGCATGTCTGGTGGGCATTGCTGAGTCCCCAGGCATAGTTGAGCAATTCCCCTGGTGTGGCCTCATGCGGATGAGTCACTGAATTGTAACTCCCTTGTTGGACAATGGCTGTTGATGGTTGTTTGACACCACGCCCAAGCGTTGGTTACTTTCCTTTCTGTTGACTCTGGGGAGCTATCATCTATCTGGCTGATTCCCCAATTTACAGCATGTTTTAGTGACAACCATACAACACAATCTCATAATTTCATATGCACTAAAGATATACATATTTAGATAGAACAATGACTTTCAGCTGATTATAACATTTTCCCACATGGAATGCTTTATATACAATATCACAATTATATACAGATAAAGAATATGGGGGTTACAAGATGCTCCCCCAAAGTATAGTATGTCACAGCTTGATACTGTGGTAACACCTGAAGTGACTCAAGACTGAATTTGCCATTTTCTTCTCAAAGGACAAGTCTTCAATTTTTCTGTAAAGTCCTTGTCTAAGTGCGTTTGGCTGTTAAAACTAAAAGCAGATGTGGTTTTTCTTTCTTTTTTTTTTAATCTTATGCACCCCTTTCAGAAGATGGTGTCTTACTCTTATTGCATGAGAAGTCCCCCAAGCTGTTTGATTGGCAAGAGCAGTCTGCCTTCACATTAGTAGTTTATAATTCCTGTCTATACTGGGATAGCTTGCACTTCACTAAGCAGCAGAGAAGTCCAGATACTTGGCAGGAGAAGGTTGAAAGACAAAGGCAGCAGGTTGTGGGGAGCTGACTCATCTGTTTGTAATCTTTATTTTTAAAAGAAATCATGCAATTTTGCTTTTAAATTTTTTAGCAATGGCCTTACATTGCTAATAGATTTGAGACCAAGCAAGAACCGTAAAATGTCAAACCCAGGAAAAGCTACCATAAACCATGGCTTGGTTCCTGTTGATCTTAAAAGTACAAAAGACCCTTTGCCACACCAAACTGTGATGAAGATATTTAGCATCAGCATCATTGCCCAGGGCCTCCCCTTCTGCCGGAGACGGGTAAGTACAGAATTCTTAAAAATCTGAAGTTGCATTGCTTGGCCTGAAATATGCCTTGTTTTGGTGATTTCTGTCCACAAAGAAGAATTTAAATCTGTAGTGCATGTTGCCTCTAGGTACTTCTCCTAGCACTTACATAATTTGATTTCAGTAATATTTGTGCTTCAGTTTGTAACTGAAAATCTACATATGTTGTCTTCAAGATATCCTGGAGCCTTGTTTTTTATTACACATTTAATGGAACATGGCAAAGATCCTCTTTTAACAGTTAACTACATTGTATAGTATGTTATTTGCAATTTATCTAAACTAAGTTAAAACATTTTTTTAAGTTCTCTTAAAAATAAGTGTCTGTTTTATTTACAGCTTTATGCTAAAATCAATTCCATACAGTTCTGAGCTACTTTGGCGCATGTGACTTATTAGATACTTAAATAGGAAAGTCAAAGATCTTAAACTAATTTAATATAAATATTTTAAAGGTATCTTAAAGTTTAATCCTAATACTTTTTCAGTTCATAATAACAGAGATAACATTTTTGCTGTTACAGAAAATAAAAATAGCATGTTACTATGTGGAGGTTGTGATAGAGTTTATATATAGACAGTCCTAGACTGTCAAACTCTTATGCTACAGGCTCAATAACTGTAATAATAGTTATTCTAAAACACATTTTATGAAGGGAAATTTTGGTTTTTTGATCGCATTAAAAGTAATGTATATTTTCATTTAATTTCCAAAATTAGTGAATGTTTTTTCCAATTTATCTGAATTTATATTATTCTTAAACTCTTCTGCTTAAATGCTACTTTTTAAAATAAAATGAATAGTTTTTCTTTTTTATTACTTCTTCAAATATATCTACTTTTCAGTAAATTTACCTCTTTTCATTACATTTTATTAGAAGTATTCCTGAAGTACTGAGTAAGAATTGTTCAGTTTATTGAAATCAATTTAAAAAAACCTTACTTTTGCAAATATGCAATTTTCATCTTGAGTTTCAAAATAGGAGTTCTTTTGTTAGTAAACTTGTACATTTAATTAAGCTCAGTGGTAAAATAGTCTTTTTAGTAAGCAGTTGTCACAGAAACAAAAACTGATCAATACACTTGATGAAGAAGATTGCCCAGACCCCTTATATATGGAGAAATACATTGAAAGCTGGCATGTGGTACTGACCTAACCTATGCAAAATAAATAAGTAAATAAGGAAAGAAAGGTGTATTCCTCCGAGTTGTATATAGTGGATTAATACATTTATATTTCAGATTTATCATATTTTATTTCACATATGATCTCAATCAGTTTCAGACCTAAGAGTGCATTGTTTGAAGGGTGAATAGGAACATTTTGTGGTAAATAGGTGGTAAATTGTCTTCCTCATTTTTCAGATAGGAGTTCTTCAAAAATAGTAGACAAATGTAATTAAAAGCTGTTTGATTCATAAAATAAGCATGATGGAACACAAGTCTGTTGGCCTGTTAATTCTAATTTCTTTGTGTGTGCCTCATTAGGCTCATGTTAGTCTGGGCACTGCAGGTAAGAAAAATATGCAGAGAAGTAAAAATATTTTTTATCTTTTTAGGAGAAAGATATTGTTATTTTTGTGATATTTCCAAAACGTGGCTATTTTAACATTTATTTATGCAATTTTTGAAATTGGTACCTCAAAAAGATAGTAATATTTTAGAAAAACTGTGGGAGCCACAGTTTGAAGAATTTTAAACATATTACAAATGTGGAAAATGAGTATAAATGCATTTCTGAAAAGATACTCAGCATTCCAAAGGTAGTCAACTTAACCAATCAGCTGAGTTGTCCTAACTCATATTTAAGCAGGCAGTTCAGTGAATGTTACTACAGGTTTCAGATCTTCCGTGGTTCCAAAGAATAGACTTACTTCATTTTATTTGAGTGATAGGACAAAATTGGAGAATACTGAAACTAGAAGTGATTTACTAGCTTAATTGTCAAAGTATACACATCTATTTTTATTTTAAGCATCATTTGTTTTAACTAATTTGTGTTATAAAACTACTAACTTCTATTAGGTGGTCAGTAATAATGAGAAGGAGGGACTCTGCCTTTGCTCTCATGCCTAATAACGTACTCAATATTTGCATATATCTCATTCCAACTCTCTGTCCTTGTATGTGTGTGTACACACTATATGTGTGTGTATAGCTATCTGTATATTCTCTTTTTTTTTTAAAGAGCCTTATTTGTCAGAAATGCTGACCACACAAATGTGCAGTGGAGTGCACTGGGGCGGATGCTGGGCTTCTCTAAAAATTGGGCTCTAAATTAATGTTATCTTTTTATAACTGTCTTTAAACCTGCCCTGTGACATTTTCTTCAATTTCAAAACCTATACTACTTAAGAAAAATAAATAATAATAAAAAATAATAAAAGATTTAAAAGTTGCAACAGGAAACAGTTAGCATTTGGGTTATATGGCTTTATTTAATGTGTGCTACTGTTTTACCACTTTATTATTAAAGACACTGGTAAACCCTGAGAAATGCTCATGTTTTGAGATCAGAGGTCTTAACTGATGTGTAGTTGCAATTAAGCTTTTCTTGATTGTGAGACTTTTTCTTCTATAATGCTTCTTAAAAATAAATCAAAATTGTTCATCTAAATGCTTTTAAACTGATGATAAAACATATTGCACATTTGTCTGCAAATATTAGTTGCTTCCAAAGTTTTTTCAGAATAAGTGAATTTGAAATGTCAGTACTGATACCTACAGGTTTTTTCATTGCTTGTGTGCTGTTGATTCATTCAAACTTTGACCTGACTTAACTGATGATTAGCTTTTTCCTTCTTCAAACTCAAGGTTTTACCCTCCCACACTCAATTTTATGTCTGTCTAACCAAAAAAATCTAAAAAATGTGTTTAGTGATCATTGGGAGTACTTCCATTATGAGATCTAACAGTTCATATCTCGTCCATCTCTTGCATTAGTTATAGTCAGCATCTCTTGCATTAGTTATAGTCAGCTTCCATCAAGCAGTTTACTGTAAATGTTCATAGGATGCAACAGCTGGATTTAAAACATTTCTACCTGTAATGCCTATTTGAGACGCATTTGAAAAAATAATACTCTTTTAGCATTCTTTGTGTAGCACTTGAAAATAAACAGTATCAGTATAATAGGATAATATTAGCAAATAAAATGGAAAGCTTAATTCGTATTGCCTATTGTCTCATCCCTGAAGAGATTAATGTGGTATCCTCTAAAAACAAAAGTGTGTCATTGTGGTCCCTGGTTTAATTGAAAACATCTCGTCTATAAACACTTCCTTAATGGAACTTGTTACATAATATGAACTAACAAAATCCTTGCACTCATTCTTTCACTTATTCTGCATATTATGTATCACCTAATTATTCAATAGGACTAATTATTAATACGACTAATTGTTAATATGACAAATTATTAAAATTTACTTTAAAATAGTTGTGCATAGTATGTGTGTTCAAAAAGCCAGTGTTGTGTTTCATCTGCCAGTTGGTTCTGTTCCTCTTTTGGTTTATTTTTTATGGGGGAAAATATTGCATGTTAAGTTTCAGTACAGTTGCTCTTACATGTTGCTGTGTTGTTATTTCTAGCATATTAAGTATGGCTTTGTATACAAACTGCAGTGAGTCTAAGAATGTTTTCAATTTGAGAAATTAACAACTCAACTACTTTTACATTTTATTTCACATGACTTAATGTAGTACTGAATTGTTGCAGAGTATGAATTAGGTGTGTACCACATGCTATGCGAGGTGTGTTTAACTGGAAAAATTGGGTCAATAAACTCACCCATTTCCAATGCCTATTCTTTGAGAAAAAGAGCATCTCTAATGTACTGTATGCATTTTATTTGGATGTTTTACTTTTTAAAAGAGATGCTGCTGAAATTAGGTAACTGATAAAATCCTGATGATGGAATACTTTACTTCATATTGGCAGCATGCAAATCACCGTGTCTGCTTAATTTAGGGCAAGATTGTGTCTGGTCCTGGTGGATGGAAAGGAGGTGTCGCAAAGAGCGGCCTCCTTGTCCCTCTTATGTGCACCTGTGTAGGATCCACCTACAGTTGCAGCCTCTTGCTTTAGAGGACAGCCTGGCCTGCTCGCTCCCTCCATCCCCAAAGGTGAAATCCACTCCAAAGGGGATGGGGAGAGGGTGAGGCCTCCAGCCATTCACATCAGTTCTCAGAGTGAGACCAGTGCAGCAGGGAAGTAGGCTGTACCTCCCTTCCCCCTGAGGCAGAATTGTTCACCAGGCCCTCCGGGGTGGTGCAGTTCCACACCTTCTCTTGTCCGGGCTGTTTGCAATTTGCAAAATCTAGCCTTAGATTGTAAACTCATATCAGGGATGTGTCTTTGTTTCAATTTAAAAAAGTGACCTTTTGTGACAACATATAAATAATACACTTTATTCATATAGTAGTAAATGTAGCTTTGGTCACATACACAACCCATTCAAATTTGTGTATTAATTTGGGGGGGGGGGGGAGTATACATTACTTACATCGGCATTCACTGGTCTATACATTACACATGGGTTAGGGCTGCTCATTCCACCATGATAAAACAGTTTACAATCAGCTGCTCTGAGTTCAGATTTTCTCTGAGCTGCTATCGCACCAAACTCTGACCCCAGTTTACTGTTCCTCTACCTAAAAGAACAGATTTGTGTTGAGTGCTCTTCACTACAGAACTTTAGAGTGTGAGAACTTCCTTCTATAAAGAACTGGGAACTTGACATGAATTGGAATTGCAGTCATTTGAATCTGTTGACCTTACTTTTAGAGCATGCTGAGGAATCTGTATGCTGAATCTGCATCTCTTTTGGCTTTCATCTAGTTCTTATGTGTCAGTGTGGCCTAGTTCAGGCTGCCATTTTACTAGTGTTTCCCAGGCTTCACTCATCTGTAGAGCCATATAATCCATACCACCAGTGCCAGTGGATCTTCAGGATTGCTTTCAGCTTCTTGGAAGAGTATGTGTGTGAGTGCAGCCTAGCCCAGCCACTCTTTCTACTGGCTTTCTCAGCAATGCACTAGACTAGAGCAGTCTAGTCTTACTGTGCCAGCAGCCCATTCAAGTTGCTGATCTTCAGAAGATAAGCCTGAATTTCTCTGCATTAAAGTCATCCACATGGATGTACCAGAGCAGTTAAGCATGGAAGACAGAAACCTTCTTTCTCCTGTCGCCCTGTGTATTCATGTATGCCTTCCCCCATTCCATCTAAACACCAAAATTGTTTTGAAAATAAGTCTCAATAAAGCATATATAATTCTGACCACTTTAATGGATTCATAGACCACAGTTACATAGGTTCATAAAGGATGGCAATCACCAAACCCTGAAATCTTCTCCATAATTCCCACAACCACCGTGACTTTCACAAGTATGAGTTTTGTTTGTGTGCTTGTTTTTCCTCCCCTCAAGCCTGAATGTCTGAGCCTTTAACATCAGAGATATTCCTTTGCAACTGATAAATTTTCTATTAAAATGGCAGAAAGCTTCCATAATTCGAGCATGCAAGAGGAGTTAGGGGGCGGTTCACCTGATATATAGATCTCATCCTAAATTTTCTCCAAATATCTATCAGAAAGCTAATCCAATTTCTTATGAATACTATTGCCTGAATTATAAAGTTTTCTGATATCAGTCTCCTTAAGTTTGATGTTTTCTTGAGAGCAGATCTCAAAACTTGCAGGGAAATTGTGACATTTCAGCCTACTTTTGTTGGCCCTCAACAAACTGCCTTTAGGACTTCACATTTGTTTTGTCACCTCTTCTATAGTAATTATGTCTGATAGGATAAGAAAATTAGGTTCCTTAACTGACCATTTCCATTTTAATTTTTTCCTTGAAAAAATATTGCTTATCCTAGGTCCTGGCTAAGTGAGTGTTGCTACTGAGCTTTGGATCAGGCCCTAGGTATAGTCAAAAAGAGCAGTGCATGACTACAAACAATTTTTTATTCCTTTTTTTGTCCTATGCCCCAAATATGTAGAGAGTTTCATGTTTTGTATGTGAAATGGGCTTTGAAATCTCTTTCCGTCAGACGAGAGTGTGGAGAAAGTCAGATACCTTGTTCTTTCTTCAGATGGGATTTAAAAAAGAAATATGTGAAGGTCTCCAGTACAGTCTATCAGCAGATCAAATGAAAACATAAGCATGCAAAGCAACCAGTAAAAACCCTTCTGAGTGCACCAAAGTGTACTCTGTGCAAGAGGCTTCCTGGAGTCGTGTGCTGAGAAGCATAGAACTTTGTACAGTGTGATTCGCAGTGCAGCCACGACACAAGTTCTGCATAAGTCCAGCAGAGAGAGACTGAATTTAAAGGGAGGAACTGCCTCTATGGGGGAAAAATGAGCAAGTATATTCTATGAATAATGTCCTGACTAGTGTCTGGTCTCCCTTAGAATATAAAATTACATGTTAAGAAAACTGGTTTTCTTTAAAAAAAAAAAACAAAAAAAAAACATCATATGTGTATGAATAACTAAAAATGTTCTGGTCAGCTTACTTGCATTTTTAATAAAGTGCAATCTAAGGAAAGTTAACTGAAGAAGAAATTAATCATTTTTCTTACTACATTTGTAAGGATGCGAAACACAGTGAAATATATTAGAATCAAAGGTTAGTATGAAAGACTGGTGTGTAAGCCCTATGCACCACAGGCTCACCTCTTTCTCTGTTTATCTCTTCACTTCTTTTTCTCTCCCCAATACCCATACTCTTTTTTTCCTCCTTCACAGCTAGCTCCTTCTCTTTCATTCTCACATGAAGTGACAGAACGGTGATTGGCCAGAAGTGTCTCCTCCCTCCCCATAAAGAAAAGCTTCAGATTTCTTACTTTGCTCCATATGGGACAGTGGTGGTTTCTAATGGGGTTACCTCTCTTTTCTCCTCCTACCTCTGCCCTCCATTTTCTCCACACAAAAACTGTGGCTGCTATCAGCATACATTCAGAGCATGTAAGTAGAGGAAAGAGGGCTAGAGAGAAGGTTGAAATAGCAGTAGAAGAAAAAAACAGGAAGTTTCCATGGTTCACTTTACCATATTGAAGAAATAATTTTTTTTAAAAGCCCATCAAGGCGCCTCTTAGGTTGCACACAAATGCTTTGCACCTTCTGCATATGTTGTCCAAATACTCTTGACTAGGATGAAAGTTGAAGCAAAGAGCTTTCTTTAAAATTAACATTAACTAAAATGTTTTTGTTCACAGTACAGATTAAATTAATGTTCATACCCTATACAGCAAATAACACTTTTCCCTTGCAGACTGTTACACAAAAAATACATTAAGAACATAATGCAGTTTGCAAAATCAAACACTAAAAATATAGGAAATTAAGGTTACCTGTGGAACCTTAAGGCATATGCATTATGATAGTCATAAATTATATAATTCTATTATATTTTTGCTATAGAACCCCTGCATAGTGCATAGAATGGATGATGCTCACTTAATGAGCAGCTATTCAATATTTTGTTTTCTCATTGTTCAATTGTCTCCTCCTGCATCTTGGCTCCTCATCAGATCTGTCTCCTCTTTCCCCTACCCTCTTCACCTAGCCCCATTGGTCCTGATCTCCTTACTCAGCTAGTCCCACTCTCCACTCACTGGCTCCCTTTCCCCTCCCTCCATGGATGCCTTCCATGGCTCCCGGTCTCATTACCCAACCAGTACCAGTCTTCCCCACCACAGCTTCCAGTCCTAGTCTCTTCCTCCCCCATGCTTCCTTTGTACTTATGTGCTTTGTGTTTTCATTATAGAATTACATGATTAATCTTGGCTGGAACCATTGTTAAACAGGACACAAACAGCTTTCTGGCTTGTGTCTAGACATTAATTGCCGTTCAGCTATTTGAAAAGTTGTATAAGTAACACTTAAATTTTAGTTGGGGATATTTTTCTGCTGCTGTATCTTAGGTTGAAAAGAGCCTACACTTTAGATCTCTTGTGTTCCTTAAAATATTTGCTGACCAGCCAATTGGAATGAAAGGCTGTTATGTATAGGGACTGAGAGGCTTGCAGGACATAGTCATGTGTTAAGTTTGATCATATTTCAAAAAACAACTTCTCATCTTACTGCGTCGTAAATGGATGTAGTTTTAATAATTTAAAAAACTATGCATTTTAATAAATTTTCATGATAAACCAGGTGGTAAGTTTCATAATGATAGACTGTTGGATATAGTATATTAAAGTAGTGATAGCCTAATCCATTAAAAGATACTACTTTGCTGCATAAATATGTATTGGATATATATGTTAGAAGAAGCTGTTGATACTGAGCAAGAAAATGCTACAGTAAATCCCAACCTTTTAATAATGTTGCTACTGGTATAATATTTAATAAAAACAGAAAACAGAGCATAATAAGAATTTTTGTGCAATATAGAGGACATAGAACCTGCCTTAACAGTCAACTTACTGAAACACTGGAATGTATAATTTTGTATATATGTGTACTTTACTAGTAGATCATCTGGGTACTTTTCCATAGATGAATTTTTGATCCTACTAATTTCATCCTTTCTATCAAAGAATCTCATTGTGGTTTACAAACGTAATGAATTAAGCCTGGTGAGGTAGGGAAGTACCCTCATTTTACAGAGGAGTAATAAAGGCACAGACATTTGTGACTTGCAAAAGTTCTCACGCAGCAAGACCATGGCAGATTTGGAAGGAGAACCCAGACCCTTTTAGGGGTTGTCTAAACAAGGAGCTATTGCTGAATATTGATTGCTGATTAACTCTTCCTAATTAACTTCATGAGGGGACACTCTTATTCCGAAATAAGAGTGTCGTTTTCTGAAATAGCGTAATCCATTTTTTATTTTAGCCAAAAGCTATTACATGAATTAAACTAATTTGGGGTCTGACACTCTTATTCCAGAATATGTGTTCAGATATGGAGTTAATTAGGAAGAGTTAATCTGCTTTAAATTCGCACGCTACCTTTTTCTGGATTAATTTTCATGTTTAGACAAGCTCTGATTCTCTATCTTATACTTAAATTGATAAACTATGCTACTTTTCTTCCTGAGTTGCCACTTGTTGTTGTTTCATGTATTTTATTAAGCTTATGTATGCTATGTTGCCTTGTGTTTGTTCCATAGATATTAGGTATCATTTTGTTCACAACTGAAAAAATTAATTAAAACAAACTGTAGATGCAAGACAGAAGTATATAAAATACTTAGGTATATTTTAGAAATCTAAACAATTTCTAAACTATAAACAGTTTTGTTGGCATCACTTTATGTAATTTAAGATTGAATGACTACTTACTGGGGAGTGATTGTTTTGTTTTTTAAGGGAGGTTGGTCACAAATTCTCGATTTCTGTAGTTAATCTATATTTCTTGCAATATATAATAAAGGTTAAAAATCATCTTTTTACACACGTTAATTTTACACACGTAAAGCATGCTGCTTTTACCTGGTATTTTATCATTTGATATGTTTTCTTTTGCAGTTTAAATAGTCTTGTAAGCTTGTGGATTTTTACTTTACTTGTGGATCTTATTTTTAAATGGCTATTTCAAGTCTATTGTTTGGATTACAATAATACCTAGAGTCAGCCACCCAATATTAGGCCCCATTGTACTCCGCACTGTACAAACACACACAGATAGTTTGTGCCCTGAAGAGCTTTCTACCTAATCAGAGGATGGGTGGCAGGGGAAATAGGGGCACAGACAGGTGAAATGGCTTGCCTTTTGTCACACAGCAGGACCCTGCTTGACCTGGGACTAGAAACTAGGTTTTCAGAATCACAGTCCAGTGCTCTATACATTGCATCTTACTGCCTCTCTGTGCCTTGGCACTCTTCTGCTGACATTCTCTCCCTCCAAAAGACAGAAAAAGAATAGTACAACAGATGCTATAGAAGGTATTCTTGGTATTTTTGGTATTAGCCCCACACTTTTTACACACTAACTGATTCAGTATTTTGGCACGCTTTCTGATGGGCTTGAAAACAATGTAGTAATTTATGTTGCTTAAATTGAATCTGCATATATAGTGTTCAGAGAGTACAAATGATAGCCTTTTCCAAAGCATGTTGCTATTTATAAACCCTACCATAAAATTACTTCTCTTGATAGCAGCAGCAGCTGATAAGAATGCTTGCAATTTTGACATATTTGGTATAGCACCACAACATTCCATCTTACATTTCTACCATAACTTGTTGTCAATTTCAAGTTAAACTTACATTTTTTTCTTTATAGTAGCAAAATATCTTTTCCCCCTACAGAGTGTAGGAGAGATCCAGTTTCTGTAGCGGATGGTTTTCCTTGAGCTATGCTCTTCTAGCTAGCAAGCATAGGTCCCTCAATTGCCTAGCATGTATCCTGTGTTCAAGCATGTGCACACTGCTTGTTAAAAAAAAAGCTTCATCTAGAAATGTCTTTTCTCTCCTATCTTTGCACACCCAGAGCCATTCTGTCCGGTACTGACAGGTTTCAGAGTAGCAGCCGTGTTAGTCTGTATCCGCAAAAAGAACATGAGTACTTGTGGCACCTTAGAGACTAACAAATTTATTACAGCATAAGCTTTCGTGGGCTACAGCCCATTTCTTCGGATGCATAGGATCCGAAGAAGTGAGCTGTAGCCCACGAAAGCTTATGCTGAAATAAATGTGTTAGTCTCTAAGGTGCCACAGGTACTCCTGTTCTGTTCTGTACTGGCAGCTTTAAACTTAGACTATGTGCAGGAATGGCAACCCTTCCCTCTGACAAACTTTCATAATGTAAGGATAGGATTTAGCCTATTTAGGTTTTAGGACTTCTAGAAAGTTTGTTTTTTGTTTCTTTTTCTAGACTATTTAAATCATGAAATATATTGAGGGAACTGATTTTGTTACGTTGAGATTTTCTCAGCAATAAAATACAACTGTTATAGCAGATGCTAATTGGCTTTTGCTGTTCAATGCCGTAATATTTACCAGATTTTGCTCTTGACCGTATTTTTATACATTCATCCGGTCTGAGCTTGTGCAAAACGTTCAGTGCTGATACCTCTTCTCTTGACCTACATATAATCAGAACCAGATACTTGTTCAGCTTCTATTTTCTTGAGAGTGAGGGATTTCTTCCAAATGGTGGTAATCTTCTTCTCTTTGTTTTTTGTATTTAGACCTGTAAATTTGCCACTAACATAATTGCAATTCCCAGCTCATAACGATGCCAGAAATTAAGTTCAGGTTATCAAATGCAAAGACAACACATGGCAGAATGATAGTAGTGTTGAATAATAACATAAAATGGCTCGCAGTATAAACTCTCATAATCTAAATTTAGTTTTAAACTCATGTTATAGTTTGAAATACCCTGAGATTCAGAGGTCACAATCTACTATAAAAAATGACTTTGGCATTGATTGCAACTACTTGCATCTATATCAGGGCACTGAAACTCATACCAGGGACTTAAATATTAGTGAACATGATCTTTGCAATATTTGTTGTTGTATCCTTGTCGTTAACATTGTAATGCATTATCTGTCCTTCTAAAACTAGCAAGTTATTTTAGTCAGTGCTCAAGTCATATTTAATATTGTCTGGCTTAAAATTGCAAAATGTGATTAGATGGAACACAGACGTACTGTCCTTGTTTTATTTTTTCTTTAAGCACAAAAATCAGACTGGACTAGGGGAAGGTAAAATTTAAAAATAAAACTTCAGTTTAATCATACTGCTTTGTTTTAAGAAACATTTACATGTAGAATCTTATTGAAATTATTTTTGTTAAATAGAATGTAAAAATGGCATGCCCCTCTGATTCTCTGCATTGATTTCCTTCTCATATAAAAAGTGGCCACCAAGGGGGAAAGCCTTGTTAAAGTTCTTAGTCACTGTGGCAGTCTTGTTCCAGAAAGAGAGAAGCCAGCTTGGACCACCTCAGGCCAGCTGTGAGTTGGTGATTTGTGTGTTGTGATTAGATCTGCTGCCATCAGTCAAGACAGCCTGCCAACCAGGTTGATTACTGGCTACCCTAAAATCTTGTTTATGATTAACTCTGAGGCTATGTCTACACCAGGGCCGCCCAGAGGATTCAGGGGGCCTGGGGCAAAGCGGGGGAGCTGCAGCGCTTGTACTCACCCGGTGGTGGTCTGGGTCTTTGGCGGTGGGGGGCCCTTCAGTCACTCCGCGTCTTCATTAGCACTGAAGGGCCCCCCGCGGCCGAAATGTCACCGAAGACCCAGAGTGACTGAAGGGTGCCCTGCTGCCGAAATGCTGACGAAGACCTGGACCGCCGCTGGGCCAGGGCTCGTGGGGCATTTCGGTGTCGGGGGGCCCTTCAGTCGCTTCGCATCTTTGGCAGCACTGAAGGGCTCCCCACTGCTGAAATGCCACCGAACACCTGGGCCACCACTGGGCCAAGGCTCGTGGGGCATTTTGGCAGCGGGGGGCCCTTCAGTCACTCCACATCTTTGGCAGCACTGATGGGCCCCCCACCGCCGAAATGCCGCCAAAGACCCAGACCGCCGCTGGGCCCGGGCTTGCAGGGCCCCTGCGGGGCCCGGGCCCTGGGGCAAATTGCCACACTTGCCCCCTACTCTGGGCGGCCCTGGTCTACACTACCGTGGTAAGTCAATCTACGCTATGCAACTCCAGCTACGTTATTCACGTAGCTGGAGTTGACATACCTTAAGTTGAATTACCGCGCGGTTGACGGCAGAAACTCTCCTATCAACTTACCTTGCTCTTCTTGTCGGGGGTAGAGTACAGGAGTTGACTGGAGAGTGATCTGCTGTTGATTTGGCAGATCTTCACTAGACCCGCTAAATCAACCACCAGTGGATCGATCGCAGAGCGTCGATCCTGGCTGTAGGGTAGACATAGTCTTACTTGGGGCTTTATATTTAGGTAGACTATTCTCCTGTTGCCTGCATCTGGCTTCATTCCTCGTCCTAAACCCACTCTTCCATTTTTTCTTTTCTTTTGTTTTTAATTAGTTGCCTTCCAAGTTAAGGTTGGATCCACATTTCTTCATTTTGGTGTCTTACATAAAGATACACTGGTGGCTCATTGCTTAGTGCTGTGTGTATCTTGCGGTTTCTGGAATAAACCTTTGAATGGGTAAAGAAGAAGAAATAGTTTTTCTATTCTAAAATAATACCCAATTTGAATTTTGGCATACAGGTGAGTGTTTTGCCTGTCTTGGGGATCCACACTGCACATTTTTGTGTTTAAGGCACAGTTTGCAGGCTTCATCTTGGCTTTTTCTGTTTAGGTAGAATTTGTTAAAGTGCTTCTGTGGATCCTGCTTTCTGATGACATACCTTTTCTGCTGTCCACAGGTTGTGAGGAAAGGCCGGAGAGCTTAAAACTATTAGTATGTGCAAGGAAATACTTCATTGTTCAACATATGGAGGGTGGGGAGGCACATCTGTATTAAAACCCAGCACAGAATGATGGTCCAGGTCACAGCATGATTCTTCAGTGCTAAGGTCAGATCAGTAGTGGCAGCACAATAGATCATGTGGGACTTTTTTGCATCATTGGCTGTGATCCAGAAATACCTGTACATTAAAATATATTAGTAAGGTTAAAAAAAATGCTAGCAGTCAAAATTTAGCAAGGGTTATCTTTTTGGTTTTAGGTTTGGTCTCTTGGTAACTTGGTTATTTAAAAAGGAAGAATAAAAAGCCATCACCAATTTTATCTTGAGTCTTTCAGTGTCTTTTTACTGATGGCTTAATGTTGAGAAATGTGTGTTTTTAAATCTATAACTATTATTTTTTTAATTTAATTTAATACTACAGCTTAAATGAAATTAGTTTCCAAAGTAATGACATGAATAGTACTGATTTACACTCCAATAGAAATTAAATGTTTTTTGCATTTTGTATGAGTTGGAATACTGAGGTTATTACCATACTGGGACCCCTGATTAAGAGCGCCTCCTCACTTTAGGTCTAGAGTGATAGAACTACCAGGAAAACAACACAAATTAATCTACTTTTCAGGTGTGAAAGTTATCTTTCTTTCTAAAATCACATTTTTAGAAAGAAATTAGATACTCTAATCACTGTTGATTAATGGCAAAATGTGCTTTTTCCCCTGAAGGTCTAGAGACTTTCAAAATTGATCAGAGCAAAGAATGGTTGAATTTTTGTTTTTAGAACTATTTCTGCAATTGTGATTTTTCATGTCTTTTCCATGTTTTATCATGACTATATTCTAGTTTTAAATATTAATATATTATTGGAGGAGCAATAGCAACTTTATATTTAGGTTGCCTAACACTTTCAGTATGAAATGTTTCCCATCTTTTTTAAGGGATCTAACACCTCCATAGTTTGCATCAGTATTTTGAAATTTGGCTTTTGTGTAAGAGGGAAGGGGCTGTTTGCTGTTCTTATGAAAATACCTTTTGATTTGTGCAAGTTATAAACTGTTGAAAATCATAATTTCCCAAATTTGTTTTGCTCAGTTGTCAGCTAAAGGCTGACCTGCAAAATACCTCAAATTCTATGAACACAGCACATGCATTGCCCTGACATCTCACTTCAGCATGCCATGCAAATTTGAAATTCAGGGAGAGGAGAAGGTGAACCAGACAAAATGTCTGCAGCTGCCACTGAACCTTCCCCTGCCCCCAATCAAAATACTCTTTGGCGTATGGGAATGTGCACTATGCTGGGGACCAGGAGACCATGACTTACATTCTACAGGGAGGCTGCAGAAGCTGGTAATAGAACCCTGGGTTCTAATACGGTAGACCAACCGTCTGTCACTTAACCGTGCTGTCACCAAGAACAAATTTGATAGGCACTAAGCTATTCTGCTTGTAAAGCAGGGCTACTTTTGTATATGACTTATTGTTCCAGTGTGTAAAGCATTCTCTAGATCTCATTCACCCAAAAAAAAAAGGGGGGGGGAGGGCAGCTCTGCCACCTATTGTAGGTAATCATGGAGCATTTTAGGAAAATTGTGTACTGCAGGTCCAGGTTTCATACCGTGATGATGAGGATGTATGCACACAATAGAGATGAGGGAGTTTTAATATTTTTAAATACTAGGAAATATCAGGAATGCAAAAAGAATGTTATTAAGGCAATAAAGCCAATTACTCAGAAGTATACAAGAATTAAGGTTGCTCGTGCAGCCTTAATTGTGCCCCCTTGTGCATAAGCATTATGATATAGTCTCTACATGATAACATATTACGGGTTCTCCCCCCACACACACATCTGGAATGCATGGAGCTCAGGGAATGAGGCAACTGTTGAGTGTTTTTTTTTTCTTCCATCCTCCTCATCCGCGAATGACTATATCTACTGAACTCATCTAAAACTCCCAGCACTGAATAAGGAATTATTGATTTCCTTATTGGCTTTTCTGTGGAGCTCATCATTGTAGTATCTGCGCCTAACAAACTTTTTAATTTCTTTGCAATACCCCTGTGAGTGGAGGAAGATTTTTACAGAGTAGGAGCTGAGACACAGGATTATTAAGTCCAAACTTGTAAGAGTCTCCAGTAATTTTAGATGCTTCAGTAACATAGGGAGCAATTTAGGACATCATCTTAGGCCTCGTTCGTGTGTAGTTTTTGTTTGTTTGTTTGTTTTTTAAAGAGGTACAGACATTTAACTATTATCTCAGCTGCAAATCCTTCTAGGAAAATTGTTTCCTCTGGTTTTATTTACATCTATTGCTGTCCATTTTGTAAAGAAGCTTGAACTGCTAATATCAAAATCATATCTGTTACACCTGATATTTCTAAAGCCACGATTGCTAACTATTTCCTCTAATTTTGGTAGCACTGGTACTTGATTTTACTAAAATATATTCTTTAAATTTTTGCTGTATGTTTTATTAACTTGGGCAAAATATTATTGGTCAGCCATTGCCATTGATAACTGAAATTAGTTGGTTACAATTGCTGCCATTCTCAATAATATCCTTTGTACTTTGATAGATAATTTATGTCCCTTGAGGTTATTCAGGCATAATTATCCAAGCATAATCTGAACTGCAGACCTAATAAAATTATTCCTTGAAGAGATGTTCCCATGTATTTTGCTCTCCAACTCACACTAGTATAGCCTCTCTTTGCATATGAATATTGAGATAAAAAATTATGAAACATCACTTAATAATTGGGTGTGTGGGAAACCCACCGGTTCTCTGGGTTTCTTAATTTAAGAACTCACTACTTAAACTTGTACAATATTAACTGAGTGAATAAGGCTTTAAAGTGAACTGCCTTGCAGTCTTGATTATGGAGCCAGGGCTATAACTACATAATCTGTACACACGCTCGTGTGTAGTTAGTGTGTGTGTGTGTGTGTCTGTATACATGTATATTTTTTCAATTTTTTATATTTGCTTTTTAATGCTTGTACTTTGATCCTGAAGGCAAAACACAACTGTAACATAACCTCAAAAGGCAGAGTTCTTGAAAATTAAAGTGAGAAAACTATAGGCCTATATAAAGCTATTTCCCAGTACAGTTTTCTCAGTTTTATTTCCAAGTACTCTGTCTTTTTGATGTTAAATTCTAGTTGTATTTTGCCTTCAAAATCAAAATAAAAAAACTTAAATCAAAATGATGAAAATTGAAACAGTGCCAGGTTTATAACTGTCTTTATAAAGAACTCATGTTTATCTTGCTGAGAAAATATGTAAATGGAAACGTTAAGACTTTGATAAACTATTCTATAATATGAAGTGGTGAATTGTTATAAAGTACTTTCTAATTTCATTTTTTTAAAACTTACTGATGGAGAAATAAATGTAATTATCTATAACAGCTAACAAAATCAGAGCTCTTATTAAAGTCATCATTTTCCTAATATGGAATTGACAGCCTCCGTATCTCTTGTGCTTTAGGAATGCACTGTCGAACTGCTTTATTCTTTAAATTAGCTCAGCATTATACATTGAGAACACCAGATCAGTGAGAGTTACAATAGAGAGGGCATAAAAATATACACTCCCTTTGAACAATACAAATATGTCAAATATTGGGTGTGGCAGTCCAAAGTATGTAATGACGAAGATCACAAAGCTGCTGTCCTATTAAAAACTTAGTATGTATGACAACCACTGTGTTTCAGAAAGAACTGTAGTGGTTGTGTACAAATATACTAAAATCAATCTTTCCAAACTTTTAAATTCCATTGACATCACTTAGGAAATATTATTCTGTATTTTCTTACTAGATAAAGTAGTTAGCATTCAAGAACATGCAATATTAAAACTAATAGTTGTTTCATTTTTTGCCCCCCCTCTCCCGCCCATGAGGACGGTATTCAAAAGTGATGTCACAACATATTTGCATGCACTCTCAAACATCTTGGTATCTAATACTATATACATTTTTTTCTTCAGAATACAGAAAAAGACACTCATGATGTCAAAATATCAATTTCTGCCAGAATACCACTTTTGTTTGTTTTCATTTACAAAATGTGTTTATAGCTTTCAGCGGATTATGGAGATAAACCCCGTTATACTGGTATAACCATGTCCCCACTAGGGGGCTGTACTGCTTAATCTCTGTTTCTAAACAGATCTATTGAAAGAGGTACAAAAATTATGTGTAGATAAGCTGTAAGGCCTTATTTAACTGTTTCAGGGTTTATTCGTTAAGCAGTTTGTACCACTTTAAATAGATGGAGTCTTAAATTGATTTAGATTAACTTCTCTGGTATAGAGAAAGTTTGTACTAAAAATCCCTTCTTGGGACTTTTTCTCTTCCTCCTTATATCATCTTTACAGTAACTTTTCAGTCAGCAGAGTTTTCCAACTGAGATAGAACCAGAATTCGTAATGTTATATATAAAAGCAGAAGGAAAAAAACATTTCAAGCCTTCTTGATACATCATAAATTACCACTCTCCTCCCCCTTTCCAGGTCAGCTGTAACATAGAGTTTTTGTCCCGGATATGGAGGAAGGAGGTCAGAGAACATGGAAAAGTTTTTTTTTTTAGGATGCCTATCTGCTAACTTACCTCATCTGGAAACTGTCTAGCAATAACTTGTACAGTGCTGGTCATCCCTAAACTGTCCTATTTGTTGGAAGGTTTGCCATCAGCCCCTCAACTTTCCACACCTGTTTCCAGTCTTATATGAGGGTTAAGGGATTGTCTAGTAGCCCCAACTCTGTTCCCTGACTTTTTTGAGGGATACCTTCCTTTAAGTCTGTATCCAATTCAAATTTATCAGGGAAAGGCCACCCTCCCCACCTGCAGTGGAACAAGTATCTGCACTGGACACCTTCAACCTGCTAAGTTGGGACAATTTGAATCTTACCTGCTGACCTATCCAACTAAATTCTTGAGCTGCTGTGGGGAAGGTGAAAAAAAAAATCTTACCCTGGCCAATCTGGAAGTGAGCAAAAAATTCCTCCTCAGTCCCAAAAAAGGTAACTAGCACAACGTCCACAGGCATAGCAGACACCAGTCCTGCTCTAATCTCAGGGTTGGGAGGGTTGGATCCCCTGTCCTGGGTACGTAATGCACTCCAGCCAGGGAGAAAGGGCTTATATGACCCCATCTCAGGTATGTGGGAGCCAATGGGCTCTCAGTTCCCCTCTAACCACCCGATCAGCTAGGATGATACCTCTTCTGTTCCATCTCCGAACCCAAACCATGAGAAACCTGAACTCCCGCAGTGAGACTAGGGGCGAGCACATAAAGGAGCCGTAGTTCCCCTGCCTCTGAGACAGCAATGGGTACATTAGCTTTTCCTAATTGTTGCATCAGCATTGTTTTTCTTGTAGTATATGTGATCTCAGATTTAACAAGAATGTAATTTCGTTCATTTTTTTCTATTATCATCACTATTATAACTTAATAGAAACCCTTACTTTTTATCAAGGACCATGGGTAACCGGCTTGGCAGATACTAGCATAATAAAGCAATCTGCTGAAATTACTTGTATCCATTTGGTTGCCTCGATACAATTTTTGTTGTTCATTTAGAACAGCAAAAACTATAGTTGTATAGGCAATTATATTGTTTTGGAAACTCAGTAAATTGTATTTCCTCAATAGTAGATTTTTTTTAGTTCTGAAAATGTTTGGTAAAAATCCTCAGAGTTGACTGCATCAGGACTTCATACTTTGTGTGGAGAAATGCTTTTTCAGCTTTTTAATGTTAGAATTCGTAAGGAAACTGCACGTTTACATTTTTATGGCCATGGGTAGATTTTAGGAAACTCTGTATTTGAATTAAGCAGCAACAGATCAGTGCTAAATTCTAAGCCGAGAAATAGGCAGAATAGGAAAATATCTTTTGAAATACTGACACTTAAGTATCACTGGATTTTGGGTAAAGGAGAGTATGAGGGCACTTGCTTAATTAAATCTCTGAAATTGACTTTTAATTAGCTCAGCATTTTCAAATGCAATGTATCGTTTCTGTTAATTTATGAATGGGAAAGTTTGATCTCAGATTTCAAGTGTCTTTAATTCTGTGATAATAAGAAGTGCCACATAACTGACTCTCACCACACCCAAAACACAATTTAGAAATGGACAAGACTTCTTGATATAGTACTTAAAAGGAATGTTGTGGGTGATTCAGCGGTATATCACAAGTGGTTTGCTTAATCTAGAAATAAAACTTGAGCTGCTCCCTGTGTGGTCTTTGGCAGTGATTACTCACTTCACAAAGGTTGCTTGAGGGAGATGGCATTTCCTGCCGCTCTGGCGGATGCTTCAGATTCAAAGAATATTTAGCAACATTATAGTTATCACAAGATGGAGAAAGCTAGGCACTGCTACTCCAATCAGAGATTTGTATCATAGATAGAAGATTGCTTCATTGGCTGTGAATGAATAGGCACATAGAAAGTGAGGCTGACATAAAACAGCACAGATGAGTGGGTATAGTACTGAGCAACGGCAGCTAGATTTCCAACATTCTGACTTGGTGTCAGTGTTTCACAAGTAAAGTAAAAGGTTAGAGAAACAGCCACTCTTTGGCAGCGAAGGTTTATCTGTACCTTAGATTATTTTACTTTCATAAGGCAAAATGAACAATACAGATGATTAGTCTCTCGATCATTAAGATCAAACAAGAATACAGCAAAAAAGCATTTTTTATCTGAGCATTTCATTTCCCACATAAAAAAACCCCCAAACCCAGTCTTTCATTGTACTTTTATGTGGTGGACAGTTGAGCTATTATCTCAGCAACTGTTTATTTGAACACATTTCATGTCTTCCTTGCAGTAAGAAAAATCAAAGCTGGACTGATTGTAGTTACTCAGTTATTACTTATCGATATCACCAATATATAAACCGTCATTCCCATTCAAAATCCTTTTGTTAGCCTAGAATTAAGGTTGTAAATAATTGTGTTACTTAAAGGGATAAACCTTTTAAAATTGTAATTTTCACAAATGCAAGAGTTATTTCAAAGCTAAGGATACACCTAAAAAAATAAAATTCTTCAGCGATAGGCATTGTTACTAAAACTTATATACATATGAGGAAAAAAAAATTAAAGCATGCCAATGCACAGATAAGGTCACCAAAATAACTGTAACACAACTATTTGTCAGGTTTTATTCTCCTTATTTTAAAACAGATGTCTTGGTTCCCTTATGATCGTCTCTTTTTTCTGCTTATGCATATTCAGATGAGGTAGCTTGAATTTAGCTGTCAGTGCTTAACGTGGAATGATTCCTTTTGGGACAGAGGGTTGAGAGAGAGAGTTGGGAGAATGGTTTTGATACTCTTAATGCCACTGTTTATAAAATAATATATGAAGTTGGGAACTGTTACTTATAAAAGTTCACCAAAAATGAGTTCATCTCCCCTGATCTCAATGGAGGAGCTATAAGTTGTCTCTGGTAAACCTGATTATTATATACAGTATATGTATACAATGTCAGGGCAACAGTAGCATAGTGAAGTCAATATTATGTATGGGAACACCAGCTCAGCAACTGTTTGATGTTGCCTATTGCCCTTGAGGTGCCCCTCAGTCCTGTCCTTTCCTGTTACTGTGAATCATGTAAATTGTGTTCATGGGTTTGCAACTTGTCTCAATTTATTAATAGAAAATACATTATTTTGGGGTAGGGTGCCAATTTGGTGTCCATAATTAGGTAAAAGCCACACCTAATTTTTCCATTCTTACTCCATTGCTTTGTATTGTATGCATGCATGGGTATGTATGTGTATAACTTTCACCTAATCTAATAAATCATGTGGCTAATGTTCCATGTTGGAAATTGTTATAATCAGACTCTACTATAGAATATATGAAATTTCCCACAGATTTACTGAGATGCATACAAAGAGAGAATTACAGTATATGATTTTTTTAACCATATCTATGGTAACTAGCATAAATATATTGAATCTGTTGTAACACTGAAGGATTTGCTAAGGCATATGTTATGGTAATGTTAGGTTTACTGCAAATAGCGTATCAACATTTTGAGCGTAACAGATGAGCCAAGTGATCATCATTTTTTAAGTTTAGCAATTTGTGACATTTCACTACTAAGTGATGTTAAAAAATGCTTCTCTTTGATGACAAATTTCTCTTTACGTTTTCATCATGTACAATTTTGTGGACGAATGAAAAAGAAAAATGGTTATCAGTATACCTGGGGTGAGATCTTTACCCTGCTCTAGCACTGTTACTTGAGATAAGAGACTCTAAAAGTCCTGGTTCTGGTTGGGGGAGAATTCCCTTTGTGCTGGCAGTGTGAAAGTTGGCTGTAGGGCTACAGTCCAGTGAGCCTCAGACAAGCCCTGTTGTAGAGAGCATGACAGGGAGAGAATGGGTATGTTGGGATGGAGAGACAGCGCAATAAAGATACCAGTTTGTACTGTGTGGACAGTTGCCAAAACTTAGATTGGCCCCTAGAAATGTCTTACTTGTGCTGTCCCCCTCAAAGTAGCTGAGAATCAGGATGGGTTAAAATCACCTCCCTCCCTCTGAGCTTGAGTTCTGTGCAGCACCTCCTAGAGGTGCAGTACCAAATATCAACCCTGTGTTTTAATGGTAAACTTCATTTTTCTCTACAATAAAATGTATATGGCTGTATAGTTCAGTTTGTCAGAAATAGTGATCTTGAAATATTTTTGGTCTTAAAAAGAGAAAAAAAAGTTCCAGAAGGCAAAGTTAGCTAAATATTTTAGTATGTTCGTAGTCATACTGCACTCTCTAGTCTTTTAACTTTGAATTTCATAGCACACACACCAGACAATACTATATTTGAAAACCATACTGTTCGCTCAGCTGCTAGTAACTTATATTTTTGTAAAATAGGGGTTCTTGTGGATTTTACCTGCTTTGGAACAATAAACCATATTGTCCGATACGAGCAGTCAAAACATTGCACTAAGCTGTGATAATTCAAAATACTGTTAGTAGCCACTGGCTTGATAGCAGTTTAAACAGAAATATTATGTATTCTTAGTTGCCAAAGCCTGGTAATGTAGTGAAGAGTATTCAGTGACAGTTAACTAAAAATATCATTTAGTGAGGTTTACCCAGATACAGTGTATGCAACTCTGAGAGGCCATGAAAACGTTTAAAGAACCTACGTTTTCACATTACTGAAAGATGATTGACCTTAATTGGAATATTTGTTTTGTTTTTAAAAAACAGATGTATTATCATTTATATTTCCCTATGTTTTCTATCCAGATAAACTGCTCTAGAAAAATATTCTGAAATGGGCCAGATTGCAGACTTCTCACTGAACATTTTGAATTCACTTATAGTGTGTATTTTATTTATTTAGATATCTTTTGGCTAGTCAGAGATTTTTATCAAAAGAGAGCGCAAACTTCATTTCAATTTTGCATATACATTTTCTGCTTTGTCTCCTTCCTCTAATTTGTCTTCCCTCTATTCTGAGAAACAAGAATTGGAGGCTTTTGCAGATGCTGATCAGTCATACTGGACTGATTCTCATATTCAGCAGGTGCAATCAATAACTCTTCATTTGTTCATTGTACCCATTTTTCTTTTCACTATTGCAAACAGACTAATTTTAATTTAGCAGTTTTTCTTTATTAGCCTACAAACTGAACTGTCTTTTTTGTTTTGTTCTTAAAGAAAAATTCATTTCAAATTTGTGGTGGTTAGTCTGAGGATAGCAGTTGCCTATAAGTGACATAACACAAATAAGCAGCAATCTCTAGAGACCAATGTTGTAAGTATGGGTCTGCTGCATGGTCTAGCATCATAAGCTCCTTTTGAATTAAGGACTCCACCTACCAACCTAGTCCCTAAAGATAGCTTTTAAAAATGGAACTGCTTTCTTCAATTCTATTAAATAATTTTCAAGATGATTTTTTTAGAAAGCCTTTTGATGAATGTGAACCTTGAATAGTAACTTAGATGTTTAAGCAATCTTATTTGGTTCACTTCACATCTTCAGTATATGTGCTGGAGCACTGGGTGTTCCATCTGTTCAGGTTCAAGCCCTGTAATTCATGAAGTTGCAGCCACGCCTGAACTTGTATAGCCTTTATAACAAGCCAGTTATGTGAACAACTTTGCAATAACATGAAACACCGGTCTCGTGTGTGGCTGCATTGGTCTGCATTGGTACCACTTCTACCCAAGGTGATTTGCCAGATTTAAATGGGCAAGAACAATATGCCATTATCATCTTTTATATTCTCCGCAACAGGCCTGGTTTGCAGATCTGATTCAGGTATCCATAGACAGACACTAGTTCCTTCCACCCATTCCCAGTCGTCCCTCTTTTATTTATTCTGCTCCCTTCTCTCTTGGTAGCCCTTCATCTCAGTCTGAAGATGCCCATCTGTGTTAGTCTAATGTATCGTGAGCTAAACTTTCAGTGAAGGAATCCTTTCTTCTGAATACTTAATATTCCTGCATGATCAGGCATTAGGTAGCATATTATGGTTAATAGCAGTTTTTTTTCTTTTTAGTGTCATCATTATTCCATCATTCCTGTGTCATATGCTCAGTTTGCTCCCTGAGAGTCTACAAATTGTCTTTCTGATATCCTAGGACCAACACGGCTACAACTACTATGCATACAAATAGATTGTCAGTGGCTTCTGCAAAGCTCTTTTGAGACCTAAAAATCTGTGTCCCTAAATTTCTGACCAATAAAATTCTGTTTGTAGTAACCATCATTTCTGCAAGGAGTGTCAGTGAGCTTCAGCTCTGTTCTTCAAGCCCACTTCTCAGATGTTCTGTAGGGTATCTTGTCTTCCGATGGAAGAAGAACATGCTCTAGGGAGAGGCTTAAAAGTTTTTCAACAGTGATTTTTAAGCCTCCCAGTTAATGTTTGTATCCTACGTGGTTTCACCAGTTATTGCTGGTTTAATGCCTACATTTCAGGAGCCACGGATTTTGGTTGTAGAGTGCTGAATACTGGTTTTGTCTGAATAATTCTTTCCCCATCCACACAATTCCCAGAACTGCTTGATTCATATAGTTACAAATTGGAAAAATCTTACCATAAAAATAAAAAAATTACCAGTGAATGCTATTTCTGCTTTCTGATGAACCAGTCTGTAACAACCCTTCTGGGTTATATTGTTCATAGTGTAAAGTGTTCATCATTCTTGCAGAAGGAAGGAAGAGAGGATGAAAGGGTGCTGTTTTTATTAGGAGTGGGGGCTGCAGGTATCTTACTCCATGTTCTTGTGTTTTTACTTGGTAAAGTTATTTTCTGTTCTTGAACAGTACTGAAGTTAATTCTGCATAAACCAGGAGACACAAGGTAGGACCTACAGCTCCTTGTGATTTAAAAAAAAAAAAACTTTGGTACAATACTTCTGCGTGTCACTCAGATAAGAGAATCATAATACCCAGCATGATATGGCCGAGATGGGGAAACATAAATTATAGGCTAAAATTATTTTAAAAATATGACCAAGGGGAAAATCCTCCCATTCTGTAATGATAGATCTCTGCAGAAATCAATATCCAGAAAAGCCCTAAAAGCTTTACTGGCATTGAACCCTAACTAAAAAAGGAGAAATCTCTTCTTGAATTTCTGTGTTTGCAGCTTTTCTGCAGAGGTAAACGTCTAGAGTTGGAAATACATTATCGTTTATCTGAATAAATTTAAAAAACATACCTTTTATGAACATGAACAAGTAATATATTATTTCCTAAAAAAAGGAAAAGATTTACCATACCATAAATATGAGGTATTGTGGATATAAATGTTAACTGTACTATATATGCATGCATATGCCTATACAAAACATGGATTGCTGTGACCATTAAGTTTATTAAATGTAATACATTTCCTACTGCCATGGCTGTCTTGTACTTGGAAATAATTCAGTGTGCAAGAAAAAAGGGGAAGAAAATCATGACAAGAGGAAATGTATTACATTTAATAAACTCAGTTGCCACAACTCTTATTAAAAAAATCCATATTTTTGTAGTCATAATTGAATTGAGCCTGGATCTCTCACATTCCAGGTGCATGCTCTAACCAAGATTATAAGCGGGGAGTCCTCCTCCTGCTGCCAACTGGAAAAATGCATTTCAATTTGAAAGGAACATGTTTTGTTTGACCCAAACTGGATTTTTTTTATTCACCCACACTTTTTCCCGCCACCAGTGTTTGGATTCAGTTTGACTCAAATCGATTTTTTTTTTTAAATTATTTTGGAACTGCCAGCGAACTGAAAAAACATGTGTTCTCCCTGCTCTACCCATGTTTTTTACCAAATGCAGCTGATTTCAACTGCCTATTTCAATCTTAAGACATACAGATGCCCACTTGTCCGAACTGTCAAATCTGCATGTGATACCCCTCATCTACTACAGTTTAAGTCCAATAAAACAGCAACATGTAGCAGAAACTTAGATTGTTATAAGAAGACGGGGGAAACATGGTTTCTGACCTGACAAGATGATTTGTGTAGGTCCTTGTATATAATAGAGAAAAATGTTTAAGGATAAAAAAAGTTGCAATGTGGCATTTAAGGCTGATGCTCAGCTGTAAGATTTTTGCCTGAGGTGATAAGTGTACGTCCAGGTCATTTATATTGATAACTCGAGACTTGTTCTGACTATTAAATAATTGAGTGCTAGATGAAAATTGACTAACTTAAGAGAAATTGCATGTTGGAGAGCTTTAATTCATGTCTGCAGTATTATTTAAATGTAAGGAGTACACAGGGAGTGAAGTAGACTATACTAAACTATAGATAGATCAGTGACTTTAACAATGAGAGGGGATGATAATGCAGTTTGTAGTACAGGAGTTACATTCTTATCTTTGTGCAACACCACTGACACATCCCATTTTGTATATTTTTATATAAAAGAGTAATTGGCCTATATTGTTACTAACTGTAATTTAGAATATTTGGTCATTTAAGAGGAATTACAACATTTGTCCAATCAGATGAAAATGTTCACATTTAATGGCTGTAGTTCCCAATATGCTGAAGATTTCAGTGTGTTCCTAATCTTCTTTTATAGTGCTATTTTTGTTTTATGTATGCATGAGTACAAAATAAAACATGAGATTTAACTAATTTCAAAATATTCTGTAACAGTGCTAAACTGAAATTTGTCAGTTATGTCTTTGGGAAACCAGCAAATTGTACTGCTGTTTCTGTTGTGAACATGTAGGGGCAGTATAGTACTGTCTATAAATCTTTTCTGTTTTCATCTCCTTAGTAGATTCTGAAAGATAAGAAGTTAAAATGTAATTATTTTATCTATTGTACATAAATGCATAAATGCACTACTTCCCCAAGAACTATGGTTAATACTTTTAGGTGAAAGGAGTACTCCAGTACTAATATAATCATAAGGCCAAAAAAATCTTTTTTTACATAATTCACAGTTTGCTCCTGAATATTGCTCGAAGTGCAGAGTGTGGTAGTAAAACTGATCTCCTTCTGATCATCCGCAAAAAAATGGAAACATCTCCTGTTTATACCAAATTGATCTGGAGAATGGGAACAATATGAAAATGAAACAACTCTGTTTAAATCAAAGGTCCTTTTGTTAAGTTCCACCCCCCAAGTTTGGACTGAAGAATGCTTGTGATTAACAATATTCATTGTAAGTAGTAGTTATAATGCAACTAACACTCAGCAACTAAAGTGGAGTAAAATCTTTTTTAAAATCTCATTTAATATTTATTTTTATTATAAATGTTTAAAGAGAAAATAGGCCTTGTTTACAACAAAAATGTGTATACAGTGTGTATGGACATGTTTACAGGTTATTTAAAAAATAAGCACAACAGAAAGATTAGAATGGATAAGCATGACACACATTTAGGAATGCTCCATATCTATGTATGCTTACCTCATGCTCTTCCCCAATTTCCCTCCCAAAAAAGAGAAAAGACATGGGAAAGGCAGATTCACTGGAAAAGTAAAATGTTCATTTCTGTGGAGGAAGTAGTTGGACCAGGATATTGATTTTTTTTAAATGATAATTTTACAGTATTTTAATAAGCAAATACCATGTCAGAGGCTCCTAACATTGGAAGGTCCTTATAATCTAGTTAGCAAATAGGGTGAATTTGCAAAATACTGACATATTGGGATCATGCATTTGTTTAAAAAAGGGCATAAAAATACAAGCATTGACTGAATTTTTATTTTAACTTTTACATACTGAAATATATTTGAGAGGGGTACATTTCTGATTTTAATTGTAAACAGTGCATCTGTATACCTGAGATCCCCGCTGTTCTGAAACATTTACTGATGGGTAAGAATTGCTGAAGTAGAATTCTTTAACTTATTCAGGTAGGTATCCAAAGCAGGCACTGTATCTCCATCAGATAAAACCACATTATTACAATAGATCTGATCTTAAGATGCATTGTCTGAATTGCTGTTCATTTCTGATAATCCTCCATTTGCTGAAATTCACTCTTAAGATTTTTTTTCTAGCACTGTTTCAGTTGGTCAGCCCAAATGATTCAGTAATGGGGATTTTTAAGTTTCAACTAGATATTTACTGTAATTTCAAGAATTTTAGCTGTAATTGTACCTTTTTCTGCAGTGGGCTTTTTCTTATATACTATCTCACTTTTGAATGTAATGGCTGTTCTTTGCAAGCCATTTAGACACTTTTTAGTGAGTGTCTAATTTTATTTGTAAGTAGTAAAATTATTTTTGACACTGATCATTCAAATTAGTGCACACTGAAGACAATAGAGTTCTGTATGTAAAATGATTATGCCCTCGTACAGGCATCCCCTGCATGAGAATGGGGCCTTAATCTGTAAAGGTGAATGACACTAATGAGAATCTCAGGCTTCCTTCTGGGGAAATAAGAAAAGCAAACCACGACCAGTAGCCTAAATGATGCCACCGATGTACAATTTGGGGCTTTAGTGGATTTTTTCAGCATCCCAAGAACTTCAGAAAGTATGAGAAATATATATTTGATGGATAAAGAACCCCAAAGTAGATTGAAATAGATGTATTTAATTTTTTCCACAGTAAAGATTACTGAACCCCCGTTTCATTGTGAAGTTATCGTTTGTGATTAAAATCATTTTGGCAAAGTGGTTTTTATGGTAGTTCATGTTAAACAGAAATTTCAGAAGAAGAAATTTTAAGATTGCAAGAATAAATAGCAATATCTGTGATACACAGTCCTTAATATCTTAGTAATATTCTGTATGCCAAAATACTCCAGCAAAGACACAACTTATTGTTAACTTATTCAATGAATGGAGTCTACATGAAAGCTTGAAATTAGAGTGGAAGCACGTACTGAGGTTCAAGTAAGCTTCAGTAGTGCACAAGCAACAAGAATTAATTCCATCACTCACAAATATGCCTGTGTGTAGTCAATGACAATGTTTTTGGCTCTCTGAGAAAATTGCTTTCTCCTTGTCTTCTGTTTATTCTAAGATCCCTGGTTAGTTGGAACCAGTAGCACAACCACCTTTTATACACATGCCCTGTCTGAGTCAGTAAAGCTCACAAGAGTATAAATTGGGGTTTTTCCCCCTGCTTTATTATGTGTAAAGAAGATCTTAAGGGTAGTGAAGGTGATGATTTTGCCCACCCCATTTTGGGGAAAACTAAGTCTTGAGCTCTCTGTTCTAGGAGGACTTTTTGGAAGTCTGAAAAATAGTGGGATTATGTTTTCACAAGAGACCAAAGAAAGCTGAGAAGCTGATACCGGGAGAGTTTTTTAGTTACTCTGTTTAAAAGTTGTGGATTTTTTATGAACAGCTTTTTAACACACACCCTTTGAAGAGAGTCAGCCCTGTCCCCTATCAATTCACAGCTAAGAAAACTCCCATTCTAGTCCTCCAGGTGCATAGGTGCCGATATTCTTCCTTCCAGGTGGGTGCTCCACCCCTATTCCACCCTGAGGCCCTGCCCCACCTCTTCCCACCCCTGCTCCAGTTCCTCCCCTGAGTACACTCCACTCTCGCTCCACTTCTTCCCACCTCCGCTCTGCTCCCTCCCCCTTCCCCCCTTGCCTCCTGCTGCAGAACAGTTGTTTGACGGGTGGCTGTTGGGTACTAAGTGCACTATTTTTTTTTTGCCATGGGTGCTCCAGCCCCGTAGCACCTAGGGAGTCGGCCCCTAAGTGTCCAGGAAAAAAACAGGGAAAGTGGCACTTGATGTTCATGTTACATCTAAGGCTCTGTCTACCACAAGTAAAGTTTTACTGGTATAAGAATCCTGTGTGCTACACCGGCAGAGCATTCCTTGTGTGGACATGCTCAGCTATCAAAGCTGTACTTTATACTGGCATCGTAAAACCACTCTTTCATGAACAAAATGAGTTACATTGGGAAAAGTGCAGTTTTGCCAGTATAACTGTGTCGACACTATGGGCTTCTACCAGACAGTTATATCTGTCCAGGATTATGCCTCCAGAGGTAACGGTGCTAGCAGAGGTCCGTAGTGCAGAGCTGGCCTCAGGTAACTTACAAATCGGAAGTGGGGAGAGGGGACACAGATTTTTTTTCACATTTGCCAAGCGCCTGATTTTCAAAATTAGGTGCATGTAACTGAGAGTGCAAAAATGCATGTTCAGTTGTCATGCTGGTATGCAAATGGCCAGTTAAATGTCTACCAGGCTATTTGCATATGCAGCTGCTCAACTGCAGACATATTGTACTCATACCAATTACTGAAAAATAGATGCAGTTATCCACAATTTTTATTTTATTTTATTTTATTTTATTTTATTTTAAATCAAGCCCAGTGGGCCTTATATCCCCAGAGATAAAATTGTAGTCTGGACACTGAAATATTAACTTGTATGTTATCAACATCTTGTAAAAACTTGCTTTACAACAAAACTCTTACTCTATGAGTACTATGTAAAAACATAATAAATAATGTGGTACTTGTTGTTCACACTTGGTAAAAGTAGCAGAAACTTAGATAAGAGAAATAATGTATTTTTGTTCCTAAGGCCTTCCCCTCCCCCCAACCTGCAGCTCAAGAAGACATTTGTTAATGAATAGAAAACTTTCATTAACAATTTGCCTTCTTTGAAAACTAACTGAACTTGCAACTGATCAGAATGGCACTTGGCATATCATTAGTATACAAGGAATAAGCCTTAGAAAATCTGAAGAATTGGTTCACGCAGTGTAACAAAAGTACTTTAGAATTTAGGCTTTTCTTTGGTAGCTTGTATACCCCTTTTGGACTCTCTTCATTCCTTGGCTATCTATGCAGAACCTTTACATTTTTTCCACACCTCCCCCACCTCAGTTCAATAGCTAATCTGCTAAACTCATGCTGCAACTGCTTCATTGAGTGGAAGCGTTGTTCTGCCCATTTCGTACCAGCTTTGTTACTGTGCACTATTTTTCAGCTGTTTGTGCTCATTACCATACAGCTGGTATTTAGAGGAGAGAAGGAAACAGGCAGAAGCTGCACTGTCTGCAAGTAGAAGAAGCTCTTTTGCAAACGGGGTACTGGCAGATGGGGCATGTGTTTGAACGGGTTTTGCTGATAACAGACTGCATTAAAAATCATTTTGAGAAAGTCTGAGGTCAGCCCCATGAATTCAGAGCTTGAGAGGTATTCAGCTTTTTGAAGACCTTTATAGAATATTAATTAACCCGCATACATGAAAGTGACAAATGGGCTATTTGGAAAAACGTTAGATACTATCCTGACTCTTTTTCTTGCAATTGTTCATTTCCTTCAGGATTCCCTGAAATTTTGTTACCACTGTAAAGAACATACATTTTGTGTTCATGTTCAGGGCCACTTTAAGAAAAATGTTTGAAGATACTATAAGAATGTAACGATTTTTCTTGTTGCAAAAGATTTAATTCTAGATGTAGTATTTTTACACTTACACAAATCATCCCAAGAAGTCTACCTTTATATACATTTTTCAGCACATATTTGGTTCTGTAAATAAAAATATAGAGGCATTCTTCTGGATTTGTAGGCTCTGGTCCTGCAGCGAGGTAAAAAATGTTAGTAATTAAAGCCAATGATTTATAGTCAGAAAATGGGTTATAATCCTAGGTCAGCGATGGAATAGTGTGATCCAGGCCAAGCCTTTCTGTCTCAGTTTCTCCCTCTGTAAAAGGGGGATACTTGCCTATTTACTCAGATTTATTTTGTGGAGTTTTGTAAAGCACTTTGATCACTTTAAAGAGAAGATTATTGGAATGCAAACAATGTTGTTGCCCAATTTGAGCTATAATATGTAGAAAGATTGACCCAAAAGACCTTTCCTTTAATTGATTTCAGTAGTGATGTTGACAGAACTGATGTTGAAGACTAAGGTGGAGTTGATGGACAATCTGCACTGTAGGTTAAATTGCTATGTGTTGGCTAGACTTCAAATTTTAAAGCCATTTCCATCATATTTCTAACAGAATTAAATGTTACAAGAAGTTTAAAGATAACAGTGGTTTCAATTGTTTTGTACAGCTGATAAATTAATAATAATATAATATATAATAATATAATAAATAGTCTGTTAGTATTGCAGTAGAACAAGCCCCAGTCATGGATCAGGACCCCACTATGTTAGGGACTGGCCAGACACAGAACAAAAAAAGATGGCCTCTGCCCCCAAAAGTTTATAATCTCCATGGCCTTGTCTATGCACAAACATTGTACTACTTTAACTATCAGGGGTGGGGAGAACCCAAAAGCACTCTGTGAATCGGGGGCGGGGGGAGGGGCGTACGTGAAGCAATAGGAGGAAGAGAAAGGGGAACTACTGAGTCTTGGTATGTGGGTGGGGAGTCAGCTCCATGCAGGGAAGATGTGTCCTAGCAGTTCCTTCTGCCGTTCCCAAGGCTCTTCCTTTAGTGCCGTGTGGTTCCCCTTCCCTGTGTGCCAACAACCTCTGTGCCCCACTCAGTGCCGGTGCCCCACTCCCACCCCAGCAACTTGCACACATGTTCCTACCTATCTCCCAGGCCAAGTGTGTCTGCTGTGATCTGCAGTGGCTGGAAGGAAGAGAGAGGAGAGATGATCCTACCTGCCCGCGGGCCCAATCTTGTGCGCTGCGGTGGCTACCCCAACCCCTCCTCTGGTTTCAGCTCCACCTCTGCCCTGTCTACTCCCATACAAGTGCGCAGGGATGGAAACATAGCCACGTCCTGCTTTTGCCTCCATGAGCTATTGAGGGGCTGTAAAACATTGGGTGGCAGAAATGTACATCAGCCCTCCTCTCCCCCCCCCCCCCAGTATGTGCATTGTGGGGGTATTCTGCAATCCTGTTAACTATATTCATATAGTTAAAGTAATACAACTGCCCTAAAGTGGAGGCAGTTATATTGATATAGCTTATTCCTGAATGAGATAGGGAATATAGGCACTTTTATACCAGTGTAATTGTGTCCATGCAAGGGCATGTACAGGAATAATGATTTTAGTTAAAAATTGCACCCCAGCTGACATAAATATAGCAACAAAAATTCTGTGTAGACCAGGTCTAAGAACAGTCCTGCTTCAACAAACCCATCCCTCTTCAGCAAAGCATTTGTGATTTAAAATGATACATATTTAATCATGTGCTTAAGTGCTTTCCTGAATCAGGGCATATATTAGAAAAGTAGACAATAGAAGTAATATTTCCGTAAAAGTAACAGAAAACACTATATTTGAAAGGTATGTCTATGTTTACGGCGGTGTGTAGAGTATAGACACTGCATGCCCAGCTAGTGTTGGTACAAATAGCAGTGTAGATGGTGAGACATTGCGTAAGTGAGTAGAGTATAGACATCGCAGAGCCATCGGTTATATACCCTACATGGCTCTCTACACATCCAAGCATGCCTCCCATGTCTGCATTGCTATTTCTAGCAGCATAGTGTCCGACTGCCTCACCATAGCTGGAGCCTTTCCCTGCTACAGTGAAAGACTCCAGCAGCAGAGAGAGGTTCTGGCAGGTGAGAGGCAGCAGGGAAAGGCTCCGGCAACTCCCCAGTGCCAGAGCCATTCCCCACTGCCTTCCCTTGCCAGAGCCTTTCATTGCTGTATATAGCTACACACACCCTATGTGCCACCACAGGTGTAGAGGTGGCCTAATTCAGATTGTGGTAAGAAGAGTCATGTAGGGACTTGCATTTAATCTTTCTATAAGTAAATGAAATGTAGTGTTGAATTCAGTGTCAAGTGAAATACTTACAAGCATATACTTAATAGTATTTTAATGGAAATGTCCAATGAATTAATTGCTAATAACTTTTAAATGCTGTGAAAGAAATCAGGCAATCTAAATAAGTGTTTCACACTAAATATACCATCAATGTAAAAGTTGTGTAACAGCATTTTTAGACACAAATTACTTGAGGTTTTTTGAAATCTACCAAATTTAACATCCTTAAACTTGTGATTGGGAATACAGCGAGCGGCACCAGGCACCAGCGCTCCAAGCACGTGCCTGGGGCGGCAAGCTGCGAGAGGGCCGCCTGATGGTTGCTGTGAGGGCGGCAGTCAGGCAGCCTTCAGCGGCGCGCCTGCGGGAGGTCCACCGGTCCCACGGTTTTGGCGGTAATTCGGCGGCGGGGATGCCAAAGGCACGGGACCAGCGGACCCCCCACAGGCGCACCCCCGAAAGCCGCCTGCCTGCCCTGTTTGGGGCGGCAAAATACATAGAGCCGCCCCGATGATGGACAGGTAATTGTGGTGTGATCTAAAGATTTCTAAGCACCTGATCCTGCAAAGTCTTATACACATGCCTAACTTTATGCACATGAGGTCTCACTGAAGTCTTTTTTGCATTATTGGGATTGGGATTGTTTGTTAAACTATTTCAGGGTGAAATGATTAAACCACCATTTGCAATATATAATAGGTTATTAAAGTATGGGATGCCTATACTATTTCAGTGTATTTGAAGAGAATTTCTCTGTATTAAACTGATAGTGGCATTTTAATACAGATATTTTACAACAAAGAGTAATTGAGTATCAAGGTATTTGAATAGCACCACTGAAAGTGATGTGTCAAAATAATGCTGTACTGAAGCATCATAGAATCACAGAACTGGAAGGGATCTCGAGAGTTCATCTAGTCCCCTGTACTCAAGGCAGGACTAAGTATTATCTAGACCATCCCTGACAGGTTTTTTCCAACCTGCTCTTAAAAATCCCCAATGATGGAGATTCCACAGCCTCCCTAGGCAATTTATTCCACCGCTTAACCACTCTGACAGGAAGTTTTTCCTAATGTCCAACCTAAATTGCCCTTGGTGCAATTTAAGCCCATTGCTTCTTGTCCTATCCTCAGAGGTTAAGAAGAACAATTTTTCTCCTTCCTCCTTGTAACAAGCTTTTATGTACTAGAAAACTGTTATCATGTCCCCTCTCAGTCTTCTCTTCTACGGATGAAACAAACCCAATTTTTTCAATCTTCCCTCATAGATCATGTTTTCTAGACCTTTAATCATTTTTGTTCCTCTTCTCTGGACTTTCTCCAATTTGTCCACATCTTTCCTGAAATGTGGTGCCCAGAACTGGACACAATATGCCAGTTGAGGCCTAATCAGTGCAGAGTAGAGCTGAAGAATTACTTCTCGTGTCTTGCTTACAGTACTCCTGCTAATACATCTCAGAATGTTTGCTTTTTTTCCAACAGTGTTACACTGTTGACTCATATTTAGCTTGTGATCCACTATGATCCCCGGATCCCTTTCTGCAGTACTCCTTTCTAGGCAGTCATTTCCCATTTTGTACATGTGCAACTGATTGTTCCTTCCTAAGTGGAGTACTTTGCATTTGTCCTTATTGAATTTCATCCTATTTACTTCAGACCATTTCTCCAGTTTGTCCAGATCATTTTGAATTTTAATCCTATCCTCCAGAGCACTTGATACCAAGCTGGGAGGGGTTGAATCCATAAACTTTATAAGTGTACTCTCTATGCCATTATCTAAATCATTGATGAAGATATTGAACAGAACCAGACCCAGAACCGATCCCTGCAGGACCCCACTCATTATGCCCTTCCAGCATGACCGTGAACCACTGACAGCTACTCTCTGGGAACGATTTTCCAACCAGTTATGCACTCACCTTATAGTAGCTCCATCTAGGTTGTATTTCCCAAGTTTGTTTATGAGAAGATCATGGAGACAGTATCAAAAGCCTTCTAAGGTCAAGATACGCCGCATCTACTGCTTCCCCCCCATCTACAAGCTTGTTACCCTGTCAAAGAAAGCTATCAGGTTGGATTGACGTTATTTGTTCTTGACAAATCCATGCTGTTTGTTATCGCCTCATCTTCTAGGTGTTTGCAAATTGATTGCTTAATTATTTGCTCCATTATCTTTCTAGGTACAGAAGTTAAGCTGACTGGTCTGTAATTCCCTGGGTTGTCCTTATTTCCCCTTTTATAGATGGGCACTATATTTGCCCTTTTCCAGTCTTCTGGAATGTCCCCCGTCTTCCATGACTTTTCAAAGATAATTGCTAATGGCTCAGATATCTCTTCAGTCAGCTCCTTGAGTATTCTAGGATGCATTTCATCAGACGCTAGTGATCTGAAGACATCTAACTTGTCTAAGTAATTTTTGACTTGTTCTTTCACCATCTTGGCATCTACGTATTTTTCACTAAAATTGCTTGAAGAATTCAGAATTATAGGATGTCTCTATGCCTTTACTGACAAATATAACCAAACTGAACGGGTATGATATTAAAAAATGCTCAACATCAAATGCAGGGTCAAAACTTTTTTTAAAAAAGGTGGAATTTTAAATGTTTCTAAATGAAATCACTTAAATGTAAGTTTATAATATTCATGAACATTCCAAAAGTATAAATAAGAGACACAAAGAAAAAATAACCCTTCATAAAGAAATTGAAGTCTGTAGGCTTCAGCTAATTAATCCCACTTTTCTTTTTAATTGTAAGTACAGTCGTATCAATAAAGATTTGATACACAATTTTCACCTAACAAAGTTGTTTTAGTGGAGCAATTTAAAAAAAATGCATGTCATAAGTAACTTTTGTTTACAGTTCAGTTGATATGTTCGTGTGTTCAGCACTGGGAATTGACAGAAGGATTGTGAACTGGTGAATCATTTTCTGGGTTTTAACTGTTAGTGACATTACTTGTATATTTGCTATTGAAAGCTGAAGTTGGATCACAACTTCCCTTAAGATAATAAAAGTTCATCATGTAAAAAAGGTTAAAAGAAGCTATCAGAATAGCAAAGCAAATAAAAGGAAAAATATACCATGCTGAAGAATGAGGTGCTGTCCTGGAGTCCATTCCACACTAACTTAATTCAAAGCAAGTTCACATGAGCTCGCATCAGTAAAAGAAGAACAGTACAGTTTGATTTGGTAAACTGAGAACATTTTGGAGGATTTGAATGAGATCGAATAGACAGCAAAGTTTTTATAGACCATATTGTATAATAGCATTTTTAGAAGTGCTGTAAGAATGAACTGAGATTAAAAATAAGTGAAAGGATAGAAATTAAATTTATCTCAGTGCTTTAGGATGTTAATCAATTCTTTCATCTGCAAGCTAGAGTCCATAGATCAATTGTAGTGGTTACTTCCAGGGGCGGCTCCAGGCCCCAGCACGCCAAGCGCGTGCCTGGGGCGGCAAGCCGCGAGGGGCGCTCTGCTGGCGCCGCGAGGGCGGCAGGCAGGCTGCCTTCGCCGGCTTGCCTGCAGAGGGTCCGCCGGTCCCGCGCCTTCGGAGGACCTCCCGCAGGCAAACCGCCGGAGGCAGCCTGCCTGCCGTGCTTGGGGCGGCAAAATCCCTAGAGCCGCCCCTGGTTACTTCAACCTGCTTGCAGCATGTGAGCAGAACCGGACCTGTCAGTCACTGGCAGCAGGGGAATACCCCACCCTTTGGAGAACTTTGTCTGCCTCTTTCGTGGCATACGGGCTTAACCAGACCTCCCTGCTGCAGAACTTTTTTTAAAGAAAATGCCTATTTATTTCAGATTTCTAACTAACAATTTGGTGCTTTGGTCATCTAAATCCCAGTTGTGTCTCTTGGTTCTATTTGGGTTTTGGGGAGATTTTCCCCTCAGCTTTGCTTCCCATTGTGAGGTGCTGCCATGGCTAGTGCCCCTGCTGGCTTTAGGGCTGAGAAAGCCAAGGCAAAAGGAAAGGTCTGTGTCCTCTGATAAGAGGGAATGAAGGAGCTGTCTCGTTGGGAAGCTCTAATTCCCCTGTGGGCAAAAAGCTGTCTTCCCCTCCCCCAGCCTAGATTGGGTGAGGTCATCTCAGCCCCTTGCTGCTGGGCAGGAAAGAAGCCAAGCAGGATTGGAGAGATCAACCCTTCTGGGGAAGTCTCAGACACCATCTTATCAGCCTTATGTTGGTGGGGTTGCTTTGGCACCCATCCCCTGAGGCAGGAAGGATTGGAAAAGCTGGGGGAAAGTGCAGAAATGCCTGGGTCTACAGGAATCTTGGCTTTGTAGCAGTGGTGCATCAGAGTCACCGCTGCTACACCTCCCATTCTGGAATCCAGCATATTCGGGTCTGATGGATCAGCAAACCCAATGGGGCCTCCCAATGAAAATAAGAAAGATCACATCTAAATCCCTGGAGCCTTTAGCAGCAGGCATGCTTCAAACTGCAGAGCTCAACCTTCCTTCTTTCTTCAGGCAGTGAATGGGAGGATAGACCCTGCCAGCATTGGAGGTCATGATTTCTAAAGCAAGGAAGTGAAGTTAGTCTTGCAAAAGAAGACAAATTGACAGCCCTAGAAACAAAAGCTTTATATTGGTCATCATTGGCAGCAACAGTGCAAGTTTGCAAATGTGTATAAACTTTGTTCCTGAGGGTCCTCTTTTAGGAGTAAAACTATATTTCAGTCTTCCATACTCATGCGGGGCCAGATTTTCTAGTCCACCAAGTTCACTTTGGTTCACTCACACAGTTCAAAATGAACTGAAGCACCCAGAGATGTTTTCTCTGTGTAAGACACCTACACTGGCATAGAGCTGGTGGAGGCAGCTCTGATGCCTCTTTCACCAGCTCCAGTGCTTGTGGTGCCAGACAATGCCCTGGCACTCCCAGCATAAGAGGAAGGGGAGGGGGTTTATCTGGAGGAGAGGAGGGGAATGGGTATGCCAGAATAAGGCTCCTCTGGGCATGATCCTACTGGTGCAAGGTCCCCAAGGGAACTTTTATGTTGGTGGCGTAAGAAGCTTTCCCCCTGCAACTTTAACTTATACCAGGGCTAAGAATCAGGGACTTGCAACTAGCTCCCTGACAACCTCCCCTATCAGCTGCGCTTGAACAGAGCTTGGGCGCAATGCTTCCTTTTGTTTTGGTCTGTGATATAGATGCTGAGGTAGTGGTGGTGTTTGAAATGCATACTGAGACCAGTTGATTTTTAAATGTTCATTACACCAGGGGTTCTAAACCTTTTTCTTTCTGAGCCCCCCCCCCCCCCTACAAAAACTCCACAGCCTACCTGTGCCACAATAACTGTTTTTTTGCATATGAAAGCCAAGTCTGGCATTAGGAGGTAGCAAGCAGGGCAATTGCCTGGGGCTCCATACCACAAGGGCCCCCACGAAGCTACATTGCTTTGGCTTCAGCTCCATGCGGTGGGGCTTTGGCTTTCTACCCTGGTCTAATGTTGGCCCTGCTTGGCAGACCTCCTGAAACCTGCTCGCAGCCAGGGGGCCCAGGATCTCTGATTGAAAACCACTGCATTAAACAACCTGCGATTATTTGCAACTTGGCTATGATTACAGCCAGTGTCTTCAGAGGTGAAAATACCTTAACCTATTAATCTCTGGGTTCACCTAGTCCTTTCTTTTACCTCCTGTTTGGAAAATAGTTTGTTTATAGAATGCACCAGACCTAAACACTTGGTATTTGGGTACACAGTGATGTGTACTGCAGTATTGCATATTCGAAATACAGGAAGATAAAACAATTATTGCAGATATGTGGAGTAGTGGATATTGAGTTTGTATTGCCTGTATTTATACAGCCATATATTTACAAATATAATATTCACAGAAGCATGAATAAAAATAGCACAAAAGTATGACAAAGTGAAACTACAACAAAAATGATACTGAAAAGGCAGGAGATAAACTTTGCAGTATATTTTCTTGTTTCTTGTTGCATCCCGTCCCCATTTCTTTCTCTGTGTTGTCTTTTAGACAATTGTCTGTTTGTCAGTTAAAGATGTAGTACAGCGTATAAATAATAATAATGGCTAAATTCCGGTCCAATAGAGAAAAATGATTAATATGGCAATTCTATATTCTCAGCATTTGGAAGTAAAGTTAATAACTTTTCCCCTTAACTTATTTCAATTTCTTTTACCAAGGCACCAGGTAATTTAGCTGGCTCAAAAGATTCTGTACTTTAGATGAGGTTGATGTCATGAAAATGGTATGTTCTTTGTTGTGAGTTACCTACAGATTATGCTAAATAAGACAAATAATTATAGTCTTGGATTCTAATCAAAGCAACTTTCCTGTGCAAGGGGATGCTTCATTCTTCATACTTTCTCTGGAAACAGCCTTTTTAATCATAGAAGTGCAGAGACAGTGGTAAATTTAAAATGATACCTTTTTCTGTTTCATAAAAAATTCATAACTAATTGTGATATGGAGGAGCATGTGGGTACCCTTGCTGCAAAAGGCTTTTTCTGTCTGTCACGGAATACACCCTGTATTCACACCTCATATATTACTGTAATAATCTTTGTACAAGGTATGACTTGTAAGGTATTATTTGAAAACTCAAATTTGGACAAAGCAGATCTTATGAATTTGATGTAATCTAAGTCTCTAAACAACAATGTAAAAAGATTCTATATAAATTGTTTTTAGAAGATTATTACATCTTGTCCCTACAGATTAATCCTAGTGAAAATGGGCACAAAAAGTTTATTGGAAAAACTTTTTGTTCCTGTTTTCATTCCCACTTTAAGGAAAGTGCACTTTTTTTCCCTAAGTAAAACCATATTTTCATTTAAAAAATAAGAACTGCCTACATAAAGAACTGCCTACATTTATTCCCATGTGCGAATAAATAATATCTCAAACTGTATGTATTACATTTAAACACAATAATAGACTAATTGTTATGACGGTGTAAAACGTGTGAGGATCAATGGCCTGAAGTTTTTGTTCCATGGGTTAACAAAATATATCAGGTGTTCAAACTGGAGTTTTAAAGAGCAGCATGTCAGAAAGTCTTTGTTCTGTCTTTGACTTTGTGCTCTTTTGTATATTTAAAGTATCCCTCCTAGGAATTTTTTCAGTTTGCAGACTTTTTTGTACATGAGCAGGTTGATTAAAAAACTTGCAGACTTAGCTTTTAAAGGTGTCCTTCAAGTAGTTATGCAGATGTCCTATACAAAACTGCTGTAAGCTTTTATCAGGATTTGCCACAGTTTCAGATACCGATATATACATATACTTGATCTAAGTGGCATTATTCCATATAACCTTTACTGAACATCAGCTTCAGTGAAGAACAAAGCATACCATAGATGCACAGGGCCAGTACATTAATTACGAATGTGCAAAACATATATAATGTCAAAAATGTGTGATAAAACTAGAAAGTTGGGATTTTTAGCTATGGATATGTTCAATAAATAGTTTGGAGTAAAATTTTATAAAAGTAACACCCATTTCCTTATTCTTTTTAAGTGTAATGGTGAAACCCTGTAGTAGAAGGCTACAGTGAAGACAAGACTTTCAAGGCTTAGCAAGCCCACCAACTAAACTTTTCCTTGTTCAAAACTCCCCCCTTTTCCCACAGTTCCTCAAACTGATCATGTAATCATGTAACATAATTTAATTAAGACCATTGGAAGTGTAACATACAATTTAAGGAATTCTGCACTTGATTTATTTCCTCTAACCCTTCCTACCTCCCCTTATTCAACTTACATTGTAAAATCATCACAGTAGACACCAGGTCTTTACTGACAGTCTAAAGTTCCGTGCATACCTATTGTGCTACGTGTAATGTTTACTAAATCATTTGCAGTCTGCACACTGTAGCATTTTTTTTCTAGTTAATTATCTACAAAGACTGTCCTTCATAGGGGTTTGCCTGGTAGTTGCATTGAATAGATCTGGATTTCTTCCAAGCAAACACTTGTCGGGATGTAAGGCCGCTGAAATCTGATATATTTTTAATCAGGGTGGGTATAACTTATGTGTTTTGAAAATGATTCCTAGACATGAATTAAGTCCCACTTTCTAAAGTGATTTGGGCACTAAGGAGTTTTGACTTTCAATGAGAGACAGTGCCCAAGTCTCTTTTGAAAATGTTGCCCTATGTCTATTGATTTGAACCCGTATAGCCCTTTTTATACTGGTGTGGTCCGATTCTTTATTATGTGAGCAGATGGCTGCAGGAGCAGGAAGAGGCTTTTTGACCATTTGTTGGTTGCATAGAAGTGTTGGACTCTGACTTATAATATAGTTTGTGTGTTGCATCTTTGTCCAATGGGTTGATTTTTTTCCTTAAGGGCATCTCCTTGTGGGTATACTATGAGGCAATAAGTAGTCAGAATGTAGTTAAGATTGCAAAAAAGTTTCTGTTTCAAGCTAAATTTCCAATCTGGTCTAAAATGCACACATGTAGTCAGATTATCTTGAAAAATGGAGTGTCAGTTCAGGTCCCATGGTAGTTTGGGGATAGCAAATTTGGGGAAATTTGATCAAGGGGTTCCAAAGTTATAGCCCCCTTCAGAAGTGATTTGATTTTAAAATTTCAACTTCCTTAACACTTTTGTGCCAAGATGAGGAAAAATCTATGGGCAGAAGCCACATGAAATTTTTGTACCACTGGAATTGCCTGTGTTGAGATCTAGTATCTGATTCAAAAAATAAACTCCAAAATAAAATGAATAAAACATTATTAGACTCTTTATTTCTGGTTCTGTAGAGTGGTGTTCTGGATGACTACAGACACTGCACGGAATGCCAGCACTGTGTGCAGACTACTGACTGGAGGGGAGTAGAGAGGATATGAAAGTGACACCACAAAATATCCTGTAGCAAAGGCAAGGTGTGTGAGAAAGTAAGCATATCAGATTGAGGAGTAATGATTTTATAATGACTGCATGAATAATAGGAAAGGGGCTGACTCCAACCTCACTCAGGGTGTTTTATTTAGACATGTTTCTTTGGGCTAGTCTACACTTACCAGCCAGGTTGACGCGGTGAGTTCGACTTCTCGGAGTTCGAACTATCGCGTCTAATCTGGACGCGATAGTTCGAACTCCGGAAGCGCCGCGGTCGACTCCGGTACTCCACCACTGCAAACGGCGGTGGCGGAGTCGACCTTGCAGCCGCGGGCTTCGATTCCACGGCGTCTGGACGGGTGAGTAGTTCGAACTAGGGTACTTCTAATTCAGCTACGCTATTCACGTAGCTGAATTTGCGTACCCTAGTTCGACCCCGCTTCTTAGTGTGGACCAGCCCTTAGTTTGCATCTGCAGCTGAGACTTGCCTATCTCACTTCTACTTGAGTGATTTGTGAAGTAGCAAGTGTTACCTGCATGTACTTTGAACATATGGGATCCAAAATAGTTGGATCAAATGAAGAAATTGAATCTTTTTTTCTTTTCTTTTTTCTGAAGAATAGTAGACGGTGCTGCTAGCTTTTCTTACAAAGGTAAACCTAGAACAGAACTTGGAGTTGAACAGGCAGAATAGATAAGGGCCCTCCAAACAAAAAAAATATACTGTAGCTATCCATTGGTATGCTCCCTCTCAAAAAGAGTTGGAGCATCATATGAAATTAGGCACGAATAGGACTGGACTGAAACATTATTCATCCAGGCCTATCATATGCCAAATTTGGGTTGTGCTCCATAGTAGTATCATGAATAGCCTCTACTTATTTCACAATAGTTTGGGCCCTGCCCAAGCAAAATCTCAGGCAGAAGGAATGTGGCCCCTAGTTCCTCCCAGACAACTGAAGAATTTCAGGAACCAAAGTGAGGTGCCTTCTGCTATCTCTTTTCCACTATTTTCTCCAGCCTATCATCTCCCCAACATGAAGTCTTCATTCACAGAATCATTGATGTGCTCTCCCAGAACATGAGTTTAATTCCCAATACTCAAACATTGGAAAACCGGTAAACATGAAAATCCCTATACAAAAGCATTAGAGTAATATGAAAAAACATGTTCTGAAACTGAAAAATGAAGTTAGTGACATTTCACACACAACACAACCACATGACTGTAACTTTCTTTCTTTAAGAATGCCAACATGCAGCTGCGTCATTCTTTTGGGTGGGCTTGGAGGTAGTGGTGAACATTTGCCTACTCTGCATTACATTAATTTTAGAGAGTCCCTAATGCATTATTGATCTTTTTAATAGTAATTGTTAAACTGGAAATGAGGAGAAGTGACATGCAATGATAGCTTGTAAAATAGCAGCAATTATTCCCCTTAATACCTGACAATCTAAGAATGGACTTGAGGTCTGCACTATCTATAAATGTTCCCTTCCCTGACCAATGTCTCCTTCGGATGAAGTCCCAAAGTCTCTAAACAGCATGGAGTGACTTGAAAGCTTAAAAAAGTTCCTCAGCACTAAACTAGCCAAAATCAGCTCTGAAAACACAGTCAAATTATACTGGTAAAATCCCCAATAGCCAAAAGAGCCTACAAGTAAAGAAATGAGGCACACGGATTGAATAATGTGATCAAGGTCACACAGGAAATCTGGATGAGTGAATTTTCTACTCTGAACTAGCAAATACAAGATCGTGGGGTTATCCTCAAATCTTTCTCTCCATATGAGCTTGCAGCTACATTTCTGTGCAAAGTAGCACATTTGCTCCATTTGTCTCCTTATGCTAAACCATGCTGGCAATAGCCAGAAGATCCATCTAGGTGCCACTGTAGCCCTGAGACCTGTCTGCCCCTCAAAAGAGACCTGTCTGCCCCATAAGTTTATTTGAGAGGACACTTGATCGTACTTAGAATGATAGCACTGATGAGGATTCTAAAGTGTAAACCTAGTTTATTGTCTTGGCTTTTAACAAACTATCCCCTGGTATCTAAAATGGTCTAGATTTTAGAAAAGTTCTTTTCATTTCTCATTTCAGGCAGGACAGTGGTCTCACTGGTTTGTCCAAAGCCTGAGTCCAGTGAGAGTGTCTGACTATTCCAAAGTTAATTCTCCACTAGACTAAGTCAAAGGATGACACTATATCATGGTTTTCAGAACCATTCAATACCTGACAGACTTTCTGCAGCTGCCTTGACCCGATATGGTCCAAATATACCTTATCCCATGTAGGTATACTGAAAGATCCTACATTTCTTGTAAAAAATAATTGAGGATATGCCAGATGACCTCTCAAATATTAGAGCCATTGTTCAAATCCTACATACCAGAACATTTAGGGATTTATTCAATGTGATTGTAAATCAATCTGGAGGTGATCATTTTTTTCCTAGACCTAGAATAGTTCAAATGTCATATAACCAAAAGAAGGCTTGGAATGGAGTCCACCAGAAGTCATTTTAGGAACCAGCCTAGGGGATTTCCTTGTATCAATCAAGCTGTTGAATACTTATCAACATATCCTAAAAGACCAGTGTCACCAGAGGTATCAGAGACTAAAGCAAGAAGAGTTCCCTTCCATATTTGCAGCCACTTGTCATTGTTATTTTACATGTTCTTAAAATGTGCCTGTCTCCCCCCTAAGCACCAATACAATAGAATACATACAACATTTATAAGACACGATAGACCAAAGGGGAAAAACATATGCTCTAAACTTAGTCTGTTGCATGATACTGCACAACACTTGTAGCACTTCAAGCATGATTCACCTCTGTTCACTGTGGACGTGAAAATCATGTTGGCAATTTGCTAGCAAGAAGTGTGTTTTAACTTTGTTCTGGTTAACTTAGTTTGAATTTGTTTGTCAGGAGAGTTAATGAACTTACAGCGCTGTACTAAAGGCTGCTTTTATTTATTTTTTAATAAGGAAAATTATATGGTTCTTCGAACATGACTTGTCACTCCCTGAATTTTCTATTTTCTTTTGAATCAGGTATTCCCCCATTATTGACTGTGGTCTAACAAGGGACAAAGGTCAAAAATTTCAAATTTGAGTGCAGAGAGTGAAATTAATGGGAATAAAGGTCCTCAACATCTCTGAAAATCAGGTCACTTATTTAAATACTTAAATGTGGATTTAGGTAGCTAAATTTAGAGTCACAAGTTTGAACAATTTGAGAGAACATGTAGAGCATCTAGTTTTCAGATCATTTGTTTATTCTCTGGGTGGCATGAGGACTAAATGTAGACAATGTTGACTAAATGACTCAAATAATGAATCTGTGAAGTCTGTAATGGGGACAGGACTTGTCCTTCTAAACATCTTATCTTACTCCACTTTCCTTTTGTCAACTTTTTCGAACAGAGTGGTGAGATGTTTTGCTAAAGAAATTAATACAGCAGCCAACCTTATCTGTTTTACTGGAGAGCCCTAGTCATCGATGTGTCAGGTACTATATAAAGGCAGAACAGAAAGACTGTCCCTGCCCCAAAGAGCTTACCATCAAACAAGTATTAGACAAGAGACAACAGATGGATACAGGAAGAAAAAGACCCAGGAGTACAAGTAATCAGTGAGACCACATTGATCAGCATAATAGGTGGCTGTCACAGCACACCAACTGCTGTAAGTTTTATAGGCATCACAGCAGAGGAGAGTTTAAAGGACGGGTGCGAAGGAGGATAATGGAGGTATTTGTAGGCATTTACAGGGAGCTCCTCTCAAGTGGAAAGGGCTGCATGAGAGAAGCACAAAGGAGTTTGAAAATTTAACAAGTGAGCGATGGAGGTTAGCATCATGAACTGATCAGAGGAGGGAGCGGACGTTTTGATAATAAATGAGAGGGGGTAGTTTGGGAAAGGCCTTGAAAGTCAAGACAAGCAGCTTATATTTGATGCGATAGAGAAAGGGGAGCCAGGGGAGAGATGCAGATAGAGCGGAGACATGGTCAAAGAAATTGGGTGGGAGAATGATCCTGGCAGCAGCATTCTGAATGGATATGAGGGGGTCAAGATTGCATTTGTCAAGGTCAGAGAAAAGGACGATGCAATAATTGAGATGTGAAATGATGGGAGCTGGGATGAGAGTTTTAGCAGTGGATGGATAGAAAAGGCTGCTAGAGAAATTATGCAGAAAGAATCTTCAGGATTTGGATAAAGCCTGGATGTGAGGATCTAGAGAGAAGTTTGAATGGAAGATGACACTCAGGTTGCTGGCCTGAATGACCAATAGGATGGTGGAGTTGTCCACAAATATTAAGAAAGGAGGTCTGGAGAGAGCTTTAGGTGAGGACTAAGAGGTCTGTTTAGCACTGGTGAGTAGACATCCATAGGGAGCTGTGGATTCTTTAACAGGTTACTGGCCTAGTGGATGGGGGGAAGCCATACATGTAATATATCTTGATTTTTAGTATGGCTTTTGACACAATCTGACATGACCTGCCCATAAGCAAACTAGGGAAATATGGTCTAGATCAGGGGTGGCCAACCTGAGCCTGAGAAGGAGCCAGAATTTACCAATGTACATTGCCAAAGAGCCACAGTAGTACATCAGCAACCCCCCATCAGCTCCACCCCCACCTCCCACCCTCTTGCTGCCAGCGCCTCCTGCCCACTGGCAGCCCCGCCGATCAGCCCCTTCCCCCTCCCTCCCCACACCTCCTGATCAGCTGGTTCTTGGCATGGGGCTCTGGGGGAGGAGCGAGACCATGGCAGGCTCAGGAGAGGGAAGGGATGGAGTGGGGGCAGAGCCAGGGGTTGAGCAGTGAGCACCCTCTGCACATTTGAAAGTTGGCGCCTGTAGCTTCAGCCCCAGAGTTGGTGCCTATACAAGGATCCACATATTAACTTCTGAAGAGTCACATGTGGCTCTGGAGCCACAGGTTGGCCACCCTTGTTCTAGAGGAAATTACTATAAGGTGGGAGCACAACTGGTTAAAAGACCATACTCAAAAGAGTTGTTAGCAGTGGTTTGCTGCCAAACTGGGAGAGTGCATCTAGTAGGGTCCTGTTTTCAGTACTGTTCAGTATGTTGAACAGGTTCTTTCCTGTTTTCAGTACTGTTCAATATGTTCATTAATGACTTGGATAATGGAGTGGAGAGAATGCTTATAAAATCTGCAGATGAAACCAAGCTGGGAAGAGTTGTAAGAACTTTGCAGGATAAAATCAGAATTCAAAATAACCCTGACAAATTGGAGAATTGGTCTGAAATCAACCAGATGAAATTCAGTAAAGATAAGTGCAAAGTTCTTCACTTAAGAAGGAAAAATCAAATGCCCAACTATAAAGCGGGGAATAACTGGCCAGGTGGTAGTACTGCTGAAAAGGATCAGGGGGTTATAGTGGATCTCAAATTGAATGAGTCAACAATGTGATGCAATTGAGAAAAAGATTGAGATCATCCTGGGGTGTATTAACAGGAGTGTTGTATCTAAGACACAGGGAGATAATTGTCGTATTCTACTTGATACTGGTGAGGCCTTAACTGAAGTACTATGTCCAGTTCTGGGGTCATATTTCAGGAAAGATTTGGACAAATGTGGAGAGCAACAAACATGAGAAAAGATTTAGAAAACCTGATGCGTGAGGAAAGGTTAAAAAACCAGCATGTTTAGTCTTGAGAAGAGATGATTGGGCGGGTGGGGACCTGATAACTCATCAGGCACATTTAGGGATGTGATAAAGAGGACTGTGATGAATTGTCTCCATGTCCACTGAAGGTAGGACAAGAAGTAATGGGCTTAATTTGTAGAAAGGGGGATTTAGATTAGATATTAGGAAAACCTTTTTAGCTATAAGAGTAGTTAAGCATTGGAATAGGTTTTCAAGGCAGGCTGTGGAATTCCCATGATTGGAGGTTTTTAAGAACAAGTTAGACAACAACCTGTCAGGGATGGTCTAGGTTTACTCAATCCTGCCACAGCACAAGGGACTGGACTTGATGATTTCTCAAGGTCCCATCCAGCCCTATATTTCTATGATTCTATGTCAGAGACAGACCAAGATTTTAATTTTTGACAGAAAAAGAAATGTCCGCAATAGAGAGGTAAATCTGCATTTAAGACTACCCAGACATAAAGTGTAGAGGGAGAAAAGAAGTGAACCAAGGACAAAGTCCTGTGGAGTCCCACAGAAAGTTTGGGGGAGGGGATAAGGCAGATCTATCAAAGGACATGCTGAAGGAGTGATTAGAGAGGTGGGAGGAGAACCAACAGAGGACAGAGTCACTGAAGCCAATGGAGGACAAGATTTCAATAAGAGCCTGTTCATGGCTGCCAGGTCAAGGAGGATGAAGATAGAGTACTGGTTCTGAGCTTTGGCTAAGAAGAGATAATTAGAAAGTTGGTGGGAGCAGTTTAAGTGAAGTGCAAGGGATGGAAGCTGAATTGCAGAGGGTCTGAGATGGAATTGAAGGAGAGGAACTCTAGACAGCGACCGGAGATAGTACATTTAATGAGCTGATCAATAACAGGGAGATGGGAAGACAGTTGAAGAAGCAAGTAGGATCAAGGGTTGGGCAGGTTTAAGAAAGGAGAGACTGAAGTATGCTTGTATACCAGAGGAAAATGAGGGATGAGGGTGAGCACAAAGATCAGGAGATGGAGGAAAATGTCTCCAGACTTTTGCTGGCTAGAGACTGGGGGAGTTCAGAATGGAGACAGAAAGAGGAGCAGCAGGCAGAGGGTAGGAACTGACTCTCTTACGCTTTTCCCTCCTTTTGTTGAGTATCACTGCCTGGAGAATGTGACATGCAGCACATGCCTCTCTTTTCCTTTCCAATGTTTAACTGATGAGGGGATTGGTAAACAGATTCCATCAGTGCTAAATTAGTATATTGGTGCAACATTACATTAAAAACTTTTTTCACTATCTATAGGTCTTCTATGCTTTAATCTGGCTGGTTGAGATTTGTTGGAGTATCTCTGGCATTGCTGTAAAGGTAGTTGCTTGAGCATACTCATAGCTTACTTGCTTTAATTGTTGCATGAATAAAGGGAATAAATTAGATAAAATTTGACAGAACACTACCTGTTGTGCTCTTTGTATAAACTATATTTGTATGCAGTTGAAAATGGATTTGAAAGAATAGATTGTAATAGTTTTGTGTATTTTCTAGAGTTTTAAACATAATTTAAGTTGCAAGGGGCAAAGTATTCCTAGGTAGTCTGCCAGAGTGGTAGGTCAGACTCTCCTCAGATGTTTTAATTTGTAGTATCTCATTAGGGTTTTTTTTGTTTTGCTTTGGTAAATCAGCAATGTAAGTGACTCAAATTCACTTAAGTAACTGGATTAAAGGAATACTAAGAAGCTGCATAACATTACAAATTTTAAAACAATGTTTGCTATCTAATTTTGTGGTTACAAAATGAACAGAACGGTAAACCAAATATTGCTGAAATCTTTAATTTACTTTAGCCTGTCTATGAAAAACAAAACAAAACTGTAGGCTTTCGGAAAACAGGAATATAGTTACTTGACTCACTGTTTATTCAACGTTGAATGGATTTTGTTGAGGGAAAGCATCAATTGCTTAGCTTTCAGCTGATGAGTTTTTAGAAGTACTGGAGAAATGGTTAAATATGTAATGCCTGTGGATGTAAAAAGTCTGCAACATGCAGTTTTTCTCTGATAGAATCTGTCTCTGAGAGATTTACTTCATGGTATTAATGTTTTTAACTGAATAAAGGAACATTACTTTTTCTTGATCAAAATGGTCTCCCAATACAGACAATAAAAAGCTATTGATATTTAGCAAATTTTCTGTATCTTTTATTGAGGTAGGACTTTTTGAAACTTTCTTTTAATGCTAAAATAACACCTGCAAAGAGGCCATTTGTTTGAGACTGGTCCTGTTCTCTTAGAAGTCTCTCTTTTCAATATCTATTCTGAGAGTTCAATGGACTAGAGTATTCATCTCTGTTCTTACTTATTTAATGCTACATTTCAGTGCAAAAATCAATCCTATGTCCTCATTCTAGATTGTAAAATACTTACCCTTGATAGTGTCCTGTTCCCTCCCTTGTACAGACAGAACAGTCTGAGAGACTATTTCCTCACTCAAGGCACTGGTTTGCAGATGACTTTCATTTAAATTGGACAGGTTCGCTAGCTTGCCAACTCCAATTGCAGCCATTCTTGATGTGAAATTGCACAGCAGAAGGTTAATGACAATGGGTTAGAGAGGCTTCAAAAGGTTTCGTATGACCCCAGCATGCTTGGCATTCCTTTCTGCTGTGTAAAGGTTGGGAATTGTCTCCCCACGGTCCAAAGAGCACACTTAGGGCAAGGAACCTAGCTCTGTGGTAGGTTTCTCCTCTGCCCTTGCAGAGAGGAGATGATTATGGCAATAAATCAGGAAGATCATAGGCATATGGAAGAAAACTAAATTCCCTCCTCCATGCTATAGTGTATGTATGCATTTTCAGAGGGGAAAAAGGAGGCAGGTGAAGTATATGTAGTATACCATATCATGTATTAACAGTAAAGTTAAAGTTAATGGTTAAAATCAGCCAGAGATTCTAAAGCAAGAGACGGGGAAATTAGTATTTATGAAAAAAATTGTTCTGGGGCATTTTATACGTGCTAAATTGCTCTTGTCCTAATATGCACAGACATGTTGCATAAGATATTTTAAGAAAGTGTGACTGTTCTATTAAAATATGTACAAAATTAATTCTAAGTAGCACTGTGCATTTAATTTTAAAAGGTAGCAGTGTTAATGAACGGCTTAAGCACTTACAGAGAGTAAAGATGTTTACATTTTATTCTCTGTTCTCCTGCAGATTTATGGTGACTATTTGGACATATCACTTGGTCCTCAGTTTCCCTCTGGGAATAACAGTATACTTCCCAGGAGATTAATATTTATAAAGCCTTGTCTTAAGATAGAAAATGGGGGGAGGGATGATAGCACTGCCTATTCTTAAGGATGCTTGCCACTTCCCATTTAAGACTCTATTTTCATTGCTTATAACTTTAACAAACTTTAACCATTCAGGTTCAAATTTTCCATAACAGGTGTTTGTCTCAGATTAACATGTTTTGCAAATGTCAATTTTAACATGTTTTGGAGGATGTACTTGAACTTTGGCAGAGTGGTGGCTTTTTTTATCAAGGATGTGCAGTGTGACATCCTCATGAAAATCCCCCCAAATTTGGCCAAGTTTATAAGCCTTTCCAAAAATCACAAGTTTGCACATGCTCAGTAGAGACTTCAGAGATTTTAGCAGCTGAAATCTGTATAAAGATCCCATCTTCACTGAGCATCCTCAAGCCTTTCTTAGTTCCCGGTGCTGACCAGACTGCACATGCACCATCCCCACATAGCGAATGAGCATGCTCCATCCCCTCTCAGATGTTACGTATGATAGGGCTGCACATGCACCATCACTACAGAGCATCTGAGCAAAGTTGGACCTCCCCTGTATTGGAACTGTCAGCATGGAGTCTGTTTCTGCTATGCTTTTGGTGACCACCCCCCATGCTGGCACCCAGGCAGCATGAAGGAGGAAGATGCCTGATTTGAATTCAGAGCTGAAGAAAGCTGGACTGTGAGGGGAAGCAAAGGAGTAGTTTAGGACAAGGAGTCTGATGAGACTGGGACTGGATAAGGGAGAAAAAATGAGAACGCTTAGGCAAGAAGACTGGAAAAGGGAGCCTGGTGGGTAGGTTAGGACTGTGAGCTAGCAGGGAGAGTGAGGCAGGGGCTGGTTGATTGGGGAGGCTGATAATCGGATCTAAAGGGTGGTGAGAGGAAGTTGGGAACTATTGGGCAATGAGACTGGGATGGGGAGTTGGAACTGGTTGGACAAGGAACCTGGGACTGGGAGGCGGGTCAGGGGAGACTGAGCCTGGGGGCCAGTGAGGAAAATGGGGGGGACACAGATCAGATGGGGAGCTGGGGGAGAGAGTCTATTGTCTGGACAAGGAGACTGAGACTAGGAACCAGTTGCGGGGATCAGGGTGAGGAGGGATGGGATACAGATCTAACAAGGAGTTGCAGTGCAGGAGAACTGGGACTGGCTGGACAAAGAGACTGGTACAAAGAGCTAGGAAGGGGAAGAGATGGAAAAGGAATCAGGGAGTAGGTAGGAAGAGAGACTGATATTGGATGAGGATCCATAGAGGGAGACTAGGACTGAAAACCAGTGGGTAGAGGGCAGGAAAGGAGATCAGATGAGAAGCTGGAAGGAGATACTGGTACTGGCTGGGCAAGAAGACTGCAGCTTGGTGATGGGGAGGCGCTTGTGGTTCCAAGAGTGAGCCAGGAGGGAGACTGACTGTCTGGGCAAGGAGGCTGGGGATGAGAAGCCTGAGGTGTGGAGGATGGGACCGGTGAGTCAAGTAGATTGGGATTGGGACTAAGAACTTGGGTGGGAAAAGATTCAGAACAGATATGAGTTGGAGGGGACAGGTAAGCGAGTCAGGCTTGACAGGAATGGGCAGAAGGGTCTGTGATCACTAGAGCACACACCCCTGCAGGGCCTGGATTGGAACCCAAGTTTCCTGAATATCACCATGGCTCTGCTGTCAGGAAATATCTGTGACACCCACCGACAAAGTGTCTCTTTCATCCCCCTTTAGTGCTGATGCGTATGACAACATTCTGTTGCTGTCAGTTATTCCATTTGCTCAACGGTCGGAGATCTGAGTAGTGGAACTGAAGATTGCAACCCTGCTGATGACCCATGTGGGTGTCAATATAATGCCATATGATGGAATTTTGTTTTTCAGTTTGCTTTTTTAAAAACCTAGGAAATTACACACAAAAAACAACATTAAAACATTATTAAGGTTGCAAAGACAAGCATGCATAAGTTAGGAAATGCCAGACATAGGATTATCTTAATTTAGCCACCTTGTGCATATGCGTTACAATTAGGTTTGGTGGAATTTGATTTTTAAATAATTTTGATAGCTAATATTGATATTTATTTTCACAGTGACACAATTATATGGTTAAAGCTTTTTTCATTTTTTGTCAACTTAATTTTTCACACCTGTGAAATTTTATGATGGGTCAGACAATAATTATTTAGTGACAGTAGACAGATTCAAAAATTTAAAGGTTTATAACCATTCAAACACAAATTGTCAACATCACAGGTCAATATATACACAGTAAATATTCTTAAATCAAACTCTGATAAGTTCTCAAGCAGCATTTTTCTTTGCCTATGTATAAATTTATATTATTGATGGAAATTTTTTGTCAGTTTGTGTGGTGAAATCAATGTTTACTGACATTTACTGATAAAAATACAATTCTTTGAAACCTAATTATGGTGCTGTCTTTATATGATCACATTTGCCACAGGACCCTGCTTCATTGAGAGCACAAGATGGGTTGTTTAGTGAAGGAGGCAGTTGTCCCTAGGGCTGCTGCTTTGTTTGCTGCAGAAGATGGAACGTGTGTAGTGAATGAGGCAGGGGATTGCTATAAAACAAAGGAGGGTCTCACGGTTAAGCTAGTTGAATGCTGCCCTGGAGGACTGGATTCTGTCCTGCCTCTGCCACAGAGTTCGTATGTCATAGGCAGGTCACTTAAATCAAACTTTTTACAGGTAGTCACTAATTGTGTGCGCCTCACTTTTTGGATGTCCAACTTGATACCCTGGGGTCTGAGTTGCAGAAATGCTGAGCACTCACAAATGCAACCGAAGTCCATGGGAATTGTGATTGAATATATAAAATGCTATATAATGCTAAGTAATCTGAAAATCAGGCCCTAGGGATCTTAAATTTAAGGACCCAGAATTAGCAGACACTTTTGACCTTTGTCTCTGTGCCTTAGCAACCCATGTATAAAATGGGGATAATACTGCCCCTTCATCTCACAGGAGTGTTAAGAAGATAAATTAGATTATGAAGCACTGAGATATAGGGATAAGTGCCATGGAGAAACTCATGAGGAAGTTAATAATTCTGACTTCAGATCATGGTTTGAATATTGTGCAGTTAAATAAGACATGGGGCCACCCACTGAACAATGAGCATAAAACAAAATATTAAATAGTTGCTCATTAAATGAGCACTATCTATCCTGTGAACTGAATGAGGCTGGGATTCTGTGGATAAAAGAAGTATGTGATCATGTAATCAAATACTTAAAATTCTGGCATTTCCTAACTTGCGTGTGCTTCACTTTGCAATCTTAATAATGTTCTTTTAATGAAGGGTGTTTTTTATTAATAGTGCAAAAGTTCAGTCTTTGTACCCATTTAATCCTTGGTTGTGCCTCAACTGAGATTCTTGGCTCAATCTCCAGTCTCTTGTGCTATGAACTCTAACCCCACCGCTCATCCTCTCTACATCCCTAGTACTGGAGAGATTGAGAGAGGAACAATTTTATAAATTTAGGGTTTAACTTGTATTTCCAAACAATCCACATACTTTACTGTATACAGGAACTGTTAGCAAACATTTTAAATGGAGCACTGGTATCTTCTATAGTTGAGGTTGCTGGAGTGTTTCTTATTCTAATCAACTGGAAATAGGAATTCATATTTTTCCAACACATTCATCTTTCAGGCTGCAATTTGCAGACAGGCCTTATTTCTGCTCAAGCGTGATATTTTTTCTTTAAGTCTGAGCAAAAACAGTTGAGCCACTTGTGTTCAAGGAGAAAATATACTTTTCCCCTGTAAATACAAATTCTTGTGACTTTTTGTAAATGAGCTCTATAACTGAAATATGGATGCAGAAAGCTGTAATTTGACAGAGAAGTAATCTTCATTGAGTGTTCTGGTCACAATCAGTGTTGATTTGGCAAAGTTATAAACCTTTGGAAAAAGTCACACACAGTAAGGTTTAATAGGGGAATCACAGATGCATGTCGTTCCCATTGAAGTCAGAGGAATACAGATGCTTTTATTCAAGGGCAATTTGATCCCAGTTTTTTAACAATGATAATTGTATTTTAAATAAGGATCAGTCAGCAAATTCGGCTGGACACTTAAAACATTTCAAAATGTATGCAAGGGGTCAGAACCTGGCCCTTGGCTCTGTCATCTTTGCAATGCCTTTGAAGGGCAGCCAGGAATTACTCTGACAGAGAGGGACTCCCTGGGTGGTTGATGGCTGTATACAACCTACTTCCCCTACCTTTAGCTTGGATGTAGGGATCCAGGAGGGGAGTGCTAAGAGCAGGGCCAGAATGCATTGCACTGTTGTAATCTCAGCTTAAGGACAGTGTGGAATTCTGTCTCCTGCAATTTAGAGCAGAGGATCATGGGGAAGCAAAGGGGCACAGAGCCTTTTTCCCTGGAGAGAGAGAGGTCCTACACTGACCATAGGTCACCTAAGCTTGGGAACTGACTCAGGGTTTGTTCCCTGAGTGGAGGAGGACTTGGTTAGCTTTGCCACTGTTGAATAATAAAGCAAATTTAAAGTTACAAAAGTCACCTATAGAATTTTAATGCTAATTGTATAGTACCTTAGAGTGTCACAGGGTCTCTCCACTCAGAAAATGTTCCTACAACCAAAACTGGAATGTTCTTTCTATAGTGTAATGTTTTACTGTAATCTCTGTCCTTCTGGGGATTATATAGCTCTGTGGGTGATTTGTGTAATTCAATCTAGTCTTTCATTAGAAGTAATAGACAGTCTTAATTACAACATGCCACATAACAAAATGTTAAAGGTTCTAGAAATGTTGCCAACAGGAAAAGGATTGGACAATGTGAATTTTGATTAATTAAGAGAGCTGGCAGTACTGACTGGGAAATAAGATTTTGTGTCCGCTGGAAACTGTGTAATTTTGGTGTAGAAATTTTTCCATTTGTTGTGAATTGTAATAATTAAGTGGTTTTTTAAAAGTTGTCTTCTGAGATAGAAAAAGTTTGCTGATGTTGAGTACATATGAATTGTGAAATATAGATATTTACTTAACTATTTTTTCTCTTCTGAAGGAAGTTTTAAAAGTGTGTTTCAGTGGGTAGTCGGCTTCAGTTGTAATATAGTATGCTAATTGTGTGGAGGGAAGATTGATTAACTAGGCCTCAGAATAATGGGTGTTTCTAGAGAATGGAAACTCAAAATTGGTTCTGAAGACTATTGCATGTCAGGCAAAGATGAAAATGGGTATTATCTGTTTGTTCTCTCGCCTACCCCCTCTCAAACCACCCTAGAAGCGGAAGAGTAGGTGTGTTTCGCCACCCCTTGACCTTACCTGGTGCCACCCAGGGGGCCGCTCAAAGATTCATGGATTTGTAGGATTGAGCCAGATATGGGAACTTTGTTGCACAACACCTGGTGCAGTGCCATCACTCATAGTTACTCTGGCTGGCACAACAATCCTTAGTAGACTATGTTTGTGTGTATGTTTCCTGTCTTCCTCAAAAAGGAAGGGAACTAGATTGCCAGATACAGTGGTCACCATTAAAACATTTGCATCTGCCAATTCTTAGCTTTCCATATATTTTTCCCATATAATTAGAATAAGTAGTATGACACCCTGTATTTAGACTAAGTAATATCTGTGAAACTAAGTTTCCATTGTGTGATAACTACTGGCAAATGGTGACTCTTTGAGCTAATGGTCATGATTCAAGTAAAGAAATTAACAGGTAAAGCAAGTTTTGTGGGGGAGGGGTGTTTTATCAGAGAATCACTGGCAATCATGAGTAGTGGGGGAAAGTAATCTTCAGTAATGTACCAGAAGAGAAGAAAATGGAAAAGTAAAATAGAAACACAGAACTTCACTTTAACCTCTAAGAAAACTGCTAATGATTACTTGACTATCTCACCCTGGAGCCCATTTTGTTGAAAAGTACATCCACCTAGGCTATAAGGTCAACCTTGTAATATTTAGTAAATGGGTAGGGCTTGTCCATGTTGATCATGTTGATAAATTTTCTCTGTTGTGGCTGAGAACTTACTATTCCCAGAGTGAGTTAGCAGATTTACAGGGAGAGGCAAATCCATGGTTTTAAGTGGCTCCACTGTGCAATTTTTGAATCCACATAGCAATAATATCCTCTGCTTGTTTCTACCCTGACAGTACAGGTGCTAACTTACTTCTCATAGTTGTTTATTCCTTTAACAGTGATCTTAAATCTTCCATATGCATCCAGCATGTGCCTTTTTTCTTTCTCATGAGATATTTTAGAGTAGGAGGAGTTAAGTCTGCTGAGACATATGCAACTTTGTTCACATCTGACATATGAAGTCAGCTCAGGACCACTTTGTTTTTATAAAATAGACAGCACTGCAGCTTAATGGATAATAGTATAAATGCCAAGATTTAATGGGCAGAGTTTAAAATGATTAGTAAGGCTAGTTTAGTTGGGAGATAGTTGTGTAAGGACTCAAAGTACTTGTTCATTAAAGCCATAGAGAACTACATAGAAATCATAGCTAGATAAGAATGTGTATGTGTTGGGATAGAAGCTATGCCTTCCTCTATGTTTGGGAAGAGCCTAGTACACTTTGAGTCCTATTACAGTCGAAATAATGATACATAAGAAAGCAAAAAAGTTGAAATACCAAATTGATATTTGTGAAGAAGTTGAAGGAGCCCAGATGAAGTCTGTCCTTTTGAGGATATGTACCACTGTCTATACCAGACTAACCTTTGTACTATTTTTGGCTACAAGAATTGTTTCCCCTCAATTCAGCTTGGTCTTGGCATTTTTCTACTGAGCGGTGGTGTGCCTCATCAGCTCCCATTGTAGCCAATGGGAATTGCAGGTGACTATCTCATAGGTTCATTCCTCAAAGTGCACTGCATGTGTTCTTTCAAATGCTCTGCTGAAAAGTTTAATGCCAACCAATCTTGCAGAAGCCAGAATCCACTTCATGCAAGAGTTTTCTTTTCATGCTCCAGAGTTGTTGCCCATGGATCTGGCTGAGAACTTGACCTGGCTCAGAACTAGAAAAGGGAGGCTGGCAGATTTTTTTTAGTGGATTTTATTACCATGTTTTTATATTTTTCCATTAGGTCACTGCATCAGGCTATGACCACTGTAAGAAAAACATACAAAGGAGAAGGAGATTTAGCATAGAGGGAGCTGGAGATTTGAAAGAGTTCTCCTTAGTGAGATATTTAAAAAAAAAACAAAAAAAAATTACCTCGTTTATTTTTTCCTTCCATCTTGTTAAATATTCCTCTGAAAGGATCACTCTATCTTCCCAATGGTGGTCGCCATTGTCACAGTTCAGGGCCACTACACCTGTATGTCCTTTTAGTGGTTCAGCGAGGGCATCCACTTTCCATTTCCAGCTCCTTTGCTGTTGCCTTTCTAGGTGGAGACCCAAGTATCTCTCCATCTGACAGGAGTATTCCCAGGCTACCCAGTTCTCTGCCTTCAGTATGTATTTTCTAGCAAAAATATTCTGCCAATTTATATCTGCAGAAATCATTTAACACAGAGTTCTTTCTAAGCAAGCCTACTTTATTCTTAAGGTAAAAAGCATTACAGAAAAAACATATTTAAAACCTTAAAAGAACCTACACACATGCTAATAAGTTTACAAGGCATCACCCCACCTTAGGGGTTTTTTTATGGTTACAAGTTCATCAGAGTTCATCACATTCTTACTTAGGCCAAGTCTTTCCAATCCTTCTGTTAGGATTGGGGCCCTCCGTAGACAAGGGATCCTGTCTGTTTGCTAGATCAAGGGGAAAGGCCTGGGTCAGCTTAAAATCCAGGCTTTTATCCAAAAGTTGTAGGGGGTTTCTGTTATGTTTTGGAGTTTAGTTTGTTGGTTGATCCTGGAGAATCCACTTTGAATTAATACACATGTATATCTCCCATGGGGGAAGGGTGGCTTCAAAAATGGATAACAGAGGAAGTTCATTAGCATCCTCTCCTTCCTACTAAAGGTCCATACAATGCTACAAAAACACATACACAATTTCATTTGAATACAATGTACCCTAAAGTTATTAACCCTAATTCAGTAAGTTTTAGCTTAATTCCATACAATTTATCTTAATTCCATAAGATTTGTTCAGGATATTGTCAGTCTGTCATAACCATATCCAGCTTAGTTTGTCCTCTAGAATATTGAAACAGTTTAGGGTCTGCTTAGACCTTTCCTTTTGCTGGGAAACTTCCATTTTGCGAGGATAGTTTCTTCCTTTACTCTCTTTCAAGTGATGACAAGCTCTTTTTGGAGAGCCTCAGCTGAATGTATTTTTGCCAGGCTTAGCATTCTCAGATTGTTCAGCCTACAGCTCAGAGATGCTAATTACCTTCTTTAACCTAGGCTCAAAGAATTCCACTGGGAAAATTCTTTCCTGGGAATACATGGCAAACTTGATTTACTTTGATTTGTAGAATTCCCATTTTGCCACAGACTTCCTGTGACTTTGGGCAAGTCATTTTAATCTCTGCCTCAGTTCCCATCTGTAAAACGAGGATGATGCTTTTCCATTTAATGGGTGTTGAGAATAAATCAGTGAATACTTGGGAGACACCTAGATACTACAGTTTAGGAGCTATATAAATACATACATAGAAGATGGACAATTACAGGATGCTGTTCTGGCATTGCATGTCTTTTCTGAGGCAGAACTTCTGTGGTACATGGAGCAGGCATGCAGAGCTTAAGGGATACTTTTCTCCTTGACTGGCATCTCTAAACTTTCTTACCCTCTGTATAGCAGGAAGAGCAACAACACAATTGTTCAGGAGTTTTAGAATCATTCTCATGAGAGGAAGCTGGAAGCTACCTCATCTCTTTCGGCCAGGTGTGTGTGGGGAGGGGGGCAGGTGGGTGAGAGACTCCCAATTTATCAGATCTCTTCTAACTGATAGGAAAAATGGAAATTCCAAGCAGGCTCAAGGGAAAGTTCTCTTTTAAAAATATCAGTGACATCCCCTTGGGTTATCATCCTACTCCTGGGGAGAAGTAAGATTCTCATCTAGGCATTGCCCCTGGATTTTGCACTGCACCTCAAAATGTCTGTAATGCACTTTGGCTAACGGACATCTAATGAACTTTTGATTATACTGTTCTCCTTAATGGTTATAGAAACCCACATTTCTCACAAACTGGAAAAAATATATTTTGTACATCCTTCCTGTGCCAATGTTGGTGCACAGGATGGAAACCAGTCTCTTCCATTCTTCTGTCATTTGCTGCTGCTTCCTTAAGATTGGCTCTTCTGCCCTCCCTGCTAATGGCTCTTAACATTTTTCTTGGATACCCTCATTTCCTCAAACAGTTGGTTTTCACTTGACAGTTTTGTGTGGGAATCTGTATGTTGGCATTCAGCGTACATGCCCCAAATACATCCAGAGCTTCCTGGAAAGAGCTGGTTGGTGGTATTTCAGATCTCTTTGTTGGTGCTGAAGTCTTTGCAGTCAATGTTCAGAATCTTTCATAGGCATTTATTTTGGAAGGCATCTAGTTTTCAGTCTGTTTTAGTAGATTTCCAACTCTTGCAGCCATATATTAGCCCTGAGATTGTTTAAATTGAAAATTCTCAGTTTTGTTCTAGTGCTGTATATCTTTGATTGCCATACTATGTTGAGTTGCCTGTCTTATCGTTAACATCTCATTTCCTCTTAAGGTCTCCTTTGGTTAATATGGTGCTGCCCAGGTAGATGAACTGTTCAACTTCCTTGATATTTTTGCCTTGTAATGTGATGTTACTGGGTTTCAGTAATGTTTGATCTAGCGTAATTAATTTTCAGCATCATTTGGCTTGCTATTTTTGCCAAGTAGTCTCTCTGTCCGTCTCTTTTGAAGAGTGTCTCTGGATAGCACAATATCATCAGCAAAGTTGCTATACCAGTGTTTGTGTTGCTAATACACTTCTTCATTATCTACGGCGATGCCAAACAACAACGGAGATAAAATGCAGCCCTGTTCCATGCCAGCATCCACACCGAACCACTCTGTTGTCTGGTTGTTCACCCCCACAGAACACTTTCCATCTCTGTACATGGCCTTGATGATATTGACAATTTTAACTGGGATTCCATAGGATTGAAAAATATTCCATAATGTATGTAAGTGCAAGCTATCAAATGCCATTGGAAAATAAAAATATTTGATGAAGAGAGGGGAGCTTGACATTCTATATATTTTTGTATGATGGACCTTTAGTGTAAATATCTGATCTACATGGGATGTCTTGGGCCTGAATCCACCCTTTTCTTCTCACAGATTTGCATCCTCCGCCTCTCTCATCCTGTGCAGTATCATACTACAGAAGGCTTTCCCTAGAACAGAAAGTAGTATAGCTCCTCTCCAGTTGTAACAGTCAGTAAGATCACCCTTTATCTTATGATGATTCCATGTTTCCACTGGTCAGGTGGGGTCTCTTCTTCCCAAACTTTTTTGACCAGCTGTATCAATTTTGTTAGGATGGTTGTATCAAGCAATTGTAAATCAAAAAACGTCGTTTGGAAAATTGTGTGTGAAATATTCAAAGCTTTCCTTAAGATTTTTCTAAGTGTGAGAGAGAAACCATCAAACAGTTTGTGTGTGGACACCAGAAGCAGACGTTAGAAGCTTTTTAATGTTTGTGGGGGGTTCGTATAACCTTCAACTAATTTTAAAAATAGGGAGATTTTCTGGGAAGAGGATGCACAGAATATTAAAGGTGCACTGGGAGGACTGCCTTCCAAGGAAAACCTGGACATACTCTTGAATTTTACAGATTAGCCACAACAGTAATAAATATTTTAATCTGTATTACATAATTTTCAGTTTTAAAAGTTGCAAGTGTTAAATTCGCCAAACCAGTTTATTGTGTATCCAACAGAATATTTCAAATATCTTTTTGGCAAATAATATATTTTAAATTATTTTAAAATTAACTGCACTTTTTAAGTACTAATTTGTGTCCACTGCAAGCACTAATGTAAAAGTCCAGTTAACTGGCCGAGGGCTACACTATAATTGTAATTTGTGGCAATGAGCTTGCTTGCTTCAGCTGGAAAAATCTGAAGCATGCTGCACTTTCAAATATAAAAAAATGGTTTGATAACATTCCACCAGCTTCCAAGGCTACTTTAAAAAATGCATTTTATTTTTCAAAGAAAAGATGAAGACAAGTTTGAGGAGGGGAATGTTGGTGTGGGGGCTATTTAATTTCCTGTTCAAGTCCTTCCTGTACTCTGTGCTTACAGGCTCCCCGGAGCTGAGCACCATATAATTGATGTGCAGCCTGCATTGCTGAAGGTTGGACTGCACCATTCCGTGAACGAGGGAAGATGTAATCTGATCCTCTGCTGCTAAGGGAGGAATCTGTTAAGTCAAGGCTTTGACAGGGCATAGTCTCCTCCAATAATCTTCCCCCTCTCTCATTATTCCCTCAAGTTCTACTCCAGCAAGCTGCATGTATGTATGTGTCCTGAGAAGCGGTTTGATACTGAGCTTCATTTGCCTTTACAGTGGAGTTTTGTTGCTGGTTCTGCTGCCTAATCTTCCTTTTCTGACGTGCCCGAGCATGTCCACATTAGAGTCTGTGACATACCTACCTGAAAAAGGTTTATATTGTCAGAGACTACCAAGCAGTCGGACACTCGGGGGCACAGAATCACTGAAGGGGAAAAATACAGAAAACATGGGTTTCTACGGCACTTTAAAAATGATTTTTTACAAAGTAAGTAATCTGTTTTTTCTTGTTTGAGAGAGTGTGTGTCTGTGTTAAGGGAGAAAAAAATCTGTATCATCAGAGATGGCTGCAGTATCTTCTCTTTTTGGTGGGTGGCTGGATGCCTGGCATTCTATTCTACACGATGAATGAAGGCAAATAATGAAATGGCTAAATGAGATGCAAAAAGCTTTTATTTTAGGAATCTGAAGAAGTGAAATGTTGATCTGAGAATTTACCTTCAAATAAACTGCTTGACTTGCAAAATGCAGCTCATCTGTACATTAACGTGAAAGCACTTTATGCATAACTGTTCTTTAGTAAATCTTCTTTCTGTACCTTACCATTTCTCTGAGGCTTATTTTATTTTAATTTTGCTGTGAATGTACAAAAAGGTGCAAGTAATGGTGTTGATATTTACATGTAATGCAGTGAGCTATGGAAGACTTTGATACCACTCTGTATTTCTGGTTATGATGCAGAATACAGTTTGATATTTTGACTGCAAGATCAGTTATTTCAGTAAATCAACACTGTCTAAAGGACTCTAGTACTTATATTAACAGAGAATTATTTCACAAGGATGTTTGCTCAGGTATTTCTGATACAAGTTTTCAGTCACATAAAAATCATCTTGAAGTCTAAAATTTATCACTAGAACAGTCTTCTGGAAACAAAGTTTTATCTTAGTATGGTAAATGTAGTTGTGTCAATGAATTTACTTGGCATCCTGTGAAGTGCTGAAAACACATATATGTCACTAAGCTGATAAGAACAGATGAAAAAGTTTCTTAAAATAACTGAGAAAACAGGAAATTGGAGATGTCATTAAATATAGGACTGCATGTTGATTTGAATATTTTCTAAGCTCTTATAGAAGAATAAATGAATATATCTGTTTATACTGGTGCTGGTATTATATTACTTATACCTAACAATTTTTGCTTTTGAAAAAGTAAATCTCTTCTTTTGAGAGAGGGAACTAGAAGATAAATATAAGCATTGGTGTGAGGATATTCTCTCAGGAAAATCAGTTTAATTTTTAACTGAGATTAAAAACTTCCTGTAACATTAAAATACTTCCTTAAGATTCCTACTATAAGATTTTTCTAGTATGGTGTTATACTAAAACAAATGAGATTTATGCCTCCAGTGGTTTTGCTGTCTTGCTCCTGTACAATGATAAAAGATGGTCTCCATTATTCTCAGTGTTGCTTAGAACAATTTTGGGGGCAGTGGGGGAGGGTGGGGAGGGTTGGTTCTTGTATTTGGGATTTGTTATGTGGTTTTTTTCGTTGTTTGTTCTGTTTAATTTTTTTTATGGTGACATGGTTATTGTGTCCCATGTGAGGCATGGGCAAGAAAACAAGGTTTAGTTATAAGGCAAGCTGTTTTTCTTTTTTTAATGAGTATGTATAACCTTAGTAGTCCTTTCTCTTAATTACTAATGGAACAAAATACAAAAGCTTTATTGAATGTTTATTAAGTGACATGTAAATGTCTGATTATTTTGAAGGAAAATGTTTCTAATGCAAACATTTTTTTATAGCTGCAGAGAATCCAATTCATTTTAGGAAGGAAGACTAGTACAATAAATGGTTGAATCCAATCATAAAGATGAACATTTTAAAAAACAGAGAACCACTTAGCATTATATATCCAAGATATCAATTTAAAACCATTCATTTTAACAGATTAAATTAGAGAAGCTAAAAACCCTCACAAATATTTAAGGTCCAGATTGATACACAGGTCATTTATACATTCTGCAGCCAATAGCTGTTGTTCCTCTACTAATGGCTAAAATGTTTTCCCTACAATAAAAACACATCTTTATTTGGCATAAAATGACTTCTTAGTTGAGTCCAAAAATCTGTGGTTGAAGATTACCAGCATATGCAGCAAGTAATCCTTATTTGTTTGGCTGGAGGAACATGCCTTTCACTGGTTTCCATCTCTTTGGTAATTTTTGCAGACTTGCTTCTCCTTTTAACAGCTGCCCTGCTCATTATTTGTTTTTTGATCATATCTAATTGTGGGTGACATTCTAGACTAGATTTATTCTTTTTCATTCTACCCCTTTTGTAAAAATGTCAATGGCCTCTTGAAGTCATTTCATTTAAGTCAATGTTGTTTCATAAATGTTTGAAATATTAAATTAAAAATGTTAAGATGAGTCATTTTGAAGTATTTGAAATTTTTTTGTCTTAATGTCTAAAATATACATTTGGTCTACAATGCACAGAGACTATCCAAAATGTAACCCACTTCTCATTTTCAGACTTTACAGTTATAATAGCTATGAAAGTGAAATAATAGGGATGGAATTCTTTCCAGAGACTTCACAAAGATCAGTTTTTTTAAATAAACCTTTAGATAGTTACATCCAAATATAAAGTAAGATAGTAGTTTTAAGTATCTGTACTCCCCAAAGTAGCAGTGTTATAACACTTTAGTCATAAAATAGATACTTATTCATTAAAACTATTTCAAATTTTGTTACTTCTAGTTGTAAACTAGAACATTATTTTAAATTATTTTATTAATGGAGATTTCTTATGAAAATTCAGAATTAAAATAAAAGGAAAAATGTGTTCATTTTAGATATTACAGACATGATTTATGCTGGTCGTACAACTAAATCTTTGGGGTTTTTTTTCCCCTCCCCACCTTGCAGATGAAGAGAAAGTTGGACCATGGCTCCGAGGTCCGTTCTTTCTCTCTGGGAAAGAAACCCTGCAAAGTCTCAGAATACACGAGGTAATTAAATGTAATAACAGATGACCTGGTCATGATTCTTATGTGTACATCCTGTCTTTCCAGCTGCTCAACTTGAATCATAGCTCATCTTAAATGTTAACACTATAGAAGAGAACTGGTGGTATTATCCCTATTAGCGTGTAGTTCAGGTGGTTAAAATTATGGAAACTGAAGTTGAGTTTTAATAGAGTAGCCAAAGTTGTATTTCTTCTTTTGAGGTTTGCTTTCAATTTCTAATATATTGCCCATCTCCAAAGAGCTTTCTACAAGGCAGAAGCATCCCTCAAAATAAAGTGTGAAATCAATACAGTTTTAAAAAGGACTTAATGGTAAGAACTTGTAAAAAGAAAGACTTTTACAAAATATGATCAAATGTATCAATTATCTAACGCAAGTGAAATACTTGAGTGGAAAATTATGTAGACAGAACTGAACGTATGATCCTAAGCAAATTACAGAAAAATGCTTGCTACCTACACTATGGTATTATTGAGTCCCCGTTCTTCTCCCTTACTCATGTTGATTAGTATGTTAGTGCACAAGTCGTTCCATTTATTTCAGTGAGAATCCTTGCAGAGTAAGATAATAATCAACATGAGTAAGGGAGCAAAATAGGGCAATTTCTGAATTAGCAAGTATATTTTATTTGCTAAAGATAAGATCTTAAATGTTCTATATGCTGCATACATTACAGTATGCTCAGTGCTTAGTGTAGTTGCCATAACAACTAGATATAATTGTTCACTGATGTACTGCTGCATTCCATCATTTTGGAATTTGCATCATTGTAAAACTTTTCCTGCTTCTTTCCACTTAAAATTGGCTTAGGAAGTCAGTTCTTGAATATGTCACTGTGGATGTATCTTAAAAGTGTAAATTACGTTTTATACATCTCTTCTTTTAAGAGGGTTATTGCACAAATGAAAAGTTCAGAAAATGTGGGAAAGTATGTTCTGTGTTTTGTCTTTGATTTTGTAAATGGCAACATTAAAGAACAGAACCTTATCTTGTTAGTGAGCAAATACAACCATTCTGACTTCCAGATCTCTCTAGTTGGTATATTATTTTTTCAATTGTTCTGTTTTCTGAGCTCATTCTGCCAAAAACCTGCCTCTTTCTGTAACAGTTCCTCACATGACACAGTCCTTGGTGTCCACAAAAAAAGACAATTCAGTAAAGTATACTGTTTGTCAAAATATATGTACTTGTTTTCAGAGGAATTGTTACTTGTCCAGCTTCCTAGAACATATGACTATATTTTAATAGAATGAAAACAAACATTCAGAAAGTTCTAAACACAAAAAGAATAAAGAATGAACAAAGATCATGTTTAATGTGATTGCAAAGGAAAAAGATTTTGCTTTTAGTTTCTGTTGTGGATTATTGCAGTTCTGACCAAAAAGTCCAATGTAGCAGTGAAAAACATTTAAATAAAGGTATAACATCCCCTATATTAAAATAAATAGCCACCAAGCATTTTATTTACTTAAAATATGTATTTTAATGCCTCTAGCCTAAAGATAGCATTTATGTTTCATGTTGTTTATAACAAGTTTCTAATTTTCTAACCCATTTTATCACCAACGTTGTAGAGACTTACCTTCTAGAAAAGTTGATCATATTCAGTCCTATTTGATGATAGTTGAGAAGATGTGAAAATAGTGTCTCTCAGAAACAGAGATAGCCTTTGCTTGTTCACCCACACCAAGGGTAGAATTCAGCTCCTGTCCAGTTAAATCCCACATAAGCTTCATTCACAGAGTCTTATTTTTGAACTGAAGTGTTGGATTGGCTTTTTGCTGGCCCTCTGCACAGGGGTGAACAGAATTAGAAAAGTAATTGATTTTAAAAGTATTATGGATTAACTTAAAAGTATGACTTTTCTAAGACTTCTTTCCATTGGATTTCAGAAGGTTGAGTTTATATACAGGAAAAAACCCTTTTCATAAATAATATAGGACAATCTGATGACTTGATCTTTTGAGTCGTTTGATCATATTATATTTAATATTGTTTAGGTAAAATGATTTAATTCTTGCATCTCAATGTTTGTGTGTTTTCCTTGTTGTTAGAAGGAAAGACTCACAGGTCTGATGAACCTGGGGTTTGTTTGCATCCGTAAAAAATACCATTGGGTTATTTGCATTAGCTGAATGTCCTTAAAAGATGATAGTGTTCTGTGAAACAAAGTGCTCTATATTAGCTTTTGTTTACATTAGAACTTACTGAAATATCAAGTAAAGAAATAAACCTGTTCTTATCAGTCTTTAAACTTCATCAGTTCATGCAAATTTTTGGTACATGCTGGTGAAAAAATAAAACAATAAAATAAAACAAAATTAGAGTTAAAATAAATGTTAGTTATAAATAAATCTGTATTGCATCAGTTTACAGCAATGCTCTGTCCAGTGAAATTGTGAAGAGCAAATCAGCTAAAGGACTAGATTTACTGCAAAATATTAAATATATTAAAGCAAAATATTTAGGAATCTCCAGTGTATTTGAATTCTACATCTTCTGCAATAGTTTGTACAGATAACTATGTTTTAAATAGGTGTTCCAAGATACGTAAGCAGGGACTATATCAGTGAGATACATCATGTAAAATGCTTCATTTACAAGATAAGGTGAGAGAAAATTGAAAGCTGGACAACATTACTGTGGTAGACTTTTCTAGGCGTTTAGACCACTCACATGGGATGGAGTTCAGGAAAGAAGAAAAAAAAAGACACTTCAGGCAGAAACATATATTCCTGTGTCTGATCTTTTAAATATGTGAGTGAGAAAATTGTGTGTAGATGGGGCAAAACTACTGCCTCCCAGCTCCCCCTCCCTCCAAAATTGTGAGATTGGTGTTAATCCATCAGTATGCAAACTTCTAAAATACAGTAAAATATACTGAAGTTAAACTAGTCTGTTATCATTATACAATATTAATAGCCTCTTGCTAACAAAACGTATCAGGGACTTATATAATGGATTATTTCATTGTTTGGCAATGAGGCAGCAACATGTTTTACCATTACAGTTGAGACCTGTGAACTCCTGCTTTCCACATCACCAGAGACCAGGCACACAGGAAACATGACACACTTGGTCTTCCTTGAGAGAAAAGGATATATTTTTACTGCATCTCTTACATAAGCACTCCCTTCTGGCCAGTTGATGGAGTGGTATTCATTTGGCCTTCAGTGGATGCTACCCATTTTTTTCCTGGCAGGAAGATGAACACTAGAATGATAGAAACAGCTGTATTGATGAGAGTGAGGTTACTGACTCCTTGAATGACAAAGTTCAAACTGTTGTTGCCTGGGTAATTTCACATAAAAATCAAAACATTATTTTATATTAATTCTGATTTGTAACTGCTGTACTAAAGCATTTTAAGTATATAAACATTTTATTTTTCATAATGCAATAATTTCTGTGACTTTCACTTATTTATATCATAGCACTACTGGGCTTGTGCCATGTTCAGCTACACCTACTACTTTTGGGGACCTGAGAGCAGCCAATGGCCAAGGACAACAACGGCGCCGGATTACATCTGTCCAGCCACCTACAGGACTTCAAGAATGGCTGAAAATGTTTCAGGTAACCAGCAACTAGAGCGTGAGACTAAATAACATCTGGAATGGTTCACCTTCATGATTTAAGAAAAAACAGCCAGCTTAATGTACCCCCATTGATTCCATGTAGTCTTGACAAAATAAATGAGCACCAACTTTAAAGGAAATACAGTTTTCCATTCCAGTTAGTTACTGTACAGATTCACAAAAATTTTGCTTTCTTGGGTTTGCTACCAAAATAAACTCTACTGTTAAGCACTTTGAAATTTTCTGCAAAATCTATCCAGCATGTTACCACTGCTGCCATTGTGGCCTCAATTTAAGAAGACGTTCATTTTGAGACTTGTAAGCATTAGTGCATGGTTAGTCTCTGTGTGATTATGATGCTAAATTTATCAGAAATCTGATAATTTAAGTGGAATAGAGGGAACTCTAGTTTATAATACTTTAAAAACTTAGTTATATGACAAAATATATTTCTGATGAAAAGGAAACTCAATGTTCATTCTTACCATTCTGTGTTTTAATCACATTCTTGGCTTGTGCATATTTGTATAGTTGAAAAGAAGAAAAAAGAGAACTTTTTTCTCTCTTCCAATAGTCTAGTCAACAATGTCTACACGAAAAGCAACACTGACAAAGAGTCTGTAAAATAAAACGGTATGCACGAATAGTAATTAATGCAGGGGCGGCCAACCTGAGCCTGAGAAGGAGCCAGAATTTACCAATGTACATTGCCAAAGAGCCACAGTAACATGTCAGCAGCCCCCCATCAGCTTCCCCTTCCCCCCACTCCCAGTGCCTCCTGCCCACCAGCAGCTGTTTCGTGGCATGCAGGAGGCGGGGAGGGGGAAGAACGAGAGCATGGCAGGCTCAGGGGAAGGGGTGGAGTGCGGGCAGGTCTTGAGCAATGAGCACCCCCTGGCACATTGGAAAGTTAGTGCCCGTAGCTGCAGCTCCGGAGCCAGTGCCTATACCAGGAGCCGCATATTAACTTTTGAAGAGCCACAGGTTGGCCACCCCAAATTAATGCAACGGAAGTAGAATATCTCCTACATAGATGTCTATGTGTGTGTTTTTAAAAATATGAAAAAACGACCTACTGATTAACAATAAAGCAATATGTTTTTGTTTCTGAACATTACTTCTGTAACAGTTTAAAAAGAAGAGCTGGACCAATGAAAATATAAAAATTGCTTCGGTTATTATCAGCAATCACTTTTACAGGTTCAATGTAAACTTACTGATACACAGTTTTAGGCGGAAACCATTTTTTATAACTTGCTCAATGTGCATTATTTGATGATAATTTCATTATGTAACTAATTTCAGATGCAAATTCTTGCCCTTAAAAAAAGTAAAAACCTCTCCCTTCATAAATTATAAATATATAATCTATTCATACAAAACTCATACTTTGAAGTGAAGTGGAGAAGACTAAATGATTTGCAGCAATAAGTATTCAAATGTAGTTGTTAAAGGTATGTTTTTGTGATGTTTTTTCCTAGAAAGATGTTTTTTATCCACAAGAATAAGATTTTAATGGTACATGTGCTTCTTTCTAGACACAGCAGATACTTCAACACAGCTCCTGAATATTAATCAGTTGAAAGCCTTTCTGTTATCAAAACTTAGTTTGTTTCACAACAGAGGTATTTTATTGGTAATTTTAAGTACTTGGTTTACTTTTTCACATAGTCTATAACTACATACAAAAAACAGCAGGGGGGATTTGATTTAAATCATGATTTAAATCACTAGTCAGGAAGACTCAATTTAATCATGGATTTCTACATAAAAGTGCATTCTTGTTGGTTGTTATAACCTTAATACATATTCTTCACAACTCAGATATAGATGTAGGTTTCATTTTTTTAGAAGGTATGCACTATACATTTTTTAAGTTATTTATTTTGAAAACTTTTCAGAATAGTTTTATAGCTATATCAGAAAATGAATGATTGTTTGGTTATTTCATTTACCAAAGGTAATTGAAGCAGATATTCATGAAGTCATTGGGAGGTGAAGTATCTCCAATTCAACAGGTTAATCATTAATATTTGGAGGATTTTCTTGCCATGCTGTATTAGGAGGAGAACATCACCAGACAGAAATTTAAATTGTTTTATTTAACTAAAATAACCACGTTATGTATTCTGAATTTTTTCTTCAACAGCAAACATAATATTTTAGCAAAAAAAGCATATTAATTTTTGAATTTAGTTAAACATTTAAGTTTCTTAAAATCAGGTTTGCTTTTGTTAAAATTGTTTTTAACTAAAATAGTTAAATGAAATATTTAAAAAAAAATTAAATAGACTGTGTCAACCAGGTCAACATTAGAAACTTAAAATATTGGCTTCTGCAGTTAGCTCAGTCATCTTCACCTTCATTTTCCTGTTTGTTCATAATCCGGAAAAGAAAAGCAAGCTTTCCTGCTTTTTCAGGTCCCAAATGATTTCTCAGTTTGGAATGAATTAGTCCAAAGGAAGAAAATATTCTTTCTACCCTGGCAGAAGAAGCTACTGCTGTTAAAAGTGAGATTATCACTTCAACAGTCTCTGAATCCTAGTGCTTAAGTGATTTCCACCAGTTCACTGGTGTGACTTTCTTTAAAACATCATCAGCAAATATATATTTCTTGAATGGTTCACCCTTAGCGCTGGAGTTTATTATAGTTGGCATTATGGAAGGATGATTGCTGGATATCCGTATCATGGCCAACTCCTCTTCTTCAGCAGTTAAGGTTTGACCCTGGTACTGAGTATTGAGAATATTGTCAAGAAAATGAGCTGGAGATAGTGCTTGTCCCATTCGTTTTGTTTTTTTTAATACTTGTATTTTAACTCTGTCATTGCAGATGTCTCTTTTTAAGATCTCACACAGTTCCTTTCAAATTTCAACAGCGTCAGCAATAAAACAGCTATTTCCCTGCATTTTGTTCAAGGCTACAGAAATAGGTTTTGAGTACTCAGTATGTGTTCAACATTTCTCTTAAGCCCAATGTTGAGAACTTTGGCTATAACAGTGTCATCTATTTTTTCACGATTTTGTTCCCAATTCGTCATCAGATTAGGCTAGTTCTTAATATAGTGCTCAGAACAGTCCACTATTGAGTTCCATTGCACGTCTTGTGAGAGAGTTAACTTGGTTCCTCCTACTTTTTTCAGAGCAGCTGCTGCAAAGTGGTTGTTACGGAAGTATTTTGCAATTTAAATATTAGCCTTTATTTCTGGAACACTGAAGTCTTTGGCTAGAAGGTGCATCAAATGAGCACTGCAACTGTATGTTATTAGCTTGGGACTCTTTACTCTTCTAAATAATTTCTTCTCATCTTGGATACATTTGCAGCATTGTCTGTGACTAAGCTGCGTACTAGACGTTTTAATTTTTTTTCACAGTTTGTTATAGGTTTTACTGCTGCTACTTGTGAATATTCTGCTGTGTGTGCATTTCCTGATATATCCATTGTTTTCTGTAAGGAAGACATTCCCTTCTTCTGTAGTCACATAAGCACATACAACAGGACATTGCTCCACCCATCAAGACTCAGGTTAACAATTTTACCCTCTAGACCTTTTTCACACTGCTCAATTTCTCTTTCATACACTTTATCCAGCAATTTGCCTGCGACATCTGCTCTGTTGTGTGGACTGTATCCTGGTATTAATGACTGACCCATGTTAATGAAGTGTGGGTTCTCAATCATACAGACAGGAGAGTTTGTTGCATAAACAAACCGGGCAATTTTTTCAGCAATTACTTCTTTTTGTAATCTGCTGGTTCTTATCGCAAACTTACCTATGGTTGTTTCTGGATGATGGAGGGTTTTTTTTCTTTTTGCTAAAGGTGATATGCTGTGGCTATATGACATACATGATGTGATTGAAACACTATCATTGGCAGATAACTCTGAAACTATAGAAAATGATAGTGATCTTGAAGGTGGATAGTCTTCAAAATCCTGTGTGTTGAGGATGGGTTCTCCTAAACAAAAGAAGTCAATGCAGTTATTTAATTATTGTTACCATACTGCTCATTTAGTAGTACGCGTTGCATTTCCCTAACACTAAGTACTACTTTAAAGGTGAAATTGTAAAAGGAAGATCTGCCTATTTCAATTATTTATTTTTTATCACAACTGCATCTAAAATGATAGTACCATAGAGTAACAACTATATTTTTTGCTCAAACATGAGAAATCAAGAATAGTCCAGAAGGAAGACAGGCAGCCCTTAAGAAAGAAGTATGAAATAAAAAAGTTTACTATCCTGAAGATTCTGCATGTTCAGACATGTTCCTTTCATCATCTTCAACAAAGCTTCCTTCTAAGAAGGAACACTTCTCATGATGATGTTTCATTTAGGCAACCAGGCCTTGCATTTCTTTGTTGCACTGTTTACATTTTGCACGCATGCCTGTGTTACCCACAGGTAGAGGAACTTCATTAAAATATTTCCAAACTGGGTCTCTTTTACGGCCTGCTGTCATGATAGGTTTTCCCTTCTAGTGAGAGAATGGTATGGTAGATCTCAAATCAATGAAGGCTACACTCAGACCTCAAGACTTCTGGAATATGCTGCTCAAACAGTTTAACTTTGTTTCTACTGCCTGTCCCTCCCTTCTCACATTTATCTCCAGACTTCTTTTCCTTGTCCAGATCTATTCCACCCCCAACAATCTTCTAGTCATTGAACTTTTTGAAACTTTGCACTTTTACAGAAAGGTAAAGGATTGGCTCTGTGTACATAAATCTTTATTTATTTATTTGTTTACAATTTTGCTGTTAACAAGCATGTTACCTCTGGAGAGACAAATCCTCAGTTTGAGAACTGCAAAACTAAACATCTCTGATGGTATCTTCTAGACGGAGCACTGAGTCCCACAGGGTAGATAGAAAGATTAACCTAAATAATCTATACAGAAGCCCCTGGATCCCCATAAGATTGGGTTGCAGATTGTTATGAATGACACTTGTTAGATACATATATTAGCCTACAGAAAAACTGTTTCAGTAACAAATAAACCTGCTCTTAATAAAAATGTAACTAGACATTTAAACTAATGTTTTAGGTCATGATTTCAAAAAGAGCCTAAAGTTATATTTCTAAATCATGATTTAGGCTCCTAAATAAGTGATTTTCAAAAGTGCTGATCATGCAGAAGTTCCCACTGATTACTTCAGTTGGAGCAATAGGTGTTCAGCACTTGTGAAAATCAAGCCAGTTATTTTGGAGCCTAACTTTTGAAACTCTTGGCCTTCAGGTTTAAAGTCACATCTCCTTGACTCCTCTAAGGGCACTTACCTTTATTACCTTTATTTCTCTATAGGAAAATAAAAACTTGCACAAAGTATAGTTAAAAATTACTTAAGATGGTGCAGTTTCTGAGCATGCACTGACAGTGTCACTCTTACAATCTGATATTTTGTTTCTGTATGGCAATCAAAATGGGAGCGCTTTCTCCCTTATTAGTATAGCATGGCTGTTAAGTCCGTTAAGTAGCACTATCCTATTTGTCTATAAATCTAGCTATACTGACAGTGTCTTCGCAATCAATTTTAAAATTGAATTCCCAGACCAAAAATAAACAAAGCAAAACCAACTTAGTTAAATTAGAGGTACAGTTGTAAATGTTTTAGTTGTGGGGAAAAAATCCTAAGAAAACTTTGCAGTTTTCTCAAAAGCTTGTAAGCTTGCCTGGAAGTCAAAATAAGATTACTCTTTGAAAGAAAATTTTACAAAGGATTGGAAATGCACAGTTCTTGATGCCATGCAACCTTAATGCCTGTCCATTTCCTGCCAATCTGCCATCCAGTATTCCTGCCTGCCTAGTGTGTAAAATGGAGACATTTTGATGAAGGACTTCTGATTGTAAGGACTTCAAGTAGTTCATCGCGTGGAGCTGGGAATATCTTAAATCCACTTTACTTATGTTGCTGCTTGTAGAATCAAGAAACTCTGGAATATATGACTTTGGTTTTGAATGTATGTTTCTGCTACATAAGTATGATTTGATTTGTCATCCACCTGATGCACAGGTATATCAACTACATACATTTTAGTTTAGCCATTAAGAGTCTTATGGCCTCAGATATTAATGATCAGTTTCAGTACAACATAATTCTGTATAATTAGGGGGATCTGTCTCAAACACTTGTCTTGAATCGATCATTTCTGATGAATAGAGATTTTCTTTTCCGTCTGAATGGTTCAAAATAAGACACAAATGGTTTCCTGTAATTAGTGTACATTTTGCTTTAAATGCTATAGTGGCATACAGTCTCTATAAACTTGATTGAAATAGTTCAATAAGATTACTTTACAATTTCTAGAGTCACTGCTTCAATTGAGATGTGCATTGTTTGAGGATTTGTCTCCTGGTCTTACAACTTCGTATCCTGGTTTCATACATCTGTTCTGAGGATAATGTGGGTGGCACTGAAGTAGAGTTATAGTTATTTGAGTTCTATTAACTGTATATTCCCATTCATTTGAATTTCCAGGCTAATGTCTGAGTCTTTTAAGAACACTAAAATGTTCTAAGAAGTCTTTTAATTTACTCTTTGATCTGAGCTCAGTGCTTTGAACATGACAACTAAACGAAAGTCTCTGCCCCAAGAAGCTTATAATTTAAAGGACACAATCAGATAAGACATAATGCAGTTGGGGAGACAGAGTAGAGCTGATGGGAAAAGGTTCCATTGGAAAATTTCCAATCAGTATATACTGATTTCTGCAAAATTCCAACAAGAATTTGTTTTGAAAGAAAAGTTGAAAAGAAACATTTCAGTAAGGTTGAAACAACCAGTTCATTCAACATTCAGCCTTTTTTAAACAGAATCTTTAGATATTCCATTTTATATCATATATAATTTTGGCAACCTAAAAAATGTTTTACTTCTGTCTTGCAAATTTTGAAAGTGAAATTCCTCATGAAACCAAAAATCCAGTTCCTGCCAAGTTCATCTGGAGGCAGAATTACATCAAATATTAATCCCTTCTTTACTCTCTCCCTAAACTTTTCCCACTTACATACTATTGTGGTAAGGGGGCATTTGTCTAACATGGGCAAAGTTTGTGAAACCTCCTCGTTTAAATGAAGAGAGGTGGGAATCTGGCACACTGGGATTGGAAAAAATTTTTCTATGCATAATAATGTCAATCAGTAGAGGAGCTGGTAAGCACCATCACTTTGCCTATAACTGAGAGTGTTTGCTCTCGGCAGCTATGATAGTGTCCAGGTTCTGCCACTTCTGGCAAAAAGACTATTTCTTTCAGATAGAGACCTCGCCACAGTAATTCACACATTCGTCACTTCCTCTCTGGTATTCTGCAGTTCTCTTTACCTCCACCTAGACAAGATGTTCATGAAGAAACTGTAACAGGTACAACACAGTGGTCCATCTCCTAAGCAGAACAAGCACTAGACTATATATCATGCCAGTGTTCTACAACCTATACTGTCTTCCCACGCACTTTCAGATCCAATTCAAGGTTCTGGTATTTGAGTAGAAAGCCCTCACTTGGACAGGTCCACATCATATCAAAGACTGCCTTCTTTAAGAACATAAGAACAGCCATATTGGGTCAGACCAAAGGGTCATTTAGGCCAGTATCCTCTTTTCTGACAGTGGCCAATGACAGGTGCTCCAGCAGGAATGAACAGAACAGGTAATCATCAAGTAATCCGTCCCCTGTCGCCCATTCCCAGCTTCTGACAAACAGAGGCTAGGGACACCATCCCTACCATCCTGGCTAATAGCCATTGATGGACCTATCCTCCATGAATTTATCTAGTCCTTTTTTGAACCCTGGTATAGTCTTGGCCTTCACAACATTCTCTGGCAAGGAGTTCCACCGGTTGCCTGTGCGTTGTGTAAAGAAATACTTCCTTTTGTTTTAAACCTGCTGCCTATTAATTTCATTTGGTGACCCCTAGTTCTTGTGTTATGAGATGGAGTAAATAACACTTCCTTATTTATTTTCTCCACACCAGTCATGATTTTAGACCTCTGTCATCTCCCCCTTAGTTGTCTCTTTTCCAACTGAAAGTCCCAGTCTTATTAATCTCTCCTCATATGGAAGCTGTTCCGTGCCCCTAATAATTTTTGTTGCCCTTTTCTGAACTTTTCTAATTCCAATATATCTTTTTTGAGCGGGGGCAACCGCATCTATCCCTTTGTTAATGATTCCTAACATTCTATTTGCTTTTTGCCTGGCACTGCACATTGAGTGAATGTTTTCAGAGAACTATCCACAATGACTCCAAGATCTTTCTTGAGTGGTAACAGCTAATTTAGACCCCATCATTTTATATGTATAGTTGGGATTATGTTTTCCAACATGCACTACTTTGCATTTATCAACATTGAATTTCATCTGCCATTTCGTTGCTCAGTCACCTAGTTTTGAAAGATCTTTTTGTAGCTCTTTGCAGTCTGCCTGAGACTTAACTATATTGAGGAGTTTTGTATCATCTGCAAATTTTGCCACCTCCCTGTTTACCCCTTTTTCCATTTCATTTATGAAGATGTTGAATAGGACTGGTCCCAGTACAGACTCTGGGGGACACCACTATTTACCTCTCTTTAATCTGAAAACTGACCATTTATTCCTACCGTTTGTTTCCTATCTTTTAACCAGTTACCAATCCATGAGAGGACCTTCCCTCTTATCCCATGACAGCTTCAGTCAACATAGTTATGTTTTGCCTTGCACGCTACGTTTATCCAATCCAAATACGTGTTTGAGGGAGCTGAAGGCAGTGTTTTCAACAGCAAAACCAACACACTGGTTCACCCTCCCAAAAGGAGATCAGGAAAAGCCCCTTCTCTCCATCTTCAGGTATCTCTGTAAGACACACCTTTCAACCACTAAAAGAATTCAACAGCACACCAAAAAGTAATAATCTAGATTAAACCTAGAGCAGGTCAAAGTATGAATATGCTCAGAGTAGGAAAGAGATCTAATTGCCTCCACCCAGCTAGTCCACAATATGTGTTTTTAGTCCATGTAGTGGTCTTTACTATTACAGTGTTAAATATTATATAAATGCTTCTTGATAGTAAGGCACAAAAACAGGAGTGGGGGGAAAAAAAGGAGGGAGTGAGGCTGACATCTTTATAGCCCACATGGGTTCAGAAATCAAGAACAATTTATTTAATGTTTTAGGGAGAAAAACCTTTATTTAACTAGCAAACTGAAAGAACTAGCTGGAGTTTCATTCAGTGTGAGCCTGCATGTAGTTTTCACACACCAGCATTGATGTGGCGTGGTCAGCGCATACAAATTCCCTGCATTCTCCACATTGCTTGCAGCTCTTGTGGTCAAATGACCTTAAGCAAATGTGGCAGCATCCACTGCCAAGTCTGCAGGGTGATCCCATGGTATCTGTTTTTTTATAGTAGCCAAGGGATGAGAGTGCTGCTTTGATGGGCATGGTGAGATGATGGATATCAAGGATTCTTCTCTTTATATGTGCATCTTTGAGTCATTCTCCTAGATTGACAAGGAATAAGTGTCTTGTTTTCGTTGACTGTGGTGCCAAACAGGATCACTGCTGACTCAAATAAGGAAACCGGGATGCCAGCAACATCACGCATGTTGAAGAAAAGAAACATTGGCCACCTTTTTATCTTGCACCCACAGGAGTACATTCTTGCAAGATGGTCCATGTTGTTGACAGCACTTTTAGTGTCATAATGGAGAATTATGTGGGGTTTCTTTTTGTCTCCTCCTAGAACCTTGTCAAGATGCATCATCGATAGTATTATTACCAACTTGCCCTTCTTTGGAACATAGGAAGCCAGGGTAAGTGGCCCAGCAAACCTGAACACTGATGGCAGTTTTTCTCTGCTCCAATGTGGATGCATCTCACTCGGTACATCTGGCTTGTTTCACTGCATTGTTCCAACATAGGCAAATTTTCATTAAGTAGATCTTCAGTAAGCTTAATACTGGTGAAGTTATCCCCAACTGTGTTTCTTCCAGTCTTATACCAGTCTTCCAGTCTGAAAATGACCCTGATGAACAGTCAATGGAAATGTAGTCTTCCTTTTTAGAGCTACTCTTGACATGAACTGGCACAACATCACTGTCATCTAATAAGTTGTCATCACAAAACAACTTACTTTCAGAGTTGCAAATAATTTTTCTAATATCAGAAGCAGAATATCATGCCTGATTGTTCACCTTCTTGAATTGCACAACACAGAAAATGCCCTCAAGAGTCTCGTTAGTCTGCAGTGTTTGGAGCACAATACCTAGACAGACAATCCCCTCAAGAGTGGTAGACAGAGAGCCACCATTAGTCCACTGTGTTGAGGATACCTAACAAGCCCAGATTTGAAGGGACCAACCTCCCTGGAGTACCTTCTACCGTAGGGTAACTGTATGCAGCAACCGCTGTCACTGCAATCCATTATCCAGTTAGCATATGCTAACTATTACAGTACAACATACTCACACTAGAAGCAAATGCGTACATAGAGCTACTAAAAACAGAGGATCGTGCAATATGTTTGGGCTAAATTTGTGCCCCGCATACTGTTTTTATACAGAAAAAATATTTTTCATGCTAAATTACATTTTTTTAATTTAGCTGAATTGTGTTTCTTTGCCTAGGTAACAGTGTCCTAAAACTGTATAATTGGAGGGCCACTGATTCATGAGTTATCACAACATATATGCTTGCAGCGTACAAAATTCCCATGAATGTGGAGGAAGGTTAATGGAGCTTTTTTGCCTGGAACATTTTTAGGAATCTAAAATGTTTGAGTTGCTCAGTAACAAAAATGTTTGAAAGTTTGCATCATTGCTTGGCACCTATTTACTTTTTAGTTTACAAACATGTTCACTGTTATTGTTTATACAAAACGCACACTTACTCCTTCCCCTCTCTGTCTCTGCTGAATGTGCTGTGTGCCATTTTTTGCTAACAGGTCAATCTATAGATCACAGAAATGCTAATCTAATGAAAATGTCATTCCCCCATCAATGTATTTATCTGGCAAGACTACTCACTCAACAAAATTTTCCACAGCAAATATTTTTCCTCAGAGATCTCTTACTATTACAAGTTTATTTTTAAAAACATGAAAAACCAATCAGGAGAGCTCCCTAGAGTAAACCTCTGTTAGCAGTTGATTGCTTGGAAGGGTCTTAATGTTGTTGCCTCTAGCCAACCTATAAAGCTGAAGGAATAGATTTCACTGTCTTAAAGTTTGTTTTCCCCTGTGAAGGGGGAGGGGGTGGGAGGCAGTGTGTGCCTCTCAGTTTAGTTCTACATGGTATTTTGTCAGTAAAGATAAGAGTAAGGATTACTTACACTGAGGTGCAATATTGTCATCAGAATTTAGGGACCATTAACAATTTTTATCGATTTACAACTACAGCAAACATCTGCCACAGCACAAAATGTTGATATTCAAGTTCTTTGAATTATTTTTACTATATTAATTACTAACAGAATTGGATTATAATGATTTTGAAAGTTATGAGAGACTAATACAGATACTGTGGCTTCAGTGTATTTTCCCTTTTATTTTCCTATAATTCAAAAGTAGTTTGATCAGATTAAATGTTGCAAACATATCTAGATAGTGTCAACAAGTATCTTGGAATAAAAAACAAAACAGTTTTTAAAACAGCTGATGAGATAAGCAGCTGCTGTGTATGTACACTAACTACTTTACTTAAAAGGATTTTCAGAAGTATGGTTTATGGTTTGATTGATAGTTTTGATATCTATGGTTTATTGTTTGTATGATTGATAGTTTTCAATTGAGATAGTTCCCACTGAAAGAGTCCTATTGTAAAGCTCTAAAAGCTGTTGATAGGAGCATCTTTGAAACCTCCACTGAGATCAAGTTTTTTAAAAAATATATATTTTTTTAAATTTTTAAATCCCAGACCTACTTCTACCAGCCTATATCATCTCGTCAGTTGACAGCAGGGAATGCTGTGGTTCAGGTTTCAGTCTCCTCTAACGTCGCATCCCAGTCCTCAAATCTTGCCAATGTCTTCCAACAAAAAGTGTGAAGTCAGGAGCTAATTTTCCCAATATTTCTAATGAGTTAATTAAAAAAAATTCTTAAAACTACAAAGATAACTTTTTACATCATAAAGAAGAGTAAATTACTGTTCTGCTCACAGTTCATCTTTCTGACTTCTACTCTATTCTTAACTTGCCTCACTACGTCTAGGCATTGTAGTATATGATCAGTAATAATATACCCTAATTTCAAATCCAAAGAATGATAATGCACAATATGGCAAATCTAGGTCTTGAGGCACAGGTTAAGTGGTATATGAATCTTAATTCTAAACTATCTTTCTTTCTCATATTTCAGTCAGCCCTTTCAACTGTAATGTAATGTGTTAATTTACTTGTATATGCCATTCTAGAACCCATATGTTCAAAAATATGAATATGAATCTACTTAGAAAACACTGTTGCTGTTTCATTTTCTGTCCTCTTACACTTTGTTCATGCTCTAATTTGATTGCTAAATCAGTTCTTTCTATTGTTTTTTCTCTTGAAATTGTTTTTGCATAACAAATCAAAATCTGTTGAGCACAGATGAGTTTGAGAAAGACATGCTTATCAGATATGCCATATATTCCGTTATTAATTTTTCTGCAGATGCTGCTAATCTGCTGTACTCTCAGATGAGTGCCTATTTAAAGTCATCAAATTTTATGCTGCCCATTAGTAAGAATGTGAAGTAAGAAAATTACTAGTCGAAATTCCCTGTTTACTTAGTAAATTTGTGTTTACAAAATCAAATATTGGTTTACAGCCAGGATTCTGAAATATAACATTGTGGCAGATGAACATATAGTAGTAATAACCTTTGGGCAATAAGCAAAATGATGTATTTTAGAGAAAGTTGCCACTTGGTGTTTTTTGGTTTGATTCTCTCCCCACACCCTATTTAAAGTTTCTAATGAAACAGTGAAATTTTGATGGCTGAAATTGGACATTTCATTTGAATACCCATTGGAGAGAGTACTCTTGCATTAATCACTTCACTCTCAACACATTCTAAATTGGTTTTAAAACAATGTACAATTTTTTTAGTTATTCATGTTGGATTTTAATGTTATAGATCATACTCATCAACACAATAGATACACTTCTCTATTGGCACTTGAGTTTGGGTTCTAAACATTTTCCATCCATTTTATTTTGCTTAATTTTAAATGATTATTACAAAAACCCTAACAAATTATTTTGTGTGGGTAAGATATTTATCCATAGGAAGCCTAAACACACTATCGATGGGTATCCTGCATACTCACTTTTTTGCAAAGTAGCTTATAAGTATTGTATACTAAAATAGTACAAACACTGAACATATCTTTCTCTCTTATAGAGCTGGAGTGGACCAGAGAAGTTACTTGCTTTAGATGAACTCATTGATAGTTGTGAACCAACACAAGTGAAACATATGATGCAAGTGATAGAGCCCCAGTTTCAACGAGACTTTATTTCCTTGCTCCCAAAAGAGGTGAGGATTATCAGTTAATGCTGGGCTCTGGGTGCTGTTTGACCATGTAATGCATCATCTATCACCTTTAAACATTTCCATGCTAATTATGGTATTCAGTATTGTCAATTTAACACTGTTAATTGGTGTTAAAGAGGACTACAAGTTGACAAACTGCCATGTCTTAATAATGTAATTCTCAGATTAATGTATGATTTTGAGATAAAGGCCAGATTTTTGAAGATATTTAGGCACCGTTTGGGATTTTCAGAATGCCTATTTCCATCTTCAAGCACTTAAAATCTTTTAAAAAATCTGTCCAAGTGACTTTCTTTCAACTACTGAGATAAGTTCCATGTTGTACTATGTCATTTGAGTTCTTTCAGCTTAGCTAGGTTTTCTTTAACCACGTTTTCCTTCTGGTTATTTAGTGTCTTGTCTCTTACTGATTTGCCAGTTTTAGTCTTGCATATATTCTGTATCATCAGCGTGTACGTTTTGATCATCATCCCCTCCACATTTTGAAGAGACAACAAAACATTCAACATATACAAATTTATTCTTGATTTGTAACATGCACCTATCATTCTCCAGGTGTATGCATTATTAAATCTGCATTAAATCTGTTAATGTTACTTATATAATTAAAAGAGAACTTGACAAATTCCCCAGCAACAAGGACCCGAAAACTCCAATCCCCTTATTCTAACCCCCAGTCAATCCCATGGGTAAACAAATATCTTTCAATATACCCTGCAGGTCAGCAACTCAGACTCTGTCAGGTCAATAGGGAAGCAAGTACTAGATTCAAGGATCCTCCATTGAGAACATACAACCTAAGGAATGTTGGTGAGAGTACTTCTGAAGTAGTCCACAGTTGGTATAGAGTAGTATGAGAGAGGTGGTCCATTAGGCTATGTCTATGCTATGGAGGCTATGGGAGCATAGCCCCATAGCACTGGCAGAGTGTACACTGACAAGGAGTTTTTCTGTTGGTTTATGAACACCGTCTTCCTGAATGTCGTTAGCTACGTTGACAGAAGCATTCTTCCACTGGCATAGCTGAATCTACAATGGAGGTTTTTTGTCTTTTTCACACTCCTGACCGACATAGCTATGCTGATATATCTTTTAAGTGTTGACCAAGCCTTAGATATCCAGGCCTTAAAACAAATGCCTTAGTTCTTAGAGGGTTAGTCAAAATTAGTGGCTTTACTGCTGACTGGTTTTTATGGTATACTTGACTGTTTTTCACGTGGGTGTCCACCAGTACAACTACCCAGTACCTGCTAGTTTGTTCCCTATTAAAATTTTGCTTCTCGTTTTAATTACTTTATTAGCTAAGAGATTTTCTTGGTAGAAACATGGATTTTTCTTTTCCTACACCTTTTAAAGCATTCGTAGTACTGTTATGCTGGTGTTAGAATATGTTCCTTATGTTCTTCATGTGTATTAAGACTGTTCTTGTGTTCCATTCTCTGGCATTCCTTTCAGTGTAAGCTATATATTTTTAATACTTAGATAGTCGTGGCCCCTGTTTTCCTTTCATGTGCTAGTGTAGTATCTTCGTAACTGTGGAAAGTGTCATAGCCATCCTTTGGGGTTAATTGGATCACTTTTGTTAGGGGATGGAAGTAATATATACTATGAATATTAACTAAACATGCACAGTGCATGTAACTAATATTGACATAGGTGTTTTCTACACCCAGTTTCTTTGGAATCCTTCACTTGTTTGTGAGGAATACTATGGGGAAAGAAACATACCATGTTGTGTTATTCCTAGAGAAGCTGCCCAAAGCTTTCTATAGTTCAGAAGCACAAGAAGGGTTGGGTGGAGTTGTAGGAATCTTACATTTTGAAAGGAGGGAAGATGCTTTATCACTCCTACAGTTTGGAAAACTGGATACATGTAATGAATATCACCAATGCTTAAATCTCAATTTCCCTCACATGATTTAGCACCCAAACTAATCCAACTACAAATAATCCTCTTCTTATGTTGTGTATCATTTGTGCTGTCCTTGCTCTTAGTCTTAAAGAGTATGTCTACATGGCAGTTAAACACCCTCAGCTGGCCTATGGCAGCTGACAAGCTTACCAGGCTTGGGCTGTGGGGCTGGGAGGATCCAGAGCCCTGGCTCTAGCACAAGCCCAAACATCTACACCACAATTTTACAGCCCTACAGTATGTTCCATGAGCCTGAGTCGTGGGCTGGCCACAGGTGCTTAACTCCAGTGTAGCCATGCCCCAAAATAACTTTTTGTATAGAAAATAATTCCCTCCCAGTATTAGTGTCATACTTAACCACAAATCTATTTACTTTTCATTTATTTTTCCTGATACCAATGCTAAATATTGAAATTACTTGTGTTTCGTTTAGGAGTTTCTAGATATCTTTCTTGCTTACTGAAACTTGAACATTAATGCAACAAAAGAAACTCATCAATACCTATAATGACCTCCTGTGAGGGCATACACAATGTTGTGATTGATTGATTGAATGAATGAATGTATGCCTGGGGTGACCAGAAGATGAAAATGATTTGTATAAGAGGGATCTTATTCGAAGATGTCTTCAGCAATGGCAAGGAAATACAGTAGAGGAAAAGCCAAATATATGCCTTCCCTCCCCAAGTTTTCTTTAGTGTGAAAGTCCTTCTAAAAGAAACTGACACCCAAGATATTTTGGGAGTAAGGGATACTGTTTCTTGCTTTTCTCATTACAAAATTAGGAAGAATCATTGGTATTGAACTGTTTGGACCAAATCTAAAAAATTCCATAGTTACTTCCACTCCTGGAAATAAAATGCAAGAAGTGTGATTTAGGGAGAGACTGCCAATAATTTAGAGGATTTAACCCTTCAGATATGCCCAATAAATAATTCAAACATGTATATTTATGATGCCTCATTACTGGATATCACTAATCCTTTAAAGGATGTGTGACGCAGTAGGGAGCAGGGTGGATTGATCTGGGAATGTTGTTTAGTTTTACTGGGACTGTCTGCATGGGGGGATGGCAGAGCAGAGGATGACTTTAGGTGAGGGACGGTACCTCGGCCTGTAACCTGAGCTAGGAAGGGGGGTTGGGTGAGTTGACACCTTTGCCCAGGAAACTGGAGAGGGGGAGAGAAGGAGGGGGAGAGAGCCTGCTGGACGGGTTTTTGGTTTCAGTTTGGGGCTGGCTGGGAAGAGGCAGGGAACCCCAAGTCTGGGGTCTAAGATCCTTGCCCCCTGAGGGACCTGGCTGAGGGGTCCTTGTTGTACCTACAAGCCCTGCTTGGGACTGTGTTCCTGTCGTCTAATAAACCTTCTGTTTTACTGGCTGGCTGAGAGTCACAGTGAATTGCAGGAAGTGGAGGGTGCAGGGCCCTGACTCCCCCACACTCCGTGACATGATGTTAGCGCTAAATACAGCATTTAGGCAGCAGGGACCCAATCTTCGGTTCTGTCTGAGTTGCATTTAGGACTAGATCCAACAGTTTGGGACAAATGTTATGCCACCTTTATGCACCCACAATCCTAGTGCCAGCAGTGAGCTGGTTTGACCCTTGATACAATTTAGGCCACATCTAGATTAAAACAGGTTGCATTTTAAAACATGTTAGTTAACATACTTTAATGAAGTATTGATTCTAAACAAAATTTTTACACCTAATGTAAGCAGGGTAGGTTGTGTTTAAAAATATATTCTTTTCTGATCAGAAACACCCAGAGGAAAAAATGGGATATATTTCACATGCCTCTGTCTTACTGACATGCCAACTGTCTGCTGTAATTCACGTAATAAGATCAACATTTCCAAACTTCAGTAACTACTGTTATTTCTTCCTTTTTGGGTGTTTTTGTTTTGTTTGGAAGGCAGGTTGTGGGTGGGTCAACTTCATTTTTTGTTTTTTATTAAATGTAAATAAAACAATGCCAACAAACACAAAGACACATACTAGAGGTCAGGGCAGATAACCTGACCTCCATGACAAATGAGAAGATTATTCTGCCTCATATTGGACACTTGTCAATAGCTACTGTTTCTGATCACAAATAGTTTTTCTGTTAGCCATTCCTATCCAATTTTTTTTTCTCAAAACTTTTTTCTGCAGTGATCTATTGGCTACTGATGTGGATTTGCTGCTTGGACCCTGTGTTTATCGCTCTGTTTTTCATTTTTAGTGATTGAATGGATGTGTGTTACTTCTGTCAGCAGAGGAGCAGTGTCCGTAGCATCCTGGATAGCTCCAGAAACTGAGGACTGATGTCCTTGATTTTGTTTTAGACGTCTTCTGTTGCTTGTCCAGGACTGATGTTCAGGAGTCTGTATAATATATGACAGTGGAGCAGATTGTGTGTAGCTGTCTAGTTTTATTTTGGTCACCATTTGGTTTAATCCAGCCAGCTAGTGACTAAATTAACTCAATAACCTCTGATGTTACCATCTAGCTAAGTTCAAATTCTACAATCTACATTAATATGATGTATTATATCCAGTATGCACCCTAGTAGTCCATAAAACATCTTGTAAAATTAAAGAATATTTTTGCATTCTGTTCAGTAAATAGGTTATATACCTGTTTGATCAACTGCATTTGCACTCTGTTTTCCAACTCAAGCACACATGGAACTTAATTGTTCCATTATTTAAACTCTGCTGAATGGCATATAAGCATGACAAGATATTTGCTCCACGGGGTCATCTTATGCTTACTATATGAAACAAGCTCAGTTTTCAATTTTACAGTTGGGACAGTCACTAAATTTTGTATGTTTGCTATGATAACATTGCACTCAACCCAGTATCTGTTTTGAAATTCATTTTTTGTTCATTTGTTTCTATTGGCACAAACTGTTTCTACTACAGAAACTTACTTTGTAAATTTTCTAAGGAATCACAAAACTGTGTTTTTGTCATTTGTTTAGCTTGGTGTTCTGTGTAAGTGTTTTATTGTGCATTTTTAATTAGACTTTAGTTTTTACGGCTTGCTAACTTTTATTTAGGAAGCACATTTTTTTTCACCAGTCCTGCAAATATCCACTGTTCGTTTGCACTGTCAAATCCATTTCTCACAATAACCTTGCTTTGATCTGAATATTAATTAAATAATCAAATATTATAATATACCACAAACTAATCACCTCTGATTAGTTTCTGATAACTTATAATTTGCATAACTTAGTTTTATTATATAGGTCTGACACTCAATAGTCAATGGTCCCACCTGGCACCTAGTTTCTTTTAAAGAAAATATTTCCCAAGTGACATTTTTTCCATGGATCTCAAGGTATTATTAAAAACTATTTTGTCTAGCAGTACTTTGCTCCTATAGGAATGTACTGTAGCTCTCTAATACTTCTGGGCCTGTCAGATATTTCAATTTATTGTTTTAATACATCTATTCTGACTGTCTGCATCTCAATCTCTGTTTTCTGTGAATGACAGAGTTTAATCTCCTACCTCTTTACAGTTGGCACTATATGTGCTTTCATTCCTGGAACCCAAGGACCTTCTACAGGCAGCACAGACATGCCGTTATTGGAGAATTCTGGCTGAGGATAACCTTTTGTGGAGAGAGAAATGCAAGGAGGAGGGTAAGGCTCAGGAAAAATGCTAACATAGTGGTAGAAGCAGCTATGGGTGTTCATCTTCATTTATGTAAGAAGCTTAACATTTTTAGAAAGGAATTCAGTTGAGTGTAAATTTGTTACTAATGCTTGACCTCTGTAATAAATATCTTAGGCCTGGTCTACACTAAAGGGGGTGGGGGGTCGAACTAGGGTACGCAAGTTCAGCTACGCAAATAGCGTAGCTGAACTCAAAGTACCCTAGTTCGACTGACTTACCCATCCAGACGCGGCGGGGTCGAACTCCGCGGCTCCAAGGTCGACTCCGCCACCGCCATTCGCGGTGGTGGAGTTCCGGAGTCGACCGGAGCGCACGGGGAGTTCGAACTATCGCGTCTTGATTAGACGCGATAGTTCGAACTCCGAGAAGTCGAACTCACCGCGTCGACCCGGACGGTGAGTATAGACCTACCCTTAGAAGCAGGGTAGAAAATATTTAATGTGATATTTTAAAATAAACTACAGTTAAATGTTAACATTATATCTATAAAAAGTTATATGTAGTATAAAGACCTATATATGCTGTATCCAGTTGGTACAGTGTATATATACTATTAAATGATTTTTACCATTTAGAATTAATTTTCATACGAACTACCACAGAATACCTTACAGTTACCAGGAGAATAGAAAGAATGCTTTAAAGAGTTTGGGTAGAGTGACTCATACAAAACAAAGGGAAAGTGATGTACAGTGAGAGCAAAAGGCACTGAATTGTGAAATTGATAAAGGTACAAGTATGTATTCTTGCAATAACAAGGGGAGAATAGAATGTGTTAATTAGGAAAAAGTGAGATCAGTGTGGTCTAGTGCCAATTGTAGGCTAAATGAACAGGGAGGTTTCAAGGTTAGACTTGAAGAAAAGTGATAATTTAATAGCTCAGGTAGAGGCAGAGTTTCCATAAATAAAAGAGGGTGCAGCCTACACTGGTGTGGCAGAATCCCTGTGAAGAGTCAAAGAAGAGCACTGTGAAATAGACAAGATAATAGATTTGTATAGGGTCGGAGAGAAAACAGCAAGACCTTGGAGAGTTTGAAAAACATGTAGATCTATTTTTACTTGTATGAATAGGGAGCCAGTATAGGGATGGAGCACATGGATGCAGTCCTTCTTTGAGTCATGGTTCTTGTGCGTATTCCACTCTAGGTGTCCGTATGCTCCATCCACCTGAGACTGGAAGATTTCTGCTAGCAGTGTCCATTGGTCCGTGCCTGCACCCCTCATTTCCTCATGTTTTAAACCAAAGGCATGAAGGGTGACTTGGACCAAGTGCTTTTCCATTTCTTTTTACCACTCATGGTCTAAGACAGAATCCCTCTGTGTCCACAATATTAGTTAGCGTTTTTTCCTTCAAGCTTGTTCTTATGTGTAAATAGTTTTTAAGTGTAGTTTTTAGTAGTATCGGTTTAGGGGTTCCCCCACTCCACCAAAGCTCTCCTCCATATGGAGTGCCTAGTTGTTATGTCTAGTGTCTGGGTTTCAAGAATTGTGTGTCCTGCCCCTGGACTTTTCAGTCAGTGACAACAACAACAACCACCACTCCTGCTTCAGGGAAGCTTTATGTCCCCTCCAAGTGTAGCATCTGCTGGTTCTTCCCAAGCTGAACCTGTGAAGTCCGTGAGTACAGGCTCTGAAGATTCTTAATGGCCTGCATGATGCACCCCACTCCGATCCTTCCTGTGGTCCATTTGGTGGCTGCCTGCCTTTTTTTTTCCTCCAGGCTTGGCATCTGATAACATCTGACAGCTGTGTTCTGGAGATTATCACCAATGGATACATAGTTGAGTTCCTTTCCCTCTCCCTGGCCCCACAGAACTGGTACGTCTTCAGCACAGGAGAAAAGGGTTTTACTCAAGATATTTCCTCCATCTCCAAGAAGAAAAGAGGTTGATATTAGCTGTCAGACAACTAAATGTCTTTATCTGCCTTCTGAAATTCAGAATGATCACCCTGGACTCAGCTCTTGATTTAAAGGATGGTTATTTCCACATAGACATTTATCATGCACGTGGGAGATTGCTGGGATTCACCAAGGACCTGGACCACTACCAATGCAGAATGCTCCCCTTCAGCCTCTCACCAGCACGGAATGTATTCACTAAAGTGCTACTGCTAGTGACAGCTCATCTCCACTGTAAGGGTTCTTCAGTGTTCTCCTACCTTAAGGACTTGTTACTCATGGGAGATCTCTATATGAAGTATGGGAAACCAGACAGTCCCTACTCAGTCTCCAAATAAAGGTAGAAAAGTCCATTTTAGTTCCCACACTCACTATAGACCTTATTGGGGCAACCTTAGATTCAACCAGTGCCAAGACATCCTTACCTCAGGACAGATTCTCAGACAGGATCTCATCATGCAGCATCAATGGAGCGACCAGATGACAGTTCAAACTTGTCTAATCCTCCTAGGTCACATGGCCTCGTGTGCCTACATGACACCTTTGCAGGGCTTCACCTTTGATGCTTACAGGCCAAAATAGCACAGTCTGACAAACTGGCCTCTCCCCCCCACAAAACTCAGGCTTCTCTCTCCTGAGAAGTGAGAAACAGGCTGTGTAGCATTTCCCTTTGTCCCTCCCCCAACCACAAAAAGATTGATCACAAACGCTTCCTACCAGACTGGAGAGCCTAGCTGGACGAGCATGTGGCACAAAGTATCTGGACCCACCAAGAATCCCACCTACACATAAACCTTCTGGAGCCGTGTAGAATGCACAAAACCTGTAAACAATTCCTGCCATTACAGAGTCATAGAGCTTAAGGCCAGAAGGGACCACCAGATCATCTAATGTGACTTCCTGAATCTTACAGGCCGCGAACATCACCCTGCATCAGCACACTGAGTCCAACAACCAAACTTAGAGCAAAGTACTGCAGACCACAGAAGACTGCCTGTGACATGTACCTAGAGAATAGAAGGGATATAGGTGCACCAGTGCCCAAGTCCCCCGCAATAGAAGGGAAATGTTTAATGATGATCTTGGCAAGTGATCTGCACTAACACATTGTTTGTTTTTGGCCACCTTCTGCAAACAAACAAAAAAAAAACACCCCACAACAACCCCAAAACCAAAGGTCACTGCCAATCTGACCTAGGGAAAATTCCTTCCCAGCTCCACATATGGCAACCCATTAGACCCTGGGCACATGAGCAAGAACCAGCCAGCCAACAACCTGAGAGAGAGAGAACGCTTGGTGCTATCTCAGAGCCCTGTCCCTCACTGTCCAATGTCCCATCTCCAGCCATGGCAATCCTTGAGGAAGGAGATTTAAAAAAAAAGTACATAGAAAGGGGAGTGGGATGGAATACCTTTCTGACCCCTGAATGTGGACAGCTGAACCCCTGAAACATGAGCTTTAAGGAGCATAAGACATAAACCAGAAGTGAACCCCAAGGTTGCTGAGCTCTGCCTCTCACCATCACAGGCAACCCTGTCACATAAACACACATAAGTCCAGCTCTCTCTCAAAACTAATTTAGTTGGCTGCCCCCATTTATTTGGACCTTACATGTCCATATGTGAGGTGGTTTGACTTTTTGTCCTCTGGATATAGACTATGTTGGCTGGACCATGGGCCCGTGTAGGCAGCTGAAACAGGTCTGTTTGTTGGTAGCTTGGTAAGGGCCACATGGCTCTGACACTTGAAGCTTAGATCAGCTCCACTGATTGAAGTCTGAGTGGTTAATTGCTCTCTGGTGATGTGGGGCAGAGCTGATATAATCAGGGAAACTTGACAGGCAAACTCGAGAGCTATGAACAGAAAAAGCTAATAAGAGAGTTTGAGGGAGTTTAGAGAGAGTGTGAGAGGCTTTCCTTGCAGGTTCGCTACTACATGTGATTTCAAGATGGCCAGCAATGGAACAGTGGTGGCCTACAGTGGATATGCCATGTTTTCTTTTCTTCCTGAAGCCAGAAGGGACTTCCTGTGCACTAAGTGCAAGTTGGTGGCTGTGCTGGAGGAGAAGAGCCTTGAAATGGAGGGCAAGTAGAGACATTATTGAGCATCAGAGAAGCTGAGGAGTTTCTAGACAGCCACATTCACGAAACATCAGTGTGCCAGGTTCAAAGAAGAAAGAAGCTGCCCATCAAGGAGTCAGAGGGAGAAGAAGTCAGAGAGGAGGCCTAGTAGTTCATAAGGGGCAAGAAGTCATGGCAACATTCTACACAGACAAGGATGGGTAAGCGGTGGCCACCAGAGAGAAGAGGACCAGGAGGGAATTCCACACTGCTAGAAGTTTCCAGTCAATACCAAGTTCTTGCCAAGGAACTGTGGAAGATATCCCTGAAGATCGAGCTGGTCCAACGGAATGGAGGGATGTATGGGACATATCTGTGGATGGCAGCTTGGCCCAATCTGTAAGAAACCAAGCTTACCCACAAACATATCTCCAACTGTCCAAGGGAGACAGACCATTCTTGTTGAGGATTCAATACCCAGAAGAATTCAAAGAACATTCTGCAAAGGACAGATGGACGTGGATGGCAGCTTGGCCCAATCTGTAAGAACCAAGCTTACACAAACGAGACAGACCATTCTTGTTGAGGATTCAATACCCAGAAGAATTCAAAGAACATTCTGCAAAGGACAGATGGACAACAGAATGGTGTGTTTTCTCCCTGGAGCCAAGACATGAAATGTAATTCTAAGACTGCATAGGCTTTTGGGCAAGGACGATGGATGGTTCAAACTGGCAATAACGACACTGTTGTGTGATATCTCGCAGATGATAACTGACTTCAGGAAAATAATGTCTAAGTGATTTTCCCTGAGATCCTTTCTGTCCCAGGACTGAAGGAAGATAGAAGGTAGAAGATTCTGGAAGTGATGTGGTATAGGGTGAATGGGTTTAATTTTGTAGAACATTTGTTCCACCTTCTGTGGGGAGAGAGGACTTGTATAGTTCAGATGTCCTCCATCTCAGCAGAAGGGAAACCAACCTCCTCAGGGACAGGGTGGCTAGAGAAGTTAGGAGGGCATTAAACTAATAACAAAAGGGAAGGGTAAAAAGAGGAAATATGAGTATTCATTTAGCACAAAATTGAGATGTTGAGAACAAAATCAATCCAGGGAACCAAAGGACATGAAGAGAAGAAATTCTTTAATTGCCTATACACCAGTGCAGGGAGCCTGGGTAACAAGAGGAATTAGAATTGCTCATTTACGAGCATGAATTCAATTTAGTTGGCATTAATGAAACCTGGTGGGATGAATCGTGTGATTACAATGCTAAAATCAATGGTCATCATCCATTTAAGAAAGGGGAGTGGCACTCTGTCAAAAATGGCATTACCTGTTTCCGAGTCCTTCGTAGGCTCAATAATAATGCAGAAAAGGCAGAAGTGTTAAATAAATTTGTTCCTTATTTGAGAAAAACAAAGATGACCCAGTCATATCATATGACAACATATTTTCCCTTTCACTCGTGTCTCAGGAGCATGTTAAACAGTAGCTACCAAAGACAGACATTTTTAAATCGGCAGCTCCAGCTAACTTGCATCGAAGAGTTTTAAAAGTGCTCTCTGAGGAGTTTGCTAGACCATTAATGTTGATTCTCAATAAGTCTTGGAACACTGGAAGAAAGCTAATGTTGTACCGATAGTTTAAAGAGGTAAACAGGATGAGCCAGGTAAAGTTAGGCCTGTCAGTTTGATCTCTCTCCTGGGTAAGATAGTGGAGCAGCTGATTGGGAGTTAATTCATCAAGAATTAAAGGAGGGTAATATAATTAATTAATGCCAATCCATGTGAATTTATGGAAAATAGATCTTGTCATCCTGGCTAATAGCCATATGTTGACGTAACATGCTTAGATTCTATAAGGCGGTTGACTTGGTATAATATGACATTTTGATTAAAAAAACTAAAATGTTATAAAATTAAGATAAGTTGTGTTCAAAGGCTGTACAATCCATCTTTAGCAACAGTATGAAAGATTCCACAAGGAGATGCTATACAGCAAAATGGAAGAAATTTTCTACAGCATCATCTGATACCCCTAGAAGGTGCTAAAATCCCTACTATTTTGGATTACCTCCTCTCATTAAAAAAATTTGAGTCTCTTTCTCAGCCTTCATTGGGTGCACTTGGAAGCTATTAACACCTTTCATCCCCTGGTGACAAGTGTTTGATCTTCACCCATCCTGTGGCAATTGACTCTGATGTGGGACCTCAACCTAATCCTGTTGGCATTGACAAAGGCTCTGTTTGAACCCCAAGTGTCATGTTCCTTCATCATCCTATCTATGAAGAATGCCTTCCTGGTTGCACTCACCTCAGCCAGGAGAATAGGTGAACCGGAGGTCCTCGTGGCAGACTTATCTTTACAGTCTTCCATTGGTACCGTTTCCTTAAGATTACACCCCAAATTCATCCCCAGAGTAATCTTGACATTTCACCTAAATCAGGTCATATACTTGCCTGTTTTCCGCCTGAAGCCACTAGAAAGAACATGACACTGCACTCTGGGTGTCCATAGAGCGTTGGCATTCTACTTACAAAGGACAAAATCATCTTAGAAATCTCTTAAAATGTTTGTCGTCTTTGTGAACCGATGAGGGAGAAGCCGTATCTTCACAGAGGGGCTCAAAATGGATTTGAGGCTGCATCCTGCTGTGTTATAAGTTAATAGCCACCCCTCTCCCTCAAGGAGCGAGGGCCCACTCTATCAGAAGCTTCACTTTGAGATACCCCTGTTCAGCAGATCTGTAAAGCAGCAACACACGACTCTCTGATCATGCCTCCACAAAACAGTACATTGCAATACTGCAATACATTACAGTACATTTGGCTCTACAGCAGCCAAATCGTTTGGCAGAGCAGTCCTTCAATCCATAGTACAGAAAGGGTTCTTTTGGACCCTCCTCCTGAGTTAATACAGCATGAGAGTCATCTAGAGTGGAATACGTATAGGGACCCTAATTTAAAGAAGAAAGAAAGATTACATACCTTGTACAGTAACTGGAGTTCTTAGAGATGAGTAGTCCCTATCTGTGTTCTACTACCTGACATCCTTTCCTTCTATTGTGAGCCTTATCCTATGGTTATTTGCAGTAGAGAAAGAATTGGTGAGGTGGTTGCTCCATGGTCATCACTTATGTTACCAGATTTGCCCGTTACTTTGGGGTGTGCTCATTTATTAGGGTTACTCTTCTGCAGGGGTGGGGAAGAGTTCTGTAATTCTATCAATGTACTGCTTGTGTCACTTGTGTTTTCATATGGAGCTCTACTTCTCCCTTCTGCAAGTCCCCTCCCAATGGAGCTATCCTGCAGGACCTAGGTTCCTCAGGGCTGGGTTCCTCCAGCCCGGGGACAGACACACGCGCACACACACACAGACAGAGACAGCATGTCTGAGTGCACCGGGTCAATCAACACTTTCAAGCTGACCCCTTATATGTCCCTGGACTCAGTGGGCTGGATCAAGCAGCACTTTCAGGCTGCTACCCTTATATGCCCTTGTGCTCAATAGGCTGGGCCAAGCAGCACTTTCAGGCTGCCACCGTTATATACCACAGGTACCTCACCGGAATAGAGTAAGCCTGAGCAGGCTGGGTTGAACAGCACTTCCAGGCTGCCACCCTTATATGCCACTAGACTCAGCAGACTGGGTCAAGCAGCACTTCCAAGCTGCCGCCCTCGTATGTCACAGGTTCAGCATGTCCCTATCCCCACTTTCATGTTACAATTGTACCGGTAGTAACCCACTTGATGAGCAAACCCCATAGTATTTTGGGGCACTACAGGGATCTTTAGCTTAGGTAAGAGAAGTGATGCAGAGTAAATGGGGGAAGCCAAAAACACCAAAGAGTAAATCTCAGTGAGAGAGAGAGGGAAGCAACCATAAAAGTTATTTATTGAGTAACAGTGATGATTACACAAGGAGAGCCTAAACCACCCTAACAGTTACATTATTAAAGGTTACAAAAGTCGTATATAAAAAACTATATCTGATCAAACAAGTCAGGGTTAGAAAGTTATACCTGAGGTAGAAAAGAAAAGGGGGGGGGGGGAATCTCACCACTCCAGGAAGCTTGAACTGGTCGGGGTTCCCAGGTGGTGATGGTAGCTCAGAGTCCTGAGTGCTGGAGACAGGCAGAGCCCCCAGCACAATCAGTCTGGAGAAGATGAAATCCGAGTGGAACTGATGCAGGGTTTGGATCCAGGCATCAGAACACATACTGGAGTGTGGGTAGGGGTTTTTTTTGTAGGGAAACAACAATGGTTCAAGGGAGAACACTAGATTTGTTTATGGGTAAACTGATGACTCAAGGTTTTTTTTTAAGGCTAGACAATAGGAGCTGATCACTTTTGGCTATAGGTGGTGTTCCTTCCAGGGAGCTCACAATGCAATTAGGCAGCTTCCATATTCTGGATATCAATCAAGGATTCATTACTAAAATTGGTCTGATAACTGCTGAGCTGGGTGCGTGCAGGTGTAGGTTCATTAAAATCTGGAGCAGAGATCCCCCATGATGCAGTGCTTCCCTGCTTTTCTGGTCCCAGAGTTCAGTGCAGTTCTTGCCTTGGAATCTGTGTTCTCCATTCTATATGCTAATAGAGATGCCTCCCTTTCCCATCTTTGATGCACATGAGGCTAGGGGAGTTGCCTTAATCCTTTCACCCTTGTCAGGAGGTGTCTAGGTGTGTCTCCCATCACCCTTCACTGCTCTCTGTGAGTCTTTTTCTCTGATAGATTTTGGTTCAAGCAGAGGCTGGAGGGTGGGGGAGTGTCCTTCATGAGTCAGACAGGCTGGATACTGTGCCCTGGTTCCCAAGAACGCAAAACTGACTGGTATTGCCTATGCCCTCAGTTCAGAGCACAGTGAGGCAAGAGGTAGACCAACAGACACTGCTAGCAAATTCTTTTGATGTCAGGCACATGGAGCACATGTAAACCTAGAGTGGAATACAGCTAGGGACCACATATCTCAAAGAACTCCACTAACTGTGTACAAAGTAAGTAACCATTCTTTCTTCCTAGCATGTCGAAGTGACATAACTACAGTGTTCTGGCCCTGGACCTTGGAGAGACATACACAGACAACCAGCCTTCCCTGGTTTAGAGAGTAGGGCTTTAGGAGAAATCAATAAAAGGGTACTAAAACAGACTAACGTATGAATCAACCTGTACTTTTTAAAGGCTCCTAAGGTAGTGAGGTGCCAAATCCTATTGGAGTGGGAGTTCTCTTATCCCATTAACCTCCTTTGACAGTCCCTGCCTTTAAAGGTTTCACTGAAGACAGAGCCAAAATAAAGATATATTCTTGTCTTGTTCTTATGATGACAGTATTGAGAAAAGAAAGATGAAAGAGTGGGGGTTCAAGAATGATTCTGTAACTTCTTAGGCTTGGAAACCAAGTATGTCTGATTAAGAATGTCAGAAGGGATGACAAAGGAGAGAGAACTCTTTTCCCAGCAAATGTATTTCAGACTTTGAAGCGCTCAGTAATTTTAAAGTGCAGTTTAGTCAAGACTGACAAATATAGGTACCAGAGAATGATTTGAGAAGGATGGAGAAGTAGGAATTATCCGTGTACTGGCAACAACCAAGATTGAAGCTAATAATTAGATTAACCAGAGGGAAAAGACGTATAGAGAAGGCAAGTGGGCTACAGACAGAAGCACAGGACAACAAATGAGGTTGGAACAGTATTTGATGAGAAGGTGATTATGTCACTATAATATATGAAGTCTGTGGTGGCTTTAAAAGTTTAGGGGTGAACAGAGGTTGATGTTTGGTGGAATTGACAAGATTTTCTTTTTTTTTTTTTAATTCATTTTAGGGATTGACGAACCATTGCATATCAAGAGAAGGAAAGTAATAAAACCAGGCTTCATACATAGCCCATGGAAAAGTGCTTATATCAGACAGCACAGAATTGATACTAACTGGCGGCGAGGAGAGCTTAAATCTCCTAAGGTAACCATTTCTGAACTATGTACATGTCGAGAATTAAGTAGGATCAGCCTGTTAGCTGTTAGTTTTGTTTTGGACTAAACTAAATCATTTCTGACATCCAAAAAACTTTTTAAAACTGTTAACTTTGAAAAGAGGGTGTTAAAGCCCTTTGTGACAAATTTTTTTCTTAAAAATAATTAAATCAGAAGAAAGTCATGTATATTTTACAGTGCAGAAATTTATGTATGTTTCTACCTATCCTGTTTTAAGCCAAATGAAAACTTCTGAGCATCTGTAAAGGGGAACATTTTGGGGGAGGGATAGCTCAGTGGTTTGAGCATTGGCCTGCTAAACCCAGGGTTGTGAGTTCAATCCTTGAGGGGGCCATTTAGGGATTTGGGGATTGGTCTTGCTTTGAGCAGGGGGTTGGACTAGATGATCTCTTGAGGTCCCTTCCAACCCTAATAATCTATGATTCTATGAACATCTGTTGTCCTTCTAAGGGTTGGTAGGAGAGCCTGGGCCCACCCACTCCAGTGGGCTCCAATGCAAGGCCCCAATGGTAGGCAGCTATGTCCTGCATCCTGATGTGTTATGCAGCTTCCTTGCGGGATCTCTTCCTACTAAGTCCCCTCTCTTTCCACAGGATACAGTAACATATTGAACGTAAGATAAAATTTCTAATCTTCAAAGCATCACCAGTCCCTTTGCAGGCTTGGTCAGGCCACAGTAGACAGGCCTCAGACAGCAAGAGCTCCTAAAAATTCTTTCCCAAGAGCTCAGGTCAACTTACCTCCACTGTCTGCCTGGCACTAAGATACTCTGCTTCCTTTTTTAAGTGCATCCAGTCTGTGCAGGCTTTATAAGTATGGTGGGGCAAGGCCATCTGGGACCAGATCAACTCCTTAACCTCTTCCTCTCCTCTGTAGGGTTTGTATACCTCACTTCAGCACCATATCAGAAAATCAAAATATAGTTGCTGCTAGTAGAGTTAAATCCTACTGCTGTGGCACCATGCAACAACATTTTCACTGAGGCCCCAATCCTGGGAACGTTCAGACTGATACTTAACTTTACACATGAAAGTACTCCCATTCACTTCAACAGGAATACTTATGCATGAAGTTAATCGTGTGTTTAGGGTATTTTTAGATTGTAATATGAAACTATTACATAAATTCAGATATTTGTTTTCATTTTGTGTCTTATTTTTACATACATTTTTTATAACTTTTTAAAAGTAAAGTACCTGATTTCCCTTTTTAAGATTTCGTTGCCTTTGAAAATAAAAATGAAGTACTATAATATAGATGAAAATTGTTTCATTTCAGCCTGATAACATTAGCAGGGTATGCCCACATTTTAATGATATTGATACTAGATTATAGTATCATAATGTGCTTTATTTATGCAAGAATGTAGCAGTCGTATCATCAAGACTGACTGTGTCTCTGACTGCCCTTTATACATAAACAGCAGCCAGAGACTTACACCATTCTTTTTAGAGAAATTCTGTGACTTTTCTTAATTTTTGTATAGTAGTCCAGAAAACTAAACAAACAAAACAATACAGGAGTTACCTAAAAAGCTGAGAAAATCTCCTGCTATTTGAATATCTGACTGCAACTTTCTGTGTTTCTGGCAACAGTGCTGCATTTTTTGTCATATCATGCTATGCTGGAATTATTCAAATGGTAGCCCCAGACATTACCCAGCTTCCCATTTCATATCAATAGACATTTTGAAAAGTATTCAGATATTTTAAATAGTAAATTCCTTGTTTAATTTGCATGTTCTGATGTAATTGATCTTTACTGTACTGTAGTAAAAATAATCTGTTGCAGTTTTCCATAATCAAACACTGAAAATGCCATTTTTGAAAAATGACATTCAAATTCACAAACATGGAAATACGCATATTTTCTTCTCATTCAGCCAAACTAACTTTTGTTTCTTCGTAACTGGTAAAGGTTTCTATAGGTCTTATTTTGGATAGTATCTGGTACCGAGTAGATCAGGAGGAGTGGGGTGGTTAAGAATATAAGTACATATTAAGACTAGTTCATAAAAATAAAAAAAATGCATTGGATAACAGAAGCAAATTTTTTGTTCATAGGTAAAATATTTTCCATGAAATTATTCTCATGCTTTTAAAGATTTTATTTTGACATTATTAAAATTATTTTTCAGAATACAGTTGTCTATCCAACGTGTTATCCTAGTTTTAGCAATGATCTATCTCAATTATTTTAGAAGAAGGGTAAAAATAGTGTTAATGCAGCTGGTCAGCTATGCAATGCTATATCATGGATGACATTTTATATCAAGGAAATGTCTTCCTGTCTCCAGCTAGTAATAAAACAGATCTGAACCATAAGGACTGACAATGATTCAATTTTTTAATCTAGTTACATTAATTTATGCGCCCTTCTTGCTGATGTACACCAGTCTGATTCTGATTTTCTTTTCTGTTTATCTTCTAATCTTTTGGCTTACATTGCAACACACATTCTGTATTGTCAGGTGCTCAAAGGACATGATGATCATGTAATCACATGTCTACAGTTCTGTGGTAACCGAATAGTCAGTGGTTCTGATGACAACACATTAAAAGTTTGGTCAGCAGTTACAGGCAAGGTAAGTTCGTAATTGCTGTTAAGAACCCATGAAATGGACCATTGGCATAGTAGTAGCAAGCTTAAAAGTGTGTTAGTAATTTATCCTGTTTCCCAGAACATTTTATGTCTTTGCCTTTATTGCTGTCTGGTGCAAGATAGAATATTAGAAAATATTTGGGCAATCTTTCTCTATGCCAAAATATGTTTATTTTATGAAAGTCACCTTGATGTGAAATTATAATGCTGTTCATGTTACCATTGGCATATATCCTTGTTCTCTTGGCAGCCGCTCTATTCTTGTGGAGTCATTTTTGACATTGATTACAGAGAATTTAGACACACACTACGTTATATTCCCTATAGGTTAATTCATCCTGACTTTATTCACATGGATTTTGTTTCTGGCTAATGCTTGTGGCTTCCACATTTATTTATATGGTTTTTAAGTTTTTCAATATTTTTTATTGGCTATAAATAGCCTTAGACTGTTTATTTCTCTTTATTCTAGTAACAGAGAATCTTCTAATTTCAACAGCCCAAATGTTGATAGTGGCAAGCTTCAAATATAAAAGATATCCACATTGTAATAGTCTTAGATGTATTTAAAGGTTTTAGTTTCTGCCTTTGCATGCCTCAAAGTGTCTTGTCTGGATTGTAACTACTACCTTAGGGAAGAATAAAATAAAATAAAATGTGGTATGCAGGCAGCCACACCCAATTCATCTGGCTTCCCTTCACTAAGGCTAGTTCATGACAGAAACAACGGGGCAATTTTAACATTCTTTCATCAAAAAGGACAGGATGGAGTTATTCTTTAATGAAAAACATGTGTTTGGTATATTCTTCCTCCTCAAAAATATAATGTACCACTGAATATATGAAATTAAACATGGCAGGATGACTTGTCAGCAGTTTTAAGTTCTCAGTAACATCTTATCTAATAATTTTAAAACATCTTTATATGAGGGATGTTTAAGCCAAACTTTAGAGACTATTCAGAAAGTGTTGCATCCAATATGGAAGAATTCTGTATTTGACCTCATCCTGACTGAAAAAGAGAAATTGCTCACAGAATGAAAAATGTAGTGGTCGCTTATATGCAAGTGACCATGACTTGATCGTATTTGTTATGTGTAAAAAGAATAAAGTCCAAACCAGTAAAATATATTCTTATTGCTTTGAAAAAGCCAATTTCACAAAGCTGAAAACAATTCCAAGCCAAAACACATGGGGAAAGAATTTAAACAGAAAAATGTGAATAATTGGGAACTGTTCAACAACATTTTACTTGGTGCCCAAAAAGCAACAATCAAGAAAGGAAACACTCATTAAAAAACAAACTGGCTTAGAGAGGAAATGAATGCAGCAATTAAAATAAATATATATATGAATAATCAATGGAAAAGGGGAAGTTGATATCAATGAATATAAATTGAAGCTAGGAACTGAAAAAAATTGAAAAGGGAAGTAAAAAGACACAAGAAGTCTGTGGCGAGCAGAGTTAAGGAGCTGTTTAAGTACATTAGGAAGAAAAGGAATCCTAACAATGGTATTGGTCCAATATTAGATGGAAATGATAGAACAGTCAATAATACTGAAAAGCCTAAATGTTCAATAAATATCTGTTCTATATTTGGGGGAAACAGATGATGGATTTATAAAGTATGATGATGAAATACTTTCCATTCCAGCAGTTACTCAGGAGGATGTTACAAAGTATCTAATAAAGTTAGACCTCTTTTAATCAGCAGGTCCAGAAACTTGCATCCAAGGGTTTTAAAAGATTTGGTTGAGGTGCTCTCTGGATTGTTAATGCTGATTTTCAGTAAGCTTTGGAACACTGGAAAAAAAGCTAATGTTGTGCCAGTATTTAAAAATTATTCCTGCCCCATTGAGGGTAATTAACCATTAGAAAAAAACTTACCAAGTGTTGTGGTGCATTCTCCATCACTAGAAAGTTTTATATCAATATTGGATGTTTTTGCAAAAGAGATGCTCTAGTTCAAATAGCAATTAATTCAGAGAAATTTTATGGCCTGTGTTATACAAAAGGGCAGACTATATGATCACAGTGTTCTGGCCTGGCCTCATAATCTATGAACCGATTAAATTTCTTTCAACTTCTTCCAAAATACTAACTATACAAAATATTTTTCAGTGTTTAAGAACACTAGTTGGACACACAGGTGGAGTCTGGTCATCACAAATGAGGGACAATATCATTATTAGTGGATCTACAGACCGAACACTTAAAGTATGGAACGCGGAGACTGGAGAATGTATTCATACTTTATATGGACACACTTCTACTGTGCGTTGTATGCATCTCCATGAAAAAAGGTAAATGTTTACTTAAAATTAGATATCTTTTTTGCCTCTTATTTTGTGATTTTTTTAAAAAAAGGAAAATGTACCTAAAATTTCATTAAGTAGTCCTAAAATAGTAAAGGTCTGTGCAATATAAAAGTATATATTACTAAAATTAAATTTATACACTCAACATGAAGAGAAAAGAGCACCTGACTGCAAGAAGAAAAGGTGTGAGAGAATTAACCAAAGTACAAACGACTTAAACCTCTCCATATACAGTCAAATAATTACCTATAACTTTCTTTCACAGTTTTGTTATTGATGTGATCCATTCTGCTATGCTACGCTACAAACAGTCCTTGTTTTTAACTTATTTTTCTCCATTTTGTTGTAAACCTTTACCTATTTTAAAATTACCTTTTTTTAAATGTCTTTGGACTTTAATATATTTTATTTACATTTCTTTTACACTGTCATTTCATTTCGACAATAGTATATCAATTCAAGAGACTTTGGCTGAGATGTTGTAGTTATTTGTTTTAAAGCTTTGCATTGATATGTAGTTGTGTCTAGAATGTTGTCTTGGTTATTCATCCCTTCTTTTCCTTCTAAGAAAACTAGGTTTTTCTGCCCAGATAGTTAATGGAATTACAGTAATCTTCATTACTATTTATGGTTCCGTCTCAGTAGGTTAAAAACTGATATGTACTGTACAAATCAAGTGACATAAATGTTGCATGATGAAGAAAAACCTCCAAAGAGGGTTTTAAAAATAAATAAATAAATAAATAAATACTAGGTAAGTGTAGTGCTCATTAAAGCAAGACTATATTACTGGCTTGAGCTAACCATCTGTAAAAGTAGGTGGTATATAATCTGTCACATACAGCTCTCCCAACCCACCTCAGTCTTGACCTGCAATATCTTGTTATTCAAGTCTGCATCTCTCCTCTTAAATACTGACTGCCAATCACACCAAATAGTTTGGTGTTGTGATGATGAACAGAGTGGGAAAACGTAACGTGCTTTAACTTTCAACCTGAATAAAATGTGAAGCCAAGCCAGCTCTTCTGAAGCAGGCGGACTAGTACTCAGGCCACCTCACCTTCCAGAGAGATAAGTTCAGTTTAACTGCTAAAAGGTTGATATATCAGTCTTCCTGCTTTGGCATACATGATACAAATAACATGGAAGTTTATATGCTAAGTGTAGTTTCTGTTTGTGTTTCACCAGAGTTGTCAGTGGGTCTCGAGATGCCACGCTGAGAGTTTGGGACATAGAGACAGGCCAATGTTTACATGTTCTGATGGGACATGTAGCTGCAGTCCGGTGTGTTCAGTATGATGGCAGGAGGGTTGTTAGTGGAGCATATGATTTTATGGTCAAAGTGTGGGATCCAGAGACTGAAACCTGTCTACACACACTGCAAGGGCATACTAATAGAGTCTATTCATTACAGGTAAGCAATTTGCATCTAGTGCTCTAGATTCCCTTGGATACACCACCTTTATTGTTAAACTACTAAAATTATGGGTATTTACTGATCTGCAGATGCAGTCCTAGAAAATACATAGAGATTCAGGTTATCCTCATCCTACCTCCCTCCTCTTGCTACATATCTTGTCTTAATTTAGAATGGGAGCCAAATCCTGGTTTGGGTCTCTGAGAGCTACCACAGTACACAATAAGATTTTTTTTTTAAATCACCGTTGTTTATTGTACATTATTTTTAATTTTGCTGTGAATATTCTTGTTTTCAGTGTCCCAGTTTTTCATAGCTTATCAGCAACTGAGGAGTTAAGTCCACCAAAAGTAATGTCCCTTTGATAGTCTGAAAGTTCATGTATTAGTATTCTAGAATTTTAATCTTAGAGAAGGAACTTAGTGCTAAGGTGTATGAGGTAGTGCTAGACTAGTTCAATCTGTGCTGCAGTAGCTGGAATATTCATGTGCTTCTTCATGTGGAATATTTTACAGCCATGAAAAAATTACTTCCTCCCCCAAAAAACTGTAGTGTTCATCTTTAAAATTAAACCAGAGCTTGTCTCTCTTACTCCAAACTAAAGAACTTACTTAGTAAATAAATGCTGAAAAGACATATATCCACAAAAAGGAGAGAGCGAGCTGCTTCTGGTATTTACAAAAAACAAGCAACTTTTGGCAGCTTTGTATCATTGAATTTTTCCTTACTCTGATGTTTGAAAGGAGATTTTGTGTGTCCTCTAGAAATTGCGTTTATTGAAACATATGGGTTTAGTTTGCATGTTATCCCTTTCAGTATACAATTGTTGGGTTCCTGGCTAGCAACACTTCATGGATTGTTATAAACATGAAAACAGTGGTTTATATTTGTGTGTGTGTGGACCTAGGATTTTAATGGCTGTTAGTGAAGGGTTCTGATCAGCTCCCTGCCTACCTATGCTAGAGGCCACGTCTACATTTGGAAGGTTTTGCTGGTGTAGCTGTACCAGCCCAGTAAAGTACATCAGCAAAGCATTCCTAGGGTGGACACTTTTGCCAGCATAGTTTATTCCAGTCACACCTCCACCCCCACTCCAGCAGAAGTGCAGTTTTGCCATAATAACTGAGTCTGCACTAGGGGCTTTTGCCAGCACAGCTATGTTGGTCACAAATCACATCTCATCACACCCCTCAGCAACATAGCGATGCAGTAAAAGTTTGTAGTTGAAGAACTGTTGTGGATCCTCCTTTACCTTTTTACCTACCCTGAACATCCTTGTTTCTCTCTGCAGAGCTGAAACAACTTCCAGAGTCTGAGAAGGCATTTAGGGATTTATTTTGTGCTAGGGCTTGCTGGCACCACAGTCATAGAGGACAGCAGATGGAGAACTGGGAATGGCATTCTGGCTGGCGAGCTGGGGGGGTTGGTACTGTGCCTAAGCCTCTACTGTTACAAAGGCCTGAGGCTAATACTTGCTCAAACTTTTTTTTTAAATTGGTAAATATAATTAAAAACAAGAAATTGCATGTCTGCTAGGCTGGTCTGTGGCACAGGAAGTGTGGCTCAGTAACTGAGAGACTAGAGGATTTCATAACTCATTTTGAACATAGAATGTGTTTATTAGAAAGCAAATGTTTCTTAACTTAACGTGGGGCCAGAAAGAGAGAGTGACTCTACAGAGGTTAGAGCGTTCACCTGTAAATGTGGGAGACCCCTGTTCCAATTACTGTTTTTACAAAGTAGAACTGTTTGGGATAGTTTGAGATGAGGTTCTCAAAGCCCAGTGGTTAGGACACTCTCCTAAGAGTTGAGAGACGTGGACTCAAATCTCTGCTCCAAATCAGGCAGAGGGAGGGATCTCCCACATCTTGGCTGAGCACTGTAACCAGCGGGCTACAGGTTATAAGGGGGCAGCACTTATCACCTCCAGGTAATGGTGTGTTGGTTGTGGTGTGTGTGGTTTTATGATGTTTATGAGAAAGAGTTCCTGGCTGTGAATTTCAAGCAGTGATAGATGCCTCCCTCCAACCTAGACTTAGGTGTATAAGTCCCTTTGAGGGACAGGGCTTAAGCCCCACCCCTCTCCCTGGTGGCTTCTTGATGGGTTTTGTTGATCCCATTCTTAGGTACCCAGGCTTCTAATACCATGCACAGGGAAAGTTAGGTACCTATGTCACAGCTGTAGATTCCAGTAGGCATCAGAGCACCTAGTATAGTTAGCATTGCAATGCTGAGCCTGGCACCTTTGTGAACCTAGCCCATAGATGATAGTGGACTGGACTTCCTGCTGGAAAGCATATGTAAAATGCCAGTCCTTACAGAAAGAGTCCTCAGAACCATTGATTTATAACGCATTACATTTTTTTCAAAAAGGTTTAAATTCATATTCTTTCTCAATTTATGATTTAGGTGCAGTATATACTACCTGATCACCACCAATGGCTCTTGGTTTTAGTTGACAAAGTGCTTGCATTAACTTTTTGCTCTGATACTGTGGATAGATGTTACATAGAGTGAAGCTGTTGATTTGATCAAATGAAGTATTCCACAAAAGTTTTTTGGATGAGGAGGTTGACACTGAAGGCAGAAGATCCTTTAAAACTCTTTGCAGTTGCTTGAAATATCAGAAACCACACAAATATTTTCTGTTCTGTTTGCTTGAATTTTTAGCTATGTATAGTACTATTCAAAGAGAGGGTCAAAGTAAAGTGTCTGTCAGTATGTACTTTTCTCCTTAGTCAAGATTAAGATCTGTAGGTGTTGAACTGCAGAATTCCATAGGCCTTGTCTACACTAGGAAATTATACTGATAGCATCAGGTGTGTGGGGTTAATGATAGGGCCATGTTAAACATAAGGCTTTGCACTGAGTTGTAAGTTGTATTTAACATTGTTAGTTAACATGTTGTACCATAATGTAATTTCCTAGTGTAGGGGATAGTGCAAGGTCATAGCGTATACTGTCTTATTTTGTGAAACTCTGAATTAAATGCAAGTAGCACGCTTAATGTTTTTTTCACAGTGTAAATGCTAAGAGCTTAATACAATTGCTTGTAATGTGTTTACCTTTTTTTAGTTTGATGGCATCCATGTAGTGAGTGGATCTCTTGACACTTCAATCCGAGTTTGGGATGTGGAGACGGGAAACTGCATTCACACATTAACGGGCCACCAGTCATTAACAAGTGGAATGGAACTGAAAGACAATATTCTTGTGTCTGGGAATGCAGATTCAACAGTCAAAATCTGGGATATCAAAACAGGACAGTGTTTACAGACATTGCAAGGTGAGCTTATACTATCCCAATAGAAACCCATTCGTTTAAAAGGCTGGTGCAAAATTAGTGCAGGTCAGTCCTCAATTTACCAATTGCTTCAGTGCTGAGTGCTGCTGAAATAGGTAACTTAATATCAAAATACTTGTTCATATCTGTTAAATCGGAGCATTTCTACTTCCCATATATTGCTAGGGGACAGAATTAGCTTTGGGGAGATTGTTTCAATTTTAGGTCAAGTCAAGCTGTGTTTTAAATGTACAGTCTTGTTTAATACACCATTCTGGACTCGGGAAAGGAAAAGATTCCAACCAGCAATTAAAAATAACCTATATGCAAGGAAAACAACTGCTGATCATTTAATGCTCAGAAGTTGGCCATGGCGACAGCTGTACTATTTTTTATATTTGTGAAATTATCTTTCTGTGAATAAACCTTTTTTTTATAACTCAATCTAAAATCATTTGCCTAGCTGTTCTGATAGAAATTTGCTGTCTGTATGTTAGACTAATAAACCACCAAAATCTGTAGGAAATGGCATCTCAAATCAGCAGTCGACTTAGTTATTTAGGTCACTTGGACATTACAAAGCCTCCAGACTAATTGGGTTGAGAGGCAGTGAACACTGTCTGTTACAATAAATCAAGAAAAATGAATGGAAAACAGGAAAGAGAGACAGATTTTAGTTTTCATTTTGACTGTTGCTGTGCACATATACACACATTCACTTATTTTCCTAAGCAAGTCTTTTGTAATATCTTTCCCTGGCTTTTGCCTGCCAGCCCTGGTTCTGGGAAAAAACCCACTTCACTAAAAAGCATCCTCCACTGTTTAATCATATTTAATTACTGGACAAAACAAGCTCTGACCTTTTAAAGGACAATTACTATGGGATGGCTTAAGGGGAAAAAAGGCATCTAAAGAAAGAGAGTTTTGTTATTTGAGTTAATATTTAACTATGACTTCTCTTGTCTGTGGGGGTTCTGTAACATTCCACCAGAAGGGATTTTAAATTAGATTAATGGTTGGGCAACAGCACCATTTCCTGCCATCAAGGTTTAGCAGTGACCTAGGAACCAGACCACCCTTTCTTCCCAAAGGGGGTGGGAGTGATAACTACCTATTCTGTGATCACTTCCTTCTACTAGGTAAGTTCATTTTGATGAATCTCAGATGAGACTACACACTTACCCCAGTGTTTGTTACAGTAGTAACAGACAACTGTGAGGATGGGGATTTTTCAGTATCTGTACTAGTCCTTTGAAAACACAGAATAAGGCTTTTGTGTATGTTAAATATTTGATTTACCCTGCATACAAATATATCTAAACATGGTAACCCCTTTCTAACCACAAGCAAAATTCTTTGGATTTTAATATTGTAGGTCCCAACAAGCATCAGAGTGCTGTGACCTGTTTACAGTTCAACAAGAACTTTGTAATTACCAGCTCAGATGATGGGACTGTAAAACTTTGGGACTTGAAAACGGGTGAATTTATCCGAAATCTAGTCACATTGGAGAGTGGGGGAAGTGGAGGCGTCGTCTGGCGGATCAGAGCCTCCAACACAAAGCTAGTGTGTGCAGTTGGAAGCCGAAATGGAACTGAGGAAACAAAGCTGCTGGTGTTGGACTTTGATGTGGATATGAAGTGAAGAGCAGAAAAATGAATTTGTCCAAATGTGTAGACGATGTTTCCCTTCCCTCCCCCTGCAAAAAAACAAAACAAAAAAAACCCCTTGTCCTTGGTGGTGCAGGATGTTGGCTTGGGGCAACAGATCCTAAAGACCTACAGACTACGAAGGAGGAGACTGCGAGATGACAAACTGTAACTGACAAGAGAGGCATTTGCTGTCTCATCACATAAAAAGCTTCACTTTTGACTGGGGCAGCTTTGCAAATATAAGACTTTCTAAATCAAACCAGGTGCAATTATTTCTTTATTTTCCTCTAAGTGCTCATTGAGCAGAGTGGAGGTTAAAAAGTTGTTACAATTCTTGCTAACCTGTTATTTTACCACAGAGATCTAGAAAGTTGCTGCATAACATCCGTTACTGGATGACTTTGTTGTCGTCACAGATGCTCGCAACTTTGAAAGTCAAATCCTGATGTGGAAAAGCTAAAATCTTACTGTGAATTGTTTTTGTACAGTTTTATCAGAGCTTTTTTTTTTTGCCAGCCATTGCCAATGTCAATCACAGTATTAGCCTCTGTTACTCTATTTACTGTTGCTTTCATCTACACTCTACAATGCATATGTTACTCTGAGGTGGCAAGTTGTCCTGGGTTCTAAGAGTTCTTGAATGGATTGAACTCTCAATGCTGGTGCTAGAAGTAGGTCTTCAAGTATGGGATTGTTGTCCCACCCCTGTACTGTATTCCCAGTGGCCAAACTTATTTATGCTGCTAAATGAAAGAAAGTAAAGCAAATTATTTCTTGTTTAATTTTTTTTTTCTGCTGTGACGTTTTAGTCCCAGACTGAATTCCAAATTTGCTCTAGTTTGGTTACAGAAAAAGACTTTTTGCCACTGAAACTTGAGCCAACTGTGCCTCTAAGAGGCTGAGAGTTAAAAAGTTTCAGACAATTAAGAGTGAAGTTTGCCTGCAAGTAAAGAATTGAGTGTGTGTGCAAAGCTTATTTTCTTTTTTCTGGGCAAAAATTAAAACACATTCCTTAGAACAAAGCTATTGCAGCCTGTTCTGTGGGGAAACTTTTTTCTTTGTGAGGGCTGTGGTGAATGGAATGAACATGCATAATAAAACTGACAAAAATTTTAAAAATATAAATACAAAAATAAAATTGCTGGTCAGTCTTAGTGTTTTACAGTATTGAGAAAAACAACTGTTACAGTTATTGCTGCAAGGAACTGACAGTACAAAAACTATTACGTTTTTGTAATAAAGATGTACATGCAAAGTCAAATGGTTTGCCTCATTCTCCAAGAGCCACAACTCAAGCTGAACTGTGAAAGTGGTTTAACACTGTATCCTAGGCGATCTTGTTTTTTCCTCCCTTTTTTGTTTTGTTTTATTTTATTTATAGTCTGATTTAAAACAATCAGATTCCAGTTGTTTAATTTTAGTTATGTAACAACCTGACATGATGGAGGAAAACAACCTTTAAAGGGATTGTGTCTATGGTTTGATTCACTTAGAAATTTTATTTTCTTATAACTTAAGTGCAATAAAATGTGTTTTTCATGTTAGCACGTCTTTTTCTTCTAATGGTTTGCTACTGTACTAATATGCAACACTGAGGCCAGTATATGGGCAAAATCTTGACCTATCTCAGACTATGAAATGTGTAACATCAAGTCAAGTTTCTCAGCTTACTGAAAAGAGAGGAATGTACAGAAACCAAAATGTCTTCAAGGGCTTCTTATGTAACAAAGTTCTACAAAGAAACTCCCCCCCAAAGAACATGCAAGAACACTGAGTCAGCATCTCTGTGCATAAGTCACTGTACTGAATTTGTCACTGGGGCTTCGACAAAGATGGGAGTTAACCTAGTAGTATATTCTAGTGATAGGAAGCTAAGATTTGACACTGGCAGGAGTTTGCCACAAAGTTACTCAGTAAATCAAGAGGAAAATTACATGATTAAGCTTTTTGTGGCTATTACATTTCTTCTCAGACCATTTTGTTAATTGCATCTGAGATTGACTAAGTCTAATAGGAATGAAATTTAATGTTTTTTATTGATTAATTGAAATGCTACAGAAAAGAATATACAGTATCAAATGAAAAGCAAGAAGCAGTAAAATCCATATCAGAATTTAAAAGCACTCAGGGTCAGTAACATAAGATAGCTTTAAAGTGAACTGTCAAAATAATATTGAAAGAAAGTCCACATGGTCCAAAGCAGTCCCATCAACTTGCTCAAACAGAAAAGTCAACACAGGTGAGCTAATCAGAATATCAGTTGCACTGGAAGCCTATCAAATGTTATCTTCTTCTAAAACGACGTGTACAAAACCAACACTGAATTTTTTTCAAGTAAGATTGAGTGGTAGAGAGACATGAGGTACACGTCTTTGTAGATTTTTACTATCAATTTAGCTGGTCAACAGTTTATCTTTTTAAAATATTAGTTATATAGAAACTACTGGTTATAAAAGGATCAGAAAATGCAGATAGGATTGGTTTCAAGACAAAAACAGAAAATAAATATATTAATATATATCTAAGTTTAGTTCTGATCCACCCTCCTTCTGAAAGTTAAGGTAATAAACAGATCTCAAATGAGCCTTACTCAGTACTGACTGCAGAGAGGCAAGCTATTTGTTTACAAATGGAGGCAAACTATAATTTTTTTAAAAAAAAACACCAACTGGTATTTGCAAAAACTGTCCAGTGAGTGTGGAAAAGTGACCTGTACTGCTTTTCCCACAAGTGACTTCTGTGAAAGAGCTAAGAAATCTCTAAGGACGGTGTGTTCTAGTAGCGCAAACTTGGTATGAACTTCCAGCAGTTTGCCCTTGTCATCCTGACTAGTTAGATCAATTAAGTCATCACTAGAGCAGAGCTTTCTTCAGTTGAGTTTAAGGCCACAAAACAGACACATTATAAGATCGAAAGGAACGCTTTGATATTGGATGCAAAAATCCAAGGTAGGTTTTTAGTTTGTTTTAAAAGGCTGGGGGGAGGGGAATATACAACAACTGATGCTGTGGAAACCAGGCCTAACAGTCACCTGGGTAACTCAACAAAAGCTTTGCAGTCATATAACCTTTTATTATGATTTGTAAAGCCTGCCACTACTAAAATTTTCAATTAACTAATTTGGTAATTCTAAAAGGGTGGGGTATTTACCTGATCGTAAAGGAAATGAGGAGAGATTACACTAACGCACAAGAATACGAGAAAGAAGCAGAATAGGGCGAAGGAAGTGATAGGAAAGGCAGGTTTGAAATAGTTCAAGCTAGTTCATTTGAAACGTGTTGAGCCACCAACATGAATAGGGCCAAACTGTGTTCAGATAGAGCAGGAGTGACCAACCTATGGCTCTGGAGCTACATGTGGCTCTTCAGACATTAATATGTGGCTGTTTGTATAGGCACCAACTCTGGGACTGCAGCTATAGGTGCCAACTTTCCAATGTGCCAGGGGGTGCTCACTGCTCTGCCACAGACCCTGCCCTGACTCCAGCCCTCCCATCAGCCTGCTGTGCCCTTGCTTCCCCCTCCCCCCCAGAGCCTCCTGCACACCACAAAACAGCTGATCGGGAGGTGCTGATCAGCAGGGCTGCCGGTGGGTGGGAGAAGGCTGCTGACATGTTAGGGTAAGGTAATGGTAATAATTGGAGATATACCAATCTCCTAGAACTGGAAGGGACCTTGAAAGGTCATTGAGTCCAGCCCCCTGCCTTCACTAGCAGGACCAATTTTTGCCCCAGATCCCTAAGTGGCCTCCTCAAGGATTGAACTCACAACCCTGGGTTTAGCAGGCCAATGCTCAAACCACTGAGCTATCCCTCCCCCTGTTACTGTGGCTCTTTGGCAATCTACACTGGTAAAGTCTGGCTCCTTCTCAGGCTCAAGTTGGCCACCCCTGAGATAGAGTTTTACAGTCTGCTTGTCTCTGAGCAATGTGAGCTCCTTAACCCTTTCACAACTCTTGTCCCTCCACTTCTGCTAGGCTGCAACCTATATTCTGTGAAAATGCATTTGCAGATCAGGTGCATTCTACCTGGAAGTTTATATCTGCAATGTTTAGCAAATGTCATTTCTTGCCTACTTGTAATGGGATTTGTTTTCATTTTGATGAAAATGTTGACGCTTGACTGGTGTAAACACAATAGAACTGCTTTAAACTTCCATCCTGCACATGCAGTTTGGATCAAATGGGTATTCATTCTTCTCACAGAGTAGCAACGAACCTACAGGGGATTTCTGGCACTATTCCTGGAGTCCCTTCCTGTTGCTATGATATTCTTTCCCCTTGTCTATTTCTGCTTCAGCATAATTTCTATATCTCTTTTCTCCTGTGTTTAAAGCTGATAAATAACACTAAAAAGCCCATTTTTTAAAAAGGAAGAAAGAGGTTTCTGCATTCCACCATTTTAGCCAACAGTAAGCAATCTTGTATCAGCCTTGCCACTCACGCCCAGGGTCTTGACCAGACCAGGTTCTCAAATGCTCATTTACATGTCCAACACGAGTGGTATCACTGCTGAAGGAATGAGACAGATTTCCTCTGGCTCTGAGTAGCTGTTTCTCATCCACCAAACTCCCCACCATACTCAATTGCTTATTTCCATAAATAGTGCCCTCTCAGTCATGAAACCCAGGCCCTGGTAAACAAGACTGACTCTTACCCAACCAAGCAAAAGTAGCTTCACCCTTACAGCCTACCATCCTTTTTTCTCAGAGAAGTGGTTCTAGGGATCGTTTTTGACTGGTAGGACAAAGAGTCCTGCCAATCAAAGAGACAAGGGACCAGATAAATGCATGCTGCCAATATTTACTCAAGGTCGCTGTATGATTGAGCAACTTATCAGTTCAACGATATTGTCCTTTCATCCACCAGTCAACTCCCAAGAGGAGAAAAGTATTCTTCCCTCACCTACATACTGTACTTAACATTTTCAATAGGTCCTGGTGCCCAGAGCTGAGAGGTTTTAGGGGTATATGCTTTATGACCCTTCAGAGATCTACAGGAGACTGCCATTTCAGATCAGAATTTGGACACACCCAATTTGTCAAACATTTTAAGATTGCATGCCCTTGGGTCACTGATTCCAGCTAATGAATACAACAAATGTTCTGTCACAGATGGTTTTCCAAGATCCCCATATATTTTATGACAAACTAAGGCCATTAACATTTCACTCTGGGCTCTCACTTCCTGCTCATTCTGCTAAACAGCAATTCTTCAAAGACAAGGATGGTGTAATTCCAGACCTAAATTACCTGAAATGCCCACATCAGAGAAACTGCTCAGTACACTTCTATATAGGTTCTTATACAACTCTCATCACTGTAGTATCCGAGTGCCTTCCAATAAGACATTAAGCCATGTGATCAACATCTGTCATATTTGGTTCACGCTCTCACTCATCCTCTCCAGAGGAGAAGTGTGCGTGTGCAGTACCGTATAATGTTTTGTTTTTTAAACACACACTCTGCTATGCCTTTACATAAGAGAAGGCGGGGTTGAAAATGTGTGCCTTGCCCTTGGAGTAAAAGAGGGTGAGGTTTGTGATTGTCCTTAGTTCCTGGGGGAGTTTGTTCCATGGTTTCTGACTGGCCCCCCAAGAAATCTCTGTCTCCTGCATGGACAAGTTTTACCCTTACTGTATAGCGTTCCATTGTGCCTGAGGAAGAGCTGTTAATCATAGTCTTTGTGCTGGACCCAGGCCATTGCACATCTTGAGGATAAGGACTGAGACCTTCAACTTTATTCAGAATTCTCTGGGGTAGCCAGTGTAGAGAAAGAATAGGTGTGATGTCCTCACAATACCATATAGTGCTGAGGCAAAATGCTGCAATGTTCTGTACTAGCTGGAGTTTCATAAGTGTTGAAATCATGCCGAGGAATATTTTATTGCTGTAGTCCAGACAGGAGAGGACATAGGCATGAATAACTGAGTCCTGGTAATCATTCATAGGATGGCCGGAACCTCCAGGCCAACCAGAGATGGTAGAAAGTGTTACGTGTGGATGCTGCTAAGGGAGAGTTTAGCATCATCAAGAAATCCAGTAGCACATACACTTAATCCTGCCTCGGTGCTAGGACGTGTACTAGATGACTTCTTGAGGTTCTTTCCAGTCTTACGTTTCTATGATTCTCTGAACACTCAAACTACGGCCTGGATTGTCCAATTGTAGGAGTGTACCTTAAACCAAAGGAGACAGCACCATGTCTGCAAACTCCTCAAAGTGCTTTCCTTACCCTCTCCCCACCATCATCATCTTTGTCTCGTTCAGTTCCAGCCAGCTGCTCTTCATCCATGAACTGATCTCAACCACTAGCACTAGGCTATCTTGGTGGTGCTGGTATTGTCATGTGTAACAAAGGATAGGTAGAACGGTCTCTCAGCTGCATATTGCTGGCACTTTAGTCCATGTCAACTACCCACTTCATTAAGTGGCTACATGTAAATGTGGAATAGGACTAAAGAGAGAACTGATCCTTGTGAGACTCCTCAAGTGAATAGTTCAGTGGTGGAAAGCCCATTACTAAAGGCTGCGACTTTCCAAGACCTCGTGACCTCTGCAGCAGCCAGTACAACTGACCCCTGGGAGGGCAGCCCCCAGGCCACCCACTGCTACTAGGGCAGTCTTGGGCCACTGTCCCATCCCACCTCCCGAGCACCAGCAGTGGTCCCGGGCTGTGTGCTGCTGCCACCCCACCCCGAGCACCAGTGGTGGTCCCAGGCCGCACGCCGCCCTCCCCCCACAGCACCAGCCACTGTCCCGGACTGCCCCCTGCTCCAGAATACCCATGGGGATCCCAGATCCCCACTCCTGAGTACCTAAGTCATGGAGAGGTCACAAGCCATGAATTTTTGTTTACTGCTCGTGACCGGTCCATGATGTTTTACTAAAAATACCTGTGACTAAAACATAGCCTTACCCATAACTACTCATTGGCTGCATCCCTCCAAGAAGAACAAACCATTTTAGCGCACTCCGCTGGACCCCTGCTACTTCTTTCAGGGGACACAGCAGTATCCTTTGATCAAGAATGTCAAATGCTGCAGAGAGGTCCAGTAAGAGACCATCCATTAACACTAGTAAGGGTTGTCTCATGTCCTGGCCTGGATCTAGACTGTGCTGAGTCTGGGATATTAGCTTCAGTTAAATGAGTTTGTAGTTGGCCAACAGGAATGGGAGGTTGACCCTGGGAGGTAGTTGGCTAGAATTCACATATCCAGGGTGAGTTTCTCTAGTTCTGGTTGGACTACATCATGTTTGAAAGAGGAATAGAAGATTCCTTCCCTGAATAATTTGTTGTCTATGTCACTTGTGACTGGAACCAGTTGCTCATAACTTTCTTTCATCAGCCAGTAAGGGTTGGGTTGGAGTCCTTTACGTTGTCCAGAACTTCCCAATGAGTGAATACACGGAACTCTGGGAATGCAAGTGTGCTATTGGTTGACTGGTGTATGGGAAGTGGATCCATGCTGTTTAATATGCCTTCCAACATGTTTGTGATCTTTTGAGTTAAGTAGGATGATATTTCTGTGCTGGTACTCTATTCCGATGTAGGCACTCAGGGTTGATGAAGTAGTTTGCCATCCTGGATATGTCCTTCTGATTGGATTTGGCAGCTTCAATTGAAGCTGATAGGAAGCTTCTGTTGGCCTGTATACAGCCTCAGCATATACTTGGAGAATTTTTTTGTTTCAAGCCTTCATTCTCCATCACTGGTGCTTGAGTTTCTGACCCCTCTCCAATCTGGCACAGAGTATTAGAAAATTAAGGAGATCAGTCCAAACAAATTGTCTATTCTAATTCAGCATGTCCCTGTTACAATACAGTTATATTTTACATTCTGACTCCATTTTTTGTCCCAAAGCAATTTTCAGTTTATATAAATGCAGCCTGCTTGAACTGCTGCAGCAGTCTCTAGGATGGAGAGCTGCAGCCATTTGGCACAGGATACAGCAAAATAGTGAAATGACAGAAAATACTGTTATGCTCTTAGAAAAATGATCAGAGGTTCTAATGTCTAATGGGGGTAGGGATAGCTCAGTAGTTTGAGCATTGGCCTGCTAAACCCAGGGTTGTGAGCTCAATCCTTGAGGGGGCCACTTAGGGATCTGGGGCAAAATCAGTACTTGGTCCTGCTAGTGAAGGCAGGGGGTTGGACTTGATGACCTTTCAAGGTCCCATCCAGTTCTAGGAGATGGGTATATCTCCAATATATTTTTTTTATTATTTTTTTTAATGTCCACACAGAACAGACACAGCTTGTTCTTGAAAATCCACAACTGCACAGAAAATGTTTTTTTTCTGAAGGATGAAAGTATGGGGCAATGCTACCTGCAGTTGAACTTAGGGTTCCAGGGAGACTAATTTCTATCCTGTTATTTAAACTACTGAGTCCCCCACTCTAACAGAGCCCAAAGTTCCCTTACTGCTGTGTCCTCCTTCCATCTCACGTTCTTTTTAAACTTTGCTTTTCTTTTCAGGAAACGCTTCTCCCATATATCCTTCTCACCAAAGCTTCCCTTTCTCCCAGGCTCTGTGCAAGGCAGTAGGGAACACACAGGGATATTTGCTCTCCCCTCTGTAATGCTGACCTGTGCTTCTCCAAGATGCAGGAGACGACTAATAATAATTACAGTGCTTTATATTTTCAAAGCCCCAAAACAAACAAATGAATCCCCACCGCTTCCCTGTGAGGAAAGTAAATGAATGCAATTATCAACATTTTAACAGAGAGATGAAGTACCTTGTCCAAGGCCACACAGCAAGTCAGCAGCAGCACTGGGATAACAATGCAGACTTAACCTAGTCAATCACAATGTCCCCAAGCAAGTCATCTAACCTCTCAGTCGATTTTCCTATGCTGCACTCTCCATTTTGGCTTCTCCTGTCTGAGGCCAAGAACCCAGGACAAAGAGAGGAGTTGGTCAGTCACTCCTTTATCACAGCTTTTTCCAAGATGACATCCATTGTCACTTTTGTAACGTATATACAGTATGTAGTGTGGCACCCTGCTGGGGATGTTGTTGCAGAAGTAACCTGCCTTTTCTCCCTGTCCAAGTTTCCTCCCCAAAGCTGACCTAGTGGCCAATCTCAGTCTCACAAATCTATGATCTAACAGCTAGGCCACAAGCCTTTGTGAAATGAGTTGTATCATCCATGCTCCACCCTCAAGTCAATAAATATCAGTGAATCAAGTGCCAGCTCTGCATTAAACTAGGAGGCCACTACGCAGGTATGCTAGTGAGAGTTTAGGTAAATATGTATTATTATTTCCTGCTTACAGATAAGAAATACAGGTAAAGTGAGTCACCTGGAAGGCACCTTGATATAATAGATTACAACAGGAGCTAGGGAGTCAAAGAAAATGGGTTCTAATCATGAACACTGACTTGCCATGTGGTCTCTCTGAACCTCTGTTTCCTGTCCTGGAAAACAGAGATACTGATGTTTACCTAAATCAGAGGGTTGCTGTGATGCCTAAGGAAAAGTTTACAAAGTGCTATATAAATGAAAAGTACTAATGCCAAATAGGGGCAGAAAGAGCAATAAAATTCAATCCTGTTTTCATTCCTCTTAACCATCTAGCACAGGGGCGGGCAAACTATGACTCGGATCCAGCCTGTCAGGGCTTTGGATCCGGCCAATGGGATTGCCACCCCCGTGGCACCATGGGGCTAAGGCAGGCTCCCTGCCTGCCCTGGCCCCACACCGCTCCCAGAAGCGGACGGCACCACGTCACTGCGGTAGCAGGGGGCAGAGGGCTCTGCACGCTGCCCTCGCCTGCATGCACCTCCCCCTACAGCTCCCATTGGCCAGAAACGGGGAACCGCAGCCAATGGGAGCTTCGGGGGAGGTACCCACAGGCAAGGGCAGCGCATGGAGCCCTCTGCCCCCCGCTGCCACAGGGACATGGTGCCGGCTGCTTCCGGGAGCAGCGTGGAGCCTGCCTTAACCTTGCTGAGCACCACTGCTACCCCAGAGCCGCTCAAGGTAAGCGGTGCCAGGCCAGAGCCCACACCCCGAACCTCTCCCACTTCAAAATTTAACAATAGTAGTCAATACTGCTCTCAGTATTACCAATATGCAGTGCAGCTGGGAGACTATGACTTGTCAGTGTGTATTAGGCATAACATAAAACAATCTAGTAGACATTTCTTACTAATTCTTAATATGGGGTGACAGCACATGTAGTAACAGCTCCAGAGCTAATGTATGCTGTGAATGCATATTAAGCATATTACCCTTCAGCCAGATATATTTTAACGGCTCTGTTGACACTGTATATGCAATCCAAAAGAGCTTTGGAACAGCAAGCACAACTATGAAATTTTTCTTGTAATACTATTAAAATAATGTAACTGAATTCAAAATGACAAATTAACATTGAGTGACACAAACTGACAAAAGCAACAAAATTGTGAATTAGATCTGACACACTAGTCCCAGCAAGATAAAAACAGTGAAAATACAAAACCATGCACTTTTGCTCTCCTGTTTCTTGTTCATCACATTCCTAATTCTATCTTCATAGTATTTTTAATTATAGTTGGCCCCATGATTATGACAACCTGTTTTCCATAGCTGTATGCATGTGTGTCCAGTACTAACCTGATTTATGCTGTACACATATAGTATGTGTATATATTTATACAGCAAGAAAAATTAAAAGAATTTGCTTCACATTTGTTTGTGTTGTTGCTTCTGCAATGGCTAACTCTGCTTGTGTGCATATGAACGTTTACAACAGTGGCACTGCAAAGCTTTTACCTCCCCTCGCCTGGAACAAAGACAACAAATCAGTGTTGCTGCTTATCCTTGCTAAGCTGAAGAATTATTACATTGGTGAAAATAAATTAGAATTAAATCAAATGGAGATTCAAAGTCCAAGCAGCACGACATGACTAGCATTACTGGTTGTATTTTTAATGCCTGAGGTGTAGAATCTTTCCCCACTGACAGGACAATGGGTATTTAAGTCTGGCTAATGGATACCACCATATGGGGAGAGAGGAGTTCCTATAATCTTTGACTCTCCAAACAAATTATCTTCTCTAATTAATACCTGAACCCCTTTATGTACAGTAACTCAGCTTACATTTTCTTCATCACAAAGAAAAAAAACATCAGTATGCTGGGCTGTGACTAGTATTGGCAGAAATGCCACAAATCCCTTTTTACTAAACTCCCTAGTTCTGGATCAGAGAGGAAGAAACATCATCTGCTTAACAGACTTACAATAAAAGCTTGTCTCCCCCTGACTGTTCTCTAGTCAGAAGAAAACTATCTGTAAAATTAAATTCTATATAGGCTACCTTAACCTCAATATACCATATACTATTGTAGCAATGCATAAAATACATGCATTGGTTCTGCCAAGAGACAATACTATATACAGGATAGTGGGACTATCACCTGTCCCCCCATCACCACCACCACCTACCTTTAGTTTTATGACCAGTGTGAAGAAATAATCTAGGTAATCAAATGTAATGCAGTTACAAGTAATGATTCCTCACTCCGGAAGATGAAGTTCATCTTGGTATATACATTTTGGGGTTCCCAGAGATTGGGAACGGAGCTATAGAAATGACCAGCCATGAATTTTAAGGTTTTTGTGACTAGTGAAAATGACAGTTTGCAGCTTGTTTTTCTTACCAAATGAAAAAAATCTCTATTTTTAGCACAGCCCAGGTCTCTTGCCAGAACAGGGCTTTTAATTTTATGGAAAGTATAGTCACTCTTTTAAAGTGATTCACGTGTTTCTAAGAGCCACTCCACTTTAGAAGTTTGTTATAGAATGTAGAGTGTCTTCTGAGATTAGTGTTTAGTAGTAAGAGCATTTGTCTGCCTAAGTACTCAATCTCACAGGCCCTTGGATATTTTAGCATCTGATGTGCACTAAACAGTGAGCAACTGAGAATTCAAGCAAGTGATATGGAGGAAAAGATAATTAGTCTATAGGAGCCCATCCAGTTATGGTTACACTGCACTAAGGTTAAAGACCAGATTCCTCCTTAGCATTCAAACCTGATACTAAAGGAATTTACAGAGCTTTATCCAAGCTGCTAATTCTCAATTTTACTGCAAACAATTTACAATCAAATGAAGTAAAAGCTAAAAGCATAAAGTACATTAAAGATTTAATTTTCCTGTTGGGTTTCCCTCCATTTTATCTTTCAGTGAAGAACAATTTAAAAAAAATGGGCTATTAATGCACAGAAGCCAAATTGCTAATACAAGCATCCTTTGCCGAAGATGATCCTGTATCACCATTCTTTAACAAAATACACTTGAAGAAAGGCACTGCTTATGGTACTGAAAATTCAACCTCAGCACAAGTTATAGATAACGCTTCTTCTGACACAGTATCCTGGGGGCCTGATATTCCATACATCACAAAAGTAGCATTCTGGTCAAAGTCTACAGAATTACAAACATCAAAGAAATAGGATTCTGACCAAATGCGCTGTAGCATGTAACTTACAAATGTAGGAGCTATTTTGTCAATAATGAAATTCAAACTGTTATTAAAACCTTTATCAGTAGGGCTGGACAGAAATCACAGGGTTCAACTGGCATCATGGTAAAACCTCTCGAAGATGCCAGAGCCTTGTCTACTCTAGGGCTGGCAATGGTGCAGCTGAACTGATGTTAGCACCAATGAACAGGCCTTTACTGGAAACCTGGAAGCACTGGTAGAAGAATGATGCCTGGGCCAGCATAGCTCAGGAGACGCTCTCAGTTCAGGGATCACTTGTGGTGAGAGGAGGAGGACTTGGTGAGAGAAGGAGGACCTGCTGAGGCGACCTGCCAGCATGTTCTGGATGCCAGGGAGGTGCAAGACTTCCAGGTGGATTGCATGCTGAATGAAGTCGTCCCATAGATGGAGGGCTTCTTGACACAGAGCCGACGAACAAGCTCCCCCTGCCTGTTGACATGGAAGCTGTGTTATCCGTCAACATCTGCACCACCCAGCCATCAGCTGGGGAAGGAAGACTCTGCAAGCCAGGCGGATGGCTCTGAGTTCTCTGACATTTATATGTAACGCAAGCTCCTCTGAGACCATAATCCCTGAGTCTTCAGTGTGACAAGATGCGCTCCCCAACTGAGGTCGGACGCATCTAAAATCAGGGAGACAGTTAGTCAAGGGCTCACAGATGGCACACCTTCCATTACCAGAGTTGGATCAGACCACCACTGCAGGAAGGTACGTACCCGTGCTGGGACCATGACAATCTTGTCCAGGTGATGTCTGGCCAGGGACACCACCCACATCTGGAGGGGACACAGCCTGAGTCTCACATGATGGAGAATGCATGAACAAGCTGCCATGTGCCCCAGTAGTCTGAGGCAGTCCTGGGCGGTTATGAGTGGATGGGCCATGATGCTGGCGATCAGGTCTTGCCCTGAATCTGGTCTCCAGCAGGAATGCTCTGGCTTGGATAAAGTTGAGTACCACCCCAACAAATTCTATCCTTTGAACATGGATTAATGTTGATTTTTGTTAGTTTATCGACAGGCCTAAAGCTTCGCAACTTCTCAACACTGCGCTGGACCTGGGACCGGGAGCAGCACTCGATAAGCCAGTCGTCGAGGTACAGGTAGATCTGGATACCTTGATATCTGAGGTAGGCCACTACCCAAAGGTGAAAGTAAGCCGGTATGCCCCTGTACAGTGTACCAGCAAGAGCCGGTGCGCCATACCAGGGCAGCCCAGCTTCCCCAGGCGGCAATTTAAAGGGTCTGGGGCTCCTAGCAGCATCTGGAGCCCCAGGCCCTTTAAATTGCCACCAGAGCCCCACTGCTGGAGCCCTGGAGTAGCAGTAGCAAGGCTCTGGGGGTTATTTAAAGGGCCAGGACTCCCGCTGCCTCTACTGCCCTAGGCCCTTTAAATAGCCCCCGGAGTCCCGCCACCACTACCCCAGGGCTCCAAGGGCTATTTAAAGGGCATGGGTGGTAGAAGCAGGGGAGCCCTGGGCCCTTTAAATAGCCCCCAGAGCCCTGGAGTAGCGGCAGGGCTCTGGGGGCTATTTAAAGGGCCCGGGGCTCCCACTGCCTCTATGGCCCTGGTCCTTTAAATAGGCACCGGAGCCCTGCTGCCAGAGCCCTGGGGTAGCAGCGGCAGCTGGGAACTCTGGCAGTGGTTTAAAGGGCCCGGGGCGGTAGCAGTGGCCAAGCCCTGGGCCCTTTAAACTGCTGCCGGAGCCCCCAGCTGCCGCTGCTACCCCGGCAGGGGAGGAGCAGGGCACTTACCAGTACAGGGCAGGTGGGCCAGGTCTGGCTATGACCCCCCCCATCCCCGCCCCTTCCACCTGAGGCCCCACCCCTTCCGGGGGCCAGAGCTGGCCCCAACCCAGGCCCGTACCAGTAAGTCCCTATTTCTACTTTCATCCCTGCCGCTACCACCAACATGCACTTTGTGAATACCCTTGCTGACGTTGTTAGCCCAAAGGGGAGCACCGCAAATTGGTAGTGAGCAGTCCCTACTACAAAATGTAGGAACCATTGTAGGTCCCTGAAATATCGATATGTGAAAATAGGCATCCTTCAGGTCCCCCGGATCCAGGGAAGGAATGATGGAGGCCAGGGAGACCATGCAAAACTTCAACTTCTTGAGATACTTGTTGAGGGCCCTCAGGTCGAGGATGGGGTGTAGACCCCCTTTTGGGATCAAAAAATAGTGGGAGTAAAACCCTTTTCCCCTTAAGTGCAGAGGAACTTCCTCTACCGCTCCCATCTACAGAAGGCCCTGCGCCTCCTGAGTGAGCAGATGCTTGTGAGAAGGGTCCCTGAAGAGGGGTGAGGAGAGAGGGGGGAAGATAGAAATAAACTGGAGGATATACCTCCTTGCTACTGTGCTGAGGACCCACTGGTCAGATGTTATAGAGGCCCAGGCAGAGAGGAAGGGAGACAGGCGGTTGGAAAAGAACAAGGATGCTGGATCCAGGGAAGAGGCTGGAAGATCGCCCTCGAGTGCACCCTCAAAATGCCTGCTTACCACCTGGTTGGGTGCAGGTAGAACTCGAGTGAGCTGAGGAGGCTGGATGATGGCCTTGCCAGCACTTGTAGCCCCTGACCTGTTTACAGAAGGACCCCCGAACCCGTGGGATTGTTGCAGCTTGAACCACTTCCTCGCGGGTGCCGGAGTGTACAGGCCCAGCAAGCTCAAGGTGGCCCTAGAGTCTTTTAGGCAATACAACTTGTTGTCTGCCTGTTCTGTGAACAGTGCCAAACCATCGAAGGGGAGGTCCTGGATGGATTGCTGAACCTCTGCTGACAAGCCCGACAGCTGCAACCAGGATGCCCGCCTCACTGAAATGGCCAAAATCATAGACTGGGCCGCGGAGTCCCCCACATCTGAGGCTGCTTGGAGGGCTGCCCTGGCTAATGCTCTGCCTTCCTCCAGAATAGCAAAGAATTCCTTCCTGGGCTCCTCAGGCAGCAACTCTGTGGACTTGGCCATGGCCTGCCAGATGTTAAAATCATAGTAGCCAAGTAGGGCCTGATGGTTGGCCACTCTTAGCTGGAGGCTGGCCATAGAATAAATCTTTCTACCAAAAAGATCAAGCCTCTTTGCCTCCTTATTCTTAGGGGTTGATCTCAGTTGGCCCGTCTATCGCACTCACTGGCTGCTGACACCACCAGTGAGCCAGGATTTGTGTACAGGTATTCGAACCTCTTAGCGGGGACACAGTACTTCTGTTCCCCATGTTTAGAGATGGGGGGGCAGGGAGGAGGGGGTTTGCCAAAGGGCTTTTTTACAACTCCCTCGTGTACTGGTAATGCCACCTTTGAGGGGGCTGCTGCACTCAGCACATCCAACAGGGATTCTGAGGGCCCCACCTGCTCCTCAGCATCCAGCCCAAGGTTCGATGCCACTCTCTTCAAAAGCTTCTGGTGGGCGCTTGCATCATCCTAGGGGACCATGTGAGGGCCCCACTATCATGTTGTCAGGCGAAGATGATGATGAGGCAGGTATAGGTGGGCCTGGTAACTCCACTGCCTCTGCCAGGGGAGCCTCCATTGGAGCTGGCTGTCCCTGGGGAGCTTTCTCTGACTCTGCTCCGAGTCAGGGGGCGGGTGGGAGACTGTGGCCAACGCCTCTGCGACGGCTGGGGAAATGCCCGGGGATTCCACAGGTGCCAGAGGGTTGGCCATTGGCCCTGGGGCCATGCAGGCCCAGAAGGAAATGCCAATGCCCACAGTCTTCCTCCTTGCTTTCAGAGCCTGAAGGGGGGAAATTTTTCTGGGGGGACGAGGACGTGACTGATGTCACCTGTCCGGCCGCTCTCGTCGGCTCTCTCCATGGACTTCCTCTGGGGAGCTGTACTGGGATGATGTCTCTCGGTGCCACAACTCCACTGACTGGTGACAGTACCCCGGCAATTGACACCAGGGGCTAGTGGGCCTGTTCGGTGAGCGCTGGCAGGCACCCCGTGCTGGGGAGCAGCGCTGCACTGACGGAGACTGCTGGAAGGGTTCCAGGGCGGGTTTTCCCTTTGAATGCGGCACCTCAGTAGCGGTCATGGGTGGCACTGGAAGGGACATTATGTCATTAGTGGTGCCAAGTACCTCTGCCGCTTTCCAGGGTGTCAGGCAGATCTCGAAGGGGGCTTGACAGCTCAGTAGGTAATGAAGCCTGGCCAACGTCCAGAGAGAAAAAGCTGCCCCTTGCAGGTCTTTGCTCTCCTCCAGCGCTCTCCTTCCCTTTACGGGATGCAGAAGAACACCCTCTCCCAGACTTTCTTTGCTTTTTAGCCAGTACAGGGTATGGGGACCGGTGCCAGTCTGAGGTCAGTGCCCGCAGTGCACTCCACACTGAGGCTGTGATGCTTGGAGCAGAGTGCGATCTAGTCGGCTTCAAGGCAAATTATAAAGACTGGGAATGGATGGGTCACTACAGTCCTCTTCGTTTGTTTTTTTTTAAAAAGGTGAGAGACTGGATGTAAAAATGCCCAGTGACTGTAGAATATGCTATTTCTGAAAGGCTGGAAAAAGGAAAAATCTTCCCTCCTTGATTCCAGCCCAAGTAAATGCAGCAGAAAAAATAAATTCTTCTTAGCAGTGTATGAAACACAAACTACAGTGAGCACTTCTCCGTATGGGAACTATTAGATTGGCCAGAGAGGTAATGACAGGCCTAGCAGCAGAATTTTACAAAGAAACGAATACTAGGGAATCATTTGTTTCTGAGCACAAAAATGAGGGCCATTCTTGCTGTGCTGAGCAAAAGTAGGAAGAATTTAATTCATATAACTTAAGCAGGCCTGCATCAGTGGCCAAAACTCAATTCATCAGTCCAGAAGATGTGTAGAACACCTCACCACTTGTTAGGGAAAGTCAGATTCACTAAGAAGTGGGTCTTATAACAATTTCATAAATGATCTGGTGAAAGGTAGTAAACCACACAAACAGAATACAGAGGCAAAACTGAGTAGGGAAGAGTTGTGAACCCGAGTCAGAAAGGTGAAATGCTAAAAAGGGACCTAGAAAGTAAATGGGCTGGAAACAACAAAAAAAGATTCATCATGGGAAGATGTAAGCAAATGCACCTGGGAGAAAAATAATTAAATGCACAGCGCTGCTTCTCTACTACCCTGTACCTTGGTCATTTATACCTGTGCAAAGTGAGCAAAATGAATGTTAAATGCAAATCAGAATGGTTGCACTTTACACAAATGTAAAGGACTATACAAGGTGCAAGGTACTGGAAAATCAGGTTTGTATACTTAATGAGAGGGAGAAACCTATGAAGCAGAAACTTAGACCCTGATTTTTAGCTGTGACAAAGGAATGCTCTGCACAAATCACGCAGGGAGATAAAACTGTGACTTTTAATCACTTTTGCACTCCCCAACCCTGGAGCTGCTCTGCACTGGGCCAGCCTCCCAGGACAAGTCAGAACAGTTTGAAGGGTGCTAACTGCCAACAGCCCTGAGGGTTCATTATAGCAGCCAAGGGTCAGTGGGGATTCCTGAGGTGCTAAGCTGAGCTAGCTCCACCCTCACTTTTAAAGGCACCAGAGCCAATATAAGAGCTCTACACCACACAAGAATCCCTTTACGCTCGAGTGTTCTATTACTGGCTAAACTGGTTCTGGGGTAGCTTTGCACCAGCAGAGCAGCATAAGGCGGTCTAACTTCAGGGCAGACACTGGCCCTTAGCAGTGATAGTGGAAAGCAAATGAGATAAAAGTTTTCAGAGTAATAAGATAAAGTGCCCAATGTGAATATGAGCTGCATAAGCAGAAGTCTGTGCAAAAGGCACATGCATACCGTGGCAAATGCAAAGCACAAGGTAATGAGGCTTTGATGTGACCATACCTGCATTAAGTGTTCAGTACTGAGCAAATTAGAGGAATCTGGAGAAGAACAGCAAAAATCTGAGGGCTGGAGGGACTGACTCCACAGAAAGATTGAGCTTGTATATACGGTGTCTTAGTCTGCACCACCTAGACCATGTGGACCCTGCTGGCACACACTAATAATTCCCTTAATGTTCCTTCATGTAGTCCCGTTCCAAATTACATTAACGCGCACACACGCTAAGGAACTTTTAGTGCACTTCAGGGAGTCCACACAAGTCACTTAGTGCACGACCTACTGAAGCACATTAGAACTTAGTCCACACTAGCTGAGGTGTAAGACACCATGCAGAGAAACCCATTGAGAGAATCAAATATAAATAAGACCACAAAGCGGGTAACACAGAGTCTCCAAATATTTCAAGGGTATGAAGACCAAAGATTAAATCTTGGTACATAGGGGTAGATCTAAGAGTAATGGGAAGAAATTAAGAAAGGGAAAATGTAGGCTGAATATCAGGATAAAATTTCTTGACAGTGGGATTTATCAGAGTGTGAAATAGCCACCCCAAGGAAAACAGCAAAATCCCAATTTCTCCAAGCTTTTAAAATGACACTAGATAAAATATTAGAAACTAAATACATTTTGTAGGGAGCTATCCAACAGTTGCAGGAAGATGGAATGCTTGCTCTTTTCCATCTCTAATTTTTATGCTGCTATAATTCTTATGATCTTGTACAGGAACAACGACAACAATTTCTGCTACTACATACTAAAGTTGGTGGTGTTCTAGCAATGCACAATTACTGTTTGTAGCTTGATTTTACTTTTGATAGGATAAAGTTAGCATCCCAACAGTGGCCATTAATGGACTATGTCTGCTTTATTCTCATTTCCACTGAGACTGAAATCAATGCGTCTTCTGACCATGTCAGTCTGGGCCAAATTGCTCCTCTGAGACCCCACAACTACCACTTGAGCAAACTGAAAAATTATTTCAAGAAATATGAGAAGCTTGGTGCTTTATGCCTCATTGACTCCAGGACAAAGAGATTCACACAGGATGTGAAAAACATTAGGATGTTTCAGTCTAAGTATTATGTAACATCTACTTATCTGATTTTCACTTTAAAAATCCACAGCTGTTAATAAATCTCCTAGTGTTTAGCAAATAGAGTATGCTGATATGACAGACTCTGAAACAATTTAATGATGTTTCTCAGTCCTTTACCTTCCTGTCCACTACATACAGAATTTCTGGGTTTCAAACAAATTGGTGTCATGTCACTTCACTTTGATTCTTGTGTAAATATGTGGTCTGATGTGTCACAAATTTCCATACTACTTGGTTGACCAGCATTCCCGATAGGGCAACTGATGAGACATTGACGTCTTATTATTGTACAGCCACCTCTATGTGTCAGTGTATAAGCTGTGTGCGGACATGGGGTTGCAGACAGGGGAGTTTGAGAGGGAGTTTGACAGAAGGAGGCCTACGATGGTTAGGAAGACCCGCAACACCTGTGCCAGCACTGCTTCTGTCTCCTCCACCTGCGCCTGTAGCCAGACAGAGCGCCTGAGCATGGATGCTTCTACCCAGATCCTGGTGTCGTTTTGCAGGGACTGTGATTTGCAATTCCCACTTAATGATACCCAGGCTCGGGGGACCATCCAATGTGAAAGGTGCCTGCTGGTGGAATCTCTCAGGCAGCAGGTGGGAGAGCTACAGGAGGAGGTGGCTAGGTTGAGGAGCATCCGAATCCACGAGCAATTCCTGGACAGTGTCTATGTGGAGATAGCTGAGGTAGCTGTCCCAGTACACAGGGCTGCTGACACACCACTGGTGGAGGAAGAGATGGCTCAGGGTGGACACTGGCAACTGGTTACTTCTGGCAGCAGGCAGTGCTTCACCTCTGCTCCAAACCCTCCCGCCATGGTAATAGGAAACCGTTATGCTCTTCTTGATACAGGAGGAATCCCCCCCTACAGCAGAGGAGGAGAAGCCTTGTATCCCTAAGGCTGGGAGGTCTGCTGCCACCACTGCGAATAGGAAACATAGGGTAGTGGTGGTCGGAGACTTTCTTCTGAGGGGGACGGAGGCACCCATCTGTCACCCTGACATTTCATCTCGGGAGGTATGCTGCCTGCCGGGGGCCCGTCTCCGAGACATTGGAGGCATTGTCGAGGATTATCCAGTCCTCTGACTACTACCCCATGCTACTCATCCATGTGGGCACAAATGATACTGCGAGATGAGACACTGAGCAGATCAAGAGTGACTACAGGGCTCTGGGAGTACGGGTGAAGGAGTTTGGAGCGCAGGTGGTATTCTCTTTGATCCTTCCTGTCAAAGGTAGCGGCCCGGGCAGAGACAGGTGCATCGTGGAGGTGAATGCCTGTCTGCGAAGATGGGAGGGCTTCGGGTTCCTTGACCACAGGATGCTATTCCAGGAAGGACTGCTAGGCAGAGATAGCGTTCACCTTTCGAAGAGGGGAAAGACTCTATTTGGACACAGACTGGCTAACCTAGTGAGGAGGGCTTTAAACTAGGTTCAACGGGGACAGGTGAGCAAAGCCCACAGGTAAGTGGAGAACATGGAGACCTGGGAGATGGGTCGGAAATAAGAGGGAGCGTGGGCTATAATGGCAGTGAGAAAGGAGGGTCAGGGCAAAACTGGGAGGCAAGATCAGATCAGTATCTTAGATGCCTGTACACAAATGCAAGAAGTATGGGTAATAAGCAGGAAGAACTGGAAGTGCTAATAAATAAATACAACTATGACGTTGGCATCACCGAATCTTGGTGGGATAATACACATGATTGGAATGTTGGTATGGATGGGCACAGCTTGCTCAGGAAGGCTAGACGGGGAAAAGGGAGGAGGTGTTGCCTTATATATTAATAATGTACACACTTGCACTGAGGTGGAGATGAACATAGGAGATGGAAATGGTGAGAGTCTCTGGCTTAGGCTAAAAGGGATAAAAAACAAGGGTGATGTCGTGCTAGGAGTCTACTACAGGCCACCTAACCAGGTGGAAGAGGTATATGAGGCTTTTTTTTAAACAACTAACAAAATCATCCAAAGCCCAAGATTTGGTGGTGATGGGGAACTTCAACTATCCAGATATATGTTGGGAAAATAACACAGCGGGGCACAGACTATCCAATAAGTTCTGCATTGCAGACAACTTTTTATTTCAGAAGGTTGAAAAAGCTACTGGGGGGAAGCTGTTCTAGATTTGATTTTAACAAATAGGGAGGAACTGGTTGAGAATTTGAAAGTAGAAGGCAGCTTGGGTGAAAGTGATCATGAAATCATAGAGTTCACAATTCTAAGGAAGGATAGAAGGGAGTACAGCAAAATAGAGACAATGGATTTCAGGAAGGCGGATTTTGGTAAGCTCAGAGAGCTGACAGGTAAGGTCCCATGGGAATCAAGACTAAGGGGAAAAACAACTGAGGAGAGTTGACAGTTTTTCAAAGGGACACTATTAAGGGCCCAAAAGCAAGCTATTCCGCTGGGTAGGAAAGATAGAAAATGTGGCAAAAGACCACCTTGGCTTAACCATGAGATCTTGCATGATCTAAAAAATAAAAAGGAGTCATATAAAAAATGGAAACTAGGACAAATTACAAAGGATGAATAGAGGCAAACAACACAGGAATGCAGGGGCAAGATTAGAAAGGCAAAGGCACAAAATGAGCTCAAACTAGCTACAGGAATAAAGGGAAATAAGAAGACTTTTAATCAATACATTAGATGCAAGAGGAAGACCAAGGACAGGGTAGGCCCACTGCTCAGTGAGGATGGAGAAACGGTTACAGGAAACTTGGAAATGGTAGAGATGCTTAATGACTTCTTTGTTTCGGTCTTCACCGAGAAGTCTGAAGGAATGCCTAACAGTGAATGCTAATGGGAAGGGGGTAGATTTAGAAGATAAAAAAAGAACAAGTTAAAAATCACTTAGAAAAGTTAGATGCCTGCAAGTCACCAGGGCCTAATGAAATGCATCCTAGAATACTCAAGGAGCTAATAGAGGAGGTATCTGAGCCTCTAAGCTATCATCTTTGGAAAATCATGGGAGACAGGAGAGATTCCAGAAGACTGGAAAAGAGCAAATATAGTGCCTATCTATAAAAAGGGAAATAAAAACAACCCAGGAAACTACAGTCCAGTTAGTTTAACTTCTGTGCCAGGGAATATAATGGAGCAAGTAATTAAGGAAATCGTCTGCAAACACTTGGAAGGTGGTAAGGTGATAGGGAATAGCCAGCATGGATTTATAAAAAACAAATCATGTCAAACCAATCTGATAGCTTTCTTTGATAGGGTAATGAGTCTTGTGGATAAGGGAGAAGCGGTGGATGTGGTATACCTAGACTTTAGTAAAGCATTTGATACGCTCTCGCATGATATTCTTGTCAATAAACTAGGCAAATACAACTTAGATGGTCTACTATAAGATGGGTGCATAACTGGCTGGATAACTGTACTCAGACAGTAGTTATTAATGGTTCCCAATCCTGCTGGAAAGGTATAACAAGTGGGGTTTCCACAGGGGTCTGTTCTGGGACCGGCTCTGTTCAATATCTTCATCAATGACTTAGATATTGGAACAGAAAGTACGCTTATTAAGTTTGCAGATGATACCAAACTGGGAGGGATTGCAGCTGCTTTGGAGGATAGGGTTCATAACTGAAAATGATCTGGACAAATTGGAGAAATGGTCTGAGGTAAACAGGATGAAGTTTAATAAAGACAAATGCAAAGTGCTCCACTTAGGAAGGAACAATCAGTTTCACACATACACAATGGGAAGAGACTGTCTAGGAAGGAGTACGGCAGAAAGGGATCTAGGGGTTATAGTGGCCCACAAGCTAAATATGAGTCAACAGTGTGATGCTGTTGCAAAAAAAGCAAACATGATTCTGGGATGCATTAACAGGTGTGTTTTGAGCAAGACATGAGAAGTCATTCTTCCACTCTACTCTGCACTGGTTAGGCCTCAACTGGAGTATTGTGTCCAGTTGTGGGCACTGCATTTCAAGAAAAATGTGGAGAAATTGGAGAGGGTCCAGAGAAGAGCAACAAGAATGATTAAAGGTTTAGAGAACACGATCTATGAAGGAAGGCTGAAAGAATTGGGTCTGTTTAGTTTGGAAAAGAGAAGACTGAGAGGGGACATGATAGCAATTTTCAGGTAACTAAAAGGGTGTCATAAGGAGGAGGGAGAAAACTTGTTCATCTTAGCCTCTAAGGATAGAAAAAGAAGCAATGGGCTTAAACTACTGCAGCAAGGGAGGTTTAGGTTGGACATTAGGAAAAAGTTCCTAACTGTCAGGGTGGTTAAACACTGGAATAAACTGCCTAGGGAGGTTGTGGAATCTCCATCTCTGGAGATATTTAAAAGTAGGTTAGATAAATATCTATCAGGGGTGGTCTAGACAGTATTTGGTCCTTCCATGAGGGCAGGGGACTGGACTCGATGACCTCTCGAGGTCCCTTCCAGTCCTAGAAGCTATGAATCTTTTCAAATGGAGTCCACCAGAAAGGACTGAAGAAAGTGAGGAAATTTGGCGTTAGGATTAATACACGAATGTCTGAACGTTTGCATATTAAAATAGTGTGGTTAAAAAAACTACCAGTCTGGAAACACTCCATTAAGACCAATTTTTGAACTATATATTTTTTAATCTTTATCAACACTTCATTTACTGATATATGTCAATTAAGGGACTCTGTAGAAAAGAAGTTGAACACAGTAAAACATATTTTATCTGAATGATATAGGAGACACTGTAAATTCCCTCTTTGAAAATGTATAATTAATAGATGTCGGAGAACTTGTTTTGGATAACAGGGAGTTTCATCTAACTAAGGTTTTGTCTAAGTAAGGTAGTGCTAAGAGTGTGCTACCCTTTTCAGTCTTCTGTTTAGTTCCTTCTTGATAGTAAAGAAAAGAAAAAAAGATGATTTCATAAAAGTACCAATGTCTTCAAAGACAAAATTAAAAAGGTGTTGTGTTCAAAGGGAAACGTAAGTAAAAGGATTTATTTTATGTAACCTCAGAGAGCCTCAGAAGAGTACAGTCTCTCAAAAAGTTCTGTACCCACCTTATAGTAATTTCATCTAGCCCATATGTCAACTAATTTGCCAGTGAGAATGTCATATGGGGGACCAAGAAGATGTAGCAACGGACAATGAAACAATTATTTTCTTTGCAGCATGTTTGTATTACATAGCCTCAGCCCCAGTGTACGCACACAAACGTTATACTTTAAAAAATCTTTCACATTAGACTTGCATACTTGTACACTCAAAAGGTTTCCTCTGAACAAATTACTTAAAATGACTGGGGTGAGGAATAGCCCTTAAATTTGGGCTACTTATTGAACAGGATTTTAAAATTTCAAAAAGTGGAGGGCGGGGCAGGTGCTGTGTTGACAAGGAAAGTGGAAACCAAAAGGGATAATTAAATGTGGGCTTGAACAGAAACTAAAGCTAAAGGAGGGATTTGGATTTTGTCTCTTTCATAATGTGAAACAAGAAACAGCTTAAATGAGAACCAGTGATTTGTTTGTAAGTGACTTGCTTAAAACTTCTTTCCCTATGGTACGTACCCCAGTGGAGACTTTTGTTTTTCTAAGTGAATTTTGATAGAAACCTATAAAATGATTAAAATTTACTCTCTTCTCCTCCTCCTAATGTATACATGGCTACTTAGTTTTGCTTCCCAAATGTGCGGCTTCCAATTTGAAATGATCTTTTCAAACAAAACTACCTTATAATCCATGTTCGGTGTTTAGCTCCCAACGAGGCAGAACAATGTAAAGATGATTTAGGGGACATCTACTCAATAAGCAGGAGAATACAATGCCCTTAACAGAAGGGGTACGATAAGCAAAAGAAGAATGACTGAAGGATAAAAGTAGTGAAAGAAAAATTAAGAAAATAAATAATAGGAAAGGAAAAGGAAGGATGCCATGTGGAGATGAGGCAAGGGCAGGATAGAGGAAACCGCCCCTTTAGCTTCTATCTTATATCCTTATGGTACATAACTTAAAGTCCGTTGACATCACATGTAAAAAAGTTGAGCACATTATTCAACTTCAAGTAGCATGTTTACTAAATTGGCACTACAGGACAAGAAACATGTCTTCCTTTTTCCACCTTTTGCCCCACTGGTCCATCCTGAAAACAGCAACTAATATCATCTTATTTGCCTGTGGCTCAGGCCATATCACTCCACTCTCTGGCTGTGTTTAAAGTTCTACCAATGCTACCAGCAGCTCAGCTGAACAGGTGGAAGCCCTATTATAGACAGGGCTCTGGCAGTTTCTGGAATTGTTACTCCTATATTAGTTCAGCCTATTATGGATCAAATTTATGTGAGGTGGTAAAAATGTCAAGACACCAGAGCCTTGCCTACATTATGACTTCCACCACAGGAATTTTTTTCTATAATTTTCTAGTGTAGACAAGTCCTTTGAGCTTTTCATTTGGCTTTCCCATATTAAATTTAATAGATTACCATCTTTCAAGTCTCTATGTAACACTGCCCCACCTACTATCCTGCTCTTGTTTCTTATTACATTCACAATTGTCCTCTCTGATTTGCCAGTGATGTGAGTCCACAACTCACTGCATTTCCTTTTCCCATTCTGTGTTTGTGCCCTTTTTCCGTGCCATCTCCTGCACTAGGCCTGTAATATCTCCCGCCCTGGAGTGCCAGCCAAGAATGTCTTCCTCTCAACATTCAGAAACATTCAGAAACATCCTCTCAACATTCAGAAAGCTCCTGCAATGCAGTCCAATAGGTCCACAAATACTAACACATCTTCATGTAACACAATTGTCCTCTCAGTACAGTGCCTTTACTCTCTCAGTATAAAACTCCACACCAATCACCACCATTTCCCCATTGTGTTATTCCTAATTTTTGTCTGGTTCTTAGAAGAGGAGAACCTCAGGCCAGGGACTGTTCAGTTTGACCCCAGACTCTCATTTTGCATACTGTTAGGATATAGATATTCAGGCCTGTCTGCAAAAGCCTATACTTTAAGAATTTAGGTGTATTCTTATCACTAAGCTAGTTATAGAGGTATAAAAGAAAGAATCAAAATCACTGTCTGTCTGTGAAAGGGCCTTCTCTTACTGTGACAGTCTTCGGCTAAGCCTTTGGCTAAGCAGCAGAGGCAGCCATAAGCTGGGAAGTGAACGGTCACATCCTCACATTCCAAACTAGTCACATTGAAATAAGGTGCTATTGGGTTTAGGAATACAATTCTGTCCTGATATTCCTATCACCTCCAGAGAAAGGGAAGAGCCTAGAAGATGTAAAAGGAAACTTAGTTCAATAGCATCCTGTCTGGCAAGAACTCACTTATCAATAGCTGGGATGTGAAATCCTCATTTCTATATTGTTCTATCACTATCACTGTAGTCTCCACTTCCCTATTATTTGTCTGTATAATCTCGGTCTGCTGTAGAATTAATTTTGTTGGGTGTAAACCAATTAAGGTGGTGGGATATAATTTGTTAAATAATCATGTTACAATATGTTAGGATTGGTTAGTTAAATTTCAGTAAAATGATTGGTTAAGGTATAGCTAAGTGGAACTCAAGTTTTACTATATAGTCTGCAGTCAATCAGGAAGTAAGGGGGGGAATGGGGGTGGGGGAATTGGAATCATGTTTCGCTAAGGGGGAAAATGGGAACAGGGACACCAGCAAGGCTCTGTGGTGTCAGAGCTGGGATGGGGGACACTGAGGAGGGAAAATGGAATCATGCTTGCTGGAAGTTCACCCCAGTAAACATCGAATTGTTTGCACCTTCGGACATTGTTGCTCTCTGTTCATGCGAGAAGGACCAGGGAAGTGAGAGGGTGAAGGAAGAAGCCCCTAACGCATACCATGTTTTCCAAGTCTGTAAATCTATCATCACTTCCAAAACACCAGCTTCCGGACCCCGCTACTCCCAAATCCACATCCATGTCTTTACCTCCTTTTGTCCTGTGTACTGTAATTCCCTTGTTCATTATCACCGTAAGTCCCAAATAAATCTTCTATTTTTAGGAAAGAAGTACTTGGCCTTTTTGCCTGTATCTAGAAACACAAGCCTATTATTCCCATTCTACGACATCTTCATTAGCTTCCTATGAACTTCAGAATAATGTAGGAAATAAAACTCTTCCATACCCTTTGAGATGCATCCTTCCTCCTACATCCATCATTATATTCCATAAATATTAGACTCCTTTCTGACCACCCTCTGGTGTCTGACACAACTACACTTGGTGCAGGACTGGAGTAGGCAGGTGGTATTTTATGCTACCTTTGTGGCACCCAAAACCTGGTAAGTTTGGTTCCAAAAGCAACTTGGAACAGTTATTTCAGCAGCTAGGAATAGTTGGCCAACTCCCCATGCCTGGATAAATCATCATGTAGTCAAATTAGCCACTTAAGGACCTCTGCAGCTCTGTTGCAGACCAAAGATTTAGCTCTTGGTTTCTCCACAGCATGCCGTACATACTTCTGCTTTGCACCACTACCAGGAACAGCTTATCTGCATCTAACTGATTCCTTAGTTTCATGTTCTTTGTCAAGATCCTTCTCTTTTCTCCCTGGCTTATAACAACTCACCTTCTAATAAAATAATTAATCTTGTTTCTCTGAGCCTCTAGTTTCCTTCACAGTCACTATACCACATCTACAAGAGCTCCCTGTGTAACCTGCACATATAAATTTAAATCAGCAATGAAGTACTTTGAGATAAATATATATGGAATAAAAAGTACTTCTGCAAAAGTACATTTTATTAAATTGAAAAACTATTGAAGAGTGGTGTATTTTGCCTTATGGAGTAATAAGTATGGATTGTTTAATATGGTTTGTATTGGAAGATATTTTTCTGCGTGATTACTTTGTGCTTCTGTAACAGATGGGACAGAATTGCTGCAACTGTGGGCCAAAGTCTGAGAATTATTCTAGTAAACCAGGCAATAATAAAAACCACAAAGATTAAAATGAAACAAACATTCACATTTCACTCACTGCCACTAAGTTGTTTTTGGTTTGTTATCTTTTTGCACAGCTAAGTTAGCAACATGGCTCTGTGCTTGTGATTGTCTCAGGGTGTGCGATAAAACAGCCACAAAGTGTCGGACTTTCAAATGCATCTAAGTTTACTTAGGAATAGAGCTGGAAGAAATTTTTTGTGTGAAACTTTTTTTTTTTTGGCCAGAAACACACATTCAGGTCATCCAAAACAATTTGCAAATTCAGGTCAATTTCAGCAATTGTTTCAGTCAGGGAAAAGGGAAAACATTTGTAAATGTCAAAACTGTTCATTTTCACATTTCTGAAATGAAACATTTTGATTTTTCATTTCAGAAACACATTTCATGTCTGAATTTCCCTTGACTTTATTTAAACAGCTATTTTAAAACAGTGGTGGTGGAATAATGACACGTCTCCCCCACAACAAACAACCAGATTGGACCGATAACTCCGTCCGCTTGGACATGTAGGGAACAAGGTCGGATGAGACCGGAGAGGTTTGTCGAGATTTTCCATGCATCACCAGGTCCATAACGTGGGACAATACTGGGTCAACGCGAGTTGCCTTCTTTATCTGCGTAGCAGTGATGGGTGTATTCTCTACCTGTTCAAAGTAGAAGATTTCCTTTTGGGCACTATCTTGGTGTTTGACCGGCAAAGGCAACCTTGAGAGGCCATCTGCATTGCCGTGCAGAGTGGATTTCCGATATTTGATTTCATATGTGTGTGCTGAAAGTAACAATGCCCAACGTTGCATACGACTAGCAGCTAATGGGGGAATGCCTGTGTAGGGTCCAAAAATTGATGTCAGAGGTCGATGGTCTGTGAGAAGAGTAAATTTTCGCCCAAACAGGTACTGATGAAACTTCCGAATTCCAAAAACAATTCCTAATGCCTCATGTTCGATTTGGGCGTAGTTAGTTTCTGCTTTGCTTAGAGTGCGTGAAGCAAAAGCAATAGGTCTCTCTTCTCCTGAAGGCATAATATGTGACACGACTGCTCCCACTCCATAAGGGGAGGCATCGCAGGTCAATTGCAGTGGTAAGGATGGATCAAAGTGCGTTAGAACTTCAGAATTTAGCAATGCATCCTTAGCTTTGTTAAACGCAACATCACAGGCTTCAGTCCACTTCCAGGCCTTGTTCTGCCCAAGGAGCTCATGAAGTGGTTTTAGCAGTGTGGCTAACTGTGAGATGAACTTTCCATAATAGTTCAGTAGTCCTAGAAATGAGCGTAGCTGGCTTACATTTCGAGGTGGGGGAGCCTCCACAATAGCTTTAACTTTTGCAGGGGCCTTATGAAGACCTGCAGAATCAATGATGTGTCCCAAATATTCAACAGAGGGCTTGAAGAATTCACACTTGTCTTTGCGAACTCGTAGGCCATACTCTTCCAGTCTTTGTAGGGTAGCCTCTAAATTCTTTAAGTGATCCTCTTCATTTCTTCCAGTGACCAGGATATCATCCAGATAGCACTGAACTCCTGACAAGCCACACAAGATCTGGTCCATAGCCCTCTGGAACAGGGTGGGAGCAGATGTTATTCCGAAGAGTAGGCGACAGTATCGATAAAGCCCCTTATGAGTCACAATAGTCAACAGCTCTTGGGACTTTTCATCGACGTGCATCTGTAAATATGCTTGACTCAGATCAATCTTACTGAACTTTTGTCCCCCAGCCAGGCCTGCGAAGAGGTCATCGATGCGGGGAAGCGGGTATTGCTCTGCACACAACACTGGGTTGACAGTGACTTTAAAATCACCGCAAATCCGGAGAGAGCCATCTTTCTTCATGATTGGAACGATAGGAGTGGCCCATGAGCTATGGGTAACTGGTATTAGGACTCCATTGGTGACCAGGCGCTCCAGGTCTGCTTCAACTTTTGGCCTGATGGCATATGGCACAGTTCAGGCTTTCAGATATTTTGGTGGACTGTCAGGTTTAATGTTCAATGTCACAGTGATTCCCTTCATACTTCCCAAATCATCTCCAAAAACAGCAGCATGTTTCCTTAGAATAGGGGTTAGACTGGTTTCTTCTTTAGTCATCCGGTGCACTTCTGCCCAGTTCAGTTGAATCTTCCCAAGCCAAGACCTACCCATTAAGGTTGGGTAGTCACCTCTCACCACAAACAGTGGCAATTTAGCTGCCTGTCCATTGAGCTCCACCTTAACATTAATAGTGCCCAACATGGGCACAGCTTCACCTGTATACGTCTTCAGAACAGTTTTTGTTGCCTTAAGCGGAAGATGCTGTAGCTTTTCCTTATACACAGTCTCAGGAACCAGTGAGACAGCTGCACCGGTGTCTAGTTCCATGCGTATAGGTTTGCCCTCCAATAAAGGGGTTACCCAGTATTCATGTGAGCCCGCTGCCAAAGACAAAACATGCAGTGGCACTTCCTCTTGTGAGGAGATGTCACCTTGATCATCCTGGGTCTGCTCTAGGGTATGCAAGGTTCCTCTTTTTGTCGGCCAGACCACAGGCCTCTTTTTCTTTTGTTTACAGGCATACTCAATGTGTCCCTTTTTGCCACAGTGTCGACACACCAGGTCCTTACACCAGCATTCTGATGCCTGGTGACCCAGCTTACCACAGCGGTAACATTCTTGACTCTGCACCGTTTTGTGGGTCAATTCTTGTGACACTTTTTGCACCCTAGGAGATGCACCGATGTATTGTGCCTCCCTTGTAGCCAGTTCCATGGAGACAGCAATATCAACAGCCTTCTGTAATGTAAGCTGAGCCTCTGTCAGTAGGCGCTTCCGTATAGCTTCACTGCAGAGGCCACACACTAACCTGTCACGCAGGGCATCATTTAACATCTCTTTAAATTCACAGTGTTCTGCTAGCTTTTTTAAAATGGCTACAAATTGTACAACTGTTTCATCTTCCTTTTGGTCTCTTTTGTGGAACCTATATCTTTCAGCAATTACCAGTGGTTTTGGGGAGAAATGAGACCCCAGGATTTCCACAATGTCACTGTAAGATTTAGTCTCAGGCTTAACAGGGTGTAGTAAGCTGCGTAGCAGAGTAGGTTTTAGCCCCTACAACAGTTAAGAATATTGGCACCTTCTTCGCTTCTGTAATGTCATTTGCAATACCAAAAAGCTCAAAACGCTCAGTATACACATGCCACTGCTCTGTATTCTCATCAAAAGGCTCCAGGGGCCTGGTCAGAGTAGCCATGATTTTTAGTTTCACTTTCACAGTCAGTGCAAACAAGCAGCTTTTTTTGTTTGTTTGTTCTTTACCTTGACTTCTACTTCCTTCTGTTACTGGAGCAGCACCAGGATCCCATCCTCGTCGCCAGTGTTAAATCCTTGGGGCAGCCGGTGTAGGAAGCAATCACTTGAGGCCAGAGAGCAGGCAGCTAACCAAAACCTCCATTTTATTTACAGATATACAGAGAGCTCACTCAGCCAGTTGAAACCGGTTGAGCTAACCCATAATAATCTAACTCAGTTGCCATAGCAACAAAAACCATGACAACCAAATACACAACAATTTTTAAAACCTCAAAACAATTTTTTTTCAAACATTTGTTTTTCTGGAAAATGTAAAACATTTTTGTTTCAGGTCAACCTGAACATTTGGGGGGGGGGGAGGGGGAAGGGCGCAGGTGGAGCTGGACCCAAACCAAATATTCAGTTATTTGGACAGGTCTGCTAAGGAGTAGAGCTGACTGGATATTGGAATTCTGTTCCATGGGAAATCCTGAAATGTCTGTACAATTTCCATTGCTAAACAGAATGAAAAAAGTAATTTCAGAATTTCCCACAGAATGGGAATCTCAGAATTTCACTTTCAGTTAAAATGCCTTTTCATTTCAACATTTCTGAAATGTTTCTGGGGCTCCCAAGCTGCCCAAAGCCCCAACAGCCACCGGATAGGTAGCCAGGATGCTTGGGGACTCTGGGAGCCAGGGCTCCCGGGCTGTCGAGGAGCTGTGGGGATCCTGAATGTTCCAACTCTGAGGCAGGCTGCTAGGGGGGCTTCAGCCCCCACAACGCCTGCTGGAGCTCGGGGCTTCCACCTCGTGGCTCATGCCAGGGCTGGGGCACCCATTTTTCAAATTGTCCGGGGCCCCTGGGCATGGGCCCCATAGGCCCATGCATTAAACAACCACTGGCCCTGACTAGCAGGTAGGAGCCCCCAGCTGGTGCACTCCCAAGAGCACTGGGGAGATCAGACCTACCTCCACCTCCAGGAGCCTTCTCCAGCTGCAGGAAACTCCGCAGCTGCTGCTTTCAGAGCAGGGCTCTGAAGGCAGCACAGAGATGAGTATGTCAATCCTGCAACCTCCCTACAACAGCTTTGGGACCACCATGACCCCCAACCCTCCCCTGCAATCCCCTTTTGGTTCAGAACCCCCACGGTTACAACACTGTGAAATTTCAAATGTAAACACCTGAAATCATGAAATTGACGAATTTTAAGACCCTGGGGCCATGAAATTGACCAAAGCGAACCATGAATTTCGTAGGGCCCTATCTATGATCAAGACAAAATGTTCAATTATATATGCCATATTTCTTTCCATAAAACAGGTACACAGAGGAATTGCAACTCATTCACAGCACTTTAGCACCAACAGAAGCAAGAAAGTATTCATTTCATGATTTGAAGCTTATCTTGAATTGTTAAGTACTTTCCAGAGTGTAACGGTACAGCACATTTTGGGATGCTTATTGCTAACATTTCCTTGCACTTTACAGTCTGTTCTGCAGGGAGACTTTCACAGTGAGTGAGCCAGCCAAGAAACGTGTGGTGACTGGTTTCCCCTGAATTTGGGGGAAATGGAAGCATACGTATTTGTGTGCTGCTTTAGAAGATTTTAAAAACTGACTAAACCTATACTTCACATATTTTGTGTTCTTTTCCTCCTCTGATTGACTGGATGAGAAGTTTCATCTGTCTGTCAAGGCTTAATGCAAAACCATGCAAATGTTTAAACTGGGTAGGAAATCCCTGGGATGAACATTTCAAGGTCTCAATAATAATATTAAATTATAGCTTTCTACAGTGTACAGTCTGCTTATCTACCAGACAAAAGTCTACCAGATTAAATCAGCTGCGCAGCCACAAGGCACAGTGCAATGAAGAATCCATTATCCAAATCATTTTATATCTAAGCAAAAAATGTAAAGACATTTACATTAGCATCTCCTGGTAAGGCAAATGTTGGGCTCTGGATGGGAGCATGATACTGCAGCTGTCCATACTGTGTGTGACTGCAATATTGGGTCAGCCATTTTTCAAGCTGCCTCTTTTATTTAAAATGAATTAAATGTATGTACACACACGGCACTATGCAGTAGCTACGAAAAGAGATCATGTTCTTCTGCAATTTGTTATCTACCATCTATGCAAAAATGGAAGCTGAAAGGTTATTATAAATTATATTTTTGTAACTGTGTTTTTATTCACAATCCATTCTTTTCTTTTTATTATTTCTATTGTTTAACAACTGATTATCCTCCACTGGAGTCAAGGTGATATTAATAATACTTAATATTTTACTTTTTCAAAGCACGGTTAAAGCATTAATCCAAATATTAACTCAGATCCTCTTGGCTCACAAGCACAATGTTTGATATGTGCTAAGATGAAATAAAACAGAATAATAGGCCAAATCACACTCACTTTATTCACATATGTTGTCCCTTGAAGTCAATGGGACTATATGAGTCAGGAGAGGAAGCTGTGGCCCAGTATATTTATCCCCACAGTATGTGGACATACAACATAAACTGAGAGTGAATGACAACATAAAATAGAGGACACAGTAGAATAGTACCTAAATTAATCTGTTACGGGTTTGGTCTAATTCTTATAAGAACATAAGAACAGCCATACTGGGTCAGACCAAAGGTCCATCTAGCCCAGTATCTGTCTACCGACAGTGGCCAACGCCAGGTGCCCCAGAGGGAGTGAACCTAACAGGCAATGATCAACTGATCTCTCTCCTGCCATCCATCTCCATCCTCTGACGAACAGAGGCTAGGTACACCATTCTTTACCCATCCTGGCTAATAGCCATTTATGGACTTAGCCACCATGAATTTATCCAGTTCCCTTTTAAACATTGTTATAGTCCTAGCCTTCACAACCTCCTCAGGTAAGGAGTTCCAGAAGTTGACTGTGTGCTGCGTGAAGAACTTCCTTTTATTTGTTTTAAACCTGCTGCCTATTCCCATTCTTATCACTGGGAAGCTACTTTCACATTGAAATTATAGCCAATACAGCCATACCACTCTGGGTGAGGATTTCATTAGGTCTCTTAAGCAGAATCAGTGCTGAAAGTGAATGGGAAACTTCCAAGAAAACCTAGAGATATAGGAAAGGCCAATGACGATTCAGTAGGTGACACACTTCCTTCAGAGTCAGGGCAACCAAAATGCCACACCACAATGTTAGGAGGCACGAGGCTGCTTGAGTTATTGTAACAAATGAAACGAAAAACTATGGCCTTCACCATTTGACCCCATTAAATATTCTATAGGGTATTTTTTTAAAAAGCAGGGGTGTTATCCAAGCAGCCTGGCAAAATTCCAGTTTGAGAGATTAAATTCTGCATACTTAAAATTCTTGTAATTGCTGATGATTATAGTTTTCTTAACTTCCTCTCCTAAAGACACTGAATAGGAATGCTAGAGTAAAACAGGAGCCACATTCCACTTGAGACGTGGCTGTACTTCAGAGATGAGTATAGAGTTGCCATCATTTATCATAACCCAGTGTTAATATAACATTGTGACATTTACTTTGTCATGCTGCATAAGTCCCAAAGATATTTGGGGACTGTTTGGATACTCTTTAAAAAGGACCAACCTTTCAAAAGTGGTAAGAAGCAACCCTAACATCCTCAAAGATAAAAGGCATTATTTAGATATAAAGTAAAGTGATCACTATTAAAAAGTCAACTGGTGAGGCCTAAGATTTATTTCCCTGTGTCAGATACAGAACCACAGTGGATAAATGTTAACTTTTTAATGGCAATCACTGTGTTGTTAGTTTTGTTTTCTTTCTTACTCCAGTAGGAGATGCTTTGGCGCTGAGTCACTCAAATGAGAACCAATGCATATTCAATAACTAATTTTTTTAAATCAATAAAAATGAGCCTATATCTTCCCGCATAGCCCAAGTCTAGCTGAGCTCTTCTGTCTCAGATGACCACAACTATAGTTCTTTTTCAGACAATAAAGCTATACTTGTTATTCCTACACCTCCACAATAATAGAATTTAATTACACATTGTATATGCTACTAGCATTGAGTATATGCACTGGCCTGCAATAGAAGAACTGCATTTATTACGAAAAATAAAGTAATGTAGTATCAACAGAAAACCCTGCAATTTTATTTACTCTATCGCCTTTCAGGAACAGGGAACAGTAAAGCAATTTCAAAGATTATTGGACTTTAATGTTTTTAGTACATTAGAAGACATTTCTCATAGGAACACTGACTCTGCAACTTAGGGGAAAGAGCTGATAATTGCAGAAAGAATGGTGTGGCACCAAAAGTCTTGCAGACCTTTTTTAGAGGTGTTCCAGAGAGATGGACATAACTGACTTAAAAAAAACACTACCACCAGCACATTTTTGGATGATTTTAGTGATCTTTCAAAAATGTATTTACTCCCAAGAAAGCCACAATAATACTGAAGAAAACCAGATAGAACACTGACAGCCATCTCTGCCAGCATAACTGTCTCAATGCAATATGAATATACAGCACTGTGGTGTTTAGATGTGCTTGTAATTATTAGAACTGGGAGCACTGGCTGTTGGAAGTCTGAAAGGACAGGAAACAGGAAGGAGGGGGGAGGAGTTGAGGAGGCTGAGTGAGAGTTACAGAGTGTGCAGCAGCAGCAGCTTGGTAAAGGGGTTTCCACTGTAAATAAACTCCTGTTGAAGCTTGTTAGTACCTTGCCTGCTTGATACAACAAGCACCTACCCAGAGCTCAGGCTTTTTTGAAAAAAACATTATGGAAAACTTGTTAGAGATTGATAGTATTTCAGGCCATATTAATGTTAAATATCTTCTTTAAATTAAAAAAAATGTGTAGGGAAACTGTCTTTAGATTGTCCATGCTGAATATATATTACAGCCAACAAAATTTCCACGAGTTTTCTCTCTCTATTCAATGATAACCAGAAGAATCTTTGTATTCAAATATTTTATGCCACCTCTTACAATCTATCAGTTATGACTGATTAAGGCTGAGTAGAGTTTAACAGAAAGCAAGTGACTGCACAGAAGGTGGGTAGGTTTGGCCTGGAGGCCAAAAAACATTCATAAAGATGTATGTTTGCTATACAGGATTAAAAAGGCTGAATGAAAATTACTCGGAAAGAAAAAGAATGTCATTTTCCAATAAGAATATTTAAAACTGACTGCAAATTCCTATGTTTTCTCAGTTGAGTTTGTCTGAGCCTGACATCATAATTGCACCTATGCAGAGAAATTCATTCTCCAAACCCCCTCCAGGCCTCTGTGCTTAGTAGTGTTGCAGTTTTGACAGTTGAGGGAGCCTGTATTAAGAAAGTCTTATTAATATCTGAGGTGAAATACCAGAGATTGTATGATATAACTTGTGGTTATATCATACAATAAGACCATTCAAATGGTGTTCGGGGTAAGCAGAATAGAAATGGGATCTGACCTTTTATGTACATAATGATGGTGGATCACATTGAATCACTATTGTTTGTGTCTCTCTCTCTGGGATCATTTAGGGGTTTGTGCTTCCTTAGATGTGCACTCATACTCCTACCAATGTAAACAGAACAGATATGTACTGAAGGGAGAATTAGACCCCTTTAAATTGACCACAAATCGATTTAATATTGGTATTTCATCACTGCATCTCAGAAGACTCCCAAACAATAAAATCCAACAATGCTGATCACTTGTAGCCCACAGAGTTCTCACAATCCTGCCAAATCGGCAGCTGCACAGTTAAAATGCCTCTGGGGGGAAGGGGGAATATTTCCCACTTTATCGCAGCTTTGGCAGGAGCACAATGCAGGTTCCCCTCTCATCCTATTTAACAAGAAACTTCCTCCCTCAATTCCCCTAACTCACTCCACAACCACCACAATAGTTCTGGACACACTGCCTCTTTCAGCATCCACTTGCCCACCTACCCCAGATGGCACAGCAAAGGAGTCTGAGGCAGTTGGGGGAGAAGGTTGCATATTCAATTATAGATATTACCGCTGGGTGTGGAAGACAGGCTTTGTGGGATGCCCTATAATTGCCATCTCCATTGTTAAACAGGGGGTAGCCCTAAAACTACACCCTTGGGAGCTCGGAGTTTTGAAGGTCATAAGGAAACGCTATAAGAAAAGAAATTAAAATTAGAAGAAATGTACTGTAGTTGGGAGCAAATGTAATGTATAACAAAGAGGGATACAGTAAGAGCAGATTTTGAATTTACTCATAAAGTGAGCAATCTGCATACTAAGGGCTTGTCCACGTAGGAACATCCAGGAAAGTTAATCTGAATTAGCCCTCTATGTGGACACAGTTATTCAGAATTAAAGTGGCCTTAATTCTGTTTTATTTGTTTTGGGATTCAACAATGGGGAGAGTTGTGGCCACTTTGCTCCAAGGAAGTTAAGATCTTTCACTTTAACCAAAAGGGAACCAAGCTCCTATCAATTTAAATTTTGAAGGTTTATGGTGTCATTTAAAATAGGAACTGACAAGGATTTGGATTAGACAATGAAAGCTGTTTAGGAAAGCACGTGTAAAAATGAAACTATGTATCCAGCAAGAGTCAACAGAACTATAATTCTAGAAGACCAGATGAAGGACAGGTTAGAGACAACAAGGAACAATCCAATTAGGTAACACCAGTTAAGGTTAAATGTACAACTGCCATCAATCCTCATGCTTTAAGGCATAAATTAATCACCAGCTGAGGTCAGAAAGATACTCCCTCCTATCATACAGTATCACACAATTGAATCATCATGCATTGGAGACTGTCAGAGAAGGATGCGAAACTACATGGACCCCTGGTCTGTTCTTGGCAGCAATTTCTACATTCTTCATTTTCTTCATGGTTCTTATAGTTTGTGATCAAGTTATTTATGCTATAGCAGGCATGTCTACAACAGATTGTAATTAATTTCTCTAATTCTGCAACTACCACAGATAGTAACTTGAATGATTCCGACATCTATCCAGAGCAGTATACTATATTTGTATAGGTCTTGATGATTTACTAGTTTTGTTTTCGAAAACAAATCTCACACTCTAAGCTTAATTACTTGTTTTAAAATGACACACAAAACCACTGCATATTACTCAGCACTTGATATAACAATAGCGACAACATGAAGAAACAGCATCAATGATCTTTTAAAAAGCAATTTAGAATTTAGCTTTGAATTTATTTTAAAAAGGAAAGATGTAAGTACTGTCTCCATGGCTGAGATTTATGAACACTCTGCTTTTCCATTATCCAAGCATCTCAGTTACCCTAAAGCACATCTGTAAAGCAAAGACAGTAAGAGACTGCAAGAGTTTTCTATATCCATAAATTACAGATGTTGCTCTGAGCCATTCATCTATCAAGACAATTTTCCATAAAACCAAGACCAACCTGTAAACTATCAGATCTAAACAAGTAACAGAGAATATGAAAAAGAGTCAGTAAATGGCACATAGTATTAAAAAGCTTTGGGACAGAAATGAAAATGTCCCCCATAAAACGTATTGGGTCTGCAGACTGTTTGACAAAATTAGGGTTGGCAAATCAAAGACCAACTAAGATCTTTGACCAGCAAATCAAAGTGTTAGTTTAATATTTCCCTTGGCTCGCAAACACATGATCCAGTGTGAACATATTACAGTTAACAACACCATAGTAAACTCAGTGAAGAACATATGAGTAATTTATGACTAATTTGTATTCATTTTAACTTGTACATTCAACCACCAAAGCTAAGTTGTATGTTCAAACCACTAATATTTATATTTATAGAGTGTTGTAGCTTGTCTACATATAATCTTTGTGTTCAGCTCCATGAACACATGCTATTTGTATCTACTGTGAAAGAGAAGGACTATATCTAATATAAGAGTTTATTGTATAAATAAAGTGTACAAAATAAAAATCAAATTGAGAAATCTGCATAGTAAAATCCAGAAGTCAGTTTTTTTAAAAATTGTTTTGTCATTGTAAAGATAAGTTGCTTTAGCTGGAACCTTAGACTTCTACTTCTTCAGGCAATTGAGAAACAAATATACACTGAAAAAGCAGATAAATAAGATTAGGGGAAGCTATTCAGCCATGGAGCCTTTCTTAGGCTGTGCAAAATACAGAACGTGATTTAGCTGAATGGAAAATGGGGAAACGGTACTTGGGAGAAAGAAAAAAAAGAGAGAGATACTGGAGTACTCAGTGCCAATCAATTGCATATCCAAAGTAGAAGGCAAATATTGTGCTGCTGCTACCTTCAGTGTTGCAAATCTGATGAAGTTTCAATTTGTTGGAAATGTTCTTCCCCACCCCTCACCATAAACTTGTATCTCATACATAGCAGAACGCATTGGGCTTCCCCCTACATTCTCCTTGTCGCATAAAATTGGCAATAAATCATTGTTTAGCTTTGTTAAGTGAAATTATTTTACAAAGATAAGACAAAGGAAGAAAGCACCTTGGTCCTGGTTCCGAATGATTCAAATAAACTAAATGGTCTGGGAGAAACCGTAATGTGATGGCTACATAACACAGGCTTGTGTGGCTTGATTTCTGCATGCTCCAATGAAGAATGCTTTCTGAATTGAGGGACGGAAGAGAACATACTCCAGCATGGAAAGCACTGTGGAGACTAGAAGCCATTTCATACAATTAACAACAGTTAGAGATAAAATATTTTATTTTAATGATCCACACTGGAGCCCTGAGGAATCCTGCCCTTTTCCCAAGCACACACACTTCAGCCAGTGAACAAGATTTTCCACACTGGGTGCTTAATTGTTAGGCTCCTAAGTCTATATGTAGGCACTTACATAAGTTGTCTGTTTTTCAAGAGAGATGAACAATCAGCAGCTCTCACTGAAATAAGTAAGAATTGCTGGATGCTCAGGACTTCTGAAATACAGGCCTCTTCTTTAGGAGCCTAACATTCGCAGTAGTCCTTGAGTTTAAACAAATTGTGTTCATCGTGTAGATGAAAAACTACAAATGCTCTGTGAACTGGTGTGTTTAGTGTTACCAACATTACATTATGAGCTAGACAGCGGGAAGACTACAATCACTTTAGCAATTTACATAGCTGCAAGGAAATAGTATTTTGCGATCCAGAAACAGATTCATAGATTTCAAAGCCAGAAGGGACCACTGTGATCATTCCAGTATGACATGTATAACACAGGCCACCGAATTTCCTCCAAATTATTTCTAGAGCCTATCTTTTAGAAAAACATCTGATCTTGATTTTTAAATTGCCGGTGATGGAGAGTCCACCACGAACCCTGGAAAAATTGTTCCAATGGTTAATTATTCTCACTGTTAAAGATTTACCCCTATTTTCAGTCTGAATTCATCAAGCTTTAACTTCCAGCCATCGGATCGTGTTATACTTTTCTCTGCTAGACTGCAAACCCCATTATCAGATAGCTGTTCCCCATGTAGGTACTCACACTGTAATCAACTCACTCCTTAACCTTCTCTTTGTTAAGCTAAATAGATTGAGCTCTTTTAGTCTATTACTAGAAGGCATGTAGTTTCTAAACCTTCAACCATTCTCATGGTTCTTCTTATCTTCAATTTATCAACATCCTTCTTGAACTGTGGACACCAGAACTGGACACTGTATTCAAGCGCAGTTACACCAGTGCCACATACAGAAGTAAAATAACCTCTCTACTCCTATTCGACAACCCTGTTCATACATCCAAGAATCGCATTAACTCTTTGGGCCAGAGCATTGCACTGGAAGCTCATGATAAGCTGATTATCCACTATTGTCCCCAAACATTTTTCAGAGTCACTGCTTCCCAGGATCGCATCCCTCACCTGTAAGTATGGCCTGCATTCTTTGTGCCTAGATGTATACATTTACATTAGCTGTGTTAAAATGCATATTGTTTGCTTGAGCCCAGCTTACCAAATGATCCCAATCACTCAGTATCAGCGATGTGTCCTCTTTATTATTTACCACACACACACCATTTTTCTATCATCTCCAAACTTTATCAGAGATGATTTTGTTTTCCTCCAGGTCATTGCTAAAAATCTTAAATAATGGAAAACCAAGAACTGATCCCTGCAGACCCCACTAAAAACGCACCCATTCAATGATGACTCCCTGTTTACAGTTACAGTTTGAGACCTATCAGTTAGTCATCTTTTAACCTGTTTATTGTGTGGCAATATTAATTTTATACTGTTCTTGTTTTTTTATTCAAAATGTCATGTGGCACCATGTCAAAACACCTTACAAAAGTCTAAGTATATTACAACAACACTATTACCTTTGTCAGTCAAACTTATGATCTCATAAAAAAAGATATAATTTGATAGAATCTATTTTCCATAAACCCATGTTAATTGACATTGATTATATTACTCTCCTTTAATTTATTAATTGACTTCTGTATCAGCTGCTCCATTATCTTGCTCTAGATTGAAGTCAGATTGACAGGCCTATAATTACTGGGGTCATTTTATTTAACTTTTTTAAAGACTGGCACACCATTAGCTTTCTCCAGTCTTCTGGAACGTTCCCAGTGTTCCAGGACTTACTGAAAAATCAATATTAATGGTCCAGCAAGCTCCTCAGACAGCTCATTTAGAACTCTTGGCTGCAAGTTATCTGCAGCTGCTAAGGCTCATCATTGTTTATGGCTTTGTGAAACTGGCCATTTTAAAGCACCAAATATACATATTACTGGTCTGCACTTTATTCTGTTTGCACATTACAAACGTGATCAAGTCATGACCACTTGTACCTAAGCTACCATTAATTTTTAGTTCTATGATCAGTTCTTCTATCTGTCAAACTCTATTATAGAATTCCCCCATCTTGGAGGCAACAATTTTTGAGTTAGGAAATTGACATCTATAATATTTAGAAAAAATCCCATGGATGTTGTAATATTGGCAGCATGACACCTCCAGCATAGGTCACTTAAACTGAAGTCTCCGCTTCTCTTCCTACTTGTCAGAAATAGTTGCATAGGAAGCTGGTCATCCTGTTCCCTAGTATGATTTGGTGGTCTGTAGCAGACACCAACTAATACCCATCTTGTGCTTTGTCTGTTAGGATGCTGATCTATAAGCATTCAGGATTATTTTCTTCTGAGTTATCAAGGACTCTGAAACAGGTAATGCCATTTTTGACAAAGAGAGCCATTCCTTTTCCCCTTTTGCCCACTCAATCCTTCCTAAATAGGTTATAACCATTGATTTTAACATTCCAATCACGCAAATCATCCCACCAGGTTTCAGTAATAGCAACTAGATCGAATTCATGCTCATAAATGAGCAATTCTAATTCCTCTTGTTTGTTACCCAGGCTCCCTGCACTGGTGTATAGGTAATAAAATATATTTTTCTCTTGACATCCTTCAGTTCCTAGATTGATTTTCTTCTCAATATCTCGATTTTGTGCTAAATGAGTGTCCATATTGGCCCTCTTTTTACCCTTCTCTTTTGTTACCAGTTTAACACTCTCCTGATTACTCTAGGCAGCCTGTCCCTGAGTTGACAGTGTTGATAAACACAACAAGAAATGCTCAAACTTGAACAGTTTTTATATTTTAGCAGAGTGTAGTCTAAACACAGCAAAGGGATACATGCGGTGAAATCTTAAGACCAGGCTCACTGGATAATAACTAAAACCTGTGAGGGCAGTAAATCATTTACACTAAATACAAAAACTGTGGGTATACTTTAAGAGAGGCAAATGCTTTGATCCATTGTCTCTCATCTTCAGTGGAATCTGTGAAAACACACAGCGAAATATATTTTATAAGCCCTCAAGAAACTAAAAGACAATTAATTAAGAACAGATTTTTGCCTTTTGATCCTCCTAACATTTTTGCCTCTCTCACAGTCATGCACACGTAGCAATAAGAGAATGAAGGGCTTAGGTCACTGTTGCTAAAGGCATTATTTTCTGTAACCTTTTCCTCGCACACTATTAAGAAGAACGCGGAGCTCATGTCTACCATCACTGCATATTATCCTCCTCAAATACACAAAGATACGCACCAATATGGAATGGTTGACCTGGCAACAGAACGTTTTCATTTCCTAATTTATCCTCTCTTTCTTTTAATAATATTTGTTTCAGCTAAGTAGAGAACAGATCTGGCTTGAACTATTTGGCATATGTGTAGGCACACCCAGTATGAAGGGCAATCCGGAAGCAATTCGACATTCTGTTTACTCTGCTATCAATGCACATGTAGAAGATGTGAATCAACAAGAGAAATAGACTCTTGAAAATCAAAATCCCTCCGTCTGTCTACAACTTGATGCTGCTTCATTTTCCACCCCTCATCCCTTCCAACTGTTTGTTAGCATGAGAGCTGTTGAAATATACTGTATATACTCAATTATAAGCCAGTTTGTTTATAAGCCAACCCCTGCAAGATGGATAAGTAGAAATGGCAAATTTTTATGACCCATTCACAAGCCGACCCTATAATTCAGGGGCAGCAAAATTTGGCTCCCAGCCCACCAAGATAAGCCGCTGGTGGGCCAAGACAGTTTGTTTACCTCGAGCATCCGCAGGCACAGAGGTAAACTTAAGTAAACGAAATGTCCCAGCCCGCCAGCAGCTTACCCGGACACTAAGAAACAAAGCAGAGTGTCTCCTCTTTTGTCCAAGAGCAAGAACAGAAACCAGCTTTCTGACAGACATCTTATTACTAGACTAGGATAATCAATTCATGTATGCCTTCTGTCTGATTTCCCTTCTTCCCCAAGCCATTGGGAAGATAAGACAACATGTCTCATGTGATAATTATAGTTTCAAATTGGGCATATCCAATCTGGTGTTCTGATCTCTGAGACATCTAATCTCTCTGCTACCAAAGCTTCTAATAATGGTTACTGGGGCTTCCATATTTCTGTACTAGACAAGTAGGTGGAATTCATCAAGATCTGCCATGCTTTCACCTAGCTCATAATAGTTTGTTGAATAAAGATGTTCAGTACTCCAAAGAAATGCAGAACATACTTCTACAATCCAGGAATAACACCTCTACCTCAATATAACGCTGTACACCTCTACCTCAATATAACGCTGTCCTCGGGAGCCAAAAAATCTTACCGTGTTATAGGTGAAACTGTGTTATATCGAACTTGCTTTGATCCGCCAGAGTGCGCAGCCCTGCCCCCCCTGGAGTGCTGCTTTACCACATTATATCCGAATTCGTGTTTTATCGGGTCGTGTTATATTGAGGTAGAGGTGTACCTGAGTTTTTATTTATCATGGAAAAGATGCAAATTCACTTTTCTATGTGGACTCAAGCCAACTATTTTCTTCTTTGGCATTATCTGTTCCTGAATTTTTTTTTTACCACTTAATTCAAACAAAGCAGTCAAGCCTATCTGTTACTACCATCAAAATACACTTATAGATTCACAGATTCTAAGGCCAGAAGGGATCACTGAGATAATCTAGTCTGACCTCCAGTACAGCACAGGCCATAGAACTCCCCCAAAATAGGTCTTAAAGCATATCTTTTTAAAAAAGATCCAATTTTAAAACAGCCACTGACAGAGTCCACCACAACCCTTAGTAAATTTTTCCAATAGTTAATCACTCTCACTGTTAAAAAAAAATTACAGCTTATTTCCAGGCTGAATTTGTCGAGATTTAGCTTCCAGCCATTGGATTGCGTTATACTTTTCACAGTTAGACTGATGAGCCCATTATCAAATATTTGTTCCTCACGTAGGTACTTACACACTGTAATCAGCTCACCCCTTAACCTTCTCTTTGTTAAACTAAATAGATTGAGTTTTCTAATCCTTTATTCATTCTTGTGCCATCTCATTACCTGCCATTTTTGCTTGCCACCAAGTAGTTCAAGGTTTTTCTATCTTCAACCATCCTATAAATAAGTTTCCTAACAAGACTAATATGTAGCTGCCAGTCCAAGAACTTATTCCACCTTGTGTCTTGAGTTCAGTGCTTAAAGGACTGATGGAGCCACCTTCTGCACTTCTGAAAAACACTCTCTTTAGCACTTATCTTTAAAAAGGTCTTTTTAATAGCTGTAACATCTGCAGAGGCAGCACGTAAACCAAAAGCCTTAATGGCTGACTCACATTTTACTGTGTTCTACAGGGACAAACAATTCAAACAAAGGTGGCTTTACTTCTTCAACCTACATTTTTGCTTAATGTGGTTTCAGGTTTCCATTTCAATCAATCCATATCGTTCATCAGTGTTTTTACATATCCATTATATGGGAGGCTAGATTACATAAACTTGATTTTAGAGAAGAGCTGAATCATAATTTAGGAAAAACAAAGTCCTCTAGAAAGTCACCCAGATTATATGTAGCTTTGATGATAGACTATTATCTATTCCCTGGCATCTTTTTCTATTCAAAGATTTTTCCAAATGAATGAAACTCTGCACACAGATCAGGACCTGAAGTCCCATTCTATGAAATTAAAGCATTTTTGCGTAATGTTTCCATTCTGAAGATTTGCATCTTGATAGTCTATTCATGCCTTTGTGCAACACTATACTTTTCATTTGGCATCTCACTGTGACACTCGATTGGGGAGAGCAGTTTAATCACTGCTTAATTAGTGCTTTCCCCATTAATGTATAGAGGTTGTCCTAGTTAAGCTCCCACAAGTGGGGATATTCAGAAGCAATTCTCAAAAGAGGAAGAACAGTTATCTACCAGTAACTGTTGGTCTCCAAGTGTATTGCTTCTACCTATTCACAACTCTGCCCCTCTTCCCTGCTTCTTCAGAAACTTCCTGGGATTCTGTAGGGTGTATTTTTGTTCCACAACACATAGAACTCATTGATCCATGGTAATAAAGTCCCAACCACAAAGAAAGCAGCTAACCTGTTGAAAAAAAACAGGGGCGAAAAAAACTAGCACTAAACAAACTGGTACTCTGTCCTCGACAAGCCAATCAAACACACTGCTTAGAACAGGGGTCAGCAGCCTTTCAGAAGTGGCGTGCCAAGTCTTCATTTATTCACTCTAATTTAAGGTTTTGCGTGCCAGTAATACATCTTAATGTTTTTAGAAGGTCTCTTTCTACAAGCCTATAATATATAACTATTGTTGTATGTAAAGTAAATAAGGTTTTTAAAACGTTTAAGAAGCTTCATTTAAAATTAAATTAAAATGCAGAGCCCAAAGGACCGGTGGGCAGGATCTGGGCAGTGTGAGTGCCACTGAAAATCAGCTCGCATGCCGCCTTTGGCACGTATGCCATAGGTTGTCTACCCCTGGCTTAGAATTTTATGGCTTGTCTGGAAGAACCTGCTGCAAATGAAACCTGAGGAAGTGGTTCTTGCCCTTTTTTCTGGAGTAGTCCTGCTATCTAGGTGGGGAAAAAGGGTATCGCTGGTAAGACTGAGGGTGGAATTGTTTTCTTCCAGGGAAAGGATGTAAATTCCCAATATCTTCAGCATGGACTTTGAGTTTCTGAGATTGTGAAGCTTCTCATCTGTCTGCTGTGAGAAAAGGGTAGGACCCTCAAACCTCCTGTTGGAAACCCGATGATTAAAACCACGAACTCCTGCGCATCACTATCACAGATGCCAAGGCACTGGCTGCCGAATCTGCCCCATCTAAGGCCCTTGAAGAGAGGTCCTTTGCTCTCTTCTAAGATGGCCTGGAACTCCTGCCTAGCATTCTCTGGCAATTTCAGTGTGTAGCCCCAGAGAGAGAAATTGTATCTGGCCAGCAAGGCTTGCTGGTTAGAGATATGAAATTGCAGACAGGCAGTGGAATAAATGTTTCTACTGAAAAGGTCCAGTCTCTTTGCTTTGTTATTCTTTAAGGTAGTAGTAGACCATCTTCGATGTACTCCATCATTTACTGTCAAGACAACCAAGGAACCTGGCAAGGCATCCATGTAGAAATATTCATAGCCCTGACAAGGTATACAGTACCCTCTCTTGGTTCTCTTGGCTGTTGGGAGCAGAGATTATGGCATTTGCCACAGCGATCTTGTAGGTTCTAGGATACCTTTATCTGTAGGCAGAATCACTCAGGGAGGTCCTGTTGACCCCAGTATGCCCATCAATTTGTGGGAACTCCCCAACCTGAATGTCAAGAGAGGAAGCATTCCTCTTTAGCAACTCCTGATAGGCTCTGTAGTCATCCTGAACAGGTGAAGATGCACCAGGCATTACAGCCGCATCAGGTGATGAGAAGGCGTGTGCAAAGGAGGTTGAGATTGAGTCTCCTGCACTGAAGTGGATTGAAATTCTGGTACATGAGGCCATTCTTGAGATTCCTAGGGGTGAAAGTAATATTAAATTCTTACTGGTACGGGGGCCAGGGGCTCGGGAAAAAGGAGTGGGGCTAGGGCGTGTCAGCCTCCCCCAGCCAGCCCATCCACGCTTCCTGGCCCCTACCGCCCGGGGCGCCGGTGGCGATTTAAAAGGACCCAGGGCACCGCAGCAGTGGCAGCCGGGAGCCTTGGGCCCTTTTAAATCGCCGGCCCCAGGGCAGCTGCCCCTTTTGCCCCTCCATCAGCGGCTGGGGGGGAGGGGCAATGACGTTAAAGCACTTAACATGGGCTGCGTACGGACCGGTATCAGACCTGTACCGGCCCACTTTCACCCCTGTCAGTATCATACTCAGTACTGGTGGCAACATCATGAGCCACCTCATGGGAACTAGCCCAGCCTCTGCTTGGGGATCTCGAGGGAGGAGGAACCAAGGAGGATCTTGGGGGAGGGAACTCTACAACATAGGTGCTGACTCCATGGGTGCTCACCAATCAGCTCGTCTCCCTCTCCCCCAGCACCTCCTGCCCACCATTGATCAGCTGTTCAGTGGTGAGCAGGAGACGCTGGGGGAAGAGCGGGGGCAGGAAGAGGCGGAGAAATGGTGAAGTGTGCTCGGGGGAGGGGGCGGAATGGTGCAGGAAGAGGCAGGGCCTAGGGCGGAGCAGGGGGTCGAGCACCCCCAGGAAAACCAGAAAGTCGGCATCTGTGCCCAACAGGTTCCAATATGGCTGTGATAGGGTACAGGACCCCGACTCCTACCAGCCCAAGGATCTGGGTCCCTGGCTCTCCAAGGGATATCTGCTAGGTACCGGAGCAGAATCCTTATGATCCAGGTGAGTGTCACCTCCTATTCCAGGAGCAAGGGGCATAGGAACCTAACTCCGACAAAGATCCTGAATCATCTGACCATGGAGGCGCTGTACTAGGAGGTACTGAGGTCTGGTGGTGTCTCTACAGAGATTTAAGTACCAGAGACAGCATGCTGGGTTTGCCTCTGGATGACACTGGGTAAGGAAGCAATGGACATTCAAGTTGCCCATGTTAGCAAGGGCTGGACCTGTCTTAAGAGTAAGTCCAAAGGATCAAATGGTATCTCCTGCACCGCTGGAGAATCTGGTACCAAAAGACAGACCAAATTCTGCACCGCAGCATATGCTTCTGGTGTTGTCGGTATCAAGAGATTTCCCTGATACTGCTGTTGTTACGTCAAAGGAGTTGGTACCAGTGGGGGCTGGTCTCAACAACATATGCAGGAGTGGATGATCACACGAGATAAAGTCAGTATCACGGAGTGCTTCTTTTCCAAGGACACTGTACCCTGTACTCCAGCTTGTTTGCTAGTGGACGGTACTGGGGACCTCTTTTGGAGGCACTTGGCTCTTTCAAGGGATCCTGTCTGTGTTTCTTCCTCAGACTCAGGAAAGGGGATTGGTACCAAGTCTCCGCTGTCTCTGGAGGAGCACTTCTAACCGAACAGGAAAGTTTGGAAGGTGGATGCAGAATTGCCTCCATGAGGTCTACTGACCTCATTAGGAGCTGCTAGGAGTTCAACACTTTTGAAAATCAAGCCATTTATTTAGTTGCTTAAGTATGGACTTAGCATCCTAATTATAAAAAACAATTTTGAAAATCTTGGTCTTAGGACTTAACTTTAGCCCATTAAAATCAATAGGCATTGTACTTGTAATCATAGCACTAGATTTGCCCTAAACATGATTTTTTGATGTGATTATTATGTTGTCTTCCAATTTCACTGCCTCTGAAGCAGGCCTATGGGGACAGACTAATGGTCTGAGTGTAGGTCCAATGGGTCAGACTAATGGCCTAGTGGACATCAGAGCATTTTAACCCAAGGAATCCTGAGGTTTCAAGGTATCCTTGAATCCTCTTCTACTTGGGCTATTAAAAAGGACATTCTTCATCTACAAAGGAAGATTCCAATAGCATCATTCCCTACTGTTCTTCTCACCCTCCATGTTTGGCTTTAGGACCAGTTTTGCAGCCTCTAAGGAGACTGACTTTGCCCAGCAGATTATGAGGCTTATGAGGGGTTACTCGTTTCCCAGAAGATTATTACATGAAATAGAATGTGGAACGTAGTGGGCAGAAGCAAAGTGCCAGTACTGAGTTTTGGGGGGTGGGGGGAAGAGGAATCTTACCCTCCACTGAATAGTAATCACCTATCAAGTCTCATTACCTCAGGAAGGGCCCCTTTGACATAATCCCCTGCTGATGATATTAAAAATTTAAGGTCCTTACATTCTTCTTTCTCAACGCTACCAACACAATATGCCTAAAAATTACAGAACATTCCCATTTTCTACTTACTGTAATGTAAATAATTATGTACATAGAGAAGGGCAAGACAACTTTTTAAAACATGAGCAGATAGCTCATCAGAAGCTCTGTGTACTGCTGATATCCTTGAACAACCACAGTGACAATATGAGGTTGCACAGTTCAATAATCTCCCCTACAAAACGCTCTACCGAAGAATTATGTCCATATCTTTTTGTGCTGATATGTTATGTGAAAGGATAATGAGGAAACTGTTTCTCTAATTCTTCAAAAATCTGAGGAACAGCCATCCCAAATGCCTTCCCAAGAGGGAAATATCTCCTCCTACTTTATGAAGCAAAATGAATACATGTCAGCTGTAAGTAATTGTATTTTCTGGTAAAATAACCCCATCTGTATGCTGCCAAAGAAACAGAGACCTGTAAGTACTTTTTAAGAGGGTTGGTTCTTTGCCTTCTGAAAAAGAGAGAGCTATAGTGCATCAGTAAGAAACAGAACAGTACCAATGGGACAGTGATGCATGCTGGTAGCATTTTTGCACTACCTATTATGAATTCTCCCATGTTCAGATGTAAATTCAGCTTTCCACATCGCAGACCACTTACAGCTTCTGCAAATAATGTGCTCAGTCATCAGTGGGTACAGCAGGGTGGGGGTGGGGAGGAGGAAAAGGGAATGCCAGTAGCACAGCTTTTACAATACTCCCTGTCAGATAATTCTAAAAGCAGCATAGCTTGTGGAGAAAGCTGTTCTCTTCTGCTTTCTTAGCTGGAGGTAAGGTGCCTTTGCTGGGAGTTAACACTGCGTAAGAGGGAAATAAGAGGAAAATAAATGACAAAAAATGCTGGAGCAGCAGCTGCCAGGGGAACCCGGTCTATTCTGATAATCAACTAACAGTAAGAAAAAGATTTTTTTTTCCCAAATGAACCTCCGCAAGAGCTATCTAATTAGAAATGTTGGCATTGGCCTTGGGAGCCTGAGCTTGCCTCTATGCTCAGCTCTGCCCCATGGCAGCAGCATACTGCATTACTAATGTGCCAAAGCGCTGCTGAACATGGAACAGAAATAAAGATTTAATCTGGATACATATTATGTATATATATTTAAAACTCAGTTTTTCTCTCTCAAAAAAATCTTCATTAGTGTAATGGACAAACCAAATTTTGGGAGGAATATACAGTTACAATATGCTACCAAGGAAGCATTCATCCATTAGCTATTATCTTTGAGAACTCATGGAGGATAGGAGAGATCCCAGAGGTCTGGAAAAGGGCAAATATAGTGCCTGTCTATAAAAAGAGGAACAAGGACAACCCAGGGAATTATAGACCAGTCAGCTGAACTTCAGTACCCAAAAAGATAATGGAGCAAATAAGCAAACAATCCATTTGTAAACACCTAGAAGAAAATAAGGCAATATTTAACAGTCAACAGTCAACATGGGTTTGTCAACCACAAATCATGTCAAATCAATCTTATATCCTTCTCTGACAGGGTAACAAGACATGTGGATATGTGGAAGCAGTAAATGTGATATCTCTCAACTTTAATAAGGCTTTTGATACTCTCTCACATGATCTTCTCATAAACAAACTAGAGAAATATAGCCTAGACCAGTGGTTCTCAAACTTAATCGATTGCACCCCCTTCTTTGTGTCTGTAGTAGTTTTTGTCCCTCTCACAAAAAGAGTACAAGTACCAATAAAAAAAATCAACATGCAACTCTCACTAAATATTAAAAACAGTAAGGCACTGATTCAAACACAGCCAACGATCCATTGTAACAAGAGCAAAAGCAAAACTGCGATTGTGGTCAATGCTTACAATTAAATGCGCACACTGTGTCACAGCAAATGGATTAACGCACAGGTGGCAATTACTTTGTATATGCAAGCTTAACAGAAATCCATCAAAATGCACAGTGCTTTTGGACAGTGCCATCTGAGGACGTGATGTCTGGAGGAATCAGCTTTGCTAGCTATTCACTGCTGTGGGTAAAATGTGCACAGAAAGATTTTTTTTAAAGCTTCTCACGCTCCTCCTTGCCCCTGAATACATTCCATGTCCCCCAGTGTAAGAACTTGTGCCCTAGACAAACCTACTATAAGGTGGGTGCACAACTGGTTGGAAAATCATACTCAGAGACTAGTTATCAATGATTCACAGTCAAGTTGGAAGGGCATATCAAGTGGAGTGCCAGGGGAATCTGTCCTGGGTCCAATTCTATTAAATATCTTCATAACTGATTTAGATAATGTCATAAAGAGTACACTTATAAAGTCTGAGGATGATTCCAAACTGGGAAGGGTTGCAAGTACTTTGGATTAGAATTTAAAATGATCTTGACAAACTGGAGAAATGGTCTAAAATAAATAGGGTGAAATTCAATAAAAGACAAATGCAAAGTACTATATTTAGGAAGGAATAATTAATTGCACACAAATCAAAAAAATGGGGGCTGCCAAAGCAGTACTACTAAAAAAAGGATCTGGGGAGTGGATGTGGAAAAAAAAATGAGTCAACAATGTAATGTAATTGCAAAAAAAAAAAAAGTAGTTTCTATGATGTATGGTATAAGTTGTAAGCAAAAAAAAACAAGAAGTAATCAGGGGCCAGTAGGATGTTTCGCCGATGCCGCCCTAGGCTTTCTCTTCTGCACCTCCCCCCCCCATCCCCCCCCCCCCCCCCCCCCCCCCCCCCAGCCCCCCCCCCCACCCACCCCCCTGCCCAGCCCCCCCCCTCCCTCCCCCTCTGCCCCACCCCCCCCCCCCCCCCCCATCCCTCTCCCGCCTCCACCGCCGCCACGCCCTGCTCTCCCTCCCCCCCCGCCCCAGGCGCTTGTGGCGCTGTGCTGCTTGGCACCGGGGGGAGCAGAGCACCTGGGAGCCCCTCTCCTGAGCCCTCTCCGACGCCTCACGCGCCCGCCTCCCAGGCGCCCAGTGCCCTTGCCCAAGGTGCCGCAGGTGGGCCAGGTGGGGAGGAGGAGGGCACGCGCCTGAGGCGGAGAAGGCGGAGCGGGGCGGGCGTGCATGCCTGCCGGCCCACCCCACCCTTACTTGCTGCAGGAGGCCTTCCCCGCGCCTCCCTGCCCCAGCTCCCTCCGCCTAAATGCTGGCGGCGACCGGGGTGGCCGAAGATCCTCAAGGATCAGTCTTGGACCTAATCTTATTTAATATTTTTACTAATGACCCGGCATAAAAAGTAGGAGTGTGTTAATACAGTTTGCTGATGATATAAGGTAGGGAGGCTCATCAATACAGAGGAGTACTGGAGTAGGATATAGGAAGAGGGTGGTTAAGCACTGGAATAAATTGCATAGAGAGGTTGTGGAATCTCTATTATTAGAGATTTTTAAGAGCAAGTTAGACAAACACTTGTCAGGGATGGCCTAGATAATACTTAGTCCTGCCATGAGTGCAGAGGACTGGCTACATGACCTCTCAAGGTCCCTTCCAGTCCTATGATTCTAAGATCTGGATGACCTTGAATGCTGAAGAAACAGAAATAGGATGAAATCTAATAATAATAAAGTGCAAGGTCATGCATATAGGATCTAATAATAAGATTTTCTGTTATAACTGGGGGCTCATCAATTGGAAGTGACTGAGAAGGGGAGAGATCTGGGTGTGTTGGTTGATCACAGGATGACAATCAGCCACCAGTGTGGTATGATTGTGAAAAAGGCAAATGGGATCCCAAAATGTATCAGGTGAAGCATTTCCAGTAGGGACAGAAAAGTATTAATGTAAGTAAAAGTAAGACTTCATCTGAAATTCTGTGTACAATTCTGGTTACCCATGTTCCAGAGAGATTAATTCAAACTAGAACAGACACAGAAAAGGGCAATCAGGATGATCAGGGGAATGGAGAGGTGACTAAAAGAGGTTGGCTTGTTTAACCTAGCAAAGGAGGTTGTTTAAGGGATACAGTTACTCTATATACATACATACATCTAGAGGGAGAGTAAAACACCAGGGAGAGTAAAAAGCTATTTAAGATAAAGGACAGTGTTGGTACAACAACAAATGGGCATAAACTGGTGATTCGCAAATTCAGACTGGAAATTAGAAGACAATTCAGAGGAGTGAGGGTCTGGAACAGCCACCCAATAGGAGTTGTGGGGGCAAACAACTTAGTTTTAAGAGAGAACTGGAAAAACTGCATAATGGGCTTGCTTGTGTGGGATGTGGAAGGCAGATAGATAACCCCCTTCCCTCCCAGTTTAAAGCTCTGTTTTTGGGGGGGGGCAAGATTTTCCCCCCCCCCCCCCATTCATCTTTTTTTTTTTTCTCCCCCCCTCGGGTTCTTTACCTGACTGGTTCTTGCTCATATGCCCAGGGTCTGACTGATCACCTTTATGGTGGGTAAGGAAAGAATTTTCTCCCAAGTCAGATTAGCAGACAGTGACCTACTTTTGCTTTTTTTTGCCCTCTGCTGCAACATAGGGTAGGATCATGGATATATCTCGTGCATCTTCCTGCCCTCAGCCACTGCAGGGGCCTCAGACACTGATGTACCTCAGTGCTCCTATTCTCTGCCTGTGGGTTTAATTTAGTGTGGTAATTAATTGATTGTAATTGTTGTGTTTTTTGGGGTTTTGTTTAGTGTTGTGTTGCCTGCACTATAGACACAGAGGTCAGGAATGATCTTCTGATCTCTCTGATCTTCTCTCACCTCTCCTCCTCCTCTCCACAGCCACACTGAGACCAGCAGGACACTCCAGCAGGCCACCCTGGTGCCCCACAGCCACTAACAGCCAATAGCAGCAAATGCAAATTCAGCCTGCAAGAGCCTCCTGTTCTCAAGATGGAAGAGAGCCCAGATACCTGTGCCCTCAGTGCATACAGCAGCATTGAACAGTGAGTGGAGGGATGGGAGCAGAGCATGCTCAGGGGGATGCAAATGCTTATAGCAAGAAAAAATCCAAAGATGCACAAGTGTAAACTATGTGTATTTTTGTGTGTGTATGTGCAAAAAACTTTTTTTTCTTTTAAAAATTTTTTTTTATTTGTTAAGATTTTCAAGAACCAGGCAACCGCCCCAACTGCCAGTGCAACCAAAGTGTGCAAGTGGGGAAGTGTGAAAGGCTCTCCCTATGGTTCCCTGGTTTCATTCTTGGAAATTTCTTCTTGTTTTTTCTGAAAACTTTCCATAATAGTTTAACCTGGGACAGACAGTTGGCATAGAAAATGGCATAAAAAATATTGTAAATAAATAAAAGCTTTAAGCAAAAAAGCAAAGTAAAAAAATGGGAAAGCACGGCAAGCATCTAACATATCATATCATATATATACAGTACATTCATATTGAAATCTTTCTTTACACTCTTTTTAGTTAATTTACTTACAGTTTATATACTGTTTATATATATTCAGTCTCTTTCATTCTGGTTTTCATTCCCCTTGGGGTCTGCAAACCTTGTCTGTCTGGTCCATAGAAGGTTGTCTAAAAAACACAGTGTTTTTGGGGACAACCTGTGGCCCATGGACTCCTTGGGATCCGCACACTTTGTGTAAGATTTTCAAATGGAGGTATGGACCCCTTTGGAATTTTTTAAGGGGTCCACAAACGAAAAAAGGATGAAAACCACTGCTCTATACTAGAAGAGGTCCTTTGTAAAGGTTTTCTAATGATATGTATCCAATGGTGAATAATTTAATTACAAAATCTAAAGAGCTACCTTGCCTTATGAAGGCAATTTTTCAGAAAATAATTATATTGGCCTCTTTATTAATATCATATAATAGAACTGCTCAAGATAGTTAAGACCAAAGCAGATTGTGAAGAACTTCAAAAAGATCTCACAAAACTAAGTGATTGGGCAACAAAATGGCAAATGAAATTTAATGTGGATAAATGTAAAGTAATGCACATTGGAAAAAATAACCCCAACTATACATACAATGGGGGGCTAATTTAGCTACAACAAGTAAGGAAAAAGATCTTGGAGTCATCGTGGATAGTGCTCTGAAGATGTCCACGCAGTGTGCAGAGGCGGTCAAAAAAGCAAGCAGGATGTTAGGAATCATTAAAAAGGGGATAGAGAATAAGACTGAGAATATATTATTGCCCTTATATAAATCCATGGTACGCCCACATCTCGAATACTGTGTACAGATGTGGTCTCCTCACCTCAAAAAAAGATATTCTAGCACTAGAAAAGGTTCAGAAAAGGGCAACTTAAATGATTAGTGGTTTGGAGAGGGTCCCATACAAGGAAAGATTAAAGAGGCTAGGACTCTTCAGCTTGGAAAAGAGGAGACTAAGGGGGGATATGATAGAGGTATATAAAATCCTGAGTGATGTGGAGAAAGTGGATAAGGAAAAGTTATTTACTTATTCCCATAATACAAGAACTAGGGGTCACCAAATGAAATAAAAGGAATTTTTCCTCACGCAGCGCAGTCAACTTGTGGAACTCCTTACCTGAGGAGGTTGTGAAGGCTAGGACTATAACAATGTTTAAAAGGGAACTGGATAAATTCATGGTGGCTAAGTCCATAAATGGCTATTAGCCAGGATGGGTAAAGAATGGTGTACCTAGCCTCTGTTCGGCAGAGGATGGAGATGGATGGCAGGAGAGAGATCACTTGATCATTGCCTGTTAGGTTCACTCCCTCTGGGGCACCTGGCATTGGCCACTGTCGGTAGACAGATACTGGGCTAGATGGACCTTTGGTCTGACCCGGTACGGCCATTCTTATGTTCTTAACTCACAGCCTAGAAAATGTTAGCATCCTCTTAAACATTAGGCTGATAGAAGGGGGTATTAACAAGGATTAATACAATTAAATTAAGAAAAGAGAAATGTAGGACACACATTCCAGACAATGATATCTAATGGATTGTGGAACAGGCTCACTAAAGAATTGGTGGAACCTCATCACTTGAGACAATAAGAGCTAGAATTGCCAAAATACTAATAATGTACTGTAGGGAATAAATCTGCACTCCCGGGGTTGGACTGGCTAGTCTATTAGGTCTTTTCCATAGATTCGGTGATTATTTTCAGTAGGAAGCAGAACATCTCATAAATACCAAACACATCCCCTCTTTTCCTTTCTTGTGTTTCTTTAAGATATCTGAGGAAGGCTGAGTAGAAGACGATCACATTATCACAATTAAATCTCTCCAATCTGATGAGGCGGCCTCTATAAGGGCCGGATCCTATGAGGTGCTGAGCATTTCCTCCAGCAAGGTACTGAGCACGCTAGCTCCATTGATGTTAATTGGAGTTGAAGGTGCTCTGCACCTTGCAGTAGGTACTCAAAACATTGCATGATTGGGTCCCATATCTCTACATTGGCATTGTCTATGTGAATGAGGGAAAGATGTGGTGAGATGGAAAAGGGTAGCAAAAGACTGTGAGAAAAAAAGACAAAGTCAGATATGTTAAATATTCAGACCATTTTCTTTATTAGCCAGGAATATGTATTCTCATCTCAAAGATACACTACTGCAATCCTTACAGTAAAAAAGTTTTGCACTGATAAATTATATTTGCCGATACCTCTTTTATGGAAAATGGCACATCAAATAAATATGATTTTTCCACTACAATTTTACTAAAAAGTATTAATTCTGTTTTTGCCATTTTTAAAAAATTGGCAGGCCTGCCGCTTCTCACCTAGTCCTCCAGAACCTTAATAATCATCATCATCATCATCATAATATGAACAGGAATTTCTCCTGATTCTGTTATCAGAGGGGTAGCCGTGTTAGTCTGGATCTGTAAAAAGTGACAAAGAGTCCTGTGGCACCTTATAGGCTAACAGACGTATTGGAGCATAAGCTTTCGTGGGTGAATACTCACTTCGTCAGATGCATGTCATCATCATGCATCTGACGAAGTGAGTATTCACTCACGAAAGCTTATGTTCCAATATGTGTGTCTATAAAGTAACACAGGATTCTTTGAGTCAGACATGGTGTGAAAGGCAAAGCTGAACTGCCATGTGACTTCCCGCTGATGCACTCCGACAGACACTCACAAGTACAATATCTAAATATTTTGTAAGGCCATCATGAACGGACCTATACTTTTCCCCTTCAACGCTGTCAGCATAAATCCAGAAAACCATGACTCAACCTGAAGAACAAATTGCTGGCTTCACCAACACAGGCAAGACAATCAAAACGAGTCTTATAGATCAATAAATCTATTAGAATGGGTCATTTGAACCACCTACTGATTTCTTTGTTGTGAGGGATTTTGCAGTGGTTTAACACTGAGCTAAGACAACCACTGAGTCATCTCATTGTCTTTCTTAGGAGGTTCCCTGTACAGTGTACTTAAGATATTTCAGCAACCTCTGTAGTCCTTCGAAGGATAAACTAGGGCAAAGAAAAAAGAAGATTTTGCTTTTTGTGAAAAGGAATTTCTTCTTCCTTAAACTCAAAATTTATTTAAAAAGAATTTTTAAAAAAACGTTAATTATAGAGCACTGAAACTCATTTGACCAATACAGCAGAGGACACACTAACATTAAGCACCTCTATTACCAAATAACAAGCCCAATTCTGCACTCAGTTATGTGTGTGTAACCTCCATTGACTTTGATAGCATTTACTCCCAAGTACGTGATGGTAAAACTGGGGTCATCCAACTTGTGTGGCTCCAAGCAGCAGAAATTTCATATTCAAGACTGCTTCCAGTCTTCCATGTTTTCAGATAACATGCAATAATTATCAATAGAAAGTTTTGCCACTGACTTCAAATGGAGTATGTGTGGGTCCCTATAGTGGAAAAACACCAGTTACTTCAAATACCTTGCTCCCAACATTTCCCTGTCCTGCTCCATCTTCAATCTAGGTAAGAAAGTCAGACAGTTACTCTATTTATTCCATCAACAAAGCCTGTGCTTTATTAGCAAGAGGCTATCACAAACAGCCAAGTTCTCCATACAACTCCAGGAACCAATCTCAATATAGGCACAAAATTTTGGGACATACCATTACAACACTAACTGTAAAGAGGAAGGGGATTAAAATAACATACACCTCTACCTCGATATAACGCTGTCCTCGGGAGCCAAAAAGTCCTACCGCACTATAGGTGAAACCCCGTTATACTGAACTTGCTTTGATCCACCAGAGTGCGTAGTCCCCCCCCACCCTGGAGCGCTGCTTTACCGTGTTATATCCGAATTTGTGTTATATTGGGTCACGTTATATTGAGGTAGAGGTGTATTTCTTTGTTCACAAAACATACAAATGACTCTGTTTTTCTGTGCTTCAATTTATATTTATAAGCGCTCCTCTAACTACACCACTACCTCGATATAACACCACCTGATATAACACGAATTTGGATATAATGCGGTAAAGCAGTGCTCCGGGGGGGAGGGGGGCTGTGCACTCCGGTGGATCAAAGCAAGTTCAATATAACACAGTTTCACCTATAATGCGGTAAGATTTTTTGGCTCCCAAGGACAGCGTTATATAGAGGTAGAGGTGTATTATTTTCTGGCAGCTCAAAGACAAGCTCACCTATGGTTCATAGTGCAGCAGAATCTCACTAATTCTAACTAATGACTTGGAACAAGTGAATAATACAGGAAGAAGCAAACACAATGAATCACAAACTGTACTTTGTTCATCTGTTTTTGCATCTGTAGTTTAGTTGTAATTCTTTATGATAAATCTTAGTAATATGAGATCTCACAACAGAACTCTGCTATTACATTTTATGGAGCTGCCATTTTAGCGGGTAGATTATCAAGTGGAGGACCTGATTTAGGGGCAGGGGACCACCTGGGGTGCTGTTTTTGTTGTTAGCAACAAAAGAGAAAATAGAATGTTTGAAGTAAAATGTTTCAGGTAGTCCATACATGGATTCATTTTTCACTAACCTCCTAGAATATTCTGGACCTTTGTAGAATCTTATGAGAACTACATGTTCCTTGAACCTCTTAGAATCTTGTCAGCCATGCCCTCACGGGTATAAGGGGTGGGGCATCACCAGTCAGTCAGTGAGATACAAGACTGAAGTGAAGTGAAAGCCCAGCTGCGATACCGTGAATCTTCTTTTATTGTGTAATTGTGAAAGTGTACTTATGTATTAAGATTTGAAAAGTGTAAGTAGCAACTAATAAAGGACATATTTAATGAGAAGCCAGAGATATCTATTGAACCCCTATCTACGCAACAATATAAAAGAAATACTATTACTACTCTTGCCATGCTTAACACATAATGTTTGATGACTTTTTAAGACTGCAGAACACAGACATTTGTTCTCCCTAATACTGTCTGTTTCCGCCGTAGAAAATAAAAGATGCCCCTGAAGAATCCCTCAGCAGCTCAGTATAGGAAGCAAAAAGCTCAGCTGCAATCTACTTTGCAGCAAGGGACAAATTTGATGGAAAAATATCTGAAACAGAACAACGTAGACTAGGCTTCAGGCAGTAGCGATTGCCCCAGTGCAGAATAAATTGAGGAGCAAAGTGTAAATTATGGAAGTCTTATTGTTAAGGAATTAGCAGATTTACCTGAAGATAAAGAATGGAAATGTGAGGAAAGTGATGGAGAATTATCTAGTTTTTCTGGCGGTGTAAAGGAATGATGATAAAGAAGAATGTGGCTCACATGAAAAGGAGAGTAATGACAGAAAAAAATCTGGTTTACAGGAAAAGGAGAAAAATTATAAATAAGAATCATGCTTGCATGATGACAAAAACAGCAATGAGAAAAACTGCACACCACAAATCGATACATCAAATCCTGCTGTATGGGTAGCAATCCTAAACTCTGCCAATATTATAAAATTATGAATGACCAGGCAAAATCAAGGATATGATATTTCCAGTAAATGAGCAGAAGCAACATTTTTCTAAGTCACGCTGCAAAAGAATGCTTGAGAATGGTGAGAAACTGAATTGGCGTTGGCTAGTTTACTTGAAATCAACTGACAAAGTGTTTTGTTTTTATTGCAAAATATTTAACAAGAACGCCAAATCATAGCTTGAACTTTCTGGGTACAATTATTGGCATAATTTAGCTGATGCTCTGAAGCAACATGAAAAGTCACCCAGCCATTTTACGGCCTACTCCAAATGGATGGAGGTAGAGTCCAGACTCAAGCTGAATAAATGCATAAACACAGAAAACCAGTGCATTATTAATATAGAAAACCAGCACTGGAGGAACGTGCTCAAGCATCTCATCTCAATTACCCTCTTCCTTGCAAATAATAATGTGGCTTTCCAAGGCTTATTGGATAAGTTGTTCACTGAACATAATGGCAATTTCCTCGGCTGGTAGAGTTCCTTGGGAAATATGAAGATGTCATGTGTGAGCACCTACATCAAGTAGATCATAAAGAAGCTATGGACCATTACTGCAGCAAAACAATTCAAAACAAGTTGATTGACCTTATGGCAAGGAAGGTGCTTGATGACATATTGATGCGCCTTGACAAAGTGAAGTACTACACCATAATAATGGACTGCACTCCCATTAGTCACAGTATCATTTACAGATGTCATTTACAGTAAGATTTGTTGATGATGAGGATGGCTGCATCCAAGTAATGGAACACATTATCTGTTTTTGGTCTGTGGATGACTCTATTGGAAAAGGCCTAACAGAACTGTTTATGAACATTTTGAATGAGAATAAAATAAAGCTTCAGTACTGCTGCAACCAAGACTACAACAACAGTGTGAACATGAAGAGAAGAAACACTGGCATCCAGGCAAGGATCCTTGCACTGAATCCAAGAGCTTTCTTCATGCCTTGTGGCTGCCATTCCCTCAACCTGGTTGTATCGGATGCAGTGTCATCTTCTTTAGAATCAATATCTCTCTTCAGAGTACTGCAAAGGATATATGTCCTGTTTTCAGCATCAACTATCAGGTGGAAGATCCTCAAGGACCATGTTACAAATCTGACCATGAAGCCACTAAGTGACACTCACTGGGAGAGCCACATTAACAGTATAAGGCCAGTGAGGTACCAAGTGACTGAGGTTTACAACGCCCTGATGGAATTGGCGCAGTTGAGTAAAGCCGAGGCATTCAAATTTCTAGTCTCAATTGTTGTTTGATATCCTGTTCCAAGTAAACACTGTAAGCAAGGCATCAGAAACTCCGTCAATGGACATCGTGACCACTACTACTTTGCTGAGAAGCTGCCTTGATTTTGTTGTGTATTACAGAGACAACGGATTTGAAGATGCCATCACTGCTGCCAAAGAAACGGCAGAAAACTTAGGAGTTCAGCCTGTCTTCAAGGAAACCCATGTTCATCGGATGAAGAAACAGTTTGGTTACAAGGGCAGAGATGAGGTGACAGGAAGCTCAGAAGAAAAATTAAAGAGAGAGTTTTTTTGCTCACTCATTGACACTGCTCAAGTGTCCAGTGAAGAAAGTTTGGACAAATGAAGCACCACAAAAAGATCTGGGGTTTTTTGTATGACCTTAATAAGCTACTGGCAGACAGGAAAATGCTCTTGCAACAATTATACAGACCTTTACCAGATGCTGACACACGGGGAATGTTCAGACGACAATGATAAAGACCTCTACGTCGATTTGGACAACATCCACCACATTTTGCAACCTGAGAAGTACTCTCTACTCCAAGTTCTCCAATTCATTCATGATGCAGAACTGAAAAACACTTTTCCTAATATGTGGATAGCTCGGGGATTCTGCACATGCTGAAGGTCACAGTCACGAGTGGTGAGTGCAGTTTTTTGAAGCTCAGGCCCATTAAAACATATCTTCGATTGACGATTACAATGAGAGACTGACATTGCTTGATATTTTATCGCTCAAAAATGCCATTGGCCAGTCTTTGACTCTCTCTGACACTGTGCTTCAATTCGTGAGGGCAAAGGCAAGAAAAGCAACCTTTTGAACTAAAGGACTAGGATTAACATTCTAAGGCTATCACCTACTGTAACACTATTTAATACTGGTCCACCCAATGTTGGTGCACAGTTCAATTTACTGATGTTAGTCCATTTCGGTTATTCTTAAAATGAAAAGGTTTCTATAAGCTTAGAGGAAATGATTTTTTTTAATTTGCTTATATATGGCATGAATAGATACAGATTTACAGATCCTAGCATGCAAATGTATCATCTTACATGACAGGAATAAATCATGCATGCAAATTGTGCATCAAAGTCATGAAATGGACTACAAATGCAATAAAAAAATATAGGTATTCAAAAGTTTTACAAATGGACGGGATGGCGCCAAAGACACTCCTTGCCTGAGGTACCATGATCTAGGGCCAGCCCTGATCAAGTGTACCGGTTAGCAAGGTTCTACATCCCAGTACTTGGTAGCACCGAAACAATACGGGAGTGCATTTTATAATATGGTAATGAGACAGGTAAGGGAGGGCTGATAAATATATTCAAGGGATATCTTTTTACTAGCTCTGTCCTACTTTTCAAGCTCTTAGTATATTAGTAATGTTATTCTCTACCTAACCTTCAGCAGATGGCATGGTTTCCTTCTGTCCTTTCAGTCTTTGTAGCATGGCTAATAAGTTCTGGGTTTGAGCAGCTTAGACCTCAGGCTAATACTATGCTGGAATCAATTATGCAAAACCCATTCATTTTGATACAATGTACTGAACTGCTTCTTTCACTGCAAATAGGATAGTTGTTTGGGGTTTGGTTTTTTTATCATTACAATTTCCTCATCCATGGCCAAAGTTGGCACCCTTCTGTTAAGTACATTGCCTCTTGCCTACGAGGCAGTTCTCACTTCCAGTTTAATCAAACACCGTTTGAAATATCAGTAGCAACAAAAGGTGGAGACGTTAATATTTATAGCATGAATTTAAGATGCAATGAGATTAGGGGCCAAATTCATGAAGTATTTAGATTAATAAATTTGGTCATGAATGACTAGCGAAGTTAAAGACAAGAAAACTCTTTAAGGCAGAAAAAAAGAACAGCACGGATTAAGAGGCACGCCTTCTCAGGCAAAAAATGGATAGGTAAGATGGAACATTATCTATTAACAGGGAATTGTTATTTGCTTTGTGTCTAATGTATGTAGAAACACACATACATCCTGCTAACCATCCCCATATGTTTCTCTGAGCTTTGTACTGTCCTAAAGTTTTTTGGTTATGTTTCTCTTTAATTTTTTTCATATTCAAGTGGCATTAACTATCTATGGAGTCCTGTCAAATGTCTGCTTCATTTTTTGTATGATATATTATCTAATTCACTGGCAGACATGGCACAGCATATAAAAGGATGTACTGTATATATTGCCCAAAATAACCAAAAGTAAAAACAGAACAGTAAAGGATTACTAAACACACAAGACAGTTAATTGGGACAGTGCTTTGTGAAAGCATGTGAATTATGACATGCTGTAGTTTGTCATATTACAAAAGTACATTTCCACATATCACTCTAGAACATCAAATTTTGCCTTATTCCATCGAGAGTAAATGGACAGGCATCAAAGGCTTTATAGGAACCAGTAAAAAAGGAAAATCATTAATCAAACATTTTCTCCTGACTCAGATGTTGGCAGGGAGTTAAACTGATAGTATGCTGCTCCTCTCCCCTGTATTTCCAGGTTGGAGTGGGAAAGGATACTTTCATATCACTGCCACTGGCAATAATATTTTCAAACTCATGGATGACAGGAGAGGTCCCAGAAGACTGCAGAAGGGCTAATGGAGTGCCCATCTTTAAAGGGAAAAAAGGAGGAGCTGGGGAACTATAGAAAGTCATCTTGACCTCAATACTTAAGAAGCTAATAAAGCAATGTAGAAAACATTCAATTTGCGAATACCTGGAGGATGAAGGGGTAATCACTAGCAGCCAGCATGAATTTACTAAGAATAAATCATGCCAAACCAACTTGATTTCCTTCTTTGAAAGGGTAACTCGTTTAGTGGATAGTAGGAATGCAGTGGACATAATATACCTCGACTTCAGCAAGGCTTTTGACGCAGTCCCACATGACATTCTGATAAGTAAGCTGGAGAAATGTGGCTTGGCGGAACTACCATTAAGTGGATACATAACTGGTTAAAAACTGCAAACAAATGGATTGATCTCAGATTGGAAAGAGGTCCCAAATGGGATTCCACACAGATCTGTTCTGGGTCTGGTGTTGTTTAACATCTTTATTAATGACCTGGATGTAGGTATAGAGAGCATACTGATCAAATTTACAGTTCGCACCCCAGCTTTGTGTTATTGCCAATACTTTGGAGCAGGGGTGGCCAACCTGAGCCTGAGAAGGAGCCAGAATTTAGCAAGGTACATTGCCAAAGAGCCACAGTAATACGTCAGCAGCCCCCCAACAGCTCCATACCCTCCCCCCGCCCCCGGTCCCAACGCATCCCAATCAGCTCTTTTGTGGTGTGCAGGAGGGTCTGGGGGGAGGGGGAGGAGCAAGGGCATGGCAGGCTCGGGGAGGGGGCAAAGCGGGAGCAGGGCCTGTGGCAGAGCCAGGCGGTGAGCAGTGAGCACCCACCGGCACACTGGAAAGTTGGCGCCTGTAGCTCAGGCCCCAGAGTTGGTGCCTATACAAGGAGCCGCATATTAACTTCGGAAGAGCCACATGTGGCCCCAGTGGCTTTGGAGGATAGAGCTCAAAATTCAAAAGGATCTTGATAAATTGGAGAACTGGGCTATAGACAACAAAATTAAATTTAACAAAGACAAATATTAGGCACTACACCTAGGGAAGAAAAACAAAATGCACAAATACAGGATGGAGGATAACTGGTTTGGCAGCAGCACAGTTGAGAAGGATCTGGGAGTTGTGGTGGATCACAACCTCAACATGAGTGAGCAATGTGATGCTGTTGCAAAAAAAAGCAAATGCAATTTTAGGTTGCATTAGCAGTTGCAGAGCATGCAAATCATGGGAGGTGATAGTACAATTCTACTTGGCGCTGGTTAGGCCTCAGCTGGAGTACTGTGATCAATTTTGGTCACCAATATAGAAAGGATGTGGAGAAACTGGAAAGGATACAGAGATGAGCAACAAAGATGACCAAAGGGATTGAGTGCAAGCCATATGAGCTAAGGCTGAAGGAACTGGGTATGTTTAGTTTGGAAAAGCGGAGATTAAGGGGGGACACGATAACAGTTTTCAAATACTTGAAAGACTGCCATAAAAAAGATGGAGAAAAGTTGTTCTCTTACTACAGAGGACAGGACAAGAGGCAATGGGTTCAAACTACAGCATAGATTTAGATTAAATCGCAGGAAAAACTTCCTAACTGTCAAAATAGTAGGACAATGGAACAGACTGCCTACGGAGGTTGTGGAAGCTCCTCCACTGGAGGTTTTCAAAAGGAGACTGGATAGCCATCTGTTTTGTATGGTTTAGACAACAAATCTCGCATCTAGATGACCCTTGTGGTCCCTTCTCTGTCTGTGGTGCTATGATTCTATCCTCTCATATAATAGGGTGGGGTAGGGAGTGCCTCACTCTCAACTTGCCAAAGCCCAAATGTGTGACACAGACCCAAAATGAGAGAGAGAAGACCATTTTTCTGGCAGGACGCTTTAAACAGTGGCACTTCACTATTATTTCTTATAAACTCAGTTTAATTATTCTACACTACTGATGTAAATAATTTACAATATTAAAAGTGATAACATTATATTTGAGTATAGTATAGGTAAATGTGTCTTTCATAAGGAAGGGCAGTGGAGTTAATTGGGGGAGTGTAGGAATAGCACTCCATAAACATCATGGGCCTGATTTCAAGGAATTTGTAGGCCCACAATTTTACAGGAGTAATACATGCATGCTTAGAACATGCACTTCTGAATATGCAAGAGCACATGGCTATTTAGAGTTTTATTTAGCCATGTGCATGTAAACAGATGTGCAGTAGTGCATTAACAAATGAGAGCTTAGAAACTTTCTGGAAAAGAGGCACTAACTGACCAATCAGACCTTTACAAGGAACTAGGTTATACAGAACTATCTCTCACCCCAACTTTATGAGAACTTCTATACAGTTCAGCTTAAATGTCCATGTAATAAGCACTGTGCTCACTCTCATTTTCTGCTTTGCTGCTGAGACACTAGCTTACCAGTACTTTCAAAACTTGTTTCTTCCTCATCTCCCAGCCTCCCCCCACCACTTTCAATTCAATCTCTAAATGCAACAATCATTAAAAACAATGAGTATGTCTGGCGCAAGAAAACGTGCCTTGATTATTAACTATTCATTAAGTACCTGGCACTGTATCCATAATATGGGATGCTGACATGAAAAGAAAAGCTTTAGAGCTCATTGAAAAGTACAAGCTTTTCCATATAAAAGAGTTAAAAGGGGGACCTTTGTCTGACACATAACAGGAGGCAAAGTCCTTTGTGGTGATGTTGATAGTCTCATCATTTGTGTAAGCTAATTCTCCTGTTTAGATACCACCTTTTCCAAATCACAGATAAATTAACTCAACTTTAGCTAATGTGGTAATGATTTGTAGTGAGTGGCAGAAATTCCCCTCTAATTATGCATGAATTGATGTGTGATTTCCTAATGAGCTTAAGTGAAGAAATCATTATTTTGTGATAAATGCTTTATTTCTTAAAATGCTAGTAACACATTTCTAATAAATTTAATCAAGCTACTCTCACTCATGTAGCATTTGCAATTATTAAATATGCAGACTTATATACTGCCTTATTGCTTTGGTTGATTGCAGGATGTTAAAGTTCAGTGTTTCATAAACAAGCCCATAACAATTCATAGCCCCCACACCCACCCCAACCATGAATTATTTCATTTTGAAGTTCATTCATATTCTGTGGAGATTTCATGCCTTATTAGAGGCAGAATTCTTTTGCCATTTATTTATGAATGTACACATCAGTAAATGAAGTCAAATGTAAATTTTGGTGTACACCTCATTCTTTGAGATGTCAGCTGAGGCAGAGCAGATCACCACAAAAAAAAAAAGCTTATAATTGGAATTCCCTTTAAAAAAAATCCTGGAGGCTCAGATCATCTTAGTCCACTAAAACATCTGTTCTCTGTACCCCTGCTCCTTCAGCTTGCATTGCAGGAATTCACTGGAACATGCCACTTATGTGGAAGTCACATTACTATAGGAGCCTTGGGCTCAGAAAAATCAGAAACTTCCTAGAATTATATGAAAGCTTCTTGTCCCATGGACTTTTCACTTTGGCTAATTCAGACTTTCCCCTTCCCTATTTATCTTTTCAAAAGAGAATTATCCCCCTAGGGATGGGCAGTCTCACCGAAGCTCACTCCACCAAACCCAAAACAGCTGCAGACCTGGTTATTCCACACCTATGAATTGCCCCACTAAAAATGGCCAGTGGAAACCTCCCACAGTCCCATCTAAGCTATTCTGAGTTTCTCAAATGGGTTAGCAACTCAACTGAAGTGTATTTGCCTAGCCATTACCAACACTGAGCTTCAGCCTAGCATGAAGGGTAAACCTTCAGCTCTGCCCTTTTTCAGAGTCCTGCCTGCCACCTTCAACAATTCTTACATTAGAGCTTCATATGAAAAAACCCTACAGGGGCAACTGGGGCTCCTAACAGGCATCTGTCTTGATATTCCATACCTGGAGGAGACTTTTGTTCAATTCCTCATAAGAAATAAGGTTATTCTGGAGAGAAAGAAAATTGAATCCAAGATTGGGGAGAAGTACAGAGTGCTAAGCGCGGTCCTGTGGAATATCTCGGGCACAGTGAGGCCTTCCTTAGAATGCTAGTTTTCTGTTCTAATTCTGAACAGCCCAGCTAACAGAGATGTTCATTAGAACCAGTGATGAGCTGCCAAAATATTAACAACCGGTTCCCTCCTCCTCACCCCACGAGGGGGTCATGCCCCCCCCCTGGGACCCCTGCCCTATCCACCCCCTTCCCTGTCCCCTGACTGCCCCCTGCCACCCCATCCAACCCCTTCTCTCATTCCTGATGGCACCCCGGGACCCCTACCCCATCCAACCACCCCTTCCCTCTGTCCCCTGACTGTCCCTGGAATCCCTACCCCTAACGGCCCCCCACCGCCCCATCCAACCCCTGCTCCTTTCTGACTGCCCCCCCGGGACCCTTGCCCCCGTTCAATCCCCCTGTTCCCTGCCCTATGACCGCTCCGACATTAATCCCCTCCCCAACTCCCCTGCCCTCTATCCAACACCCCCTTTCTGCTCCCTTACCATGCTGCCTGGAGATGGGGGCCCAGCTGGGCTGGGACCGGGGCTGGGACCGGAGCCACCCGGCTGAGGTCGGGGCCGGACCCAGGGGCCGGGCAGGAGCCGCGTGGGTCGGGCAGGAGCCGCGCCACCCGGCTGAGGTCGCGGCTGGACCCGGGGGGCAGGAGCCGCGCTGCCTGGCCCCCAGGTCCGGCAGCGACCTTGCCGGGCGGCGCGGTGCCTGGAGCCCTCCTCCAGCCCCCGCCCCCCGGCCCCAGCTCAAGCTCACCTGGTGGAAGCCGCTGCTTCTTTCTCAGCCCTTCCAGGCTTCCCACTCGAACGGCTGATTCGCAGGAAGCTGGGAAGGGGGAGGAGAAGCCGGAGGAGCTTCAGAAGAGAAGGCAGAGGCGGAGTGAGGTGAGCTGGGGCCGGGGGAAGGGTAGGGAGCTGCTAGAGCTTTTGTTAAATTTAAAAGCCCTTTTGGAACTAGTTGTCCCTCGAGGGACAACCGGTTCTAAACGGGCTTCTAAATTTAACAACCGGTTCTCGTGAACCGGTGGGAACCGGCTGCAGCTCACCACTGATTAGAACTGTAAGGCCTGGTCTACACTAGGCGCACACTAGAGGCACCTTATATCGATTTTAATGGCTCTTTAAATCGGTTTCTGTACTCCTGCCCGACGAGAGGAGTAGCGCTAATATCGGTATTAACATATCGGAATAGGGTTAGTGTGGTATTGGCCTCCGAGCTATCCCACAGTGCACCACTGACCGCTCTGGACAGCATTCTCAACTCGGATGCACTGGCCAGGTAGACAGGAAAAGCCCCGCGAACTTTTGAAATTCATTTCCTGCTTCGACAGCGTGGAGAGCTCATCATCACAGGTGACCACGCACAGCTCATCAGCACAGTTAACAATGCAGTCTCCTGAGAATCGAAAGAGAGCCCCAGCATGGACCGCTCGGGAGGTACTGGATCTGATCGCTATATGGGGAGAGGATTCAGTGCTAACAGAACTGCGTTCCAAAAGACGAAATGAAAAAGTATTTGAAAGAATTTCTAAGGCTATGACTGCTAAAGGCCACAGCAGGGACTCCGTGCAGTGCAGAGTGAAAGTTAAGGAGCTCAGACAAGCCTACCAGAAAACCAAAGAAGCAAATGGAAGGTCCAAACATGCCGCTTCTATGATGAGCTGCATGCAATTTTAGGGGCTCCTGACTGTGGATTCCGAGGTGGGGTTGTAATCTCTGCCATGTCTGAGGATTATGCAGACGGGAAGATGAAGAGGAAGAAGAAGAGGAAGAAGCAGCCAGGAGCTTTTATCACCCTGACGGAATTACCCTGCTCCCAGCCCTCACAAGCAACTATTGCAGAGAATGACGCCCTGGAAGGGAGCTCTGGTGAGTGTACCTTTGCAAATAGCAAACAGTGTTTTTTAAGCAAGCCTTTTTTAATGATTGATTTGCCCTGAGGACTTGGGATGCATTAGTATAGTTACTTAGAAAAGTTTGTTAACATGTCCGGGGATTGAGAGGAAATCCTCCAGGGACATCTCGATGAAGCGCTCCTGTAGGTACTCCAGAAGCCTTTGCAGAAGGTTTCTGGGCAAGGCATCCTTGTTCTGCCCACCGTGGTAGGACACTTTACCATGCCATGCATGTAGCAAGTAATCAGGTATCATTGCGTGGCAAAGCATCGCAGCGTATGGTCCCGGGACTGCTGGCATTCAAGAAGCATCCGCTCTTTATCTTGTTCTGTTATCCTCAGCAAAGTGATATCGTTCAGGATAACCTGGTTAAAAATCAGGAATTTAAGTAAGGGGGGTGGCCATTTTTCTACTGGGTTCGTGGAATGCAGCAGCTTAAAAACACTTTCCTGCGGAGGGGGTGAAATGCCGATGATCTTTTCTGTTTGGTCACCGGACAAGCAGTGGGTGGGGGAGGAAGGTTGTTGATTAGCAGGAGCTAGCGTGGTATTAGCCATGCGTTGGGAGGGTAAATCACTGAGACAGTGGCTTACCATGGCCGCATGCAAGCTGAATCCTGATGCCTGGACCTGTGACTGTGAGATCTGTAACCCCAGAGATGCAAGCAGTCACTATTAAGATGAAAAATGCGACCTTGTAGGAAATCACATGTGCTATGTAAGGTGAATAGTGCTTTTCACTGTGAAAGAGTATAACCATTGTTCTGTAAAATGTATCTTTCTAAATATTTATCTCCCTCATGCAGCTGCTCCTCCATCCCAAAGGCTAGCACAGATAAGGCGGAGGAAAAGAAGACGCGAGATGAGATGTTCTCAGATATTTTATGAAAGAGCTCATCTGAATGAGTGGAAGGACGTGGTTTCAAATTACAGGAAAGAGGCCAGTGAACGTGAGGACAGGAGGGATGAACGTGAGGACAGGAGGGACAACCGAGATGAGAGGTGGCGGCAGGAAGACCGGCAGGAAAATCAGCGGTGGCGGCAGGAAGATCAGCGGTGGCGGGATGCAACTCTGGGGCTGCTGCGGGATCAAACTGACATGCTTGTGGAGCTTCAGGAACGGCAGCAGGATCACAGAGTGCCGCTGCAGCCCCTGTATAACCACCCTCCCCTCACCATGTTCCTTAGCCTCCTCACCCAGACGGGAGGCTCCCTCCACCCCGTGGACAGCCCAACCAGAAGGATGCCGTTACTCTGAATTTTTTTAATGGCCTTCTCCATCCCTCCTTTCCTCCTCCCAAAGCACACCCTTACTTTTTATAATGAAAAATAAAGAATTCATGCTTTTTAAATGAGAGTGACTTTATTTGCATAAGTAAGCTGTACTCGAAGGGGGAGGGGGAGTTGCTTACAGGGACTGAGTCAATCAAAGGGTTGGGTGTTCATCAACAAACACAGCAGTCACACTGTACCCTGGCCATTGATGAAGCTCGTTTTCAAAGCTTCTCTGATGCGCACCGCTTCCTGGTGTGCTCTTCTAATCTCCCTGGTGTCTGGCTGCGCGTAATCAGCGGCCAGGTGATTTGCCTCAGCCTCCCACCCCGCCATAAAGGTCTCCCTTACTCTCACAGAGATTGTGGAGAATACAGCAAGCAGCAATAACATAGGGGACATTGGTTTGGCTGAGGTCTGAGCGAGTCAGTAATGTCAAATGCACATTCCACCACCATTCTGCACTTGCTCAGCCTGTAATTGAACAGATCCTGACCACTGTCCAGGCTGCCTGTGTATGGCTTCATGAGCCATGGCATCAAGGGGTAGGCTGGGTCCCCAGGATAACGACAGGCATTTCAACATCCCCAACTGTTATTTTCTGGTCTGGGAAGTAAGTCCCTTGCTGCAGCCGTTTAAACAGAGTAGTGCCTGGCCATCCGGATGTTTGTGAAACGTGATCCACCAGTGCTTGCAGCATCATTGAAAAGTACCCTTCCGGTTTACATACTGGGTGCCCTGGTGCTGCGGTGCCAAGATAGGGATATGGGTTCCATCTATCGCCCCCCCACAGTTAGGGAATCCCATTGCAGCAAAGCCATCCACTATGGCCTGCACGTTTCCCAGAGTCACAACCTTCGTAGCAGCAGCTTAGTGATTGCTTTGGCTACTTGCATCACAGCAGCCCCTCAGTAGATTTTCCAACTCCAAATTGATTCCCGACTGACCGGTAGCTGTCTGGTGTTGCAAGCTTCCACAGGGCTATCGCCACTCGCTTCTCTACTGTGAGGGCTGCTCTCATCTTGGTATTATGGCGTTTCAGGGCAGGGGCAAGCAAGTCACAAAGTTCCATGAAAGTGCCCAAAGTTTCGCAGCCACTGGGAATCGTCCACACCTGCAACACAATGCGGTCCCACCAGTCAGTGCTTGTTTCCGGCCCAAAATCGGCGTTCAATGGATAGAATCTGCCCCATTACCATCAGGATCTCCAAAGCGGTTTGAGATAATTCTGTGTCCACGTCCTCATCACTGTCATCGCCGCTGCCGTATCCGCCTCTTACTGTCCTGGTTCAGCATATACTGCACGAGTGCGCGAGGTGTTTAAAACATCCACGATTGCGGTATGGAGCTGAGCAGGGTCCATGCTTGCTGTGCTATGGCGTCTGCACGGTTCACCAAGCAAAGGGCGCGGTTGTCTGCCGCTGTCAGGGAGGGAGGGAGGGGTGAGGCTGTACCCAGAACCAAATGATTTTTGCCCCATCAGGCACTGGGATCTCAACCCGGAAATGCCAAGGGGCGGGGAGGCTGGGAACTATGGGATAGCCCACAGTGCAATGCTCCAGAAATCGACGCTAGCCTCGGACCGTGGACGCACACCACCGATTTAATGTGTTTAGTGTGGCCACGCACACTCGATTTTATAAAATCTGTTTTACAAAACCGGTTTATGCAAATTCGGAATAGTCCCGTAGTGTAGACGTACCCTAACTGACAAGAAGATCTCTCATTTGTGAAATACACAAAGATGTTCAACCTCAAGGTGGGACAGGCTGAGTTGTTTTAAACTCAAGTTATCAGGAAACAAAGCAGACATTTCTGAGCTAAATTCATATTAGCATTTCTATAAAGTAAGGAAAGTGGCTCAGAATTACTATTACTTCACTTAAGGTTACTATACCATACCACTGGTGCATAATTACAAATACATTGATTTTACTTTGAACATAATGTCTTTTTAGTGTACTCAAGACCCACTGATCTGATGTTTGGAAAGCATTTTACATATGTGTCAGATATGCAAGCTAAGCATTTTACGACATGTGTCAGACTGCAAGATGCTGTTAAGTGTTATATTGTAACTGTACCTCCTCGATTCTTTTTGTTAACAGCTGCCATACCAGATCAGTCAATAGATCTATCCAGTTCAATATCTCCCCATATGCCCCCAAAAGCACCATCATGACAAACTGTACAATTCTCTTCCAGAAGTGTGGAGTCCTTCGTGACCCTCACAGACAATCAACCTATGCCCTAAAGAATGAGAGTCAATTACCCTTATCGTGATTTTAGCTACCACAGCTGCAGGTATTAAATATGCTTATAATACTGAGTCTTTTTAGAAATGCAGCTACTGTATTTGTCTTCCAATGAACTCCACAGCTTTAGCAGTAACATTAATGAGTCTTCCCTCTACACGAAAACATAATGGGTCTAATTTTTAAAGGGCCTCAACCCAGCCCTTTTTTATGCATGCCAATCCAGTCTAATAATTGGACATATACATGCCATCATTTGAGGCCTCAAGTAATTGCTCCTGCAAAATGAGAACCACTATTATTTGCATGCTAAGTTACCCATTCAAAAGGAGAGGACAGTTTTAAATATCAGGTACAATAACATATTGAGATATATATAGATATAGATATAGATAATATGATATATATTTGTTGGGGTTATTTTTTTACTAGAACTATATTTGTCAACCCCCTATCTATCTATCACCTTATCATAGTATCATAGACTATCAGGGTTGGAAGGGACCTCAGGAGGTCATCTAGTCCAACCCCCTGCTCAAAGCAGGACCAATCCCCAACTAAATCATCCCAGCCAGGGCTTTGTCAAGCCTGACCTTAAAAATCTCTAAATGCCGTTAGCCTTCTTGGCAACAAAGGCACACTGTTGACTCATATCCAGCTTCTCATCCGCTGTAACCCCTATAAGGCTTCAGTCACCATAGTATCTGAGTGCATGCAATTTCTATACAATCTCTGTGTAAGCTTGAAAGCTTGTCTCTCTCAACAACAGAAGTTCATCCAATAAAAGATATTACCTCTCACCTTGTCTCACAATCTTTAACGTATTTTTCCTCGCAACATCCCTGTAAGGTAGAGAAGGAAGTACTAGTATCTCCATTTTACAGATAGGCAACTGAGGCAGACAGAGTCTAAGTGACTTGCCCAAGGTCACACAGAAAGCCAGAGCAAGAACTAGAATCTGGGATTCTCAAGTCCCAGGCTAACACCCTAATGACTGGGTCATACTTTCTCTCTACAATCTCTTAAAATCTATAAAATGAAAAAATATAACAAAAATAGTTCATCCATCTATCTTAATAATTCACACACAGCTTGGCATGGAAAAGCTATTTGAAAAGCATATATAAAGTAATAAGAAGATTCACAAGCCCGTGTTTCATATCTACTTATATTTGGATTTTGAGGCATCTTCCATATTAGCATCACTTTGCAAGACACAAATCCTGAGCACTGTAAATTGTAGTTTCTCCTACTCTGCCTACTCACTCTTGTTCTAAATGCTTTAACCTATATCTTCCACTGCCGGAACATCTTCCACAAACTAATTCAGACCATTAAATTTTCCTCTCTCAGATACCCAAAGTCTGTCTCATTTGAGCTAAAGCCTTTATGTTATAGTCAATAATTATGTTAAATATTGTAAGAAATATAAACAATGATAATATAGGCTGGGATTTTCAAAGGAGCCTAAGAGAGTTAGGCATCTGACACTCACTGAACTTCAATGAGACCTGGGCATTTACTTCTCTTAAGCTCCTTCAAAATCCCAACCATAATGTATCAAACCGAAAATTAACTTATCTACTCCTACATTTTGATTTTGGTGTCCCTTCTGTTTGCCCACAACAGCAACATTTCTGATTTATGTTCACATGATTAGAGGACGGAAGAATGTATAGCACTACTTCCCATAGTGCTTCTTTTAGACAAAGGTTAGTAACATGTCCATTGAGCTGATCACACAGTCCTTACTCAGGCAAAATACCCTGACTTCCATCACCGAAGGACTGTTCCCATAGTTTCCTTCATTTCCAATTATTGTTGTTCAGAATAAGTTGTACCATTTCTGACGGAAATGAGCAAAAACTTCAGTTTATGAAATCCTGAGATTCAAATTCAATATTGTTTTCCTTCATCAAAACATGCAAATTCAAAATGTGGTATACTGCAATTTATTAAACACCATTTCACTAACATTCCTTAAAGAGAATTTTTTGGGGCTTCAAAACAGCCCAGAATGAAGCTGAATATTGTTCTGTATTTTTTTCTGTGAAATTTCATTAATCGTTTTTGCAAAGTGTTAATGAATATTGTATGCATAACTATATAATGAAAAGGGGCACAGGAAGTTACAATTTTTCTAGACGTAAACAGCATATGTATGTTCATTAGTCAACATTTATTTAAAATAAAAACATATTATTCTGCCATTTGCTAATTATAGTCTGCTAACAAAAGAACTTTTTCATAAGGGATTCTTTTAATTTAAGGAGTCTGGTCCAGAGCACTTTATAAGCCCTAATTTTGCATAAAGTTTTTCAATCCTTTCCTTATGCAATCCTTTTCTGTAGGTATGTCTGATTTCCTATTTTAAAAGATTCTGTTTCTCCAATCTTGGCTATTGGACCACATAGATCACTTCAAACTTTCATTCCATATTTCAGTGTAAACTAGATTACAAAAAGGAAAAAAAGTTAGTCAATTTAACAAGAGTTGTGGTATTAATATACTATTTTTTAAATCAGAAAATATCTTCTGTGAAGGACAGAAAACAGATTCCTTTTTTTTTAAAATCAGAGTCTCTCTGGTCTATCCATCGATATTCATAATAATTCATAATTTTATGTAAATATCTATGTTTTATGGATGTTACCAGCAAATGTTCCTCTGGACTATAAAAGTAATAAATAAAACATATATAAATCCCACATTAAGCATTCCCCAGAAACACAGAGAAGCAAAGTCTAACCCATCATATTGCTAAAGACACATAGAAGAATGGATAGTCATACTATTTTTTAGGAAACTACAGAGGGTTTTTTCAGTAAAATGGATCAATTTTGTGAAATCAGAACAAAATATGCTGCTCTTCCTTTCTATAAACATGCCGGATTATAAATTGTCCTGTTTATGATTTCTGTCAGGCATAACCAGACATACATATAATAAGTAATACTTTGTGTGAAGAATTATTTAATAACAACCAATAGGTTAAAATTTTTCAGTGATAATGCTCATGCTTGCCACATGTACTCCTCATGCATGAAAAACTCCCATTGCATTCAAAGGCAACTATGCCTAATTAAGGAGTGTATGATCATGGACAAAATCTTTAAGAATACTGGAAATTTCAACTTAATTCACTATCAGGACTGTATGGTTACAATGAAGACCAGCATAGATAGATGTAAGCTATGTGCACAACACCACATATCTAGTCTTTTATTAGTTCTACTGCACAGTTCCATCTAACATGCTCACTATGGCCCCAATTCATCAAGGCACTTAAACACATAGCCAAAGTTAAGTATATGCTCAAGTGTTTTGCTGAACAGGCTCCTGTATCAGGAACCATACTGTGTGTAACAGTGCTTCTAGTTTTAATTATGGGATACATCAGATACAAAAGATGGGGGATGGATTAGTACTTAGATATTACGGCGATGGGCACTACAGAAAAGTCAGGTAGATAGATAAACAGATCAGCTAGTGGACTAGCTGGCATGTGCACGAGTTTGAAATTGCTTGCTATATCTTTGGCAATTAATAGTTTATTATTACAAAAGAGCAATTAGACCACGCGTTTATTTGCACCATCAAAGATCCAAGGAGTAGATGAGATTAAGGGATAGCACACAGAGGAGCACTATATACAACATTGTTTTCAAAAACAGGTTGTGATTCACTGATGGATTGTTGAGGATTTTCAGTGGGTCATGTCCTTAGAAAGCTGTTAATATTAAATCTATAGTGAACAGTGTACTTTACTTTAAAATTACTATCATAGTACTGCATTTGCTGGCCTATAATATGCAGTTATTGGAACACATTAGGTATTAATGAGTGTAGTAAAATATACACATAACCACCCCGAGTCATTGACATTTGAAGTCAAAGTTATGGCATTGACTCACATGATTCTGCATCCTGGGAACCAGCAAGGGTTGCCAAAGAATCCTTGTTAACTTGTCATTACAAAATTTCTGTTTTGCCAACCTCTGCAGGGCAGATGCATGCAATCTTGGTATGTCAGCTCTTTCTTACAAGATGAAATCAGGACGAGATCATTAATTAATCAAGTTAAATGAGGAAAATCTCAAGTATTCTCTGTAAGCTATTCTCATCTGCCAATGGATCACAACTATATTTCTCTACTTTATCCCTATGTGGCTACACATTTGCTTATTTATAGGGGGAAAAAAGGGAAACATGTTTTTAAGGAGATAATTTGGCATACAGAAATAGACTTAAAATAAAGAGAGACACATCAGAAATAGTGAACCTGGCACACCACTTCCCTCTATATGATTCTGTGAATTTTAAATCAATTCAGAATTGTACAGGGAATAACTTCCCTGTCTTCTGCAGGACTAGAAAGAAGACTGACTGCAGTAACTTCCATTTTCTTATGTACAATAAAACCCTTGAGACATACTTATTAATATCATAGAGAAATGCAAGCTAAAAAATAAAAACCTGAGTAAAGTTTCAGGCAGAAGAGGAACTTATCTGTTGCTGAATTCATCTGGGTATGACGCAGGTTGCTGCAGACATAAAACTATCGAAAGTCCTTCCTTTGGGGTTCTGAAATATAAAATATTCATGGTCTATAATTTTGCATAATTTGTTTAGCTGCTGAAGCATAATTTAATTATTTGGTGCATAAATTCTTAGAAAAGACTGAAGAAAAGAACAAAGTATTTTCTCAAACTAATTCTTTTATTGGTAAACTAAACGTGCAGTATAAACACATGTAAGACTCGAGGCATGTGCATACTATAAATGTATGCATGTATACAGTACCGATATCATGCTCACTACTTTCCTAATACCATCTTTACTTCACCACCTATTGTGTTTGATGACACTTGGCTTCTTATATTCTTGTTTGTTCACTAATGATATTGATTTTCCACATCAACGTGATGTGATCTCAAAAATATACTGGAGTTCTGTGACGTCAAGCCACAGATTCCAAAAGCATCTTCTACAGCATTTGCCTGCATTTGAAGGCTATCGTGTACTTTCTCAAATGTTAAGTGTATGAGGAAAACATGCAATTTTAATTAAACAGGAGTCAAAATTGTACAGTGAGATTTTTACCAGCAGTCAGTTTGGGCCTAACTCGAATCTCATTGAAGTCAATCCTATCAGTAATTTTTCATCTGAAAACCACCACCTTGAACTCTGGTGGTTCCGATGAAATGGAACACAGCTCTAAACACGCCATCCTGCGAAAACAAAATCTGACCAATGGATTTTTTCAAACCCCAAATCACCTTGGTTTATCCATTACAGAGACTGGACAAATCCAAGATCTTTTATTTGAAACCCACTCTCCATTAAATGTTGGTGGGTTGGATCAAAAGGAACAATGCTAATTAAGAAAAAGTATTCACTTGCATTTATAAACAGCCTTAATTGTTTACATGTTTTTATCATTATTTGTTTGCTTAATTAGAACAGCATACAAAAAAAGCTATGAAGGCAAGGTCCCTCACTTCAAGAGCTTACAATCTAAAAAGACAACGTACAAAGGATGGGGAAATGAGATGCAACAAACAGCAGAACGGTGAAGCAGAAAACATTTATTGTTATTGCTATGATTTGTTTGTTTGAATGTGTGTGTTGTGTTTATGATTTTCAGTCAGCTGCTTATTTAACACTTCACTGTTTATATACTTTACAGTATTTTGGAAGTATATTTTAAGGAAGAGCATTTATGATATAAATATACATTATTTTAATAAACAAAAGAGTGCTCTGCTCTTCTTGCTCACATGAGTAGTCCCCTTGAAGCACATGCACAAAAGGAAAAGTATTTCCCAAAAAACTGGCAGAATAACAAAATTTCAAGTAAGTGTTTTAAAAGATCATTTGAGTATGTTGGTATTCCAGAACAATCTATCTCATTTTTTACAAACCAGCTGTAAATCAAAGTCAGGTTTATATACACAATATAAACTAAATCCTGTAGGTTTTTTTCAACCTAAGTTCCATTGGGAGTTTTACCTGAGTGAGTACTTCAGGATTAAAACATTATGAAATATTATATCTATGTAAAGGTATAAACATGAGCAATGATTACAAGATATAGGGAGGTATCCTCAAAAGCTGCTGGGGATTTACGTGCCGAACTCCCACTGAAAGTTGATGTAAGGTGGGCACCTAACTATCTTTGGCACATCTGAAAATTTCACTCTTAGTCCATACAGTACATATAAAGCTCACATTGATTTACAACTGAGGCCCAACTCTCTCAAAGCAAGTTAAGTACTGAAGCCAATGAGAATTGCTCATTATCTGGCTCCAAAATAGGGCTGCTGGCTTGGGAAAAAAAAAGTGATGATCACTGTCATGAGATACCACCGTACATGGAACTGATTTAAAAAAAACATTCCTGAAATTTCACAGTCTTATAGAAAATCAGTTCTTAACGTTTATTGCCTTTAAACCCCATATTTCTGGGAAAACTATGTAATAATCCACTAGGCCTTTACTACATCACCTAAAAGTACCCCTGTTATAAAAAATAAAATAAATAAATAAATAAAAAGCCTGATGGGAAGGAAAATTGACAACTATTAAAAGATTTTATGAATTTGATTATACACAAGTTTGATTTCTATGACACTGCAAAGTAGGAAGCCTACTGCTCTGCACAGCCCCAAATTCGTTTCTGACCCCTTATCACAGCACACATAAAACTCATAGGCAAAAAACTATATTCTTCTTATTTTCTAATTAATGTAAAATTCACAAAGTGAGTGTGCCCATGTCTAGGGTACAATGAGAACGACTCTTACTTGGAAAGCTGCAAATTCTCCCCAGAGTCACTAAGACAGCCAATCAAACTAAACCATTTAAATCATAGCCTATCGCTGCTACCTTTGAAGAATCTCAAGAAGCTCTGGGAGCAGGAAGTACCTGAATTTGGACAACTACCAGTAGCATATGTATCGCGGGTGTTTACTATTTATTTGAAAAGAACATGTAGGGGTAGAATACAACACAGAAGGTATTTAAAGTCCTTTTGAAAATCAAGTCACTATTGCTGTGTGTTTCTATATCTCAGGCTACATGATTCTGAACCCGACCATTTTGTTTTATTTCATTGCGATTGGCAGGCTGGGAGTTGCCCAAGACAATGAACGTAACCATAACCCTTCTTCATGGTAAACATATAATTTCCCCAGTGATCCAGTGAGTAATAACAATATGTGTAGTACATACAGTGTTTACATTCCCTTGGGTTTAATATAGCTCACAGCAAAATTGATTTTCTGGAATCTTGCAATAAACCTCATCAAAGTAAATGAAACCCACACTGGCTTTTTATAAAGTGATTGGATTCAGTGTGATAAATTAACCCTAACCATCAGAGAGACTCCTGGTAATGTGCATGTTCAATTAACCTCCTCTACTTCCGATGTAGGATTTAAATTTTGCTACAGGGCTTATTTAACTCTCTCTGAGTCTGGCCAGCACTTCAACAATTCCTTGCTAGCATGGGGCTTTGCAACTGAATGCTGTGCACAACTTGGAAACTAGAGATTTTCTTTTTGAACTAAGTTTATCAAGCTCAGATCCAGAGACCCCCCCCCACCTATTTTCTACTCAATATGAGTAGCTCCTCCCTCTGAAGTCAACAGGAGTTATTTGGATCCTGCAGGGGAATACTCAGACCCCAGAAGGCAAGAGAGTTCCCAGTCAGGAGGAGCCAGAGAGGGAAGATGTTTTTGTAATGCTCATTATTACATATGTTTCTGTACCTGTTTGAAATTAGAGCTCGTGAAAGATACTGGATTGACAGCCATAAAGACAAATGCCATGTATTAATCTACAGAACTGTGCAAGCTTTGCCACTCTGCCCCACCAAGGTATATCAATTCTGATCTGGAGGGACCACCTCTAAGGTTAAGAGGGTGGTTCATTCCTCTTAGTCAGTCTCTGGACTCAGGTTTAGTAATGCTCAGGTCCCATTCCGGAAGGAGGGTGATATTAGCATGTGGAGGTCTCAGGCTACATTAGGATGTAGCACATGTTGGTTACCAGAGAAGGTTTCTTTTCAGACAACAATGAAATTCAAGGTGGCCTTCCCTAAAATGCCTCAACAGCCTCCGGTGACTTCTAGAGAAAGAAAATGCAAGATGTACATTTGCAGCTAATGTGCAATGTGTATGAAAACTATTTTTGTTGTAATGTTTACTACTGGTTAAATGAAAAAATTATTCATTTAAACAAGGGTAAAACCTATGAGATTTTTCTTCTCATTTCCCAGAGTGTCTTGGGAAAACAGGCTGCAGAAAACAATCATGCCCTATTTTATTCCTACTTAAATGAATTATCATAATAATAACAACTAGAAAAAACATCTGGTTTCTGCACAGCACAGACGGTGGAATTTTTTTGACACATTGCTCACATTTACCCCCTTCTTCCTAGTCTCTGGCTGAGGATCTCCTACTTTTTTTAAGACCTGCTGCAGGCCGACCCCAGTGTGTCTGAAAACACAAAGTTAAGAGATTGCTGATGCCTCACACAAAACATTGAGGAACATTCTATTTTCAGAAAATTATTACTACACAATAACATCCTCTCTGTAGAACATTCTGCTTGTTCTTTATGCTGAAGACATTTGCATGAAAACAGAGCCTTTGTTTCTAAACTCATTTATGTGTTCCTACTGTTTCTTTCACTCCTCACAGTAACTTAGACAAGATAATCCTCTCTTTGTGACATCACAAGCGGTTGTTATAGAAATGGTCATGATGTCACTAATCAAGGATTAGAATCAGGAAATGGGAATAAACAGCAGGAACAAATTAACACTTTTTGTTTTAATTAATATTTGTACTAAGAAGTAAGCCCTGCACATATCATTTGGTAGAAGAGATAAAAACAAAACAAATATCAGTAATCACAATCTTTTGATGATTTTAAAAAGTACTGACTGTGACATGGTATGCTAAAATAATAATGTGAACTTCCATAATGCCTTTCATCTGAGGATCTAAAAGCAGCATTAACTGCTGCCTTGCTTCCACATCTGTGCTAACCAGTTGCACGAGGGAAAAGAGTGCTGGATATGCAGCATAGCTCTCTGCTGAATTAGCATTATAATTTGCAGGGAGTGCAGAGGTGGGTGAATGAAGCCCACTGTTACCAAATGAAGTGATATTTGGTGTTTTTCTCAAAGACCCCAGTACTGCAATCAAAGGATTGCAAAAATCTGGGCTTTCATTTTTAAAAACTAAAAAATAAGTTTCAAGCCCTAATGATTGCTGAGAAAAGCTTGAAAAAATGACAACAGGGCACCATAAAGGCTCAGACACCAGAAGCCAAGCAAGCAGACCATAACATTTTTTTTAAACATGATTTTTAAGCCAGACTCATGACTGTTGAACACTTCTACAATACAAAAGAGGCTTCAATAAGGAGAATTGGGGAAATTCTCCCACAGGACACCTTTGCTTTAAATACCTGCCATTTGGTGCAAACTGTTGTGCCCCAAAATACAAACAAAACCCAGAACCACCAAAACAATTGTGTAATATGCTGACGTGCATCTTGCTAATTAGCCATTTTAATGTAACCTACTACAGCTCTCTTACTTTTGTTCTCTTTTCCTTGCCTACACTTTTTCTTCTCTTTCACTCAGCTTGCCGCTCTGGAAAGGAACAGGCGTGGGCCTGACTCAGAGAGGAACCACTCCCTGCAGCAGCAGCTGCAGGCTTGCAGAGCCGTGGGGAAGCAGGTCCCGCAGGGAAGCAATAGACACGCGTCTGTCCAGAGCTAAACTATAGCACACAGCGCCCCCTCTGACAGACTGCGGGAACTGCTCCCCTTTGCTCTGCTTAGAGAAAGCTGGCAGTCGCAGCTTCACAGGCCTGGAGCATTGGGAAGCTGGAAGGCATCAGCCCCCGGCAGCCTAAGCAGGAAATCAATCCACAGAGCACACAGTGGTTTCCCTGTAACCCAGTCCAGAGGCCTGGAAGGAGTCCTGTTGTCAGTGGGAAATAGGGGCAACACCTGCCTATAATGGGAAAGCAAAAAACCTGAACATTTCCAGTTGGCTGATCATTCCCAGGTTGCTTTTTGCTCAGCTGTTTAAAATAAAATAGACAAAAAATAACTTTCAGTTAAAAATAGATAACTAATTATACTCTAATGTACATGAATCAGAACAATTGTGAAACACAAGAATTCTAGTACTGATATTATATATTTTACAGCCTCCCTGAACTATCCTTCTCGGTGTCATCTCCAGCCATTACTCTTGTGCCACCAGGGAAAGCCCTGAAGGTTCTGGAGGTGACCGTGAGGGTCTGGGAAATCCCCCCCAAAACCATAAACACTGGCCAAAAGCCTGAAATGGGCAGCCCTATGATCTATGAAGCAAGGATGGCCTGCTTTGTACCAATATCAGGGTTTTGCATCCTGGTCTACCCCAGCAGGTTTTTTCATAGAATGGAAAAGTCTTGCCCTTGGTTTTTAACATTATTTTCTATCATGTGAGCTATGTAACACAAGCCAAACCCAAATAAGATAATGCCACATTGTGTAAAATTAAATATATAAGGCTTAATTCCAGGTACAGCTTCAGAGCAGTTCTTGGACTATCCCAGAAAGCTCGGGGGAATAAGTGACTTTCTCCCATCTTTCCACCCTTTGAGGTTGAAGTGGCCCCCAGCACAGGTCAGAATTGCCTCAGAGTAGCTCTAAATTATGCTGGAAGATATGAGCTTCTATGGAGTTGTGTCCCTGGCCAGGATCACAGGAGTGCATCGCACTTCAACCGAACCACCACCAATCCACATCCTACCCTGGAAAGACTCCTGTGTCAGTGAGAGGAGGGCTTCAGTAGTGAGCACTTACCAGAGGCTGAGGAGCTGTCCCATAATACCTATTAAAATAATCTCTTATAACTTGTATGATATTTCAGTTTTAGATCTCAACATGTTTTAAAAAGTTAAGTATTTCTTAACTTTCTATTCTATTCTAGTTCTATTTCACAAATGGAGAAGCTGAGGCACAGAAAGATGAAATAACCTGCGCAAGGTCTCACAGCGAGTCAGTGTCAGAGTCTCAGAATCCTGGTCACTGTGCCTTATTCACTTGGCCATGACGACTCCCTTAAAACCTTTTAGAAGATCTGCGGTTATGTCTGCACCACAGCAAGGATGCTACCACTGTAGTCCTGTAGTGTAGATGCTACCTACTTCAAAGGAAGGGGGTTTTCCATTGCTGCAATAAATCCACCCCTTGAGAGACAGTGATTAGGTCAACGGAAAAATTCTTCTGTCTCTCTAACTGCATCTACAGTGGGGGTTAGTTCACTCTAACTACGCTGCACAGGGTGTGAAATTTTTCACAGCTGAGTGATGTAGCTAGGTTGATCTAATTTTTTGGTGTAGATCAGGCCAAATTTGAAACAGATTATTGGTTATTCCTGTTTACCTGAGTGATATAGATATTTGTAGTACACTCTCAGCAAATGGCTTCCTACATGGATATAACTAGCAGGAAGCATGCCTCCATGCTGCCAGGGGCGGCTCTAGGAATTTGGCCGCCCCAAGCAGGGCAGCATGCCGCAGGGGGTGCGCTGCCCGTCCCGCGGCTCCAGGGGACCTCTTCCAGACATGGCTGCAGAGGGTGCGCTGGGAGGGTGGCAGGCTGCTCTGGCGGACCTTCCACAGTCATGCCTGCGGGAGGTCCACTGGAGCCGCGGGACCAGCGAACCCTCCGCAGTGTGGAAGCCAGTAAATAATTAACAAGGATTTGAAGAGATCTTAATGAATGTTAGTTAGCAAGAGTCAGGCCATACTGTAACCTTAATGACGTAAGACTTGTAGGAGCAAAGATAGTGCGAGGCGACAGGACAGGAACTGTGTACAAAGTTATTACGACCTTGCAATCACTAACCAAAATGCAGGCTTGCTTTTCTTAGGATTGAGACAAATAAGATAAGCCTTTTTGCTATGTATAAACTAAATGTAGTTGTTGCTTTTTACTGTCTGTATTATTGTTAGAAATTGTCTGTAAAAGGTATAAAGGCTTGCTGTGATTGTTTACCAGTTGAGAGACCTGTCCAGAACTGGGGTGACCCTGTGTCCTATGGCACTCTCTCCCTCCATGGAAATTACTGGAGAAATAATAAAGTATTTAATTTTGCTGCACCCAAACAAAAAGCGAGAACTAAGTTTTTCTTCGACAGCAGGCATGACTGCAGAAGGTCCGCCGGAGCCGCCTGCCGCCCTGCTGGCAAAATGCCACCCCAAGCGTGCGCTTGGCGCGCTGGGGTCTGGAGCCGGCCCTGCATGCTGCATGATGTCATTATTAGGAGTAGGCTTAGTTGTGTGCTCTCTCTTCACTATTCAGTATAATCTGTTTTATGTCCCTGTTTGTATCACACAGATTTCACCTTTCCGTTATCTGAATCTGAGTCTATCTCACTTTCACATGATATACAAGATTCAAAGTTAATCGTTATAAGCTCAAGTACATAAAATCAATGCAATGTGAAAGAAGCAATTAAAAATCAAGCATGTGTACACTTCATAATAAAAAGCCTATTCTAACACAGGGTCAATACATTTAAATGTCTTCAGCAACTGACTGTAAATCTTGTTGCAACATTTAAATTCTTTTTAGATTTGTTTATGGACTTTCAGATTCATTTTCTGATGTTTTTCATTTTTATGATGTTATAAAGGTATTTCTTACCTGCCATTAAAAACCATAAAAAACCCAAAAACACCCTCAGAATATTACCACTGAGATTTTCAAAGCACAACTGAAACATATGGTGCAAATATCTGTGAATTGTTACCTAATTTTTCTTGCACTAAGTGGATGGAAAATGTTTATGGCTTATCGTGTACCATCAAGAAAGCAAACTTTTGTTACGTAACATTTAATGGGCTTCTTTACCTAGGGCATAACTAGACAGCAGCATGCAATCAGATGATGGTTTATCTAAGTGAGGCTTTGCACTGTAGGAAGGAGTATAGTATGAGTTTACTATATAACATTATGTTAAGAATAAACAAAAATTGATGAATACAGTTGTATTGTAGTTTTAGGAACCAATCTGCAGCCCTCACTCACAAGAATAATCTCATTGACTTCAGTCGGAGTACTGGTGTGAGTAACAGCTGCAGAATGGATCTGTTAATTCTGAGGACATAAAATAAGTAAAGTAAGCAAATGGAAATAAAGTTTTCAGAATCTTAAGAAAGCAATAGCCATATCTGTCATACACTGAAGAATCTGAGATTTTCCTTGTAGCACAGGCTGACCCTGTATATACCCATCCTCTACCACAGATTAATTTCAATTGCAAAAAGAAACCAAACACTGACATTTTTTGTCATGGAAAATATTGCAATTATATTCAGTGAATTTTGACAATGGCAGCACTCAAGAACTCTTTTTTTGTATGGCTTGGCTAACCTATCCTATTCAAATTACTTTAATGGTTGCAACATCAGCAGGCCATGACAGCACTGAAAACTCTGATGGCCATATTAGATGTCTGGGAAATCCCCTCCCAAAGACTCTGTCTCAGACCAAAGGCCTGGAGTTAGGAAGTATGCCAATAACCCACAACACAGAGTGCAGCCGTTACATCAGATCATACATTTTTCAATAGCCAGATTTGGAATTCTGGCCCCATTCTCTCTTTCATATTGGTGTACAGAGTGGAGCCCGTACTTGAGAAACAGAGGAATCCCATCTCTGTGGCCTGCTCACCCCTTAAATTTCTACCCCACGAAAACCTCTCCACAGCTCTGCATGATTACAGCCCCGTGGAGGATGTAGCTTGAGGTGGAGGTCAGGGGAGCTAGGTTGGTGGAGTCAGCTGGGCTCCTATTGATTCTCCCCAGAACCTGGGCAGGAATACAGTGTAAATTAATACAGCCTCAGGCTATATTAATTTGGGCTGCTTTCCTCTTGCACTGTGGAACTCCTCATTTAGAAAGGATCCCAGGGACTGCCATGGAAAGAGGAGTCCTGAGCAGCACAGCTCCTGCAAGAGATAAGCTTATGTAGGCCAATAGGAGCTAGTGGGACAAAGAAGGACAAAGATTAGGGTAAACTGAGCAGATGCACCTTATCTCCTGTGAATCACACACTAAAGGTGTGATACATAGGAGTGCTGGTAAGAAATTAATCTTTATTTTCTGGCTGCAGTTACAGGACTTTGGTTGGGGTTACAAAAGACTATACCCATATCTCATGGCAGAGGTCACTGACTAGAGAAGTTACTGTTACACCAAATCACCGATAGAGACATCTAGGATGGAGATCAGAGTAGATGACTTTCACATCCTTGACAGACAAAAAGATTATTCTGCCTCTAATGGAACATCTGTAAACAACAGCTATCCCTGAAACTCGAGAGCTTTGTGATAACACAGCCTCGTCTTGTTTACAAAACATTTCCTTCTGCATTGGCATCCATGGGAACTACAGGATGCTCAGCATCTCTGAAAATTAACCATTTTTATTTAGGTGCCTAAGTATAGATTTCAGAGTCTATTTCAGTAACTCATTCTGAAAGTGCCTCCATAAGCTACATAATAAGGGAAAGAGGTCGCAGACAATATTATTGCCAACCCTAAGAGTTCAAAATTCACATGATATACTCGGTGTCTCAAAGTTCCCTATCTGTAAACATGGGGATAATATTTTCCTACCTCACGGAGGTGATGTGAGGATAAAATCTATTTATGATGCTGAGACATTGAGATATGATGGTGACTGACAAGGGCCGTATAAGGAAACAGTTAGATCTCTTCCTCCCTGTCCCCATATTCTTCATCCCTTACCTCTCAATGTTTTGCCATCCTACTATCTCCCTCTCTGCCCCACACTCTCCCGCTTTGCCCCATATTCCCTTGTCCCCTCCATCCTCCTACTCCTCTAGATTTATCTCCCTCATATTCACTTGTAGTGAATATGTTCTTCCCTGAACTCTCATATTCACTTGCTCGCAACAATCCTTCCCCTGTCCCCCATTCACTGGCCCCATTGTCCTTTTTCTCTACAATCTCCCATACTGCCACGAAATTCTCATATATGCCTTCATATGAGCCTGATCCCACATTGTCCCTCACTGCCCCCCTTTACATTCATGTTCTCCATTTCTTCCATATTCACCTGCTCCTCGCTATGTGTTCCATCTCCTGAGACCACAAGGAAAAGTAAGCCATTTTTACTGTGGGCAGATTGGATTCAGATAGTGGCTGTCTAAACCAGGTGCAACTTCTCTCCCGGCTGCAACACCTGAAGAGAAATGGTGGCCATTTTAATTGAGGGAAGCCTGACATCAGTTCCACTGAAAAAATGGTAGATGGCAGCCATTGTGAAAAAGGATAAAACTTCTCAAGTTAGCCCTTGATCATCCTAGATCAGAAGAAGGTTAATAACGTTTATTATAATGAGATTCATGATAATTTCCAAAGAGTTGACAACTTTGGGAGAACAGGGCACCAGTCTGTGATGTATCATGCTACATAACAAAAGAGGTGAATTGCCAATGTTTATATATGTGGAGCATTCCTGTATTTTTATTAGGACCCTGGACAACCGAGAGGTTAAATATTTATTTTACTGTGAGATTATGGGCTCAAGTCTGCAAGGTGGTAAACAGCTGAAAGACACAGAACCCTGTACCTGGCTTTGAAATCACTGGGAGTGAAGGGTGCTTGGCACCTTCCAGAAGGCACTAATGACTTCAGAGAATCAGGCCATACGTAAAAATAAACACATACAAAGTCCTATAGATACATGAATCTCCTGACTTGCTATATAACAGTTACAGCCATATGTTTCCAGCTGAAGAAGTACAGATACAATCTTCAATCAGAAAATAGAAAAAATTAATAAGAAAACTTGTAAGTTAACTGAAGCTACAGGAAGGGAGGAGGGTGGGGGTGGAAGGATAATGTACTGTACCAGTATTGACAGATTTCTAATCTTTTGCCAATTGTTGCTAAAATGACAGATGGCGATGTTTATGAAATGCATTATTCAAAGTACATTTGCCTAGATAGCCAAGTTAAAGATGCTTTATCCTCTCTAACAAATGTTGTACAGCAATTGGCAAAATCCAAAGTACATAATGCAACCTGGGAAAGAAAAATAAATAATTTAATTCTCTCTAAATCAACATATTTTCTGTTCCCAAATAAGGAATTTGGCCTTTTTTCAAACCTTTGTAACCAATCAATAATTTAGTCATTGAATGAAAAAGGATATATCCAAATTCTTAAAAATTTACATTTCCCAACTGTTTCCAAGGTCACATTACTCACCAGTTGTTCAGTTTATCCAACTTTTGTCTTGAGCAAAATCATATGATCTTTGTTTCATTAATATTTAATAGTAATTTAGATTGGACCAGATGATCTTAATGCTCATTTAAATCAGCTTGAAGGTAATATTAAGCTTTCTCCCAGCACAATCTACTACCATAAATGATTGTGTCATCTGCATATAAATGACAGCTGAATATGATAATGAAGTGCAAAGATCATCAATATAGAGTGACAAATGCATCTGACTTAAGATAAATCCTTCAGGGATCCTTTTATTCTGTTTTCAGTGGTAAAAGATGCATTGTTTCATTCAAGTATTCTAGAGAAAACAAAGGATTTGGATCTTGAGATATAATATTTATCCTGCATGAAAGGAAGAAAAAAACCTTCTAAATTGTAGAACTCTCACTTTTCAAGTATGGTAATTACAGTTCACACATATCCATTATCTATCTAACTTTTTTTTTTTTTAAACTACAGGCCTTGACTAATTGTAGGTTTTTTAGATGTATGATTACATTTAAGAATACATTTTATTTAGACCAGGCTTTTAAAAATTTTCATTTAATATTTTGCTAGATGGTCATTTAAATCAGCTAGTTTTAATTACCAAATAAATGCCATACCCACTGGACAAACGTACCTGAATATAGGTAACAGTATGATACCCAAAGCTGTTCCTCCTGTAAAAGTGACTGCTGGGAGGACTTCAGGGCCCCTTATTTGGTGATAAGGATTCATTTAAAAAAATTAAATTGTCACATTTGCTAGGCTCGTGGACCTAATTAAAGCCAATGCACAATTTTAAAGTCAATAAAAACAATTACAGCAATAAGAAATACTAATAAATCCATTAAATCAGTCAAAAGCAGTCCAGGAGAAGGGAAGAACTCATGCCAGTAGACACTGGTCTGAGGAAATTAGGATACATCACAGTATACCACTGGAGGAAATACAGTGAGGTGACACTAGAGTACTGGAACTCAGCACTCACACAGAGCTGAGCAAACAGATGCTTCAGAGAACACACCATATTCCTTCTCAAACCGTTCCTTCCCACAGAAACAAACGCCAGGAGGAAGCTCAGGGAGGAAACCTCTGCAAAGATCCTCATAGGGAACTCCTCTCACACTGTTATATCAACAGGAGGATTTTGTTTCTTCTATCCTAGGAACAGGCCAACTGGCTCACTTCTAAATACAGTGATTCCAAGGGAATCTGCAGGAGACCAAGGCTATCTGTACAGAAGCCTCTGCACTAGTTCTGGTCCCTGTTGAGCTACCTTTTCCCTCACAGCTCCTTTTCGGGCCTGCCACCAGGTACATTACCTTGGTGAATCCCTCAGGACCCATAGTTGTATTATACATTTATCATAGCTCTGCAGGACTGAAGGGAATGCTGTGCGTGTTCTCCTCCATTTCTGCCCCACTCCTTCCCTTGCCTAGGCTCCATCCCCAACACTCAAGATGTACACACTCACAAAGGATTATGTTTTTGATACTGCAGAGTTGAAATTTTGAAATATTTTTTTTTAGTCTGACTAGGGTTGCATGTAGTCTTATGTACTGTTGGGTGCAATCCAGAAAGCCTTGTTAACTGAAGTTCAGCAGCAAGGCAAATTCTTTATAGAAACTATGGCAACAATACATGCTGTATGCATTTATGCACAAAGAAAGGGCTATAAATCTGTTCACCTCCTGAGTTATCAGCTCAGAAGTTCTAAGTATTTGTTCTGGTGGATTCATCTGGTGTTTCTGTTCAGATGTGCACATATACAGCAACTATTGTATGTATGCAGTATCAGAGGGGTAGCCGTGTTAGTCTGGATCTGTAAAAGCAGCAAAGAGTCCTGTGGCACCATATGCATTCTTTATTATATTAGGAATAGTACACGAGACAAGTACGTGGTTTAAAACCCTATATGCAGTTCATGCGCCTTAGTACATTAAGACATGACATCAAAGACCAAATGCCCGTAGCACATGGGATGAGACATCAGTGTGCATGTGGGCATGTACGTATGCGCACATCTTCACAACCATGCACCCTAACATTGAAAGGGTCTCTGGAATGCTGGGGTACCAACCTTTGTCCTGAAACAGTCCTTGGTAGTGTGCTCTGTGTACTGTATCATGAATCAGATGAACACTATAGCTGCTTCTGCTGCTAGACCCTAAGGCTCTAGCACATGATGGGTACCAAATAACATGGTCTGCAACCACCACATTCCAACCACCACATTCCTCTCATAGTCCCCAGACACCCTGTCCCTACAGCTCATTCCTTACTAACTGTCTTCTAACTGCCACAGAATCCTCCCACTCCTTGTGACCTCTATCCCCCATGAGCAGGAGGAAGAGAGCCACAGCAGATTCATTTTAATCAGATTCATCACATTGTTAACTGGTTGTTAAAGTTCCAAGAATACAAATCTTTACTCACACCCTTAAGTTGATTCTGCTTGCAGGAGTGGGCCCTTAGTTCATAAGGATATGCAATGTGCTCAGTGTCTCTGGGCACATGGGGTCTGCTCCTGGGAATAAGATGAGGTCCATGTGTAGATTGTCAAATACCACGCATCTCATGTGACCCTCTATGTTGAGGAATGCTGACAGACAGTGTGTAAGAACCTATGGTGTAGGCACAGGAGTGGGACTCAGAAGATCTTGTTTCAACAGCTAGTTCTACCACAGATTTCCTAGGTGGTTTGCAAACCTAGAGGTAAACATGTAACAGAAAAGACCAGGAATTCTGTTTGGGCCATGATAATTTTAGAATGGCAGCAATACATACAGGAGATATTAGAGAAACAAGCTGAATGCAGGATTGGTGAGAGGGAGGCAGGTCACGAGGAAAGATTTTGAAAAAAGATGTAGTTTTATTTAACAAATGGACAGCTTTCTTTAAAAAGTAGGCCTTTTCCCCAATTAAGTCTTTAAAATAGATTCTTTACTTTTTTAAAAAAGAAAAGTAAAATGGTATTGTTTCTCTTTGATTCATTAGCAGTACGTGATGTTACAGGCTGAGTCTTGGATTTATACCTTAGAACAGGGATGGCCAACCTGAGCCTAAGAAGGAGCCAGAATTTAGCAAGGTACATTGCCAAAGAGCCACAGTAATATGTCAGAAGCCCCTCATCAGCTCCACCCCCCTGCTCCCAGCACCTCCCACCCACCGACAGCCCTGCCAATCAGTGCCTCCCCCTCCCTCCCTGCACCTCCCGATCAGCTGGTTTGTGGCATGCAGGAGGCTCTGAGGGAGAGGGGGAGGGGAAGAAGTGAGGGAACTGCAGGCTCAGGGGTGGAAAGGGGTGGAGTAGGGGCAGAGTCTGTGACAGAGCCAGGGGTTGAGCAGTGAGCACCCCCCGGCACATTGGAAAGTTGGCACCTATAGCTCCAGCCCCTGAGTCGGTGCCTATACAAGGAGCCGCATATTAACTTCTGAAGAACCGCATGTGGCTCCAAAGCTACAGGTTGGCCACCCCTGCCTGAGAAGGATGACCATCAGCTTGCATTCTTGAGCTCTAGGTGTCACATCAAACTAGGTCCCTCCTGAAATCTGACAACCATACGACACCCTGGAGTCCTATTCTTCTACTGAAGGATAAAAGTATTTGTCATTGAGTTCAATATGAGCAATTTATATCCTGCAACATAGCATCCTAGTTAGGTATAAGAGTTAGGGATCCCTGTATTGCCCAAAGCTTTATGGGAAATAAAATAGATGCAATACAAAAGCCAGGGGAATGAGAGTGTCTATGATAGTGATAAAAGCAAAAGAAGGTTACTAACTAGCTCTGGGTCAAGCCATAAAAGGCAAGTAAGTGTAAAAAGGCCCTGATACCACAAGGAGACCTGGAGAAGAAGTGTCAGGCAGGAGAATATGAAAACACAAGTTATTCTATGGGGGGAAGAAAGGAGACTGTGATAAATTGAACAGCTTGACTGAATACAAAACAAAAATGAGAGAGAAGGAAATAGCTGAATAGAAAAAAATAATGAATCATAGGCTGTTTTTACAGCCTGTGTGCTTGCTTTTTTTATTTCTGTAAAACAGAAGTTTGTCCTGGAAAATAATGGCAGAAAAAAAAGGCTATCAGGGTTTGTCAAATGAAGTACACTGCAAGTCAGTAAAATTTGCTCTCCGCTATCTTATCATGTAACCACTAACTTGTTTTTATTTCAAATGGCCTACAACAGGTGCCAGAGTCTGCACAAAGTGTATTTCGTACCTTGTAACAGCTGTGAATAGTGTACACACTGAAATACTAAAGAAATGTTACATGACGAGACAGTCTCATATGGCCCAGGGCAGGTTCAGAATTTAAAATATTTCCTTGTCTTAAAGTTAAATTGAGTCTCCATGATATTTGTTCTGTAACTTAACACCAAAATATTTTGATAGATGTATATAGATAGAGGGATAGAAAGAGCTGGTTATAGGAACCTGCAACATGTGTGACATGAACAAAAGGCTATAGCTATTGGGAATGGGCTACAATTTTTCCTGCACTGTTGATACTTTCTGTAAAATTTGTTTGGATGGGTGGTTATTCCCAGAACACAACTGGGCAATTTAATGCAACTGTGCTATTGGTTAAAATGTTTCTATGGTATCTAACAACTTCACTTGATTGATGGATTTCTACTGCAATGTGCAAACTGTGACATGGATTCAGAATCATGACAAGGAGTCATGAGACACGTGGAGTTTGCTATGATAAAAAGTTTTTTTAAAAAAGGTATACAACCTTAACTCTGCCCTTTTATGTGTAATCAGTTATGACAGGTCCTTTCATTATGTTACCATAATACTAAGTAAAATTACTTTTCAGCAAATAAAATGTGTTTGGGTGTAATATATACTGCATGAGCCAGCCAACTCCTCAACTGGGATAAATGGCATAGTTTCATTGACTTTAATGGAGCTATGCTGATTTGTGTCACTTGATGATCTCTGTGTATACACTGTATATTGCTCCATTTATACATATGCCAAAACAAATTTAAATGGCCAAATTACAAACCTAACTAAAATGAGGTTTGCAATGAAAATGTTGTCAGGCACTTACAGTAGTAGCTTAAACAGTACCAGTGCTGCAGGTTAAAGAAAATAGAACGACAGCTTTTTCTAATTAATCAAGTAAGAACAGCAGAAGGAGTCGAGGAGGAAGTACCGGTAAGTGGCTGAATGAATGAACAAAAAGATCAGCAATCTTTATACAAAGGCGAGTAGGCTTCACAGAAATGACTACTGGTATGCAATTTAATATAAAAAAATCTATTATTACAGGTTAATCTCGTAACCTGAACAGATTTATTTACACTTTTCAGTTCAAAGCAACTAAATGTCATCATATCAATAGAGCCTTTACAGAATTATCATAAATGCATACCCCAGTAACTCCCCTCTTTCACTATAAGGCTCTCCCAAAGCAAGGAGACAGACAGACACAAGTTTGTTTGTTTTTAAGAAAAAAAGCTGCTTCCCTCATCAGATGTGGTGAAATTTTAGTAATCAACACATATCCTCAGAGGCATAAACAGAGAAATTTATGTATATAACCATCTATCTGTATGTGTATCTGTTTATTTGACATTTGATCCCTTTAACCTAAAAACTGTAAATAAATCTTGGCAGTATACTGAATAACCTTTAGCGTTAAATTCAATGGATAACTAGTTTCATAGATCAAGCTTCTTATAATGTGATTTTAAATGCATCACATTCATGCTCTGCAAATAAAGGATCAGTGGCTACTTTCATAATAAACATAATTTAGAAGGGGATTATAATTAATCTGTTTTAATTAATTCCACATTGAACCAGTAGTGTTTATTCATAATTCAGAAGTTAACTTTTTAAAAAGAATTTGTAGATGAAAAAAGTCTCCATTACCTCATGCTTTCTTTGCTGAGTTAATATGTAAATAATAATACTATTGCATCAATAAATTATCTATTAATATCTGTATGCATATGCACAGTCCACTCACTTGTTCTAAATCTCTTAAAATCTGCACGGTTTTTCATATTACCTTGAAATTTGGTGTGCCTTATGGATCTAGGATACTGTCAGTGATCCAAATTTGAGGCAATTTGACCACAGGGTTTCCTGAGATACAGCTCCCGGAAAGAAACAGCTTTCCTTAAACCTGACACATTCTGGCAATTTTTTTTTAGCTCACAAATAACAATCACACCAGGGCTCAAATCATCACCCTACGATCTCAGATGCTCACAGGTGACCTCATCAGAGTGCATGGCACCCACCAGTCCTTTGGGGGAAATCAAATTAAAACATTATTTGAAAAAGTTTGCTTCTCCAATTAGGTGTGCTAAGGCTCCCATGTCTATTCACATGCCTAATGGAGTACACTGTGCATGTGCAGAGAGAAGCTAAATATCTGGAAAACTGCCTCTATTATTACAGGACCTGGGTGGCTCTGAGGGTGTTATGACCATTAAATCCAAGCACCACCTCAGGCATTGTGACTTCAAATCCAAGCCAAAGCAGAAATCTGAAGAAAAACAAACCAAGCATACTGTTTCAATCTGCCTCTATCACAGGGGATTTCTCTTTTCAGTAAATCTAATCTGCGTACAGCAGAATATTCAGAAGGTGCTGAAACTATTTTAAAAAAAGAAAATAAACTACCCAAGCAAATGCTTATTGGTGGGGGAAGATGATTAGGGGTGGAAAAGTAGATAGGAATAGGGGAAGAAGGGTTAGGGGATCAGGTGACGGGGAAGGGCAGAACACTGGGAAGGGTGACATGGGGTTAAGTGACAAAGGTAGTGGGGAAGAAAAGGGGTAGGGTCAGACCCACATTCCTTTCCCATTTGTGTGCTACCATCTGTGAGCATCTGCCCATCTATAGGAATGTGTGTCATCCTCGCCCCCAATCCTTGTCTCCCCTCATATGAGCCAGGATCTGGAGCAGGCTTGCCTACCTGGGAAGTCTGAGCACCTCCCTACACCCCATAAAGTGGGATCTGGGGTTCACTCCCTACTGGGGATGTCTGAGTCCCATTCCCTGCCGCATTGTGTCAGTGCCAGGATCTGGGGATCCCTGGCTCCCTCTTCCCTCATGTGAGCTAGATTCTGGGGGAGAGATTCTCTGGTGGTGTCTGAACTCCTCTTCCTATCCTGCCACATGAACCAGGATCTGGGGAAGCCCTACCCCAATAGGTGGCTTACAAGAGGCATGTTCAGATGCACCAAGAACACACTGCTGAAACTCAGGTGAGGAGCTGACGCTGGATATGTCTGACACATATCAGAAACTCTCCAGTACTTGGAAGGGTGGAAGGGAACACCTACAGACATAAATGGAGAAGTTTACATGTCTCAGAGATATTGTTTCAGGACATATGCACCACCACTGTGTATTCTCTTTCAGCTGAAAACATCTAATTGGGATGATTGAGCCACTTCATACCTCTCTGAGCTTGCTATGCTGCTGATGGATATGTACAGCCTCTCCTCTCCATTTTTTCTCCCTCAAATTTCATACACTATTTTAACAGAGCACCCAGCTCTGCTCTAGCTAAGGTTGGGACATCCTATTTGTTAAATTGATAACGCTTCTTAGTGCTCTAATATCTGTGGTCTTACACAGGTTGTCTTGAAATTTGCTATGCCTTGTGGGAGGGCAAGATAGGGTTAGTGATCCAAATGTGAGGCCATTTGAGCAAGGGGTTCCTGAGATACAACCCCCTCCCCCAGAAAACTCCCCCAGTTTTTCATTAATTTCACAGATTCTAGCAACTCTGAAGTTTGAAATCCACTGTGGGCAGAAATCTGACAATGGACTATAAACATCTGGGAAAAATCTGCATCTGGCAAGGTGTGGTGTTTGTTTTTTTGTTTGTTTGTTAAGAAATGTAATCTGAGTACAGTAGAATATTCAGAAGGTACTGAAACTGGTTTAGAAAAGAAAATAAATTACATCTTAAAGTTGGTCAAGTTCTTCTGCCTAGCTGGATCCAAGCTAGGTAATGCTATCAGTACCAGATGTGGCTGCTTGCCAGAGAGTTTTCAATCTAGAGAGCACTAGCAGTCTTCTTGGTTAGTGCAGAAAGCTTGGTACTAGGAGCCTCAACGATACCCATACCAGGACAGAAGGTCTCCTTACTGACTCATTTTCTTGGCAAATTACCCATTTTCTTCAATGCCTCCCCATCAGGGGACTTACGTCTCTTCTTTTGGGGGGGAAGAGGGGCTTTCAGCTAATCTCTGAGGCTGCTCCATGGTTCTTAGCCAATGGAGCTACATAGGAAGTTGAAGGGGCACCCTGACTGGTCAACCCTGCCATAAAAGGGGGTGCTGGGCCCCGACTTGGAGGACACCTGAGGAGCTGCTTAATACTGTCCTTCCTCAGTTTCTTGGACCTGCTTCTGAATCCAGTGCAGATCTTACAAATTGACAGAATATATGTCTCCCTCCGGACAGAAGAGACATCTGGAATAACCCATCACTGAAGGGGAAAGACCTCCTACAGGTCTGGCAGGATTTAAAAACCAGGATTTGGGGCATACTCAGTAAGAAAAAGAAATGAAGAAGCACCAAACAAAGAAAGTCTCAAACAAAGGGAGAAGCCCTAAGCTGGAGCAGAGCCTGGCCACGAAATAAAGAGGGGTGGAGACCCCCCCCAAAAACAACCTCCCACAAATTTGTGCAAGCCAAGTATAAATAAATGAATAAAGATACAATTTTAGAATGAAAGTTAAGGAAGCTAGCTAGGACTAAAGGAAGGCTAACTAATGGACACAACAGAGCTCTCTGATATTGAAACTAGTGCTGTTTCACTGTATTAGGAAAGTAGCTAGACTCAGGAGTCAGCGAAGGGTGTGCACACACTTCATGGCAGGGAGCAGGTGGAGTTTCAGTGCCGGAGGGACCTCCAAGGCTGGACTGTTTCTCAGCCCTGAGTGCTGCTCCATTTTTGCTAGTTCCTTTTAAGGAGTATTCCAGTTACATCCCTAAATTATTTCAGAGACACTTTTATTATAAATCGTTACTGTATCAATGGTGGAACTGCAATGGTTCTGTTACAATGGCACACATTGGATACAAACTTCATAACAACTATGAACAATCTACAGCATCCAGGGCCGTTCCTAAGGCGGTGCAGGGCCCAGGACAAATCAGCCTATGTGGGGCCCCCTTAACAATTTTTGTACAGGCGCTGAAGTCCCTTTCCAGGTTCTCATGCCAGGGATGCTCTGGCTCAGGGGGAGCATGGCTGGGCTGCTGGCACTGCAGCCCCTGCAGGTTTGGCATGTGACTCACTTCTGGTCTGCAGCTGCAGAGCTGGCGATGCACTGCAGACTCACTGCGGTGGGGACAGAGCAGCTGGGTAGGATTGGTGCTCAGAGTTGGGGGCCTTGCTGCACACCTGGTGCACAGCACGATCGGGCACCCTGTGGTCAGGACCGGGCAGACCTCAATTCCCTTTCAGAGGCTGCAGCTAGGATGCACCATGTTGGCCTAACTGCTCCCTTGGCCTCCCCTGAGGGACCAGCTCCACTACTGGGACTCCCAGGCCCTGAAGGGATGTGCGCAGCTTCGAGCTGCCAGCAGAGCTCGGGGCCGAGGCCACATTACACACACAGATACCTGCAGAATGTAAGTGCCGCAACTGGGTAAAGCCCCCCGCTGAGCCCTGCACCGCCTCGGGAGCAGCTCACAGGGGCAGATGCTTAGAAATCTCTTCCTGCCGATAAGTGTGGGCCCGACCCCCGCTAAGCTCCTGGGCCGGCCTGTCCCGCTGGCTAGCCAAGTGCCCCCTGCATGACACATGCACACTGAAGGGCGGGGGCCCCCCAAAGGGCCCGGAGCAGTCGCCCCAATTTGCTATACCCAAGGGACGGCTCTGACAGCATCTTGTCAATAATTGGAGGACTGTTTTGTACTAGGCAATGACACAATAAACCATAATGGTACCCAGTCACCCACAGATTAGGACTATGCATTGACATGGGATGAGAGGCCGTTAACTGTTGCCTCCGGATCTCTGGATCATTTCCATCTCTGACTTATATTGAAAATGCACAAAATAGCTTGTCATCAATGAGGCCTGTCCATGGGCAGGGGGACAAGAGCAGATTGCCCCCTGGCTTCATGAAACTCCTGTTGTCAGAAAACAGCCATTCCTGAAAACTTATGTGCATCTGTGCCTCCCACCCAGGGGTGGCTCCAGGAACCATAGCTCAGTGGTTTGAGCATTGGCCTGCTAAACCCAGGGCTGCGAGTTCAATCCTTGAGGGGGCCATTTGGGGATTGGGCCTGCTTTGAGCAGGGGGTTGGACTAGATGATCTCCTGAGGTCCCTTCCAACCCTAATAATCTATGATTATCAACACCAGCGCAGCAAGCGCATGCCGCGGGGGGGCAGCCTGCTGGTAGCTCTGACAGCGGCAGCCTTTGGCGGTGTTTCTGCGGGAGGTCCACCAGTCCTGCAGTTTCGGCGGCAATTTGGCGGTGAGTACGCCGAAGGCGTGGGACCGGCAGATAACCCGAGAACTGCCTCCGAATCCACGTGACCGGTGGACCCCCTGCAGAAACGCTGCCAAAGGCCACCTGACTGCTGTGCTTGGGGTGGCAAAAAACATAGAGCCGCCCCTGGACTCCCACCCACTTTAGTACCCCACCCCTTCCATACACATACAGCCTGCATTACTTAGAAATGAGTCCAAGTATGATAAGGAGACTTAAGTTCAATTCCTTGGTCCACCACAGACTTCTTGAGTAATCTTTGGCAAATTTTTTAGTACCTTGATGCTATGAGGTACTGAGAACTATGTTCCATGGGAAGTGAGGGTACTCAGCACTTTGCAAGACTGAGCCCTTAGTCTGTGCCTTAGCTCCTCCCCATGTGTAAAATGGGGATAATAAGACTTCCCTATCTCACAGAGATGATGCGAAGATAAATACATTAATGACTGTGAGGTGCTCACATACTGTGCTAATGAGGACCACAGAGGTCTGACAGTCTATTCTGAGAGCTTCATGAAAACACAATCCTACACACTGATTGGCTGGTCACAAGGTTAAACTTTAATAAGAAAGATAAGGATAAAATACAAGGACCAGGAAACTCACAGTTATAACTGACCTACTATCTTTAATTTAGCTCAGTATGGCAGCACCCTTAGGGCACTGGTTGATCTTATTTACAGTAACACATGTGCTGCAGTGCTGAAGGCATAGTGGGAGGAATTAAGGATTAGAGTATCAGCTTCTGAATTCTCCATCTTTAGTGGGTTTAAATCTGAACCTTAATGTTAGGTTTTTTTAAGGTGGGTTTTTCTGTGTTTAATTTCTAAACCATTATGCACATGCACATTCTTTTAAACTGCCAGGTAACTTTGTTCACATATGGAACTGAAATATAACCTTTAATTTTAAAGCCTATACTTTAGAAAATTATGTGTTTGAGCTGCTGAGACTTTTGGAAGGTGGGAGTGGTATGCCAACCACAAGAGAAACAGAAAGCCACAAGAGAATTTTTGTGCTGTGAATAATGAATCAGGAATTCAGCGACAGAAAGTATATACCCTACTCTTTCATCTATACTCAGACTCTTTCCTAAAGCTATTCTTGTCTTCTGCAGTCACTGTTGAGACACACTAAGACAAGTTCAGACCTGGCATAAGCAGATAAAACTTAAGTCAATGGAGTTGCACTCACCTACTCCAGAGCTGAATCTGTCCAGGGTTGGACCGAAAGTAAATAATAGGTAAGGTACAGTTGTTTGGGGGAAAAAAATCAGTTTAAGGGAATAATGCTTCCCAATTTCCACTCTGTCAGAATATCTGTACTTCACTGAATTAATCATACATACCATGGTCTAAGGAAGATCCCCTGGCACTCTGCCAAGGAACAAAAAGACTCTGGTACAAAAGGCCAATGAGCATTTGTTTGTCTGATGCAATACCTGAAAATCTTTGGGCTAAGCTGCAACCCACTGCTTGCAGACACTGAGTTCCTGCTGTTTATATCTTCATTAATTGCCACTATCATGGCATTTGCTGTACCTTAAACAGAGCACTTTGGTAACAAACTTCTGTGGGAGCAAGGTCACATAGACAAGTAGTTAGGATGACTGCTAGCCTCCTACACACTAAATATACTTCATACAGTCCATGTATGTGTGTGTGTAGACACTACCCACCCCCTCCCCATACGCCCCACCTGGGAACAGCTGAATGAACAGACTTTAACTCTGCTGTAACTTGTCCAGCATGTTCAGTTTTGTAGGCCCCATTTGCTTCATACAAGATTTAGTTCCTGATTAAATCTGCCACATTTTATTTCTGTCTTCTTTAAGATGATTATTAAAACTATGTTGTAGATCGCTCATCATCCCTTTCTCAAATTTTAATCAACACCTTGAATAGGTAGAGTATTATTCATTGCAATTGTTATGTCCTTTGGAACAAAAAGTAGTAATAAACTCTGTTTAGAGTATATGGAGGTGTCAGAACTGTTTTACTCATACATTATATTTTTAATGTTACCCTGGATGAGTTTGTCTCAATCAGCCTTGAGCTTGGCGATGACCTGAGGCATGACTGGAATAGGAGGGAAGGCATATAGTAGAGTCAACTGACAGCTGCAGTGGAAGGCATTGGTGAAGGAGACTGGGCTGAATTCCCAGCAAGAGCAGAATAGGCAACACTTCCTGTTTTCCCTTATCACAGATCGATCAGTCATGGAGATGCCCCACATTGCAAAAACAATCTGAAGGACACTTGCCTTCAGGTACCATTCATGGTTCAGGGAGAAGGTCCTGCTGAGATCATCTGTGAGACTGTTCTGCACCCCTGATAGGTGGATGGCTACCAGGGTGATGTTCTCTTTGATGCGGAACTGCCACAGGTTGATCGCCTCTAGGCAGCGTGACCTGGAGTAGGCTCCCCCTTGTTTGTTCACATAGTACATCATGGTGGTATTGTTGGTGAGTATGTGAACCACTGAATTCCTGATACAGTCCCAGAAGGCATGACATGCATTGTGGATGGCCTGCAGCTCCAGCTGATATGGAGTGAGGCTTCCTGTTCTGATCATAGGCCCTACAACTTCAAAGAGTCCAGATGCACCTCCCAAGAAAGGAAGAGTCGGTAACCACAGACTTGGTTGGAGAGGGCCGAGTGAAGGGGACTCTCGTGGCACACATTGCTTGAGAACGCTCACCAGCTCAAGTACTCCAGAACTGGTGGACGAAGGCAAATCAACCTGTCCAAAGAATGCAGGACAGGGCGGAAAAACATCCTGAGACATATCTGAAGAGGGCAAAGGTGCAACCTGGTGAACATGTGGCCCAACAAGCTCAGACATCATGGAAGGCTGAGATTGCAGACTGAAGCACAGCCGTTGAATTGCCTGGAAGTGGTCAGTTGGCAGGATCACCCTTGACTTTGGGGAATCTAACAGGGCCCCAGTGAACTCTGTTGGTTGAGTGGAAGCCAAGGTTGACTTTGCAGTGTTTAAAATGAATCCCAGACAGATGAGTAAGCATAGTGTGGTGCTGTCTGTGAATAACTCAATGAATTAAAAATAATATTAAATTAATATCAAACATTGATACTATGTGATGTGCCAGATACAGTAGTAAAATTGGCCACTTAATGGAATCTAATATTATAATTGATGTATGTATAAAAGGGAAGTAAACTATAAGTGATACTGCTTAGTTGCCAACTTTCATGCAGTAAATAAGCATCCCAACTTTCACAATAAGCCAAAAATCAAGCTAATCCTATTTCAAAACAAGGCAAAAACAAGCCAGTCTCTAAGAACCTCAACACTTTATGTGACTAGATCCCCCCAGCGTGCAGTCTGGGACTGTGGTGGGCCTGCTGTGAACGCTTGACTCTCTCTCCCCCTTGCCCCTGCTTGTCCTGCTAGCCTTCCCTTACCCCAAGCCAATCAAAAACAAAAACAAAAACGAAGCAACAAGCTACAGCAAGCAACAAGCTACAAGCCAAACAAGCAACAAGCTAAAAACCAGCCAACAAGCAATTCACATGCCAATTAAGCCAAAAACAAGCCCAATTTCTATGTTTTTATTACGGGTTTGGCATGTCTGCTTAGTGCAAAATATTGTAAACTTTAAAGATAGCGTTTACCTCATGGGCAATCCTGTTACCAAAGAAAGGGATTGCATTCATATGGATATTTTTTTCAGTTTAAGTGAATAAGTGAAAAAATAAGGCAAATGTTTGCAATCAAGCATAGTTATGTTACCAAGTTAGTGAAATACACCTGTGCTGAAAGAGGCAGTAAATGAAAAGAACTAAAACCAAATAAAGTGCTTGTAAAGATACATGACCACAAAGCAGAATAATCAGAAATGTAACTGTCTGGTTAATAATGCACAGACTCAGCTCAGCTATGGTCTCATCATGGTTGCTAAAACAAGGAGAACAAAAACGGAGATTTATATAGTTGCTCTGGTCTTCTGGAGAACAACAATTCTTGAAGTGATTTGTATTATATAACTTTAAACTGGATATTTCAGTAACTAGCAGAGTGTTGAGGGAGAAACAGCAACTTGAGCAAGCATAAATGCAAAGATGGCCAAGGGACCAACAGAAAGCGACTTGCAGGGTAAGTTTGCTAACCTGTGCAAGCCAACCAGTGTTCAAGATATGTCCCAGGATGGTTGTACCAACATTTATGGCCTAACTTGTCTTACACAAGCTGGTGTGACAAGACATGTTGCACAAAGAGAAAATTCCAGTCCCAGTTCCAAGAACTCAAAACCCTGATTGGATGGTGAGAGGGGACAACTCTCATTTTGGGTGGAAATTCTGAATCTTTAGAAGTATGGGTCACCATCTGATTCATCCATGCCAGCACCTCCAAGAAAAGGAACCAAGTTGGACCACTCACCAGAAACAGGATAAAAAGGGCTGTCTCCTTCAGCACATTGCTTCCCAAAAGCCAAAAACACCTAGAAGGGAGAAGACTGAGATCCTGGGCCAGCCACCTGAGAATCCTAGTAATATCAAATACCTATCCTGGAGAAGCACCTTTAACTGTTTCTTTCTATTTTCCAGCAATTTAGGTTGCCCACTAGCACACCAGGAAAAGACTATAGTCATATCCATTCTTAGCTCCAACAGTGTCAACCCCAGCTGAGCTGAAAGCTAATGGCTGAGCAAAGATTTGGTGTTAAGTAACACACAGACTTTCTCTTGGGCGATGAGCAAAGTCAGTCAACTGCCCACTTCCTGAAACAGAGTACCTAATTAGTTAGAAAGGGTACATGCGTGTGTGTATGTTTTAAAGACTGTCCTAGAGTTACAGTGTCTGTCTTTGTTTTTTAACAGGTCCCACTGATTGCTGTAAAGTAGCTTTAAAACTGATGAAATTACTGTTAACTAAGATTATAGAACACTGTACAGGTATCTACCATAGTTAATGGTTTAACACTGTCTTTCTAGTTGTGTGTGTATGTGTGTAAAATGAGCCAAGCATCAGTGTGGATAAAAATCAATTTTTTTTAAATTTAAATCAGATTTTTTTGATAAAATGCTTTTTGAGGGAAAAACCTATCTAAAGATAAAGATATATTATAGCTCAAATATATCTCATCATAGGATAGGGATTATAATTCTAATTCTATAGTATGAGAATATATTCATGTAATGTTTAAGAAAAGTTTTGTAAATGAGTTCCAATAGTTCATGGATTAGGGACCCAACTTTATGGGGTTCCAGGGGCTTCTGTATAGATTACTTAGGTTAATCTTTTTATCTACTCAATGAGACTCAGTGCTCAGTCTAGAAGGTACCATCAGAGATGCTTAGTTTTGCAGTTCTCAAACTGTAGATTTGTGTCTCCAGAGATAACATGCTTGTTAACAGCAAAAATGTTTTTAAATAAATAATATACAGGAGGTGAGAAATAACAGACCTCAACCCTGTTGTTCCTCTGCAAATTTGTGTACACAAAGTCAATCCCTTACCTCTCTCTAAAAGTTCAAAGTTTCAAAAAGTTCAGTGAACAGAAGATTGTTGGGGGCGGAATAGATCTGGACAAGGAGAAGTCTGGGGATAAATGTGAGAAGGGAGGGACAGGCAATAGAAACCAAAGTGAAACTGTTTGGCAGCATATTCCAGAAGTCTTGAGGTCTTTCTGAGTGTAGCCTTCATTGATTTGAGATCTACCATACAATTCTCTCACTAGAAGGGAAAACCTATAATGGCAGCAGGCCGTAAAAGAGACCCAGTTTGGGTCTCATTTATCTCTGAGTTGTGAAGAATATGTATTAAGGTTATAACAACCAACAAGAATGCACTTTTATGTAGAAATCCATGATTAAATCGAGTCTTCCTGACTAGTGATTTAAATAATGATTTAAATCCATTTGATTTAAATCAAATCCACCCTGCCAAGCATGTAAGCTTTTTGAACTGTACTCAATCTATACAGTCTCATAAATGTAGGAATCTGTTTTAGGTAGTTAAGAGTATTAATTGGGTCCTGGCACTAATAGCATTCATTAGGAAATACCGGTTACAAGTGTTGACTACTATAGATCCAATGGGAAGACAATCTTGGTTAATTAGTATTTAAGTAACTGACCAAATTGGCTTGTGATCTAGCCTTTCTTCTGTTGTGTCAGCAACACTAGAGTTGATAATCAGTTGACACAAGGGAGGCCCTATTCTGAAGGATTCTTAATCCAAAAATCTAAATAAAGTAATCTTCCCTAGACATTAACTGAGTATAAGTATTAATTTCTATTGTGGTTGGGTGATTTGATTCTGAAAACCTGAATGGTTATTCTGACCAATTTTCTAGTTTGCATTTGCCAAATCATACTCCAATTCCATTTTTGCCTTCTTATGTTCTATACTATTAGCTGTTATAGTTAGGATAGTTAATTAAACTTTATATAACTAAATTCAACTTTCAAGTCCTTAGCTTTAGTTAAGCAACTGAAATTAACAGAACTCCAAAAAAGGTGGTATGGGTAATCAGTTAAGCGGTTGCTTAACTAAGGTTGATTTTATACTGTATCTTTCATACATGTATGTATATCACACACAAACTTTACCCATCAAATATCTGCTACAGATTACACTAACGTTCAGAGGTTTCCCTCTCAAAGAAACATACCTGTGGACCTTGTATGAGGCAGAATATATTGCTGGCTCTTCTAGATTTTCTATATATAGCACAAAGACATCACACCCTGAGGGCTCAGAGAAAGGATGATTTATATATATATATTTATATATATTATAAATAAAACCTGCCTAGATGTCAGCAGCAGCAAACCAATTAAATGCAACAGAAGTTGTAAATAAAACTGCTTACAGTACATGTGGGGGATCAGTGGGGGGGGTGGAATTTGTCAGCATGATAATAGTGGACTCAAAGAGCTATGTTTATCTGAGAATAGAAAGAGATGTGCCTCCAACCCATCAATCCCCAGAGGACTTACACTCCTCAACTAATAAAATACAGTACAGAACTCATAAGGAGCTGTGCTAGTGGAGAATGCTTGTAATAAGCTCATTGTCCAATCAAGGCAACTCATGCTGGGAAAACTGAACTAGTTTTGGACATTGGCCAGTTTACATTTTAGCTTGAATTCTGCCTTTTTCTCTTGTTTTCCAGACTTTGTTGCTCCACATGTGTGCTGTGTTTGAAGCATGTTGACACTTTCTGCCTGGGTGCAGCTGGCATCCCAGATCAATTACTGTAAGCACAACTTGAAAACACTTGAAAGGAAAACCCACAGGGCAGACGATTTGGTTGGATCTCAAGCCTGCTGGATTTTGGCTGACCCACTATGGCTTCATCCCAGTGGAGTTCCTCTGTTTTGCATTGCTTCACTGAAAGCCATAGAGACTTTAAAACATTTGTGTGCACTAATCTGATTTTCCAGTGGCTATCACAACACCTATATGGTACTTTAAAACTTTATTAGGTAAGAGGCACTCTCCATTTCTCATTCTGAAGTGTGCCTTCTTTTTGTCCCTATTTTTTCAGTCCCATCTATCTCCAACCTCTATTTCATTTGAAATTCCTCCATAGACAAAGACTGGCATTATTGACAGCTGGTTCTGACCAGATCAGTGACCAATAAAGCTACCTGTGCTCAGTCTGATGGCATCAGCACATTTTCTTAGTTTTATTACTGTAGCACCTACAGTCCCATCTAGAAACATGTCCCCACTGTGTTGTGTACACAGATTAGAAGACAGTCTCTGCTTTGAAGAATTTAACAGGGAAAGCAAATAATCATTGCTAACTACAATGCTGAACTCTGACACCAATTTCTTTATAGGTCAGGACTAGTAGTATAGGCGGCCAGGGCTGCCTCCATGCCAGTGGTCTCCAAAGTGGGGTGTGTGCACCCCAGGGGGGGTGCAAGAGGATCCTTGGGGGTGTGCGGCAGGAGGAGCGCTTTTTTTTTTCCTTCTTCATCAGTTTGGGTGGGAGTCTGAGCGGCTTTTTTTTTTTTTTTTGCTTTGGCAGTTCGGGCGTGAGTCTAAGCGGCATTTTTTTTTGCTTTGGCAAAAATAGTAGAGCCGGCACGGCAGGGGGGGTGCTCAAAATTTTTTTTACTGATAGGGGTGCGTGATCAAAAAAGTTTGGAGACCACTGGCCTATGCTACTGAGGCTTCACATAATGATAATAACAGTAGCACTGAATTAATCTGGACAATACCAAGGATCAATGAGTTTAGGCTGCCACTGGTAACTCTGAGCTAGATTCTGCCACTCTTACTTATAGTGAGTAGTACTTTACTCCTCAAGTTGTATTTGCAGAGGGCGTTACTACTTAACATGAGTAAGGGTGGCAGATTCTGATCCCATACCAGTAGCAGTGAATAGAAACTGCCATGGTTTATCCAGTGAGAACAGGCTGCCCCTGCGCATTGTACCAGTGACTACAGATGGCTGTACTCTCTGCAAGTGTGCTTATAATGATTCTTAAGCAAATGAGCAGATTCAAGAAGTTAACCATCTTTCCATGCAAGACTCCTATCTGCTCCTCTGATGTCCAGATACATTCTCATTAGATACTAGGGTGCACTAAAGTCATATGCCTGGAGCTTGATGTCAGTTCATAGTATTAATGAAGCCATTAAGAGTTTTAATTCTGAAGAGTTCTTTTTGGTTTTGATATCTGATTGGCTACTAATTGGGTAAATCTAACATCAGGAAGAATTAAAGCAACTTTCTCTCTCTCTCTTCACCTTCCCTCATCTGCACATTGGCTTTTTAGGACAGTTTCCTTTACCTTTATTTAAATACTAATAAAAAGGGACAGTTTCACATTATAGAAATAGTCTCATATGTCATGCAGAGTCAACATTTTAACATTTATATTCAACTGGCAGGCCAACAGGAGGATATGGATACTATTATTTTTCATTAGGAGCCAACTGTGTGTTTTCTGTCCCTTTAGTATTAATTTAGTAATGATTTAAGGGACAATATAAGGAAAGATGAACCATTTGTCACTGTTCTGGGTTGCACTAGATTACCATTTGTGTGTCAGACAGAAGTGTCCATTATATTAAAAGACCTAATGATATTCTCCATTAATATTCAACCCTTTGTCCTCAGTTCTCTCCAGTCCTGGCAGCAGTATCCTGTGACCACTGCACAAAGTATCATTAGGCTATTTATCATAGAGAAGTGCTTTCGATGGCTGTAGGGCCAATTGGGAAGTATAATGTTGCTGCTCCAGATAGGGTTTTTTGCCCCCACATCATTAGATTAAAAAAAACAAAAAAACAATAGGAGTGACTTTCAACTCATCTTCTTTCCCTCTCCCTTCAGATGCTGTGAAAGTAAGATAAAACCCACTGTCAGGTCCATCACTAAATTATGGTTTATTTACTATGAAATAATACAGTTTCCTCAGCTATCTGTTCAGCTTCTCCAGTCATCATTTATTAAAAGGGAGGGAGGATCTACTTTTCAGAAATATATTCCTTTGTGCCTATAATGCATGTATTGGAGGTGAGAATTTTCCTTTATATTTATTCAGGAGATTTGTTTGAAAATATATCCTGTTGTATTGGCTTTTGCTTCCTCTAGAAACTTAATTGTGCTCCTATTAGGGCCGCTAAGAACACTTCTGGAACTAGGGACAGGAAAGAAACCTAGAGCCTCCATAGGCACCCTCTGTCTCCTATTTTCTTTCCCCCTTTTTATGTTTCTTGCCCCGTCCCTGTCTAAATACCCCACTCTCCCCTTCCTTATCTGCCCCCTACCCCTCATTGGCCCCCACTAACAGAGTCCGTGGGTACCTCAACACAGTAAAAAAAGACCCATGGCAGCGAGTCTCAGAACCTAGCTCACGTGACTCTGGCTCGTGGGGCTTGCGCAGCAGGGATAAGAAGAGCAGGGTAGATGTTTGGGCTTGAGCTGGAGTCCTCACTCTGAAACCCAGCAATAGGGGAGGATCTCTGAGCTTGGGCTGCAGGCCGAGCAGAAACAGCTACACTGCTATTTTTAGCCCAACAGTTCCATTCCCATAAGTAAGGTGATCAGACGTCCCGATATTATCGGGACAATCCCGATTTTAGGGGACTTGTCCCGTGTCCCGACCTTACATCAGTCAGGACACACTTTGTCCCGATATTGGGACCATCTGGTTAGGACCGTCCGCAAGCTGTCGCCGGCGCTGCTCATCTCTTCTTCCTGGGGCAGCTCCCGGCACGCGCCCACCCGCTGGCAGGAGCCTGCAGTGCAGCCCAAGGCACAGAGGTGGCGAGGAGGTCTCTGCCCTGTGCTGCAGGGCTGGGACTTGCAGGCGCCGGCAGAGCGCCCCCTGCCCTCCCTCCTCAACCCGACCTGACCTGCGACCCAAGGAGCCAGAGACCTGCCTGCTGGATGCTTCCTGGGAGCTGCTCCAGGTAAGCACTGCTGGGACTCACCTCGCCCACTGAGGGGCTGTTCTGCGTGCTGCCGGTGCCTGCAAGCCCCACTCCGCGGCTCCGGCGGCTCCCATTGGTGCCTTTCCTGGTATGGAGGGCTCTGAGCAGTGGGGGAGGTTTGTGTGTTTTGGGCTTCTAGGCAGTGGGGGCCTGTTGGGGGGTGCTGGGAAGTGGGGGATATGTATGTGTGTCAGGGCACTGGGCGGGGGGAGGTCTGTGTGGGGCGATGTGGTGGTGGGGCTGTGGGGAAGGGCACAGGGAGAGAGGGAGGAGAAATCTGTATGTATTGGGAAACTAGCAAGTGGGGGTATTCTGTGTGGGGTGCTGGGCAGCTGTGGGTGGGGGGGCACTGGGTAGGGGAGGTGGTGTGCACAACACTGTGAATTTGTTGTGGGGGAGCTCTGGGCATAGTGGGTTCAGGGGGTGCAAGGCATAATGGATCCAGGGGACACTGGGCAGGGGAGCTGTGTGGCGCAGTATTGGCCCACCCCCAACAGGAAGGGGCATGCTGGTAACACAGGGCCAGCCGGACCAGTGTGCCTCTGGCCATGCCATGCATGCCCCATTTCCCCTGGCCGGCCCTGCCCTTCCTGTTGCTCATCTCCTCAACTGAAGGCGGGGGTAGGGAATGCAGGAGTGGGTCCTGGCAATGCTTACTTGAGGTGGCTCCCAGGAAGCAGCCGGCACTTCCCTGAGGTAAGTGTCAGAGGCTGCATCCTCCTCCCCAGCAGAGTATGTGCAGACCGGTCCACCTTGCTCATGGCAGAGCCAAGGAAAGGAGGCACCTGCCTCTGCGCATGCTGATTCTACGCAAGGCAGGCTGGGGCTGAGCACTGCTAAGATGCTGCCCAGTTCACTTACCCACATTAGCAAGCAGGGATTTCACCTGGAAGCATACATCTGCTTGATGTACAATTGGGATGCCATTTGTCCCAATATTCAGGTAAAATTTTACGTTTGGTAGTGAAATAGAAAATTAGTTGATTGGGAATGTCCCATTAAACTTGATCGTGATTGGTTATCTACTGGCAATTTTGGTTTTTCAGGTTGTTTTCCGGTGTAACGCAAATTTACGGTAGGAATATGTAGTTTACAGTTCTGAACCACAGTGCATACCATAGGACGAACTACAGTGGGCACCTAATAACACGTAAGAAGCACAGAGACTGCACAGTTCTTTTCAATGGCTAGCTATCTAGCTAACAGTCTTCAGCTGAAAATCCCACCTGAAATGGCAATGACAAGGGAGGAGCCAACTACCAAAAAACAAAAAAGACAGTGCAGATGCAGGACAGAATGGGAAGCCACTTACACCTGGATTTGGAAATCCTATGAGTGTGATTCAAAAGCCTTTTATAAAGCATGCAGAAATTAATTTAGCATTTGCCATGGTGGTGAGTCTGATGTTAAGCATCATGCTGAATCAAAAAATCATGAACACCCAGACTCACAAGAGCAATACCCTGGTCTTACATTTTTTCAGCAAGCCAAATGAATCCTTCAATAACAAGGTTATCGCTACTGAGCTAACTCAAGTTTACCACACAGTAGTCCATCAACACTCCTATCACTCATGTGACTGTGAACTTAAACTGGCGCCTACCTTGTATCCAGATTCAACGATTGCAAAGCACGTCAGCTGTAGCTGGACTAAAGTGGAGGCATTGATCAAAAATGTGCTGTCACCGCTCTCAACAGAATTTTTTAAAAGACCTCAGCAAGCCAGGTGGTCCCTATTTCTCAGTTGCCACAGATGCATCTAACAAGGGCAATGTGAAAAATTTCCCCTCATCACTGAGATACTGGACATCTGAACATGGAGTCCAAGATAAACTGTTAGACTTCTGTGAGCAAAGCAAAGAGACTGCAGAGACAATAAGCAACACATTACTTGAAAAACTTGTGACACACAAACTAGACCTAAACAAAGTGTCTTCCTACTGTGCTGATAATGCAAACGTGCATTATGGAGAGCGACAATCAGTGTACCCGAATTTAAAAAAACAAAATGAAAATATCTTGCCAGCAAACTGCCCTGCCCATGTTGTGCACAACGCCGTGAAACATGCTAGCAATACCCTACAAGTTGACACTGAGACTCTGGTGATTAAGATGTTCAATCATTTCAGCAGTTCCGCTAAGAGAGTAGCAGCATTGAAGGATATGTTTGACTTTGTGGATATGGAGTATGCCACTTTACTGCACCATGTTCCAACGCGCTAGTTGAGTCTTTTCCCAGATGTAAACAGGCTTGTAAATATGTGGCAGGCTGTTAAGTGCTACTTTGTTTCTCTGGGCAGTGAGAAGTGCCCAAAATCTCTATGGATGCTGTTCTCGGACAGGGAAAACAGTGAACAAGGTGAGGGACCTAGCAAAGTTGAGGTTCATCTGTTTTTCCTCCAGAATGTCCTGAAAATCTTCAATGATACTGTGCTCTGTTTGGAAAATGAGAGTATGACAGCATGTGAAGTGTATGTCATAATGAATACTCTGAGAATTAAACTTCAGCAATGGAAAAATGACATTCTTTGACTCCAAAGTTGAAAGTGCATTAACTGAGATGCTGCCTTTCACTGCTGCATATCTCCAGAAAGACTTCATGAAATTTTACGATGTGTCAATCTATATTTGGAGAAATGGTTTGATTTTTCAGCAACTGGCTACTTGTTCAATACCCAGTGCTTCAACATCAAAGTTAATAGGGTATTCAAATACAAGGATCTGTCTGCGGCTGTGACAGCTGTAAACCTTCAGAAAACAGTGGATCTTGATCAGCTCTATGATGAATACTGTATCATTAAAGACATCAACTCCAAGTTGGAGCCCAGAAACTATTCAGTTGGGGAACTCTGGTCTCAAGTGCTGAGAAACAAGAACAGTAGCACTGAATTCCTAAACATGGCAAAGCTGGTGTCATACGTGCTCAGTATACCCGTAAGCAATGCATACTCAGAGTGTGTATTTTCAATCATGAAAGGTGTATGGACTGATGTCCAGAACTGAAGCAGCATAGACTTGGTGCGGAGTGAAACCTTTGTCAAAATGAATTTCTGGATGAGTTGCAAGGACTTCTACAGCTTTGTGATTGCCCAGAAGCAAGTCATGACTATGGCAAAGTCATCCAAGAAGTACTAGACTTCTGGCATGTCTGAGAGGTATGCAAATTGGGAAGTTGATTTATTGACTGAATAAAAAACCCGTCCCTTTACCCCTGTTGTTTGTTTAGTGTACAAATAAATCTGTATGTTTAAATATGTATTACGACTAAGTCTATAATTTAGACTCACTGATTCCAAACCTCTGTGATGTAGTTTGCTTCAGCTGTCTGTTCTTAAGCTGGGGCTGAATTCAGGACTGGGGGCCTCTTCTCTGTGACTGCGGCTGGAGCCAGAGCTAGAACTGGGACCCTTTGCTCCCCTGGCGTGCAACTGGATCTGACTTTGCAACCAGGATCCTGTGCCCCTGTCCCGCAGCTTCAGCTGGGGGCTGGAGCCGGAGCTCTGTACCCCTGGCCCTGTGGCTTCTACTGGGGGCTGGAGCTGGGGCCATGAGTCCTTGCCCTGTGGCTTGTGGTGAGGGCTGCAGCAGAGGCTGTACAACCCCTCTTGCAGCTTTCTAGGGCTGTGTTCCCCCTCTCATGGCTCTGGTCAGGGCTTTGCATCTGTGTTTATCGTCATCGTCTCCCCACCCCCACCTCACCTAATGTGTCCTGATATTTCACTCTTGTGATCTGGTCACCCTACCCATAAGCCAACTCAGTTAATCCAGGCTCTGAGATTTGCTACTGAGATTTTGTTGTTGTTTTGCTGTGTAGATGTACCTTGTATGTCTTCTTTCTGTCACTGCTAGATTTTGAATCCTATTCTCAGTATCTCAAGAACATTTCTGAGTGGAAGAGATGATATTTGGCTCCCTACTTCCGTCTTCATCTCCCCTGCTTCCTCCTGTTCATCTCTCTTCTCCATTTTATCTAATTCCCTCTTCCCATGTCCAAACAAGTTTTCTCTTCAGAAGTGTCTTTGTATGTTTAGCCATACTCACAGAGGAAAGATGAGAGGGTTTAATCTCACAAACTAGGGGAAGATAGGTGTTTGGCCACCCAAATCACAGGTGGGGGTCTGAGCCAGTAGCCATGCTCAAAGGCCACCGCCCAGGGGAGTTCACACAAAACTGTGAGGAGGAAGTTATAATCTTCAACCCAGTGGTTAGGGTACTAATGTGGATTCATGTTCAACTTTCCTCCTGTGGGGAAACAGATTTGAACAGGAATCTACCATCTCTCAAGTGAATGCCCTAATATCTAGGCCCTGGAGTCATTTTGACTGGTCCAATTAAATAATTGAATAACTAAATATTAACTGGGCCAGTAAAAATGACTCCATAGGCTAATGGTTAGGGCACTCACCTATGAAGTGGCAGATCTCTCTTCAAATCCCTTCTCCTCATCAGGGGGAGGTGGGACTTGAATCAGAGCCTCCCACACCACAGGTGAGTACTCTAACCACTAGGCTTCTCAACTGTTTTGTACACTCTCCCCTGAGGGGCCCAATCTGGTAGGCAGCCTTAGAGCATGCCTACCATATTGGATCCTTACTTGCGACTTACGCAGCTGAATGCCTATCTTCCCCCATTTTGAGAGGCGCTCTGGGGCTTAAGTGGGAATTATGCAGCTGGACACCTACAATGAGGCAGCAGTGCACATGGTTAGGCAGGAGATAAGTGCCTGGGCTCCTAGAGAGCGGCAGCAGCTTGCATACACAGAGGCAAAAACTCAGGCGCTGAGTGTAGGTGCCTACTGAGGTGGGCGGCAGCCAAACTGTACTTTTGTGGATCACAGTGGTGCCTAAAAACAGGAGTTAGGCACCTCAGTACCTTTGTGGATCCCACCCTTGGAGTCTTCCTCATAGTTTAGGCTTAATCATTCTTTTGAAATAATAGTAATTGGTGCTATTTAATCCAATCTATCAATGCTATGAGGCAGCTGGGGATTTCACAAGAATCATCAAATACTGACTTAGTATTTATTTACTCAGTGGGAATAAACTCCCCCCCCTCACCTCTTTGACTTCATTAAGATGCTAACTGACAAGGATGCTAAATGAACTGGAATTATTTGTGGCTGTTTTGTGAGCTCTGGAACCAATTTTTAAAGTCAGAGTACCAGATTTGCTTGCTTTCATATAGTCTGTGTATTAAAAAAAAATCAAATCTGAGGAGGAAATATGTTTAAATGGATACAATAAAGTGGGAATGCTCGGAGTATCATGGATTCAAATAGCAGTTGCTGAGTTATTCACTCTTTGACTACCCACTTGACCTTCTTATGTGACTTGGTCAATGCCGCTGTAAAATCAAATGAGTGCTGGTCTTAACCAGTAACAATATAATAAATACTATTTTGCATCTCTTAGCACCTTCCAGCTGGGTGTGTCTGTGAAGTGCTCTACAAACATGCATACATTTTCACCTTTCCCGCTCTGTATGATATATGCGCAAACTGAGGCAGAGGGACAGATTGTGATTTGTGTAATACCAGACAGAAAGTCCAGGGCATAGCTGGGAACAAAACCTAGATTGCCTGACCTTAGGTTAGCTCTTTAGCCACAAGACTATTTTCCCCTTCTTCCTCATCATCCTGCAAAGTAAATGATCAAAATAAAACTTCCAGAGAATATTTCAAGAGTCCATGTGGCTGGGTGGAAATTGTGCCCACATTTGGAATTGTGGCTTAAAATTCAAATACATTTGGGGAGTGTCAAGTCATCAAATACAAGATTTTCCAGTCGTGTTTTGTTTTGTTTCAGAAACATTATGTTTAAACACTGGGTTCATCTCTCCTGGTTGGCAAGGAAACAGGCTTCCATTGTGCTGCCAAACCAATTCAGGCACCCACACAAGTTCTACTGCCTGGAAGAACAGATCTCAAGAAGAAAATCTAATCTACTATTGTCAATATTTGTGAAAAATGCCTCTTGTGATTTAGATTGGATGGAGGGGCATCACATATAACCTCGTTCGGACTTTAGGGCTCCCGACAATACTAGGAAATTTAATATGGGAGAAAAATAGAAGTCATGGGGGTGTTAATTATCTATTTAATTAAAACAAGATATAGTTGATATCTTTTATTGTATCAAATAGAGAACACTTACAAAAATGTATCCCTCTACAGTGTTTTTCAGTATAACAATTGCATGCTAATTTTACATAGAAAATCAGGGCCCAGTCTTTTACGGATATCTGATTTAGATGATCAGAGCTGATCGGCTTCCAACAATGATTTATATTACCATGTTAAATGCTTTATAACAGGTCTGTCAAATTGTCCTTTTCCACTGCCTGACCTGGTTGAAAACTCCTAGTGACGTGGTTTTCAACCTGGCATCCACAGATTTCCAAAGGGGTCTGCACCTCCATTTGAAATGTTTTATGGGTCCACAAATGAAAAAAAGGTTGAAAACTACTGTTCTAGAGACACACGTGTTTAGCAAGACTATGCATAAATTCCTAGTAACATCCTCTCTTTTTCAAACCTTTTACACCTGTTATTTTGTAACAAGTTAGGAAGCTTATCACTGTAAAAAAACCAACCAAAAAACCCCACAACACCCACCTTTTCTAGTTCTTGTAGAACAATATTTTAGACTTCTACAGCACCCTCCATCTTTAGATAGCTAATCAATTTACAAGCCTTGATTAATTAAATCTTGTAACGTCTCTGTAAAATATGTAGTACTATAATCTCCAGTTTACAGATGGGGAAAGTGAGGTACAAAGGGATTGAGAGTCTTGCTCAAAGCCACAGAAGCAGCTTGTGGCAAAGCCTGAAATAGCATCCGCATCTCCTGGGTCTTAGCTCTGTGCTTTTACCACAGGACCATCTCTTGCCCTGCCAAGATGGCATACCTGTTCTGCACACCTTCCATTTTCCTGCCCAACTCCACTTATTTACTAAAATTACCTGTTTTTTTTATCTTTAATGACAGAAACAGAGGGCAATGCACGATCTCCCCGGCTGCAACAACAGCATGTGACAAAGGCATTCCACAGCTGTTCTCCAACTGAGGCTCTGACACATTTGTTTTGACAATAGTTTTGTGCTTAGAAAGAATGTTTTTGACCACTGTTCAAGGGGGTAGATTAAAGCTCTCTCGAAACAATGAGTCTGTGCAGGAAAAATTCTGAAGCAAGCATATGCTTGCTATTTTATCCTGCTAACCTCGACCCATCATTTACTGGGACAATTGAATGCAAGGAATTTAGCTGCCTCACCAGTACATAACTAAACAGGAAAATCCCTATGGTGAGATATTATGGCAAATACGTTTCAAGAAAACTAGCCTTCAGGAAATTGATCATGCCTTTGAATTTATGGAACAACATCCATTTTAAGGTTCTAGATATTCTAGGTAATGTGTAATCAAGTTTTAAAAGCCTGTCATGTATGTCACATGATGAGAGGGAGGGATTTTCATGATGCAAGAGGCAACTGGGCCCATCAGAATTTCTTCTTGACAGTAGAATACTGTCAAAGATAAAAATGAGGTGAGTGACATGTTGGGACATGGTGAACACAAATGAAAGTGGACTGGGCTGACCATAGTCACAGAAATTAAATGCTCTGAGGCAGGTATGTTTACTGCTCCTTTCAGAATACGAAGATTCTAATAGCAACGGTGTTATAATGAACATATGGGGGAGAGGCATAGCTACTGATATCAGGTTGTGAGAGTTTATCAAGTGAGAAATAAATGTCAGTTTTATTTTGGCTTGTCCTCTGATTTTTGAACACTGGATTTGGTCATTCTGTCATTTGCTTATCATGGAGCATTACGTTAGACTCTGCTGTTTCGCTGCCCTGGGTCCATCCACAGCTAGCTTTGAAGCAGGCTAACATAGTCATGCACCATTCCCAGACTTGCAGATTCTGGCCATTTCATCCTTTGCAAAATGATTTATCTTCTAATAAAAATCACTTTCATGCCCCTTAAAAAGGATACAACAAGACTGGCATTCTAAATGTATTTAGACAAGCAGTCCGTAACAAAATGTCTTCACTGGGGTAATGCCTGACCTGATACTTCTCTGAGATCACTTTAAACACTGTCAGCAAATAATTGTGTTTGGTATTGTGGGTGACAAATTCACACACGACAGCTATGGGTGCCCCAATCCCATAAACATGGGGGTAAAGGGGTCATTGTGAATGTAATGTCACCCACAATACTAAATACAGTTCTCATACCTGCTTGCTATCTAGTTATTTGCTATCAGAGTGCACACTTCTAAACTTAGCAAGAATCACTTTACTTGAGACTAAGGTGTAGTGATTCTTGCTAAGTTTAGAAGTGTGACTTCAACTCCAATGTTGTTGGGTTACCGTTTCTGCCTAGGAAGTACTGTGTTAAAAAGAGCAGAGAGAATAAGTCTAGCGTAAAAAGGTGAGAATCAAAGCAAAGCGTAGGCAGAGTAAGAAAATAAATACAGCAAGACTGAGAAAAAATTGAATTAGAAAATAAACACAGTGGCCAAAATGTTTACACTGAGCTTAGTAAAGTTAGCTTAGAATCCTGAATTTTTAAAAGGTGCTGAGCACTAATATCTTCCACTGACATCAGTGGCACTGTGGGAGTTCTACAAGGGAACTTAGAGGGACCCCATCATCCAGTGGTGCTAGTTCAGATATTTGTTTGGAGTGGAATTTCTGGTCTCTGCCCCTCCCAAAGTAGGACCCTATTCCAGTCCCAGCTCATTCTCCTCCCTGACCTCCACCAACTGAGACATCTGTTGGCCTAGGAGTTGTCCCTCTTTCTTACCCATACAGTGCCTGAGCCCAGTTCTCTGCAGTGTCACACAGTACCCTGTGTGACACTGTACAGGAACAGGCTCCCCATGTGCCAAGTCACAACACCATTTGACCTGGCCACCCCTCTGTCTGGATAGAGAGATAGCCAGGCCAAATTTGAGTGGCATTGTGACCCTGTGTGTGAGGTAACAATGCCACTCACTGAAATTTGGCCTAGCCACCCCTCTCTCTGTATGAAGGAGCAGCTGCGTCAAATTTCAATGGCACTGCAACAATACAGCCTGAGTAATGCTCCAGGGCAGGGGTGGCCAACCTTAACCATGAGACAGAGCCAGAATTTACCAATGTACATTGCCAAAAGAGCCACAATAATACATCAGCAGCCCCTCATCAGCTCCCCTTCGACTCCCAGCACCTCCCACTCATTGGCAGCCCCACCGATCAGCGCCTCCCCGCACCTCCCAGTCAGCTGTTTCATGGCGTGCAGAAGGCTCGGAGGGGGAGTGGAAGGAGCGAGGGCACGGCAGGCTAAGGGGAGGGGGCGGGAAGGGGGTGGAGTGGGGGCAGGGCCTGTGGCAGAGCCAGGGACTGAGCAGTGAGCACCCCCCAGCACATTGGAAAGCTGGCACCTGTAGCTCCAGCCCCGGAGCCGGTGCCTATACAAGGAGCCGCATATTAACTTCTGAAGAGCCGCATACGGCTCCGGAGCCACAGTTTGGCCACTCCTGCTCCAGAGACTTCCAGTAGCAGCCGTATTGATTTAGTACAGGACCACAGCTTAAAAGCAATTGAACCATGCCCCCACCCAGCCGGCACCACGGTCTATGGAACTTTGAGCAAGTGAAAAAACCTTGAGGAGGGGAGCATTCCTTCCTAACCCCTGTAACTGGTGCCACTGCCATCAACATAATATCTGAGTGCCTCAGTACCTCTGAAAAGCAACCCACTTTTATTTAGGTGATTGATCTGGATTTTTAGGTGCCTAACTTTAGGCACCCACATTTGAAAAATACAAATAGCTAAATTTTGGGGTTGTTTTTCCATCTATAACACAGCTAGAAAAAACTAGAACAACAACATAATCAGATTTAAATTACACAGGGGAAAGTAGGTTTGTGAATTGAAATAGTTTTGTGAACCACTGAGTAGTTCAGAGTCCGCAAATCCTCAAAACACCAGAAGGTTTGCCTATTGGTAGTTACCATGGTCTTAATTAACACAGATGGATACCTGCTAAAGGCTGAAATTTCAGCCTTTATTCCCTTCCTTTTAAAAAAACTTCTGAAAAATCAGGCTGTTCTTTTTATGCATTCTGCCAAATGCTTTGTGGGTGAAAATTGTCCATGATGGAGAGTACCCAGCACCAGGCTCTCTGCACCACTGAAGCCCCACAGCAGAGCTGCATGAGAATACCACAGGCAGAGCAGCTATGCTGTGCACACTCTTTATTCTGCAGAAAAGGTCTCCAAAACAGGCCAAAAAAATAGGTCACAATTACAGTAGACCAGGGACAGTGGATCCACATTCAGGTGGAACCAGAGGCTCTAAGCCCCTATGCCCCCACACACAACCAGCACAGAAGGGCTGCTGCTACTATTTCAGCTCATTAGGGGCTAGATTAGAGGCTGTAAGAAAACTGTGTTGCTTCCCTGTATCCTGGCCTAAGATTGAACTTTACCTTCCCAACACAGCCTGTACTCCAGACCCCATAAGGGTAGAGTGGGCTTTATCCTGAATTTGCATTACACTGCACTCTCTCATACATACAGACTTTAAGCTCTTTGAGGTGGGATTAGTTTGGCTCAGTTTACCAATTGCAGAGTACCCTGTGCATTTACAGTGCTGCATTAATATTAAACACTAATTCCTCTCAGCCGAGCAGGGAAAACTCCAGTCGATTAAGTATTACTGAAGCTTGTGAGTGTGAAGCCGCCCGAGTCTCCTTATGGTAACAAGTAATGAGGATTCCCCAGAGAAGGGTCCAATTTGGATTAGAAAGTAACCTCTGAAGCCCATTTTATTCAGAGATAACTCTATGCTCCACTGCAGAGGAGGAACATGAGGCCTATGTGGTCAGTTAATGAAAGGTGGATCTGTGATCTATTTGTGTATGTCCCACTTGGAGATGTTTTGACTGGACAGTTTCCTGTTGTTAAGGTCTTATCAATGCCCTCTTGATTGCAAAGCATAAGGGGAGACCATGGGACCGAGTACAAGCAAATGTTTAATATGAGTTGTTGAAGGGGTCAGCTCACTGCTGGCACAGCCTCAGGTGCAGTGTGGCAGTGCTCTCTCAATTGGGGTCTGTTGCTGGCTGCTCCAGCTATGCAGTAGCCTGCCTCTCCTGTGATTTGGCCCTGGGCCAGAGCACATCCAAGTCTCTCCCCTTCCAGGGTACGTCAAACAAAAAGAAAAGGCGATTAACTCAAGCAGTTAGTAAGAGGGAGAGGGGAATGCCACCCTCCCAGAATGTATCAGGATCAGGCCCTTCCTTCTCACAGGGAGAGACCTTCAGGCAGTGGTCATCAGAGAAGTTCCTGCCTTCAGTCAGCCCTTTCCTCAGGGGCTAAAGGCCTGTTTTCTTCCCCAGTTTGCCCACAAGTGAGCTGTTTTGCTTTCCTTCCAAACTCCTCCTCCAACCTGTGCATGTCTTGGAGGTGTGGTAGGGAGATTGTCCAGTGTGGGGTTTGTATACCCCATCACATGAGTCTATATCTTGCTGTCATTATCAGCAACACAGGGGGCATGATAGGCAAAATGCAAATGACATGGAAAAGAACCATGTTTTACTCTTAACTGCGAGAGGTACAGTTTTTGAACCTCTTGAGAGAATTTGCTAACATGTTTCTGTCCCATTTAATAAAGCTGATCTTGGAGAACTAATTTTGCTAGGTAAATAGCAACTGGCACATCAATTTTCTGTCAACAGCTGCAGCTTCAACAGTTTCAGTCCTTCATTCAAATGTGTGAATGCTCTGCCTAAATTGCACATTTCTCATTTAGCGTACCTTGAAAGCATATACTGTCACTCATGCAATCTCAGGGAAGTCTGTTTGGCTATGCTGTGGTTTGCATAAAGCAGCACTGGAGAGGATCATCAAAAGGAGACATTGGAACACACTCTGCTTGATATTGAGGAAAAAAGAATAAAACCATTCTGCTTAGGAAATAAGGCACGTGGAAGCTTAATTTTAGTGAGCTGATTTAAAATGTATCTGATTTTTCTTCAGAGTTTAAAAATTTACTGGTTGATTTTTTTAAAATTTTTATAATTACCACATAGCCTCAAGCATATTAAGGACATAAAATGGGTTTCCTTTTTTTGAAAAATAAATAAATAAATAAATTGGAGGAAAGTAAGTATAGCAGGAGATTTAATGCGAGTCTTAAAAAAAATGTTGCCTAGTTTAATGGGTCACATCTATAAGAAATGTTTCTTTCTCTCTCACTCACAATTGAGTCATGATAAACAATTGGTGATGATAAACTGGGATGTCACTTACTTAACCAATCAAAGATTTTTAATTTATAATCCCAAAGGAGCCACATCTGCTCCTCTTGAGTCCAGAAGCAGCACAATTTATATGGATTCCAAGCATCCAATATGCTAAGAAGATTGTCAGTAATAATGGATGAGGCAGGATAGTCTTGTAGTTAAAGCTAGAGCTGGTCAAAAAAATTTCCAGTTGAGTGTTTTTCCAATGGAAAAAGCCAATTTGTTGAAATCAACACATTCCAAAGCAAAATGCCAATTCCAACAAAATTCCATTTGGAAAAAATGGCCAAAAGTAATCACAATTGGAATGAAATGTTTTGAGTTTTTGTTTAAAAAATTACTTTGTTTTGAAATTTGCTATTATAAATAATATTAAAAGTCAGAAGCAATGCAAACATGTCCATTTTATTGAAATTAAGCATTCTAACAATCAAAACATTATTTTGAAAATTTTGTTTTGCAGGGAAGTTTGAAATTCTTTGGTTTTGTCCCAGTTTAGAACAAAAACCATGTTTAGAAATTGCAGAATTTCATGTAAAATGGAAAATCTAGTTCCCGCACAGCTCTAGTTAAGCACTAAGGTAGGAATTGGAGATGGGTTCTGTTCTGAATCTGCTATACATTTCCTGTTTAACTAAGAGCAAGTCACCCTGTGCTTCAATTTCTTCATCTCTACACTGGGGATTCTAATGATTAACTATCTCACGTGAGTGTTGTGAAACTTAAGACTAAGATTTGTTAAAGGCAGCTAGTTATTTTGGGTATCTTAATTTTGGGGTGCCCAAATTGAGATACCTTAAAAGGAGTCCAATTTTCAGAGGGAGGCTGCTCAATACTTTCTGAAACCAGGCTCCTTACAACATTAGGCGGGAGGGATAGTTTAGTGGTTTGAGCATTGGCCTGCTAAACCCAGGGTTGTGAGTTTAATCCTGAAAGGGGCAATTTAGGGATCTTGGGCAAAATCAGTACTTGGTCCTGCTAGTGAAGGCAGGGGGCTGGACTTGATAACCTTTCAGAATTCCTTCCGGTTCTATGAGATAGGTATATCTCCATATATTATTTATTATCTCTAGCTGGGCACCTAAAATCACTAGTCACTTGTGAAAACCTTGACCTAATTTACTAACATTTATAAAAGTGTATTGAGATCCTCAGTCCATAGGCACTCCATAAGTTTCACACATTATTATACTGAAGGAAGCTATTACCAAGTTCTTTTAGACCTTCCCTGTATAAGAGGAAAGCAGATATTTTATCTTTTGAAAAAGACATGAGAAACACTGGAAGACCATCTTTTTGAAACTATGTCTCAGTTCTATGGAGAATCAGGTTGGTGTGTGGCCCAGAAGCTTTCCCCGTTCAAGATCCAGGGTTACTTGATACTTAGGTGAGAGTATTAACCCGGTGGAAGAGAAGTACTAAGATCTAGGAAAAAAAATCAGACTGAACCACCATACTGAGTCAATAAAAATGTGCGCTTGAGTCCATTGACTGACAAGTACGAAGGCACTTTCCTAGTAGTGGTGATTAACTCGAGTAAAACTTTTGCAATACTTTGTAGAACTGTTTGCAGAGCTATAGATTTCTCTGTCTACATCACTACATATATCTTGTTATATATAACAAACCAAAATCATAAGACAAAAAAATAAAACTATACTGTCGGCAAAACATTTATTACCTTTTCCAAAAGGACGTGTTACCATTGGCATCACTCCTGCTAACTTTCAAAGATATGCTACCTGCTTCCCAAGCTACAGGAAACAGAGAAAGTAATGGACAAAACCCAACAACTTTGAATCAACCCTGTAGTATAACCTGGCACTACGGGACCAAACTTTTCAAAAGTGACTTCTGATTTTGATTGCTTCCATTTTTAGTTACACAACTTGAGACACCTAGGGCCTGATTTACAAAGGAGCTCACATCCCTGTCTCCCATTGAGTTGGAAACTGGGGTGCTGAGTATTTTTGAAAGTGGGCTAGCCAGTAAGTTTCTCTTAAGACTAAAAAGTGACCTCAGTCACAAAAGACGGTTACTCACCGTTGTAACTGTTGTTCTTCGAGATGTGTTGCTCCTATCCATTCCAGTTAGGTGTGCGTGCTGCGCGTGCACGGCTCTTCAGAACATATTTACCCTAGCAACTCTGGCGGGCCGGCTGGGCGCCCCCTGGAATGGCACTGCTATAGCGCTGGATATATACCCCAGCCAGCCCGTCCGCTCCTCAGTTCCTTCTTGCCGGCTACTCCGACAGTGGGGAAGGAGGGCGGGTCTGGAATGGATAGGAGCAACACATCTCGAAGAACAACAGTTACAACGGTGAGTAACCGTCTTTTCTTCTTCGAGTGATTGCTCCTATGCATTCCAGTTAGGTGATTCCCAAGCCTTACCTAGGCAGTGGGGTCGGAGAGAGATGTGGCAGAGTGTAAGACTGCTGAGCCGAAGGCTGCATCGTCTCTGGATTGTTGCACCAACGCGTAGTGGGAAGCGAAGGTGTGGACAGAAGACCAGGTGGCCGCTCTACAGATGTCCTGGATGGGAACATGGGCCAGGAAGGCGGCAGACGAGGCTTGCGCTCTCGTAGAGTGAGCGGTGAGGCGGCTAACTGACACTTGAGCAAGCTCGTAACATGTCCGGATACAAGATGTTACCCAGGAGGAAATCCTCTGAGAGGAGACCGGCTTGCCTTTCATGCGATCAGCAACCGCTATGAATAGCTGGGGCGAACGCCGGAAGGGCTTCGTCCGCTCTATGTAAAATGCGAGGGCCTGCGGACGTCCAGGGTGTGAAGCTGTTGTTCACAACTTGAGGCGTGCGGCTTCGGGAAGAAGACTGGAAGGAAAATGTCCTGGTTGAGGTGGAAGGCCGACACCACCTTAGGGAGGAAGGCTGGGTGTGGTCGAAGCTGCACCTTGTCTCCGTGGAAGACGGTATACGGTGGACCAACCGTTAGGGCACGGAGCTCGGAAACTCGTCTTGCTGACGTTATAGCGACGAGAAAAGCCGTTTTCCACGAGAGATAGAGCAGGGAGCACATGGCCAGGGGCTCGAAGGGTGCTCCCATAAGCTTGGCCAAAACTAGGTTCAAATCCCAGGACGGGGTAGGACGTCGTATCGGCGGGTACAAGCGGTCCAGGCCCTTAAGGAAGTGGGAAACCATCTGGTTGGAAAAGATGGACCGACCTCCGATGGATGGACGAAAGGCGGACACGGCTGCCAGGTGTACCTTCAAGGAGGAGACCGCGAGTCCTTGTTCCTTAAGGGACCAGAGGTAGTCCAGGATCGTAGGAATAGGGACCAGGAAGGGATTAAGGCCTCTCTGATCGCACCAGAGCGCGAAACGCTTCCATTTCGCGAGGTAGGTTGAGCGAGTGGAAGGCTTCCTGCTTTCCATCAGGACTTGCTGCACCGCCGCCGAACAGTCCCGCTCCGCGTGGGTCAACCACGCAGGTATCAAGCTGTAAGATGGAGGGACTGTAGGTCCGGGTGGCGGAGTCTGCCGAAGTCCTGCGTGATGAGGTCTGGCCATAACGGAAGAGGAATGGGATCGGGATCCTGAACGGAGAGCTCAAGCAGCAGAGTGTACCAGTGCTGCCGTGGCCAGGCCGGAGCGACGAGAATGAGGCGGGCCCTGTCCCTCCGAAGCTTGAGCAGCACCCGGTGTATGAGTGGGAACGGAGGGAAGGCGTAGAGGAGGTGATCCGTCCAGGAGCAGAGGAATGCGTCCGACAGAGAGCCTCTGGAGCGACCCTGGTAAGAACAAAACCGGTGGCACTTCCTGTTCTCCTTGGAGGCAAACAGGTCTATTTGGGGAAACCCCCACCTTCGGAAAATTGTGAGCACTACATCCGGACGAAGGGACCACTCGTGGGCGAGGAACGACCTGCTGAGATGGTCGGCCAGCGTGTTCTGCACTCCTGGAAGAAAGGACGCTGCCAGGTGAATCAAGTGGGTTACACAGAAGTCCCACAGGAGCATCGCTTCCGTGCAAAGCAGGGAGGAGCGGGCTCCGCCCTGCTTGTTGACATAGAACATCGCCGTCGTACTGTCCGTGAACACCGCCACACAGCGCCCTTGCAGATGGGCGCGGAAGGTGTGACACGCCAAACGGATCGCTCGCAGCTCCCTGACGTTGATATGGAGGGAGAGCTCTCGGGGCGACCAGAGACCCTGGGTGTGTAGGTCGCCAAGGTGAGCCCCCCATCCCAACGCCGAGGCATCCGTGGTCAGGGAGACGGATGGGCGAGGAGGGCGGAACGGGACTCCCGCACACACGACCTCTGGGTCCAGCCACCAGCTGAGCGAGCCGAGGATTGGCTTCGTGACCGTGACTACCATGTCCAGAGGGTCGCAGTGCAGACGGTACACCGACGCCAGCTAAGTTTGAAATGGGCGAAGGTGCAGCCTCGCGTACGTGGTCACGAACGTGCAGGATGCCATGTGGCCCAGGAGGCGTAGGCAGGACCGAACCGTCGTCGTGGGAAAAGCGTGCAAGTCCCGGATGATGGAGACCATCGCCTGGTGCCGAGGTCGAGGGAGGCAGGCCCTGGCTAAACTGGAGTCCAGGACCGCTCCAATGAACTCCACCCTTTGTGATGGAGTTAAAGAGGACTTCTCGACATTTATGAGAAGGCCCAGGTACCGAAACAGGGCTAGGATCTCAGCCATTTGACCTGCCACTAGCTGTCGGGATGGCCCGCGAACCAGCCAGTTGTCGAGATACGGGTAGATGTGCATGCGACGACGGCTGAGGGTGGCGGCAACCACTGCCATGCACTTGGTGAAGACCCTCGGCACGGTGGAAAGGCCGAAGGGTAGTACCGCAAACTGGTAGTGCGTCTCGTTGACTACGAACCGCAGGTAGCGTCGATGGGGAGGGTAAATCGCGATATGGAAGTACGCGTCCTTCATATCGAGGGCGGCAAACCAGTCTCCCGGATCCAGGGAGGGAATGATGGTCCCCAGGGTGACCATGCGAAACTTGAGCTTGAGCAGGTACCTGTTGAGCTCCCGGAGGTCTAGTATAGGTCGGAGACCTCCTTTCGCCTTGGGGATAAGAAAATATCGGGAATAAAATCCCCTGCCCCGCATGTCGTGAGGCACCTCCTCTATAGCACCCAAGCTCAACAGAGCCTCAACCTCTTGCAAGAGGAATTGCTCGTGAGAGGGGTCCCTGAAGAGGGACAGGGAAGGTGGATGGGAGGGAGGGGGCAAAACAAACTGAAGGCGGTAACCATACTGGACCGTACGAAGTACCCAGCTGTCCATTGTTATTTGGGACCACGCCGGGAGGAAGTGGGAAAGGTGGTTGCAAAATAACGGGGAAGGATCCGGTAAGGAGTCTGATGGGCCGTCCTCGGGCGTCCTATCAAAATGCCTGCTTAGGCCCTTGAGGGGCCTTGGAAGGCGCCTGGGCCTGGTTGCGCCTGTTGCCCGACGGTCTACGGCGGTTTAGGCTGCCTCTGCGACTATTATAAGGCCGTGACCTGGCCTGAGTAAATGGTCGGTATGGCTGCTGCCGGAACGACGTCCGCTGGGTAGCTGGTGTGTGCATACCCAGGGTGCGAATGGCGATTCGACCATCTTTGAGGGTCTGAATCCTTGAGTCCGTTTTCTCCGAAAAGAGACCCTGAGTGTCAAAGGGGAGGTCTTGCAGGGTGTACTGCACCTCGGGCGGCAAGGTGGAGGACTGCAACCAGGAGATGCGCCTCATGGTCACTCCCGAGGCCAGAGTTCTGGCTCCTGAGTCTGCCGAGTCCAGAGTGGCCTGGATGGAGGACCGGGAGGCTTTCTTGCCCTCCTCAAGGAGGGCCGAGAACTCCTGTTGGGAGGCTGTTGGGATCAGCTCCAAGAACTTGGACAGGGACACCAAAATGTCATAGGTGTAGTGACCAAGAAGAGCCATCTGGTTGGCAATCCGGAGCTGGAGGCCACCTGCCGAATAGACCTTCCGGCCCAACAGGTCCATGCGCCTTGTGTCTTTAGATTTTGGCGCCAGAGCGGGTTGCCCATGTCTCTCCCGGTCATTGACAGACTGCACCACGAGGGAGTCCGGAGTCGGGTGTATATATAGGTACTCGTAGCCGCTGGGAGGAACCGAGTACCTGCGCTCCACTCCGCGAGCGGTGGGAGGGACGGACGCCGGTGACTGCCAGATGGTAGTGGCATTCTTTTGAATGGTGCGGCTAAAGGGTAGGGCCACCCGCAGCGGGGCCTCAGCTCCAAGCACCCTGGTCACCGGGTCATCATCCTCAGCGACCTCCACCACGGGGAGGTCAATAGCCTGAGCCACCCTGCGAAGAAGGTCCTGGTGGGCCCGCAAGTCAATTGGAGGGGGGTCCGCTGTAGATGCCCCCGCCACCGCCTCGTCCGGCGAGGAAGACGAGGACAGACCATGGACCACGGCCGCTGGAGGTGGTTCTTCCAGGGGGTGGGAAGCCGACTCGGCCACAGGATGCTCTGCCGTAACAGGTGGCGGTGGGGCCTCACCCGGTGGAGATGGGGGAGGCCTGCTAATCGGGGCATCCGGCACTTTGCGTTTGGAGCCTGCGGGTTGCGGGGGGAAGGGGAGCCCTTGAGCCTCGTGGTAGGCCCAGGGGGCCCAAAAGCCCCACTGCTGTGGTCTGTGGTCCTGGCCTTGGGGGTTGGTCCAGAGATCTGTACCGCTGCCCGCCTGAGAGGCGACCGAGGGCTGACGAGAAGGCCACGGGGGGGGGGGGGCGCAGAGGCGCTCAGGGACTGCGCCGTTGATGCCGCCAGTCTGTCCCTGGACGGTGCCAAGGATCGATGCCGGTCGTCGCGGTGCCGGGAGCGAGTGTGGGACCATTGACCATCCCGGTGCCGGGAAGTCGACCGCGATCTTGACTGATGGCGGTAGGAGCGGCTTCGTGAGTCGCAGTGCCGGGAACGGTACCGGGAGCCGGACCGCCTGTGGTACCGACGGTCGGGTGACCGGGACCAGGTTCATCTCCGGGAGTGCGACCGGTACCGCGATACGGAGCGGTACCGGGACTGCGACCAGCGCCGAGAAGGGGAGCGGTACCAAGATGGTGATCGGTGCCGAGACCTGGATCGGCGTCTCTGGGATCGGCATCGGGACCGGGACCTGGAGCGCCTTCTATCCCGTCTGTCAGTGGAAGGGGGCCGCATCATAGCCGGCTTGCCCGCTGACTGGACAGCCCGCACCGGCGGTGCCGGGGGCCGGAGGCATGGTGCCTCTGTGAGCTCGATGAGCTCTCTCGCCGACGAGAAGGTCTCGGGCGTTGACGGGAGAGGCAGCTTGACCGCGGTTGGCACCGGGGAGCAGGGAGGTACCGGACTCAACGGCTCTCCAGACGCCGGAGTCGACGGAACCGTGCACGGCTTGTGCACTACCACAGTCGGTGCCGGAGGTGCCGGCTGTGGCTGGGTGAGCGGTCCCGGTGCAGGAGGCTTAGAGGCCGTCTGCGCCGTCTTCCGTTTCCTCATCGGAGAAAGGGAACGGTGCTGGGACGCCGGTGCCGGCTGCGGAGGTCTAACAGTCTCGGTACCGGACCGGCTCGGGACCGCTGGTGCGCTGCGCGTCGAGGAGGACTTTGGCGCCACTTGGGTCGACGCGGCCGGGCTAAGTGCCGACTCCATAAGGAGCTGCTTTAAGTGCGAGTCTCTCTCCTTTCTTGTCCGTGGCTTAAAGGCCGTGCAAATCGGGCACTTATCTGGCCGATGGGATTCCCCGAGGCAGCGCAGGCAGGAGTCGTGTGGGTCCCCAATCGGCATGTGCCGCTGGCAAGCCGAACAGGGCTTAAACCCCGCTGCCTTGGGCATGAGCCCGCACCAGTTGTGGAAAAAGAGGGGCGAACCCCCCTAATTCCCCTTACTACACTAACTAACTAAACTATTTAACTAACTTAACCAACTATATACACTTATCCAATGGAGAAACACTAGGGTTGTGGAGGTGAACGGAGCACTCCACTGTTCCAACTGGCCGTCACGGGCGGTAAGAAGGAACTGAGGAGCGGACGGGCCGGCTGGGGTATATATCCAGCGCTATAGCGGCGCCACTTCATTGGGCGCCCAGCCGGCCCGCTGGAGTTGCTAGGGTAAAAATGTTCCAAAGAGCCGTGCACGCACGGCGCGCACACCTAACTGGAATGCATAGGAGCAATCACTCGAAGAAGAACAACTTGTTTCTATATTCTGCAACAACACACAGGAGAGCCCAAGTGCGGGGAAAGCCTACATTACAAAGAAGTGATTTCTCAGTCTTAATTTTAAGGAAAGATTTAAAAAAACAAAAAAACAAAAAAAAAAACCCAAATCCCATTCTTTTTAGGTGTATAGGAAATGTTTTGTTTATTTCCCTTTGGCTAACAAAACCTAGACAATTGCAAATGTCTCTTTAAAAAAAAATAGACTGCACACTATACACAAACACTCACACAGACACCGAAGAGTAGCTTGTGCTGGAGGTCACACACTACATCTCATAGTTTCAAGGCCTCCACAGAGACTGCTTTTCATTTGCCAGCCAATCCCTAGTGACAACTTTGATATGTTCACCACGCAGTTCAAATTATTTCTAGACAGACATATAATCCTGTCTTAACTGATTTTTTTTAAAAAAAGAGTTCACTAGTGTCTAGTACATTAAATCATTTACTCATTAGAGAACACCTCTGGAACACCAAAACTACCCACTAATGATCTCAGTTGGGAAGAAAAATATACTAGAATGGAATCTTTGACAGGTAAATTTTCAGGTATGCAAACCTTTTCATGCAGCTGATAATGAAATGGATACTGTTTTATTTATTCAATACAAACAGCAAATCTCAGATAAATGAAGCCCCAACCAGCATGTCTACAAATCACTTCAATTAGATGCTTCTCTGAGACATACAAAATAAAATAACTTTGGTGTCAGCTTCATTACTGGTAGACTATGGCTAGATGGGGGATCTCTAAGGCTTGACATAAAGAACAAAAACTTAGTGTGTTTTGGGGAAAAATCAGTGAATAAAGAAGTCAACTCCATTATGAAAGGCAAAACTTAAAAAGAGAGAGTTAGAAAATCATGAACCACTGAGTTGCTTTAAATTCCTAGATAAACGTTTGGCACACCCCTAGTTCCAGCACCAGTGGATGGGGTGGGGGTGGGGAGGGTTAAAACTTGTGTGCTGCTGATGCTCAAGCAAGTAATGCAGTGAGGATGCATCAACTGTGAATCCACTCAATCTGTGCTGATAATCAAATCACTCGCTGTAGCTCAAGTTTTGTTTTGCAGTGTGGTCACTCTCATTCCCCTTTCAAGATAATCGTAGGCTTCATTAGGTTGGCTTGAGTGGAGTAACTTGAACATGCTAATCAACTCAAACTGTTGCTATGAAGAGAAGCCCTTACCCACACTGGTTCTTAGGGTACAACTACACTTTGAGCTGGAGAAGTAATTTCCAGTTTGGGTAGATGTATGCCACACTAGCTTTGATCAAGCTAGTGCATTCAAAATAGCAGTGTAGCTGCTGCAGCACAGATGAGTGGAGGGGCCAGCCAGTCCAAGTAAATTCCTAGGGTCCCACCACAGCTACAGGTCTACTTTTAGAATGCTAGCTCAATCAAATCTAGCATGCATACATCTACCTGAGCTAGAAATTACTCCTTAAGGTCAAAGTGTAGGCTAACCTTCAGACATGGCCTTCCAAATCTAAATATTTGAGTATGCTGCCTGTGAAATGGGTTTCTCTGTTCCAGTGTGTTACACAACCCCTCGCCCCAGGACGAGTCCACATAAGATAAACAGCCTACTGCTACTGCCGGCTAGCTACATTAACTCAAGTAGTAGGATTCTGTGATGTAACGGTGAAGGCCCTGAATTCAAATCCTGTTTAAGACTAATGAAGGTAGTTATTGCAGTTGACCAAGCCAGTATTTATTTCATTAATAATGCCACATATAGTGCCTGGTTTGGATGGTGTACAGTAAATAAGGTTGCATAATCAACCTCAATTGTGGTATTTACTAACTTTTGAGCACCCAACTTTTCAACCTTAATAACATCCTTATATTGCAAGGTTTTTGTTTGGTTTTGGATTAGGTTAAATCTTGTTGTTATGGATTGGGTAAAACCACCACCTTTCATAAGAACATAAAGTATGGCCAGACGGGGTCAGACTAATGGTTCATCTAGTCCAGTATCCTGTCTTCCGCCAGTGGCCAGTGCCAGAGGATTCAGAGGGAATGAACAACACAGGGCAATTTATTGACTGATCCAGCCCTATCTCCTTGCAGTCTGAGATTTATGGCCACCCAGCGCAAGGGGTTGCATCTCTGACCATCTTGGCTACTAACCATTGAGGGACCTATCCTCTAGGAACTTATCTAATTCTTTTTTGAACCAGTTATACTTTTGGCCCTCACAACATCCACTGGTAATGGCTTCCACAGGTTGGCTGCATCATGTGAAGTAGCACTTCTTTATGTTTGTTTTAAAGCCCTTGCCTATTAATTTAATTGAGCGACGCCTGGTGGTTGTGTTGTGTGAAGGGGTAAATAGCACTTCCCTATTCACTTTCTCCATACCATTCATGATTTTATAGACCTCTATCATATCTCCCCTTAGTTATCTCTTTTCTAAAATGAGCAATCCCAGTTTTTTTAATCTCTCCTCTCTCCTCTGCTGTGCCATACAATAACCATTTTTATTGCCCGTCTGTACTTTTTTCCAATTCTAATATATCTTTTTTGAGATGAGGTGACCAGAACAGCACCCAATATTGCAGGTGTGGGTGTAATATGGATTTATATAGTTGGATTATGATATTTAGTGTCTTATCTATCCCTTCCCTAATGGTTCCTACCATTCTGTTAGCTTTTTTGATTGCTTCTGTATACTGGGCAGATGTTTTTTGAGAACTATCCACAGTGACTAAGATCTGTTTCTTGAATGTGAACAGCTAATTTAGACTTCATCATTTTGTATGTATAGTATGTTGTCTAATGTGCATTACTCTGCATTTATCAACATTGAATTTCATCTGCCATTTTCTTACCCAGTTTTGTGAGATCCATTTGTAACACAGGGTAGTCAGTTTTGGACTGATCTTAAATAATTTTGTATTGTCTGCAAACTTTGCCACCTCACTGTTTACCTCTTTTTATGAATATGTTGAACAGCATGAGGTCCCAATACATATCCTTGAGGGACCCTACCATTTACATCTTTCTACTGTGAAAACTGACCATTTATTCCTATCCTTTGGGTATGTCCAGACTACCCCCCGGATTGGCGGGTAGTGATCCATCTATCGGGGATTGATATATCGCGTCTCGTCTAGACGCGATATATCAATCCCTGAACACACAGCCGTCAACTCTGGAACGCCACCAGGGCAAGTGGCGGTAGCGGAGTCGACGGGGAGAGCCGCGGCCATCGATCCCGCACCGTAAGGATGGGAGGTAAGTCGAAATAAGATATGTCGACTTGAGCTACGCTATTCCTGTAGCTGAAGTTGTGCATCTTACATCGCCCCCCTCCCCCCCCACATGTACACCAGGGCCTTTGTTTCCTATATTTTAACCAGTTACTGATCCATGAGAACCTTCCCTCCTATCCCCTGACTACCTACTTTGCTTAAGACCCTTTGGTGACGTGCCTTGTCAAAGGCTTTCTGAAAGTCCAAGTACACAATATCCACTCAATCACCCTTGTCCACATGTTGATTGACCCTCTCAAGGAATTCTAATAGATTAGTGAGGCATGATTTCCTTTTACAAAAGCCATGTTGATTCTTCCCCAACATATCATGTTCATCTGTGTGTCTGATAATGCTGTTCTTTACTATAGTTTCAGCCAATTTGCCTGGTACTGAAGCTAGGCTTACTGGCCTGTACTTGCCTGGCTCGCCTCTGCAGATTTAAAAAAATAATTAACATTACATTAGCTATCCTCCAATCATCTGGTATAGAAGATGATTTAAGTGATAGGTCACATACTACAGTAAGGTAGTTCTGCAATTTCATATTTGAGTTCCTTCAGAACTTTTGGGTGAATATCATTGGGTTCTGGTGACTTGTCACTGTTTAATTGATCAATTTGTTCCAAAACCTCCTCTGTTGATGACAGTTCCTTAGATCTGTCACCTGAAAAGAATGGCTGAATGTGAAAACCTCCCTCACATCTTCTGCAGTGAAGACTGATGCAGAGAATTAATTTAGCTTATCCTCAATGGCCTTGTCATCCTTGAGTGCTCCTTTAGCTCCTTGATCATCCAGTGCATTCATTCAGGATGTAAATATAAACGTAAAGACGTGACAGAAATAATAGTCTCCAAATTCAAAACACGGGCACATGTGTCTGTCCAAAACAAAGGCAAATACAAGGCTACCCAGAAATTTGAACGACTTGAGGGAAAGGTGTTTTTTTTTTTAATTCACACACACACACACACTCTTACTTTAGAGGTGTGTGTAAAAGAAACAGGACACAACAGACAGACACAGCCTAAACAGGCACTGTGTATGAAGCCTAGACATAGGGCTGCCTTCTGGGTCTGATGCTGGCAAAAATCTTAGGACTGTAAATAATGAAATTATCTCCTTATGTTTGGTTCCTCCTGTGTTTACAAAAACATTTACTTACAAGGTATATACAAAAATATTGCATCAAAGCAAAAAGTATGTTTCCTCCTCACTGGAACAACCTACAACACCCTGAATTTGGCTAACTGCTTATGTCAAAAGGGATATCCATCCATCCATCCATCCATCCAATATATATTTATCACACACACACACACACTGTTTTGGAATCCATCAAGTGAGAGGTGTTATATAAATGTAAATCATTCTAATTAATTTTGAAAATATAAGACCAGAATTTCTCTTACATACTACATGAACATGTTTTTTTCTTCTTCTCTCATTTTACATTTGATTCCTCTCACCTCTTATTGATGCCCATATTCACAGCAGCTCCTTCTGTTCACTGAGCAGAAGGGGAAAGTATTTTTCTTTGAAGCGGATGTGAACACTGCTCCATGAATCATTCAGAAGGGATCGCTGTAGCTCAATCATCTGACAGTCCACACTAGCTCTAGGATCCTTGAATCAATTGTCAAAATGAGCACTAGTACAGCATGTTTCTGTAGCTGAGATACATATGACTTTGTGACGAATATAGAGAAATATCCTCTACTCTAATCTGAGGTACATTATAATAGGCTCTACTTAATATTCAGCTGAAAGATTTCAACAAGCTTTCATTTTAAACACAGAAGACTGCAATACATTTACCTATTTCTCTCTCTGGAGAGCCTGAGAATATTTTCCCCATTGTACTACAGACGGAAAAGAATCCTTCAGTATTCTGACACATTCCTTTGGAGACTTTCAGTGCTTTAAATCAAAGCAGAAAAATAAGCATTTATTGAAGCAACCTACAAGAAAGCATCATCTCCAATATCCTGATTCTTTGCAGCAGCTCATAAGGCCTGGGTGCAACCTGGTTATTATCAGTAACGAAGTAATCAAGTAAGGATCTTTCGTTGTGGAAGGGGGTTCTGTATATCTGTATTGTATGAACTGTATATGTAGGACAGTCATAATATTATGAGCAGTCATATATATATAAACTATGTCAAAGACTCAAAAATTAGGAAATGACAGAATTAAGGTTATTTTGCCCCCCTTATGCTTATGCATTATAAGAGACAGTCTTTAATTTCATGAGCAGAGTATTTTCCTACCCCAGAGGCCTCAGTCTTCATTCAGTTCACAAATGGAAGATGCTGAGGAATTTATTCAGGGTGATATAGAGAAAGAGGGTGTTGTCTATGGGACCACTGTCCTTTGGTTGCACAAACTGGATGATGTAAGTAAATAAGAAAGGAAATTGCAGGAAGAGAAAGGATGATCTCATGCTTAAGGCAGCTGAATGCTGCTCTGGAAAAATGGATTCTATTCCTGTCTTGGCCAGAGTTCCTGAATAATGCCAGGAAAGACACTTAAAACTAAACTTTTCAAAGATGGTCACTAATTGTGTGATCCTCATTTCCTAGGAGTCTAACTTGAGAGACGTGGGGCCATAGCTGTAGAAAAGTGCTGGGCACTCAGAGCTGCAACTGTTCTTCCAGTTAAGTACTGGGACAGGTTACCTAGGAGTTGTAGAATCCTAGTCATTGGAGGTTTTCAAGAACAGATTAGACAAACAGCTTTTGGGAATGGCCTAGGTATACTTAATCCTATCTTAATCACTGCAGAACTGTGAGGGGATGGACTAGTGGACCTTCCAGTTTTACATTTATATGATTGTATTAAACTTCTTGTAGTTGACTTACTGCTGCTCATTAGAAATTCATCAGATGTGTAGACATTCCTAACTCCTGTAAACAAGTGACATTCCCTGTACAGCTATGTCATATGAAAAATATGGACCGTGCCAATAACTGTTGTAATCATAAAACGTGTTTTTAAATTATCACAATGTATCTGAAATTGAAAGAAACAGAATATATGATGAATTGCTGGAACATAATTCAAGTCCTTCTATTCAGAAATGCATATAACACATCACATAATAAGATGCATAAATGACAAACACACATCTTGTATTGAAAACCTTATCCACAGATGTACAACTAGACCTAGTTAGGAATTTTTTGATTAAACATTTTTTAAATCTGATTAGCTCTGCAGTTGCATTCCATTTCTCTGTCTTTCAGTCTGCAGCCCTGCTCTCACTCACTCACCAGTTTCTGCTTCCAGGGGAAGTTTTTCCAAGGTCTCTGTCCCCAAGCAGCGTCAGGCAGCCCTCAGGTCTGCTGCCCTGACAATGCCACTCCAGCAGTCTCTCTGTTCACTGCCCTTAAGACCACCACTCTGCAGGGTTAGTAGGGGAACCTAGGCCCACCCTCTACTCTGGATTCCAATTCAGGACCCTGTAGTGAACAGTTAAGGCCTGCCTCAGCATCACTTTACTGCTCTTGCTCCTAGACTCCTTCCTACCATTCTTCTTCTCCCTTACCTCAGGGAGTGGGACTACAAGCTTCTTCCCTACTGCCTCCCAGGCTATTTCCAGCCTCCTGGATTTATAGGAGCCCTGACTGTTCCCTCATAGATAAACCTCCTTCTAATTAGTTGTTTTAGTACATGAACAATGTCTAATAAATACTTGATCAGTTTTAAATGTTTGGGAACTTGAAATCAGTCTCAGATCTATTTACAAAAAGAAAGTAAATCAATAAATAGACTTGCGTGAGTTAAACAGAATTAATGCCATCTTGGGGGTTTAGTGACAACAAAGATGCTGGAATTTTGATGAAATTGGGTCATTATAGTTCGCTTTAGCTCATCTATTATTCTATGTAAAATATATGGTTTCTGAAAATTTCCCCCAGATACCAGTAGACACGATAAAGTGCTGTCTGTCTTGGGCTAGTCTACACTACCGTGCTACACTGGTGCAGCTGCGCCGCTGAAGCGGGTCTGGTGAAGATGCGCTATGCTGATGGGAGAGCACTCTCCTGTTGGCATAATTAATCCACCTCAACAAGAGACAGAAGCTATGTTGGCGGGAGAGCATCTCCCCTGACATAGCGCAGTGTAGACTCTGCTGTAAGTCAATGTAACTTATGTCACTTAGGGGGTGTCTTTCACATCCCTAAGTGATGCAAGTTACATGGACTTAAGCAGTAGTGTAGACAAGCCATTAGTATTCATGTGGCTTCATGTAGTCATATTAGTATTATGACATATTGATGAGTGTAACTTGCTTGGAATATGGAATGTAAATAGAAAATGTTTCTACCTTTATATTATAAAATATGCAACACTAATATAAATGAATGATATCACTGGGTCTTGTCTACACCCAAAAGTTGGGCTGCTTTAACTATACTATACAACCCCCCACCCACATGGATTCAATTAAGCAAGTATAAGAGTGCTATTATTGGTATAATTTATTCCTGTATAGAAAGAGGAATAAGCTATACTGGCATAAGGCACCTTATAACTGTATCCACACTAGGGCTTTTACCAATATAACTATTTATTTTGCTTGTTTAAAAAAGTCACATACTGAACTAAAATAGTTGTACCACTACAAGAACTGTGCATAGACTGGGCTTTAGTGACCAAGAATCATCTCACCAATCAATCACAAGAGAGGACAAAACAGCATTAGCACTTTATTTGCTAAAGAGACGTTTTGTGCTGTAGTCATCATATCAAGAGGCACAAAGAGAAACAGATGGGATTTGGGATGTTCGACTACAGAACTAACTGGCAGGAGCCTGTGTGCAAAGGAGGGTGGGGGGACACACGAATTTATTTTCTTCTTTTTGCATCTGCATAAAAATACACTTTATGATATTTCAGATTGTAGCTATATATTTATAAAGGCTCCCTTGACTGCCATATTTGTGGCAGTATAATGCACTCTCACTCATTATATGGACAATTCTAACAACTAGGCATCTGGAATTCACAGTACTTGATATTCACAAACAGCTCATGAGAACACTTTATAAATTCCAGAAACTAATGGGTCGGGAGCTCTTAGAGAGAACCTGGAATGCAAACCACTTGAGTTCTGCAATTATGATTATTATGCATCCTCCAAGAAATATACTTCTTCATACAATTGCTTATCTACCACTAAAAGTGGTCCTTTTGAGTGGAGACAATGATATCTGGATGGTCACCAAATCCTTCTACCCAAGCCTTGCAGCTTTCCATCATTTACCCCAACTCCTAACCCATGCCCACACTCTTTCCTCTGCCCCCTCCCTTATCTCCCTGAGCCAGATGCATCCCCCTCCTCCCCTCAATGTGCCAAGTCAGGGATTGTTCAAGTTCCCCACTCAACATGCATGGTGGCAGCCTCCTTGTGTTTTCTTCCCCATCTGCCTCTGGGGACACCAAAAGAGCTTTGAGGAGGGAAGGTAGATGCTCAGATTAGAGGATGGCTTCAAAGGAACAGCAGCTTTAGGGTAGCAGGAAGAGTGTGTCAGTGGATGGTAAGGGAGTAGACAGCTTTTCCCTCTAACTGGTTCTCCCTTTCAGTTCCTTCTGCCCCATCTCCACTGCTGCTCCTTGAAGGATATATCAAATCTCATGCTTCAAATTTTAAGCAAAGCTCTAACTACAAGGAAATTCCTTGCACTTTCTTCTGAAGCATCTGGCCACTGACACAGACAGCATAACAGAACAGATGGATCAGTGGATCTGATCCAGTATGGCTGTTCCTAGATCTTACATGTCTCGTGCTTATCACCAGATCCCACCTCCTAACAAGTCATCCAGTGAAAAGACAGGAGAGGCTGTCCTTAGTGCCTCACTGACTTCTTCCATTGGCATCTGTAATCCTTGCTAGAAACTACAGGAATGGCAGGTGTTGAATTTACACCCTTCATTTTTAGTTTTCATATTTTCATATTGCTTGAGGGACAAAAATGTTACCTAGATTGTCAAATAATGTCCATTAATCCAAGATCTTCTAAGATGTTATATTTGTGCTGAGCTTAGTCATCTTTTCTGTTGCGAGCATGATGCAATGAACATGTGGCGCGATCTATCTATATTTTCTGAACTATTAATGTAGTGCTGTGAGAAAGTAGTGTAAAATTACAAGAGGCCAAAAAATGCTCTTTCAGCCAGAATGAAGGAAAAGTGCCTGATTTTAGGGGACAACTATAAAATATTGCCCAGGAGACTGAAAATTTACAGAAATGATAGTCACTTCACTTTTGCTGTGGGTAACTGGAGTGAAGTCACACTTGGGGGGGGATTTGGTTTAATGTGTGTGAGCAAGTACACTATTCTCTGATCAGTTTAGATAAACTTTTGAAATTTTTTTCAGGCAATGCTACAAAGCTGTTTTAGGGGACATGATCCATAAAGCCTCTGGATAAGGGAGGACTCTCAGCAACAAGCCCTCAATTCCTTTCCCTTCATAAATCAGAAGGAGCATAGATCTCAACTATAGAGTGGTATGCAAGACCCTGCTCTTTGCAAAAGCTTTCCCACAACAGCCACCCTAAATAATGGGTTGACATCAATTCCCTAAAGGTAAGTGATTAGAAATATTTCAGGGCTTTAAATAACTAAGCACAAACAAGCAAGCAATGATCAAAGTATGCCAACTGTAAAGTTCAAGAGACAGATAGAGAATAGTCTTTTGGGTAGACAGTGGAGATGGTGCATTAGAAATACCTTTAATGGGTAGACAGATGATGCTGTTTCCCCTAATCTAAATCAAGGGGGAGAGGCAGGGGGAGAGAAGAAAGTCTATTTCAAACAGAAAAGCCAATCTTACTTACTGACATGCAAAGAACTGAATCAGCACAAAGCCACCCAGGCTATAGTATGTTAACGTTACTGAGGAATAGTGCATCAATGAAAAGCAGTGATTCCCACACTGGCTGCCTCAAGTAAGAATACTTAGCCACAGGGCTGATGTAAATGTGTAAGGGTGGCATACTCAAATCCATTACAAGATAGATACCAGAAAACAAAACTAACTGTTTGTATAACACAAACATTTTTTTGATGACAAGAAACTACAGCAGTTGGATTCTGGAAAGGGTGCCTGGTAGTGTGTACAGTAACCAGAATAGTGATGACTAAGCATGTAAAATAAAAACAAAGGTAAACAATGTGACATATGGCAATTTCCTGCAATATCTTCGGGAAACCTTACTATATTACGTTTGTGTATCATTGCGGGGCAGAAACTGTTTCTAGTTCCATGAGGGAGAGTGATGACAGCTTCTCCAGGAACTAAGAATGGGGTGGAGGGTGGAATGATTAACCAAATTCACTCATGTTGTTAACACTCCAGAGGGATACCACCACGTAGAGAGGCTTGCATGTACTGGTTCAAACTGGATTATTCAGAGACCAACAAAAAAAATAAAGGAATAGACTTTTGGATAAATAGCCTGAATTTAAATTGACTCAGGGCTTTCTTTCTGACCTAGCAGACAAACTGGATCTTCTGTCCAGAGGGGAACCCAATCCTCAGGGAAGGGGTGGAAGGACTGACATCTACCAGTGTCAGCTGGAGTTAGGGTAACCTCGAGTAAGCTTTTTAGCATGCATATAGGTTTTTTCATTTTTTAAATATATTTTCCTGTAATCCTTTCCCCTTAAGAATAAATGTGCTTGTTTAGAAAGCTTTGCAGTAACATAAAACTGTAAGCAAGTATGCTGTTTATAGCTTCTGTAGAGAAAGCAAAGTGTAGACGCTGTTTAGGCACTCTGACTTGCTGGAGAGATTACAGTGTAAGCAGCAAACTGTGCAGCCTGGAAAACCCCCAGTCAGGAGGGAGAGAAATATGGGCCTTTGCCCAAGAAGTGATGGCTGGTAGCCAGAAGCTTAAGAGTGGGTGCCTTTCCTGGACCATGGAGAAAGAATACTGGTGCAGTTGCCCTGAACTGTGACATGCACAGCATTAGGAAAGCTGCTGCTTGGCACAGAGATGGTCAAATGGTAACTCACGTCTCATTATGCCTCCTACAATGCTGTATTAAAAATAAAGGTTTTTTCCTCATTATCAGTCTCCTCTCAAAACTCACTTCTTCAAAGGGTAGGTCTATACTCACCGTCCGGGTCGACGCGGTGAGTTTGACTTCTCGGAGTTCGAACTATCGCGTCTAATCAAGACGCGATAGTTCGAACTCCCCGCGCGCTCCGGTCAACTCCAGAACTCCACCACCACGAATGGCGGTGGCGGAGTCGACCTTGGAGCCGCGGAGTTCGACCCCGCCGCATCTGGACGGGTAAATCAGTCAAACTAGGGTACTTCAAGTTCAGCTACGCGAACTTGCGTACCCTAGTTCGACCCCCCCCTTAGTGTAGACCAGGCCAAAGAGGCTTGCAGCTCATATATATCTGATACGTAAACAATGTAAATTTAAAAATGAACACTTTGTAACTGAAAGTGTGAATTAGCATTGCAAGATCATAAGATCTTCACCCTCATTTTCCTTCCCCATTGCTGTAATCTCCTCTGTTCTCATTTTAATTGGAGGCCCAGTTCTGCCATCCTGATTAAGTGGGACTAAATGTATAGTAAGATATTACTCATGTGGAAGTGTGGAAGAACTGGACCCTTAGACTGTAAACTCTTCCATCTTTGTTGTCATTTATAGCTCTGTAAAAGCAGCAAAGAATCCTGTGGCACCTTATAGACTAACAGACGTTTTGGAGCATGAGCTTTCGTGGGTGAATACCCACTTCGTCGGATGCATGCATGTATTCACCCACAAAAGCTCATGCTCCAATATGTCTGTTAGTCTATAAGGTGCCACAGGATTCTTTGCTGCTTTTACAGATCCAGACTAACACGGCTACCCCTCTGATAATTTATAGCTCTGTACATGTTAAACACAACATTAACATATAAGCATTTTAGGGCTATCTTGTGAGCAACTGTACAATCAACTGGTGTAAAAAACAATCATTCCCCCATTTTGAGGAGGCTCTATACCAGCTTTATTCAGTACTTTAAATCTCACAATCCATCAGCCTCAAAATAACCATAATAAAAAGGATATGAAATTTGACTTATGAAATGAATAAACCAGGACCATCCACTACAGGTACAGATTTGAATTTCTGGGATAAAATAAAGATATTGGAGTAAAAAACACAACATATTGATCTTTGAAAAGACAGAAATTATAAGCACTATTTATGCAGTTAAACACTTATCTATATAGGCCCTCAGGTCAGGTCTTTACAGGTTCATGACTTCATGAGTGGCTCCACCATGCAATTTACTGCAGGCTATTTTTATACATAAACTGCTTTCTCTAAATATGTCACTTGCACTTCCTCCTTATGTTTATGAAGTAAAAACATACCAAATTAATATGCTTCTACACAGGGGCGGCTCTAGAAAATAGGCTGCCCCAGGCAGCGCGGTGTGCTGCGCTGCCCTTCCTCGGTCCCGCGGCGGGTCCCCTCTTCCCGCGGCTCCGGTTGAGCTCCCGTGGCAGGTCCACCGGAGCCCCGGGACGAGCGGACCTGCCGCAGGCATGACTGCGGGAGCTCCACCGGAGCCGCGGGAACAGCGGACCTCCCGCGGGCACGGCTGCGGACGGTTCGTGGGTCCGGCGGCTCCGCTTGAGCTGCCGCAGTCATGCCTGCGGGAGGTCCAGCCGAGCCGCGGGACGAGCGCCCCCTCCGCAGTCATGCCTGCGGCAGGTCCGGTCGTCCACGGCTCCGGTGGACCTCCCGCAGGCATGACTGCGGCAGGTCCACCGGCCCAGCCTGCCGCCCCCTAGATTTGGCCGCCCCAGGCAACAGCTTGGTTTGCTGGTGCCTAGAGCCGCCCCTGCTTCTACAATCATACCAAATTAATATGCTTTAGAGCAATTAACTGTTGCTCTAAAGATGTTATGTGCTTTCCTTAACTTACTAAAAAAAGGAATTCAGATTTTGCATGCAAGCTATTTCTGTGGTTCAGAATTATGGTGTACTTGCACCAGTTTCTACCAACATTTTTCTCCTCCCCTCCCCCTCTCTGTCCCTGAAGTCCACCCCTCTCCTTAATGAAAGCTATTTCTTCCTCTGCCTGGTTGAGAGCTCCACTCTATGGCATCTCTTTTCTCCCCCTATATAACCCTCTTCTTCCTCCAAGTGGAGAGGGCTGATCCCTACTGGTTCTGTCTCTCACTTTGCCTGATCTCCTTCACTCCCCGGGAAGCAGCTTCTGTTGGCATCTGCAACTACAGAGAGTGGAACTTTCTTCTGCCCCAGCCAATGCTGGCTACCTGAAGCTGAGCCAGCTACTCTAGTGAGCTGCCCTCATCCCAGTGTTATGGTGAGTGTCCACACTAGCAGCTCAGGAGCTATAATGGTTTCTGGGAAGGAGCTCACAGTTGCATTAGCATTGCTGGAACAAGCAAGAGGATTCCCAAACTCTCAAAAATTGGTCAGGGCCACCTTCCAAATTGGTGCATTTCATGGGCCCATAGCTGCTATGGTTGAGATCCATGACTAACTTGGGATTCTTTGGAAAAATCACCATGGACAACTTCAGTCTTAGTGCTCCTAAATTTACATTTCCTAAATTGGCTTTGTAATGAAAAGGGTAAACAAGTGTTTAGAAAAGCTTAAAGAGTAAGTGCTAATTTAAAGTTTTCAAAATGGGGGACCCACAGCCTTCCTGGGCTCCGAAGGCTTTGCCCTTCACCAAACATGTACTGAAGAATGCAAAAGGCTTGGACAAAGCAAACAAGCAAAGCCAAGAAAGAAAAAAGGACTGAAGCTCATCTGACAATATTGACAAGACCAAGAGTTAAAGAACACACAAATAAAGAAACCTATAAACAGAATAAGAAATTACTCAATCTGGAGCTTTTTTTTCCCCTTGTCTTCTGAGGAATATGGGGTCCATGTTGTGCCATTGTGGCATAGCTCGATGGGTGGTTAGTGTTTGAGGGGAAGGGAACCTCAGTACCATATTCTGGAAACTCTGCTGCAGTGCCTGAGGAAGTACAGTTAGTTTTGTCATGTTAAAAAGGTATTTCCATACCTGAGTGCCCGCAGTTATATTGAAAATGTGAAGTTGGAAGGGGTTAATAATAGCAAAGGAAAACATTATGCTGCAAGCAAGAAGGGCTGAACAGAAACAAGCCCTACATAATAAATAAATATTAAAAAGGAAAGCGTTTGATAACAGAGAGGGTCAGATTTTGAGATTCCTGATTTATTGGCACCAATAATACAGCAATAACCTTACTGGCTCTGGAAGAATTGTGTCATTTACATTAGTGTAATTGAGAGCAGAGTCCAGCTCTGAATGAGACTAGATAGTAGTTTTACTGCTTGCTTTCAGTGCAATATTTTGGATTCAGATCACCCCTCCAGGTGAGAAATCTGTGGCAGGAGGGTAGAGGGATAGAAAATCTCCTAGAAATGTCCCCTGAAAGCCTCCACTGGATGTGAAGGATTTGCAGACCTATGTAATGATGAGAGGGCAAAGACCTAGACCTGTGGAGATGGGAGTTGTCTGCATGAATAACTTCTGCCTATACGCTGCACAGCTGTTCTCACTCCCTTGGCTCCAGCAAAAGCCATGCTGCTATTAGTTAAGTCCTTAGCCAGATATTTAGTAGCAGCAGCAATTGCGCAGGAGACACAAAGAAGTTAATGCAGTCCCTGAGGGGGTGGGAAAGGTTGCAGGGAATAGTACTAGGCTTTGCTTTCACTCAGACCTGGCTATCTTCTTTCCCCATTCTACTCCCTGGGTTACAATCTCCTTTTATTGTTCTCATCTTAATTTAGGGAGCATTTACAGGGCTCCCCAGATAATCCACTAGGGAAAAGCAGCCCTCTTTCCCTTTTTCTGAACCAACAGGAAATTCCCTCTGCAGGGAGAACTCCATAAGGCATGATTCTTTTCACCTGGAGTATATCCTTTCCTTGTAATGGAAAGAAATTGGGTTTGGTATCAGTCATGAAGGTATGACTCTAAACATGTATGGATTATAAATCCATGTAAACAACAAGTATTTTACCCAAGTAGTTTAGTGCTAGAACATGATACCATTTTGTTGTACTTGTTGGGGAAGAGGGCTGTGACACTATTCTTCAATGTCTTTCTTTCTGTCTGCTTCCAATCAATGGCAGCCAAAGACAGCATCTGACAACTGTGGAGGAGTTTTCCAGGAAAAAAATCACTGCAGGGACACGAGTGTATTAGGCATTTTAAATCAAGGCCATCAAACAAACAAACCAACCCCTACTGAAACAAAACACTCCACTGCACACACAATTCTCCTTCTGGGAAGAAAATGAGAGAAAGAACAAACCATGTGTAATGGATATTATTCACATCACCAAGGGTACATGTACACTTGAGCTGGAGGTGTAATTTCCAACTCAGGTAAATGGACACATCCTAGCTTTGATCAGTTTCGCTTGGGGAGGGGGACCCACAGAAGTATAGCAGCAACAGCAGAGGGAGGACTATGTGCCCAGGGTTTCAACTAGGACATACTTGGGGTGGCTAGCCCATCCCATCGCCTGCACAATTACACCTACACTTCTATTTTTAGCACACTAGCTCAATCACTGTTAGCACACGTATGTCTACCTGAGTTGGAAATTACACCTCCAGGGCAGTTATACTCAGGTACTACAGTGAAGAGGGAGTAGGACGGGTTTGCTCTATTCACTACTGGATGGCACCACCTCATGGAGGTTCAGGGGATTAGCTCAGTGAGGCCACCACCCCTTCCAGCAGTAACACCATCCGTTTCTCCTCTACAGCCCCTCTCTCTCACTCTCAGGAACCACAGCTGTCCTCTTCATGATTCCGCCCTCTGCCAGGTCACTATTGTGATTTCCCCTTTCGGGGGAAAGCATATCCATGTTCCTGCTCTCCAGCAGTCTCAGGAAGCCTTCTGCTTTACTGCCTCGTAGTGCCACTCGTGCAGTGGCTACCAGGGGAACCCAGGGCCATCCTCTACTACAGATTCTGGCTCAGGGACCCTCTACATAGCAGCCAAGGTCTGTTCCCTGCACCTTGCTGCCTTTTCCTGAGCCACTTCCATAGCTCCTGGCCTTCCTAAATAATACTTAGTCTTTCCTTGTGAGCAGGGGACTAGACTAGAAGACCTCTCAAGGTCCCGTCCAATCCTACAATTCTATGATTTCCCCCCTCATCTGGGTTTGCCAGTCTCTTTACTCTCTCCTCCCAGAGAGGGACTGAGGCAACTCAGCTCTGCAGCTTCCAAACACTCCTCCCTCTTCCTAGGGAGAGACTGCAGACTTTCCCAGCACCCTCTTTGGTTGCCAGTCTCCTGGCTTTTGTAGAAGCCTCGCCTGTCCCTCGCAGGTGAGTTTCTCTCTAATTAACTGCCTCCAGTCTAAAGCATTGCTCTTTACATCCTAATTAGCTGTTGGGCCTACATGGCCCAATTCAGCTCTGGCAGGGCTAATGTGGAGCGCAAACCCCATCGTAGGTCGGTATAAGAACCTATATAGAACAGAAGAGAATCTCTTTTTTAAAAACTAGCAGAGTCTTGCGTGGAGGGGGAGATTTCTCTAATGGTTTATTGTCAGGAGTGTTAAGGTCATTTTATGCAAACAGAAAATGAATTAAACTAAAATGAAACCAGTCTTCCCTGGTATGGAGGGCTACTCTTTCTGAAGCCCCTGATTTAACCAGATCACTACTAATCTCTTTCCTTTGCCTATCAAGGAGAACTTTTTCATAGAATGCCCTCATTTAACCTTTAGCTCCTCATAGAGGCAACTTCATTATTCCTAACCCTTTCCATCTGTTTAGGTATGATGATCTGAAGATTTTAGCAGGGAATTAATTCCCTGTGCTCTAGTGCAAGGGTTCTCAAACAGGGGGTCACAAGATTCTTACATGGGGGGGGCACAAGCTGTCAGCCTCCACCCCAAGCCCCACTTTGCCTCCAGCATTGATAATGGTGTTAAATATATTTAAAATGTTTTTAATTTATAAGGAGGGGTCGCACTCAGAGGCTGTGTGAAAGGTCACCAGTACAAAAGTTTGAGAACCACTGCTCTAGTGCAATTGTGGGGACTCCGCACCCTTTCTGTAACATTCCAATGTATGTCTAGTTAGGTCAATTGAGAGCAGTACATATTGATCTGAACTAACCTGACATTGCACTACACATACACAGTTTGAAAATTCAAGAAATGGAACTGTAATTTTTTTTTACAGTACATATTGTGTAATGTGTCTGAAGCGATGTACTGCCTACCAAGTGGTGACCATGCATAATATGCAACTACTTGACTTCACGGTGTATAATTTAGCAAATTTTTATGAAATATAAAGATGTAAATGAGGGGAAACAGAGAAGACACTATTATATTAGTGAGGTAGTACCATTAAGAAAGACTTCCATTTAAGAGAATGGTTCACTGACTAAAACATCAAATCTGATAGGAATATACAGCTTTTTAGGTAAATCTAGGGGGATAGGGCAGAAGAAATTGATAGTGTGGTTTCAGTTACAGGATCTTAAATGGATACCTGACTGGGGTTACAATATTTTTCAATACCTTTTTTACCATTGGCAGTTTGCTAAATTTCACAAAAGATCTTATAGGTCAATTGACTGAAAAAGAAATAAAGTAGAGTAGCAGCTGGCACCACATGTACACAAATCCAAACACAAAGATGCATAGATGCTGGAACTATGGGTGCTGCCGCATGCCCCTGGCTTGAAGTCATTTCCATTATATACTGGGTTTAAAGTTTGGTCCAATAGCTCTCAGCACCCCCACTATACAAATTGTTCCAGCACCTCTGCAAAGATGTTGAGAAGAGGTCAATTTTTAAGATGTTTTGCAGGAAATGCAAAGACAAACTCCAATTAAGAAATAATAACCTTATAGTAGAATCTCATGGGTTAGGCTTAGGTTCTTATGTTCTCATATCATTTAGCTTGTATCCGTGCTTGGAACCTCATGCAAAAGCAGGGCTAATAAAGTTCCATTCTAGCCAATTCAAACAGAGCTATAGTCTTGAATGGATCTTATAAAAACTTTACAAAAAGTTAAACTGATTTTTTGTAATGATGTCTGGAAAGAAAAAGGACAGTCTATTTATATATCTTACGGGAAGCCGAGTCTGCTTCTGTATTTCAGCACATTTTCAAGTCAGTACCATGAAACACTCAGTAACCTCGCCCTGTGAATTTACAATGAGCCCCGTCATTGTGGTCAGAGGCTGAAGTTTGAGAAAATAGCATAAACAAAAATTAAGATAGGATCCATCATTTTCTGTGCTCGCTGATAAGTGGCAAAAAACATAGTAATTGTCCAGCTGCATTTATTGCATCATGTGTATGCAAAAGACAACACAATAATATGCAAAGGACTTCATCAATTCCCTAAATGTGATGCTGGCAGTGCAAAAAACAGCATAGTTTACTATTTGCAGTGTGGAGGTCTGTGGTGAGCAAAGGGCCATGTAGTGATTTATATTGTGAAACAAATCCATCAGATACATTACAACCTCTTCAGCAAAACATTCTGTGAAAGGAACCACAAGCTGAATTTTCTTGCACTGCTTGTTGTTTGCAAAAGTTTTTAGCATAAATGAAAATGCAGCACTCTACTCCATTCAGGCTTGCGCATCATAAAGAAAAGAGATGAAGAAAGCTCAGCAATGAACAGGACCAGAGGGCACTTCAAGTTGAAAGTGAGTCAGCTGTGGCAGCAGGAAATGAAACTTAGTGAATAGGTTCAATTCTACATGAACATCCCATTAAGGAAATAATCACACCCACCCCAAGTAGATATCAGATGCAAGAATCAAGAGTAAAATTGTAAAAGGAGCATTTTAGAGGCAGACTTCAGATCAATTCTTTAGATTTTCCAGGAAATAACCAATGTACTGTACCAGGTTTTGCAAATGCCTACATCCTTGTAACTACTTTTAAAGTTCATAGGAGTCCTGGCTTCATGGCAAAACCACAATAGTTTGAAGTGACAAGTTTTGGGGTACAGAATAAAAGGTAGTTATACTGTACTTGCTTAATCTACTTTTTTAATGAACTCCAAAGACCATGAACTTTTTGGAGCAGGGACTGTTTCTTATTGTGTTTGCTGTGTAGTTGTAGCCATGTTGGTCCCAGGATATTAGAGAGACAAAGTGGGTGAAGTAATATCTCTTATTTGACCTACTTCTGTTGCTGAGAAACACCAGTCTCTACCTTGAACAGTCCCTTACATTCAATATGTACTAACTTATGCCAAACAATCTGTTCCACCTTGCATTTTGCTGAGACACTGGGAGTATCTTTCCTAAACTTGAGGAAGAGATCTGTATAGCTCAAAAGTTTGTCTCTCTCACCAACAGAAGTTGGTTCAATAAAAGATATTACCTCACCCACCTTGTCTCTGTTTTGTATGTCACCTAGCACAGTGATGCCCTAATCCCTAGATGCTACTGTAATACAAACATTATTGTTTGTACTACCAACTGAAGACATCAGAGTTGTATTACTGCAAAAGAAGGCACATTTTCCCCCTGTTGGATGAAAACAATTTAAAAAGTTGTACACAAGAAGTTCAATCTTTCTCTACTGAAGTAAAAGATAAAAGTAGAATTGGGCCCAAAATGGCCATTTTCCTCTTTCCCCACACACATTAAACTCAGAGGGTTGGTTTGTGGAACTTATGTCATTGCTCTGCATAGAGGGTGATGCAGCATCCATTAGAACTAGAGTTGTGTGAAATTTTTTACCAAAACATTTTTCGGGGGGAAAAAAAGTGTGTATATACGCGATCGTAAGCCGGTTCATTTATAAGCTGACCCCCCAAGATGGATAAGTAAAAATGGAAAAAATTGTATAACTCCTCTCACGGTACTGCTCTGCTACCTACCCCAGTAAGGGAGAACTAACAACTTAAAATGCCTTGTTCAAAAATTTTAAGTAACACTTAACTTTCAAACACCTGAACAGCAAAATGTGACTTTTCTTGTCTGCATAGTAAACACTGGCATTTTTATCTGTTTGAATAATCAAAGTGGTGCTTTCTGTGCCTTCTAGGTTGCAAAGATTTGAACTGCTTCCTGCTGAAGGTCCACAGTCTGGGCCAGTTCATGTTCTATTGAGATGGTTGCAAGGCTGACCAGCCTCTCCTGTGTCATTGTGGAGCTGCGTTCTCCACTGGCAACTGTTACAGGAAGTGTTAGAAGTATGTGCAGAGCAACAAAAGCATTTGGAAAGATGGTGATCTTATTTGTGTACATATATCCCAAAACAGCTGTTGATCCTGCTGAAATGTATCTTGAAAGGGTTTTCAGTTCATCATCTAAAATCACTCGCATCAATATCGCGCATGTCGTCATGTGTCAACACTGTCTTCTTCAGGTATAGTGAGGAGTTTTGGAATATCATACAACATCCCAAATATACTGCTGTATTCCTTGAGCTGCATGAAACATTCTTCAACTGACTGTATTGCACAATCTGGCACCTGGTTAAAGAATTCAACTTTGAATTGTTGTTTGGGGTCTGTGATGGGATTATCCGGTGCCTCAAATCAAAATGTCTTCTTCTTGGGTGACTCTTGTATTCTTGAATGGGTGGGAAAAATAGCTTCAGTGTGAAGTTCCTCTGCCAACTTCTGTGCACTCTTCAGAATGTTTTGAAATCCCTCATCTGACCGGTAAGATTGTAGGTATGACTTTGCTTTGTCCAATTGTTTTATTGCTCCAGATATATCAAGGTCAACATCCTGGAGTCTCTTGCTTACATTTATTTCAAACAGTATGTCATGCCACAACACTAAGCCACACAGAAATTTGAAGTTATGTATGTTTCTGGTGATTCCATTTCCCTCTGCCACTGTTCTCCCATGAACAGTTCCTGTTATAGCATTATGCTCCACAATGGCAACTATGGCATCATCTATCTTCCCAATTTGGTGTTTGATAAGCTTTAATCGCCTCCACTTGACTTTTCCATCGTGTGGCACTCAGTGGTTTCAGTGTCAGAGAGGATGTTCCCAGATGTTGCTTAAAAATTTGCCATCGATGAGTTGATGCAGAGAAAAACACAGAGATGCTTTGAATTACATTAAAAAAATTGAGCAGCCTCACTAGAAGCTGATGCTGCATCACTGACCACCAAGTGCAATGAATGAGAACGGCATGGGACAAAAAAAAGCTTGAGGGTTTAACTCTCAGATCCGTGTCTGCACTCCTCTGTTCTTTCCTCTCATGTTGGCATCATTATTGTAGCCTTGACCTCTCACGTCAGCTATCGCAATTCCCATATCTTCCAGCTTTTTAAGAAGCACATTTGTCATACCAGCTCCTGTAGTATCATCAATGTGAATAAATTCTAGAAAATGCTCTCTGATGGACACCATTGCAGGGACATTTTCACTAGGTTCACTAGGTTCTGTTGTTACAAAATGCACCCTTAAAGTCATTTGTTCCGTATGGCTGATGTCAGGTGTGCTGTCCAGAAAACAGAGTAATATCTTGCTGACTTCAGATCTGCCAAAATCTTCTATTTGACTTCTGTTGCCAGTAAACTGTATGATCTCATTTTGAATTGTTTTTCCAAAGTAGTGGTGTGTGTACATTTCTTGGGTGGAGAGACTTCTTAGATGCTCCTGAAGTATAGCATTAAACTCAGCCATCAGCTCCACAATTTTAAGGAAGCTTCCATTGTTTGGCATATACAGCTAATCTGAAGTGCCACACAGTGCTAGGTTTTGGGTAGCAAGCATTCTCACAATGGCAATGATCCTTTTCAGAACATTTTGCCAGTAAAGAGACTCTGATGCAATCTTCTCTTGATACTGATCATCTATGGTGGCCTTTAACCTTAGTCTCATCCCAAGCTCTTGCCACCTATGGAATGCTCTCTGGTGATTTCCTGCCTTCTTGTGACATGCCAGATTTCTAGCCAGATTTTTCCATTCCTTTGTTCTTGTAGAACCCAATGTAGCTGGAACATTAGACTGGAAGAGTTTGCAGCAAAAACAGTATGCAGCAGTCTGGGTTTTTGAGTACATAAGCCATGGCGTCTCCACTTTGTCACCATTGGGGATTTCATGCCAGTAACGTGTTGGATGGAAACTTCTATTTTCATTGTCTTTGGGGAACATGAAGTTTTTCACTTGCTGTGGCCCATGCAGTACAAGGAAATCCCTCTGGCTACTGCTCAAGAGGGTCCACAGTCCAGGATCATCTAGACTTAAGGAACTAAACTCAGCAGCAGCTGTTTTTTGCGCCTCCACCACACTCTTCTCTGATCTACACTTTTCTTCAGGAATGTGCATGGTTACATCCATTTGAGATGAAGATATGGATGCTGCAGTAGCTGCCAGGTCACCTGCACTCTGACTAACTGGAAGATCAGGCATCTCCTCACCACTCACATTCTCACTGTGGCCAGAAGGCTCACCATGAACATTTGTGTCTGTGTATCTCAGGAGAGCTCCTTCCTGCTTAGATAGAAAAGCTTCCTTTGCTTGCTTTCTTTTTCTGAATGCTGCCCCAGAGGGGAGTTTTCTTCTTTCACCCATGACTGCTGTTCTATGCCAGCTATAGTGGCTCTCAACACTCAGTTGAAGGGGACAAATAAGCAGGCTGGTAGCAGGGCCTGAGTGAGGGAAGATATCAGTGTCTTAAGGGCCTAACTAGCTCCTACTACTTCGGTTGACTGCCTGTTCCCCTCAAGTGGGTTCAAGGAAGCAGCAGGAAACAGGAAGCTCCCTTACAAGCTGGTGTTAATAAGTCCAGGCTCCTGAGGATCCTAGAGAGGTACATTAGAGGCTCTTCCTCCTCTCTCTCCCTGCAGCTCCTGCTGCTTTCTGTTATTCCCTCTCACCTTTTCTCCTGCCTGCCTGTTATGTCTCTTGTGCCCTCCTTCCTCCAGCACAGCACTCCACCATCTCTGTGCATCTAGAGCAGAAAGAATACATATGCACCAGCAGCAGACATAATTTTCTACGCTCTGGGTCCTAGTGCCCCCTTTCCCCAGTCTGGCACCTGAGGCGGGTACCTCGGTTCGCCTCATGGTAAGGCCTGCCCTGCATCTACATTACATTGTTGACTCATTCAATTTGTGATCCACTATAACTTTCAGATCCTTTTCAGCAGTACTACTGCCTAGCTAGTTATTCCCCATTTTGTAGCTCTGCATTTGATTTAAGTGTAGCACTTGGAATTTATCTTTACAGAATTTTATCTTATTGATTTCAGATCAATTTTCCAATTTATCAAGGTCGTTTTGAATTCTAATCCTGTCTTCCAAAGTGCTAAGCATACTCTCCACTCCCTTATCCAAGCCACTAATGAAAATATTGAATAAAGTACTGGACCCAGGATTGGCCCCTGCAGTACTCCACTAAAGATGGCCTCCCAGTTTGACAGTGAACCACTAAAAATAAACATTTTGTTTTGGAATGAGAAAAAGCATTCTGTTCTACTTGAAACTTTTTGTTTCCAACTTCTCAAAATAGCCAACAAACCTAAAAATCTATTATTCATGCAGCTTTAGTTAGGACAGAGCAAACTGTTCCCCTGATGCACTGGCCCCACTCCATAAGCCAGTGTGGAGGATGGGTGGTGCCATGATTTGACCTACTCTCTCCCCTTCTCTCCATGTTTTTTTCTGGTAACTTGATCTCCAGGAGCACAGTATAGTGCTCAGGGGTGTCCAGTTCATTTGTAGCACCTTGAGAATGCCTCACTCTCAGATCTTCATAAATAACTTGCCCTAATGACCCTGAGTTGTCGTCACTTCCTAGGTACATGGCATATTACTGTATTGCAACCACTGATGATTAAACTGACAGTACATCTGTACCCCTCCCAAATACAAAAATCAGAGAGAGAGAGAGAGAGAGAAAACCTGGAAAGATCACCAGACAACTATATCCTGTCTAGTACAATTAGCAAACAGCTACATCAAATGGGCTCAGCCCAGACAAACACCAAATCCTCAACCTCATGCTGATCATTGCAATATCTGGCATGCACAAACTCTTCACCATCCAGGATCTGATCTCTAACAAGTTGTCTGACTCAGTCTGCATCACAGAAACAAGATTGAAAGATCATTGTTAGCTCACCTCAGCCCCCCTGCCAGGTTACACTATTCATAACAGACCCAAGCTGAAGCAAGTGAAACCTTGAGGACAATCTGGGTTCAAATCCAGGAAAACATCACTCCACTCAGATTCCTTCCAAGTGTCCACTTAATCTGCAAGTCCAGAGACAAGATTAATGGAAGTATCCTGCTGAAATATAAAATCTCCAGCACCATGTTGTTAGTACCCATTCCCTATATTGCATATTACATCATTTTGTTGGACGCTATGTCACTGTATGCTGTTTTAGAAGGTAACAGGATATGATGAAACACACAATATATCAGACATTAAAAAGAAAAGCAGCATTTTCCTTTGACTGAGCTTACACTATCCATTTGTTCATCTCAATTTACTGCGACAAGCAGAAGTTCTGAGAACACTAAAATATTTGGCACTGTTTGCAAATTGAGTATATCTGTATTTATCAACTACCTGAGTTACATTTGCCTTGCATCTCCCAATATTATGGGAGAGTAACTGCTAATACAGGGGTGGGCAAACTTTTTGGCCCGAGGGCCACATCTGGGTGGGTAAATTGCATGCAGGGCTGGGGCAGGGGGTTGGAGTGAGGGAGGAATGTGGGATGTGGGAGGGGGTGCGGTGTGCAGGAAGGGGCTCAGGGAAGGGGGTTGGGGTGCAGGAAGGATCCAAGGTGCGGCAGGGGGCTCGGGACAGGGAGTTGGGGTACAGGGTGCAGGAAGAGTTCAGGGTCTGGCCCACGCTGCTTACCCAGAGCAGCTCCGGGGTGGCAGTGGCACGCAGTGGGGCTAAAAGAGGCTCCCTGCCTGCCTGCCCTGGCCCTGCCACCACATCCCTGTGGCCCCTGGGGGAAGGAGGGGCAGAGGACTCCACATGCTACTCTTGCTTGTGGGTACTTCCTCCGAAGCTCCCATTGGCCACTGTTCCCCATTCCCGGCCAATGGGAGCTCTGGGGGGTGGTGCCTGGAGGCATGGGCAGCGCACAGAGCCCTCTGCATCCCCCCCAGGGGCTAAAGGGATGTGGTGCGGGCAGCTTCTGGGAGCAGTGTGGGGCCCGCAGCACCATGGGGGTGGCAATCCTGTGGGCCGTAGTTTGCCCACCCCTGTGCTAATACATCACAGACTATGAGTGCATATGAAGAGACAAGGAAAGACCCACAAGTGACATCTATTTATAATTTCTCCTCATGTAAAGCTAATAGAATCATAAGCTGCTATTGACACAGAGCCAGCTGAAAATGGGAGCTAAGGCAAGGGACATAATACAGATAAATGTCCTTTTTCTGTAGTTTAGAGAGCACCACAGACTCTTTTTCCTAAATCCTTTCATTGATTATATTGTCTAATAGAAGACAGAATTTCTGCAGAGGCTAAATCTTGCCTGCCACATATTTGGCACTCATTCCTGACCCCATCCCCATAAGCTTCCAGGAAGAGTGTTTGTTTATGTAAGCAGAGTCAGGATGAGCTCTACCCTGACATCTGGTGGTAAATTATGGGGAGTGCAGAAAGAAGTTTCATGTATTCGCATTGGTATTTCAATTATTTGCATTGGCACTCCCACTTCCATTAGCATAGCGCACAGCAGCCTGGGATGGCTATTTTCACCGCTGTGGGATCCCCAATTTCTTTGTTATTGGGGCAGGATGAATGAAATGTTGTCACCCTGATTGGGTAAATGGGGAACTACAAAATTGTCTTGTGATGGGGGGTTTCATTGTCAGCTGGATAGCGCTTGCTAGATGGGGCACATGGGTTCCAAAACCCATTGAAAAGAGAGAGGCTGGGGACAGATGTCTGTACTTGGTGGTGCAGGCTCCTTGTATGAGCTAGAAGCACCAGTTCCACCTATGCCTCTCTCCACTGTGGAATGTCAAAGTTAATTTTTTGATTCCCTTAAGAATCAAGATACCGGTTACTGAGCTGAACTCATGGGCACTGGGTTCCCCTACTATGAGCTGAAATCACTGAAGAGCTGGACTTGCTGAGCTGAGAGCACCGAGTACTGTGCTAATGAGTGGGGGAGCCTGAAGCCATACTGTGGAGCAGAGCAGCTGGCAGAGCAGAGTGGAGCAGTTTGTGCAGCCACTGGGTGAGTGGAGCCAAGCAGCTCGCGAGGACAGCTGGAGTGGCTCACAGGACAGCTGGTGGACCAGAGCAGCTGGCAGAGTGGAGCAGCCCACAGAGCAAGCGGAGCTGAGCTGTTTGCGGAGATGACTAGTAGAAGCAGAACCCCATGAAGAGGCAGGGCAGTTGGCCCCAAACCACGTAAGGTGCCCCTTTCTACCCAGGCTGGGGAGGGGGACCTCTGCAGAGAGACTCTTGAGCTCTGGGGCTGCACTGACCCGGGATAGGGACTTTTGGGATGGTGGGTGATTTGGGGGTTGCTGAACTCAAGGGCCCCGAGAGAAGGACATGGCCCAATTTTCTGGAGTGGGTCTTTGCTCACGGTTTGACCTATGAACTCTAGCTGAGGTATTTTCCCAATTTAATGCTTGTTGTTTGTCATGTAATTAAACCTTTTCTGCTACACCAAGTCTCTCTGCTTGCAAGAGGGGAAGTATTGCGTCTTTGAGGCGCCCAGGGGTGTGTGTAAGATTTTCCCAGGTCACTGGGTGGGGGCTCGAGCTGGTTTTGCATTATGTTGTGGGGAAGGGACCCCTATGTATTGAACCCGGCCCTTGCTGCTATCGTTTCGGACCGGCAGAAGGGTTACATTTAGTTGTGTGGAATAAGGATGTGTATCTAAGCACTGTTGAGCAAGAAGTGGTATGGCTACAATTATACAAAAACAGTAGTTATATATTGAAGTTACACAAAAAAGCTGAGAGACTTAGTTATAACTACTTACAGCTCAACTATGAGTTTTTGAAAGGGAATTTGATGGGTTATTTTATGATATATAGAAATTCCATTTCATTTTTCCTGTCTCACACACAGACCTTCCAACCTCCTTTAACTGTCTCTCAAGCATTGAGAGACAAGGAGGGTGAGGTAATACCTTTATTAAACCAACTACTGACAAGCTCTTGAATTTACACAAAGCTCTTCTTCAGGTCTGGGTAACTAAGGCCATGTCTATTCTAGAGTTAAGTCGACTTAAGTTATATCAACAACCATCAACTGCTGTAATTACATCACTTGTGCATGTTCTCCCAACACTCCTTGTGACAGCGGAGCATGTCCATAGTTGGTGCTCTAGCAATGATAGAGAGAGCAGTGCACTATAGGGAGCTATCCCACTGTGCAAATTGCCACCCTCTCCCGCTAGAGGTTCTGGGAATGGATTGCACTGCATCGTGGGGGTGGGATCATTGCCCCATAATACAATTCTCTGTCCCATAATTTCAAGGGCTTCCGACTGCATTTTGTTCTATTTTTCAACTGCCCCTGTAAACTTTGTGCTCGCCAGCTCTGCCTGAAAGCATGGATCTTACAGACTTGTGATTAGCCTTATGAACCTGATGAGCATTGAATCTGAACAGGAATCCTTGGTGCCTGCCCCATTGTGTGCCATGGAAAGAAACAATTCAAGATTGATGTTGGCATTCACGGAGCAACTGAACATGGTGGACTGTCGCTATTGGGCTTGAGAAACAAGCACTGAGTGGTGGGATCAGATTGTGATGCACGTATCGGATGACAAGCAGTGGCAGCAGAACTTTCATATGCGCAAATCCACCTTCCTTGAACTGTGTGGGAAGCTCTGCCATGGGGTGCAAGGACACAAGAATGAGAGCTGCCCTAACAGTGGAAAAGCGAGTGGCTATGTCGAAGCTGGCAACTCCAGACTGCTACCAGTCAATTGAGAATCAGTTTGGACTTGGGAAGGCCACCATAGGGGTTGTGGTGATGCAAGTGTGCAGGGCCATTAATCACCTCCTGCTACGAAGGATTGTGACTCTGGGCAATGTGCGGGAAATAGCAGATGCCTTTGCAGCAATAGGATTCCCTACCTGCGGTGGGGTGATAGATGGCATGCATATCCCAATTTTGGCTCCAGACCATCTTGTGACAAAATATGTCAATAAAAAGGGCTACTTCTCTATGGTATTTCAGGGGCTGGTGGATCACCAGGGTTGTTTCACTGATATCAGCGTGGGATAGTCAGGGAAGGTGCATGACACATGCATCTTCAGGAACACAGGCATGTATAGAAAGCTGCATGCAGGGACTTTCTTTCCAGACCAGAAGGTTCCAATAAGGGATGTGGAAATGCCCATAGTGATTCTGGGGGGTCCAGCCTACCCCTTACTCCTGTGGCTCATGAAGCCATACACCAGGAACCTTGACAGCAGAAAGAAGCACTTCAACAACAGGCTCAGCAGGTGCATAATGATGGTAGAATGTGCATTTGGCAGATTAAAGGGTCGCTGGCACAGCCTTTTTGGCAGGTTAGACCTCAATGAGGAAAATATTCCCATGGTCATAGCAGCTTGCTGTGCTCTTCGTAACATTTGTGAAGCCAGGGGGGTGGAGGGGAGGGGAGAAAATTCCTCAGAGGTGGAGCATTGAGGTGGATCACCTGGTGGCTGATCACCTGATACCACTTGTAGAGGTGGTTTTATGTCAGCAAAGCGGGAGAGTTAAATCAGCAGGAGGAGCATTGTTGTGTGTACACGTCCACTGTTTTGTTGATGAAAAACTTTTTGTCCACAAAACTGTGTAGTATAGACAAGGTCTTATTCAGAGTGCCAGCGCAAAATACAAATGGAACAATTTGCTTAGTATAAGTACTTACCACATATTTCAAGGGACCATTCAAGGTGAAGTGGCCCATTAACACCACTCCAGTCATAGGGGGAAATGGAAAAAAAAGCTGGGGTTGAAGTGGGTCATAGATTGTTGTAATAAGACAAATCCAGTGTTTCTATTCAGTCCATAATTTTAATTTTGTCGTCATTTTAAAGGCTAAATGCACAGCCATATGATCCCAGACTATATAAAATAAATGCTCTGTTTTTAATCCTTCATTTATATAAATAAAATAGTATTTGTTTCTTAGGTACAGTATTTGCTTTGCTTCATTTGTGTAAATATATTGATTTTTTTAGAAGAGCTGACAGTGGCTTAGATGTAGGGATATACTGTAATTTCTAAAGAGTGAGAATGTAAATGGGAGGATTTACAGCTGTTGGAAGTATTCTTCCATCCTCACAATCGTTTCTGATAGAACTGAGCACAATAATGTCTTGTACACATGGGCTTTTCTTCTGCTTTGGTCTCTCTTGAGGAAGGAAGGAAGCGGTTAGAGCTTTTACAAGCAAAAATGTGTGTTATGAAAACTGAACAGGGGAGACTGTAAGTGAAATATTCCCGGATAGAAGCAAACTTTGCTTCTTTAGAAAAAGACAGAGCCCCTCTGAAATGAATGTCCTCTACTTCAGCATTTTCTGCTGCACAAGACTATTTTTGGTGCTCTGTGGTAGTAACTCTTCACTGAAGTGAATAGTGATTTCTGGGGATCTCGTATTTTTGCAGGAATACGGTAGAGATTTGAATATGCGGTGACCATTAAACTAATGCACTGAATGTTAGATGGCTATGGCACAGCTAAAGAACTATTGAGTATGTGGTCTCTGGAAAGTATTATTCATGTTAATGGAGAGAGACTGCCACAGAGCAAAAATTCCCTGTGCAACAGGAATAGAGGGAGGAGAGAGACCACGGGCCAGAGAGTCTCTCCGTCTACAAAAAAACCAACCAACAAACTTTTTGTTTACAAGAATTTTAAGCTATTAAATGCTGTTAACACTGGCTCCGGCCAATGCTTGCTTGTGTTAGCTCTTCTCTACTGTAGATAATGGTATTCCTTAGCTTGCAAATTTCAAGGTTATCCAGTGCTCAAGTTACCTACATACTGATGGTAACAAATGGTAAAAAAAAACTTCCTAACTGTCAGGGTGGTTAAGCACTGGAATAAATTGCCTAGGGAGGTTGTGGAATCTCCATCATTGGAGATTTTTAAGAGCAGGTTGGATAAACATCTGTCAGGGATGGTCTAGATAATACTTAGTCCTGCCTTGAGTGCAGGGGATTGAACTAGATGACCTTGAGGTCCCTTCCAGTTCTATGATTCTATGAAATGTGGCTAGTAGTAGTCACTATTTCCAGTTTATCTGAGATAACACATCTGTTTAGTTTCCTATACCTTATTCATTAGCAAAAAGAGCCAACGTGTTTTTTCCTTTGGCTGCATCACATCACAATGCAGAGAGGCAATATTTCCTCTCCATACTACTGGTGGGACCACACTTGGCAGCATTCAGTTTGGGGCAACTCAGTGATATTGAGAAGACATTTAGGAATATGATAAGCTTCTCTTTTAAAAGCATAGAGATGTGGAGTAAGAAAATATCTAACATTACAAAAAACAGGTTTCAGAGTGGTAGCCGTGTTAGTCTGTATCAGCAAAAACAACAAGGAGTCCTTGTGGCACGTTAGAGACTAAACACGTTTTAAGTCTCTATGGTGCCACAAGGACGCCTCATTGTTATTACAAAAAATAGTATCCTGTAATGAACTGCACCATGTTATGTGCCACACTGCCCTCTACTGGATGGAATCAAAATTGGCCAACTGTGTGTCATAGGTCCTACTCAAACAGTAGGACGGTCCAAGTTCCAAGGCCATGGTTTACAGCAGTGGTGACATTCTTCGGTAACCACAGATTTAATATAATTACATTTAGTATTTGCCATACGTTTTTTCCAGTCCTGTTTTGTTAGGAGAGAAAAAGTGCTAGTGGTTAATCTGCTTAAATCCTCCCTGACTCTTCTGGAATTCTCAGGCTGGATCCTGAGAAAGCATGTAAGAATTCAGATAATTGGTAAGCTATTGTTCTTGAAGTGAAATGGTCTCAACAATTACAGCTCATAGAAGCCAGCAAATTAAGCAGCATAGAAGAAGTTGGGTGTGTGTGTGGGGGAAGTTTCAGGTTCACCCTGTCCCTTAGCAGGTACATTGAAACAGCAAAGATAAACATCTCAAAATAAGGTCAACTTGTTTCCATTTAAAAAAAATCCCTATTATTACATACTTTTGTTCTTTTATCTTGTTACACAAAGGGTATGTCTACACTATCCGCCGGATCGGCGGGTAGTGATCAATCTATCAGGGATCCATGTATCACGTCTTGTCTAGATACGATACATTGATCCCTGAATGCATTCCCCATCAACTCCAGAACTCCACTAGGGCAAGAGGCAGAAGCGGAGTCGATGGGGGAGCGGCTGCCTTCGATCCTGCGCCACGAGGATGCGAACTAAGTCAATCTAAGTCGATCTAAGATACGTCAACTTCAGCTACGCTATTCTTGTAGCTGAAGTTGCGTATCTTATATCGATCCCCCCCTCCCGCCCCCCAGTGTAGAGCAGGCCAAAGTGCCCTGTTTAAAACCACTTAATTTCTGTCTAAAACTTAAATTGCATCTTGAAACAAGACAAACACAAGACAATGTGACCCCCTACTCATTACATAGCAATTCCTCACAAATAATTTACTTCTGCTTTTGGTTCAGATAATGCCATCTTACTTTCCATGGCCTCTGCTCCACGTGAATACAGAGCACTGTATGTGGCAGTGTTGTAGGGGTTCCACTGTGTGAAGCAAAAAAAGATGTCAGGATGAGGTTCAGAGGCCTTTCTTCCCAAATGTCCTGTGGAGTTCTGTTCTAAAAGAGCTCCCTGCAACGCCACACATAGGAGGTCTAGGGGGACAGTATATGCTTTGTAACTATATATTTAACTCATGGGAAGTCCCACAGTGGCTACTGTATGCCTACTGCCATAGGTGGCGAGTCCCATACCCACATGGTGCTCGGGCACCAGCAATATTCAGAGCCAGGGGCTTAGCTCTACCAACATTTGGGGCCGGGGTACCCCCCTCACCCCACCTGCAGCCCCCTCCAAGTGTTCCGTGGCCCCGACTTGCTGCCCCCACCCCCCGCTTGCCTTTCCCAGGTCCTGGAGCAGAGCATCTCTGTCTTTGTCTCCTCCATGCTGCTTCCCTGCCCCATGCTGGGAAAGGAGGCAGCCCCATCCCTCACCCCCAGTGAGGCTACAGTCAGGGGCAACAGCAGGGGAGGAGGTGCATGGAGGAGGCGCATGGGGGAGGCAAGAGAGATTCCTGGACCTGAGAGGGGCCCTAGGAGCACATGCAATGACAGTGGTGGGGGTGAGTGTGCTGCTGGAGGGGCAGGAAAGTGGGGCTCATCCCCCACAGCTTGCTGCTGCCGGCAGGGAAAGGGCTGGGGGGAGCCTCTGTCCCGGAGCAGCCTGCCTGCACCCCAAACTCATCCCCAGCCCTGCCCCACCCCAGAGCCCACACCCCTGTCAGAGCTTTCACCCCCCCCACCATACCCTCAACCCTCTACTTTAGCCCTGAGCCCCTCCAGCACCCCAAACACCTTATCCCCAGGCCCAGCCAGAGCCCTCACCCCCCACACTCCTACTCTCACCCTGAGCCCTTCCCACACCCCAAATCCCCCATTGCCAGCCCCAGACAGAGCCCTCATCCCCTACACCCCTACTCTCACCCTGAGCCCCTCCCACACTCCAAACCCCTCATCTGCAGCCACACCCCACAGCCCTCACCCCATCCCTCTGCACCCCCCCCATCTCCAGACTCCCTCCTAGAGCCTGCACCCCAATCCCCTGCCCCAGCCTAGGGCCTGCACCCCAGCCCTCCTCCTTCACCCAAACTCCCTCCCAGAGCCTTGGGCAGGTGGAGTTTGGGGGGGCAGAATTTGGGCAGTGGTGGGTTCTGGGCACCACCAAAATTTCTACAAACATGCCACTCCTGCCTAATCCTGGGTGGCATGTTTGGGGGTGGGGGGGAAGATGTCTCAATGTAATTAACTAATGCTAACAAAATAAATTTGTAAGAAGTGGTGTGAGTACATACACTAAAAAGGTTTGTGTAACTGATAAGTTCACTGTGCTAACCACTTGTCTACTTTCCCCAACACTATTTCCCTCCAGTAATTAATCTTCACTTCTTTGCTTAACCACTTCACAAATTGACCTTGAAAATATTGTAAGGGATGTTTGGTGCCTGAACCACAATTCCCAGTGGTAGGAACGTGGGAATAGAAGTTATCTAGCAGATAAGCACCAAATGCAAAGGCTGAAAATGGGGAAGGGTGGATAAACAGTTGAGAAAACTTGGAGCCTATCATCACCTTTAGAAGAGATGGACTGACCCTGCAGTGTCAGGCTATGGCTACCACCAAAGTTAGAAATCAGTTTTTTATCCCCATAAATAGTTTAGATCCAAATTCACATCCAACTTCCAAACCAAAAATGACAGAAATGTGGCCAGAATTCTATGAGACTTTAGCCATTTCAGCCTCCCATCCCATAATCAATACTCTTCTTACCCGTTGATCCCTACCCAGTATTGACACTCACATGGTCTTCTGGGTCTGAGCTTCACAGGCCTCCATTCCCTTCCTAGACTCTTCAGAAAGGGGCTCTAGATAACCATTTCCATGCAACCTGTTGTGTTATATTAGCTTAGAGGGCAGGAGCATAAAAGGGATGCAATCTGAGATCGAGAGAGCCAGGAGCAAGAACAGATAGGTCCTACAGCTAAGAACCCTAAGAACAGCCAAACCCAGGAGAAAGCTTAGGCTGAGGTTTGTGTTTGTTGTGGTTATTTAAGTTAATGATAAAAGAAATCCCAAGACATTGGTATGTTTGGACTCTATCTAGTAGGTGTATGCTGTTTTAGGAGTGGGCTGCGAATACCATCTGTTTTCCAAACCATACATGGAGAAGCATTGTAATCATTGAGGGGAAAACCCCTTGAATTAAGAAAAAAGAATTTTGAGCAAAGAGATAGGCAGCCAAGTAGGATTTTCCTGCAGTGGCATTTGTTACATTTACATTTCTTACAATGGATCCTTTCCTGATGGGTCTGGAGATGAAAAATGTATGGTATTGGCATTATTGATACCTTGGGTGCTTTTTATAAGCATTGTGACTAAAAATTGTACTGTGTGTTTTTTATGCTCATAAGACAGAATGAAAACACCAGGCTAGCTGTAAACATAGGAGTCTCCAAAATACTTTAGCCTAGTGCATTCACCTAAGTGCAAACACTTTAGCCTAGTGTTTCAGTGGAAGTTTATAGAGTAGGATTTGCCCTCATTATTTTGAGCGAAATACCAATTTTCTATTACTGCAATCACACATCTGTTTAACAAACCTCAGAGAGTGGATTAAAGAATGTGATTGCCACATCAGAGTACCCAGCTCTTTACTAATTATGTACACACTCAAAGATACAATTGTAGATGTCCAATAACTTGTGAAAAATGACGAATGATTTCACAAATATTTTAGTGGGTGTTACTGCTATACCCAGTTTCAGAAAGAAAAATTCTCTTTCAACCTGACAGACCAGACCCGACCAGTTTATTACTGAAATATGGTAACATTATAGAAATAACAGAAAAGATGAATTAGATAATCTAGTTCATCTCTTTGCCAAGATTGCTCCCTATTGCAGAACATATTCCAGTGTTTTGTCCAGGCCAGGTTTAAATGACAATCATTGATTTTTCCCCTTGGTATGTTATTCTGTCATCTAATAAATCTCACTGTTTAGAATATGTAAACTGAAAACTGTCAGGAAAAAATCCTAAATCTCATCTTATCCATTCTAAGGTTTTAACATATTAAAAAGTATTATAGTAATCAGTAGCAATAGCTTCAAATATTGCAAACTCACTGACAGCGTTATGGACCATCATTCTAGGACTATTATAAGGCTCCACCTAAACTGTAGTCAACATTTCCTCTTTCCTTGTTTTTTAACTCTTGCTGTATTAAGCTCACTAGACTCTAGTGGGCAATCTCGGGAAAGAAGTGAAATAACGTGGAGAGAACATAATTGAGACTCCATGAGAGGGGATTCCTCTAGGGCAAGATTGAGACGAACTGGCAAAATTTCCTAGAAGAAGCTTGCTCTCTCTATTCTGTGGATAAAAGGACTTAAGTCTTTCATGCTGTTCACCTGGCACCTTTTAAGGATATTACATTCACTTTATAAGAAACATAATACTATAAAATCAGTTAATTTTTAAAATTACTTTTTAACGTTATTCTAGTTAGTTGAAAGGGGTAGAATGGGTTCCCTGTTAGCCTCAAAACTCCTTAAAGACAGTATTTACTTACTACATGATGGGCTAAATTCTGCCTTTACTAATATCCTATAGCACCTTATTAAACGCTGGGCAGAGTACAGAAGGAAGAGTATGTCCCCACTGAGCTGTGTAGAAGACCCACAGGAACCAACCAACCAAAGGAAAGAAAAAAACCCACATGCAAGATGTGAATATAAGTGCTCAGGCAAGAATCCTACTGTAGAAAAAAAAATAAAAACTTGTTTTGATAAAATGTCCCATTATTGTTTCAGTGGAAGTTTATAGAGTAGGATTTGCCCTCATTATTTTGAGCGAAATACCAATTTTCTATTACTGCAATCACACCTTCATCTGTTAGTTTTGCCTAACTAGCCTCCACTGGATTGTTTAAATGGGCTCACTCGTTTTTAAAGACCTTTCTTTTGGCGTTACTTTGCATGCAGTGTGGAACAGTACATACTCTACTAAAACATACACAGCAGCAAAGGAGGAGGCCTACTGCATAATAATTTTTGAAGAGATTGACAATAGCCTCAATGAAATTATGCCTTCATTTTTCTTCTGCATCTCTTTTTTATTTTTCTTAATTGCATGTTTGCAAGATGTTAATTATCAGTGCCCTACACTTTACAGTGGGAGAATGATTTGACTATAAAAGTGCAATCTTGGAAACAACTTGTTGTAGGCACAATTTTTCGCCAACAAATGTGATTTGTAAATAAGCAAGCTCTAGTGTATTACACACAGAACCAAAGAGGGTATTTTTAAAATGACTTTACATTTATGAAATGTATCAGATGCGTTCAGTAGGTTTCCCCCATTTTTCTAATTGTCATAAAAATTGCCAGAATCACAGAAGCAAGCCGAGACCTGGGGCCCATTCTGCTATCACTGAATTTTATGGGGGTTTGCCATTGACTTGAAATGGGAGCATAAGGAAGCACCTGATCTAAGTGGGCATAACTACACTGAAGTCAATGAGTTGTATCCACTTACAACAGCTCTGAATTTGACTTAATAGTGTCTAGAATGCACCAAAGTAGTGACATCAGTGAATCTTAAATATGCATTGAAAATGAATGTGCTCAGACATTCCTGGATTAAGTAAAATGCTACAGAAAAATGAGCAAGAACTTGCTGACACCAATTTACAATTGGAATACCCTTAGGTAATCAGAGGCTTCCCTTGCTACTTCTACAAATTTTCATTCTTAGCCTGAGTTTGAGACATATTGAGTGCTTGACTGCTTCCTTGGAGAACCTCAACTCCTAATTAACTCAAAGGAAGGCACTCGGCAGCACCTCACAGGATTAGGCCTCTTGTGGGGTGGTGTTGGGGGGGGGGGTCTTGACAGAAAATATTTGATATAATTAAGCAAGTGCTTGAGAAGAAGCAGATGTACAGGTTTTCAATGATGCATTGCAGCCAGTTAGATTTGTGCTCCTACTAATGACAAGCCTAAAGATATGTGATGCAAAGGATAGTATGAATAATTCAAGGAGTACTAGGGCTTGAATCCACATGTTCTTTCATAAAGAGAGAAGTAATGCTCCCCAGGTACAAAGTTTTAGTCTATCAGGGCTTAATCTCGCTTCTATTTCAGAGCTGTGTTACTAAGTGCTGTGTAGGTGTGAAAAGCTTTATTACCATGTAATTTTGTTGGGATCAGACTTCCAAGTATCTACTTTGCTTCATTTTCATATACACAAAAAAAGATCAAAATCCATTTTATTTCCTAACAATAGCCAATTTTGTTCTAATTATTCTAAAATAGTGAATTTTAAGGAATAGTGCCCAAGTGACTTCACATATTGCTCCTATCCACACACGAATAAAATCTCTTATTATTTATTGCTTTTTCCATAATGAACTTTGAGATAAACAACTGAAAAAGTAATTTGTTTTTTGACAATGCTGAACCTTTGAATAGAGAAAAATCACAGAGTTGAACACAGAGTGCAGTCCTGTGTGGTAAGTAGTCTCCATAGCAACCAATAGATTTTATGCTAAGTCTGGCCTTTAAAAACATTTCACGTTTACCACTGAGAAAAAGATGGCCTTGATTTAAAAATGATACAACAAGTATCTTGAATGAGCACACTTTCCACTCTCTGTTGCAAATAAAATTAAGAGACTTCTCTTTAACACTAAACCCCCTCAGTAGTGTCCGTCATCACTGACGCATATGTAGTTTTAAAACGAAGAGAAGGATTTTTTTTTTAAACATATCATTACATGATATATAGCACTTGGGTTTGGTTTTCTTCATTTCCCCCCTCCTTGTTTTTCTCTACCCTGAACAAAAACCAGAACATTAAGCTCTTATCTTAGTCAATGATCATGGTGACAGTGAAAATATTATTGCATGCTTATCTATAGCAGTTCCAATCACAGAAGCTTTAATAACCTGCAATAATGTATGAAGCAGTAACTATAGCTACAACATCTGCTACAAACTAAGCACCTTAATTTACTTTCTCTTCTCATTCAAATAATTGAGGTCCAGAAAATGGAATGTGTTTTTAATAAATATGGGATTCTATCATAAGAATGAATGTATAATTATTGATAATACATACATAATAGCTAAGTATGATCATCATAAGCAGCAGCATTTAATGGGTATTTTTCATAGTAGTGTAGGGATTTGATCAACAGTGCATGAAAGCAGATAAACAGAACCATGACTGAACTAAGCATTGTAGTTGAAATTACCTGTTAACCAGTGTGTAGAAATCACTTTTCCTTAACCCTTTGTAAAAAGGTGGAATTTGTATGGTTAGGCCCTTTCCCGTGGCATCGGAGTGGGGTGCGTATATTTCCATCTACTTTGGTCTAGTAGGAATGCAATGTACAGAGCTTTGGGTGAGTAGGAGGAGAAAATACAGAGATAACCTGTTGCTTCTTTCAGTCATCATCATACTTGACACACACAACCTTTTACATCATCAAAAGTATGGCCCCCATGTTCTACTCCCTGCCTTGACCAGACAGGCAGCGTCGCTACTAGATTTGAAATCCTGCCTCTGTGGCATTCTACCCTTATTCCCAGCCTCAAAGAAATTCCTTGGGGTGGGGTGAGGTGGTAGTGGGAAAGCCAGATTCTGTCTCCCAAAACCCATGAGACACAAAGCACCATAATACAATCTGCAGTCATTTTTGTTGCACTCCTCCTCTGCAGATAGGATCTTTCACGCCCCTAAGGGGGCTTCCAATGGCAGCCATACAACAACATAGAAACTAGAATCCTCTGTGCAGAATCCTCCAGTCTGCAATGGATTACTGGGAGAAGTGGAGATGGCTTGAAAGGAAGTCCCATGTAGGAAAGAATGGGGCCCTAAGCTAGCAATCGTCAAAACAGCCTTTGGAAGCTGATAAAGGGGAAAAAAAAGTTACTTTTCAGTAAGTGTTGTTTTGTCACGAGAGGGAATCATCATATAAGTGGAAATGCACAGAGGCCCTCAAAAAAGTGTTCTTATTGTCCCCACTTTACAGATGGGAAATGAGATATGAAATGACTTGCCCAAATTTATGCAGCTAGTATTAGAGCCAGAATTAGCATTCAACAGTTCCTGGATGTTAGAGCAATTTTCCTTGTTTATTTATATATAGGTAAAACAATAAGGCTATACATCATGGAAAAACCCATGATGGAGGGAAGACACATGAGGAACTCTGCCAAAGCATCAGAAGGGAGGGGGGCTTGTCCTTCCAAATGTGCAGACTATGTGAGACCTGCAGATTTCATGGCACTGATGGTGAGCCCAGGCTTCCATGTAGAGGTCCTATACCTCTCCTCAGAAGCTGTGCTGCCAACAGCAAACTTCTCCCTATCTCAAGGTTTTGAAAGCAAAGAGCAAGAACCAACAGACATAAACAACAACAGAGAGAGCATAATTTCCCACATAAATTGCCCTGAAGATTTGATAGAAGTACCATAAGATACCAATAGGTATCTTATTAATACGCAAGCTAAAAGGCACAAGCAGTTTGGCAGGAGATTACGTTACGTAGCATTGCTATCCTCCAGCTCAGACACATGGAACCCCTGCGTGGTGTTTGAATTGGGGAAGGAGGCACTTCTGTGAACTCAAAGAAAGGATGTTTGTGCTCCTCTCCCCGACCATGTGCACACTTTTACTGGCCATGTTTCGTTATTTGCATACCTTTCATCCCCTCCATACTTCACAGTGAAGAATTTGATATGGCTAATATTGATACTTAGAAAGGTACAGCAAATCTGCTGTATATTTGGGACTACACTGATAAGTCAACTATTCAGTATTTTCAGAGAAAAAAGCACACATACCTGAAGTCTTCTCTGCTTAGGGACTCCTATTTCTACTATCTGTCCATGACCATTTATGGGTATGTCTACACTACCCGCTGGATTGGCGAGTAGTGATCAATCTATTAGGGATCGATGTATCGCGTCTAGAAGAGACGCGATACATCGATCCCCAAACGCGCTCCCTGTTGACTCCAGAACTCCACCAGGGCAAGAGGTGGAAGCGGAGTCGACGGAGGAGTGGCAACCGTCAATCCTGCGCCCCGAGGACGCAAAGTAAGTCTAAGTCAATCTAAGATACGCAACTTCAGCTATGAGAATAGCGTAGCTGAAGTCGACGCATCTTAGATCGATCCCTCCCCCCCACCAGTGTAGACCAGGCCTTACTGTATAAGGAGGATTGAGATTTAAATCTGTAGCTGGAAAGGAAGTGAAATAGTTAAAAATATCAATATGGCTCCTCAGTGAGATCATTAGCCAGTGCTGTAAACAAACTGAGCATATTTTAATGTGACAAATGTGCTTAATGACCTTCAGATGTCACTAGCCTACACTCTTAAATTGTGTATCAAAATTGTGTGATCTGATTCAATGTAACAAAAAAAATTCTACCTAAATTTTGGAGATCACACCAAGTGTGATCAGAAAGCAGAAACTCAAAAACAGACACGAGCACACAATTTAGGCCAAATGGAATTTTCATATCCTAATACTAAGGTACACTCAGTATTATGTGTACCTTAGTATTATAAAATCCTATCATCAATAAAACCAATTTTAATGTGCCACTTTCCTATGTCAGTGCCTCTTCCAAACAGACGGAAGAGTTGACTTTGGCTGGCTGTCGATTGTTTTACTGTGTGAAACATAAACCTTTCACTCCAAGATCCTGTTAACTTTTACTTATACCCTGTTTTAATGTAGAAGTGTTTGGAGACTGAAAATAATATATAGTGACAGGTTTAGGATTAAAATCTCAGGTAGTTAAGATTGTGAGTTAGGTTGTAAATTGCATTTAAAGAGCAAAGCATATACTGTAAACCTCACATGCCTACTACAAACTGACACCAACAAGGCAGGGGGGACAAGTGTATGCTAGTAATTCATCTTAATTATTTTTCAGCAAAGCTGTCTTAATAGGATGTGCCTTTCATTTTGATTAAAATGACCCTCCACCCCCCAAAATGTGGAGAAAGCTATCAGAGGTAGAAGCTGAATCTTCTGGTACTTCTAATTTTGCATCAGGAAACTGAAAGGATACTTCTAAAGACTATTGGTCTCTCTCAGCTTAATTTCCATACATTAAAGGCCTCTTAATATCTCTTCAGTGATCAACAGTGAAAGTGCTTGTCTTCAGTCCTTGCCTCTTATTTTTTGTTTCTGACTTCACGCCCCCCAGTGGTGGTTCATTCAATGGCTCAAAAACTTATAACAATTCAATCCCAATGTAGTTAAATGATTTTTTAAACATGTAACTATAGACACGATTAAAACAAATTAAAACCTACCAGATGGCACCCAGAAGCACTGGGGTTTTTTTTTAAAACTTTTTTTTTTAAGTCTCAAACGATCAAGTACATTATGTTTCCCAGATTTAGGCACATTATACTCTTCCATATTAGCAGTTTTTGATCATGCTCCAGTAGCATCAGATCACATTAGGATTCACTTTTTTGATAGGCTCCCAAGGGTTATCATTTTACTGGCTTAGAACATAAACAAAACTGACATTTACTGGTAGAATGTAAAACTGTGAATGTAATGTTAGAGTTGCTACACAGCTGTCTAGATGCAGTTTAATTGAGATTCTCATTAGATTATAAAGTGGATCACTTTAAGATGCCAGTAAGATATAAAGTGCAATTTTGCTAGAGTTATTCCATTTAAGTTGTGTAGCATTGTCAGTAGGTAGCATTGACATGATCTGGAATGGCTTAACTTGGGAATCAGCTGTACTGAAGGTACGTGTGAAGGGAAGACATGGATCAGAAGAGCAGCTTGGCAAGAGTTTGTGGCAGACAATTATGAGGAAGGGGATCATGGATATAGGTGCAGGAAATGGGTTAATGGTAGAACTGGCTAGAAAATCTGCAACAAAACAACTCCACATTTTTCAGCCAGACTTAGTAAATGGGAAAGCAAGTGTCAATGTGGTAATTTGAGGGAATAAAGAATACAAATATTTTAGGGCTTATCCAAACCTCTTACTGTCTAAAACTATCACTACACTACAAAACAATGGGAAGGTTCAGGGATACTACCAGTCAACTACAATGCACTGTTTATGCTTAGTCTGGACCCCCATGATGTTGGCAGACTCACTCTCTCTCTCACACACACACACACACACACACACACACACACCCTCTCTCCACGCACTAACCTTAAAAAGGATGATGCCAGGGAAATATTACCCTTTAGACTTTTACTTCCAGTCTTAGCTGACAAATAGAAGTTAAAAATTAGCCAGACCTTTCAGAAGAAAATTAGGAAAGGTTTGGATGCAAGTTCAGTAGTTCTACATTTTGGAAGTTATGAGAGAGGACGACAAAAAAAATAAAATCAATCAATCAATCCAGCTTGCAGTTGAGTTTAGCTATAATTGGGTTACTAAATGGATCCAGCTAAGGTCCCTCACCCCCAAGTTATGTTGAAACTTGTGTTCTCTTTAATGAAGAGGACACTTACTTAACTCTGTCATTTCTTTAATTTCATATTTCATAGCCAGAAATTCTCACCATAAGTTAAATCCCAAGATATGCTACCGCCTCCCCAATTCCCAAGGAAATCAATGATGCTCAGTACCACTCAGGATCAGGCTCTGTGTGCCTCATCTTATATTACAGCTCTCATTGGCATCAGTGAGAGTTTCACCTGATCAAACAGCAGATGACCGAGGCAGTAGTCACATTTAAGGGATCAGGAGAAAGCCTATCAAACACAATCTCAGAAAGATGCATAAAGTTGATTAGAGCTGTGCAAAATTTTTCAGACAATTTTTTTTTTCTAAAAATGCAGAATCGGGTTGACAAATCTTTTCCACATTCGTGTAGAATTCAAATTGTTTCAAACTAAAAACCTAAAAAAAAAGTTCTAAAAATAAACATTTTTCATATTTTCAAAATGAACCATTTCAATACAAAATGACTTTGTTTATAGAGATACATCAATTTTATTTAAAAAAATAAAATTAAAAACCCTTGAAAATAAAGCAAGATGTTGAACTTAAAAAAAAATTGGATTTTTCAACATGACCAGCATACCAGGAAAAACAAACAAACAAAAAAAAAAAAAAAACCCAAACAGTTATTCATACAGCTCTAAGCATTGTAACCATTTTAAAAGAAATTTCAATTGGATTTTCATATCAGATTATATTTTCTCAGTCCTTAATGAGAGACAGGCAGAAACAGATTGAGAAAAAAGAAGGAGGATGGTTGCCACTTATTTTGTCAGGCCTAGGACAAAAAACAAACAAACAAAACAGCCTGAACACCATGAAACATGTCAATTGTCATAAATTACATGCAGACATTGAGAGCATTAAATCAATGTTGTTTAACTTCTGAAAAGAGAAAGAGGAGGCTTATGTAATCTTGCAGAGGGAAAGGGAAACATTAATATTGCCAGACCCCCTGTCTGCCCATTGACTGCTTCAAAATTCTTTCACAACGATGACACCACTACTCACAAAGATCATGTCCCCATCAACAATCATAAGAAAAAAGAATCGTCTTGCTAAACACCACAGAGAGGATGAACCCACACTTTTAATCATTATGTTGATTGCTTCAGGACATTTTTTTGACAGTGAAACCCTTAAACATCACATCCACCACAATCTCTCCACTGCTAAGAGGACAGCTATACAGTCCCTGAAATCTAATCACCAGTTAGCGATCAAGCCAACAGACAAAGGGGGCTTCAACCATCATGACTACATTAAAGAGGCCAACCAACAGCTATCCGACACCACCTACTATAAAGAAGTAAAAGAAGATCCTACATACATTTTACCCAGGAATTTAAGAATCTCATCAAATCCTTCCCCAAACAACTCCAAGAGAAACTCTACAAACTCATCCTCCACAAACCCACCCCGGGGACCTTCTACATGCTCCCCAAGATACACAAATAAGGGAACCCAGGCAGACCCATATCTGGCTATGGCACTCTTACCAAAGGAATATTGGGACTCATAGAAACCATCTTCAAACTGCTCACCACACAAAGGACCAGCTTTCTCTAGGACACAACTAACTTCCTCCACAAACTCCGCAACATTAATAACCTCCCTCAGAACAGCATCCTTGCCACCACTGATGTCACCTCCTTATACACCAATATCCCTCACAATGACAGCATAGCTGCCCGCTTCAAATATTTACAAAACAATGGACAACCCTCAGATATACACCCAACTCATCCTCACCCATAACAATTTTACATTCAACAAAACACTTTCGAAACCATGGGAACTGCCATTAATACTAGGATGGCTCCCCAATATGCCCCATCTCTTGATGGGCCATCTTGAAGAATTTCTGGATTAATTCACCATGAAACCAATGGTATACCTGAGATACATGGATGATATTGTCATCCTCTGAACAGATGACAAACTCCCTCAGATTTCCACTACAACTTCAAACGACCACCACCTGACCATCAAACTATCTCGGACACTCCCACACCAATATGAACTTCCTGAACACTACGATTATCTTCAACAATGGAACCTTACAGACAACTATATATAAGAAACCCATGGATCACCACACCTATCTTCATAGATCCAGTAACCACCCCAAACATACCAACAGATCTGTTATCTACAGCCAGGCACTTTGATACCACAAAATATATTCTGAGGAGAAAATCCAGGATATACATCTGAACACACTCAAAACCACCTTTACCAAAAAAAGACACTCCACTAGAGAAGTAGGTTACCTCATGGAATGGACCACCCAAACACTCAGCGAGAACCTGCTTTAGACAGAAATACAATCCCTTCCAACCGCACATATCTAGTTGTTAACTACCATCCCACACTGGAACTCATACGAGATATCAAACAATTACAACTTATACTTGATAGGGACCCCATCCTTAAAGAAGTCTTTCCTGAACTCCCTTCTCCAGCCTTCAAACAACCCCCCAACCTTTCCAAGCTCATCATCAGAAGCAAGGTCCCCATAGACCAGGACACACCAACACAAACTGGCGCCAGACCTTGTCAGAACAACAGATGCAAAATCTGCAGTTATAGCTCCACTGCTACAATGATCAACACCCCCCACAACATACCTTTCAAGATCCATGGGTCCTACATATGCCTAACAATATGTGGTGTACCTCACCTAGTGCCCTAAATGCCTTAATAGCAACTGTGTGGGAAGGGCCATCCATAGGCATACGCAGCATATAGGGCTGCATAGGGCATCTGAAAATTTGGGGCACCAATGGGTCTTAGTGCCCTCCCTCCCGGCTCTTCCTATTCCTGTTCTGACCCTCCCTGCAGGCTCCCAAAGCTGGCTGCTACAGCCTAGTGACTCTTACTCCGGAGGGGATCTAGTAACTTAAAAGTGAAAGTCTTCCAGACCTATTAGCACAACATTGAAACTGTTAAAGATCCATTCAAGTAGTAATGAAACCATTTAACAGGCATTTGCCAACCTCCAGGTATATACCGTCAGTTTCTGAATTTACTGACAAAAACAAACAGTTGTGCATAGGGTTACTAGACATCCTGATATTATCGGGACAGTCCCAATTTTAGGGAACTTGTCCCGCATCCTGACCTTACATCGGTCGGGATGCCCTTTGTCCCGATATTGGAGACTGTCCAGACCGTAGCCACGGCACCCTTGCTCATCGCTTCCTGGGGCAGCTCCCAGTGCCCGCCTGCTGGCAGGAGCGCCGCGTGCTGCAGGGGTGGGGCTTGCAGGCACCGGGAGCGGGCAGAGAGCCCTCCGCCCCCCCCGACCCCCGACCCCAGGAACCAGAGGGACCAGCTTGCCAGATGCTTCTCAGGACAGCAGCCACCCCAGGTGAGCACCACCGGGACTGGCAGGTCCCTCTGGCTCTTATAGTGGGGGGTGGGCTCTGCATGCTGCCAACGCCTGCTCCACGGCTCCAGCAGCTCCCATTGACGCTTTTCCCGACCAATGGGAGCCACGGAGCTCACTTGTGGCAGGCGCAGCCCGTGGAGAGTCTGGAGACTCCCCTTGCTGCTCTCACCCTAGGAGCCAGAGACTTCCCAGCAGGGCTGGTGGGTGCAGCTAGGGAAGGGGTCAGGGTGTGATGGAGTGAGTGTCTGGGAGATGTGTGGGGGGTGCTGGGCTGTGGGGGAGGTTTGTGTGTTTTGTGCTGCTAGGCAGTGGGGGCCTGTTGGGGGGTGCTGGCCAGTGGGGGAGATCTGTGTGTGTCAGGGCACTAGGCAGTGCGGGTCTGTGTGGGGCATTGTGTAGTTGTGGTGGTGGGGCTGTTGGGAAGGGCACTGGGAGGGAGGAAGGAAAGGACGGAGGGGAAATCGGTGTGTATTGGGAAACTAGCGAGTAGGGGATTCTGTGTGGGGTGCTGGGCAGCTGTGGTGGGGCTGTGGGCAGGGGGGTGCTGCATGGGGTGTGTGTGCACAGCACTGTGAATTTGTGGTGGAAGGGTTATAGGGAGGCTCTGGGCATAGTGGATCCAGGGGGCGCTGGGCAGGGGAGCTGCGTGTCGCAGCATGGGCCCATTCCCAACAGGAAGGGGCACGCTGGTAGCGCAGGGCCAGGCAGACCAATGTGCCTCTAGCTCCGGATGGGGCTGTGCACCTGTGTCTGTCTGTCTCTCCCCCCCCCCCCCGCCCCCCATCACTCGCCCAATGTGTCCTGGTATTTCACTCTTGCAATCTGGTCACCCTCATTGTGCATTACTGTAATATTTACTCAGAACATGTTAGTTTAAAATATTTCATTAGTGAGTTGGTGAAGATTATAAAATTACATCTCTAAAAAAAATCATTGCATAGATTTTAGATGCACAATCATCTTTAGCCTTAAATGCTTGGATCTTTAGACATACAGTTTTTTAAAATAAATCCTTCAAAAGACCACCCTTATCTAAAATACACATTTTAATTACTATAGTAGAAAAAAGAACAAAAACACACACACACACAAAAAAGTTGCTTCTAAAGTCTTCCTGTCCATCCCTGTCTCCCTTCACCCCTTCCCCCACATTTAAGAGAGCCCTTAAAGGGACAACACCCCTTTCTTTTCAGATAGCTGGACAGAGTTTCCCCTTTCTTTACTTCTGACTATCTGATGAACTAGTTTTAAGAGAACTCTCCAGCAAAATCAGTACCTAGTAAAATATAAAATCCTTTGTTATGCCTAAAAATCTTTGGAAACATTTTTTAAAGTTGGTGAAATTTCATAAACATATCTATTGTTATGGAGATCACACAAAGTAAATTAGTGTTCCCTTTTTTCTAAAAGCAATGAACATTGTTATGAACACACTAAACCTCTGTGACTGATTAATTTAAAATAATGTCTTGGTTTCAGTGAGTTATATATGTAGTAATCTGGAATTATTACATTATGAAGGCTTAAGAGTACATTTAAAATACAAGATCAGCTTAGAAATACTGATTAAGAAAATGTAAAACAGAAGAGCTGCATCATGTATTCCATAATATTTAATGTTGTATTCAGCAAGACAGCTGACTACAAAGTTTTTGCAAATAAATCTCTGACTAACTTCAGGGCATAACAAAAAGCTTGTGACTGACATTTTTTATTCCCAAATTTTGTGCTTTTAATTAGGTACCTTCTGCATGTCCAGTCTTCACCTTCTGGCATGCAGTGGAAAACATGCTCCATTTTCTTTAGAAAGAAATTGCAGAAAAGTGGTTTTTTTTTCAAATGTCATTTGCTTCATTTGGATTCAGGGATTTGGCTGGAAGGGAATAAGCAGGGTTGGGGGAGGGAAGAGAAGAGGGAGACAGTGGGGAGGGGCAGAGCCTTGGCAGAATGGGGGTGGGGCCTGGGGCAGAGCAGGAGTGGAGTCTGGGCTGGGCCACAGGCAGAAGAGGTGGGAAACCTGCACACTTTTAAAAGATGAGCCTGGGAGATTAAATTCATAACTTTGCTAGACATTAAAAATCATGGATTGAACAGAGACACTGGATTTATGGTTTATTACAGCAATCTATAAACCACTAAACAACCATACCACCACCCCCCCCCATCTATTCCCCTCTCACTTCCTATGGGTGTTAACAGGCCACTTCACCTTGAATGGTCCCTTGAAATATGTCAGCTACTTATCGGTTCTATCTTGTATTTAGCTGTGACACTCCAGTTTCCCAGACTTGAAGAAGAGCTCTGTGTAAGCTAGTTGGTCAATAAAAGATATTACCTCACCTACCTAGCCCTTACTATGACTGTCAAAGACAAGGATCATACTGCTCCTAAAAATTTGTTCACTCGGATATTACCTATTGTGAGCAGTCTCAGCTCACCATAAAGTTTAATCACAAAATTGTGCTTAATGTTATAATTGTCATATCACTTGCAATAATTTTCCTGTTCTCCAGCAAATAGGTAGACATTGGAAACAGCTGGACATTTGTCATCAGATAAGGCTGCTCAAAAATGGCAAATGGGCAGAAAAAATAGAAGATCCGAGATCCTTTCATCTTCCACAGGCAGAGGAGATGACGATAGAATAAAATCCTGATTTGCATGGTATGCACCTTATATGAAACCAGATGCCCCTCCATGGGTCTCTGTAGGACTCAAGATTTACATTGAGGAAAGGGCAAGCCAAGGTGGTGGCCACTCTCTGTGTCACAGAGCTCCAGGCACCAGCGCAGGAAGCAGGTGCTTGGGACAGCCAATTGAAAGGGCAGCAGGTCCCTCAGTCCCTCTCGGAGGGAAGGACTGGCCACTAAATTGCTGCTGAAGAATGAAGTGGCACGGTAGAGCTGTCGCTGAAGTGCCACCAATCGCAGCTTTGTTTTATTTTTATTTTTTTCCTTCTCCGCTTGGGGTAGCAAAAAAGCTGGAGTTGGCCCTGGTCACAGTTCCCCTCAATTGTGCAGGAATGTTGTGAATGAGTTAATACTGACAAGGAAGGTTCTGAGGATCACCAGACCTCTTAGAAGACAGGGGCGGCTCTAGGATTTCCGCCGCCCCAAGCAGGGCAGCATGCCGCGGGGGCGCTCTGGCGGTCGCCGGTCCCGCGGCTCCAGTGGACCTCCCACAGGCATGCCTGCGGATGCTCCACCGAAGCCGCGGGACCAGCGGACCCTCCGCAGGCATGTCTGCGGGAGGTCCAACGGAGCCGCAGGACCAGCAGACCCTCCGCAGGCATGCCTGTGGGAGGTCCAATGGAGCCGCCTGCCGCCCTCCCGTGGGACGCCGCCCCAAGCGCGTGCTTGGCGCGCTGGGGTCTGGAGCCAGCCCTGTTAGAAGATTCCCTTGGAGCCATGCTACCAGTGAGGACAGGAAGAAGCAGTGGGGCCAGGTGAAAGTACAGAAGCAGAGAGCAGTGTGTCCCTGGCCTCTGCAAATGCCTGACTATCTGCTTGGATCTCAGAAGAAATTGTGGTTTTAGGGGCCTAACTTGTGGCCAGTTCTGTGGGGTGGAGACAAGACATGCCTACTTGAGGGGAAAATATATAGCAAACTTCACAAACTAACACCCCACAAAGTCCTCAAGTCCACGTTGTGGATGATAGAGCAAGAAGGAGGGGGAGACTGCATGATCAAGTAGATAGATCAAAGGAGTTGGAGTTGATAAGCTATTCCTAGCTCTGCCACTAATGTGCTGAGAGAATTTTAATAAGTCACTTAACTTCTCTGGGCCTCAGTTTCCCCATTTAAAAAAAATGGAACTAATGATACTTCTATAAAATGCACTGCTATACAGAAGAAAAATTCTGAAAAGTATTAATAAGATTTCTGCATTTTTTCCTAAGAGCTGAAAATCTTAAAATCCCAATTTCACAATTCAGTGAAATATCCTAAAACAGAAAAAAGTCTTCAGATAAAAATATTTACATTTAGCTATATTTAACCTTACATCAATACAATAAATAAATAAATAAATAAATAAATAAATAAATAAATAAATAATGACTACTACTTTAATCTGCCTTTCATATTTAGTAGCTATGCTCAAGGTAAGCAGAAACTCTTCAGACTAGATATGCTAGGCCTTTTACTTTTTTTAATTGCAGGATCTTGGAGCCAGCACTATTTTTTTTTTCAGGGCTTTGGAGCAGAGGCCGGAGCTGGAGCACAGACCAGTAGGTTTTTGCCCAGAGCTGGAGTGGAGCCAGAGCAGAGCAATTAAAAAATTTGATTGCTCCAAATCCCTGATTTTTTTCCTTCTGCTCAACTGGATCAAATATATAAATGACACAGGGATAAAGGATGAAAGAAATAAAATTGATTACTAAATTAACCACATAAAGAAGTAAAGGAAAACAAAAACATAATTGGTAGTTTGAAGCTGGACATTGATCTACCCTGCTATGACTACCCTAACTGTACTATCTCACTTTAACTACAACTGCTCTACTTCAGGGCTCAATCTTATTCTTTATTTTTTGTGGGACCCAGAACATGACAATGCACTTTTCCTGGTGACAAGCAGGGGAACACAGGTCCCTGTCCTCTGGGTTCCAGCCCAGAGACCTTGTATTAATCAGCTAAAATCTGCTTCTTCAGATTCATCACTGGTTTCCTAAGCCACTTCCTACCTGCATCTGCCTCCAGGCCCCTTTTGCAGAGGAACTGCTCCCAGTACTTTCTCCCTGGAGGTTCCAGCTCCTTTCACTGCTTCCTGCCAGTTTGTAGCTGAGGCAGAGTCTCTACAGGCTCCTTGGAAGCCTCCTTCTACCTCATTTGCAGGCTCGCATCCCAGCTGTTGATGGTCACCCAGTTAGTCACAGCTGAGGAGGTATCTACTGTCTCTTAACCCTTTAGTGGCAGGATATGGTTTGTACACCCCATTAGAGAGAAACATCATGAGAATGAGGAGATTGTTAAAGGCCCACATGTTGCAGCCAAGGCAAGGCAACTCTCAAGAAGAGTAGAGATTTGTTTAGGATTTTAAACAGGTATTCAAATATTTGGATGCTAATCCAAACTTCCAATCCTCACATGTTTCATTCATCACTAGCTAAAAGACCAAGAGTTACTGCAAAGTTCTCAACCAGACATCCTCCAGAAATTCAATCAGCCTGAAATCTAATTCCAGCTCCCCAAATCTGCCACCCACTAGAGAAGGTTGGGGAATGTATTGTGACTCATAGTTGAAAGGTGGGTGGGATGAGATTAGAGAGGAAGAGGATTTTTATGAGTACCATTAGATGATCATCTCTGTGTGTTTGTGTGAGTGGGTGTGGGTGAATATTGTCTGTAGTTTGCACCTTTAATTTCTAAGAACACTCTCTGTGTGCAGATTTAAGTAGCCATTTTGTTCCCAGAGTTGCTCCAATTTGTACAGAGGAGGTGAACACCACTCTCTTGTTCTTACTCTTGTTTTCTTCATATAAAATAAAGGTCTTTCTGACTACAAGTATGGGGGGAAAATGCTGTAACAAAAAAAGCTCACACCAACATGACAAAATACCTATATGTATGTACAGTTACTGCTAATCTAGACAATGTTCACATCACTTCACAATTTCTTTACTGATTGATTCTGAGAGAGAATATTAAAGTGAGAACACTAGTAGCATCAATGTATTAGATAGTGACAGTGCCAACAAAGTATCCATAGTTAAGGAAAGTAGTACTGGCCATATAGAGCCATAACAGTACCATGCTCTGCACTCTGTTTAAATCTGATTGTCAGTGACTTTCAGCAGGATAATCAGAATACTGAAAATATAGTAGATCAGGCATTACACTTCTACCCAATGCACACACATATCATTGGAATGATATTCTCTCAAAAAGAGCTGCAAGCCATCCCATCCTGCCTGCCACTGCTCAGCTAAGACACCAAATATTTTCCTCTCTTATACATCTGTCGTCCCCTCCTCCCCCTTTTCATGCTGGTTTAGTAGCACTGAATGCTGCATCTCTAGTCTCCCCCTCCTCTTTGAGTATTTAACATCTGAGTGACACTTTTTCAAAATTACCCAATTGAAGTGTTTTGGTGGGTACCCCTGGGCAAGCCAGGTATTTCAGTCTTGCCCTTACTTGTCTCAAATACTAAATAATGTATGCAGCTTTATTTGGGATGCTAGGCACCATCCTTAACCATAAAGAGATCATGAGGAGTGAAAAGACAAGATGGTATATCTCCAAAAATGCAAGAGCTAGTCAAAAAGAATCTCTGTGTTACATGATGAATATTTCTCTAAAGTTAATTTTCAAACAATTTAATTCTGTCTTAAAAGATACATTTGCTATGTGGAGAAAAATATTTTCTGACATAATTGCAGCAATTTCAGTCACCATCATAAAAGCAAAGAGGAACTAAAAAAAATACCAACACTTGAACATCTTCTCATAGGTCCGGCTCTCCTTGAAGTCAATGGAACTTTTGTCATTGGTTTCAGTGACAGCAGTAGGCCCTTAAACTGCTAGCAAAAAATGCCCGGAGTCCTCCTACTGACCCCTGGCAATCTTCCTCTTCGCTAATACTTATGAGTTATAGTGTGCCAGAAGATGTTCTTTCAATGCCAAGCATGTCTCTAAATCAGAAAACACTATTAAATATTGCCCCTAGACTTTCCCCTTTTCCGAAACAGACAAAATTAATCTCTCCAGATGCAAGTTACAAACTTAACAGGAAAGACATTTTGATTACTGAGAAACCTTAGATCTGTCAGGATGTATAGGAGATTAAAAGCAAAATTAGCTGACATGTATCAGCTACACTCCATGTGCAGTCTTACATCAAGCAGTTCTAAAAGTTATTAGTGCTATGCTGTGGAAAAGAGTACAGAGTGCCACTTTATAACATGCTTTCATTATTCATTGGCTCCTTTCATGCCCTTGCAGTGTTGTAATATTCTCTACACGTAGACAAGCCAAACATTAGGAAGGTTAGAAAATATTTTACACAAAATGTAATTCAAACAGTGACACTGATTTAGTATTGACAGACTTTTGATTGAACTTGGTCACTTCATTTCTAAAATGGAAAGGCTGTGGTACTTTTAACAAAATGTATTTCACAATGAAATGTGAAAACCTTACCAAGGCTGGCTCTTCTAATGGAATTTAAACATGACCCTGTTTATGATATTCATTTAAATTAGGCTGTGAAAACTCCAAAACTAACGCTCTCTCTTAGGCTATATAATCCAACCCCTGCATCAAGCATAAAGGGTTCTACACTGTACTTTCCATATACTACTCTAATCTTGACTTCTACTGAGTTTGCCACAGTAATGCATTAGAAAATCTCTTCCTCTGACTGTCCATGCCATCAAAAACTATTTCCTAATTGCCAAGTTGAACTTGCTCTTTATTAACTTCAACCCATTGTTCCTTGTACTTTTAATGCACGGCTAAAATATCCTTTTCTCCTCTGTTACCTTTTTACTCTTTAAGTGCTTGTATATGTGGGTCCCCTGCACAAAAATGCATGGAAGGGAAAAAAACAGTATCAACGTTCAGACAGAGCTTGAGGTTGATGCATTCTAACTTCCTGGTGCATAGGACCATCAGGTTTTGGGGCCAGTAAAAGGACAGATATACGTTGGTGTGACATTATGCCCCCTATTCTTCATAGAAATATACTAATGATATGATTATGGCATAACTAAGATGAATTTTATGCAAGATGGGTCATGTGAGATATCATTGGAAAAGTTATGATTTACTGAATATGATTATCCAGTTTGTACGCACGTATCAATCCTGTATCTAAAGTTAGGAATATTGATTGTGTGTACTCTTGGGGAATGCCCACCAGACAGTATGCAATCAGCCTGGATAGGACATTAGGAAGGATAATAAGACTTTGAAGATACTAATCACCCTCCTTCCTGAGACATTTCCTGGGATGCTGCTTTAACACTGCATGGTCAGGTGATCATGTCACCTAGTACTGGACATCATTTTGGATTTCTGGTATTTTTCCACTCAAAGGGGGTGGGGGATCAAACTGGGAAACAAAACGATTCCTGCCATATGCAAATCCTATTTAAGGCTAGGAAGTGAGTTAATCTAGGCTCTTCTTCACTGCCTCCTCACAAAAGAAGGAAGAACTAAACTGGGCAGGGGCTGAGCCCCGGCAAGAAAGGTCAGTCTATGAAGGGTATACCTGGAGATTTAAGCTGCAAGCAGTGCAGTTTACATTCAAGAAACTCTGAAACCTGCATAAAACATTTAGAGTGAGAAATTACTATTTGTAGCCAATTTCTTTCATTTATTAAGCCTAGTTTGCATGTTTGTTTTATTTGCTCAGTAATCTGCTTTAATCTGTTTTCTATTCCTTATAATCACTTAAAACCTACCTTTTTGTAGTTAATAAACTCAGTTTTTGTTTATTCTACAACCAGGTTGTGCAATTCATAACTGGGAGGGGGACAAAAAGCTGTGCATATCTTCCTCCACATTGAGGGAGTGGCTCATTTCATGAGTTTATGCTGTATAGATCTCTATACAGTGCAAGATAATATCATTTTAGGTTTACACTCCAGAGGGTGTGTGCACCAGAGTGCTGGGCAATTCCCCAAGCTGAGTCTTCCCATACAGAGCTGATTACAGACTCTGTGATTCTACAGCTGGCTGCATCCCTACCTGTGTGTGTGTCTTTGTGCAGCAGAACAGGGTGAGGGAGCTAAGGCTGGTGGAACAGGCAGGCTCAGTAGGACCCCAGCCCATCAGGTGGCACCCAGAAGTGGGGTCCAACCTGTCACAATGGGTATCTGTCATACTCTCTCTTCATACCTCCCACCAGCCATAGTAGCCAATAGTTTTGCTACCACTCTCACCTCTCTGAAGGAGAAAATACAGAGCATGCAGGACCATTAATGCTACTTCAAGGACCATACCACTTAGCGTGCCCAGAATGGCCATAGCAGCATCTTCTGTGGCTTAAGCCACAACAGGACAACTGCATGCCATACATTGCAAGGAGCTTATGACGGTATAACGGGGTAGTTACCTGCTCCTGCCCGTCAGGGCTTAAAACAGCCCAGGAGAGGGCTGCAGCTGAGGCAAGAAGCCTGGACTGATTAGGGAAGGTAGGTTCAGCTGCGGCCAAGCCCCAATCAGGCCCAGCTGGCCCCTATAAGAGGCAGTGAGCCAGGTGCCCACTCAGTCTCCTTCTGCTTGTAGAGGAAGAAGGGCCTGGCTGCAGGGAACTAGAGACAGGGTACCTAGTGGAGCAGGGCTGGGGAAAGGCAGAGGCGCTGGGGAGCTCCAACCTAGAAAGCCCCAGGCTGTGGCCTAGCATAAGGCCAATAGGTCCTGGGGGTTGCAAAGGGCAGCCCAGGGGTAGGCCAAGGCAACAGGTCCAAACCCAACCTTGCCAGTGATGAGTAGGCTGATACTGTAGTCTGCCCCAGGGTGTGGGGGCTAGATGATGACTGGCAGTAGCCTTATACTGAGGCAAGGTGAGGATAGTCGGTGGGGGTTCCCTGGAGAGGGGAGACCCTGAGAGAAAGGGGTTACTGCCAGGGGGCAGCACCCCAGCTAACAGGGTACTGGGTCTGGGAGGGATGGGGGAGGGGCAAGCAGTAGTGGGACACCAGCCTGCAAAGGGTGCTTTGAAGGCTGGGAGAGCTAATTCCTGGAACAGACCAGCAGGTGGTGACGCAGGGGTGAGTCTGCATGCTTACAGAGGATAGATTTTGCTGTCTTTGCAGTACTTGCTCAACAGGAATTTTGTCCTTGACAGCTCAGGGGCTATAGTTGAGGGGAGAACCCTTCCAGTAGAATTTAAAATGTGGTTCTCCTCTGAAGAGAATAGAGTACCTTCATGAGATTCTAGGTGCACTGGATCTCAAGTGTGCTAGATGTCTTGGCATGCTAGGCATATACATTCAACCTAGAATTTGAAAGTTAAGCTGGATTCTTTCTTATCTCATGCATTATCACCAGTAATAAAGGTTCTGCAAACCAAATTAGGCCCTCAGTATCAACTGTGAAATCCCATGGTCTTCAATGGCCACTAACCTAACTTTTTAAAGTTTGGTAAATATTCTGCTGCTCATGCATCAGAAGGAAAGAAATCCAACTCGCACACAAAGCTTATTTTTGTCACTAAAGCTGGATGATTAGATTCTGAACATACCCAGGGAGAAGCACTGTGGAGCAAGAGAGTGCCATTTTTACCAAGCAGAACCACACTTTAATACTCTTTAATCATATCATTTCACATAAGCTTCATGTTAAAATTCCAGTTGCTTACAATGTCTAGCCTTTAATACACAATGTATTTTAAAAAGTTCCTCAAGTCCTTGTGTTATGCCATAGAGAATGTATATAGGCATATGATTGTGTCAATCAGAATTTAACATATGCCAAAACACAACATTCTGGAACCAGGAAAATTATTTAGTTAGACCATATAACTAACAATTTTAAAGCTATTAATAAACTAACAAAACGTAGTGACCTTATTTCATCAAATGACATGGAAATATCTAAGAGGACAAGTAGAAACATTTCTTCTCTTTTCAGAGATCAAACCTAAGCAAGGAAAAGGGTCATCAAGTTATAATATGATTAAAAAATTGTAACTGGAAAAACTACAACAATAACATTTTTCTATAGGGGCCTTGATTTTATCAAAACAAGTAAACATCTGTAAGGTTGTTTTACTGTGCTATTTGGTAATAGATGAAAGCAATATTTAGCTGTACTATTCATTACAAGTTGATGAAATGTTATCCAAATAAAATGTTGATTTGGTGGATGTTCTGGATAAATATCCAAGGATACTATAGCACAGAATCATATCATGCAGCCTGTTGTCTACAATCTGTAGACAAAATCAATCATCCTGGAATTTCAGTTGGTTGGAGGACCCTATGTGTTCAGGAATTTCCCCACAGCGTTTTCCAACATAGGGAGGAATCCTAAAAGTTGTTAACTTGGAGCTGTTAAATGAGCAACTCATACGTCATTCTAAACTCCATCACTCTTAAGTCAGAGTGTGGAATATATCAAAGTTGAAGCAGCTCCCCAGGACCAATGCAGACAAGGAAGGAAATGCCTAAGTCTAATATAGAACAAGTAGAGACCAACCTCTTTATTTTCACTGGTTTGTGAAAATGCAAACCCCCTTAATTTTATAAATATTTTAGTTTGACCTTATATACCACCTTCCATCCATGAACCTCAAAAATCTTAATATTAACTAAGATTCATGATACTCCACCACAGGCAGGTATGTTATTCTACCAATTCGTAAACAGCTAACATGAGGCACAGAAATGTCAAGTGGTTTGTCCAATGGCATGCGTTACACCATAGTGAGGATAACCAGAGTTAATGAGTTTCAGCCCCTTGTTCTAACCACTACACCATTCCAGACAGCCACAGATCAGTATCAGACTGGAGCTGTTCTCCCCCTACTCCAATTATCACACTGAAAACAGGAGTGAGACTTAGTGAGAGAAGAACATGGTCCTTTTTTAACTTTAGTTTTTTTCTGTTTTTGTTACCTCAAATGTGGAGGCTGGTCTTTCAGAAGTATTTAAATACACACAGGATAGCTAACTCTCTCTTCCCAGGAAGTGTAGAGGTGTTTAGCTTGAGAAAGCCTCAGAGATACAGACCAGGTGCACCACACTGCCACCTCAAGGACCAACTCCTATGACCTACCAATTCTATAGAGTGCAAACTTTCATTAACTTTTTAAGGGCCCAGTTTTTAATGGTATCAGAGACACCCATCTAATTGTGAACTAAAATAGTGATGTCTTAGGCTGACAAAACTCAGAGACATGAATGTCCTACATTCATATCCAATATGTTGTTCATTCTGAAACTGAATGATGGCATAAATCATATTTTCCAAAAATTTTGCTCAACACATGGACAGGATTTACATACACAATTACCACAAGTTGCATATGCAAATCAAATACTAGGACATCCAAATGGGCAAAACCACAAATGCCAGAAACAGTGGGGTCCATTTAAAAAAAAAAAAAGCACCATTTCCCTCCACCAGGAAAGTGATACACAATAGCAACTTTAATCACTAAAAGGTTAGGCATTATATTAGGGCTTTGTTGTATCTCTGCTTTTTGTGCAATGCTCCTGTTAACAGCGATAAGAGCTCTATGGCAGATCAAGAATGGCCTAATTTTTCAGCCCTGGCCCAATGACCATAATTAACAATATAATTGGTACTCTCCACAGAATGAGTCTGGCATCCCTACGCACATGAAAGCCTCTAAGGGGCTAATGCAGTTGAGTGAGAGCACCCAAAGGCAACAGCACTGCAGAAATGTGGAACATAGTTCAGAAAGTTGTTCCAACTGATGTGGAATTCTGAGGAAGCAGCAGTTATTTTATTTTATTTTTCCTCCTATCTTCTTCTTAAGACTTTGCTATTCTTTTATAATACCTTCAAAATAAAGAGGCTTGTTGGGGAAGGGGAAGCATTCTTGCAGCAGTGCTTCTTTGTGCAGGTCAAGTTGATTTTTATGATCTTTGTGATCTTTATAATCAAAAGGTAGAGTAAAATGGAGAAAGACAAGACAACAGATCTTTCTGCCATTAAAGGGTGTCAAGGTTCCTTGAACAGGGAGAGGAGATGCAGTGCTCAGAATTTACAGGGAGCATAAAGATGCTTTCCAAACTTCATTATGTAACTCACTTTCTTTTTTGGTTAACTATGTTCCTCTATCTACAGTGGAACCTCTATAGTTCCAGGGAGACTGAAAGGAGAGAGAATAGTGATAATATATTTACATTCATATAGTACTTTTCATCCTAAAGTACTTCACAAAATATACACACTGCAGTGAGGAAATTCTGCATTCCTTGGGGTGCAAGTGGCAAGATACCCTTCACCATCAATCAGAAATTTTGGCCAAGGACACCAAGATAAACTCCTGGTCATAACAGAAGTGCTATGGGAAGACACAAGCCTTTGTTGTTAAGGTCTCAGACCAGGGGTGAGCAAACTATGGCCCATGGGCCACATCTGGCCCATCAGACCATTTAATCCGGCCCTCGGCTCCCACTGGGGAATGGGGTTGAGGGCTTGCCCTGTTCTGTGCAGCTCTCAGGAAGCAGCCGGCATGACCCCCTCTGGCTCCTACATAGTAGGCAGAGGTGTGGCCAAGCAGCTCTGCGTGCTGCCCCATCCACAGGCGCCACTCCTGCAGCTCCCATTGGCTGCATTCTCAGATGAATGCTCACTAGACAGTCTGGTTTTGAAAGCACCTTACATTCCCAAGTATTCTCAAGTACACCAAGTTGTTCTTAGACAATGAATTAGCTTAACAAATTTGTTTTGTCTTTGAGAATTTATATTCCATGTTCCCCAAATTCACTCTGGAAATAGATTTATGGTAATACAAGTAATACCAAAGTAAGCTGATTAATAGAAAAAAAAATACACAGTGAAGGATAACAGCATGTGTAGAACCTTCCAACCCAAATGAAGGGATGTATTGTGTATATTACCTCTAGGCTTTCCTGCCAAGAAACACTGGACACACTTACCCAAAGGACTTCTAAATGGATTGGTGGAGCTAAAGCAAAGACAAATAACACCAGATCAAAGATTATTAACAACAATTTTCTACAAAAGGTCTAAGAGCAGTTCCTCCAATTGGGAATAAGAGTTAAGTAACAATACCTGTTTTGTTTATCAGTTGAACTTTCTTATCTTAATGCCAACAGAGTTCAGGCCACAAAATATTTACAAGAAATTAATTATTCTTAAGAGGTCATAAGAAATTAGTATTGCCAACCTGCTGTAAGGAAGCAGTCAAAATACTCTTTAGTTTATCAACTCTAGTGTTTATGGGTATAGATGTGATGCCAGAAGTTGAAAGACCAAAACAGAAGGGAATGTCTATGAATATTTTACACACAAACATTTCCCTCAGCTACATGAATTATGAGAGACAAACAGCATTCTCCTACCCCAATCAAAATGCTGAATGCGTGGTTCTTTTATTATACCCTAAGTATTTTAATAAGAGTAAGTTCACTCTGTCTGTACTGAAGCTAATATATTCAAACACATAATGAGCCAGAGCTAAGCCTAAAGAGATTGGATGTTAGCTTTCTTGACCCCCCTTAATCACTTTTCTATCACCTAAAATGAAGATGAATGTGTATCTGTGTTTGTGTGGTTTTTTGTATTGTCCAAGAGTGTACATTATGGCTTTTCCATATCACTATTCCTTTTCTATTTTATAACCTTCATAGTAATCAGGACTGTCACAAGAAATATATAGGAAAAACAGCTGACAAATGCATGTTAATTGATAGAGACTACAGGGCCAGATTTCTGGGCCTGTTTCAGCTCCTTTGCACTGTTGGAACTGGAAACCCAGTGTTATCTGGCCTCCTAGAATTTCTGCTGGTATAGAGGGAATCTTTGGGTGTTATAAAGTTAGTGTTATGGCCCTACACCATCCCATCCCTGACCCCTGCTGAAATATGCATTCTTTAGCTGAAATATATTCTATTACATGGGAAGGCTCAAAAAGGTTATTAAAAGGCTGTCCCATAAGAGGACAGCCACTTAAGATGAGACAGAAGAAATGAAGTGCTAGTTATGCGCTTAGCAGCAGGCCCTGTGATTTGCTGAAGCCTGGGTGGAGCCAGGGTGGTGGTATTGCCAACTTCAAAAGATCAAAAATCTATGACTCAGACCCCCAAATATCATGATATATATCTATATAGATATGCATGCATTGTGTTTTTCCATCTGTCTTTTGATTTTTTGACCTGTTCCTTCCCATCCCCAATGCATGCGTGTGTGAGAGAGAGAGACACACAATTGGTGTTACCTAATGTTGCCAATTAATTTTGGTCCTCACTACAAAAACAGTCATCCCCCACATCTGCCCATCAATTCATCCTATCCCTCAGTCCCCACCCCCCATCAGTTCTGTCTCCCCTCAGCCCTCCTATCAGGTCAGCCTCTCCTTTAGTCCAAATCCCCTCAGTTCAGCCCTGCCAGACTCACCTTTGCTCTCCCTGGAGTTCAGCCTGGGGGGCTGCAGTGGTATCTTCTCTTCTACTTCCCAGACTGGGTGGGAGGTCCAGGGGGCTCTTTGCCCCTCCCCAGGCTGGGTGTTGCCTGGGGAGGGGCAGAGGAGCAGAAGTGCTGTCCGTTTCCTGTTGCTCAAAGGAGGGGAGAAGGGAGCAGAACTGAGCTGCTTAAAGGTAATAATTGGAGATATACCAATCTCCTAGAGCTGGAAGGGACCTTGAAAGGTCATTGAGTCCAGCCCCCTGCCTTCACTAGCAGGACCAATTTTTGCCCCAGATCCTTAAGTGGCCCCCTCAAGGATTGAACTCACAACCCTGGGTTGAGCGGGCTAATGCTCAAACCACTGAGCTATCTCTCCCTCCTCCTTGATCCCTCCTCTTCCCCTGTGAGAACCACAGACAGAAGGGAGACTGCCATCTTCCAACAGCAGAACTTCACAAAGGTGCTGGGGCTTCTTGCATCATCACAAGACAATCTGAAATTCCATCACTTGTGGAGGGGGAAAAAAACACCCACAAGAACTGGCAATACTGGGATGGCTATTGCATGGGTAACACATCACTAGAAGAACTTCACATGCAGCAGCACTGTTCTCACAATAAAATTGTCTCTTAACCTCCAAAAGGTTGGAAATTTCAATTAGGATAAACAGCCAAAACCTAGGGACTTGACCAAACGTTAGTAGAACATTCTAAAACTCTGAGGGTCCATAAAATTGGGCTGCAAATCTCTTATCCCTTCCCCATCTCCAGTCATCCTAGTTCTAGCTGGGCAAAAACTGTTGTCAGAATATTCTTCTGGTATTTCAGCGCTTCAACTTCCAGATTTGGCTGGAATAGGAGAAATAATTGGGGAAGAAGTTATTCAAACAAGTCATTTCTAATTTGCTTGGAAGCAGCTCACCTGACTCTGTTCTGGCCTGACTAGAAACAAGAACCAGGAAGTACAGGAAATTTCACAAGGAAACCTATTCTCTTGAGGAGTTTTAAGTGTTGTAGACTTAAGAGGTTTGAATGGTTAGCATGATGTTTGGACAAGAATTTGAACTGCTGGTTGCTTAGCCCCATTGAACTTTGAACCTTTTGCAGTTCCCCCACTTTCACAAGGCCACATCTATCCTGGGATTAGCCCAAATCAGCCGAGTAGTATTAGGCACCAGTACCAGTGCACTGGTGGAAACACTTAGTATAAACCAGAAAAGCTGCTAATTGCACCGGTTAAGCTAACCCCAGTTCAAGATGCAGTAAACTTAACTGGTGAAAAACTGCAGATTTCCTTATCTACTTTGCACTCATTCAGCTACCCAGCTGCTGAATCCCATCTAAACTGACACCTAAGAGTTCAATAAACCACATCTAAAGTCAAACAACAATTTGAGTTATCTAATGTATTTCTTAGTCTTAGGCATTTCAAGTGTGCCTCTTATCATTGTATCTAGGCATTTCTGTCATCTGATTTTCAAAGAGTCTAAAATGTAGCTACTATTAAGTTTTATAAAAGGGGTCTCTCCACTTAAAAAAAAATCAATCTTTTGAAGTCCTAGTTATTCTAGAGTTATGCTGGTATAAATGAGATCTAAGTTTGACCCCAACTGAAAACAATCCATTGCTTTTTTTTTTAAATAGTAGAGACATTACTTACACAATTTAAAAAAAAACATTTGTATGAATACATGACCTTGTCACAGGGTGATGACTCACCAGCACAGCGCCCTCTGCTGGCCATCTTGGGATTTAGCTCTTTCCAGCCCAGAGCACCCTCTTCAGGCCAGTGTGTTGCCTGCCGCTAGCCCTGTGTCCCTCCCAGACCCTGGTGCCCTTTTGCCCAGAGGTTCTGCCCACCACAGTACCCCTCGCTCTAGGTTGGGGAACCCCTAACCCTAGGGTGACCAGATAGCAAGTATGAAAAATCAGAACGGGGTTGGGGGAGGTAATAGGCACCTATATAAGAAAAAGACCCAAAAATCGGGACATCTGGTCACCCTAGAATCAGAGCAGTCTCAAGACTGCTCACATTTACACTCAGCTGCTCATAGCCTTAAGGGGTCATTCCAGCTGCCAAGAATAGTTGCTCTCTGGCCATGCTCCCTTTAGCCTGGCCACACATGGGGTCTGAGAAAAAGGGGTGGTATAAAGCTATCACACCAACTCTATACCACCTGGGGAATCCTTGGTCTCCAGGCTTTAATCCTCCTTTATAGTGGCACAGGAGCATAAGGGTATTGTCAGATGCCTTGGGTCTGAAATCCCAAAACAAGGGGCTTTCTGGTTTTCTTTCTTCAGCTCAGGCCAGAAATATCACAATTCGTATGAATAACATTGCTTTCAATAGGAATCAGTAAATGTCAATGAAGCAAAAGTGAAAAATAATGATGAGCAAAATTATTCAAGGATGTTTTTTAAAAAGTTCAGTTCAAGTTCTGGATGAAGATTTGGGTCAGACTGTATTTTATGTACCTTGATTCTCCTATCACTTGTCAGACTCATCATGATAAGTTTCCAGAAGAGGGACCTCCCTTTCATGAATGCCAGATGCCAGACAATCTCCAGCCCAGGAGATTGTCTAATCTGACACACTTTACCAGTACATCTGCAAATTCTAAGCAACACTGCTCACTATGAAAGTGTTACAGGGAGCTCAAACTCCTGTAGTACAGCTAATCACAAATACAACCAATCTAATGAACAACACAAAATAAAGGTACAGAGGCAAATATTATTTCACATATAATGCAAATATCTTCACAATTACTCTTTATCCCTGTTGAAGTTATAACACTGAGTTTTAAATAATGCAATACACTTCTTTAAGATTGGACTAAAACTGCTACTAAATTTCAGTTGTGAACCAAATACAATTTTTACATGCTTTTAGAATTTTCTTCAATAACTATTGTTTCAGTTACTGAACTCAGTCAAAATGTATGCTTCTTTGCAACCAAGTGTTTTGCTTCATGAGTGTGTGTTGCAGTTTTTTACTGATAATAACAAAGATTCACAGCTACCAGTTACCCTGTATTGCCAACCCTGAGCATTCAATAATCATGAGTCAGGCTCTCAGAATCATGATTGGCTTATAAATCTTGAGACTTTAAAAATAATCAATGTTGGGCTCTTTTTACTTGGTTTTTAGGTTTTCTGCACAACCATGAAGGCTAGAAACTTAGTTAAAAAAAAAAAAGATTTTTATATAATCCCCTGACTCCAAGAGCTGGATATTTAAGAACACCAAATACCACAAGACAACATATAATCATGAGAGCTGGCAACAAATCCAAAGTTTATAACCAATATTTTTATGATTGCTATTTAAGCTGTATAACCTCTTGTCGAAGAAAAAAAATACATGGCCATTCACTTAACACATAATCCAAACCCCTTTGGGGGTCTACTCAGAGACCCACCCATTTGTCTGCTGACACTTAAACAGAAAAGAAAATTACACAGAGAGCAGAGAAAATTACAGTCTAAGCCAGATTTTTCCACTTCTATTACATTGTCCGTTACAAGGGGGGCGGGTGCAAATTGTACCAACTAACAGGGAAGCTGGGCTCAGCCTAATTAAAATATTTGCCATTATATCATTGAGATCATCTTTTTTAGTGAGGCTGTAGAGGTGAAGTTGGTGTACACAGATTCTCATGATAAAGGCCTGCCTATAATTTTGTTTTAAATTATATATCCTGAGCAGAGCAAAGCAGGGAAATACTTGCACATCTGTTTGACAGTCTGCTCTAAGTACAAGTGTATGCTGCACAACCCCTTCCCCATCTTCTGTGAACAAGGTTTAAAATGAAGCAATAAGAACCAATGTACCAGGCATTTATCTGTCAACTAAAGATCTACTAGGATAGTTAAGGGCCTCAGGAAAAGCTGACGTGAAGTTTGTTCTTATCTGACTTTTAAAGGATTGCTATGGATGCCTTTATTGCTATTATCAAACTTATTAACAATTCAGTTTTGAGTGGATTCCTTTAAGATCTGAAGTATCAGAGGGGTAGCTGTGTTTGCTGCTTTTACAGATCCAGACTAAGAGTCCTGTGGCACCTTATAGACTAACAGAAGTCTTCGGATGCATGTACGACGAAGTGGGTATTCACCCACGAAAGCTCATGCTCCAAAACTTCTGTTAGTCTATAAAGGTGCCACAGGACTCTTTGCTGCTTTTAAGATCTGAGAAATTCAGCTGCCATTTTTCAAGTGTTGGGTACTGCTTTTCTAGGTTTGGGTGAAGAATGCATCTATTGACTGTAAAAGATACTTGCATCTGAAGAAGTGGGTATTCACCCACGAAAGCTCATGCTGCAGAACGTCTGTTAGTCTATAAGGTGCCACAGGATTCTTTGTTGCTTTTACAGATCCAGACTAACACGGCTACCCCTCTGATCTATTGACTGTGCAAAGGAACAAGCTGATTGGAGATATTAGCAATAGGAGCACTGCTTCTACCCCTAGAGAGTAAAAGAAACAATGAAATATGGAGATATGTGTCCATAACACAAAGTTTGCATTCAGATGCATCAACAGACTTACACTGAGCGGAAGAAAGCTGGGAAACAATAACTGCTGAAAGAGACCTTAGGATAATAGTGGACACTGGACAGAATATGCAATATGCAGATTGCAAAAAAAGCCAATACACTTTTGGGTTGCATAAGATGAGGCATTCCCAAAGTTTGAGGCTGTTTAGATATGAGGTTTGGGGCCATCTATAGAAATGTGCCAGTCTTAGACCTGGTTATAAAATGGGCTTTTTTCAGAAGAAATATTTACTTTTTGATTTAAAAAAAATAACAAAACATTTCAGCTGAAAACTGAAAATTGTTAGCCAAAACAAGACAGTCTGAAAACTAAAAAAATACTATTTAGAATTGCTGTTGTGATGCCTTAGTGCCCTCGTAGTTTGGGTGCCTCATGCCCCCATTCTTCTAAATGGGCCAGGCTCCCTGACTGGATGACATCTCTAAAGCTGACTAGAATTTTTCTAATGGATGCTTTTTGCAACAGCAAATGCCAATTAAGCAAAAGGAAACATTTAATGGAAATGACAAAATTTAATTTAGAACAAAAAATTGAAAAAAAAGGGTTTTGATCTAAAAAGATCAAAATTACGATATATTTTGATTGACTCAAAATGATTTCCCCTCCCCCCCATAATTTTGTTCCACAGCAAATTTAGAAATGTTATGGTTTTGTTCCATTTTGGTATGGAAAACATTTAGAAATAACAGATTTTTCCATAAAACAAAAATCCTGTTCCTGCCCAGCATTATCATCTCTCACGATGCATCATAGTCCTACCTTATTGCTGAGCCACCGCAGTGCAGCATGGGAGATGTAATCTGGCTGTGGAATCCAACTCACAGAGGTGAAAGGTGGTATGAAGCAACAGAACTATAACTCTTGTGAAGTCCTATGGCAGCATTTCTAAATCTAAAGTGTTTGGTTTTCAGCTGAAATCTTTTGGATGCGTTGTTTTTTTGATGAAAAGTACAATTTTTATACAAAATGCAGATTTTTGTAATGAAAAAATTCATTTTGTCATAGTTTAGACAGAAAATTTTAAATCAGCCCTCATCAGTCAGTGGAATTAGAACCATTATTGCTTCACAGTTTCTGATGCTAGCCTTTCACTGGGTTTAAAATGTCAAGAGAACAACTTCCAGGCAAGCTTTTACTTCATGGTATTGACAAGTATACCATGCACCATCCTAAAGTGCCCACTCATGAAACTGAGTCTATTTAGCCCATGGGTTTATCCATTAACTGTATCCCAGAGTTCTACATTCCCTGTGATCAGGATGGAGTCACTGAGTACTATTTGTTCTTTACTCTGTAATGTAATGCCTCACCGTATGCAACCAAAAAGTGTGTTCCTTTTTTGCAGTCATGTCATATTGCAAACTCTGGTCTAATTTGCAGTCTAGTGTTCACTATCATCCAAAGGTCCCTTTCAGCATTAAGGCTTCCCAGCTTTCTCCCACTTACTGAAAACATAGGCCTAAATTGTCTTCATTTGGAAGTTCTATGGCCACTGCTGCTTAACCCAAGAACAACTCAATTCCACCTGTTTGTGTAAAAGTCATGACCAAAAGCAGAGCTGTGCCCAGTGAAATGGTGCACACAACTGGTTATTACAGGCTGGAGGAGATGGAAATATGAATAGACTTGCAGCATTAATTCCATTAGATGCTGGTCTTAGTCTTTAGCGATCCAGATATATTACCAGAACATGCACCATTGTCTTGCATGGGTCACCTAAAATGCTTCCTGGTTACATTTCAGGACCACCAGTAGAAAATTGTCTCTCAGAGCAGTGAATTCTGGTAATTAATCTTAGCTACTTTTTTTTTTGTCAATATACCATACAAATAGCTATGTTTCCTAAGGCATTACAGGAGTTTGACTTCTCATATGATTCCCTTGGATTTCTTGCAGGCCATTCAAAATCTCCCACAAAGCAACTACTTCAAAGAGCTGAAATGATCACTGTAGGATAGGTACCCACATTTGACTAGGATGCTGTATATCAAAGTAGGGTGGAACTGCACCCAAACAAGGATAATTAGTGCAGAGGCACAACCACATTACTATTTACAGATGGGCAAGGTCACTGGTTCAATTAGTGATGGTCCAATTCTCCAGTACACTCACATCCCTTACTGAAAGAGCATCAGGCGCTATAGTTTTGGATTTCTTTTCTTCTGGTATATCAGCAGGGCCGGCTCCAGGCACCAGCTTATCAAGCAGGTGCTTGGGGCAGCAACTCGGGAGTGGGGCGGCACTTTCAGGGATTCCGCGGCAATTCGGTGGATGGTCCCTCACTCCCGCTCGGAGCAAAGGACCTCCCGCTGAATTGCCGCAGATCGCGATTGCGATCGCGGCTTTTTTTTTTTTTTTTTTTTTTTTGCTGCTTGGGGCAGCCAAACCCCTGGAGCCGGCCCTGTATATCAGTTTGTATTTTTCTAAACTAAATCTCTTTGTTATTTTTCTGCCATGTTTCTGATCTCCCTAAGTCCCTTTGTATTATTTCTATGTTCTGAATACAAAGTACAAAAGGATTATTATTGCTGTGAGACACTCAGTGTTTTTTCCCCTGAGTCCATAGTCTGCATTCAGAAGAGGAGGCACCAAATGAATTTTGGATCCTAAATTAAAACTATGTTCTGTAGGATTCAAGATGGAGCCAGATGTTATCTTTGTGGCCAAACCCTTGGAAATCAAATTTCCATATGAGTTATAGAATCATTAATTTTTAGGAGCAGACTACACTCCCTATATAACTTGGAAGAGCCAAAATCTAATTCATTTTAAGTTACTGTGAAAAAGAATTTAGAGAAAGATACAGGTTACACAGCTGTAAAGAAGCAGAAGAAGATGAAATCTATTTTACTCAGTCTTGCCACAGGAAAATTGTTTGCACAATATGTCATGTGTATTAGGGATTTCTAAGATAAGTATCTTTTTATTAAACAGGTAAATAAAGAAGAAAATAAAAATCCAATCCACATTTTTCTCTGGATTTTTGGCATTTTTTCAAGGGTTTTTTTTTTTAAATAAGAGGCTTGCAGACCTTGCAAATCCTTATTCACATGACTCTAGTTAGACCAAGAGTAAAATTTTCCAGAAGTATCTAAGTAATTTAGGAACCCAAGTCTCATTTTTAAAAGTGACTTAGGCCCAGATTTACAAAGTTATTTAGCTTTATTTAGCAGATGGGCATGTTGGACTAGATCTTCAAAACTATTTCAGTGCCTAAATATGCAGAGAAGTGCCTAGAGGGATCTACAAAAGTGCCTGAGTGAGACAGGTGTCTAACTTCATTGAAAGTCATTTTTGTAAAACCCAGTAGACACATCTGCTTTTAGGTGCCTAAGTACCTTTGAAAATCTGACCCATTGGAGTCTATGTTGCATTGACTCTCATTGAAAGTCAATGGGATTTAAAGCTCCTAAGGGTAGTCTACAGTACACTGTAAGCCCAGGCTTGTGGATCTGGTGTTTCCAATATCATGCTTGAGTATCCAAACTGCATTGTAAAGCGTGGTTTATAATTGCTGGACCAGGGTCTCCCAGCTGTGCTAACATATCCATACTTCACTACACAGACCTTCTGAATGGGGATGTGGCTTGAACTGAGTCCACATTGCAAAATGACAGGGTTGGATATGGGACTCTGGCACTGACCCACCCCACAAACATGGTCGTAGGACCAGGTTCCTGAGTGCTTGCTGACTCAAATCAGACTGATTTGTGTGTGGATGGAAGGAGGGCTTGGGCTCAAACCTGAGTCAGAGCCCAGGCTTAGGTACAGTCTACATCAATTTTGAAAATGGGGCTTAGGTTCCTAATTCACTGAAAGTATGTCTACACTGCAACTAAAAACCCCTGGCTGGCCCGTGCCAGCTGACTCAGGCTCGTGGGGCTCAGGCTGTGAGGCTGTTTAATTGCAGTGTAGATGTCTGGGTTTGGGGTGAAGCCCAGGCTCTACGACCTTGCAAGGTGGGAGGGTCTGAGAGCTCAGGCTGCAGCCTGAGATGGAATGTCTACACCGCAATTAAACAGCCCCACAGATCAAGCCCTGCAAGCCTAGTCAGCTGGCATGGACCAGCTGCAGGTATCTAACTGCAGAGTAGACATAACCTTAGGCACTTTTGAAAATGTCACCCTGAATGCATATTGACTTCAGTTACTCTGTGTGAGTAATGACTAGTCCTACCTAGGCTCTTATCCAATATATTCTGGTTTCATTGAAATATTAATTTAAAGTGGCAACAGAGGAGTTATGCTTGTGAGGGGAAAGATAAGGGAGGAAGATCAAGCAACAAAAGAGTTAATAAATATCAGAATTTTTTCACATTGGAGGTAAGACTGCATCTACAAAGGGAACAGAATCAGATGTTTGTTGTGACAATTGGACCTACAAATTTACCCTCTTTGTGAGCTCAACTGTGAAAAGTGAGTAAAAATTTATAAAATGTAATACAGTAGTAACCTATAACTACACATGTCGATGGGAAAAGATGCAAACAGGAGACAGACAGGCTGAATTAGTCCAAACAAACAGTCTTACTTATGTAACTCAAGGATTGTGTTAAGATCATGCTTGGTAAACGAGGAGTAAAGAACCAGAAATCAATTACCAAAATTGGGGAGCTGGAAAGTAGGTCTAGGGCGTAGACAAAATAATGAAGGAATAGAGCTATTCCAGCCATCACTCTCTTTTGGGGTCCTTAAAGAAAGACTTTGGGGAGAAAAACTGGCTTCTGGAGCAAGATTCATCACCATCACTGCTACCTCCCTGAGGCCCATAAACTTTCTTCATCTTGCTCCTGAGAGATGTCCTAACCAGATCAGGACACAAAGAGGGACCCAGCTGACATTGCCACCTCTGCCAGCACCCCTCCCAGAAACCATCTAGAAATGAGACTTTATCCCTGCTTCCCAAAGGAAGAAGTGATGCCTTGCAAGTGGATGGAAGCTACCACCCAGGACAGAGCCATGCTGGGTAGGAACAGGGGAACAAGACGGAGCTCCAGGCTGGCTGCTAGGACTGGCACCTGAGGAAAGGGTGAAGAAGGTTGTGGGGAAGTGGCCCAGAAAAATATACTGAGGAGTTAGCATGTGGCTGTCATCTACAGGTTCCTGGGACCAGGACCCACAGTAGTGGGCGGGCCTGGCTTCCCTCCACTTGGCAGTGGGGAAGTGGCTGGCCAGTTGACTGCAGGACCCCCAGAGGCTGTGTCATGAAGAGGATGCTGCAATCTGTGGAGTGACAGGGGTGTGTGTGTGTGTGTCTGTCTGTCTGTCTGTGTCTGGGAGCAGACGTGATGGCAGGTGAGGCGCCATCAGGAGAGGGCATACTGACGTGCAGAGCTAATCCCCAAGATGGACAGCAGGAGGCATTATTGTGGTGACGTCCCATCATACTGTCTAATAAGAATCTGACTTAGCCAGCCAAGCCTGCATATTTTACAACATGGCTGTAAGCCTGTGACCAGAAAGAGGCAGCTAAAAGCAATGCCCTAAACAGTTCAATGCTAGTACAAGTTTGCCAGGTCTCAGAGCAGCTGATAACACAATAGGCTGAGCCTGTGTTTTTCCAGCAGTGAGGTTGCATGTGAGAGTCAACACCAGAGATAGAAGCTATATTTTCTGTTTATTTTTCTCTTATGTGTATTTGTCTTCTATCTTGAATAGCAACTAAGGGAATGTCTACACAGCAAAGACTCTCCGACCCTGCAGGACCCTAGAGACCGGACTCCAGCCTGAGCCTGGAAGTCTACACAGCAATGAAACAGCCCCACACCCCAAACCGTGCAAGCCTGAGTTTTTATTTGCTGTGTAGACATACTCCTAAGAGTCTATCAAACATGAGGGGTTTTCATTTTAAAAAATCTCTCCAGATAAAGGGGGGGGGGGAAAGGGATGTTGTTAAAATGAAAGCCTTATTTAATACCTTAAATTTCAAATGATTTAACTGTTTTTCCTGCTTTTCTGTATCTTTAATAAAAGGTTAAAAGGGATTTTAAGGGTGTTTGCCAAGTAGGCTGAGGTCTCTGTATACCATACCCCGAGTCTTGCATAAAGCTGTTTGATGTTGGACAGTGACTGGGTTATGTTAATACTTTTGACTCTTTGGGCCCTTTATTCCATCTAAATTAATACAAGATGTAACTATTTTTGCACAGGCAAAAATGGTTAAATCCATGCAGCAGGCATGTTACTGAGTAAATTGATAAAGTATCTGTAGGTAGCTCGTAAATTTATGAGGTTCCAAAAAGGATATGGTAACATACATAACTATCAACTTCAAACAATGAAAAACTTAGAGTCCTGCTGCAGTTTAAGAAAATACAGTCTTGAGACTGCTAAAATGCTCTCCCAATAAATGTGAAAGGTTTGCTTTACATCTGTAAGATGTCACTTTTATGAATCAGACAAATCGTGAGTCACATAGGTAAACTGAGGGTTGAGAATAATGTACGTCTGCAGTGTTTTTAAATTTAAGATGCTTTACAGTGATTGAGAGAGTTAGGTCACAACACAAGTGTTTGCATTTATTTTTTTGTAGAGTAAAAACAAGCTGAGTTTGGGATAAGGTGAATTAAACTTTTTAATGGTGTGTCTGGAGAACTCTCAAAGTGCGAGGAGCTCTAACCATAGAATTCAAACCATTTAAACTCTCCTTAGAAAACAGAGCTACACAACTGCAGTTCCTTGCTTAATTAATCTAGCTGTTGCCACCATGACCCTGTTTATTCTGAGGCATGGAATCATGTCCATACAGTAGATTGTTAGAATAGTAGGCCCTGATCCTGCACGCTGCTTCCTGCAGGTAGACTCCTGCAGAGCACTACTGATTTATCAGGGCTCTACATGGAAGCAGGGGTGACCACTTGCTGGATCTGGGCCACAGGATGGAATTTCCATTTCTTCAAGCAGCCCTGTCCAATAAAGCAATAAGAGGGGAGATTTCCTGTTCATCCAAAATTAATGCAAAGTAGTATTCTGCTTCCTTATTATTTAGAAACATATCAATAACAAACCATTATGGTGATATCTACTGAGTTTGTGGTTACAAAAACTGGCACTTCATAAAATACTGAAATATACTGTTAGCTATCGTATCTCATATTTAGATAAAAATGGCATCTATGAACTGTAGTTTGTAGCTATCACTAGAATGATTCATTATTTATAGACTTTTCCATTTTAAGCAGCAGGATAATACAATTTTATTCATTAAAATTCCAAAAATAAAAAGTATCTACTTGTTAACCCTTTGATGTACATGCTCCTGAGAAATGGAAGCTGTAAATGCTGCTGACAGATCTCCTTGTGGTATACTAATACATTTATCACTGTATTATCAATACAATTCTTTTTAAAATGTGACCTAATGTAGCCAAGTAATTACCATGAAGCTTCACTTCAGTTAAAACTTAAGAGTTCTGTCACAGCAGGAGATCATAATTATGTATCTGTGATTTGTTCCCATAGAGTGTTTACTACTAAGGATATACAGTTTGACCTGGCATCTATTAGCCCAATATTGCACATGATCCATATGCATGCAGAGTACTAATGAAGTCAATGGTACTCTTCATGTATGAGGACACTCTGTGCACAATTGTATCAATAAGACTTATTATGGGAAGATGCTAACCTTCTTCGAGTGATGGTCCCTATTGTATTCCACTGCGGCTGACTGACAAGCAGTACCTAAGTAGAGGGAGGATGTGAAGATGTAGAGAGAGCTGAGTGGAGTACCACTGTCCCAAAGAAGGCATCAGCAGAGGAGTTCTGCACCAGGGCTTAATGTCTGACAAACATATGAACAGAGCCCCCCATGATCACTTTACAGATGTCAAGGAGGGGTCCCTCCTGAAGTGATAAGCTAGGTGTTGCTTGTGCTCTGGTGGAATAAGCTCTTACCCCATGGAGGTGGGGAAGAAGGGAAGGTTTGATAGTTGATGGAGTAGAATGCAGCCAGAGATCCATTTGGAGATTTTCTGGGTGGAGATGGTGTGTCCCCTGACTCTTTCTGCTATAGTAATCAACAGTCTCAGGGATTTTCTGATTGGTTTTGTTCTTTGCAGGTAAAAAGGCAAGGCCCACCAAAAATCAAGGGAGTGGAGTCTTTGTTCCTTTGCAGAAGTGTGTGGTTTTGGGGAGAACACTGGTAAGCAAATTGATTGGGTAAGGTGACATTCTGAAACTACTCTAGGGATGAATTTGGGGTGTAGATGCAAAGAAACCTTATCCTTATGGAGCATCTGCCATCATCATTCCAAGCTCGCCAGCTCATCTAGCTGAGGTGATGGCTACAAGGAAAGCGACCTTCATGGAAAGGAAAAATGTGGAGCAAGAAGCCAAAGGTTCAAAAGAGGGGTCTTGTGAGTACTGAGAGAACAAGGTTTAGGTCCCACTGGGGAGTAGGGCTTCTGAATAGGTGGGAAGGTTCTGATTGGGCCTTTCCAGAATCTAGTGGTCCGTGGGTGCGTGAAAATAAAATAGCCCTGAGAAGATGGATGATTTGCACTGATTGCTGTCAAGTGGATTCGCAAGGCCATTAGTGCCTGGCAATTGGCTATTCTGAACTAGAGGCTGGATGATGAAGAGCTTTCTCCACAACAGATCCAGGCATTTGTCCTCTTTATAAGTAGAAGTAGCCCTTTCAGAACTGGCTTGGACCACCAATGTGTTGGGAGTGAGATGAGAAAACAAAAATTCTGCTTCTTTGGCCAGCACACAGTAATGCTTCCCCACCCTTTTGGGAGTGGGAGCGCAGATAGCAGGGGTATGCCAAACTATCCTAGCTGGCTCCTGTGGCTTCATTAATGGGGAGAACTATTTTGTTGGATCTGGATGAATGGAGGATGTCAAAGTGTTTGCGCTGAGAATCCTGGATATCTTCAATTGTATCTGAAATTCTCCAGCAACTTTGCGAAGAAGGTATTGGAACTGTTTGAAGTCACTGGGGAGAGAAGGAGATGTAGGAGTCACCATTTCATCCATAGATGAAGATGGCAGTCTTACTAGTTCCAGCAGAACTGCCAGATCTGGTGTGTAATGTTCCTCCTCCTTCTCTCTTGGACCTGGGTGCAGATCTGAGCATCCCCTTAGAGGAGACAAGGAGTGATTCCCTAACAGATATGATCAACTCTGCAGGGGGTACTGGTCCCAAGGTCCCACAATATGGCCAATAGGAGGAAGGTATAGGTGGCTGTGGGGACCCCCATGTCAGAGGGGTACCAATAGCTCTGAGTTAGATGTGGCAGAGGTTGGTCCCAAACTGGTGCAGGTCTTTTGGGCAGTGGAAGATATGTAGGATGAGGGGAAAAGGTCATGAGGTGATTTGGAATCTCTCAATGAAAAGAAGGCTGATTCCCGTCCCAGTGGCAGTACCATGGGTGCCATTGGAGGGGAGTTGTATTCTGTGTATGGGGTGGGCAATAAACTCCCTCCAGCAGTTGACTCTCTCGATAGTGTATCTCTCTAGCAATGGAAGGGCCCAAACAAGGAGAAGATTCTGGATCTGGGGGAGTGAAAATGTCCTGTGGGGCAGCAACAGATTCAGATTGATGGGTTCTACTTGTTCAAGCAGCTGGAGCTGGTGAGGAAGATGGTGCTTGAAATTGATAATGATCGGACTTTGTGGTGCTGACTGCTCCCAGGGTTTGGGAGGTGCCGAGGAGACAGTACTGACAGATCACAATGCATATGGGCTTTTTGTTGTGCCTCTGGGACTTGGCCCATGAGGACTTAGGACATCCTGAGTTGATGAGCTTGTTTAGAGCCGAATCCAACTTCTTCAAAGTCGATTTAGAGGAAGACTTAGTCTCATGCTTCTAAGAGTGCTTCCTGGATTCCTGACAAGACCCCACTGTGGGGTCTGGGGTGGGGTGGGGGCAGATTCTTCCCCACCAGAGTCAGACTTCATAGCAGGAGGCTCACTCCTTGCTGAATGAGGCTGATGTACAGGGGAGTCCCCGGCCTGGGTCTGACTGGGGTCTCATGGCCTTCTCCTTGAGCTATTTGTGAAGATGAAGTTCCTGCCCATCTCAGGTATGGCTGGGGAACAAATGGCAGATACTTCTCCTAATCGCAATTTGGGCTCCCCCAGGGCACTACAGACAGCTGACTGAGAAGGATCATGGGCAGGAAGCAAAGAGTTTGAAGCCTGGAGTCCTAGGCACAGTACAGTACAAGGACGGCTTGGTACTAGGGTCAATTCCCCAAGAGACTATACACTAAAACAGTGGTCTCCAACCTTTTTATGCCCAAGATCATTTTTTGAATTTAAGGGCAACCTACTCACTCCATCGCCCCCTCCTCTGTTGCTTGCTCTCCCCCACCCTCACTCACTTTCACCAGGCTGGGGCAAAGGGTAGGGCTGCAGAAGGGGGTGCAGGCTCTGAGCTGGGGCTGAGTGGTTTTCAGTGTGGGAGGGGGCTCTGGGTTGAGCCTGGGGCAAGAGTTTCGGGTGCAGGAAAGAGTGAGGGGTGTGGGCTCAGGGAGGGAGTTTGGGTGCAGGATGGGGCTCCGGGATGGGGCAGAGTGTTGGGGTGTAGGAGTGGGTGCAGGGTGCTGGCTCTGGGAGGGGACTCAGGTCTGGAGCAGGAGTTTGGGGTGCAGGATGGGGTATGGGGTGTTGGCTCCACAAGGGGGGTCTCAGGGGTGGGGGTTGCGGTGCAGCCTCCTTCTGGGCAGCACTTACCTTGGATGGCTCCTGGTCAGCAGCGCAATGAGGCTAAGGCAGGCTCCCTGCCTATCCCAGCCCCACAACCATCCTGGAAGGGTCCAACGTGTCCCTGCAGCCCCTGGCGAGGGAGAGGAGGGAGCCAATGGGAACTGCAGGGGTGGAGGCATGAAGGTAAGCATAGCGGTCGGTAGGTTTTCGGTATAGGGTGGTGCACCGGTGCAAATAAGTGGTGGTCACATTAACACCACCCTATACCGAAAACCTACCGACCGCTATGCTTACCTTCATGCCTCCAGCTTCCATCCCGGGCACACCACAAGATCCATTGTCTACAGCCAAGCACTGAGGTACAACCGTATCTGCTCTAACCCCGCAGACAGAGACCAACACCTAGAAAATCTCCACCAAGCATTCTCAAGACTACAGTACCCACACGAGGAAATAAGGAAACAGATCAACAGAGCCAGATGTGTACCCAGAAACCTCCTTCTGCAAGACAAACCCAAGAAAGAAACCAACAGGACTCCACTGGACATCACATACAGTCCTCAGCTCAAACCCCTCCAACGCATCATCAGGGATCTACAACCCATCCTGGACAATGATCCCACACTTTCACAGGCCTTGGGTGGCAGGCCAGTCCTCGCCCATAGACAACCTGCCAACCTGAAGCATATTCTCACCAACAACTGCACACCGCACCATAGTAACTCTAGCTCAGGAACCAACCCATGCAACAAACCTCGATGCCAACTCTGCCCACATATCTACACCAGCAACACCATCACAGGACCTAACCAGATCAGCCACACCATCACCGGTTCATTCACCTGCACGTCCACCAATGTAATATATGCCATCATATGCCAGCAATGCCCATCTGCTATGTACATTGGCCAAACTGGACAGTCTCTAAGGAAAAGGATAAATGGACACAAATCAGACATTAGGAATGGCAATATACAAAAACCTGTAGGAGAACATTTCAACCTCCCTGGCCACACAATAGCAGATTTTAAGGTGGCCATCCTGCAGCAAAAAAACTTTAGGACCAGACTTCAAAGAGAAACTGCTGAGCTCCAGTTCATCTGCAAATTTAACACCATCAGTTTAGGACTAAACAAAGACTGTGAATGGCTTGCCAATTACAGAACCAGTTTCTCCTCCCTTGGTTTTCACACCTCAGCTGCTGGAACAGGGCCCCATCCTCCCTGATTGATCTAACCTCGTTATCTCTAGCTTGCTTCTTGCTTGCTTATATATACACACCTGTCCCTGGAAATTTCCACTGCTTGCATCCGAAGAAGTGGGTATTCACCCACGAAAGCTCATGCTGCAAAACTTCTGTTAGTCTATAAGGTGCCACAGGATTCTTTGCTGCTTCATGTGTAAGGTTGTGATTTAGTCAGAGGTCACGGAAGTCATGGAATCCATGACTTCCAGTGACCTCCATGATTTCAGCCTGCGCTAGTCAGGAGCTGCAGGGTCCCCCGCCACCCGTGGGGCAGGGAGCTGCGGGGCACCCCACAGCCTCTGGTGGCCCCCAGAGCTCCAAGCCACCAGGGGGAACAGGGTACCCTGCAGCTCCTGGCCATTGGGGGAACCCTGCAGCTCCTGGCCACCCCAACCTCTGGAGCTACGGGTGGTGGGGGTACCCCACAACCCCCAGCTGCTGCAGGCGGCAGTCTAGCCCCTGAGCAGCTGCCCTGCTTCAGGCAGAGTGGGGACCTGCAGATCCCCATTTTGTCATGGATATTTTTAGTAAAAGTCATGGATAGGTCACTGCTTCCGTGACTTTTTCTTTTTTGCCCATGACCTATCCATGACTTTTACTAAAAATATCCATGACAAAATCTTAGCCTTAACCATGTGTCAGTGAGAAGGAACTGGACAGGTAGTCAGTCCACCCCATCTTTATCTTCTCAGACAGAGGCACAAGGTGAACTAGAGCGCATGCGTGGACCAGTGGAGACTACTTTCAAATTCTCCAGCTCCAGGTGCCTGGGGCGCACATATAACCCACAGTGGAATACAATAGGAACCATCACTCGAAGAACTAGCTGATCTAAACTGAAGATGGATCCAGCTAGATAGCTGATGTTTTAAAGGCTTTGTGAAAGGAGGTAAGGAATGGAAGGCTGGAGGATGGAAATGGTATTGTCATGTATCAGTATAGGTTTTTTTTTTCCAAAATGTAATATATCTGCGGCAATAGGTTACAGACTTCTTAAGTTCCTCTTAAAAAGTTATGGATCCAACAATAGCACATTTATCCTAGTAGGTATGAAAGGAACAAAGAAGGAAACTGGGAAGCTGGCCTCATTGTAGGCACAGATTTAAGGCCGTATGGATACCTTACTGTGAATCTCAAATGTTTGGAGGGTGGTTAAATTTAACCATAATTCTATATTTCTTGTCCTGCTAAAGGTTGGTTTGGTTTGTCTGGATGGGAGTTTATAACTGTTGTTGTTGTATGGATTTTTGCCCTTAAATTACTCAGTACTCTTAATCTTCAGTACAGTTTTAAATCAAGTCATAAATAAAGCCTCTTTCAACTTGGAAGCAGAATTTTGGCATAGACTGAACTTAAGAGGCTGTGACAGCTGCATGGAAATATGCTGCTAAGTGTTCTGTCACATGTGGCATCCAAGAAACACATGTACTGCAAAGAATGTGTATACTTCAACTAGACTGTGTGGTATCTTTATTTCCCCATATGTGCTGGGAAGAGTGCAGAGAAAGGGAGTTCTTCAGCTTCATGTATAGTGGCATCTCCCCTACCTATTACAGTTTTGAATGAAGATGCAAAAAAAAGTTAGACATTGCAAACACAATGTCAGCAATTTTCACTTGAAATTTTTCTGGAGCTACTAGTGATGGTCTATTCAGCCATTTTATTTCTGGCCGACAACAATATGGCTGCAACAAAGGTGAAAATGCCTGTTGTTCCCACAACACATTTGAAAATTTGGAAAATATTTGCTTATCAAGAAACTCACTTTGTGTCTCAAGCATGGACTGATGTAGAGCTGTGCAAAATATTCTTATCAAACACTAAAACTATGCCAACCTTGCATAGTTTCAAATTCCATAACAAACTTGAAACTCAGCCCAAGGTTTGTGAACCTTTTTCATGAGAATCTGAGCACAGTATTGTGCAAACCTAGGCTGAAGCTAGTGTTGAACCTGAAATTCAAAGTTCAACTCTAAACAAAGCTGCAAATGTTCTTAAAATTCTTGTTTGGTTCCAGGGTTTTACGACATGGCAAAGTTCAGATCTGGAACCAAACTGCTAAAATGTAGGTGTTCGGACAGAAAATCGGGTGAAATGGAGCACTGTTGGCTGAATTTTGTTTTGAGCTTTAGGGGTGTCCTAACTTGAAAATCAAAGTGGAAATTCCAAACCAAATGTCCAGGATACAAACCCATGCAAATCAAAATGTACTCTTTCATGAGCTTCTTTGATGCTGAAAGCGCCGGCATTTGGCAATGCTGTAGTTACCTGGCCCCCTTTCTCATGCTGTCACTAATCTGTGATGAACACTTGCATTTGGACTGATTTTTTCAAGCAAAATTCCTCACTGAAATGCTATTAGGCATCAATGCCTATTAAGGGTGTCACCAGCCATATTAAGTTCTAACTTCTCTGGTTTTATTTATACTGCATAACTTGAGGAGGTAAGAAGGAAACTGAATGAAGTGTATGTAAGCTTTGTGGAGTCCTATGTGAAGATCCTGTGGGTCCCTAGGCAAGCTTCAGTAGTCTACCAAACACATTTGAGGAAACAGGGAGGAAGGCTTAACATCTGGGCAGGGGATCATGAGCCAGAGAGAAATGCCAGTTTCCAGGAAACCAAACTTTTCTCTGAAGGAAACAAACTTTAATGCTAGTGGAGGAGATAATGAAATATAAAGATCCATAGCTGGTAGAATGTCAGTTCAAGGGAACCTTTGCAAAAAATGTAGTGGATAAAATAAACACTCAGGGTTATATTCATAGGGATCCTGAGTCAAACAAAAAGACAGGGGAGCCATTGGCTCTCTTCTAATGTCTACCTTTCCCCGAAACTGTAGCTAGCATGGGGGGGAAGTGAAGTTATCGTAGCCTCCAGCTGTCCCCCTCCACCCCCCGATTTGTACTTCTGTACTATGGAGCTCCAGAGAAAACTGTGGTTGGTGACACACTCTGAGTAGGGTTTCCAACTTTCTATTCGCACAAAACTGAACACCCTTGCCCTGCCTCTGCCCGCCCCTCCTCCGAGGCCCCGCCCCTGCTCACTCCATCTCCTCCACCCTCATTAACTCATTTTCACCAGGATGTAGGGTGACTAGATTAGCAAGTGTAAAAAATCGAGACAGGGGATGGGGGGTAATAGGTGCCTATATAAGAAAAAGCCCCCAAAATCAGGACTGTCCTTATAAAATCGAGACATCTGGTCATCCTACCAGGCTGGCTCAAGGGGTTAGGGTGCAGGAGGGGGTGAGACCTCTGGCTAGGGGTGTGGGTTCCAGCATGGGGCCAGAAATGAGGGGTTCAGGGTGTACAAGGGGGCTCCAGGCTGGGGCAGGGTTGGGGGGTGTGAGGGCTCAGTCTAGGGGTGCAGACTGTGGGGTGGGGCTGGGGATGAGAGGTTTGGGGTGCAGGAGGGAGTTCCAGGTTGGGGGGGGGGGTAAAGCCAAGGGGTTCAGAGTATGGGAGGGGGCTCTAGGCTGCCCCTATGCCTAGGAACAGAAGGGGGGAATATGCCGCTGCTTCCAGGAGCCAGGCAGAGCCATGGCAGGCAAAAAGCCTGCCTTAGCCCCACTGCACCGCTGACCAGACTTTTAACGGCTTGGTCAGAGGGGTTGACCGGAGCTGCCAGGGTCCCTTTTCGACTGGGAGTTCCGGTCAAAAAACAGATGCCTGGCAATCCTATCTCTGAGTGGCCTCAGGGGAGGTGCAATGTCCAGGAACACAAGAGTTCAAAGCTAGTGCAGATGAACAGTGCATCCACACACATAGTGTTTACAGGTAACTGAGAACCCCAAGATTATGCAGACCTCTGGAAATCAGTACGTTCAGGGAATGAACTTCTTGCTTTTTCCAAGGGAAGAGGGGAAAGGTTACCCCCATAATAGAAGAATTCCTAGGAAAGTTTGCAAGTCAGAATTGGTGCAGTTCTCTCCCTCCCAATATGGATAACTCCCACATAGGGGAGAATGAGGCCTTTGTTAACATGCACATAGGTGTCTGTTAAGTAGCATAATCTTAGAGGAAAATTTTGCATTTATGTTTATTTAAAACAAATTAATAAGAGTCACTAGCTTAAGAGTCACTAGGCCACTTTTTGGAAGTAAAGGGAGATGTGACATACCAAACAGCAGCTGGTGGCTTGGGAAATTCCAAACCATGGAATTCCTCAATTCAGAATGCATTATCTCCTGGAAACTTAGAAAGGATTTCCATAGATCAGGAAGATGAGTTCTGAAGATCGTATGCAAGAGCCTGTGGGCTGCTTTGCAACTTGAAGGCAGCTTTGAACTGAATCTTATAGAATCATAAAAATGTAGGATTGGAAGGGACCTTAATAGGTCATCTAGTCCAGTCCCCTGCACTTAGGCAGGACTAACAATTATCTAGATCATCCTTGACAAGTTTGTCTAACCTGTCCTTAAAATCCCTCAGTGATGGAGATTCCACAATGTCCCTAGGTCAAATCTGTTCCAGGTCTTTAACTACCCTTAAAGTTTGGAAGTTTTTCCTAATATCTAACAAATCTCCCTTGCTATAATTGACACCCATTAGTCCTTGTCCTGTCCCCCGTGGTTAAGGTGATAAACCTTATATCCTCTTTATAACAGCCTTTCATGTACTTGAAGACTTATGTTCCTCCTCAGTTTTCCCCTTTCAGACTAAACAAATTTTTTTTTCAATCTTTCCTTGTAGGTCATGTTTTCTAGACCTTTAATCATTTTTGTTGCTCCCATCTAGATTTCCTCCAATTTGTCCACATCTTTCCCAAAGTGTGGTGCCCAAAACTGGACACAATATTCCACCTGAGGCCTTATCAGTGCTGTGTAGAGAGGAAGAATTACTACTTGTGTCTTGTTTACAACTCTGAATGTTAACACATCCCAGAATGATGTTTACTTTTGGCAACAGTATGACAAACCCCTCAATCCTTTTCTGCAGTACTCTTCCCTAAGTAGTCATTTTCCATTTTGCATTTGTGAAGTTATTTCTTCCTAACTGTAGTACTTTGTAGTACTTTGCATTTTTCCATCGGATACATTGGTGCCCGGTAACCCTCAAACCAGGCAGCATGAAGGTTGCTTGAAGCCATTAAGCATGCGTCTCTAATGTTGCATTGTAGACAGAGAGGCCACACACTCAAGATCTAGATGATGCATTATGCATAGCAAAAAAAAGGTACCTTATATAAGGAGAATGTTAGTTTAGAAATCAGAGATCGGACTGATTTTTATCTGAATGTATATACTTTCAGATCAGCAACTGATAGTTTTAATTCCCCTGTGGACAGGTAAAGACATAAGTGCAGTAAAGCAATTCAACTCAACTGTAAATCACCTGCTGTTAAATACTGAGCTGCATATTGTAGCATTAGTAAGATTCCACACACAAAAGCTCAGACAGAGACAAGCACCTACAAAATCTCTATCAAGCATTCTTAAAACTACAATACCCACCTGCTGAAGTGAAAAAACAGATTGACAGAGCCAGAAGAGTACCCAGAAGTCACATACTACAGGACAGGCCCAACAAAGAAAATAACAGAACACCACTAGCTGTCACCTTAAGCCCCCAACTAAAACCTCTCCAGCGCATCATCAAGGATCTATAGCCTATCCTGAAGGATGATCCCTCACTCTCACAGATCTTGGGAGACAGACCTGTCCTCACTTACAGACAACCCCCAACCTGAAGCAAATACTCACCAGCAACCACAGAACAAAAACACTAACCCAGGAACCTATCCTTGCAACAAAGCCTGATGCCAACTCTGTCCACATATCTATTCAAGTGACATCGTCATAGGACCTAATCACATCAGCCACACCATCAGGGGCTCGTTCACCTGCACATCTACTAATGTGATATATGCCATCATGTGCCAGCAATGCCCCTCTGCCATGTACACTGGCCAAACCGGACAGTCTCTATGCAAAAGAATAAATGGACACAAATTTGACATCAGGAATCATAACATTCAAAAACCAGTAAGAGAACACTTCAACCTCTCTGACCATTCAGTAACAGACTTAAAGATGGCAATTTTGCAACAGAAAAGCTTAAAAACCAGACTCCAACGAGAAACTGCTGAACTTGAATTAATATGCAAACTAGATACCATCAATTTAGGCTTGAATAGAGACTGGGAATGGCTGAGCCATTATACACATTGAATCTATTTCCCCATGTTAAGTATCCTCACACCTTCTTGTCAAACTGTCTGAAATGGGCTATCTTGATTATCACTACAAACGTTTTTTGTCTTAATTAATTAGCCTCTTAGAGTTGGTACGGCAACTCCCACCTTTTCATGTTCTCTGTATGTGTATATATATCTCCTTACTATATGTTCCATTCTATGCATCCGATGACGTGGGCTGTAGCCCACAAAAGCTTATGCTCAAATAAATTTGTTAGTCTCTAAGGTGCCACAAGTACTCCTGTTCTTTTTAATAAGACTCAAGTTGCTATAGCACCTGACATGGATTACATGGGGCACTGGCATGGGGACTTTTTCCTAATTATTCTAGACTTGGGCCTGAGCAAAGTGGGCTGCAAAGCATGGCTCTCAAGCTTAGCTTTACTGAAGTTCAGGAATAGTTGGATCTAGGATATTAGTTCTTCCCATCTCTGTTATATTTGATTTTCACCTTATGCTTCATGAATTATTGATGAGTATCCTGCCCTCTGTGCTACGAAAGCTTTTTATTATTTTGTTTCTGGAAAATACATGTGTAAGACACACAAAGTTTGAGAGTATACCTGCAAATATTGTGTTGCCACAGATTAACAGAACATCAGTACAGACCAGAAGAGTTGGTGAAGTGGAAGCAGGATTTTCTTCCATATTTAGAGTCAAATGTTTAAAAGAATGGAGGCTGTGGTCCCTGTGCAAAATATGCACATCCACATAGACCATAATATGCAGGGCCAACCCAATACTGCATGTGCAAACACACTGACTGTATGATTAGACAGATATTCACATATATACCAATTCCAATTGCTGTGATTCTTCATGTGTTAATATTCCTGCTTCCATTAAAGGTATTCTGTGGTCGATAACTATATTAAATAAACTACAGCATGTAAGCAGTAGCTTACAGACTTTGAAGCTACAGGGAAACATATCACCAGATCTATCTACACATCTGAAACATTGTCTGAATGCCAAATGTCTCTTCTATCACTGATATGAAGATCTTATGAACCTTGTTAATACTTCAACTCTGAAGGGGTATAGTAATTTAGAATGCATATCATCACCATGATTTCATAGGGAAACCTCCATCACCTGTGTGGAATAAAAAACAGCTATAACGTGTCCATCAATGTCTAAAGAGGAGCTCTGAGATTGTGGTAGCCACCTGCTAATGATTTGTCCTGACTCTCAGTGGTGCTGGAGGGAAGTGTGCCTGATTATGCACCAAATAAAGAGAAGTGCTGAGCAGCAGCTCTTTGAGTAAGGAAAAATCAATGAGCATTGTGGGTGCTTAGCACCTTTTAGTATCCGACCCTATGTTTGTGGCTATTGTTTTAGGATCATGATGCAATCTTCAATCTATACAAGCAGGGCTCACAGATCGTGCTATGGGGAGGAATGAATATACAAATTTAGGTCCACACTCTCAACTAGTGTAAATTCATGGAGGTCAATGAACCTCCGCTGACCTACACCACCTGAGAATCTGGCTCTTCAAGTCTAATGTCAGACATGCAGTCTATTAAGCATTTTTCGGAGTATCATGATTCCATTTTGCTAATCTGTAGGGTGTACGTGATGCAGTACAAAGGCTTAGGGCTTGATTCATAAAAGTAGTTATGAGAGTGTTCTGCAATTTTGTCATGGATCTCTTATACAGCAGCCAGGCTGCATGCTGAATGCTTGATTCAAAGAGAAGAATAGCTGCATTACATGGCAATATTGTGAAATGCCGGTCAGGTGCTGGGGAGACTGCAGCTCCACACAAAATTGAATTATGGTTATCATGGGGAAATATCCTCCTGTGCTCACTGAAGGATTTAATCACATTGCCCCAATCACCTCTTTGTCTGTTAAAACCTGTCTCAAGGGGCCAGGAGGGAGGAGAACCTCACAATTTTTTCTCTGAATTCTTGAGCAGGAATAGGACCCTCTGCACAGAAGCGAGAGGTTCAGCCTCAGGAGCCCACAGATTTCCCAAGATCTGCCCCGATTTCTGAGGTCTGCCAGAGGAAAGGGCTGTCAGCATGGGGGCTCTGTGACTCCACACCATCTGGAGCCTCTCCTGCTCCCTAGCAACACAACTCTAATTCATTCATGGTGCCAGTGACATCTAGCCTGTGGCTGCTTCTGGAACACTCCTCCCCCTCTTGGGTGGGGGCGGGGAGAGAAGGGTTATGCAGCATGGAAGGGATTGCAGATTTTATTAGCTTTACTGAGTATTCATCAGGTGCTTGAACGGAACCTGTGCCCCCTGCCCTGCCCCAGGTCCAGCCTCATCCCCACTGAGAGGTCCTGGACTCAGAAAAGAGCCATTTTTTGGTCCCAAAACAGGAAGGAAACAGTGCCCTGGGAGGGCCTGGCTATTTCTGCATAGACCAGTGAGGAGGATCTTTTGTCTGCTGGAATTTATGCACTTTATACCACTCTCTTAAAAATAAAAGGGTATCGATGACAACATTAAAGCAGATGCTTCCTGTGGTGTGGTGTGATGGCCCCTTACACCAACAATTAGTCCCTTCTCCATTCTCATTAATGTTTTAAAAATCCATTAGAGAACATTATATACGGAAGTTAAGACAAACCAACTGTATAGTTTCAAATACATACATTAAAATGTTTTTGGAGACTGGGTTATTGTCTGGATAAAATTAATTATGGGCCTAAATTTAGCATTGGTCTCTGTTTTGGGGGACTGTCACAGGGTGCTCCAGTCACTGCTAGGAAGGCACCTTCTCCTTGGTCACTCTGAGGAATAGTTCACCAGGTTGATGCCCCTTCCTACTGTTGCACGACACCATCTCCTCTCCTTTGTCTCTGTCTGCAGCCCCTCTCTTGCTCCAGGAGCTGCTGCGGCCTCTTTGTGCTTGGCCCTGCAGCCAGGTCATTCAGTGTTCCCCCTGCCCACCTTCCAGGGTATAGTCCTTCGAAGTCTATCACTCCCACAGAGACCCAGGCAGTCTTCCAGCTCACTGTCCCACCAGTGCCACTTCTCTAGTTGCAGGTAGGGGAACCTGGACCCACCCTCTATGCTGGATTCCAGCCCAGGAACCCTACACCATGCAGCTAAGTTCTGTTCAGTCCCCAACCTTGCTGCTTACTCCCTAGACTGCTTCCTATCCTGGCACTCCCCTCTGTCCGGGGTTTGCAGGCCTTTCTACTCCCTCCTCCCAAGGAGCAATTGTGGGCTACTTATCTCTATAGCCACCAAACACTTCTCCCAGGGAGTGACTAGAGACTACCTCCCTGCAGCCTCCTTCCTGCTTCAGCTCCCTGGCTTTATAGAAGCCCTGCCTTTTCCTGCAGAAGAAAACTTCCCCTAATTAGGGCTCTCCTCTCAACCTTCAGCCTAATAGGTTAATTGGCTCATCTGACCTCCATTAACCCCTTCAGGGCAAGTGTGGGGTCAACACTCCATCACAGGGACTTATCTATTTTCATAAGAATCATAGCCAAAGACTTTACATAACTGATTCCGATATGAAAATAAAATAATTCTTGTGAAATGGGAATCATATATGTAAAAAGGGCAAATTAACTGTCGCTGTAAAGGAAAGAACATCTTTCAAAATACTGACCAGTTTAGACATTTTCAATAGCACCTAGTCTCAGTTCCTGGACCTCTGTTAACGGACAAGAATTACTATAGATTTTGCTACTTTTCTGTCTTCCTTTATGGCAAATACAGCAAAAAGCCCAATCTTGCAAGGAGCTGATGTGCCTTCTGCAAGGTGGTCAGTGCACTCAATACCCACTGAAGTCAACAAGACTTGAGGGAGTTCAGCACCTTGCAGAAGGCATTTACCTTCCTGCAGGATCATGCCCATACATATGCACAGAATTCTATTATGCAATATGGCTGTATGCACACAGTCAACATTCAAAACAAGAGATAGATGGATCTGAACCAAAACCCGGAATTTGAACCCACTTGTACTTTGGAGGCGTTCAAAGCTCAAGTGTGGATCAGAATTATATTTTGCAAACAGCCCATACTTTTCTAATGGGCAAAATCAAACCCCATACATCTGAACTGATCCTGGTTGAGGTTTTTCTAAGTGACTAGGGATGGTGGGTGCTAAAATGGACCACACATAAAGGGACTTGATTTTCAGAAGGCAGATGGTAAGTATTTTCTGAAAATCAGTCCCCCTTTAAAATATGTCAAGTTGGGCACCCAAAAATTAAGGCGCACAAAAAACTGTAGGCACTAATGATAGACTGGGTGCCAGATGTTGTGGGAAGGGCTTCAAAATTCTGGTCTGGATTTGAATTTTGCAGCTGGAGCCAATCTCTAGTCAAAATCAATACAGAGTTCTGAGCTGGAGACACACACAGGAAATAACAGAAACAAGAAATGTTTCCCATAAAGAAACATGTATTCCCTTAGCAAAGTGCCAACTACAACTCATGTGAAGGGGCTTTGTGGTACAAATACCCAGTGAGTGCACTGTTTCTCTATAGTTCAGTGTTACAGGTAACTAGAAAGGATTTTCAAAGTCACATTGCTTTATAATTGTCCATATGTCTAAAGACTAATTAACTGTGACAACCTGACCATTAAGAAAAAATGTTCATACAGATGACAAGATTACAGATGTTTTAACACAACTACAATGCCATCCTTAAAAACAGATGTGACAAGTTTAAATTTCAATTCATTAGATGAGTTTTAGAATACAATAGTCATTTTCAAACCACTGAACCATATTAGACTAGGATAACAGTATTTCTTATTTTAAAGAGGCATTCTACTCAGAAGACTGACTATGATTTGTAAAAACAGCAACTTCTTATTCAATCAATCTGCTCCCGATGTGTATTCAGACTTGACTGATTGGAGTAAATATCTACACCTTTTTACTCCCATTAGCATAGCAGAGCCAAAGCAGCTAGGAGAGTAAGCTAGAGCTGGATTCTATTTTGACTCTTTCATCATCTAGAGAAGTAACTTAACTAAGTTCAGAGTGCAGCATCTTTAAAGCTGATGACACTGGAGCCAGAAAGAACTCAGCCTGACTTTTAGATTCCAGGATGAATCTGCAGAGCTACCAGTTAGAAATAAACAATTTTTTATTTCTAAGCTTTCTACATTTGATCTGAAGTTAAATGCCAGACAATAAAAATAAGACTCCAGAATGCCATACTTTCAAAGTAGATCAACAGTTCCAGGCCTTCATTTTCAGCAGTACACCCCAGAATCGATATTCCAGCTAGAAATCCGGTAATCAGTCTTTGCTTTGACATGTTTCCTTGTAAACCATTGTGCTTTAATGACTGCATTAGGGATTTTTCACAAATTTGATCCAGAATGAATGGTCCAAATCCTGAGCTGCAACCAAGGCAGTTCAAGAGGGTGGAGTGCAAAAATGACCTTAATCTTCCTTTCAATACCCCATTTCTGGGACAATCCTGGCACTGGTCCAGTCTATGGCATACATTACAGCAGTCTTCCAAGGGGAAGTTCTAACACCTAGGATATAAAGGATCACTAGTCACACCTTCTTTTCTTTGTACACACTACCTAGGCCAGTAGTCACGAGCCACTTATGGCTGAACATTGCTAAGGGTTCCCCTGCAAAGAGGTGTAAAACTGCTCCCAAAGCACTGGGAAGTCAGAGCCCATGCCTCTCTTCTTGCCAGTGAGAACAATTTTCTGTAGCAAAAATTCCAGCATAGGAGCAAAAAATCTTGATTTTTTTGTGAATTTTGTCATAAGGATAAATTAAATATTTTTGCAAACACTTTATTGCAAAATGACACCTTTCCAGCCAAAAAATTGCCTTCACCTTCTATAACAGCAATTTAAAATGAACATTTTAAAATATTTCATTTTTTTGGAACTCATCAAAATAAGATTTTTTTCTCCCAGTTGTGTTATAAGTGATTCGTCTGCACAGCTTTCCTAGCAACAGGAGGGATAAATCCAGTACAAAAATACTCACTTTTAGTTAGCTTGGATCTGGATGCAATTTTTTTTCTCTTTTCTGTCCTAAGGCATACTAAATTATGAATAACTTAAACAATCCTTTGTATATATGGCTGGGATACACAGGCTAGCAGAGTCTTCGCTGTGCCAATCTGTCACCACACTTTAGCACACAGTCTGAATCTTACACAGTAAAGCAAACTTCAAGGCCAGCGTTTATTCATAAGCGCTCAAAACCACAAAGACATTGGAAATAGGCTGACAAAGTGACTATTTCCATTCAGAAAGAGGTGCATTATTAAAAGCTGTTTCAATAATGCTTAATTGGCAGCCCTTCTGGGGTTTTGCTTCAAAAAAGCTGCTAAGAGCTATGTTGTGCTTGGAGTGCACAAGAAGAAGGAAGTGCATGTAAGAATCCTTCCCCTCTCTCATACAACTGTGCAGTGGTTGGGTACCAGCACAATTCCTGTACTCCTTAAGGGTACTTCTACACTGGCAAAGTTACAGCACTGGCAATTACAGTGCCGCTCAGAGTGTGCAGAAGGGAAACCGCTGTTGTGTGTTCACATTGACAGCTACCTGTGCAATATGGTGCTCACACTTGCGGCACTTGCAGTGCTATTCAGAGTGGTGCACTCTGGGCAGCTATCCCACAAACCACCTTTTTCTCTTTTGCTGCTAAGACATGTGGGAAGGTGGAGGGGAGGGTCGCGGGGCATCCTGGGTCCTGTCCCAATGCCCCGTGATGCATTGCTTCACATCTCAGCAATCCCTGTGGTTCCATCCACATTTGGTACCATCTTTCAATGTCAAGTATCAGAGGGGTAGCCGTGTTAGTCTGGATCTGTAAAAGCAGCAGAGTGTCCTGTGGCACCTTATAGACTAACAGACGTATTGGAGCATGAGCTTTCGTGGGTGAATACCCACTTGGTCGGATGCATGCAGTGGAAATTTCCAGGGGCAGGTATATATATGCAAGCCAGAAGCAGGCTAGAGATAATGAGGTTAGTTCAATCAGGGAGGATGAGGCCCTCTTCTAGCAGTTGAGGTGTGAAAACCAAGGGAGGAGAAACTGCTTTTGTACTTGGCTAGCCATTCACAGTCTTTATTTAATCCTGAGCTGATGGTGTCAAATTTGCAGATGAACTGAAGCTCAGCAGTTTCTCTTTGAAGTCTGGTCCTGAAGTTTTTTTTGCTGCAGGATGGCTACCTTTAAATCTGCTATTGTGTGGCCAGGGAGGCTGAAGTGTTCTCCTACAGGTTTTTGTATATTGCCATTCCTAATATCTGATTTGTGTCCATTTATCCTTTTCTGTAGGGACTGTCCGGTTTGGCCGATGTACATAGCAGAGGGGCATTGCTGGCATATGATGGCGTATATTACATTGGTGGACGTGCAGGTGAATGAACCGGTGGTGGTGTGGCTGATCTGGTTAGGTCCCGTGATGGTGTCGCTGGTGTAGATATGTGGGCAGAGTTGGCATTGAGGTTTTTTGCATGGATTGGTTCCTGAGTTAGAGTTACTATGGTGCAGTGTGCAGTTACTGGTGAGAATATGTTTCAGGTTGGCAGGTTGTCTGTGGGCCAGGAAGTCGTGCTGATGGAAGTGTGCAAGGCCATTAATCACATCCTGCTCCGAAAGACCATGACTCTGGGCAACGTGCGTGACATTGTGGATGGCTTTGTACAAATGGGATCCCTAACTGCAGAGAGGCGATGGCATGCACATTCCAATTCTGGCACCAGACCACCTAGCCACCGAGTACATTAACCGCAAGGGGTATTTCTCAATGGTTCTCCAGTGCTTGTGGATCACCGTGGGCGTTTCACAGACATTAACACAGGCTGGTCCGGAAAGGTGCTTGATGCACACATCTTTCAGAACACTGGCCTGTTCAAGAAGTTGGAAGCAGGGACTTTCTTCCCGGACCAGAAGATCACTGTAGGGGAAGTCGAAATGACCATTGTGATCCTGGGAGACCCTGCATACCTCTTAATGCCGTGGCTTATGAAGACATACATGGGGCAATTTGACAGCAGCAAGGAGCGGTTCAACAACAGGCTGAGCAAGTGCAGAATGACTGTTGAGTGTGCATTTGGCCATTTAAAAGCCCGCTGATGATGCCTGTATGGGAAACTGGACATGGACGATGACAATATTCCTATGCTTATAGCTGTGGGCTGTATGCTTCATAATATTTGTGAAGGGAAGGGTGAAAGTTTCACTCAGGGCTGGACCGCAGAGGCTCAGCCCTGGAGGCTGAGTTTGAACAGCCAGAGACCAGGGCTATTAGAGGGGCGCAGCACAGGGCCACAAAGATCAGGGGTGCCCTGAGGCAGCAATTTGAAGCTGAAAGCCACTAATATTTGTTGCTGTGCTCGGGCTTGCAGTGCTTGTAATGCTAGGAGGTGATTGGTGTACATGATGCAAGAAGGGGGCTTAACATAATTGTATATTGCTTTGTAGTGCTCTTTTTGCTTTCACTTAATAGAATATATATTGTTTTCAAACCAACACAATTCTTTTATTAAAAGACAACAACTGGAGGACAAAGTCAAACAAAAAAATGCATCAGGAGGGAGGGGGATAGTGGATGGGAAAAGGGAAGGTCTCAAGAGGAGGAGGGGTTCCAGGACAGCTACAGATTTGTGTATGTCCAGGGATCATACCCAACCTTCTCACCTTTGGAGTACAATGCAGTGGGTTCTGTACTTCAGCAGGGCCAAATTGCTGAGGGATGGATGTTGAGTGCAGTGGGTAGTGGGAGTCCATTGTACTGGACTGTGAGGAGGGAGGAATGGAATGCTGCGGGTAGAGGACCCAGGAGGTTGATGGCGGTGTGGGGGGAGGGATGCGTGGGAAAGAGTTTTGTGACAGTGGCTGCACAGGAGAGTGGACGCAGGGCTGCTAGGTTTGAAGAGTTAGTAGCACCTGGAGTATATTCACTTGGCGCTCTTTAACATTTAAGAGCCACTCCGTGGCTTCTTTCTGGTGTGCCGTGTTCTCCTTTCGGTCCCTCTTCTCGCTGTCCCATGACACCTTCAATTCCTGTTTCTTGGCAGCGGAGTGCATCATAATCTCATAACCTCCAGTTCTTGGCCACTTTCTAATTCTGCGCAGCCGTTCTGCTACCGATAACAAAGAGGGAGGCTGGGCTCCCAAGGTCATCTCTGTGAAGTTTAAATGCAACATTTTACAGAAGCAGTATTGTTTGCAACACAAACACTGATTCAGTGCTTTAAAACACAGCCAGTACTCACACACCTGTCACTAACCGGCTGACCCCAGGCAAGGACACATGAGCCACAAGACCCCCAAAATGAAGAGTAGCCGCAGGAGCAGGGTAAATCACTCTTCCTGGACCCTGTTGTACACTGGGCATGTGGTTGTTGGGGAGAGCCAGCACTGGAGTGGGAGACTGATAATCATTCCTGTCCCCACACTTTCCACAGGATGTGCTCATTATGGAAGATGTCTCGCTGCTGAGGGTGAGCAGAGAATCAAGGGAGGGTCTTCTCCAAGCCTGTGGCTCCTGCCCTGGCCCCTATGCAGCTCGCTTGTGTGCAGTAATGGTCCATTCCCCCTCCCCCCGCCGTGATGGCACAGTGGCGTGGGAAAGTTACTGTTAATGGGGCAAGAAACAAAGCAGCTTTGCTGAGGAACCTGCAGCAGTGGATTGCCCAGTATCTACTACAGACCACCAAACTAGGAGGAAGAGGTGGATGAGGCTTTTTTTAAATAACTAACAAAATCATCCAAAGCACAGGACTTGGTGGTGATCGGGGACTTCAGCTACCCAGACATCTGTTGGGAAAATAACACAGCGGGGCAAATATTATCCAATACGTTCTTGGAATGTATTGGAGACAATTTTTTATTTCAGAAGGTGGAGAAAGCAACTAGGGGGAGGCTGTTCTAGATTTGATTTTGACAAATAGGGAGGAACTGGTTGAGAATTTGAAAGTGGAAGTTAACTTGGCTGAAAGTGATCATGAAATGGTAGAGTTCATGATTCTAAGGAATGGTAGGAGGGAGAACAGCACAATAAAGACAATGGAGTTCAAGAAGGCAGACTTCAGCAAACTCAGGGAGTTGGTAGGTAAAATCCCATGGAAAGCAAGTCTAAGGGGAAAAACAACTGAAGACAGTTGGCAGTTTTTCAAAGAGACATTATTAAGGGCACAAGAGCAAACTATCCCACTGTGTAGGAAAGATAGGAAGTATGGCAAGAGACCACCCTGCCTTACCCAGGAGATCTTCAATGATCTAAAACTAAAAAAAGAGTCCTACAAAAAATGGAAACTCGGTCAGATTACAAATAAATAAATAAATAACACAAGTATGTAAGGACAAAATTAGAAAAGCCAGGGCACAAAACAAGATCAAACTAGCTAGGGACATAAAAGGAAACAAGAAAACATTCTACAAATACATTAGAAGCAAGAGGAAGACCAAGGACAGAGTAGGCCCATTACTCAATGAGGGGGGAAAGACAATAACAGAAAATGTGGAAATGACTTCGTTTCGGTTTTCACCAAGAAGGTTGGTGGCGATTGGATGTCTAACACAGTGAATGCCACTGAAAATAAGGTAGGATCAGAATCTAAAATAGGGAAAGAACAAGTCAAAAATTACTTGGACAAGTTAGATGTCTTCAAATCACCAGGACCCGATGAAATGCATCCTAGAATAATCAAGGAGCTGACTGAGGAGATATCTGAGCCATTAGCAATTATCTTTTGAAAAGTCATGGAAGATGGAAGACATTCCAGAAGACTGGAAAAGGGCAAAAGGGCAAATATAAAAAGGGAAATAAAGACAATCCAGGGAATTACAAACCAGTCAGCTTAACTTCTGTACCTGGAAAGATAATGGAGCAAATAATTAAGCAATCATTTGAAAACACCTAGAAGATAATGAGGTGATAACAAACAGTCAGCATAGATTTGTCAAGAACAAATCGTGTCAAACCAACCTGATAGCTTTCTTTGAAATGGTAACGAGCCTTATAGATGGGGGAGAAGAGGTAGATGTGGTATATCTTGACTTTAGTAAGGCTTTTGATACTGTCTCACATGACCTTCTCATAAACAAACTAGGGAAATTCAACCTAGATGCAGCTACTATAAGGTGGGTGCATAACTGGTTGGAAAGTCGTTCCCAAAGAGTAGTTATCAGTGGTTCACAGTCATGCTGGAAGGGCATAATGAGTGGGGTCCCGCAGGGATCAGTTCCGGGTCAGGTTCTGTTCAATATCTCAATATCTTCATCGATGATTTAGATAATGGCATAGAGAGTACACTTATAAAGTTTGTGGACGATACCAAACTGGGAGGGGTTGCAAGTGCTTTGGAAGATAGGATTAAAATTCAAAATGATCTGGACAAACTGGAGAAATGATCTGAAGTAAATAAGATGAAATTCAATAGGGAGAAATGCAAAGTACTCCACTTAGGAAGGAACAATCATTTGCACACATACAAAATGGGAAACGACTGCCTAGGAAGGAGTACTGCAGAAATGAATCTGTGGGTCATAGTGGGTCACAAGCTAAATATGAGTCAACAGTGTAACGCTGTTGCAAAAAATACAAACATCATTTTGGGATGTATTAGCAGGAGTATTGTAAGCAAGATATGAGAAGTAATTCTTCTGCTCTACTCCGTGCTGATTAGCCCTCAACTGGAGTATTGTGTCCAGTTCTGGGTGCCACATTTCAGGAAAGATGTGGACAAACTGGAGAAAGTCCAGAGAAGAGGAACAAAAATTATTAAAGGTCTAGAAAACATGACCTATGAGGGAAGATTGAAAAAACTGGGTTTGTTTAGTCTGAAGAAGAGACGACTGAGAGGGGACATGATAACAGTTTTCAAGTACATAAAAGCTTGTTACAAGGAGGTGGGAGAAAAATTGTTCTTCTTAACCTCTGAGGATAGGACAAGAAGCAATGGTCTTAAATTGCAGCAAGGGCAGTTTAGGTTGGACATCAGGAAAAACTTCCTAACTGTCAGAGTAGTTAAGCACTGGAATAAATTGCCCAGGGAGGCTGTGGAATCTCCATCATTGGGGATTTTTAAGAGCGGGTTGGACAAGCACCTGTCAGGGATGGTCTAGATAATACTTAGTCCTGCCTTGAGTGCAGGGGACTGGACTAGATGACCTCCTTCCAGTTCTATGATTCTATCTCCACAAGAGTTTCCTGGAGATCTCTGAGGGAGATTCCCATGAAATGAGGACTCTATCAACAGCCTGTTCCGTCGCTCAGACTAGGCATGCGGTGGGAGACAAGCCTGCTTTCTGCAACCCTCCTGCCCCCAACAACTTGCTTCAGCAATTCCCAAAATCATATCCACTTACCAGGGGCCCCCTCTCCTGTTTGTGCTTTGCCAAGATCCGACTGCTGTGACTGGCTAGGCTCCTCCAAGTTAGCAAAGAGGTCTTGACTACATGCATCTCTGGCCTCCGAGTCATCCTCTGCTTCTGGGTCCCCCTTTCCCTCTGTCCAAGATTTCCTCCTCCTGGCTTGGTCCACTCCCAACTGGCATGCGAGCCAACAAAGTATCCACAGGGGCCTTTGCAGTGGAGGTGGGGTTACTACCGAGTATCACGTCCAGCTCTTTGTAGAACCGGCAGCTCGAGGGCACAGCACTGGCATGGCAGTTTGCATCCCGTGCCTTGTGGTAGGCGTTCTGCAGCTCCTTCACTTTTACCCTACACTGCAATGTGTCCCGGTCATGGCCCATTTCTATCATGCATCGTAAAATCTGTCCATAGGTATCATAATTCCTATGGCTGGAGTGCAGCTGGGACTGCACAGACTCCTTTCCTCAAATGCTGATGAGGTCCAGCAGCTCGGCATTGCTCCAAGAGGGGGATTGCCTGGTGCATGGAGCAGACATGGCCACCTGGAAAGATGCACTGAGGCCACTGCATGCATCACCGAGCAAACAGGAAGGGGACTTTCAAATATGCAAAGGAATGTACGGGGTAGGGATGACGGTTGGTCACCTGAGGGCAGGGCAGCAGAGTTCAAATCGATGACCAGACAGATAAGAACAGGCATTGTGGGACACCTTGAGGTAGCCAATCTCAGCGCTGTAATTGCCACAGTGTCTACACTGGCACCGCAGTGCTGTAGCCCTGGTGCAGAAAGCTGTACGCATCTTGTTGGGGTGGTTTTTTTTAGAGCACTTCAACTGCGCAGTTTCTGCGCACTAAGTGGCTTGGCAGTGTGTACATCTCAGGAGTTACAGCGCAGAAACCTACTTTACTGAGCAGAAACTTGCCAGTGTAGACAAGGCCTTAGTGCTTCCTCTTTGCTCCTCTGGGGTGCAAGACCCCACCACTACCCTTGCTTACACACCAACCCACAGAGCAGGACCAGAGAGCAACGAGGAGTATGCTGCACCATATGAAGGGGTGAAGCAGCAAACACATTGCCACAGTCCACAAGTGAGCTAGAGGAATAATTCTGTGTACTGAGTCATCGTTCCCGGAATGGTCCCTGGAATTGTGCACCTCTGCACCACCTTCAATGCATGGCCATGCCTGTAAGGCACAATCAAATCTTAAGAAGAAATGATTATTCATACCATAAATAATATATATATTAGAAAGCGACAAAGATTCCTGTGGCACCTTATAGACTAACAGACGTATTGGAGCATGAGCTTTCATGGGTGAATACCCACTTTGTCAGATGCATGTATTAGAGATGAGCCTGAGCCATAGAATCAGATTTTCCCCTCACTTAAGCCATTGCAATTCCATTCTCTTCAATGGAGCTGCTCTTGATTTACAGGGTCAGATCAGAATCTGGTCTACAAAGTTCAGACTCATACATATGTTAATCAAAGTTTGCGACATTTGAGTCCAAGGCTTTGGTTTGGGCCCTTATCTAATGAATAATGAAGAAAAAAAATCTATGTTATATCTTGTTAGTGTGAGCTTTTATTGTGGTGCCTTTGACTATCATTTTAATCCATTGGAAAAAAACATTTTATTTTAGGGCCTTGGAAAGCTGACTGTAAAACCAATATGAGTACAGCAGAACCTCAGAGTTACAAACACCTTGGGAATGGAGGTTGTTCGTAACTCTGAAATGTTTGTAACTTTGAACAAAACATTATGGTTGTTCTTTTAAGAGTTTACAACTGAACACTGACTTAATACAGCTTTGAAACTTTACTATGCAGAAGAAAAATGATGCTTTTAGCCATCTTAATTTACATGAAATAAGCACAGAAACAGTTTCTGTACCTTCTCAAATCTTTTTTTTTTAAACTTTCCCCTTTATTTTTTAGTAGTTTACCTTTAACACACTACTGTATTGTATTTGCTTTTTTTTCTTTTTTTTGTCTCTGCTGCTGCCTGAGTACTTCTGGTTCCAAATGAGGTGTGTGGTTGACCAGTCAGTTTGTAAATTTGGTGTTCATAACTCTGAGGTTCTACTGAATTGCTCCCAGCTATCCTATGCTCTTGTCTTAAGTTTATGTTCTATCTATCAAGTCAGCCACCCCTTTAGTACTCCTTGTATAGTTAAGGGAAAATAATGACCATGTCACCTCAAGATTAAAAATGCAGGAGAAACACGTTTCTGCTGTGCAGTAGATCCAGGCATGGAGAGGCCAGACAAACAACTCAGCAACACCATAGCACTGTGGCAAAGAACTCTGTGGAGGCTCTCTGCCACTCACGTTGAGCGGGGTGTGGAAAGAGCCTAATTAGTGAGGCAAATAGGAAGTATGTGGAGGTGAAATTCTCCCCTCCGAGTGCAAGGCCCATCCATTGCTTAAGGCTCACTGAAACCCTATTTTAGCATTTAAGTGGTATATAGGTCTTGTGCAGGCCCTTTACCTTGGGGCAAATTTCAGCCAGGACAATTGGCAAGAGCCACCGGAATGAAAAAAAACCAAAAACATTTGTATACAGTTTGTGATAGATCTTTGATTAATCTGTGATAAATTTCAGTGTCTTTGTACTTTCTGATCCTGCATTTGGGGTTTACCCTCATGGATCCAGTTGCAGGACCATGACTTTAGAATCTTAGCTCTTCTTACAGACCAAAAGATTTACTGTCTTCCTGTGTGTATATGGACAGTGTGTCGCATACTGTGACTCCTATGAAAATACTAAATAAAATAAATACTACTACTACTACTACTACTAATAATACAGCTGGACATTCTGTTCTCAGTTACAATGGTGTAAATACAGTGTAATATTTATTCACTTTTGCAAAATTGCTCTAAATTTACAGTAGTGTAACTAAGTAACGTGTAGCTCGAAGACTAATGTGAAAGATAGTTTAGAATCCAGGTAAGGCTATTAGATAGTTTAATTAGGTCTAGGTAAAGATTAATGTTCACTGAAAATATCAGGCCAGATTCACCACTGGCCTCACATGGTGCAACTCCATAAATTCAATGGAGCTGCATATGCTTCTACTAGCTGCAAATACAGTTAACCACCTATCTGCCGATCCATCTACCTAAGATATCTAGCTATTGCCTTGGTATCTAAGACCCTATGCTTAATCTACAGTTTACAGCAGATTATCACTTTGACATGATTTAACATGGACTGTTATTGAAAAATGTACTAGATTATAAAGTTCTGAAGATGTAGTTGTTGAAGCTTAGAAGATGACAATTATTTTTCTGCATTAAGGGAAGCAAAGATTTGCATTAACAAATTGATGTTTGTGAAAACTGCAGATTTTCATCAGCTAATAAATACAAATGCTAATTCTTAGCTCTTACACAATACTTTTCATCTGGAGATCTCAACACACTTTACAAAAGAGGGTAAGTATTATTTTCCCCATTTACTGATGAGGAAAAAGAATCAAAGCACCCTGGAGTTAAGCGACCAAGGTCATGCAGCAGATCAGTGCTAGAGCCAGCCAGAATCGTCTTCTGACTCCTAGTCCAATGCACGGTCTCCATTCCCCACAGTCTTCTGAAGTGCACTTAAATTGTGTTCTACCTCCCATTGTACAAATGATGTAGGGGGCTTGCAAGGAGCCTAGCCCTTGAATGGCCCACATAAGCAAAGAGCATAATAGCCATCCCTGTGAACAAAGACTGCTTGGTCCTTGCTCCTTCCTGAGAGCAAATGCATGGGAAGGAGCTAGGGCTATGGCCTGGCCCTCATTCTGCATCCAATCTACACCATCTGTGTGGTTCCCCCAGTCCTCTGCACAACGAGAAGTGCTGGGAGAGACTGTGCCTCCTGAGCCACAATCTTTCCCAGCACTCCTCCTGGAACAATACAGTTCCACACCCGTTCTCCAACTGAGCATTTATGCAGGCTCTGTACTGGGCTCAGGATTGTTTTTGTATCAATTATATGTAAGACATTTCTCAGGACAAACCCAATAACCAGGAAAGACTATTCTACACATTTCTGATTCACTGTATTCAAAAAAGTGCTTCCTAACATTTCTTCTGAGTCTTTTTTTTCCTCCATTGCAGTTTATATTTTTTCCTGCCAGTTGGATGAACTGAAGAAAGCAATAATTTAAAATCCAACTGCTTTAATTCAATTGCATCAACAATCCAAAGAATCTCTCACGCAATCCTGGAATCAGAGTTAACGAAGTATAGGTATTCCTCAAATTATCTGGTAGTAGATTAAACAAATCCTCACTTTACTGTCTTTCGCTATGAACCTGGAAAAACTTTTGTTCTTTTCAGCTGGCTTCCCCTTTAACAACAAACCAAAAAATAGGGCTCAACCTCAATTTTCAGGGCTTGTCTACACTTACCAGTGGATCAATGTATGGCAATCGCTGGATTGGCGGTCGATTTAGCGGCTTCATTAGACACACTAAATCGACCACAGCTCACTCTCCCGTTGACTCCTGTACTCCACCTGAATGAGAAGCACAAGGGGTGTCGATGGGAGAGTGTCTCCCATCGACATAGCGTAGTATGGACCCCGCGGAAAGTAGATCTAAGTACATTGACTTCAGCTACATTATTCACGTAGCTGAAGTTGCGTGACTTAGATCGATCTCCCCCTGTAGTGTACACAAGGCCTCAATACTTCAAATTAAATGAACAAACATTATTAATACATTGTCCTTACTGGAAATGCACAGGATTTTAAATAAGATCTTAAAGAGGATTATGTAACTAGTAACACATAGTATACCTTTAGGTTTATATTCTGCTACATTAGGACCCTATTTAGAACTCATTCTGTTTTTTAAATTTATATAGGAGCTTTGTCTGAAGTGAATAGGACCCCAAGTGTTTTTACTGCTTCCCCGTACACTATTGGAATTTGTAATTTTTCTTCCATTACTTGCTGTAAGCAATACAGGTCTTTAGCATCTGTTTCATCTCCATCTGAAGTGAATGTAAGTCTTTTCATTGATATCAATAGGAGTTGAACTGGATCCTTTTGAGATCCTTACTCAAAGCTCATTTTAAAAATCCTTCTAATCCATTCATTCTGTATTTGTCTTAACTGAGTGCTGATCTTGAGACCTGATTGTCTAATGGCACCTTTTTTATTTTAGCTTTTGTATCTCTCTTAATTGGAGCATTTAGGGCTGTTTGTTAAACCAATGCACTTCACTAACACTGCAGCATCTAAAGCTCACATTTCAAATCAATCAGTTTTGTTGTGTTAAATCATAAATACTGTATTTTAGCCTCTGTGGTGGTTGTTCATGCTTTTTTTTTTTTCCTTCTTCCTTTCGGTTAACAAATGTACCTGCCAACTCAGCTTTTGAAGCGTTGCTAATATTTCTCAGCTTCATGGTGTGAAATCTTTTTTGTTTTCCTCAGAAACAGATCTTCAGTACCACATCACTATTATAACTTCCTGCTGCTTTTCAGGAGCAGTTTTATGGATAGTCACAGCAGAGAGAACCCTCAAGCCCTTTTTCCCCTCCCATCCCCCAATGAGTCAGACTTGACAAGGTAATTTTGAACAACTCTTCTGAATGTACAACTCGGATTTTTATCAGCAGGAAAAAACATAAGTAGTTCACAAAATAAAGCTATAAACTTGTTTTCTCATTGACTTACTAAATAGCTTTTGTTGAGAAAGTTCACTGACACTGGGTGAGGGTCCAAAATACATACATATGAAATGGTCAAAAACTAATTCAGAGAGAAAGTTAACAGGCGGTATCCAAGTGAAATATATAAACCATACATAGGAGGTGTCCTAAATATCCCATTGCAAATACAACAGTGTAAGCTGAAATGAAGACAATGATCTTCAAAAATTTTCCCTGATTGGCTAAAGCCAAACAGAATTAAGATCGATTCCCTGTAAACATAAGGAATATTAGTGTTCAGTGTATACTGAGATTCAGATTTATCACTGTCTAATAGCTATAGTACACAGGGTTAACACAGGGATTTGGCCCTGCATGGGAGAGCACTGTGCTCCTGCACTATATATTAGTTTAGTACATATGATCATGTCTTTCTCTGATGGCTGAGCCCTGCAACTATAACTTGCTATTTACTTGCAGTTAAAGGAATTCTCCTTTGGTACAAGTGGTAGAGGCATGTGTTTTCAATGCTAAAAGTCCCAGATCTGCCCCAGTGGTGACTATGGTGTCAATGCAGACAAGCCTTCCTTGGAAGTCTACAGATTGATTCCATATAGGGGAGCCAGCTGGTTAGTGGAGAGCAGTAGAAGAACACAGCCTGACCATAAAAACAACAAGGAGTCTGGTGGCACCTTAAAGACTAACAGATTTATTTGGGCATAAGCTTTCGTGGGTAAAAAACCTCACTTCTTCAGATGCCTGACCATAGTGTCTTTCCCACCAACCACGACTGCCTCTGTCTTCACAAACAGGGTCAGCTCCCAGACTGCTGCACTGGGCAGCACAGTATGGGGAGAAGGTGACCAGCACTCTGTGGAGAAGTGGTTCAGGACTATTTAGAAAAACTGGACAACCACAAGTCCATGGGGCCGGATGCGCTGCATCAGAGGGTGCTAAAGGAGTTGGCGGATGTGATTGCAAAGCCATTAACCATTATCTTTGAAAACTCATGGCAACCGGGGGAGGTCCCGGATGACTGGAAAAAGGCTAATGTAGTGCCCATCTTTAAAAAAGGGAAGAAGGAGAATCTGGGGAACAACAGGCCAGTCAGCCTCACCTCAGTCCCTGGAAAAATCATGGAGCAGGTCCTCAAGTAATCAATTCTGAAGCACTTAGAGGAGAGGAAAGGGATCAGGAACAGTCAGCATTGATTCACCAAGGGCAAGTCATGCCTGACTAACCTAATTGCCTTCTATGAGGAGATAACTGGGTCTGTGGATGAGGGGAAAGCAGTGGATGTGTTATTCCTTGACTTTAGCAAAGCTTTTGATATGGTCTCCTACAGTATTCTTGCCAGCAAGTTAAAGAAGTATGGGCTGGATGAATGGACTATAAGGTGGATAGAAAGCTGGCTAGATCGTCGGGCTCAAAGGGTAGTGATCTACGGCTCCATGTCTAGTTGGCAGCCGGTTTCAAGTGGAGTACCCCAAGGGTCGGTCCTGGGGCCAGTTTTGTTCAATATCTTCATTAATGATCTGGAGGATGGTGTGGACTTCACTCTCAACAAGTTTGCAGATGACACTAAACTTGGAGGAGTGGTAGATACGCTGGAGGGTAGGGATAGGATACAGAGGGACCTAGACAAATTAGAGGATTGGGCAAAAAGAAACCTGATGAGGTTCAACAAGGACAAGTGCAGAGTCCTGCACTTAGCACAGAAGAATCCTATTCACTGTTACAGACTAGGGACCGAATGGCTAGGAAGCAGTTCTGCAGAAAAGGACCTAGGGGTTACAGTGGACGAGAAGCTGGATATGAGTCAACAGTGTACCCTTGTTGCCAAGAAGGCTAACAGTATTTTGGGCTGTATAAGTAGGGGCATTGCCAGCAGATTGAGGGACGTGATCATTCCCCTCTATTCGACATTGGTGAGGCCTCATCTGGAGTACTGTGTCCAGTTCTGGGCCCCACACTACAAGAAGGATGTGGGAAAATTGGAAAGAGTCCAGGGGAGGGCAACAAAAATTATTAGGGGGCTGGAGCACATGACTTATGAGGAGAGGCTGAGGGAACTGGGATTGTTTAGTCTGCAGAAGAGAAGAATGAGGGGGGATTTGATAGCTGCTTTCAACTACCTGAAAGGGGGTTCCAAAGAGGATGGATCTAGATTGTTCTCATTGGTACCTGAGTACAGAACAAGGAGTAATGGTCTCAAGTTGCAGTGGGAGAGGTTTAGGTTGGATATTAGGAAAAAACTTTTTCACTAGGAGGGTGGTGAAGCACTGGAATGGGTTACCTAGGGAGGTGGTGGAATCTCCTTCCTTAGAGGATTTTAAGGTCAGGCTTGACAAAGCCCTGGCTGGGATGATTTAGTTGGGAATTGGTCCAACTTTGAGCAGGGGGTTGGACTAGATGACCTCCTGAGGTCCCTTCTAACTCTGATATTCTATGATTCTATGAATGAGGGAGCTCCACAGGTGTGGCAGCCACCATCCTGAAGACCCATTCAACATTTATAATATTTAGTACCTATGATAATTCTTATGTCAACATCAATGTATGAGGATTCACCAAACACAGGTGAACACATACATGAGAGGTCAAGCCAATGTAAGAATCACAAACGCAGTTACATGGGGGTAGACAAGATTGTCCTTGACCATTGCATTACAAGCTGTTGTGTCCTTGCTTTGGCCTATTCATATTTTTCACAGAAGGTGTGAATGCACCTTGTTTCTAAGTGGTTAATGGTGACATGACAAATCTGCCGTCACTTTGCTCTGTCATGGGCAGGGATGGCTCCAGGCCCCAGCACGCTAAGCGCGTGCTTGGGGTGGCATGCCGCGGGGGGTGCTCTTCCAGTCGCCGGGAGGGCGGCAGGTGGCTCCGGTGGACCTCCCACAGGCGTGCCTGCGGAGGGTCCGCTGGTCCCGCGGCTTCGGTGGAGCATCCGCAGGCACGCCTGCGGGAGGTCCACCGGAGCCGCGGGACCGGCGACCGGCAGAGTGCTTGGGGCGGCGAAATGGCTAGAGCCATCCCTGGTCATGGGCTGTTGCTTCCCAGTTGCTGGGGTCAATTTCACTTGCTTTTAAGTTTGACTTCAGTGTGTCTTTATATTGTTTGTTACTGACCACCATAAGAACAGGTGCCTTGCTTCACCTGACCATAAAATAGGGCTTTGGATATTCTTGAGTCAGCCATTCAAACTACAAACCCAGACCAATGCAGCTGAGCTTTTATGAGCATTCTTTGAATGGCAGACATTTGACAAGAATTATGGATTTCAGTATTGGGAATCTTGTCCCACCGTTTCACCCTGCAAACAGACTGAAGACCATTCCTATAATAGTAAGATAGTACCTAAAACACTCTTGCAATCTTCACAGTGCTGTGCAACCCTTATATAATTAATCCTCATAACATCCCTCTGAGGTAGATATTATCCACGTAGTACAGATGGGGAAACTGAGGAGTCAGAATCCACCTTTTTAGGTATTTATAGTCTCCAACATAGTAGTATGTGAGTGTCTCACAAACATTAAGGAATATTTCATCACAACAGCCTTGTGAGGTTGGGAAGCTGAACTGAGGCACAGAGAGATTAAGGCAAGATTTTTAAAAGGTATTCAGCTGTTGCGGCACTCCTGGGGGACACCAGAATCACATTGACAGTCAATGGTATTTTGGCTTAAGTGCCTAAATCACTTTAGAAAATGAAACAGCCTCTTCAATCAATTAGTGTTACAATGTTGAGTGCCACAACACCTAAATATCTTTAAAAATCAGAGATACAGGATGGGTGAGGTAATATCTTTTATTGGACCAACTCCTGTTGGTGAGAGACAGGAATTGGTCCAATAAAAGATATTACTCCCCCATCTTGTCTCTCTAATATCCTGGGAATGACACAGTTACAACACCACCGCATATTTAAAAATCTGGGCCTAAATTATTTACCCAAGGTCACATAGGAAGTCTGTGTCACAGCCAGAAATTGAATCAGCTCTCCTGAATCTCAGTCCAGTGCCTTTACTGCAACACTGTGCTGCAATAGCTGAGATCAGAACTTGGGAATCCCTGGACCCCAGTCCTGTGTTCATACTATTTGACCATGCACCCGTCTCTCTGTCAACTGGAACAAATCTAAAATTCACTTTTTGCCACTGTGTAGAAATATTGCCTCCTGCCAATCATTAACAAGAAGGGCCTTTGCTACCTCCAGTAGTAGAGTAGATTCAGAAGAGTAAGAGGCCAGCAGACTAGTAAGCAATTCCAGTTCAATAAGTTGTGAAGGCCTTCTGCAAATCCCACTACCTGATAAAAGATGAAAAGGTTAAAAAAAAAAAAAAGAGAGAAAAACTAGTATTGTATAACATCAAAGCATTTTGTACAACCTGAACTCTAACTGCATTTTTGTGGTTGTAGATAGTTAAACTAAGAATGCCTTTGTAAGCATTTTTCATTGCTGCTAGTGCCCTTTTCTGGCATTCCCTTCTAGTGCTATTCAAATTCTTTGAGTTTCCACAGTTTGGCTAATCCTATTTCTTTTTAAATCTCATTAAATGCCTTAGTATGTATTACAGATATTGAAAGGAATGAATGCACACCTTGCAAAAATAGTAGAATAGGTCTCTCACATGAAGAGAGAATTTAGGTGGCCAGGATCCATAAGAGTAACATCTAACTTTTGAACAGAGCAGTGGAAAGACATGACTAATGGTTTGGACAGTCTGTAAAATGCTTTTTAACTCCACTGTGATGGATATTTGTTATGCTGGCTTCCATCACCTGTTTGGGCAACAGACATGGCAGAAGACTCACAAATGCCAATTTTTTTCAGTATTTTGACACAGGACAGTACAATAAGCTTTTTACCATCCAGAACAACAACTTTGGTAAATCCAAGAAACCTTTTATTTTCTCTTTACTGGTCAATAATAATAGATATATCTGACACAAATAATTTGTTCTTAATGTGGTCTGTCCTGAGAGGCTTCAACTAAAAACACAACTGGCTTTGCTTAACTTACCATTGCATCAATAACCCACACATTGCAGGCTGAATGACTTCAGGTTTTTGATTTTGATATGGGCATGGGTTATCACAGAATCATTTATCATTAAATAGTAGTCACAGGATCACTTTTTTAAAATATATTAAATGAATATCAGGCTCATATAAGGTGACAAATTTACAGGCCTGGAAAATGAAATCCTCTGTTTACCTTGGGGGGACATTATCAGCATTGTATCAAGTATCAGAGGGGTAGCCGTGTTAGTCTGGATCTGTAAAAAGCAACAAAAGAGTCCTGTGGCACCTTATAGACTAACTGATGTATTGGAGCATAAGCTTTGTGCGTCTGATGAAGTGGGTATTCACCCACGAAAGCTTATGCTCCAATACATCTGTTAGTTTATAAGGTGCCACAGCACTCTTTGTTGCTTATTATCAGCATTGGCAGTGACAATATAAACTTCTCCCCTAAGGACATGCCAAAGTTTCCCAACCCTATTCTGGATAGAGGGGGTTCTAGGGGTTAGTGAGTGCATCAGCGTCCATGCTTAATCTGTCCTTGGCCGGATGGCAAATTAATGCCAATTTGGATGATGGTTTTTTGTAATGTGCACACATGTTCACCAGGAAATGGACTGAGACCACCAACTCATTTCACATAGGCCACTGAACAGAACAGCCATCACATAATAATGAGTCAACTTATGGCCCTCATCTACCAAGGCTGAATTTAAGCTAGTAACCTGATAAGAGAATCCATATTCCATTTCCAATTCCGTGAGCTTGGTAGGCTAGCTGTAATATTTTTCCATAAGCTGTTGTTGTTAGGGCTCTGCTTTCAATCATTGTGGTTATGAAGAGTTGTGCCATTTCTTACCAAATAAATTAGTGAGTTCTAAAAGTAGTTTTGTGCATTCTCCTCTCTGAATTTTGCATCTTGTTGAGTTTTACTTGCTGAAAAATGTTGGCTTTGTGTACAGATGACTTGTGTACGTAGCCCAACCTGCCATTCATTTTTCAAGTGCTGTGGAAAACTAATTTTCCTAGTGCTTATTTTTCCCTCCCAGACTGTAAAGGCTTTGGGTGTAAATGTGTCCTCAGCATTCTGCTGGCCAATTAATGGATATATTTCTCACAGCTCTATTCAGACCAATATAACTTTTGTACTATTCAAGATTATAAATGTCTCTCTTTTGTACCACAAATCATTACAGAAAGATTTGGCAGGATAGACTGGGACAGACCTATACCTTTATCTCTTAAATCACAAGCAGCATTACTTCCATTGTATAGCAGTTGGCCTGAAAAACTCAAATGAGGAGAGTTCAATATAATTATTAATGCCACTGATATGCCTTGTCTCACCCTCAGAAGCAACATTATTATCTTTTTCATTATCTAATGCGGAAACATCACCAGTGCTCTTATTAATAATTGCTGCTGTGATAGAACAACAGTATTTGCCTTTTGGAGCTTTATTTTTTTGTGGGGAATTTTTTGTTTGTTGGGTTTAGTTTTTGAAGGATGATTATTAGGAAAACAAGAACTGAAGTCTCAACAGTTATCTCTGAAATGATACAATAAGAGAACTGTAACTTGGAAAGTAAACAGAGCAAAGTGATCTGTGTACCAGTGTTCTCTGGGTCTGATTCCTCTCTCACATTGGAGTAACTTCTGGAGTAATTGTACTGAACTCAATGAAAGTAAATAAGTATAAAGCCACTACAAGGAAAATTGGAATCAGGTCCTCTAAGACTAATCCTCAGCACCCTCTTTTCCCACACAACTGAATAGAGAGTTAGGACACTCAAAGGATGAATTTCTTACCTTGTAGGATCAGGCTTTATATTTCTAAATCAGAGCTAAATATTTCCTAGTTAGATGGTATTGTGTGAGTGTCTTCTACAAACAAGTTTAAAGAGAAGAGGGTCTGCTTTTATTTAAATGCAGTTTGAATTTGTATTACTACAATTTGAGACTTCTGGTATGAGGCCTACCCAAAGAAGAGTGACGCTGACCAGACACAGGGTAGCACAGGGATTCAGATAGGTTGCCCAAAGAATAGCACAGATCAAAGCAAGCAATTTATAATGATTTATAATCTTCATATATTATCCAGAGAACAGACTGAAAGTCAATTTAGCCTTGGGAGCTGCTGTGTACTTCAACTTCCATTGAATTCAAGGGGAGTGGAAGATGCTAGGACTGCATAGATTCTAAAATAAATACTTTAGGATTTACAGATATTGCCCATAGCACTGATTGACTCTGACCTGACAAAAACAGTTTATGATTTACAGTAGTAGATTTTTTTTCTAAGCAAGCAAACAAGTGATGTGAATAATTAATTAGGTTAATTAATGGTCCTGTGTGTTGTTAATTAATGGTCCCGATGCCTTGTGCTGGGCTCTCAGCTAGCTGAGTATTTCTCTATTCAGATCTTCCTAGGCTTAGAGATTTTGCAGGGGCTGTTTTCTGCTTATTTTTCCAAACCCCAAAACTTCCTAAGCAGAAAAAAAATCTTAACATAATGTGGTGAATTAGAGAGTTATCTGCATTATTCTTTATGAATATCATATATGGCTCAATTTACCTGCTTGATACAAGCCTGCCTGTCTGCCTGGCGTTAAACTGAAGGAGGCTGTTAGGCAGAGAAACAAACAAGAAACAAAACAATGGTGAAGATAAGATATGTGGGGGTAAACTATTTCAAGGGAGTTAAGATACCAATGCTGGCCCATTAATTTGAAGATGCTATTTTCAAGGTGCCAGACAGAATTATACAGCTGATTTGCCAAAGGTGAAAGACAAGATATCAAAAATACCATAAACAGTTTTTAAAAAACTCCAGGAAAAAAGAAGAGGGTTGAGCAGCCAGAGGTAGTGGCTGGAAGGGCATCTCTGACTGAGTGCAGGCTTCAGGAGCTGACTGTCCCTCCCAGCCAGAGATAGAAGCAACTGGATCTGTGGAACTCACCAAAGCTTGTAAGGAAAGATTAAAACTTAGGGAAACATTCATAGAGGCATTTATTATTATATCCCTTTGTTCCGCATGTTATGTATCTTTCAGTGAATAAACAATGCTTTGTTTTTAAATAAGCTGTTTTTGAGTCTTTTTAATCAATTGCTGTCATAGGCCTCTGGATAGGCTTACAGGCACCAAATGCAGCGGGGCCTGTCATGTTAACACAACTGGTAGACAAGGGGCTGTAGCAGCCCAGAAACTCAGCCTCATAGGGGTAGGACCTCATGATTCCACCCGCAGAAAGGTTACGGTAGCAAAATCTCTCATCTCAAGGGTGCATTTGAGAGTGACTGTAACAGGGTCTACAGCACAACTTGCTCTATAACCATGACTGTATAGTGGGAGTAGAGGGCATTGTTGCTGAGTGGTTGTCTGAAGTGGGGTGAATGCTGCAGTTCCACTCTGGGGAAAGTGCAGACAGAGGCTTGTCACTTGAAAAGAATGCACACAGTGAGGCTGAGGGAGAGATCACAGGTGTAATTTGCCCCTACACCAGGACATATAATATTTTAAAAGGCTAATTTTTAAGCTTCTTTCTGACTGCAGGCTTACCTCCTTCAAAGCTTTCATGCTCTGTGAATGCTGTTTCGGTCTCCACACACTTCTAAGTGCCTCAGTTATAACTAGCAAGTCCGCATTTCCGCCCACTACCTGGCTGCATGGATGGCTGTCCTGCCTGCATTGAGATGCATCTATTCTACACTACACTGATGATGCATTGAAAGCTTTGATGAATCCCTCATGCCCTAGCAGCTTCTGCTATGCTTGTTGAAAAGCAAACTGTAAAGTCTACATGTACTCATTATGTCTTACCACTATTTGTTTCACTAATTATATAAGAGATTATATGTATAATTGTCATATAATTGTCACTTAATCCCTTTTTACAGATTCCTGATGACTCAAAACTGTTTTGGTTAATAAAAAACTAAGGAGGATTGCAAGAAACTACAGATGGATTTAAACACTATGGGGATCAGACATCATGATGCAATTTAACATGGATAAATTAAGGAAATTCACATTAGCAAAAATTATCTAAACTGCTCATATTCACTGATTAGCTCTGAATTTGTAGTATACTCTAAAGGGGGGAAAAAATCAAGTAGCAACTAATATCACAAATTGTGAGATTACCAGACAGAGAATGCCTTAGAGAAACTGCTTGATGAGGAGAAAATGAACTAAATTTAGAGAGGTATTTAAAGGTGACCTGCAAGGTATTTTTTTAAGAAAACAGAAAATTTAAAATTATGTCCTGGATGTCCCAACTAGCCATGCTGAGATGGCACAAGGCAACTATATTTGCTGTGGTAAATATATAAAGCTAGAAGATGTGTGGAAATAAGTTACATCACACTTAGGAATCTACTTTAAGGAGAGGAAAACATAAAACTGTTATGAGGAGACTGCTCCAGATTCATAATATTGGCATGCACTTAAGCAGGGAATTTAGACACTAGATAACATTCTTGAAGAGGAGTTCACAGCACTGATTTTTCTTAAAAGCTGAATGTTGCTGAGTGTTTTACAATACAGGCTATGCTACAGTAACCCAGCTTTGCTCTCAGACAAATATATACCTGTATTCACATGTTCAAAAGAATTCCACCTTTGGTGTTAATAAACCAAATTCCCCAAAACAAACAACATACTGTTCTTTTGGTCCTCTGAAGCCTATTTCCCCCCTGCTCAGCCCCACTCCCAAATACAACACTTCCAGGGTTCTTTACAGCCCTTCTTCTAGAGGATACACCTAATACTTTTTATCCCTTGGCATAGGGTTTCCTCGCTCCTCCTACAGGCTTGCCTAGAGCCCTAGATCCTAGCTGGCAAGCTTTTCCAGCCTTGCTCCACTTGCAAAAGAGCCTTTCTCCAGGTTTCTCCTCTTCTGATAGAGATATAGGCTTGCCTTTTATGTAGTCATGTCACAGGGTGTGACTACACCACAACTGGGAGGTGTGATTGCAGCATCTCTGCCTATCTTCGCTAGCTTTCATTGAGCTTAAAGGGGCAGAATCTTGGAACAGGACTAGATGACCTTGGACCACAAGTATCCTTATTGTATTTCTGTCTTTATAAAAATATAAAAGCATCACCTGCAATCATCACAATTTTTAAATGTATATTGCCTCATATCTCCTTTTTACCTAGTGATGCTACAAAAGATTTAAGATGTACGAGCTCACAGTCTAGTCCAAATATATTAGCTTACAGCCAACCAATAAACAAACAAATAAATAAATAAAAATGATGCAGAGGTAGGGATAAGAGAGCGAATATCTGAGTAAATTTGAATCTACCTGATGTTTATAAATTCAAAACATACTCATGGAATGGAACATTTTGAAAAGTTTTATGTTCTGCAAATGCAGCTCCTTTATATTCTGGACACAACACAACCCCTAAAGAACACAGTCAGTATGTTTTGTGACAAATACCCTCATGCTTGTGCTTTGAACATGCTCAGATATTTCTCTGCCTAAGGCAAGAAGCATTCCCATGGGAACATAACATAACATGGTGATGCATCAGGAAGAAGAGAAAAGAAGACAATGAGAGACAGAAAGGACTTGGAGGCAAGAGAAAAAAATATATGGAAGAAGTTGGTTCTAATTTTTTCAATTTAGACATAATTTATTTTAAAGAATGCTCCAGAAACTGTATGTCATTCCATTGGCCAGGGGCGGCTCTAGGGATTTTGCCGCCCCAAGCACAGCAGGCAGGCTGCCTCCGGCGGTTTGCCTGCGCACGGTCCGTTGGTCCCGCAGCTTCGGCGGACCACCGAAGCCGCGGGACCAGCGGACCCTCCGTAGGCACGCCTGCGGGAGGTCCTCCGAAGCCGCCGGGACCAGCGGACCCTCCGTAGGCCCCCCTGCGGGAGGTCCTCCAAAGCTGCCGGGACCAGTGGACCCTCCGTAGGCACGCCTGTGGGAGGTCCTCCGAAGCCGCTGGGACCAGCAGCCCCTCCACAGGCAAGCCGCCGAGGGCAGTCTGCCTGCCGCCCTCGCGGCGCCGGCAGAGCGCCCCCTGCGGCTTGCCGACCCAAGCACGCGCTTGGTGTGCTGGGGCCTGGAGCCGCCCCTGCCATTGGCGTAATGTAGCTCTAAATCTAGCAGTTCTAGCCTATAGAGACGCTCCCTTGCAGAGGGAGATCCTCAGGACCTTTAGAGGGCGGTTAGCCTCCATAGACGCTCCTATGGCACCCTCACCCCATGTGCTGGTGTAGAAGGCTTGGCCAAGGAAAATGGGGTTTGCTTGGGCTCCCAGATGCCCGTAAGATCCCCACCTTCTCAAACAGTTCTTTTGAGCTTTTGGCAGGCTCAGCATTGGGAGAGTGCAAAAAGTACTCCTGGGGGACAGGAGAGGATATGGCCCTAGAACTTCACAAAATGATCTACAATTATTTAGAACTTACAATTTTTGAAGGTTCTACCATGACAAGCAGAAGGATGATGTGCTGGGTACCCAGCACTTTAACTTTCACTTCAGTCCCTTTCCTCAGGTTGCCAGAAGATTATGATTGTACAATTCCTGCTGGAGTCAATGGACTGCAATGGGATATGTTCAAAATATATATTAGATCTGAAGAAAATGAAATAATAGTGAGTTCTCTTGTAATATTCAGAAATTGAACATGAGAGATACAGGTTTACTTCCATTGCTCCCATATAGTCTGATCCTACACCCAATGTAGTAAATGGAATGACTTCAAGGGGCTTTGAATCAAGCCTTTAAGCAATCAGAATGTAAGTTTGTAAGTCATGGTGGTCATTAGCATACTGGCAGTAGACAATGGAAATAAGTGATAATGATTGTACAATGGAACTCTACATGGGAATTAGGGTTGGCAACTTTCTAACACCCTAGCCCCGCTCCTGCTCCGAGGCCCCGCCCCTTCTCTGAAGCCCCACCTCCACTCACTCCAGCCCCCTCCCTCCATTGCTCACTCTCCCCCAACGTCACTCAAACTGGGCTGGGGTAGGGGGCTGGGGTGCAGGAGGGGATGAGGGCTCCAGCAGGGGATGAGGGGTCTGGGGTGGGCCAGAAATGAGGGGTTCAGGGTGCAGGAGGGGGCTCCGGGCTGGGGCAGGGATGCAGGAGGGGGTAAGGGCTACGGCTGGGGGTGCAGCTCTGAGGTGGGACTGGGGATGAGGAGTTTGAGATACAGGAGGGGGCTCCGGGCTGAGGCCAAGTGGTTTAGAGTGCTGGAGGGGGCTCAGGGCTGGGATAGTGGGATGGGTATGGGAGGGGTGCAAGGTGGAGTGGTGGTGGTGCATAGTCTGGGAGGGAGTTAGGGTGCAGGAGGGGGTTCCGATTTGGAGCAGGGGGTTCAGGGTGCAGGCTCCACCCAGGCAGCGCTTACCTCAGGTGGCTCCAGGCTGGTAGCGTATCAGGGTTAAGGCAGGTTCCCTGGCTGCCCCAGCTTCACACTTCTCCCAAAAGCGGCCGGCATCTGCGGCCCCTAGATGGAGGTGCGCTGCCTGCACCTGCAAGCACCACCCCCGGAGCTCCCATTGGCCATAGTTCCCAGTCAATGGGAGCCGCAGAGATGGCGCTGGGGGTGGGGGCAGCATGAAGAGCTTCCCTGATTGCCCCTGCACCTAGAGGCCAGACATGCTGGCCGCTTCCAAGGAGCTGCGCAGAGCAGGGCTTTGGAGCAGAGCCCGGAGCTTGAGTGCGGAGCAGTTCCGGAGCAGTGGAGCTGCAGATTTTTGCCTGGGCTGGAGCGGAACCAGAGCACAGCTCCAAAGCCCTGGCGCCAGTCAGCAGTCCTGACTGGAGCTGCCACGGTCCCTTTTCGACTGGGTATTCTGGTCGAAAACCGGACGCCTGGCAACCTTGATGGGAATAGAGGCCTATATGGATCAGATTGCTATCACAACTGATCAACGATTGGGGCCCTAAGGTACTACCCTATTACTACCACCATGTTATGGGATGTATAGAGCCCATGCGGGCCTGGCAACCAAGGAGTTAATGCAGGAACTGCCAGCCAGTGATGATTAGCAGCCTAACAGCAGCTGAGAGAATAAAAGAGCTGAGACTAGAGGAGCAGGGTAGCCACCCCAGGTGCAAGGAGACCAGAGAAAGACAGTCCTGCCAGCAAGTTGGTGAGAAACTGCCCAGAGTGGTGACAACCCAAATAATTGATGACCAGAGCCACAGGCTGCAGAAGTCTACAGAACCAAGGGAGATAGGAAAGAGCTCAAGTTACAGCAGAAGAATTATTGAGCACTGATTCTGCCTGCCTGGGTTAAGGGCCCTGTGCAGGAACCAGTGCAGTGGGTGGGCCTGGGTTCCCCTACCTACTCCTTAGCTGAGACTTGAAGCCTAGAACCTCTTTGGTTCTTGGCTTCTTGAGGACAAGGACCAGATAACCCCCACCAAACATAAGGGGAAACCTGTACACCCCAATGAGACAGTTGGGACGCATCAGTTGGAAGTAACAGAGGAGGAGAAGGACCTCGGAGTATTGGTTGATCACAGGATGACTATGAGATGCCAATGTGATATGGCCATGAAAAAAGCTAATGCGGTCTTGGGATGCATCAGGCAAGGTATTTCCAGTAGAGATAAGGAGGTGTTAGTACCGTTATACAAGGCATTGGTAAGACCTCATCTGGAATACTGTGTGCAGTTCTGGTCTCCCATATTTAAGAAGGATGAATTCAAACTGGAACAGGTACAGAGAAGGGCTACTAGGATGATCCGAGGAATGGAAAACCTGTCTTATGAAAGGAGACAAAGAGCTTGGCTTGTTTAGCCTAACCAAAATAAGGCTGAAGGGAGATATGATTGCTCTCTATAAACAGGGGCGGCTCTAGGAATTTCGCCGCCCCAAGCACGGCGGCACGCCGCAGGGGGCGCTCTGGAGGTTGCCGGTCCCGCGGCTCCAGTGGACCTCCTGCAGACGTGCCTGCGGGAGGTCCACCGGAGCCGCCTGCCGCCCTCCCGGCGACAGGCAGAGCGCCCCCCGCGGCATGCCGCCCCAAGCACGCGCTTGGCGCGCTGGGGTCTGGAGCCGGCCCTGTCTATAAATATACCAGAGGGATAAATACCAGGGAGGGAGAAGAATTATTTAAGCTTAGTACCAATATGGAAACAAGAACAAATGGATATAAACTGGCCATCAGGAAGTTTAGACTTGAAATTAGATGGAGGTTTCTAACCATCAGAGGAGTGAAGTTCTGGAACAGCCTTCCAAGGGAAGCAGTGGGGGCAAAAGACATATCTGGCTTCAAGACTGAGCTTGATAAGTTTATGGAGGAGATAGTATGATGGGATAGCCTAATTTTGGCAATTAATTGATCTTTGACTATTATCGGTAAATATGCCCAATGGCCTGTGATGGGATGTTAGATGGGGTGGGATCTGAGTTACTACAGAGAATTCTTTCCTGGGTGTCTGGCTGGTAAGTCTTGCCCACATGCTCAGGGTTTAACTGATCACCATATTTGGGGTTAGGAAGGAATTTTCCTCCAGGACAGATTGGCAGAGGCCCTGGGGGGTTTTCGCCTTCCTCTGCAGCGTGGGGCAAGGGTCACTTGTTGGAGGATTCTCTGCACCTTGAAGTCTTTAAACCCCAATTTGAGGACTTCAATAGCTCAGGCATAGGTTAGGGATTTGATACAGGAGTGGGTGGGTGAGATTCTGCGGCCTGCGTTGTGCAGGAGGTCAGACTAGATTATCATAATGGTCCCTTCTGACCTTAAAGTCTATGATTCTATGACAGAAATTAACATCTTTGCGTCCAGAATAGGACTATAAAGACTCAGACAAGAAGGGCAGACTGATGGTCTCCCAAACATGACCAGACTCTGTGCAATGCACTGTCTGACTAAAAGGAAGATCTGTTGCATTGGAGCACCAATAATAATTATTATTAATAATAAATTAGGGCCTAAATGTTCAAAGTTTTGTTTGTACTGTTGACAGCCAATAAACAGGCTGAAAAACAATTTAAAACACAGAATTTAGAGGAAATGCTCTGTACAAGAAAGCAAGGTATATGGTACCAGAAATTGCTGTCCACTGATAGCTAAGAGAAATAAATACTTCTACATCTAAAGAACTGCTCTATCCCATAATTCCAAAAGTGAGACTATTTGTCATAAATTAGATTGCCAGGGACTATGTTGTCTTATGTATTTGTACAGCATGCAGTACCATGCAGCTCCAATATGACTGGGGTCTTTACAAGTCACTATAATAAAAATAAAATATTAATGAACTAATTACTATTATCCCTGAAAAGAAAACATAACTGCATAACTAGAGAAAGCAGGATGATGAGACAAAGACAATATCTTTGGACACATGCAAGATAGCCAAACAGGTCTCCTAACATACCCATTAAGTTCAATCAGCAAATCATTCCCAACTGAAATGTGGTTCTAATGGCTGGACAGATGACCATCTGCTACTTTTAATGGAAGTAATACTGTCTTTTGCCAGATGTGACTGAAATCTATTCCTTTTTCTTGACTATTAAGGTGGCCCATCCTCCAAATTGCTTCCATGGAAAAATTGTGTTATGAGAGTTTGTATTTGGTTGGTGAGTCAGGATAGAAGGCTGCTATAGCTGCACTCTCTCTGAAGAGACAAATGTACTTCATAGCCACTATACAGTTTTATATTCCCCCTTCCCCCAATTCCATTGTACTCATCCCCATACCATACAGTAGTTTCCCAGTACAAACTTGGTTAATAATTTATTTGAAACTTGTGAGCAGTGAGAACCTTGCTTTCACTCTCTCCTTGTTGCTTTGTGTCCAAAACAGCAGAAGGTCGAAGTATGCTACAGAACTTTTAAAGTCTGGCAGCAGGGTCCCTATGGAAAGGACTGCATGGCAAGCAGTGTGCAACTGATTTATTTTCCAACTTGCCAAACTTTAACTATCTGTTTAGACAAAGCCCTTAAATTCATTCATGCATTTTTTTTAAAAAATCAGAACTTTCCTTAAAACAAATTAGAAAGAATTAGAATCTTATTCTACCTGCATCCTCACACTGTTAAAAGTATGTAGCTTCTTGCTTGATTTTCTTTTGTCTTTGACATATTTGAGATACATTTAAAAAATTCAAATGATTTACTCTTCTTTATAATTAGGTATGCTTATTATAATAGCTTTTATATTACACTGCAGTTTTCCTCTAATGGTACAGAGGCAACAAAATCTTTTTGCAACAGATGGGAAATTGGTAGACTTGATTGGTGCGCATTCATCCGAAATAATTTAAAATAGTCTATAGAAAAAATTTACTTGTAATAACTTCTAAACTTTCCTATATTTCTCACCCGCCCTCCTCTCAGCATTTTGGCTTAGTACCTCAGAGGAAAAAATACCGTGGGCCTGATTCTGGTGTCACTTAACTGTTACTGACTTGTGTTGGTGTAAGTTATTGAAGTTACCCTGATGTAAAAATGGTGTCAATGAGATCAGGAACAGAGTGTATTTCAGGTCCTAGAGGGGCTACTCAGGGGCGGCTCTACAGTTTTGGCCGCCCCAAGCAGTCATGCACGGGAGGCACCCCGGAGCCGCGGGAGCAGCGGACCTCCCGCGGGCATGACTGCAGAGGGTCCCGGCTGGACCCCCCGCGGCTGCGGACGGTTCGCGGATCCCGCGGCTCCGCTTGAGCTGCCGCAGTCATGCCTGCGGGAGGTCCAGCCGAGCCGCGGGACAAGCGCCCCCTCCGCAGTCATGCCTGCGGCAGGTCCGGTCGTCCCGGGGCTCCGGTGGACCTCCCGCAGGCATGACTGCGGCAGGTCCGCCGGCGCAGCCTGCCGCCCCCTAGATTTGGCCGCCCTAGGCACCAGCTTGTTTTGCTGGTGCCTAGAGCCGCCCCTGGGGCTACTATCTCTGTTAAAAAGCGTTCTTTATATTATCAAATCATCATGCTGTTCTATAATTTGTTTCCTTTAATAGAGAGTAGCAAATTAATCTTATCTGCATGTAGGTGAAAACAAAAAAAATATATGATTAAAAATTGCTATTGTTGCATGGTATGCAAGAATGAGACTGCTGTACATTCCAGCTCATCTTCCATATTAATAAGTAAGGAATGATGTGTCTTGAGTAGTACTTCTCTAGTGTCAAATTTTTGTTTAAGCAAGCAAAAAAGAGGACATAGGAGAGGGAAAATAAGAAAAAGAATACCCTCTGAGGTGAGCTGCAAAGGTAGCTTTCTGTTCCACTTTGCATGTGAAAAGATCTAACTCCTGCATCTTCAGTCTTCAAATTTCCAGTTTTCAAACCATTCCTCATACTACCAGTGCCTGACTCAATCTTCAGCATCTTTCAGCATATTGACCTTACACATCCCCAGCCATTCATTATGGAATAAATGGAAAGTCAATTTTTTGGTCTCATTTATCTTGGTAAGTAATGAGGAAGGCACAGTCAAGAAAAGAAATAAAAACAAGATTTCTCACCTATATACATACTTTTTTAATTTCAGTAAATGGATACCTAAATTCCTTGTGGTTCAGATCACAAAAGCACTATTTTGTTATACACAGTTTAGCCAGTGACAAGTATAGCCGGAGATCCAAATGGTGATTAATATAGTTTTAACAGTGAAAAATCAAATGGTTTTATAATATTTTTAAGCTAGAACTGTCCTTACAACAAATTTAAAAGTCTCCTATGTGCCTCTACATTCAAATGGCATCTGCATGCCATGAATTCTTCCTTACTTCACGGAGAGCCTTCTGCTAGGAAGCATCATTAAAATGTCTGTTTCACAGAGACCATATATAACTATGTGGATAGTGAAAGAGTTACAAATACTTTTAAAAACTGTTTTGATATTTATAGAGTTCTCATTTAGAAATAATCAGTATGTATTAACTAGGGATGGGCCTGACTAACCCCACTCCTGAAATTTGAGAGTATGGAGAAGTAGGGTTGCCAACTTTCTAATTCCAGAAAACCGAACACCCCTGCCCTGCCCCTTCCCTGAGGCCCAGCCCTGTCCCCCGCTCACTCCATCCTCCCTCCCTCCAACACTTGGTCACCCTAGCTGCAGGAGACTTCCTGTGCCTATGGGTCCCTCGCCCAAGGGGCTGCAGTGCTGCAGGCATGAAGGTTGGGCCCCAGAGTGACGGGGCTGGAGGCTTGCTACCTGGCACTGAGGGGGCTCTGCTCTGCCTGCACCCCGGGCTGCTGGCTGAATTTTATTGTCTGGTTGTATTGCCTTTTAATTTTCTCTCTCTTAAGTCCTCCTGGGCACCATCATAATCACTCTTCCTGGGGCTGCCTAAGTCACCCAGATGGGAAGGGAGGAGGGTGGGTTGGAGGGGAAAAGATTGGGGGGGGGGGACATGGAGGAGAGAGGATGGGGAAGGAAAGAGGCCAAGGACAAGAACAAGGTGGGGGTGAGAGGGGACAGTGAAGGAGAGAGGAGCAGGTATGGGTGGTATGTGGGGTGGATGGGGATGCAGGGGAAGGCAGAAGGCTACAGGTGCATGAGGATGTTGGGGGCACAGAGGTGTATAGGACAAAATGGGAGTACAGCAGTATATGGAAGTGAATTGGCTGCAGGGCTGTGGGAGGTGATGGACATGGGGGTGGCGGTTCTGGGAGGTGGAGTGGATGGGTGAGAGAGCACTGTAAGGGGTACAGGGCTGGGATGGGTAGGTGTGGGGGCCAGGGCGGAATGGGATAGGGGAGAGATGCAGTGAGGGGGATGGCAGTGCGGGGGAGGTTGGGATGGGGAGGGATGCAGTGATGGGGGTACAGGGCTGTGGGGGAGGGGTTGCCCAGAGTGCAGGGCTGCTGGGGCAGCAGCAGACTCAGGAGGATTGTCCCGGGCCTGGAAGGTGATGCTGCCAGGGCAGAGGCAGAGCTCGGATGGTGCTGCCGGTCTGGGCCCGCCCCCGACTCCCCTAGGAGGCCGGGCCAGGCTGGATGCTGGATTCGTCTCATTCTCCTCTCCTCCCCTCCAGCAGCTCCATTCCCAGCATTTGGAGATGGGGATACCTCGAACTCCTGGACGCCAGCGATGGGGTGACAGATAGAGCCTAGCCACAGGAGGAGCGCGAGGAGGAGAAGAGGGCCGGCAGCAGAGGGAGAGGCACGCGCACAATCCCTCAACAGCTGCCTGCTGAGCGCTCGCAAGTTGCTATAGTTTGTCCCTGGCCCTGACCTGGCCAATGGAAGCTGTGCCTGTGGGCAGGGCAGCACACGTACCCCCCTGGCCACACCTAAGCCTCAAAGCTGGACATGCTGGCTGCTTCCTGTGAGCCGGGCAGCATGGAGGGTAGCAGGGAGCCTGCCAGTCCCGCTGCACGGTGCCACCAACCAGACAGTAAACGGCCCAGTCAGCAGTGCTGACCAGAGCTACCAGAATCCCTTTTTGACCAGGTGTTCTGATTGAAAACCGGACACCTCGTCACTCTATGGGGAAGGGACAAATACAATTATATTTACTATTTATAGGTATCTCTAAAATTATCATCATTATAATGTCAGTCAAGATTTCTGTCATTTCAGTTTAAAAATCTCATCATGGTTGCCAAACTAGATCTTTACGGTATGTCTACAAGCAAAGAAAAACCTGTGGCTGACCCAGGCCAGTTGACTCAGGCTCAGGCTATGTGGCTGTTTCATTGCTGTGTAGACTTCCAGGCTTATACTCTAGGATGGGATGGGAGGGTGTCAAAGTTCCAACTCCAGCATGAGCCCAAACTCTGGGATCCTTCCACCCCATCCTAGAGTGTAAGCCTGGAAGTCTACACAGCACTGAAACAGCCACATAGCCTGAGTTCAAGTCGGCTGGCACAGATCAGCAGTGGGGTTTCTTTGCTGTGTAGACATACTATTAGGCTAAAGCAAAGGCTGTTGAGGCTACTAAACACCGCTCAGGTTCAGGCCACAAAGGCTTCAAATGATTCACTAGTCTGTTTGACAACTTTTCCTCCCTCTGCTTTCTCTTAGATTGCAGAATCCTGAAATACATAGCTGCTTTTAGAAAACCATGGCACCTTCTTTAATACTGTCTTCTAAAAATGAAAAATGGCTTAATTGCACAACTTACAAAAAGTGCATAATTTACTGAAAGTTCATAAGCCATTCTCATCATATAAACATCCTCTGTTTTGCACTCAGGGTGCATAAAAGATGCATAAGCCCTCAGTGGCTGTGTGCACTCATTAGACAACATAATACTCATCAGACATCTCGTGCAACTAGAAACCTCAGCTGGATTTCTAGTGCGAACACCCAATACCACTAAATGAGAAACCAATACAGCTTGATAGAATTTTGCAAAACAAGTGCTGTATCCACTCCTGCCCCCACACACCTAATTTAGCGCCAAGTTAGATGTACCACCCTATTGCAGAATGTCTCACCCAGAGCTGCAACTGAGAACACACTGTACAAGGGAGCTAAAATGTCAGCTTAGCCAGCTATTTGATTGCATGCACTATAGAAGGACAGAGCTCAATTTCCTGTGCAGCATATAAGGCATTCTTGAGAGACCACACTGTGTTATATTTTGAATAGATATTTTCACTTACTAGGATTTATAATAATTCTACAATTTAAAATGGGAATATTCATAATTTGTAATGCCAGTATCATACTGTCCATCTCAAGAAGTTAAATCCTTCTGGAAAACAAGAAAGCCAAAAACAGTATATTAAAAATATAGCCAGGAAAGTAAAATCAGTGCTCCACCAGAGGCTGTTACTCTAGAACAGTGTTTCTCAACCTGGGGGTTGTGAGACAGGATTGGGGCAGTCGCAAGCAAGGCTGGTGTTAGGGGGTAGCAAGCAGGGCAATTGCAGGACGTCACAGGGGGCCCCGCAAAGCTAAGCTACATGCTTCAGCCTTGGGCAGTGGGGCCCGGGGCTGAAGCTGAAACTTGAGCCCTGATGCCTGGGGCTGAAGCATGTAATTTAGCTTTGCAGGGCTCATTGTGGTGTGGGGCCCCCGGCAATTGCCCTGCTTGCTACCCCCTAACGCTGGCCCTGATATTTGCGTAGGTTTGAAATACAGGCGAGTCTCATCTTACGCGCATTTAACATGCGCAAACTCAGCTTTGTGTGGTCGGCAAAAAACAAAACAAAAACAAAAAAAGAGAGAAAAATAACAATTTAAATACTGTACCTGTAGTGTGAGTGATTCCACCTGCCATTACACTCAATGTAATTTTGACTATACACAATTTTCGCTTTACGCGCTGACAGCGGAACTGTAACCCCAGCGTAAGATGAGACTCGCCTGTATCAGTTTATTAATGCTGGTGGGCCAGTATTTTTAATAATTTACTTAATGATATTTAAGGTAGGGTGTTGCAATTTTTTCAAGTCTCAGTATATGGGGGTCACCATTTTTTTTTAAGTCCAAGGGGGGTCACCAGCACAAAAAGACTGAGAAACACTGCTCGAGAATATAATTTGTCAGATGGAGTGTGTGAAAGCCTCTGGTTTCATCTCACATACATTTTTTTAGTCCACACTGCAAGATTTTTTTTTCCAGGGTAAGCAAGGGGTGAACCCCAAAATTTAAGGTTCAAATCTATTGGAATCCCCATAAAACTTACCATTTCACCCCTCTCCTTCCTCTAAACAGCAACAAACTCTCTCAACAGGCTCAACTACCGACTCCAATTTCCTTCTCCATTTTTCTTGGGACTTCCTGTGACTTGCATTTCTGCTCTTTGAAGCTTCCTGAGGAAACCCCTTGTTCCCCTCCATCCAGTCCCTGAAAGGAATCTTCTAGAAGATGGTAGGCCTGCTTGCCCCCTTTCTGTAGCAGCATAGTAAAGCTTCCTCCTACTTCATAGTGAGCACACAACTTGGAACACCATGGACTGGGGAGCCTGGAGCAACTAGGAAAATCAGAGTTTCCATAGCAACCGCTCAGGGCCCACTATCAGTATGGAACAAGTAACACCTGGAGCTGGAGGCTTTCCTGCCCTCCTGCTACCGGAGTGGGGGGAAGGGAGGAAGCTTTGTATTATTGTAATCCCCAAAATTCAAAAATCATGAGTAAGACCCCCAAACAATTAGGAGACTGTCCCCCCACACCGCAAGACTTTTAAAAGGAGATTATATAATGTTTTTGATAGGTTTTCTCATTTCTGAACACCCCCTGCCCACCTCCAGTAAATGTGACAATTACAGTGCTGGCAAACCTCAGAGATGGATAGTGAGTAATGCTCCTGCTGCAGGAGATCGTGCTATTAGACCCACTTGAGAACAAATTACAGATTTGTCTAAAGTGGTGCCTGATGGTGCAGAGATTCCACCTTCTTTCCAAACCCCAAAATTCTGATTACCGTATATACTCGTTCATAAGCTGATTTTTTTTAGTAAAAAAGGGAAGCATCAGAGAAGGGAGTCGGCTTATGAACGGGTATAGAGAGGGAAAGGTGGGACACAGCCCCTCCCCCCAACAGAGGCAGCAAGGAGAGGCAGCAGAGCCAGAAGGGAAGAGGCTGGGCCAGAGTCTCTCAGCTTCTGGCCACACTGCTCTTCTCCCAGCCTCCGAAGCAGCTGCAGCTCCGGGGCTGGCAGGCTGCAGCCGTGCCCCTGGGCCCCACACACCAGAGCAGGCTATGGTCGTGCCGCCTGGCCCGCTGGAGCAGGCTGCGGCCGTGCTGCCCAGCCCAGCCCGCTGGAACATGCTGCAGCTGCGCCACCCGGTCTGGCCCGCCAGAGCAGGCTGTGGCCGTGCTGCCCAGCCTGCTGGAGAAGCTCCAGCCAGGCCAGAGACATCCTCCCCTGGCAGTCCCCAGATAAGGTGGGAAGAGATGGGATGGAGAGAGTGTGGGGTCCCAGGCTAGGGGTGGGGACATGTGGGGGGTGGTCACAGGGGTTACTCCTCTGACTCCCAGATTCCCCCCAAAAAATTTACCCACCAGTTGCTGTCTCGGCCCATCAGGGTAAGCAGCTGGCGTGCCGGGACACTTTGTTTACTTAGGTTTACCTCCGTGCCTGCGGACGGCCGGGGTAAATAAACCATCTTGGCCCACCAGCAGCTTATCCTGATGGCCTGGGAGCCAAAGTTTGCTGACCCCTGAATTATAGGATCAGTTTATGAATGGGTTATTAAAAAAATTCAATTTTTACTTACCCATCTTGGGGGGGGGGGGTCGGCTTATAAACGAACCGGCTTATGATCGAGTATATATGGTAATCAATGCTGTTCCCCCAGCCTCTCATCTTTCTGTCCCCCCAGCACATCAATTAGTTGTACACCTACCCCCTTTCTCCCCTACATAAATTAATTTTGTGTCTTCTGCCTCAGCCATCAGTATTGCCCACCCCACAGCCCCACACCTGCCCAGTGCCCCCAGCCTCCCCAATACTCCTTGTGCAGCTGTGGAAACCCACTCTATTCTCTCCGGCCTGGGGTAAGGGGCAGTTCCAGCCACAGAGTTCTTCTGCCTCTTCTTAGGCCTGCTGTTGCAGGATTAAAGGAGAAGGCTGAGGGAGGAGGAAGGAGCAAGAGAAACTGACCAATTTCCATAGGAGGAGAGAGAGAGAGAAGGGACCAAAGCTGCCCTGAGCAGCTAGACTCTTTCTGCTCCCTCCTCCCCTCTCTACCCAAAACTTCTGTCAGAGCCTGGGGGGAGAGGGAAAGGGCTCTGCCTGCTTCCCACAGCAGCCCCAGTTGGCTTCTCTTCCCCAGGAAGCAAGGAAGTGGGAAGGCAGCCAACCAGAGCTTCAAGGCATTGCAAAACCGTCCCTGGAAAGGACCAAAAATGGGATGAAACTGGGAGAGTGGTAACACTGCACCTGCAGAAGACCTTTCAAGGACTTGTTGGGGCAAAATACCTATAATCTAACCACCCTAAATTATAGGGCTAGTTCAGTCAGTGCTTCCTAATAATCTCTGGATTAGGACTGTTGTGGCCTCACCAAAATTGTAGGTCCTTTTCTTGTGGCCTTACACATGGGTGGGAGAATATTGTTGCTCCTTTTGACATGAGCAGCTAGTTGTAGTTTAGGGCCTTGGGGATGTTCCAGTTGGAAGCAGAAATTGATGGAAACTGGTATCTCCTGTAATGCTGCAGTTTTGTTTATTTACAAAGAATATACAAAGTTCTGTGTCTCTGACCGCAGAAGGAAGGAATCGAATAGCAGGACACAACTTCTTTTGCTCACAGCACCAAGAACACTCTTTTCAGCCTGCACTCTGGTCCAAAAAGCCCTCCCCAAGGTTTCTTCCAGGGTCAGCCACTGTGCTTTCACAGCTTCTCCGTTAGGTTGGCTCCCTCTCTCTCTTAGGCTATGGCTACACTAGAGAGTTTAGAGTGGCACAGTTGCAGCAGAGCAGCTATAATGCTGTAAGCTCTCTAAGGGCTAGTCTACACTGACAACACTAAAACGCTGCCATGGCAGCACTTCAACATGGTTTGTGTGGTCGTGGCACAGTGCTGGGACTTCCACGAGAGGCACGGCTCCCAGCGCTGGTGCACTGTTTACACTGGCGCTTTACAGCACTGAAACTTGCAGTGCTCAGGGGGGTATTTTTTCACACCCCTGAGCAAGAAAGTTGCAGCGCCATAAATTGCCAGTGTAGACAAGCCCTAATATAGCCACTCTAAGCCAACAGGAGAGAGCTCTCCCATCATCTTAATTACTCCAGCCCCCACAAGGGGCAGTAGGTACGTTGGCAGGAGAAGTTCTTCCACCAACATAGCGCTGTCCACCACTGTGGCTAATTCATACCCCTGAGCTACATAATTTATGTTTACTTAAGCTGTAGTGTAGCCATAGCCTTAGTCTTTTTTGTCTGTTCTCAGTTTCTTTGTGGTCTGCCTCCCACACCCATCTCTCTCTCACACACACAATACTCAGAAAAGCTCCTGGGCAGGTTCACAACTTTCTTTTGTCTTAAGTGGGAGTTATGCTTACAGTTATGCTAACTGAAAGGTAAACTCAAACCTATCAACCTCATCCCATAGTAAGGTTTCACACAACTCAAAACACCTCCCTCCCCACTTCAGCTTTGTCTGTTATCTTGAAGACCCCTAAATAGGTAACACCAACAACCCATCTCAAACGTAAAGAAAATAAATAATTTAAGAAATTAAAAATAATACAAGATTAACTATGATCCAAGACAGTGCCTTTCTGTCAAGATGTTTTCATATCACCTACCCAAAATAATTTTTTGCCCACCCACATCTCTTTGGGGCTTTTCTCTCACTGAGTTTCCTTTCAATCAGCCCTGAAGGAACACCTGTTGTTTCTGTGGAATTTGATGGCTGAGACAGACTCTGCCCATCTTGTCCTAACTCTTAATGGGGAATTCACCTTTAACAACTCTTTCAGCCTCAACTTTCAGCTACATTCTCAGAGTTAGGGGGCAGCCAAGCTGAAATTCTGTCTCCATGATATCTTCTCATATGTATGGACAACTTTGGTTTTAGTCCTGGGACCCAATTGTATCCTCTTTACCTCTTCATTTATTTGAGTCAGTACTGTACAAGGCCAAAGATTATCCAGTTTAAGGTTCCTACTCTTCTTTCTTCTAAGATTGTGCATCCAGACCAGGTCCTCTCTTAAGTTTCCCCATATGACCTTATACAGCCTTTTTATTTCTTCAAAGGTTATCCTCAAATTTTCCCTAGAAAAGGTATGAACTTTTTCAATTTTGGATTGTAGGGTTTCCAGAGTCCAAATCATTCAAGTCCATTTGTTCCTCTTCAGGAATGCCATACAAGAGGTTTGCTGTGGTCCTCAGTTCATGCCCAAATATGAGGAATGTTGGGGTACACGCGCTCCCATTGATTATTGTTCCATAAGTCATCAAAAGGAATGGGATATGCTGGTCCCAGTCCCTTTAGTACTATTGTACCTTGTAGACCTATTCTACAAAAGTGGCCAGCTGAACCCCAAAAGTCCTCTTGAACCTTTCCAGCATGCCATCAGATTGTGACTGTACTGGGGACTTATGAGTTTCATGGATCCCTAGAATCTCACAAATCAATTGAAACACTTTTTATTCAAAGTTTCTCCCTTGCTTTGTATGTAATTTACTCATGACCCCAAATCTGGTGAAAAACTCATTCACTAGGACCTCAGCTACTGTCACAGCCTCTCAATTTCTTATTGGATAAGCCTCAGGCCATTTTATGAGTAGTTCATAGCTACCAACAAATATTGATTGCCAGCCTCTGTCTCAGGCAAGGGCCCAAGAACATCAATGGCAGTGTGTTCCATTGGGGCCACCACAAGATACTGCTGCTAAAGGGCTCTCTCATTTTAAGGGGAAGGGGTCCTTCTTTGCAACACAAGTATCACATTTCCTGCACCAATTTTATACTTCCTTTCTGCATTTTATGCAACAGAATTTCTCCCTTAGCTTGGCTAAGGCTTTTGTAACACCAAAAAAATGTCCAGTGGTTTTAAGATCATGACCCCCTACTTTTTCAGTGTATCTGGTATAACCAGCTGGTACCTGCATCAACAACCCACTGGCCTCTCCCATATCCTATATATTTCATCTTTAAACTCCAGGTTTTCCCACTGTGACCAGAAAGCTTTTACTGTGCTATTGTGAGGAGAACTCTGCTACTGCTAACAGTGCTGGTCGTAAGCCCAGATAAAAGAGGAGGGTTCTGCAGTTGGGTTTGCAACTCACTCAGGTAAAACCTTACTGCAACAGGTAGGGAGATCACTGGATCCCAGTGTTTCATAATCCCAAATTCAGAAGCCCAGTATTGGTCCTCCAAAGATCCTGCTTCAGTCTGGTGCTACAGTCGGGGTGGGGGAAATCTGGCCAACCCCCATCCCAGAAGACATCAGAGGGAGGGTTGCAGGTCACTGGGCCTCTGCTTTGAACACTTTAAAGTTAAGTGGATCTCAGAGAATGGATGGGGGCCAAAAGGAAGGTTATCTTGATTCTCAACTTGTTTATACCATAACATTTGGTCCACCTCACAACCATTTCTGTGAACCTGGGCAGGACACTGAGTCCAAACAGAAACCCAATGAAGTTCCCTGTGGTCTCAGTTTTTAGCAAACATTTTCATTGCATTACCTGGTATAAGCAAATTTTTATGGTATACACTTTTAGCCTGGAAGAAAACCATAAGATCCCCCCAAAACTAAGTTTTTTTGTTCAAATACTAGGCTTATTACCCCCCACCAACATTAAAATCAGCATAATACTGGTAGATATGTGGACAATAATAATATAATCAAATCCTGACTACAATTAAAAAAAAAACATTTTGTGGGTCTCAGTTTGTGGAACGACATATTTCCTTTCTATGTCTTTTAAGGCTATTTCAATGTGACCCTGGTACAATTGATAATGAAAGCTGGCCTGGAAGAAAATGCTTTCACTGTCTTAGCATCATAGTCAAGAAACAGCTATGCTATGGCATCTTTACCAACTAGGTTCATATATCAGCTGCTGCTTAGATTATTGAGAAGCAACAGAACAGCCCTAAGGAGCCTTCCTCCTAAGGGTTACAGATTAGTGGATTAGAGCTCTTCATTTCAAAAAGTACTTTGGAGTACAGTATGAAGGATCAAATGAAATTGAATGTGGGAAATAACAGGGCTGGAAAGACCTGAGGCATCCATTCAGAATAAACAGCTATCATTCCTCAGAGGATATAAAGGTTGTCCCTATAAGAAGCCACTATTCAATTTTAGAGAGATTAATTTATCTGGACAAATACCACACTCCTTACTCAGGTTTCAGTGAGAGTTTTGTATAAATAGAGAATAAGAACTTCAGGATTTGGCCCATAGTTTCAAATCCTCTTCCAAGTTTCAGTACCTCTTTTGGGGTTGGGGACCTCTATTAATGGAGGAGGAGAAGGGGAACGGGAGAAAACAGGTGGGGCAAATACAGTTACACCAGACTCACTCTGTGGTAACTAATCCAGCCAAGATTCAGGGTAGGGTCTATGGTACAGAAAGGACTAAAGGATCTGTGCAGTTAGGGTAACCAGATGTCCCGATTTTATAGGGACAGTCCCGATTTTGGGGTCTTTTTCTTATATAGGCTTCTATTACCCCCTGCCTCCGTCCCGATTTTTCACACTTGCTGTCTGGTCATCCTGTGTGCAGTGGGAGATCCTCCAGCCTGCCCTGTCATTTCCCTCTTGCCCCACCCCAGTCATTTTCAGCACCATAGCACCATGCAGGCGCAGGGAGGCATTGCATCCCCTGTCTGACCTGGAATTTTAACTTACAGTTCCTGTTCTCTTCCACATCCCATTTCTGCATGGTGGAACACCACCAGCTCCATTGCAGGAGTATTTTCCATTCCTACAGTACAGGCTGGTAGGATTTGTGTCTCATAATGATTAACGTAGATACTGAATCTAGATGATTTCAAAATTGTTATTAATGTATACACAATAGTTTACTAAAAGACACTGTGGAGTAAAACAAATGAAAGCAAATGGTTTGGGACAAACCTCAGTTAGGAGAATCCATTATAAATTAATATCATAACAATATTTGTTTTTAAACAGGTGCATTGTGAAACAAATATTTGTTACCACCGAGACATATACAAAATATTCATTTGGAATTTCCCGCAGTTGAAGAGCCAAGATAAAATTATTTCAGGCAAGATGTTTTTTTCTGAACAACATGCTTAAGATTAGAGAAAATGTCCATTTTAATTAAGATTTTGGCATTGGCTTTTGAACAACACAGATTTGTTAATTTTATAAAGGAAAATAAAATTATATTCTCCCTGGACTCCAGCAAATTAAATGAAAATAATATTTCCTGCAGCTAACTTGAAAAAGGATATCATTAAAGTACTCTATTGAATCTTATCTGTAGCTACCACTTAAACTTCTAGTCACGACACATTCATTCAAAACAAAGTAGCAGATTGTAATGTGGGCTGATATCTGAAGGCATTTCATGCTCATATTCATATTAAAGTCTAAATTTTACACGATCACTAGAAAGATTAGCTTTGAACTAGTTACAAAGCTGTTTTCTCTTCTTTGTTCTGTCTGAAATATTACAAGGTTGTGGAATGCTTAAATACTCCCTCTTTCCCCCTTTTTCTTCCATCTACTGTAATATACCTCAAAAACAATTTGCTAAAATAAGATACTCTACAAACTGGGAAAAAACAAGTACTGGCTCAGTAATTGTAACATGGAGGAAAAAAATCACAGATCAAACCTATCAAATTACACAGCTTTCAACTTTGCAGTCCAAAATTAGGATATTATAGTGACAATTATGTCCATCCTTATTTTGCTGCACTAGGGTTATGATTTTTCTGTGTGTATCCAATAGGATTGACACTTCAGTATGTTTTTGCTGACAAATTTGCTTTGACACTTGTCACTGCATCTTAAGCAAGTGTTGTTTCTAATCAGAACAGACAAAAGTACTGTACCATTTGATGAAAAGTACAGTTTCTAAATGCTCTGTGTAAGCCATTCTAACCTAATGCCAGATCCTTATGGATGGTAAGTACTGCTAGGAAACATTACTAGGCAGCTCTATGCATGCAGACGGTTAATTATGACCTCAGTGGAGAACAGTTCATGAGATTATGTACAGTTACTCCATGATTAACTCTGTCATTTATCTTTTCAAATGTAGCTGCAATGTTAATGCATTTGTAAAGTATCTATCCTCTGCACATCATTCAATTTTAACTTCTTGTATGCTAAAGATCTCAAAGCTGAAGTTATGTACCCTGATTGCCTTTTAAAGAAGGGAGAGGGTAGCTCATTTTCAGGTTACAGACAAGCCTTTCTCTATCTCTGGTGCTAGCTTTTAGTATTGCCTATAAAAAATTAGCCAGATCAGTGCATGCTATAGTCACCTGCTGAAATTTCAGCACCAAAATACAATCTATAATTGGTGATACAAAGGCAGAAGGTATGAAATTACAGCTCTACAGGCCCAATATTTGCAGCATGGGTGATAGAATTCTGCAGCAGTGTTCAGATGTGGCTGTCGGCAGTTGTACACCCACAGAATCTACTATTAGCAGTTAAAAAAAAAAAAAAAGCTACCTCCTGTAGCTCTGGCTTTTCACAATCCCCAGAGCCAACTAGCTCCCCCAACAGCCCCAATGAGGAGTCTGTACGACTCATGCTGTTCAGAGGGAATAAACAGGTCAATACCATCTTAATCATAGCATACTCTGGGAATTTACAGCAAGGAGAAAACTCACATGAACCAGATTAAATGCTGTGTGCTATTCTGGAGCAAAGTCATAACTTTAAAGCTATATCTAAACAACAGGGGTTATAGTGACAATGCTATGGTGCTGTAGCTATGTCAGCATAACCCCCGTTGTGAAGAAGGGGTTTTTCTGTCTCTGTAGGAAGGAACACCAGCTTCCCGAGCAATTGCAGCTAGGTCATCAGAAGCATTCTTCCATCAGCCTAGCTGTGTCTGCACTCTTACATCAGCATAGCTATGGTGCTCAGGAGTGTGGATTTTTCACACCCCTGAGTGCTGTAGCTATGTTGACTTAAGTTTAAGTGTAGACCAGGCCTTAGTTAATTTTTTTAATTAAAAATATTTTTATTTAGGGGTTTTTTTTTAAATAAGAGTTGTAGGTACAGAGTTCATGTACATTCATTACATATTGTAGGTTCATTTTTATAACAAAACAACTACAACCACAGTCCAAAAAACAGCAACACTCTCCCGAATCCCCAAAGTCACCCAACAAAGCTATTTCATACCACTACTGATTGCTCCCCCTAAAAAAACCCTGAGAGAACAAATAAGTTTTGCCATATTACTGGAATTTCAGCAGATTCAGGCTCAGATGAACCGGTGAGTGAAGTAAATTTTATAACTGCTGTCACTCTAGAGAATACCTTGTCTCCAGACTCTTTGCAATTACACTGGCAGACTATTAGCTCAAGCAATCTCACCTGATGAGAAAGCCAGTCTGTGAGGTGATCGTTTCAGATTTTAAGGTTTAAAAATAATACCTTAAATTGCATCCTGAAATGAGCAGTGAGCCAATACAGATGTAGCATATTTCTAGTAAGAAACACACTTAAGCACATGGATCTCTGCTTTCTACATGAGTGGCCTCAATGTGTAGACCTAGGTAGGCCTTATCTACCTTGCCATTTCTTTCAAGGCCTCCCACTAGGGTGACCAGATGTCCCAATTTTATAGAGCCAGTCCCAATGTTTGGGTCTTTTTCTTATATAGGCTCCTATTACCCCCCACCCCCATCCCAATTTTTCACACTTGCTGTCTGGTCACCCTACCTCCCACTGGTGCCTGAACATCAGTGTAGCTCCACTGGCAGGAGCAATACTGAAAGTGCCAGTCTGGACAAGCCCTCCCAATGCTGCCAGGATTTTAACCAGAGTTCTACACCTATTCACAGCAGAATTAGTGGACGCTGTGGTTAAAGCACTGGCAGTGAGTTTACATTAGTGTTCCTGCAGTTGCTAAAGAAAGTTTTAATACTACTGGATCAAAATAAAGGGAAATACTCCCAGCACAGGGGGGAAGCCCTCATGTCATATAGCTGGCATTCCTACTGTATGTGACTCCCTTGCCACTCCTGGTGTAAGGGACATGACCAAAAAAAGGGGACATGGCTTGGGTTCAACTGTGTGCTCTGGCTATTTTCAATTGCTGGAACAGCCTCATGTGGCCTTAAGAACCCAAATGTAAGTTAAAGGAATCTTGCAGCTGCTCTAAATTACACTTTGGGCCAGACCCAGTGTCTTAAAACCATCTTTGCCTTCTCCTGCTTCCCAGTTCCTGCACTGAGCAGAGAATTGAGCCTGCTGTGTTTACAGGATGTTTTATCAACTGAGTTACATGGATTCAGCTCACAACAGAGGCCCAAAGCTAATCCAGTGTCTCCAGAATCTCAATGGGAGAAGCTGACCAAAACTCCAGCAGTGAAGACCCTGCATTTCTCTCCTTTCCCCCCTCAGAAAAATAGGTGTTTGGGGTTTTCCCTTTCTTACAATTTATCTTAGAAATCACAGCTCTCCTGGATCTGCTGAAGCATTTGCTGGCTGGAGGTGGGGTGGGTCTTCTATGTTATGAACATCTCACACTGTAATTGCAGGGTGCTGGGTTGCTGAGTCTGTGATTACAATGTTGCCCACTCTCCCCATTAGTGGGTATGGAGCCAGCCTGCTAACATCAGAAACTTCACCCCTCTTGGAACATTCAGCTCAGCCCAAGAGGAAAAACCCCTCTGTGTCTTCCCTGCTTCCTGGGGAAAAGCTACGGTGCTGCTACTAAAGGCATCAGACACTCTCCCCTCAGGCATTGAAATGAGTTTTTGGAGAAGGAGCAGCCCCTTCATACATAAAAAGGGGGGTGATACCAGCAGGCCTGGAAAAGGGAGCGAAGAGCTCCTGGAGCTGCAGGAAGAGAACAGAGGTGAGGCTGAGGGCAATAGGGCAGGTGTGTGGCTGGGTGGAGCACAGCTGACATGGAGGCTGGGGTGTGTATAATTAATTGATGGACTAAGGGATGGCCAAATATGGGGCTGGGAGGCACAGAATTAATTAGAATATTTGGGTTTGGGGAGAAGCCATGCCCCATCAGGAAATAAATCCGTATAATTTGACCTCAGTTGGGTCTTCCAATGAGAGCTCCTGCTGCAGAGTTCAAAATCACTTTACTCTATAAATATGAAAGAATTGTCAACACTATGACTGACACACAAGTATATGAGTGGCAGGGAGAGTTCAAAATGAAAAGACAGATCACGTACTACAATATAATCATTCTTAAAAGTTATAAAAAAAATTGGGGACAATGTCATGGGTTTTGGGGGGTGATGTGATTCTTGAACTTTTGGGGTTGGCTGTATTGTAATTAGTGCCTACTTGTGTGGTCTTTGGAGTACTGTGCTATCAAACTTTGGGCTGAACCCTGGTAGCACATGACAGCCCCGGCACGAACTGAAGGAACTTTGGCTGCTAAGGCTCTAATAGCTGGTGGGGCCCACACAACACTCCACCAACTTCCACCAGACACTGTGCTCTCCCAAGAGAACCCAAACATTCATCCTCTGAGCTGGCCCTCCTACTGCCAGAAACCCTTTTTCACCTACATCCCTACCCAGGAGGGAAAAAGTCACAAAAAACTCTCGCCCAGCAGATTCATCAAAACGTCTCTTGCTGACCTCGCATGATTCTGTGGATTCATCACAAGTCTCTAATGAAGATAGTCTCTCATATTATGTATTTACAGTAGTGCCCACTCTGTGCTAGGTGCTTTCTAGACCCCTAAGAAAGATGGTCTCTGCTGCAAGGCACTTGCAGTCTGGCCAGACGGACTAGTGGACAGAAGTTAGGGGAAGTGGAATAACAATGTGCAATTTCTATACAAGACAACTTGACACACTGTATTGCAGCATGGAAGAATTTAAATGTGGACAGGCTTTAGGCACTGTGGATGAGTTTAGGAAGGTTGTACCATGCATATGGGGCTCATAGAAGAAGGCACAGAGATGAGAAGTTGACATATGAACAGACAAGACTGTGGGAATATTAGCAGAGTTGATGGCAGAGGAAATGCAAAGCTTGGCTAGGGCTGATAACTAGGGAAGTGGGGTGTACCATGGTTTTGCTTCTGCCTGCTGGAGGTCTCATCACCTTGGCACATACTGCCTGAAGAAGGGGTACTTTCCAGGGGAAACAGTGCATTCAGACCTCCAAGAACAGCTTAGAGAGGCCACCCAGAATCAGCTGCTGGCAGAACCAATAAGTTCTGGTTCTCCAGAGGCTGGGAGCAGTCAGAAGCCAATCAGGCCCAGCAGGCAAGATTAAAAAGTTTTGTCTGCTTTCTCCAGGGATCAGCTCTGGGGGAAAGATCTCCTCTACCTTAATCTAAGGAGCCTAGCAAAGTCTGGGGCTGAGGTCTCACTGCACCTTTTCAGTTGAGCCAGCCCTAGACAATTATTTTATGTGTTGGGAGTTTAAAGCACAGGTGGCCAACTTGACTTCAATAGCTATTTACTGCTGAAAAATTCAGGCAAGCTCACATTGCCAGGTGACCCACTGACTCAGGTGAGCCCATGACAGAAGAGTAAATGTTTATTAGGCTTAGAATTAAATAGTTAACAAAATACAAAGAGTTTTAAACACTGACAAGTAGGACGCCTTTCTGCTCTTTATTGCTCAACTTTCAATATCATGTGAAGTCACAACTTCACTAGTTTTCCAGGATCCATAGAGACTTGACTTGCTGATACTGAAAAGCAGAAAGTCAACTTTTGAGGGGGAAGCCTTTATATGTTATATGTATATAAGAGGGAAGAAGCCCAAAGTTACCATTTTGCATGTCACCTTTAAAGCTTGATTTGTGATCTATTGGGATAGAGAAACAGAAACTACAAGCCTCACTAGTCTCTAAGGGTCTGCTAAATTACAAAAGAAACGTGCTTTTTAAATTGTTACGTAACATGATTTGAAACATCCCTTAAGACCTTGTATAGACAGTTTACACCTTAACTAACATAATTTGAAACAATTATTAACTCAATTTTTAAAAGTGTCTTTTTTCCCCATCATCTAGATGGACTGTAAGGGTGAAATCAATGTCAGTGGAAATTGAGAGCACTCATCACCCTCCTGTAGATTTACCAAGGAACTCATGCAGGGTCCTCAATGGCACAGAAGCCCTGGCAGGGACAGGAGGGTGTATGCCTTGGGAAGAGTAGCTTCTGCAGATGGGCCTCCATACCCCATGCATGCAGTGGGAAGTGAGCTCCATGACACTTGATGTAGAAGGGAACATTAGGAGTAGGACAGAAAGGGGGCTGCTGGATCCATATTTATCCAGTGGCTGGGAACTCATGCAGCTCAGGGAGTGGCTATAGAAAGACTGTACTGCAGCCCTGCGGGCAGAGGGTGGATGCCATTCCCGACCTCTGCTTAGAAAGGATTAGTATGGCTTTGTGTGGGAGAGGTGAACATCACCATCAAAGCATAGCTGTGATAGTTCTATATGAAATTCACCTCCTTGGGTACAGGGCCTGCATGACTCCCATATAAGCTCATAGGAAATCATCCCATGGCAATGGCATTCATTACTCTTTGATGCAAAGAGAAATTAGTGTACAACAAAATGTGTATATTTTCCAGAATACTATTAGCCAGATAACAAAGTGGCAGAATTCTGTGTGGTAGAATGCTTGATGAAAGATGTAAAAAGGAAAAAGAGCCATGTTCTTTTCTTTCTTAACAGAAATATTGTAAAGCCTAGTGAAGAACAGTTCTCTTCTCCACTGGTCCTCTCTTATCAACTGCTTCATCTCTTTGTTTTGAGATCTCTTTGTTAGCTCCAATTGTGATGTTCACTTGCTGCTTGACTGGCTAGATGACATCAGTCACAATCACTGTGGGCAAAAAAAAAGATAGTAGTTTGTAATGCATCGTCCTTCCTCTGAAATGCCAGCTTCAATTTGCCTAGAGCCAGCGGTTCAAATATATATTACACATAATTACTCTTTAAAAAATTAATTTATTAAGGTTGAGAGAGAAAAAAAAAGAAAATAAATTAAAGGGCCTGATCCTGTGAGTGATGAGCACCCTCAGCTCCCACTGACACAACTGCCAAGCAGTGGTAAATACCCCTCCCAGTATTGACATTGCTGGGAGATGTGGATGTAAAGTACCTTGCAGCTTGAGCCCTAGATATTCTGTCTGCTATATTAATATAGTGTCCTCAATTTACCTCAGTGTGTTCAGATATCACGGCACCCTGAATCCCCGAGAGAGCCAGGCCCCTATTATGCTACAGTCTCTAATTTAATGTAACTGTTCTATTTTATAACTGTATTAATGTTCCTGTGAGTGAATGGTGGTTTGTACTCCAGCAGTTAAATGAAATTTAGGACTGTAACAAAATTTTTCTGAGAGACCTGACATTCATGACTAACATTGTATAAGTGGCACGTTATTGCTTAGGGGAAAAAATGGTTCTGAAAATAGATTCTTACACATGCTTAACATTTGTTTTATATCATAAAAGAAACAAATCAACCAGTAAAAGAGAACTTGATCTCCTGCAGTGACTAACTTTATGGAAAACTATATTTTTTAATATTAAGTTCAAAAGTTCTGCAATCTGTTATAGATCAGTAAACAAAATATGGCAAAAATGTTCATTCAAAAGGAATCTGAAATTAAATTTAAAACTGATAAATGCTATTTGTCTTCCCTGTGACTCATATCCTGGAATGAAATAAATATATTATAAATTATTTGTCTCAACCTCTTTTTCTCTTTTTATTTTGTTAATTTGTGGGTGTGCGGCAGATAATTGAATTTTGGAACATAATGGAGAGACAGTTTGGAGAGTGCTTTGCCCCAGTCTGTAAGCACACATTTTACATGTTTTTCTAATTATTGTATTTGAATGTGTTTGAGTTTCAAATACAGTTGAAGTATTTTTAATTAAGCCATTTTAGATCTAAAAAGTGATGAAAATGACCCCAGTCCAAAATGTGGTTCTCTTCGCTTTAGCCCATAAAACAACACAAATTTGCCCCCATGTTCTGCTGCCCATACAATCCTGACCTAGCAGTCCCTGCAGATTGCTCTTGACTAAAGCAAGAGTAATTTTAGCAGCAGACGGTGTGTTACAGGAGGATCAACATATTTCTATGAACCGACCATGCACCTAGTTCCCAACCACAAATGCTGCTCTACAGCTCAGTGCATAATGGAACTATGGAACCTGAACTCCTCAGTAGTTGAGTGAGCTAGGAGTGGAGTACAATGGTTGTACTGCAAGGTACCTTTTTTGTCTGTAAGCTTATACTGAAGCCAGGATTTAGCTAGTCTTTCACTTTCTTCCTCCCGTCTTTTTTTTTAATACCCCCAGAGTTCAGAAAATATAAATCAACTTTCTACATTTTGAATAACAATAAAAGTACATGTTGGTGGATGATTTGGAAACCCAAATTGGCCAAGATGTTAAAACCCACAGAACCTGGGCATATAATACAAACATCAGCTCAACCTTAATGCACATCCCAATCTTTTGCTTGATAATTGTAGAAATATTTGTACCAAAACCATCTGTTACCAAAGAACAAGAATATTTACACTCATTGTCCTCAGATGTTATCACAAGGGTTGACAATTTGTTCTATGCTATGTTTTAGTTTTATAGAGAGAGAATTAGTATAGAAATAAGACAGTCACAAGCATTACAGTACACTGATCACATTTAATGAAAGGTAGTGTCAAAAGCCAGTCGAGACTAGAAACTACTGCTGATATATCAGTGTTGGGTAAAGGTGTGATTTAAAAAAAACAAAACATTTTTATGCTGGCAAACACTATAGTGTAGATGTGGTTATACTATCAAAACAATGCTTTTAACAGTACAGTTAATTTCTTTTGGAGAACTGGTATAAACTGCATTTATGCTAGGAAGGTTTGCTGATATAGCTATACTAGCAAAGTTTTGAAATGTAGATTTGGCCTAAAGCTCTTTCTACAGTGTGTAATATGTGGACCAACTGGTGCATATGCATGGCACACCCCTGTAATCAATGGAGCTCCACATAGGTATAGCAGTATTCCCTCACACTACATTGCACGACCAAGGCCTAATTGTGATTAAAATAATTTGAAGATACACTATGGGCCCTGACCTTTAAAAAGGCCTCAGTTCAGCCTCTGATTTTGAGCAGGGTGCAGTTTTTGTGGGCACAAATAACTTCAGGCACATTAGACACCTAATTACTTAATTTGTAGGATGTCTTAATGCTATACAATGTGCCTACAATTATTTTCACTTGAAAAATGGTGCCTGCAATTATTTCTGGTGCAAAAGTGCAGGTGCAAAATTGGGGGTCACTTTTCAAAATTAAGTCTATAATGAGCCATGAATAAAATTACAGGTTCATCTGCATGAGGGTTAACCTACTTGATATTCCTGTTGGTTAGACAGTTGGCTGTTACATGCCTCTCCTAAGCATACAGGTAGCATGGGTTGGAAATGAACTGTTAAGAGATTTAAATGGCTATATGATAGAAGGTGATGGTTTTGATGGGAGAATGTACCTTGCACTTCAGAGTTCTAGACCTGAGTTCTAGCCCTGGCTTTGATGTCTGTGGCCTTACACAAGTTACTGAAGCTTTGTGAGGTAGTGTCAACAGGAATGAAAGGTGCTCAGCACCTTCAAGGATGTGTTCTGTATCTCACAGGATCAGAATCAATGCTTGCAATGTCCTTTAAGGATCAAGTGCCATACTTGGCCCTCTGGTCTATCTCAGGGCAGAATTTGGCTTAAAAAGCCCTATAGACAGTAAGCATTTAATATTATTATTAGTCAGTCCATGCCAATGATTTAGATGACAGCAATGAAAATAAGATCTCAAACTTTGCAAATGATATTAAAATTAGTGTTAGAGCAAATAATGTGGAATAAGCAACTGGATTCAAATTTATTTGGCTCATATAGGTAACTAGGCCAGCAGATGGCAAATGCAGTTCACAGTAGAAAAATGTCATATAATTGGTCAGAGAATATGTCCTAAATGGAACAATCATATAGCCCAGTTAGGAAAAAAGAGATATTGGAGGGAGGAGGGGGGCTTAAACCATTCAGAACTACATGCAAAAAAGAATGCTTTTCTGTTGAATTAGCAAAGAGAATATAAAAATAAGGTGATAATCAGGGCCGGCTCCAGCATTTTTGCCGCACCAAGCAGCGAAATAAAAAAGCAAAAAAAACCCAAAACGCGATGGGCAGCACGTCGGCAACAGCTCTACTGCTGCCGCTGCATTCTTCGGTGGCAATTCGGCGGCAGGTCCTTCCCTCCAAGAGGGACTGAGGGACACGCCACTGAATTGCCGCCGAAGACCCGCACATGCCGCCCCTCTCTGTTGGCTGCCCCAAGCACCTGCTTGCTGCGCTGGTGCCTGGAGCCGGCCCTGGTGATAATAAGGCACATATTGGATCCCACCTGGAACTATATTTGTGAGCTATTTTTGTTATACTACACCATAACTATAAATAAGATTACAGGTCTCTGTCCCAAGGATCTTAGAGTCCAAATAAGCCTTAACACAGCAAGGGATGATAATAATAAAGGGTACGGGTAGATGGTATCACCAGGCAAGATATGCAACAGTGAGAAATCACTCAGAGATTGTTATATACTGTTCCTTTTTAAAATTAGTATAAACAATGGGGGACCAAAACAGGCAAGAAGTGATGTTAAGATTAATAAGAAGTTTAAAGAGGAATTTGAAGAACAATGATTGATCATCACTAAGACTGGGTACATTCTTGAATAATGTAAGTTATAAGGAAAAATGCAGGTAGATAGTCTCATTTTCTGTAGTAAAGAGGACACCGATCTGACAAAATAGAGACTTCAAAATTATTAAAGGGGTTTATGAAAGGGATCAAGACATACTTTTCACACAGGTGAAGGGCAAAATCCTTAACTTAGTCATGAAATCAGTCTCGTCCATGGCAATGGGCCTACTTGCACAAGGTGAGCAGGATTTGGCCCCAGGGTTTTAAGAGTTAGGGGACATAAACTTTAAGAGTACAGAAGAAGCTAGTACAGACCTACTTCACACAAAGGTATTATAGATGTATATAGAACACATTACTGAATGCCACTGAAACATAATGAGTGATGTTTTTAAGACTGTTGTTATTTAAAGAGGAGACAACTGAAGGACTGGACAAAGCAGGAAGGTGGGGTTAAGATACTGATAAATATTAAAAGGCATAATGTTCGTGATCCTAAGATGTTGTATGTCATAATACAACAGCAAAGTTCTGTTCCTAACCATTAATTTTCTTTTTCATTCTAATCTACTAACTTTATTTTGCACAGAAGCTATCATCTGAAAGTGCTTGAGTGCTTTTTTCTGATTGCACTGGCACAGTTATATGAACCATTAGCTATCATTACCTTTATTTCAAACCTGTCACTTCTTCTTTGTAGCCAGCACGCTGTGGGGGTAAAAATACACAAAAACAGTCTCTAAGAAAGAATAAAATCACCCATACAAAAATGAGCTGAAAGAAACATGTGAACCAAGAAGAGGAAAAAAGGAGATGAGAATCTTGATAAATCAGCTCTCTGTTTGAGCAGAGGACATATTCTATTGCTATAAAAAAAAACACCCTGAAACACAATGCAAAGCTGGAGCTGGCTTTTGTACATGCTCCTTCTCCCACCCAACCCTCCATACCTAAGATATCTCAAACATTCCACAAATAAAGCAAATACAAGTCATATTTGTATGACTGTGTTACACATGAAAAAATATAAATAACTGGAAAAGAGTTTGAAAACTTGAGATAAAAGTAGTGATTTTTTAAATGTAGATCTATGCATGGTGCTGTTCTATAAATCCTGCATGAGCCACACAATGAGCTATGAGCAATTAACATTAATTAAATGGACCCTTCTAATTATAGGGCTGTTGGTGACATATTAATAACTTCAGAATGCACTTGGATTTGGAATTTTTTTTTTCAGGGTGCGTGCTAGGCTGCCTTACCTCTGTAGATCTATGGCATGCTCCAGCTGCTACTGCACATGAATAGAATACCATTCACACTTACAGTAACAAGCACTACTAGCCAAACACTAGGTAAATTAACCATTATACAGAGCAGTGCAGAAATAGCTTAGACTAGAACATACCAGTAGGCCTGATTTGCCTGCCTAAAACACCCAAGGAAGCTAACTGCAAATGGATAGGAGCACTGACAGACAGATGATCATGAAGGCAGTTTATGCAGCAGGAACATGTGCTCCAGAAGCCTGCTTATCATACGCAATAGCCAATGTTAGAAAGTCTACTGCTTACTTCTGAATAAGACAGGACCAGAAATCATGGGCCAAATTAACCTCAATGTAATACAATGGAGTTATGCCAGGAATTAATTTGTCCAATTATCTCCTTGTCAGCTTTATGTTAAAGGCAAGGAATGCAAGAGGTGACTCAGTCCATGTATGCTGGCAGTAACATGCAAGCCAGGGGGATATCCAGAAGGAAATAATGTCATAAGTTTGGCAAGACGGCAGCTGCGTATACCAGCTTAAACAAGATTTAGTCATCAAAAATGTACAACTTTAAGACCAACTTACGAAGTGTCAACTCAAATGTTATTTTCACCTTAACATATGGACGTGAAAGGTCCAGACAGACATCTAAATGCCTTCAAAAGCAAATGCCTCAGGAAAATACTAAATGGAATGAATTTATAACAAATGCTGAGATTCATCAGAGAGTTTGACAACTTCTCATCTCCAAAGTTATCCCAAAAAGAAGATGGAAATCTCTGGGTCATGGGATAAGAATGAAACCAGATCATCTGCCATTTCAGGCCTAGGGTGACCAGATGTCCCGATTTTATAGGGACAGTCCCGATTTTGGGGTCTTTTTCTTATATAGACTCCTATTATCCCCCACCCCGTCCCAATTTTTCACATTTGCTGTCTGGTCACCCTATGTAGGTCTGCCATTGCAACTATATTACTGTGGCTAGTGGAAAACATATATTTTTAGTACACAAAGAATCCCTCCATCAACCAGTACTTAGAAACCCCAAACTTTGGCATAGCATTTCAGGACTCAAAGAGCAGCCCTGTTCGTGCACTAAGTAAGGTTTGATGGTGTGGTAAGGCTTCAGATTCAGAAGCATGGTTCTCACCCCACTATGAAGAGCATTGACATCCCCTCCCCATATAGTTGAAATGTACTCCCTTCTTGGGACTTGGCTTTATTGTTAACTCAAATAACACATCATCCACAGTCTACCGTAAATTCCCTCCACAGGCTTGCTTGTTCCTGGGGCTGCCCTGCAGAACCCCCTCTCTTTGTTACTACTTCCCTTATTTGAGAAATCCTAAATTCACTGGTGCAACCAAACCTTTTAAGGGTCCGTTTTTGTTAATCTTCCCCCTTTATGGTGGCTGGGGACATGTGAAGGAGTTAGGGTGTTACATTGCTCTTCCCAGTATCTAGCTAATGGTAGAAGAAGTAGGGCTGGAATGATAGGAGGCAGAGACAAGGATAGGTAGCAATAGCCTCTGAAGCTTTGGTAGGGAATAGCAGAATGAGAAGTGGTTACAAAAGCTGTGCGGAGAATTCAAGAAAGTGTTTGAAGGATCCAGAAGAAAAAATAAAACAAGGGAGGAGCAGAGAAAAGTTAGTGAGAGCAAGACCTATCTCCAGAGGATGATGTGAGGTTGTAGCTGTGACGCTGGCAGACCAGGGTGCCAGCTTGAAGATATTGTCAAATTCCCTTAGATGCTGATGCCCAGGAAAAATTAGCTTTTATAGTGGAATCTGGCCTATATCCATTAAAATTATGCCTTTTGGATTAATTAATGCAGGGACTACCTTTTAGAGGGTTGCCAATGAAGTGCTGCAGGAATTACAGAACTTTACCAGGACTTATATAGATATCCTAGCTATTTTTAGTGACTCTTGGTAAGATCACCTGGACCATGTGGGAATTGTACTACAGAGGCTTAAAGACACCAACTTCATTGTCAAGGTCTCCAAATGCAGAGGTATCTTATTTAGGACACAGAATGGACAGTGAGTTTGTTCACCCTGACCTTTAAAAGTAGAATCTATCCAGAGTTGGGGTGCCCCACAAACCAAGAAGCAGATCCAATCCTTCATTGGTCTAGACAACTATTACCGGAGGTTTGTAAAGGGGTTTAGTGACATTGTGGCCCCCAGAACAGACCTTACAAAAAAGGGGAAGCCAGACTGGGTGGTATGAATACAGGCCTGTGAGAGGCTTCAAAGACATAAAAGAGGCTTTGTCTAAAGAGCCAGCCTTGATTTCAGCAAACCCTTTGTGCTGTGCACTGATGCATCTAACATGGAGTTAGATGCAGTGCTAATGCAGGAAGACAAGTGGCATCCCATTGCCTTCTTGAGTAAAAAACCTGACCCACATTGAAGAGAACTATGCTGTCATTGAGTGGAAATACTATGCCATAGTTTGGGTTTTTAGGCAATTTATCTTTATTTGTGTAATAAAAAATGTATGTTTTTACAGACCACTCCACAGTAATATAGTTGCAGTGAGCAAAGGGACCAATTCCAGACTTACACTGGAGCCTAGGTTTGCAGGAGTATGGCATGGAAATAGTCCATATCAAGGGGAAAGAAAATTTAATGACAGATTCCTCATTAAGGATGGTGGTGGGGGCTGAGCTGTATTCAGGAGCATTGGTGAGACCCCTTCCTACAACAGTGTAGCACTGGGGGTGTGACGGTGGCAGACCAGTGCCAGCTCATGGGCATCACTGAACACTGACAAATGCATAGCTGGAAACTAATCTGGTTCACCTGTATGTTAATATTATTAAAATAGATTCTATAAAAATATGTCTAGTGCTCAGACTTCATGAAATGCTTTTAGGATCCTGCATGTATTAATCTTATATCTGTATCCCATGTTATAAAGTAATATTTAGGTGTTGCTCTGTAACTATAAAAAGTGATTGCTAAAACTTAAAACCCCAGTCAAGGGAGAAACATTACCAAGTGTTAAATACTGCTTTACCACAAGAGGTGTCATCTCCTCCCCAACAAAAGAAGACTCATAGACACCAGACAAGCCATTGTGGAACATCAGTGGACAAGCGACTCTGTTGATTGCTCCCCACATACCCATGAAATGGAACTTGAGCTCTGGGAGAAGGGGATAAAAATCCCTGTCAAGAAAAATTACCGCTATGCTGCTTGGAATTCAGAGAGGGCCATATTTCCTAGGCTATGTCTACACTCAGAGGTGAAAGTAAGCGGGTACAGGCCGGTACGGAGGACCGGTAAGAAAAGGTGCCGTAACTATCGGCAAGAAAATGGAGCATTCTCTCCCTCTCTGACTCTGCCTCCTGGCTCCAGCAAAATTGAGGGTCCGGAAGCCCAGCTCCACGAATGTTCGGGGCCGGTCTCCTCCCTGGCCCCACCTGCTGCCCCCCCGCGCCTCCCCTGAGTGTGCCCCAGCCCCCCTTTGCTGCCCCCATGCACCTCCCTGGGTCCCGTTTGTCTCTCCCCGTCCCCTGCAGCTCCATGCTGCCTGCCTGCATTAACTGCTGCCACAGGGTCCTAGTGCCCCCCTCCACTACTTCCAGGGCAGTCTGCCCTTCCCCCTTGAACCCTTTCATTTTCCAGTGGGACCCTCCACCAGTACAGCCGCCCCCCTGCCCGCAGTCACTGCTCTTGCCCCACGCTGGGCAAGGGGCAGCCCCAGTGAGGGGCAGCAGCAGGGGAAGAGGTGCACATGTGATGGCAGCACCCCCACCCCCGGCATAGCATCCACCACAGGGGAGGCGAGGGGGATTCCTGGACCTGAGAGGGGCCCTAGGAGCATGTGCAGTGACAGGGGGGGTGAGTGTGCTGCCGGGAGGGGAGAAGGGGGTCCTTACCCCAGAGCTCACTGCTGCCAGCAGGGAAAGGGCTGGGGGGAGTCCTCCTTTCTGGCTCCAGTCCCAGGGCAGCCTACCTGCACCCCAAACTCATCCCCAGCCCTGCCCCACCCCAGAGCCCACACCCCCAGTCAGAGCCCTCATCCCCTCCGCACTCCAACCCTCTGTCCTAGCCCTGAGCCTCTCCAACACCCCAAACTCCTCATCCCCAGCCCCAGCCAGAGTCCTCATCCCCCTGCACCCTAACTCTCGGCCTCAGCCCTGAGTCCCCTCCCACACCCCAAACTCCTCATCCCCAGCCACACCCCAAATCCACCCACAGCCTCACCCCACAGCCCTCACCCCAGCACCTCGTCCCTCCACATCCCCTCCCATCCCCAAACTCCCTCCCAGAGCCTGCACCCTGCACCCCTCCTGCACCCCAGTCCCCTGCCCTAGCCCAGGGCCTGCACCCCAGACATCATCCCCCACCCAAACTCCCTCTTGGGCAGGTGGGGGGTGGAGTTTGGGGGGGCAGAGTTTGGGCAGGCGCAGGTTCTGGGCACCACCAAAATTTCTACAAACCTGCCGGCAAGAGCTGGTGTGCCATACCGGGGTGGACCGGCTTCCTGAGGCAACAATTTAAGCCCAGGGCCCTTTAAATTGCTGCCAGAGCCCCGCTGCCAGAGCCCTGAGATAGCAGCTGCGGGGCTCGGGTGGAGATTTAAAGGGCCCAGGGCTCCCGCCGCCACTACCACCCTGGGCCCTTTAAATCACCACTGGAGCCCCACTGACGCTACCCCAGGGCTCCGAGGACAATTTAAAGGGCCCGGGCCCTTTAAATAGCCCCCGGAGCCTGCCGGAGCCCTGGGGTAGCGGCGGCAGGGCTCTGGTGGCTATTGAAAGGGTTCAGGGCTCCCGCTGCCTCTACCACTCTGGGCCCTTTAAATAGCCACCGGAGCCCTGCTGCCGCTACCCCAGAGCTCCAGCAGCAGGGCTCCAGAGATGATTTAAAGGGCCCTGGAGGGTAGTGGAGCCCTGGGGCTCCGTCAGCAATTTGAAGGGCCTGGGGCTCTGCTGTGGTAGCAGCAGCTAGAGCCCCAGGCCCTTTAAATCACCCCATTTAAATTGCCCCTGAACCCCAGGGCTCCCAGCCACCTCTGCAGCTGGGAGCTCAGGGGGTGATTTAAAGGGCTTGGGACTCCCAGCTTCTGCTACCACAGCCCTAGCCCCGGGCCCTTTAAATCCTGATTTAAAGGGCCTGGGGATTTAAAGGCTCCGCCTCTTTCGGTGGAGGCCACGTCCCTCCTCCAGATTCCGGAGAACAAGCAAGTCCTTTAAGTTACTCTGACCCCTGTCTACACTGCACAGTTTTTAGCAACACAGCTGTAGCTATAGCCGTGCCGCTAAAAGTATAGCCACAATTTGTCGGCAGGAGAGAGCTCTCTTGTCAACAAAAAACTTCCACCCCCAACAAGCGGCGTTAGCGTTGTCAGCAGGAGAGCACTCCTGCCAATAAAGCACTGTTCACACCAGCGCGTATTGTCGACAAAACTTCTGTCTGCCAGGGGTGTGTATTTTTTTTAACACCTCTGAAGAACAAAAGCTTTGTCTTTCACTTGCCAATGTAGACAAAGTTTTAGCATAAGCAAGAGATCCCCAAGCTACTTGGCTTGTGTTAGCCCTCAAGGACGTATAGAGTTTTCATATTACAGCAGCTTCTATTACCTTTGGAATCCTAAGACTGTATCTCATTTTTGTTGCATATTTACCTACTTTAACCTTGTAAATAACTTATTTCTTTTTCTTAGTTAATAAATCTTTAGTTAGTATTACAGGACTGTATACAAAGTGTTGTCTTTGGTTTGAGATCTGAGGTATAATTGACAAAAACAGGCTTGCCTGGGTGGCAAGATGGAGTGTCCAAGGGGACTGTTTGTGACTCTGTGTTAAGGCTGGTAGTTGATTGGTGAAATCTAATTAGAGAACACCCAGCCAATTTGGGGTTTGTGCCCTGGTTTATGGCAGTCTGTCCTGAGATTGGCATCCACTTTCATGAGCCACTCCAGCCAGCTGGACAATAGCATCCCCAGAAAATTGCAGCCTAGTATGTCTGAAAATGGCATTTTAATAATGGCATTGTGCATTCCACTTGAAATAGAATTTAATCTTTAGATTGTATTTTCATTTCAAGGCATAAGTCTGTCTAGTGATGGCTACATACCCAATTCCCACTTGAAAAGACCTTGATAATTTAATTATTTAAAAAATAATATATTACTAATGCTTAGATCCAAAAGTAAGAGAGAGAAACACACCTACACAGAAACAGAAAGGGAGAAAAGCCTTGGCAAAAAAGAGAATAGAGAGTGCCAGAAAGAGAGAGAGGGGCCTGAAGGAAGGAGACGTCTGAAAATTGTATTGCAGTAATGACATTGAACCTTGCCCAAATTAGAGCTTGTTGCTGGGTGTGAAATAGTTTTCATACATGATTACAGAAAAAAAAATCTTTAAAAAAATGAAATTGTTAATTTTCATAAGAAAACGTTATCATATAGCAAACATTGTGAAATGTTTTCTGCTAAATTACATGCACTCAGAACATACCGAGTATTATTATTATTCATTTGAATTACAATAGTACTTATAACTGCTAGGCACTTTCCAAATACATAAGATTCCATCAATGCCCCCAAAGGGCTCAGAATCCAAGAAGGAAAATAATATACATGAGCAGGGATAAAACACATATGTTTAAAAAAATATCAGTTTACTTCCCCATAACCAAGAAATAACTGTAAATTATCCATACTACCCCATCTATTACCCAGAAATGCTACTCTCTGGCACACAGCATAGAGGAGTCCTACTGAAGACAGTCTTTCCATTGATTTTTGGTGAGAGATGCATGGAGGCCCATCTAGAGGAGCAAAGATCAAGAAAATGGGTACAAAGAACCAGAAATCCACAGGAAAAAGGGGTAGCATGGCATTCTTCCTCCTTCCTTCCCTTCTGTAAGCCCCTTTGTGTAAACACCCTATTTGGATGGTGTATTGTGGTAGAGGGGGTGAAGCCAACGAACAGAAGAACCTCTATTCGGCATGCACCTCTGTTACACCAGTGAATTTAAATGTGGAAATCTATGTGGGAATTAACATAGATTGGCCCACCATTATTTTCTCCTTCGTGTGTCAGAGGTGCCGGGGAACAGTATGAAGCCATAGGGAGGAAGCCAATAGTAGACTAATGTTATGAATTATTTATCTTTTGTATTACTATAATGCACAGGAGCCTTAGTCATGGATCAAAACCCCATTGTGGTAGGTGCTGTACAAACACAGAACAAAAAGATGGTCTCTGTGCCAATGAGGCTACAATCCAAGTTTTAGAAGAGACAATAGATAGTTACAGAAATGTATTGGGGAGAGTACAAGGAAGCAATGAAACAGTATTGGTCAGCCTGATTAGCAGTGATATCTGTGCACCAGTGGCCTAACTGTTGTCAAATTTATTGCAAGCATCATAGCAAAGGAGAATTTAAAGAAGAGACTTGAAGGAGGATCCTGAGGTAGCTTTGCAAATGTTTACGGGCAGCTACTCCTAAACATAAGGGCAGCACTGGAAAAAGCACAAATGTGCTTGAGGCTGGTATCATGGGCCAGTGAGACATCTCAATAGTGAACAAGAGATGAGAAATAAGGTGGGGGTAGGCCAGGAAGGACCTTGAAAGTGGTGAGAAGCGGCTTATGTTTGATGCAATAGAAAAAGGGGATCCAATAAAGGGATACAAAGAAAGGCATGACGTGGTCAAAGTGATGGTCCAAGAGAATGGATGTGAGCGGGGCAGGGTTGTATGATGGGCATCTGGATGAGAGTTTTGGCTCTGTGGATGGATATCTTAGAGATGTTATTCAGAAAGAATCAGCAAGATTTAGACCTAGCAAGGATGTGAGGACCTAGAGAGAGGTCTGAGTCAGAGATGATGCCTAGGTTATGAGCATGCCTTGCAGGCAGGTTGGTGTTTTTCACAGTGATCAACAAAGGAGGTGAGGGGAGGAAGATTAAGAGCTCTGTTTTAGCCATGTTGACCTTGAGCTGATGGCTGGACATCCATAAGATGATGTCAGGGAGACAGATCAAGATTTTAGTTTGGAGAGAAGGAGACAGGTCTGGAGTAGAGAGGTAGATCTCTGAATTGTCTGCATAGAAATGGTAATTGAATTTGTGTTTGTGGATGAGATTACCCAGAAATCAGGTGTAGAGGGAGAAGAGAAGGCGACCAGGAATGGAGTTCTGTGGACCCCCCATGGAAAGTTGGAAGCGGGGAGGGGTGAGGAGGATCCTCCAAAGGACATGTTGAAGGAACAATTAGAGGGGTAGGAGGAGAACCAGGGAAGGACAGAGGCTCAGAATCCTAGAGTGTACAATACTTCAAGTACAAGAACATGGTTGACTGTATCAAAAGTGTTTGAAAGGTCTAGGAGGATAAGGATGGAGTGCTGGTTCTGAGATTTGGCTATAAACAGGTTATTAGAGACTTTGTTGAGGGCAATTTCAGTGGAGAGCAAGGGCAGAAGCTGGATTGGAGAGAGGCTAAAGTGGAATTGGAGGAGAGGAACTCCAGACAGTAATTGTAGACCCATGTTCAATGAGTTTAGAGATGAAAAGGAGGAAGGAGATGGAGCAGTAGTTGGGGAGCAGGAGGGGTCAAAGAAGGAGGCACTTTTTCTAATATGGGAGAGGCATGTTTGTATTGTGAGGGAAAAGAGCCAGAGGACAATGAGAGGTTAAGGAGAAAGAGGGAATGAAGATGGGCACAAAGATCAGAAGATGTGATGGGGTCACTTGGACAAATGAAAGGGTTAGAAGATGAGAGCAGATGAGAAACTTCTGCATCTGTGACAAGGGAGAAGGAGGATAGATTTATAGGAAGGGTGACAGAGGAGAGGTAATCCAAGGGGATGGGGTAGGTAACATCTTATTTTGTCAATTTTCTCTTGGGAGAAATTGGCAAGATCCTATGAAGAAAGAGAAGTGGAAGCAAGAGGAGGGGAGAGTTTGATGAGTGAGTTAAAGGTGACTGGATTTGCAGACTGGAGGTCCACTTAAGTTGGCGAAGTAGAGGGTTTTTTTTTAGCTAGGAAGATAGCAGAACTGAAGGAAGAGAAAATTAATTTGTAGTGGTGGAAGTCAGCCTGAGCACAGGATTTCTACCAGAAATGTGCTGTGGCATGAGAGAAATGGGTGTTTGGTGTAAGCCAAGGGTGAAGGTAGACCTTGCAATAGGAGAGAAGGGCAAAAGACTCATAAATGGAGGAGAGTGAAGCACAGTGAGACTCGATAACCATATCAATGGTTATTAATAACTACAGCTTACTTATGGATCTTAATAGTAATGGATTATTTTTAAAAGTAATTTCACCTGCCTAAGCCTTTTGTACTGAGGTCTGGGAGCATGTATTTATCTGTTCTTGACTGCAACTGTTATTGTACTTATTCATTTATTAAAATGAAAACAAATTCACAGGTGAAACTCATTACAGGTGGACTGTATCATGTTTTCTTACTATATTTTTTTCAGATTGACTAAACTTCAACAATCCTAATTGTAGCTCCCAGAGTCTATCCCTTGCTATCTCTGTTAATCCATAGACAAAAGAGCAGGACACATTGCTGTCTTTCTGCATTCCAAGCTATAGCTTGTCCTTCCTCTTTTATTTTTTTTTTCTGCTAGACCATTCTAGTCACAAGAAAAGAAGAAATTATCACTATGATCCAGCTTTAAAAACTCCTGTACCCTAGCCAATTCTGAAGCTTATGGAAAATTCCACCTAGGAGGGCAGAAAATATACACCCACTCCATAACTACTGCTATAGATACCTGAGCACCAGAGTACCTCTTCCATTCCACTACCAACACAGATCACTCTTGTTCTTGGACGATCTGTGACAGCAAAAATAAGCAGGAAAAAACCTAAAGCATCTGTGGTGGAAAGCACGGTGTGATACAGAAATATTGGTTTCTGTGGTATTTCCATAAACCAATGCCACTGCTGTGAATGAGGCAAAAAGAACCTACTTCTCCTCTGGCAGAGAGGTAGTAAAGTTATGGCCCCCAGAATTTGTCCTACCCCTTCATCACTTCATGAAACCAACTGCCTCTACTCAACCACAGAATACAGCACTTCTTAGTGTGAGGTAGGCAGGAATAGGAGGGACATGAACAGGAGTGGCCTGTATATAGCCCAAGAGCTGAGAGCAGGCAGGCTGGTGGTAGAAGGGAGGGGTGTTAAGACTATAGAGAATAATCCACAGTTCCTCCTTGGAAGGAGGGAGTTGGGAGTCTTACAAATCTGTGGGGGGAGGGGGAAGCCAGGAAGGTAGGAGCAGGCTCAGGGGAAAAGCAGCAAGGAATAGGAGCATAGACCTTGGCTGTTGACTAGAGGGTCCCTGAGCTGGAATGTGGAGTAGAGAGCCTGGGTTCCCCTACCTGTCACTGGGGATGTGGCACATACCCGGCAGAGGACAATGGACTGCCTGGGATGATTTGTTCCTGGAAAGACTTTGTTACACTCCCTTGGAAGGAGGAACTACATAGTGACCTGGCCAGAGGGCTGAGTCATGAAGAGGAGGCTGTGATCCCTGGAGTGGGAGGGGTCTGCAGTGAAAGAGGATGACGGAAGAGAGACCACCGGAGCTAATCCCCAGAGTGCCATGTGCAGCAAGTGGACCCCATGACAGGAGGGGTGGGGGGACCAAACTGCAAAAAGCAGTCTCTAGTACCACCACCTTGTATCCTGGATCTTTGTCAGGCTTCAGGTCAGGACACTTGTTACTCTGTGGACAGAAAGAACCAATCCGCCAAACAAGAGGAAACACCTATGGTTATTCTGCTGGACGTCCCTGTGACTTTCAGTGCCACTGATCATCAAATACTCTTGTCATGCCTCAGGTCCTTCCTGTCAGAGTGAATCCAGAGGGCCATTATGGACAACTGTTCCTCCACCTCTAAGGTCCTCCTGCAGAGTGCCACAAGAGTCAGTCCCCTTCCCCCACCCTATTCAACATCTATATTAAACCATTGGGAGAGCTGGTGAGATAACATAGGGTGAAGTTCTACCCTATGTGCAGACAACAGAAGATCTGTGTCTCCTTTGCACGCAATTTCCCAGCTTTCTCTATGCCTAATCAGAGATCAACACCTGGTGGCTAAAGCTGAACTTGGGTGATAGTGGTGGGAAAAGGAAGCACATACCAGACTATCATGGACATCTGCCCTCAACTTGTTTAATAAGTACACAGCCCTGGAGTCCCCTTGAACTTCTCACTCCTAAGAGATAGACTAAACGATGGCAGCAAAACACAATTCCATCTGCAATTGGCCAAAAGATTGCACCTTATCCTATCAGACACAGATTTGGCCATGGGTGTCATGCATTCACATGGGTTGAATATTGCCACTCATGTAAGTAGGAATTAAGCCACATATGCTAAAAAGAGCTACATCTGGTACCTTGCATAATGCTCTATGCCATTCCCTCTCACAGCCAATGGCATGGAGGCATAGCCTGAAGGGAGAGCATCACAGCAGTCAAGCTATTTTTGACTGGTGGAATGACCCCTTGGGGCTATTGGCAGCCTGGTGTCAGTTAGTGCCCTGGCGATCCCCTAATTTATACTGGGGTGAACAAGGTCCCTGGCCAGCCACAGCACTCAAGGAGGTACAAATATGGTGAGAAGACACTGTGGCCCCCTCATGTCCAGTATTTTGCTGGAACTGGCAACCAGATGGATGTTATGTAGGGCTAAAACTCAACCTGTTCAGAAGTTTCATTTCCTTGCAAACAGATTAATAAAAATATAACCCAATTCCATCTGCAGAATGTCTGCAATAAACTTTGCTGATTTACCTAGCAGATTTTTGGGGGGTGGAGTGTGGAAGAATCTAGTGAGCACAGTTCTTTTCCCAGAGATCTAGATCCCTGTGGAGATGCCACAGAAGGGATTTAACATGGCTGAGAAGGCGTGGGACAATGATACAGACCCAGCTGTCTCCAGTCCATGCTTCCCTGCTGCCCAGATTTGCATGTTTCAACTCCCTACCACTTCCAGAAGAGAAAGGAAACATGGGGCCCTCTATTTTTAGCTACTTTATATGGCTGCAGTAAAACTACCAACATCTAAACTCTAATGTAAATGGGTGTGTATTTTAGTTTTTCCTCCCATATTCATAATAAGTGTTATTAAGAATAGAGAAGGTCTCAGATTTTAACAAGGCACTGGTTATATCAATGGTAAATCTGAATAGATTTTTTCAGTATGGTGTAGTAAGGCACTAAAACATAATAGCCTTTTAACTGACGCATTGTTATCAGCCTTATTATAGCTTTCTTCATGCCTGTCAGTGGATTATGGTAATTTTTTTAGTCATTGGTCTAATCAAAGTAGAAGACTCTGAGCTGCTGACAGCTCAGGAGAGAGGCAACTGCTATAAGACTGGCTTCACACAGTCATGAAATTCTAAAAAAGGCAGAAACTTCAGCCTCCATCACATCGCTCCTCCTGGTAAAAACAAAGCAATTTCTTTGAACAACAGACTCCTTTTCTACACTTCAAACAAAGGGTCAAGGAGGCAGAGGGCACCTGTTTCTCCCCACTCACTACATTCAAAACAAGAAAAATTGATCCACTAGAAAGATGGTGCTATGAGAAAACACTTCAGCTTGGCTAATATTGCTCAGTGGAGTCTAGAATCAGACCTATGATCACTACTGTGAATTAACCTTAAATTCTGTTTATACAATGTTTACATGCTGCTTGTTCCTGAGAATTTGATGAATTTGAACAATTGTGCTGTATAAGGAAAGGCCTTATACAGTGGAAACACCAGTTCCTTGTGGCAATGGTAGTAAGCTGCATTCACAGAGGGGACTCCATACTCCCTGCACACCAGGGGACAGCTTGGCAGGTTGGCTCTACAACTATGTGCATTTGCTGGCCAAAGCCTAGGTGGGAGGAATAAGAGGAGAATGGTGGGGGTGATGTGCAGTGGCTGTGGCCATACTACAGCCCCTGGTTTACAGTGTATGTGGCAGTGGAGGGGGGATTTTCGGAAGCCCTGCAGAGATCCTCTGCACCACCAATGTATACAGAGGGGTCACGTATTCCCTCTTTAAAGAATAATGTTTTAAAACATTTTTATGTGTACCCCTTCTGCCAGGTGCAGCCGGCAGCAACCAGGGCTGGGTTCAATAGCTATGGGTTCCTTTTCAACAATACAACACAGAACTCAGAGTCCGAGTGTAGAAAAGAAACTTTTAATAAAAGGGAGGAAGTCACCCGATATTAATTAGGGAAAATGCCACAAGCAGGATTCAGAATCATAAGACTATGAGCAGGACACCCACCTCCGAGTGAGTGGGGCAGTGACTTCTGCCTCATGTTCTTGAGTTCTACAACTAACAGTTCCTTTTCTGTGCTCCTCTCTGCTCCCTCACCATGCCATACTCACAGTGGTTGTCATTGGTCCATGAGGACCCAGGGTTCAGAAGTGCATCTGTGAGAGTTCACCTGCCATATGGGAGAGAAGGAGGCATGTTGCTTGCTCCCACAACTGAGCACTTGCTCTGGCTGGCCGCCCCGCCAGCCGCAGTTGCTCTCGGCTGGTTGCCCTGCCAGCCACTCATTTGCTGGCTGACTGTCAGTCACCTTCTGCTGTGACCTCTGCACATCAGTCTCAGTGATTTTCAGCTCTTTGCAGGCTGGGCAGAAACACTGCCCCACCACAAGTGATTTTAGCTCTCATTTGAGCACTTTAACATAACAAAAGACTTCTAATGAAGCTTACATAAGAACATAAGAAAGGCCGTACCGGGTCAGACCAAAGGTCCATCTAGCCCAGTATCTGTCTACCGACAGTGGCCAATGCCAGGTGCCCCTGAGGGAGTGAACCTAACAGGCATGATCCAAATGATCTCTCTCCTGCCCCATCCATCTCCATCCTGACACGGGCTAGAGGCCATTTCTTCTTCATCATGCATCCTAGCTAATAGCCATTTATGACTTATGAATTATGAATCAGTCCCCTCCCCTTTAAACATTGTTATAGTCCCTTCACAACCTCCTCAAGGTGGGAGTTCACACTGTGCGCTGCGTGAAGAAGAAGAAGAACTTTTTTTTTATTTGTTTTAACCTGCTTGCTATTTATTTTCATTTTTGGTGACTAGTTCTTGTATTATGTGATAAAGTAATTTCCTTTTCTCCTCTTTCTTTTATCTCATCACATCACTATATATATACTATCCCCCTCTCATTTCTCTTCTTTCTTCTCTGTCCTCTCCTGAAGAGTTAATCTTCTCTCATATCTTCCTCTCTTGGGACCTTCTCTATTTTTTCTCTTTTTCTTTAGTTGCTCTTTTTTTTTTTATCTTTTGACATCTTTTTGAGTTGTACAGGATGTGGCAGTACCACATAGATATACAGGTGATTTATATATTTGAATTTATATAATATATTCTTTTATATATTCTCCTTTATCTTTTTCCCCTTTTTTTGTTTTTTTTTTTCCTTTCACTGCTTTTTTTGACTCACATCTTCTAACTCCACTTTCTGAGAACTACTTTGTATAATAAATTAGCCCCAATCTTCCCATCATGTTGTGTATATGTTAGTTTCCATTATTTGTTATGTATTTTACCAATTATTTTTATTACATTTATCCACATTTATTTATATTTTTAATTTTTTTTTTTTTTTTTTTTTTTTGTTTTTAGTTTTTTGAGATCTTCTTGAAGTTCTCTTTTCTTAAGTTTCTCATTTAGTCTCTTGAGTGTAGTTTCATCTCATCTGCAAACTATTTATTAATACCACTGATTACCATGAATAGGATTTTCATTAGGGAAATACCACTAGTTACCCCTCCCCATTCTGAGAATCTACACCAGATTCTACCCTTTTTTCCCTGTCTTTTCCCCAGTTTTTAACCAGTTCTCAATCTTTTTTTCTTTTATCCCATTACAGCTTCCCATGACCCTTTAACTTTTAGACACTTTGGTGATTTTTTTTCTGAAAAGGCTTTACACTATTCCCACAATCCCCTTGTCCACATGTCTGTTGACCCCTTCCACCCTTCTCCCTTGTCCATTTGTTTGATCACTCTTAAGAACCATCTTCAGAACTTGTTTATTTTTTTACACAAGAGTTTGTGTTATTCTTTCTATTGTTTTTATTATTTTTTTTTTTATTTCTTTTTACTTATTTTTTACTCTTGTTTTACTAATTTGCTGTTTACTAATCCGTAGTGCAGGATTTAGATAATTAGCTAATTTAAGGCATTGGCCAGTTATAATTAAAAAACATTTTTATATTTAAGTTAACTTCAGGGACAGGTACCAAAGTTAGATCTTTCAAACACTTCTGATTTGTTCTTTCAGAATTCTTTTTGTGAATTTGTTCTGTCCCGTGACTTGTTAAATTTGAGTTGACTTATCTTAACAGTTTCTGATTAATGTCTACTAACTCTCCAGAAACTTCTCCTCAATCACACCATAAAGCCCCTACAGGGTTTCAGAATCTCTCCAGGCCATCTTATCCCAAGAAGTTGACTCCTTCATAATTTTCCGCCGCAGAATCTTTATCATTTCTCCGTCATGTATTTTTTCGCTCCTTTTGCCCCTTTTTTCGTTTAGCAGGCTTCCTGCTTCTGATGTACTTAAAAAACAGTTAGCTCTGTCTTTGAACAATGGGGAGGAACAGGTTAAACCAGGATAAAACACCAGAGACCCTTGGGAAGAGTCCACACCTCCTGTCTGGAACACCTGCCCCCATCCCTCTTTCACAGGGGTCTAGCATTTGAGCCTCTGGCTTAGTGAGTTCTTTTCAGCTGAGGGTGACCCCTCAATCAGGACAAGCCCAGCATGGTTCTGCTTCCCTTTAGTCATACAATGAAGGTAACAACATTTCACTACCTCTGCATTCTAAAATGATTTGTAACCCAACACCAGCCAAAGCTGATCACTTGGAGCTACACAACTCCTGTCCGCTAGATACCTATGCAGAGAATGTGTTCACGTAAATACAGTTTGCTCCTGAAGTCTCTCCTCCTCCCGAACTAGCTGTCAGGGGATAGTTCATTCAGACCCTGCATACATATGTAACTTGAGAGGAGCCAGACTGACAGCCATAGAAGCTGAATTTTAATTAGAGAACAGGTACAGCATCATCGTCACACAGCTCAAGCTTCCCACAGTGGTCTGCCAATGGGCATCGAACCTCTAGGGCTGAGGGGATAGGTGAGTCTCCATGTTCAGTGCAGTCTGTGGCCATCTTGCTAAGATGGCCATTAGTTATAGTGTTGTTGGCTTTATGATGTATCACTGTGATCTGCACTCAGACCACCAATGTATTTCATCTGGGCCACTAAACAGCAATGAGATGGTAATAACTTGCAGTGATGGCTGGGCTGAACTGGAACTGCTAACCTAAAGGTGACAGGCTCCACGGCACATTGCCAATACTTTGACCCATTGAGTCCACATAATTCTTAGTCTTCAAAAGACAATAGGAGGCCTATAGATGAATGTGGTCTTAAAAATTCAACCTATCAGAGTACCAAACAAAGATATGTATGGGAGGTCTGTACCTAAAAAAATTGCCAAGATAGTCTCTCCTTAGGTCAGATGTTGTCTTACCTGCATTCAGCATCACTGACAGTGCAAGTGGAAAACGGGGGAAACCTAGGAAAATGAGATAAGAAAAGAACAAGAAAAATAACCCATGCTGCTTCCTAAGATGGAGAATAGCAAAAGAAGTCTGAGATGAATGAGTCCAGGATTTCAGTCCAAGTCGATGGGAATTTTGTTATTGACGTCAATGAGGCCAGGATTTCACCGATGATCTGCTTGCCCTTTGTGTATAAAAAATATGGTGGCAGTGCCCCATGCCTGCATCAGATGGAAGGGTACATTCATGCCAAAAAATATTTTCTGTATTCTGCTGAACATAAGGCATATCATAATGGTCAGCTACATAAAAGCACAGGCTGTAAACATTTAAGGCAGACTTGGGCAAATTACGGCCTGCGGGCCACATCCGGCCCACGGGACCATCCTGCCCGGTCCCTGAGCTCCTGGCTCCTGGGCAGCGTGGGGAGCGTAGCTGGCTCTGGCTGGGTGTCGTGGCTGCGAGCTCCTGCTGCCGGTAAGGGGGCGGGGAGCGGGGGGGTTGGGTAAGGGAGCGAGGAGTCCTGGGAGGCAGTCAGGGAGGAGGGGGAGGTTGGATGGGACGGAGGTTCTGGGTGGGCGGTCAGGGGATGGGGAACGGGGAGGGTTGGGAGTGGGAGTCCTGGGGGGCCTTTCCAGGGGCCAGGATGTGGATAGGGGTTGGGAAGGCAGTCAGGGGACAGGGAGTAGGGGGGGCTGGATAAGGGGATGGGATCCCAGGGGAAGTTAGGGCGGGGGGTCCCTGGATGGGGTGGTCAGGGGATGAGGAGCAGAGGGCAGTTGGATAGGGGGTGAGAGTCCCAGGGGGGCTGTCAGGGGGTGGGGGTGTGGATAGGGGTCGGGGCAGTCAGGGGACAGGGAGCAGGGGAGTTAGATAGGGGGCAGGGGTCCCAGGAGGGGCGGTCAGGGGACAAGGAGCAGCGGGGGTTGGATGGGTTGGGAGTTCTGAGGGGGGCAGTCAGGGATCGGGAAGTGGGAGGGAGCGGATAGGGGGCGGGGACAGGGCCGGCACTTCCATTAGGCGACCCTAGGCGGTTGCCTAGGGCGCCAGGATTCAGGGGGCGACATTTTGTGCGCTCCTCATGGGGCGCACGGGAGCTTCCGTTTCCATTCCCGTCGCGCCGCCGAAGAAGGACCTTCTGCTGACGTGCTGCGGAAAACAGCAGCAGGCAATTGAGCAGCTCAATGACTGCCGCCGTTGCCTGCGGCATTTTGGTGGAGGGTCCTTCTTCGGCGGCGCAATGGGAGCGGAACCGGAAGCTCCCACGCGCCCCATGGGGAGCGCACAAAATGCCGCCCCCCGAATTCTGCCTAGGGCACCAGAAACTCTGGCGCCGCTCCTGGGTGGGGGCCAGGCTGTTTGGGAAGGAACAGCCTTCCCTACCTGGCCCTCCATACAGTTGCACAACCCCGATGAGGCCCTTGGGCCAAAAAGTTTGCCCACCCCTGGTTTAAGGCAAGATATGTGTCTAGCTAGTGTAATTATCCTTATCACACAATGCTTGGCATTACAATCTAAAAATGTCTCCTGGATTCTTACCTCAATTTTTTTCTTTTACTCCCTACTCTCCTCCCTGATTTTATGTATATCTTTAACAAATTTTACATATTTACAATAACATATTGCCACAAACATGATATCCACAAATAACCTTGGGCTCTGAGCAAAGAATTTAATCTTGACAAACAATAATAGACAAAAAATGAAATTTAAATATTGTCCAACAGCATATTTGCATTAAAGCAACGATGCAGATAATAGACAAAAAAGTGTGATGAAATTGAAGGAAAAAATAGAATTTGGAAGCAAATAATCAAAAGCTATGTATACTCAATTTGAAGAACAATATCAAAAAAGCTTAATGAAATTCAAGAAGAATAGTTCCGAAAGTGAATCATCAAAAACATCTAAACTATGTCCATTCAATTCAACCTTTATTTGCAATTGGGTAGTTACAAAAAGACTTCACATCATCAATTTAAAAAAAATGTATTCTTAGGTCTATATAACATAGAATTTTTGGATGGAAAAATAAATGATGCCCTTATAGAAATGGAACTGAGAAAGATTTGAAAGGAAACTTAAAACAGAATAAAAATATTTTCTAGGACCAGCAGAGCAGTATTAAATGACACAGGGCCTTCAACATTTACTGGTTAATAGTCTAACATTGCAGGATTTAACATTATGCAGTTTCTCTTTCTACAGTGGAGTAGGGGTGTTATCTTTAATTCAGACTCCAGTAAAGATTTCACACACTTGCTCTGATCTTCCAAATCCTTAATCTTATCATCCAATTTTTGTTGTAGTCTTCCATGTCATCTATCGTCTTTAATAATATACCAATTTTAGAATCTACTGAATCAAGCTTTGACACAAATAAGTCAAAGTGTGACTTGAGGGCATAAATCACAGAAAGTACTGCCTCCAGTAGAGTCTGAAAGCTTGATCAAGAAAGAGTGATACGGAGATGGCTTCTGCAGCTGAATGTAAAGCATTGCAAGCAGCTACTACTAATGGCACTTGGGGTGGATGGATGGATAAACCATGAGTCCCTCCTACTTAAACTTCAGAAGTAACATTCTTCTCTGTGCTTGTTTTTCTGTTGACATATGTTGAGAGACATTTGGGGGTGGGGAGGCTTAATAATGTATAGTCGAGTCTCCTTCCAGAAGTGCAGAACAATATTTAAAGAATACATTTCTATGCACCGTTAGTATTTACACAGTTTTTATCACATAGATCTCACCTGATCTCTGGCCCAAATGATTGCTTAAAAAATATATAGAGAGAAAGAAAACTGAAGTAAGTTCCATAAGTACCAAAAATATGGCTCTATGGAAGGAGGTTTAAACCCCACTTTGACGTTTCTCTCCTTTGGAGGGGAGATAGCAGTAGACTGTGGGCAACTTCCATTTTGTGTCTTGGCCCAGGCTGCCTCTTAAGAGTGGGAAAAGCCTGTCAAAATCTGTAAAGCTACCACCTTATTCTCTCCTTAAAACTCACTGCTTTCTTAATACCTACAGTAAACTGCAATCTGGTAAAAGACAAGCAGATGGTGAGTTGTTGATTAGTGATCCTAAGTGGCTAAGAATTGTGCACACCCTAAAATTTGTTACCCTGTTTCCCTTGCCTCACACCTTGACCCGCTTGTTTGTACAGCACCTAGCACAAGGGACCCCCAGGCTGCCTGGCTTCTAGTCACTAATACAGCATAAATGTTAAATAATAGGAACAATAACAAGGGCAGTGGGATTTTAAGTCTCCTCCTCCCTTGTGATAGTTTCCTTATGGAGAGCTGCCATCCAGCTGGTACAGCTGCTGCTTTGGGGTTCAAAAGGTTCAGCTGAAGTCACAGCAGGGCAGGTACCTTTCACTGTCCCATCAGGAAAAGGTTGCCAGGGATGGCTGACAGCTAGACTTGTAAACTGTTTCCTGTAAGGATAAAACTGATCTAAATATAACACATTTATGTTCTGTATAGTAGCAGCTCATCTACCTCCTCTTGGATGTTTTGCCTGTAAAACTGGCACACAACAAGCACTCCTTAGAATGATTTCAGCCCAAGAAAGGAGTAAAACCTCATAGGAGCAAGTTGAGGCATGGAGAGTCTAAAATTCTAATGGTAGTTTGGCCATTGACTTCAACAGAGCTCAGATTCCACCCTGAGTTTGTTGAAGTACTCTCTCTCCTGATGTTGCATTTGAGCAGGGTCTAAGCAGCAGGCAGTCTGTTAGCACTCAGGAGGCTGGAAGAGTGCAAAGTAGCCATGTAAGATAGGCTAGCTAGGCAGGTTAGCTGGATAGGCCACAGGCTAGAGAAGAAACACTGAAAGCATTTCTCTTTCTATTGCATTCCTCCTGCAGTGCACCTAAAGTAAGGAGACTGGGACATGTTACATACTGGAAATTAATCAGCAATATCCTGCTGTTATGCAGCACATGAGTGCATGAAAGCGCATAAGGAGCATTTGGTTTATGCATGGTCCCTTTCAGAAAGTCCACTCCTCTGAAAACAGCTCATAGAAACAAAACAACAACAACTGCCCCCTCTCCCCCACCCACCCACAATGTTACATACTGTCTGAAGGGCTGTGGCTCTAAAAACAATGAAATCAACCATTGTCTCTGGTTGTGGAGAAATCACTCACCAATGGTGGCTTTTGCTGGTTGGCAGTCAAATAAAAATGAATCCACTACGTGTCACACAACAGATTTCTGAGTGATACTGCAAAAGTACCAGCCCTCAGATGGCACTTTAAAAAGCTCATTATGGCATTTTATTGCATTACACCTAAGACTATGGTTATCATTATGCTGAACCAATAGCCACTCAGAACTTCATGAAAGCATCAGATATAACTCAGATCCTCCTGTGCCAAAATCATAGGCTTCTTATCCCTTGAATAAAGGAGAATGACTGTTAGCAACATACGGCATAAGACTCACTGTCGAGCCATTCTGATTACAACCAGGAGGGGGCAGCTGTGCATACATACAAAAGCCAGCTTGTTACCATATGTTTTTTGTTACAATTCAGGGCAACTGCACCTATATTCCCACTCTGTGGTCCAGAAAAGGCATTCACTCTAGGCTCCTGGCTCTTTAGCTGACACGTCTCTTGGGAAGACACCCACCTCTCTCTCCCTCCTGACCAGGGTTTTTCCAGGCTGCACAGTTCACTGCCTATACTGTGTTATTTCCAACAAGTCAGACTGCTTAGACAGGGCACCAACTGTGCTTTGCTTTCTCTTCAGAGGCTATAAACAGCATAATTGCCCCCTGTTATAAATTACCAGCTCTTTCTAAGCAAGCACACTTATTCTTAAGGTGAAAGCATTACAGAGAAAACATATTAAAAACAACAAAAGAACCTACATGTATGCTAACAAGCTTACCATAAATTACCCCATCACTCCCCAATTCCAGCAAGGGCTCTGGTAAGAATCAGTCCTTCAAATATCCCACAAAGGGCTAAAACTTCATAACAGCTATAGCTCAGAACAAACACACCCATGCATAGGTTAGTTTTTCCTATATTCAACTTGGGCCTTTGATCGTCAGATTCCAGGAACAGGTAATCAGTAGACAGTGGTTCTCTCCTCAAGGTGTAGTGTCAAAAGGCTGGGTTTTTGCATAACTGGGGGTGATGAATTTGCATTCACCTTCCCCTAATATTTCCCAAGAAATTCATTTTGCACACATTGTTACAAGACCATTCTTGTCTGCCACATTGTTCAATACAGTCCTTTGATCATGCAGGTCCACAATAATACATTACCTTTGCATTTAATACAATGGACTCCAAAGATACTTAGATTTAACTCAGTAAAGTTTTCCAATGATATTGTAGGAAATTGCCATACCTGTCATACACTGTATTCAGTTTAAAAAACAAACAAACAAAAAAACAAAAAACCTAGAATATGCCCTATACCACTGAAAACAAAAGCCACAGTGAAATCAGAAGGTAAGAAAATTATTAGCTAAAAAACCTACAATTCTATAAGCACACCAGACTATTTCTAGCACCCAACCTGAAGGACAACCAGTTGTTCCACATACAGTAGAAATTAATTTTGTGATTATCATAGAATCATAGAATTCAAGATCAGAAGGGACCATTATGATCATCTAGTCTGACCTCCTGCTATGCAGGGGCCATATAGATCCACCCACCACTCCTTTAGCAAGCCCTGCCCCCCCATGCGAAGGCGGGAAAAAAAAAAACCAGCACCACCACTGCCTTCCTGGAGGAAAATTCCTTCCCCCGACCCAAATATGGCGGTCAGCTGAAGCACAGGAGCATGCGGGCTCTCTCTCCAGCCATACCTGGAAAAAAATATATCATATCATTGACTTATTGTACTATTACCCAGTGTGGGCATTTAATTGACTATTGACAAAGCCCCGTTATCCTAACATACCATCTCCTCCATAAACTTATCTAGCTTAATCTTTAAAGTCATCCTCCCTCTCCCCCCTCCCCTTTCTCGGTAGGCTGTTCCCCTGATGCACTGAAACCTTGGTAATTTCAAGCCTGAATTTTTTGACTCTGAACTGACAATTTATATCCATTTGTCCGTCTGTCACATTGTCACTGAGCTGAAATGATCCCCCCCTCCCTTATCCCTCTCTGATATATATATTTAATATGCAATCATATCTCCTCTTATCCTTCTTTTTTTTTTGTAAAAAAAACAAACCTCTCTCAGTCCTCTCTTTCATCTTCATCAGGCCTTCCTCCCCGCCTTCCATTCTGGCTCCTTTTTCTGTGGCCCTGTTTCATCTTCTTCTCTATTTAATGGGAACACAAAAACTGCAAACAAATACTCACAAAAATGAGGTCTCACACAAACGCCTTTATATATGACTAGCACCTCCTCCTCCCTAGAAATAGACGCCGCATCCCTCCTTTCAATTCCATAGCTTTTTTTTATTACATAGTCACATTACTCACTCATTCATATCCATAGTCATCAGGACTCCCTCCTCCTTCTCCTCCCCTCAACCCTCCCAACCCTCTTACCAGCTTAAAATCTTGTTAATGCTCCTAAATGCATAACCTTACACTTCTCACTTCACTATTCACTATTGAATTTCATCCTCCTATTACTAACCCACTCCACCTCTGGATCATATCCTCCTCCTTTCCGATCCTTCCTCCTTTCTTTCCGAATCTCCCAACTTTCCCACTTCTCCTCTCAACTCTACTCCACCAGTCCCCCAATAAGTAGAATAAAAATAATACCCATAAATAAAAATAATCCCAAACTCAACCCCCCTTCAACCTGACCACTCCCCCTCCCCTTCCCCTACCAGTCTCCCCTTAATCCTCTCCTCCTAAGTCTCCTTTCCATTCTTTTCCCTCCTCATCCTTTTCCAAATTTTTCAATTTTTCTTTTTAATTTCATCATCAGTTATTCTTTCATATATACCATATCCAGAATATATCTTTATTCCGCATAAAAAGAAAGATTAGATTTCAAAAAAGAAAATCAAATTTTTTTAAAAATCTGGTGATGTCTATCCATTGCTGTGCTCTATCCCAGTCTAATGCCATTCTCTGTAATCTGTCATCACCTCCTTTTTCTTTTTTTGCTTTTTTGCTCTCTCTTAAGATTTTTTTAACCAGACAGTAATTACACTATGTAAACACTTTTTTCCTTAATGCCTTCACTTTTTACTTTTTTCCCCTTTTGGAACTACAAAATTAGAGACTTATTAGATTAATATTAAATCAATTATTTAAAATCAGAATATATTTATTATTATTATTTATTATCCATAATATTCTAATGAATCAATTCCGCCCCCTATTCCCCTTCAATTTCTACAAGTTTGTTTCCTTTCTTTCTCTACCATTCCTCATCTTCATTTCCCCCCCCATATCTTCATTCCCCCTATCCTCCCTTCATCTCATTTCCTATCGCCTTCATTATTTCTATTTAGCCTTCATAGATTCATTAATTTTTCATTCAAAATGATTATCCTAATATCCCTTTTCTTCCCTTTTTTAAATTTATTCTTCTTTCTTATTTTTCTTCTTATTTTTATATTTACCTAAAACCGTTTGCTTTTTGGCTTTAATTTGCTGGCTGGGCCATTTCCCACCGTTGCCCTTGCCTTTCCACCCTCTCCCCTCGCCAACCTCACTTTCTCACTCCTCCTTCCCTTTCTTCCTTCCTTTCGCTTTCTTTCTTTTTCTTCCTCTCTTTTTTCTGTTCCTCCCTCTCTCCTCAACTTTCTTTACCCTCCCTAAGCTTGCCCTGCTACCTGCCTCGCCCCTTCTCTTCCTGCATCTTTCTTCTGAACTCCCTTCTCCTCATGCCACTTCATCCTTCCCTACCATGCAATGTCAACCTGAAGTAACCCCTTAAGTCCTTAATTTAGTAACGTCTAAATTTGTTAGTATAGTAAGCCCTCTCAATTGATCTATTGATTTCTCTCCCTCTTTTTTTTAAAGTCTATTTTTTCCATAATCACTTCCATCCAGGTTGTTCCCCCAACAATTTCCCTACAACACAACGAGCCAAGTCAAAATCAAATCCAAAAATCACCCCCCTCAATGGTTCAGCAACCAAAATCTGAAGGGTTCATTAGCCTATCACATCTAGAAAAGCTGAGCCTATTAATTTATTATTAAGCTTTTATTCCCAATCTATATCCGGATTATCTATTAAAGTGATCAAAAGTTAATTATTATTATTAGTTCCTAAAAAATAAAAACATTAAAAAAAGCTCTCCCTCCTAATCCAAGCCAAGCTAGATTCTTATAATCACTTCCCATCCCCCTCCCGCTCTTTTGGTCCACTTTTTCCTAGATTCAGACGGTTTCCACCCATTTCTCTGTATTTGCATTTTACTTCTAGTTATTTTATTATTTTATTGAATTTTAATTCTATACCCCCTCTTTACATTTTCCTATGCATTGCTACTAAACCACATTTACCTCCCCTTCCTTACTTCCTAATACCCATATACCCTTCATGCCTTCCGCTCCATTTATTCCTACCGGCCATACATCCTTCGGGATTATTACCTCTGTCTGAGATAATGCAACTGCAAATACAAACTTTTCAGACAGGCTTTCTCCTCCAAAACAAACACTTACTTGAAGAATCATCTTATCAAGCCATTAAAAAGTCAAGTGGACTATAAAGCCATTAAACTCCAGGAAATACTCTACAGAGGACTGATTTTTCAATTTTTATCTAAAAAAATTAGCTCTTGTATTGCAATCTTTTTATCATACAGGTAGGGAACAGGAAAATTCCTTTTCCCAAGTAAAGCATTAGCATGTTGAGAACTGTATTATTTCAAATAGTAACTGAAAACATTTGGTCCGAGTCATCTGAGTTACCAATCACCCTCCAACTTCCTTTCAAATATATCGATATCTTTTTATTTCTATCCTCCTTAAACCCCCTTACTTTTGATATATTTTGTGGCCTGCGAACCTTTCCTGTACTAGTCCATCTTTAATTCCTCATCTAGAGCAAGCCAGGTGATTGCTTACTCCATGAAGCCCTTCATGGGTGAGATTTTTAGGTCTGACAAGGAAGGTAAAACAATACTACCTAATATTAGCTGAACAACCGTAAACATCCCCTAGTAAATACTTGGAGTGACTGGAAGACACTAATCCAAATGAATAAAGAACTTCTCTTTAGGTCTGCTAAGGGCTTGATAAGCTTCTTGTCAAGGCAAAGCTATCTATTATTGAGCTTGGGAAGTTAAGCATGTAACACAGTTGCCAACTTATCCAGCTTACTGGGATTCACTTCTTTGTAAAATCGGGGGGGGGGGGGGGGAATTAAAAGACTATGTAAATTCTAGGAAGTCCCATACATCTGGCATCTAATGCACATGGTTATGTCCATTCATGCACTAATTGTGTTTTGTCTCGCTGAACAAAGAGTTTAAAAATGACTAAAGCAAGAGCACAGTTGTATTTGCCTGCCATATCCTCCCCTGTGTTCATTTGCCAAGTAATCATAACATTATACAAAACAAACCTGGATGTCTCTTCTCATACAAGGCTAAGAATTATTTCATCATCAATTACATTCTGATTAACTTCCCCTCCCCTCCCCTCCCCTTTCTTAATTTGTGGGAGGAGGAGGTAGTGGATACCAGGGAGGAAACAGAGAGTAGGTTATTAATTTGTATTATTTAGCACTCTCATAAAAGTGCACAGCATGAGTCAGGTACCTTAATAATGGATAATAAATAGAACTGTACTAAAGTAGATCACTCCAGTGAGGTCATTGGGAAGTTTATAAGTGTAGCTGTCACACAACTGCATTGATTTAACCCCTTGCCTGCACTAAGTTATTTGTTTTTCAGAAATGATTGCCACCCAACAAGTTGCCTACAGGTTCCATTATGCATGTATCTAATGAGATTTGATGTAGCTAAATTGGAGCTATATAAACTAGAGTAAGTTCATTAGTACAGAATTTCACTTATGCTCTTTTTTATCATCTATTTACAATATCTTCAAAAAGAACAGGAGTACTTGTGGCACCTTAGAGACTAATAAATTTATTTGAGCATAAGCTTTCGTGGGCTACAGCCCACTTCTTTGGATGCATGGAATGGAACATATTGTGAGGAGATATATGTACACATACAGAGAGCAGGAAAAGGTGGGAATTGCCCTACCAACTCTAAGAGGCCAATGAAGTAAGGGAAAAAAAAAACTTTTGAAGTGATAATCAAGATAGCCCAGTACAGAAAGTTTGATAAGAAATGTGAGAATACTTACAAGGGGAGATAGATTCAATGTTTGTAATGGCTCAGCCATTCCCAGTCCCTGTTTAAACCGAAGGTGATTGTATCTAGTTTGCATATCAATTCCAGCTCAGCTGTTTCTCATTGGAGTCTGTTTTTGAAGCTTTTCTGTTGCAAAATTCCCACCCGCAGGTCTGTCATTGAATGACCAGAAAGGTTAAAGTGTTCTCCTACTGGTTTTTGAGTGTTATGATTCCTGATGTCAGACTTGTGTCCATTAATTCTTTTGCATAGAGACTGTCCAGTTTGGCCAATGTACATGGCAGAGGGGCATTGCTGGCACATGATGGCATATATCACATTGGTAGATGTGCAGGTGAATGAGCCCCTGATGGTATGGCTGATGTGATTAGGTCCTATGATGATGTCACTTGAATAGATATGTGGACAGAGTTGGCCTCGGGCTTTGTTGCAAGGATAGGTTCCTGGGTTAGTATTTTTGTTCAGTGATGTGTGGTTGCTGGTGAGTATTTGCTTCAGGTTGGGGGGTTGTCTGTAAGCGAGGACAGGTCTGTCCCCCAAGATCTGTGAGAGTGAGGGATCATCTTTCAGGATAGGTTGTAGATCTTTGATGATGCACTGGAGAGGTTTTAGTTGGGGGCTGAAGGTGACAGCTAGTGGTGTTCTGTTATTTTCTTTGTTGGGCCTGTCTTGTAGGAGGTGACTTCTGGGTACTGGTCTGGCTCTGTCAATCTGTTTTTTCACTTCAGCAGGTGGGTATTGTAGTTTTAAGAATGCTTGATAGAGATCTTGTAGGTCTTGTAGAGACAAGCAAGCTCAAGTAAGGGAATCAGAATCTGTCCCTTTGTCTGTTCTCTGTCTAGGTAGAGCGAGATTTTTCCACCCTCATTCATAAGGAGTGGGGTTTTCACCTGATGTAGTCTCATTGAAATCAAGGGAAAAGAATGTTGGTTTCTCTAGAGTTCTACTCAAGGATAGTAAGGGGGCACCTTACTCCTCTGTTGAGATACCTGCATTGTGGGTTGCAACCTGAGGGAGAATGGTCTCTGCAGAGTCACTTCTCCCCTTCTTGCAGTGATAGGAAGGGAAGTGCTTTGATGCTATTCCCAAAAACAGGCTGGCCACCAGAGCTGAGTGAATGGGGATCTATGTAGGTGCAGGGATCCACCAACCTGGATGCAGTTGCAGGATCAGAGCCTTAACTGAGAAAAATTGGCCATCCTTACACCAGCACTGCATGAGCAATGAAAGGTGCACACACCTTAACTTGCAGAAACCAAGCCTCTTTCCCTGCCAGCACTTCCCCTCTGTCTACTGGGATGTAAACCATAGCAACACTAGCAATGAATTGCCCCAGTGTGCAATTACATTTCCCTCTCACTTAAATAACCCCAGAAAATAATTTTGCCGACATCTAAATAATTGTATCACCCATTACACGGACAATGAATCCAGCCTGAAATGTTTGCTTATGCTAATGAACACTTAACTAATGAATTAATGATTAATAAATGTTAGTGCAGTGATGTGAAGATGTAAAATGTTGTGAAAGAACTAAGTGATTGTAGTGAGTCGGCGTGGCTCCCCTCCTGCCCTGAGGAGGGAGCTCCCTTACAGACACCCAAGTGGGCGGAGCCACCACCACCAGTCCCCGCCCCCCGGAAGTCAAGGGGCGGGACAGGAAGTAGAAAAGCCGGCTGGCAGAGCTTAGTCAGAGCCCAGCCACCGCTGGGAGCAGACGTGCCGGCGGGAGCTCCTGACTGGGAACCCTCCAGGACCCGAGGCAGCTGTTCTGACTGGCCGTAGCTTCCCCGCGCCCACTACGACGAGGAGCCGCCGGAGCTTCCCCGTGACAGGTACTGGGGGCAGCCGCTGGAACTCCCCCGCACCCCCTACGAAGAGGAGCCGCCGGAGCTTCCCCACCCCTGCTGTTACCCGGAGGAGCCGCCTGAGCAGGCCTGGCCGGACTTCCCCGAGCAGCTGCCAGACCTGCCACCAAGCCCTGGTCCCGAGGAGCCTATGCTTATTGACTGGCCTGGACCCAGTGCAACTGACGAGGTAGGCCCTGAGGGGGAAATGGAAAGTAGCCCGGGGGTAGGCGACCCCTGTCAGGCTGCAGGCACCAAAGTGCCGATGTCAGTGTGTTGCGGTCAGGACCCCACTGACCAGCAGCGGTGATAGCCGCTGCCAGGGCCCCGGGCTGGGACACAGTGGAGTGGGTGGGCCTGTGTCCCCCCTGCCACCCCACTCGTGGGTGGCAGTCTTCCCCCTCAACCCACCGCTCCGGTCTAGAGACCTGAGCTTTCTGTACGGTTTGCTGCTCAGCCCCTGCAACCAAGGGCCTGAGCCTCCTGTACTATTTACTGCTCAGCCCCTGCCACAAAGGGCCTGAGCTTCCTGACTTTGTTTTCTGCTCAGCCCCTGCCACAAAGGGCCTGAGCTTCCTGACTTTGTTTTCTGCTCAGCCCCTGCAACCAAGGGCCTGAGCCTCCTGTACTAGTTACTGCTCAGCCCCTGCCACAAAGGGCCTGAGCTTCCTGACTTTGTCTGCTGCTCAGCCCCTGCACCAAAGGGCCTGAGCTTAGTGTACTGCATTGCCGCTCAGCCCTGCACCAGAGGGTCTGAGCTTCCTAACACTGTTGACTATTATTCAGCTGGTTCCACAGAAGACGTGGAGTGAGTCGGGGTAGCTCCCCTCCTGCCCTCAGGAGGGTCGAGCCCCGGCGCGATCGATTACAGTGATACTGTATATAAAGACTGTGACAAAACTGAACATATGATTAAAACAATCTTTGAAAACTTAGTTGTTGAAATACTGCATCTTGTACTCTGGTAGTACACAATTCATAATTACAGTACTAAAGCTACAGTAATAGCTGTGACAGCTCTGCAGTCTTGCAGGATGTGTCCCAAGGACTAAGGAAGCCAAGTGTTGTTTGGTAACTTGCATTAGATATTAGAGCAGAGGCAACCAAATCCACTGTCCAATGAACGGACTCTCTGGACACGATTCTAATCCGTTACGCCACTTTTATGCGAAAGTGAAACTACACCGGCATCACTAGAGTGTGGCAGGGCCGCCCAGAAGGAGGGGCAAGTGGGGCAATTTGCCCCGGGCCCCGCAGGGGCCCCCACGAGAGTTTTTTGGGGCCCCTAGAGCAGGGTCCTTCACTCGCCCCGGGGGCCCTGGAAAACTGTCGCAGGGCCCGGGCCCCTGGAGCTTCTTCCGCTCCAGGTCTTTGGCGGCAATTTGGCAGCAGGGGGGTCCTTCTGCTCCGGGACCCACCTCCGAAGTGCCCCGAAGACCCGCAGCGGGGGGGTCCTTCCACCCCGGGACCCGCCGCCGAAGTGCCGGGTCTTCAGCGGCAATTCCCCTGCCGCCAAAGACCCCAGGCCCCCTGAATCCTCTGGGCGGCCCTGGAGTGTGGGGGAGAGACCTCAATATTGATGCAAACATTATGATAAAATATAACTTTTTAACACATTACAAACTTGTTTGCACCTTTGTGGAATATTGATATATAACTACAGGAATGTCACACCCAGGATGCTCAGAAATATAACAATACATACTCTTAGCTAGTTACGTTACAAAATGTTAGAGATAATCAAAGAGATTTCCAGAAAGTTACTGCTTCTGTCTCCCAAGGACAAGCAAACCTGAAGAAGACAGAGCATGAAAACCACTCACATTTTAAGAAGAAGCCTAATTGTAAAAAGGAACATAGGTTATGTTATCAAAGCCATGAGTCTAGTTTGGTAAGTGGTGATAGTATAGGTCTATACTATCCCCCACTCTTTCTTTTCAAAGAAAAAACATGAGTTTAAACCCACACAAAGAATTTGAGACATCTCCTCATTGAAAATGAATTCTTTTGTAAACACACTAAAGTCTCAGGACAGCTCTAAATTACATCTGGCTGCAATTTCCCCCTACGGAGATGTTCGACAGCCATATACTGCCAGACCACAGCGATGCTCTAGCTTCACCTGCTTCAAACCCCCAGTACATTCCCTACACCAGGGTTGGGAGTCTTCGCCTCAGTTTCCACCACCTGGGAATTCTCTTATACCCAGGGACTTCCCACATAGCCAATAACCTAAGCTGAATGCTTTGAGCTGCCAGAACACCATGAAGGTGCCTTATTGCAGCTGAGGAGCTACCCTAATGTGTACTACTGTTGCTGAGATTCAAACCAAAATCACTGTTGTCTGAAGGCAGCAGCCTAAAGAGAGCCTTTCCTGCCTAGCTAGGGACTTATGCTAAGTCTGTCTCATCTGGAATTTGCTTATACCAAGAGTATAGAACTCCACACCTTCTACTGAGTGTGCAGTCATGCTGCCTGCACCAAAGCAATTGTAGACAGAAAGGTGGACCCACTGCAGATAGCCTGTCACAACAAGAAGCCCAAAGATAATGTATGATAGAGTAGGGAATAATGTGAATATATAATGTAATGTAGTGAGTCCAGAGCTATCGTAACTTTGTGCTTTGCTTTGAATAAAGTGTGTGTTGGGGGGGAGGGGGAATGCTGTTAAATTTACATCTCAATTATAGATTATTTATTTTCTAGACTATTCCTGCAGTTAACTCAGTAAGCTGATATTTCAGGAGCCCTTTTTACAGTTGAAATAAACTACCCATCTCTTGCTAAAATTCAGAGAGGAATGGGACAGATGACAAATATTGAAGCCCAGATCTTTTGGTTTAAATGAGCAGGATAAAAGTGGCTTTAAGCTACTTTTGTAGCATCCAGATCCTGGGGCTGATCTGCACTGCCCCAATTCCCCAGGGAAAGTTAGAGCAGTTTGAGAGTTACCCAGCAGCTCTGACATATGCCCACAGACTCCAAGGATCGATGGGGCACTGCTATGTCCTGACTATGCCTTGTTAACACATGACCCCCCTGTACTGGGGGATAGGAGAAGGGGTGATTAAGGGTATGTCTACACTTGGAGCTGGAGGTGTAATTCCCAGTTTGGGTAGACATGCCTATGCTAGCGTTGATTGAATTAGTGGGCTAAAAATAGAGGCAGGACCTGCTAGCTACCCAAGTAATGCCTAGTGTCTCGGATCGGTACGTGATTGGCTTGTCTTCACTACCAGGAGATCGACGCTGCTGCAATCAATGCAGCAGGGGTTGATTTAGCGGGTCTAGTGAAGACCCACTAAGTCAATGGCAGAGCACTCTCTGGTTGACCCTCGTACTCCAGCTCCCCAAGAAGTGTTAGGTAAGTCGACCGGAGAGTGTCTCCCATCGACGCAGCGCAGTGAAGACACCAGGGTAAGTCGACCTAAGCACATCGACTCCAGCTACATTATTCACAGTGGTGCAAGTAGGGTGGTACGGTCCGGTACACCGTATCAATAAGCTATTTATAGCCAGTATGCCGTATCGGAAAGACACAGGAAGAGCAAAACATGGGGCCGCTGGCAGCTCCTCTGGCACAGCTGTACTGCCCCCAGCCCTTCTACACAGCTGCATGCCCACGTCTCCTGTCCGGGGTCTGTACAGCAGCCCCGCTGGAGGACAGGGCTGGGATGGCACAGCCACACGGGAGGAACTGCTGGCGTGGGGCTGCCTGATGTTCTGCTCCTTTTGCCGCTGTGGTTCCCAGAAGAGCCCGGGGCAGGGTTCTCCCAGGAACTGCAGCGGCAAAAGGAGCAGAACCCCATGCTGGCAGCTCCTCCAGCATGGCTGTACCATCCCCAGCCCTGTCCTCCGGTGGGGCTGCTGTCATGGCCATCCCTAGCCATTCTGGGGCCCTATGCCCCCTCCCGTGGGGGGGCTGTGTGGGGCCCCAGGCCTCCACAGCAGGGGGGCTGGCTTGGGGAGTCAGGGGGAACTTCCCCCCAGCACTCACCGGTGGCGCAGCTGGGGCCAGGTCGCTGCACTTCCTGCCACCGGTGAGTCCCGCCCCTGCTCCACCCCAACCCTGCTGTGGTCCTCAGGGGAGCTTTGGGGAAGGGGTGGGGTGGGGGCAGGGCTGGGGCGGAGCAAGGGTGGGAAGAGGCAGGTCTAGGGCAGAGCAGGGGCGGGGGCCATTGGGAAGAGGTGGCGCAGGGGCTGGAGCAGCATGCAGCTGCGTACTTTGCATATGGGTAAGGAAGGCCCTGGCTGCCATACAGACCCTGGACAGGACTCAGGAGACGCAGCTGCATGGAAGGGCTGAGGGCAGGTACAGGTAACGTAGGATGAATAATGGGCATGGGGAGGGGGGAGTTCGCAGGGCCCTGGGCTGGATCACATGAGGAGTCATGTAAGGGGGGGGTCACATGGGGAGGTCACTTCCCCCCCGCCCCATTTAGCTGGTGCAGCGTACCAGTAAGAAATTAATTCTACTTGCACCACTGGTTGTTCATGTAGCTAGAGTAGTGTAACTTAGGTCGACTCACCCTGGTAGTGTAGACAAGGCCTGGGGTGGCTAGCCTCTCCTTCAAGTTGCACTGCCATGGCTATGCTCTGTTTTTAGCATGCTAGCTCTAACAGAGCTAAGTATGTCTCCTCAAACTGAGAATTACAGCCCCAGCTCAAAGTGTGGACATAGCCATAGAGGCAACACTGATCTCCTGTCATGTTCCCTGGTGAATTCACCACTGTGATCCAAGGGTCAGGTTGTGTAAACTACTACACTAGGATCATCAAATTGGCCCCTGGAGTTTAAATTTCTGGTATAATTAGCCACTTGATTGTGTGCGAGTTCCATATTGCTCCACTGATCACTCAGGTGACAAATACCTGATGAGCAGTTTAGTATTCTTTGGCTCTTAACCCTTAAGTCTATTTACTCTATACAACTGGCTCTTTTCTCAACCAAACCCCTGATTATGGCAGGCTTCAGGCATCCTTGAGCCCTTTGACTCTTTAGTGTTGTACTATATTTGCTGCCTACAGAAAAGCAGATTCATCCCATTCCTATCATTTTCTATATACTACTCAAATGAATGTTTTTGTGGCTTTTGAGTAACATCAGTATCAGACAATGTCTACGCTACAAAATTAAGTTGACCTAACTTACATTGTCATACAGGCCCCACCGTAATTACATTACTTGTACGTGTCTACCCTTTGCTCCTTGTGTCGATGGTGCGCGTCCTCACCAAGACTGCTTGTATTGATTGTACTGTCAGTGTGGAACATTGTAGGATGACTCTTGAAAGCCAGTAACAGTCACTGTAAGCAATGCAGTGTCTATACCAGTGGTCACCAACCAGTCGATCATGATCGACTGGTTGATCCTGGAACCTCTGACAATCGATCTCGGTCAGAGTCTAGAGTTGCCAACCCTCCTGCAGACAAAGTGGGAGATTGAACAGTCTGGTGGTGCAGTGGAGCTAAGGTAGGCTCCCTGCCTGCCCTGGCCCTGCGCCGCTCCCGGAAGCAGCTGGCATGTCTGGCAGTAGCTCCTGGGGGGGGAGGGGCAAGGGGGGTCTCTGCGCACTGCCCTCGCTTTCAGGCACTGCTCTGCAGCTCCCATTGTCCGGAAATGGGAAATCACGGCCAATGGGAGCCGCAGGGGTCAGCATGCAGAGCCACCTGCCCCTCCCCCCCAGGAGCCACTGCCGGACATGCCATCCACTTCCAGAAGGGCACGGGGCTAGGGCAGGCAGGCAAGGAGCCTGCCTTAGCTCTGCTGCACCGCCACCCAGGAGCCACCTAAGGCAAGCAGCGCCCAGCTGGAGCCCGCATCCGGAACCCCTCCTGCACCCCAACCCTCTGCCCCAGCCCTGAACACCCCCCCGCACCCAAACTCCCTCACAGAAGCCACACCCTCTCCTGCACCCCACCCCTGGCGCCAGCCCTGAGTCCCCTCCCACACCCTCTCCTGCACCCGAACTCCCTGCCAGAGCCCGCACCCTGCATCCCCTCCTTCACCCCAACCCCCTGCCCCCTCCCAGAGCCTACAGCCTGCACCTCAACCCGCTGCCCGAGCCCTGAGCCCCTTCCAGAGCTAGCACTGCGTCCTTTACCCAAACCTTCCGCCCCAGCCCTGAGCCCTCTCCTACACCCAAACTCCCTCCCAGAGCCTGCACCCTGAACCCCTTCCTGCACTCCAACCTCCTGCCCCAGTCCAGTGAAAGTGAGAACGAGCGAAAGAGGGGGGGGGATGGAGTGAATGGAGCGGGGCCTTAGAGAAGGAGCGGGCAAGGGCGTGGCCTCAGGGAAGGGGCAGGACAGGGGCAGGGCAAGGGTGTTTGGGTTTGAGTGATTATTGTTATTTCTACATTTTCTTTGAGATAGATCTTGGGTTGCACTTAAATTCAAAAAGTGATCTTGTGCTTAAAAAGGTTGGAGACCACCAGGGCCGCCCAGAGGATTCAGGGGGCCTGGGGTCTTCGGTGACGGGGGTCCTTCCGCTCCAGGTCTTGGGGGCACTTCAGCGGTGGGTCCTGGAGTGCGTGAAGGACCCACCGCCAAACTGCTGCCGAAGACCCGGAGCAGAAGAAGCTCCGGGTCTTCGGCAGCGGGTCCTTCACTTGCTCCGGTTGTGCAGCGGCGCTGAAGGACCCGCCAAAAACTCTTGTGGGGGCCCCTGAAAACTCTTGTGGGGGCTCCTGTGGGGCTTGGGGCCTGGGGCAAATTGCCCAACTTGCTCCCCCCTCTGGGCGGCTCTGGAGACCACTGGTCTACACGGACATTCATCGATCTAATTATATTGACCTTGATTCTATGCTACTCGTGGAGGTGGAATTATTAAGTTGGTATAGCAGGGCAGTTACATTGGTGAGAGTGAAATTAAAGTGTAGACACTTCCACAGTTAGGTCAACGTAAGCTACCTTGCATTGACCTAACTCTGTAGTGTAGACCAGGCTGTAGTAAATCAACAGATTCTATTACCAACTGACTATACCTGGGTCCAGTCTGGGAGTTATACTGAAGTTCTGATATTCCACTACCTTGTGTAGCCATTTACTTTACCCTGGTGTAGTAAATTACACCTTTTGCAAAGTGGGGGTAAAATTCTCTGATTTCCATTTCTCATGATTGTTATGAATCTTGTGAAATTTCTTGTTTTACTTCAGGCCCCAGCTCCTGGAGTCATATTATATTACATGAGACTCTCAGCTTTCATTTTTTTTAAAGTAGTTTCCATCCTTCATAAATGCAGAGAAGACCTTGAAAAAATGTGGCTCAAAAACCAGAAGGCAAATAAAAAGAACCCAGCATTTATTTTTTAAAGTCCCATGATTTTTAGGCCATTTTATGATTTTTGGGGGGAGGGAGCTTGACTCATTATTTTTTTAATACTTGGGGTTGTCACTACTGAAAACTACCATTCTGATGCATTCATAGTACATATGGGCAAAGCAGTGAAAAGTCAGACCCTGAACGCCTAAGCTAAAAACACAGACACCTTGTGAATAGATATGTTGTAAAATGAATAGCTTAATTGGACACATGCAATTAATAAACTTGTCAAAAATAATCTGTACATGATAAAAGTGGCTACATTGTAATTCAACTTGCTCAATTTATATCATATTATAATTGGTGTAGGTTCCACCTTCACCAATAAGTGGTACTGTATTTTAACATTAAGTGTACATTTAATGATGTTTTTTGAGACTTCTTTTGATTTTTGAAGTCCCCCTGCCCAGCTCCACTCTTTGTGAAAAATGGTGTTGAACATTTATACTGAGACATATAGTTTTGGTCACTGCATCCCTACATCAGTTAATTTTGTGTTCCTTTCCCCATAATGACTCTGAATCCCCAGCCCCAAATGAGCGAATTTTGTGCTCCCAGCTCTCAAAGCTGCCACAGCTACCAGCCCCACAATTCTGCACTAACCTTGCCTCCCAGCCCCACATCTGAAAGGCAGCTCCAGAAGGAATTCAGCATTAGAGAGGAGAAAGGAGGAGTAGACAGGAACTATCCCATTTTTTCACAGTGGGAGAGGAGGGAGCAGAGCCACCCTGAGCTGCTGGGTTTATTTTGCTCCTTTCTCTCATACCCCTCTTGTGAAAATGGCATTGGCTGCTCCCTTTCCCCCCTTCTGTATGGAAAATCTCTGTGCTCCTGACAGGAGGGGCCAGACTTCTGTCTGCCTCCTGCTACAGTTCTTCCCAGGAGGTGGGAAGCTAGCCAACAAGAAGGAGACTTCCCCTGGGTAGTCTGAAAACCATGTGAAGGGGGCAGGTTATTTTCACTATTTAAAACCCCAGCCCCTGTTTTCTAATGAACAAATGTGAAGGAAAACCCAAAACTAATAAACATCATTGGGAGCCCACTGCTGCCCCCACTGCAAAGTTCCTATTGACTTAAATGGGAGTAGGATCTGGCTCTAAATATTTAGGGCATATTTAGCTCTTGACTTAGTATTTTGGCCTTGGATTGGTATTTGTTAAATCTAGTATCAAAATGCATCTGCTTTCCAGTTTTATTACTTATAAAAGGTTGAAAATTTTGTGCTGCCTTGAGGGCAACAGTCATATGAAGAGTTATACATCAGCACACAAAATGTATCTGTCATTGTGATGCTTCCCTTTTCTGCTATATTAAAGGGAGAAAGGTGTAGGGGTCGGGTGAGGAGGAAGGGGGAAAAGATTAAGCACTGTTATTATTTTACATGATCTGAGATTTGCCCTTAAATCTCCAATTATGGGAACAAGATTCTCGGTGTAGAAACTTATTAACCTATCAATCAGTAACTGGTGTGACATTGAAGTGGTTCAGTTCCAGTAACTGATTGGTAAATTGCAGTCTGAAGCCAAACATTTAGGAGATGTTCCTGCTTTGCACATATTGGAGCATTTAATAAATTGGATAATCTTTGAAGTTTCTATTTCATCTTTGCTTAACACTATCCTGCAGCACATGCAAGGAATTCAGTATGAGCCAGCAGACATAGAATCATAGAATCTCAGGGTTGGAAGGGACCTCAGGAGGTCATCTAGTCCAACCCCCTGCTCAAAGCAGGACCAAACCCAACTAAATCATCCCAGCCAGGGCTTTGTCAAGCCTGACCTTAAAAACCTCTAAGGAAGGAGATTCCACCACCTCCCTAGGTAACCCATTCCAGTTCTTCACCACCCTACTAGTGAAAAAGTTTTTCCTAATGTCCAACCTAAACCTCTCCCTCTGCAACTTGAGACCATTACTCCTTGTTCTGTCATCTGCTACCACTGAGAACAGTCTAGATCCATCCTCTTTGGAACCCCCTTTCAGGTAGTTGAAAGCAGCTATCAAATCCCCCCTCATTCTTCTCTTCTGCAGACTAAACAATCCCAGTTCCCTCAGCCTCTCCTCATAAGTCATGTGCTCCAGCCCCCTAATCATTTTTGTTGCCCTCCGCTGGACTCTCTCCAATTTATCCACATCCTTCTTGTAGTGTGGGGCCCAAAACTGGACACAGTACTCCAAATGAGGCCTCACCAGTGCTGAATAGAGGGGAATGATCACATCCCTCAATCTGCTGGCAATGCCCCTACTTATACAGCCCAAAATGCCATTAGCCTTCTTGGCAACAAGGGCACACTGTTGACTCATATTCAGCTTTTCGTCCACCGTAACCCCTAGGTCCTTTTCTGCAGAACTGCTGCCCAGCCATTCGGTCCCTAGTCTGTAGCAGTGCATGGGATTCTTCCGTCCTAAGTGCAGGACTCTGCACTTGTCCTTGTTGAACCTCATCATATTTCTTTTGGCCCAATCCTCTAATTGGCAGTTTCTCTGTGTGACAAGGCTGATCCTGCAAACCTTGCTCTCGCAAAACTCCCATGGACTTTAACGAGAGTTTTGTGTAAATAAAGTCTGTAAGATTGGTCCAATGATTGCTGCAGGAGCTAGAGCTAAAGAGTTTGTATCTTATAGCATGTTTTAGGACTTACAAGATAATTTCTGAGCCAACGAAGCCACCTCTGGTATCCTTTTCCATGTCCCTCTTCCCTTTGTCTCTCCTTTCCTCTCCCTTTAAACCATTAAAATTCATGAGTGGATGTACCTTGTACTGTATCTATTACAGTAATATGTTCCCTTATCTCCTCCTCCTGATGTTAACCACAGTAGTTTGAGTGCTGGTAAAGGTGTACGATGGCATCTCTGGGTTTGTCCCATAGTAATGCCTGAGATCTATGCTCCTTTCTCCACGTTCTCTGCTACTATGTAGACCAGAGAGCACCTTCATGGGAACACTGGAGGGGCATGGGCATCATCAGCCTTCTCGACAACACACCATATTTGGAGAAGAAGAAATTCGCTAGCAGCCACTAGAGCCTACATAGAGGTTTTCACCAAAACCAATTATTGTGCAGCAAAACCTTAATGTTAAACATGGAGTGCAGAGGCAACTGGAGAGTGGAAGGCTGCATGGCGTACCAGGCATTGAGGACATACTTGTGTTTATTACTTACTGTGGTATGAAAATGGAAATTTAATAAGAGCCCACAATACTGGAGAAACAGCACAGTTAGGGGCATAACTACTCTTTTGAATGGAGGTACAGCTATGTTTGATTTGTTAGTTTATCTGGTACATGGATGAAGGGGATTATGCTCTGGGTACCAATAAACTGGGTGGACTGAAAGGCTCAAGGGAGCAGTATCAAAATATAGAGGGTTAAATCCTGGCCCCATTTAAGTTAATGGAAAAACTTCCAATGGGGCCAAATTTTCAAACAGAAACTTTTACCTCGGTTCAAAACCAGGCCAAAAGGTGCTGAAAGTTCTTACCATCTGACGGCTGCTCAATAGCCTATGTGAAATGACTCTATTGTCAGTGGACAGCAGTTCATATTACAAAAACCACCACTCTTTGCACTAGTTGGCAGTTTCAGCATAAAGACCAAGGGCTATGGAGATGATGTCGCCAGTTAAGGATTTAGGACAACATGGAGGAGGATGTTTTCCATGCTGTACCTGTTTTGTAGCTAAACAAAGGAGCTTGTTGCTCAGAGCTGTCCATCTGGAACCATTCATACAAACTCAAATATTCATACAAATAAATTCTTTGGATGATGAATTAGAGTAAACAGGCCTACACATCATGGCTATGAAGTAGCCACTATCTAGATGAGAAACTGATAAGCTTTTCTGTATCTGGGTGAAAATGCTGTCTGTCCAGCTAATCTATCTTTCTAGGCATTTATACCCCAGTCATCACTGTGGTATCTGAGCACCTGATTTTGGGTGGTGGGGGAAAAGCCTGTAGGTGGAACTTGCAGAATAAAGGAGTAGCTTCAAGAAGCTTGGTCAAGAGCTTTATCATTCTCTCTTTGTTCTTAGGAGAGCCCTGTTTACACCTCTCGATTACAATGCCCACTAACTATGTCCGCAAAGTTATCAAACACGTGTCCAATATAAATAAATTATATAGTATGCATCAAAATCAGTGCGCCTTCCTGAAGGAGAAGGACAAGTGACTTTATACTCCTGCCTCCTAAGGTCATAAGTAAGGGAATCTTTTAGTGCAATTAAAATCCTTGGGGCCAGGTTCAAAGCTGCTGACAATGGTTATGTTAGTTACTCAGTGGGGAGTCAGTGTAAGCCAGTGTGGTCTAGATCCACAGCTGGTGTAAACTGGTAAAGCTCCACAGAATTCACTGTAGTCAAAGGAGCTACTTCAATTTACACAAACTGAGGATCTGGCCTTAGGAATCAAAGATGGTGTAACTTAAACACCAAAAAGACAGACACAAGGATTTGTAAGAGGAAAAGCAAATAACAGGAAGGTGTAAGACCGCTCCCCTTTCTAGGTTTCAGAGCCCAAGCCACAACTTCTACGTGCTGTCTATAAGGCTATTTTTAGAGCCCTAGCATGAGTCCTGCTAGCCCAAGTCTGTCCACCCAGCCTCCGTCTTGCTCACTCCAAAATGCTGTGTAGACAAACCCAAGAGAGTGGTTCCTTAGAGGGGCGGAAGTGATATTAGTTTGACGATTTGTTTGAACTTTCATTTGGACTTATTTGTGTTACTCAGAAGGGGTTTAGACTTCATGTGATTGGCTGAAGGGCTAAGCCACAGAATACCCAAAGAGGGAAGATGAAGGCTGAGGGAGAACCCAGTAGGGTGGGATGCCAAAGAAAGGCCCTATGCAATGCTGCAACCAGAGATGAGGGGGGTGTCCATGAGGTGATGATGCATTATTACAAACACCTATTCGGTTCATTTTCAGAATTTGCTCTTTTCCTTCATTTTACCTTATTCTACTAAAAAAACAACAACAAATAATCAGAACATTGCAACTGGTCAAGAGTTTTTAATTCTCATTTCTTATTGCTTCAGAAGATTAAAAGCAATCATCTGTGTTAAGTACAATAAAGGCAGACTCATCAGCACAGTGCTAAACCTCTAGAGTATCATTTTCTTTTATAATGTAACCTCTTGAAGTGCTTGTAACCTATAAATAATCCTGCATTTTACAAAAATTCCTCTATGAAAAACAGCACTGGACTGGGATTTAACTCTTGAGACTATTTTTAAAGTTTGTAATTAAAAAAATAATTTTAGACTAAAATAATGCCATTATTATAATGGGCTTACCACAAGTATTGTGTTGCTTAACAACTCTTTCAAACAGTTCCCCCACCTATTTCATATGAGACACAGTCATTTTTAACACAGTGAAAACACTTTGATGTGTATTTCTGGGATCAGTGGAATTTTTCGTCGTAAACAAACTTAGTATTGGTCTTTGTGTCTATTTTCTCCTTGGGTGAGGTTGTCAGCTGGAATCTTAAAACTGAAGTGAGCACATGAAACTGAAGCTCTGAATAATTTGAAAGGATGTTGTGATAGATAATTCATATTTCAAATGTAGTTTGGATGGTATAGTTTGTCTGAAAATAAATAGATATGATAAGCCATAGGACTGTGTCACAGTGGCTTTAGAAACAATGAAAGGTTATGATTTAGACTTGTGCCTTGTATAATAGCACTTAGTGTTTTCCCTTATATCCAGGGGGTCATAGGAGGAAGTTCTTGATCTAGGCCTGTGTTATATGAAACCATATGCTGCTGAAATCTTATAGCTTTGACCTTATATATCAAGTCATAGTCTGAAACAAGAGTTGTAACAAGAGTTGTTGCTCTTAATTTAGGAAATATATGAGGTCTCAGACATAGTTACCAATAACAGCTCTTTGCAACTACAGTTAAAAATAAGGAAGGGGGAGAAATAAACAAAAATACTAGCAAAATATAAGGAAAGAGGAGAAAAAGAGTGTCTTCAAATCCTCCACACACCTTCTCCTTTCAATACACAAAATGAAAAATGGGGAGAGGAAAAAACAGACAGAAAATAAGGAATGTGAAGACATTATTAAAGGATTCTCTTATGCAGATACCACTACAACTGAGACTTAAAAGGACCTGATATACTTACAAATATTTGTATCCGCTGAAACTCTAGATCGCTTCCTTTTATGTGTTCCTTCAGGAACTCATGAGGATCACAAAACAAATTAATTAATGTTTCTGTAATTTGTCCACTTTGGTCACTGACTCTGCTATATCAAAATATAGCTTCCTGGAAAACTGTGTAGTACCTAAATATAAATCTGATATGGTTCCTGAGTTACTTACAGTATTTTAGCTCAAAGACCTTTAAACATGGGACCACTACCATAGGGTGTGGTCACCCTGAAAATACCTTGGGTTTCCCATTAAAAGGAATGGATGTCAGCTGGAAATCATGTCAAAAAGCAGTAAAAGCTCACGAGATGAAGAAATGCAAAAATTGTGCATGTCAAGTAACTTAGTGAAAGAGAAGAAAGAGCTTCAGTACTGCTAAAGATGCTGGAAAAACATCCCTATGCCCACAATATTTGAATACCTTTCTGCAGGAAGAGGGGTGTTTGGTTCTACTTGGTTAGCAGAGATACTAGGTTAGATATGGCTGAAGCTCTACTCATTGTTGAGTGAAAACAGTGGATCTGTGCCCACTTATGCCATCTGTGAATTTGACCATAGGGAATAGTCTGACGGCTTCCACAGGTGCAGTGAGGACAACAGTACCTTTGCCCTATCCAAGTAAACTGAAACATAAGGAGGGCATTGTGTCACAGGCGATTATCTTCTACGGTTGCCAGATATTATTTTCCAAACTTAGGGTTGCATAGAATGCAAATTGCAGGGCCTTCAACCTATTAAAAACAGCACTCAGATAATTAAAGGATGGAGCCAATGATCTTATTTCCTACTAAGTTAAATTAACCTCAAATACAAAATATACACCCACCCACCCTGACACGTTCATTTGGAACGTAAAAGTCCGCATAGAACTGCTGCAGGGTGAGGCCAGGGATCTTCGTGCCATAGGCACATCCTATGACACAGCCTGTGAGGACTACTTAACCCACCTTCTGACTTTTTTGTTAGTGTTGTGTTTATTGTATATTATTTGATGGCCAATATATTTGTTAGATTTTTGCCTTAGGTTAGCTTGGCACCTTTTTATGATCAGTAGTAGCACTTTTAATAAAACAAACTGAGAGGCACTCACCGCCACAGTAAAGAATACTATTTCGTTTATTGCTCTACTCTTCCATGCTTTGTTAGAAGATCCCCTCAAACCTGGAGGCCCATACCACCCACCTACCTAAGCATGTGTGCATACATCCAGAGACTTGCTTAGTGGATCATAGAAGGCAACTGTTTTAGCTGCTTATCTGCTGTGGTCAGGAAAAAAATGCCCTCCCTCCCTTCTCCTAATATAAGATATTGCCTAATTGGTTAACTATTTTTTTTTTTACTTTAGAAGAAGGTGGCAAAAAATATCGGTCACTGCAGGAAGCATGATGAGTTGGACCATGGTCTGATCTGCTATGAAAAATCCTTGTACCTACTAGCTGAAAATTGCAGGATGTGAGGAGAGTCTTCCTTGTTATACCTGTAGAGAAAAACAAGATACAGGTGTGGGTTTAGGAGCTATAGAAGCCTGAAAACATTCCTTACTATAGTTGGTTTCCATACTGAATAATCATCTTCATTCCTTTTCCTTGTAGGATATTTGGTTTTCAATAGACAAGGGATCCACTCTTCCAAAAGCCACACCCTCCACTTCAGAATATAACAGAAGCTCCTGCCTGTTTTTATTCCACATGCTGAAATAAGACACTGCAGACAGCCTGTGAGCCATCCAACAAATACTTGGGCCTGAATACCCCATTCCCTGATACGCTACAGGGAGATCTCCCAGTCCACAAAAGGGATAAGAACGCATGCTAAACATAGCTTACAAGAAAGCAAAATTTAGAGCGGTCAAACTCTCTAAACTGAAATTCAGGAAGATCCTCTTTCAAATAAGTGGGTGTGTATGGTTTAGATGATACACTAAGTACGGCTTTTGTCCTACATGAAATTCCAGTTTCCTCTGAGGCATCAGCTACATTCCAATAGTAATAAGTTCAGATTCACAGAAAACTGTCCCTTGGGCTCTCACCAATAGGGAAGCCTACATGGTTAGTACAGATCTACTGTCATGCGAGTCTTTACGCAACACTGGAGATACCCTGCTGTTCCAAGGCAGGACATGATCTATAAACACACTGTAAAGTGTATGTCACTGACTAGGGTCCAAAGGAACAAAAAACACGAAGCCCTTTACCTCAAAGCAATCTGCTGGGAAAGACAGTTATTCCCTGCTTGCCAGCAACTGACCAGCATTGTGTGCATGAAAGAGGGCCAATCAGAAAGATTTTAAAAAATGGGATTTTCTGGGAAAGGAAGTAAGAGGGTGTGTGGGGCAGCTTGAAGCACAAAGACTGGGTCTTTTCCAAAACTATTTAAGTGAAAAAGCCACTGAGTTTTTCTGGAGGGATGATAAGGTTGTTTAGATGTGGAAGGTGGAGGCCCTTTTCATTCCAATTAAGTGGACCCTTCCCTTTTTCAATTATATACTCAAAAGGGAGAAATCTGCTAGAGCTAGGGTCACAGGATTTAAGGCCAGAAGGGATCATCTAATCTGACTTCCTGCACATTACAGACCACCCATACCAGGTAGTTCCAACACATTAAGCCCAACTGAAACGAGTCCAAAGTATTACAGTCCCCAGGAGAATAGCTGGGATCAAGGTGTTTGAGAGCCCGAGGCTCCCACAGTGGCAGGGAAATGATTAACTGAGAGATACCCAGATAATCTGGGTAAGTGACCTGTACTTACACTACAGAGGAAAGCAAAAAACCTCTAAGGTCACTGTCAATCTGACCTGGGGGAAATTCTTTCCTGATCCCACTTATGCAATGGCAATCAGTTAGAAAAAAAAACCTTCCCAGAATGCATTGGTGGGGGGAGGGAAATCCCTTCCTGACCCTGCCAGTGGCTGGCTGAAAGCCTGAAGCATGAGCTTTAGGAACATAAGACATAAACTGGAAGTAAGCCTGTTGAGCCCTGCCCCTCACCGTCACAACCAATCCTATCATACAACAGAACTCATAAATTTGTTCAGCTCTCTCTTAAAATTAATTAATATCCTTCTCATCTCACTACCTCACTTTTTAATTATTTATATATAAAAACCAGAACTATGGAATCAAAAGAATAGAACATGCTATCTTTGCTAAATAATTTACCCTCCACGGTTTTCTGAGCTTTTTGCAGTCACAACTTCCTTGCATTCTATTTTGAGGTTTGGCAAGATGAGAGGCATAAGGGTTGCAAAATACTAGCTGGTGTCTATGTGCACCACTGTCCTCTACTGGATGAAATCAGACCTGCTCAAATGTTTGTGACTGATTCTCTTTTCCTAGCAGTTGGCCTACAAAAAATGATATAAACAACAGCTAATGACTATTCCCATTTAAGCTCCACAGGCCTGTGATCTAGAACAGAGTTGTTAATTCTATTCTCCATGCCCTGTAGCTGTATAACTAGCAACTGTGATGTTTGCATAAGTATGTGACAATGGACGATTTTTGTTATTATTTATTTGTATTACAGTAGCCTTCAAGGCCCTACCCTGATCATGGCCCTATTGTGCTAGCTTACATGTAGTAAAACAATCCATCCCAAAGAGTTTATAATCTAAACAAACAAGATGGACACAGGGTGGGAGGGGCAGAGAGAAATGACATGACTTCCCCCAAAGACTGGCAATGTAAGGCCCATGCACAAGTTAGTCTATCTTTGCCTGTGTGGAGCCAGGGGTTAGCCACAGAGCAGCTTGAATTATCAGTGTTTAAGTGATTTAAATTAAGTACATAACTATAAATAAAATCAAGGTATTGGGATTGCCTTCTGTTCTAGGATCTCCAGGATTGCTGTTATTTTACATAGGATGAGCCTGCATACTGCAAGCACTGTAAAATCAAGTATCAAGGCTTGTGAAACCTCTTAATGTTACAGCAAGATGTTTTGATGCAATGCACTAATGTCTTTTGGCACCGTGTGAAACTGTCCTTTGAGAGGGGTTAACTGGCAATCTTATGGGCCAGGAGGCCTTTGATTATAAAACACAGTTTCATTAGACTGGCCCTTGCCCAGAGATGATAACAATCCAGAGCAGCTGAGTGTGGGCTCAGAGTAGGAGGATGCCGATTTGCAGCTGATCAGTGATAGAAGGCCAGAGGGAGAGAGAGATGATGAGAATTTATGATGCACAACCTTTTCAAAGTGAAGTCCCCGTATTTGCAAACGTTTAACAGGAGATGGGCCAGGTTTCTGGATGTGAACTTTGCGAGCAGCTGGAGCCCGACTGGCCCCATATCTGTACTGTTAAGTCCCAAATTCTTGGCTCCTGAGCTTTGGAGCTCTGGATCCAAATCTCAGTTTGGGTAGCGGGGCGGCGACTGCTTATGCATCAGGTGAGGTGCCTCCTCCAGCAGAGACACAACCCTGGGTCGCCAGCCATGGGAACAACCAACACCCTTCATCCTCCCCGCGGGACTCCAGAGCAGAGGAGTAGGGCAGGAACAGGAGCAGTTGGCTTCGCCTGGCCTGGCGGGAGTTGTAGTTTTCCCTGCCCCTCTCCGCCCCGCAATTTCTCCCCGGAGAGACTACATTTCCCAGGAGGCGCCGCAGCCGCGGCTGGGTCAGCTGATCCATCACGTGCCTAGAACAAGATGGCGGCCTCCATACTGCGGCGCTCCCTTCTAGCTCCGCGCTGCAGAGCCGGGGATGTCGCCGCCCTGCACAGTGGACCGAGCCGGAGAAGGGCGCAGGCCCCAGGGCCCATCGCTTCTGGCCGGAAAACGGTGAAAAGTCCTGCGGGAGAGCGCGGGTAAGGCGCAGGTTACTGGGGGTAGCGATAGCCTAGCGCGGAGTGCGTGGCTACAAGGCTGATAGGTTTCGGTCCCGCCCATGCGCACCCCGATCGCTCCGCCTGCGGGATATTGCTGTCCTGTTTTCAGAGCCCGCGTTCCCTGCACACACACTATGCCCAATAGCCTAACTCTTCACTGTACCCATCTCACCACCCTAGAACTTCTGCCCCAGTTTCCCCGCCCCCGGCTATACTCCCCAATATCATGCCCTTATTTGGATTCCCCCACAGTTTCACAGCCCCGTTAATATTCCTCAGATACTCCCAATATCAGCTCTCAAGTTATGTACCCCTCCCCCTCCAGTTTCATAACTTCACCACCCAAGTTTTCCCCTCCCTTTCCCCAATTTCCCACCAGTTCCAGTAGATCAGACACTAGAACATCTCATTCCTGTTGCCAGAATAAATGGTTTTTAAGAACTTTAAGAATCAAAGGAGATTTTGGAAGCTCACTACCTGCCAGGATTTGAATTTGGGATTGTGCTTTTCCTGCACCAGTTGATAATTTAAACATTATTTAACACAGGGAGCAGTTGCATGTTACAGTGATTGGCTTCTTAGATAAACCTAATATAGATAAAGCACTGTACAGAATTGTGGGTTCTTCCTGTTCAGGGAAGTTGCAGCTCTGATACAATCTGATGTTCATGTAGAGACCTTTGCACCTGAGTGGAAACCCAGGCTCTGACTATGTGCATCTGAATGCAGGATAAGGGCCTTAATGCAGAAAGCTTCTGGGGAAAAAAAACCCCTATGTTAGAAGGGAGATTTTTGGGGGATATTTTCAGGTCAAATTATGCCCAAAATTTAGGTAAAAATAAGCTTTTTCCAAACTTGAGTCATGGAAATATTTCCATTAAATACTTGAAAATCCTAGTAAAAATCATTTTAAGCAATCATTCTTCTGCAGTGTTTGCAAACCAAACATTGTAGTATATTATGTGAAATTGATTAGAAACAGGCTATAAATGCAAATTAAACAGATCAGTTGTTTTTCAGAGTCTGAACTGAGATCAGAGGTCAAAATGAGAGATGGTAAGTGAGGTAGTCTAAATTTCCACCTATTCACAACACAGAAATGAGATGCCACTCTCAGTAGATTGTGCAGGTACTTGTAATTTCATAACACCTCTACTTTTGTGTGTACTTTGATCAGCAATGAAGTAGTTTAATGTTGATATTAAAATTGACATAATTGATTCAAAATTAAGATTCTGTTCACATGAGTGCAAGCTGTCCACATTCATCAGAGCTATTGTTTCAGGTCTTCTGCAGATACAGGCAAATATCATTGGTTTCAAACATAATAGCTAGATACAGTACTTAATTGTTTTTTTTTAAATGAAACCTGAGCTTCTGGAGCATAACAGTGCAGCCACCATAAACAAGTAACTGCCTGCCAAGCCACCACAAGCCAGTTCAATATGATTCCTTGTTGAGATAAATGCAGAAAGAAAACAGCATAAATAATGAAAGCAAAGTTAGGTGCCCTAATCATGCAAACTCTTACTCATGTGCTTAACTTTACTATCATGAGTTGTCTTGTTAATTTCGTTCCCACTGGTTTCACTGGAATCAATGGGATTTCTCAAAGTAGTAAAGTTAAGCACCTGTAAGAGTTTTTGGATTTAGGGCCTTAGATATTCTACCTGATGTCTGAAACATAGCTAATGAACCTTGCTTTTACAAATATGATTTTGTAATCTCAGTCAACACATGGAGAAAAACTATTTGTTGTAAAATACTTTATTTAAATTCCTGAAAATAATCCTAAGTGACAGTATTTCCATGCCATTACTCAGTTTTTGGTAGTGATGTAGTCAGTGGTTGAAGGAGAGAGACAGAACCCTGAACTCAAGTCTTGACAGATCAAGTTTATTGTGTTCACTTTTGAAAGAAATGCTGCATTTGATGTATTTGTTCAATGTTTTTCCCACTTATCGACTATATCTAGGTACTTAATATTGCTTTAGTATCTTGTTATACAAACCTGACTTCACCAGTGAAATACTATATTTCTGTCATTTCATTTGTACAAGGCCAGATAATTACTTACAGAAACAGTCAAGCAATTCACACTGTGAAAGTGACCCCCATCTCTTGCCTATATAAGGGTTATGGATGTGAGAATTGCAATTACTTTTCAGATGATATGTAGAAGCTCATTCTTGTGGACTATGTTCAGAGAGCAGTTGCTCTCCAATGGAAATTATGATTTCTTTATTATCAGACTACTAATGTTTATGCTAATGTAGTACAACCTTTTCCAACTTGCAAGTGATTAGCTGACAATGTATACATAATTGATATGCCACCTGTTTGTTGGAGACTTATCAAAGTACATGAAATACAATTCATATTTATAATTTCTGTTGGGTATAAAATTGGAGGCTGATCAGGCAAGCTGTTACTCATGTGGGTTTGCCTCATTGATGCTACTCATATGAGTAAGATTTCATGGATTTAGACCTTTATTTTTTTCCTTCTTATATAATTGTTCCTACTTACCATCCTCTACCTGTATATAATGAAAAAGTTTGCCTCATATTTCCCTTCAATATTTATTATGGATCAGCAGCGCAGTGCTACCACATGGTATTGCAAGGGTTTTCTGGTCTTGTGTTTAGAAGTTTATGGAGGTTTAATAGAGTATATGTTAATCATATTTACTTTCCCCTTCTCTTTCAGTGTTGCTCCATGGGTAGCAGTGGTGGGTCTGGAAATTCATGCACAGATCAGTTCCAACTCAAAGCTTTTCTCTGGCTCCCAAGTCCAATTTGCAGCACCACCTAATTCTTTGGTATCTTTCTTTGATGCTTCTCTACCAGGGACCTTACCAGTAAGTTACATTTCATCTTAATTTGTCTCATAAGAGAATCTTAACATTTTTTGTTGAGCAGATACTTTGAAGCACAATTCTTATCTTTTGTTCGTCTTAACAGTCTTTGTCTCTAGCACCATTCTTTGTTTTCTAAAACTTTGTTTCACTATTTTCTTTTCTGTGTACTTACTCTATCAGATATCCATGGTGATCAAGTTACAACTCCCGCTGAGGAATTAACTCAGGAATACCTCTTGCAGAGATTGAATTAATGGCAACTTCTTTTTGCTGTCAAAGTCGGTGTATTTGAATGGCAATGTTACTTTAGTTAATTTTAATATATTTGGTTAGTATGAAGCACTGGAAGCTCATTAAATGTGAGAAGACATATAAAATCCTACGAGTAAGGTTAAGATTTTGTCAGTTATTTTTAGTAAAAGTCACCGGTCATGGGTAATAAACAAAAGTTCACAGAAGCTAAAATGCTTTTAAAATACTTTAAGAAATAAAATTACTCAGACTAATTGGGTGGGGCCTGACCAGGGGATAACTGAAGCCTGAGCCCCATGGTGGGGGATGAGAGACGAGACCTGCTGCCGGGAGCAGGGGAATCCAGCACCCACCACTCCTGGCAGCTCAGGGCTCCTGGGCCCCCTGTCAGTCTCAATAGCACAGGGCTAAAGCGGAAAATATCACGAGTCTCTGAAAGTCCTGGAATCTGTGACTTCCGGGACCTTCGTGACAAAATCTTATCCTTACCTATGAGTGATGAGCATCTTGGTTTTCTAGTTGGCCATTTGACATTATTTTGCCATATGTGTGCTCAAGTAGGTGTGCCGTTTCCTATTTGGAATGTCTCATTATAGAGTTATTTGGTCTTCTAAGCAAAACCGATCTGGTATGGGAAAGTGTGAACCATACTTATTGACTGTTTGTTTTATTTGTAATACACTAAAGATAAGCATGAGATAGGTGACCTCCTGAGCAGTTTTTGGTTAAAGTCTGCAGTTTTGGGGGCGTGGACCAGACCTGGGTCTGTGTGTTGCAGCAGGCTAGCGTGTCTGGCTCAACAAGGCAGGGTTCTGGAGTCCCAAGATAGCAGGGAAAACGGGCTCAGAGGCAAATTCAGCGCATCAGGTGACAGTCCCAAGGGGGTCTCTGTGACTGAACCTGTCACACTGGTAACATAGGGCTCTTCATTGGTCAGCAGCCGCTTCAGAATGCTGATGTTCAGGTTAAACAGCTTTCTTTCCACTTCAGTTATTCTGCTGCCATCTCCCCCCACTCATTTTTAGTTTATCCTCTAAAGTCACATTTTTACTCCTTTAATGTAGTTGTCTATTGGGGTGGGCATGACGGTGCTACAAATATTTGTTCACTGTAAAGCTCCCTGGGCTCCTTTCTGGTGCCAAGTACTATATAAATGTAAAATATTATTTACTATATATACAAACTTGGTGTGAAGAGAAAGTAACCACTGAACAAGGTTATTGTTGTATCATATAACAAGTATGCTCTTTATAAAGCAATGAGTGGTGTCAAAGTATTTAAAGTAAAAGTGCCTCCCCAAATGTATTTATTGGAAGTAAACCCTAAATTCCTTTTGCAGTCTTCTGTTTTTTTACTGTGCTATTTGAAGATTTTATTTCCTTCACTAAAAAATAGCTTTAGGTAGGATTCTGAAATTGAGAATAAACCTAGAGAAATATGTTTGGGATCTGGAGGGAATCCAAGCAGTTTGGAGAGACTTGTGGGGCTTGGGAAGAGAAATGCATGGTGACAAGTCACAGTTTGTGAAAGTATTAGATGGCTGAAGAAGCGGTGTTTGGAAGATCCTGGTAGGGTTTAGACTAGGTTCCGAGGTCAGTGCCAAATCAGGGCTAAGTTTCAGATCTGATGATACAGAAATCTTGAGCTGTTCTAGATTGGTGCTATCTTGAGAGGACATTGTATGAGAGTGGCTTTTCTGAGGAGATTTTCGCTGCACATGAATTGCAAAATAAGTCCCTTCCAGTTTTGGATCCAGCCTATAACCAAAACCAGAATGTCCAGATTCGCATCTGAACACCTTCCAACGCACTGAAACTTGAAATGTGGCTCGAGTTCATGATGTTTGTTTTGGCTCATCTAGTTAACATTTTGTTAATGATGTGAGGAAATCGTACTTAAATCATATCTTTAATCAAACTGGAAGTTTGCCCAGGAAAGAGTAAAAATTTTTGCAGGGTAAACATGAAAGCTGGTAGAATGTTTCCCTTTTTATATATTTCTTTACTTTCTCTTGTTTTTTTTAATTGATTTCTGTGCTTTATAGGGTGTGTGGCTGTTTCCTTCATGATTGTACCTGGTGGAAAATCACGTGCTCCAGGACATGCAGGCTTCTGCAGAGAAGATAACTGCACCTGATTAGTAGGCAGCCTGATAGGTTAATTAAAAATTAGTGATCCTGCACTTGTCCACCTCCACCAACTGCTGTTTTCTGTACAAGAAAAAAAAAATCTTATTCCCAATATTGGAGAGAGCAGAGTTGAAAGTGAATATTAAAAAGTTCTTGTATTCGTATGTAAGAATGTGATATGGAATCCTTTCTTTAGTATCAACTTTGTTTTTCTGTAGCACTTGCTGTATTAGCCAGGGCTGTTTTTTGCTTTGTCGGTATAAATGTAGACTTATTTATTTAAGCAGGGTATTTTAGAATATGCATTGGTAATATGTGGAGACCTATAAGAGAGATTATTTTTGGAAATGTTTTAAATATAATTTTTCCTCCAATTTTTTAGACCAAAATATTTTGCCTGTGTTAAAGTTGTTGCATTTTGATGGTATAAGACTCTTTAGAATCTAAATGTGTAGTAGTTCCTTTGAACTCTTCCTGTTTTTCAAAGAAACTAACAAAGAAAAGCAATGTTATAGTAGAACTGAGAAAACAGAATATTTGTGCTATGTCTGCAATAGAGGATAACTACAGTAATAGATGTTCTAAGAACTGTAGTCACAGTTAGAGCCCTGCACGGATACAAAAATGTATATCTGCATCCGATCCACAAAAATTGTCCGCAGATGCAGATATCTGCAGCTGTCCACAGATTTGCATGGCTCTACTTACCCTGTCCGGGCTGCAGCTCTGAGGCAGCCCACACTGGAGCACGGTCAGGGTGAACAGCTGTGGGGAGCCCGCACAGAGTCATGGACGGGCGGGGAGCCTGGGAGGCAGGGACATGGCTGGGGGCTGTTCTTAGCCCCCGCCCCCCACACTGCGGGCAGGTGTGGGGTCTACTGTGGTTCCCTGGCTGGGCTCCACACTGGCCTGGCTGGGGGACAAGGGGGGTGATCTGTGGAGCTGCACAGGGGCTGCTTGGGTCCCCCACCCAGGGCAGGTGGAGGGTCCACCATGGCTCCCCACAGCTGCCTGCCTGGCTCTTACCGTGGCAAGGCTGAGGTTCTGAGCAGCCCCGGCTGGAGCCGGGTTGGAGAGAGCTGTGCTGGCAGCTGTGGGGAGCCTGGATCTCTCCACCTGCCCTGGGTGGAGGACCTAGGGGGCAGGGACATGGGCTGGAGCTGCTCAGGCCCCCCACCCAGGGCAGGTGGAGGGAACCAGGCTCCCCACAGCTATCAGCATGGCGCTGCAGCGGGGAGAGGGGGTGGCTCAGAGCCAGAGCCCAGCCACGGTGAGAGCCCGGCGGGCAGCTGTGGGGAGTCTGGGTCCCTCCACCTGCCCCAGGCGGGGAGCCCACCCAGTTTCCCCACCCCTCAGGCTCTCCCACCCAGGGCAGGTGGAGGGACCCAGACTCTCCACTGCTGCCAGCGTGACTCTCCCTGACCCGGCTCGGGTGGGGGCAGCTCGGAGCCGCAGCCTGGCCATGGTAAGAGCCGGCTGGGCAGCTTTGGGGAGCCGTTGTGCATCCTTCACCAGCCCTGGGTGAGAGGCCTGAACAGCCCCCAGCCCATGTCCCGGTCCCCCGCCCAGGGCAGGTGGAGGGTCTGCACCGCAGTTCCTCACAGTGGCCACATGGCTCTTACTGACAGAGCTCTGCGTAGATACAAAATTTGTATCCGCATCCACGATGCTATCCGCAAAAATGGTCCATGGATATAAAGCGGATACCTACAGATTTTCAGGGCTCTAGTCACAGTTATCAGTGTCAGAAGAATTTAAATTTACTATGAGTTTGAGAGAGAATTGCAGCAAGGATCATGTCTGTATTACTGCTCAGCTCTCCCATAATGCTTCCCTCTTGGCCCTAGAAGAAGCAGCTCTAGACATAACTGACATGATAGTCCTACATTCCTGGATTACTGGTGGAATACAGATGTGATCTGCCACTGCTGAGTATGTTATGTAGGAGGAGGGGGAGAAGTCTGTATCTTCTTTCCTGTCCTAAGTATCTTTTGCCCCTATACTATAGCTACAGGAGAATGCAATTGATTCTCCTGCCTCTAGTACTCTGCAAGTGGTTCGCCAGAAACAATATGATTGAGGGTCATGTCTATTTCACTGTGCTGCTGCTGGTGGTGATGCCTCTGAGAAATAGCTATGGGCACGAACAGCAGCTCAGGTGTAGTCAAGGTTGGAAATGGATAGGTTTTTAAGGGGAGGTTGGATAAAAAGCAGATAATCTCTCCCTCCTACTCCCTTATTTTGTTTTTGTTTAGCAGCTTGTTTCACTCTTCTTCCCCTTATTCTTCCCAAAGAGCTGTTCCTGTAGCAGTGGTGGATCCATCTGTACTGTTTCCACACATACCTTGTCTCCATGCTACTATACACATTTGTTCCACTTACCCTAGAACTATTAGTGGTAATGGAGCCCCTCATCAGTGAAGAACATATACCATTCTCCACAGTTGCATCCAAATCCTTTTAGGGTTGTGCTTTCTCGTGGAATTACGTAGGGACACACAAAGCTTTATAATGCACAAAAGCATAACTTTTTTTCACCATTTTTATGTCCCGTTAAAAGTGCAGCAAATTCAGGAGCATCTGCCTTAAAGCTGCATGATTTTGTTTTCTTTGGATGAAATAAACTCTACCCTAAGCATTGTCTTAGTGTTAGTGACCTTCCCCCACCCCTCCCCCAAAAAAAGATCCTACAGCTGCCAGGTATGGGGTCTCAGGTTTGTAGATTCTATGGCCGGAAGGGACCATTATGATCATCTTGTCTGACCCCCTGTGCAACAGACCTTAGAACTTCCCTCAGATAAATCCTAGAGCATATCTTTTAGAAAAACATCCAATCTTGATTTAAAAATTATCAGTGATAAGGAATCCTCCATGACCCTTGTTAAATTTTTCCAATGATTAATTACTCTCACTGTTAAAAATTTACATCTTATTTCTGGTCTGAATATGTCTAGCTTCATTTTAAGATGGATCAGATAGCAAGTTTTTAATGCATTTAATGTGTGCCATGTTAATTTTGTATCATTCTAGTTTTGTGATCAAAATGTTGTGTGATGTCAAGTCAAACACCTTAGAAGTCTGTCTATTACATCAACTTTATTACCTATGTCAACTTATAATCTCATCAAAAAAAGATATCAAGTTAGTTTGACATAAACCCATGTTGATTTGCATTAATTACATTACCCTCCTTTAGTTCTTTATTAATCAACTCCTGTATCAGCCGCTCCATTATCTTGTTTGGATTTGATGTTGGGATGAGAGGCCTATAATTACCCGGGTCATCACATTTACCAATTTTTAAAAATGGCACATTAGCTTCTTTTCAGTTTTCTGGAATTTTCCCAGTGCTCCAAGACTTATTGAAAATCAAAGTTGATGGTACAGCAATTTCCTCAGCCAGCTCTTTTAAAACTCTTGAATGCAAGTTATCTGGACCTTCTGATTTAAAACTGTCTGACCATAGTAGCTTCTGTTCAACATCCTTCAAAGATACTAGTAGAATGGAAAGAGTGTTATCACCATCTGATGAGACTATATTACCTGTTTTTCACCCAAATACAGTACAGAAATATTTATTGAACACCTCTACCTTTTCTTTAGTACTGATAGTTCCACCATTTCCATTTAGTATGGGCCAATACAACTGTCAAGATTCTTTTGGTTCCTAATGTATTATTAAACTCCTTATTGTCTTTAACTCTTGTGGGTATAGATTTTTCCTTGTGTCTTTTGGCTTCCATTATCAATTTTCTACAATTCCTAACTTCTGATTTGTAGTCATTAGTATCAACTCCTCCTTTCTTCCACTTATATACAAATTTTTGTTTACAGCTGCTTTCACTTACCCTCTAAACCAGGTGGGGATAATTGTTTTTAACCAGCACAGTTTTCTTCCTAGATTGTGGCTTTTTGGACATCTAGTAGATGTTCTTAAATTATTCCAAAATATCATTCACATTTTTCTGATTAAATTCTTCCTCCCAGCTGATTTGGCTCATAATTGTTTTCAGCTTTATGAAATTGTCCCTATTAAAGCACCAGATGAATTGTGTCCTGTTGTCTTTAGAGGACCGAGTACAAAGAGGGAGTTGGGAGCATAAACAGCAGCCACTATAGACCCTGCCATAGAAAAGCCAGGTGGCACAAGACACGTCACATATACCATAGCTTTTTTTAAAGCTCTGTTTATGAGCTATGAAGGTGACCTAATTTAAGGCCTGATTGATCTACCATTGAGGTTGGAAGTCTTTATTTTATGGGAGCTGAAATCAAGTCTATAGAAAGGGAATGAAAACTCATCTCAGGATTACTTGAGAGGTGCCTGAATAAATGATAGCTTTAGTCTTTAGAAATAAAATGGAATGTCTGATGTTTAAAAGCTATAGCCACTTTCCCCACAATGGCTGAGGTTTCCAGACAACAATTTCCAACTAAAAGCAACTTTGCATTTTTCCATTACAGGTGCTTATAAACGTTTAAAATGCCTGCATTTACCCAATTTTTGTTGTTAATCATAGGAGGTTGCTGTATCCTTTCTCTTAGTCTCATCAGTTTCTCTGCACAGTGAAGTCATTCTTCTTCTCCTTAACAGACAGAAACACTGAGACAGAATTCAGGATTTAAATAGTCATAGAAATGAACACAAACTGAACATGATCTTTAACCATAGCTATGTGTTTCTAGACTGTCAGCCATTTTAAAATAACTAAAAGCTCCTAATGTATTTTCAATGTATCTACAATATGAACTGTATTTTTGTACTATTTATATGGTTTTTAAAATTATAAAGATTTCAGATATTTATGAAGAGAGGATTTTCAAAAGCACTCAGTGATGGCTTACCTCTGCTCCCATTGAAGTCAACATAAATTCCTGTTTTCAGTGGGAACAGAGTTACATCACTGCTGAGCACTTCTGAAAATCTCACCTTGGATGTCTCAAATTTATCTGAATCTGCATCCTTCCCATGCCTTCGGATGTCACTTTGGACATGAACATGGCTCTGCCATCCCTGTTTATCCTGTGCTACTCCTTGCACGTTCTCAGTGTTGTTAGATGGTATATGTTTTCCTTCTGTAAGTACTGTTCAATGGAGGGATTTTTTGGTCAGCCTCTTTTACATGTTTCTCCAGCTTCCAAATGGCATGTTTGTTATGGCAGAGGCTCTGGCTTCATCCATATTACATGTCCCAGATATTTCCATCATTTTTTTTTTTCTGGATAGCTTCAGAGGTAAAGAAGTTGTTCGACTCTGATAAATCTCAGGCACTTGTTTTAATTTTTTTCCATTTTATACCTAGTATTTTCCTGAGGCATTTGCATTCGCATGCATTTAAACATCTGCCTATACTTTGTGTGGATTTTCCAGCTTTCACATCCATATTTAAGGTAGAGATAACATTGACATTAAAGATTCATAGTTTGGTCCTTAAGTTGCAGATTTTTTGTTTAAACTGCCGCTGGTGAATCTTGTGTGAGGTGATGAATGCAGCTGCCACCTTGCCAATTCATAACATTATTTCCTTCTTGAAATCCTCATTGGCTTTCATGTTACTGCAAATATATGTGAATTGACTCACCTGCTGTAATCTTTTGTCTTCTGATGTAATGCTTGAGTTGGACGTGTCTGAGGTTCTCATTACATTTGTGTTTTCATAATTGATTATTAACCCCATCTTTCTTGTGATGCCAGACAGTCTTTGGATCTTTGCTCGCATGTAGCTTGAGCTGTGACTTAGAAGAGCTATGATGACAGCAAAAATTAGATCTTCTCATGTACTACTGTTAAGCCACACAATGCCTGTGTTGGAGCCATCTATGCTGTGTCTCACAATAAAGTCAACGATAATGCCAAGCAGCAAAGGCGAGAGAATTCATCTTTGGCACCCCTAGCTGTTAAACCATTCTCTCAAGTCTGCATTTAGTTTAATTGTACATACTGCACCCTGATACAAAGCTTTGAAGATTTTAATCATTTTTGTTGGCATATCATAACACTTCAAGATGTTCCAGAGTGAATTGTGATGGAGGCTGTCAAAAGCTTTCTCAAAATCTCTTAAGTTTACAATGCGGGCTTTTGCCATTCACTGCTGCTTCCAGTGATTAGTCATAAGGTGAAAATCTGATTGACACATGATCTTCCAGGTCAAAATTCCGCCTGATATTCCTTTAGCTTTGCCTTATCTGCTATTTTATTCTGCTTAAGATGATACTGTGGAAAACTTTGTCTATCACTGCAAGGAGTATAATGTCTTGCCAGTTACTGCAGTTGCTTAGATCACCTTTCTTTGGTATTTTGACTATACTGCCATTATTTTAGATTCTTCTGGAAACTTTTCCTGGCCGTGTACTGTTTTGAAATATTCAGTAATTTTATTGATAGTCTCGTCATTACAAGCTTTGAACATTTCCCCGGTGACTTGGTCTGCACCTGCCAGCTTTGCCAGGTTTTAACTTAATTGCATTTTTCTGTCCTTGTTTGTGATGTGAAATGTTACAGTGTCTAGTTCTGGGTGTTTGATTTCTTTGTCAATATCAATAATTCCTTGTGGTGTTGGCCTGTTTATCACCTCTTGGGAGTGCTCTGCCCAGGGCTCTATGTTCTTTTTCTGTTGTTAAGCTCTTTGTTCAACCTTAACAGGCTCTCCAGCTGGTGTAAACTTGCCAGTCAGAATCTTGTTGATTCTTTTAAAATGTGATGTTTTACTAGTGCCTCTTTCAGCAACTGCTTCAGCGTCTTTATTCACATATTTCCTCCATGTTGCTCTTTGCTACTTTATCCTTTCTTTTTGGCTGCTGCTTTTTCTGAAGGTGTTTTTGATGATTGATTGTTTTGCTTTGGCTTGTTTCCTTTCTTGCACACAGTTTCGTGTAGCCTCACATATCCAGACTTTAGGTTTGCTTGTCTGGAAATAATCTGCAGGCATTGTGGCATCTATTATACTATCAAGCAGAAAGAACCATGACATGTCAGTAGATTTCTTGTGATGGTTTTAAGGCTTATAACATCTGAAATGGGTTTTTCAGTTCCATTCAAAATTGCTGATGTAATGTCTTGTCTGTTAGACTTTAGCTGTCAGTTTTCTCTATGCTTGTTCTGTTATTGTTTTAAGTGTGATCTTCAGTCTTGTGACACACAACCTGTGATCACTTCTGACACAGCTCCTATCTTGGAGAGTTGATCTAAAGTTCTTTCCAATACATAAAAGGTCAGATTGGTTCCACGGGATTCTGTCCAAGTTACGATATGGATATCTATGTGCGTGACTAGTGTTTCATCAGTTAAGCCCTGATACCTGCCACAGTTCTACCAATCTGACACTGTTCTTATTCTGGGGACCAAGGTCACACTTGCCCCATTGCTTTCTCCACTCTGTTGTTGTCATCCCCCAACCTTGGCATTACTAAGCAGATGTCATGCTTGGCAATATTGTCAGTCAGAGTTTGTAGACCATTGTAGAATTGATCTTAGATCTTGTCATGGTAGTTGCCTGTTAATATGTAATGTATATTTGTAATTTTCATGTTTATCTGGAAGCTGTTAATTGGCTACCACTCTGTAAGAGATTTTTCTGTTTTGCTATTACCTCTGTGTAGTAACTATATTGCTTCCCAGAATGTATTATGATTTTGTTTTGATTTTTGAATCGCCTTTTCTCAACTCAGCTCCTGGCTATTGACATTCACTTATTTCAAGGATTTGGAGGTTATATTTGTCCATTTCTTTCATTACCTGTCTGGCTTTTGTTGTTGCAGCCTTTGTTCTAATGTTCCAAAAACCAGCTTTTATCGTTTATCTTTTAGTAAAGAATTTCTCCGTCTTGTTTTTTTTGTTTTGTTTTGATGGATTTCACCAAGACTTGGCATGTCTGCCAAGAGTGCGTTCATTACTTCAGAACTGGATACAGTATTCCAGCAGCAGTTGCACTAGTGCCAAATACAGAGGTAAAATATCCTCTCTATTCCTACTCGAACAGAGATTTCTCTGTTTATATATCCCAGGATCACGTTAGCCCTTTTGGCCACAGCATCTCACTGGGAGCTCATGTTCAGCTTATTGTTCAGCATGACCCCAACATTTTCTCAAAGTCACTGCTTCCCAGGATAGTCCCTGTCCTGTAGGTATGGGGCACATTCTTTGTTCCCACATGTATCTATTTACACTTAGCTGGATTAAAATGTATGTTGTTGGCTTGTGCCTTACTTACAGAGCAGTCTGGATCATTTGGTATCAGTGACCTGTCCTCTTCATTATTTACCACTCCCTCATTTTTGGTCTCATCTGCAAACTTATCAGTGATGGGTTTTTTTTTCTCTTCAGGGTCACTGATTAAAAGTGTTAAATAGTATAGGGCCAAAGACTGGTCCCTGCGGGATCACCCTAGAAACGCATCTGCTCAATGATGATTCCTTTTTTTACAATGAAACTTATTCAAACCTGTTACTGTACTGGTTGGAATTTATAACAGCCTTGAACCAGACTGGAATTTACAGTCTCAGAGCAGGGCTTTGGAGCTGTGCTCCGGCTCCGCTCCAGCTCCAGGCAAAAACCTGCAGCTCCACTGCTCCAGTGCTGCTCCGTGCTCCAGCTTCAGGCTCCGCTCCAAAGCCCTGCTCAAAAGGCCACATCAACAGAGCGTAGCCTACCTCTGAGTGATTTGGCTGATGGATCTTATGGATTCCTCAGGTTGTGCCAGCAGAGTTTATAGATTCTTTGAATCTGAGTGATTGGACTTCTCAAATTTTGCTAGAGTAGTGGTGCTCCAGTGAAGTTCTTAACTCTGCTAGAAGCAGTCTTTGGCAAAGTGCAAAACATACAGTGGGGACCTAATAGTATTCAGCGGTTCAAAATTCCAAAGTTGTACATGCAGGTTTATCCTGTGCCATAGATCTTGTTCAAAACTATGGAATAAAATAAATCTGCAGTTTCTAGACTATTGGATATTGCAAAAAGTGGGGAAAATCTCATGTTCCAAAATTCTATCTCACTGAATGTCTGATTAGCCTAAAATTGTCTTTTAAAAGTTTCCTTTTGGAAAGAGACCACAATGGTGAAATCTGCAATTCATTGGGTCTCTGCAGGTTTGGGTCCTCTTCTGGAATGATTGCTGTGTCTCTATAATGACAGAGTCTGATCCTGCTCCCACTGAAGTCAATAGGAATTAGTCTGTTGACTTTGGTGTTATGCTTAGCCCATAAGCTCTCATATTACACGTTCTAAACAATTATAAACACAAAATAGTTATTGCCTTCTAGATGGTGGGAAGACACAAAGGAAGAGGTCTCGGTGTAAACATTGCTCTGCAGTTGCAGAGCTAATATTCACAATTACATTAAAACAAAATAGATTTGAAAGTAATAATTTTAAAGTTTAAATTATTAATGCATTTCAAAGAAGCGTATATCAGAGCAAGTTAGTACTTTCCACACAGCACTAATGATAGTGGAAGCAAATAGAAACCAGAGTGACATAAAATATCCTTAAATTGAAAATGTGTGTCTAGCTCAGTGGTTCTCAACTATTTATTATGTATTACCTGGGCTGCAGGTTGAGAACCACAGCGCCCCTCCTCCCCCCTCAACTCCCTGTGCAGCAGCCTTGACCCTGGACCTGGCCGGCAGCCCCTGGAGGCCTGCCCCCATGGGGCCAACCAGTAGCCCCCGGATCCCCAATGCCATGCTGGGCGGCCGGGTAGCCCAGCAGCCTTTAGCATATAGCTGGGCCACAGCTGGGTACTAATTGGGCTGCATGCGGCTGCGAGTTGAGAACTGCTGGTCTAGCTATTGTGGGATAGAGGTTCTTAAGCTGTGGTTCATGGAGTACTTGGTGGTTTTCAGAGAGGTGAATGGACGGTCACGTTGTACTGCGTCCTTTTTGTTTCCAGCTGCTAAGTTGCATTTAAAGAAGATAAAAATAAACTAAATACATTGTGTGTGGTTGCCATGGGATTGTTGGTGTGTTTTTGGTGGTCTGCATGATCATAAATGGCAGAGAAGGTTTCCTGAGACACTATTAAGATGTAGTGTCCCATATGAAAATGTGTGAGGACCCATGGCCTAGAAGCAAAAGACTGTAAGATTTTTAGGGCGGGAACTGTCTCCTTGTTCTGTGTTTGTAGAGCACTTAACGCAATGGGCCCTGTTTTATGACTTGGGGCTCCTACGTGCTATTATAATACAAATAATTAATGAATTAAAATGTGTTGACAAAAGGATTGTAGGGAAAGCAAGCAGATGCTTTCTCCAGGGAAAGGAGTAGGTGAGTCACATCTTTGTCATTCACATTTTTTATATTCTTTAGCAATCTGTAGAGAATACCTGCTTTCTTACTGTACAGAAGTGATTGGTTATTGAATATGGAAATTTAGGTTTTTAGCTAAAAGCAAATTAATTTTAATCCATTGATAAACATCTTGGAGTCTTTTTTAAAAAAAAAAAAAAAGAGGAGGAAAAAGTAAGTTAAATAGTGATTAGATTGCCAGCACTGGTGCTAGTAGATGTTTATGCTGTTGAAGATGCTATCTCAGATGGACTTAAAAGTGAGGTTCTGTCTAAACTGATCTTGCACCTAAAGATAAGGTCATGCAAAGAATTTTTACATCTCCAGCAGTGGAAGGAGTAGAGTGAAAGGAGTAGACTAGTTTCTATACAAATAGATCTTCGCAAGGTTATTTTTTTTATTTCATTGGCTCTCAGTTACCATGGTACCACTAGCAAGATAATGTAGCTGGGAGGGGTGGAGGGAGGATGATATTGATGCCATCATTGAATCCTTTCATGGTTTTCCAATACAAACAATTTACATTTCCTTTATGAGAGAACTTTTTAGGAATTCCCTAGAAATAAATATCCATGACAGATGTTAGGAGGATGAAAATGTTTAGAATTTTTTGTAGATGCTGGGTTTTGTCCACATCTATTCCAGCAGTTCCATATCTTTCTCTCAAAACCAGGACTGTGCAAGCATTTCAGACTGGCAGCTTGTCAGTTCAAGCCAATAATTTAAATCCTCAGTGCTAGTCAAAGCTGTCAAGTTAATAACATCGTACTACATAAATAAGCTGGGGAACTTACTCTGGGTCATTAGTAAGGGAAGCTTTCACACACAAAATTGATGTTTATCATTATAGATTATTCTAAAAGCTGTGCATATTCTGAGGAGACATAGTAGTTTTCCTAACCGTCTGAGTTACCCAGGTGCAAAACTTAAATGCTAAAACTGCAGCCCAAGCAGAAGAAAAGTGAGTAATTAAACCTCATCACCCTTTTGAGGTAGCTAATACATAGATAGGATCACTTCACTTGACAATGAATAAGCACACCAGCACTATCCAATTGTTAGGAAGTGAAGAATACTGTATTTTGCTTAAAATTAAGTGGGTAGTTGGGTGGTGAAAGTTAGTTGTTACATGAGTAAAAATGTTCCGGACACCAGGGCCGGCTTTAGGCAGTGCAGGGCCCAATTCGAACAGTTTTGATGGGGCCCCGGCAGCGATGACTTAAAAAAAACAAAAAAAACCACACATGTAAAAAAAACACGTGGGGCTTGTACTCACCGGGCAGTGTTCTGAGTCTTCGGCAGCACTTCAGTGGTGGGTCCTTCACTTGCTCCAGGTCTTTGGCGGCACTGAAGGACCCGCCGCCGAAGTGCCGCCGAAGACCCAGAGCAAGTGAAGGACCTGCCGCCGAAGACCCGGAGCGAGTGAAGGAAGCGCCGCCAGGCGAGTAAAAATTAAAAAGGCGCCTCTAGCCAGGGAAGGGATTCTTACTGGGCGCGGGGCCCTCTTAGGCGCGGGGCCTGATTCGGGGGAATTGGTGGAATAGGCCTAAAGCCGGCCCTGCCGGACACTTGGGTTAGCACACTCTGGTGCACGTGCAAAGAGTGTCATAGGATTCGTAATGGCTACAAGTAGCAGTGACTGTGGTTTTGCATCTCATTCCCAAAAAAGAACAGCTCTGGAAGCATAATTCTAGGCCCCCATTCAGTATTTACTCAGAGGGTAGAGTGCCACCTTAAGTCACCAACCCCACTTTGTGCAGCACTTGAGCATTTTTTGGAGGTCTCCTATTCAGCTATTGACCTATACAGCCCTGCTTAGCTTGTGGGATCTAACAGGATCACACATTAAGGAGATAAAGCCACAGGCCATGGAGGGAGGGAGGGAAAGTTGCCTGGGGAATTTGAAATGTCATGGTTTTGTTTTGTTTTTGTTTTTAAAATTCAGTGGTCAGACTAAAATTGTGATAAAATACAAGCTTTCTGGATAGTAATAAATGCTGTGTATTGTCAGGAACATAAAATACTAATTGGTGAAAGTAGGAACTTTTGTGTAAGAAACTATAATTATGATATTAAAACAAATAAGTACTTGAACATTATACAGTATGTTTCTCTCTGGCATTGAGGACTAATTGAGCCCATTTTGCTGCTGGTCAGCATTCAAATTGGAAATTATTCTTATCCCATTAACACTGTGCTTTAGTTCCCCTCCCCTTCCCCCCCAAAAAATGTTTTTTATAACTAAAATAAGACCCAGCAGACAATGTATCCAAGCCAGAAGCATATAGTTGCAATAAGGATGTAATAGTACTCTGGTTAAGTGCCATAAACATGTAATTCCTTTTCTTCTTTTGGGGGGGGGGGGAGTTTTTATTCTTTTAATTATATTAAGGAGTTGTATCCCATTGTAGTAGAGCTTTGATTTCTCAATTGCTAAAGAGGCAACCCAAAAACAAATCTATGAGGTTTCTTTGGGGGGGGGGGGGGAGGAAAGAGGAAGTTTATTTTGTTCTATTAGTAAAACTCCAATGTAGTGAGATCCTAACTACTATGTCCAATTTAAATGGTGTGTGTGTGTGTGTGTGTGTGTGAGAGACCCGGGATACCTAGGATAGCCTTCACTGAAAATGCCAGGGTCAGAGCAGGCTGTAAAAGGACAGCAGATTTTCCAAAAACTGGTGGTTTACACTGAAGTTAGACTCACCAACTAGTCATGAACTGTGCTTCTGATCTCTCACATTGGTTATCAAGAAGCTGAAAAAAGAAATCATACAGCTCCCTTTATTGCATTCCAGTTCTCCGGCTCCTAATTAGCAAATCAATACAGTAAGGTGCGGAGTTATTTTAAAACTCCTGCTCACTATACAAAATGTTCTTCTGATCCCCAAAGGGCGTGCCACATTGCCAGGTCAATACTCTGCCAGCCAATTCCTTAATATTTAAAACTAAAGGTTTATTAAAAAAAAAAAGAGAGATTTGTTAAATGGTAAAGCAGTCAGATACATACACAGATTTAAAGTACATATATCAGGTTCTTAGAGTTTGTTGGCTTGAGAGTCCCTCTAGAACACATCCAACGCTTGGATAGATCATTCAGTCCTTTGTTCAGAGCTTTAGTTTGTAGACAAGTTGCTCCAGAGGTGAGAAGCAGGATTGAAAACCAAATGAAGATGATGCAGCTGCCTTTTATAGCCTTTGCCATGTGGCTTGTACATCCTCTCCCTAAGCACATAGGCCTGGAAAAACCTTGGAGTCCCCTGTCCATAGGCATGTCCCTACGCATCTGGCTGACTCAGATGTAGCCCCAGGCTTCGTTCCATGTGTTCTTTGTATAGCTGATTGCCTTTGATAGGCCATCAAGCAAGCTAGATAGTGCTGGTGCCTTTTTGTCTTGGGATGTCACCCAGAAGCACAGTGTAAGTTTGAAATACAGATTATATCAAAAATATATAATTCACAATACAAAGATGATACAAACTTGTAAACAAGATTATCATACTTGGCAAATCATAACATTTTCACAGATACCTTACACTGCATATCTGGTAAGATTCATTGCTATTTTATAATATTGGTATCAATAATATCATAGTGTCTCACATATGCCATACAGCGTCAGTGTGATTTTACTTTTTTTTAAAGTGTCTGATATATAATGAAAATAATAATTTGAAGGACACAGTGAGGTCAAATTTGACCTGAAGTTTAAGCTTCATAAAAATTATCTTTTGTAAGACTTGAGACCAATAGAAATGTTTCTCCTGAAATTGAAAAGTGAATTCAGTCGGCAACATGTTTTTAAAACTAACTTTCCATGTTTGCCATATAGAGATTGTATCATTATGCAATGTATAATAACCTTAAAGTGAAATTGGCAAAAAATTAACTATAGGAATAAAAGGAAAAATTGTTAATCTGTTTTCATGGTTCAAGCTGGTAAATACAAAAAGCAAATGATTACATAAATAGCAAAAAATCAGTATTACTTGTAAAGATGTCTCCATTTTTATCACCTGTGATAGTATCTGTAACATAGGTAAGGAAATTTCAGTACTTAAATTATTTTATCTTGACGCTGTCTCTTTAACAATCCTACTGGAAGTTGCTATCTTGACAGCTTTATGATGCAGAGTAGGATGGAGACAATACTGTGCCTATTTGAAAGCACTGAAAATGTAAGCACTTCAAAGTTATATTAAGAGGTTTGATTATTTCTTTCAGATTGGTTGATTTGAATTAGTTAAATCAATTATTAAATTAATAAACAAATTTTAAAAAATAGAATTTATCTTAACTTAAAAAAGAGAGAGAAGGTGGGTGAGGTAATATCTTTTATTGGACCAACTTCTGTTGGTGAAAGAGACAAACTTTTTAGCTACACAGATCTCTGGTCTGGGAAAGGTACTCAGAATGTCACAGCTAAACACAAGGTTTAGCATAAGTAGTTAACACACATTCTAAGGTGCCATTCAAGGTAAAGTGGTCCTGTTATCACCCCGGCAGTTATAGGACAAAAGGGGAGTGGAGGGGGGGGAGGGATCAGAGAGAAGGTGGGTTAGTGGGTTATGGATTGTTATAATAAGCCACAAATCCAGTGTCTTTATTAGGACCGTGATTTTTAGTGTCTAGAAAAGACATGCATTTAACCTTCAGGCTTGTCTTTTGGTAGTGGTCTTTAAGTTTATTTTGAGGATGAGGACTGAGAGATCAGACGGAAAGTGATCACTTTGTGAAAAGTGTTTGCCCTTGAGTTATGTGGTGATTTTGTCTATTTCATTTTTCTGTGTGATTCGTTCAAGATCCTAGTGATTGTCTGGTTTCACCCACATAGTTGTTGTTGGGAGATTTAGTGCACTGGATGAGGTACATCCACATTTGTGATAAGCATGTGTAGGACCCATGGATCTTGAAAAATGTGTTGTGGGGGAGTATTGATCATTATAGCAGTGGATATATGTCTGCAGGTTTTGCAGCTGTTGTTCTGTCAGGTCTGGCGCCACTTCGAGTTGGTGTGTTCTAATCTGTGGGGAGCTTGCTTTTGATAATGAACTTGATGAGGTTAGGGGGTTGTTTGAAGGCCAGAAGAGGGTTTTTTTTAAAGATTTCTTTTGGATGTTGTCCCCATCAAGTACTTAGATATCATACAAGAAACCCAAAACAACTTAAAACAAACAAACAAAAACCCCTGATGACAGCCATCCAGTATAAAAACAAAAGTATAACCAACTACAACAACTCATAGAACTTCACCTCCAGGATAAGCCAGGACCCACCACATGGATGCTACACAAAACCATGAAAACATCAGTTTATCAAGAATGCCCCTTACTGGAGCTGAATTATCTCTACTCTCCAAGGGACTGAACTTCAGCCCCACCTCTGTACCTGATACCATACTAACATGTCACGAACTAGAAGAATTCTTTTGCCAACTCCACCTCAAGAATTCTTTCATAGCAATGACAACATCACCCACAACTACCATGTCCCCACTGACAGGCATAAGAAAAAAGAATGATGTGACTGGACAACCCACACTCTTGACCATTATTATATTGATGGCTTCAGGAAAAATATTGACTGTGAAATCTTGAACAAACATCACACACACCGCAGTCTCTCCACTGCTGAGAGAACTGCTATACAATCCATGAAATCCAACCACCATATAGTAATTAAACTAGCGGACAAAAGTGGTGCCATCATAATTCTCAACTGTGATGACTAGGTCAATAAGGATAACCGACAATTCTCTGACACCACCTATTACAGAGAACTCAAAGAAGACCCTACATCATAATTCACCAGGATTTAAGGATATCAAATCCTTCCCCAAACAACTCCAAGAGAAACTCCACAACCTCATCCCCCATGGACCTATCCCAGCGATCTTTTACAAGCTACCCAAGATGCACAAACAAGGGAACCCAAGCAAACCTATCATATCTGGCCTTGGCACTTTTACTGAAGGAATATCAGGACTCAGACACCATCCTCAAACCACTCACCACACAAAGGGCCAGCTTCCTCCAGGACACAACTGATTTACTCCAGAAACTTCACAACATTAACAGCCTCCCTCAGAACACCATCCTTGCCACCATGGATGTCACCCCCCCTATACACCAACATCCCTCTCAATGACAGCATTGCTGCCTGCCTCATATACCTAAGGACAATGGACAACTCTCAGATTATCCACTCCAAACATATCACCAAACTCATCCATTTCATCCTCACCCATAACAATTTTACATTCAACATGCACTTTGTCCCAAACCATGGGAATAGGGTGGCTTCCCAATATGCCAAACTTTTCATGGGACACCTTGAGGAGGAATTTCTGAACAACTGCACCATGGAACCAATGATATACCTGAAATACGTTGATGATATTTTCATCCTCTGGACAGATGACCTAAACTCCCTCATGGATTTCCACTGCAACTTCAAGAACCTCCAACCAACTATGTCTAAAACACTCCAGCATGAGCATCAACTTCCTGGACGCCACAATCAGCCTCAACAATAGAACCGTACAGATAACTCTATACAAGAAACTCGCGTATCACCACACCTGCCTTCACAGATCCAGTAAACCACCGCAAACACACCAAAAAGTCTTATCTATAGCCTGGCCCTCCAAAGAAAAAGTCCAGGATACACAACTTAACACACCAAACAAGAATACTTCATACTGCAAACAACTTCAGAGAACATTCTGATATCCAGTATTTTCAAATAGGAACTGAATTTTCTCAAGTCTTCATTAGGCTGCTGGAAGGTAGAATGCTGCAATAATAGACTGCTTTCAGTGAGAGAGAAAGAAGCCCTAATTCACTGATGTCTGATTTCACTTATGTCTGATCCCTTTCCAGGACTTCGTTGGGAGTTGATGCCATTCAGGATCTCTTAGGATTGAGGTCTGCATGGGAGAAACTCTGAAAGAAATTTCTAAAAATGGTTTCTGAAAATCCACATGTGCAGACATCTGTGTATTCCCCTTTCCACCCCATCTCCTATTGTGTGCTAATATCTATGTAATAAACTGTAGGGTTGTGATCAATTGACTACACCCTGGTCTTGATTGAGCAAGGCATCTATACATATGCGTATATTCATTCCTATTCAGCAAAGCATTTAAATCCTCTCAAAAATCCTATTGAAGTCAGTGGGATTAAGCATATTTTTAAGTGCTTTGCTGAAATGGGATGTTGGTCTCTGACTCAGATCCCCTGTGTTGTACCCAGTATGAGATATCAAAAATCAATTGGCAAATACCTCTGTCATCAGTTGCTCTGATTTGCCTCTCTTTGGGTATGTCTACACAGCAAAAAAAAAAAATACCCACCTATGGCTGGCCTGGGCTCGTGGGGCTCAGGCTGTGGGGCTGTTTCATTGCTGTGTAGACTTCCAGGCTCAGGCTGAACTTCTGAGTTCTGAAGGCACTCAAATGTGAGGTTACAGACTAGTTAGTAGTTCTGCAATTTATCATTTAAATCAGCTTCTGTACCAAATGACTGATAGCTAATGTGACACCAATTTTTTAAAAAGGCGGCGGAGGTGATCCTGGCAATTACAGGTTGGTAAGCCTGACTTCAGTGCTGGACAAACCGGTTGAAACTATAGTAAAGAACAAAATTGTCAGACACACAGATGAACATAATTTGTTGGGAAGAGTCAACATAGTTTTTTGTAAAGGGAAATTATGCCTTACCAATCTGCTAGAATTCTTTGAGGGGGTCAACAAGCATGTGGACAAGGGGGATCCAGTGGATATAGTGTACTTAGATTCTCAGAAAGCCTTTGACAAGGTCCGTCACCAAAGGCTCTTAAGCATAGTAAGCTGTCATGGATAAGAGGGAAGGTTCCCTCATGGATTGTTAACTGGTTAACAGATAGGAAACAAAGGGTAGGAATAAACGGTCAGAATGGTGAGAGGTAAATAGTGATGTCCCCCAGGGGTCTGTACTGGGACCAGTCCTATTCAACATATTCATAAATGATCTGGAAAAAGGGGTAAACGGAGGTGGCAAAATTTTCAGATGATACAAAACTACTCAAGATAGTTAAGGTGCAGGCAGTCTGCGAAGAGCTACAAAAGGATCTCTCAAAACTGGGCGACTGGACAACAAAATGGCAGATGAAATTCAATGTTGATGAATGCAAAGTAATGCACATTGGAAAACATAATCCCAACTATGCATATAAAATGATGGGGTCTAAATTAGCTGTTACCACTCAAGAAAGAGATCTTGGGGTCATTGTGGATAGTTTTCTGAAAACATCCACTCAGTGTGCAGCGACAGTCAGTAAAAGTGAACAGAATGTTGGGAATCATTAAGAAAGGGATAGATAATGAGACAGAAAATATCATAGTGCCTCTATATAAATCCATGGTACACCCACATCTTCAATACTGCCTGCAGATGTGGTTGCCCCATCTCAGAAAAAAAAATCATTTAAAAAAAATTGGAATTGGAAAAAATTCAGAAAAGGGCAACAAAAATGATGGAATGGCTGCCATATGAGGAGAGATTAATAAGACTGGGACTTTTCAGTTTGGAAAAGAGAGCTAACTAAGGCGGAAATATGACAGAGGTCTATAAAATCATGACTGGTATGGAGAAAGTAAATAAGGAAGTGTTATTTACTCCATCTCATAACACAAGGACTAGGGGTCACCAAATTAAATTAATAGTCAGCAGGTTGAAAACAAACAAAAGGAAGTATTTCTTCATACAACACACAGTCAACCTGTGGAACTCTTTGCCAGAGGATTTGTGAAGGCAAAGACTATAACAGAGTTCAAAAAAGAACTAGATAAATTCATGGAGGATAGGTCCATCAGTGGCTATTAGCCAGGATGGCAGGGATGGTGTCCCTAGGCTCTGTTTGCCAGAAGCTGGGAATGAGTGATAGGGGATGGATCACTTGATGATTACCTGTTCTGTTCATTTCCTCTGGGGCACCTGGCATTGGCCACAGTCGGAAGACAGGATACTGGGTAGATGGACCTTTGGTCTGACCCAGTAGGGCCGTTCTTATGTTCATATGACCCTCCTACTCTGCAGGGCCTAGGGTTCAGGCTCCAGCCTGAGCCCGGAAGTCTACACAGCAATGAAAGAACATGAGCCCGTGTCATAAGTAGTTAGTTAAGGGTTAAGGTCTACCTGTAAAGGGTTAACACAGACCTGGTGAAACACCTGACCAAAGGACCAATCAGGGAAGAGAATTTGAAAATCCCAGAGAGCGGGAACTTGGGTCTCTGTGTTCTTTGTTCTGAGTTCTTAGCCGTCTGGACCTACACCAGACCAGACGCTTAACCAAGTCTGCTCATCTTTCTGAACTAATTTCTCCTATTCAAGCTAGTGAGTATTAGAAGAACTGGGTAATTGCATATAAGAATCCTGTGTCTGCAATTCTGTGTGTTTGCATTGATTATTCGTAATTTTGCCTGTATTGTTTGTACTGAGGAAAAGGGAGAAATTTCTCCAGGGATTAATAAGATTAGACCCTATGAATGTCTATCTTGGATTCATAGAGATTGTGTATTTTTCTCTTCTTTCTTTTATTCTTTTAATAAACTCTTTTAAGTTCAGGACTTGGTTAAGTTCCTTACCTGTGGATTCAGGGGAAGGAAGCTAGGCGCCACTCTGTGGAGACAAGAGTTGTCTCCAAGCAGAGAGAGAGCAGGAGAGGGAGGGGGGAAGTGGGCTGCTTCCCTGTGTGTAGAGATTCAAGGGATTTGAATCTGGGTTCCCCAGGGGAAGCTTGGGGGACAGGCCGTGCGTCAGACACGTTAACATGACATGGTGGCAGCGGAGTTTCGAACCCATTGTTAGAAGAAATCTTCAGCCAGGTTGGCTGGAGGGAATAGAGTTTCCAACAGGCTTTGTAGAAGCAGTTTTTCTTTTGGGTTGCTTGGACAGGCAGCTTGAGGAAAAAGCAGTTTTCTTTCGGGTGGCATAGAAAAGCACCTTGGAGGAAAAGAAAGTGTGTGCATTCCTTAGGTGGGGGGAAGTGCCCTCACAGGTTTGCTGGGGAGATAAGGAATCTCAAGACAGAGGTTTTTAGCTCTGGTTGCAAGGAGGTGTGTCCCTCCTTTGTGTGATCAGGATTCCTTGGGTGGGGGAAGTGCTCCTCCGAGCTCATCCCGTCCAACAGGGAAAACAGGTTTGGTGAGGAGAGAGAGCTCCTGAAGCCAGTTTTTTTTCCTGTGACTTTTGAAATGCAGAAGCCAGGAAGCCACTGAGATTTTCACTAGTCTTTTCTCGCAGAGAGACAGAGAGTTTTTAGATTTTCCCTGTTGCTCAGTACAGAACAATAGAGAGTTGCAACACACAATTTGCTATACACAGGATTAATTACCCTTTCTCTACTCAAGTTATCATAAACAGGGAGGGGGTGTCCAGCACCCCAAGGCACAGATATGACGGAAACAAGTGACCAACTAGAGCTTGCTCGATTGCAAATAAAAATCCTGGAAGCCAAAGAGAGAGAACACAAGATGGCCATTGCAGCCATGGAGGCAGAGCAGAAAGCCAGAGAGGCAGACCACATCAGACAAATGGAATTAAGAGAGAAAGATCTGGAAATCCAGAGGCAGGCTCTGGAAGTAGAACAGGCTAAGCAGCATAATCCACCACCCCATCCACCTACTGATCAAACTTTTCGGAGAAAATTTCCCGCCTACAGGGCAGGTGATGATGTTGAGGCCTTTTTAGAAAACTTTGAGAGGGCCTGTATTGGATACCATCTTCCTAAAGACCAATACATGATGGAGCTGAGGTCACAGCTCAGCGGACAATTATCCCTTGTGGCAGCTGAAATGCCTAGAGACCAGATGGACGACTTTCCACTGTTCCTAACCAAGGCCAGACTCAGAATGGGCATCACCCTAATCACGCCCGTCAGCGTTTCAGAGCCCAGAAATGGAAACCAGAGATGTCATTTCCAGAGCACGCTGCTTACCTGGAAAAACACTATTTCTCATGGATATCAGGATCCAAGGTTAAGGAGCTAGACGACCTACACCTCCTGATGATGATGGAGCAGTTCCTAGATGGTGTTCCTGAGAACATTAGACGCTACATCCAAGATGGTAAACCAAAAACTCTCACTGAGGCAGGAGAGATTGGAGCCAGATGGATGGCATCGGTAGACAACACGAAAGCTACTGCCATAGGGAGCGAATCACACAAGGTACCCACCGAGACTAAACCTTACCATCGAGGCCAATCAAGCCCACACTTACAACCCAAGCACAGTCACACCCTACCTCTTCTTCTACCTCACCAGTTTCCAGTAAACCAACACAACCCCGTGACCCATCAAGTGGGCGATGTTTTGGATGCAATGAACTGGGGCATATCAAAGCCAAATGCCCAAAGAACCTGAACCGGGTCCAACTCCTTGCACCTGCACACCAAGGAAACCGAATTAGATATCTCTCAAATACCCGTATGCTTTAGGGAAACTTTGAGAGTGGACGGAAAGGAAGTTATCGCATGGAGAGACACTGCAGCACATGTGTCAGCTATCCACCGAACCTTCGTGGACCCCAAATTCATCAACCCGAAAACCAAAGTGACAGTTCGCCCCTTCATGTCAAAACCTGTAACATTACCTACAGTGCGTTTACCTGTCCAGTACAAGGGCTGGTCAGGGACGTGGACTTTTGCTGTCTATGACAATTATTCTGTCCCCATGATACTGGGCAACCACTTGGCCCATCACGTTGAGCCGCCAGAAACAGAGGGAGTGGTTACACGCAGCCAAGCCAGACGAGCTGCTGCACCCATCCCTGTTCCTGAGCCATCCACCAAGACCCCGTCTGTGTTACCAGAGACCCAGACAGACGTGGTGGAACCGGATCCCAGGCCAACACCGACAGCAGCCATAGTTCATCCAGTCCCAGAACCGGAACTGGAAGGGCACCCAGCGCCAGCACCGGCGCCAGCTATTACAACTCCACCGCCAGACCTGAACTGGAAAAACCAGCAGACAACCCTACCCTAGAGGCTCAGCCGGAGCCTGAAATAACACCTCGTGGACCAGCGGAGAGCGGTTCACAGTCAACAGAAACAATCTCATCACCTACATCACTTCCAGAGGAACTGGTGTCTCCCGCCTCAAGGGAACAGTTCCAGACAGAGCAGGAAGCCGATGACAGCCTCAAGAAAGCATGGGCGGAGGCACGCAGCAACCCACCGCCTCTCAGCTCCACTAACCGATCCCGGTTTGTTGTGGACCGAGGACTTTTATACAAGGAAAGTCTTTATGGTGGACACCAGGAGGGCTGGCATCCTCAAAACGGTTGCTAGTTCCGAAAGCTCTTAAGCTTAGCCCATGATCATCCCAGTGGCCATGCTGGGGTGAACCAAGCAAAGACAGGTTGGGAAGGTCCTTCGACTGGGAGGATGGGCAAGGACGTTGATGTCCGGTCTTGTGAGGTATGCCAAAAGGTAGGGAAACCTCAAGACCAGGTCAAGGCCCCTCTCCAGCCACTTCCCATAATTGAGGTCCCATTTCAGCGAGTAGCTGTGGATATTATGGGTCCTTTCCCAAAAAGACCCCAGAGGAAAGCAGTACATACTGACTTTTGTGGACTTTGCTACCAGATGGCCGGAAGCAGTAGCTCTAGGCAACACCAGGGCTCAAACTGTGTGCCAGGCCTTAACTGACATTTTTACCAGGGTGGGTTGGCCCTCTGAAATTCTTACAGATTCGGGAACAAATTTCCTATCAGGGACCATGAAAGACCTGTGGGAAACTCATGGGGTGCATCATTTGGTTGCCAACCACCAAACTAATGGCCTAGTGGAAAGGTTTAATGGAACATTGGGGGCCATGATCCCAATGAACACTCCAATAATTGGGATCTAGTGTTACAACAGTTGCTGTTTGCCTACAGGGCTGTTCCACATCCCAGTTTAGGATTCTCACCATTCGAGCTGGTATATGGCCATGAGGTTAAGGGGCCATTACAGCTGGTAAAGCAGCAATGGGAGGGGTTTACACCTCCTCCAGGGACTAACATTCTGGACTTTGTAAGCAACCTTCAAAACACCCTCCGAGACTCTTGGGCCCTTGCTCGAGAGAACTTAAGAGATGCTCAAGCGGAGCAAAAGGTCTGGTATGATCGACATGCCAAGGAGCGGTCCTTCAAGGTAGGAGACCAGGTCATGGTCTTGAAGGCGCAACAGGCCCATAAGATGGAAGCGTCCTGGGAAGGACCGTACATGGTCCAGGAGCGCCTGGGAGCTGTTAACTACCTCATAACATTCCCTGATTCCTCTTTAAAGCCTAAAGTGTTTCATGTTAACTCTCTAAAGCCCTTTTATCCCAGAGAATTACAGGTCTGTCACTTTACAGTTCAGGAAGGAGATGACACCGAGTGGCCTGAAGGTGTCTACTACAAAGAAATGGTGGTGTGGAAGAGGTGACCCTCACCACAACCCTGCAACGTCTGCAGCGGCAACAGATCAAGGAGCTGTGCACTCACTGCTCCTTGTTCTCAGCCAACCCAGGACGGACTGAGCAAACCTGCCACTCCATTGACACAGGTAATGCTCACCCGATTAGGACCCCACCCTACAGGGTGTCACCTCATGCCAAAGTTGCTATTAAACAGGAGATTGACAACATGTTGGAGATGGGTATCATCCGCCCTTCTACCAGTGCATGGGCATCTCCAGTGGTTCTGGTTCCCAAACCAGATGGGGAAATACGCTTTGTGTGGACTACCGTAAGCTCAATGCTGTAACTCGTCCAGACAACTATCCAATGCCACGCACTGATGAGCTATTGGAAAAGTTGGGACGTGCCCAGTTCATCTCTACCATTGATTTAACCAAGGGATACTGGCAGGTACCACTAGATGAACCCGCCAGGAAAAATCTGCCTTCATCACCCATGCAGGGGTGTATGAGTTTACTGTGCTTCCATTCGGACTGCGGAATGCACCTGCCACCTTCCAAAGGCTGGTGGATGGTCTACTAGCAGGATTGGAAGACTGTGCAGTTGCATACCTCGATGATGTGGCCATTTTCTCTGATTCATGGCCTGAACACCTAGAACATTTGAAAATGGTTTTTGAGCGCATCAGGCAGGCAGGACTAACTGTTAAGGCCAAAAAGTGTCAAATAGGCCAAAACAGAGTGACTTACCTAGGACACCAGGTGGGTCAAGGAACCATCAACCCCCTACAGGCCAAGGTGGAGGCTATCCAACAGTGGCCTGTCCCAAGGTCAAAGAAACAGGTCCAATCCTTCTTAGGTTTGGCCGGATATTACAGGCGATTTGTACCACACTACAGCCAAATCGCTGCTCCACTAACTGATCTGACCAGGAAAACCCAGCCAAATGCAGTTAAGTGGACTGATGAGTGTCAGGAAGCCTTTATCCAGCTTAAGGCGATGCTCATGTCTGACCCTGTATTAAGGGCGCCGGACTTTGACAAACCCTTCCTAGTTACCACTGATGCATCTGAACGTGGGATAGGAGCGGTACTAATGCAGGAAGGACCGGATCACAACTTCCATCCTGTCGTGTTTCTCAGCAAGAAGCTGTCTGAGAGGGAAAGCCACTGGTCCGTCAGTGAAAAAGAGTGTTACGCCATTGTGTATGCCTTGGAAAAGCTACGCCCATACCTTTGGGGACGGCAGTTCCAGCTACAAACCGATCATGCTGCACTAAAGTGGCTTCACACCAACAAGGGAAACAACAAGAAACTTCTCCGCTGGAGCTTAGCTCTCCAAGACTTTGACTTTGACATTCAACACATTTCAGGAGCTTCCAACAAAGTTGCTGATGCACTCTCTCGTGACAGTTTCCCAGAATCTAGTGGCTAAAAAGTGTTCTTTACATGTTATATGCTTAGTAGTATATGTAATAGTGCATGTGTTTATTACTCTGTTGGTTTTGCAGTTTAGGAGGAAATCACCGCCAGTGCTCCCACTGTTGGTGATTTTCATAAGTAGTTAGTTAAGGGTTAAGGTCTACCTGTAAAGGGTTAACACAGACCTGGTGAAACACCTGACCAAAGGACCAATCAGGGAAGAGAATTTGAAAATCCCAGAGAGCGGGAACTTGGGTCTCTGTGTTCTTTGTTCTGAGTTCTTAGCCGTCTGGACCTACACCAGACCAGACGCTTAACCAAGTCTGCTCATCTTTCTGAACTAATTTCTCCTATTCAAGCTAGTGAGTATTAGAAGAACTGGGTAATTGCATATAAGAATCCTGTGTCTGCAATTCTGTGTGTTTGCATTGATTATTCGTAATTTTGCCTGTATTGTTTGTACTGAGGAAAAGGGAGAAATTTCTCCAGGGATTAATAAGATTAGACCCTATGAATGTCTATCTTGGATTCATAGAGATTGTGTATTTTTTCTCTTCTTTCTTTTATTCTTTTAATAAACTCTTTTAAGTTCAGGACTTGGTTAAGTTCCTTACCTGTGGATTCAGGGGAAGGAAGCTAGGCGCCACTCTGTGGAGACAAGAGTTGTCTCCAAGCAGAGAGAGAGCAGGAGAGGGAGGGGGGAAGTGGGCTGCTTCCCTGTGTGTAGAGATTCAAGGGATTTGAATCTGGGTTCCCCAGGGAAGCTTGGGGGACAGGCAGTGCGTCAGACACGTTAACCTGACTGGTGGCAGCGAGAAGGAATCCTACCCTAAGGGTTAGGGTGGGGGGAGAATACCTGCGGGTCCCCATCTTGAACCCACAAGCTCAAAGTGGGGGTGAGATCCCATGACAGCCCGTGAGCCCAAGTCAGCTAGCTCAGGCCAGCTGCGGGTTTTTCTTTGCTGTGTAGACATACCCTGTGAAGGCTTGGGGGTGTCAGGAGTACTGGTTATCTTTGCAAAAGAAGCAATCCAAAACACTGTGTGGCTTCTCATGCAGCATACAACAAAAACAACTGTATGGTTTTATTTTCCATATAAAACTTTGCAGATTTGTAGCTGCTGCCAGTCTGATGATGAATATGAGCTACTCACGCAAGAAAACAGAGATAATGCATACTGAAGGCAAGCAAAATTGAATATACGCTCTGTGTAAGGCAGCGTGTGGGAGAAGCATTTGTTATATAGTGAATGTCTGGGTAAAATTGTATGTCATGTTTCTTTAGGCTCTCAACAGGAGATGTGTAGAAGCAGCAGTGATGACAGGCCTCGCACTGAACTGCAGCATAAACAAGAAGTCCTTGTTTGACAGAAAACACTATTTCTATGCAGATCTGCCTGTAAGTATGCTTTATGGTTGGTCCCTCTATAGCTGTAGAAAAGGATGAGTCTGGAGTAGGACTGGCATTAGCAAAGAGATGCTTTTTATGTTTTCTATCAGTGTTCTGCCCAAACTAACAGGATGCTGCGCCAAGCCCTGATGAATAGATAGCTATACCCTAGTGCTCACTGATTGAATATGATTGCCCTGATTGCTGACTCCTTGCTTAGCCTCACGATTCCAGTGGCTTTATGTAATTGAATTGGGAGATGGAGCTGCTGTGCCTGTACTTTCTCCATTCCTAGTATTAGCACTAATTGTCTGTTAGGGTAAAAGCAAACCAGTCTGATAATAGCCCTTCTTTTAAAATGAATGTGTAGCAAACACACATTACAATAGTATAAACATCATAGCATCTGTTTTTTGTTTTTGTTTTTGCTATTAAATTTAAGGACCTATAAATATCACATTTGCTTTTCAAACATTCTAATCTTTGCAAGGATCTTGAATGAACTTAATAAATGTGCCTTTGCCACATGCAGTAATAGGTTTGGATCCTGTGGATTGCTTTCATATTTGGAATAAACTGTCTTTGGAAGTGAGCTACACTTCACTGCACTTGACAAAGTCAAGTAAGAATATGGAAATTAGTTGAGAGTGTGGTTTTACCTTTTTGACAGCATACAGCAGAGCACAAGGACCTTATTTTTGTTTTAACAAAGTCACAGTTCTAACTTTAAAGATGGCCTTTCCCTCCATATATTTGTTCTGGATGTTGTTGAACATAAAAGTGGCCTGTAAAGGGAAAAACAATGGATTTGCTTCACTTCGCTTTTTTGAATAAAGAAGACTTGAATGCTTTCTCCTGCTTGTGTTTTAGCCAAGAAAAATCAGAAATATCAAATCTTATTTTCCCAGTTTTTCTTGGAGGTGTCCTTGGAGGTCCAGGGAATTAGGGAGGGCGTGTTCTTCAGACCATAGATCAATGTGTAGAGGTGTTGAAACTTTAATCAAGGATTTTTTCTTCCAACTGTTTGTTCAGGCATTTGAGATTTTTTTTAAGAAGATAAGACACAGAATTTTTGAATAAAATTCCATTTTCCCCCTCATTTGATGTCCTCGGAAGAAAGGTGATATTCTAGTTAATGCATAGCTGGGACCCAGGAGATCTGGGTTCAATTTTCATCTCTGCTAGAAATGACCTGTTTGTCATTGGGCAAGTTATCTCTGTGCCTCAGTTCCCTATCTATGAAATGGGCATAATGCTTCCCTACCTTGCTTGCAGGAGTGTTGCGGATAAAGTCATTAATATTTGTGAGGCACTAGAGCCCCAATCCACAAAGTAACTTAGGTGTTGCGATGCTTAAAGAGTCTCAGGGTCAGATAGAGAGCAACAGTGAGGCTGACTATGTAGCCTGGTGGTTAGGGCACCCATGTGGGAGGAGGGAGACCTAGGGTCCAGTCCCCATGCTCCAATTACTATTTATTTTTTTATACATAATGAAACAGCTGCAACAGGAGAGGTTGAGGGAGCCACACAGAATATCCCATATCTCAGAGGTAAGAGCACTCTCTTGAGAGGTAGGAGAGCCCTGTTCAAATCCTTTCTCCTCCCTCAGGCAGAGGGGGATTGAACCTGGGTTTCCCACATCACAGATGGGTGCTCTAACCATTGGGCTAAAAGTTGTAAGGTGGGTGCCTGATTTTGAATGGGACCTCATCTGGTAGGCAGCCATTGAGCACACTTCCCATATTGGGCCCTCCAGGCAAGGTAGGCGGGCGAACATCTGTCTTCCCTGGGTTCATGGATAGCTCCGGGACTAGGCAGGAGATAGGCATCTGGATGCCTGAGAGGAAGGCAGCATTGTGCATACCTTGAGGCAGCAACGTAGATGCCTAGGTAACTTTACCCTGAGAACTTAGGTACCAAGTGAATTTAGGCACCTAGAGGGTTAGGCAGCAGTGGAAAAAGAGTTTTGTGGATTGCAGTGGAGCCTAAAACTGGGACTTAAGCACCTACGTACCTGTGTGGATCTGGGCCCTCCATACTATAGTGATGGAGGACGTATAAGTACCTAGATAGATAGTTACTTTGGTTGTCAATACACTCCTACTTCTGCAGTCATCATCGATAGTCTTCCTGATAAAAACAGTAAGTTAACGAGAGCTGAAATTCTAAACAAGCAGGAGAAAAAAGTAGAAACAAAAGAAGCCAAGCCCAGCTTTTCAAACTGGCTTTATATATCACGTAGAAGAAGAAAAAAGAAATCACAAATCCAATTGCTGATCACCTTTAAATTGTAGGTGTTTCTGCTCCTACATTAAAGAATGTTCAGACTTTCCTGGTGGTGATCACTCCACCAATAAAAAACGAACAGAAAAGAATGAAGCAGAGTAAAAATTAGTCCATCTGTTTTGAAAGAGAGCAATGGGAAGATATGTCTTCAGGTAGCATATATAGTACATAGGCACTGTGTTCTGCCACTACCTAATGGCTTATATTACAGCATCTTTTAGTCAAATAATTAGGAAAATTTGGGTCAAGAAGATACCTGACACATTCTATTAGCTTTAAACACACACAACTCAGGATCTAGCAGCTGGCATCTATAGCGTTGAGCACTAACTGTAAAATGCCCAGCCTGCATTTCGTAATAAGGCAGTCTTCTCAGGAGCCCTTGTAATAAGATACAGAGTTTAAGCTAATGAGCTGAATGGAATAGATAAAATAAATCCTGCTCTTAGGGTCTTTTGACAATGGGATTATTGTTACTCCTGAAAAGGGGGCTTCGGATGGGAATTGGGATTCTTGTTCTTTATTGTCACGCATCATTTGAGGCTTTTTTAAAACATCACTTTAATGAGAAGCTAGGGGAGGCAGGAAAAGCTATGTGCATAGATTATATTGAGCCTATAGAATGGAGTCAATTGTCTCATTTTTATTATAGTGCTTAAAACTAGGTTTGGCAGAATTCAATTTTTATTTTTTATAGTTTGGATGGATAATATCAATGTTTATTTTTAAGCATTTGTTTTGTTTTTATCTATTTACATTTTCACAGCTGCATGAAATTATGGGGGGTGTCAGACAATAGATATTTAATGACTAGACGTTGAGATTCAAAAAGCTAAAGCTTTATCACTCTTAAACACAAATTGACAATATCACATGTCAAAATATATAAAGTAAATATCCTGAAATCAAACTCTCTAATAAGTTCTCCGGCCTATCTGAAATGTTGATTATCATTGGTAGAAATATTTTTTGTCAGTTTGTGTGCATACAGTGAAATTGATGTTTATTGACTAAAACTCTAATACTGTACTACCAAGCGTTCTTACAACTAGAAGTTTGCACACTTCACTGCTTATGTAGTTCAAGTTGTACACCCAGCTTGGCCCTTTCCCCTCCACTCCAGCTGGGCCCCTCTCCCCTGCTAGTCAGGTCCAAACACTGTTGATTTTGGTGAAAATCAGAAAAGGCTGATTTTCCACTAAAACTAGGCTTCCCCAGTTTTTCGATTTTCACCAAAATCAATAGGGTTCTGGCCAGTGGGGGAGAGTGAGGGGCCCAGCCAGAGTGAGGGACAGGGATAAGGGAGCCCTGGCTAGACTCACCCCTGTGTCCAGACTGACTATTCCCTTGCCACAGGCTTCTGTGTGAGGGGTCACTGTCTCTACCTGTATCCTGAGTGACCAAATGGTGATTTTAGTGGAAATCAGGCTTTTCTAGTTTTTCTGATTTTCACCAACAGCAATAGAGCTCTAGCCAGTGTAGGCATGACAGTTCCAGCTATTCGTGGGGGTGGGGGCTGGCATGTGGGGGCCAGGGGCCTGACTGAGGGGGTTGGGCCCATCTTGGGACAAGAATTAAAATTATTGTTCATGTAACGACAATTCTGAACACAAACCTGATTCTGTATGCAGGCTGGCTATCAAATCACTCAGCAGAGACTTCCCGTTGCTGTGAATGGGAGTCTTTCATACAGCCTCTGTGTAGGGGGAAAAAAGAACCAGATGGCAACCAGGACTGTGAGGATTAAGCAGATCCAGTTGGAACAAGACAGCGGAAAGAGTCTTCATGATGACACAAGGAGCCAGACTCTCATTGACTTGAACAGGGCTGGTAGGCTTGGATCACTTATCCCCTCAGTCTTTCTATGTATGGGCTGAATATTTAAAACTCATTGGAGTGGCAGGGGCGGGGTGGGGTGGAATCTGGTTTGTTGCTTTCAATATAAATTTTTAAATGTGTAAAAAAAATTCCATCTGGCTAGTGTTCATCTTTTCTGGCCTGTTTGCTGATGACACAGTGGCACTGGCCAGTCAGAAGGCTAGTGGCTCAGTTTCTCAAACCTGTCTGTCAGCCAACTTCCAAATAAGACCTTTAACATGTCAAGGGGGTATTCAGTGGGACAGAGGAGCCACTTATGCTCCTGCAGCTGTAAGTGTTGTTTAAAAAGTGCAGACTCTGAATGAAGCAATGTGGCAGAAATGCACAGACGGCAGAGTGGGATGCCAGTGCTTGAGTCAGAAATGGCTTTTCACTTTTAGCTTTTATAAAAACAATCATTTTCCCCATAAAGCTCTAAAATGTCTATTGTATAAATCAAACGCGACCAACAAATCCATGTACCTAAATGTGTAGTTAGGTGCCTAAATACCTGGCCTGACTTTCAGAGCTGGTGAGCATCCACAGCTGCCAGTGAAGTTGAGGGCTGCAGGTGCTCATCACTGCTGAAAATCAAAACATTTAGTTATGCGCCTAACTATGGATTTAGATTCCTAACTTTAGGCCCCACACTTGCAAATATTGACTAATACCTTTACTCTAGGAAGCTGTAGGAAAACTGTGATTGCATTACATTATCTGACTGTAATGAGAAAATGAAATTGGGAAATCAGGTGACCTGTTTGTAGGAGCTTTCTCAGAGGAAAGATGAATAATTTTTCCATCTGTTCCCTATGTCATCAAAGGGGGGAGTGTGCGGAAATGCCTTTAAGTTAAATCTTAAAAAGAAAACCAAAAATAATCTATGTGACAATTCTGCAGATAGCCCCATTTTGACAGTTATTAAATAAAACATGGTTTCCCAGTTTTCTCAAACAAACCCAAGTGCTGTCATGTGTTTAGCTTGTTGGCACTTGAATATGTCAAGATCAAAAGCTACTGCTGGGAATCTCGTTTCTCTCCCTTTCTGGTAGGTGTTGGCCTCATGGAGGTTGTCATGGAGCCTGATATGAGCTCTGGGGAAGAGGCAGCTGCAGCAGTCAGAGAGCTTCAGCTTATTCTTCAAACACTTGGGAGCAGCCAGGCAATCATGGCAGGTAAAGGAGCGGGCAGGGCAATGCCCTCCAGTTAATTGTAATTCTCTGCATTTGCAGGGGTAGTTTCACAGCTTCTGGTTATGTTGCTCTGTAGTTGCCTAACATTTAGCATTTTCTTAATGCTGCTTCCTTCTTTTAAAATCTTCAGTGTCTGTATAAGATCAGCTATGCTTCAACCGTCTTTACAGGCCCAGCTTCCTCCGCAGCACTTGGATTTTTATACTGCCGCATACATCAATTTTACATGATGGACCAGGGCAGGATGAAGTAGCGCAGCGTTCTTGTTATTTTTCACTTATTGTCTTTCTCTGCTCATCTTGCATGTACTTAACTGTGGATGGGAAACATTGCAACAGTGATTAGTAGTTGAGAGTGAAGGGTCCCGGCACAGATGATTGTGTAAGTTAAATTTTGGGTGTAAATTGATCATAAAACAGATGTTCAGCAGTGAACCAGCGCAACTTAGTGATTTAACATCACATTCAGCCCCTGAGGTAAGCAAGTGCAACTCCCAGTGAGTTCAATCAGAGCTGTGCCTGCTCAGCCCAAAGTGGATTGTGACCCTGGGAATGTTGGGGAATGGTTCAGGTTTAATTTAAAATAATGGGTAATTAATAGTGCTTAGATATTAAGCTCTCTGGAGCAGGTATCTTCATATGTATTTATGCAGAGGGACATTGATCCTCACTTAGGCTTCTGGACACTACTGTAATAAAGAGAATATTAGTGGAGGCCTATTTTATCTTGTACCCTCAGGCTACCTGCTTTTTCTGAGGCAACTTCCACTGCCTCAAGATCTGATTGTCTTCACTTACACTAGTTTTACAGTATTGTAACTCCAGTGGATTTACACCAGTGTTAGAGGAAACTCGGGCATTCGGTGGAGGTCACTCATTTTGTATACCTTCTGAATGCCAAATCAGCACATTATTCTGCGATTTATACAGACTGTATGATATACAGTAACTTAGCATCATCTTTCATTCCTGAATTTCCCCCTGAGACTTCCATTAGCATGTCACCAATGTATCCCACACTATGTTTAAAGAAAGACCTGCCATGCTGGCAATATTCCCCCCCCCCCCCCAAATATTATTAGATTTTAAACAAAATCATTTTATTCAAGTGTGCTTAGTGAGGTATTTTTTACTATGTGTTTTTTTTTACCAGCGTTGTTTGTGTTTAGGTGAGGGTTTGCGCCCTCACATTTTATCTTCTTTCTATTTGCGTGTGCCGGGAAAACACTTGCTGAATTCATCATCCATCACTTTGCAACAAACTGCTTGAAAGCATGACTTCACTGCAAGATAATCAAATAGGAGATGAAGCTGGGCTGTGAGGGAGACAGCCTTTTTAAAAATACACAGGCTCCAATTCACTTTTCAGTTATGCCTGGTTAATCCCATTCTCTTCTGACTAACAACAGTGAGAGAGTAGAGTCAAACCCAGATCTTCAATAGAAGCAAAGTGAAGACAGAAGAATACTATTAACATATATTTCCTTTGGTACAAGTGTTCTCTTCTCCTCACCCCTGAGTATGATCCAGTGTGAAAAGTCTCTTAAAATGAACATTGGGTCCCTTCTATACCTCCCTTCTTCATTTGCCTATTCAAGAAGGCTCCATCAATACAGAGAAGATTAACAAGATGACATCCATTCAGCTTTTACAGAATGGGCAAGGTCCACTTTTGCAAATTTACATCGGCTGTCCTGAATGGGCTCTAAGGCTTTACACCTCTCTACAGATTTAACACTGGGCTATTGTCATTGCCTTCACTAGTGCTGTTGTGTAAATACCAAATATTTGCTTCATTTTACAGCGTATTAATTTTAAGTTCAGATAAGGATGAAGACTAGAGAATGAGTTTCCTCTGATATAGCAAGAGTCTTATGAGCTTATAGTGTGAGAGATGTATGCCTATGTTGTTATTTTCTTTATGCCTAATTTGACTATCTCAACAAATTCTCTGCATGGATGGATGTTTTGGAGGAACCTGGTAAAACCAGCAAGATGGTCAGACAGGACCTCCTGGGGCTTCTGGTCCACCCCTTGCCTTAGTGTAGGTTTGCCCTCTGTGTAACTTTCTGTTTGCCTGTATATGTTATGCTTTTGTCAGTCAGGAAGGATTCAAAATCTTCTTTGTTGAGGAAGAAGATTACAGTTCCTTGAGGGAGGAAAAACCAAGTTTCTGACATTTGCCCTTCAGCTTTAAATTCCCAAGGATGCTTCAATAAATCTACCCAGCATTGCTGTTAAAGTCTTGCGCTCCATGGTAGGGCAGTGTACAGCCATCAAGTAGTCATTTCATGGGGTGTTTTCACACACTTTTGTTGGGGCAAAAAAATAAAAACTGGAATCTTGCAGCCTGCTTTTTTTTTAAATTGTCTTTTAGGTGATTCACCCTAGTTCTGTCCTCCCTTTACAGGACATAACCTCTCTCCTAGAGTATGGTTTTAAGCCCATGCACTTACACTATACAGCTGACTTTGAGAAGAATCATGTCATTCCATTCCAAAAGGTAGTAGTCTCAGAAAATTCAGTGATTGAGGATGGAGATTTAAAATGGAACCATAAATAGGAAGCTGTTATAAGGCAGCTGCTCTCTTCCTGACGTCAGATCTTTTACAGAAGTCCAGTATAAACATCCTGTACATAACATGCTGCTTATTAACATATGCCAAAGTCATCTACTCTAGTGATGATGTTTCCTTTTCTAGAGGGTCAACTGAGAGTGGATGCCAATGTATCTGTGCATCACCCCGGAGAACCTTTAGGAGTAAGGACTGAAGTGAAGAATATCAATAGTGCACGATTCCTGGCAAGAGCAATAGGTAAATGTTGTTTGCTCCTTTATTGAAATACTAGATACTTTTCATCTAGGTGACAGAACCAAGTCTCACAAAATGTAGGTATGTCGGCCACATTGGCTGTCAGTTTTATTGTGGAAGTGATCCTCTGTCTCCAAGGAGAGTAAAGTGGATGGTTCTGCTTTGATAGATTCTAGCAATACACCAGGTCTGTGTCCTCAGATAAAGTTGATTGCTTTCCCAGGGCACGGTGCCTGGTGTGTGTGACGCGCAAAGGGGGTGCAGCTGCAGTATTGGTCTGGGCAGGAAAGGAGAAACAATGCATCTCCCAAGAAAAAAATGCAGGGAGATTGGATGGAGAGCCTCCACTCAACCCCTGATGTGGTGATGATGGGAAAACTGCTTTGGCTGTACAGTTTAGCTGAAGTCTGGAGTGTCTGGAACTGGCTGCAGTGTGTGTATGTGGGGGGGACCTCCCCTACCCCCCTCCTCCGCAGGAACCAAATGCACACACAACAGTGCCAGAGAGAAGTCAGTTTTGCCAGTAATTCCGTCCCTAATAGGTTGCTTTTGGTTTCAGTAATCTTTTCATTTACTGCCTGGCAGTGAAGAACGCAGTAATGGGAGGTATAAAAATGCAGTGGGTGCAGTGTAATTCAGCTGAATTTTTTTTTTGTCAGACTATGAAATACAGAGGCAAATCAAGGAACTTGAAAATGGAGGAACTGTTATTAATGAAACCAGAGCCTTTGATTACAAACTTGGGTGAGTTTATATTTTAGAGAGGTATTTGAAATAGCATCTTTGGAGTTCTAATGCTTCCTAGCGAGATTGTCACTGGTGTTAAAACGTCCTCTCTCTGTTTCTGTTTGTTTGAATTACCATTCAGGGGTGTGGTCCCATCACAGGCATTAATTATATTACAGTAATACCTAAAGGCCTCAACTGACGTCCGTTGTGCTAGGCACAATCCCTTCTCTGAAAACCTTTCAATTTAAATAGACAAGACAGGTTAAGCATGGGAAGGGGAACAAGCACAAAGAAGTGAAGTCACACAGTAGTTCAGAGGCAGAGCTGGGACTAGAACCCAGGTCTCCTGAGTACCAGGCCCATACCGTATACACGAGACCATGCCGTCTCTCCCCAGGGACATGTACTGCTCTCTTGCATGTAGTAAGCTACTGAAATTATTTAACAATTGCAGGATCCAGGTAAACTTATTTTAAGTCAGACAAAATTGCCACTGGAGTGCAGTGGGACTTTAGCCTGTGAAAGGCTGTAAGATTGGGCCCTATATGTTTCTGGTGCTATAGCATCAGGACCACCTGTTGTATCTTTTTTACTCTCCCCTTTTTGTGGTGTGATAAATGATGGGGGGGGGGAGTAGCCCCCTTTTATGGACACCCAGCCAGCCAGTAGCTATAAAATCCCTCTTGGTAGCTGTTCTCTAATTGCTCTACCTGTAAAGGGTTAAAAGTCTCACTGCTCTGCATAGGTAAAAGGAAATGAGTGGGCACCTGGCCAAAAGAGCCAATGGGAAGGCTAGAACTTTTTTAAATTGAAAAAAAACCCTCCCCTTTTGTTTGTCTTCTGTTCTCCTGGGGAGAGGTGGACAGGGCAGCAGCCATGCGGTAAGAAGCTTGGGCCAGGTATGAAAAATCGTCAGTATCATACCTAGAAAACTAATCATTTAAAACCCCAGATATGTAAGTAGATCAGGAAATGTCTAGAAAGACACAATTAGGTTTATCCCTTTTATTTCGTTATGGCTTGTGGATTCCTCTGTGCTAACCCCAGGTGCTTTTGTTTTGCTGTAACCTCTAGGCTGGACCTCAAGAAAGCTATTCTTGGTGCTTGATCCTTGTAGTAGCTCTTTAAAATCTAGCAATAGCCTGAGTTCCCAGATGTAGTTTTTCTTTGTATTAATAAAATTTACTTTTTTTAAGAACAGAATTGGATTTTTGTGTCTTAAGAAGTTTGTGCACATGTTGTTTAATTAGCTGGTGGCAACAGCTGATTCCCCCCCCCCCCCTTCAGCTGTTCCCCGGAGGGAGGGTGAAAGAGCTTGATGGTACCCCACAGAATTTTCTACCCCACAGGAAGAAATTCCCAAGTGTGCCTTCCTGGGCTCTCAAAGGAGTTCTGCCTTAGATTGGTAGATGCTGCCACCACCCAAGGTCAGAGAAAAGCTGTAACCTTGGGAGTTTAATACAAGCCTGGAATGGCCAGTATTAAGTTTTAGGATCCTTGCGGGCCCCACCTTCTGCATTCGAAGTGCTGGAGTGGGGAATCAGCCCTGATGTGGTTTTGTTTCTTTGCCAGGTAGCACTAAAGTTAAATATTTGTAATATTGGGAGAAAATGATAAACTCTGCATTGGGCCATGTAGGGGGTAGAATTAGACTCCATACTAAGACACACATTTGCCTTGAACAGGCTTAATGAATCTTTCTTGATCTCCATGGTGTGACGTTATTTGCCACAAAACTAGTTATGCAGAGGTACCAGCATGACTGGAGAAAAAGTAAAATCCATCATATTTACTATTTTACTTGTGTTCTCTTATTTTAGGTGTACCATACCAATGAGAGATAAAGAAGGAAAACAGGATTACCGGTAATGAAGATCAGTTTATTTCTAAAGTTTATTTTTATTCAAGAACTAAAAGCCCAGTTCACCTCTTGAATGCCCTCAACCTCTGTTGATTTCAGTGGGAGTTGAGGACACTGGATACCTCTCAAAATCAGGTCCTTTTCACAGCAGTTCCGAATTTGGGCTCCATCCTATCTATCCCTGCTGAAATCAATGGGGACGTTACTACATATTTGAGTTGGATTGTTGGTGGGCTTAGTTCATATGCTACAGGGTGATTGTGTAGTGGCATAATAATTAGTGTAGTTTTAGGCATTTGAGCTCAGTGAAGTCACTTCTCCTTTTTAAGCATTTACTGAGGAAAATTACAAATGTTCAGATTATGGGGACTCATATACCATGATGGCTTATCTCTTCTCCCATGAAAGACAATGGATGTTTTACTATTGACTTCAGTGAGAAAGCAGAGTTAGACAAAAGGCAGAGCATTTTTAAAAATTCTGCCTTAGATTACAAGTTTACAGATGAGTATTTGTGGAAATACAGCAGTAACCATTATTTGGACAGAATGGATTTTCAGTTTTTGACAGCTAGTGTGCTTGGGCGACTGGGGGCTAATATGATAGCCTGGTTAGCCTTTGTTTCTGTGTGCATGGGTGGTAGCTTAAAAAAAAAAGTCTGTTTCACGAATAATTCTCTAATATGTTAGTGTCAGGCCAGATCCTTATTTAACATGGCTAATATGTATAACAGCTATAAGAAAATATTCAGGCAAATGTGGGTAGGAAGAGAGTCCAAGCTATTTCAGTTAAAGATGGACAAAACTTATTATATCAAGTTTTTTAAATTTCATTGTTTGTGTATTTTGTGTGTCTGCTAAATGCCGAATCTAAATCCAACACATTAAACATGATTTCTTTTTAAGTGCAATAGGCTCAAAGGGTGTGTCTCAAAGGTTTGCAAAGGCGAAAACAATTTTTTTTATATATATTTTGAGATTTATCAGTCCATCATTTGTTCATGTCAGGATAAGGTTCTGCTTGAATTACAATGCTTTTCTGATGGCTTGAATTAGCGTTCTCTTTGAGATCCTTTGTTCTTTGATGTTGTCACTCAGTTTTATTTACTATGACATCCTGCTGAGCATGGTAATTCTGCTTTTAACACAGCATGCGGTTTCATCAGTACTCCTCAGGTTAATATGAGAGAGGTTGCAACCTGCACAGAGAACTCCTGGCAGCTGGCTGTCAATATGCTTCTCTCCACACTGCCTTGCTGGTCAGAATCACAATTCATGCTCATCAACAATAGTGATGGGCTGCATCCACACTTAAAATTTTGGGTGTCAAATTTTTTAAATTACCCTTTTTCTATTGCTGGTTGCTTGGCAAACAGTGACATGTCATCAGAGAGAAAATAGTGGCTGTGGACTGATTTTTTTTCCTATTCGACAATAATATACTGAGCTGTGTAGTTTCAGTATCTTGTTCAGTTAAATCCAGTAATACCATTTCCAGAGGACCATTAACTTTCGCGCACAAATTTTGCAGCCTGTTGTTGAGATGCTGAGGATTGTCTTGCTTAAAAAAAACCCCAAATTCGTCTCTCTTCATTCTCCCCAGGTTCATGCCAGAGCCAAACCTCCCTCCATTGATTCTGTATGATACTAAATCGTTGCCCGCTAATACGAACCATCAGCAAGTGGTGAATATTGATTGGATTCGGGAGAGGCTTCCTGATCTCCCCAGTGTGAGGAGAGTGAAGCTTGTTGAACAGTATGGGATTCTGCCTGAACACAGTTTCACCTTATTGGTAGGTCTATTGATTGAGTGCTAAAATAAACCAAGAAACTTCAAAGTTTCAGTGCTTAGAGAAAATGCGCTGTAAAATGTCATATTAACCAGCTGTCAGCTGCCATGGATTTTTAAATTTGGAAACGTGTCTAACAGCTCTCTTAAATTGTACCTCCGTGCCAAATCCTTCAACTAGGCTCAGAAATAACATGTGCAGTTTGTTTCTATGAGAAGCGATTCCTGAACAAATAGGGAGCTAACAAATTGCTAGTGAATGATGATCTCATCTCTCTCAAAGCGGACTCATTAACAGTGCTGACTGAGGCAAGTGTGCAACTTTTTGCTGACAAACTAAGTCTTGTCCACAAGTGCATGATCTTCACAGCAGGTATTGTTTTATCTTTGTGTCTGGAACAGGACCAAGCACATTGTCCATGCTTAACAAAATAATAAATGACCATTGTTTTTGTAAAATATGTATAACATCGAACTTGGTGAAAACTTTGCCCAAAAATGCAGTTGTTGAGGTGAGGAGATTGTGGATGCAAATGAACAGATTGATTAAAATCTAGAAACCTCTGGAATCCATCTAAAGACTATCCAGTCTCTTGAAAACAAATTGCAACATCCTTGTTCTCTTTCAATCCTTTTTGAATTGATCCAACAGTGATGACTTTGTGTGTCAGTATTTAAATAAAATTTTACAGAAATCTCTTGAGAAGAAAGTGGCTAGGAAGGTTCTAACCTTACTGGTGTTGCATCTTACCAGTGAGTCATAAGTTTTCCTTATTTTGGTGGGAAATCAGTCATAAATCATGTAGAAGTCCTATGGCTGTGAAGGTAGCAGTTCAGATTAATGATGTTAAATTGCTCTGCAGCCAGTGAGTCTCTCCACACATGTATAAGTAACTTCACCTCAGGAAAAATGATCATTTATGAAAATAAATGTTTTGATCAGGGACAGTAAATGGACCCTCCTCCGTTTCACCTCAGTGACCCTTTTTTAGCTAATCCTTTCCCCTCTTTGCTATTACATAGTCTCATCAGTGATGATGCGAGAGCCTTCTCCTCTGCAGCTCTAGCCATATGTAACTGCTAGCTGTTTGTCTCATTGACTCTCCTTCACTTTGCAGATCTCACTTGAAAACATTTTTTTCCTTCCTTTTGCCTCTTAATTTCTCTCCTCTTGCGATTTGTTCTTTATAACTGTTAATTCTGAAGATGATTTTGGATTGCTGCTTGTGAGAAAGATGTACAAATACAGCTGCACTGAAAGTTGTTTTTCTTCAATAAATGAACGGCAGGGTGGTCTCGTCTGCATTCTGAGTCTTTCTCCTTTTAGTGTAGATTAGGATGTACAAATTCACTTATTTGACTCACTGAGAGAAGAGTTAACCTTAATTCACCTGAAAATTATGTTTCCATTGCCTAACTCAGAACTACTGTAGATGGCTGATGGGGCCAGATGCACAAATCTAAAAAACAATCTTTCAAGTTAGAGTGCCCAAGAGTATTCATTAAATAAATGGCAATGGTAGAGGGATGCCTTCAAAATGCAGAATCTGTACTCTACCCCAACTTGTTAGTGTGAACATTATGCACAAAAAATTGTGTTAAAATGTCAGACTTCAACATGAACATCAGTTTCTTAGCTCACCAATGCATGAAGGTATTGCACTAACTAGTTGTGTGTGCTCCAGTCAGGGGCGGCTCTAGAAAATAGGTTGCCCCAGGCAGCGCGGTGTGTGCTGCTGCCCTCCTCGGTCCCCCCCCCGGGTCCCCCCCTCCGCTCCCGCGGCTCGCCTGAGCTCCTGCGGCACCGGCCCGGACGGGGGGACTGCCTGCGGCATGACAGGCGGCGGGCACCGGAGCCGAACAGGGCGCGGGAACAGCGGGCGCCGGCGCGGCGGGGGCGGCGGTTCGCGGGCGGCTGAGCTGCGGCAGCCTGCGCCCCCATGCAGGTCCGAGGTCCAGCAGGCCCGCCCCCCCGCGCCCCCTCCTGCGGCGCGTCGATCCGCGGGTCGGTCCTCCCGCGGCTCCCCTGGACTGCCCACAGGCCACGCTGCGGCCCCCGCCCGCCCACCTGCCCCCCCTGCAGCCAGCTTGGTGGCTTGTTGCTTGGGCCTAGGGCTGCCCTGGCTCCAGTATGGAAGATTGTAGCTCCTGCAGGACCTAAGTACAACAGGATGAACTGAAATGGAAGGACATCTTTCACTTTGAATCTCCTTATTGCACCTGACATGCTGAGTTTTTGGCCACGTGTGGTGTTTAACATTTTGGCTTTCTTCCTGGTGGGTTTTTGTTTGTTTTGGGTTTTGTTTGTTTGTTTTGCTGATTTATTAACTCCAACGTCCCATGTCAATGTGCTGCTATAAAAAATAATAAAAAAGCATATTGACATCCGAAGATCAGAGTCATTGAGGTATAGTAGAGATAGAAAAGACTGATATGATCATTCATTCTCTTCCTCTAACTGCTTGCATACGAAGAAGTGGGTATTCACCCACAAAAGCTCATGCTGCAAAACGTCTGTTAGTCTATAAGGTGCCACAGGATTCTTTGCTGCTTCTACAGATCCAGACTAACACGGCTACCCCTCTGATACTTCCTCTACCAGCTCTCTCTAGTACCTATGCACACTCTAATATAGGTTACTGACATATCTAAAGTACCCTATCGTTCTAAAATACAGGTGCATTTCTGCTTATTTTAAGCTTAACTATCTAGAGTTGTTTAAGACCTGATTGATATATCATGAAAGACTTTGAAAACTATTCTGTTTGTTACATAATTGTCTCTCTTTGCCACACAGTCTGTACCTTCACCTGTTGCCCTTTCCCATATGCTCCTCAGTTTATTTCCTCAGAGTTGGTTGCTGTGGAAATTCTGATGGTACAAACATAGGCACCAACTTCTGCTCTTTCCTGTGGGTGCTCGACACCCCCCCCCAACCCTGCCCCCATTCCACCCCTTCCATGAGGCCCTGCCCTGCCCCTCTTCCCATCCCTTCCCCAAAGTCTCCGCCCCAACTCCACCCCCTCCCTGCCAATATTCCAACTTCTTCCCCAAATCCCAGCCCCCTCTTCACCGCTTCCTCCCCTGAGCACACTACATTCCTGCGCCTCCCCTCCCAGAGCATGTTAATGCTGCCAAACAGTTGTTGTTTGGCGGCGGCCAGGCAGGAAACACTTGGGAGGTAGGTGGAGGAGCGGGGATGCGGTGCGCTCAGGGGCAGAGGAGGAGGTGTGGCGAGGGGTGCTGATGGGTGCCGAGAACCCACTAATTTTTCCCTGTGGGTGCTCCAGCCCCAGAGCACCCACGGAGTCAGCGTCTGGGTACAAATAGAGAAAGAACAAAGCAGAAAATGAGATATAGACAGAATTACTTTTCAATAGAATGGTTTCCGTTTTTTCTTCAGTTTTCTGGGAGGCATCAGCTGGTCTTTAAAGGCACCAGTTCACATTGCAGACCCAATGTCTGCAAAGAAAGCTTCCATGATACCTTGCAAAACATCGTAGCATTTTAAAGCTAAACTTGTCAAAAAAGCATTTGAAACCAAGCAGTCTATTTTTGACAGCTCAGGATTATTAAAGCGTCCATTTAAATCATGTGTAAGAATTTTTTGCCTCTGGCTGACATTTTGCATGCCACATTTCATTCCAATGAGATTCTAATGAGCAAGTGACAATGTATTGGTACACTATATAATGAAAGTGCCAAGTGACCCTCCATACCGAACACAATGTTATAATTCCGAAATTCTGTTTCCTATCCTGTTGTTCAGGATTAAGTGGGATAGTCAGTTAACATTCTGATAAATCAGAACATAGCAGCTTTTCTGTGGTTTTAAGATGGTAAATTATTCCTAGGGACAGTTTTGGTTTTGTAGTTTGTATTTTTGCATTAACAAGATGTGGTGTGTTAAGTGCTGTCAGTATATGACCAGTTAAATGGCTTCTATGAGGTAGGTAAAGATCCAAAATATCCTTTGGTTTGTGTCATCCAGTAACTGGCAGTAAGGAGATATTTGCTTTAAAGTGTACATGTTTGTTACGGATGCCTTTTCTGTCAGTATTCTCCATTATTTGAGTTGCATCTTGTTTTTTAGCCTGATACTTGTGCAGCAATTTATATTAGTTGTATATAAAAACATATGCTTCAGTGGTGTTAAAAATTTGTTTAATCTTCTCTTGTACCTGGAAATTTTTATCTCAATATATGCTAATCTTTTTAAGATGATAGAAATGCAGAAGTATTTACTAAATGCAGTTAAGAAAACTGGAAGTTGTGGTGAAAATTAGCTGTTTTATACTGAATAGCAAGGGATGAGAGTTAGGATTTTGGAGAAAGTTGTTCTCAGTGTCTGTATGCAGTGTATAAGAGCTTCATAGCAAAACTGTCTGCATGAGATGTTCCATAGGCTGACAAACATCTTCTCAGATAAATATTCCTAATATGAGTCACAGGATGATTTTGGCACTCCAGTGTCAGTGAATTTGGCTCTAGGAAAGTTGGTCAGAATGCACAACTTGTCCAAACTAACTTCCAACAGTAGGGTAGGAAAGACTGTTGGAAATCAGAGGCAGATCAAGTCTTTTCTGTCATATAACATATTGCAGGAACAATAAGGAAAATATTTCATTCCTGTCACACTGATACAATTTGGTTCAAGTTTTAATTTAATAAAAGCACACGCTTTGTCTCACTTATCTTAGATTGGTACTGGTAAAGACGATACTAGGTAGATTTTCAAAGAAAAGCACAATGAAGTGGTTGCAAATATGTACATTTCCATGTGAAAATCAAGTAAGTGTGGGTCTGGCAGTTGGGTTGAATGTATCCAGTATGAGCATTTTTTGGCCAGACCTGCTCCACCCATGTTAAAAATGTGGCTGTAAAGGCCCACAGTATTTGCTAAGAAGGGGCATTAATATCTGCTCACTTTTTCCTGACTGAACTTCCAAGGTAATATTGTCTGTTTAGTTATCTTGTCATTTTAAGACTTAATATTCTATGCTTGTATTTGGAATAATGAGTCCTGAGGGGAATTAGAAAAATTACAGTATTTATTAAGGGGTCAATTAAATTAATAATTTTACTTTTAACTTGTATACAAAGTCCAGTAGGACAACTGAATTTGGGTTCTTCCCTTGAAAAGTAAGAATGCCCCACTTACAATATCCACAGTCTCTTGGAGGCCTTTTGAGTTACGTGCTACAGTTACTGAGCCATCATTCTCCAAGTGACACACATCACAGCATCCATCAGATCCCGCCATATCTGTTTTACTAAAAACAATCTCAGATTTCTTGTACACTTTAAAATTGAATGTGTCCCCAGTGCAATACGTTTCCAACACTGAGGGCCTTCATCAGAGTTGACTTGAAAAAATTAGAACAATAAAAACTCTGCTTTTTCTAGTCTGACCTATCCAAATCACTCAAGGGTAGAAACGGGTCCATCTTATTCCAGCAATCAGAAATGTGTCTGCAAGATCAAGCATGAAATATTTCTAGGTGGCTTCAGAAAACCATTCCATGGTGAACATAGAATGTTCTTTGACAGCTCATTTCACCAGAGGGTAGGCAGGCTAGAACAGAACAAGGGAACTCTCCACACCTGCCTTGGGTGAAGCAGCTTCTCCTTGTACATTAATTTCAGGGAAGGATTAATGAAAGATAGAAACTACATCATAGGTACAATCTTGTCAACCTGGCAGACGGGCTGACAGCTATGCTTATGTATTCTTTTCATAGAGCATCTCCTAGTATAGATTGCATTATTGTCTTATTGGAGTTACTAGAGGTTGCCAAGGTCTTGCAGTGAGTGCACAGATCAGGTTTACCTGCGAATGAGAGAGGACCAGGACCTAAAATACTCATTTTTGTACCTTTCTGTCATTAACCCATTTAATTCTTTTTTCTAAACAGAATGAAGATGGATTAATGGAGTTCTTTGAAAATGTAGCAAGACAGACGCAGATGAGTGCAAAGAAAGTGATTGGCTGGATTCTGAATGATATGCTTGGTTATTTAAAACAACACAATCTTACAGTCCAGGAAAGGTGAAGCTTTCTGATTATATTGAGCTGATCAAACAGAACCATCCGTCTTCCCGTGGCCAGGCAAACAATTGAGAATAGTATCCCCTAACACCAGCACTGACTCCTTGTTTAGTGCAATGGAAACTCCATGGTGGGTGGACAACAGAGGTCCGAATAGCCACGACTTCTTTTGGGAGCCTAGACCTGTATGCTGTCTTGGTGAACCAAGTCTATTCCATACCTTCCAGAGACAGGAAATCTTCAATCACTATCGATTGTAATCCGTGGGTTTCCATTTTTGTCATATTAAAATGGCAAAACCTACTCAGCTGACCAAAAATAAATTACATTTTGAAAAGTTGTACTGACGGTGTGTACAACAAGGTTACTAGTTTGCTTTCAATAATAACATTTAATCTTTGTTTAAATGATTGTATGTCACTTATACAAATGACCAGGCACCATGTAGAGATGTTAAGTTTATGTTGTCTGTGGTGTGTGTGTTTGTTTGTTTGTTTTTGAGAGCTCTCACCTCACCTTATTTTTTTAATTTAGTCCAGTCAGTTCTCTCTTCCTGGCTGACCTTCTAAACCTTCTAGAGAGAGGAACAATTTCTTCTTCAGCAGCCAAACAAGTGAGTTTGTTTTGGACTTACCTTTGAAACTGCCACTACTTACTTCATTTTAACAGTAAATCTCCATCTGGAATCCATATGACTTCCATGGTGTCGGTAAATTCATTTTATATTTAAAGCATGAAATATGTCAAACTGCTACTGGAGGTGGGATGTATGTGTATAAAAATTTAGGGTTAAATAGTACAGAGGGGTCTGAAACAAATCCCTAACAAAGCCAAACATGCCTGAATTTTGGGCAATTTGGATTTGACGCCACTGACCAGTCACCTCTATAAGCAAATCCCAAATTCTGAACACTCCTGCACTTTGGGAAGGTTAGAATTAACATCCATGTTTTGGTGGCTTGGTCCAGTCTCTGGTGAGTAGATTGGGAAACTTGCTGCTTCATGGTTCTTAATAATTTTAATAGGAGCTGCAGCTGTAAGAGGTCACACATCCCACGGAATGGCGAAGGGCAAAACATAGCTGGGTTTATAAGATAAATTTGTGTCAAATGCCTTGTGAGACTGAAGGAGGAAGACTTGCCCTTCTGATAAACCAGTGACACTCTTTGCTGCATCTTAGTCAGGCACTCAAGACAGAGCCAACTATTTCCCCCCTCTTTTTTTCAACTAGCTGGCTTGTTCAGGCCAGTCTCCCAAAACAAAGATGGGATCTAAGAAACTGTGCTAACAATACATTTGACATCAGGGAATATGTTAATGATCATTATTATAAATAATCCTAATAATTAATTGGTATTGAGGTAGTGCCTATGGATGCCAATCATGGATGAAAGCCCACTGTGCTAGGCATTGAACAAACATAAAGCAAAGAGACAGTCCTCGCCCCAAGATGCTTACAACTTAAGTAGAAGACAAAACACATGGGGAGCACAAGGTAACAATGAGACAATGCCAGTTAGCATGATAGGCAGTGGTCACAGCACACCCAGCTGCCTAACCATTATCAAGGTTTTTTTAGGCTTCATGGTGGAAGTGAGTTGAAAGGAGAGATTTTTAGGACACTAGTGAAGTGACTCTGCACTTGTTTACGGTGAGTCTCTCTCATGCGTGCTGGGCAGTGAGGGCGAAAGGATAAAGGTGCTTATTTGAAAAATTTAACAAATGGCTACTGAATGTTGACACTCTTGGCAGAGCCGAGGAAGGTGTTCATGTCACATTTGACAAGTGAGCATTTTTGCAGGGTTACTGGTAATCTGCAAAAAAAAAAAAAATTGCTGATCTTTCTGGAAAAGCTACTGGATATTTTTTTAGAAATACACTCCAAAATTCTAACATGGTGAGTACACTTTTGAATAATTTTATAAAATTAATTTTTTCACCATTTTATATTTATTAAAAAAATTAAGATCTTTCATTCCCCTTCAAGATCTTCACTTGAGGTTTTCTGATCCCCTGTAAATTGTTTCTTCCAACTCCAGCTAAATCCTGTAGTGATGATAAAAATATATATCTGTGTATATATATATTTGATCATACTTTAAAAAATAAACTGTAAAACTGTGTGGGGCATTGTGACTTTTGTTTGAGTGCAGAGCACCTATCATGTTTTAGGCCCCATGATAATATAACTAATAACTATTTGTCTCTTTAAACCTTGCAAGTTTATAGCTGTAGAATATTAAACGCCACTGGATAAATACACTAGTTTTTTTTAATTCTAAAATAGTCAACAGTGAAATTAAGATATTTAACTCACATAATGAGGTTCCAGGGTTAATGTTCTTAGATCAACAAGGGCAGGTGTTTGCATATTCCTTCCACCTAGTCTTTCATTCTAGCTATAGATTTGGAATGAAATTAGTGTCTATTCACTTTTGCATCAAAAAATTTGTTATAAAGAGAACAAGAGTTCTAAGTCTGGGCACTTAAAGTTAAATTAAACTGGCCTGGTTTTTGGTGGAGCTGAAAAGTCTCAGCTCGTAGTTAAGCCAGTCAGAATTGTGGTTGCTCATGGTGGTTGGAAGTGGTCTTAAAACAATAAAAGCTTGTAACGGGCAGAAAACACTGAGAATACTTAGTGCATGTGGATATACAGAAATTCTGTGTATGTGATTTTTTTTGAGAGCACCCATCAGCCTGGTGCCTAAAACTTTGAAGATGACCTTCAGAGTTTATTTTTAGCTGTTTCCTTGTTGTGGTGTTTAAGTCAGAAAGTTAACGTTGTTTTAAAATGAAAAAACCCCGTTAATTTATTTATACAGAGGCAGTTTTGACAGGATATAAAATGAGGAATTTCAGTGATTGCATCTCCTGCTTAATTACCAGCTCCTTATAGTATATGTATTGCGCTCTATGATCAGAATTCAGACACAGAGTAATAACTCTACTCTTTGCCCATCACTGAGTGATGCTATCAAACTTTGCCATATTTAGAAAAGTGTTTGATTGCCTAGATGTCAGAAGAATAACAAATGTTTATAACAGTTCTCTGCAGTAGGCAGAGATATTGGATGCCCTGAAGGCGAAAAAGGCTATATATATACAGACAACAGCAGATGCACTGCAGCATTTGAGGTGGGTGGAAGGAATTAACTGCAGTAGTGAAGACAGAGCCAACAAGAAAAGATGGAAGAGTTTGATGGGATGAGCAAATAGTCATGCATATGCATATGCTCGTACTGCAGGAAGTGCCAACAGTTTAAATTTTTAAGAGGTCTGTGCTCATTCTCAGTTGTACAAGGCAATAAAATTCACATAGATAAAAACTGTGAACATTGATTAAATGTGGAAGGTTACATGGTGGATACTGCATGTCAAAGAAGGGACACTGCTGTGTTATGTAATTATAGCACACAAACCAAACTTATCTTCAAAAATAGTGTGCACACTAATCAGGGCTACCATTGCAGGCACATGGATTGACAACATTTATTGTTTGCACAATGGTTTAGCTCATCTGCACGGCAATACTTTGACAGAACCTTTTGGCACTTCTACATACAGCAGATACCAGGGAGGTGAGCACAGTGTATGAACCTAAGTTGAACAGGACCCTTTTACAATCATGACTGTAACAGCGCAGTCTGGGGAATCTGGAGCACCTGATCCAAAGTGTACAGCACTTGTTAGAAGCAGAGGCTTTTGGATAATTTGCAAACACAAAGACATTGCATTCTGGGAAGAGGCATGGATACAGGACGGGCCAGAATGGTGTAGCAGTATTTGTACCCATACATGGAACAAGCGGTTGGAGACTGGTTTCAACTGAAAACCTTTTCCCAGGTGTCACAACCAGCTTGCACATTCAACAGTTGTAAAGTGCTTACAATGACCCTTTTGTGGATGCAAGACTTGCAAGCTGTTACTAAATCATTCTGACCACTGGTTTGGTGCTAGGCCTACGTGGCTAGAGCAGGCAGAACCTGGCAATAGTCTGAATCAAACCTTGGCTAGAGTCTATATTTGCCACTATTGGGATTTCAGTAATGAAGGGGAGACCGAGAATTTCATTTTGGCATTGGAGACTTTATAATTAGGCCCCACTGTTCATGTTTAGCCAGTTTATAGCCTGGTTTGACCACTTAGTGTGGATGAATTAAAATTATTTTACACGGTTTTTAGACTAGACTTTTATCTAGACTAGAACATTTAAAAAAAAAAAGTACGATGAGGCTAGCTTTTTCTATAAACTATATCATCAGTCTAATAGGAAACCATGTTTGAATAGTATTGGTCTCAGCTGTGTATGTGTATAACAATGTAGATGGAGGGGCAGGGAGCAAAGGGGCCCTTAAACCCTTGAGGCTAATTCTCTCTGGTTCAGAAAAGCCTACAAGAGCCCAAGAAAAAGTAAATGGAGTAGAACTGCACTTGATTATGCCTGCATGAATAAAATGCTTTCTGTTTAACCTCTGAATACTACTGTAATATATTACACGCAGTGTCCAAGGTTCCCCTTATAATGGACTAACCAATATAACTAATTAGCTTCTCCCTCCTCGACTTTCAGAAATAGCCCAAGGAGGATTTGTGTCCACGTACTCCATAGAGGGAGCCAGTATTGTACTCAAGCAATAGAAGGGTACTTTTTAAAGCTACAAAACCCAAACTGACATAGCTTGCTGTGTATATTTACAAGAGCAAATCCAGTCTCTCCCTGGTCCCATTAAGATAGTGTATAATGGGAAAAATCTCTCTGTGCCATGATATGCTTAGCATAGGAGATGAGATGGCTGTAAGGGGAACCAGTTATTGCTCCCTGAATCTCAAACTTCCCTAGCCCTGACTTAAGTGAGAATTACCAAGAGAAGCCCATTGAGTGGTCTGCTTGGAATAGAGGGTTTTGTTGTTAGAGTGTGTGTGTGTGTCTTCAGTGCCCTCCTCCTCCTTCTCTGGGTAAGGACAACGGTGTCAGAATTGCAGGTGTGATACATGCCAACCTAAAATCAATTCCTGCCCTTTTCTTAGAAAGATGTAGATTCGTTGTTGGTTAGTTTCCATTTTGAGCAAGATCTCTGGGGAGTTTTTCTCTGAGCTACTGTGTGCAAATTGCAAGTTGCACTTCCATGAGGTGTGACATGGAGTCACAATGCCTCAGGGGAGATCAGGGAGAATTACCTTCCAGAAAGCTTCCTGTCTGCTCCCTTGGGGAGCACCTGCTGATAGTAGGGAGGAAGCAACTGTGGGTGTTCCTTAAGTGAGCCCTCAGCATAGTTAGTGAAGTGGACAAGGCCACTGTCTAGCAGTGGGTAAGCTGATTTTTTTCGTAGGCTATTCCAGGTGTGTCTGCAGTGGTGCTAAGGAATGAACTGGAAGGGGGGGGGCATTTTGAGTTTTAGATAGGAACGGATTAAAATATCACTTATCGTGGTTGTAACTCTGATTGGCTATCAGTAATTTTAATAATTTGATCTGTCTTCTCTGCCCTTCTCCCTCTCACAAGGAAAACACAAGACCTGCAATGTGGCTTCACGAGACAACTTTGTTGTTGTTCTTTCAAGGCCTCTGGCAAAACAAAAACAGTAAGCTGCTATTGGGGGGGAGAAGGAAGGGTTGGGGGATAGGAGGCAAATTTGAGTCGCACCTTGCTTGGAGTAGGTAGCATCAGTGCAGAGTTCTTAAAGTACCTGTCACATCATTTCATGCTGAAGGGCTTTCCTATTGGAGAAAAATCTATGAGAGGATTAAAATGTCATTCTATTTATTTTGTTTTTCATAAACCATTTTGCTGCACTGCTAATTATTAAAATGGCTTTAAATTAGGGCTCCTCACCCCAGCCTCCTCTTGATCCCACAGCAAATTTGTAGTGCTGCATTTTTGACATGGCATTCGTTTCCATCCTGGCACACTGGGGCGGCCCAAACATACAATTATATCTTCAGGGCAGGATCAAGCAGCTGTTTTAATAAGGGCTTTCTCTCTCACATCCCCCATCTCTGAAATAAGAACAGAGGAAATACAGAAAATGACTGCCCAAGGAAGTTGCTTTTTTATAAATGCTTTCTTCTTCCAAGTTTATTCCATGGTGATAGCCTTGCTACAAAGTAGGGAAACACAGCCATATTAGCTAGTAATTATTCCAGAAGCGTAGGTTCACCCAGCTATTCCTGGAGGTGAGATATGGATGGGATAGGGCTGCCACATGGATTCTGATTTGCAATATTTTTTCTTCTATTAAGCATCCTCACTCTCTCCCTCCTGTGGTGGTGATGGTCTGTAAATGAAATGAGTTACCTGGAATCTGTCTAGGCACAATAGTTGGCTAATTGTCAATTCTCTGCAGTGGCATTCTCTGTTGACCATGCATGTTGTAATTTCTTTTAGCAACACTCATATGAATAACAAGGGATTACTACACCACCTTCTCGTACGACAATTCTACAGTAGGGGCACAAAGAGCATCACTGTTGCAAAGCTACGTGACATGCATATTGGGCTTCAGAATAAAGGGAGGGGATGTGGTGTGCTCTGGATTATTGTACTCGACTTTAAGCTGTGTTCAGATCATAAATTAAACTGAGTTGCTTGATCTCATCCTGGTGCTCTTGTGGGTGGGCAGGTTTTGCTCTGGAGAGGCATTAGCAAGTCAAGATTGAGATGTGTCAACAGAGCTGCATGGGAAAGTTTGTCAATCACATAAATGTTAACCCTTTGCTTTTATTCTAACTAAATGCACTCACACATTACTGCAGTGGAAAGTGTGACTGCAGCAGGCACTGACTCCCCTCCTCTACTTTTTTGATGCTGCAGGTGCTTGAGGAATTGTGGAAGGGGGAGGGGAAGACCCCACTTCAGATTGTTAAAGAAAAGAAACTTGAACTGATCCAGGATCAGCAAGAGCTTGAACAGATCTGTCAGGCAGTGATGGAAGAACATCAGGAAGAGGTGATTAGAACAGGGGTGGGAACTGAATACAGCAGCTTGGACATGTTGATAGTCTGTGATGCTAATGGGTTTAAATTGCCATCTTTCCTCTGGCTCTGCATTTGTTTGTACATCTTCAAAGAGAAATAAAGGATTTATTTGACTTGGCTTCTTGGACAAGCCAGACTTTGACTATGCATAAAAGTGATAGTGCAAGAAAACAAGCACAGTAGAAGTCCTGTCCCTTTCAACTGTATGTGCACAGAGAGCGCTTTCATTAACCTGGCCTGGCAATTTTGATCAGTATAATTCCCAGATTTTTTTTCATTGTCATCTTAGGAGATATCTAAGGTCAAAGAGATGAAATTAATATAACTGTGTGAAAACTCAGGGTATCTAACAAGAAGTAATTATTTATTCTACATGAATAATATTAGCTTTAAAGGAGATAGCATCAATGTTGGTAAGTTAAAAAGTTGGCTTTTATTGTGTCTCTATGCAAAGTCCATGTCTCTTCTCCCAAGAAACGTATACTGACTGGCTAACCCTCATGAGCAATCTTACACTAACACAGTGTGTGTGTGTGTGTGTGTGTCATAGAGGAAAGCTTTAAACATTTTGATTTCAAAATTCCAGAGATTTTCAGTTAGAAAAAGTAAACTTGTAAATTATAAAAGGGGGGCAAAACGGAGGGGTAACTTTGATCACGTCCAATATTAGCTTTATAAAAAAGGTGCTTTTGTATTCTCTGGAGTGCAAAATGTAAAAGCAGGAATGAATGGCTTATTTTAAGTATAAACATTGTCTAGCGACATTTGCAGTTGGAAAAAAAAGCTAACATCTTTTGAGAACGATACCACCCACGCCAAAGTCTCACTGGGAGACACTAACAGCTTTGCAAAGAGCTTTTGATAAAGAAAATGAACTTGCAGTAGATCTGCATGACCTCCCTTATATTGACTCATTTGCAGTGTCTGATAAACATGCTTCTGTATTTTCAGACTAGTACTGAAGCATAAGAGCAGAGAGCTAGAACTGTTCAGCAGCACAAAAGATGAAGGTCCATGACCAGATTCCTGTTTCAATAATAAAAATTATTTTGTAAGAATTCCTCCCTCAGCTTCCTGTGTTTTAGCAAAGCCAGCTGTGATAAAGCAGCCTTATTTTCCAGCTGCTTTCAGGTGATCATTTTAGTAAAGAAGTTTTTAGTTCTTGCTTTAAATTACCATAAGATCTTACCTTACAGAACAGGTAGTTGGGCTATTGCAAGAGAAAATGCCTTGCTTTTTAATAGTAGTTTATTTTTGAAAAAGGGAAACTAACACTCAAATACTGAACAATTTATGAATGAATGCAATACCTAAACTTAATTGAACTTTCTAATTTAAGTAATTGTAAGCAGATAAAGATAGCACTGTGCCCTGTCTATGCTGGGACATTATAGATGGGCTAAAATTCAGATACAATAATAGGTGGATGTATTTGCAATTGTGCATGCAATTGGTGCAGCTGGTAGTTGATGTATTAATAAGGTTTAAGGCTCTGGAGACTATCAGGGCTGGCTCCAGACCCCAGCGCGCCAAGCGCGCGCTTGGGGCAGCATTTTCCCTGGAGGGCGGCACGCGGGTCCGGCGGACCTTCCGCAGTCATGCCTGCGGGAGGTCCACCGGATCCGCGGGACAGCGGACCTCCCGCAGGCATGACTGCGGAAGGTACGCTGGTCCCGCGACTCGGGTGGACCTCCCGCAGACATGCCTGCGGATACTCCACCGGAGCCGCCGGACCAGCAAACCCTCCGCAGCTGCGGGAGGTCCACTGGAGCCACGGGACCAGCGGATCCTCCGCAGTCATGCCTGCGGGAGGTCCGCTGGTCCCCCGGCTCCGGTGCACCTCCCGCATGCATGACTGCTTGGGGCGGCCAAATTGCTAGAGCCGCCCCTGGAGACTATCTAGTCTGACAACATGCATAAGTTAAGCTATAGAATTTCACCCAATACTTCCCCACAATGCAGAGAATTATTAAACATGATAGAGCTCAATAACTCATGGTTGAACTAGAACGTATCTTTTAGGAAGACCTCCTACCTGATTTTAAGACACAGTGAGGGTGAATTTCATACTTCCCTTGTTAAACGGTTAGGTTTTTTTAGGCATCATTTCCAGCTTAAACTTTTCTATTTTCAGATTGGGTATTTGCATACAGAAATGGGTCAATGGCTACCTGACTGGCCATGCAAATGGTCAGTGCACAGTAATTGTGCAGGCCAATGTGCAGACATTTTGGGGTCAGTCAGTGGGTCTAAAAAAGGAACCTGTCTCTCTCACTGGTAGTATTTTTATGATGAATAAACATAGTTAAACATTTAATGCTTTGTTGCAAGAGATTCCTTCAAGTTATTATATCTGATATAAAACTTTTAAAGGGTTAGTTCTAAAGTTTCTGCTCCAGTGGAAAAATGCCAGGTCAATGTTAATGAAATACAAGTGTCTCCACTTTAGAAGGACACTGTCATAGTAGAATTGTTAAAATAATTCTGAACTCAAATTAATACATTTAAATTTATTACTAATCAGTTGATATTGAACACTTTAAAATCTGTTTATTGGTTGCTATCTTACTTTCTGCATGTCACCCTATTAGGAAAAGTAAAATAGACAAGTCTTACTTTCTGCACTGCATTGTTTTGACTTGAAAACACTGCAAGGAGTTTCTTAAAAAAAAAGTTTTCCTTGGAATAAAAAATAATCATGAAACCAGTAATTCTATTAGGACTAAGGCCCTGATCCTGCAGTGGCCTCTGCTCATCCAGTGGGGCTCCAAGCAGTTGTAGGGTTCCAGCCACACACAGCCCTTGCAGAATCGAGGGCAAAAAACTTACTTTAATACTAAATTTTGGGCTTACATTAAGCTGGTGCTAAGGTTAGAAAATATGCATCTGTTTAAAGGGAAAACAGAACATCTTCCATTATTCATGATAAATACTTTGTCCTCTTGTTTTCAAGGTTATGGAGATAAAGAAGGGAAACCCCAAAGTTCTGAATAAACTGATTGGACTGGTTCAAAGAACAACAAGAGGGCGAGCAGATCCTGTGCTGGTGAAACAAATATTAGAGAAGAGGCTGTTACAGTAACTTTCAGAGCAACTTGCACAGGTCCCTACAGAGGGAACAACAGGACATTCCCTGGACTTTGTACAGTTCAATTCCAGCCTGAGCTAGAAAAAGATACTGTGTAGTCTCAGCATGGAACAGAATCATTATTCCCTTTTGGTGGTTATTCAGGTAGTATCTTGTTATACAGTCTTCCTTGAATGCTTCACCCTCTGTCAGGACAAAAGAAAAGATATTCAGTGCAAATGAATAGGAGAAGCTAGTATTGAGTGCTGTTCACTTTTCCTGTAGCTGGTTTTGCACACATGAGAAAGGTAAGTGATTCAATACATTACTGTTTGTCTGAATACTCTAGAACTTGTATCAGATGTATGTTGTGATTTAATATTGCCAGGTAGCAATGTTTTTCTGAAGGAATAGAAATTCACATCATTACATTTCACACTCTAAAATGCGTAAGCAGGACACACCACCTACTCGCTCTGCCAAAAACCTAGTGGCAGCTTAGCCACTGCTGGCCACTCCCCATACCTGTCAGGAGGGGGAAGTAGTTCATCAGTGCTATCACTCCTCCCTTGCCTCTGCCAGAGGGAGGGAAAGGAGGAGAGACTGCCTAGCTGCCTTTCCTTCCTTCAAGGGATGATCTATCCTAAATCCGCTCCCCACTGGCTAAATAGGCCCCTAAAACCAACTAAGGCAGCTGAAGCCCAGGCAGTCCTGTGCATTATGGAAAATCCTGCTACTTCAAGAGCCTGTGCTATATGCACATCTATAATAAATACTTAATAGGGCTATGGACTGTGGTTTCTGGAGTTCAGAAGCCTCTTTTGATGCTGCTAAATAATCCCTTCTAAAAACCAGAGTTATCCTCAAGCTCAAAGATACTTCTGAAGGGTAGAATGTCTTGCCATTGGAATGCATGCACATACCACACTAAGCGCTTAGGCCCAGGTTTTTAAAGCTATTTACATGCTGCAGTGCTCAGTTTTGCAGTGCCTAACTGATTTAGGCACTTAGCCTAAATCCCATTGACTGTCAATGGGATTTTGACTCCGATGCCTAAATCCTTTTTGAAAATGAAATTTGGGCTCTTACATACCTTTCAAAATCTGGGCTTAATTCAGAGAGGATGTAGACCAGGCCTCTTCTGTGGAATCTAGCTATCATCTTCAAGTTATGGAATTCCTAGTTCAGCCCCTTCATTCTTTGATTATCAGTGCTACTATCTTTCTTGACAGGGAAACATCTGAACAAACAAGCTCACAGTTTAAGCAGAAAAGAGGCAAAATGCAGGAGTTTTCAAATATATTTATTGAATAAAATGTGTACCCATTGTTCACATAAAAATAAGTTAGTTAAAAGGTTGTGCAGCTGACAAAAAGCATTAACGTTAAGTTGCCTCATTTGTGTGAAAAGGATAAGATTTACTCTGAATTTTGCAATGACAGCCGTTGACCTTTTAAAAAATTGTGTATTTAAACTGACATTCAAACAAAGGCTTAACTATCATTTTGTCACATCTCAGCAAAACCACCATTTTATCTTTTACTTAGTGGCACCTGTTTTGTTCCATGATGACTTTGTTCAGAGTGCTAAGTTTCAATCAATGTTACAAAACACATCCAGATAATAAATGGTTATGACACAAACCACAATATACACTGAACTTTGAATTTGTTAGATTAATGCTCTGCCCTTAACTCCTGCCATTCTGGGAGGAAACAAAAGGCACAAGACTGTGAATTATGGACTGAGCATCTGCATAAAGTTTGAATTTTATGAGTCCATGTGTGTTAAGCCTATTCTTTACCTTTACAAACAAACAAACCCTACCTTTTCCAGACGGTTTTGTCGTCCTTGTATTATTAATGCTTTTTGTTGGGCAGCTTTGGAGTGGGATGTGTGTTACTTACCCCCTTACCTGAGAGAGAGTAGTAACTGCACTACACTTAAAATAGAAGGCTCTCAGATACCATAGCATGACTACTGTTGGTAAATATCTTTAATGGTTACCTGTTTTCAAAGCCATTTTGTTCTAGGCAATTACGTAATAGGGTAGAAAATAGTCTGTAATAATTCATGGACAAGTTCTATGAATATACAGCATTAGATCTTTACGTTTAAAATAGCAATTACTATAAATCTCAACCTACTTTCAACGTTACCTGCCACACATACAATGGAGAACAAGGCAGGAAGCACAAACTAGAAGTGGATAATTGTAAAGAACTCTTCCCTTGTATTAGAAGCAGACAGAAGGACACAGGTTAAAAATCTTCAACCACATTATGACAAAGTGAGTATTTACCCATGAAAGCTCATGCTCCAATATGTCTGTTAGTCTATAAGGTGCCACAGGATTCTGTTGCTTTTTCCAGCTCTAGACTAACACGGCTCCCCCTCTGATACTTGAAACCATATTATGGACTCCTCACTTGCTGGATTTTTAAACCAACATTTTGCATCGGAACAAAAACTATTTTCAGGATGTTTCTTGACTGACAATCAAAAAGGGTAAGCTTCTTCAATCAGATCTTAATGTGTATGAAGTCCTCTGTATGCTCATTAAGGTGCTGGCTATCATGTCTAAAGCAGTGTTAGCTGGGGTGGGGGGAGCTTAAGCTTTGACAGGGCTGGCTACCATGGCTTCAGACATGTTATCCTGTGTGAGTTCACTTTCAGCTTACTTCACTGAGCTATCCTGCCTATGCCCCAGCCTTTGTGCCCCTCTGAGCAGAGCAGCCAGTGAAAAATGGCCACAATGATTCTCCTGTCCTGACCAGAAAGCTCAGGGCCAAGTCTAAACTCCCCAAAAGTTTGTTCCCTACAGAGAGTGACAACTCTGCCACATACTCAAGGAGTTAATCAACTATCGGACAAATACGCAACACAGGGTGGGTGTTGTGGGGTGACGGTGCAGAGACTGTCTATGGAGTGATCAATGTCACAAGGCTTGTACAAAGGACAAAAGCTAGGGCTGCCTTGAATTAAGGCTCAAGTTCTGCCCTTAACTCCAGGTGTCAGTTTGCTACTGAAGCCCTCACTGAGCTGCTGCTTAGATGCCTGATGTGCTCCAGTTGTTAGGCAGGGTGAGTTAGACAGTTTCATCCAGATCCTCAGTGTTAATTTAATACACAGCCTGTGTGAGAGAATTTCCCTTGGCCCTTCAGCTTAGAGAGAAATTTCACCAATGTATAAAAGTTGACACCATACACAGTCATTACAATCCCATCCAAATGGACGGAGAGGTAGGTAAACATGGGCTCTTACCAGATAGAGTGTAAAAGCTTTTGGCAGGGGGCATTGATTATACACGTGTAGCAGCAATTATCCTGCATTTGGGGGTTGGAGGGAGAAACTGCCAAAATATTTTTTCTGGCACTGTGGGAGTAATGAGGAAAGACAACCTTTAGCTATCAGCTCTGACTGCAAAGTTTCACAGCAGAGTTTAATTTGATCCATGTTACAGAGGTGTCTGATGGAAACTTTCATTACAGGTTAGGCATTCTACTTGTAAATGTTAATGTAATTTGAACCTTTCCCAGGCCATTAAGTAGGTGCTGTGATATCATTCTAGTGTAATATTCTTATTTCTGTGCTGAGCAGCCCTTTGTAATATACAGACTTTCACAGTCACTAACTGCAGCAGCAGCCTTTCATAGATTAATGGCCTTTGTGTGCTGTATGTGTAAAGTAGCATCTCACTCTTGAATGAATACCCTCCTTCATTTTTTGTTTAAAGCTATAATCTCAGGGTGCTCAAGAAAGGAGACAGAGCAGTACATCAAAACTTTTGCCCTTTGTATCTCCCTTACATTGCTATTTTCATATGATTCAGATAGGAAGTTTGTAACATTCTCCTTCATCTAAGGATGAGAGAAAACCAAGTTACTGCAGGAAGGAGGTCACAATTTATCTTTTCAGCTATAGCATGGATCTGGTTGGCTGTACAGTGTAAATGCCCCAGGTGTAATTGTATTGTTAATGTTATAAGTGAGGCAATATATATTAAAGCCACAGGTCCAGGCAAGCTGCACTGGATTCACCTTTGTCTCCCTACTCCTATGGCTAGTTGAGGGCTGATTTGGGGCCCTGGTACAATTTAGAACAGCCTCACGCTAACTTCAAGTTGCACTTGGAAGGAGCTACTCTGGTAGCTAAGGATTTCTGAAGCAGCCCTCCCCTCTTCAATTGTTGAGGTCCTGGGGGCGGGGAAGTGGTTAGGAAGCGAAGAGTGGCCTGATACCAGCTAGGGATTCCCAGCTAAACAGCAAAGCTGATTTTTTTTTCTACCTGCTTTTTGAAACCCAAGTAGCACAAAACAGGTAGAACAGGGCCAGAATGCAGGCACAAGTGTCCAACAGATTTTTTTTTAAAGGCAGCTCTCTATCCCCATAAATTGTGGGTTCAAATCACTATCCTTGCAGACAGCCCGATTTGGTGACTTTTGTGGAGGGTGGGTTATGCAATATTAAAGAAAAGGAAAGCAGGTTTGAATGAGAAATATGCTGGTGCAGGCTCCCAGCAGGACTTTGCTAAAATTCTGCCACCAAACTTGACAAGAAGGCTGAAGGTTCAAGCTTCTCTACATTTATGAGGGCTAGAAACTTCCACGTGCGAATGTTGACTTTAATTTAATCACAATACTCTGAGCTGGAGCTTTAAGGGAAACTAAATATTGCTAGAGTTGGTAAACTGAATGTCACTCTCCCTGTTAACAAAGTTGTGTCCAGCAGTGATATGGCCTCTTGGCTCAAGCTGGAGCACTGAATGCTGAGACTTGTAGTCTCTAAAGGCTTACCTCTTTCCATTAGACATGAGATGACATTCTGTGTGGGTGCTAGCCAAGCTGACAGAGTAGCATTTAGACAAAGTTTGATTAGACCTAGGTTTAACCCAGCTACATTATTTTTAAGCAAATTGCAATAAAATAGTGATATCAAATGCTCTCTTGAAGCTAATATATCAAACACAGGTATACATGGGCACTTTAACTTTGGCAAAGAAAATTATTTTGTTCAGAAACGCAGCCTTTGCACAAAAGTTCCATAAAGGGTTTTAGGCCTTAATCCAGCTGCCACACAAACTGTTATAATCAATGAAAAAAAAGATTTGCTCAGTAAGCAGTAATGACTTCCCAGCAGCCCTTAGAGGCCAAAGGATCAAAAACTCAATTAAAGTGCATATGTACTTGACACAGTAATACTATTCATAAATAAGTGTCTTCAACCAGTATACAACAACAAAACAAAAAATATGCTAGATCACATTTGGAAAAGCAGGACCTCCCTCAAGAAAGTTAGTTATTAATCTGAGCTTTTGTAGCTAATGAAGTTATAAATTAAATACGCACCATAGCAATCAGAGTTTTGTGGTGGCACCCATCACCGCATTACTTGAATACCTACTTATGCAAACAAATCCAAAAACACATTAACAAGGGGTAATTTTTACCCTCCCTTCTATATTTTTACAGTAATGGTCCTTGACACACAGGGCCACTATGTGACGTTTTTCTGCTTGTAACAAACAAGAGTAATACAAATTTCAGTTCTGTCTGTATTTCACACTGGAATGAGTACCACACTGCCAGCCTGTGTTGTTTTAACTTAGTTGTTGATAATTAATGTCATCTTCTATCTAATCAGTTTCTATTGCTAAAGCCCAAAAGGTGCAACCAGGGACATCTTGTAATGACCTAAATTAAATTTAGACAGTGACAGCATGACACTACTGTATTGTGCCAGAACTAGCATGGTAAAAGTACTACATTACTTGCAATTGTAGCTGAGGTCTAAATGTTATAAATATAAGAATTGGAGCCTTCATAAAAACTGTAGGCATGACATAGTAATTTCAGTCAGTACAGCACAGTAAATTGCTTATTAAATCAAGCTGCCCTCAAAGAGGAACTATTTTATAATCAATGTATAAAAGAAGATTTGCACAGTAAGCAGTAATGACTTTGTAGCTCTGGCTACAATTCAAAGTAATACACTAAAAGGTGTGACATCATTTAACTGCACCAAATAAGACTGTTCTTTTTTTCTTTCCCATCCTAGAGATTTTTTTTTTTAAATGCTTGTGGAAGGTGCTGAATTGACAACACTGGAGAATGGAGTCCTGTGTTTACCCAGAGGCATGCCAGCACAGGCAATGACAGTGCATGCTTCAGCCTTGAACTAGAAGACCTACCTCTAGTGGTAGAAGGGCAGCTTGAACGTAAACCCTCATTCTGTGCTGAACAAGCCAGTTGTGTCCCTAGGGAGTGGACAGAAAGCTGTCTCACTGCACATACGCCAAGGAGCTGTCAACACTTTTCAGCCACTAGTGCCCAGGTTGGAACTGGTGAAATCTAGGTGTACGTGTGTTATTACCTACCCACTCTTTTCCCCCTGAAAACCTGTGCCTTTACCCAAGTTTTAAAAACAAAAAACAGTTCTGTTAAATGGATCAATCTTATCTGTCTGTCCTTAACACAAAGATTATCCAACTAGGTATTATTCACCAAACAGGCATAACTTCACTAAGTGAATGCACTGTGCTTTCACTACAGGATGTGACAAACCCCGATGAAATATTAAAAGCAATTTGTGAACAGCAGAGACTTTGAAGGAATGTATCTAAGTGTACTAAAAGAAGGGCAACCTCCTCGGGTCTGATTTTCGTCCTCTCCACTAATGTAACAGATCAGAATCAGGTCTTGATTTCTGTTGTTCCAGTTCAGTCCAATTTGAAAGCAGCAGCATATTAAACAGCATTCGGATGAAGGACTTGAACAAGAAAGGATTATTCATCTGAGGCTCTGATAATGAAACCACCACCATTTTCATGCTAAATTTCATGTAGTTTGCTCTGTACATTTTCTCAGGATGCTGGAGGTTATGGTTCTGTAATTCAGCCCTCACTGAACCCTTGCCTATGCTATCTCAGACCAGAAGTATTGAATCTTTATTTGGACAGTTTAGAGTTTGAGTATAAACTGACCAGACTTTTATTTGCTATTTCCTTTGTATATCTCAAAAATTGAGGAATCGGTTGCCAAATTTACAAGTCCATAATATGGTCTCTCCTTTCAGATAGGTGACAGAGTTTTTGTTTGTTTAAAGCATACCTTGTGCACATACAGTGTAATGACTTGTCAGTAAGAATTCCTTTGCACACTGTAGGTTTTTTTAAAGCTCACTAATGTGGTAGGCTGGAATAACTCCTTTGGAACCATTACAGCTTACTGGGTCAAAACCAGAAAACTTCCAGATCTAGTTTGCACAGTCCACATTTTAAGGTCTCCATCTACCTTTGTCTTCAGAACAGACTATTGTAATGAGAAAGACCATTTAATATGAAACCACTCCTAAACAGTTCAGAGTCTGATTTTAACTTGAAAGGGAGAATTACCAAACAAATTCACCCCATTAACAGTTTTTAAAAGTGTGGATGGTTTCTTGGGAGTAAATCCCCACTTGGTTATGACTCATTGAAGTTTGCTTATTTTATTATTACATGTATTTAGTCCTTTTAAAGCACTCACATCAGCTTCTTGCTAGAAGATAGTGGCTATGCTTTGACATGGGAATAGATTAGATCAGTGCTTAAGGAATTCAGCAGCCACTGACCCAGCCCAGATAGGCTGGAGCACTGTGGTAAGTGATGCTTCGCCATCTCTCTCTTCCCCTGAGGGATAATTTATGAGAGAACAGGCATGAACCACAGTTCTATGGTGGGTGTGTGTGAGTGAGTGAGAGTGAAGAACCTACCAGCTGCTAGGAGAAGGAAAGGGACCTGAGGCTGGTTGGCCATGGCTCCAGCAGCAATGGAATCAGTAGAAGAATTCTCCCATTCCTAAATTAAATGAGTTTTTAAAAAAAGGCACTCTAAGGGGTGGTGAGTGGAGCAGCTGCACGGAGGCTAGAGGGTGGTTTAGTGGAATTGCATGGAGCAGGAGCAACAGAAAAGAAAGTGACCTGTGGGCCTGAGCACAAAGGGCTGAGCTGCAGCAGGGAGGGCAGCTGGTGTTCAGATATCACAGACCTGAATACATTACAGATATCTAGACAGACAAGTGATGGCAGGTCAAGGGAAGTATTTGCAGGTGGCAGTCTGTACAGATCCACTTTAGGACTTTTAGTGTCTCCTACAGACAGGACCTAGTGTAGTCAGGCACTACTCTACCTCTCCCTGCTATGGATAATGGGTGCACTTTTCAAAGCACCAACGGGTATGTCTACACTGGAATAAAAGACTGGTGGCTGGCCTGGGCCAGCTGACTCAGGCTGTGGGACTAAAATGTTGTATAGACATTCGAGTTCAAACTGGAGCCTGGATTCTGGGATGACCTTCCCCCCCCACCCCCCCACACAATCTCAGAGCTCAGGCTTAACTTAAAGCCCAAACATCTACACAGCAACTTTAAGCCTGCAGCCCAAGCCAGCTGCAAGTGTTTAACTACTGTGTAGACATACCCCGCTGTGACCAAGGACTAAGTTAATGGGACTTCAGATCCTAAGTCACTTAAGTACTTTACAGAATGTTACCTGATCTTTCTTTTTATAGGTTTTTCATTTACATTCCCCAAGTGAAGATAACATGTTTGAAATTGGAGAAGTTATATAATGGGGCTTTTCAGTACTGGGGAATTATAACCAGCACCATAACAAAAACTGCTTTAATATCATTCTTACCTCCGGTTTTCAGTGCTTTTGGGTTGTTTTAGTTTTCTCGTAGTAGAAAGGGGAAGCATTAAGGCTTTCATGAACTGAGCCCCCATTCACGTAGAGCAAAGTTTAGCACTGGAAGCACAATTATGCCACTAAGAGTAAGACAAAATGCAGCAGTGATGCACCAATTCATCATGTTGGGGTTCTTCTAATGAACCTCATTACTCACAGAAGAGAATTTTCTTGCAGTTAGTCACTAGCAAACAGTTTTCAGTTATCCCTGTTACTTTTTCCTCCCCAACTGCTGAACATTCCTCCCCCGTCCCTATTACCCTGAAAGTGCAATATTAGGCAAAGCTAGCACATAACTTAAAAATAAATAACCAGTTTCTCTTTACAAGTAGTCATTTTGTTTTTCCTTAACCAAAATGACTTTTTTTAAAAAAAATTAAACCTCTCTTCAGAGGCAAGCTGTCCTTTTCCATAAAAAGCAGTACTTAACAAAAATAGATCGATTGGAGTTGCTCTTGTAATACTACTGAAAGATATTGAATACTTTTCTTCAGCTTATCAATAGAAGAACACAAACAAATTTCTTCTACAAATTTGTTAGAGCTTGCATAGAAACATTTTGCTTTGTACTTTGTGCAAATTCTACTAAATAAGGCTTGCTTGAGATTTTAGGTAGCAATATAATTATCAAAGAACGCTGAGAAACTGCAAGGAAAATGCCAAGCAGTCTGCACTCTACATCCACTTATACATTTCATTTGACTTCAAAAGACCAACAGCTGAGAGCTGCAGATTTGTATGCAACATAAGGCAATACGGTATGTCTTGGGTACAGCACCTGCTTTCAGCTAGTCATGCATTTAGAACACATGAGACCACTTGGATTCACAACCCCAGCCATTGGTAAAGGGGATTTCAGAGGTGGGACTGTAGACTCCCCTTTTAAAAATAAAGCAAACACCCCCTTCCCTCCCCCAAAAATCTTGGCCCTTAACACAGAAGGCTTATTTGACCAATTATGTACAATTTTCATATATATTTACATATCAGATTTCTCCCACTGGGCAACCCACTTTTCTAGGCCAGAATTGAAAACCGGAGCAGTGAGGTAAAGGAAGTTGTGTAGATGCACAAGGGGAAAAGGGTACACATGATGTATTCCTGAGGGGTTCTATTATTTCAAATTAGTATGTTGCACAGTTGGAAGTCATAAGGCCCAATAGAAAGGTAACATGGAATGAGATTTTTTTTTCCCAGATCAAGTATTGTCAGGAAGTATCAAAGTAGAACTTTCTTTTGTAAGCAGCTTTGCATTTAAAAATCTGCTAATTCTGTTAAGGAAAAAAAATCTGTTAAAATGACACTAATAATAATCGTCAACATCACCCGGTATTTTGTAACCCAGGATGGAGTGTTCCTGTGCAAGAGCTGCTAGCTCCTTCAGAAACTCTGGGAAAAGGGCAGCTGCAAGCACAGCATTCCTCACAGGCAAGGGAATGCCAGGAAGAGTCGTTACTCTCTTTGCTTTGTGTCCCAAGAAAGGCTGGAGCAGGGTTTGGGAAGCTTCAGAAAGATTTCTTCCTTTCCCTGTGCTGCAGTTGTGCTGGATGTTCTCTAAATCCAGGAAGAAAATAAGAATCAATTTTGACCAGTAAACAAACCTAATTAAAACTGCAAGCCACAGTACTGTGGAATGCATGCTAGAGAATGCATTCACTCCACGACTGGTATGTAATGCAATATTTTTACACACTGTGTGGCCCAAATTCTATTTCCCATCCCACCCCCCCAAAAAAGAGAATTATCAAGACATCCGACGAAGTGGGCATTCACCCACGAAAGCTCATGCTGCAAAACGTCTGTTAGTCTATAAGGTGCCACAGGATTCTTTGCTGCTTTTACAGATAGGCATGTGGGGTTATTCCCCACTCCCCCTGTGCTCCCTTTTTTTCTTTAGCAATCTGGTTGCTGGGAGCTGCCAGTGGGAAGAAACAACATGTAAGTGAAGGCAGAGTAATGGAAAGGAACATATATGAAGGTACCGTTAAAAAGGGAAATCAGAGTTATTTGCACTTTATGGGTGGAAAACACTTTCCCAAAGTATAATACAGCCTTGCACTAGTCTACTCTCCTGCTTACCTGGCATTAGCATTTATTTTTGTTTTGTTTTGGACAGACAAGTAAAATACGTTCCCCCATCATCACCCTGGAAAGGCAGGTGAGTAGATTTTGGGCCTGGGCAGGTAAATTTTCATGACAACTCTGCAAAGCTCAAACTCATTATTTAAGAAATACTATCTGAAGTTTCAGTTTTTTCTGCAGCTGTAACCCTCTCTGAGATTTCTCCATGGAGTCTACCATCTTCCTGTGAACAGGCAGGAAATAATTTTTAAAAATAAATGAGAACACCACACATTCTCCATTATCTAGACACCTATATGGTTTGCCCTCACAGAGCTCGTTCCAGGATTGGGACTAAGATTAGTCTCTTATTCAAAGTAAGTAATACAAAATTTTAAAATATTGCTTCTCATTTCAACCCCAGTTGGAACCACATTTTAGTTAAGTGACATTCAATGAAACGGAAAGGCCACAAACTCAAAACGTATAAAAATTACTTTTTGTTACACGATAAATAATTAGCATGTGGAATTCATGCCCCAAAATGTTATTGAGGTTAAGAGCTTAATAGGATTCAAAATGTAATTAGTCATTTACATGACCACTAAGAATGTCCACTCTTATATTAGACAGAATTTAAAAAAAAAAGGATTAAACCTACATCCTTCACGGTATTAACTAACCACTATGTGATATGGTTAGGAGGAAACTTCCCTTAAAGTATGAGCAGGTTATTTGCACCTTCCTCTGAAGGATCTGGTGTCAGCCAACTACTGTTAGAGACAGGCTATGGGATTAGATGGGCCACTAGTCTGATGCACCATGGCAGTTCCTCTGTTCCAGATTCTCCATCCTTGTTTCCGCTTCCTCAGTTTATGGATGTTAGTGTATATCCTTCCGATACTTGGATAAAGTTTTCATCTCTTAGCAATAATTTGGTAAAGCTATACTTGTTCTAGTTAATCATAACTCTTGCCCTCCAGACTCTTTAGTCACTTGTGGTGTTCTCTGGGTTTCTTCCAACTAGGGCTGGCCAGGAACCAGAATTTCTGTTCTGCAGGAAATTCTAATATTTTTGAAAAACAAAAAGCATTTTGAAATTGCCTGCAAAATAAAAATTCAAAAAAGTAGTCTTAATAGCCATCAAACTGTTTTGTTTGGACTTTTATATTATAGTAAAACATGAATTATCTTTTATATACATATTAAATATATTTTAATACTTAAATATAATTAAAAGTAAAGCCTAAACATTGATTTTTTTTCCTATTGAATAATTTCATCCAGATAGACCCACTTCTGCAAAATATTTCAATTAAACTTATCGTTCAATGGAAGTCTGTTCTGTCAATTTTTTCATCCAGTTCTGCTCTCAATTTCCATTTTTCTGGAATTAAGGTGCACAGAACTGTACACAGTATAGAATCTTACAGCATAGAGACTGAAAAGGTCTAATTCTAGATTTTTTTAATTATTATTAAAAAAAAAATAACACCAGGGACACAGGTAGAGTGTGCGTCACTTATCTGGTTAATAGCCTGATGCTTCTACAAATGCAATCTCAAATCAAATAGACTTTTCCCTTCACCATGTACTATTTCAGAATAAGCAGAGATGTACATTTTCCATCATTCCTAGAACTCTTACATCATTATTGTGATCCAAGTATGTCCCCTCTCTTGAACACCTAATTAGGTTTCACCAATGGGATCAGTTCCTGTTTTTCAATTTTAAATCCTGTAGGAGGTCAACTATATTCAGTAATGCAGGAAGAATCAGGAAAGATTGTGGTGTTTGCAGTTATACATCACTTTCACTTTTCAACTTGAAAAGGGAATCTAGGAGAAAGTTTAGTTCCATAATACTGGATTTTCATTTTAGCTTCCTGCAATAATCTCATCAAGTCCAACCATATTTTATTTGCCAATACCGTAGCAATTTCAACTTTACATTTCTTAATCTTAATAATGATGTGGCGTGTTGGTGGACTAGGGAGGTAACTTGCCCCCAGAATTACTGTTTGATTACTGGCATCGCTAGGATGGCAGAGAGCCAAAATTGCAGTTATCTAGGTATTTTAGTCTCTACGCATTAGTCAAGAGGCTCATTCTTTACAGGGGCTGCCACAGGGCAGGAGAAAATGTTACAGGCCAGTGACTGAGCAGCCTCTGCTTCAGGTTCTGGAATAATAACCACTATGAAGGGACTCAGCAAACACTGAAGCCCACAAATATGCTGATGTAAAACAGGAAAATATAAATAAATGCCAAAATCAGAGATTCTTTTATGAAGCAGTTTCACTGTGTCTGAATAGCTACAACAGAGAGCTTTGAAGCATAACACTTACAAGATGGATGAAGTTAGGGTAGGAATGCATTATACAAAGATCTTATTGACAGTACCTAAAAAAAAGCCATTAAATATTGGCTTCTAATCTTGCATCCCACATGCCAGCTACAGTGCGCACTAATTGTAAGGCTCTCTCATCTACTGTTCTTGACCCCGGCTTCTAAACCCCACTGGTCTCTGTGATAAACATCTCATTTACAGCATGCACCTTCCACAGACGAATGCTTCAAGAAGCAGCCTGAGACAGACACTGATTTTGTGGAGTATGCATATTGGGAATGTTAGAAGCTGACACCATGCTGATTAGATTTGAGGAAAATTATTAAGTCCCTCAGAAAAAAGCAATTAAATAAGCATTTTTTAAAAGTCTCCCTTGCTTCCTACACACCAATGAAAAGCCAAACAAAAAAGCTGGGGTAGGGACAGTGGGATATTCATTCCAAATGATTGATAACAATGATTCAGTAAATAGAATCTCTTGAACCCTGTTCTGTTGCTATCTCTATGGTTACTGTTCTCAGCAGATCCTATGTATTCCCATCATATGTGAAAGCAAGGTTTTAATGGAGGCTTGGAGCCTAGTGCTGACAACTCAGCAGCAATTCTAGAACCTGGCGCCTGAAGTTCTGAACTCTGATTACAATGTGAGGCCCTGACCCCATCAGCTGCTGGAGGAATTTTATCATTTAGAAAAGAGGATTCTACATTTTAAATTTATCATCTGACTTACTGTATGAAACAATGATTGACAGCCCATTGAAAATAGGTGTAGCACACAGCATGCCTGAGAAGTAGAAGATGCTAGAAAAGTCAGCTGGAGTGGGAACGCTGTGCCCTGGGGTGGTACCAAGTCACCGCCACCTTTGATGTGCCCCTCCTAGTACTGCATTTCATTTTCAACTTACTTCTTTCCATTTAAAAAGGGCATAATCAAAAATTTCTGGCTCATATTTATCTCCCTTAAAGATATTCTAGTCCAGCCTATAAGGCTTTATCTACTAGAATTTCACAATAAATTTATTTCTGCAACTGCTCTCTCCAAGAATTACCAAAAAAGAGCGGCTGCCTTGCTCAATGTGAGACTAAAAATAAAATGAGGTAGTGCACACATGCAACCCCTCCCCATAAACCATGTACTCGGCCAGTCTGACAGCAAGTCATGCCAACACCTTATTCTGTTACTCTTTCAGAAATAAGTTTTCATGTGCTAAAATAAAACACACTAAGAATTTCCAGATGGGAGACAATTTCAAGGTGCGTCCACATATTGTGGCCTAAAAACTTAGGATTGTCCCTTTAAAGTTACAAAGATATAGAAATACATTTGGCTGGTGATATGCATAATGCCCCCTTTCTGTGGAAAATAGGGCAGACAACCAGCAAGTCAGTGTTTTAGATCATATACCACTGTGAAAATGGTTGATATTTACCTTTGGTTAGTAACTCTGGTGCCACATCAGACAAGTCCGCTCGGAAAAGCAAGTACTGCTGGGCCTGTATAAGAAGACCTGAAAAATCTTTTTGGATGGATGCAAACTGCTCAATTTTATTTTTCACAGAGGCCAGCACCTGCCAAAATAAAAATGGTAATTTTTTAATACTATCCTTGCAATTATGCCCTGGAACCTCAGTCTCTCTCTTTCCAAATTAGAGACTGTTACAATTCCAGTTGTGTAGTTAATTTCCAGCTCCTTGCATTGGCACAGTCAAATCATCAAACTAAACAGAGAGGTCCTCAAACAGGGGAAAGCAAATGCACAGCAAACTGAAAAACAGGTAAACAAGGCACTAGAATTACTGGCAAAGCTAGTGAGCATGAAATGAGGAATTGATGAAGTACCTGATATAATGATCGTACGCTAGGCTGTAATACAATGTTGGTATTGAGCAGAAAGGAACGAAGAAGAGGTTGCGGGTAACTGGCCAGTTGAGTAATAATCCCAATGAGCAGCAAGTTAACATGCAAGGAATTCTCCAACATATTCTCCAGCTTTGACAGCACTACGCTGATAAATGGCCCTACAGGAAAAACAGGGGGGAAAAAATCCTAAAATCAGGGGAATAAGCATTTGAAAATGAATGTAAATCTCCATATCTGACTAAATCAGACTTCCCACATGCCAAGCCAGGTCTGAACAGACAGAGGATGCAGCTTTGAATATATTTAACCTCATTAACTCTATCATGAGTAGGGGCACATTGACTGGTTAGCCAATCAGTTGACATTCTAAGTATATAAAGCATCCATAAGTATTCTACTTCAGATGTGCCAATAAAGATTTAATCCAGCATGTTATGTTCTATAGATCTTCTCCCATTGAAGTTACTCAGAGTCCTGCCAAAGATTTCAGATGAAGCAGGGTCAGGCTACTTATAACCGTTCTATGGCGTGACCAGATGTCCCGATTTTATAGGGACAGTCCCGATTTTTGAGTCTTTTTCTTATATAGGCTCCTATTACCCCCACCACCTCTCCCAATTTTTCACACTTGCTATCTGGTCATCCTACCGTTCTAGCTTAATTCTGCAGAAAGACTGGACAGAGTAAATTATGGATAGGTTTCTCACATGATCATAATACATAGTGGTATTTTAGTCGGACTATAAAAATGCTGCTTCAAAACATTAAAAAAAAAAAAAACAACCCTGGACTAATTTGTATCACAACACAAACATTTTCTACACTGCAAAAATTCACACAAAGTGGGGAAGCCATAAAAATAGGCTATTGGTAGATGCAGGCTTTATCAGATTAATGTCACTTCTAAATAATAGTGTTGGTTTGTGTATGCATTTTACAGTATTGCCACTACAATACAGAGCTATTTACAATGAAAGTACATATCCTTCATCATAAGCCTGGCAAAGACTTTGCCAATATGAACATGAGTTAACCAAATGAAAATGGATTAGTACATACTGCTAGATGATAAAACAGGTATGTAGCTGAAGACAGTAAAGAGACCAACAGAAAACAGTCTATAAAATTACTTAAGTATAAGGTTCAGCCCTGATCCAATTCTGGTTCCTCTGGACAACTCCCACAGTGTGAGAATACTGGAAAGCTAGCAAACTCTCTCCACATGGGGAGCCTTAACATGGAATCCCTAGGTGGCACAAAGCGTAGCCAATTTCTATGCTACCTCCTGTGACCCCTGCCATAGGAGGCATGCCTGGGGGAAAGAACGTAACAGGGGTAACCACTCCAGCAAGTTCCTTCTGTCAAGCCACCCTCTTCAATGTCCTAGATAGCTGGGTGCAGTTTACAGCAGCTGGGTGGGGCTGTTCTAAACTATGCTAGAGGCCGAAAGGAATCCCTGGGCAGCCCAACAATCAAGGAACCAAACCACAAATAACTACTTTGCAGCTCCACCCATCAGGCACAGGGCATGGCTGAGGATCAAAGCCCATTTTGTTTTAGAACTACTGCAACTATGGATGCACAGTATGGCTGGGTCTACACTAGCTCTCTTCTAAAACACGTCCCACTACTGATATTGGTACAGCCCCACTGAGGAGAGCACAAGTGGACGTACTAGTGTAGACAAGGGTCCAGGTGACTATTGGCTTTTAACTACCATGTCTCTCAACTCTAATTCACATGACATAGTGGTTAAAACACAGGGTTAAGGGACAGAATAGCCACCTCCCCAGCTGTGGCCAACTGGTTGACCAGCAACAGTCGCAATAAGAAGTTGCAGCCCTGGCAGAAGGGGGTGGGGCTGCCAGAGAGGCCAAGGACTATTCTGTGTCAGCAGCAAACTGGCAGGAAGCTGCCCAAGAAGCTAGATCACAAATTCTGTGAAGACTAGGATGAGACTGCTGAGGGAAATCCCACAGCCTGGATGTGCTTCCCTTCTCCAGTTCTCAGCGAACTAGAGAAAGATTGGACTCCCTAGGGTGCTGCTATAAAGCCTGAGAGGACTATGACATAAGGATTTGAGGACAGTGGGATCTGAGCTGAAATGTCTCTACGACAATAGGCACCAACTTTCTCCAGCACCGGTGGGTGCTCGTGCCACCACCTCCCCCACCCCGGCCCTACCCCAACTCCACCTTTTCCCTGGCCCTGCCCCCGCCCCCACTCCAACCCCTTCCCCAAAGTCTCTGCCCCCTCCCTGCCCCTATTGGATCCCCACCCCAACCTCACCTCTTCCCCCAGCGTGCCACATTCCCCCTCCTCACCCCTCTCTCCTTGCCCCACGAAACAGCTGTTTCGTGGTGCAAGCGCTGGGAGGTAGGGGGGAGAAGCAGGACGCGGCAGCGCTCTCATGGGGGAGGTGGAGGTAAGCTGGAGCAGGGCCACGGGGAGCTGTCAGTGGGTGTTCAGCACCCACTAATTTTTCTCCATGTGTGCTCCAGCCCTGGAGAACCCACAGAGTCAGCACCTATGTCTACGACCATTTGGTTTGCAGCAAGTTGGGGTGTGAATCTACCCCATTTCAAAGCTGGGTAGATTTGAGCACTGGCCTGCTAAACCCAGGGTTGTGAGTTCAATCCTTGAGGGGGCCATTTAGGGAACTGGGGTAAAAATCTGTCTGGGGATTGGTCCTGCTTTGAGCAGGGGGTTGGACTAGATGACCTTCTGAGGTCCCTTCCAACCCTAATCTTCTATGATTCTAGATCAAAGTACACTAATGAATTGTTAATGCATGCCACCAGGGTCCACATGGACAGTCAGTGTGTGGCAAGCCGGTGGGGTTCACACCTCAGCAAGAGGCCAGTGTACTTCTACGCGGCCCAAGGACAAGCGAGAAGGCTGAGCCACTTCACAGCTGGTTAAAACACTAGTGACTAATTTGGATCCTGTCTACATTTGCAATACCACCAATGGAGGTGTCTTGCAATATTTTGCTGAGATACATAAAGAGCCTTCACCCAACACTGCCTGCACTATCTGATCATCCTGCCCCTTCCTCCTCTCACATTCATGGCGGCAGTCTCAATGTGGTGCTGGGACACTCCCCCCGCCCCCGTGCAATGAAGGCAGCTGTGTAAGAGGTTCCAAGAGAAAGGGTATTGAGGCGATTCCAAGTCAGCCTTGGGATCTGAGCAGCAAAGGCTGAAGCCAGGCACTTACAGCAACAACTGAGAACCACCTCATGAGACTTGACCAGAATACATAGGTGGTCTCTGCCATATGAACAAATCGGGAAAAATAAAAGGGCCTCCAGCACCGTACTAGAGCAACAAATCAGAGCAGCTCAGCAGGTGTTTATAAGCTTCAAAAGGAGCAACACAAACTAATTAGAACAATTTTTTTAATTTTACACCTGGTCTAATGCATGTACCTGGAGATATGGGGGACCTACCCATAATAAAAGTTTATTTGCCACATATTTCTACTACTGACGTTTCCTGGTTTGGGTGGCAGGGAGGGAGGGAGGTTTGTGTTTAATGATCTTATACTGCAAATAAATGCTAAAAGAACAGCCATTTTCTAAACCAAGGGTCCAGCATCAGTGCCACATCCACATAACAGTGTTTTTATTTAGGTACAAGTCATATAGTGGAGCAGCATGTCTACACACTGGTGGGATTTACTGGTGCTGGGAGACTTGGTTTGGACATTTCATTCTGTAGAACAAAGCAGCTTCTTCTAATAGCGCCCCATAACACTAAGCTGACACCGTCAAATCAGAGCCCTAGATCAACGCATAATGTAATAGTGGATCCCAATTATATGCAAAATACTATTTCTGTATAGTAACACAAAGATGGCTGAAATGTCATTTGTTTGAGTGATAGCATAACCCCCATTGCAAAGTCAACTTTGCCAATGTCTTCCCCACTCGTCACCAGTTAGAAAACCATTTGAAATAGGGTCAAGAGACAAAGAGAAACACGGCTTGGGAGGGGTAGTAGCAAAGCTTTGTCTGAAAGGAAGTGAAAGGGGAGAGGAGGACTTGACACAGACAGAAAGGGATGTGGCCAAAGTATCTGAACTATGTTTGACAGGAAATGACAGGAACAGGGCCGGCTCCAGACCCCAGCGTGCCAAGCGTGTGCTTGGGGCGGCGTGCCGCGGGAGGGCGGCAGGCAGCTCCGGTGGACCTCCCGCAGACTTGCCTGCAGAGGGTCCATTGGTCCCGCGGCTTCTGTGGAGCATCCCCAGGCGTGCCTGCGGGAGGTCCACTGGAGCCGAGGGACCGGCAACCGCCAGAGCACCCCCCGCGGCATGCCGCCGTGCTTGGGGCAGTGCAATTCCTAGAGCCGCCCCTGGACAGGAGACTAACAGAGCCGGATGTGACCTAGGGACATGAGGGGAGCTTTTCAGTGCCTGGTACAGAGAACTCATAACAGAAATAGTGGCAAATGTACTTGAAAACCAAGTTGCCTTCCTCAAATACTTAAAGACTGAACACCAGGCCTACTGGCCACATTTCAAAGGCTGCATTTCAATGACTAAAAGATTAATGTATCCCGAGTTATTTAAAGTCAGCCCTTACAGACTTTGCTGTGGGTAAGCATGCCTGAATACATCGTGTCCTCCCAATGATTAGATATAATTCTGTGGCCAAATTTCACTGGATGCCTGGCACAAGAGAAAAACATAACAGTGAGGGTGCCGCTGGCATTTGAAAAGCAAGATGCCTAGACCTGCCTGCAAAGAGGTGCATGCAGAAATGACAATAGCGCTGCCACCTGGTGCACAAAAGCAAAATAGCAGCAGAAGGTGGCAGAGCAGCCTATCACTTTTCTGTTCTGTTGCATATGCCGCTGAATAGGTAGCAAAGCAGTTGCAGAAATGGGACATTTTAAGTGAACTTATCGTATTAGGTCAGATAGTCCAACCACTCACAATGCCAGGATTGTTCCCTGGAATGATGTGGTTAGGACAGTTGTTTGGTGCTGGTCTTGTTCTAAATTTTTATAACAAACTAAACAAATATGAAGGTCAAAAACTTCAGCCCAAGAACGGCACCACACACTTTAATGGCATAATTACATTGTATCAAAGTAAATAACATTAATTTAAAAGTACCATAATAAGTTACTGTTATTCATGTTTCCCCTCTATCCTTCATATTGGTTAACACTTCTCTCCTCTGCTGATTGGCTGTTGTTCCAACCTCTCCTGCCATCTCTCTCATGGCCACCAATGCCCTCTCCTTTCCTTTCTATTTCAGTGTAGCTAATCTCCTTCTACCATGACCCCACTAAAAGGGTTTTTAAAACAAACCAGAAATCATGGAATTACCTAATGTTCACTGCTATCATATTATTCACTCTGCACATTCCACCCCTTTCCCCAACCCGTTTCCTGTCTTATCTATTTAGATTGCAAACTCCTCAGTTCAGGGACTGTCTCTTATTCGATATTCGTACACTGCTGGTTACAATGGGATCCTGTTCTTGGTTGGCTCCGATAAATCATAATAAACATGGTAAAGAACACCAAAAACAAATTAATTAATGAGGAAATTCCACCTGTAAATGCAGCATTCTGGCTCCTTGCAGGATGGTTGGAAAATGTATCCTCCTTTGGCCCAAATGGAGACAGTATACTTTCTGTAGAGGGAGTGTCCACTGAAAAATTTTCGAAGTCCTCCTCCTCTTCCACTGGAGATACAGGATCAGGTGTCAACAATTTCTGCTCCTCCAAGCCTGTTGTGTTAGAATCCAGTTCTTCAATAATTTTGTCATATTGTGCAATGAATTCCTCACTATCTGGGCTCAGCAGCCTCACATTTGAGTTTTGATCTGCTTCTGGAGGAGAGAGTTTCAGCTCTAAGTCTGGCTGTGGGTCTGTTTCAACAGCTTTCTGGTTTATTTGTTCCTCTGTTACATCCTGAGGCAAACCAGAATTTTTCCTATTGTGTTCCTTTAAATTTGTGTCTGGATGTGAGTTTTTCAAAGACCTCTTAATGGGCTGGCTTTGAATTGTGTTTTGAGATTCAGTTGCTATACTTGAAGTTTCCTCCTTGGAATTGTCACCATCCTGAGCATCCTTTTCGGCACATAACCTGTAAACCATGACATCATCCTGAAAATCTGATTCTTCTATGTAAGACCCTTTGACGAGCATGATTGCATTCTTCTTCATCTCTTGAATGTGCTTTGGTGGCTCTGCAGGCAGTTGTCTCTCTACAGTCCCTAGATCATCATAAGGCTGGGGTGAGCTCACATCAGACCCAGGAGAAATCCCTGTGTCGTAGCTGTCATCCCATTCCAGCTCCAACTGTATCTTCTCTCCCAATGGAGTAATTTGAGAGGAGCTGCCGTTACTGGAAGTTCGCTGCTGGAGTCGGAACATAGAGTGCGCCACATTTTTACTGTTTTCCTCTGCCAGCGTTTGGATAAAGGTGTCTGGGTCAGGGTCTTCCCCATCATATGGGGCAGACCAAACCTGGCAATCTTTCATGCAGTGGAGAATGATGGCTTCAGCTTCCCACAGGTACTGCAGGTAACTGATGTCCACAGCTCTTCCGTATTTCACAATGCACATGGATTCGCAATAGCCTATGCAAGAACCTGAGATAAAACAAGAGTATTCACAATATGATAAAAAAAAAATCAAACTGAAGTCCCTACAGTAATGCAAGGCAGCTGCTAAGAAGGACAGGAAGATACTTTTGCCTCAGGCACCCAAAGGGGATGGGTAACCAAGGCACAGAAGTTAAGAGATTTGCTCATGGCTGTGTCTCTAATCCGGAGTCAGCATCAGAATTCAGGAATTCTGAGAGACCAGCCTGGAGCCCAATCCATCAGACCACACAGCCCCTCCAGTAGCATAAGATGTTGCCACATCTTCACATGTTTTTGGAAATATACATCCAACATGGATATTCTTTAACATACAGATTGGATAGAGCTGCCATGGGGGAGTGATTAAATTCCGGCCCCCTCTAATCCAGACTAATTACATATTGTTTGTGAAATTTCAATAGTAAATTCACTTATTTGATATTAAACGTGTTCATTTTCCCACCCTATGCTGAGGATATTCCAAACCAAACCCTTCACAGCACAGTGCACACCCAATGTTTACCTGCACCAGGTGTGGCCTTTGTCCATAGGATGTAATCTTTTGCTTGGTTTTCAACAGTCAGCGTAATCCCAGTAGAGCAGCAGACAGGGGTCAAAGCAAGCAGTTTAGCAGCAGACACTGAATAACAGTCTCTTTCCCTCACAGCCCATCTTTGACTCAACATCATGTGATTACATGGGATCAGATATCTGAAACAACAAACCCAATCATTACACGCCCACAACAACACTCCTTGTATTTTAAGGAGAGTAGCTGTGTGGAAAATTCTCCTCTTGCCTTTCCCTTTGCTCAAGTTAAAAAACACAATCTGCCAAATTACAGTCATCTCCCTAAGAACATCAAACATGGCAGCTTTCTGGGGTAGGTCTGGAGTCTGATGAGTTACACTGGGCACCAGTCTAGAGGAGGAAGGGAAGGACAGGCACTCCTGGGAGGAAATGCCTGTGGGGGTAGTTACAGGAAACCCCTGGACCAGGATTGTGTCAAAGCATTGTCCTAAATGTGGGCAGGGAGGGGCAGTGGAATAGGATGGGCACATGCCAGAGGGTGCCAGTTTGTGTGGATCTATTCAGGATGAGTTAGGGAGGAAGGGTTGGAGAGCCCAGTCCACAGAGAGAGCCAGCACATAAATACAAGTTGAGGCAGTGCATGTCAGGGAAGGGACTAGCAACAAAAGTCCAACTGGGTCATTTTGTTGGGAAGAATCAACATATAAAGCTCTTAGGCAGAGGAGGGATTATGAAGGGACGAGGAGCAGACATAGCACATACTTGCATTCTGTTTCTTAGAGTGATTTAGGGGTTAACAAGATTGGTGTTTTGTCGTTTTAAGTAAATCAGTGTTTAACAACAAGCGACTCCCCAAATAAATAACAATACAAAAATAAATGTAGCACTCACCTCTGTTAAAGTCAGTGGAGGAATCCTACCAACTCTGAGTTTCCCACAGTTATATAATGATCTGGTTCAGTCCCTACTAACGTACCCACAGACACCAGCAAGGACTGGATGGGATCCCAGTGTAACTTGTAGTGGAGGGAGGGGAAAGAGACGCGGAGAGATAGCTAACACCCCTGGATTTCCCACTGAGTTAATGATCTGATTAGGTCATTGTTAATACATCTAAGATTAATTACCAGTGACCTGATTTGATCCAATCTAATCTAACTCTAACAGACATGCCAGCCACACTTATTAAAATAACAACATAAAAAGAATAAAGAAAAGCAGCTAGGAAAATTAAAAAAAATGTAAACTGTGGGTGCTGATATAACTCAAGAAATGCTCAGTTAAAAGCAGAAATCAACTAATCCAGGACACTGCACAATTAAAGCAGCATGTCCTTCTACCCTGGGTACAACAGGTCAGGAATTTATTTAAGAAATTCCTGGGCAACGGGGAGTAAAAAGGTTTGGAAGCTGCAGAAAAGTAAATATAGTCCTGCTTCATAGTGCGTTTAGCAGATTATAATTCATGAGAGAAAATGTTCAGAAGTGAAAAAATATTATAAATTTAGAACCAGGGAACCTTTAGAGGTGGTAAATAATCCAGGGATTCTGTTCCCTCACTTTTCTACAAATAAATTACAACAAAAGAATATGTGAAAAGCAAGGTCTCTCATTGTGCCTGGGTACGATAGGATATATAAACTGTGCCTCTCTTGGTTTGGTATATTTGTGTCAGAAACATAAATGTTTTATCTCTGAATTTGTTTGCTTGTTCCTTTTAAGAGCTCTAGCTTTACATCCAGAGACTTCCTACTGGAGAATTAGAATAGAAAAAGGAGTGTGGATTTTACCTTAAAACTAGCTGTAACATCACATCTTCACAGTGTAAGCCGATGAGTGTTCTGAACAATGCCAAAGATACCACACAGAGCTGGGAAATGATAAACACAGTCAGTTTTTGATCTGGCAATTGTAACTTTTCGTCCCTCCCATGAGGTAAATTTAATTCTTCATTATAGAAAGCACAGCCTGAATTTAGTGCTTTATCAGAGACTAAAAGTATGCTTATTTCATTGTGTCAGCATCCTGTTAGGATTTTATTAGATGTCTGAAGTTATACATACACCAAAATATATTTTTATAAAATACACACAAAACAGCCATTTACTTTTAAGAAGGTGAAGGAGAAAAGTTTGCAAGAACCGAAAAGTGAGAAACAGCACACCTTTCAAAGGAATTTTGCTATTTTAGACAATTTAATTTAATTTGGTTTCAGCAATAAAGGGCTTCTGGCCAACTCAGTGGATAAAGCATTAGCTTTTACCTCTGACGCACTTAGTTTGACCAGCTGAAGGCCTTTGCTGGAAAGAGTTCAGTTATCTCACAAACTAAGGGTATGTCTACACTAGAGCTGGAAGGTGTAAATTCCAGCTCAAGCAGACATACATGCACTAGCTCTGATCAAGCTGGTGTGCTAAAAATAAAAGTGTAGTTACGAAATGTGAAGTTTGTACTTGGGGTGGCTAGCCTGACCCGCCACTTGTGCCAGTGCAGGTACACTTCCAATTTTAGTGCAATACCTCAATCACAACTAGCACAGTATGTCTCCAGCTCTAGTGTAGACACACCCTGAGGGTATGTCTACACTACAAGACTATTTTGAATCAACTTAAGTCGAATTTGTGGAATCGACCTTATGAAGTCGAATTTGTGTATCCACACTAAATACACTAATTCGACTGTGTGAGTCCACAGTAACGGGGCCAGCGTCGACTTTGGAAGCGGTGCACTGTGGGAAGCTATCCCACAGTTCCCGCACTCCTCGCTGCCCATTGGAATTCTGGGATTTCCCCCCAATGCATGCTGGGGGAAAAAAATGTGTCGAGGGTGGTTTTGGGTAACTGTCATCATTGAACCATCAATCACACCCTCCCCGAAAGCACCTGCGGGCAATCTGTTCGTGCACTTTTCTGCTCAGTGACAGCGCGGGCGCCACAGCACTGCAAGCACGGAGCCCGCTGCAGTTATGGCCGTTGTCAACTCCTCGCACCTTATCGTCCACCTCTTCCACAGTCAGCTGCTGAGAAATAGGGCTACTTTTCAATGGTGCTGCGAGCACTGGTGGACCATAGGGGACGTTTTACCAACATCAACATCGGGTGGCCAGGCAAAGTTCATGATGCGCGTGTTTTCAGGAACTCTGCTCTGTTTAGACGCCTGCAGGAAGGTAGTTTCTTCCCGGACCACAAAATAACTCTTGGGGATGTGCAGATGCCTATAGTGATCGTCGGGGACCCAGCCTACCCGCTAATGCCCTGGCTCGTGAAGCCCTATGCAGGCGCCTTGCACAGCGACAAGGAACTCTTCAAGTACCAGCGAGCAGCGAGACCTGTGACTGTTCAGTTTCTTTACAGAGAAGCTGAACCTGCCCCTGTTTCTTTACCAAGTTACTGTTGACTAGCATCTGCAGTTACATACCCCGTCCACCCCGCTTCCCCCACTTCCAACACACGTTTAAAAATAAAATACATGTTCCACTGTAACTTTACAAAGGTTTCTTTATTGATGACTTTGCGTTAAAGGGTTGAAACTGGGACGCGGACTGTGCTGGGTAGGCTGTGTGGTGATGTAGAGACCGCCTCTAAACTTGAGGAATGACAGGCTCTTGCTCCCAGAGCAGTCTGCAGTGCCGGACTGGTTGTTTCAACGGAGCCTGCCATCCCTCCTTTTTGGTACTCTGTGTGCGGGGGCTATGTGGCCTTGTGGCGGGGAAGGACGGATACAGATTCCTCTGCTGCGTGGCTCTGTGGTCCAGGACAGGGACCGTTGCATGAGATCTGTAACCCCCCTCCCCCGCTACAAAGTCACGTACCCCCCCACTCACACAGAACCTGCAAACCACCTCCCATACCGACCAGGGTGCCTACTGACTGCACTGTGTGTGTGACCTGCTGCTGATCCTGCCCCCGTGTCTGTACCCTGGTAAAGGTGATTGTCCTGTCCAATAACCAACCCCCTTCCCCCCCTTCAAACACAGTCTCCTCTAAAAGAACATGACGGAAACAGTAATTAACAGAAAAGTATTTTTTATTATCAACTAGACAGTTAGGGAATGAAACTGGGACGGGGGCTTGGGTGAGTCAGGAAGGGAAGGACTTCTCAAAATTTAGGGTCTGAGAGCTTTTGTGTACTTGAGCACTCTGCTGGGGTGCAGTGACAGTTTTCACAGCCCCTGGCGCCCCTCCTTCTGGTTATTTTGGGTGAGGGGGGTATGGGACTTTGTGGCGGGGGAGGGCGGTTGCAGATACACTGCAGGGGGGCTCTGTCCTCCTGCCTGCGGTCCTGCAGAACATGCACAAGGCGCCGCAGCATGTCCGTTTGCTCCCTCATTAGTCCAAGCAGCGTTTGAGTCGCCTGCTTGTCTTCCTCATGCCACCTCTCCTCCCGTTCGCTGTGTGAGCGCTGGTACAGAGAGAGGGTCTCCCTCCACTGGCTCTGCTGGTCCGCCTCGTCTCGGGAGCACCCCATAAGTTCAGCAAACATCTCGTCCCGTGTCTTTTTCTTTTGCCGCCTAATCTTTGCCAGCCTCTGTGAGGGGGATGCTGTGGCAGGTCTGGAGACAGTCGAAGCTGTGTGATGGGAAAAAGGGAGTGAATTCCTTGCAAAGATACATTTTTGCGAACAATGAACACAGTCTAGTCTGTCTCTGTGAATTCTGGGTTGAGATCCCAGTGCCTGATGGGGCAAAAACCATTTTTGCGGGTGGTTCTGGGTAAATGTCGTCAGTCATCCCTTCCTCAGGGAAAGCAATGGCAGACAATCATTTCGAGCCCGTTTTCCCTGGATTGCCCTGGCAGACGCCACAGCGTGGCAACCATGGAGCCTGTTTTGCCTTTTGTGCCTGTCACCGTATGTGTACTAGATGCCGCTCACAGAGGCGATTCAGCAGCGCTACACAGCAGCATGCTTTTGCTTTTGCATGACAGCAGAGATGGTTACCAGCCATACTGTACCATCTACCATACCATAAATTGGTAATAAGATGATCATGGTTACCAGTCCTTTTGCACTGCACCATTTGCTGCTGTCATAAGTGCCCCTGGCTGAGATCAGCCAGGGGCGCAAAAGCCAAAATTGGGAATGACTCCCTGAGTCAATCCCTCCTTTTTGGTATCTAAAAATAGAATCAGTCCTGCCTAGAATATGGGCAAGTGTACTACAGAACCACTGTATCAGAGAACCAGAGAGCACAGCTGCTCTGTGTCAGATCCTGCATAAATTATGAGCTGTATGCTATTCACAGGGGGTGCTCCTGCAACAACCCCACCTGTTCATTCCATTCTTCCCCCAGCCTTCCTGGGCTACCATAGCATTGTCCCCCCACTTCTGTGATGAAGTAATAAAGAATGCAGGAATAAGACACAGTGACTTGTTAGTGAGAAATGAGTGGAAGGCAGCCTCCAGCTGCTATGATAGTCCAGACAGGACATTAAGCAGTGTGGAGGAGAGGAGCCCAGCATCCCGCTGCTAGTCCAGGGGCAATTGAATCTTTTCTTTACACATGAAGGGTGGGGGCTGATGGAGCTCAGCCCCCTGTTGCTATGATGAGGACGGTTACCAGCCATACTGCACCATCTACCAGGAAAAATTAGGAGCAGGCGCCCTTGATCGACCTCACTGATGCTAGTCAGCATGGTTACCAGTCCTTTTGCACTGCCCCATGTGCCAATAGGCTGATGATGACGATGGATATCAGTCATATTGTACCGTCAGCCACCCATGGCGGGGCGGGGGGGGAGGAGAGCAAGGATATTGGTGTTGAGTGCTGCAGCATCGCATCTATCTGCAGCATTCAGTAAAGATAGGGTGACATGTAAAAGAGTCAACAGAGGATTGTTTTCCCTCTCACTTCTGGGGGTGGGTGGGGTGCGTAAATTGCCGAGCTATGCCCTGACCCACCGCGGACACTGTGTTTGACCCTAGAAGCATTTGGAGCTCAGCCAAGAATGCAAATGCTTTTTGGAGACAGCAGGAACTGTGGGATACCTTGCGTCCTCAGTCCCCACTCCCTCCATGAGCGTCCATTTGATTCTTTGGCTTTCCGTTACGCTTGTCACGCAGCAGCGTGCTGAGTTTCTGCTACGCCGTCTGTCTGGAGATTTTTTAAAAATACTTTGGACCAGGCAAAACATTACAGTAATTCCCCTAATTAGATGCAGGAGTCTCCAAGCGAGATCACCCTGAGGACGGTCACTGAAGGAGATAGAGAGCGCATGCTGCGTGAAAGCCAGCACAAACCAGGGGCCTATGCAGCCGTGCTCGGGGAGGCAATGCTCCCTGAGTACCTCATGATAGCCTGGCGCGGAAAAGTGTGCTACCACGGAGCACCCAATAAGGCAGCTCTCCCCAGGAACCTCCTGTGGAGGCTTTTCGATTCCCTCCTGGAGAGCTTCGTGGAGATCTCCCAGGAGGATTTCTGTTCTATCCCCATATATATAGAGAGACCTCCTTTTCACATACTTCAGATTCCTGTAATATTAAGAATAAAAGTTTACATGTTTAAAGCACTTACCGACTGCTCCTTCCCCTGATTCAGGGTCCGGGTTAACGGCCGGGGAGGGTTGGTAGGGGATCTCCGTGAGGGTGATGAAGAGATCCTGGCTGTCGGGGAAACCAGCGTTGTAAGCGCTGTCGCCTGCCTCGTCCTCCACAAACCCTTCCTCATCTTCCCCGTCTGCGAACATCGCCGAGGAACTGGCCGTCGACACTGTCCCATCGTCAGAGTCCATGGTCACTGGTGGGGCAGTGGTGGCAGGCTCCGTAGCGTCCGTTTGCCGCTTTGATTTTTTGGTAGCCTTGTCTGGGGTCCTTGATTTTCACGCGGCGCTGCGTTGCATCCCGCCTGTATCCTCTGTCTCTCATGGCTTTGAAGACCTTCTCGCAGGTCTTTGCATTCCATTTTTTGGAGCGCAGCTCCAAAAGCACAGACTCCTCGCCCCACACACCGATCAGATCCAAGACTTCCCGGTCAGTCTATGCTGGGTCCCTCTTTCTATTCAGAGATTACATGAACTCCTCTGCTGGAGAGCTCTGCATCGCTGCCGGTGCTGCTGAGCTCACCCCGATGTCCAACCACGAAATGAGATTCAAACTGTCTGGACAGGAAAAGGAATTCAAATTTTCCCGGGGCTTTTCCTGTGTGGCTGGTCAGAACATCCAAGCTCGGACTGCTGTCCAGAGCGTCAACAGAGTGGTGCACTGTGGGATAGCTTCCGGAGCTACTAAGTTCGATTTGCATCCACACCTAGCCTAATTCGACATAGCCATGTCGAATTTAGCCTTCTCCTCGTCGGGGAGGAGTACAGAATTCGAACTAAAGAGCCCTCTATGTCGAATTAAATGGCTTCCTGGTGTGGACGGGTGCACAGTTAATTCGAATTAATGCTGCTAAATTCGAATTAAAGTCCTAGTGTAGACCAGGCCTGAGAGAAGCCTCTTTTGTGAAAGCAGCATGTTTCCTGGTAATGAATGACTGACACTATGTGTATAGGAGAGACTAATCGTTTATCTATCCAGGACAAAAATGTTGAGGTTGCTGGGCAGAGTGAAAGTTATTTGTGATGTTGCAGTACATATCTTAGTTTACACTAGACTGAAGAGAGATTAGGAACTTGAATTTCAAAATGACCTTCGTTGGCATTAAATTACACATATGTGCTTTAACCCTTCCAAAAACGTTCACTGTCTTGGTGGAGAACTGGATGGGTGTCCTTAAGTTGGGCAGGTAGAAGAACATTAGTCCAAGGAAAGAGGACAGTGCCTGACTCTTGCTCAGAGCAATTAACAGACTCCTGTTGGAAATCCTTATCACATGGCCCATTTAAATGCCACCTGTACCTGAAGAAGAGCTCTGTGTAGCTCAAAAGCTTCTCTCTTTCACCAACAGAAGTTGGTCCAATAAAAGATAGGTACAAATACATGGTGGGTTAGGTACTATCAGTAATATCAGAAGCCAATAGGAAGAGACTAATCAGCCACAACCTTGTGACTGTGTAGGGAGTTGGAGAAGGCAGCAGTGAGGAAATAGGTGAGGAGATGACAGGAGCAGGGGAAAGTGGGGTTCTTCCCATAGGTGGGTCGGTTGAAGGAAAATTGCAAGAGCCTTAGGAGGAGGTCAAGTCTTTGCAAAGGTAGAGAGAGGGATCAGTAGTTAGGGAGAGAGTTGGGGTGTTTCGGAGATAAAGGGGAGAGATTGGTGAAGAGCTCTCCTTGTTTCCTTATTGTGATTTGTGGAGAGTTGTTCTAAGTGATTTAAGGGTTCAAAATAATGATTGCTAAAGAAAATCAAAATGACTTCCTTAAATTTATGGAAGGCACATTATTTACACTAAATACCATGTTATTTATAGAGAACCATCTCTTGCATTCATAATACAGTTGTAAAGAAAAATGAGAAAGCAACATGCATTTGAATAAGCAGAGACAGGCTATTTATTTTTATTTCATTAAAGGAAAACAAGTATGTAAAATGTACTAGCAGGAAACAATAAGGATGGTGTTTTATATGTATGGATAGGTGGCCAAAAGAGCTTGTAAATTTAATCCTGTCAATTATTAAGAAGTCTTTTCAGCAATAATAATGTGTGCTGCTTTTGTTCTATGGAAGCCCACAGAAAGCTGCAATTCTAGCTTTTGCACTTGGCCAAGCTATATTGCAGAAAACTCATTCAGTATCACAGAACCATTCTGGCCAAGATCTTGAGTTGCTCAGGGCTGGAGAATTCTTTACAATACCCATTTCCTTTGCCCGTGGAACAGTAATTATGATTAGCCAAGACAACATCTGCATTTTTTGTCCACAAAAGCTGTTTGAGTTTTCAGAGTTAATCCATCTCTGAAATGCAATAACAGCAACATATATCCATAGATGCATGCACTCCCATTCCTAAACACACTTCTGGTCCAAGCTGCTGTCCCTAATACACAAATGTAATGCACACACTGATTCTCTGGCTTTGCCTGCACTTATACCATATGTTACTCTGCAGTATATTAGAATAATAGAATATCAGGGTTGGAAGGGACCTCAGGAGGTCATCTAGTCCAACCCCCTGCTCAAAGCAGGACCAATCCCCAACCAAATCAACTATTATTAATTATATATTTATTATGATTATTAATCAACTAATATTCATCAACTAGTTACCTACAGTGATATTCTATGAATATTTTAACAGGGGGGAGGGATAGTCCAGTGGTTTGAGCATTGGCCTGCTAAACCCAGGGTTGTGAGTTCAATCCTTGAGGGGGCCACTTAGGGATCTGGGGCAAAAATCAGTACTTGGTCCTGCTAGTGAAGGCATGGGGCTGGACTCAATGACCTTTCAGGGTCCCTTCCAGCTCTAGGAGATATAGGCATATCTCCATATTTTTTTTATATTTTATTTAAGGGTCCATCTGCAAAATTATAGCCTTAGCCTGCGATAAACCCTGTGTACTAAAGGTGCATGTGCTGCAGAGACGAGGGAAATCTGATTATTTAAATACACAGCCAAACAAACAAACAAAATTGCTCTTATAAACAAAGAAGCAGGCAACATTACTGGTAAACAAACATGCAGGAAAGGTTTATACTTGGTTCCTAAAGAACAAACTGGGCATATTGACAGTGTTCAACTCAGGTAATTTGGAAGCGGGGTGGGTATAATGATCTCATAGTTTTGGGGCTGGGTAGTTTCTTCTGTGAAAATTATTTGAAAATGCCTATTACTTGGTGCACTCTGAGCTATTTCACATGGCCACCAAAATTATTGTTCTTGAATATTTGTATAAATCTCAGGGATGAGTTATCTATGGCAGGAATAATTTAGCAGTATCCAGAGTGGGAATAACTCCACTAGAGGCAGGTAAATTACTCCAAAACTTACCTTCTATTTTGTGGCAGATGTTAGGCTCCTAGAAGCCCCCCAGAGTCTCCTTCAACCACTCTACAGCTATCTTACACACTCCCAAACTGCTCAGCACTATAGTGGCTAAGTGACAACAATTACAGCAAAACAACATTAGGTTTAGATCACAAAGACAGGTACGAAAGCAAATTCACAGTTAAAGGTTAAACAGAGCCATAGTAAATACAGATATGATGAAGCTCCCACTAAATCTGTTAACCCAAATTCATCAAAAGCACGCGCTTCCCTCCTGCTTGCCTTACCTGAAATGGAGTGTTGATTCGGCTCGTGAGCGTATCTAGGATGTGCACATTCTCATGCTGGTGCAGCAGGATGAAACGCAAGAAAATCTGGAGTAGAGCTGGCTCTGAAACACTGCGCAAAAAGAGATCCAGGTATGCAGTTGTAGTCATTACCTCCTCCACAGTCACCTACAAGCAAATATATGGTAAGTGCATATCTTACAAACACCACCATTGTGCTTACATTATGTGTGGCTTCTGCAGTAACACTATATACACAATACGCTATAACAGCACATTTTGACTTTTTGCTTTTAGATATGTTGAATGGAAAGCCTCTGATGTATTAAAAAGAACCAACATTTTTGTGCTTATTTCAATGATGTGATTAGTTAAAGAAAGTACACCCAGCCACCCCCCATCTGCTGAAATACAACACTAGTTCACAAATACCTTGAGATCCTCACCACCATCTCTCTACCACTGGGCTGACTCCATTCTCCTGCCACTGTTCAGATTTGCATTCAGAGAATGGTAAAGCCATTTATTTGGTATTCAGATGAATCTATTGAATACCAGCATATGCCACACCCCTAGAAATGAACAATAATGAATGAACCAACAAAAAAGGATACAGGTTTTTTTTTTTAAAATGTATCCCTCCATGAAGTTGTATTTTATCTTTACCTTTCCACTTCTTACTTTCCAATAGCACTTTAACACCCTAGCCCAAATACACACACACACAAACGTAGATTGATGCAAAAAGTTTCCTATCAGATTTCAGGCCCAAGTATTTGGTATTCATACGGCAAAATTGATACTGCATGTTACTTTGCTAACGTAGGATTTTTTAAGCTTCTCTATTGACAATATGTGCTGGCAAAGCACAAAGTATTCCAAAGGCTGCCTCTGCATCATGCACTGATGCTACAAAGTCAGCTTTTTAAAAATAGCTACCTATGAGCCTAATAAGCTTACATGTACAAAGATAAACCCTTACATATAGGAATCTGTCTATAAGAAATGGGGCATTAAACATCTTTTGTTTACCACTCTTAGCTGGATGAATGAAAAGACAGATTTGATTAAAAAAGAATCAAAGCTGTCACTTAAAAGCTAAGAGGATTTAGAAAGTACTCAGAAGGGCAGCATTTGCTTAACATGCCGTAAATATTAAAATGCCAGTTCCATTATGCTGCATGTTAGCTGCTACACACAGGAATGCCATGTTGCAGATTCCTTTTAAAGCCCTTTTTAGGATCACCTGCAGAACAATCTTATTTTCACTAGTGACAGAACATAAGAATATTGTCTACAGTCTTGCGAACTGTGTAGAAATGTGGAAGACTCCAAGTACCTCTAAATTTGGGGGTGGTCGTTCACTCTCTTTTTGAAGCTTTATTCTGTTATTCATACAATGCCTCTCTGCTAATAGTTCAGGTAGTTTGGACTACTAACTCCCTTTTTCATTAGAAAAAAAGCTACTGTACTAATGCAAGCTGGTCATTATAACCCTTTACCAAGAAAAAAAAAAATCACAAGTTCATCTTCTTGGTCTGTTACCATAAGCTCAGTCTGAAACAAAACTCAATCTCAAACATAATAAAAAAGGAAGAGAATATAGGATACAAAAGAGGAAATTCATGGCCACAGCCTGTACTCTGCATCCCATTCAAAATGGCTCTGCAGACTCAGTAAAACCAGCTACACATTAGTTGAATGTATTATTTATGAACTAGGAAAGTCTGCTCAGCAGTGATGAAGCAGAGATGAAGACATAGCTCATGCACCCAAGGATCCTACACTCTAACATAGATGCTAGCAATACAGTTTATACATGTATTACACACACACACACACGTTAGAAGATTATTAAGATTGGGAAATCAAGCACTCAATAGTTAGAAAATGCCAAAATTAAGATTGCCTCGACAGCTTTAATTCAGCCCCCTTGTGCTTATGCATTATGACACAGTCATTGATTACATGATCACATAGTATTGATGTAATATATGGGCCAGACTTGTTAACATAACCCAGTCACTGTCCAATATCAGTGTTAAATAAGGTTCGGGATTCAGTAGCCTGTACAGTACCATGGCAAACACACCATTAACAATCCTTTTAACATTTTTTTGAAGATACAAAAGAGAAGGAAAAACAAGTAAAGCATCTGAAGTGTAAAGTAAGACTTTCACTTTTAACATCATCACTTGTTCCCTTTCCCTTTAGCTGGAGAGAGTTTTTATAAAGAAAAATCTTGTTTGACAGTCCCTTAGACGGTAATAAAGATGCTAATAACAGTCCTTTTGGGGAAAAGAGTAGTTAGTTGAGTTGCTGCTGTTGCTGATATTAAAGTCTGATCTTGTTTCATCCCAGGTGGTGACTGGGATTCAGTCTGGTAGAGGTGGCAATGTTATCTGGATCCCTGTGTCTGGCCTAGTGTGGTCAGAACATTTCTTATAATTAGGACAAAGGAGGTCTGGGCTATGAGGAGATGTGGTAGCAGCCATCATGGTGAAATTTTCTTCAGTAGCTTCTATCTGTTCCTCTGTCCCCACTCCCCCGAGTCTCTTTCTTTAAAGACACACGAAGAGAATGGTGGGTGGAATAGTCCATCTCCTTACCTCATTATTCTGTCCACTAATTACACACCAATTTTGGTTCATTAATTTCTGGTTCCACATCTTATGTTTTTACTAAGCATGATTTTATTATGGTCCTTGAGTTATATCACTAGGCCTTTTTGTTTAGGCTAATTCTGTTTTTCTCTCCCTTTCATACTTTTTCTCATCAGCATCAGTTATGGTGACATTTTATGAACTTTTACATACTTCTTTTTACAGCTGAGCTTACAATTAAGGCAAATTTGTTGGCCCAGTTATTATAAGAGGGCCCCTGCACAGGATGGACTGGTTCTGAGGATAAATCAGGGTTGTGTAGTGAAGGAGGCTGTTGCCTGTTGGACCTCTGCTTCATTTATTGCAGAAGTTGGAAGATGTGTAGTGAATGATGCAGGGGGTTGCAGGAAGAGAAGGGAGGGTGTCATGGTTAAGGCAGTTGAATGCTTTCTTGGAGAACTGGATCCCTAGGTTTTTTGAAAAGCAAACTGCAAAAATCTCAGAAATTCCATCATATTGACACCCATATGGTTCATCAGCAGTTTCTTCACCCAGCCAGTCCCAGAACTGCCCCCGCAACCAGACTACTCATCAGATACATCTCCCCCCATCACTTCCTTTACCCTTCCCCAATGGTTCACAGTTTCAGTCTCCCACACAGTTCACAGTCCCTTTGCCCAGCCAGTCCCAGCCTCCCAGTACCTCTCCCGTGCCAGTCTACCCCACCCCAGGCTCCTTGTCCCAATCTACTCACCTCTTCCCCCGACACCCCAAGATCTGGTTCTTGTCCCCTCTGCATTTGAATGAGGCACCTTCCTCCCACCAGCCCCAGGGGAGCATTGAGGGCACAGGAGAGTCTCCCTGCTCTGAGCTGAGGTGCCTGGACATAGCACAACAAGCAGCAGCCCAGAGCTGCAAATTTCAGGGAAATCTTGTGCAGTCTAGGGCTGGAGCATGCCCAGGGTGCGCAGAATCTTCAGGGAATCTAGCTGTGAAGATCTAGTAAGTCTCTACTAACCATAACAGTATGTAACATGTGCCAAGGGCCTTAAGTGAGGATGGGGTGGGATTCTACAAAGAAAAAGTTTAAATGCACAGTTCAGTGCTGAAACAGTATTTGTAGGACATACTAAATATCATGGAACCAGTGTTCTTTGAACTCTTCTCTGTCATTTTTTGAGGACTGACCTGGGACTAAAGAGTTTGATGAACTGTGACAGGGATGGAAGGAAGCGGTTTGGAAGAGTGAGAGTAAAAAACACAAACACTGGACAAAAAGTGTCGTGGAGTTTGGAGAAAGTGGAAGAGGAAGGGCAAAAGGGCTTGTCACCATTGTATGTGGGCCACTTAAAAAGCTCATTATTCATTGTGCCACGACTGGCATGTAATGCAGCCATCTGAAATCTCTGGGCCTGATTCTTGCTTAAACAGATGTAAATCTGCAGTAACTCATCTTCATTTTACATTAGCTCCCTCCTCTCACAATGGTTTTGTGAAAATAAATCCATTATTTGTGAAGAACCCAGACTGTGGTGATGTGCATCACAGAAAAGCTCCTGAGTAAGTTAACAGTTCTGTGTTCAGAGCAGGATTTAAATTAAATAAGGCCTGGGGCCACATGTTGAACAAGGAGAAAAAATATTGCACAGCTGCTCACTAAGTGAGCAACAGACATCTCGTATACTGAATGAGGCTGGGATCCTGTCAAAAAATAGTATGTGCTCATGTAATTAAAGACTATACCATAATGCATATGCACCAGGGGGATGAATTAAGGTTGCACAGGCAACTCCTATGAATTTTAGCATTTCTTTACTTTTCAGTACTGAACTTCACAACCTTAAGAGTGTTCTTTTAACATAATTTATGTGTGTAATTATGTGTGTGTGTGTATATATAATACCGTGAGGAAGCCCAGCTCACAACCTAGCAAAAGAAAAGATTGCTGCTGTTTGGCAGAAAGTACTCAACTACATGCCATGGGTTCTACCTCCAATTGCTTGGGAAAGGGAGCCATTAAGGTGGCAACTGGATTTTTCAAACTAGTTTATCAGTACTCTGTGCATCTCCTCTTCATCTCACATTTTTTTGCTTTTGTTTTCTTTCATGTTATTTGTGACAGTTGGTGTCTCTGTCCTATATGAATTGCAGTTTCGCTCGGAACCTTGGGAAATGAGATATTTTATTCTATAGGTTATTTTATAAGACAGTTTGCCTGGAAACTGAGACTCAGTTCATTTGCTGATACCGAAGCAGTTTTTCCTAGGAAATATCAAAAACAAGGAAATCAATTAAATTTTCTGCAGACTACCGGCTGCTTCCCTTGCCTTCAATTAAATGCCTTTGGGAGAGGGATTTTGGGAAATGTGTAAATCCTTTTTAATAAATGCAAATTAGTATTCAGGTAAATACCAAGAGTACAAGAAAAAAAAATCTAACAAAATAAGAGAACAAAATAATTTATGCTACAACAAAGATGAACCATGGTTGGAGAAAAACATTGTTCTAGTCCACACGGATATCAAAACAATGGGCCCCGCGACATAATGAAGTATCTGCATTTCCAGACTGAAAGGGAAAGGAGTATATTAAGGAGAGAGAACTCTGTCTTGCAGTGAAAGGTTACACAAAACACAGAGACTAGACTACAGATGAGGGACAAATTTCATAACTCAAGTTTTGGGCTCACCCAGCAATGCCTCCACAATAGCTAAATGGATGTAGTCATTTACACTTGTCATACATTTTGTGATTCCTCTCAACTTCTGCTTTATGCCAAACAATTTTTACTTTTATTTAACTGCCTCCCTCTGGTTTTGACTTTAGAGACTTTTTGCAAGGAAAACTCCTTCCCATTATCCCAGAGAAAAATAAAACAACTTCTGATCTTACAGAGTATCTGGTCATACGTGGAAAAGTCACAAAATATTCCCTCACTGGCACTATGAGGAAGCTAGTTGGAGTCAGTGGGAGCGTTGGAAGTGCTTGAAGGCCCCGATACACTATATTTTAACTATAGTGCTGTTTTCTTTATTCTCTTCTTCAACCTTCAATTTGCCTTTCTCCCTTTTGAACAGATTGGAGACTGTGTCCTGAGTTAAGTGCAATATATTGGGTTTGATTCTCTAGAAGACATGCATACCAATTTCTTTACAGTATACAGATAATAGATCATAGGACTGGAAGGGATCTTGAGAGGTTATCTAGTCCAGTCCCCTGGACAGATGGCAGAACTAAGTATTTGTCTAGACCATCCGTGACAGTATAATAGACCTGATGTGGCTGGTGTCAGCTCCAGGAGGCTCTGGACCAGAGAGGGAAGCTTTTTAGAGAGTGTAGCAGAGCTTTGGAGAGTCATGGAATAGACAAGAAAACTGCCTTCTGTATTTCCTATATTTAATACATACATCCACAGTTAAGAAATAAGATGTATAAACCCTCATGCTTTAGGGCATAAGCCAACTACCAACTTCCTGAGGTTAGGAAGAAAGATGGTTTAACCATCATTGCACCTTTCTGTAACAGGATACTGGACCCAGGGCTGAAAGTAAAATTTCTCTCTTACCGGTACAGTTGGGGGCTTCCAAAAACCTTTCACCTCTGGAAGGGGCAGGGCCTCGGGCAGAAGTGGCAGGGCTGGGGGGGTCAGCATCCCCCAGCCAGTCCCAGGGCCGGCTCTAGGTTTTTTGCTGCCCCAAGCAAAAAAATGTTTGGCTGCCCCTCCCCCCAATTAATTTTTGCTTTTACATATGTTTGCACTTTGCAGTTTTCTTTTGACTGTTTAAAATTTAAAAAAAAATGAAAACAGAGAATTTGTAGTTAGTGAAACAAAACCATTTCCTACTAATGTAATTTTAACATTTAATTTTAACAAAACCCTCCTGCCTGGCCCAACTCTTACCTTGCTGCAGATCTGGCCCGAGGCGGATTCAGGTCCAGTCACCACCGCTCCCAGGGCCAGGGGTTGGGGCTGCTGCTGGATCCCAGCCCCGCTCATCCTTGGACTTTGCCTTGGCCCTGGCATGAGCTGGGCTCAGCCCGGGCTGCCGCTCTGCTCCCCTCTCCCGTCCCCTGGCAGGAGGCGGCGCAGAGGGGAGGAGGTGGGGACAAGCCAAGGAGGAGCGGCCCGCCCAGGCATCATGTCCCTCCCATCCTCTGCAGCCGGAACAGGGACGCGCTACCGGCTCCCGCCTGGGGGGTAGCCGCTGCCTGTGGGAGAGCAGCGGGGACAAGCCAAGGAGGAGCGGTCCATCCTCTGCAGCCGGGGAAGGGCTGTGCTACTGGCTCCTGCCGCTCTTCCGCGGTCAGAGGCCACCACCCCCAAGGCGGAGCCGGTAGCGTGGCCCTGCCCCGGCTGCAGAGGACAGGCTGCTCCTCAGCTTGTTCGCGCCACTCTCCTGCGGTCAGCAGCCACCCCCACTCCCTAGGCAGGATCTGATAGCGCGGCCCAGCCCAGCTGCAGAGGACAGGCTGCTCCTCAGCTTGCAGCAACGCGACCCAGGGCCGCCCAGAGGATTCAGGGGGCCTGGGGCAAAGCAATTTTGGGGGCCCCTTCCATAAAAAAAAGTTGCAATACTATAGAATACTGTATTCTCGTGGGGGCCCCGGGAAAATTGCCATACTTGCCCCCACCCCCCGGTTGCCCTGGGAAAAATAAATATTTAAAAACCTTCTGCATCTCAGCACAAACCCAGTTTTGAGAATTTCTTTTCAAGTCACCTTTACAAGGTATCACTGGTTCTCAGCATCAGCTAGTGCTAAAAGCCACTTAAGCTCATTAAAAAGGTTGTACAAATATTTTCCGTCAAAACTTTTTTTGGATCGAAAACTAGGGGTTTTTAAAAAGCAGAAAAAAATCACAGACAATGTCTGCTTTCTTTCAAAATTTGTTGTGGTTTTTCTAATTGAAAAAGCTGAAATAAGTCTGCCAAAACCTGAACATGATTTGGGGTTTCAGAAGTGTGTGGCCAAATATTTGCTGCTTGCTGTGTTTGATTGTTTAAAGGAACAATAAAAAAATTCTGCTTAAAAAAAAATCCAAAAAACTTTTTAATTTTAATGGAGTTACATGGCTTGCCTCCTTGATCTTCTCCGGCAAAAGCACACACAACAATAGACAGACAAAGACTTTCCTCCCTCCCAGATTTGAAAGTATCTTGTCTCCTTATTGGTCCTGTTGGTCAGGTGTCAGCTAGGTTATGTGATCTTCTTAACCCTTTACTGGCAAAAGAGGAATTCACCCTTAACTGTATGTTTATGACACACTCTAAAAGCTTATCAGATGTCACTGCTCAATCTGACGGGGGCCCTAGTAAGCCAAAGTTCTTCCAGCCCTTCTGGAAGGGTTGCGTCTTTGGTCAGAAGGACTTGTCTGCTGGCTGAATCAAAAGAAGGCCCTGAGTCAGTTTAATGTGGACTTTTTATGTCAAACACCCTTTCTTAGTCAGTTGGTCTCTGGAAAACCTAGTTTGAACCGGTTTATGCAAGCGTCCCCAGGCATGGTACCTCTCTGGAGGTCTTTACAACCTGAGTGATTCACCTTAAATCACCATCCACTGCTTTTAGTTCCTGAAGGAGCTGTGGTATCATTCCCCCTCACTCTCCTCCACTGCCCCAAGTTGCATGCAGTCCCTAGCCCACAGTGATACATACACCATTCATAAGCTTAATACAGTATGTATCCCCAGAGATGCTGCACGAGGTTGCATCATATGTCCTAACAACCTAGTATGATATTAGTTTCTTTTGTAGCTGCATTGTATTGTTGACACATTCACTTTATGATTCACTATAATCCCCAGATCCTTTCCAGCGGTACTACTGCCTAGCTAGTTATTCCCTATTTTGTAGTTATGCATTTGATTTTTCATTCCTAAGTGTAGTAATTTGCACTTGTTTTTACTGAATTTCATCTGCTGATTTCAGACCAATCCTCCAATTTATCAAGGGCATTTCAAATTCTAATCCTGTCCTCCAAAGTGCTTTCAACCCCTCCCAGCCTGGTGTCATCTGCAAATTGCCTAAGTGAACTTTTGACTCCATTATCCAATTGATTTATGAAAATATTGAATAGTGCTGGACCCCTGTGGGACTGCTGGACACATTTACCACTTTGAAAGTGTATCATTGATAACTGTCCTCCAACCAGTTTTTCACCCACTATTTCCCTACCTGCACATGACCGAGCCGTAGAAGGCAGGCCAAGCACATACTTGGCTAAAATAATGTAGAAATATCTTGTGGTTAATCTGAAGAGCAGAAATACACTATTTTCCTTCTTTGCCCAAGGAGTGACTCAGTGATAGGTCAGAAGGAGGAATGTGCTCATCCCATCCAGCAAAAGTAATAGTTTCAGCCAGATATCTAGGCACTGGGACAGAGGCTGGGTGAGAAGCTGAGGGTTAAGGTAAGCAAGATATATTTAGCAGGTGCCCCCTGTGAGACTGAACTCAGGCCAGTGGGCCATTCAGGCTAGGCATAAGGAGCATACAGAAGCCTGTGTGGTTACAACTAAAGCTGGGTGATTTTTTTTGTTCAATCAAAACAACATTTAAGAAAAAATGTGCAGAAAAATGTTATTTCATTCAACTTTTGTTTTCCACTTAAAGTCTTTAAAAATGGTTTTCATTGAGCTTTTCCTCTCTTGGCCTTTCCTTCTCCTTGCCTCCTTTTCCCTCTCGGGGCGGGGAGAGAAAAAGGTAAAGAGGGAGAAAAAGAAGGTGCAGTAGAGGGGTAACAACAAATTGAAAAACAAACAAATAAAAACCCTGCTCAACCTTCCAAATGAAATGAAATGAGATTTTTTAGAATCCCTGACCCATCCTGCTCCTTGTCCCCTGACAACCACCTCCCTGAGACCCCCCCAATCCAACCCCCCCTTCCCTGTCCCCTGACCGCCCCCCCCCCACAGAACCTCTGCCCCCTCCCTGCCCCCTGAGTGTCCCCAGGACTCCCTGCCCCTTAGCCAACCCCCCCGGCCCCAGCCGCTTACCCCCGGCTCACCGCACGCGTCAAGAAGCGGCCCTGAACAGCGCTGCAGCCACATGGCTCCGGAGGTGCCTGAGCTCTTCCCCGCTCAGAGCCGCGTGGTAAGGGGAGGAGCCGCTCGGCTCGGAGCTCGCAGCCCCACTCCCTTACCACGCGGCTCTGAGCGGGGCGGAGCTCAGCCCCCCCCGGAGCCACGCGGCTGCAGCGCTGTTTAGGACGCGCTGAGGCACCGGGGGGGATGTCGGCCCTGGCGCGAACAAGCGGAGGAGGAGCGGCCCGTCTTTTGCAGCCAGGCAGGGCTGCGCTACCAGGTCCCACCACTCTTCTGCGGTAAGGGGCCATCCCTCTCCCCCAAGCAAAGCCGGTAGCGCGGCCCTGCCCCAGCTGCAGAGGATGGGCTGCTCCTGCTTGCCTTGTTCACGCCGCTCTCCCGCGGTCAGTGGCCACCGCCCCCCTCCTAAGCGAGAGCCGGTAGCGCGGCCCTGCCCCGGCTGCAGAGGACGGGCCACTCCTCGGCTCGCAGCGGTGGGATGAGCTGGGTCCCCAGCCTTATGCCGCCCCCTATATTTTGCCGCCCTAGGCACCTGCTTGTTTAGCTGGTGCCTAGAGCCGCCCCTGGCCAGTCCGTCCGTGCTGCCTGGTCCGCGCTGCCCAGGGCTCCAGTGGTGATTTAAAGGGACGGCCCCGGGGCAGCTGCTCCTTTTGCCCCTCTGTCAGCAGCCCTGCAGCTAGGGACCCGGCAGGGCCGCCGATGCGGGGTGCACAAGGGGCAGCAATGTTAAAGCACTGCTGTGGCAGTGCTTTAAGCAGGGTCCTTTAAAGTGCTGTCGCGGCAGCGCTTTAAAGTCAGCTGTATGGGCTGGTACTGGAGGCCACTTTTTACCAGTACGCCGTACCGGCCCGTACTGCCTTATTTTCACCCCTGACTGGACCAGATGGAACGCTAGTCTGAACTGAAATGACTGTTTCAGTGTTCTTTCCTGCCAAAGCAGAGCTGTTAGTTAGGCCATTGTTTGGATTATGTATTGAACTAAAACCATGGGAACAGGTTTGGATCCAGAGCTCAGATCTGAGGTCCACCCACAAAAACGCTGGGGAATGGATGGGTTTTGGGGATGGATGAATTTTGGATTCTAGTTTTTGCCCTACTCCTAGGTTTTGAGTTAACAACTATAATGGGCAGGTGGTTTGTGTAGATTTATTGAAAGCAGTTATTCCATGGCTTTGGATAATAAAGTACTTAAAATCCACAAATAAAAACTAAAACTGCCCAACCAGAATGGTCTAGACTAGAAAAATTCATCCATAGTAACAAACACAACAACCATCTCTCTCTCACATTTAACCCTCCACAGACCTACCTATCTAACTAGGCATATCAATTTGGTATTTGAGCTCTCAAAAGGGGGAGGGGAGAGAGGAGAGGAGGAATAGCAGCAGCAAGCTTTGCAGTATTGAGCCAGAAATGTCCAAAAAGATCAGATATTTATCTGGACATTTAAGCCTTTGGATCCCAGATATATTTTAGCATCCCAAAATAACTTCAATTACTTTAGAAATTAGGAAGCCCACAGCACTGTGTATAATGGAAGAAGATTCTATTTTCTGATTTAAGTAAGGATTTGGCTCAGGTGTTTCTCTCATTTTGCCCTTTCTTTATTAAAAAACAAGTCTCCAGGTGGATGAGTGAGATAACTTGAAAAATCATCATCAACTCAGCACTAACTTTTTGGGTGGCAATTAGAAATGGTTTCTATATATGAAGGAGTTGTTCTAGCACAGTGAAAAATCTTCCTTATCTACTCAGCCAGGAGGTGTCTGTCCCAGAAGCAAGGGTTTAAAATAGTAACTTATTATGGAGTTTTTCTGGGTTTTATGAAGATCTCAGATGTAACTGCATTTGCTCATTACCTCCTTCTAGGGGGTTTGTCTCAGACGCATCTGAGTCTTTCTTCAGATCCACTAGACGGTGCAGTCTGTCCTCCATTAAATATGTTTAGGCAAAATAGTGCATTAAATTGTTAATTTTGAACATAAAAATTGAAAAGAAGTTTTGGTAGCCAGCAAAGGTATGTTATTGGAAGAACAATGGACTTGTTGAATCTGAAAAAGGTTCATTAATGACTAAGGCTTGGAACTCAAATACTCTAACAGCCAAATTGACTTTTGTTTTCGAAAGAAACCTGAATTCAATTGACTTCAGAGGTGTATAAGCCTGAAGTACCACTGACAGATCCCACAAAAAGGAAATGTTAGCAGCGGTTTCATTGATGTGGAGATCTGATTTCTTTAAGTAACATTTACATGGTGATAGCCAGCCCAATTTCTCGTTAATTGGTTTAATTACAGATATTGACAGTTTTTAGCTTTTTAAATACTGATGCCCAACTAATCTCAAATACTTCATAGCCAGGGCCTGATTAGACTAATCTCGGGGCTAAATTCTGCTCTCAATTAAAATGAGCAGAACAACTCCCAAGACATCCATAAAATTATTTGGATTGACAAAAGAGTAACTGTAAAAAGAATTTGTGACTGGATAACCCAATTAGAATCTCTTAGTGACTGGATAACCCAATTAGAATCTTCTTCTCCACTTTCAATAGAGTAGAACCTCAGAGTTACAGACACCTAGGGAATGGAGGTTGTCTGTAACTCTGAAATGGTCCATAACTCTGAAGAGGAGGTTACGGAGCTCAGCCACATGGGGTATTAGGGCTGCAGCCATGGGGGATAAGGAGGGTTTGATCATCCTGCCAGTCATCCTTTTCGAATAGCAGAACAGAATGACCCTCCGGGACATTGAAAGAAACGCATCTGACAGACTGCCAGTGTCTGTACTGATGTTAAGGCAGGAACAAACCAGAACAGTCCTTATGGCTGATTATGGCCACTCTCTGTTTTAGGATAAGTTATAATGTTTACTATGGGGTCTTGTTTCCTATATGCATTATAAATTAGGTCTTTTAGTTAAATATACAATTCTTTGTTTTAAGGTTTAGTAAGTAAGAGACAGGATCTTGTGTTGTGTTTATGTTAATGAGATTAGAGGCATGTTGAAGGCCCGCGCCCCAATGTAAACTGTTTTGGTCACAAGATTTAGTAAGGTTTAATTTACAATGTCTTTTTTGCTCAACATAAAACACTGCTGTTTGTATACCTTTGTAAAAGACTGAGTTCAGAGTTCTGTATTAATATGCCTAGCGAGAATCTATTTTGTCCAAAAATATTTTCTGAATCTTTTTTGTCTGTATTGCTACACATACTTGTTGACAGGTATTTTTAAATAAATGACCAAAAATAATTGAAACTAGTGTGATTATATTATGTTATTTTGATAAATAAAATATGCAGAATTTTACAGAATTTTAAAATATTGTGCACAGAATTTTTAATTTTGCCCACCAAAATTCCCCCAGCAGTAGCTAATAGCAAGCGCTGTTTGGCCTCAAGCGCATGGAGTACATGTGTACCCACAGTGCAATACTCATAGGGACCAGCACTTGAAGGAGAATCACAGTTTCTTCTCCAAACATGGGTACAGTACTCAGCACTTCTGTAGAAGCTGCAGGACAATATATAATATAAACCTTGCTTTAGAAAGCTGGAAACAGGTTAGAAGCTCCCACTTCAGCTCTTTAACTAAGAGCAGCACTAAGTTGAAGAGCAAGAAGTAGACAGATTGTACAGCAGTAAGGCTAATGACACTTCAACTGAACCACCACAATGCATACATTTCTTAACAGAGTCATAGCTGCCAAATTTTGTGCATCTCTATATTTAATATTTTTTTATTACTGAAAAAAGTCAGTCTTCCTACCATGGTTTCCTCACGCAGTGGGAGCAAGCCCCCTACCTACCATTAACATCACCAACATCCTGGTACTAATAGGATTAATATGGATTTAACATTAAGGTCACGTCAAACAAACAAGACTTAGTTTTAACATTTCCAACTTGTCCATTCTTGCATTGAGACAGCATCCCACAACCAACCTACTTCATAATCATGTGTAAGACCTTAGCTGGCAACCAACTTGGGGCTTATTTCCCAGACAGGTGGAGGATGCCGACCTCAAATAGATGTGCTACAGTCACATCTCTAACAGAATAAAGCAGTACATACTCCTTTACTGAAAGACGATCTCCTGCCATCACAGAGAGATGCCTCCATCCTGGTTAATGATCAAATGCCATAAAAGATAAATGGAGAGTATGGGAAGGGGAGATTATATGGAATTTCACCACCACCTAATATCCCATTGGTTATTAATGTTGCCTCTGTCTGCTATAAACTTATGTGTATGCACACACAAATCACTGACCTTATGGAGTGCAGGAGCCATCACTGGCACCAAAAACCCATCATAAATGTAGTTCACAAGCTGGTTACGAATCAAGGGATGTGCCACCTAAAAAAGAAATCTCGTGTCATGATAAATTGCATCTCTGAACCATCATATTTGTTCTTAAAGCAATAGTTCTCTGCAAAAATTCTTAAGATATAACACAGAATATCTTTAATCACTGTCAAAACCCTCTGCCCATTTCAACAATACCTTGATTTTGTTCTTTTGAACAGTTTTTGTTTTGGGTATTAAAAGGTTTCCCCTCTGCAACTAAATACACAAAGTACATTTAAGTAACAACAAGTATGATACAGCCAAACACAGAGACAGGGCTTTTCCCATATATTTCAATCTCCCTGCCTGCTGACAAGAATGAATGGACGGACAGCGTGATGCACATGCCCATGAACCAAAATAGAACTGGCAGGTCTAATTTTAGCCCTACCAGCCCTGACGGGGTCACTAAGGTGGACATATCATCATTAACCTGTAATACTACAATAAAAAAGCAGAATGGCAGTTTTTATATATTTCAAGAGTACACTATATTGGGAGCATTCTCACTCCACTGGTCAAACACGCAATCTTTTTTTCCTTCTGAAAGTGCATTACTCACGCAATAGACTGGTTAAGCACTTAAAAAAAAGATAAGTTACTTGTCATGTGTAATAAAAAATGTGTAGTAAAACATGATAAACCATGGATTATTTTTACAACGTGGAGTTAATTTTTTGTTTTCAAAAGAGCAAAACAGTTACGTCACATTAGGAACTAATACTTTCTAAAAATAAATTTGGTATTATAGGAGCACAGAAGTGTATTAGAAACCAAGTATTTTTTTTAAAAACATATTTTAATTATGCTACACATGTATCTGAGTATATGCATATATTTCACACCCACAAAGGGACCCACCCACCCACTCCTCAAAGTGTCCATGAATACAGTCCTCTTATGCCTCTGCTCAGCCCTCCTCAGATTTGTGACTCCGGCTGTGGAGGGGAGAACAGGGGATACTACCCCAATAATACTCCCCTCTTCAACCCAGTGGATGGGGAGAGAGGGAGGGAGTCAGAGGGGCTGGAGTCCTGGCTCCACCCTCCCTGTTTATTCACTGGTACAAGTAGCTGTCCCAGCACAGAATAAACCACTCCATGAAAAGCAGCGATATATTCCCCTCACCAAAGCGACCAAGGTGAATCTGTGGCTGAGGGTATGTCTACACTGTGTTTTAAAACCTATAGCAGAGAGTCAAGCACCTGCATCTACAGACTCAGGCTCACACTAAGGCGCTAAAAACAGCCGTTTAGATCTTCAGGCTCAGGCTGGAGCTTGGACTATGAAACCTGGCACACGGGCTTCAGCGCTTGAGCTACACGGCTGTTTTTAGCACTGTAGCATGAGAGTGTGTAGACCCGGGTGCTGAGACTTGCTGCCACAGATTTTAAAATGCAGTGCAGACATACCCTGAGTCACAATTAGTTCTCTGGTGTGCTCCTGCAGTGTTCCTGCTATGCTCTGCCTCGTACCAAGGGTAGATTGTAAAGTTACAATCTAGCAGTACATTAAAAAAATAGAATTCATTCAATGTCTCACTCCCTACCCCCTTACAGAAACATTTTTTTAAATATCTGGTTGTTTGGATTTATTTTTAAACTGATTTAAAATAATTTCACTTTTTCTTTACTATCTATAACAGCCTTCACTCTAATGAAAAAAATGTAGTACCAAATGTCACTGGCTAAGAGTGTAACCTCTCTTGGAACAGGGTAGACAGAAGGGAGTACGGCCACCATTTCACATTTCAACATGTACGCATTAGAAGGCTGATTATATTGCAGCTTCTGGGATGAAAACAACTATTAATTCTATTTATGACATGTACGGTTTATTTTTTTTAAATGATAAAGCTTCATTTGTGTTAAACAAATAGTCAGCTGTTTCACTATATTTTGCATACAGACCTTTATAGAAATTACTGTTTAATTTACAATAAAATATGACAACTTCACTAATGTTATTGAGCATTTCTTTATACAGAAAACAAATCCACAGATGCAGCAAAATTTAAAAACTGTAGCCTAAAAATATATATAAAACCTGATTTTTATCTTTAGACTGGAGATGAAAATAACCAGGAATCAAAAGGGGGAAAAAATCTAATCAAGAAATGAAGAACAGAGAGTGTGTTCTAAACAGACCAATTTTGAAGGGAATTTAATTTGTGTTGATAAGAAGATGCTTAACTCCTGCTAAATGCAACTACAGTAACAACATTCTTTATATAGTACACATCATTAGGGAAAATAAGTGTTTTTGTTTGTAGACTTTTATGAGAACCTAGATGTAAAGATGAGATATTCTTCTCTATTCAAATAGATAAAATTACCTTTTTCCTCAAATAAAGACATTTGATTTCTTTTAATATCAATGTGGGTATTAATATCAATGTGGGTATTTAAAATGCAATCAACAATCTTTAGGAAGAGAATTAAGACTAGTCTCCCAATTACTCAATGTAATAACTCCCCAAAACCTGCATATTTACATTTTATTAATTAAAAACATTTGCTACTTGAAAGCCAGCCATGTAGATTAATCTTTATAGCCATACTGCACAGTAACAGCTTTGAACACTTTTTTTCATACATACATATATTTCCAGGCCAGAAGGAATCATTGTGATCATCTAGTCTGACCTTCTGTATAACATAAGCCATAGGACTTCCCCAAAATAACTCCTAGAGAAGATCTTTCATTCATCCATTTAAACAAAGATGTTAAACTAAACTAAATATTAGTTCTATACACTACTGTCCACCAAATAAGCACATCCTGTAAAAGGCTTTTAACTATACAGTTTAACTGCTGCTACAAAGAAGTCTGAGTCAGATCCAGTACCTGTATCACTGCATTGCAAAACTCTAGGGAATTCATGAACTGAACAAGAGCAGGGGACAAGAGCCAGTCATCTTTCAGCAGACAGTGCCATTCTCCATTTTCTTCCAGCTTTGTTGGCAAAGATGAATAGAGGCCACTCAGTCCTGTTGCTAGTACCTGTATTCAGAAACAAAGAGGAAACAGCCCTTTACCTAACTGTTCAGTTCATGGGCTTAAACAATGTTTCAACACAACATTAAATCATTTTTCTTACTAGTTTCAGTAATACTTAGAAGGATGACAGAAAAGGAGGGAAATGAATGTTAAAGTGATGCTGCACAAAATCATCAGTTTTTAAAATTCATTTCATCTGAAATTCCTCTTTTTTTTTAATAGCTGCCACTTAGGAAAAACTGCCCAAGACAAAGGCCTCCTAATGATTGTAATCTGTTTTAACTGGCAAACCACCGTTCTTTTCTTTATGCTCAGAAGATCATTTTACATCTGTTCCTTCCTGCTTTCACCTTTCTCCAGTCTAGTATCAGTCTCTATATGATCTCTACCATCTGGTGAAACATCAGAGAAATACTAGTCACTGTCTTCAGAACTCCGTTAACTATGAATATCGAGGGAATCATTGAAGGCTGCCATTTTTATGGTTACAGGTGACTAGACACAGCAGTTCCATTATGAATGATAGAAAGTAGGATCATTCCATCAGCAACAAGCACAACTTCATTCAGGCATCACACATGTGGCACCTTTTGTTCCTAGGATTTGGAACTCATGGTGCCAGATATAGTAAGGAAAATGTATCAGAGGGGTAGTCGTGTTAACAGGGGCGTCTCTAGGATTTCCGCCGCCCCAAAACAGGGCGGCACGCCGCGGGGGGCGCTCTAGCGGTCGCCGGTCCCGCAGCTCCGGTGGACCTCCCGCAGACGTGCCTGTGGTCCGCTGGCCCCGGTGAACCTCCCGCAGGCATGCCTGCCGATGCTCCACCGGAGCTGCGGGACCAGCGGCCCCTCCGCAGGCACATCTGTGGGAGGTCTACCGGAGCCGCGGTCCCAGCGGACCTTCCTCAGGCATGCCTGCGGGAGGTCCGCCGGAGCCGCCTGCCGCCCTCCCGCTGGGACGCCGCCCCAAGCGCGTGCTTGGCGCGCTGGGGTCTGGAGCCGGCCCTGCGTGTTAATCTGGATCTGTAAAAAGCAACAAAGAGTCTATAAGGTGCCACAGGACTCTGTTGCTTTTTAAGGAAAATGGTCACTCTTAATAGTTATAGGTTCTGTTTACCACTGGGGAGAGGTGGAAGAGGGGAAAAGAGTCTTGCGAGAAATTATGGGCATTGTTGCTAACGTTAATGAGTAAAGATACTTTACATATAGAAGATGCTGTGCAAGTATAACACTGTAGTTTTATGACCATGAATATAAAATACACCATTACAAAGCTGTTATAGTGTTAACTGCATTTTCGCAAAGTTAGGAGCAGTTTCAAGTCACAGATTTTATAAGAAGTTACCAAACCACAATGTTCTCAGGCATTATCTTGTGCACAGCTCCATCTTTCCTTCTTTCTCATGATTTCATACAGTTTCTATGCTACTTTTTAAAATGAGCCTCACTTTAATGTGGTCATTAGGACCAAAGCACAAGGGGATCTTTTCAGCTTTCATGCAGCAGATTCTTGGCAAGAATATCCCTACTCTCCAAAAACACCCACTTGACCCTTATAACGTAGGGGGTCAGAGCCCTGCTCCAAAGCAAGCGGATTTATCTATTACAAAATGAATGCTCGTCACAGTAGAGAACAGAGACCCAAAAGTTAATTTTATGGGGATTCCAGTCCTGAGGTGCATTAATTAAATCTATTACAATTGGTAGCTCACCCTACAGGGAAAAGGTAGTATCCCTGAATACTCTCCATTCCTTTAACCACCTAACTTTGAAGATATATTTCTGTAGACAGGCATAATTAATCCAGATATAAAAATACTGTGGGAAAAGTAATGCTTAGATATGCTGAGCTGCACTGTTTCTTTTCTTTATAAGTCAGGATGTAGACTAAGAACTAAGAAGCTGGAGTATGAGTAGTTATAGCAACGGCTCCAGTTATTTTTATGATCACATTCTTCAGTACCAGGATGACTTAAAAACAAGTTAAGGGCGGGGGAGGCTAAAAGCGACAGCACGTCTAGAGCCCCCAAAATGACAGAGTGGCCAAACATGAGCAAGTGGCATTGTGAACTGGTTTAGGTAGGGGCAATTGATAGTCCACCTGCCATTGACAGTCCAGTGAGCAAATTGCCTGCCTCAGATCCCACCACTGCTGCCACTGGAAATGTCACACCAGGCCCACGAAAATCTACCAGGCCGAGAGTCTGGAGGTAGGAGCAGGGTCAGGGATGCCACTCCCACTGGTAGCGGGGCCAGAAGATAGGGAAATGTGAAAGCTGGAGCACACCCTTGCCAGCCACACACAGGGCAGAGCCCCCTTATCACCACAGGGAGAGCAGTGACCCCACAGGCCTGGGCTCCCTCTAATGCCCCAAGACTTTTCACTTCTTAAACTCTTTCATCTCCACGGCAATTCTTTTGGAGGGGAGCTCAGTTTCAGATACTGCCTCGGGCACCTGAAAAACCTCTGTGAAGCCCTTGTGGCAAGTGTGACTCAGCAGCCTTCTAACGGACAGGGTTAGTTTTAGGTGTTTATGTTCTGCCTCTCCTCCAGAAGGTCACTGCACAAGACTTAAATACTATGCACTCAGGAATACACAAAATTGTATTTATTTAGCGTTTGATACTAAGGGCACATCTGTACAACAAAAACAAATAAAAAAATCCTGTGGCATCAAGTCTCAGAGCCCAGGTCAGCTGACTCAGGCTCATGCTACAGGGCTAAAAATATCAGTATAGGCTTTCCTGTTCAGGATGAAGCTCGGGCTCTGGGACCTTACCTCATCGCTGGGTCTCAGAGCCTGGGCTCCAGTCAAACCCTGAACATCTACACTGCTATTTTTAGCCCTGTAGCATGAGCCCGACTCAACTGATCTGGGATCTGAAACTCACTACCTCCCTCCACCCCACCCCTTTTAAAAAAGTATAGTGAATATTAAGTGATCACAGGTTCAGATTCTGGAGAGAAAAAATGAGAAGAAATTGATAAGAAAACTTCTTTGCATTGTTCATACCATAATATAGTTTGGGGGGAAATTTCTAAGAATAATTTCATGATAGGTGTGTTTTTGTTTTGTTTTTTCCATCAGAGAGAGGGAAGTGAAGGAAGGCAGGGGATGGGGCAGATTAGAAAGGAATTAATTGGCCTGTAAAATTACTTCTGCATAGGACAAATGCCTTATATTCACCTATCAGAATTACAGACAACTCTGGGCAGGAAAAAAAATCTTAATTAGATGATTTGCGTTACTTGTGTATTGCACTGGATTAGTCAACATGAATTTGGTTTTAGATCTGCCATTTATTCAGTCATCCATCCACCTTATTCATAAATCCATATTTAGGCCCCTAAATATAAGTGGCCTGGTTCTGAGGTGCTGAGTACTATCCATAGTTCTCATTGAGACACAAATTCACTCCCTGGAACTAGATGAAACGGACTTTCAACTTCATGCCTCACTACACATGAAAAAGGAGTGAAACTCACAACCACGCCAAACAACTCACATTGGAATTACTTAAATAAGGTTCTCAAAAGCAGAATCTATGTTGGGAGCAGTTTCAGCAGTTTATGTAGCCAAAACAGTTTGAGGATTTTTACCATGTGCTAAGGTCTAAACAGAGCTATTGCTAGAAATTAATGTGTACAAGCTTGGCACTAATTAATTCAGAAAAAATAAAATGATGAATGTCAAATATGAAAAGCAAGAACTTCTTAATTTCTGTAACAGGGCACATAAAATAAGGTACTTTTGGGGGGTTATTTCATGGATTTTTGTTTTGTTTTTTTCTATTCTTGATTAGTAGAGACAGAACCATAAATGCTAAGATCATAGAAAAACAGAGATGTAGAAAGAGACAAAGGAAGTTGTTCCTACATCGACCCTTTCCCTTCACTCCAACAATGCTGCCAGTGCCAACACACTATCTGTCTGTTTCTTCCATGCTGTTAACTATGGCTGTAATGCCCTTATGAGGTGGTCCTCAAGGCCACACTCTATACATCAGTCCCCTCTGATGACTCACATCTTCTGTGATGCCCATAAGACACTGACTGATTATGACAAGGCCGTGAGTTATTTGGGGATAGTCTACGTATCTTGTGTGTTCATAGTGGGCCTCCCACAAACTGTGGGCACTCTCAAATCCAGTACATAATGGATGGATTTGTAACTACTAGCAAATATTCAGTATTTGTGAACTTCTACAACTCAAACCCTCTAGAAATGTTAATTCTCACTACGTCTCGGGAAGTAGGTGGTATGTTCAACTCACAGAGAAGGAAACTGAGGCAAATAAATCAAATTATTCATCTGAAGATATAAAGAAAGTCTATACAAGAGCTGGGAATAAAGTTCAGGAGATCGTCTCCTAGTCCTAGGCTCAGAAGAGTAGACCATGTCTTGGCTCATGCAATCCATCCCTCTACCCTATAATCTAAGCTTGAACACTTTGTCCACTGTAGTTTTAAGTGGAGTAAATCAAAGTAGCTTGTGTCACTTCTCTTAGGAAATAGCAGTAAGGAAGCTTTTTCATCTTTCTATTTGTATGTACCCAAGCAGAAGAGAACTAGAGCCACGTTCTGATCTCAAACTTTTGAGGGTCGCAACCCCCTTACCCTTGTCCACACACACACCCCTCCGAGCTGGGGCCTTGGCTCCGGACAGGGATAAGGGGGCCGCAGCTGGGGCCGCAGCTTGGGGTGGGGCTGGGGCTGAAACCGGGGCCGTGGCTAGGGGCCAAGACTGGGGGTAGGAGCGGACCCACGGCCAGGCTTCAGCCAGGCCCACAGCCAGCAGTGGGGGCCGGCAGCCAGGCCCACGGTCAGGTGCTGTTCTTCTCATGGTCTTGCCACCAGCCTTGGTCCCGGGCTAGGAATGGAGCTACGGCCAACAGCCGAGACTGGGGGTGAGACTGGGAATGGAGCCGTGCCAAGTCTGGGGATGGGGACAGGCACAGGCACCAGGATGGGGACGCGGCTGGGGGCAGGGCCTGGATGCACCCTCCCAAACATTCCTCCACAGCCTTCTGGGGACCTCTGATCTAGGAGTGACACCACTCATGCCTAGGGAGTTGTTCCAGATGTGCAAGAGAGCAAAATTTGGCCCTTGATTCTGTTAAGAGCAACATTTAAAAAAAAAAAAAAGACAGTACTGGCAGCCAAATTCCTGCCAGGGGAAACAAGAAGCACAAACCGCAAGATTGCATTAGAGTTTATTACAGAGTTGGACTAGTCTCATTACTGTGCAGAAAATCTGATTCTAACACACACTGACAATCATTTTAATTAGGAAGGCTTTTTGTCAATCACAGTTCCCCGCTGTTTGTAGGTTAAGATAATTGGCTTTTATCTTTAGTATAAAAAGACTTTTTTTTCAAATTAATTGGCAGATGTAATTATGGAAGTTATTGCATAGATTCAATAATGGTATTATCTGAAGGACAATTGAAAAACCAAGCTCATGTATTCTTTAGTAGCATCTATTTAAATTAGGTCGAACAGAGCCTCTCGGTGCAAGAGACTGCTTCATTATTTGCAATGTATGGGTATAGTGTTCAGAATTGTAAAAGTGAATCATCAAAAAGTTAGATAGAAACCCATTTTTTAGGCTGCTACCGAACCCCTGCTTGGTCTGAGCCCTGTTCCGCACTTGCGGAAGAGGTTGCAGGATGGAGTTGAAAGGGTTGATCAAAAAAGGGTCATTAGGAAGAACTAGCCTCCAGTGAGCAACTCTGCCACTGGTTGGGGAAGAGTACATCTTTTCCTTGCCCCAACCTGGCTACTCAGGCTAGCTGCTGGATTCAGGATTTACATAAATTTTTCCCCACATTTAGATGCAGAAAGAGAAGGAGGTTTTGCTGTCTTTTTTTGTTTTTATCAACAGCCCCAACTCCTGCTCTTGCCTGAAGCAGCTGGCACATGGGGGAGGTCTGAGTGTGATGCCAATGCATTGCCTCCTGCATGTCTGGCACAGGACACATCTCTTTCACTGCAGGAGTGCTCAGGCCAAGTAATTACTATGCCCTGCCATGGACTGTTTGCTCCAGTTCAGAGAAGCAGTAATTTACATATGTGATGTTGCCAGCAAGCATGCACTGGGTCAGTAGTAAAAGTGATAGACAACTTGAGATCTAGACACAATCTCCTACCCACATACCCTTCTGGTGTTCTGTGGAGGGTTGTCTCCATTGGGGGCAGGGAAACTGCCACAGAGCAGGATTTATTAGCAGTTAATGGGGGGGAAGGGGGAATCACATGGAGAAAGATATTTATAATTGAAATAGTTATTGACACAATGTTTTAAATCAAAATCTGCATTTCTAGCCTCTGTCTGATGGCCGTAATCTCTGCTTGTGCAGACTGTCCTCTGATTCGGAGCTGGGCAAAGCAGGAATCAATGAAAAATATCCTGAATAAAAATACTTTGGTCTTCTATACACATAAGAACAGCCATACTGGGTCAGACCAAAGGTCCATCTAGCTCTGTATCCTGTTTTCTGACCGTGGTCAATGCCAAGTGCCCCAGAGGGAAATGAACAGAATAGGTAATCATCAAGTGACCCATTATGAGCTTCTGCCAAATAGAGGCTAAGGACACCAACCCTGCCCATCCTGGCTAATAGTCATTGATGGACCTATCCTCCATGAATTTATCTAGTTCTTTTTTGAACCCTGTTATAGTCTTCGCCTTCACAACATCCTCTGACAAAGAGTTCCACAGGTTGACTGTGCGTTGTGTGAAGAAATACTTCCTTTTGTTTGTTTTAAACCTGCTGCCTATTAATCTCATATGGTGACCCCTAGTTCTTGTCAGGGCCAGCTCCAGCTTTTTTGCCACCCCAAGCGGTGAAGAAAAGAAAAAAAAAAGCCCAACTGAGCGGAGCGATTGAGCTGCCGCCGAAGAGGAAGCAAGGCACTGAAGGATCCACCTCCGAATTGCCGCCGCAGACCTGGACGTACCGCCCCAACAATGGACGGACTGCCGCTCCTTTCTATTGGCTGCCCCAGGCACCTGCTTCCTTTGCTGGTGTCTGGAGCCATCCCTGGTTCTTGTGTTATTAGAAGGAGTATAACACACTTCCTTATTTACTTCCTCCACACCAGTCATGATTTTATAGACCTCTATCATATCTCCCCTTAGTCGTCTCTTTTCCAAGCTGAATAGTCCCAATCTTATTAATCTCTCCTCATATGGCAGCCATTCATACCCCTAATCATTTTTGTTGCCTTTTTCTGAACCTTTTCCAATTCCAATATATCTTTTTTGAGATGGGGCAACCACATCTGCACACAGTATTCAAGATGTGGGCATACCATGGATTTATATAGAGGCAATATGATATTTTCTGTCTTCTTATCTATCCCTTTCTTAATGATGCCCAACATTCTGTTTGCTTTTTTGACTGCTGCTGCACATTGAGTGGATGTTTTCAGAGAACTATCCACAATGACTCTAAGATCTCTTTTCTGAGTGGTAACAGCTAATTCAGACCCCCATCATTTTATATGTATAGACATTTAAGAATCAACACGTGCTTTGTAAATTTATAAAATAAGCCTCAATACTCCAAATACCATTATATTGACATGTTGTACATAGGGGATCTGAGGCAAAAATGTTAACTTGCCCAAGGTCACATAGCAAGCCTGTGGCAGAGCTGACAAAGCCAGAACAAGTATCTGCTAAATCCCAGTTCTATGCTAACTAGACAAGATTTTCTTTTCCCATTTAAAACCTGCCTCGTCTTTTTTAGTCTAGCAATAACACAAACCACATAGAATGTAAATAAGAATTAAATACCAAACCAGAAAAAGGTGATTTTTTTCAGGTGGTGTTATGTAGCTCTGTTTTAGCCCTCTTTACCAAATACCATGTGTAGCATCTATAATTTCATCTCAGGCCCCAATTTCTTATTTTACTTGGAGGCAAGCGAAGAAGCAATCAAACAAGAGAAATCCATCTTTGCACCTTGATTTAACATTTGCTTAGCAAACAACTATTCTGCTGTGGGAGGGTTAATTGGTTGTCTCTTTCAAGTAATAGGTTTATTATTGTTTAAAATTGTAAAGTTAGATTTCTAACAAGTACTAAAGCTGAATATATATATATTGGTTTAAAAGACTCAGAACAGGGACCCCTATTGCCAAGTTTGATAAAGGAAGCCTCTGTTCAGCAAGATGGTGGTTAATGGTGAAAACCGTTTCCCTTGCCAGCCACACCTCCCCACCCCGATAGCATCTGTAATTTCTACAGGACTAGCATGGTTTCCAGCCCTATAGTTTAGAATTATGGAATAAGTAAAATGAATCATCTTTCCTAAAAAGGATAGTGGAAGGAAAAAGCAAAAAAGGGAAAGTTAGAGAGAAAGTAAATTTATGGTTTAAAAAAAGAAAAAAGAAAAAAAGCCCAACAACTTACAGGACAAAAGTAGGTGTTTTCTACTATGTGATTTGCAACAACGTTGTTCTCAGCTGACAGGGACATTATGAAGAGCAGAGCGTCACGAGCCTGCTGACCTACTGTTCCTTCCCGATGGATGAAGGGAATCAAAAGGGAAAAAATGAGGAAGTTGGCAGCTCCTTGGTCCTCGCTGGTGTGGAAAAAAAGCTCCAGAATGGAAGGATCTTTGGCTAGGATAGAGCAGAGTTGGTTCAGCAGGACAACCAGCTCCAACTCCACAGCTGGTGTGGCTGTTCCTGAGCAAGAGCTCAGCAACATCATCAAAGGCTTCAAGATGGGCTTGTGGTGCAGCACAGGCTGATGGGACTGAGTAACCAGCATCTCATAGATCTTCAGCTGCTCAATTTTTGTCTCATCGTTGAACTCCCGCCTCAAGCTCCAAAGGAAGAGTTTCTCCATTATGTTCTCTGTGACCACAAACTCAAGGATAGGCCCCATTGCAGCATCTTTTGCTTGCTCCTCAATTAATAAGAAAAGCATATGCTCCACATAATTCAGCACAGTGCTCGCCTCATCTGGTGGAATTGCCCCATATTTCGCCTGAGTATTTTTCAAAGGGTCATGCTTCTCTAAGATTTTTACAACCTAAACAAACCAAATGCACATTTATCATCCCAGTGTACATGTTTAAAAATATATAGATGAATAGAAACAGATCAATGTCTTTTACTTTTCATGCTTTAAACTTTTTGCACACTGATAAATCAATCTTTAAAATTTCACACTTGTCACACATTCTGGACTAAACTGTGACATCTTTAGTCACACTGACCAGTCCCTTATTGCACAAGTAGCCCCATTGCTGCAAATTTGGGATTTATTAAAGTGTGGATTAGATAGGTTCTAGTGTACCTCAAATCTGAGTTATATTATTGTCTTAGGCAAGTTTCTTTCAGTGTCAGCCAAACTCTGTGCAACAGAGGCCTGCAGTCAATAGGCCTACGCAAGGTACTATTCAGTGTGAGCAAGGGTTAGCAAAATATTGCCCTCGGTAAGGTATGCAGGATGTGTTAAATTTGGATGTAGTAAAGTCATTAGGAATGGGTGAAAATACCTCCCACCCACTAATTTCATGGTCAGACTCTGCAAGGCCCTGAGCATCCAATTTTCCCAGTGGTAGAAGGTGCTCAGATAAGACATGATCATACAAGGTGCTAAGTGAGAACAGAGTGGCCACTGCTTCCTGCACACTCTTGCAGTAATCAACCCAACCTTGAGAACAAGTAATAAATGCCACTACTCCACCCTGTTCTTTAGGCTAAATCACAATGCCACTTCCTCCCCCTTTCTGCCTTCTCTCCTCCCCAAGAGGAGACAGCAGAGCTGAGGTGGCCTGTTCTCCCACACAGAACAGAGCAGAGGCCACCTCAGCTAGCTCCCTTGACTAGGCTGAATACCACAAGACATTTAAATTAAGAGTTTCTTCACTACAGAATGCCAGTGCAGAGCCTCACTAAAAATGGTCCATTGGGCTCAGGCATCAGAAATTTGCAGATCACTACAGATTCTCCTGTAACACATCAGTCCATGCAACAGAAACGGAGGGTAGTGACAGCTCTCCTAAAATGACTGTTGCTTAACATCTCAGTGGCACTAAGGCCCAGATCCTCAAAGATATTTAGGAACCTGACTCCCACTGATTTCAAGCTTCTATTGATTTCAATGAGAGTTAGGTGCCTAAACAACTTTGAGGATCTGAGCTTTAGTGGTCATCACAAAATCAGCCACCAGGCGGCTCTTCAAACCCTACAACAGAGTTTCAGGAATAATAAAGACCCTAGGCCAGCTTCCTTTTCAGCAGCAATACAAACAGCTTTTTGAAAAAGCACCCGGCAGGATAAGAAGCCAGTAATATGTAAATTACACCATGCAACCTGAAAATCTGTAGTCAATTATTAATACCAGAAGACCTTTTCACCCTTAAATCTAAAAACACTTTACACAAAAGGTGGTTAAGCATTATTCTCCCCATTACACAGATAGGGAAACAAAGGCACAGGGAAGATAAGTGACCTATCTAATACCCCAGTGAGTCATTGGTCTCCCAATTCCAGTAGCAGATTAGGCAACATTACCTCTCTTTTTGCTGCAAATCTGAGGTCTAGCTCAGTGTGGATTAGCAAGGTCCTACTGTAATTAAAAAACTGAGTCATATTATTAAACATGTTTCAATGTTAGCCAATAAACTCTGTGAAATATGGCCTTGTATCTGGAAAGTGTAGTGTTACCATACCAGTCTTTGCTTTGAGTGGATTCCTATGAATACAACCTACTTCAAATCAATAAAACTATCAAGTATTACTGAATTATATTACCTGTCCCCAATGCGTTTTAAACACTATCATGCATGTTTCTGGGTCAACTCCCTGCAGGCTCACAGCCTGCCGGTTCTTGCTTCTACTAGTACCGGAGGACATTATAAATTCTCCAAAGGTCAATCCTACTAGGCCATATTCAATTTCTGTTGAAAACTCTGTAGTCAAGTCAATGAGGTGCAAGCATCATCTTAGGATGGACATTTCTTTATCGACTCTGCAGCTCATAGAAATCTGTAAAAATGACAAAACACATCAGATTGTAATGCAGGACAAAGCAGGACTTAAACACTGACATACTTTTCCTTGAGACTTCCATCTGAGTAGAATGCTTTGTAAACAAATTGCATAGAGCTAGATTAACGTACCTTTAGTCACACCTTACTCCTCAAATAGCCCTGTTGAAGTCAGTGAAATTATGTGTGGAGTAAGGTGATATATTCAACATGAATAAGGGTATTCAAATCTGGTATGTATGAACATTTACTTTTTGTGTGAGTGTGCGCGCATGCTTTCTGACACCCTTCTCTCTGTACAGTATTGCTTAGTAACTAACAACATTCTGCAGGCTATACATGTAAACAAGCTACAGGTTATTTCTGGGGCTTTTTATAATCTTTTCCTTACAAGCAACCATTCTTTCAAACACTTGACCTTTTTGATTAATAAAGGTAAACACTGTACATTTAGAAAGCTCTGTAGAACACGGCATACAAACAACAGTATTCATTGATACAACGTTAAACACACCAGAAACATGGAACATAAAAGTATAGAAGAAGAACTTGTGTTATCCAAAGTCACATAAATTAAAATGTTATATTAGTTCAGAGGAATCTGAGAATAAGATAGAGACCAAACACTGGATTTTTCTTGTCATGCATTATTTACTACCCTGTATATCACAGCATCAAAGCAGTGATACACCTTCAGGGTAGAGTCAAAATGAAACAGAAAGACAGACATTTCCCAGATATTTATGAGAGGCTTATGAGAACATACTGTTCCGCCAAGCACCAAGGTCTTGAACTACCACATAATTCTACATTTCCTTCCGCATCTATTTTTTTCTTTGGGGTGGGGGAGAACAGACAAACCAACTGGGCTTTCAATTTCACACACAAAAAAATCTGGACATTTAATTTAACTCTCTCTTGGATCACAACTGAAAATCCCTATAAGAAGGTAGGGAGAGAGAACAAATGCACACAGGTGAGATTATATTGTGAACAGTGGGTCATAACACAGAACATGGAGTTAAACATGAGTATTTATAGAGATGTCTGTCTGAAACATTCCTTTCCTCTTCAATTCCTGTTCCAACTCAAGACATCCTGGAGCTTTGTAAACGTCTCTCTCAACTATGAGGCAGATATTGAATCAAATTCTACTGTCCCTGAGGAGTTACATGAAAACAGGTAGAACACGCACACATATATAAACAGGAAATTCTCATATCTTAATAAAGTCACATTGTAAGACTGTTGTCATGGCTGAATCTCTTTTGGTTTTAAAGAATAAAATTGTTGCATAATTCAGAGCCCTTTAACAATACATTAGATGTTCTTTAGTATATTTCTTGTAAGATCAAAATTCTCCTCTCCATGGTGGACAATGTCTCCCTTGTTGTGCTCTACCTACATTCATGGAACTTTGTAGTGGAAGCAGAATTTGTGATCTGAGACCTGCCATATAACAAAGTTTCTCTCTCAACTGTAAGTACAAAACTCCAGGAGTTTACAAAGTTTACAACCTAGGAAATTATACACAAAATACTGCTAAAAAGCCTCAAATGTTACAAAGTCAAGCACTCAAGTTAGGAAATGCAAGACTGAAGGTAAGCCTGTGCAACTTTAATTCCAGCCCTCTTGTGCCTATGTATAATGGTACTGTCTTTCATTATATAATATTATTTCTGCAGAGCCCCTGCCTCATTTAGTGCACAGGATGGTCGGTGCTCACATAATGAACAGCTATTCAACATTTTGTTATATCCTTATTGTTCAAAGTGTGACCCCTATTCCTTATTTACTGCATACTGTTCAAACCCTGCATTGAAGACAGAATATTCATCTCCTCCTAGACTCACCTCTAGAATATCCAAGTGCTTCACAAACAAATTTATTTTCACGATAATCTGTTGAGAGGCAGTTTACAGATGGGCAGCTGAGATACAGAAATATTAAGGCCACTAAGTGTGGGTGCTCAATTTGAGATGCCTAGGACCAGATGCGGGTTGTTTTGAGTACTTTGCATTTATAACACTCTGTATGTTCAAGCACAGTTCCCACGGATTTCAATTGCACCAGTAAACGCTCATCACTTCTGCAGATCAGATTCCAGGGTATCAAATCAGACACGCAGAAAATGAAGAGTATACAAGTAGTGGCCAGCTGGAAAAATCTGGTTTAAATGACTTGCTCAGCATCTCACAGGAATTCTGTGGCAGAAGAAGGGACAGAATCCACTTCTCTAGGGCAGCATTCAATTGTCTTAGTCCTAAGTCCCTTCTTCCCTGCCATCTCCAGCCTGTCCCATTCCTGTCTCCTCATTCTAGTCCCATTCTCTTACCTACACTGTTCAAGTGCTTCCCCCAGGTCTCCCACCTCCTCTCTGCCATGCTAGCTATTGTCAACTTTGCTTCTGTGTCAGGTACCTTCCTCTTCCAATGTTGTCTGGGTGCCAAGCCAGGGGTTCAAGGAAAGCACAGGGAAGACAATCTCCCTCCTGCAGGTTCCATCCCAGCCTGCAGCAACCAGGAGCTGCAATAGCAGGACAAGCCCTGCAGAGGCCCTGTAGCTCTGGGCTGGAACATGCCCAGTTGTTCTAGGGCTTGGCTACACTTAATTTTTTGCAGCGCAGCAGCAGTGTGAAACACACCACCCTGCAGCGCTGCATTGCGCTGGCCGCGCCAGTGTAATGTGTAATCCCCAGCCAGCCTGGCAGCGCGCTGCTGCCCCCCGCACCCCCAGGGGGAGCTGGAGTGAGGAGAGACAGAGCTTTTGGGAGCGCTGCCGCTGCGCTGGCGCTTGACGCCAGCGCTGCCTTAAGCTGCGCGCGCTGCAGCGCGCGCGCTAGTAGCCAGCGCCCTAGAGATGGAGTTTGCACAGTCCATTCATACCAGAAGTGGTGAAGACTGGAGAATCTTCAGAGTTCAGCTGTGAAGATCTAACAAATCTCTACTGTGCGCGTGTGAACTGAGATTTTTTTCAAAAAGATTTATAACGGCCACATCTGGGCAGATTTTCACAGAAACAGTGAAAGGCACATTTCTGACAGTAATTCAAAGCAAGGAATTACTAGAGCTTCTCAACCAAATGGTTGTAAGAATTTTTATTTAACATGGAAAAACAATATTTTACCCTAACTTCATTCTCAAACAGCTGAATCATTCTGGCTGAAGGTTTTTTTTTTTTTTTTTTAAATACGCCAGCCTGAGGCAGACATCCAGCATGTAAAATTCCCTCCCAAATAGTTTAAGTTTGGCAATGTTATAAGCAACTGGGGGAGGGCAGTATCTTATAACTTGAAGTATGAAAAACCTTAATAATAAGCTGTATTGCCAGCTCCATCTATGATAAATAAAACAAAGGAAGAATCATGTCTTAAGATATATATTTATACACAGAAGTTGAAGGGGGGTAAGGGTGATCCAGGGACGAGGGCAATAGTCTTCAACCTGGAGACCTGGGTTTGATTGCCTTTCCTGCCACAGACTTGCTGTGTGATCTTGGGTAAGTCACTTAGTCTCTCTGTGCCTTAGTTCCCCATCTGTGAAATTTAATTTTCCATTTATATTCATATTTAAAATAAAAAGATGCCTATCCAGAGCTCTAGGTACCCTAACATCACTAGCCCCACAATACAAAAACAAAATGGGATACTTCCCTATATAAGTGGAATACTGGGAGGATAACTACATTTAAGATGGTGAGGCACTTAGACACTAAGGTAATAGAGGCTATGTAAGTAGCTTAGATTGCTTTCTCCAAAAAAAGCTATTTCTATATGTAAAATTCACCACCCTAAAGCTTGACATCAAGGGAAACAATACTACTAAATATTTTTTAAAGGTTTCATTTAAAAAGCTTTTTGATATTACATGTACCAAATACATGTGTAACATATTGCAGTGGACAACTATACTAATCTTTGCCTTTTGTAGCTTTATTAGAAAAAAAAATCTTTCAGTAACATTAATCAGAGAGGCAGCACTGGCAGCTCCCAATTTACCCACAAAATTCTAACATCTTGAGTGTAAATATAAAATAGACACAGCTCATTCCCTTGGTGTATCACTTATCCCATTTTGTCTGTACTTTACAGATTATAATAAATGCACACCTTTATGCAGACAGCTATTATCATACATCAGTGCAGAGCAGCAGAATAAAACAAAGAAACTGACATCTAGCAGATCTAGTGGGATTTCCCATCCATCTTCAGAGGGCACTGGAGCTGAGTAAATATACAATCCTTGTCATTGATGTTAAGTATTATTGCTTCCCTGTTAGAAGGGTTGTCCTTTAAATGAGACATCAAATATCTTTTCTACCCCTCTCTTGACGCTGTCCACATATCTAATAGCACTTTTTGGGAAAAGGAAGGCATACCTTTGACGACTTGGCCATTAGACAGGTTTCAGAGTAGCAGCCGTGTTAGTCTGTATCCGCAAAAAAAACAAGAGTACTTGTGGCACCTTAAAGACTAACAAATTTATTTTAGCATGAGCTTTCGTGAGCTGCAGCTAAAATAAATTTGTTAGTCTTTAAGGTGCCACAAGTACTCCTGGTTTTTTTGGCCATTAGAGGCTCTCACAGGGTTGCCCAAATGCTAGGATTCTCAGCAGGCATGGAAAGACCTAAAGAGAAATTCACCAGTTCCATTCAACCAGAAAGAGGGACTCCAAAGAATCTATTTGCTATGGAGTTCTTGTTCACGACTTTTCCCTCCCTAAGATAATGCAGAATCGTGCAACGTATTGCGAGAATGGCCACTGGATCTGACATTACAGTTTGCCTGCACTAGGAAAGTTCGTATATATTTCCCCCCCACAACAACTCTACAGCTGCATTATTCCTACCAATAGTAGTGGTGCAGGCAGGGATCAGGTGTTTATAATCACCCTGTCTTGAAAAACCTGAGTCCTGACTATGCTAATGACTTACTAACTGCATAGATCAACTTTTGCTGGCTGCTGCTGTAGTATGGGCAATACATTTTTTTCTCATGTGACTGAATCCACATGCCTAGCCAACTAGTAAAAAGAACACAAGTGGATCCTAGTCGCAATTATAGCCCATGGCAAAAGGATAGTATCTGTGCAGACACTGTGCATCGAGCCCCCACATTGGTGGGGAGCATTTCTTTCTCCAATTCCTGTACAAAGTCCACGGAGAACTTGTCTACACAAGGGAAATACCCCAGTTTCCCAGTGTGAAGTTAAATTGTGGATTGTGGTGGTTCTTGGAGTGCCCAGGATTACGAGTCTTGTTCCTGCCCCTGCCTCCACTGAGAGGGAGGCTTGCCAGTGCTTGTGTGGGTGCCAGCTCCCTGACAGTACCAGTCTGTTAGTCACCCAAACAATCTCCAGTGGGCTGTGTCAGTCCTCATTTTGCCTTGCGGGTTAACAGGTGCACCTCACTCCTCGAGAGCCTTTGAAGAGTTCCCCTGTAGTGTTCAGCTCCTTATCCACTGAGCACTCAAAGAAATACCAGGTTTACTATCCCCAAAGGGGACAGTGCACACACCGGCTTGTTTGATTCAGCTCATGATCTGCTCCTTTTATAATTCCACAGCACTGAGATACAGTTATAGTGAAAACAATCAAATTTATTATCAAACATCAAGATTTAAGAGATAGTGAATAAGGATAATCAAAACAGAAAGGTTACATATAAAACAAAATCATAACATGACTGTTAGAGACTAAACTTAACAGGCTAACTTCCTATCTAAGGCATCTTATCTCATCCAAAGCCTTTTGCAAGGCTGATTGGGATCTTGTTTTCATGAATGTAAAATGTGCTGTCAGTTTACTTCCTAAGTGCAGGATAAAGGGGTGTCTTCCTCGTCTCCAACATATGCCCTCTCTCCCCTCAGAGTTCATTGTCTTAGCACATGACCAGGCTAACCCTCATGGCTTCTTTTTTCCTGTGTGCTCCTTTCTGGTTGACTCTGTATGTAAATACGGCTTCCATTGTGTTGGCTTACAGATGCTTAATTTACATTTCTACAGAGATACATATATTGCCTCCTGACTGGAAGAAAGCCTGTTTTCCTCTTTGGTTGGTGACAGACTTTAAAACATATTTTCAGTACACATACACAACTCCTTAAATATCATCCGTATATACATCTTGCAGTGATTGTGAGGATCAGTATGACATAAGGTTTTATTAGAGAACTCACATCACCCTCTTTGGTGAGCTAGAATATACATGACTGACTTGGGGGATACCTGCAAGCTCTGTGCCCCTTTGGCAGCTGGCATCAAGAGATTCTTGAGTCACGTGGAAGGAGTTGAAGGTTAAGACAAGAAGTTTGCTTTTTGCAGTAGAGCATTGAACCAGGGAGATCTTGGAAGCATCATTGTGAATGAACTTCAGGAGGAGTTCAGTTGCACTTGTTCAAGGCCAATGAATGGGAAATTATAATAGTTGATCATTCAATCCAGGTTTAGACAAAAGGTGGAATCTTGGAGATACTTAAGCCTATATTAACAGTTTAACATAAAGCCCTGAATTTTGTTACTAACAACATGGCAAATTAAACAGAAAAAAAAAATCAGCATACTCTAAACAAATTTATGCTCTTTGTTTTTGAATTTCACTCACTATAGACAATGAATCTGTCCCGATTTTATTTTTAGTTGGTTTTGCATTCTGCTTCTCAAATAAGAAGTTGATGCTGCAGTCTTTGGGTCTTTTTGCTTAGAAATTTCCTTCAATGTTATTAACAAAAACAATTTTTAAAAGTGTTTCAGGTTGAACAGAAACTATTTTTCCCCCTCTAGAACTGCAAGCAAAATGAAAAGTCAGATATTTGCACTGCTCTAGTTTGTTTTACTTATCAGTCACCAGTATCTCAGTACGTATCCAAAACTGGAACTAGAGGATTCCAATATGAATATTAAGACAAAGTCAGAAATTAAAGTAAATACTTGGAGTGGATTGAATTGATCCTGAAAATATCCCCATATCTTTCCATTGTACTCATTGTTGCTGTGACCTTTCTAAACCACACTACTGGAAAATGTGTTACTGACAGAGCATTTTGTATATGAATTTGTACTGAGAGAAGCATATGTTCTTCCTAGCCATTCTTAGGTTTATAATCTGTAGGCGGATTATGTGCAAATTAACCTAGCACTGCATCACTGTCTAAAATAATGTGTGCTGGGCTAAATGTTTTTAGGCAATAATCTAAAATTGTGTTTGTTTTTTGTTATGGGAAGTCAGTAAAAATCAGGCTGAAGGATTAATGAGAAGCAAGGAATTAATTCTAATAGGATTTTACTGTCTGTGATCAACTGTTATCGGAGTAGTTTGCTCTGAAAAGTATTTTTTTCAGGGTTATTAGGTTTTAAGGGCATAAAATTTTACAGCTGTGATTTCCCCCAATAACTGCAAGGATCCTTCAGGTGGAGTTTCTAATTACAAACATAAATATTTGAGCAAAATTTGCTGTGGTACAGTGCTTGTCAAACATAAGGTATTCCAAAATGCTTTATCAAACAATGGGATAGTGACAACATAACTAGTCACTATGTAATAAATGTAACAGACAGTATGCATGCAACAAGTGCTCAAATATCCTCTTTAAAACCCTTCTAAAAACGGTGCATCGTTACAACACTGCTTCAGCTCCTTTAACGTTAGCAACATTGGAAGCCGTAGTGTAGATGAGTTGCTGATGGCTACTGACATTTTATTAAACATGTTATTTAACTCTGCTTAGGGCAGATCTAATTGTCACATAACATTAAAAATGCCTACAACAGTCAGTGGCCCATGTACCACAGACTCCCGCCAACAAACAGCAGCTACACTGCGCGTCTTTTAGCAGCACAGCTGTAGTGGGATAGCCATCTTGCTAAAAATTGTGTGGTGTAGAGACAGCCTCAGGGACAGAATAGGAAAGAATTTTGGCTGATTTGGCAGATGCCCTGCATGTCTAATCCAAAACTGTACTGTAGTGGGTTTAGGAAGGTATACAGCTACCAGCGAAGGTGAACCATTGCAGAATAAGGGTTAAAGAAACTACAGAAGTGATTAAGCAAAAGTTGAATAGTTTACAGAGACCTTGAGCTCCTTCGGTATGGAGGTGTTCACCTGATGGGCCACAAGGACACACACTTGTTTGCTGCTCACATTCTTTTGTGAACAGGGAGTTCTTTGATAGCCAAATAGCATGAATTCACTGGTGTTCCTGTGGCAAAGTCCCTGGAGGTATAAACAACCGTGGTCTTATCTCTATGTCACACACAGGAGCTCAGAAAGAAACAGGTGAGCTAAATTGGGACTGCAGTTACCAGTGATGAGAATAGTATTATTGCACAATACACTGCTATCAACATCCCCTTATTATTTTCGCAAGTATAGGGGGTGGAAGCTTATTTTTCAATGGTACTTCAGCTCCTAGTGCCAGTTGGGACTATTAAGGAGAAGACCTCAATGATTGTGTCAACTTGGTAGCAGTTAATAGTTCAGATCTACAGATTGAGTTTAATCAAATTTCTGAATAAAGTTGCAGCCACAGCTCTTAAAACCCAAGATTTGTATCTGTGTTTATTCTGCACTATCTAGCAGTAACACTCAGCCAGAACATAATTTAGGTTTCCTTTCTGTGAAAAGCTGACAATAAGTACAACAAGAATAGAAATGTTAAACCTTTAAACTACACCAGGAAGGGGGGTAGGATTTTTTTTAAAGTTACTTTATAAAAATTCAGTCTGAACTATAAGCTTAATAAAATAATCTAGCTGGTCTGATTTCCTTTTATTCAGTTACAAGGCCATAACTCTGCTGATTCAGTCCCAAATCACTATAGAATGTTCTGACAAGAACACAGTCAGCAAGATGAACAACATTAATAAGTTTGAGACAAAAGAGAAGAGAACTTTCTTCTGTTGAGTTGTATCAGCAAAACATTCATTACATGCAAACACACGTCAGATTAAAATATCATACTGAAGATACTGAGATATTATAGAGAAAGAGCAACCCCTAGGGGGATAAAACAAGTAACTGCATGACAAGCTACCTTGCGATTCCTTACAAAGAAAAGAATCTAGGTATTAATATAGTATAAAGGAAAAACAAAACAGAACACGCTCATTCAAAAAAAAAAGGGGGGGGGGGAAGCGGGGAAGAAACAAAAGTCACCAGACATTAAACAGAAACTGCTCGACATACTGGGTTCTGGTGGTATAAGAGAAAGACATCAAAATGATCCACTTAAACCATTAGAGCAGTGGCACAGCTGTGCGCTAAAAAAAATTCAAAATTTGCCATGCTGGTCTGGCAGGGGATGGGGTGGCTGAGAGGGAGATGGCATCTTGCAGCCTCCATGAGCGCTACTGCCAGCAGGGGGCTGGTGAGTGCCGCAGGGGGGCATGGGGCAGGACAGTGGGTCTGTGGGTAGGTTTGGGGGGGCGCTCTGGGATCTAGAGTTTTTCTGGGGTGTTGCAGCACCCCCAGATTTAATGTGGGGCTCTGCTCCTGTGATTGGGTCCAGTCGCTGGGTCCTGGGGTCTGGCTGTTTGGCCCCAGGCAGAGGGGTCTCGAGGTTGGTCTCCGGCTGCCACCCAGCCCCACGCAACAGCATCCCAGGCTCCGGCTGCCTGGACCCACCCAGCGGGGTCCAGAGTTTAGCTGCCAGGTCCCATGCGGGGGTCTGGGTCCCGGGTGCCTGGCCCAGTACTCAGCTTCTGGCCCTGCTCTGGGCAGGGGCGCTAGGCATATGGGATTGCGGGGGCGCTGTGGTTTTCAGCCTGCGGCCCATGTAACACATTGTGGGCTGAATGATAAACAGGTTGAGGACCACTACCTTAGAAAATTGATGTTACTTTTTACAATAATTCTGACACTGCTATGAGATGCTAAGTCCTACACACTTAGAGCAGAATTCCCGTGATGTCAGCAGGCACAATCCATTTAAGTCACGGGACTGAAGAGGAAAACTCCACTGAAGTTATTTAGAATAGTAAGAGGGGATATATAACCAGAAGTCATGTGATGAAATTAAAAGGAATATTTAGGTTGTACAGTAGGAAAAACTTCCTGACATGGAAATATATGAACCTGTGGAATAATCTCCCATGGGAAGCAGTGGAAGCTCCTATGCTTGGTGCATTTACAAACTCTTCAGGACAACAGAAAGATGCATTGAGTAACAGTTTCTAGTCTCTACTGTCTATGGACATTAATGGAAACAAAATTAAGCAGTTATTCAATATACTTGCATCCATACCAATAATAAAAATCACTTGAGCTGATTGATAATTTTTCAGTGTACTTTTGTTGTGGATTAAGACTGACTGTGCAAAAATCTCTGTAGACTGCCATAAAAATGTATTGGGGATCTTATTATGTTTCCAATGTGCACATTTGGGTCCCAATCTTGCAACTAGTTATGCATGTACTTAACCCTATGCCTCTGAATAACGCATTGAAGTTTATGCCACATTTGAAAAATGACCCTTGTACTCCAGCTGCTGTATTAAAAACACAATGCCTGCTCTCACACCTATACCTGCAGCAGAACTTTACCTCTTAGGGCTTGGCTACACTTACAAATTTGCAGCGCTGCAGCAGGGTGTGGCACCACACCTGCAGCTGCAAACAGCGCGTAAGCGCGCGCGCAAAGCCAGTGCCCCCAGCCCCCCAGCCGCTGGCCAGCGCTGTCCGTCATTCCCCACCGGGGCTGGAGAGGAGAGCGCTGGGGAGCTTTTTTTCTTCCAGCGCTGGCGCTTTGACTACACTTAGCGCTGCGCGCGCGCGGCGCGCGCCGCGCGCTGGCGCTTTTAAAAGCCCACTTAGATATGATCCCCACTGACTCTCACACATATACACCCACCCAGCCCTATCTCAATACTAAAATGAGCGTGAGGCAGTGGAAAAGAGCTGCCGCCCTTATATTAAAAAGATTGATCAAGTTCAAGTTACCTACTATTTTAACTTTTTACCAACTATTTTACCAACAGGACTCCACTGGCCATCACCTACAGTCTTCAGCTTAAACCTCTCCAACGAATCATCAGTGATCTACAACCCATCCTGGACAATGATCCCTCGCTTTCACAGACCTCGGGAAGCAGGCCAGTCCTTGCCCACAAACAACCTGCCATCCTTAAGCATATTCTCACCAGCAACCACACACCGCACCATAACAACCCTAATTCAGGAACCAATCCATGCAACAAACCTCGATGACAACTCTGCCCACATATCTACACCAGCGACACCATCACAGGACCTAACCAGATCAGCCACAACATCACTGGTTCATTCACCTGCACGTCCACCAATGTTATATACGCCATCATGTACCAGCAATGCCCCTCTGCTATGTACATCGGCCAAACTGGACAGTCCCTACGTAAAAGGATAAATGGACACAAGTCAGATATTAGGAATGGCAATATACAAAAACCTGTAGGAGAACACTTCAACCTTCCTGGACACACAATAGCAGATTTCAAGGTAGCCATCCTGCAGCAAAAAAAAAAAAAAAAAAAACTGCAGGACCAGACTTCAAAGAGAAACTGCTGAGCTTCAGTTCATTTGCAAATTTGACACCACCAGATCAGAATTAAACAAAGACTGTGAATGGTTGGCCAACTACAAAAGTTGTTTCTCCTCCCTCGGTGTTCACACCTCAACTGCTAGAAGAGGACCTCACCCTCCCTGATTGAACTAACCTCATTATCTCCAGACTGATTCTTGCCTGCATATTTATACCTGCCTCTGGAAATTTCCATTACATGCGCCTGACGAAGAGGGTATTTACCCATGAAAGCATATGCTCCAATACATCTGTTAGTCTGTAAGGTGCCACAGGACTCTTTGTTGCTTTTTACAGCTCCAGACGAACACGGCTACCCCTCTGATACTATTTTAACTGCCTTCTACAAGATGTCTTCATGTACAGTGCTACAGCTACTATGCCACTGGGAGAGAGGCAGTAGCTATGTCGATGGGAGAAGGTCTCCTGTCTACACCTGAGGTTAGGTCAGTATAGGTGTGGATACCCATGAGTGTCGTAGTTATACTGATATATAGCGCTCTGCACACATACAAATTTATATCCACAGATTGGATATCTGTGGATATAAATTGGTATCCGCAGAGGCGAAAGGAGCAGAACGTGGGGCCACTGCTCCTCCGGGGCTGTTTTACCGCCTGCAGCTCTGCCCCCGTCCCTTCCATGCAGCTGTCTGCATCTCCAGTCCGGGGGCATGCACGTGGCTTGAAAACAAGAGCACAACCAGGGACAGCTGCCGGTGAGCCTGGTGTCCATCCCAGTGGGCGGGGCTGGGGGTGGTACAGCTGCGCCGGAGGAGCTGCTGGCGTGGGGCACTGGCTGCTGGGAGCGGCGGCCCCATGTTCTGCTCCTTTCGCCCCTGCAGTTCCATGGAGACAGATTTCTATTCATGTATATAAATTTGTTTCCGTGCAGGTCTCTAGTGATATAGGTCTGTCTTGTAGACCTGGCCTCAGAAAAGGACTAAATATGTTTTAAGAGCAAAATCTCCAAACAAGCTTAAAATTAAAAATAATAAAAGCTGACCTCTCAAGCCCAATTGCTATAATGAGCATCATATCAAGCAAAGCTTCTTTTTTGACTATCCTAAATTTGATATAAATTTACAAAAGCAAATTCATTTTTCCCCTCAGCATCTCATTTGGCTTACCAAGTTTCTACAAAAAAGGAATTTAACCATTGTGCTTTAGCAATATGTTACATACTTTATAGAAAATGTATAGGGTGTTTTTCTTTAAAGTAATTATAGCTTAGCTAAGAAAATCCCTGCACATTTGCCAATATTATATTTACAGCAAATGAATTATAGTTATTGACTAGATGGTTTAAATCAATGTGAAGATCTACTATCATTTACCTCTTTTCATCCTGCAGCTACTGAAGGTTATTTCTTTTAGGGGGATATGATACCAGTCAGCTCTGTGTTCTTGGGGAACCAGGGCACAGTATCCAGCCTGGCTGACTCATGAAAGGACATCCCCGCCCCAGCCTCTGCTGAAACCAAAACCGATCAGAGAAAAGACTTGCAGAGAAAAGTGAAGGGCGGTGGGAGACACACCTAGACCCCTCCTGACGAGGGTGACCAGAACAAAGGCAACTCCCCTAACTTCATCTGCATCAAAGATGGGACAGGGAGGCATCTGCATTAGCATACAGAATGGAGAACAGAGAACCGCACTGAACTCTGGGACCAGAAAAGCAGGGAAGCACTGCATCATGGGGATCTCTGCTCCAGATGTTAATGAACCTACACCTGCACACACCCAGCTCAGCAGTTATCCGACCAATTCTAGTAATAAATCCTTGATTGATATCCAGAATACTAAGGCAGCCTAATTGTGAGCTCCCTGGAAGGAACACCACCCATAGCCAAGAGTGATCAGCTCCTATTGTCTAGTCTAAAGAAAACCCTTGATTCATCAGTTTACCCATAAACAAATTTAGTGTTCACCTTTGAACCACTGTTGTTTCTCTACAAAAAACCCTACCTATGTTCAAGTAAGTGTTCTGATGCATGGATCCAAACTCTGCATCAGTTCCACTGGAATTTCATCTTCTCTTGCCTGATCGTGCTGGGGGCTCTGCCTGTCTCCAGCACTCAGGACCCTGAGCTACCATCACCACCTGGGAACCCCGACCACTTCAAGCTTCAGAGAATGGGTGAGATGCCAGCTCTCTCTCTCCGTTTTCTTTTCTACCTCAGGTATAACTTTCTAACTCTGACTTGTTTGATCAGGTATAGTTTTCTATATATGATTTTTGTAATCTTTAATAATGTAACTGTTAGGGTGGTTTAGGCTCTCCTTGTGTAATCATCACTATTATTCAATAAATAACTTTTATGCTGGTTACTTCTCTCTCTCTCTCTCTGGACTTTACTCTTTTGTGTTTTTAGCTTCCCCATTTACTCTGCAGCAATGCTTCTCTTACCTAAGCTAAAGATCCCTGTAGCACCCAAAAATACTATGGGGTTTGCGCATCAAGTGGGTTACTACCAGTACAATTGTGACACAAAAGTGGGGATAGGGATGCACTGAACCTGTGGCATATAAAGGTGGCAGCTTGAAAGTGCTGCTTGGCTCAGCTCACTGAATCCAGGGGCATATAAGGGTCAGCTTGAAAGTGCTGATTGACCTGGTCCACTCAGGGGTGGGTGTAGGTGAGTATATTGTTCTGGGGCTGGAAGAGCCCAGCCTTGGGGAACTTAGGTCCTACAGGATAGCTCCACTGGGAGGGGACAAGAAGGGAGAAGTAGAGCTCCATATGAAAACACAAGTGAGACAAGCAGTACATTGATAGAATTACAGAACACCCCCCCCCCAAGAGTAACCCTAATAAATGAGCACACCCCAAAGTAAAAGGTAAATCTGGTAACAGAAACTTCTGTAAGCATCCCAACATATTTATCCAACAATTCAAGATTATTATATTTCATATCCTAAAGGATATGAAAGGACATGAATTTAATGAATGGTCTCTGCCTTGAATTCTCAACTAGAAAAAGCTTATTTCTTTCAGTTATGTTCAGAATAATACACTACAGAAGATGGACACATCTGGTAGTGTTAACTCTGACATAGCATGACTGAAAATCAAGTCACATTTAGCATTGCAGAATAGTAGAAGTGAGTCACAAATAGTTCAGCAAAAGTACTAGGCATAGAAGTCTGTTAAAATGTGCACATTTTACATTCTGCATCAAACACATTATTACTGGGGGAGCTGGTAGCAACCCCTGTATTTAGATTACTTAATACTTTCTATTATAAAAAAATTCCTGTAAGATTTTTTTTTTTTTAAAGTTCTACCACTTCCTCTGGTTTGCAGCAGGTCCTTGAAATTCAGAAAGGAGAAAGTCTTGGGGCCAGTGAAGTGCCTTTTCTTTGCCCTGAATTCTGTTTAAGGTTGGCAGAGATCAAAACTTTTGAAAAGTCACTTTTTCCTTTCTGTCACTTGAGGTGGCAGCAAAATTTTGGTAGCATGGCAAAACAACCAACTGAACATGAACCTTCTAGTCTAAAGTCAGGCCAATGCTATCACTGAAGTGTAGCACAAACTGCACTGGGAACACAGGAAGATAACAGGGAAGGGGGGGGGGGGGGGAGAGAGAGAGAGAGAGAAATCTGGACTGGGATCACCCGTAACTACTCCCACTGCAGACCAAGCACTCAGTCTCAGCAATCCATTCCCAAACCCAATAGCAGCTTTCTCCTGCTACCAGCTAATGTAGTTAATCCTGCAGCTCAAGCAGTGCTAGAGGTTCAGAGTTCACATTCTACCAATGATGCATGATGGGGGTGGGGAGGGTGCAGTTCCAGATAATGGAATTTGTTTTTACCTTTCAAAAAAGGTGCCTACATACAATAAAACTAAATTAATTTTTTGAGAAAAAAATGGTTTTATTCCAGAACTTTTTATTTTATTTATGTTGCAAAGTCAAGTAATCAAATGTTTGGAAATAAATATTTCCAGTGCACTTTAATTTATCCCCCTTGTACATACGCATTATGGTATAACATATGATCATATAATTCAAGACTTTTCCCTACAGGACCACAGCCTCATTCCATGCACAGGATTCAGGGAATGAATCAGGTAGAGTTGTATAGTCAGTGATACAGTTCGTAGGACACCCGCTGTAGAAGGTGGAAGGCAGATATATTACCATGTACTTGGTAGAAGATAGGCTATTTTTCTAAACTGCCCTGACCTACCCAAGAATGCAAATATATTCCCTGAGACAGTACAACTTGTAAATAAACTACTAAATCCTATAGGCAACATACATTCAAGATAAAAAGGGTCAAATATTTTCAGAGGTTCAGGAGGAGATTTTCAAAGGCACACATGGCAGAAAGATGCCTAGCAACCATTTTTTACTTTTGAAAGTCTGCCCATCTCTTGCAAGACGTGTTATCTATTTAGGTGCATTTTATTATTGAGACTCATTCTCTAATTGAAAATAACTCCGAGACCTCCAAGATGATACCCAGTTTTAAAAAAAGGAATATTGGGAAAAAGGAAAATCTATTGCATGATGGTCTTTGGTGTATTTTGATTTTTATTTATTTTATATAAACTAGTATAAACAGTACACCAAGTCAAAAAGTACACTGTTGAACACACATACACTTACATAATGCAGACTCATCAATAGACAAAGCCAAAGTGCAGTTTTTTCTTGAGGACATAGGGGTATGGAAGGGGACCAGGGGCTCTTCAAGGCAATTTTTGTGAAATACAAGTACGTGTCTCTTCAAAAATATGCTAAAAAAAGGAAAATCATATACAATTAAAGTTGAAGAACACAGATTGTTATTGTGACCATATTGTACATTTTTCTAATGTTTGTCCAATTTAAAAAAATTTATTTTTATTCCCAATTTTGCCATTGTAGGCTGATCATTTAACCAAACATTTTATGTAGGGAGGATAGCTAAAGAATACTGGTTAGGAAGGACAGAGTCCATTCTAAAGAGAAAAAGTGTTGCCCTACCATTCCAATTTACTTTACTTGCAGCCAGCAAGTGTTTTTACCTTTGAAACATCTAATATTTTCCATAAAGCTCCATGCAGAAAAACTAAAGAGATTACATTACAAAATCTGGTTCCACTTACTTTCAGTGCATTTTACACCCTTCATAGAAAATACGTCGTTTTTCTAAACTGCACCAACCTTCCCAAGAGTGCAAATACTTTGTCATGCGAGAATAGTGTGGAGCTGTTCATGCTTGTGAGCACAAATGAATTCTCCATCTCTGATCTTGTCATGCAAGACTGCACTATTAAGATGGTTACAAGAACAGGTAATGTTTGTACATTTCTCAATCTTGTTAGTCAGTATCCTAGAAATTGATTAATGTCATGCCATCTTCTGGTCCTGTGACTATCTTTGCCTTGAGAACAAGGCACATGAATATAGTCTGGGGAAAGCAATATTAATCCCTTTGGCTGGGAGCCAGAGCACCTCCGTCGTAGACATTGCCAACTTTGTAACTAGGGAGAAAAGGAAGAGCCAGATAATCAAATTAGGGAACAGTTAAAATGTTGCAGCAACTCAAACGGATGCTTTCTTTACAATCCTTGTCTTCAAAATGAGGGATGAAAAAGAAAAACCATCAATCTATTACCGTAACAATGACTAACAAGTCTGGGATCTTGTTCACCTCTTTTCAGAAGGCATTTTTCTTTATAAATTTGTTTAGAAAGCAAATAAAACTTTTCAGGGTAACCACTGTCTAGTTTATTGCATCAAATTTATTATTTGATTGCAATCTTTCCTTTGAAGCTGAGAGAGAGAACGGAGTGGAACAGCTGCCTTTCCTGTCTAGTTAGAGAAAAGAACAGAATGGCAACTCCCATGCCCTAGAGCAGTGGTGAACAACCTGTGGCTCATCAGGGTAATCCACTGGCGGGCCTCAAGACAGTGTTTACATTGACCGTCTGCAGGCATAACTGCCCGCAGCTCCCAGTGGCCGCAGTTTGCCGTTCCCGGCCACTGGAAGCTGCGGGAAGCCGCGCTGGCAGGGGCACGTTGACCATGGCTTCCCGCAGCTCCCATTGGCCGGGAACAGCGAACCACGGCCAATGGGAGCTGTGGGCGGTCATGCCTGTGGATGGTCAAGGTAAACACTGTCTCGGGGCCCGCCAGTGGATTACCCTGATGGACCACGTGCAGCCCACAGGCTGCAGGTTGCCCACCACTGCCTTAGAGGATAGAGGAGGGTAAGTAAAGGAAAGAAGATTTGTGTATGTATTTAAAAGGCTCAGTTCTGAACCAGAGAACCCCACAAAAAACTCCCTAAAATGAGAGGGCAAAGAAAAAAAATCAAAGAGACAGCCAAAAATTATTGTTTGTATTGGTTTTTTTTAACCCTTTGGGTTGACAATATTGTAAGCCTAGGAGCTGAGTTAAACTATCCCCAGCCATGGCACTAGGCTTCCCACTGGTGGTAGTAAGAGGCCAGATCATAGACCCCACTCCTCCTCTACCACAGAGAATTCATTGGCAAGGGAAAGCACAAGCTGAAGCCTGTAAAAGTTTGCTCTCACTCCAGCATGCAGGCCTCAAAAAGAATGTGTGTTGAATTAAGAAGGATGCCTCTTGGAAGGAATTAAGAAGGATGCCTCTGCTGCTTCACAGCTCTGCTATAATCTTTCCCCCTTAGGCTGTGGCATAGAAACCACAATACAACGATACATTTTTTAAAATAAGCAATTCTAAAATTCTTTTTTATTTTTCCCCTGAAATTGAACACTATTTTTATTTAAGTCTGGCAGTTCTCCTGTAGGGTTTCTTAGTAACTTGGTGAAAAATCTGGAATAATATAACAACATGTTTATTGTCTTGCTATGCAAGTTTAAGAGAGGAGGAGTATTGAAATAGTTGAACAAATACACAATGTCAAAGGTCTCAACAAGGACTGAAATTAGTGGTAGTCCAGAACTGCAAACAGAATCCTCAGATAATGATCCAGAATTATACCCACAGATTGCAAGAATTCTGTCCTACGCGCTTTCAAAAGGAAAAAATGGCCAGAAAATTATGAAGACCTGGAAACTACAGAAGTATCAGTTATCAATGAAAGGCAAAATGTCAATCAACTTTTATATTTTGACAGATGAGTTATGGAACATGATATGCCATTTAGTAAACTACAATACAAGTTTTCCAACTACCCCACTATTAATGCTAAAAGTACAATCTTTTTATTACCCATTGTTATATGCCTCTCTTCCCCGGTCATATACTTTTTCTACTCCATCCTGCCTTCCATACACACAATAATACATTTATCAGAACTCACTGCCATATTAAACTGATAAACACTACAGAAGTGTTTCTAAATAAATAACACCAGTCAGCACCTAGGATTACCCGGTCTTCTCAGACACACTTATTGTGTTAAGATTAACTCCTGGTTACTCTCACAGCACCAGATAATCACTGAATGACTGGGAAGGCAATTCATTTTCCTTCTGGAAAAGTTCCCATAATACCAAGTGTTTTCTCTTTGAAAACTAATGAAAAATAAATGCAGTTATTACTAAATCTGTACTAAAACTGATAAATTGGTGATGAATTAATATATGATAGGAAAAGCCTTCTTAAGATACTGAAGTTATTTGCTCCTCAGGATTCTTAATGTTTTAATTGCACTATGCATGCTCCCTGTATCAGGGACCCTGTATCAGGGATAGAGTCAGAGGACCCATTTGCCCTAGAGGGGCTTTCATGGACAAGACACCAGGGGAAAAAGAGAATGGGTATAGTTAAGCTGGAAGCTACTCTGCCACATGGAGGGAGCAGTCCACAGGGTTTAATAAATAAAGTTACATTTGTTCAACTTAACCTGCATTCAGTTCCACTCTTTGCTAATGAAACACAGTGGCAGCATCAGAGCTGTGAGTCTTCTGCAGTGCAGCAGCTGGCAACATGAGCAAACGAATTTGGTTCGAAGCCTCCTGGACCCTTGGATTTTGCAGGCACAAATGTAGCCCAGTGATGGACACAATGGACAGAGGAATTCAAGCAGTACACAGACCTGGCCATGCAGGAGGATGACAACAGCAGGAAAATCAAACTATTATTTTACTTTACTGGGTGACACGACCAGGACATAGGTGAACTGACATAGTGGTCAGACTGGGCACTGGGAATCAGGCCAGGTTAGATACCACGAGATCAGAGTTTGAGACAGGCCAGAAGGCAAAGCAGGAGTCAGGAAGCAGGATATCATCACAGTCAAGCAGTAGGAGTAGATATTGCAGGGGAAGCAGTTCTAAGCAAGGGAAACCCAGTTACACGGGCAACTTCCTTTTTCTATGCTCACTTTAAATACAAGAAGGGAACTCGTCAGGATGCCCAGAGTTCCACCAATCTGATCCCGGCCCTGGAGTCCTCTGTCAGAGTTCAATGAAGATTGAACTTCAACTTTTTTTTTTTTTTTTTTAAATCAGCACTAGTGGCTCGACCCGATCTTCATGCTATGTCTCCTGGGATGAAAGAAGTAGGAACTCATCTCTTACTACTCCCACTTACAACAGCTACAATTGAGCAGGGTTTTTGTTTTTTTTTTGTAGAATTTTGTGTTCTGAAAGAAGTTGACTTCTGCCTGATCATGTGAATGAACTAAAGAGCATATCAATTGAACAACTGGATGTACCGGACACACCAGAAGCCACCAAAGATGAACGCACTGCATTCAAGAAGTTCATTGACAGATGTAGTACCTCATGTAGCACCTCATGCAAGGTCTGAACAGCCAACTTTAATTTGTGTGACGATTTTAAAACATGAAGTTAAATCTAACAAAATCTAATAAAATGGTCGTGAAACATTTCAATTTTTACTGTGGTGCCATACTGCCCACCTTCGCCTTCACCCTCCTGTAAATGTGAACACTGCCCCTAATTTCAATTCCTGGTAAAAATACTGCAGATGCTTAGACATGGGGCTTCCAGCAGAAGCTTCAACAGAAAAGATGAAAGCCCAAGGCAGCACAACACCTCCAGAAGTGGTGTGGTGAAAATCGCAAAGAAGAGTAGGTAACCATGGTTCCATATCCACAGTGAGATGCATTTACTGTGAGAGACAGCATGAGCGGGTAAAGAAGAAGTGCCCTGCACCAGGAGAGCACTGCCAGAAATGTGGCAAGTTGAACCATTTTAGGTCTGTGAGAGAGACAGAGCGAGCGCACGCGCGCGAGAGCAGGGGAAGGTCCCAAAAAGATTCAATCACACTTGTACAAGAGGGAGATGGATTAACATTAACAGAGAAATGTGTGTGCAATTTCAGCTGTGTAGCAGGGCCTCCTGCAATGTGATTCAGGTGGACTTGAACCCACCCATTATAAAAAGCAGGCGCACTCGGATAATGTACAGTGAGAGCATAACAAGGCCTGTACAAAAATGTGACTTCATAGTAACTAACCCAAAAAGTGACAGATGGTACCAACTGAAATTTTGTAGTGATGGATGGTAAGCACCACAGACCCTGCCTGGGGAATACAGCTGTACAAGCCATGGACTGGATCAGGGTGCAGCATCAGAATTTTATAGCTGCAGGACATGCAGCAAAAAAGGGGGAGTCCCATGGACAATGGAGACAAATGTTTAAAGCATGTGTGTTTGGCACTGTCGCAGAAAACAAAATTTGCAGGAAGACTAGAACTCCTTGTTTTCAAGATCTCTAGGTCTAAAGTTATTGTGCCTAGTAGAAGCTGGGAGCTGTATATCAATATATGTTCCATGCAGATGCTCTATGGGGTCTGTAAGTGTTTCATCAGCAAAAAGTGAAACTGAATGCAGGTTAAGTTGCACAAGTGGGACTTTATTAAACCCTGTGCACTGCTGAGTTGCTTCCAGCTTAACTCCACTTATTCCCTGTTCCCCTAATATCTCATCCATAACAGCCTCTCTAGGAACACTTGCACTCTGACTCCAGTTACATTGATAATCATACATCTTCCCTAGTTTACAAACATTTTAATATAGACATTAAAAACAAGGACACGCGGAACATTCAGACAAATGCAGAAACAAAAATAGGCACTGAATTCTTTGGAGGATCAGAGGGAGGTTTTTATAGAACATATGATTACTATTACCATGCTATTCTGCTTAGTACATCAGAGGATATAAGTAGCAGCTATGTCTACTATTTGCAAAGCATGATCCCTTTAAAGACTAATGAGATAAATAAATAAAAATTTACACTTTACTGCATGGTAAAGTTCACTGGTAAAGCCAACACCTTGGTTTGAATATTAAACCCAGTCAATTATCTTTATAATAAATGCTATTTATTAACACTTGAAAAGCTTAGTTCTCAAGAATGGTATTAAACTATAACAAGGGAATGGTATAGTAGAATCATGTCCATTAGCATTATTGTTACTTTGAAGTTAAGTGGTCCCCGTTTGGGGATAAACAGTATAATCATACTGGAAGGAGAAAAAAACAGTGAATAAAAACAAACAAAAAAAACCCAGCATGAAGTCTTTTTCCCTGTCCTCCTCAAAAGCACAAAATTCATGTGTTAACAAAGCTTCAGAAAAAATACAACTAATATGTAGCCTACTGAATCACTTTAAATAGATAAGCACAAATTTGAAACTAAGGCCGTTAGCACTGCTTTGTTACCATTTGATCTGTGGCCATGCTCTTCCTGAGATTGTGTCTGCACATTTTATTCCAGTGGTAAGGATTAAATTTAGAAGCATGTTAGTGAAGAAGAAGAAGAAAAAAAAAAAAAGATACAGAAAACATGTTTGGGTCCACATTATATTTATATATTTAGTATAGATTTTTAATGTCTTTAAAAGCAAGTGTTTGGGTATTTGGCAAACAGGACAAACTTGGACTCCATGTTTATTTAAACTTAAACACACACACACTTTAAATCTTTAAGTAAAGTGTGTGTGTGTGTGTCTCTCTCTCTCTCTCTCTCTCTCCCCCTCCCCCCCAGGGATACTGAAAGTATATTTTAGAGCCTACATTATTCTATGCAGTTTCTTATACCACATCCATCACCATGTATCTGAGCGCTTGAATAGGTTGAAAGTGTCCATGTAAGTACAACAATAATAATGGGACAAAAAGTCATGGCCCAATTTGGATTTGTACAGTATATCAGTATTGAGGCAGTGATGGAAGACAGGCAAGAGAGACTATAATTAAGTTCTAAATACTAGAGGATCAATTGTAGCTTTAAGCCACAGTGAGCACTGGGAGCTGTGCCAGGCTGCACCAGTCCAAGAGGAACTCCTGGAGAGATTGCATCTAAGAGGCACAATTCCTCTTGTAGCGCCCCAGCCCCAACAGAAGAGCATGAGAACTGCCACATTCCTTATGAAGGTACAGCATGCACACAAAGATCTATGGGTCAGGGCTAAGGGAATGTAAGACCATGACCTCTCTGTCCTCTTTGGGCCACTGGGGGTATGTGTACACTAGAATTAAAAACCCGCGGCTGCCGACTCAGGCTCACCAAGCTCGGGCCAAGGGGTTGTTTGATTGCAGAATAGACATTTGGGCTCAGGCTGGAGATCAGGCTCTAGGACCCTGCAAGGTGGGAGGGTCCCAGAGCTTGGACTGCAGCCCAAGCCTGAACGTCTACACCCAATTAAACAGCCCCTTAGCCTGAGCTCTGTGTGCCTGAGTCAAACGGCACAGGCCAGCCATGTTTTTTTTAATTGCAGTGTACATATATCCTGGGAGGACAGGGGGAAGCACCACAATCCCTGAATTCAGGGAGTGAAGGAACTCTGATTATGGACAAGAGCAAAAGATGGCCATCAATGCACTCCTCATTCCTGCTCACCTGCATAGCAGCCAGACATCGTCCAGTCCTGAATCACTTGATTAAGTACCAGGCAAGTATTACATAGCAGCCACCATTTGCCTTTCAAAAGTAATACACACAAAAAAAAAAAAAAAAAAACACCATTTTTTATTTGTAATATACCACTATAAATCAAATTTCCATTAGAGGCATGGAAAAAAGAAAGCAGATCAAAAATAATTTTCCACTGTGCAAAAAAAGGAGAAAAAAGCATTTAGAAAATTACAATAAAAATAACTAATTGAGAACGTTATGTGAAGCATTAAATGGAACTGCTTTTTGAAATGCACTTTTGTTCTTTTTCAATTTCTCACCTGTTTGAACATTAAGCTTATAATACAATCCATTCTATTTCCTTCAGTCCAGGTTTAAAACAATGTCAATAGTACCAACAAAAGAATTCAGTGAATCTCAGAAAAGTATGTATGATTTAAAGCCCCCACATACTTCGGCAGTCCCATGAGCAGAGGCAAGCCTGCACTTGCAGTTCTCCAGTGAGGTTAAGTATCAGAGGGGTAGCCGTGTTAGTCTGGATCTGTAAAAGCAACAAAGAATCCTGTGGCACCTTATAGACTAACAGACGTTCTGCAGCATGAGCTTTCGTGGGTGAATACCCACTTCTTCAGATCTGAAGAAGTGGGTATTCACCCACGAAAGCTCATGCTGCAGAACGTCTGTTAGTCTATAAGGTGCCACAGGATCCAGTGAGGTTGGGTGTGAGTGCCGCCTTTGTGACAGCCCCCACTTCCTCATGACCCTCTGAAAACTTCTCCACAGGAGCTGTGTGTGGTACAGGCTCCATGAGACAGAAGGACCAGCCAACCTCCACCATATTTTCTTAACCACCGGGCACGGCAGTGTAAATTACTGCAAGCTGTCTACACAATACTGAAAGGAGAATGGAAGTTTGCAGTCAGAGAAGCCCCTAGCAGCTTTCTTGTAGGATCCCCAGAGTGACAAAACCAGTCTTGTAGGATGTGGGAATAAAACAGATCTCTGCCCTGCTGTGTGTGTGTGTGTGTGTGTGTGTGTGTGTGTGTGTGTGTGTGTGTGTGTGTGTGTGTGTGTGTGTGTGTGTGTGTGTGTGTGTGTGTGTGTGTGTGTGTGTGTGTGTGTGTGTAAAAAAGTCTCTCAACACCAATGGATCCTTTGAAGTAATGTAGAGCTTAGAAATATTCATGAGTTTTGGGAGCACAGAACCCAGGCCTCTTCCTCAGGGAGCATATTTTGCCCACTGTATCCCCTCAGGGCACAAATTCAAAAGGACACAACCCAAGTTTCCACCCTTCCACACAGGTGGTTCCCACACTGGAGAAAATAGAGCCTTAATGTCTTTTTCTTTCAACAAATTAAATGAGAGCGGATGTAGCTCTGTAGAAACCATTTTATAAATAACATTTTGTTTACTAAAAAGAATCATGGGAAAAGTTGCTGCAATTATTCTATAAATTATTCTACGATTCAAGGTACATTCAGCATCCAAATTCTTCCCTGCTTCCCCATATCTATAAACTCAAAGTATATTAAAAAAAAATAGCAAAGTATTCCCACATGCCTCTGAGTCAGGGAGAGTTTCAACTTAACTGCTAAATTATTAATCTCCCCAGGTTTACTTAAATTACAGATTTGTATTTGTGAGCTTCAGTTCCACAACATTGCTGCTGAAGATTCTTATTTTGTATTCCTGTCCAGTAACAGCATTTACCTTTCATCCAGACACTAACTGTATGTTCCATCATTGTACAGACAGGAGAGAAAAAAAATCAGAGACTCTAACCATTGATTGCGGTTGCTACTATGCAATCCAAAATACTCCATGTCTATGTTTCTCTATTAATGCTTTTATTATTTCTTTCCTGATCATTAATGGGCCAAACCCTGAGCACTCAAATTCCATGGACTTAGTTTACTGCACCTCACAAGATCACACCCCTGCTAAGCCTTGCATCTGTGAGAGTTACAGCTCAACACCTTCAGGATTTGGCCCAGTTATTCTTTTTTATTAAATGTTTTATTGCTTCCTTGGCAAGTATCAGTGACAGCTCAAAGAAACAAAAACTATTTAATGCAAGAACTGATAGACTGCTAGATTGATTAACAAATAAAGGTTTGCAAGTGGTGCAAAAAACATGATGGAAACTGAAGGTTTATTGTGTTATTATAGCATTGTAGTCTGAGGAGCAATTACCAGTGATTTGCAGACTACTTCCGGCTGTCACATTATGCTGACTACTGATTTTCAACTGTTATATCACTTTAAGAGGGGTGTGTGCGTGTTACTTTTCCCATGTTGCTGCTGATGTAGTTATTCAGTCATCAACAGGAAAGAACATGGTCATTCCATACGATTAGGAATGGGAGGGGAGATTGTGTCCAAGACAGTCTCTCTGTTAAAAGTTTGTCCTCCCTATGTAAATATCTGAACCTCTCTAATAAATATAGCATTGAACGAAATCTGAAAGGTTTATGAGGTGCTTCTACATGAACGTTTTTAAAATATGGTAACTGCCAGCTATCCATATTACCTATGCCAGTAACTAAAATAATATTTTCTATCTCATCTGCTAAAGGAATTTTCCATATTTGCTGACATTTGCAAAGGAGCTGGAGGCCACTTTCATGATTAACCTTTGAAGTCAATGGCACCCAGGAACTTTAAGATGTGTGTGGCACTCTCCAGCCACCCTTCATCTCTGTAACACCCCTTTGCAGAGAATTCATCTGGGTGTTTAATTTTTAATAACAGTCTGATTTAAGACAAACATTTTCTTTTTTTCAGACCTACCTTCAGTCCCTGACCAAAGACAAGCTTCAAGAACCTCAAGAACTTGATCCCCTCAGGCTCCTCCTTTGAAAAACCAGCTTGAGTTGGTGAGGTAAGAAATCAAATCATACATTTCATTATTGTGACCAGGGCCGGATTAACCATCAGCCTAATAAGGCTACAGCATTAGGCCCTCCTACTTTTAGGCCTACTGGTCAGGCAAGGAGCGTAGCTGGCGGGAGCGAGCTTGCTCATGCAGCCCTGCTGGAGCACTCCTTAGGGTAACCAGGTGTCCGGTTTTGGACCGGAACAACTGGTCGAAAAGGAATCCTGATGCTCCGGTCAGCACTGCTGACCGAGCCCTTGAATGTCCAGCTCGCGGCGCCGTAGCAGGGCTGGCAGGCTCCCTGATAGTGCCGCGCCATGGCCTGCGCGGCTCCCAGGTCCAGAAGCAGCCAGCATGTCTGACTCCTAGCCTTAGGGGCTGCAGGGGAGGGGAGGAGAGGAGAAGGGACGGGGGAAGGGGTGTCCGTGTGCTGCCCCGCCCCCTGGCGCCGCTCCCATTGGCTGGATCAGGGCAGCGGAGGAACTAGCGCCACTTGCGAGCGCTCAGCAAGCAGCGGTTGAGGGGTCAGGTGGCGTGCACTTCTCCCGCTGCTGCCCGGCCCTCTTCTCCTCACACTCCTCACATGGCTGGGCTCGAGCTGCGGCGCATGCCCCAAAGCAAACCACAGTCAGTCTGTTGCCCCCATTGCCAGCACTCAGGAGTTCGAGGTATGTGTATCCCCATCTCTGAGTGCTGGGAGTGGGGCTGCACCACCATCATTGCTTCCCTCCCCGTCCCAACCCCCCCAGTAGTCCCAATCCCCCCATCATTCCATCCCAAACCGGCCGCACCGTCATCCACCCACATCATTGCATCTCTCTCCATCCCAACTCTGCCGCACCCTCATCCTCCCCATCACTGCACCTCTCCCTGTCCCAACCTCCCCAGCACTCCCAATCCCAATCATTGCATCCCAACCTGGCTGCACCCTCATCCCCCCCTCCATCATTGCACCCTTCCCTATCCCAACCCCCCCACACCTCCATCCTCCCCATCCCAACCCTCATCTCCCTGGTCACTGCAGCCCTCCCTGTCCCACGCTCCCACACTCCCATCATTGCATCCCTCCCTGTCCCAACCTCCCTGCACCTCCATCCCCGCACCTCTCCCTGTCCCAACTCCCCCCCACCACCACACACACACACTCCCATCCCCCACATCATTGCACCCTTCCCAACCCTCCAGCACCCTCATCCCCCCGTCATTGCACCTCTCCCCGTCCCAACCCTCCTGCACCCTCATCCCTCTCTCATTGCAGGAGGGTGGGAAGCTTGCACAGAACCTCCACACACACTATTCAGCTTCAGCCAGAACTATTGCCCACCCATTTGTAGGAACAGCAAAACAGAACATTCCATTCTGGATACCAGTACTTTAACTTTTACAGTATCTTCCAAAGAGGGGCGTCAGATGCACTGTGTTCGATACTGTATTGAACTACGCTAAAAATCCAATATTTTTCTTTGATTTATTTTTCTGTACTGGGATGCACAGGCAACCAAATTCTTTCCTTATGCTCAGCCTAGCTCCACAGGCCAACGCATCTTTGTACTTTGAAGGGGTTGCAAAAGCACTGGAAGAAGCTCAACACACAATGTTGCAGTTTCTCTGTCCCCTCTCCCTCAATGATTTTAAATCCATTTCATAGCAGGCAATGATAGAAAGACGGGCTGAATAGGCTAAAGGCAGGTTCTGCCCATTTGCTGGTTCTCTAGCAGTTCAATCCATCATAAAAGTACCTCACATTTGATTTCTTTTTAGTTTCATTCCAAAAACAAAGCTAAATAAACCTAAAGTTAGTCCTCATTTTTCTGCCCCAACTCAAACTAACTTCTTTCCCAAGTGGAAAATGTTGGGTAAGCCTGAAATGTGATTCAAGAAGGGAATGAGAACACAGGCCAATTCCTGCTGACAGTTACAGCAGTGTAGCCTTATTGACTTCAGGGAGAACAGATTTTTGCACAAGAATAAATTTTGGTCCCTTGTGCTTTTTCACACTTTGTATAAGCAGACTCTCATTCACTTTCCTCCCCTAAACTCTGAGCACTTTAAGGGAGGAAAAAAAAAAAAAAAAAGCAAGGTCTACTTGATTTACACATGCAAAAACAAAACAGGAAGCTCTCCCTTCATTCTACACCAGCTTTAAACAAACACCAGACCTGATGTAACAAGGGTGTCACTACAGCAGCCTTGGTTGGCCTGTTCTTTTGAAAGATCCTTAATAGTTCTTTAAAGATGCTGATTTTCAACGAAGTATTTTTGTTCAGGGGAGGGGGGGGCACGAGGGCGGGGTGCAGAGAACACAATAGGGAATAGGTCTGTTTTGTCAACTCCTAGTCATTCAAAAGATTAAAGGCTTCAGATTAAGTTTAATGTTTGTACAGTGATTTTGAAGAGCTAACATAGTACAGAAGTGCTAAATATTATGACTGGGCAACCATCTAAAGATCTGAGTCACTTCTAGCAGTTACCTTTTTCTTACAGAAAGCTTAAAACAAACAAATGCAAACCATAGGGGGTTGGTGCACACAGAACTCATGCTTTAAAAACCTCATGTCCAGGGGCGGCCAACCTGAGCCTGAGAAGGAGCCAGAATTTACCAATGTGCATTACCAAAGAGCCACACTAATAGGTCATCAGGCCCGCATCAGCTCCCCCCACTCCAACCTGCAGAGCCCCCTGCCCGCCAGCAGCCCCACCAATCAGTGCCTCCTGCTCCTTCCCCACATCTCCCGCCTGCCACAATCAGCTGTTACACGGTGCATAGGAGGCTCTGGTAAGGACGGGGAGAGAGTGAGGGCGTGGTAGGCTCAGGGGAAGGGCGGGGGGGGGGGGCGGCTGAGCACTGAGCACTCCCCGGCAGATTGGAAAGTTAGCATCTATAGCTCCAGCCCTGGAGTCAGTGCCTATGCAAGGAGACGCACATTAAACTTATGAAGAGCCTCATGCGGCTCCGGAGCCACAGCCTGGCCACCGCTGCTCATGTCAGAGCTGCTGATCACACATTCTAGAATAGATAATACTTAGTCCTGCCATGAGTGCAGGGGACTGAATTAGATGACCTCGAGGTCCCTTCCAGTCCTATACAGATGGTCCCCGACTTACGCAATTGTTCTGGAATGCCTGGCGTAACTTGAATTTTGCGTAAGCTGGAAACGTATACCCGACCATTACGCAAAATAAAAACACCACTCCTATTTCTAGCTTACAGAACTTTATCCATAAGTGCGGATTTGCGTAAGTCGGGTCTTGCGTAACCTGGAGAGCGTCTGTAATTCTAATTGTGGAAGAGCTTGGTGACAGAATGGCCTGATGTGGTGAATTACTGGAGATTAACTACACAAACTGGGTATCATCCGAGAAATAACACCAATACTACTTCCTCTACTTCAGTGGATTTTACACCTGGGTGGTTTTCTTTTATATAATAAATGCTGGCTGCCTCCCAGACAGCAGTCACAGTGAGATAGGGTATGTGATGTAGAGTCCATAGCTTGGTGGGAAAACACCAGCAGGGCTTGGCTCTGAACTGTGTGGAGAGCTGAGGGTAGAAGTACAAGGTTGAAAGAGGTGAGCAGGATGGGGAATGCTGCAGTGTTCATCCTCATACATATGAGCACTCCACTGCCTAGGAGGAAGGAGGCCAAAGAGAAGGACAGTGTAGCATGCCTCATGCTACCTCTTACTCAGAAATATGAAGACCTGAGTGTAGTGAAAATAGAATAAACTTGTTAATTTTACATAAATAAATATGTAAATATGTATGTAGATAAATGTTTGATGACTTTCATAATTTTGTTTGCAATATGTAATTCATACTTAGGCCCTTTCCTCCCATTAGCCTTAGGCCCCTCATAACCTTAATCTGGCCCTGATCATGACTGTGCTAGATTACGTTTTTGTTTTGTTTTTTTAAGTGTTCTGCTCTATTCATTATATCATTAGAGAAATCATCTCAGCCAGGAAGTGAAGGTAAGAAAAAAAGATATGGTTCTAAACTATAATTATTTCCAAAACAACTCCTCTCTCGCCAACACAGACTGGTGTGAGAAAAGAATGATTAGCGTATGTGGTAGCCAACAAGGTATGAGTGAGGAGGAAAATGAGAAAAACTGCTCTAAGTGCAGGTCGACTGCTTGTTCTATGAACAGTAAGTAAATGTAACTACTGGACAAGGCTACTAGTGTTGAAAATAAATTGTTATGAAGCAGATTCTCCCCTCCCTTCTCCCCAAAATTAAGACCAATAAATAATGTGTCAAGCCCAGAGATGCATATGGTCAGAATGACTAATATTTGCATTAAGCAAATGTATTACCATAGTAACACAGACACTTCAGAGCTATCTACCTGCCACAGCCCACTAAATTATTTAGCATGCCAATACTACAGTGACACTATGTAAATGATCACATTCATTAACAGCAGAGTGTGCTCTGAAAAACAAAACAAGCTAAATTGATCGCAGTGAAAAAACAACAGTTCCGATGCTGGTGAAGGGAAAGATGCAGAGAAGAGAAAGGGAAAGGCAAGAAACTTACAACAAGAGGCATGTATCTTGAACCACTTCTAAAGAATCTTAAACCACTTCTAAACACATTACCATCCCTCCCCACCTTGAAAATGGAGCAACAAAAAAAACAAACACACACCACACCTCACGCTGAGTCAGAGTTTAAGGCCAGAAAAGACCCCCAGATCATCTACCTTCTGTATTTCCAAAACCATCCAGCACCCATACACTAAACCCAATAACCAAATTAGACCAAAATATTTCAGCTCTGAAGAAACTAAGCTGTTGTGTGCCATAGGCAGAGACTAGGAGGGACCCAAGTACACCAATGCCAGAGGCACCTGCAATGGCAAGGAATTGATTACGTGAGATATATCCAAATTATCTAACCCAGCAACTCATGCACCATGCTGCAGAAGGAAAGATCTTTGCCAATTTGACCTCGGGGGATTTCTTCCCAACCCCAAATATAGCGATTAGTTAGACCCTGAACATGTGAGCAAGAACCAGAAAGGGAAAGAATTCTCAGTGCCACTTCCAAGCACCGTTCCACCCTATTCATTGCCCCATCTACAGCTGTGGCCATCTCTGATGCTTCAGAGGAAGGAGGAAAAAAAAAAAAACCACTGGAGAACAAAATCCATTCCTGACTTTTGCAGGTGATGGCTGAAGTTCTGAGGTATGAGATTTTAGGAACATAGGAATTAAACCAGAAGGGAGCCCTGGGGTTGCTAAGCCCTGCTCTCCACCACCACCACAAGCAACCCTGACATGCAATCCCATTTATGAATTTGTCCAGCACTCTTAAAACTAATTAAGCTGTATTGCATGGCTGTTCCAGAAGCTCATTCCTCTGACTGTTAGAAACCCTCTGACTGTTAGAAACCTGACAGGATATAAGGCTGACATCAGCTGAAAGAATAGCAGTACTATGGCCAGAACCAAGTAAGAACATTTTAAGTGTTCCTGACAAACAGTTTTGGGACAGCTAAACTTGTTTGACATGCATTTTCCACCCCCAAAATAACTTTATCCACAGTCTAACTCACTACAGAAACAGGATTATTAAAACTACTGGGAGTGAGCTATTCAATAAAACTTGCTTTGCACGCTTTCAAGCAGCACACTCTCAGCCACTTGAAATTTTAGCAGTCTGCAATTAGGAAGGAGTTTTTAGAAGACCCCCCTCTCACCTTTTCCAAAATCCATCCCAACTTACTGCCATGAAGAAAATCCTCCAAAATGTGATTTTGTGACCAATAAGGCCAGTCAGGAGACCTGAAATAGTAGGTGTGAGAGGGATGAACTGCCTTTGTTTATGCCAGCCAGATATTAACTTTGATAGCTAATGATGACTTTTAATAATCATTGTTAGCTATTTTACTACTGACCATTTTAGCAGAAATCCCCAACTATTCTGGGATTGCAAGCAATACCACTCTGTTAACAACTAGACATGAGTTGGAAATGTTCTTCCTGCCCAGCAAATATTTTTGAGATTTCAAAAATGTTCCTATTACACATCAAGATGAAAATGAGACCTTTCAAATTTTTCCACAAAAACACAAACATACCACCACTTGGATATTTTGCATGTGCTGTTGCTGGTCTTCCCTCCAAAGCTCCAGCAGGAACAGAGTGAAAATTGACTAAATCTTTGTGATCATCTTCTTTCTATTCTGGCTGCCACTTCCACCATGAAAGCGCAACGAGCGGAAGCACAAAATACAATCCTCCTCTGCTACTGAGGACTGAAGAAGAGATGCATGAACAAAATGGAAGGTATAGAAGGAGAAACAAACAGATGAGAAAGCAGGTTAAGACAACAGAGGGAAGGAGATAGAGTAACCAACAGCATGGTGGTTAGGTAGAATTAAAGGAGATATAATAAATAGGAAGGGATCACTGTCCTTGGGCTTGATCCCATGCCCTCAACTCCTGTTGATTACAGTGGGAGTTGAAGGGCTTAATACTTTAAAAATAGGTCTTTGGCTTGTAAAAGAAAGAAGGGGTGGGGAGGGGCCAAAAAGCATACTTTTGGGAGTTAAAGAAAATAAGTAAGAGAAAAGAAAAGTGAAAAGAACCAAAAAAAAAAAGGGGGGGGGGGGAAGACAAAATATTTATTTGGGTTTTTCCTGCATTTTGAAATATTTATCTAGAAGAAATAGATACAGCTCCATTAATTAGGGGTAAACGCTGCATGTTGATGGGTCAGGAGCCCATCAACAATGTTGCTCATTGCTCAGCATGGAACTGGATTTATTGGGCAGTTTTGTTTTGTTTTTTAATTCAGATTTTAAAACCCTATGAGATCTTAATGCTCAAAGTTTTTATTCCTGGAGCTCTCTCCATCACTACACTTGGCAGAGAGAAATGCTCATTTGCCAGCATATGATCTCCTCATGACAATAATTAAACAGTGACAGTGTATGTGCAAAGTTTATTAAAAAACTTACATTTCTATGCACTTTTTTAAAAAAAAAAGTCAAAATATCTAAAACCAACACACATACACTGAAAAAAAATTCTCATTCCCCCACCTTTGGCTTATGCAAACAAGATCACCTTACTATGCATTATTAAAATGCAAAGCAGTCACTTGTTAATTTTTCACTTGAAGAAATTGCCACACTTCTGCTAAACAAATTAGAAATAGAACAAGCTTATCTTTAACCATCTCAATTTGTGTTTCATTTTCTACCCACCCACATGTCAAACTTTCATATGCAGTTTAATGTAAATAAGGGCACTAGTGCATATAGCCCACACCTTGAATGGGTGAAGGGGTTAGCATTGTCAATGACAATCTATCGTAACCCAACATTTTAACATACACACACAGTATCCACCTCTCCACGTATACAAAACATATACCACACTACTAGGCTGACAGTTCTATATGTCAGAAGATATTTTTAATGTAATCATACCAAAAATGTAAGAGTTACAGAAGACACTGTTCCTAGGGATGTATCATGTGTAATGATGAAGAAGTCAAGAACATGAGGAAGACTTCCAGGAGAACCTAGAGTTTGTAACTCAGACCTGGACCACACTGACTTATATTGGCTGGGGAAAATCCACTCCCCTGAGCAAGGTAGTTATACTGACTTAACTCCCAGCATACACAGTGCTATGTTGACAGGAGACCTTCTCCTGTCGACATAGCTGCCGCCTCTCGGGGAGGTGGAGTACCTACGTCAATGGGAGAAGCTCACCCACCAGGATAGGTAGTGTCTTCACTAGGTGCTACAGTGGTGCCGCTTGCAGCGGTGCAGGTGTGCTGCTGCAGCACTGTAAATGTAGACAAGCCCTCAGATGACTCAGGTGATTTATCGGTACACCAGACGTACACAGTAGGCAGCCTCTTGGCTCTTCAGGAGTCTGAGTCCTTTCAGCAGGTGTCCTACTGCGGGTAATGCTGTGATAATCAGAATCCAGGAATGTGTGCTAAGATTTGCTGCAAGCCAAAGGCCTACCTACAGGCAGGTGTGCACCCATATCACTTTAATCTTTCCCTTTATGAGTCTCACACACATACAATATCTATGCATCAAGTCAAAGATTTTTAATACAAAGGCCTATAATCAACATTCTTTTAAATAAAGGAAAAACAGTGAAGAAAGTTAAAAATATAGCCCTTAAGGCAGCAAATATGTACATTAATCTGATTTATGTAATTTGGACTAGTGTTTGCCATGGCAGATAAGAAAACAGGCATCCACTACATTTTTAGCAGTGGTTGGCAGGTATGGAATACCACTTTGCCAGTTGCACAAGGGGTTCCCTGGTCATCAAAACAGTGATGCTGCATCACAAGACCCGGCATTTTCCCTATGCAGACAGAGCACTCCACTATCTGGCTCCTACAGCAGGATACAATATAGAAGTTCAAAAGAAAAACTATACAAGGCAAAAACCCACCCACTAGCCATATACATGGGAAGAGTACTTACAAATAACTTTTAAACCAATTTAGCTTCTATTTTTGTAGGACTTTCTGCATGTTGCAGATATTTGACTGGAATCTCTCATCTTGTGTTTCCGATTCAGACCTTCTTCACTCCCAAAAACATGTGGTGTTCACCGAGCGAGATTAAGCAGTGTTTTGAAGCGCACCTCATGCTTGGAATTCTCATAGCATCTTCATATGCCTCTCTGCCCACCTCCACTCAAACTCTTTTGGGCTACTTTTTTTTTTTTTTTTAAGTGGATTTAGAACAGGGCAATAGAAAAAAAGAAAATTCTGGCATACCAGCCCAAGACAGAGCTAGACTGAAGTCTAATGAGATAAAGCAACAAGTACATGGCTTCATGCCAAGGTCACATGAGAAATGAGGCCTGGATTTGGACTTGCATATTGGGTCAGAAGCTCCAGCTTGACCTTCCTCAGAACATTTAATTTTTATTTTTGTCTGGATCATTCTATATCTCTAGATCTAAATGAAATGTGAAAAGACTGAAGCCCATTTTCAATGTACACAAGAGTCTGACAAGTAAATGTATTAGTTACAAAACTGTTACATAAATACTCTATTTTACAACTCTCATTCTCTGTGAATTAGCACAGAGGGGAACCTGTAACACATACTCACAAGAAATCAATGAAGGTTTTTGATTTCCCCAAATTCCCCTGTAGTGGATTTTTAAAAAAGAGAAGCAGATCTGTTTACCCTGAAACAACAACAAATGTTTCACTGTTAAAAAAATGATATTGTAGCGCCGAGATTAAGTATAGACCTCACTTTTAAGTGGGTCATCAACGGGCCTTTTTTCTCTCTCAACTTAAACTGTATAAAACCAAATAGTATAAAGTTGTGATAATTAATCTCTTTAATGAAATGAGTGCTTTCATTGGATTAGGAAAAAACAGAACAAGTACCCAATTAACTTATTCATTATTAAAGTTTCAGCAGGAAAAGGACGTTGATGGGAATTAAGGGTCCTCACCAACTTGCAGAGTCATGCTATAATTAAGGTTATTTGTTACAGGCCCAAAAAGAACCCGATAACAGGTTTTGGATAAAGTCAGTACTTTTTGTAGATAGCCTCAAAAAAAACCTCCAGCCTAGACAAGGCAAGTTGTATTTTAATACCTGTCAGCTAGTCTCAGTTAGCACATATTAAAGTACAGCTTGCCTTCTCTAGGCTGGAGTTTACAAACATGCTAGCCAACCCATTCTTTGAAACCAACGTACTGTATGTGCCTGGTCTTTCAAAGCACAAGACCAGTTTTTCTTGTCCCTTCTAAACAAGCAAAAACTGAACCCTGTAAACAATGGAATATAAGGGTTTCACCTCTCCAATGTACTATTCTTGGCCACCCTATTCCATTGTTTTAGACTTCCTCAGGCCTAATATTTTATTGCCCCACTATATATTATTCACCTTTTTCAAAAGTTCCGAACACTAGTATTTTTGCCAGTACAACTGAACCTCATTTTTTTTTTAACTGTACTGAAATCAATAATGTTAGACTAAAACAAATTTTGGTTTAAGATAATTGTTTTCAGCAGTCACTCTAGATTTCCACCAGTGAAAGCAAGAGCGGAATCAGTCCCAGTGAAGTTAGATTTAAAAGACAATGTGGTTCCTCCCGTTACTTTTCTCTCTTTAAAGTTTTCACAATCCTTCATTAGCATTCTGTGCAGACTGGTAAGAGGCAGCCCATTGTGAACTACACAATACTTAATTCACACGTAAACAGACATATCTAAACATTTATTGTCTGACAAAAAACCTGTTTTTCCACCTTTAACCTCTCCCTAGAGACTTAGCCTATGGCTACACCACACAACTTTTAGCAACATGGCTATGCTGCTACAGCACTGCCGCTAAAAGCCGTGCAGTGTAGCTGCTCTTTGTCAGCAGAGAGCTCTCCTGCCAACAAAAAAAACTTCCACCCCCCACAAGTGGCAGCAGCTTTGTCAGCAGGAGAGTGCTCCTGCCGACAAAGCGCTGTTCACACCGGTGCTTTTCATCGGTAAAAAACTTTTGTTGCCAGGGTGGGTGGGGGGTGGGGTGATGTTTTTTTAACACCCCGAATGACAGAAGTTTTGCTGACGAAATGCCAGTGTAGCCAAAGCCTAAGAAATGTAAGTAGGTTAGTGTATTTTACTGGAGACATCCCAGTACTTAACTGGAGCCAAACTCAAGTGCTGTGCACCTCCCACAGCCCCATCAATTTCACTGGGAGCTGCAGGTGCTCAACACAGCCCAAGGCTTTAGCCCTGAATTCAGTAATTAAAGTGATCTTTCTACCTTGTTATGATTACAAGCAGCAGAATGTCATGTACGGTATTACATTATGGGGCATAATCTAAATTAAGCAGGGTTGGACATGGTTAGTAATTGGATGGGAGATCAAAGCAAATTCAGGTGTTGAAGGAAGACCAGGCCAGTGATTCATTAAAGGCTGCACTCTTCTCTCTGAGTCAGTAATGAGCCAGTGTTCAAACATGTGCTTCTATATCCTATTTCAAATGACATCTGAACATAGGCTGTGGGTAACATTTTCAAGAGCACCCAGAATGACTTAAGAACCTAAGTCACTTTTGAAAATGGATTTAGGCCAGAATATGATTTTAGACAGAGGACGAGGGCTAATCTTGTAGACTGGTCCAGTTGGAAGCAGAAACTGATGATGGAGCCTGTTACCTTTGATGCAATCTTGTTCATTTTATAAAGAGTGTATGCAAAGTCCTGTTTACCTGAGCACAGGAGGAACCAGAACAGCAGAAGACAGCTTCCTTGCTCTCAGCTCCAAACCTCTTTAAGCAGCATCCCCCACAACCTCCTCTTTAGTCTTTTCTCAGGGTTTTGCTACCGCCTGCTTATTCAGTACGTGTCTCCTTTTCTGCTTCTTCTCTCTCTCCTGTTCACAAACCCTTACCCAAACAATGCCCCTCAAGAAACCACTCCCACCAAGTCATTTGAATCCTTGAGTGTCATTGTGTGTGCCTTTATCTTGGAGATCACTACAGTTTCTTACATTTAACCTGAATAAAAGGAGACAGTTTAAGGGAACAAAGAGGAGTACAGTGGCACCTTAAAGACTAACAGATTTATTTGGGCATAAGCTTTCATGGGTAAAAAACCCACTTCTTCAGATGCATGGAGTGAAAATTACAGATGCAGGCATAAATATACTGACACATGAAAAGAAGGGAGTTACCTTATATGTGAAGAAACAGTGTTTCTCTTCAATGAATTCAAAGAGGTCAGAGCCATAGGGTAAAACTTTCAAAAGCATTTAAGTGACTAAGACACTTTTGAAAATGGATTTAAAGTCACTTGAATGCTTTTGAAAATGTTACCCTTTGGCTCCGACCTCTTGCTTTCACTGAATATACCAAAGCAGTCTCCTTAAGACAGAAGGCATTATCTTTTAAAAGGAGAACAAAGACGACTTGGGGAATTATAGACCAGTCAGCCTAACTTCAATACCTGGAAAGATACTATAACAAATTATTAAATAATCAGTTTGTAAGCAGCTAGAGAACCGTAGGAATAGCCAGGATGGCTTTGTCAAAAACAAATCATGCCAAACCAACCTAATTTCCTTCTTTGACAGGGTTCCTTGCCTAGTGGATACAGATTTCAGTAAGGCTTTTGACACAGTCTGACATGACATTCTCAAAGCAAAGTAGGGAAATGTGGTCTACATGAAATTAGCGTAAGGTGAGTGCACAACTAGTTGAAAGAACATCCTCAAAGAGTAATTATCAATGGTTTGCTGTCAAACTAGGAGGATGTATATAGTGAGGTCCCACAGGGGTCAGTCCTGGGATAGCCACTATTCAATATTTTCATTAAATGACTTGGATAACAAAGTGAAAAATATGCTTATAAAATTTGCAGATAACACCAAACTGGGAGGGGCTGCTAGCACATTGCAGGACAGGACTAGAATTCAAAAGGACTTTGACAAAATTGAGGAATTGGTCTGAATTCAATAGAGACAAGTACTTTGTACTTTGCTTAAGGAGGACAAATGCACAACTACCAAATGGGCAATAACTGGTTAAGTGGCAGTACTGCTGAAATGGATCTGGGGGATTACAGTGGAATACAGATGGAATGTAAGTTAATGTGATGCAGTTACAAAAAAAGGCTGATCTCATTCTGGAGTTTATTAACATGAGTGTCGTATTTAAGACCCGGGTGGTAATTGTCCCACTCTACTCAGCATGGATGAAGCTTCAGCTGGAATACTATGTCTAATTCTGGGCACCACACCTTAGCAAAGATGGAGACAAATTAGAGTCCAGAGGAGAGAACCAAAAATGATAAAAGGTTTAGAAAACCTGACCTATGAGGAAAGGATGAAAATCTGGGTACGTTTAGGTTTGAAAAAGAAAACTGGGGCAGGGGGACCTGATAACAGACTTCAGATGTGTTAAGGGCTGTTATAAAAAGGATGAGGATCAATTATTTTCCATATCTACTGAAGACAGGAGAAGTAGTAATGGGCTTCATCAGCACCAATGGAGATTTATGTCTGATATTAGGAAAAACTGTCCAATTATAAGGGTAGTTAAACGCTGGAATATGGTTCCAAGGGAAGTTGTGGAATCTTCATCACTGGACGATTTTAAGAACTGGTTGCACAAACACCTGTCAGGGATGGTCTAGGTTTACCTGGTCCCTGCTTCAGAGCAGGGGGCTGGACTTCTCAAGGTTCCTTCCAGCCATACATTATCTAGGGGCCATGTCCTGTTGGAAGTCATATTCTGTTCTATTTATTCTGTACGCCACCTGTAATATTAACCATGGAATTATTAGATAACACTATTACAGACAGTTTTACAAGTTGTGTTTAACTGACTATATAGGTATTTAGATCTTGGAGTCTGCTGTATTGCTAGTGATGTTGCTGTTCTTTTAGAAGCTACTGTATACATAGTAAAGTAAAGCTTCACTACCTTCTCGCCAATTAAATAAATTTCCTTTAGCTGCAGCTGTGGTCTCTGGAATATACCCACATAGCTAATTCCTGGCCTAAAATTAGAACAAAATTTTTTTACTGTACTATTGTTGGCGCAGAATAGTAACTCTGGTTTCACCTGAGAAGTCACTGCATTTTACTGGTACATAATGTGATTTCTAGATATACAAGAATGTGTTCTGGACTCCTTACTTCAGCAAAACTCTCACTGCTTTAAAAACAAAGCAGACAAAGAAAGTGATTGTAAGTCTTGATATTTTGTGATAAAAATACCTTTAATATTTGTCTGTAATATTGCATTATACTTGATCTTCTGGTTACATATTAAGAGTAAAGTATCTTACATAGGAATAGCAAGAAAATGCAAAAAAGAGCTCTTCAAGATTTTTTCTTCAATAGCATTTGATTTTCTATACTTCTTATTTAAAGCATCCCAAAACACTTCAAATAGCAGCAAGTTAAATTCTAGTAGTGCAGCTATTGCCGAAATCCACACAAGCAGTATAAATAAGTACTGCTTTAAAGTCTTGGCCCCAATTCTAATCTCTTGTATACAAGAGTAACACCACTGAAGTCAATGAGTTTCACTAGTTTTATACCAGTATGAAAGCACAATTAGGCTCAAAGTCTTAAAATTGGTCCAATGTGAAGTTATTCCTCAGTCAGTACAAGAGGTCCTAGCAGCAAATCCCACTATACCACAGGCATTCAGACAGTATAGGGATGTAGACCGATACAATTTGTTTTCTGCAGGAAGTTTACCATTCCCCAACCTAAAATACAGTGCAGCCCCTTTGAGGTGGTGCTCTTGGAAGAAAAGCAACAATGACCATATGCTTTACAAACATCTCCCACATGGGCTGGTTTAAAGGGTTTAGCACTGGTGTTGAAAATGGCCATTTGCCCAGCTTCCCACTGGCCTCAAACAGCCTCACATGCAGACCCCACCTGTTGTGATCCAAAGAGAGGAAATGAAGACCCAATGAAAGAACTTGTGTTCTTGTATTTTAGAAGTTAGGAATTTGGGATGAAGGGAACAGAGGAAAAAGGGATAATGCTACAGTGAATGATTTGGCAAGATTTCTGCCATTTCCAGCAACTAGTGTCCTTCAGGAATATATCAATATTAGTCTAATCAGTTTCTGTTTACACCTTGGTTTGACCAAACAACTGTACACACTAATTAAAAACACAGAGCATATAAGCATTCTGCTAAGCTTGCATTTTACAAACTTAGATCTTGTTTGACTAGTAATGGGCATATGGCACTGGGATCATACAGGTCTGTCTCATCTTACGCTGGGGTTACGTTCCACGGTCAGCGCATAAAGCGAAAACCGCATATAGTCAAAATGACCCTTGAAAATCCCTTAAATCACCCATAAAGTACAATTTTGTGTATACAACCCTGTACAGTACTATGTATAGTACATAAGACTACATATGCAAAATATAAAATTGTACAGTACTTTTAATGACATAACAGAGACAGAAGAATGAAAGAACAACAAATGAAAACAGTACAGTGCAGTACTGTAAACCTGAACAGTCACCAGTCATCCTGGATATTCTTGCTAGTCTTGAACTGTACACACTCCAATGATTAGCCTTCCTCTTTCCCTGACAATGCTATTATTGAGTCATCAGGGCTTGATGTCGATTCAGGAGACGATAGGCTAGGCTTGGGTGATGGAGAGCGAGTTGTAGACGAAGTGGATGGCTCTGGTTCAGCTCGAGAAGTTGATTGTGTAGGCTCTGCTGCTGGTGGTTGTTTTTTCTTTAAAAACATGGTGATTGGAAACTGTCGCTGTTGTCTCTTGAGCACCTCAAACATTTCTTGGTACGGTCTCAAATCATCTGTAATACTATGTGTGATTTTGAGGCTTCATTCCATAGAAGGATCATATTCAGAAATTAAATCATTCAAGTGTTTCACTGCTTGGAACACTTCAGAAAATTTATGAAGATTCCAAGTTGCAGGCTCTTCCTGTTCGTCATCATCTTAGTCTTCGTCTTCTGTAGACGATTTTATCAGTTCCTCTAACTCTTCGTTAGTCAATATTTCTCTATGGCCCTCAATTAATTCCTCAATTTCTTCCTCGAGGATGTTGATGAAGCCATCACCGCCCACTTGCCTGGCCACCTAAACGATGAGTTGCACTTCTTTGTCAATGGTCGGGAAACCCTTAAAATCCATTCACACAGTCTTCCCATAGGTTTCACCAACATGCATTGACTGTTTCAGGCTTGACTGCATCCATTCCCTGTTTAATACAAGTGATGCAATCAGCAGTGTTGAAGGACTTCCAACACTCCATCACATTAACATTGTGATCAGCATCCATAGTGATAAGGATCTGTGAGAATGTAAGCCTCGTGTATGTGGCCTTGAAACAGCTAATGACGCCTTGGTCAAGAGGTTGGAAGTGGTATGGCGGGGGGGGGGGGGAAGATGACTTCAACGTTGTTATGCACAAACTGGAGTGCCGCAGGGTGGCCAGGAGCATTGTCTACGATCAGCAACACTTTAAAGTCAAGTCCTTTTTCTTCAAGTACTGCTTGACCTCCAGAATGAAACACTTGTGGAACCAATCCAGAAATAATGCTGCCATCATCCAAGCCTTTTTATTTGATTGCCAGAACACAGGCAGGAGATTTTTGTTCTTGCCTTTTAGGGCACGGGGATTTGCAGCCCTGTAGAGCAAGCCCGGCTTTATTAAATGCCCAGCCGCATTGCCACAAAGCAACACAGTCACATGGTCTTTAGCTGCTTTGAAGCCAGGGGCTTGTCTTTCTGATTTTGAAATATAAGTGCGGGTGGACATTTTTTTTTTTTCCCAGAAGAGCCCAGTCTCGTCAGCATTAAAAACTTGTTCTGGAAGATAGCCCCTTTCCTCTATTGTTTTCTTTAACTGTTCGGGGTAGGCTTTTGCTGCGTCCTCATTGGCAGATGCAGCTTCACCAGTAGTCTTCACCTTTTTGAGGCTGAAGCGGTTCCTAAAACTGTTAAGCCAACCTTGTCTGGCTTTGAATTCCTTCTCATCAGAAGGCTGTCCCTCTTTGGCGGGAGGTTTGAACAGTGCATAGATGCTAAGAGCCTTTTCTCGCAACATGTTGCCATTGATAGGCACACGTTTATAGTTCATGTCTTCCGGCCATAAGTTTAATGCCTTTTCAGTCTTCACTAAAGTCTTATCACGCACTTGGCTCGTCACCTTAGCAGTTACTGGAGCACTTGATGCCACAGCTTGACAAATTTCTGTCTCTCGAATCTTGATGGCACGGATGCTAGATTCGTTGCGGCCGTATTTATGCGCCATGTTGGTGATGGACATACCGTCTCTCAATAAGTCCAACACAGCCAGTTCTTCCTCCAGCGATGGAACACATCATCTGGTGCTCAACCGAAGAAACAGCGAAGTAGGTGCCTTGTGTTTAGGGGCCATGTTATAAAGTACAAAAAATACACACTGTCTCTTTAAACAGTACAGGCACAGTAGAATCTCACTCAGCGCAGCGAGATGCGCATAGTATGAGAGGCACAGGCAGATTGAGTACTGTAATGGGAACAGCAGATTTGCTTCTCCCATCTCACACTCACTCCGGGGCAGACACACTATTTAAACTGGGTTTTTTTTTGGGGGGGGGGGGGGGTTTGCCAACCCTCCAAGGTTATTATAGGGGAGAACTTATCACAGGCCTAAAGACATGCTGTTGCTGTCAAGTCCCCCCAAAAAAATATTTTAGTGGGAACAGCAGATTCGCGTCTCATGCTGGTGGAATCGCCCAGGTTTTTTGTTTTTTTTTTTTCCCCCCTGACGGCGCAAAGCTGAAATCCTGCATGTTAAATGCGCGTAATATGCCACAGATCTGTAATTTAGGTTTCCTACTTATCCTACTCCTTCACTTTGAACAACAGTGTTTGAGGTTCAACATCATTAGTAAACATTAATCCACATTGGGCAGTAAGAGCTTCTCCTAAATTGCATTCACAACACTTTGTTTTTATTGTAAATTTTAAATAGTGTTCCAACTTCTGTTTTCAAAGGTTTCTAACTTTGCAACAACAAAAAAAAAAGTTTGGTTTCAATTTTAGAATACCTTGCATGGTAGGGAATTAAACATAAAAAAAAAATTAACAAAAAAATACATTCAGTTCTTTTTTAATATAGGCTCTGTTATTAAGCCAATATTCTCTTCACTTTTAGGAAACAGAAATAGGTTACCTTTTTTAAATCTTACACATTTCCAGGAACTTTAGTTCTTAAATCTGGGCTAGTTAAATTGAAGTATTTTCAAAATACCAAGGAAATTATGTTAAAAAAAAGTAGTTGCCACTCACATGTGGAAGATCTTCCACAAGACTGTAGGACTGGCAGTTTTGCAGCTCTTGAAATCCACTCAGTTGAAAAGCAGATTTGTTAGCAGTAAGGATTCAGTGGGACTCTTCTCAATGGAGTACAATTCCAGGAAGAGGATGGGGGAGAGCACATTCAAAATCCTATACACATACATACATGTGTATAACATTCATTCAGAAAAATAATTCAGAAGAGTATAAAATGATACAAGAATTAAATGCCTGTGGCCTTTATCCTGCAAGCTATTCTGTGTAGCTGGACCTCGTCACCTTTGCAAAACTCGATTGAAATCAATCTGTTTATGCAGAACAGCTTGTAGGATCAGGGCCCAAAACAGATCAAGGGGAACAGAGAACAAAGTTCCAGAGTCAAAGAACCATTAAGATGGCATCTTTCCTTCAGCCTCCTTTTAAGTCAGGGGCTATTTGCTTAAAAGCCTTCACTGATCACAACCAATGTCATCTGTAGAGCCAATAAACAATGGCATTACTTTCTTTAGTACAGTATCATCATGTTGTCTAAGGGACAGGTTGTTTATATAATTAACCAAGGGCCTGTGTGAGACAATGGGAGCACATTATCTTCCTGTCATTTCAACCAATCAATTAGATCCTCATATGGCCAATGGAAAGAAAAAGTAGCTTAATTTTAACCCAATTATTCTAGGCTTACATAGTAAACAGTCCTATCTCCTCTTGTTTTGGCATGTTTCACCTATCCTTTTAAACTTTTCATTTTGAAATTTATGGACTAAGTCACAAATGTTCAACTTACCCATGATTTGAAACCAAAATACCCTCAAGAAATAATGACCAAAACATCTCAATTTTCAAAAAGCACACAAACAAACAAAAACACCACCACCACAAACACACCCCACACAGGTGGTAATGGGGGAGAACAGTCAATTTTTAATACCCGCCACCATCCAGTTCTACTTTCAGATAAACAATTGGGCCCCCGGTTGGGCTCTGGGAGGGGGAAAGGGGGCGGAGAAACATGGTGTGTGTGTGGGGTGGGGGGGTTACAGACATATTTGCTGACAGATATTTTGAAATAAATTACCAAAATAATTGAAACTGGTGTGATTATGTAGTGCAATTTGGACAAAATACGTTTTGCAGAAATTTTAATTTTTTGGTGCAGGTTGTATTTTCAACCTGACATGACAATGCGCTCTCTCTCTCTCTCTCTCACACACACACACACGTACATACATATAGGCTTCTCTCTAAAAGTGTGTGTGTGGTGGTGAGGAGTGTCAGGGAAATTCACAACAGTCCACAGACCAGTGTAAACAAAGTTGTAGTCTCAAATACTCTCACTCATAACGGATTTATTTTTCTATTCTATTTCCTGGAGGACAATAATCTCCTCTCTAACCTGGTTATCACCAATTATTTAAAAAAGCAGCTAAGACCTGTTTGTATTAATGTTGGTACATAACTGTTAGGTTGGGATTAGCCAAATCCTACTTTAAAATATATATCACAGGACCGTTGCATCCACAAACTGAGTTTCATACCAAAATAATCATTTTACTTTGTTGCTTTCAAAATGTGCACCCCTGAAGAGCTTACACCACTGCTTGTAAGGCAAATTGACCTATTAAAAGGACCAAATTTCTAACGCTATGATCCTTTGATATCCAACTATATTTGATTTAAAACATCTGATTAAGAAAGGAAAAAATGTCAGTTTGGACAATGACAACTGCCTCAGAACAAAGACAGGGGAACACCATGTAGTTATTTGCAGCTCAGTCCATGTCAGAGATCAAGCATGTACTCATTTGCTCTTGGCTGCAGTGCCATCTGTCCTGGAAACACACATTTCTGCTTGGCTAAATGCCACACCAGTGGCTCTTTCAAATGAGGACTGACATCCAGTTATATTCACACACATCACACTGAAAAAGTGCTCAATCCATCAAGCACCACTATCTATACCCACTTTAAAGTGTTTGCTAGGTACAGTAGTTTGGATAGTTTATGCCACTCTCAGAGTGGACAAAACCAGCCCCCCTCCCTACTCATTAGACAGTAGCCCAAGCCAATCCAGGAAGCTAGATGCTCTCTTTTGGTCCTTGTCAGATAGAAGTGCTCCTGCCACACTCCAGTCCACTTCGTGATCAGGCTGACCCAGCACACCCCAGACACAGGAGGAGGAATTCCAGCAGTAATAGGAGCATAGCCTGCCTTCAGATCCAGAGGTTCTTTCCACCCCTGACATCAACTGATGCTATATTTGGTAAACTACTCATTTCTCCCTGATTATTTTCTGAAAAGGGATGCTGAAGAATGACCAGGTGTTGTGTGGGAGAGGGATGGAAACAGGAGGATGTTGAGTTGTGAAAGGAGAGAAGACTGTGGGTTGAGGGCAATTTGCGTAAGCAGAATATTTAGTGTTATAAAATAATTAGGGCCCTACCAAATTCACAGCCATGAAAAAGGCATCACAGACTGTGAAATCTGGTCTTCCCCCTTGAAAACTGGTCTTTTGTGTGCTTTTACCCTATACTATACAGATTTCACAGGGGAGACAAGCGTTTCTCAAACTGGGGGTTCTGACCCAAAAAGGAGTTGCAGGGAGGTCAGCTCTGAAGGCAGCGCCCTGCGAGCAGCAGTGCAGAAGTAAAGGTAGCAATACCATACCATGCCATCTTTACTTCTGCACTGCTGCCTTCAGAGCTGGGTGGCCTGAGTGTGGTGACTGATAACTGAAGGCCCAGCTCTGCAGGCAGCAGCGCAGAAGTAAGGGTGACAACACCATACCATGCCATCCTTACTTCTGCGCTGCTGCTGGCAGTGGCTCTGCCTGCAGAGCTGGGCTCCTGGCAAGCAGCCGCCGCTCTCCAGCTCTGAAGGCAGGGCCGCTGCCAGCAGCAGGGCAGAAGTAAGGGTAGCTCTGCCACAACTCCCCCTACAACAACCTTGCAACCTCCCTACAACTCCTTTTTGGATCAGGACCCCTACAATTACAACACCATGAAATTTTATATTTAAATAGCTGAAATCATGAAATTTATTATTTTTAAAATTCTATGTCCGTGAAATTGTCCAAAATGGACCGTGAATTTGGTAGGGCCCTAAAAATTATGTGAGGGGAAAACAGGTTTAATTGTAAAGCTAGAGAAATAATGTAAGTCAGTTTCCAAGTCAAACTGGAAATATAATAGGAACTGACAGTTTTAAAAGTCACTTCCTTTCCTCTACTCCTCTATCTGCATGATCTATTTAAGTTTGGAAACTATATAAATGCTACTGGCAATTTAAAACTTGGTTTGTTATACAAGTCTCTCCTCTTACTTCCCATTCCCACACTTTGGAAACTAGCCAAAATCCCCTCCCCACGGACTCCTTTGCCCACCTCCTATTTCTTTCATTCTCCCCTTATCCTTATGGCAACCTTGCAATTTATGTCCAACACCCTCTCTCAAAATGGTGCCGCCTGTTCCAGGAAGCATTCAAGATCTGAAGACCACACCCCGCTCTGTTCAGGGTCATTATAATCTGTATCCTCTCATTCCTTGAGACTGTGAGCCGTTTGGGGAATGGACTCGTGTTCATTTGGCACATTTTACCCTTATACAGCAGATTTTGTATTTTACAGCCCTATAACAGAGCATCAAGCACCAAATTCCACTTTTGTCTGTTCACATAGTGGGGGAAAAAGATTTTCCAGAATTTATTGAGGCTCTAGTTTTCCTTTATCAACTGAACTGTTTCTCAACAGAGATGGATTATGAAGATAATACACAATTATCCAAACTCTTCTATCATCAGCTGCCATTTACTTGCATTAGCAATACAAACAATTTAAAGACTGTTCAAAGTTTACAAGAGTGGAGAAAGAGGAGACTTGTCTCTTTCCTCAACCCCTGGATATCCTACAGCAGTGGTTCTCAACCAGGGATATGACGAGGTCTTCTAGGGGGTTTGTCAACTCATCTAAATATTTCCCTAGTTTTATAAGAGGCTACATGAAAAGCACTAGCAAAGTCAGTATAAACTAAAATTTCATACAGACCATGACTTGTTTATACTGCTCTATATAGTATATCAGTGTTTCTCAACCTGTGAGCCACAATTTATTTCAGAATTATATGGTAAAAATGAGAAAGTAGGCAATTTTTCAGTAACAGTGTATTGTGACACTTTTGTATTTTTATGTCTAATTTTGTAAGCAAGTAGTTTAAGTGAGGAGAAACTTGGGGGTATGCAAGACAAATCTGCCTCCTGAAAGGGGTACAGTAATCTGGAAAGGCTGAGAACCACTGTCCTACAGTGAAGCCAACACTGACAGCCTGCCATGTACAGCTCTCTGGTCACATGGTACTGGCTCTCTGTTTCCAGTGGTTAAGTTGCATTGCAAGACAGCTAAAAATACACTAAAATGCTTCCCTAATATTAATTCCCCATGTAAACAATTGCTGTAGTTGCCCCAGGAACACTATATGATTGTCAACAGGTGGAGAGGCGATCCATGGGATTGTGAATGGGGAGGAAAGTAGTTCACTTTGCACTCCATCAGTTAAGATGTAGTCCACTCTATGAAAATACTGGAGAATGTGCGCTCTAAGTTCCAGTCCAGGTTCTTTATTAAAGTTAAATGGCTGTCTGATATGTCAAGTAAGGTTGTGTTCTTGAGCCCAGTTTCCAGAAGACAGTTGTCCACAACATAAAAACCCACCATCCAATCTTAAAGAGATCAAAGTTTACTGGTCACAGAGACTGAACTACTCTCTCATCACTACATGCATTCTCCCACACAATAGGGCTGATGCACATTAGCAGGAAAACTCCCTCTTCAACACACACTCCTGTTATATATTTTATGCATACACTAAGCTACTTTTGAAGACTCTTCATTTGGCATAATTCAGAAGCATTAAGTTCACTAAGGTGGGGGAAAAAAGCATCTAGTATTAATTACTTTTTTCTACTGATACCATGTAATTGGACAATGCCTAGGTAATACCTTTCAGTTTATCAGCTGAAAAACTTTGTACCGCAGAAAATAAATGCCTATGTATTGTTAAACTGTAAATAAATACACTTTAAGTCACAGGAGGAGGAGAAATCAACACCATAATGTTAGGGAGAATAATATCAATTCAGCCTGTATGTGGTATGTACCAATGCAAAAAAAAAAAAAAAACCACCCTATGGAAATAAGGTGGTAGACTATTCACTTTCATTATGGCAGATATTAATAATAAATTAATTTAGCCAAAGTCCTATTTGGCAGCAATTCCTTAGAACAGTGGTTCTCAACCAGGAGTACATGTTCCATTGCAGGTACTCAGAGGTCTTCCACATCAACTCATCTAAATATTTGCCTAGTTTTACAACAGGCTACACAAAAAGCACTAACAAAATCAGTATAAACTAAAATTTTATAGACAATGACTTGTTTATACTGCTCTATACACTGAAATGTAAGTACAATATTTATATTCCAATGTATTTATTTCAGAATTATGGTAAAAATAAGTAAGTAATTTTTCAGTAACAGTGTACTGTGACAGATTTGTATTTTTAGGTCTGATTTTGTAAGCAAGAAGTTTTTAAGTGAGGTGAAACTTGGAGATACACAAGACAAATCAGACTCCTGAAAGGGTACAGTGGTCAGGAAAGATTGAGAGCCACTGCCCTAGAAGACCAAAATAAATTAAAACAAGGAACCTGTTAATTTGTATCCACTAGAAGCAATGTATTAAATTATTCTGTTTCAGAAAGGTTTTTTTTTTAAAAAAAAAGAAGATACACTGTAGCTTTTTTTTTTTTTTTTTTTTTTTTTTAAGATAGGGGTTGCAAATCTTTATGCCAATTGCCCATCATGTAGAAGAGGGGACAGTTCCCCATCCCCTCACATCACTTCTGCCTTCTAGCAAAGGTTTGGACCTCAAAACTAGCTGATTCCATCAGATTCATACCAAGCCCAGAGCCATCAACTGGCTCTCTGTCCTGCAGTCCTCTTCCGGCCCCCTCGAATACAATACAGTCCTCTTCTGACCCGCTTCAATACAGTCTCTGGCAGAGAACTCCCACTGCCCAAAACCCACAAGTAGCATGGAGAGGAAAATGCCAACTTAAAAGACCCAGATAATTTTAAAAAGTTACGTTTTCCAATCAAGTACCCTTTAAATAGTATGTCCTCAGTGGGGTTTTTTAATTCCTTTAAAAAAAAATTTAAAACAAGGTTTTTTCCCCCCTTGCCTCCAGCTGATGCTTAGAAGGGTCTTTCACACAAGCTCAAGAGCACCAAGAAACATGCTCAGGAGTTCCTCCCTTCTTAGGGTTGCCAGGTGTCCAGTTTTCAACCGGAATGCCTGGTCGAAAAAGGACGTGGCGGCTCTGGGAACACAGCCAATGGGACCTGTAGGGGCGGTGCCTGCAGACCGGGGCAGTGCGCAGAGGCCCCTGGCTGCGTGCCTCAGCCCAGGAGGCAGAGGGACATGTCACCGCTTCTGGGAGCCACCCAAGGTAAGCGCTGCCCAGAGCCCGCACCCCTCACTCCCTCCCACACCCCAATCCCCTGCCCCGGTACCTGAGCTCCCTCCAACACCCAAACTCCCTCCTGGAGTCCGCACCCCCTCCCACACCCCAACCCCAGCCCTGAGCCCCCTCCCGGACTCTGAACCCCTCATTTTGGCCCCACCCTAGAGCCTGCACCTCCAACCGGAGCCCTCCCCCCCACCGCATCCCAACCCCCTGCTCCAGCCCAGAGCCCCCTCCTGCACCCCAAACGCCTCATCCCCAGCCCCACCCCAGAGCCTGCACCCCCCAGCCGGAGCCCGGAGCCCGCACCACCCCCCCCATCCCAACCCTCTGCCCCAGCCTGAGGGAAGTGAGCAAGAGTGAGCAACAGAGGGAGGGGGGGATGGAGCGGGGCGGGACCTCAGCTGGGGCAAGGATGTTCAGTTTTTTGCAGTCAGAAAGTTGGCAACCCTATTTATCCCTTCTTCCCATCAGGCTTTGCACACTTCTCCCACCCCGCTGCCTCTTCCATCTAAGCTCTGGTGCTGCTACTAAAACACTGCAGCAGCAAAACAGTAAAACTGTCACTATTCAAAGTGCTATCAAATGCCCACAATAAAAGGCTTGGTTTACGCTTAGTTTCTCGAATTGCTCAGTTGTAGTTATCCTGAGAGGAGGGTGTTACAGGTAACACTAGTTACAACTTCCCCTCCCCCATAGTGTCTCATATCCTGGTAAGACTGGTCATAAAACAAGATTGTAAACTGCACTGCAGTACTTAAGACAATAGGTCCTGAACTCTAACTGGGGCCTCTACATGCTATTATAATACAAAGGTTGCTTGTTTACAAGCAAATGAAGTCCTCAACATTATGATTTACAAAATGTCCAATTTGGTATTTTCCTTTGACCCATTTGCAAATTGTTTATCACTAGGCAACTGACCAAAAGGGGGTACTAGGAGAGGAACAAGACAAAGTTTTTTGGTTTTGGAGTGCACCAAATGGCAGGTACCTATAGAAACAAAACAAACAAAAAAACCACCCCACACTCACTAAGAATACACAACCATCCACTTTCCAAACTGGAGCACTGAATGACACACCACCCTTATCAGAAAAAATAAAGGGAGTAAAATAAGAATTCCTGGAAATACCAGAGAATGAAAAAAAGTACATTAGTTATAAAAAGTTAGAGTGAAATCTGCACCTCACAAAAATCAATGGAGTTTTGACATTGACTTAAGCGAGGCCAGGATTTCACACATGGTTTAATATATTAAAATGTGTTATCACTGTAATGTCTACCTTTTTTATATTTGTAACACGTTGGATTCAACCAATTTTCTGAAATACTAGGTGCTGAACAGCAAGTGGGGGCTGTGGAGAGGTCACATTTTCAATGCTAATCAAACTTGTCACGTACAGTAGATAAATATAGGACAGATAAAACTCCCTAAGGTTAGTCAAAGTCAAAACCTTTTCCTCCTTCACTTTCTTCCTTTAATATGAAGGACATAGGAAACTGTAACAACAACTTTAATATAATAAAATAGAATAACTATACAGACGCTCACCGGGTTACACAACCCGACTTACGGAAATCCGCACTTACAGGAAAAGTTCTGTAAGCTTTTTTTTGGGGGGGGGGGGTTGGGGGCGTAATAGTCGGAGATCCATTCCTGACTTACGCAAAATTCAGCTTATGCAATGCGTTCTGGAATGGAACACTTGCGTAAGTCGGGGAGCATCTGTAATAACAAGGATTTGGGAGTGGGGAAAGGGGAAAGGGGCCAAGGAGTAGTAGTATTTCTGTGAAAGCAGCAATAACCACAATAAACTCTGAGACCACGGTATCACCATAAGAGGATACTGAATTGCACTCAAAATGAAAAGTTTGCCTTAGAGATTCAACTGCACCCAGTGTCTCTTTTCTATAACCTACACCATCCAAGCTAGCACTAGGAGAGATAAACAGTAACATACACTGAACAAGCAATTTCCTGTCCTTGGAAGAAAATATTGACATCTATCTGGGTAGAAAGCTCTCTCTCTCACACACACACACAAAAGAACCACAGGTAGGCCCTGAAACATGAATAGTAAAATAGATCGATTTTTTTGCACATATTCCACTTATATACCGTATATAAGCTGAATATTTTTGGTAAAAAAGTGACATAAAAAAGCAGGAGTTGGCTTATAAACGGGTCTACACCAAAATTTGATGACTTTAAACTCTATGGAATCAAATGCATTGTCATTTTGTTTACCCAAAGCGTTCACAGGCATGGAGTCCCTCAGCTCCCTGTGGCTGCAGTTCGCCGTTCCCAGCCAATGGGAGTTGCGGGAAGTGGAGCACCACTTCCCGCAGCTCCCATTGGCTGGGAATGGCAAACCACGGCCACTGGGAGCTGAGGGGTTCCATGCCTGTGAACGCTTTGGGTAAACAAAATGTCATGACCCGCCAGCGGCTTACCCTGACGGGCTGGGAGCCAAAGTTTTCCAACCCCTGAAATATAGGGTCGATTTATGAAAGGGTCATACCATTTTTGCTATTTTTACTTATCCATCTTGGGGGATCCGCTTATAAACGAACGGGCTAATGAATGAGTATATACGGTAATTTGACATATGGGATATAGCAGAGTAATTAATAATTAAAAAACAAAACCACAGGAAAATCCCCCCACAATGAACCTGATTTTCAATAATAGTTAAGTACATACATTGTTTAAAGTCTAGAATCTTTTACAGGTCCACATATTTTATATCTACTTGAAAACAGTTTTAAAGCTACAGCTTCACTGCTAAACTTGATAGTCACAAAAATGAGATGAAGTATTTACCTCCTTCTCTCTCACACAGCTTGAGAAGTCCACTCTGCCAAGCTACCAGTGCGAAGCTTTCCCCAGCACCAGAGTCTGAAAAAAATATAAGTTTTTAGCCAGAATGTGAATATATCTATTCACTTCAAAGTTCAACGCTTAACTGATGCAATGTGGATTTCCTCAGTCTGCAGGACTTCTGCTGTTGCTCATAGCTTTGCTGAGTAACAACAAATTGAAAATAAGACCCTACCATTTCACTCTGTTATTCATAACACTATGGTAAGAAATGAAATTGTCAAGAATTGCATCAATTTCATGCAAATTTGATTATTCCAATAGTAACCGGTAGGGAGAAAAATAACTAGAAGGTTAGTATAAAAAAAGGCCTCATGTCCTTTCCTCACAGCAGCTAGAGACAAAAGGTTCCTTACCATATCCAGCAAATAGAGAAAGATTACAAAGCTCCAAATGTATTGTGTATCTTCTAGATATACTATGACACAAAGATGGAGTCTCCAAGCAAGATCCATGGATAAAAGTTGAACCACCTCTGCCTCACTGTGGGACTCCAGCTAGTGGGATGAGGGATTCTCATCTGTGTTCCCCTTAGACCAGAGGTAGGCAACCTAAGCACACAAGCTGATTTTCAGTAGCACTCACACTACCCAAGTCCTGGCCACCGGTCCAGGGGACTCTGCATTTTAATTTAATTTTAAATGAAGCTTCTTAAACATTTTAAAAACCTTATTTACTTTACATACAACAATAGTTATATATATATATATATATATATATATAGAAAGAGACTTTCTAAAAACATTAAAATGTATTACTGGCACGCAAAACCTTAAATCAGAGTGAATAAATGAAGACTCGGCACACCACTTCCGAAAGGTTGCCGACCCCTGCCTTACACCTTGCTGGTGGGGCTGTTCCACTGTCATCTTTCATAGCTACCTCTGGAGAGTTAGTTTATTCCTCCTGCTAGTATGTATCTGGTAGCTTTTTCAAGACTCTTACCCCACAAATCCCAAATGCTCCTGTTTTTAACCAAAGATGTAAAATTCATGTTATCTCTGAATATTTAAACATACTCTGCCAAAAATTCTGGACAGATACCACTTCTTGTAATCATTACAAATTGCAAAGGATTAGGTTTAAAAGGCATTAATTCAACCTCAACATTACATGACCTCACAACAATACTGCAATTATCCATAGCTCAGCAGCAGCCCATGTGACCTAAAGAGGCAATCCAGTCTGCCTTGCTGCCATTACAACATAATCTTATCTCCAGCTGCAGTACTTCACAAAGAACATTGACTTTCTGCTAGTTGATGCACTACACAGGCAGATGTTAAGGTAACGCTGAGACCAGCAGTGAGTATTGTATATAAGTGATTCAAAGCTTAAAATTTCCTAAGATAACATAGCCTCACTGAAATATGAAGCAGTCTCACTTTTACATTTTAAGTTGGCATCAGAAGGAGTCAGATCATGTTTTCTATATTTTTAATTCATGCAACTTAAAAAACAAACAACTCATCCATAAATAAAGTAACTCAAGCCAAGTGTTGCTGAATTTTACTCAGGGCTAGGGGGAAGTGTTCATGCAAAAATATATGCCACTGATTCTGCTAGGAATTCTTCCTTGTAGCCAACATTATTACATTGTAGTTTATACCAACTAGTAGAGAATACAGGCTACCGGATTGTCAGGGTGAATACAAATCTATAAGAAACAAATTTTTTTTTTAAATTTAAATCAGATGTAAATTTAAAAAAAAATTAATCTATTTAAAATTGAAATTTAAATTATAACAACTTAAAGCCTAAACTTATTATGATTGAATACACAAAATAGTATTAAACAGTACATGTTTGCTACTGAAGAAAGCCAAACCACTGGAAGTCACAGGCTAAGCACCTGGAAACAGAGTTTGTTGAAATGCTAAGCCAGCTTCTGACAGCAGTAGCCTCTTGTGCATGTACAGAGAGATATCTTCTTCATTTCCATTTACTCAATTAGTTCAGTTCAATGACTAGTTCATTCAAAGTTAAGAAACTGAATAGGAGTCAAAAACAAAAAACAAACAAAAAAAAACTTTCCTGCTTTTTCCTCTTCCAATCTATTAATCAAAACTAAGCATGAGAGAATGAGATCTACTCTTTCTAAAAATCTAGAAGGATGTGGTGACCTAAATTCCCTCTAAGCTGCGTGGCCGTGCAGCTGCCAGTAAGCCCAAAACAGGGGCTGAGGCACCCCTCCTGGCCAGCCCAGCCCCAGTATGGACCTGCAGCAGCCGGGGGAGAGGCGCCCGTCCCCACCAGCCCCTGCACGGATCTGCCCTGGCTGGGGCTGAGGAGCCCCTCTCTCAGCCCAGCCCAGGCCCAGGCCCACTGGAGCTGCCAGGGAGAGGCGCCCCTCCCTTGGCCCAGTCCAGCCAGAGCTGCCGCAGCCAGGGAGAGGCACTCTGCCCTGGCCCCGAGCTGTTGCAGGAGTCCTCTTCCCCCCCCCCCCAGCCTGTACCTCAAACCCTTCATCCCTGGCCCTACCCTAGAGCCCGCACCCCCAGCCAGAGCCCTCACCCTCCCACATCTCTTCCCCAGCCCTGAACCCCCTCCCGCACCCCACACCCCTCATCTATTGCCCCACCCCAGATCCTTCACCCCCCAGACAGAGCCCTCACCCCCACACACACACACCCAAATCCTCTGCCCCAGCCCTGAGCCCCCTCCCACACTCCAAACCCCTCAGCCCCACCCCCACATGAACTTTGTTATGTGCACCAATATGAGGCTGATGTATTACACATCACCGCCATATTGGTGCACATAAAATTCATTCTGCACACGGACATAAAAAATTAAAGGGAACACTGATGGTGACCAGAAACAAATCAGCTCAATTCACCCACTACTTTCTTTGTCTAGTAAGTTAGTTTTAAATGCAAAACATGGTTTTGATAAACTTTATTTTCTTATGTATCTAGCACATTTAAAATAGCTTTATTTACTAACACTATTGCTGTTTTTGGTCATTTTAATTGATTTTGAGTTTCAATATGAATAGAACTTGACATAAATCATAAATGTAAATAAAACAATCATTTAGTAATTAACAAATGCATCATTAACTATTTTCTAACCTTAACTTTTACCTTTATTATGAATCTAAATAAATGTAAATTAAGCGATATAATTGCTTAAATAAATGTATATAGAAATACTGACACATTGAATTTGATGCAAAGGCTATATTTAGTTGCCAATCAACAAGTTTTAGTGGTTACCAACACAGGAGAATCATCTCCTTTTAGGAAAATAATAAGTACAAATGCAAAACAAGATTTAAATGGATTATTTAAATCAAGGTTTCCTGCTTGCTAGTTTCAATCATGATTAAAATTGGTGATTTAAATCAATTCACCCTGCTCATTGTACCCTTACAGTGAAAGAATTTTGTTCACAAGTCATTTTACCAAGATGACTTGAGTTGCAACAGAAGTCATTTGATTGGCTTAACTACATTGCTCCCTTGAGTGTCATAGCTTAGCTGATCTAAGCTCCAGTGTGGATGTAGCTAGATCAGTGGAAGAATGCTAAAGGAGCTGGATTACCTAGCACAGAGGTCAGCAACCTTTCAGAAGTGGAGTGCCGAGTCTTCATTTATTCACTCTAATTTAAGGTTTTGCGTGCCAGTAATACATTTTAATGTTTTTAGAAGGTCTCTTTCTATAAGTCTTATAATAAATTACATGCAACAATAGTTTAGTTAAGTAAATAAGGTTTTTAAAATGTTTAAGAAGCTTCATTTAAAATTAAATTAAAATGCAGAGCCCCCTAGGCTGGTGGCCAGGACCTGGGCAGTGAGAGTGCCACTGAAAATCAGCTTGCGTGCCGCCTTTGGCATGCGTGCCTACCCCTGAGCTAGCGCAATGGAAGAAACCCTTCACTCACCGTAGCTGCAGCATTGTAGCACAGATATGGCCCCCGTATGGAAATCCTTCCAAATACACTTATAAAAATGCTAGATTATTAATCATACATCGATCTATGAAATAATTAGGTGACAAATGTAATACATCACAAATGCAATTTGTTAAACTGTCTTAATTATTTTTGTTTGTATCATAGTAAACACACCATTTCAGAAAAGCAAAGCTTTTCTCAAGGAGTGATTATGGGGGTTCTAAGGAGAAAAAGATAAAGGACATTTAAACTCTACACCATGAAGGGTTAATCATTTAAACCAGGAGCATCTAAACTTTGTTCAATGGAAAGCCAAGTTAGCAATTTTCCAGGCCCCCATCTGCTTTCATGGGCATAGGCAACCTCAGACCTCATCCGCTTAGAGAAATTTTGCAAAAACACGTCTCACCACAGCTAAGAGCAAACAACATTACCAAGTTAGGAAACTAGCACAGATTGACCTCAGGCTGTCACCAGTGTTTTAAGAACTGTGCCATCTAACCCTTCTCAGAGGGGATCTAATCGCCATGTCTGCAATTATTATTGGCAATGTTGCCAGCATTGGTAGGGCTGAGGGTGTTAGCAACAGTGGGAAATGTGCAAGCAGTACTCTCAATTTTGAGTATTATGACTATGAAATCATTCCAGTTCCTCACCATTCAAAAACATTTAAGAAACTAATGAAGTTTCTAATCCTTTATTTGAAACCACAAGGCATTCTCCCCTAAGTATGCACACACATATAAATTAATACTAACGAAAGTTAGGAATTTGCATCAAAGGAATATGCTACTCTGAACATACCTTACTGCAGTTAGAAACTGCAAGCATCAGAGCTATGCTTAGAGCTAAGCACAAAGCTATTTCTTACGCCAGTAGTTCTCAACCAGGGGTAAATGTACTCCTGGGGGTACACAGCGGTCTTCCAGGAGGTAGATCAACTCAACTAGATATTTGCCTAGTTTTACAGCAGTAAAAAACACTAGTGCAATCAGTACAAACTAAAATTTCATATGACTTGTTTATACTACTCTATATACCATACACTGAAGTACAATATTTATAGTCCAATCAATTTATTTTATAATTGTATGGTAAAAATGAGAAAGCAAGCAATTCTTCAGTAATAGTGTGCTGTGATCATTTTGCATTTTTAGGTCTGATTTTGTAAGCAAGTAGTTTAAGTGAGGTAAAACTTGGGGGGTACACAAGACAAATCAGAATCGTGAAAGGGGTACAGTGGTCTGGAAAGGTTGAGAGCCACTGTCTTACACGTTCCTGCAACGAGTGGTACAAAAGGGAACAAAGAAAGGCAATATGGGAAGAGTCACAAAAGTCACAGAGATGTGGAACCCACCGTTCCTCTTGACCCCAACCTCAAAGCACGTGAAAGCCTCTTGCACCAAATCTATACCATAGGTTCTCCAAGAGTATTTGGGTGAGTAGGAAGTCATTTAGCAGCAAAGCTGGAAACAGCTACTGTGTAAACCATGCACCTTTCTGAAAAGGTGGTCATACACACAACTGAATGTCTGGGCCCACCGACTGGGGAAGGAAGGGAGGCAACTGCCATGGGACCTGGGTGATTTAAAAGGGCCCAGAGACCCCCAGCCACCGCCACAGGGTTCAGAGGCAACACCATGGGGGGGGAGAGGGACAGGAAGGGTCAGCCGCCTGCCCTCCCGACGCCTGCTCCGGGCCCTCAACCCAGCAGCCAGCCTTGGCTGGGGAAAGGAAAAGGTGGGGCCAGAGCCTCTCCTCTTCCAGAGACGCTGCCCTGAGGCTCTAGGGACAGTGGCCAAGCGAGCCGGAGTATGCCGGGGAGGGCTCAGAGTTGGCTCCTGTCCTGGGAAGCTGAGTCTGGGCAAGGCAGGGAACGGTGACAGCGGCAGCCCTCTCCCTGCCCAGGCTCAGCTTCTGGGGACAGGAGCAGACTCTGAGCATACCGGGGAGGGCTCCGGCTCGCTAGGCCACTGTCCCTAGAAAAGCTGAGCCTGGGCTGGGTGGCCTGCTGCTGCTGCAGCCAAGCACTCTCCCAAGCAACTGCTGTGCTGAGCCGGGCAGCATCTGGGAGTGGCTCCGGAGCCTGGCTACCAGAAGAGCAGCTGAACAGACAGAGAGAGCTGGGCTGGCGCAGCAAAAGGATAGAGCCCCCCCCCGCTCAGGTAACATGGGATGGGAAGGAGGGGAGGGGAGAGTACAGGGGCCCCAGGCTGGGAGGAGTCACATGGGGGGGGGAAGTCATGGGGGGGTCCACGCATCCCCCCCTTAGCTGGTGCCCCTCCCACTAGTCACCTCTGGCAAGGCTCCTAGGCGTGCATGGGGTGGTACCGGCAACAGTGAAGGCAGCCGGGTGGGCACATGGAAGTCCTGGCTGTGCCGGAAGAGCACACCCAGCAGTGCAGCCAGCAGCATCTTGCCGGGCAGGTTAGCGCAGCACCAAGCAAAATGTCAGGTGGACTGTGTCTGTGCGAGCTGGGGGCCCATTGACTGTTCTGTCCTGGGGCCTGGAATTGCTGTCAGTGGGCCTGTGAATGTCACTCTGGGAACCATTAACTTATTCCCCAGCTGCACCTCTCTGAGAAGAGAGGGGTATTGCACAAGTAGAGGAGAAAATAATTGGCATATCTTCTAAAAGAAGCCATGTTGGCAGGTGGAGGAGGGGAAGCAAGGTGCCACAATGGTAGTGCAATTTCCTTTCCTCAATAGATCCATGTGGGATTTGGAATCCATACCCACACCTCATGCACAGACCAGTTCTAAGAAGGATATTTGTCAGAAGCTCAAAGAGATGAGCTTTACAGGGTTTCTTTGTTCCTCCTTGGATTTTTCTTAGGGGGTATGATTTGACCTTATATTATGCACCATATTTTGATGTGCAAGCATCATTTATTTGATTTACACACATGCTTAAAGAAGAAACATCACCATGTGTAGCACAATAAGTTATCCCAATATAACAAGGCATTTCAGCTCTGAAGTGTGATTATAAAAATAAACCTTCCTATTCAACATCATAGCTTGAATATGCACAGAAAGCAACCTGTTTGAGAAAGTAAACATTTCTACTGCAGTTAATGCTGTAATGCCAGCACAGCAGTGAAGAACCAAGCTGAATTTTCTTCTGCCTTGCATATCACAAACCAAAATCATCAGCCGCATTCTAGCGGCAAAATCTTTCCTACTGGTAGTAAGAAGCAAAAAAAAACAAAACAGCTTGACTGTCAGTTCCCAGGTTGAGTTTACATACCTAGTAGTTAGAAAGACATTTTTTTAATTAGCCCTGATCTACACTACAAAGTAAAGTTGATGTAGGTCCATTTGCGTTGACCTAGTTATGCACATGTCTATGCTAAAATTGGTCTCCCATCAGAGTAAGTGGCCTGGTACAGCAATGCAGTAGAACCGCCTCTCCCTACTGAGGTTGACACAGTTTCAGCATAGACACTGCATTACTTGTGAAACTCTAACCGTCCTCCAGCATCTGTCTCACAATGCCCCTATCCCTGCAATAGCAAACACTCATTTCAAAGTTCTGAAATCCACTCCCAGTGATCGCAGACACTGGAAGCCTATCCAATCTTCAAAAACCTCTGTGTGTTTTTTTAAATGCCTCTTCTTGATTGCCCACCTTGGTCAACACACCTAGCAGCTTACCTTTGTTGTGTGCCCTCCCTAACCAACAAACAATGCCAGCTACACACACACACACACACACACACACACTTCTGCCTGGAATAGGAAAGTAATATTGGATCTCCTCAGATTGTGGGGAGCAGAAGCTGTGCACACACAGCTACAAACAAGCCACAGAAATGTTGACATCTATGAGAAGATTGCCCAGGGGATTCTGGCAAAGGGGTATGACAGGGATCAGCAGCAATGCTGCATGAAAACAAAGGAACTATGCCAGGCAGACCAGAAGGCAAGGGAAAACAAGAGATCTCATCCTGCCCTGGAGACCTGCTGCTTTTACAAACAAACTGCATGCCATACTTGGCGATGACTCCGTCAGTGCCCTACATACTACTGTGGCTATCTTAGAGGAGCCCAAGATAGAGAATCCTTTGAGGAGGAAGACACAGCGGGGGACTCCAACCATGCTGCAAACCGGGAACTGTTTGAAACGCCACAGGAGTCAGTCCTGGCTGACAAGTGCAGGTGAGCCTGATGATGAAGAGGAAGGAAGCCTGGGTAAGCATGTACATGCATTAATCTTAAAATGTGAATTTTGTTTTTCCCCTTTCCTTCAGACCTCATCTCTACTTCCCCTTTACTCTGCTTTTGTTCTCCATTTAAAAATGGCACTTGGCCCATTTGCAAGTTAAGACAGGTATTGATTTTTCATTCCTTTACTGGTATGTTGTTAGAAAAGGAAAAGCTAACGTTCTAAAAAGGGTTGTGTAGCAGTCCAGTTTCACAAGCCACATTAGATCAGTATCCTGTGCTTCGACAAAGGTAGGACAGACAGAATTGGCATCTGCATTTCCTTTCTGTGGCTCATTGTGGTAGGAGAGGGGAAGCAGGAGACCATCTGCATGACTTCTCTGCCTATCAGAATTGGGATGTCTCTTTTATCCTCTTGAGAGATCTCAATGAAACTTTCACAGAAATACTCCACAATCCTCTCCCAAAGATTTCTAGAAATGGCAGCCTGGTTTCTTCCACCACAATAGCACCACAGCACTAAACAAGCTAGCAGGATACAGGCTGGAGTGGTTTCAGGACACTTGTAGCAGCTGGGTTCTCTGTGCCTCTGTCACCATCAGGAGTGAGACAGCAGCCCTCCCTCCATCCCCCAAATCACTGCCTGTTAAAATATTGCAAATATATTCACTGCCACTTCACAATACCTGTACCCAGGGAGAGGGGCCAAACTGTACAGTTACATGCAGGGGTGCTGGAACAATTTTTATAGTGGGGGTGCTGATGATGGAAACCGTGTATGGGGTGTTTGTTATTACTACTTCAAGCCAGGAGGTGTGGCAGCTACCTACAACCGAGCACTTCCCTTCCTCCCAGCCAGGTCAGACTCGCCACGGTTTGAGCTAGAGAGCGGTGCTGTAGCTAGGGGCCCCAAAGTTAAAATGTCAAAAAGCATTTCTTATTAAGGATATTTGTAGGAATAATACAAGGGAGTTTGAGACTTAGCTTTCCCTTTCCATTGTGATTATAAATCTAATGGCATCTCTCTCTCTCTTTTTTTTTTTTTTAAATCAGCAGCTTCTGGCGTGGATGCATTGAGGCGTCCCACCTAGGGGCGCTGGAACAGTGAAAAGTGGATGAGTCTGGCTCATCCATTTTTCATCACAGGCCCGGCCCCTGGCCCCTCCTCTTCTGCCTGATCACCCCCCCAGTCAGGTCGGAAGCTGGAGCCTGGCCCAGATAAGAGCTGACCAGGAAGCCCAGGCAGATGTGGGGAACCATGGACCTTCTACCTAGGGTTGCCAACTTTCTAACAGCACAAAACCGAACACCCCTTCCCTGCCCCTTCCTCACCCCTTCTCTGAGGCCCTGCCCCTGCTCGCTCCTGTGATGTGTTCAGTTACAGAGACCCCCCTTGAGGCTGTCACCTGATGTGCTGGAATTACCTCTGAGCCCATTTTCCCTGATGGCTTGGGACTCCAGAACCCTGCCTTGTTGAGCCAGACACACTAGTCTGCTGCAACACAAATCTAGGTCTGAACCACACCCCCAAAGCGGCAGGCTTTAACCAAAAACTGCTCAGCAGGTCACTTATCTCCAGCACCCAGCTCCCAATGGGATCCAAACCCCAAATAAATCTGTTTTACTCTGTATAAAGCTTATACAGGGTAAACACAAACTGACCACCCTCTATAACACTGATAGAGAGATAGGCACAGCTGTTTGCTCCCCCAGGTATTAATCACTTACTCAGGGTTAATAAAAATCACTGTTTATTAATTAAGTATAAAAAATAGGATTTAAGTGGTTTTAAGTAATAACAGACAGAACAAGTTTCAGAGTAGCAGCCAAGTTACCAAGCAAAATAAAACAAAACATACAAGTCTAAGCCTAATACAGGTAAATCTCACCCTCAGAGATGTTCCAATAAGCTTCTTTCACAGACTAGACTCCTCCTTAGTCTGGGCCCAATCCTTTCCCCTGGTGCTGTTCTTGTTAGTTACAGCTCAGGTGGTAACTAGAGGATTTCTCATGACTGGCAACCCTCTTTGTTCTGTTCCACCCCCTTTCATATCTTTGGCACAAGGCGGGAATCCTGTCTCTCTCTGGGCATAACGGGTTTGCTCAAGCAACAAACCCAAGTGTTTTAGACCATTATTGACCTACAGGTCCAAAGAACCTAGACTCAGCAGCCTTTGCAGTCCTAGGAGAACTCCAAGTTTGCTGCCTTCTACAGCTGCTTTCCCCGCCACATACACACACTACACGTAGCACCACAATATACATTTTTACCCCTAGCACTCCATGCCAAGGGGCAAAAAGTGACGTATACTAACCTGTAAAACCACAGATTGACGGGTATGTATGTAGCCACAGTGGACTGCACTGAGCTACTGTTTACAAACATTGACATACATGTTTACTGTTTACTTCCACTTCAATTTGGGATTGTAAACTGTGGTTCATCCTCAGTTTGTATGTGTTTGTTTGCACCCTAATTTTGTTAACAGCTGATGTGCACACAATAAAGCTCTATTTTTGTAGAGTCAGAGTATCTCTATTAGTTCACACCAAGCATTGTAGAACATATAGCAGGAGGCAAAGAATCAACCACATTTGTAAATGTACACCAAGTATTACAGAATTCATAGAAACATACTGAATATTATAAAATACACAAGACAAACTCTGCTTCATGAAAATCAACAGAGAACGCTACTGTTGCTGTTAAAATGCTCCTTTAAAGCCTCCCTTAGTCACATAGCTCCATGGTTGGCCCTTCTAATAGCCCTTGTCCCTGGCTGTTCAGATTCAGCAGACAGGAGCCAGTAAATTTCTCCCCTCCATTCTGGTAGCAGCTTTTCCCTATTCACTTCACAGATACTATGTAGGACACAACAAGCAGCTATAACCACTGGGATGTTTTCCCTTGATGAGATTCAATCTAGTCAGTTAACACTAGGGTGACCAGATAGCAAGTGTGAAAAAATCAGGACAGGGGGTGAGGGGTAATTGGCACCTATATAAGACAAAGCCCCAAATATTGGGACTGTCCCTATAAAATCAGGACACCTGGTCACCCTAGTTAACACAACCAGCACCCCTTCAATCTACCAAAAGCACATGCAACAGGTATTCTGTACCTGCTGAGCCAATAGTTGAATCTTTCCGGCCAGCAAATAACTGTGTGCCAGGGGAGCAAAAGGTAGGCTGAGTCTCCCAGAATATCTCGGGACATTTCAACATCTTCAATGTCAATGCACAAGTCGGAGAAGAGTGTCCCTTTTTGCAGCTTTTTAAAAAAGTCCTGTGTTTTTAAAGACGCAGTCAACATACACCTTCCCTGCCCAGCCCACATTAATATCAGTGAAGCATCCTGGTGATCCACTAGTATTTGCATAATCATAGCAAAGTAGCCCTTTCTGTTGATGTACTCTGTGGCAAGGTGGGCCAATGCCAAAATAGGGATATGTGTGCTGTCTGTCACTCTACTGCAGTTTAGGAAACCCACTGCTACAAATCTATCCACTATGTCCTGCATATAACCAAAAGTCACAGAAGCAGAAGATGACAATGGCCCCCACAGTGGATTTTCCAACTTCAAAATGACTGCCCACTGACCAACAGGAATTTGGTGTTACAAGTTTCCAGAGCGTGATCCCAACTTGCTTTTCCACAGTCAATGACACTCATTTTGGTGTCCCTGCTCTGGAGGACTGGGGTAAACTTGGCACACAAATCCAGGAACGTGGCCTTTTGCATCCAAAAGTTCTGCAGCCAATGGTAGTCATCCCAAACCTGCATTACAATCTGATCCCACGACCAATCAGTGCTCATTCCTCAGGCCCCAAAATGGTGCTGCACTGTGAGGAGCTGCTCCATGAATGCCAGGAGCAACCTGGCATTGTTTTTCACTATGACCATCAGCATCACCCATCTCTGCATCACAATTCAAATTGTAGCAGTACACCCTCGGATGTGCAAACAATGGAGAACTGTGCATTGCTAATACAAGGATGTACCAGAGAATTGTGCTTAGGCTCTGCAATCTCAGTACTTCTGTCACAGAGATGGCGGACACCGAAATGACCCCCACGAGATAGTGGGGGTTTTAAAAAATGGCATCAAGTTTATGGGATTTGCAGAATATTATGGGATGTGCAAAGTAGCATGTTGGGAACTTAACCCCTACTTTTCACAAGTCTGTTGGTGACTCACTACTGTCCCACAAAGCACTGCAAAAAAGTGTCCCAAAAGGCATTGCTCCATACTGCGGTGAGGGGCATAGTAGGATACCTCTGCAGGGTGTACCACACTTTCCATCAATGTCACATTGATGCATGCACATGCCCAAACAATATACAAACTTCAGCGGCTGTATGCTGATTTAATTTGCATCGACTGAATTTTGTAGCGTAGACATGGCCTCAAACTGAGCAAGTCTTATATGCTCACAATGAAACCCAGAACTATAATACGTGAGACCAAACGAAAAGTACACACTAGAGATGTTGATACCTCTCTATAATGATTTCCTCTAAAGCCATTATCCTCTTAAATATGCATGCATTTAAAACTATGCCCTAAAGTCTGCCTAGGAAAAAAATATATAGTTCCATTTGCAACAGTTATTCATTTTTAATACTTAAGTTGTTGCATCCTAATATAAAAACCAAAAAGTTTAGTTATTTTATTAGTTTCTGTGTTGCTTCAAGGTACACACACTAGTTCTAGAACACGGAAATGCGACATTTCGGTTTAAAATTCAGATCCCGACCCATCTCCCAGTACAGCCCTTCAAAAGTACAGCTAAAAACATGCAAGTTTGCTCTGAATTCATGCAAAACATGAAATATTATATGCTGTCACTGAAACTTCTGAGAGAATCAAAGCAGGTCCAGAGCACATAGCAATTAACACATCAGTAGCAAGCCTAATTTTCTAACACTCCCACCATGGCTTAAATTTGAAGATAGAACCCTGCATCTTATTGGGGCTTTTCAATTGCATTAAATTAATTGAGTTAACATGATTAAAAACATATACCACCTCTTGGTTATAGCTGTACTAGTATTTTTACCTAGATATGCTACAAACGTTTATGTCCTGGAACAAATGTTTGAGGAATGTCCGCTTTAGACCAGCATTTTTCAAACTTCACTGCACTGCAACCCCCTTCTGACAACAAAAATTACTACATGACCCCAGAAAGGGGGACCGAAGCCTGAGCCCGCCCCACTCCCGCCATCCCAGGCAGGGGGGCCAAAGCCAAATCCCAAGTGCTTCAGCCCGGGCAGCAGGGAGTGGGGGCTGTAAACTCAGCAAGGCCACCCAGGGCTGAAGCCGAAGCCTGAGCCCCACCATTCAGTCTAACCCCAGCCCTGACGACTCTATTAAAACAGGGTCCCGACCTGCAGTTTGAGAACCCCTGCTGTATACAATAGCTGTGTTAACTGTCAGAAGATGCCAGCTTCTCTACTCTATTTTCAGTAATACCAGCTGGAAGGATCAGTGTTTCTGAGTGCAGCTGGGTTTGATTCTGGAATAGTCCCAAGTCTTTACATTGTGCTGATTTGATTTCTAAACTTACAGTCTTCCCTGCATGGATGCTGCTGGAACAAACTAAAAAGTACTTATTTCACATTTGAAATAGTCCTGTTTGAAGAGGACTATGTTTGAACATGAACTAGGTAACTTTTAGTTCACACCAGTGTCACACAGGGCAGTCAGAGCGCAAGAGCCATAATAAGATTATCCTGGGATGAACACCAAGCCAAATGATTAGAGGTGCACATTAAATATCAGAGTATGCAGCTCAAATAAGGGGTAGCCTATATTCCACAACACCAATCAGAGCTGAAAAAAGATCATGCTATAAGACTTTCTGTGAGAATGGCTGAGGTAGTGTTTGTAGTGTAATAGTACAAGATATTCAAAGGTAAGAGCAGCAATATTTGTACAAATAAATCAAACATTTTAAGAGTTGTGTTGTACATTGAAAAGACCTCAATACTTCTCAAGTGAATAGCTTCAAAAGTTTAGCTTCCAAGGGAACAAAAAGTTAGCAAACCTGAACACTCAGGGGCATAATTAGCCTTTCCTTTGAAAGGAAAAAGCAGATACAGAATTTTAAAATTCAAATTTGGTGTGACAGACTCCTATAGAAAGGCTTGATGGCATTTTAAAAAAAAAAAAACAAATACAACCCACCGTTTTATTTTTCATAATTTGTAATTTAGCCAGGACCAAGATACAGATGCAGTGAAATCCAAAGCAGAAAATTCAGAATGTAAATAGCAAACACATAAAAGAAAAGCTATCATCAGCTTCCAAAGTCAAATCAAATTATAAACTCCCTTCTTTTTTCCATACACATCTCATCAATTTCTTTTGCTCAATAAATAGATTTAAAAAAAGCCAATAGTAGAAAATGGTTGAGCAAATCTATCCAGAAAAAGGAATGGAAAAAAATGGAAAAAGGCGTCTTAGGGTTCTGGCAACTGTGCATTGCAACCACATTCTCCACCACAGCAATGTATCAAAGGGATTGTTTTCCTTTGCAACCACTTGTACTTTGAGAGACAGACTTCAAAACTTCAGGCTCTTTCACTTTCCTCTCCTCCAGCCTTTCTCTGACCTCTACATACATGAAGCCCAACTAGCAAAGGACAAAAAAAAACAGCACATTACAGAATTAATCCCAGAAATCAGTTCCAAGCAGGCAGACCCTTGCACCTGTACACAGCTCTACTGAAGTTTATGGGACATTATGTAGAAAAATGGAATAATCTGCACAAATCCAACTGAGGGATCAGAGCCTACATCAGAAATGTTATCACCTTCCAATCCATATTTTTTCCCCACTTGTTTTACAAGTGTTATTGTAGAAAATACATTAACATCACAAGATTATAATCCAAAAAGAGCACAGAATTCTATCAAAATTTTGCAGAAATACTGAACTGATGACATAACAATATTGTTCTATTGCTTTGGCTGAGCAAACCGGTCAATTGAGAGGTGAAATAATGTCAATTGATCAACTATTATTTGACCACAGTCAAATATCAAACATTTCAGCAAGAACCTCCTGATGCACACAATGTCATGATTGTATCATGTATACTTCTATTTTTCAGAACTTAATTTTATTGTGTTTTGCATTTTCAGAATTAAAATAATTCAGTTAAGAAACTTGTTTTTTGTAAGTAGGTATAAATAAGGCTAAGCCTATGGGAAACTATAAAGTCTTATTCTTTTTTGTTACTGTTCCAATAAAATCAGTTCTTTAAGATACATGGACCATTTTTGACATTTGACAATATTTTAATCATTATTTATCTGGTCATCTGACCAATTATTTATGGACCAGTCAAATGCCCAATCTTATATTGTATACTACTACTAGGTAAGAAACACAATTTTGATATCTCCCTCTCTCTCCAAAAGCTGGAAATACTGTAGAGGCATCATCCTCAAATCCTCAGCAAGTGAGGCCCCAGTCCTGCAAACAGCTCCACTTGGGTACATGAATCACTTAAGTTAAATGGACACTCCGTGGACACAAAGGAATGGAGCACTGTGCAGGATTGGGGTCTTGCACTGGTCAACAGCAACCAACTAGGTAAAGAGCAGCACTGCTGGCTGCTGAAGAAGTCCATTCTGGCTCAGCTGGGAGGAAGATGGCTATGATTTGGAAACTTAAAGGGGCAAAATACATCAGAAATCTAGTATTTTGTAATTGTTCAAAATAGTTTCAGGAACAAACATCTGCTCCCAAATTCCCCTGTCTGTAGGGACCTATCAAATTCATGGCCATGAAATACCATGAAATCTGGTCTCTCCCCATGAAATCTGGTCTTTTGTGTGCTTTTACCCTATACTATACAGATCTCACAATGGGAGAACACTGTTTCTCAAATTGGGTGTCCTGACTCAAAAGGGCACTGCAGGGGGAGGGGGGGGGTCACCACATTATTTTAGAGAGGTTGCACTATTGCCATCCTTACTTCTGCACTGCCTTCAGAGCTGGGTGGCTGGACAGCAGTGGCTGTTGGCTGTGCTCCCAGTTCTGAGGGCACCACCCCACCAGCAGCAGCGCAGAAGTAAGGTTTACAATACTATACAAATGCCACCCTTATTTCTGCGCTGCTACCTTCAGAGCTCGACAGTCAGAGAGTGGCAGCTGCTGAGGGCCCAGCTACGCAGGCAGTAGCGCAGCAGTAAGGGTGTCAATACCATACCATGCCATCCTTATGTCTGCGCTGCTGCTGGCAGTGGCTCTGCCTTCAGAGCTGTTCTCCCGGCCAGCTGCCCCTGCTCTCCAGCTCTGAAGGCAGAGTTGCCACCAGCAGCTGCGCAGAAGTCATGGAGCAGTACCACAACCCCCCCCCCCACACACACACACAATAACCTTGTGACCCCCTCCCCCAAAACTCCTTTTTGGTTTAGGACCCCTATAGTTACAACACCCTGAAATTTCAGATTTAAATAGCTGAAATCATGAAATTTAAACTTTTTTAAATCCTCTGACTGCAAAATTGACCAAAATGGACCGCGAATTTGGTAGGGCCCTACTTATCTGTTTTAGGGGTTTTACGGTCACACTTGCTTATTTTTAAGTGTTTTCCTGCTCTTTGTTGCTGGGTGAGAGATCCATGCAAATAAGGGAAACCAAACAGAGGGAAAACATGAAAAAGACTAGAGTGCTGCCAAACGCACAAAGTTATAGAAATCATAGGCATTGATCCTGGAAGCTCTTCCATGCTGGCAGATCTTTGTGCCAGTGCAGAGCCCCATTAAAGATAATGGGCATCCACATGGACACAACAATGTACACCTGTGGAGCATGTTGCAGGGCCTGGACCTTAAGTGTCACCTGCAACAACGATTGAGAGAAGAAAAGTCACACGTTAGTATTATTTTTAACATTCTGTCAAACATTTTTTACAGTGTTCCTTTAAGAGTAGGGCAACACGGGAAATACCTTATCAGGACAGACCAATCAATTGGTCCACATTCTCAGGCATTTTAGCTCTATAAATTATTGTACTCTATGTTTCAGTCTGGAAAGAGGTGGGGATGTGGCTTACACACAGAAAGAAATGTGGAAACAGTCTACTATGGGATGTGATTAACTTGTTTAGCAATAATAATAATAATAATAATAATAAATCTGTATTACAACAACAAACAGAAAACAGCTCCCAAAGGGAGAAAACTGATTAACTGATGCAATAATCTCTTGTGTAATTTAACAAATAGTGGTATAAATGCTCTAGATGTACGAATTACATGTATAGGGTGAAAATAATCTCTGAAATAAATTAGTATTTTCTTTCTCCAGTACTAGCTATTTTGCAGGAGAATAGTCAGTACTCGATGTCTCCTCTATCAGAGAAGTTTGTGGCTAAGGCTGTGCAAGTTACACTGCTAAAGCAGGGGGATTGCATTAGAAGAGGGAAACCTTTCTTCCCTTCAACCAAAAAGATAAAGGCGCTTAAGAGGGAATTATTTCCAATGACCTATATAATGTCATCAACCCGCCGGTTGCTATTCGTAGAGGAGATCTAACTTCCTAGTGAGATAGAGTCAATGGCATAGCCCTTCCTGGGGGAAGCTAGAGAGTCGGTCCAATCGATTGGGAAATGGGACAATTATTAGCACTGAGCTCGAACAAAAGGCAGTAGAAAAACGTCCTCATGTTTCACCAGCCCGGGCTCCGTCCCTGCCCCCGGCATCGTGCACCCCAAGCGGGGGCGGACCGAGTTTGCTGACTGAAGGAGGCCGGTTTTGTTCGGCAGGGCAGGGGCTGGGCTGAGGCATCGCTCCTGTTGCCACACACAAGGTCAAAGCAGCACCGGCGCGGCCCTCCCTCCGCGCGTTGCACACGCCGCCCCAGCAGCCCCGGGCGCAGGTGACGAGCTCGCGAGCCCCGCGGCAGCGCTGGGGGCCCCCTGCGCGCAAGGGGGAGCGGGCCCGCGCTCTGGTTTAGGAGCTGCGCATCCCATTTCCGCCAGCGCGCGCGGACTAGAGCGCAGCGCCGCCTCCCTTCCCAGCTCGCGGCGGCGGAGCCCGGCCCGCGCCCTGCCCCGGGGACCCATCACAACACTCCTCGGGCCAAGTCCGGCCCCGCGCATCCCCCCGGCCCTCCCTGCCGCGCTGTGCACGGGGCCGCATCGGGCCAGCGCAGCCCCGGAGACCAGACACCCACCCCCACACGTGGGCGCCGCTCGCCAAAGTGCGTAAAGCGCCTACCTGGCTGGGGCCCCCTCGCCGCTGTGACTGGGGCCGGAGAAATCCCGGGAGCGGCCCCGGCTCGGCTCGGCAGCCGCAGGAGGAAGGGGAGATGCAGGCGGCTCAGCTGGCGCCGCGGGAGGAGCAGGAGGAGGCAGCTCCCAAGAGCAGCAGGTAAATCCCTCCTGGTTGTTAAGCAATAATCCTCCGGCGCCGGGGAGGAGCCGGCGGGGAGGGGTGGCCGCCGTCCCCTGCAGCCCCCGGGGCTTTGTTACCCCTGGGCTGGCACCTCCAACTCAGGGGGGCTCGGAGCCTTTCAATAGCCCCCACAGCAACTTGGGAACAACAATAGTTTGTGTAACTAGGAGGCCGGGGCCGAGTGCGTGACTCACCGCGAGCCCCAGACTCCCAACAGCGGGAGGAGGAGCTGGAGCCGGGGCTGCGGTGGAAGTTGTCCTACCACAACGTCCCCACCTTCTTCTGCTGCTGCGCCGCCTTCAGGCTGCCCTCGTGCAAGCCTGCCACCCTAGCATAAAAAAAATGGGCGGGTGCCGTGCCTGCTCCAGGTGTTTACTAATTGCATGGGCTCATTGAAGCGCACGGGGGAAGTTGCCGCTGAAAGAGTTTGTGGAGCTAGAAGGATGATGCTTCAATTTCAAGTGGGACCTAGGGTGAATTCTTATAAGTTTAGATCGGGGTTGGCAACCTTTCAGAAGTGGTGTGCTGAGTCTTCATTTATTCACTGGTTTCAGAGTACCAGCCGTGTTAGTCTGTATCCGCAAAAAGAACGAGGAATACTTGTGGCACCTTAGAGACTAACAAATGTATTTGAGCATAAGCTTTCGTGGGCTACAGCAGCCGAAGAAATGGGCGGTAGCCCACGAAAGCTTATGTTCAAATAAATTTGTTAGTCTCTAAGGCCTGGTCTACACTAGGGTGGGGGGTCAAACTAAGGTACGCGACTTCAGCTACGCAAATAGCGTAGCTGAAGTCGAACTACCTTAGTTCGAACTTCTTACCTGTCCAGATGCAGCGGGATCGAAGTCTGCGGCTCCCCCGTCGACTCCGCCACCGCCATTCGCGGTGGTGGAGTTCCGGAGTTGACAGGAGCGCGTTCGGAGTTCGAACTATCGAGTCTAGATTAGAAGTGATAGTTCGAACTCCGAGAAGTCAAACGCTATGCGTCGACCCGGCAGGTAAGTATAGACCTACCCTAAGGTGCCACAAGTACTCCTGTTCCATTTAGTCACTGTCATTAATTTAAGGTTTCACGTGCCAGTAATACATTTTAACGTTTTTAGGTCTCTTTCTATAAGTCTATAATATATATCTAAACTATTGTTGTATCTAAAGTAAATAAGGTTTTTAAAATGTTTAAGAAGCTTCATTTAAAATTAAATTAAAATGCAGAGCCCCCTGCACTGGTGGCCGGGACCCTGGCAGTGTGAGTGCCACTGAAAATCAGCTCGTGTGCCGCAGGTTGCTACCGCTGGTTTAGATCATAATTCATCATAAATCCATCTACCCTAGTTCTTTTCCATACCTTGGTTTTTTTAATTGTATATCAGAACCTATCTTTCTCTTATTCTTCTGAGTGAATGAAAACCAAATATTGACCTTGATATTGCATTAATTCTGTACATATGAAGCCAGTTGTCAGCAAAATTATTTATTGTATTATTCTCTGCAGCTTAAACCATTATCTCAAGTATTGGAGTGCAACTGAAAGCACATGCTTTATACAAGAGTGGAAACAAATTTAAAAATTTTATTAAAGTTAATGTTTAAAATTAAATAGACACAAGTGAAAAGGGAAGATACTGTGCATCTGGGGTCAGGCTTGAGTTATGAGGGATTACAGGTATCGGTTGCAAGGGTGAAGAGATACATAGATATCACATAACCGGCATAAACCCAGATTGGGATGCAAGAGTTTTTAAAGTGACAGTGGATAAGTGGGCTTGCGTACACCACCCATGGAACGTATAAGGAGTCCAAGTCAGTATCGTAGCGAATGAGTACATAGGTGGGGTGCGTCCCTTGGTTCGTCAGAGAAGGAAGTGGGTTATTTCCCTGGTCGGCAGTCTCAATTACTCAGTGTGGGTGGTATTGATTGTATCCTGTGATATGTTCCATATAAATGTCTCTGGACCACCTGATGGTGGCGGACACCATGAGCTGTCTCATGAGCCGGGTGTAGCGTTGACCGACTCCGCACACTCTCAGAACCGGCTCGTTGCGGGGGTTCCACGAGCCCAGGGCTCCCACGATCAGGGTGTATCTGGACCTCGTAGCTCTGGGCTCTCAGGATCTCAGCCAGAGGGGTGTACTTTGGTGCCTTCCGGGCTCGGGCCGGTGGAAGGCCAGTGACCTGTTTTCACAGAGCACCATGACATCTACCATGAGGACCTTCTTCTTTTCTGCGTCCGTCATGACGATGTCGGGTCGCAGTCTGCTGTCTGTCCCAGGGATGGCCGAGTCGAGGGTGATCTTCCCCAGGGATGGTGAGATGGCTTTCACCAGCCATCAGGACATGGGGCAGGGTCTCATTTGTGTAGTCACACTTCCGGCAGCGCTTGTCCCAGTTGCCGTGGTAGATGGCTCCGTTGGGAATGCAGTTGAGTCAGGCCCTGTGAACGAACCACCAGTTGGCAAACCTGGTGAAGCTGGCACCTCAAACACCTTGCCCTGGTCCGGTGACCCCATAGTCGTCATACCCCACTTAAGTGATGCAACAATCCACAATATTTGTCAGTAACAGAACAAACACGAGATCTCATCCTGCAGCCAGAATTCCCAGGAGTAGCTTAGTCATGTGAGTAGTCTTGTGGTGGTCTCTGCAAGTAAGGGCTTCAGAATAAGACCTATTAATTAACAGGGTAATGAGGTTTCACTGTAATTGTAGGAAAGAACACATTTTGGGGTAGGGGGAAATTAAGGCATAATAATTAGGTATGTATATTATAAATAATATCTACATTTGATAAGATGGGGGAAAACAGGTAATCATTTGTGGTGGGAGACACTAGCTGATGTTACATATAATGCTACAAATGCTTTTTTCTTAGCCTGAGGAAGCTGTTAAATCATAGAATGTTTGTACTTTTAGTTGTGTGATGCTGTTTGTCTGTGGAGAGCTGTGACAAGTAGCAATCAATGGTGTTTGCTCTCTACCTAGAGCAAACTAGATTCAGTTCTTGATGCAGAGTTCACTGGGAACTAGACACTGGTGTTTTAACTGAGATTCTTGAAAGAGAGAGCCTATGTAATGGTTGACAAGATCTCTATTTAAAGACAAATCTGTATAGTATAATATAGAAAAATAGCACGAAGAAAATACCCAGACTCCATGTCACTGATTTCTCTTCCAAGAGGCAACTAATGTGGCAGGCCCAGGACAATTGCTAACACTCAGCAGAGGGGTGACAGTATTAATGACCATTATAAATCTGAAAGAGACATTAGTCTAAGGTACTTATGTCTCAGTGAGAGAGAATTCCACCCCAAATACCTTAATATAACAGTGACAGACTACCTTCATGAGTAGTTGCCATATTTATTACACATATTACATTTTTTCCAGAAGCTGGGATTGGGTGACAGGGCATGGATCATTTGATGATAACGTGTCTGTTCATTCCCTTTGGGGCTCCTACCATTGGCCACTGTCAGAGGATAGGATACTGGGCTTGATGGACCTTTGGTCTGACCCAATATGGCCGTTCTTATGTTCTTCTTTTTCCTTTAAAAAAAATATGGCTTTAGCTGTATGAATTAGAACATCAGGATAGTGATTCCAAACCTGTGAATATAGCTTTAGCATAGATCAAAATGGGAAGAGAAGATTAAGGTAAAAACTCATTCAAATAAAAGTGCTATGTAACTAAATAAAAAGAATAAATTCAGCAAATTCCGTGAATATGGGAAGTATCCTTCCTAAAAGATCTATGCAATGAAAGATTAATTTATTCATTTAGACTTATTGCATCTATCCATAACTTCTAGATCCTTACAAAGTGTTTTAAAACCACATATATGAAATCAGTATGACAAAAAGATAGTTAAAAGGATCTCACTCCAAAAACCTTCCCCAGCCCTAAATAAAACAATTGCCCCAAAATCCCAGACCTCCACAGAACATATACACCTGCAATGTATAAAAAATTTCCTTCAAGCAAATTTTCTCTGCCACTTCCATATCTACCCCAGTCAGACCGCCTCACGTGAAAAAGACTGGGTGTATGCCCTGAAGGTTCACCAAATACAGGCTCAAATGAAACAAGGAAGGAAGCAAATTCCAGAGACCAGAACTCCTCACTAAGAATATCCTGCTGCTGTCTCCTTTTTAGACTTGGAATGGGTATTAGTTCAAGTACATCAAATACTTGCAAATGTCCTGCAAAAAGAGACTCTCAAATAGGCCAGACCATTTAGGTCATCACAGGATAGAACCAGTAACTTCAACTATACCCCAAAATGAACTGTCAGCTAGGGCATGTCACAATGCTCAGGTGTAATATTTTGTGTGAAACATCACTTCATAAACAGGCCTGTGATTTCTGTACTAGCTGCCATTTCCAGATGTTTTAAGATATAGCCCCATTACAATAATCCAAGGAAGATTATTACAATAAGATCTGTATCTTGGGGGAGGAAAAAAAGACACAACCTCCTCCTAAGTGCAAATGATAAAATGTGCTCTTAGGAACAGCTGCCATCTGAGTAATCAAGAACAGCTAGGGATCCAACAAACCCCCCAGGCTGTGAACCTTTGAAACAGTGGGCATACCCTCTCAACTAAGGATGCTAATATCCCAATTCTTCCACTTGCTTCTCCCATCCCTATAAGCATTTTTCCTGTCATTCCTGCACAGTAGCGGGAATCCCTGGGTAACTTAAGCCTGGTCTATAGTACAAAGGTAGGCCTATATAAGCTGCCCAGTGCATGTGTCTACACTGAAACTTGTCTTCCACCGATGTGAGCTCCCCATTACGCCAACATACTAATACCACTTCCCCAAGAACTGTTGAGCTATGGTTGATGTATTGTGGTTGACGCAGCACGAATGTAGACACTGCATTACCTATGTCGACCCTAATAGTCCTCCAGCAGCTTTCCCACAATACCCAACACTGACCGCTTTGGTCACAGTTGTGAACTCCACTGCCCAAGGGTCATGGAGACTGGAAGCTCTCCCTACCTTCCCCTTAAGCCCTGCATGTTTTTGAAATGCCTTTTAGTGATTGTCCATTTTGGTGAGCACACTTAGCAGCTCTCCACTGTTGCATGCAACTGCCCAGCTGACTATGCTGGCTACATGCTTGGGCCTGTGGAGAGAAGAGGCTGTGAAGGCACAACCTCGGATCGCCCACAGAAACATGGACATCTACGATTAAATTGAATGGTGGATGCAGGGATCATCAGCAGTGCTGCATGAAAGTGAAGGAACAGCAGCAGGCATATCAGAAGGCCAGGGAAGCCAACAGTCAATCCAGTGCCAAGCTGCAGACCTGGCACTTTCACAAAAAGATGCATGCCATACTTGGCGGAGATCCCACCACCACTTCACACAGCGAGGAGAAGGTGGAGGAGGAAGAGGCGAGGATGGGGGATGTGACCAAGGGATCCAACTGTGGGGTGAGTAGGGACCTGTTTGAGACTCCACCACAATCCAGTCAGTTGAGCATGTGCAAACCTGATGCAGAGGAAGGAATCTCGGGTATGTATGTAAGTTTATTTCCCATTAAAGTGATGGTGTCCTCAACTTAGCAGGACACAGCTATTGACTTTTCATTAATCTACTCATACCTGTAAAGTTTGGGGTGGTGTGGTGGGGAAGGGGATATAGACTAGTTTGTTTATGTACACAAGGATGATCTCAATGAAACTTTCATGAAAGTACTCTGCAATCCTTTCCAAAAGGTTTTTAGGGATGGCAGCCTTATTTCTTCCTCTAGGAGACTTTCCCACTCCAGTAAGTGATAACTTTGGCAGGTACTATTGCGGTAAACAAGCTAGTAGCATATGGGCCTGGGCAACTTCAACTGCGTGCCTTTGTTATCCTCAGAAGTGAGATATCAGCTAAAATCACCACCATCTGTTGAAAATGGTGCCAATATTCAGTGCCATTGCCTTATACTCCTGGTTTCATGCAACTGAGCATTTCTCTCCTCATTTCCCTTGCCCCTGGCAAGGCATACTCTCTGTGGCTGGTGCTGTGAGTCGCACCATGCACAAGTGTCAATGTCCTGTTTAAAACTTTAGGGGAGGAAGGGAGCTGTGAATCTTGACTTTCATTTTCTGTTGTGCCTATACTGACAATGCTAACTTTGTGTTTTATTTGTAGCTGCTGCTGTTGAGGCCGTGAGGGGTTCCCCCTCCATACCCGTGGAATGCCTGAGCCAGATAAGGAAGAGAAATAAGAGATTCAGGATGACATGTTCAGCAAGATCCTGCAAGCCAGTGCTGTATCAGACCCTGAACAGAGGACCTGGAGAATTAATATTGCACTGTATGGAGAAAGGCCCAGATGCCAGAGAGGGAGATGCACCAGGATATAATGGGATTTCTCTGGCAGCAAACACAGATGCTGTAGAGTCCTGTGGACCTATGGGTTCAATAATCCTGGACTCACCTCCCTTTGGTGAACTCCAGTACATGGAGAATTCCACTATAGCACACTCCACCCCCCAATAACCACTGCACAACATTCCACAGAGTATCAGGAGTCACGTTCCTACCCCTACCAGTCCACAGTAGGAGATATTAAGGACAACTACAGCTTCACCTATGAGAGCCATGGTAGCTGTATGTGTAGCTAAAATGGACATGAAGGTTCATTCTTCAAGCTCTGTTCCATACATTTATTAAGGTTTTAATGTGTTTGCTTTTAACTTGCACAAAATTTTTTGAAGTGTTTTCATAACTCAATAAAACAGTATTGTTTGGAAAATAATTCACCTTTATTAGTTCCCAACATATGCTGCAGAATGCCTGGTGGAAGTGAAAGCATCCACTTACTTGTTATTGTATGATATGACACAACTCATAGGATCAGTGACAAACACAGTGTAATAATTATAAGTGTATAGCAAGCCCCACAAAAGTAATAGGTGCAGTGACAGTGTTATATTCATAAATGCACACAAAGCACCACACACTTCCTAAGAGCCCCCAAGCTTCAGGGCCAGGTGGGGAACAGTACACCACGGTGCATTACTGTGGATCACTGTTAAAGTGCTTTTTCAAAGCTGCCCTGAGCCCTAAAGCTCTGTTTTGAGCTCTTCTGATAGCTCTTGTGGCTGGCTGTTTAAACTCAGCAGACAGCTTCTCCACCTCCACCCCAGGAGCAACTTTTCCCCCTTTTCCTTCACAGATATTATGCAGGACACAATAGGCACCTCTAACCATTGGTATATTTTTCTCACTGAGATCCAATCTTGTGAGTAAGGAACACCTGCACCCATTCAATCTAGCAATAGCACATTCAACTGTCATTCTGCAGCTGCTGAGCCAGTAGCTGAATCTTTCTTTGGTGCTGTCAAAGTGGCTGATGTATGGCTTCATGAGCCAGGGGAGTAAGTAATAGTCTGGGTCCCCCAGGAGCACTACTGGCATTTCAACACTGCTAATGGTAATCTGCTAGTCGGAAAAGAAACTCCTTGTTTGTAGCTTTCTAAACAGTTCTTTGTTCTTAAAGCTATGAGCGTCACGTACCTTTCCTGACCAGCTAACATTGATATCAGTGAAGCATCCCCAGTGATCCACCAGCGCTTGCATAACTAGAAAACTAGCGCTTTCTGTTGATGTACTCTGGGGCAAGGTGGTATGGTGCCAAAATAGGAATATGTATGCCAGCTATTGCTCCACAGCAATTTGAGTACCATGTTGCTGGAAATCCATCTATTATACCCTGCACATTGCTGAGTGTCACAGGCCTGCGTAGTAGGAGGCTATTAATGGCCCTGCACACTTCCATAACAATGGCCTGTATGGTGGATTTTCCAACTGCAAAATGATTTCCAACTAACTGGTAGCAATCTGGTGTTGCAAGCTTCCACAATGTGATTGCCACTCTCTTTGCCACTATCAGTGCAGGTCTCATTCTGGTGTTCCTGGGCTGGAGGGCTGGGGCAAGTGTGGCAGATCCAGGAATGTGGCCTTGTGCATCTGAAAGTTCTGTAGCTATTGCTCATCATCCCAACCCTGATGTATGATGTGATCCCACGAGTCAGTTCTTGTTTCTTGGGTCAAAAAGCAGCGCTCCACCATTCACGGCTGTGAACACCAACAATCTTGAATTGGTTCTCTCTATGTCCCACAGCAGTCTGCCTTCCAGGAAACTGCCATATTCCCGGCGGCTCTACTTGCAGCTCTGCTAATACCAGAGGATCAGGCGTCCTGTGCTTGCAGAGCTCATAACAATAGTTCAGAGCTGTGCTGGCTCCATGCTTCTGTTAGAGATGGCGGACAGCAACAAGTCCCATGTTGGTTTGTGGGATTTTCAAAATAAGCATGAAAATTATGAGCTAGAGATGGCATTATAGGGTGGAGAAAGTTGTGTGATGGGAACTTGACCCTGCAGTGCCAGTCACCCCTGTGTGACAAATTTCTGCTCCATTACGCATTGCCAAAACTTCCCAAAAGACAGCATCCTGGATGGTGGTGAGTTGTACACTGGGATTCCTACCGCACTGTGCATCAAAACAAGCAGTCGTGGTGAGTATGCGCGGTGCTGATGCAAGCAGCCAAGTATGCATGTGCACAAGCAATATACTAACTGCAGTGGCTTCATGCCAACATAACTTGCATAGGCAAAAGTTTGTAGGGTAGACAGGGTGTGATCCCCAGCATAAGGGGCGTGGCCAGAGTTGTTCTTCACTCCAAATATTCTTGGCTGCCTGAATGACCCTTTGAGGCTGTGAGCAGTTAGGTGTAAATTAGAGCAGTCTAAGGGTACGTCTTCACTACCCGCCGGATCGGCGGGTAGCAATCGATTTCTCGGAGTTCGATATATCGCATCTCATCTAGACGCGATATATCGAACCCCGAACGCGCTCCCGTCGACTCCGGAACTCCACCAGAGCGAGTGGCGGTAGCGGAATCGACGGGGGAGCCGCGGACGTCGATCCCGCGCCGTGAGGATGGGTAAGTAATTCGAGCTAAGGTACTTCGACTTCAGCTACGCTATTCACGTAGCTGAAGTTGCGTACCTTAGATCGAACCCCTCCCCCCAGTGTAGACCAGGCCTAAGGGCTGTTCTGTGTTACACTAGATATGTTCCCAACTAGCCTCTGAATCCAGGGGGGCTGCAGAGGTGGCATACTGCCAACTTCTTATCCCCTGTTGCACCAAGCTCCAGCTCAGAATTAGGGCCTTTATCTCCCAGGGTGCCTGGCTGTGAGTATCATCTAACTTAACTCTCACCAATTTCAAAATTAGGTTGTCTCAAATAATTAGAAACAGATTTATTAGAGAAAAACAGTGAGAGAATCATCATAATAAAGGTAAACAGAATAAAAATTCAGTAACAGCTAGACTAAATATTGTGCCAAAGTATAGTTAACTAGGCCAGACCTTTTAGTTATGAACCAATGATTTAGCAAAATTTAAAATCTTGCATTTTAGAAAGCTTGCTTTCCTCTCGCCAAACACTCCAGCTGATGTTCTCCTGAATAGTGACCTAGCTCAGCTGGATGTCTTCCCATGGTCCTCTCCCTCCTGTAACTCAAGAACATACCAGCTAAGGCTCAGGTTTGAGAACTGTTCATTAGCATGTTGAACAATTACCTCACAGGTTAGTTTAATTTGTAAATACAGAGTTTCAATAGCTCTAAAATGTGATGTAATTTTCTCCTTACTTGAATTTAGCACAGAATATAAACTTACTGACATCGTCATAGGAATAGTAACAGACAGCTAACACTTTAATGGGCCATTAGCAAGTTACATGTTCTTTCTCTAGTATTACAGTTCTCAGTATTTTGAATTTGGATTCACAATTCACTGTTATGCTTGTAACTTTCTATTCAAGCATATATTATCATATAGCATAGTGATGTGTTTGAATGTATTATTCTAGAGCCGATGGGCTTAATATACCCTCTAAAAAAACCCAAATCATAGTTCTTGAAATATATAATGTATGCACGCCAGCAGGGCCGGTGCTACCATTAAGGCGAACTAGGCGGTTGCCTAGGGCGCCAAGATTTGGGGGCGCCAAAAAGCGGTGCCCCCAATTTTTTTTTTACAGCAGTTCCTCCCCGAGCGCACGGTCGCTGCTCCAGTTCTCCCGCCTCCCAGGCTTGCGGCGCCAATCAGCTGTTTGGCGCCGCAAGCCTGGGAGGAGAATTAGAGCGGGGTCAGCATTCTCGGGGAGGACGCGGAGCAGAGGTGAGCTGGGGTGGGGAGGTGCTGCACGGCTCCCCGGGCGGGGGGACACCTGCTGCGGGGGGAGGGTGCCTCAGGGCAGAGGGGGGGGGCAAGATGGAAGTTTCGCCTAGGGTGCGAAACTTCCTTGCACCGGCCCTGCACGCCAGTGGTTTAGTAATTCATAAATGCATGTTTAAGGGTTTTTTTCCTTTCATTTATGAGTAAGGTTTTCCTTCAGTGGAATTTCTACCTTTAGCGTGGTAATATGTGAGTATACATTCTATTTTGGAAAAGACTTTATGCATATTGATGGACTTTTACCTGAAGTCTTAGACTTCCTGGCTGAACTCACTGTCATTTACACAACAGTTCATAATAGTTGTGATGATGCTGTCAACAAAGGTGCAAGAGTGTGAGTACCAACCTCAGGGCAGACTGTTAACAAAACAGAGCACAAATCCCCAATTGGTTGGGAGTTCCTAACTCGGGCCTGGTCTACGCTACACAGTTAGGTCCACATACGGCAGCTTACATCAACCTAATTATGTCAGTGGACACACTACGACCTTGCCTCGCTGATGTAAGTGCCCTCTTATGCTAACATAACTCCATCTCCATGGGAGGCGTAGGGCTTATGTCGGTGTAGTTAGGGCAATGCAGTGTCTGTGCAGACACTGAGTTACTTATATTGGCTGTTGGCTATGCTGTCAATTTGAGGGCTCCCTGCTGGAGCTGTGAAATTAACAAGAAAGCCGGGCAGCTAGAGCTGAGCTGATCCTGGCTCTCTGCTTAGGGAGCCGAGAAATCCCTAGGGGCAGCTGGGCTTCCAGTGGGGAGCTGCATAGAGCTGAGAGGCCTGACTTTCAGCCCCCCACACCGCCCCTCTTCAGTTGGTGGAAGCGCTCCTGGTGAGGACATGCACCACTGACAGAAGGAGGGTAGTTTGGACACCAGCCACCACAGTAGGACATGTTTCTAGAGCACATAATATATGACCTTTGCATGGTGTAGGAGGCTTCCCTTTCTCCTCGACAGATACTTTATCTTTTCCTTTCCTCTGTACATTTTGAATAGACACATAGTTGAGGCCCAGCCTTGTGCTTTAAATCCTTCAAATTGCGTGTGAGAGGAAGTGGACACATGATCGTTCTTTTGCCTTAAAAACAAAAACCCTCTGTGGGCTATATCAGTGTTCAGATTCACTTTGAGGGTAGGAGATTCTCATGCCTCTGGTGGATTATTGTCCCCTCGTTGGGTACTTCTAAACCATTCCTGCCAGGGAAGATTTTTCTCTGACTCATACAGATGCTTAATAGTAAGTTGTTTGCCTGAAGAATACACTAAAGGGATGCTTTTAAATACTTTTCCTATGGAGAAAATACCAAAAATCCCTCTCTAAGGACTCAGTCCTTCTCTTCAAATTACAAATTGCTCTAAGGGCCCAGTGGGAGTTTTGTCTAAGAACTATATAGAATATGGTTTTTAATGTAAATTTGATTGGCAGTGTCACTTTCCTTTCTTAGTTATGGTTGGCATTTTATTTAAATGGATACATGCCTGTGTTCCTACTCCATGCCCTCCGGCATGCACATGTGATACATTGGGTTTGCCACTGAATACATGTCCAAGTCCCTTATCCCAGCCCTCTATGAAATCCTCTTCGACAAACTAGATTTATCGCTGAATTGTCTCTGATTTCAAAAACAAAATATTGGCAAGTCTGTCCGTATGGAAACCATGAGAGAACCAAGAAGTATTCATGTTAAATGCCAACTGTAATACATGCCTCCATAGAAAAGACAAAGGTTTATTCTACTTGTTACAATGAGACACTACGCCAGTTCGTCTGGGGAGGAGTTGCTCACTGATAGTTGTACAGCATGTACAGCTGATAACATCCATCTACTTCAGCAATAATCTGCTGCTCCATCTGAGCTCTTGCACTTTGGCCTGGCTTCAGAAGAACTCCCACTTTGTGCTCTTAATGGACCAGCTCCCCAAGCACTGACAGCCAGAAGGGAGATCTTGTTTAATGTAACTGGCAGGTGTGTCACAAAATGAATGAAACATACAAGCTGCCTAGTGGCAAGCCCACCAAGTGTACAAAGAAGGTAGTAACAGAAGGGTGATCTCAGGCCATCTATGACAGGACTTGAAATTAGAGTCACTAAGGCCTTGTCTACACTGGAAAGGGTTTGCCAGCTATATAGGCAAACCCTCCTAGTGGAGAGACAGCTTATTCCAGCAAGATTATAGCATGTACCAGTTCCCTGAACAAAGTAGGTGTTTTTTGCTGGTATAGGTAAACCTACACTAGGACTTTTGTCATCATAGCTATGTTTGTTAAAGGTTTGAGTTTAACTGTTTTAAGTGTAGACCTGGGTTAAGAAATTCTGGAATTTTCCTGAACTAAAACAATTTTGTGCCTGGGTTATTGCTGAAGAAAAACCCTCAGATGTTGTTGTACCTGAGACGCAAACAGAATTCTCGCCAGGACTGTCAAACAACTATGAGAGCTACTGTCTGGCAGTATAGCTGAAAAGAGGGATAGACAAAAGGGGATCAACTGACAACAAAAGATGGTGCTTATTTAAGAATAAATGCTACTATTATAGCACTCTAAAAGCACAGTACAAAAATTATTAATCAATCCTCAAAACACCTCTCTATTGGTGTATTAATACTGTTTCTTTAAAGGATGTGGGAATGAGGGGACTGGGGTAGGTTCTAGGCAGAATCTCTACAGTGAATCAGAGAGAGACAGAGTAGCTTTTGGGCTAATAGTGTTTTCCTTATTCTAATAATGTTACTTGTTTAGTACTAGATTAAAGTGACTCTTTACTATTGTCACAAATCTTGTGAGGTCAGTAGGTGTTATCTATTATGGAGAAAATAAGACACTGAGGTTAAAGGTGACTTGTGGAGGATGAGAATGATCGTTTGCACTTTTTTTGTTTTGTTTTGCTTCTTTATGATGTATAAGGAAAACTTCATTTTTTTCCCCTCAAAAACAAAGTTGTTTTTCTTCTTGATTTTCTACATTATATCTTATCCACCCTGTTTTTCTTATTGAATCTATGGACAAGTGGCCAATTGGTAGGATTATGACATCAAAAGGTACTGTATAGTATGCAAGTAAAACCAAGTTAACTGAAAGAAGAAATTATTTTTATTTAAACTATTTAAAATGTGTTGCTTTTTCTGCTTTTGCTAATACACTATCTAACTCAAATGAGCACTTGGGGAGAAAAAGCTGCCTTTGTTAAAGGTTAATCATTTCAACTCTTCAATTAAGGATTGAGAAAATGCAATACACAAGACCTCCAACATGTCTTCCAGCTAAATCAATGTATTTTTTTTAAAGTAAAAACAAAATGGAAGACAACTTTCACATTGTCTTTTGTATGTGATAAAAAAGCCAACTTCTTCCCTTCCAAACAGAGGTATGGGTTTCATGTTCATGGCATACCAACAGAGAAGTTAGATAAAAACATAACATATTATTTCAGGAAGGCTGCAAATTAACACTAAAATCCAGAACTGTAACACACAAGACCACACAAAAACCAAAACCAGAGAGAGACAAAGCAGGCTGCTCCTTATGACAGCCACTATGCTCTAGTCTGGCTCTTGGCATAATGACTGCTGCTAGACCCCAAACACATGTTTCCCTACAGAGCCCCTTAGCCTGCAAACAGTACCAGGAAAACCCAGTGATATTTAAAGTGGTAGCTTACATCTTAAGTACAGTTTTCAATACACTATAATGGGATTTGCCCATGCAAAGCTTATTACAGGTTTGGGGCCTAATTATGCAGATAGGTGCTTTAGAAAATAGCACTAGGTGCCAAACAAGTTAGGCACCTAACTCCCACTGAAGTAAAGTATGAAATCAATGAGAGTTGGATGCCTACTCTGCTTAGTTGCTTTTGTAAATCTCACTGGGTATCTATCTGCATTGTTAGGCACCTAAACTCCTTTGAATATCTAGCCCTTACTGACCCGTGAAAGGCAAAACAGAGAATCCATAGTAGAGTCAGTATTGAAACTCAGGATGTTCTGCCTTTCAGATCAATCTGCTAGTTGTTTTGATATGCTTTCCCTCTTCTGTCCTGTGTGTGTGTCTTGTCCTGCAAATGAATTACTGTAGTATATTATTTGATAGAAGGGAAATGTACTTATTTATGATTTCAATCTACCCATCTCTAGCAAAAGAATAGAATATCTAATTAGTGCCCTAAACAATTTGCATTCAGCATTTACAAAATTTCATTTTTAATCCAGTCTCTATTCAAGAAATATGGCCTATCTTTGCAGCATGAATTGTACAAAACTGTCTCGTACAAATTAAAATCAGATTTATATAACCATTATCTAGAACAATATATTACCAATGTAGGTTGTCAGATGCTATTGTCTTGAGAATCTCTACAACAGGCCAGTTGTTTTTTAAAGTCTTATCATTAAATCCATCATTTTTTAGAGACTCCATCCCTTAAAATATAGTAATTGGAGATCATAATCCTGATGGAACTCAGTTGCTTTCATTTGTCAGACCTGGCAGCTGTGCATTAGTAAAATAAATAAAACAAATAAACAGCAACATCTGCTGCAGTCACCCGAGGTTTATTGCTGGAGTTCATCAGCGTTTGATGGGATGGGAACCTTCAGCTGATCAGTTCTGCTTTCCTTAGCAGAGATGATTGTATTCACTAAAAATTAATATGGGGAGTTTGGGGACCTGTGGGAAATTATCTCACCTGCCAGATTACGATAACCAGTATTTGTTCCCAGTACCAACATACATCTTTTTTAAACCCCTGCAAATGTGTGTTTTGTTACACCATAGCATTCCAGCTGTTCTGAAAGATTATGTTTTTGAAGAATGAGTTTAAATGTTAAAATATGCAAATGATTAACTTGAGCAGATATTTTGTGTTATCAATATGAGTAGAAATTCCTTTATATGTAAGGACAGATAAAGTGGCGTAAGTCTGCATCTTAAAAAAAAAAGTCTGCGTTTGCATTGTGTTTGAGCGCCCAACCCTACAGATTTCTGTCTTTGTTTATAGTGCTTACTCAGACAGAACTCCCATTACCATTTATTTCGGCCCAGCATACTATTATATTCAGTGTCACACATATTGCTTGGAAACCTGTGTTTATTCAGACAGAATGTTCAACTAGAGCCAAATACAAAGTTATGCATTGAGGAGCAAGGCATGCAGGCCATACCTACAGAATGGGGGACTGTATCTTGGAAAGCAGTGACCCTGAGAAAGATTTAGGGGTCATAGTGGACAAACAATTCAAGATGAGCTTCCAGTGTGATGGTGTGACCAAAAGGGTATTGTGATCCTTGGATGTATAAATGGGAGTAGTGAGTAAGAGAGGTGATTGTACCGATGTTTATGGTATCTATGAGGCCGATACTGGAATACTGCTTACAGTTCTGGTGTACACATTTTAAAAAGGATGTTGAAAAACTGGAGGTGCAGAGAAGAACCACAAAATGATTCAAGGGCTCGACAGACTTAAAGAGCTCAAGCTGTTTTGAAGAAGTAGACTAAGAGGTGACTTGATTACAGTGCATAAGTACCTTCACAGGAGAAAAAGGACTCTCTAATTTAACAGAGAAAAGCATAACAAGAACCAATGTCTGGAAGTTAAAGCCAGACAAATTAATGTTAGGAATTAGGCACAAATTTGTAACAGTTAGGGGATTCACCACTGGAACACACTACCAGGGCAAGTGGCAAATTCTCCATCTCCTGATGTCTTCAAATCAAGACTGAATACCTTTCTGGAAAATACGTTAGCCAAACAACTCAAGTTATGCTTCAGTCAAACACAAGTTTTGGGGCTTTGTGCAGGGGTAACTGAGTGAAATTTAAGGACCTGTGATATACAGGCGGTCACATAATGGTCCCCCTTGGCCTTAAACTCTGTAAATCTATGAATTTACATATAACAAGCTTCAAGAGAGCAGCCACCCTAAGAGCCACCTGCCCATGCAGACTTCAATCTGGTAAAACTCCCTTTGAGGTCAATAAGAGTACGTCTGTGCTGCAGCTGGGAGCATGCCTCCCAGCCTGAATAGACAGACACACACTAGCTATGGACCATTCTGTGGCATGGTGGTGGCTCAGGCTAGACATCTGAGCTCAGACCTAGACAATCAGGCAGGCTTGGAATGGGGTGTCTAGCCTGTGCCACTGCCCATGCTACAACATCCATACTGCTATTTTTACCATGCTAGCTCCAGCAGAGCTATGTGAGTCTGTATGCCTGGGCTGGGAGGCACACTCCTAGCTGCAGTGTAGATATACCCTAACTTAAGAGTTCTGCTGGAATAAAAAGTGCAAAATCAGTTCCCTAATCAGCCAAATTTTGCCCTGAGTTCCACCAGAACAACCCCACTGATTTCAGTGGGGGATGTATGGAGATAACTGTGGGCAAAGTTTAGCCTTGTGAATGGAAATTTTGATACATTTGTGGAAATCTTTAGGTACCCAGTAGGGGTTACTCACCAGGGCTGCAGTCATAGGCAGACCATTTCATATCTGGAGACCCTCTGAATTCAGTAGAGTTCGGCACAGGTACATGAGGTTGCACATGCAAATCTGATTGGAGGATCAGGGCCCTGGGTCAACCCCCTTTGCTTCTAACCAGAATTCCATGTGGATAACTGTTAGTTAATATACTTGTCATTGTACATTTCCTGCCACCATCACCTTGATGGTCATGTGGACTCAGCGAATCAAGACTTCACCTTAACAATGCACATCAACCCCAATGCTGATACCTTCCAGTTCCTCAAACAGTTGTCTTTTTGTCTGGTAGCACTCTGAGAATCAGTTAAACATGTTATCAGAGTATTAAGTAATTGATGAGATGCTCAGCACGGTGACCTACATCTATGACTCTTCAACTTGACAGAAGAAAATAAAGTCTTGCTTCTCCTCTCCCTCCCAAGTTCTTCTCTTGACTCCATCCTGAATTTAGTAAGACTTGTAGATGAGTGGACCTCATTCTGTTGTCACTAACACCACTCTAATTGAGAACTAACTCAATTAAAACCAGTGGCTTTGCACTTGTCTAAAACCAGTGTAAATAAATCAGGCCCAGTGTGTTAACATCTTTTTTTGGTGAGATTGTAGACCACTTCTGGTAATAAATTTCCACACCAGCACTAAAGGTCAGATTCTCCTCTCATTTATACTGGTGTAATTCTGTTGACTTCAGAGGAATTGCTTCTACTGATATCAGAATCAATCCCTATGTATTTAAGAAAATAACTATGTAGCGTAGACAGTTGTTTTATGCAAGCTGTTCTCACTGCTCTGAACCTGAACCTCCAATGTATAGAGAGCTGCTCCTGACAGAAGCAGGATTTCTAATAGCAGAACTGGCCAGTGTTCTCTACCACAGCTCTTGTGCAATCCTGAGGACATCTCCATACCATACCATGTAAGTTCATTGGTTTAGCATGGCTCCAGGAACTGTGGGGCTGCTCTGCAGGAGAGGAAGCTGATACTTATTTCTTTAATTTTTAGTCAATGGAGTGTCCCCTCTTCTGGGGGTTTGAGTGTTTGCCCCCAAATGTGGAGTTGGTTAAGGAGCCCAAAGGGGCAGAGGGCTGGGTGGAAGTGGGATACTTCCCTCTAGGAAGCTATAGGAAACAAAGCGGTCAGGAGAGTTGTGCTGGGTAGCGTAGAGAGAGCTGAGGATGATCAAAGTTCCCATTTCTCCCTTCATCCCTGGAGAATACTAGGGTGTTACAAGTTGCATGCTCAGAAGGGAAGGGAACAGGGAAGTGCAGACAGTTCCTGGTAGCTAACAGTCCTGATGTTTACTGCAATAAAAGCTACTAGCCTGATAGTACACCTCCACCCCGATATAACACGACCTCATTTTCACTGGCCTTTACTATGTTAGACGTCCAATCGCTACTAATCTTTTTGTTGAAAATACACCGCTACCACGATATAATGCCACCCGATATAACACAAATTCAGATATAATGCGGTAAAGCAGCGCTCTGAGGCGGCGGGGCCGCGCACTCCGGCAGATCAAAGCAAGTTCGATATAATGCAGTTTCACCTATAACGCGGTAAGATTTTTTAGCTCCTGAGGACGTTATATCAGGATAGAGGTGTAGCTGCAACTTCTATTGAATTGATTGAAGTTAGTCTTTTTTAGTTTCCTAATTTCTTTTCAGTCATAGCTCCAAAATCAACAGAACCACAAAAGTTTTTGGGCAGCATGATAGCACACAGGAGTGCTGAAACAATTTGTATAGTAGGGGTGCTGAGAGCCTTTGAATCAAACTGTAAACCCTGTATATGATGGAAACCACTGCAAGCCAGGGGGTGCAGTAGCACCCCTAGTTCCAGCACCTATAATAGCACATATTTACACAGAATTGCAGATAGTTATTCTGTTAATGAGGGCAAATAGCTATAGTTATTTGAACTAGAACTGTACATAATTCATATCTAAGTGTAAATCACGATATTTTTAATCACACAGAGTCATATAATTCAGTATATTGAAAACAGAGTTCTTAAAAAGTTGCTGAGACTGATTCTTCTCTTATGCTCATTTTATGCTGGTGTAACTCTATTAGCTTGAATGGAATTAATCTTGGCATAAGTGAGAGGAGAATCAAGCCTAAATAATGTTTAGCTGAAATCATACTTTTTCAAGTTTGCTAAATCCACTTAACTGCACATAAAAATCAAGGGTACCATTCGTGGAAATCTAATTGTTTTAATTTCTCACACAAATCTCTAAGGGAGACAATTGGGGCAGCAAACAATTTCCTGTGCTTTAATGTTTCTGTGCTGCAGTACTGCTCAAAACATTCACAGATTTCTTGAGCTTTATTTTTACCAGTGAAGAAGTCTGTGAAACCACTTAACTGGAAATTAGCTTGTATTAACATAATCCTGTCCACTAGCTTTTGTAGATGATGGGAAGTACTGACTAGCTGAATCAAAGGAGAGAGAAGGGTTTGATCCAGCATCTGACTTTCAAGACTTAAATTAAGTTCTGGTTTCTCATCCTTTGATCACTTTTGCTCATGACTGCATGTAATCTGACCCCCTTTGCCATCTAATTCTCATTAATTTTCATACATCAGACTCCTTCCACCTCCACTTTCATCAAGAACAGAAAACAATTTTTTTCAAGGGAATATTCGTGCTTCACTTATTTTCAACTCTGGGTCTTAAAAATTCTGTTGCAAAGTTACAATACCACACTATACCTATGATACTTAGAACTTTCAAGACATTCTTTTTTGTTATTACCCTGCCCCTCAATGGTCATATGTTGAACTGCAATTTTACCTTGACTGAAACAAACTCCATTGATATTAAATGCTTGCAACCTGAGTATATGATAGAAATAGCTCATTTGAAGGGTATTTCATGCCTTCTGTATAGCTTGTAGCAAATATAATTATTAATTTAGAGGAGAATATGGGCACCCCATAAGTAGATATGTCAAACCCTGGGAGATACCTTCTTGATTGATAATACAGAGTACATACTCTAAAATGTAATCAATGTCTAATGCTGTGATGCAATTTCACACATGGAGATTTAGGGGAAGAATTTTCTAAAATAATGGACTTTTGAAATGACACTGCAAACAAGCTTTGAGGGAAAGAAGGGAATAATGAGTCTACCTATTGCCCCATGAAGCGAATAAGCAATGCATGCTGAGTATATGATTTAAACCTACCCAGGTGAGACAATGCATTAAATGTTAAAGTTGGAACCTCTTGGATATTACAGGATCCGGTTCAGTGTTTTTAGACCCCTGCAATAACTTTACTAGTTATACAGCAAGGTATATTTTAAATATGAGGTCGGGGGTGGGTCAATGAATGAATTTGACACAGGGTTTCTACCTGAACTTTTAGCAAGAGACTTTTATTCTTGTAGGCTTTAAGTAACGTGCTTAAAGGGGTTGTAATTTACGCCCATATTATTACCTCTGCTTCTGCAAATGGAGAGGACCAAAATCTAATAAATCTCTCCTGTGGGATAGAGGGACGGGGATCTGTCAGAGTTTCTTCTGCTGGAGTGCCACAAGGTCAATGCCCCATGGACTTGGGTGGAAAGGGGTGGAGGTGGGGACTTTTATGCCCCATATGATCTCTCCCTGTTAACCAAGCCTACACATTTCCATTCAGAAACCAGAAAAGGAGTAAGCTTGAAACAGCACTCATTTGTACTTGGTCCACTCCAGAGCTGCCCTTGTCAGGGAGACCAGAGCAAAAGGAAAGCCCCAGGATGGGATGGACAGACCCTTCCCACAGATCAGAAGGTTGCAGACCCTGCCTCCTCTGGCTGAACAATTTTCTATCATATAAAAAAGTGTAAGGCTAAAATCTAGTTCTTCAACATCAAGAAAACATTGTCAATACAAAAAATGCTTGCAGTGTTGAAAACAATCTGGGAATTTGATCTGAAGATTAACATCTTCCAAAGCAAAGGAATTATACTTGGTCCAGATGAAGGAAATCACCTCATTCTGCAGCAATAATCCAAATATCATTCACTGTACTACAGAAAGCTCTCTGGGCCCCATCTACACTACAGCAGGCCAAATTTAAAGAAAATGATTCATGATGGTCTTGTAAACAAGTTAAATAATTTTAATGCATCTTTCCTTTTAATATTTCTCTGTACACAGTTTTTGGCTGTGAATTAGGATAACAATCTTGTTCTTATTGAAGTCAATGGCAGAATTCCCACTGATTTCAGTGGGCGCTTGATTAGATCGTTGGCCCTTTTTATAAGAAAAATAACAAATATTCCTGGAAGTCTTTCCAGCATTTTACTATTTCTTGTTAATTAGGACTCAGATCAACTTACAAAACGAGGACCAAAACTGCTTCGAGTTTAATACCTAGCAGGTACAATTGGCCATATTGCACCTTTGATTTTTAAGCACCACTCCCCAAGTTTTGTGTACAAATTGATTGTGCAATATGTCCCAACATACCAAATTGTGAGGTATATTGTGAGGCTCAGAAACTCCCACTAGTACTCCAAACTTATAGATATTATGGATATAGATACACCTCTACCTCGATATAACGCTGTCCTTGGGAGCCAAAATATCTTACCATGTTATATTGAACTTGCTTTGATCCACTGGAGTGTGCAGCCCCGCCCCCCCGGAGCACTGCTTTACCATGTTATATCAAAATTTGTGTTATATCGGGTGGCATTATATTGAGGTAGCGGTGTATTTTCAACAAAAAGAAAAGTAGTGATTGGACATCTAACATTGTAAAGGGCAGTGAAAATGAGGTAGGCTCAGAGGCTAAAGTAGGGAAAGAACAAGATAAAAATTACTTAGACAAGTTAGATGTTTTCAAGTCACCAGGGCCTGATAAAATACATCCTAGAATACTCAAGGAGATATCTGAGCCATTAGCAATTACCAGCGGGGAGTCAGCGTCTATGCTTGCAAGTGATTGAGAAAGAAGGTGATGGCTGTGGGAGATAAATTAAATAACATGAACTAGGATTTGGGAGGAAAAGTGGATGAGACACAACCTGGATATAAGAACTAAATCAGGACAAGAGGAGAGAGCAAAAATAAACTCATTTTCTCAACTATATCAACAGTAGTCAATGCAGATGGAACTGGTGGTGGAAGGAGGATATTAAAACTCACACGCTGAGGTAAAAAATGTTTTAAGAGAGGAAATATGTAGGACAAATTTCTCAAGACTGTAGGGTTAAAAGTAAACAAGACTGTCTGAACTGTAATACAGGCAGTCCAAGCTCTTTGAACACAGGTCTAGTCCAGTTTATTGCTACTGACTCACTGATACCCCTTGCCTAGTGTGCCAGATATCTGCTTGTACACTGCAGAAGTCTCTGCTCTTTCACACCTGGCACAAAGGCAGCTGGAATTGCAAACCAGCCAGCTGACAGGTATGGAAAGCAATCTGCCATACAGAGAGGTTGGTTAGGAATGCTACCTCTGAAGCAATACCATGGATGTTAAAGAGAAAGCTGGGGCATTAGAGAGGGGAATGTTACATGTCCTCATTAGCTACTGCTCATCTTCTGCCCTGGCCTTCCTCACAGCATATTTTATAGCAAAATAGCCTCTGTTTTCATGGTGTATTTGATTTTTCTGTGTTGCAAGCTGGGTACCTATATGTAAGCTACCATTTCTCCTTCTTTTTAGCTTTAATGCATGTTTTATTCTTGAGTATTCATGTCAGAAATGGATCTAAAATAGTATTTATAGCAGATGTTTTGTGGACGCTATTTTATGCTCACAGTAGTACCGGTAGTCATTTATTGAAGGGTAAAGAAAAGAATTGTTCAAGGAATATTTTAACAATGCAATATTCTGAGAACACAGAATGGTATATTTCCCTATCACACAAACATGAAGTTATACTGTCTGTCATAAAATAATTGAATGTGATGGATTTCTGTGAGCAGTATATTAAATCTTATCCTTAAAAAAGCTAGTCATTTTCACATTACGAGCTAGCTGGATTTCCCTTTGACCTTATACCTGACAAGCTGCCATAATTTTTGTTTCATGTTTTTGTGGGTTTTTTTATGTTTTTGTTTTTTTAATTTCAAATGAATTTGTGTCAACTCTTAGAATTTTCACTCCAGAATAGATTTAGTCATCTCTGTCCACTTCATTAATAAGTGTTTACATCTCAAAAATATTGCCATTGTTGGCAGTAATTGGCAGCTTTGTTATCATTTTCAGCAGAGAGTCTTAGGATTGAATTGGAATGGTATTGGCCATTTCACCCCTGGATATGATCCCATTAGGTCAGCACAGAAGCACGTTGTCAGGGAGCCTGTAAGAACTTCCACCGATGCTGCTCACACTAAATGTGTCCTGTGGATAAACTGAGAAGTTCAGGCCTGATCCAAAGCCCACTGAAGTCAGGGAAAGACTCCTCTGTTGACTGTAATGACTTAGGAAGCATGTTCTTGTCTACGGATAGTGGATTAAAATAAAGTTAATTACTGCAACATAGGGATGGCCTTAATGTTTGCTGAAATGGGGCAATCCTATCCCAATCTAGAAGAGAGCTTGGAAGACTTTAGAGATGCAGCAGCTGAAAGGCTAGGGGTGAGTTTCTGTGAAGCACCCATACAAATCACAGCACCAAACTTGCAGCTTGGAGAGAGGGGGAAAATAAGGTGTCTTTCCAATTCTGTGTCCTTCCAATTCTGGGTTGCTCTGGGGGCTGAAATGGCCCCCAGAGCAACTCAGAAAGCCCCAAGGACCTATATAAGTTACAGCAGGTTGCCCTGTGGCCTGCAGCACTGGTTAGAATTTCTGCAAGGCTGTAGGCTACTGCTTAGCGTATGGAGCACACCATGGGCAAAGGCTTGTGTGAGGGTCCTAGGAGGAGCAAATTTGTACCCAGACAGGTTGCAAGTGGACTGGATATGTGAGAATCATATTTAGGAATCTGAAATCTGCCAATGATTTATTTTTTCAGCATTAAAGGATTGAAGTGGTAGGACTCTGAAACTCTGGTATCGGACAAATCAGAAATTAAGTAAACTCAATTTCCAATGGACTCCATTTTGAATCTCTATTTTAGTTAAATGGATTCTAGTCAGTTTGCTTTATTATGTGCAATGTGTACTCAGGGATTTCCTCCTCCCTCTTGCTCCACTGTTTGTATTCAGATAACACTTGCTACAGAAAAAGATTACCTTTTAAAAGGATTAGTTATATTTGTGTTAAAGGGATGATGGTGACAGGGCTGAATGGTAAATTGTCCATCCATCAAATATGTTTTTGATCACACTACACAAATTATATTTAAGTGTGTCAACCTGGACCATGGATATATGCAAGAAGTGGATTTTTCGTAAGCACCCTTTACTTTATGTGCCTGGTCTGTATTTATACACATGCAGTATGCTGGCATTTCAATATTCCTATAGCTCTAACGTTCAGAGTAGTCACCGCAAGAAAAGCAATGCATATAAACATGCAATCATAATGAGAACCAACACCTGAAGTTTGGATGGATTACCCAAGAATTCTGACAGTAGTTGTGGTATTCATTTTTACAGTGGGTTCTTGGGAAAGGGGAATGAAATTTCAGAGACCAAGGAATTAATTAATGTCAGTGTTAAGGTAATGAGGAGATTAGAAGATGACTTGCAAAATTTCACTGGAAATTGTAACGGTAGCCAGTCAGTGGATGCTAAACACTATCATATAACATTTCACTTTGTGTAACGATGGCCTGTGTCATAATAAGTCCACCCTCTTACCATCACTCATGTGCATCAAATCTCTGTTAGAGAGAGAGAGAGAGACAGAAATGATACTCTGCACAAAACCACATTCAAATGTATGACACAAATAGAATTCCCCTCTTGCAATCCAAAAGGAGAGATGAGTGCATGCCTTGAATTATGCTTTACTTAATTATAATATGATTCCTAGATGCCTCAGACTCAGTGATGGATGTAATAGAAATGCAGTTAACAGCTCTCCCTCCACCACCCCCCCGCTCCTTTTGACAGACCAAATTTTCGCCTTTGTTTGTAGATTAGAAAGTTCTGAATATTTAAAATTGTTACCCAAAAGCGTTGCCCTGGTAAGCCGCGTGGAGGGAGTGTGAGAGTTGGGCCATTAGAGAGTTGAGGCTGTAGGAAAAGACTAGTTCAACCCTCCTAGTGCAAGATGTTGCTTGTGGCATTACCAAGGACTACTGCACTCAGGGAAGGAGTTCACCTCTCAGGAAGAGCAGATGGTCAATCACTTTGTTGTTTATAGTCATCTTCAGGCAGAAGCCAGGCCTGTAAAATTTCAGCCCAGTAGATGTAACTAAGTTGAGCAACTAAAACCGGGGGTCAAAATGGAAATGTTCAAGCAATGCTATTTATAGCAGTAACACACTATTAAATCTGCAGCTGTGAGCCTGTCTGCCAATTAATTGTAAATTTTTTCAAGTACTTGATTTTTTTTAAAGGTCCAAAAGTTAAAAGGTCTTGCTAGATTCAGGAACCTCCAGTTCAGCTAACATTACTGTATGGCAACATTACTGAGCTTCAGTTGCTAAAGGTTCATTAGCTAGAGAATTAATAACTAGTGTTCAATTGCCATCATTTGCTACTGAGGCTGGAATGTGACCTGCACACCTGACTGGTCATGAAATAAAAATCAAAAGCTCAAGGCTCATTTACTGCAACTGTCAAAGTTCTTTAGTGCTAATGCAAAGTATTGTGAACCCTATTGCTACAGCAGTATATGAACATTCAGCCAATGCAACCAGCAGGTAAAAACAGACTGTTTACTCCAGAACAACTGCTCTTCATTATTCGTCCCATTTTCCCATAAACTCCTTATCTGTGCTGCTCTGAGACTGGATGATAATATTAATCCCTTTAGAAATTTATATTTCTCCTAATTGTGAGAGGTGGGACAAAGGTTTTATATGGCATATTTTACATTCTCCTCTTCCAAATTTCTCCATTTCTTTCTCATTGCTATAGTGTTGGTTTTGCCCATATTAAGTGTGTGTGTGTCTCAACAGTGAAGATGCCACTGCTTCAGCAATAAAAGGTGCTGCCGAGAGGAAATGTTCTGTGGAGAAAAAGATTAACCAACACCCTCATGTGAACACCCCCAAATCTAAAAGATGCTTTAGAATCTAATCTGGGATCCAGATCAGATTGTGTCTCTCATCTCTAATTGGCTGAATCAGAACCCCTGATCCAAATGCCCTTCAACTTTGAAGGGTCTGAAACTGCCAAATGGATATGAATTTGTGGTTTGGTCCAAAAGCCTGTAAATTCTAGAATCTGAACATGGTGTGCTCTTTCATGACTGTAAGGATATGTCTTCACTGCACAGTTAACCTAGGCTCTTACCCAGGTTTTAGCCTTAACTCTTCTCCTGTCCACACAGCAAAACTTTTCTCAAGGGTTGGAAATGCTTTTAAGATTGGGCTATCTTACATGTTTTGTGGTGGGGGTTAGAACCCAGGCTCTGCTGTAACTCAGGCTGGAACCCATCCACTTTGCAGTGAGTATGCAGGCTAAATCACTTAAGTGCTGATAGTTCACAATTCCCCCCAAAGAACAGACAGTTTCTCCAACAATTCATTGGGAAAGAATGCTAGAGTGTCTCTGCAAAAAGAACCATGAGATATGATATGGCTCCAAATGCACATGGATGAATGCAGAAACAATAAGGACACAATGTGGGTGAGGAGTTGCAGTGGGGATGTATACCTAAGGGTATGTCTTCACTGCAGAGTTCACTCAAGTTTCTGGAGTTACTCCTAACTCCCCTGAGTGAGCTTGACAGTGCTTACAGTTCATGCCTGTCTAGGGCTGTAGGATAAACTGTAGGAGCTGCTTTTGTTTGGACTGGTAACCCACCACTTTGCAGTGAGGATGCAGGCTGTGCCACTTGAGTGCTGATAGTTCTTCACTATTTTCTCACAGTTCCTCCAATGTGCCTAGCAGGACAGACAAGTTCCCATTGTGCTGCAGCACCTCTCTGAACATGTTTTCTTTGCTGCGTCTTGGCTTCTTCCTTATCTGCCGAAGCCGGTGGGCAGGGGTGCATGGTGTGTGCCTCAAGGTCTTGGCTGCTGTGGACAATGCACAGAAGAGGGATTGTTACATTCCAGCAAACGACTCAAACACTTCAGTAACAAGGGCCTTTTGCAAGTAGTAGCCTTTCTCACTGACTTTAGAAAGGCCCACAGCTCTATGAGCACCCCAATCATGGTGAGTGTCGGGAGTGGGGGGAAGGCAGTTATGCATATGGACAAAACAGTCACGGCTTGCAGGGCAGCTTTGCAGGGAACTGATTCTAAAATTATCACACACTTTTTCACAGGCGGCCAACCTGCTTGCTGACATCTCACTGCTGTGGGTAAGCAGGGAAACCAGGGCACAACTACTGCATACTTGCGGCTTTCACCCTGGTCTCTATGCAGCTCAGGTATGTGTCGCATTGGTCCCAGTGATTGCTAAATCACATGGTACAGTTTCCTACAATGGGGAAACTAATAAGGCTTGGAATCTGCAGCAGAGGATTAACCAGTACCTCTTGGAAACTTTCCAGAGCCTCTCTCTGGAGGATTCCCTGCAGGACTCAATGTCCATTGACACCCTGCTTGGCCATGCAGATTAGCTACACAGGGCAATGTCCAGCTCACATAAAACACTACCTGCCTCCCATTTTTCGATTCCCTACACAAGCCACAGGAACTTACCCAGCATCTCATCTGCTTCCTGATCCCCGTAGAGCACTTCTGGAGTGGAGAAAAGTTCCTAGCTGCCTGCCCCGCTGGGCGACCCCACTGGGAGCTCCACATCCTCTTCTAGCTCTCTCTAGCTTCTTCATCCAGAATTTCAGCCTCTGGGTTATCCCCTCTTTCTGCTGCCTGTGAAGTATCTACGGGGCTATTGGCGATGGAGGTGGGGTCACCCGTGCCTCCTGCGCCTTATGGTACGCCTACTTCAGCTCCTTTATCTTCGCTGTGCACCACTGCGTGCCCCAATCATAACCCTTTTCGCACAAGCCTCGAGAATTTGCCCATATGTGTCCTGATTCTTCAGGTCAGTCACAGCTGCGACTGAACAGACTCCTCTCCCCATATACTGATCAGATCCAACAGCTCAGGTGTGGTCCAAGTGGGAGCGCGTTTGGTGCGATAGCCAGCCATGCTTATCTGGGAAGCTCACATGGGAAGCCGGGAAGCAGGAAAAGAGATTTAAAATTCCTGGGGCTTGCAAGGGGGAGGGGCAGGTTGGCTGCAGGGCAGTGGAGTTCAAACCTCTGACCAGAGCGGCAGCATGAGAATTGTGAGACAGTTTCTGGAGGCCAATAAAATTGAAAAAAAATAAAAAAAGTCACGGTGTCTACACTGGCTGTTTGTCGACAATAAAGGGAGGGGAAAAGACAAGTCTCTCGCAGGGGTGGAAGTTTTTTGTCACCAAAACTGGGCTTTTTTTCCAACAAAAGTCCCATTGCAGTGTGTACGCTATCGCTGTTTTGTCACCAAAAGGCAGTTTTTGGCAACAAAATTTGCCAATGTAGACAAACTCTAAGGCTATTATCTATTTGTATTTCCTGCGTCAGTCTATGGACAACATTCTTGTTATCTCTGATCAGAACAGAAGTAATGTTGCAGTATCCAGGGCTATGTTTCCCCTGTTGGAAACTCTACTTCATGCCTTACACTTTTTACAAAATCACTTAATGTTGTTCTTTTGTTGTCAGGGATCCTTGGATCCCTTCCAAATATCGATGCACTAGTTTCAGGCTTCAGCTGCTTTAAAGTCAAACCCTGAATTGATATTTGACCATATGAGCAATTCTTTAGCAAAAATATTTTGGTGGAAGAACAGCTTATTTCTATATGGTCATATAAAGTACCAACTCCAGAGAGGGATATCAGAATAAAAGATCTCAGTGGAGCCTACAGTTGGAAAGGTAACAAGTTATAGTTCTGCAGAGAGTACCAAGACATGTTTACCTAGTTGCCTGCCCTTACATGCCTCTCTTCACCTAATATTGTGGAAGACAAAATCAAAAGTATTTAAGTTGTGGTGAATAATACTATTTTGAATAATTAGTATACTGTGGTACACCCCTTTTCCTACACACCCACATTTGTGCAAGATTTGTTACATTGTAAAGGTAAATGTGTGCTCCCAGTATCTAATAGGAAATATGTAAGAATATTTGAGGCTTCAAATGACGACTCCGATTTAGAGGCTTTTTTCCCCACAGTCTTGCTCCCCTGAAGAAGGCTTACCAGAGCAGCTACAGTCAGGCCAGATCTACATATATACCTATATTTAGACATTATAGACCTGTAACTACATCGCTCAGGGGCATGAAAATCTATACCACTGAATGATGTAGTTATACCAACCTAACCCTCGTGTAGACAGCGCTGTGTCAACGGGAAAGCTTCTCCTATCAACATATCTAACACCTCTCGCGGAGGTGGATTAACTACGCCAATGGGAGACGCTCTGGAGCATAGGAGCGTCTTCACGAAAGTGCAGTGCAGCTGTGCTGCTGTAGCACTGTATGTGAAGACAATCCTTCAGAGAACTGTGGGGTAGGAGGTTCATGCAAGGGACCTCTACTCCTCTATATTGACCGATTTAGACATTTTAACTGCTTATCTCTAGTGTTATGAAACCTGTAGTCACTAATTTCCATTTTGTGTATTTAGCTTTAAGGATTCCTTATGTCTCTTTCAATCTTTTCTTTCTTTAGCTAAGGGAACTGGAAATGCTGCTTCAGTCCCTGGAAAGCTAGTGCTTGGTTGGCCAGATGTTCTGCCCTGTTTTCATTTGCTACCCCTTGTGTTTGAATTTAGCAAGCTACTATGCTGCACATTTGGGGGTTATCTCAGATCATTACTCATAAGGCATGAGACTGAGATTCATAAATTCAAATAAGAGGTGACAGGAAGCAACCAGAGCCAGCCCCACCCTTACTTTAATCTCTCATCTCCTGGCCTCATTCTACTTCAAGGTAACAGAATTTAATCTCTGCTGGAGGCTGGGCCCCCTGCCAGCCAGGACTTCAGATCCACAGATCAATGAGAATTGGCTTATTCTGCTACTTCTTGGAGAAGTTGCGGGGGGAGAGGGGGAATCTTCCAGTTCCTGGGGGTTCTAGAGAAATTTCTCTGTAGCCCAGTCCAAGCCTGACTGTACTTTTTCTTCTGGCTGAGCTGAGGATGTTGGTTTTGAGCAGAGGAGGATGCATGTGTGATTAGCCCTTGTGCTTTCATTTGTATACCTTGCTATGTTTATACCTTAATTTGTTGTTTCAGGCAAAGCAGGAGTAGTAGGGAACACTGTTTCCCAAGTTATTCATTGTCTTCTTCACCATTCCATCTTTGTTTATCTCCCACTTACCTTCCTGCCTTCTTCCATACCACACCTTATGCCTGGAACTCCCTTCTGTCTCAGCTGTGCATGGTGCAGCTTGCAAGATGAGTGCTATGATTGTATGCTCATTGGGGCAGGAACCATGACTTATTCTATTTTGTACAGTAACAAGCATGTTGTTGGTGATGGTTAATAATACAGTAAGTGATTCTCCCTTCCCCGCATCGTTTCAGATTTTATTGCTTCTTTTGAATGACTGTTGAAACAGGGTGCTCTAGCAGTTTTTATCTTAGGCATGTAGAATAGGGCCTCTTAGTTGTTTTCAAATCTGTTTCCCTAGTCTAGGGATTTGGCAGCCTTAGTGTTCCTTTTGTGGTTAGCAGTGATAGAGTGTTTGTTTATCTGTGTTTCCTGCACCTTTTCTGATTTTTTATGCTGATGTTCCTCTCAGGGTCCCCTGCTTCAAGTGACAGCAAAGTCCCTTCACAAGGCAGTGACACTTCTCCTTCTGTGGTAAATAGGGTGGGTATGAATATATATATAAAGAAATGAGGAAATTGTAAGAAGAAAGCCCTGTGGAGGGTTGAGTGTCCTGGCCACTCATGGTTATTCGAGGGTTCTGGAGAGAATCCAGGTAAGTCATGAAAGCTCAGGAAAGGTGTGGTTAACAAAGTCCCCGGCCTGGACACTGATCATATAGCAACTACGAAATCTGGCATGCAAACAGCTTTTAATTCTGGCTCTATACTTGACTCTCTCTCTTTGGTCTCCTCTTCAGCACTCACAAATGGTTTCTCTCTTCTCTTGTTGACTGTTGTCATCCTCACACTCTTCTTGTCTGTAATTATTTTATGTCTTCAGTCCAACTTTATGGCCGTGTTGGTGCTGGAAAAATTCAAACTTGGAACTCTGAAGTGGTGAAGCCCCACATAGTATTCTGCACATAACTGCACTGGTGAGGACTTATGGGTCTCACTTTGCTAGTTTAGATATAACATAGAACCATGATCCTACATCTTTGTGGGTAGAGAACTGTGCACCCAGATGAAGACCTAATGGGAGTCCACCAATGCAGACCTCAATGAAGATTTGGGGCCTTTAAGAGTGCAAGCCTGTTAAAGCAGAGTGTTTGTCCTTTATACATAACTATCATACTAACTGAATAGCAAATTACACACAAATAATTACATTAAAAGAACATTATTAAGGTTGCAAAGACAAGCACTCAAGAGTTAGGAAATACCACAATTAAGGCTGCCTGTGCAACATTAATTTACCTCCTGTGTGTATGCATTATGATAGTCTTTAGTTATATGATCACATACTATTTTTTCAACAGGACCCCTGCTTCAGTCAGTGCACAAAATAAACTGCTCACTTAATGAGCACTGTTCAATATTTTGGTTTTGCTTCATTGTTCAATAGGCATTTTAGTACATATTTACTGCAAATTATTCAAACACTGCTCTGAAAACAGAATTATTCATTTCTTCATGGACTTGTCTCCGGCACTCATCACTATAGTTTCTGAGGGCTTCACAAATACTAATCACATCAGCCACGCCATCAAGGGCTCATTCACCTGCACATCTACCAATGTGATATATGCCATCATGTGCCAGCAATGCCCCTCTGCCATGTACATTGGCCAAACCGGACAGTCTCTACATAAAACAATAAATGGACACAAATCAGACATCAAGAATTATAACATTCAAAAACCAGTTGGAGAACACTTCAATCTCCCTGGCCACTCGATTACAGACCTAAAAGTCGCAATATTACAACAACAAAAACTTCAAAAACAGACTCCAACGAGAGATTGCTGAATTGGAATTACTTTGCAAATTGGACACCATCAAACTAGGCTTGAATAAAGACTGGGAGTGGATGGGCCATTACACAGAGTAAAACGATTTCTCCATGCTTATTCCACCCCCTACCCCCCCCACACACAGTTCCTTACATCTCCTTGTCAATTGCTGGAAATGTGCCATTTTCATTACCATTACAAACAGTTCTTTTTCTCTCCTGTTGAAAAGAGTTTACCTTAACTGATCACTCTCCTTAGAGTGTGTATGGTAACACTCATTGTTTCATGTTCTCTGTGTATATATATATATTCCTACTGTATTTTCCACTACATGCATCCGATAAAGTGGACTATAGCCCACAAAAGCTTATGCTCAAATAAATGTGTTTGGGTTTGGCTACACTTGCAGCTGTACAGCGCAGGGAGTTAAAGCTGTCCTCGTTCAGCTGTGTAGGGAAAGCGCTGCAGTGTGGCCACATTTACAGCGGTGTTGGGAGTGGTGCATTATCCCAGCGTTCAAGTGGCTGCAACGTGCTTTTCAAAAGAGGGGAGTGGGGTGGAGTGTGACAGGGAGTGTGGGGGAGACAGAGAGAGTGGATTTTTGGAGCTGACACTGTTTTCAGCTCCCTGTCTTGCAAGTTCTAAGGACTGGAAGATACACAGCACCAACCTTCAATCATTTTAAACGTTTCGATCCCTTCCCCCACCCTCTCTCATTCACTAAATGCAAATAGCCTTCAGACCAGATAAGCAGCTGCTCCAAAACGGACCCCCGCCCCCACCGGGCTGCTTCTCTCCTCAAGCAAACACTAGCTGTGGACATTCCAAAGGAATCCCCCTGCCTGCCTCTACTCGAGCAAACAGGAGCTGTGTTTGTTTTTTAGATAAGCAGCTCCGGGAGCCCTGAGTTCACAACAAAACAAAGAGTGTTATCTTTTCTTAAAAACATTATGGGAAGGTTCCGGAGGTCAGTCACAGCGTAGTAAGATTAATCACTGTTTACACTGGCACCCCAGCACTGCAAGAGCAGCGCTGTTCTCTTTATTCCTCTCGTCGAGATGGAGTACATGCAGCGCTGTATGTGCCTTGCCAGTGTGGACGGGGAGTAAGTTACAGCGCTGTAAAGCCACCACCAGCGCTGTAACTCTCAAGTGTAGCCAAGCCCTTAGTCTCTAAGGTGCCACAAGTACTCCTGTTCTTTTTGCAGATACAGACTAACACGGCTGCTACTCTGAAACAAATACTAATGAATTTATTTTCCCAGCCCTCTGAGATGAGAGGGTGATATCCCCCTGTTACAGCTAGGGAAACAAGGCACAAAGAGATTAACATAAAAAGTCCACTAATTTTGGCCCAATTTGAGATGCCTAGTGTCACAATCCTGCTTTAAAACTTCCTGTGCTGAACAAATACCAGGCTACTGTGTTTAAGTGTCAGTACACTGCACTTGTGTGCTTTTTAAGCTTCCTAAACTAAAAAAAAATCCCTTTTTTTTCTTCTTCTGGTTTTGGCTTTCTAGGCATACTCTCAAGGTGCACATCCTGTATCACACCCTTTCTGCCAGCTGAGACCCCACAGTGCAACTGCCTAGGCCCTGTGACTAGGGCCAGCTCCCCTGGCCTTCCCCCTCTTTCCCAGAATTCCACTATATGTGCAGGCTGGCTTACAAATTATTTCTTCAGGAATACATGATAGTGGAAGCAAACAGGCACAGGCTATGCAAAGCGGTCCAAAACCAAACACTCTTTACTTTAGATAGCAGTAAATAAAAGTGTCTTTTCAAGGCTCCAGGTCCCCTCTTCAGGACTCCACTCCTCCAGGTCAGGCTTCTCTTCCACGTGACTCAGTCAGTCTGGATGTGCTCATTCTTGCTTTCTCTTCCCACCCTGGAGTCCAGACAGCATCCTTTTACCTTATCTGGCACTGCCATCAAAACATCCGCTCTCCCTCCAAAAGCCTGTGCCTTTGTTCCTCATGCGAATCCTTTCTCTGCATATCTGAGGCTCTGTAGTTTTTAAGACACAATGCTAACACCTGATTTCTTTGTTCTGCTTCTGGGGCAATTCCACTCTTCAAACCTCAGTCTCTTGCAGAGAAGTTGGAGAAAACTGGTTCTCCCAGCTTCAGCCAACCCATTGTCCTAAGGTGCTCCCATTTGAATGGGTGACCCTCCCTTATCCCTGATCTGAAGATATCCTGACAGCAGATGGTGGATTCCACATCCATTGAATGATACAAATGATACAGCAATTTCATATAATCAACTAGAATACATAAGTGGTGCATAGAAAGACAAAATGGGTGAAGTAATATTTATTTTTATTGGACCTGTGATGGATTGGACCCCCCTTCTGGGATGCCACCTGATGTATTTGGATTTCACTGAGCCTGCTTGCTCCACTAGCCTGGGCTCCCTCTCCCTGTTTTTCTGAATTAGTCTCTCCAGCCTCTGGCAGCATTCCCACATGCACAGGTAGAGATGCACCAGCTGTGAGAAGACTCAGCTAGGAAATTGCCCAGCACTCAAGTGCAGCTTCCCTCTGGAAAGAATACCCAAAATAATACTGTCTTGCGATGTAGACAGAGGTGAAAATAAGCCAGTCTGCTCCTGGCCCAAGCTTCTCACAGCATAACTGGTCCCTGTCTGCCTCTCCTCAAGAACAACAACAGACAGACAAAAAGCCGATACGCTGTGCCAGACTGGACCGGCTTCTCCAGTGGCACTTTAAAGGGCCTGGGGCTCTGGCCGCTGCGGGGAGCCCTGGGCCCTTTAAAGCACCACCCAAACCCCTCTGCTGGAGCTCCAGCAGTGCTTTAAAGGGCCCGGGCTCCCCGCAGCGGCCGGAGCCCCAGGCCCTTTAAAGTGGTAGCGTGGCAGGGCTCCCGCATTGATTTGAAGGGCCTAGAGCTCTGCAGCGGCCACAGCCCTGGGCCTTTTAATTCACCCTGGGGCTCCCAGCCGCCTCTGTAGCAGGTAGCTCCGGGGTGATTTAAAGGCCCTTGGGGCTCCCAGCCACAGCCCTAAGGGCCTTTAAATCTTGAAAGGTCCCACCTCTTCTGGCCCCTGATCAGGACTCCTGCGTACTGGTAAGTCCTTTAAGTTACTTTCACCCCTGGATGTAGAGAAACCTATGCCACGTAAGCTCATAAATTTGCCACCTCCCTCAATGTGGAGGAAGATATACACAACTTCTTGCCCATCCCACCCCATTAGAAATTGCACAAACTGGGTTTAATAATAAACAAAAACAAGTGAATTAACTATAAAAGGCAGATTTTAAGTGCTAGCAAACAGAACAAGGCAGATTACTAAGCAACTAAAACAAAACACTCATACTAAGCTTAAGATCTTAAAGAGATGGTTTGAAGAAGTAATTTCTTACTCTAAATGTTGTCTTAGGCAAGTTACAGAGTTTCTGTAGCTTAGAGTCCCAGGTATTTCTCTTTACAGACTACACTCCTCTGTGTCACTCTGGACTCAGCCCTTGCCTTTCCCACAGCTCAGTTTCTTTGTCTCCTCAGGTACTTTCAGCAGTCTTTCTTCTTGGGCAGGAAGGCAGTGGAGAGGAGTCCTGTTTTCCTTACTCCTCAGCCTTAAATATAATGTGCCTAAGGCGGGAAGCCTTTGTTTCCAGTGGAAAAGTACCAGCAGAGTCGAAGGTGGCACTTTTTACCAGGTGACATTATCACCTGACCTTGCAGTGTTAAAGCAACCATGAAACCAGATTAATTTGTAATGTCCACAGGAAGGAACTCCTGGAAGATGGGTGATCTACATCCTTGACTCATTGTCTTTTTCCAAACGCCCATTAAGGCTGATTGCTTATTGTCTGGTGGGCATCTCCAAGTATACACACAGTTGTTGTCATGGCTGATTCACCAATCTGGCACTTCGAGTGCAGAAAGTAGGGGACCACAAGGACTCTAAAAATTAATACTTGCCACTCCAGGCTTGTATTAAACTCCCAAAAGTACAGCTTATTTATTTATTTAAAAACCTTGGATTGGTAGATGCTGCCACCACCCAAGTGCAAAACTCCTTTGGGAGCCCAGGAAGGCGCACTTGGGAATTCCTTCCTCTGGGGTTCCCTCAAGCTCTTGCACCCCCCTCCAGGGAAGAGTTGAGAAAGAAGAAAAAAAATTAGCTGTTGCCACCAGCTAATTAAACAACATGTGCACAAACCTCTTAAGACACAAAAATCCAATTCTGGTCTTTAAAAAGGTAAATTTTATTAATAAAAAAAGAAGAAAATACATCTGGGAATTTAGGCTTTTGCTAGATTTTTAAAAAAAGCACTACAAGGATTAAGTACCAAGAATAGCTCTCTTGCGGTCCAGCTTAAAGGTTACAAGCAAAACAAAAGCACAGAGGAGTACACAAGCCATAACGAAATAAAAGGGATAAATCTATTCATGTCTTCCTAGACATTTCCTTATCTACTTACATATCTGGGTTTTAGATGAATAGTTTCTAGGTATGATACCAATGTTTGTATCATACCTGGCCCAAGTTTCTCACAGTATAACTAGTCCCTGTCTGCCTCTCCCCGAGAATAACAGACAGACAGACAAAAGGGGAATCTTGTTTCAATTTTAAAAAGTTCTAGCCTTCCCATTGGCTCTTTTGGCCAGGTGCCCATTCACTTCCTCTTACCTTTGCATAGCAGTGAGACTTTTTAACCCTTTACGGGTAGAGCAATTAGAGAACAGCTACTAAGAGGGATTTTATAGCTACTGGTTGGCTGGGCGTCCACAAAAAGGAGCTACCCCCTCTCCCTTCATGTATCACAGTTGCAATTTTACATAGTCAATATTCCTAACTTCAGATACAGAAATGATACATGCATACAAATTGGATAATCACATTCAGTAAATAACCTTTCCGATGATACCTACAAGACCCATCTTGCAGAAAATATACCTCAGTTATGCCATATCTAGCATAAGAATATTTCCATAAGTAATATGGGGGGTAATGTCACAGGACCAACTTTTGTTTGTGAAAGAGACAAGCTTTGGAGTTTCACAGAGCTCTCCTTTAGCTCTGTATAGCTTGAAAGCTTGTCTGTTTCATCAACAGAAAGTGGTCTAATAAAAAAATACTACCTCAGCTGCTTTGTCTCTAATATCGTGGGACCAACACTCTACAACATCACTACAACCAGTATAAGTTGTACATAGAGCCCCAAATAATCACACACAATAATCTCTGATGTTTCAGAGAACATAGCATTTTATAACGTCATATGCTCAAGCACAACTCCCATTGACTTCATTTACAGCTGAGAGTGCTCAGCGCTTCTGCAACTCAAATTCCAGGTTTCATGTAAGGCACCCAGAAAATGAGTGCACAGTTAGAGACCACCTGTGAAGTAATAAAGTGATCATCAAGGGGTTAACTGCATTACTCAGAGTACTCCACCATTCTCATACTTCCTGTTTAGTTAGTGGGAATTTCACCCACCACCTCTTTGTTACACAATTGAATAAAGCAGCATGTTCTTCTCAGCTTGCACTACTGAAAGTAGTGTGCATCTTGTGCACTGAGTGGTCCTTTTACAAAATATGAAAAGTTCGGTTTTAATTAATTCCAAGGCATCATACAGGAACTCAATGGAAAAGTCAGGGAGAGAGTCTAGTTATCTGGAGGGCATTAAACTGCCTAAACCACAAGACCATCCTTTTTTCTCTGCAGCTCCTTGCCTTATTCACTCCACAGCTAACAATGTGTGCAATGAAGGAGGCAGGGGTCCCATAGATCTAGACTCCTTCACTACATAACCCCAGTTCATCCCCAGAGCACCATCCATCCTGTGTCAGGCAACCTTAATTATAGGCAGCACTACTTGTTCTGCCTATAATAACAATCTGAAGCCAAAGACTCTATAACTTGGCTATTTCTAAGGTGCCTATCATATTGGTACCTAAGCATCACCAACTTTTTTCGCAGCCAGCAGACCAAATTCAGTGATGAATGAATCCTGGTGTCCACCTGAGGCATATTGCGCATATGCTAATAAGAAGAGTAGGTTTTAACTTTTCACAGTGAGAACCTTTACTACTTAATTCACCTTAACCATAAAGTGAAAGCATTTTTCTGAGCTGTTGTGCTCATCATAGCAAATAAAACTAACCCTTTAAAACAGGTGGGCACCAATCTCTTCTTTTCTTCCCTGATTTACACCCCTGGTTATCATACACAGCTCAGTGGGATTGTACTGGGTATAACTCAGCATGCAGTTTCAACAATGCTTCAACAATGGGACTGGAGTCATAAATCAGCCAAGTCTCATTTGAACAGAGGCTCTTGTTTTGAATTATTTAAAGCAGTTTTTAAAGGTCTTTCCCACTGGTGAGGAAGAATGTACTGCATTCTTGAAGGGACCTTTAAAATCCCACTCAATGCTGCACTGTTTAGAACTTTCCCTCCTTCAGAATGCTACCAGCCTGAGAGATTGCCCTGGAGAGAAGTGGCTCCACAAGAAAAAAAATCATGTCCCTTTCCCCTAAATAAAAGTTTTCAGCTACTCCAGCCTTGCAAGTGCGAGTCCATCTTCCTTCCCAGCTGAGGCTCGCTCCCTCCCTTGCATGCTGCAGCCCTGATTGCTGCTTTCTGCTCCAGGTACCTCCCCCTCCTCCTTTTGTTTTAGTGCCAGGCAGCAGTGGAGTTTCCTGTTGACACCGGAATATTGTGAATGGGCAGGAAAAGCAAACGCGACCTTCTTTCATTTTCCTTTAACTTTCCCTTCCCTCCCAACCTGGTTGTGTGGGTGCGCCTCTCTCTCCTCCCAACCTGCGTCCGGCTGAGCCTTGCAGGGGAAGGGAGGAGAGGAAAAGGCCCAAAGAGGATCCTCCACGCCTAGGCTTAAACTTCAGAGAAGCGGGAGGCGGAGTGAAAAGGAGCGAGATTTGCAGGGAGTTGCCGGGGCAGAGGAGAGGTGCAGGTGCAGAGTGGGGCGGCTCGGAAGGGCTGCTCACTCCCTGAGCGAGACAAAGAACCCCCCGGTCGCGCGCTCGGGCATGGGGGCGCCTGCTTTCTAAATGCCCCCTCCTGCTCCCCTCGCTGATGGCTGAAGCCTGGAGGCTGGAGGACGAGGAAGAGGAGCTGAGGGAGTTCGGCAGAAGGCACAGAAGGGGGAACCTGAACTCTGCAGCAGGTAAGCAGGAGGCTTTTAGTTGAATGCTGGGCAAAGCCATTAACCCCCGCAGTGCAGGTCAGTCCATGTACCAATCTCACTAGCGAGCGGTGCACAGGACACGAGTGGGGCTATGGTCGCTAATAACAAGTGTGTGTGTGGGGGGGTCAGATTAAGTAGATTAATGTGTTAATCTGTGTTTGACCGTTACTTAACAAATGGGATTTTTCCTTAAAGTTATGTTTAAAATCCTACCTGGAAATGGAGGGTTTTTTAAAGGGGGAGGAGAGCAGGAAGGGGAGTCAGGGCAAGGTACAGTCACTTAACTGTTGTTAACTTGATAGGCTCGACTTAATGCGTGTCTCCTTGATGAATCAAGGGATAGTCATTAATATTAAAAGAAAAGGTGCAATGTCCAGCTTCCAACAGTTTAACTCCCAGAATGCTGTTTGTCTAAATTGGATGGTTAAATATAAATTGTATTGATCAATACTTAAAATGCCCTAAGGATCACCACCCCAACAAGCAAACCCCACATTGCTTGTTGCCAATGTGAAGCCCTGGATTTTGCTTGTTGTTGTGCATTGGAACTCCTCAGGGGCGCAAGGGTCTGCCAGCCTGGGGTTGGAGGCCTAAGTGTCAGCAAGGTGCTTAATGCTGTACCAGACACAACATTACAAACAGCCTCTGCCCTGCAGAGTTTACAGTCCCAGAGAAGATGGAGTGCACAGGGAAACTCAGGTGAGGGAACTTTTTTATTGACTCACTTCTTGTAGCCATCACAGGAGAAATGAGTTGTAGGTTTTCTCTATACATAAAAGCTTTATCACTTTAACTAATGTAGATAGTTATACCAGTATAAATGTGTTTATATCAGAATAATTTATTCCTGTATGGGAAGGGGAACAAACTACACCAGCCTAAGGCACCTTTAGGAGGTGATTTAAGAAGAGATTTGCATGACAACAGGGCTTGGCAAGCTGGAATTAGGAGTTGCTGGTGTGGAAGAAAGAGACAAGTGGGATAACGTATTTGGAAGGCTGAGGAAAACGGGTGAGAGAATGTGATGAGACGGGGTCAGTGATTAAGTTACAATGGATTCATATAGTTTTTATTTCATATGGTGGGCCAAGGGAGCCAACGCAGCCCTGTCATACAGAATCTCTGTAGCTTCTAATTCAATCATTACTTAAAGATCATGTGTGATAAGCAACTTTTGCTAGTCCTTGAGGTGGCTGCTGTATTATTTGCCTCTTCTGTCTATATACAATCCACTCTGTGCTGAGACAGCTTCCTAAAAGCCCAGTCCTGGGGGGAATATCACATTAAGAAACATATCTTTAAAAAGCAGCTAAACAAAAATGTTACCTTTGTTTTTAATAATTTTTTATTAAAATTGAAAACTTTTAAAATCAGTGTTTACTTTTTTATTTTTGTTTACTTTCTGCATTTCTCTCAGTGTAGACAATGGAAACTGTCTAGTCATTTTCACTTGACAAAACCAGCTATAAACAGTTTTAAGGCCTTGCTCCAGCAAGTCGTTCTTTGTAGAAGGAATAATTATTGTGTATATTTTAAAACTCTTTCCACTGGATTTTTTTTTAAACTAGTAGAAAACATTTATGTTGATCTTAGATTTTGTGAAATTGTGTGTGTTTTCTCATTCTGGAGCTAAATTTGATCCCAGAGTTCACTTTAAGGTATAAAATGGTTATACAAAAAATAAAGGGCTGGATTCTATGTTGCCCTGTACTTTGTATAGCTGCTTATACTGGTGCAAAGGGAGTGTAAATTGCTACTGTCTGTTTTAGTGGTGTGCTACACCTACTTTGTAAAGCTCATGCTAAAATAAATTTGTTAGTCTTTAAGGTGCCACAAGTACTCCTGTTCTTTTTGCATGCAGTGCAGTGAATGAAGACTTGGGTCATGTCTACACTAGGACCAGTTTACCGCTACTGAAATACCTTGTATCAGTGATACTCAGACTGTGGCTCTCAAGTTGCAAGTGGCTCTTCAATGTGTCTCCTGTGGCTCTTTGCAGCACGTGATATTAAAACACTCTGTGATTTAATTATTAATAAATCTAAGTTATTAATCAATCAAGATGCTTTTACTGTGTTATCAACCAGTTAAGTTATCGACTTGCACTAAGTTATTTATTTACTTGCTGTGAGAATAATATATAAAAACTAAATATTTTCCCTGTCATTCACACTACTGTGGCGCTTTTGGGTAATGTTGATTGCTAATTTGGCTCCTGAACCACTGAGGTCTGAGTATCACTGCCTTATACTATGCCAGCAAAGTATTCCTAGTGTGGGTGCAGCTATCCTGGCAAAGCTGCAGTTTGTACACTTACAAAACAACAAAAAGTATTTCCATCGATAAGACAGCATAGGCAAAGTAAGGAAAATGCTGGCATAGTAAAACCACTGCCTACAAATGAAATAAGCTATACCAGGGGTAGGCAACCTATGGCACGGCGGCATGCGAGATGATTTTCAATGTCATTCACACTGCCTGGGTTCTGGCCACCAGTCCGGGAGGGCTCTGCATTTTAATTTAATTTTAAATGAAGCTTCTTAAACATTTTAAAAACCTTATTTACTTTACATACAACAATAGTTTAGTTATATATTATAGACTTATAGAAAGAGACCTTCTAAAAACGTCAAAACGTATTACCAGCACGCGAAACCTTTAAATTAGAGTGAATAAATGAAGACTCAGCACACCGCTTCAGAAAGGTTGCTGACCCCTGAGCTATACTGATAAAAGCACAGCTTTGCCAATATAGCTGTGTTTACACTACAGACTTTTGCTGGTACAGCTGTGTTGGTCAGGGACATAGTTATGCTGGGAGAAGTCTAGGCATATCCTGAGTCTCAGTATTTTTAAAGATGTGTTTGAGAAAATCACTTGAGCTGTATGTACCAAGTTTTCTTCTTCTCCCACCTCCCAATTGATTTTTTTTTGATTAAAAAATTAACTGCGCCTAACAGGCAAAAGGTCTAATGATGGAAATGATCATGTAAGTAAGGGTGAAACAAACAATGGGAATATTTAAATTGAGAAATAAGGTAGTGAGTTATGCTGTATCTATCATTTTAAAACTTTACATTTTGTTGAAAGCAATAGAGGCAACTTGTGGTCTGCAACATTAAAGGTGATGGATACGCATAGGCCACAGTTATAAAATAAAAGTGCAGTTCATACATGGAAATACAGATTTGTGAATGAGCACTACCTCAGTCCCAGTGTGGTTCACTTGTAAGTAGCGTTGAGAACCTAGAGATGTGGATTTTAAGAAGTTAAATACATAAAAATGGAAGAGAAAAGGAGAGGTGTGTGTGGAAATAAAGAACTGGTATGAAAGGTAAAAGCACAGTTATGCTTCCTAAGGGTCTGACCCAGTAAACACTTGTATCTGTGAGGACATGTACTTTCATGAGTTGTCCCATTGTGTTTGCAGGATTGGGCCTTAAAAGAGTAACAAAGCGACAAGTAATATGTTACCATAAAACTATACATCTTACACTGCATTACCCACATTTCATGCTATGGAGAAAAGGGACAATCTCTTCTTTGCAATACCAAGCAAGTCTTATAATAAGTGTACTGTTGGGAGGGTAGGAAAAGATAGTGAACAGTTGGAAATTTTGGAAAATGCTGATTTGTCAGATCAACACATTCCATTGGAACGTGTCAATTTTGGTGAAATATTCAGCAAAAGCCAGGCAGGTTTCTGACAGATTCTAGAATGGTGATTCTAAAATGAAGTATTGCAAACTTCCAGGTGTGACGTTATTGATATAAATTGGGACTATATAGAACATGGGTTGCAACCAAGGTCCTGTAGTGGCACCAAATCTTGGGTAAAGGGGGTCATATAAGGTGTCTAAGACCAGGTTATGGGTTGCTGGTTATGATTATGCTGTCTGTATGTCTGTGATCATTTTGTAGTTGAAGTTATAAGTATTGGCTCTGTACTGTCTGTATTTTATATTGTGCTCTGCTTCTGGGTGACACCACAGACAAGCTGGTGTTAGCCCTGCCTAGCCTGCTTGATGGCCCATTAAGGACCATCAGCTACACAATTGACCCATGAAGAGAAGGCAGACACGCCTTGTGACTCAGCAAAGTATGCAGGGACTGGCCCATGTGACTCCAGACTCCATTTTGCTGTAACTTTCCACAGTAAGGACAAAGAGATTCTTGCACCTGGAAAAGCATATATAAGGCTGATGCCTCATCTCCATCTGATCTTCAATCCTGCTTCTTACTTCTGGAGGGACTTTGCTACAACCTGAAGCTCTGCACAAAGGACTGAATGACCCACCCCGGCGGGGGATGTTCCAGAGACTTGATTTGAACCTGCAGTTTATGCCATCACTGCTGCAAGCCTGAACTAAGAACTTTGCCATTACTGTATGTAATTGATTCCATTTAACCACTTCTAGCTCTCATCTCTACCTTTTTCCCTTTGTAAATAAACCTTTAGATTTTAGATTCTAAAGGATTGGCAACAGCGTGATTTGTGGGTAAGATCTGATGTGTATATTGACCTGGGTCTGGGGCTTGGTCCTTTGGGATCGAGAGAACCTTTTTCTTTTACTGGTGTGTTGGTTTTCATAACCATTCATTCCCAGGACGAGTGGGACTGGTGGTGATACTGGAAGACTGGAGTGTCTAAGGAAATTGCTTGTGTGACTTGTGGTTTGCCAGTGGGGTGAAACCAAAGTCCTCTTTGTCTGGCTGGTTTGGTTTGCCTTAGGGGTGGAAAAACCCCAGCCTTGGGCTGTGACTGCCCTGTTTGAGCAATTGGTCCTGAATTGGCACTCTCAGTTGGGTCCCGCCAGAACCGCCTCGTCACACCAGGTCTGTGAAAATTTTTGAGTTTTTGGAGGTTCATCCTGATTCAGGAAAAAAAAATTTCCCCCAAGACTTGAAGTTTTTTGCAGGCCTGAAAGTCTGTTTCCTGGCAATCTCTAATAATGAATATTCTATGAGAATCTAGTCATGCAATGAGCTCCATCTGGCCAATAATAGAGTATGAGGATCATGAGACAGCCTCTATAATCGAATGTGTTCAAAATCTCATACTTCAAACTACATTTAATGTCTACGCTAACTTACCGTATTCATCCTGAATTCATTTTAACTTCTTTAGGGGGAAGTTGGGTAGCTACAAATGTTGCTAAATTTCAAGACAACTTATGAGCTGTAAAAAATCAGTAACTAGTAGGGTGACCAGATAACAAGTGTGAAAAATTAGGTCAGGGAGTTGGGGGGGAATAGGCACCTATATAAGACAAAGCCTTGAATATCAGGACTGTCCCTATAAAATTGGGATATCTGGTCACCCTAGTAACTAGGCTCATAGGCGCCAACTTCCCCATGGCCAGGTGGGTGCTCAACCCCCTGGCCCCTCCCCACTTCTTCCCGCCCCTGCACCGCCCTTCCCTCACCCCCATTCCACCCCATCCCCCAAGTCCCCGTCCCTGCCCTGCCTCTTCTCCGTCTCCTCCCCTGAGCACGCCATGTCCCCGCTCCTCCCGGAAAGTCCTAAGTGCTGCCAAACACCTGTTAGATGGGGGGAGGGGGTGGAGAGGGACAGGAAGCACTGGGAGGGAGGGGGAGTGGGGACGCAGCATGCCCAGTAGAGGAGGAGGTGAGGAGGGGGTGGCAGCAGGGGGGAGCTTGGCTGCCAGTGGATGCGGAGAACCCGCTAATTTTTGTGGGTGCTCCAGCCCCGCAGCACTCACAGAGTCAGCGCCTATGACTAGGTTTATCCAGTTCATAGTAAAAAGCTGTCATGATTGTGCTGCAGTGTCCTGGTAATATTATGGGTGTTCAGTGATGCAGGAAAGGATTTTGACTTTTAATATTGCCTTTTTTTTTTTTGCTCACTTGCTTAACCACAAATTTCTGTAATTTGGACTGCATCGTGTCATTATCAGTGTGGTTTAGAGAGGTCTTATTGAAGTTGCTTTTGATGTTTGCAAGATTGTCATAGGACTCCTGGAAATTATTTTATTCCTACAGGGTGGCTGACAGTAAATGTGGCAAATAAGTTTCTTGCTACGGGGATCAATAGTTTTTCTATATATTTTTTTTTTACTCCGTTTTTTTAAATTTTTTTTTCAGATGTTTCAGACTCAGTTTTGTGGAATTTCTTCTTTTCAGTTGTCAATTTTAAGCTACTGAAAAAATTCATAGCTTTCTACTTGTCTATTTTTCTCTAGACCCAGTTTAGAACAGCCCTATTTCCTTTACACTCCTACACCAAACCTGTGCTGATTTGCTTTGGAAGCTTAGAACAATAAGCTGGGTCCAGTAGAACCAGGGCCAGCTCCAGACCCCAGCGCGCCAAGCGCGCGCTTGGGGCGGCGTGCCGCGGGAGGGCGGCAGGCGGCTCTGGTGGACCGCCCGCAGACATGCCTGCGGAGGGTCCGCTGGTCCCGTGGCTTCGGTGGAACATCTGCAGGCGTGCCTGCGGGAGGTCCACCGGAGCCGTGGGACCAGTGGACCCTCCACAGGCACGTCTGCAGGAGGTCCACCGGAGCCGCGGGACTGGCGACCGCCAGAGCGCCCCCCGCGGCGTGCCACCCTGCTTGGGGCAGCGCAATTCCTAGAGCTGCCCGTGAGTAGGACAAAGCAAGATTGCATCAGAAGCATACCATCTCCCCAGGCATTGTACAGCTAGGGGAATTGCTGGGGTATGTTTGTGTGGGATAGGTTGATCCAACTCAGACTTGAGTGCAACAACAGTTTTTTGCAGTGAACCAGCTCTGTCTTCAAAGGGAAATTATGAATGTGATATGAGAAGGCTCTGCATTCAATTCCCATTTTTATGCAAAATATCTGTTTGGTCCCAAGAGTAAAAGAATAATAAGCTATAAGTCTGTTCTTGAAATTTAGGGGCCTGATTCTGCAAAGCTATGAGCTCCTTTGATGTTCATTGACCCATCAAGTGGATGCTGAGGCCCTCAGCACCCTGCAGAAAGTGTTCAGGATTTGGCAGGATTAGACCTTATGAAATTTATATAACCCAAACATGATGGAAAGTTTTTTTGTTTTTGTTTTTTTTTAATAGATAGACTTCATTAAACCAAAGAATAAATGCAGGAACATGGAATCAGTAGTAGACATGTGATAATGAAAGTGAAAGAACTGTCAGTGTTCTTTCTATTTGGGACTTGCTACTCCTTGAGTGGGTAAGGTTGATGTTTGTTACAAGTCTCTCTCTTGTGACAACAGTATTATTGCTTAGGTTTCCATTTTGGATGGATCAGTGATTATGACTGTATTACAGCAAGATAGATCGTATTAAATGTCTGATTTGTTTGCAATATAATAAGTGATGGCACTTGTAGAAGTGTGTGTTGTGGACTAGCTAAGTCTGTACTTTGGTATATCCAATATTCCTTTTTTTTTCTGTAACTCAGTAGTACTGAGCAGTGAAGTCACTGGGAGTTTCCTATAAAGAGATCTCATAGGATTGGGCACAGTGATTTATTCTTTTCAGTTTGGCTAATAATATTTTTCTTTATTTCTAATGGAGCAAAAGCCAATATGGTTTGATTTTGGTGACTTTGCTGTCTGTGCACCATTGACCTTCACATCTGAGCTTGGAATATACTACATGTGCTATTGTAGGGGGCACCTTCTTGCATCTCTTATAAATAAATTGCATTTTAACTGCACTGAGGACAAAGTAGCAGCCCATTGATGTGTTTTGTGTATGTCCTCAGTCTCATCAGCCAGAAAACAGAAAGCTCTCAAAATAGTGGAGCAGATTTTGTGCCCCAATCTGCTCACTTTGGATCACTTATGAGTTCCCTGTTGGGGATTTCCCCAACATGGGAGAGCTCTCAGTGTGGGAGGAGCTGACAAAGCTGGTTCTTACCTCTTCCTCAAGCAGTGCCTTTCTCTTACTGTGTCTGTATACGATGCCACTGCCCAGGGCCGCCCAGAGGATTCAAGGGGCCTGGGGCAAAGCAATTTCTGGGGCCCCTTCCATAAAAAAAATTGCAGTATTGTACAATACTATATTCTCGTGGGGGGCCCTGTGGGGCCCGGGGCAAATTGCCCCACTTGCTTCCCCTCCACGGGCGGCCCTGGGAAAAATAAACCTTTCACATCTCAGCACAAACCCAGTTTTGAGAGAACTTCTTTACAAGGTATCACTGGTTCTCAGCATCAGCTGGTGCTAAAAGGCACTAAAGCTCATTAAAAGGGTTGGACAAATATTTTCTGTCAAAACTTTTTTGGATCGAAAACTAGGGGTTTTTAAAAAGCAGAAAAAAATCATGGACAATATCTGCTTTCCTTCAAAAATTTGTTGTGGTTTTTTTTAATTGAAAAGCTGAAATTAGTCTGTCAAAACCTGAATATGGTTTGGGGTAATGATCAAGTGAGCTCTCTCCTGCCATCCATCTCCACCCTCTGACATAGAGGCTAGGGACACCATTCCTTACCCATCCTGGCTAATAGCCATTAATGGACTTAATCTCCATGCATTTATCTGTTTCCTAAACACTGGCTCCATGGGGTCCATCACAAACTGGAGACTGTTACTGTGGGTTTGTCTTTAGTATAGCTTATGTACATACTCCACAAACTGAACATTTGAGCTTGTCCAGAATCTGGGATGAGCCTATGTTGTGAAAACTGAAATGCTCAAAATGCATGTGAATGGACACAGGATGCTAAAATTAAATTAACCCAGAGGTTCTCAAACTGGGGGTCGGGACCTCTCGGGGAGTCACGAGGTTATTACTGGGGGTCGTGAGCTGTCAGCCTCCACCTCAAACCCCGCTTTGCCTCCAGCATTTATGATAGTGTTAAATATATAAAAAAGTGTTTTCAATTTATAAGGGTGTGTGTGTTTGCACTCAGAGGTTTGCTATGTGAAAGGGGTCACCAGTACAAAAGTTTGAGAACCATTGAATTAACCCTTCTGGAGCCTCAGGGAATGCAGGGGACGGGGGTCTCCCTTGGTAGGGTTGGGAAGGAGGTAGGTGGTGTAGGATATTGCTCTTCTCATGTGATCCCTCCCCCAGTGGCTAGTTTAAATGAAGCTACCTTCCCCTGACATGAATCTCCCTATGGCACTGAAATTAAATATAGACTATAATTTGGCATTTGAGAAGTGAAAGGGATGGTAGCCCTAATGGAAAAGCTAACAGCTTGGCTCTTCTGCAAGCCTCAAACTGCTGAATGAGCTTTAGGGTAGGGAAGGCTGTGCCTCCCAAACAGCCTGGCCCTGCTCTCTATCTGACCCCCCCCACTTCCTGCCCCCCCTCAGAATCCCCAACCCATCCTGCTCCTTGTCCCCTCACCGTCCCCCAGAGACCCCATCCCCAACCACCACCCCGGGACCCCACCCCTGCTCCCTGTCCCCTGACTGCCCCGACCCCATCCACTGAGTCCTGACAAACCTCTAGAATGCCCACAATCCAACTCCCCCATTCCCTGTCCCCTGACCGCCCCCCACAACCTCTGCCGCCTCGACTCCTGCCCCTTATCCAACCCCCCCCCGGCCCCTTACCCCCGCCTCCGACCCTCTCCTGGAGCCTCAGCGCATCCAGGAGCGTCCCTGAACAGCGCAGCAGCCGCGTGCCTCTGGCGGGGCCTGAGCACCTCCCCGCTCAGAGCCACGTGGTAAGGGGGCGGGGCGGTGAGCACCAGCAGGCCTGAGCTCTCTCCGCTCGGCCTGGAGCTCACAGCCCCGCCCCCTTACCATGCAGCTCTGAGCGGGGTGGAGCTCAGGGGCCCCGCTGGAGCCACGCTGCACCGCTGTTCAGGGACGTTCCTGGGTGTGCTGAGGCTCCGGGCAGGGCCGGCTCTAGACCCCAGCGCGCCAAGCGCGCGCTTGGGGCGGCATGCCGCCGGCGGGGCGGCAGGCGGCTCTGGTGGACCTGCCGCAGGCATGCCTGCGGAGGGTCCGGTCGTCCGGCGGCTTGGGTGGACCTCCCGCAGGTGTGCCTGTGGATGCTCCACCAGAGCTGCGGGACCAGCGGACCCTCCGCAGGAACGTCTGCAGGAGGTCCACCGGAGCCGCGGGACCGGCAACCGGCAGAGCACCCCCCGCAGCGTGCCGCCCTGCTTGGGGCGGCGCAATTGCTAGAGCCGCCCCTGGCTCCGGGAGAGGGGTGGAGGCGGGGTTGGGCTGGGGAGGGAGCCTTGGCCATTCTCGTGGGGGCACCTGATGAGCCCGGGGCCTGGGGCAAATTGCCCCACTTGCCGCCCCCCCCCCCCCCCTCTGGGCGGCCCTGCCACTGCCTAGCACAATAGGCCCACACCAAAACTACAGCTTTAGCAAACCATGGCTGCAACATTTGAACCAAAAAATTCACTGCTTTCTTACAACCTCAGTTATACATTTTTTTTCCTATATTGTTTTCTGCATCTGTTGTTTTCTCTTCTATTCCTTTCTTTCCATTGTGTGGTCCACCTACTCCCCTACATTTCTAACCTCTCACTTCCTCCCCTACATTTCTAACCTCTCACTTCCTCCCCAATTCTCTTTCACACCGCTACTCTTTTGTGGCTTGACCTATACTTAAATGTTTGTTAGGTCAGCATAGCTATGTTGCTCAGGAGTGTGAAAAATCCATTCCCTGACCGGCATAGCTATGCCAACCTAGTGTAGATGCAGTTCCATCAATGGAAGAATGCTTCTGTCAACATAGTTAGTATCATTCAGGGAGGTAGTGTTCCTGCACTGAAAGAAAAACCTTTCCATCAGTGTAGGCTGCATTTACACTACAGAGATATGCTGGTATAGCTACACCAACATAGTTATGCCTATATAGTCTGTGTAATGGAGACACAGTCTAACGTATCCAATCAATTTCTTTCCTACCCACCTATATCTACATAGAGATACACACCTTGCCTCTTCCAAATGCTTACTCGCTCTCGACACCCTATCATACATAGGGCATGGAAAATTGAGCAGATACCTAATAGCCAGAGAACTAAAGTAAGGTGAGGACCCAGGTGAAAGCTAAGCTTCTGCCCTGACTCCTAAGCTAATGGCAAAGTTGGAATTCTCACTAGGATGCTATTTCTGTACCTGGTAGGAGGCTCCATCTTTTGTACCATCCAGCTAGCAGGTAGCTGATAATGTGAAGTCGTCTTCAAACTCCATTTGGCTGATGAAACAAAGGAGCATTTTCCTTTCTTTCATCCTGGCTGCTGTAAAGGGACATATAATGTGTGTGAGTTAGGTAAGAAAAGGTCTAAAACCTATTGTCAGTTTATCAGTAATTCTAGTTACCAGCCCCTCTCCTTTACTCCTACCATCATCACTAAAACTTTAAATGGGTCTGAAGTAATTGATGCTGATGTAGTAAAGTAGTGAAATAATGCGCAGTGAGGTAGCTGTCTAGAAACCAAGCTTTCTCACTCCACTCCCACCTGCTTTTAGAGAGCAGCCACTCACCGTTCTATTCCCATCTTGCAGGGCTGATAAATGATAATTTTCACAAGTGACCTTGTCTACATACAAACTTACGTTGGTGTAACTAAAACACTTTTAAACTGCTGCAGATTTGTATGTGGGTGTCTAGTCAAATAAGCACTGGCGCCTTGTAGATCAGACAGTAGGGTGATTGTCTAAACAGCATTGAGAACTAAGGCCTAAAGTTGCACCAGCTTTTTTTTGTTTGTTTAAATCAATATAGATAAACCTGGTACAAACCCTGAATGTTGAATGCTCTTAAACTGGCTTATGCCTGCCTTTACAATGTAAGTGAAATTGATATAAACCAGGTGTAAAACAATTTAAGAGTGCTTACATGAGGGGTTTGTGCCTGTTTGTTTAATTGAATAAGTTAAGCCACTGTAACTTGTGTATATATACGCAGGGCTTGAGATATGTACTCTTGTTTAGAGTTGGTTTAAACCTGTTTAAAAACCATGTTCTTCCTTAGGTTCTTACTTAGGCTAGAATGTGTCTTTTAAACATGATTATCAGGAGGTTTGGCATGCTCCATGCTCTCTGTCCAGCTTGTATTCAGTGCTGTTCGCTGCCTTGGAATTTGGCCAGCGTATTGGGATTAATACTCCAATTACAGGATCTTTAATGACCACAAGAACTCTCAACTAGGGTTGACTGGAAAAGAAGAACTCTGCTTTGTGAAAAATTTAAACATTTCAAAATTTGTTTTAATTTCACATAGGAGAGAGAACCACCTCAGAATAGCCTGGTTAGGACACTCATCTGGAGTATGGAACACCCAGTTTCAAGTCCCTGCCCTGTCTGAATCAGACCCCTAATCACTAAGATGTTGGCTATTTTGAGGGTCTGTCTCCCTCCCTCTCTCTCTCTCCCCCATCCTGTTGACATAGATATATTTCCTTGAAACAGTTCAGTTTCAAGAAAAGTGTTTTTTTGACAGAAAAAAGTTTTTCAGATTTTTCTACCAGCTCCGATCACAACTGTTCCCTTTGTGAAAATTGGTGGTTTCACGGGTTCCTGTCAACTGTTCAGTCTTTTCCAATTTGTGTGCTTTTGCAGTTCTCTTTTGGGTTAAAGTAAACCCAAATTAATTTTATTAACATATATTATTAATGTTTTACCAATCTCTGTTCTGTGTCCTATTAACTGAGTTTGGGGCATACAATAATTTGTATAGATTAACACTGAGTAAATTTTCAACTTGTATACTTTTTAAAAACAAAAAAAAAGTTTACATGGTGATGGATGATGTGATTATATATTTAGGTAATCCATTCTTTTACACAGAGAAACATGCAAAAAAAAAGCCACTTAATTTTGTTGCTCCGAGAATAACATTTGTTTTGAATTTTAGGAGGGCCTTTTGTCCTAATATTAAAGTGCTTTTAGTTGTTTTAAGAAGGCAAACTCAAAATTTATCATGTGATATCTGTGTCCCTATATTGAAATGGGAGCACTTTTAGATTCTTCTTATTTTGAAATATTAGTTTGTGGCTGCAGAACTTAATATTTTGGCATGCGCTTAAGGCTAATGGAGCTGAGCTGGCTCATCTCTCAGCAATTTTTGGGTAGACCAATATCATTAAACTATTTACTTTTCTGCACCTCTAGCCAGATCCCTTTCAGAGTATCCTTAGATCCTATAAGCTTTGGTAATTTAAAGTAAGGTTTAAAATACAGTGTGAGAGTCCTTAACAGATTCCAATATATCCCAGTCTATGGATATGTTTACGCTGGCAGAGTTACAGTGCCGGAAGGTACAGCACCGCTCAGAGAGTGCTGAAGGGAAACCACTGTTGTGTGTTTACACTGTCAGCTGCCTGTGCAATAGCATGTTCACACTTGCGGCCCTTCTAGTGGTATTTGGAGTGGTGCACTCTGGGAAGCTAGCTCACAGAGCATCTCTTCCTCTTCTGCCGTTAAGAGTTGTGGGAAGGAGGAGGGAGTCAGGGGGCATCCTGGGTCCTGAGTGCCTAAGGAAAAATACAATATGAATGACAAACCATTCTGTTACCTAAAGACTCAGCATCTTTTATTCTCATTTGGCTGTTGGGCAGAATACAGTTCCATTTCACCGTAGAAAACTTTGTTAATGGACTAACTTCACACACAATCAATACTTGTTAGAAAATCCTTTAAGTATAAAAACCTTCCCTTGTTAAGGTATATTTATTTGGATTGGCTGGATGATTAGAACATAAGAACGGCCGTAGTGGGTCAGACCAAAGGTCCATCTAGCCCAGTATCCTGTCTACCAACAGGTTTCGGAGTAGCAGCCATGTTAGTCTGTATCCGCAAAAAAAACCAGGAGTACTTGTGGCACCTTAGAGACTAACAAATATACTTCATCACGAGCTTTCATGAGCTACAGCTCACTTCTTCGGATGCATAGAATGGAACACACAGACAGGAGATATTTATACATGCATACTTCCACCTTTTCATGTTCTCTGTATGTATAAATATCTCCTGTCTGTGTGTTCCATTCTATGCATCCGAAGAAGTGAGCTGTAGCTCACGAAAGCTCATGCTGAAATATATTTGTTAGTCTCTAAGGTGCCACAAGTACTCTTGTTTTTTTTTGTCTACCAACAGTGGCCAATGCCAGGTGCCCCAGAGGGAGTGAACCTAACAGGTAATGATCAAGTGATCTCTCTCCTGCCATCCATCTCCACCTTCTGACAAACAGTGTCTAGGGACACCATTTCTTACCCATCCTGGCTAATAGCCATTAATTGACTTAACCTCCATGAATTTATCCAGTTCTCTTTTAAATGCTGTTATAGTCCTAGCCTTTACAACCTCCTCAGGTAAGGAGTTCCACAAATTGACTGTGCGCTGTGTGAAGAACAACTTCCTTTTATTTGTTTTAAACCTGCTGCCTATTAATTTCATTTGGTGCCCCTAGTTCTTGTATTATGGGAATAAGTAAATAGCTCTTCCTTATCTACTTTCTCCACATCACTCATGATTTTATATACCTCTATTATATCCCCCCTTAGTCTCCTCTTTTCCAAGCTGAAAAGTCCTAGCCTCTTTAATCTCTCCTCATATGGGACCCGTTCCAAACCCCTAATCATTTTAGTTGCCCTTCTCAAAACCTTTTCTAGTGCCAATATATCTTAAAGCTTTGCGAACAGGGGCTGCTAACAGATTTGAGACTCTGCTTCACAAACACTGAAGAGGATATTCAAATAGGCAATTCAAATAGTTACCCACTATGTATTTCTGTGATATCTTGAGGAAGAGAAGTATTTTATTTGGATGCTGTGGTAGGGTGGACTCACCACTACTTACTTTCTAGCCCATAATTGGAGACTACTTTCTGGTAAAACACCTCATGCAATTTATTTTAGTGCTGTTTGCCACCACTTTCACAGACTGTGCAGCCTTATCCCAGCAGAAACATGGAGCCTTCAGCACCTGAGGCAAGAGGCTTCTTATGGCTCTAGCTCTACAAGTATACGTCACTCTCTTCCTCTCTCTCAGGGTACGTCTACACTACGGGACTATTCCGAATTTGCATAAACCGGTTTTGTAAAACAGATTGTATAAAATCGAGTGCGCACGGCCACACTAAACACATTAAATCGGTGGTGTGCGTCCACGGTCCGAGGCTAGCATCGACTTCTGGAGCGTTGCACTGTGGGTAGCTATTCCGTAGCTATCCCATAGTTCCTGCAGCCTCCCCCGCCCCTTTGAATTTCCGGGTTGAGATCCCAGTGCCTGATGGGGCAAAAATAATTGTCGCGGGTGGTTCTGGGTAAATGTCGTCAGTCATCCCTTCCTCAGGGAAAGCAACGGCAGACAAGCATTTTGCACTTTTTTCCCTGGATTGCCCTGTCAGATGCCATAGCATGGCAATCATGGAGCCTGTTTTGCCTTTTGTGACTGTCACCGTATGTGTACTAGATGCCGCTCACAGAGGCGATTCAGCAGCGCTACACAGCAGCATGCTTTTGCTTTTGCATGACAGCAGAGATGGTTACCAGCCATACTGCACCATCTACCAATCCATAAATTGGTAAAAAGATGATCATGGCTACCAGTCCTTTTGCACTGCACCATTTGCTGCTGTCATAAGTGCCCCTGGCTGCTCTTAGCCAGGGGCGCAAAAGCCAAAATTGGGAATGACTCCCAGAGTCAATCCCTCCTTTTGGTATCTAAAAATAGAATCAGTCCTGCCTAGAATATGGGCAAGTGTACTAGAGAACCACTGTATCAGAGAGCACAGCTGCTCTGTGTCAGATCCTGCAGAAATTATGAGCTGTATGCTATTCACAGGGGGTGCTCCTGGAACAACCCCACCTGTTGATTCTGTTCTTCCCCCAGCCTTCCTGGGCTACTGTAGCATTGTCCCCCACTTGTGTGATGAAGTAATAAAGAATGCAGGAATAAGACACACTGACTTGTTAGTGAGAAATGAGTGGAAGGCAGCCTCCAGCTGCTATGATAGTCCAGACAGGACAGTAAGGAGTGTGGAGGAGAGGAGCCCAGCATCCCTCTGCTCGTCCAGGGGCAATTGAATCTTTTTTTTACACATGAAGGGTGGGGGCTGACAGAGCTCAGCCCCCTGTTGCTATGATGACGATGGTTATCAGCCATACTGCACCATCTACCAGGAAAAAATAGGGCCAGGCACCCTTGATAGACCTCACCGATGCTAGTCTGCATGGTTACCAGTCCTTTTGCACTGCCCCATGTGCCAATAGGCTGATGACGAGAACGGATACCAGTCATATTGCACCATCAGCCACCCATGGCGGGGGGGGAGCAAGGATGTTGGTGTTGAGTGCTGCAGCATCGGGTCTATCTGCAGCATTCAATAAAGATAGGGTGACATGTAAAAGAGTCAAGAGAGGATTGTTTTCCCTTTCACTTCTGGGGGTGGGTGGGGGGGTGCGTAAATTGCCGAGCTATGCCCTGACCCACCGCGGACACTGTGTTTGACCCTAGAAGCATTTGGAGCTCAGCCAAGAATGCAAATACTTTTCAGAGACTGCAGGAACTGTGGGATAGCTTGAGTCCTCCAGTCCATGAGCGTGCATTTGATTCTTTGGCTTTCCGTTATGTTTGTCATGCAGTAGTGCGCTGAGCCCCTGCTATGGCGTCTGTCTGGAGATTTTTTTTAAAATGATTTTGAATTTCGTCTTCTGTAACGGAGCGCTGATAGAACAGATTTGCCTGCCCTTACAGCGATCACATCCGCATGGTCCATGCGGGAGCTCTTTCTTTATTTTGATTTTTAACTGCATCACCACACGTGCTGATCTGAGCTCCATGCTAGGCAAACAGGAAATATTCAAAAGTTCGCGGGGCTTTTCCTGTCTACCTGGCCACTGCATCCGAGTTCAGATTGCTGTCCAGAGCGGTCAGTGGTGCACTGTGGGATACCGCCCGGAGGCCAATACCGTCGATCTGCGGCCACACTAACCCTAATCCGATATGGTAATTCCGATACTAGCGCTACTCCTCTCGTTAGGGAGGAGTACAGAAACCGGTTTAAAGAGCCCTTTATACCGATATAAAGGGCCTCTCAGTGTGGATGGGTGTGGTGTTAAATCGGTTTTACGCTCCTAAAACCGGTTTAAACGCCTAGTGTAGACCAGGCTTCATACTTCCTTCCAGTGCCTCTTGTATCAGCTGGGCTAATGAATTAATGAGTGGCTTTTAACTCCCGCCAGCCCATTCCTGTCTATCAACTGGGAGCCGTTCAGTAGTCAGGTGTCCTCTGGGGCAACTAATTGGCTCAGCTGCTGTTGACTAGCACGTTGTCACAGCAGCTGTATTTGTGGCCCTCCACAATAATATCACTGGCTATTATAACCCAGGTGAAAAAAGGAATGCTCCCAGAGTGAGTAAACAGTTACATAAGCAGGCAGTCATTTTGCCTATTCAAACTCTGTAAGGGATTGTAAAATTCCAGGAGTAAATTGACAAAAGCATAAAATGACACCAGTCTGTCGATTTTAACAGTCATTAAGCAGTATTGGAAGCTCCTGAGCACAAAGCAGTCTTTAAATTTCGTAACTTGGAAGTAACACATTTCCTCCTCTTCAGCAGGAGATATAGTGCTGTGAAAAGATGAAAAGAATGCGTCTTCCCAGTAATGCATTAAGCTCTTTGGGTGAATATTTATCCTTGAGGCAGTTCTAAGTGCTTGCTGATCATTAGAGATCTTCCAGTTATCCTGAGAAGTGCATATTATATAGCTTGTCAAAGAGCGAAACAATGAACTACAACCACCTTTTAAAAAAAAAAATGTAGGTAAGCTTCTACATATGCCAAGTATCAGAAGGGTAGCTGTGTTAGTCTGTATCCACAAAAACAATGAGGAGTCCGGTGGCACCTTAAAGACTAACAGATTTATTTGGACATAAGCTTTCATGGGTACATTTCTGTACTTATGTCTTTATGCCTGTATCTGTAATTTTCACTCCATGCATCTGAAGAAGTGAGGTTTTTTTTACTCACGAAAGCTTATGCCCAAATAAATCTGTTAGTCTTTAAGGTGCCACCAGACTCCTCATTGTTCTTCTACATATGGTGTAAATAGAAAGAGGAAACAGTGAAAGTTTGAACCTGTCTCATGCCCAGCACCTTGCTCTGGTTTAGCACTCTGTCCATGAATGGCAATAACACCCAAAACGACAGAGCTGCAGATAGAGTGACCAGACAGCAAGTGTGAAAAATTGGTACAGCAGGTAGTGGGGGGTAATAGGAGTCTATATAAGAAAAAGACCCCAAAATCGAGACTGTCCCTATAAAATCAGGACATCTGATCACACTAGCTGCAGTTCAGTTCTGTCTACATTACAATATTGCATCATTTCAAGGTTAAGCATTGCAGCTTAGTGTTTCTAGTACCATTTTCTTCCTAAAGCTTTTTTATTGTGTCCACACTAATAAACTTTGCCAGAGTAAACCAATAAAATGAATCCACACACAGCACTTATTCTGTACCTATGTACGGGGGGCATCTATTGTGTAATTCGCAGCACAGTTCTTGCAGCAGGTGCACAGCACAGGCGAAGGCACATACCTGGCAACATATTATGTATATTATAGCGGGAGTTGGTACCAAAATCCAATATTTAGGTTGCCTAACACTTTGCATCAGAAAAGATATTTGAGAATCTCTAACACATCCAGTGTTTGCAGCCGGCTTTTGGAATTTAAGAGTTAGAAAGCACTGTGTCAAGAGAAGTGCCTATGAAATTCTGCTCAGGTTTGGCTTAGATGTAAACTTTTGAAAATCACTATTTCCTTTCTGTACCTTGTATTGTCAGATAATTGAACACTCTCTAATATAAGGGTGGGCCCATACTATGACCAGTGCAGCAATGCTGCAAACCCTGGGGACTAGGCAGCCTTTCCAGGTTAAGGTGAGAGAGACTAGGCCAGCCTCCACACAAACAACCCCTTTAGAGTCAGCACATGGGCCCACTGGCCCCTACCCTATTCTCTAGGGGCACCACATGGGGAAGGAGCTCTGTCTGTCTCCTGAAGGGGAAAAAGAGAGAAACAGCCCAGGCTCGCCATACCACACCCTAGACCAGGGGTGGGCAAACTTTTTGGCCTGAGGGCCACATCTGGATATGGAAATTGTATGGCGGGCCATGAATGCTCATGAAATTTGGGGTTGGGGTGTGGGAGCGGGTGCAGGCTTCATCTGGGGGTGCAGGCTCTGGAGTGGGGCTGAGGATGAGGGGTTGGGGATGCTGGGACCAAGGGGTTTGGAGGGTGGGAGGGGGATCAGGCCTGGGGCAGGGGGTTGGGGCACAGGAGGGGATCGGGGTTCAGGCTCTGGGCGGTGCTTACCTCAAACAGCTCCTGGAAGCAGTGGCATGTCCCGCGCCGCCCCCCCCTCCCCCGGCTGCTATGCAGAGGTGCGGCCAGGTGGCTCAGTGCGCTGCCCCGTTCGCAGGCATCGCCCCTGCAGCTTCCATTGGCTATGGTTCCCAGCCAATGGGAGCTGTGGGAGCGGCGCTTGGGGCAGAGTGCAGAGCCCCTTAGCTGCCCCTACTCGTAGGAGCCAGAGGAGGGTTATGTCGCCGCTTCTGGGAGTCACGTGGAGCCACAGCACACGCAGAGCGGGGCAAGCCCCAGACCTTGCTCCCTGGCAGGAGCTCGAGGGCCGGATTGAAACATCTAAAGGACCAGAGGTGGCCCCCGGCCGTAGTTTGCCCACCCCTGCCCTAGACCCAGCATATGGCCCCAGCAGCCTGTTTCTCCCTTTGAATAATAGCCTTTTCCTGCTGCCAACAAACGTACTTAGCCCTGTACCCTGAGCTGGACTGAAGGTTCAGAACTCAAATCCTAGTGGTGATGCATGATGGGGAGGTTGCTAGAGTAGAATTTGTTTTTACTGTTTTTCTTTTTTAAAACCCTAAGGAATTACATTTTACACACACACACACACACACACACACACACAATTTTAAAAGAATGTTATTAAAGTTGCAAAGTGAAGCACTTGAAAGTTAGAACTCCCAGATTTAAGGTTGCCCATGCCTGGTGATATGCTAACAAGAAGCATCTGATCCTATTAAAAATGTGCTTTCAGGTAATACCAATGCAAAGAGTCTCACATGTTTTTACAAATCTATGATTTTGTACTCTGAATAAAACATTGGGTGGTGGTGTTGCTTAAAAACAAGCTTTGTTATGTACATTTCATAGGGTAATCTTTCATTTTCTTGAAATGTCACCCTAGCTTTGATACACATTGTATTTGAAAGATGAAATCTCTGCTTTTATGAGGTATTAAAACAGTGTAAATCACTTTAGTCATCCTCAGGAGTAGCTTATAAAGCACTGCGGGAATCTATCAAGGTGTAGAAACTTAAAAGCAACTTTACAAAAAATTGATCTGATCTTTAAAAAGCTTTACAAAGTTCTCAGAAGCCTGATGAAGCTTTCACATTATACGATACATTTTCTATTTCTGAGATGGGTAACTCCAACAATAAATGCTTCAAAACATAATTCTATACACAAGGGTGAACATTTTCAAAAGCTCCTAAGTGACTTAAGAGCCTAAATCTCATTGAAAGTCAATGGTACTTAAGCACCTAAGTGCCTGACTCGTTTTTGAAAATGGGACTATGAACTCCTGAAAATCTCTTAGGAACACCTGAAGATCCCTAGCTCTTATTGGAATGAAGCAAATTAGAAGTTTCCAGGCTAAGCCATTTTAGTGATGTCACAAAGTAACATTAAAGAATTAAAAATGTAACTTCCCCTCTTCCATTTTTAAACCCATGTCAGAAACTATTTCTCCAATTCACCTTGTGTTTTTCCAAAAAAATTATCCTCTCATACACAAGACATATATATGACAAAAGGAAGTGCACAGGGCCATATTTTGTGAGAAATTTAAAGGTTGGAGAGAGGACAGGAGACAAAAATCAGCAAAACTTGTTAAAACCTGACCTATCTCTGTAAAACACAAGAAGAAATACAGAGAGGAATGAGTTTATTGCACATGCCAGGGATTCCTTGCATCCCTCAGTGCCTCCTCAGGTTCCCATCCCGCACTGGAGTTGCAGTGATCAGAGGGCTTTTGTGTGCCTCATTTCCCCCAATTACTTGCCGGGCTTGTGTGCATACATACCCCTATTGGCCGCCGTTTTCCTCTCCCCCCCCCCCCCCCGCTCCCTATTATTATTAATCGTTCTGTCTGGGAAACAAATCATTCAGCATGTGAATATTTAAACTATTGGGAGGATTAGCAGAGATGAGCGGGGTATAGTTATGTTGGAAGGTGTTAATGGATGCCATCAACTAGTTCTTTGATCTATAGACAATTGCAGAGGCAGAGGCTGTGGCTGTGCTAAAGAACTTGAAGCTGTGGCTGTGCTAAAAAGCTGGCATGGGCTTCGTGTGCCCCATTTTGCCTATTTTAATTTTCTGATTTTCCCCAAAAATCAAAAGAATTCTGGCCATAGATGCCTAAAACATTCCCTGAAATTTTGGAATTGATTGGATTGGATGTGGCATTCAATGTTAGCATGTTGCAGACAGACAAACAACATAGTGTCATCAAGTTGACTGTAAGGCCGTCATGAGGTCAGCCAGTAAACTCCAAAGACAAAAAAAATTATCAAATGCTTTACTCATGAATCGTATATTAGATTTTATTTCTTAAAAAGAGGTAGGGCCAGTTTCTGCACTCATTTATACTAGTGTAAAATTGGAGTCACTGCTGAGATCACAATCGATTGGTAGTGCCCACTCACGGCTTTGTCTACACGTTGACGGGATGACTGGCCTAGTGGATAGAGGGGAAGCAGTAGACATGATTGATTTTAGTCAAGTTTTTGACACAGTCCCACATGACATTCTCATAAGAAATTAGGGAAATGTGATCTAGATTAAACTACTATAAGGCAGTGGTTTTCAAACTGCAGGTTGTGACCCAGTACTGGGTCACAGAATGCAAGGCACTGCGTCATGGTGGCTGTGGTCAGACCTGGCTGCTAAAAGTCCCGTTGGTGGTGCTGCCCGGCTAAGGCAGGCTAGTCCCTACCTCTTCTGACACTGTGCAGCACCCTGGAAATGGCCAGCAGCAGGTCCAGCTGCTATGCAGGGGGCCACAGGGCTACCCCAGCCCTGAGCCCCCCCCAAACCTGGAGCCCCCTCCTGGCTGGCTGCCCCAGCCCTGAGCTCTGCCCAAACCTGGAGCCCCCTCCTGTACCCCAAGTCCCTCATCCACGGCCCCAGCCCAGAGGCTGCACCTCCAACCCAGAGCCCTGACCCCCTCCTGCACCCCAAACATCCTGCCCCAGCCCAGAGCCCCCTCCCACACTCTGAACCCCTCATTCCCGGCCCCACCCCACAGTCCTCACCCCAACCCTCTGCCCCAGCCCTGAGCCCCTCCCAAACCCCTCAGCCCCAACTCCGTTGGGTTGTGGGCATCAACAATTTTCTTCAACTTGGTTGCCAGAAAAAAAAGTTTGAAAACCACTGCTATAAGGTGGGTGTACAACTGGTTGGAAAACCCTTCTCAAGTAGTAATCATCAATGCTTCACTTGTTAAACTGAGAGGGTGTTTCTATTGAAGTGGGGTTAGTCTAGGGTCAGTACTATTCAGTATTTTCATTCATAACTTGGAGTGGAGAGTATGCTTATAAAATTTGCAGATGACACCAAGCTGGGAGGGATAGCTAGCACTTTGGAAGCCAGGATTAGCATTCAAAATGACCTTGACAAAGTAGAGAACTGGTCTGAATGCAACGAGATGAAATTCTATAAAGATAAGTGTTAAGCACTACATCTAAAGAAGGAAAATCAAATGCACAACTGCAGATTGGTGAATAACTCGGTGTGGTGGTACTATTGAAAAGGATCTGGGGGATTTTAGTGGATCACAAATTGAATATGAGTCAGTAATGTGAGGCAGTTGCAAAAAAGGCTAACAACATTCTGGGGTATATTAACAGGAGTGATGAATGTATGGCCCTGGAGGTAGTTGTCACTCTGTACTCTGCATGGATGAAAGCCTCAGCTGAAGTACTGTGTCCAGTTCGAGTCACTACACTTTAGCAAAGATATGGAGACAGGGGCAGCTCCAGGCCTCAGCACGCCAAGTGCGTGCTTGGGGTGGCATGCCACGGGGGGCGCTCTGCCGGTCGCTGGGAGGGCGGCAGGCGGCACCAGTGGACCTCCCGCAGGCGTACCTGCGGAGGGTCCGCTGGTCCCGCAGCTCCGGTGGAGCATCCGCAGGCACGCCTGCGGGAGGTCCACCGGAGCCGTGGGACCGGCGACCGGCAGAGCGCCCCCTGTGGCGTGCTGCCGTGCTTGGGGCAGCAAAATGGCTAGAGCCGCCCCTGTATGGAGAGAGTCCAGAGAACAACAAAAATTATAAAAGATTTAGAAAGCTTGACTTTTATGAGTAAAGTTTAAAAAAACTGGGCATGTTTGGTCTTGAGAAAAGAAGACTGGGGGGAGGGGGGGACCTGATAACAGTCTTCAAATCAATTGTCTCCCTGTCCACTGAAGATAAAACAAGAAGTAATGCAATTAATCTGCAACAAGGGAGATTTAGGTTAGACATTAAGAAAAACTTTCTATCAGGGTAGTTAAGCTCTGGAATAGGCTTCCAAGGGAGGTTGTGAAATCGCCACGACTGAAGGTTTTTCAAAACAGAATGGACAAACACCTGTTAGGTATGGTCTAAGTTTACCTGGTCCTGCCTCAACATGGGGCGCTGGACTTGATGGCTTCTTGAGGCCTCTTCCAGCCCTACATTTCTATGATTCTATAGTCTTTGTACTGATGTAACTTGTTTGGTAAAACAAAAAAATCATACCACACCAAAAGGGTTACAGTAATACAAAAACTATAGAAACTCTTTTGGTTAGCACAGTGTGATTTTCCCTCCCCCTTCCCCCCCCCCGTTTTTGTTTTACCAAAAGAGTTATACTGGTGTAACTCCTAATGTGGACACAGTTATAGCTTATTAGCCTTTCTGTAAGGGAATAAGCTGTACTGGTAAAAATGCATCTGAACGATCCTATTATAGTTAAAGTAGTACAAGTTTTATATGTACATAGGTGTTCTTTTTGGAAGGTAATTCCCATTACCACACCTTTATAAATCCCCTGTGCTTTGAATGTAGACCCCATTCTACCTAATTTTCTATTATTTTTTGGCTTCTGGGATTTAGAAAGGACTAATAGCTTTCTAACAAGATATAAGGTATCATGTCTCCTAAGCACTATAGGTAGGGCCTACCAAATTCATGGTTCACTTTGGTCAATTTCATGATTTCAGATGTACATCTGAAATTTCACGCTGTTGTAACCATGGGGGTCCTGGTCCAAAATGGGATTGTGAGGGGGTCCCAAAGCTGTGTAGGGAGGTTGCAGGATTGGCATACTCACCTCTGTGCTGCTTTCAGAGCCCAGTTCTGAAAGCAGCAGCTGCGGAGTTTCCTGCAACTGGTGAAGGCTCCTGGAGGTGGAGATAGTTCCAATCTCCCCAGTGCTGCTGGGAGCACCCCAAGGGGGGCTTCTAGCTGCTAGTCAGGACCAGTGGTGGATTAATGCATGGGCCCATGGGCATGGGTTCATGCCCAGGGACACTGGACAGTTTGAAAAATGGGTGCCTCAGCCCTGGCAGGAGCTACAGGGTGGAAGCCCCGAGCCCCAGCAGGCACGGTGAGGGCTGAGACCCTGAGGTCAGGTGCCCTGAGCCCCGGCAGGAGCCACAGAGGAGGGAGAGAGATGGTGGCAGCAGTCCCGGAACTTGGGCATCCTGAGTCCAGGCAGGAGCGGGAGGAGGAGGAAGGAGCCCCCAGCCCAGGCGCCCCCAGCCCCAGCAAGAGCCACAGGGAGTGGCAGCCTGGATCCCAGCTCTGGGGCTACTGTAGCACAGAAGCACGGATTGTACACCCTCACTTCTGCACTGCCTTTGGAGGCGGGTCGAATCTCTGTCTGATAACAACCATGCAAGGGAAGGACGAGTCCTGTCGCTCCCCAGCCTGGTTGATTTTGGGGAGATCAGATTTCACAGGGAAGAGCTTATTTCATGGCCCATGACATATTTTGCATGGCCGTGAAGTTGGTAGGGCCCTAACTATAGGACAAACAAATTATTTCTTTGGTGTGGAGAAAATCAGTTCTAATCACTAAAGCACCATAGTATTTATAAGGTTATACTGTCCTTTACACCACTCTGGCAACATAAGGAGCCTTAAAACTTTTACACCTGTTTTATACTCCTGGGGGAATTCACAAAGAAAATTGGAACAATTCACTAAGCAGGCAGGCTGCTACATTCTGCTCTGCCTGAGGGGACAGAGCCTGCCCCACGCTTATCTTCTCAGAAACACCCCAAAGCCATGCCCCTCCCTGCTGAGGATGCCGCAATAGCGAGTGAGAGGGAAAGTGTGTGTGTGCCTCACACATTGACAAGTGCCCATCCTTCCCTCGCGGCGGCGATTTACTTCTCTACAGACAGGTTCAGGCACCCAGAGCAATCTGCCTGCGCTGCCAGGGAGGGGTGCATGACTGCTCTTGTGGCTTCCCTTTGCTTCCCTGATGAAAAATGACTTCTGACAGGGAAGCAAAGGGAAGCCACAAGAGCAAAGAAATCTGTGAGGGACATGAGTTCTGCGCATGCGCAGTGATACAAAATTCCACCAGGAGTAACTGAATGCTCCCTGAGCCACTCGCAAATCACACAGAGAAAGGCACCTGCAAATCTCCCAAGCTCCCAGCAGATCTTCAACCAAAACACACTGTTTTAGGTAGAATGTAAAACAAATTTATTAACTACAGACAGGCAGATTTGATTGTAAGTGGGAGGCACAAAAGGACAAAGATAGTTACCAAAGAAAATAAAAGGTAAGTGCATAGTCTAAATCTTAAACCTTATTACACTAGGCAGTATCTGATCAAGCAGTTTTTATCATCCCACTATATGTTGCAGGAAGGTTACAGTTCTTAATACCAGGGTGGATTTGATTTAAATCACTAGTCAGGAAGTCTCGATTTAATCATGGATTCTTGATGGTTGTGATAACCTTAATACATATTCTTCACAACTCAGAGATGTAGGTTTCATTTTTAGAAGGTACACACTATACATTTGTAAAGTGATTTATTTGAAAACTTTTCAGATTAGTTTTACAGCTATATAGAAAATGAATGATTTGGTTATTTCATTTACCAAACGTAAGTGAAGCAGACATTTATCAAGTCATTTAGAGGAGAACTATCTCCAATTCAACAGGTTATTAATATTTGGAGGTTTTTCTTGCCATGCTGTATTAGGAGAAGAACATCACTAGACAGACATTTAATTTGTTTTATTTAACTAAAACAACAACGTTATGTATTCTGGATTTTTTTCTTCAACAGCAAACATATAATATTTTAACAAAACAAGCATATGAATTTTTGAATTTAGTTAAACATTCAAGTTTTTTAAAATCAGGTTTGTTTTAGTTAAAATTGTTTTTAACTAAAATAGTTAAATGAAATATTTAAAAAAAAAACAAAAATTAAATCGACTATGTCAGTCAGGTCAACATGAGAAACTTAAAATATTGGCTTCTGCAGCTAACGCAATCGTCTTCACCTTCATTTTCATGTTTGTTCATAGTCTGGAAAAGAAAAACAACTTTCCTACTTTTCAGGTCCCAAACGATTTCTCAATTTGGAATGAATTAGTCCAAAGGAAGAAAATATTCTTTCTACACCGGCAGAAGACGCTACTGCTGTTAAAAGTGAGATAAGTACTTGAATTCAGAGACTGTTGAAGTGATAAAGTTCGCTGGTGTGACTTTCTTTAAAACATCATCAGCAAATATCTATTTCTTGAATGTTTCACCCTTAGCTCTGAACTTTATTATAGTTGGCACTTTTATTATAGAGTGATGATTGCTGGATGTCCATATCATAGCCAACTCCTCTTCTTCAGCAGTTAAGGTTTACCCTGGTACCGAGTATTGAGAGTATTTGCAAGAAAATGAGCTGTAGATAATGCTCGTCCCACTCATTTTTTTTTTAATGCTTGTAATTTAACTCTGTCATTGCATATTTCTCTTTTTAAGATCTCACTCAGTTCCTTCCAAATTTCAGCAGTGTCAGCAATAGAACATCTATTTCTCTGCATTTTATTCAAGGCTACAGAAATAGGCTTCAGGGTACTCGGCATGTGTTCAACATTTCTCTTAAGCCCAATGTTGAGAATTTTGGCTGTAGGGTGACCAGATGTCCTGATTTTATAGAGACAGTCCCAATTTTTTGGGTCTTTCTTATATAGGCTCCTATTACCGCCCATCCCCTGTCCCAATTTTTCACACTTGCTGTCTGGTCATCCTATTTGGCTGTGACAGTGCCATCTATTTTTTCATGATTTTGTTCATACACTGTCATCAGATTAGCCCAGTTCTTGATATAGTGCTCAAAACAGTCCACTACTGAGTTCCATTGCACGTCTTGTGGGAGAGTTAGCTTGGTTCCTCCCACTTTTTTCAGAGCAGCTGGTGCAACGTGGTTGTTACAGAACTATTTTTCAATTTCAACATTTGCCTTTATTTCTGGAACACTGAAGTCTTTGGCTAGGAGGTGCATCAAGTGAGCACTGCAACCGTATGTTATTAGCTTGGGAATCTCTTCTAAATAATTTCTTCTCATCTTAGATACATTTGCACCATTGTCTGTGACCAAGCTGCGTACTAGATATTTGAATTTTTTTTCTTTCTTTTTTTTTTTTTTATAGTTTGTTATAGCTTTTACTGCTACTTCTTGAAAGTATGCTGCTGTGTACATTTCCTGATGTATCAATTGTTTCTGGAAGGAAGACATTCCCTTCTTCCATTGTCACACAAGCACATACAACAAGATCATTGTGGACATTGCTACACCCATCAAGACTCAGGTTAATAATTTCATCCTCTAGACTTTTTGCACACTGTATGAAAGAAATTGAGCACTTTATCCAGCAATTTGCCTGTGACATCTGCTCTGTTGGATGGACTGAACCATGTTAATGAAGTGTGGGTTCTCAATCATACGGAAAGGAGAGTTTGTTGCATAAACAAACTGGGCAATTTTTTAATCAATTACCTCTTTTTGTAATCTGCTGGTTATCACATACTTATCTATAGTTCTTTCTGGATGATGGAGATTTTCCCCCCCTTCTTGCTACAGGTGATATACTGTGGCTGTGTAACATACATGATATGACTGAAACACTACCATTGGCACATAACTCTGAAACTATAGAAAATGATGGTGATCTTGAAGGTGGATAGTCTTCAGAATCCTGTGTGTTAAGGATGGATTCTCCTAAACAAAATAAGACCATACAGTTATTTAATTATTACCACCATACTGCTCATTTAGTATTACTTATTGCATTCACTGACACTCAGTACTACTTTAAAGGTGAAACTGTAAAAGGAAGATCAGCCTATTTCAGTTTTTTTTTTATCATAACTGCATCTAAAATGATAGTACCATAGAGTAACAACTATATTTTTTGCTCAAACATGAATAGTCCAGAAGGAAGACAGGCAGCCGTTAAGAAAGAAGTATGAAATGAAAAAGTTTACCAACCTGAAGATCCTGCATGTTCAGACATGTTCTTCTCATCATCTTCAGTGCAGCTTCCTCCTGAGAAGGAACACGTCTCATGATGTTGTTTCATTCGGGCAACAAGGCCTTGCATTTCTTTGTTGCACTGTTTGCATTTTGCATGCATGCCTGTCTTACCTACAAGTAGAGGAACTTCATTAAAATATTCCCAAACTGGGTCTCTCTTACCAGGGCGGCTGTATGCATTTTGCCGCCCCAAGCATGGCAGTCAGGCTGCCTTCAGCGGCATGCCTGTGGGAAGTCCGCTGGTCCCGCGCCTTTGCCGTACCTGCCGTCGAAGCCACGGGACCGGTGGACCTCCCAAAGGCATGCCACCGAAGGCAGCCTGACTGCCACCCTGACGGCGACCATCAGGCCACCCCCCACGGCTTGCCACCCCAGGCATGCGCTTGGTGTCCTGGTGCCTGGAGCCGCCCCTGTCTCTTACGGCCTGCTGCCATTATAGATTTTTCCCTTCTAGTGAGAGAATGGTATACAGGGGCGGCTCTAGCGATTTCGCCACCCCAAGCACGGCGGCACGCCGCAGGGGGCGCTCTGCCGGTCTGCCAGTGGACGTGCCTGCGGATGCTCCACCGAAGCCGCGGGACCAGCGGACCCTCCGCAGGCACGTCTGCGGGAGGTCCACCAGAGCCGCCTGCCAACCTCCTGGCGACTGGCAGAGTGCCCCCCGCGGCATGCCGCCCCAAGCACGCGGTTGGCATGCTGGGGCCTGGAGCCGCCCCGATGGTATGGTAGATCTCAAATCAATGAAGGCTGCATTCAGAAAGACCTCAAGGCTTCTGGAATATGCTGCTCCAACAGTTTAACTTTTGTTTCTACTGCCTGTCCCTCCCTTCTCACATTTATCTCCAGATTTCTTCTTCTTCTCCTTGTCCAGATCTATTCCACCCCCCACCAATCTTCTATTTATTGAACTTTTTGAAACTTTGCACTTTTAGAGAAAGGTAAGGGATCGACTCTGTGTACACAAATCTGCAGCGGGACAACAGGGCTTATGACTGTTATTTCTCACCTCTATATTTTATTTATTTATTTATTTTTAAAAACATTTTTGCTGTTAACAAGCATGTTATCTCTGGAGACACAAATCCATAGTTTGAGAACTGCAAAACTAAACATCTCTGATGATATCTTCTAGACTGAGCACTGAGTCTCATTGGGTAGATAGAAAGATTAATCTAAATAATCTATACAGAAGCCCCTGGAACCTCATAAGATTGGGTCCCTAATCCATGAACTATTGGAACTCATTTACAAACGTTTTCTTAAACGTTTCATGAATATATTGTCTCATACTATAGAATTAGAATTTATAATCCCTATTCCATGATGAGATAGTTTTAATTAAAACTATCTTTATATAGGTTTTTTCCCCAACAGCATTTTATTGAAAAAAATCCAATTTAAATAAAAAAAAAATCCAATTTTTTTTAAATTTTAAATCATTGATTTTAATCCACCCTGCTTAATACACAGGCTTCCCCTTTAAGCCTGGGATCATTCTCCTCAATTCGAGTCTTTTGTCTTCCCAGCATTCTTGTTGTTTACAGCATAGGTGGGGGAGGAGAAAGGAAAAGGTATGCCACTACCCTCTATTTTATGTCCTCAGTCCATGTGCCTGAAAAACACTAGCCCAGACATAGAATCATAGAATATCAGGGTTGGAAGGGACCTCAGGAGGTCATCTAGTCCAACCCCCTGCTCAAAGCAGGACCAATCCCCAATTAAATCATCCCAGACAGGGCTTTGTCAAGCCTGACCTTAAAAACCTCTAAGGAAGGAGATTCCACCACCACCTCCGTAGGTAACCCATTCCAGTGTTTCACCACCCTCCTAGTTTTTCCTACTATCCAACCTAAACCTCCCCCACTGCAACTTGAGACCATTACTCCTTGTTCTGTCATCTGCTACCACTGAGAACAGTCTAGATCCGTCCTCTTTGGAACCCCCTTTCAGGTAGTTGTAAGCAGCTATCAAATCCCCCCATATTCTTCTCTTCTGCAGACTAAATAATCCCAGTTCCCTCAGGCTCTCCTCATAAGTCATGTGCTCCAGCCCCCCAATCATTTTTGTTGCCCTCCGCTGGACTCCTTCCAATTTTTCCACATCCTCCTTGTAGTGTGGGGCCCAAAACTGGACACAGTATTCCAGATGAGGCCTCACCAATGTCAAATAGAGGGGAATGATCACATCCCTTGATCTGCTGGCAATGCCCCCACTTATACAGCCCAAAATGCCATTAGCCTCCTTGGCAACAAGGGCACACTGACTCACATCCAGCTTCTCATCCACTGTAACCCTTAGGTCCCTTTCTGCAGAACTGCTGCCTAGCCATTCAGTCCCTAGTCTGTAGGAGTGCGTGGGATTCTTCTGACTTAAGTGCAGGACTCTACATTTGTCCTTGTTGAACCTCATCAGATTTCTTTTGGCCCAGTTCTCTAATTTGTCTAGGTCCCTCTGTATCCTATCCCTCCCCTCCAGTGTATATACCACTCCTCCCAGTTTAGTGTCATCTGCAAACTTGCTGAGGGTGCAGTCCACACTATCCTCCAGATCATTGATGAAGATATTGAACAGAATCGGCCCCAGGACCGACCCTTGGGGCACTCCGCTTGATACGTGTCCTGGGGGGCTTTGCTGACTCACAATGTAGAGCAATCCCCCATTATGTTATGCTTGTGTAGCCCTCTTATAACATTGTAAATCCCTTGTTTACAACTCCCCATCTGATTAATGGTTGCTTAACACCCTCTTGGGGTTCATCACCATTCATGTTGTCACTGGGGAACTAGCAGTAGAGACTCTCAAACTTACAACATATTTCAGTAACAACCATACAGCAAAATCTCATAACTTCATACACATTAACAATATACATATTTGGACAGAACAATGGGTTTCAGCAAATCATGACTTTTCATGTTATCTTACATGGCATATTTTCTATAAAATATATCTTATTTTTGGGGCCTCAATCCTGCATGCTGTCCTTTCTGAGCCAGGGATTCACCTGCAGAGGACAGCACAAACATTGGGGCTTCATTTTGTTCAGAATTGTTTAGAATCAGCTTTCTATTCTGTGCCCACAAATCCGATAGCTAGAGATCTAAATGGCATCAGTTGGGCCAGCGGTTATTTGTAACAGTAAAATTCTGCCCAGAATTGCAAAATTATAGAAACAAAATTGGAAATTAGGGTAAAGCCGCTTTTGAAATTAAAACCTTTGTGACCAAGTCTCTTGCTGCAAATGATGTTAAACAGAGCTTATTTACTTCTTAGTGAGCCTATAACCTCAAGAAGTGCAGGGTTTTTTTTTATGCTTCTTAGAAGTAGTACGTTCCCTTGATGGTGTCTGTTTATTTTTTTAATTTTTTTTTATTTAAATAAAGCTCAGTCTAGAAGTATGGTGGATGATGTTCTTTCTCTATTTTAAGCAGTAAATAAAATATGTTTAAAAACAACTGTACCATTTCCTGTTTCAACAAAGAATGAAAGGGAGAAGGGATTTGGATTAACTTCCTGAATGACAGCATTCCAGTTCTGGGGACTGGCCATGGAAAATCTGCCAATCAGAAGTGGGCTCTGGAGGAAAGCTCTGGTGCTGTTGTTTACATGTTCTTTGACTCTTTTTCTCCGCTGTTGCTGGCACATTCACGTTCATGTTGTACCAACTTGGAATGTCCTGTCAGTATATTCCTGTTAAATGGCTGCATAAATGACAGGGAAACTGGGATCCCAGCAACAGATGGCAAGTAGACTAAGTGGGAACCTCTGCCTGTCCCTGAATAGCCACAGGTAAGGTGGTTACCTGGGAAATTTTAAGGATGGAATGAGCAAGCCTTCCTTTGTGTGTATGAGCAGCTGCTTTTGTGGCTCCGGTTTGAGACATTACATTTGATTCTAGCTAGCAAATTGAGCAGGGTGGGGTGTGATCAAATGGAGAGCAAAGTATAGCAGAAATTTAACAGATGATGTGCTGAAGGGCTGTGAGAATCGGAGCTGAGCACCTGTAAACTGAATGTGAGTTGGATGTGGAAATAAGTGTCATGTAATCAGTTTTACTGACGAACTGCAGCATCTGACATGCGTCTGACGAAGTGGGTATTCACCCACAAAAGCTTATGCTCCAATACTTCTGTTAGTCTATAAGGTGCCACAGGACTCTTTGCTGCTTTTTGCAGCAAGATGGAATCAAATGCAAACCCATGCAGGAATGGGAGAGGGAAACACTTTTCCACTGTGCATTCGTTACACAGAATAATTGACACAAATATTTTTTGTTTGTGTTCTACCAGAGAACAAATTGTTGCTCAAATGGACTGGAGGATCTTCATGGATATCTGTGTTTCTTAGGGTTAGACAGGCTTTTTAGTAAACCAACAGTTTACTAATACAAATAAAGGAGCTTTGATCCTAAAGGGTGCACACAGAATGTAAGACGCAAAATAACTGTGATGAATGGGGATATAATCAGTAAGAACATGCTTCTAATTATAAATTGGATCCCTTATTATAAATAAATCAAAAAAGCTCTAACTTTGGAATATGTGTATCTCAGTAGTATGTGAATCTTTTACTTTTCTTTCAAGGAGTTCAAGTATCTTTAGTATATTAGATAAAATATTTGCCATGCTTGGTTGATAATTCTAACTCTTTACTTTAGACAGGATAGGTCTATTTGTTTTTAATGTAATATATTCATTTTTTTGCATAATACGAATATTTGAAAAATAAAATAAGTGAAAATTCATATTTTAAAATTGCCTGTGGGTCTGTATAAGAAACAAATATATGCACTTTTCAGTACAATTTAGCTAAGTCCTTGACTGCACTTAATAGACTTTATTTAAATTTGCTGCTCAGTTTCATTAGACTCCCTCCACTAATATTCTTCTGCATAAACAAAGCCCTGACTGATAATATAAAAGAACTCCACACCTAAAACTGCAAGGAAAGCAAAGAGTTAATGATAGAGCAGCACTGAATTCACTGTATTTGCAGATGTTGCAACAACTGACGACTGGTTTTTTTTTTCCCCCCTCCATCCTGTCAGGGAACTCTGCCAGCTATGAATCATGGAATGATTTTTTTGCGCTGAGTAATCTGTGGTTTTTCTTTCTCTCTCGCTCTCTCTCCCCCCACCCCCCCTTCACTTTTCTTTCTTAAACTGAAGTTCTTTTCATTTTAGCAAGGAGCTTGATAAACCATAGATAAAAGAATAAGCATGCAAAAGGATGTGTTTTGAGGAGGGGAATTTAATAAACATTTCCAGTTATTTTATCTTCTCTCTGGCAAACCAATTAAATGCAGACAAACAGTCCTGTAAAAGAAAAAATCCAGCTTCTATTTTGAATAGTCCCTTTATAATATTTAATAGTATGGTGTGAAAGTTGTTTCAGATTTTTGTACAAGTGTTGCTACAGAACATTAACATTTTATGTTAATGATAATATGTTTCCTCTCTTCTCAGATCGCTCTGAAAGAAATAAACCAGACTGCCGTTCCTCAGGGTAAGAACTCTGTTCTTGTATTTATTTCTCAACTCCCTCCCCTTTCCCCCCCCTTTGATGGTGTGGGTTAGGGAGTTTAGCCAACCTACTCTCTTTCAGTAATAGTAAGAAAGCATTAAAATTCACTTTGGATTAAAATTAGCTATTTTATTTTTCTAATGGGCTAAAATCTTAATAGATTTAACAAGTTTTCGCTATTGTCTTTTGTACTTCAAACACAAAATTGCAAAAGGCTTGTTTATGAAATACATACTGGGTTGTTTGATAAAATTATGACTTAAAGAAAGAAAGGCCCCAGCAATAAATTGTTAAATGCTGAAACAGGGTCTTCAGCTTCCATAAGTTTCTGAGTGTTTGCTTCTGTGACAGGAATAAGAACTCTCAGTTCAGACACATGAGCATCCAAATATTACCAGCGCTTAGATGCCAGCACACCTAAAAGTTAGTGAGCTGCAAAAGGATTATGGATATTACAGATTCATAGATTTCAAGGCCAGAAGGGACCATTGTGATCATCTAGTTTGACCTCCTGTATAACACTGGCTATAGTACTTTCCCCAAAATAATTCCTGGAGTATGTCTTTTAGAAAAACATCTAATCTTGATTTTTAAAATTGCCAATGATGGCAAATTCACCACAACCCTTGGTCAATTGTTCCAATGGTTAATTACTCTAACTGTTAAATTCAGACTGGAAAGGAGGTGTAATTTTGTATCTGGCTTCAACTTCTAGCCTCTGGATCATATTATTTCTTTCTCTGCTAGATTGAACTACCCATTACTGCATATTTGCTCCCCATGTAGGTACAACAGACTGTAATCAAGTCACCCTTTAACATTCTCTTTGTTAATCTAAATAGATTGAGTGCCTTATGCCTATCACTATAAGACTTGTTTTCTAATCTTTTAATCAGTCTTGTGGCTCTTCTCTGAACCGTCTACAATTTTTCAACATCCTTCTTCTACAAAAGAACTCTCATTGATTCAGAATTCCCATTAGTGATAGGCAGGGCTATGATTTTGTCATGGAGGTCATGATGGTCACAGAAATCATGATTTTGAATTAGCCCCTTCTGTGCAGGGACAGATGGGCCAAACTGGAGTGGCATTATGACCCTGTGCACTAGGTCACAACGCCAATCAAATTTGGCCTGTCTGACCCTTCATTTCCATCTCTGAAGGGGTGGACAGACCAAACTGGAGCTGCGTTGCAACCTTGTGCACTAGGCTGCAATGCCCAGAGTGGGAAGCGTGGCCCAGCCCTGCGAGACTGGAGCTGTTGCTATGGAGTGAATACACAATGTTGGCACACTCTCCAACTCCACCACCCAGGCCTCACCTTTCAGTACCTCCCATTCCAGGATCAGTATTTCCATCACTTTTTTTTTCTTTTTACCCATACCTCTGCTGTGAAATTTATTTTAAAAGTTTTTGTGCCCAAATTGTAGTCTTAGCAATAGGCCATCAACTTTCAAACCATTAGATTCTGATAAAACCCTGAAAAGTCTGATGCCCCTGAAGTTTATCTGAATCTTCTCTGATCACCATTTTCCTCTTTCCCCCAACCATTTTCCATATAGTCAGCTTTATTTTTTTTAATTTCTGCCTATCACCTTATCTCCAACTCCCTCGCCTGAACTCCCTCTTGCTACTAGAGAGTAAATGGAGCAGTTGAGGATAATGACACTTGAAACAAAGATAAAGTCTTTTGAGCCTGTCAGCTACAACTGCTGTCTCGTGTTCCCTTCCTTCAATTCTATTCTAGACCCTGTCCAATCTGGTTTCTGTCCCCCATGCTCCAATAATACAGTTCTTCCCTAAGTCTCTCTAATGATCTCTTCTTTGCTAAATTTTGAACAAGTTGTCCGTTCTCATCCTCCTTCACCAATTGCTTGCTGAGGCCAAGACTTACTCCTAAGGCATGCACATGACACTGAACGCAGTTTGTCCCAGACTGCGTTGACTGTAAAGTTTTAGATGGCACCATGTCACCGAAGTCACTTATCCACAGCTCTTTTCAAACATGATAAATAGAGCTTGTTGAAAATTTTCTGACGGAACAGTTTTCCATCAGAAAATGCTAGTTTGATGGGATGGAATCAAAGTGTTTTGCTGTCAGGGACGCTGGCTGGCTAAGCTTGCTGCCTGCTTTGCTGATTTCCTGCTAGCCCACCTGCCAGCCAAGTAGGCTGCCAGGAAATCAGACATACTGGCTGTTCTGCCTGCTTCCTGGCTGGATGCCTGGTTGGTCAGAGGGTGGGGTTCCCAGATAGCTGTGGGCATTAAGCCAAGCATGCTAGAAAGCTTTCCTGCTCCCATCAGACAGGCAGGTGGGCTCCACAACTGCTCACCAACATGACATATATCATTCATATATTATACCAATTACAGCAGTAACTTTACAATTACTAATAGTCATTTTTTTCATTTTATAATTTAAAAAAATCTTAAACCCTAATATAAATACAATATTATATTTTGTAATATAAAAGCTGAAATATTTTAACTATATTATGACAATGACATAGACTGGTATATAAATTGAAACATTCTGATTTTTATATTCTGTTATAAATTATAATATCGATAATGACATTAAAAATCATATCAGTAATGTTGAAATGAAATTATTTCAACCTTGTCAAAACAAAAATGTTTCATTTTTTTTTCTCAAATGAAATTTTGGAATTCCAGTTCTGAAGGATATTTTGAAGTTTTGGTTTTCTTGTTCCAATTTGGAATGAAGAAAAATTTGACATGTTGGAATTTTGAACTGAATGGAAATTCCTAGTGACTGGCCCTAATAAGAACATAAGAATGGCCATGCTGTGTCAGTCCAATGTTCCATCTAGCCCATATCCTGTCTTCTGACAGTGGCCAATGCCAGGTGCTTCAGGGGGAATGAGTAGAACAGGTCATCATCAAGTGATCTATCCCCATGATATCCATCCATGATATAATCGTGTTTAAACCGGCCCTCATTGTGATGAGTAACATCTTCAGAATTTTCACCTGCAAAACGCAGATAAATTAACTGTTTTAATTGCCCACCCATCTCCATCTTTTAGTTTTAAATTTTTCTCCCATTTTCTGTGTGGTTATGTGCTTTCCTTTGTATGCATTTTAATTCAGATCTGATGAACAGCAGCCATTTTTCACAATGATCACATAAACATTGATCGAATTAGAGACTTTCCATAAAATTTGCTGTTTCCCCCAAAACAATATAAGACCTTGAGTGCACTGTGGTTTAAGCTGCTTTAGAAACTATCAGTTTTATGACAAGTTTCTAATATTGTAAGGAAAAACTGCCTTTGCTCAAGCTGGTTGGGAACCTCCTGCTAACCTTCTCCTCCTGTCATTCCAGACACAGTCTGATTCTCAATGATATCCACATACCCTCTGACTCCCTCTCCACTTTATTAGTTACCATGCCACTTTCCTCCTACTCTTCCTTTCCAGATACGGCCTACAGAAAAAGAGGGGGATGTTTTTGAAAGGACAGTGTTTTTAGCCAGTCTATTCTGCTTCTTCCTTTGTGCCTGTGTTAGTCCCACTAGTCCAGCTGGCGTGCTGTACCAGTTAGTGTAAAGGGCTGGGGATAATTCCCCTGACATAGGAACTGAGGAAAGCAGCCATAGGCTGTCTTCTAAGGACCTTCCTCACAGGCTCTGGTATAAGGGATGAAGCTAGGGATGGGCTGGGCCACAGCATGTGGTATTGTGGTGACTCTGGGCAGCAGTGCTGCTATAATATGGACATCTCTTTGGGGCTGTCTGAGTTTTGTGGTCCCCAGAGCCCTTTGGGAGGGCAAAAAGGTGGCTTCTTAGTCACTTATTTCCTTCCCTTCCCTGGGCTGCAAGTTCTGTGCTGCATCTCTTAGGACTGCAACACAAAATCTCACCCAGAGAGTCTTTGCTGGTGGACTGAGAATTAAATAGTTTTAAAAGACAGCAGGGATTGGAAGGGGAGGTGGTCCACGAATGGTTGCCTTTTTGTTCCCCAGAACAAAATGTTTGACAATAACTGGTCAAACCAGAATCCAGTATAATCCCCAAATTTCAAAACTTGTAAACCTGGTTGTTTTATAAATACCTTGGTTGATGACTTGCTGAAATTTTTATTGCTATAGATAAACTTTTTTAAAAAGATGCTACATGTGCTAGATAATAAATATGCTATTGTAAAACACTGTGTTTAATACCTCTTCAAGTCCTTAAGGTTTAAATTTAATTATTTTCTGTAGCAGAAATAAGGCCCCTAACATGAATCTTGGAGAACACATCAAGATGAGCGAGGAGGGCAGGGATAAAGACATTTTCTGTCTCCAACCAGGATCATATGTAACACTTTCACATTTTCTTCAGTGTCAGTAGTCAGGACCACTTTAAAAGCAAACACATAACGCAGTGGAATTGCTTAGGGCTAGTGTAATCTACTAGCCCAGAATGAATAGGGTATGTTGTTCTGTAAAAAAAACTGTGGGTAAAAATTAGGCAGTTGGACGCAGCCTAATACACACACGTTAAGCATATTAGTTAAAAGCCTGACTCAATTTTTCCTGGATCAGATTCAGTTATTAATTTTGTGTCCCTGTAAAACTTGCTTTTTCTGTTAATTTTCAGTTTTTTACATGATTTTTCAGGAACAACTATTGATTAGAAAAAGCACTGAAGACTGAAACTAAGTTTAGATTTAATAGTGAGTATGTTGGATATTTATATAATTTCTTAGAAAGATACATTTACCTGGTCATCAGTGAGCACCCTAGTGCCATTCACTGCCTCTGGGATTCAGCAGTTATCTTACTGTTCTCCTTAAAAGCTGTAATACAAAATGCAAACACACACATCCTTAGTTTTAAGCACATGAGCAGCCTCACTGATGGGACTACTCATGTATTCCTAGGTAAGCTTGTTTCCAAGTGTTTGTAGGATCAGGGTTTAAGGGCCCATGCACAGTGGACCGGCAACCGAGTAAAGGAACGGTGCCCAAACACAGTTCTAGCTAAACCTAGGCCTGGTCTACACTGTGCGGGGGAGGATGGATCTAAGATATGCAACTTCAGCTACAAGAATAGCGTAGCTGAAGTCGACGTATCTTAGATCAAATTAAAATTACTTCACATCCTCGCGGCACTGGATCAACGGCCGCGGGTCCCCCATTGACTTTGCATCCACCTCTTGCACTGCTGGAGTTCAGTAGTCGACGGGAGAGCATATCAACCATTTCTTATAACAGAAAACCACGGTACTGGAACACTGTTATAAGTCAGTGTCTCCTGCTTTGAAAATAACCATATGCACTTTGCCTTAAAATGGATGTAGTTGCAAGAGATTAAGGATGAGCAAATCAAATAGTCAATTTCATTTTGCCTGAATTACTGTAAATATTGGACATATTTGGCTGGAAAATGGCCTCTTCCTCACTCCCTCCCTACCTCTGTCTTTTGGAGGATGCTGGAGGGCCTATGGCTGGTCCCTTGGTCATTCCTGGTGCATTCAATTGGTCAACTCACCAATCTTGCATGTGGGAGGGGCTAGCAAGGGAGGTCTGCTTATCCCAAAAGTGAGGAGCTATTGTATGGGGAAGCAGGTCATTTGCATGTTCCACTTTCTGCAGCAGATGTACCCTAAAGGCTCCATCAGTTACAGCTGCTGCAGTACCAGAGACCTTTAGAGGGCTCTTGAATAGAGGTAGAAGGCATAGGACTGTCTCTTGGATTTGTGAAGAGTGCCAGCACCTTAACAATTCAAGAAGGGCAGGAAATAGACCAGTTGATGGCCCTCCAAAGAACCAGGAAGTGGTCAACTAGCTGGCCCTCAAAGAGCTAGGCGAGGAATTGGAGGAGCAGGAGGAGAAAGCTGAACCCTCCCACTAAAGATGGCCAGGCTAGGAGGAGATGGGGACCTCAGGGCCCGTGGTTTTACTAATTCAGTTTTCTGATTTATTTCCTAAATATTAGTAGCCTCAAAGATCCTACTATTCATTCTCTGAATCCAAATAATGAGCAGTTTGCCAATTGCTACAGGAAATCATTATCTTGTGATGACTTTCCACTCCATTGAAATGATCTTTTATTATATTCCTTTAACTGCTAAACTTCAGGAAATATTGAAACAGATGTCTTTTTTATATTGGTAATGATGATCTGTAATTATTGTGGTATTTTGAGATTAAGGGTCGGTTTGTCACTTAGGTAATTCCATTGATTTTGATGGAATTTTCCCTGATATTATACCATTGTAAGCAATATCAGATTTAGGCCAAAAGAAACAAATTATCCGTTTACTGTTATTTTTGCTTTGAAAATGTAAAGCATTTAGATGGTAATTAACAGCTGATTCTGGGCATCCACATATTTATAATTAATCCCTGAACATGGATAAATCTGCTAGAAAAAAATGGATTAATTTTCTCCCATTTTCTTGTAGGGCACGGGATAGGGATTAAAAATTCCTTTAAGTGTAATCTTGTAATATGTTATAACTCTTCCTTGTAATTATTTTGCTTTCAGTCTTCACTCCTATGAGAAGTGAGTTCTAATCAGTTTCATTTGACTTGGGGAGTCAAAGGGAGAAGTTTTTCATTAACTGTCCCAGAGGAAAAAAGTGGCTGGTCAAATGGTGTGAAGAGATTGTACCATGGAGCAAGAGTTTGATGACCTGCAGCTGCCTCATATACCATCCAATTTTTACAGTGAGGGTAACAAACCATTGGAACAACCCACCCAGAGATGTGGTGGATTCTCCATTACTTCTGTTTCTAAATCAAGACAATGTCTTTCCAGAAGACAAGCTATAGCTCAAAAAGAAGTTATAGGTTAAATACACAAATTACAGCGTGAGGCTGTATGACTTGTGCTATACAGGAGGTTAGGTTAGATTATAATAACTAAAGGTACAATTTTGTCATGAAAACTTTTAGTCGATTTAATGACATAGGAGTGGGGAGGGGGGGGAAACATTGTCATAGAAGAATTATAGCCCAGGAAGGGTGGGAGGTCGAAGAGTTCACTCACCCTGAAGTAGTGTCTGCTTCCTGCCGGGTTGGCCTCATTTCCCTGCTCCAGGTATTGTGACCCCATGTACTAGGTCGCAGCACCACTCAAGTTTGGTCTTTTCGTCTCTAACTGAGAAGGAGTGGACCTACCAAATCTGAGTGGCACTGCAACCTTGTGGACCAAGTCACAGTGCCAGGGGTAGGGATCTGGGCCTACTTTGTGAGGGTCACTGACTTTATTAAAATTCATGATTACCATGAATACCATGACCTCTGCATCAAAGTCATAGTCTTAATCATAATAGTCCCTTTTAGCCTTAACATCCATGGATCTATTGTGGGGAAATTTGCAAACAAAAAGTTGGGAAACAATTGGACATTCCCACAAGCTAGTACTTTACACGTGAATAGTAGGAGGGCTATCTGTTGGTTACCCAAAAACATGTTACAGTCATTATGGCCAATTCTAGGCAACCAAAGCTGTGGCAGATTCAGGGGCGGCTCTAGGCACCAGCAAACCAAGCTGTTGCCTAGGGTGGCCATCGGGGGCGGCAGGCTGGCGCTGGGGGTGGCCGGGACGCGGCATGCCTCAGCCCGGAGGGGAGGGCACGGGCCGCAGACCGCGGACCTGGGGCATGCGCGGGCGCTGGGCTCGGCTGGGGCTGACGGCTGGACTGGCCGGACCGGCCGCAGCCGCCGGCGCGGCAGGACGCCGCCGCCCGCGCGCCGGCCGGCCCGCGCGGAGGTTCGCCTGGGCTTCGCTGTCGGTGCTCGCTGCGCGCGCGCGGTCGCTGCGCCGGCCGAGCCGGGCTGCGCTGGAGGAGCTCAACCGGAGACGAGCGGGAGCGGCGGAGGAGGGAGGAACGGCGGGGACCGAGGGCCGCCGGCTGGCAGCGGCGCTGCCTGGCTAGGCCTAATGGGCAGATTTAATTTAAAATGTGTGTAGATGATCAGATGAGTGAGCACAACCTTCCTCTTTGTCCTTTGGAAAAAGATGCTTGAAGAGATAAAACAAAGGGGGCCACAAGTTTCCTTTTCTCTCTTTCGCAGCTGGTCAGTGAGGCCTGAGATGAAAGTTAGGCCATGACTTCTAAGAACTGGTGTTTTGTATAGTGTTTGTTTTAAATTCTGTTTTTATCTCTCCATGTAACAAAGCTTTCCAGTTGCAATAGCAGCATTTTTATTTATCTGTTTTAGAAATGTGGCTTTTATGTATGCTCCACTTTTTGTTTTCTGTGCTTGTAAAACTGTATAATACATTTATAATTTTCTGCTTCATATTTAAGGGTGTATTCCCTCAGTGCAGCTCTGAAGCACATTATCCACAAGAGAGACCTTCCATTATGAATACACATGTCCTTACATCTTTAGCTAGGTAGGCAGGAAACCACTCAAACCACAGGCTTGACAACTCATAGAAACTCTTCTCATTCTGAAGCAAGTTGGGGATACTGCACTTCTTAGCTATAACCTTGGGATCTGTAGAACTGCAGATTGGATGGACATGATTTTGAGGTGTCTGTGAAAACAGGTTATGATGAGTACCATTACCAGTGGGATCTCTGATACGTAACACACTCACACTCACTGATAGTGATCAGGAAGAATAATAAAAACAAAATCCCCATGCCTCAGAAGACAGATCAAAGATCATGGTTTAATCTTTGTCTCCAAAATCATGTGATTTTAAAAAAAAACCCTCATAATTTTGGGTGGATTGACTCTTTTTTTTTGAACTTTTTGGGTTGGCAGTACGGAATCACTAAAATGACATGCTTTTTTAAAATTGGAGCAAAATAATATTTATGGTAGGATGAGGGGGAGAAGGGAATTCTCACTGAATATCTGTGAAAAGAAGCACTACAAATATATTTAGAAAATACTTTATATCAAGAAATTATTCAGCCCTTGGATAAATTAGAAAAAAATGTCAAGGTAATTATGTCAACTCAGACGTGTTCATTTTCCGATAATAAAGTGGGTTTCAAATCCAAACATTCTTTTAATATAATTGAAGTCCATAAATAGACTTCTAACAATATACAGAAATTGGTGAGATAAATCTTGTGTATACAGTGCCTAGCACAATGGGGTTTATAACTAATTATTATAATAATGGTAATAGCTCTTGAAGGTGAATGTTAGACTCTGTACTCTTTGAATGGAGTCAAGGGTGAAGTGAGAGATCAAAGGTAGTTTCCAATGACTGCTCAATTATAATGGTAAATTTAATGCAATTTTTATAATTATGTGTAGAATGAACAAATACAGTTGTGATTCTGAAGTTCTCAAGGCCATGATAGCTACGAGAACAAGAAACTCTCCATGGAGGCTTCCACAGTGTGAATAATAATACTTAGCCTTTTACTCCGTAGATCCTCAAGTACTTTACAAAGGAGGTAAATATTGTTGGCCCCATTTTACAAATAGAGAAACTGCACCAGAGGGGAAGTGACTTGTTCAAGGTTGCACAACTGGTCAGCAGCAGAGCTGAGAATAGAATGCAGGTCTTCTGACTCCTATTCCAGTGCTTAATCAACTGGACTGCAATAACTAAAGATAAATCCATTTAAATTACGTGCTTTGAAGTCTAGTCTCAGTCATGCTTGTGAACACAGAGTAACTTAATATGGATTTAAACCACAGCTGCCAACATTCACGTGGAAAATAAGCACCCCGATTTTCACAATAAGCCAAAAATCAAGCTAATCCCATTTCAAAACAAGCCAATCCCTAAGAACCCCAACACTCTATGTGACTAGATCCCCCCGGCATGCAGTCTGGGACTGTGGTAGGCCTGCTGTGCATCCTGACTCTCTCTCTCTCTCTCTTCCCCCCCACCTCCCCCCCCCCACGCCCCGCCAGTCCCTGCTTGCCACTGGCCTCTGCTTGCCGGGAGCTGATCCAAAAAAGAAAAGAAGCTACAAGCCAAAAACTAGCCAACAGGCAACTCACAAGCCAATTAAGCCAAAAACAAGCCCCATTTCTGCGGGTTTGGCATGTCTGATTTAAACCAGTGTGAGACCAGAATCTAGTCAAACATCTCCTTTTTTCCATAAATTTACCCCTCTATTTATGGTAATTAACACACAGAGCCCCTCTCCTCTGTAAGGGAAGCAAATGTTCACTAATCATAGAAAATGGGGTACTATCACTATTTAGGTGTACGACATGCAGCCCTTCCATAACAAACTTGGGTCCCATGTAAATCTCAGAGGTGTGCTTAGGTGGAAGAGCAGGGTGGAACTGTTTGATGCAACATGCTCCATTGACATTTATGCCTCATTTAGCACAGCAATGTTTGTTTTCCTTCAACGGTTCTTATCCATCTCAGAGGGGGAAGTAGCTCACACACTTAGGGCAGGTCTACGCTACCCCCGCTGGTCGATCTAAGCTACGCAATTTGACTTGTGTTAGTAACGTAACTTAAGTCGCCGTAGCTTGGATCTACTTACCGCGGGGTCCACACTATGCAATGTTGATGGGAGACGCTCTCCCGACGCCATTGCTTCCACCTCTCATTGAGGTGGAGTACAGAAATTGACGGGAGAACACTCTCCCATCATGATTGTGTCTTCACTAGACCCGCTGCATTGATTGCACCAACACCAATTTAGCTTCGGAGTGAAGACAAGCCCTTAGTGAAGAAGCTAATGGCAACATGGTTCATGAGCTACATTCCCCTGTAAGCTGTGTGGCCATGCAGCAGCCTATTAAGTGTCACGCAGGTGCTCAGGGCTGTGGTGGGGAGAGAGGCCTCTTCCTAAGCCTGGATCTGCCGTGGATGGGGAAGAGGCACCCCTTCCCTGGCCCCAATCTGGCCCTGGACCTGCTGTGGCTGAGGAGAGAGGTGCCCAGCCCCAACCCAGCCCAGCTCTGGAACTACCACGGCGGGGAGATAAGCCTCCCCCACCCAGCCCAGGTGCTGTTCGAGGGAGTCCTGTCTCCCTGCTGTAGCCCCGGGGCAGCCTGCAGCCAGGGTCGGTGCAAACATTTAGGCAACCTAGGCGGTCGTCCAGGGCGCTAGGATTTGGGGGGGCACCATTTTCTTCGGCAGCGACCCCGGCGGCTGGATCTTCTGCTGCCCTGGTCGCCGCCGGCATTTAGGCAGAGGGAGCTGGGGCAGGGGAGCGCAGGGAGGGCCGCCTGCGGCAAGTGGGAGGGGGGCGGCACGCAGGGGAACTCCCCGCCCCAGCTCAACCCTGCCCCGCCTCCTCCCTGAGCATGCCGTGGCTGCTTCACTTCTCCCGCCTCCAAGGCTTGCGGTGCTTAAGCTGATTGGCGCCGCAAGCCTGGGAGGCGGGAGAAGTGAAGCAGCCACGGTGTGCTCGGGGAGGAGGTGGGGCAGGGGTGAGCTGCTTCACTTCTCCCACCTCCCAGGCTTGCAGCACCAATCAGCTTAGGCGCCGCAAGCCTGGGAGGTGGGAGAAATATGGCATGCTCGGGGTGGAGACGGAGCAGGGGTGAGCTGGGGCAGGGGGGTGTGCCTCAGGGTGGGGGGTGGGGAGCTTCCGCAAGGGGGGCGCCTCACAGGGGCGGCTCTAGTCATTTCGCTGCCCCAAGCACGGCAGCACACCGCAGGGGGCGCTTTGCCGGTCGCCGGTCCCGCAGCTCCGGTGGACCTCCCACAGACGTGCCTGCAGGAGGTCCACCGGAGCCGCCTGACGCCCTCCCGGCGACCGGCAGAGCGCCCCCTGCGGCATGCCGCCCCAAGCACGTGCTTGGCGTGCTGGGGCCTGGAGCCGCCCCTGGCGCCTCAGGGTGGAGGGGGGGAGCTCCTCAGGGCAGGGGCGGGGGGGAGGGCGCAAGGTGGAAGTTTTGCCTAGGGCACGAAACATCCTTGCATCGGCCCTGCCTGCACCCCAAACCCTTCATCCCTGGCCCCACCCCAGAGCCCACACCCCCAGCCAGAACCCATACCCCAACCCTCTGCCCCAGCCCTGAGCCCCCTCCCACACTATGAATCAGCCCCACCCCTACCACATGAACTTTATGTGCACCAATATGGAGATGATGTGTTACACAACACCTCCATATTGATGCACATAGCAAAATTCATTCCCCACGTGCATGGGGAAAAATTAGAGGGAGCGCTGTTCATGAGCCTGCTGGGATGCCAGTGTTTGGTGATCTTGTGGATTTCTGGCCTATATGATATGATTCTTAAGCTGTGCCTGTTCGGCACTATGATTTTTGTCACACAGTTGGCAGGGGAGAGCCGTTGGATGGTTGATGGGGAAAGAGCAATAGATTTTGCCTGGATTACAATATATATATAAAATATATTATAATCCAGGCAAATTTTTATATTTATACAAATCTGGATTTTTATACTTGTCCTGGGAAGGGACAGGCCTAGCCAGTGTTCTAACTCTCTTTTCCCCCCCTGCATGTAGGAGTTTTGTTTAGAAAACAGTATCAGTCTTCTGCCATTGGCAAGGGGAGGGAAGATTTCTTGTCTGCTGGGCTGGCTTCCTCGATACTCTACACAGCCACTTTTACTGATGGGGCTGCTCTCTGGTCTCTAACTGCACCTGCAGGCATCACCGGGAGCAGAGAACAGCCCAGGCAGTGAGAGCACCTGGGAGTATGCAGCCCAGCACCAAGCGCAGGAGGAACATCAAAAGCCCCAATTTTCCCTCAAGGTAACAGTGGGGCTAGATGCTTGGAAGGGGTGTCAGGCAGAGGATGAGACACAGTAAGACACATGGGGACAGAGAAGGAGAGCCATGGAGCTAGAAGGGGGAAATGAGAAATCATGATGGAGGAGGAGGAGAGTTGTGAGGGAACCAGGGGGGGAACAGGGAAAAGGGATCACATTTTTTCCCCCCAGTGGATGACTTTTGAAATAAGCTAAGATGTTACTGAGAGGATTTACATACACTGGAGTACATTTTCCGTCTTCTGTCCCCCATCACCTTTCTGAAAGGAAAATCAAATAAAATCTAATAGAATGTGCACAGAACTATCCAGCAACAGGGGCCTGGCTGCCCTCTGGTCTCTGCTTATTAGGAGAATTGTCTGGCAAAAATGTTCATGATGACCGCTGTAGTTCTAGGCAGGGCTGTTTCCTGGAAGACACAGTGACATTTTTCAGTCTACTAATGACAGCGCCCACCCCGCCTTTAAATTCAGATTTGAAGGATTTTCATTTTTATTTCTGGAAAACAGCAGTCACTCTTAAAAACAACTGGAAGGATTTTTAGTCCCCACAACAAGCAACTCTGAGGCTGATGGAAGTTGATGTAGAGAAATGGAATGATCTGATTATAAATTGTATATAATATGGTTCAAATTAATCAAGCCTGGGTGTAACTTCCAGCTGTCTCTTTTTATCTTTGTTTTATGAAAACATTTTGGCAATGGAGAGAAAATCATCCAACAGATGGGGTAGGAGGGATAGAGGAGCATTGTTTCCAAAGATTTTATTTTTAGTGTTCTTAGGGAAACAATAAATACCTCCAGAAAGAGCAGGAGGCCACTGTCGCCAGCCAAGCAAGGAAGCCTAAGTCCTAATGATGATTTTAGAACTGAAGTGGCAGGTCTAGCTAGTTCTAAATTGCCATAATGAAGGAGGATAGTTCAGGTGATTCTTTGTTTGAAAGACTCTCTTACCAATATTATGGACAATGCCAAACTCCATGCGTGAGCAGGCATTTGATTTCTCTTTTAAAGATTTTTATGGTTTGGAGACTTCTGTTCTGTTTCACTTAGGCTAAGGTTAGTCTTTGTATTTATGCTTTTTGTTTGGAATCTCAATTAAAGGGTTAGATTTGCTCTTGCTGTTAACATATTACCATTGGTTTCCATTGCCTCTGGTTTTGTTTTCTATAAGTGGAGGAGAGATTTTTACTTTTTTCTATTGTATCTCCCCTTTGGTAAAATGCGTATTCAGCGTGCTATTCTATCACCATGTATTGTCCTTTCTTGTGTTAACTGCGTACACTGTGAAATTAGCCTGTCTCTTTAACCAGCATCTGGTTCTGATAGGCTGAAGCCACTGATACAAGCAGCACTTCCAAGGCAGCTATAATTACCTTACATCCACCTGTATCTTTGGGGCAAATATTTCTATTCAGACCTTTCAGAAACTGTCAGTTTTCTTCTTTATTGGAATTATGTGTATTGCCTTGTACAGATGTGTGTTCAGCTCTGATCTTGTGGCTCTGTGAGACAAGTTATTGTTATGTTACATAAGATGCAGGGGGGGGGAATTGGCTATCTTCCCATTCAGAGGCATTTTGTGTAAAGTATGCCTGGTATTGTTTGGATTTAGGCCTTATCTATGCTGGGGATTTGCCCCAGTTTCAGCCATCTGTGACAAGACACCGGTGCAGCTGCACCAATGCAAATCCCTAGTGTAGAGGATGGTAAACTGCTATAAGATCTGATTTGCTCTGTTTCATCTTATCCTGGCTTCGAGAAAGGTTAGGATTGAGTTGTGCAAATAGTGGCTTTGCCTATTTACATTAAAGGGTAGCACTGATGCAGCCATACTTGCTGCTTGCCACAGATGGCTGAAATTGGGGCAAATAGCAGTAGTTAGGGCGAATCCTCAGCACAGACAAGTCCTTAGTATGTATATGCAACAAATATAGGATTTGACTCTGTTTAGATGCAGGGGTGATGTTAGGCTACTCACAAATTCCCATTGCTAAAAGAGGCTGCCATCTGTTCTGAAATACAGACCTGGATACCCTTGTGTCAGACATGAAGAGCTCTGACTAGCTCGAAAGCTTGTCTCTTTCACCTGCAGAAGTTGGTCCAATAAAAGATGTTACCTCACCCATCTTGTCTCTCAAATATCCTGGGACCAAAACAGCTACAACAACACTGCAAACAAACTGAAATATGCAGGACATTCCTCATTTTCACAGATCTAACCTGCATCCATTAAGGCAGATAATCTCAAATTTACTTTTGTTTCACACCATGAAGGTGCATCAGTATGCCAACAGAAATGTAGTGGCTGGAAAGTACCCCCGAAAGAAACTTCACTGAGTGCAGGGAAGGGTCAAGATCCTAAAGAATAAACATTTATTTAGATATCTGCTATTTTTCTCTGTGTGTTTGTGATTTGAGCATGTTATGATTCTATTTTTCTTTTAAATGGTAAATTCTGCAAGTTATTTTTTTGGATTTTATTTTATTTATTTAAATAATAAATAACGCTTCATTGGACACATCATTTCCTATTTTGCCATTCATTATCAATTTGGCACAAAAAGATGAAGGGACACAATTGTCATAGATATTGACTGCTAACATTCAATAATGCACAAAATCCATTCGAAGGGAATAATGTTTTTATGCTTGTACTTTTTAGCGGATGTTTTTCATTGTTAGTAACAAAAGAAAAATCAATTGTAATGCAAAAAATGCTGTTTCCCTTTCATCTAGCCATTTAATTCTGTTTGAATTGCTAAAGTTTTGCATAAGAAGTATGGTGCAGTAATTGCAAAAATGAAATGGTAGCTATTATGTTGCAGTTGACAAAGAGAGGCACTGGTTTAAGGATGTAATTTTAGCTCTAAACAGAAAGTAAGAATCAACTGTATAGTCTGCAGTATTCCCCTTGCTTATGTAGCTGAAGGGGGCTTGGATGACTTCTTGCTTTGTGTCTGTGCATACTGCTCACTGAGCAGAAGACTGAAGCTCTGAGCAACATGTTTTTAAACACACTGTTTAAGCTGTTTTTGATTTCTAAAAATACTATTTCTTCCCTTTTTTAAAAACTGTTCCTGGGAAACTTGCATGTGGAATCTATTTTTACTGCTTTTTTCCCATAAGTTTATTGCTTTATTTTAGGGCTGCTCATAAATACTTTAAAGTCCTGGAACAGTCAGCAGCAGTACAAACTTTCACACCACACCCCTACTGCTTTGGATAACAGAGAAATTCAGTCTTCACATCTGATCAATCCCTCTTCTATAATAATAATAAATAATAATAATAATTGGAGATATACCTATCCCCTAGAACTGGAAAGGACCCCGAAAGGTCATTGAGTCTAGCCCCTTGCCTTCACTAGCAGGACCAAGTACTGATTTTTGCCCCAGATCCCTAAGTGGCCCCCTCAAGGATTGAACTCACAATCCTGGTTTTAGCAGGCCAATGCTCAAACCACTGAGCTATAAAATTGGTAACAAGGGTGCCAGTTCTGTTGGGTGGACACCTGTCCACAGTGAACTGGAGTGACACCATCAACTACTTTCCAGATAGTTATCCAACACCTTTCAGTAAGTAAAGGTGTTTAGTTATTACTACCTGGGACAGATTTGAATTGGTTACCCAGATCTTTAGACTTCCCTTATCTATTCTTCTACCTTCCTACTTTTTGTGATGTTTGTTTAAAATGTGTCTGCCCTTCAGTGCTGGGACTTGTCTTTTAATATGGGTGTATAGTGATCAGAATAATACGGGTTCTGATCCTGACTGGGGCTTCTGGAAATACTGTAAAATACATAATAATCCTGGAGATTACTAAATTAAAATCAAGAAGAACATATCTATTAAAAAGCAATTAATATTCTTAAATGTCCACCACCACTCCCTCTTTAAGTTCTGAGTTTTACAGACTTTTTCTGGCTGACCTCATTCTCCAAACAGCTGAATTTTCATGTATGAGTAGTGAGCAGTGAATATAAACAGTTTTCAGGAATGCATTTCGACTTGGCTCTAAAAGTTTTGCAACTACAGTCGTTCGTTTTTCTCCACAATGGAGATCATCTCTGATAATCATTTGGTGCATCTCTTACAGTAAAGTGTCAGTGTCCAACATACTGTGGGAGAAATGGCAGTGATTTGGGGGAATTATTGTAGGCAAACCTGGCATTTCTTTGGCAAAGCTCTGCATACAGTGTTGTTGTATCTGGAAAGACAGGTTTGGTGCAGGGTGGGGGAAACTTAGAATTTCTGTGCAGTGCACATTCTTTAGAGGCCACTGTTAAAAGTTTGTGTTTCTCATGTACTGTAGGGTGTAACTGAATGAATCAGCAGTTACTCGGCGCAAGCTGTGATCGTATACGAAGATAGTTTTGTTTTTGTAAGACTTTAACAGTTGAGAAATACTTTTAAAATTAGTATTTCTACTACCTGGAAACTGGTTTTTAAAGCATATAAGCAACTAATTTGAGAGACACTGTGTGTGGGTGTGTGTGTGTGGGGGTGTATTTATGTTCTCACACAACATTTTTGCTTGTTGGTTTACATTTACTATGTGATAAGTTTTTTTGGGGGGAAATGATTAGATAATAGGCTTCACCATATTAGAGTTAAAGGTGCATATGGACTAATAAATCTGCTATTTTACAGACTGTCCCTGCGAATATATTAATGTGAGTGAGCTGAAGGAGAGTAAACATACAATTACAAAAATTAGGAAACCACAGTTTGTCTTATAAAGGCTCATTTCCCTTTAGGAATACTACTCATTTACCTAAAGTTAGAAGCTCCAGCTTTTTCATATTGACTTTTTGAGTGACACATTCTGAATATAGATTAAGTAGGTTTAGGGCACGAGAGTCACTTGGGGTGGGATTTTCTAAAGGACTCTGCATTGGCCTGACTCTGCTCTCACTGAAGTGGATTGATTTTATTGGGAGCAGAGTTAGGCTAACATGCAGCACTTCAGAAAATCCCACCCTTACGATCAATTAAATGATAGTTAAGACTCCTTTAGGGCTTGTCTTCCCTGCAGTGTTAGCTCAAGGTATAACGTGAGTGTTGTCCTTAACCTGACTCCCAGGCATGCACACAAATCTCTAGCTTGAGTTAAGTGGAGCTTTAAACTTGAGCTAGCTGTCCCATCACTGGTTATGGGTTGAAGCTGATTGCTGCGGATCCTGGAGCTAGTAGTGCAGTGCAATCTCATACACTGTGCAGTTTGTGTGTTTTATAGTGTGACCAATCTTGTTTGAACTAGGTTAACTTGAGAGGAGCTAACTCAAGTGTAGATAACTTGAGCTAACATTGCAGTGACGATAAGGCATTAAGCAAAGACTACACTACAGACAAGGGGAGGGATAGCTCAGTGGTTTGAGCATTGGCCTGCTAAACCCAGGGTTGTGAGTTCAGTCCTGAAGGGGGGGCTATTTAGGGAACTGGGGTAAAAACCCATCTGGGGATTGGTCCTGCTTTGAGCAGGAGGTTGGACTAGATGACCTCCTGAGGTCCCTTCCAACCCAGGTATTCTATGACTTCTGCAAGCACAGCTGTCAGTGAGGAGTGTGAAGAGGCATGATCCCTGACAGTCATAGCTGTGTTGGCAGAAGCCCCTAGTGTAGATGCAGTTATATGAGTAAAAGCACACTTTTATTGGTGTCAGCTGCATCCACAGCAAGAGTGCTTTACTACTGTAGTATACAATTTCCCATACCAGTAAAGTACACCCAGTATAGATGTGGCTTCTATCGCTCAGTGGTTTGAGCATTGGCCTGCTAAACCCAGGGTTGTGAGTTCAATTCTTGAGGGGGCCACTTAGGGATCTGAGACAAACATTTGTCTGGGGATTGGTCTTGCTTTGAGCAGGGGTTTGGACTAGATGACCTCCTGAGGGTCCCTTCCAACCCAGATATTCTGTGATTCTATTCTATGATTACCAGCTTTGCCCGTTACTTTGGGGTATGCTCATTTATTAGGGTTACTCCTCGGGGTGGGTGGAGGTGGGGCGTCTGTACTGCTTGTGTCACTTGTGTTCTCATGCGGAGCTCTACTTCTCCCTGCTGCAAGTTCCCTCCCAATGGAGCTATCCTGCAGGACCTAGGTTCCCCAGGGCTGGGTTCCTCCAGCCCCAGAATCAGACTCGCACTCACACATTAACAGAGTGCGTCTGAGAGGAGTGGGTTAATCAGCATTCCCAAGCTGACCCCTTGTATGTCCCTGGACTCAGTAGCCTGGGTTAAGTAGCACTTCCAAGCTCTCACCCTCATATGCCCTCGAACAGCACCTCCAAGCTCTCACCCTCACATGCCATCGGTACCACACCGGAATAGAGCATGCCTGAGCAGGCAGGGTCGAGCAGCACTTTCTATCTGCCACCCTCATATGCCCCTGGTTCAGCACATCTCTATTCCCCACTTTTACATTACAATTATTCTGTAGTAACCCACTTGATGAGCAAACCCCCCAGGATTTTTGGGTGCTGCAGGGATCTTTTAGCTTAGGTACAAGGAGCGTTGCTGCAGAGTGAATGAGGAAACCAAAAAACCCCACCACCCATGGGGAGTGGAGGGGGGAAGAGAGAAGCAACCAGCTTAATCATGAAAGTTATTTGTCAGGTAATAACCATACGGGACCCAAACAAACAAAACAGATATAATATTAAATCTAACTTTAAATTTGATTATAAAAGTCAGGTTTACAAAACTAACTGATCACATAAGTCAGGGTCAGAAGGCTGTACCTAGTGAGAGGGGGGGGGGGGGTTCTCACCACTCCATGATGCTTGAATTGATCAGGGGTCCTAGGTGGTGGTGGTAGCTGAGGGTCTGGAGTGCTGGAAACAGGCAGAGCCCCCAGCATGATCAGTCAGGAGAAGATAAGTCCCAATGGAACAGATGCAGAGTTTGGATCGAGGCATCAGAACACTTACTTGAGCATGGGTATGAGTTTTTGTAGAGAAACAACAATGGTTCAAGGGAGAACACTAGATTTGTTTGGGTGAACAAGGGAGCAGGGCCGGCTTTAGGGCGATTCCCCCGATTCCTGGGAATTAGGCCCCGCACCTAAGAGGGCCCCGCACCTAAGAGGGCCCTGCAGCATCCGGAAGAGGGGCCCTGCACCCTCCGCCGAAGTGCTGCCGGAAACAGGGGCAACTGACTGAGCTGCCGCTGTCTTCGGTGTGTGCAGGCATAGGTTCATTAACATCTGGAGCAGAGATCCCCCATCATACAATGCTTCCCTGCTTTTCTGGTCCTAGAGTTCCATGTGGTTCTTGCCTTGGAATCTGTGTTCTCCATTCTGTATACTAATGGCGATGCCTCCTTGTCCCAGCTTCGATGCAAATGAGGCTAGGGGAGTTTCCTTAATCCCGTTATCCTTATCCCAGGGGTTTAGGTGTGTCTCCAACTGCCTTTTCATTGCTTTTTGTAAGTCTGTCTTCTGATGCAGATTTGGTTCAAGCAGAGGCTGGGGTGGGGGTAGGGGTGGAGGTCTTTTGTGAGTCAGAGAGGCTGGGTACTTGGGTACTGCTCCCTGGTTCCCCAAGAACCCAGAGCTGCTAGGTAACGCTTGTAGATCCAGACCTATCGACTTTCCTGTGTGGGTCTCTGTTTATATCTAATCATAATGATCCAAAGCAAAATCCATTCAGCTACTTGTCCCTGATCTGCACCACAAACCTACGATGGTATAACTACATTGCTCAGGGGTGGAACCCCTCCCCCGCCCCGAGCAACACTATTATACCAATCTAACTCCTGGTGGCGCTATGTTAGTGGGAGGGCTTCTCCTGTCAACAGAGCTACCACCTCTTGGGAAGGAGGAGTGTGTGTGCTGATGGGAACTCTCCCATCAGTGTAGGTAAAGTCTTCACTAAGTGCTAAGCGCTGTAGGTATAGACAAACCCGCAGTCTCATCTGAATGCACAGGGAAATATATGTCAGGATGAAAGTATAGTGTAGTGGCTTCAAGGTGTTTTAGTTTATCCACTAAAATATTTATGAAAACAGTACTACAAGCAATTGGAGTAATGCACCATGCTGTCAGAAGTAAACTTCAGTCCATATCTTTTAGCTACATCAGTAGATCTTGCACAGTCATGTTGCCCTGCCTGTAAACAAGACCCTGTGAATTGTATTAAATGGCAAATATTTCCCATCTGTTTTGCTATCTCAAAAGTGTTGGCTCTTCCCTTAGGATTTTTTTTAACCCTTTGTTTCTTGTCATCTTAGCTATCTTGCACAGGCCAAATTTTCCTGTCAGTATCACCAGTGCAACTCAATGAAGTTAATGTGGTTTGTATTTACATGTACACATTTGCACTGTTGTAATTGACTTGACCTAGTATTTTTACGCTATCGTTGTCAGCATGAATTCATACTTAAAATGATAGATGTGCATTAGGGTTATTAGGAACAGTAATTTTACCCCAGTTTCTAAAGCATCTTGGTGTGATCTCAGATTATTCTTGCACAAGGAATGCCCTCTAGAATATCTCAGTGATGTGTACAGTGTAAATACTTTGATCAAAAGTAGCAGATTATGTATTCTTTATGCCACCCGATCTTAAACCAAATTTTGCACACTTGATAATCGTATGTTATTCCCTGATAAGCAGAAACTTCTATGCTTAAACTCTGTACTGTTCACTTTTTTTTTTAACATCTTAATACAATTTTTATAACTGCATCCTCTCCTCCTTCTTAGCTTGCTATTAGAAGGGCCAGACTCCAGGAATAACAGAGCCCTGCTTATCCAGTAGGAAAATGGTTGCTATGTTGGAAGGATTTTTCCCTGATCTGCACTTGAAACTTGATAGGTATCCAATGCTGAGTGAGTAGTACTGGTATAATACTCCCATAGGCAGATTTTGGGGAGTGACATGGGGGGCATTGCCCCCCGCTCTCAACTGCAAGCCTCAGGCAGCCTGAGTGCACAATGTAATGAGTTCTGCAGAGGAGATCAGAAGAGCGCAGCTCCCATCTTGCACCCCTGAGGAAGGGAGTCAGAATTTTGTTTATAAACAGAGTGATTAATAGGTGATTAAGATAAGAAAGGGCTGTTAGGATGTTTCCTAGTCCAAGCCTGGTGAACTGCAAAAGGTAAGTAGCCTAAATGATAAAAGTAATTGTAGATTTTTCTACAGTTGTTTCAATTATTGTATTTAAGAGGTAGTAACAAAATTACTATTAGCTTTCTTTGAGAAGATAACTGATTTTTTAGACAAAAGAAAAGCAGTAGCTCTAATCTACCTGGATGTCAGTAAGGCATTTGATACAGTTACACATGAGAAATTATTAGTTAATTTGGAGAAGATGGGGGTTAATATGAGAACTTTCTTCTATGGCCTTCTGAATTTCTACCGTAAAATTTCACGGGATCTAGAATTTTGGTGTAGACTATGCTTCTGCTCCAGTAAGTGGCAGGACCATGTTACCAGTCCTCAGCAGTGGCGGATTTACCATGAAACAAACTGTGCAGTGGCACAGGGCTCCTAACAATTGGGGGCCCCAAAATGCAGGACAAATCAGACAAATTACGGAATGTAATAACTGTTGCAAGTCGCAAAGTGGTCCAGGCTTTCTGCATTCTGCGAACTTATTTTGCGAACTGTGGAAACGTGGTTTTTTGAAGTAGTCTAGCAAAGAAGTAACAGCAACTAAGGGAAATCATCATTTGCCAGTCAAAGTCTGTCTGCTTGATCAATTATCCAATTGAACAAAAGCATCCTCCCCCGCACTTTGCAACAGTGCCTGTAATTTGTCACTAGGATGTAATGATTCAAAATCCCATTTTTACAGAGCCCGATAAAAAATGTGGGATTAACTGTGTTAAACCTAATTGGGCAGTCCACGGCCCACACAGGCTACACCTCTGCTCTTTCAGACATTTTTAATCTGCCAGAAATCAAGGTCAGTTTTTTAGCAATAATGAAGCGACATTATGAGTCTGGCAGTCAAAAACGCAAAAAAATGAAGGCGAGGTAGGAAGACAAAGCTAAGCAAAACGAGAGTTTATCGTCATATTTTAAAAAGCTTGAAGTATTGAGTAGTGGACAGTCATCAAAAAGTATGGGTGTGGAAACATCTGAATTATCTGATCACTTGCCAAGTTGGGATACCACAACAATTGCAAAAGTTGAACAAGTGGACTCTGAAGTGACAACGGAACTACAAAATATTGGTAATTTTGTCAAAGTAAGGGAAGAAACCTTCCCTGAAGACATTGCATTATGGCCAAAATCTGTTTAATTGGATTTGATAGAATATTTCTTAGTAAATTAACCAAAAAATGTAGGTAATATGGAAAATTTGAGATAAGAGTAGAGGTGCAGGACAAAAGCAATTTATAGGTGTTCATGAGTCCCTTTTTCTGAGCATGAAAAAAAATGGGAAGACAGAAATGAGAATTTAGTTGATTTTTTTTTTTTCCCCTTCTGGAAACCACTCAGGCAGTCAGTCTACTGATATGTTTGCAAATTATTCCCTGACCATAGTAAAGGAAAACAAACATTCTTCGACGGGCACTCCAATTGGAGAAAAGTTGCAAGACATATTGTTGATCATGAAACTTCCAAAGCTCGTATTAATGCTATATGTAAGTTCATTCAAAAGTGTAAGAACTGATTCTGTGTTATTGGCTCAGTTTGAAAAGGAGTGTTCTTACTGGAGGAAAGTGCTGAGACGTGTTGTTGCCACAGTCAAACTGTTGTCTTCTTTGGGACTACCTCTAAGAGGACATAATGAGTCATCATTGTCAAATTGAAAAGGTTATTTTTTAACCTACCTTGAATATCTTAGTGAATTTGACAATTTTCTCAAAAAACATTTGAAAAATTATCAGTATTGTGGCTCAGGGAAGAAGAACTTTTTAACACACCAAACCTACGATGAATTCATCACTATAATGACAGAGAGGCTCAGAAACCAATTCACTGATGAAATAAAGGATGCTGCGTACTATTCCATAATGGTCGATTCAACACCAGATGTGAGTCATGTAGACCAATTAACATTAATTTTAAGATATGTGACCGGCAGTGGTGAAGTTGTGGAGTGATTTCTTTGTTTTGTCCCGCTAAAATCCTGCACTTCTGAATGTCTAGAGACAACCGTTTTGAAAATAATTGCAAATATAGGTTTGGACATCAAAAATTGCCATGGCAGAGCTTTGATAATGCCACAAATATGGCAGGAAAATAAAGACTGGACAATGCAAGCCCCTCTCCTTTACTCACACCATGTTCCAGCCATTCCTTAAATTTAATCTGCATCTCTGCAGCCGAACCTTGTGAGGGAGCTACAAATTTTTTTGACTTTGTTCAAAACATGTATGCCTCTTTTTTGGTTTCCACGCATCGGTGGAGTATGCTACAATCACACTTGGAGCAGGCAAATGAAAAACATTTGACAGCCAAAAGAATTTGTGACACCAGGTGGTCTGCTCGTTCAGATGCTGTTTTGGCTTTGAAAATGAGCTATGATGATATAAAGAAAACCTTATGAGACATAGCCACATCAAATTCTGAAAAATTGCATGCAAAAACTGAAGCAAAATCTTTAGCAGAAAAGTTTGAAAAATACAATATTGCTGTTCTTACTCTTTTGTGGAACTGTTTATTTCAAAGAATGAATGCAATTAGCAAATTGCTGCAAAAGGTTGATACACATTTATTGAATGCTGTACAATTGTTAGCCTCAGTTAAGTTTTGTCATGGACGTTCAAAATGGCTATGGCTCAGTGGAAGCAGAGGCACTAACATTAACAGAAAAGATAGGTTCCTCTGATATATCTGATGAGCGTAAAAAAAGCAGGAAGTTATTTTTTGATTAAACTAGAGACAATTAAATCAATTTAAAAGGGAAAGAGAAGATCATCGTTGAGATGGTCAGTGTTATTTGTGGCACAATAATAGTGCAATTGCAGAATGGAGGTAAATCTCTAAAGAAAACTGTTGATTTATTTTGTGTGGTTTTTGACAGAAGTATGGACAAAAATGCTAAAAGCCATTACAGTAAGAAATTAAGTAAATTCTACCGAGAGGACATAGACACAAATCTTTTTTAAGATGAAGCGAAACATTTCATTCATTTTATTGAAAATGATGAGGTTTGTGCTTCAAGATCACCAGTTGATTTGTATAGACTTGTACGTGACGGTTTGCAGGCAACCTTTCCACAAGTAGAAACCATTCTGAAAATATTTTTAACAATACCTGTCACAAATGCTTCTGGTGTACGTTCTTTTTCTGTATTGAAATGAGTTAAAAATTATTTGCGAAATACGATGAGTCAGGAACATTTGACAAGTTCGGCAATATTGACAATTGAAAGTGCCTTTTAACAAAATATTACTTACGATAACTTAATTGACAGCTTTTTTCTACACTTTTTCTTTACAAAATTATCTGAATACATTCCCCCCCCCCCAAAATTTGAATGTTTCTTCAGAGGAAGTTAACTTCTTTATTTTTCCATTCATGCATCATCTATACTTCTTATTTTTACACATTTTTCATGTTAGCGTAATGCAAATACAAGCTTTCATCTAGACCAGAAGTTCTCAAACTGTGGTCCAAGAACTTCATTCAGGTGGACTGAGGAAAGGTTATTACGATTTTTTATTTTATTTTTTTTTAAATAAAGAGCTCTTACTCAAAGCACTTTACAATAGTTAGCTAATGGTACAAACAACTTTTGGAAAGATCATTAAGTGGTCCGCCGAGAAGCTCAGCAATTTTCAAATGGTCTCTGGGAAAAAAAGTTAGACTCCAAAACAATCAAGGTACCTCACTTTATTTTCATTTACTTCCTATTACTTATAATATAGGAGGAGGATGAAGAACAAAAGAATGAAAAGTGGGGAGGAGATAGGAGGGAATGTTCTTTTTCTTGGCTGGGTTTTGGGGGGGGGCAAAAATGAAGCTGTGCACGGGGACCCACTAACTCTAAATCCGCCACTGGTCCTCAGTCACCTTCTGGACAACTACTAAAGGTAACTTCCTCCATTTCTGAAACAAAAAATTGTCCCCCCTACATTCCGAGAATTGATTGAAAAACATGTTTTGCTGGATTACTTTTCCAAGAGATGTTTGGGTAGTTAAAGTCTCCCATTACTGCCAGGCCTTATGCCAGTTGTCTGTCTACACTAATACTCACGCTATTGGTACCACTTGTGGAGCTGCAGGGGTGGAAAAGTCTTATGTAAAGTCAGCTGTTTGTATTAAAGACACTGTATTAAATATACTGTATTTGGTACAAATTAGTCTTTAGCCTTTAACATGAATATTGGTTTTCCCACAGAATTCTCACTAAAGAGTTGGGATTTATTTTTTTATCTGTACTATGTAAAACACGTTTGGCTTCAGAATAGGGTTATTAGTGAGTGATTTTAAGACTTCTTGTGGCTTAATGTTTTGCCAGATTCTTAATATTATGTTCTTGAAGTTAATATACTACTTTAAAAACGTGAATGTTCTCAAGTTTTTCTGGATTGTGGATGCAGAGTAAGGAACACTGTTATGTCTAGATTAAATAAGTATCTCATAAGGAAAGTATCAATGACCTTAGCCCTAGTAAGAAAACAAATGAGTTGCCAGAAAGAAACGGATTTGTCTGTCCTTGCATATCAACAAATTTCCAGTCATGGGTTTTTCCCCTGTAAGCTGTTAATGAAAGCTGCAAACCCAGCTGAATGTGAAGATAAAATCGTTTTTTAAAGTAGCTGTTGAAAATGCTTAGCAAATGAAGTGTGGGATTTTATTGTTTGCATTTTTGCTTATTTACAAGAATGTCCAGTTATAAAATGCTAAGTAATCTGATAATATATGAACTGTGATAATCTTCCAAAGTTTTCCAATCTGATGTGACTAATCTGAACTTCAGCACACTATTCAGAAAACATAATAGTTTAAAAGAAAATCATCTTCCAGTTTTTGCATGACCTTAGATTTAAAATCATATACTATTTTTCATTAGAAAGAGTTGGATGTGGGCAGGGCTGGTGCAGCCGTTTAGGCGACCTAGGCGGTCGCCTAGGGCACTGGCATTTGGGGGGCGCCATTTTCTTCGGCAGTGACCGCGGTGGCCGGATCTTTGGCCACCCCGCTCGCCTCTGGCATTTAGGCAGAGGGAGCTGGGGCAGGGGAGCGCAGGGAGGGCTGCCTGCAGCAAGTAAGGAGGGAGGGTGGTAGGCAGGGGAACTCCCTGCCCCAGCTCACCCCTGCCCCGCCTCCTCCCTGAGCACGCCTTGGCCGCTTCACTTCTCCCACCTCCTAGGCTTGCGGCGCCTAAGCTGATTGGCGCCGCAAGCCTGGGAGGCCGGAGAAGTGAAGCAGCCGTGGCATGCTCGGGGTGGAGGCGGGGCAGGGGTGAGCTGCTTCATTTCTTCCGCCTCCCAGGCTTTCAGCGCCAATCACCTTAGGCGCCGCAAACCTGGGAGGCGGGAGAAGTGAAGCAGCCACGGCGTGCTCGGGATGCTTGTGCTCGTGCGCAGAGCAGGGGTGAGCTGGAGCAGGGGGGCGCCTCAGGGCGGAGGGGGGGAGCTGCCATGGGGGGGCACCTCAGGGTGAGGGTGTGGGGGGGGGAGGTGCAAGGTGGAAGTTTCGCCTAGGGCACAAAACATCCTTGCACCGGCCCTGGATGTGGGTACATAGACTACAGAAATTTGTCTCAAATTGCAAATATAAGAGATGCGGGGAAACAAGAATTTTGTTGTAAAATATGAAGTTGCCCTTTTTATTTTTGTAAAAGACAACCAGATACTGTGCTGTGAGTTTGTGTATGACAATGTACTTTCCATCTAGTACAGAAGCTATGAGTAATGTGAGCTACTTGTCTTTTTCCCTGTGGATTAGTGATGTACTTAATTTTCTTTCTTTTCTTTATTAAGCCAAGGACCCCTGTCATCCATTAGAGCAGCAATCAAGAGAAGTAAGTCTATTTTTCTTCTACTCTTGGGTCTCTTAATTTCAAATTGCTGCATCTTCATTTCCAGCAAGTGGCTACTTTTTATGAGAAGATTAAATGACTAAACAAAAGTAAGTTTATAGAATCATTAATCATCTGACAGACTGTAACCCTTTTTGCTTTGCCTCATTTTAGACCGGGGTGGGGAAACTTTTTGGCCCGAAGGCCACATCGGGGAATAGAAATTGTATGTCGGGCCATGAATTGGGGCTGGGAATGAGGAGTTTGGGGTGTAGGAGGGTGCTCTGGGCTGGGACCAAGGGGTTCAGAGGGTCGGATGGGGATCAGAGCTGGGGCAGGGGTGCAGGAAGGGGTGCAGGTTCTGGCTGGGGGTGTGGGCTCTAGGGTGGGGCTGGGAATGAGAGGTTTGGGGTGCAGGAGGGTACTCTGGGCTAGGAACAAAGGGTTTGGAGAGTGGGAGGGGGATCAGAGCTGGGGCAGGAGGCGGGGGTGGGGAGAGGCTTAGGGGTGCAGGCTCCGAGCAGCGCTTACCTGGAAGCAGCTCCTGGAAGCAGTGGCATGTCCCTTCTATGGCTCCTATGCAGAGGTGCGGCCAGGTGGCTCTGCACACTGCCCCATCTGCAGGCACCATCCTGCATCTCCCATCGGAGTGGGGCCAAACCGCGTGGTCCAGCCCCTGACCCAGTGCCCCAGCTGAAGTGCTGGAGCGGGGCCGAGCCACGTGGTGCGGCTTAAAATGGCTTGCAGGCCAGATCTGTCCCACCCCTGTTGTAGACCATGTCTCCCAGTTGCTGCTGAGTTATTTCTTCTTGCAGAACACTAGTCTTTCTCTTATCTGTGCATTTGTGCTGTGAACTGTGTATATCTGATTCTGAAGAATCTGGCTGTTAGTTGCCTACTTTAACTTGGCTGGTTGATTCGAGCATCTTCCTGCTTTCATTAAAGTCAATGGCAAAACTTAAATTGACTTTAATGGGAGCTGGGTTTGGACCTATGAATGTGGTTTAATTTTGGGGTAGAGATTTTGTTTTTAAGCCTTGGATGAAAGTCTAGTCTATGCCTCGTGTAACTTCTCTCTTTATCTTCTCTTTCTGTCCTCTTAACCCCATCCATGACGTTCTCAGATATTCACTTCAGTTGGAATCATCCAAAATAATGTTTTCATTCCCCTGTGTTTCATGTTTGTCTTTTGACGACATTAGCTGGCATTTCAGAAAGCTATCTTGTCTTCAGCTATATGTACACTAGTGTGTTTTTTCCTACTAAACTTCTCCACTGTTGCTATCACTGATCCATCTCCCCCCTGTGCTAGCAATTGTGGGATCTCTAGTATAGACAGGGCACAAGGTGCTCAGCAGCACTGTAAGCACTGTGTTGCTAACTGCTCAGAACAAGTCTTCATGATGCTATGCTTAAAACACAGCACCTTCTATACACCGGTGCTGCCATTGTTATTCCCATTTTACAAATGGGAAATTGAGGGATTGAGAGATTGTGGCTCATCCAAGGTCATGCAGGAAGTCTACTGGAGCCAGGAATTGAATCCAGATTGTCTGTGCCACAGTCCTTTGTTTTAGTTACAAAACCATCCACAAAAGCATTACACAATTATGAAGTAACATTTCACAAATCCTAGACATATAAAGGCAGTTATCTAGGGGTAGCACGTATAAAGGGCTTTTAATATTTTATAATTGGAGCTATACCTAGCTCCTAGAACTGGAAGGGACCTTCAAAGGTCATTGAGTCCAGCCCCCTGCCTTCACTAGCAGGACCAAGTACTGATGTTTGCCCCAGATCCCTAAGTGGCCCCTTCAAGGATTGAACTCACAACCCTGGGTTTAGCAGGCCAATGCTCAAACCACTGAGTTAAGCCTCCCCAGAATAAAAAAGACTGGCCATGCAGGGGGCAAATGCTGGATGCAGCATGGGTCACATCCTAAGTTCCTCTCCTGAGCTCTGCCCCTGCTCCGCCCTGAGGCCCCGTCCCCACTCTGCCTCTCCCCCCCGCCGGCCTCTGGTATGGTGCTCTGGCTCTGCTCACCCACAGGCACATCTCCAGGCTGTCCACAGTGCTGCGCTCTGCCAGGTGGGGATCCCAGAGCAGAATGCCAGTGGAGCGGTCTCAGTGCGGCTGCTGGCACAGCCCATGCACCCATGCCCAGCTCCCCTTGGCAGTGACCCGGGAAGGCAGCACTTCCCTGTGCCCCTCAGCGGTGGGGAACCGAACAAGCCGCACTGCCCTCCCCGCTGCAAGGGGAAGTGGTGGAAGCCCTGGACCTCCTGTCTCCCCACAAGCTCCCCAGGCGGCCATACCCCTGAGCCACCTTGCCCCCCGGCTGCAGCACGGGCCTTTCCCCTTCCTCTACCAGGGCCTCACGGGGTGTGAGAGGGAGGAAAGGACAGGACTTAACCCTGGGGGGCATGGTGAAGCAGCAATGAGCCCTGGGTATGGGGCAGTAAGGAGCCTGGGTGGAGCCAGAGGGGGGGTGTTCAGGGCAGTAAGGAACCCAGGGAGTGGGGAGGGGGCAGTGAGGAGCCGGGAGTGGGGGGGCAGTGAGGAGCCCTGTAGCAGAGCATAAGGCCAAGCACCAGGCAGCGTAGTGAGGATGGGGTCTACGGGAAGGGGGGAAAGAGGCGGAGTGGGGGCAGAGCCTCAGGGGAAAGAGGCCAAGAAGGGGTGGGACCTCACAGGGGTGGGGCCATGGTCTGGGTGCTGGAGTGCCCCCCCCCACACTTCTAGGGAGCTTCTGGCGCTCCATAGCCTTCCCTAAAGAAAAGACTCGTGCGCCATCTATGGCAATTACATGTATAATTTCTCTCAATGAGCAATCAAGCAAATACAAAACAAATAATAAGTAATGATAATATAGTACTAGTATATGATCAGGTGTGTTAAAATATTCAGAGAGACATATCCCATGATTTAGAAAGGGGTGAAACAGCCATTATATATTTATGTAGACAGAATGGATGCCAACAATCTTAGTTATTGATAGTCCTGAATCAAAATTCTAGCTCTGACTGATCCCAACTCACTCTTAATATTAATCTCAAGAATGTACAGTATGTACTGTAACAATATTTCCTTGATCGCATTAGAAACCTCTTTCTTTTTCTGAATCTCAACTTCCGTGGTGTCATTAGCTTCCATTTGCTAGGCCTCATGACAGCTGTCAGCAAAGTTTACAACCTGAGGACAGTGGTTAAAATGGATTGAAGCTGGGAGTTATCTCTCTCCTTCTCTCTCTGCTTTTAGTAGAGGAGTGGGGAGTTTTATTTCTCTCCTGCTGTCCCTGACTGTAGCCCTAGCTGGGGAGATAAAAACATATAATTTCAAATGGCTAGGTAGCTCAGCAGAGTCCCTTCTTCCTGAGATTGATTTCCTTAGTAAAGTTAGGATGTCACAATTTAGAGGACAGAGAGAAATAGTAGTAAGGGGTACAACCCCCAATTTCTTACTCTCCATTTCCACCATTTCCTAGCCTTAATAACTGCTCTATCAGCCAGGGCTCTATGTATTGTATGCTCAGCACAATAAGGCCCTTATTATGGTAGGAGCCTCCAGACGCTATTATAATACAAACAAAAATAATAATAAAGCACATGGACTATTTAGAGAAATTCAGTATTTATATATAAAAATAAACATATGTGATTACCTGAACTGTAAAGAAACATTGGCTAATGAAAAGCCAGCCCAATATGTCTTCCAGTTTAAACAAAACAGATATTTGAAAAGACTTATGTCAGAGAAGGAAAAAACCAAACAGACGGTGAAAGTCTGTGAAAGTTTGTAATAATGAGATGGAGAAGAGTGGGGTTCATGCCTTGGGCAAGGATGGGAAAGTGTACAAGTACAGCTGGAGCCAGGTATAGCAGCGGCTGGCACAGGAAGATGTTTTATGACTCATTCCACTGATGTCATCTGCTAGGCAAGAATGTGGCTAGAGGTAAGAGGAGCAGTAGTAACTTGCATTGTGGACAGCAGGTTTTATAGCTCACCTTTATTAATACCCTTTTGTGGGTGGGGTGAGGAAGCTGAGTGATTGGCAGCAGCTGCAGGTGGAATGTCCCTGTCTGGACAGGCCCTCCCACAATGGTAGGGCTGTAGCTAGATGAGCCAGAAGCTGGCAGTTGCCCTTTTCTTTGTGGCGGCAGATGTACACTTTGTTTTAAGCTCCTGGATTCATGCTTTGGAAACTTAGTTTATCCTCGAGTGATGTCTGCCATGAAAATTTCTTCATGCTGATATCTGCAAGCAGTACTTTCCTGGTACACTTCAAGGTTTACCATCTATACTTCTGCATTAATATGACTAGCTGGTAGCTACACGTCCCTAAGATTTCACTGACTTTCTTTCACAGATGCACTATTACATTCAAACTGCAATTATCTAAAACACTAGGTTTGACCAAAATTTGGTTATGTTCCCTGGGGCTATTAACTGTCTGACTGGAGCATGCCTCCCGCGTGGACCTTCAGTCCTGCAGAGCAGCTATGTTCTGCATGATAGAGGCTCCTAAACTCTGCCTGAGTGAAGTTTAGGAATTTGAGGTGCTAGCTTCAGCACTCTGGTTTTAAAGAGCTTCATAACAACAAAGCTCCCAATTATCTGAACCTCTTGTTTTATGAAAATTATCCAGTAAGACCTTTGTGAAATCAGTTTGTCTGTTTGTTTTTAACTTTTCTCTTCAACTTAGCTTTCCCATAATAAGCGCTTCTTATGGACACACAACCTGCTCTCTCTCACACTCACACTCACACACACATTGTACTAACTATTCCAAGTTACTCCTATGGGTAGGGGAAGGAACAGAGAGAGTATGGTTTGCTTTTCTGTTTTAATTATCTGGAAATGTTCAGATATTACAGTGATGGAGGCCATATAAGTACCTAGATAGATATACTGTGACAAGAATAATTTCTTAGAAATGCCAATGTATTGCATTTTATACTGGACTGAGGGCAAGAATGTCTTACTCGTGATGCGAAAGCACTAAGAGAATCTGCAGTTAGAATGATCAGTACATATCCTTGCTGTTTAAAACAATTAGCATTATTTTAAAATTCATCATGATCACACAAGCTACAGTTATTGAAAGATGTAATAGAACTCATTTTCTGAAACTACAATTGCTAGGACTAAAATTGACTAAAAAGAGTCTGTGCTGCACACTTTGGACCTGGACTTCCCGCAACGTTTGGGGGTGTTCATGTCTGAGGTTTTGGCTTCTCTAATTAAAAATGAAATTAGTTAATTATAATTAAAATTAGAAATTATAAAAATACTGGAATCTGCCACAATAAAAAACAAATCCGTGTTTCATATTTTTTTTTAATGAAATAAAAAAAATGGCCAAAACTGCAATTTCCTGGGAATTGAAAAATATGATTGTGATATTCATATTACAGTGATGCTCAGTGGCCCAAACAGGATGGCAACTCTGAACCTAGATTCTGTACAAACATAGGCATAGCCCTTTCCCAAAGAGCTTTACATTCTGGACTCAGTTGAAAATCAAACCTTCTTGTCAGAACAGGCTTATTACTTTTTATCCTATGTTGAAAATTTGCAATATGATTCCATAGGTCCAATTGTGAAACATGTCTGATAGCCTTTTAAACTTCTCATCACTGAAAACAATAATCCATATGTGCGTCAAATTTAAAAGAAAAACAAACTAGTTAGCAAGAATATTATCTAAAGGGGAAAGGATGAGGGGAAAAACTCCAGTCATAAAGGAACTAGAGTATAACCCTATCCAAAACACAGAATATACTCTCTTACCGCTGCACATTCAGTTGGAATGAAAGAAATACAAAAATACTGGTTGCAAGAAGGAAACTGAATGCAAATTTTGAAATCTAGAACTCTCAGAATTAATATTTATTTAAAATATATTATCATTTATATTGTACCTATTGCCAATGCAGATGAAGCATTAAAGAAAGTTGCATGCAGTACTGGAATTAAAAGCACATTGTGACAACTCATGGACATTCACAGAAAGAAACAAATCCTCCTAAAGAGAAAGTTATGTCAAATCAGTCATGAAGATTTTTTTTTTCCTGAGAGCCATAAAATGGAAAGGGCTAAAGGAGAACTCAGGTTTTTGTTCTGTTTCCTCCAACCATAGCATTAATTTGTATTTATCTAATATTACTAATATATACCTGTGAAAGTGTCAGCATTTCTATGGCAATGAATGGCTCTGAGCTGAATTCAAGGTAACAACCATCTTACCCGTGAACATGCACACTGAAATGGAAACAGGTTCCCATTGATTTCCATGAGAAAGGCATTACGCTTTGAACTTAAAACTGTCAGTATTTGACATTCATAAATAGGATATTAGGGAACAAAAATAGGGGCATGCTTTTTAACGGTCACCCACAAAGGAAAAACAATTGGACTTATTGTGCCAAGTTACATTTTTCCTGCCTTTTTTTTTTTAAATATTAGAAATGCAGGTCTTATCTATCCTAAAATTCTCTCCAGTTATGCTAGAAGTATTGAAATGATGAGGTCATGAGAATTACAAGACTGGAAGCTGAGCCACTGAGAGGAGAAGGGAAGATTAAAACTTTATTTTTGTTAACGTCTATTCAACTCCATCAACTAAAGAACACTTCGGAGCAAGGCTGTAATTGTTTTCACCTCTGCCCCTTCAGTGAAGGTGTGAGAGCTTACAATAAAAATTCCTGAGACCAAAAGGTCCTTCTTTAAAAGCACAGAAAGCTGTCGTTCTAAGGTTAAAAAATGGGCAGGGAAAACAAGAAACTCTTCCATCATCATAAAGAAGCAAAAAAGATTGCAAGTCCAGTTGTTAAAAAAATCCTTTGCAAGTAATTTAATTTCACTGAAGTACAGATGATTTTTTGGAGAGACTGAAAAAAACTCAGGGACTGCTTCTTTTCAAGACGTGCACCTACTTTTAAATATCTTTTAAATAAATATTAATACTTTTATTTTTAAATTCTTATTTGTTAGCATAATAGGAAGATGTTGTGTAGGATTTGTACATTAAGATAAACAACACACACATCCTCATACTTCCACTCAGAGTAGTTCTCTGCTGGATTACCCCCCGGTCCATGTGCACTGCCACATACGTCCCAACCCCTGCTTCCTCTTTTCTCACCTCCAGGGGAAAAGGTCTTCCAGCCATTTTATTTTATTTTATTTTATTTTATTTTTTAAACTAAAGAGAGGAAATAACATCTGTCTCATTGAACAAAACCAACACAACTGGTCATGTAGCCTGGAAGATTCAATGAAACCAAGTTGACACTTTGAGTGGACTAATATCTATATATCTTTTCTATGTCTATATATAAATATACATCTAAGTGTGTATAGGGTCCTCATCTCTTGAGTAATTAAAGTAAAGTAAACTCTCTGTTCCATCTCTGCCTGTCAGATTAAACTCAGCTAGGCAGAGCTTTTATTTATTGATTGGGTCAGGTTAACTCTGGGGGGGGGGGTGGCTATTGACAGAAAGCTAAGCTGAAAAAAGAGGTTTTCCATTTGCTTTTGAATGCAGTGTGAGCTGTGACAAGGTGGGTGAAGTACTATCTTTTATTGGACCAACTTCTGTTTGTGAGAGAGACAAGCTTTTGAGCTTACACAGACAGAGCTGTTCTATTTATTTGCAGGAGTGAGTTCCATAGTTTAGATCCAAGCCCCATGAAAATTCTTTCTCCTGCACTCATGAACGTCTCCCATTGGTTGAAAGTGTCATTTATTATTCCAGTGGAATTTAGCTGTTGATGGAATTCATGGTTATGGAGGGAGAATTGATCTTTTCAATAGTTGGGACTAATCTTATGGAGGACTTTGAATATTAGGGCATAGACCTTGAATAAGACTTTGTATCTCATAGGGATAAGGTCAGGCATGTAAGGCCTGCTACTGGTTCCATGTAACCCAGTACAACCTTCTGCAGGTCGAGTGACTAAACCGGGAATCCCTGATTGATGGGGGTAATGCCAGATCTCTGTTGGAATGAAAAACAATATCCACAAAGAATAATTCCATCTGGTGCTACCACCTAGCATCTAGTTTTTGGTTTTACAAAGGCTAGGAGAGGAAACCCTACACCCAGTCCACAGTGGAAAAAACATCAAGTGATTGGCAAGGGTCCCATTGCAACATCAGAATGAATTATATCACTAAGAATATCTATGACAGGTGATTTTGCCAATATCATCAATATATGTGCCCCAATGCTTTCTTCCATTTCTGAAGAGAAGGATTTGTTCTATAAGCACCTTGATAGCATCATCAGTAAGCATCTGTTAGGATAGTTCATTGTTAGGGTGGGCTCAGATCATGAGATGTGTCTGCTAGGTTCTTGCCACCATAGAGTGGAAAAAATTAATTACAAATGGTTAGTTCTGTACCAACCAAGGAGCATGCATTACCAACACTTACTTTCAGTGCAGTCATCATCAAAAGGTCTTGTGGAGACACTCCAGATCTGGACACTAGCACCAGCTGGATTTAATTGTTAGTTCTAGAAAACACTTGCAGGATGTTCTCCATACTCTCGGTTTTCGTGGTGCAGACTGTGACACAGACCATGCACATGTATACTGCAAAGTGAGGCTTTCACTACAGAAATTCCATTGTACTAAACAAAGTTGTTGCACACAAATGAACATCCAACAACACAAAAGACCAAGAAAGGTGTTTCCAATTCACTATGAATCTCGGGGAAACTATGTCATTGATTGCCCCTTCCTGAATGCTGATGGAGTATTGAGCGCATTCTGGATGAATATCTTAGCTTTTGGTAAAAAGACTGCACAAGATAAGGATGGGTTTGCAGCATAATTTGAAGAAATGCTCCTAGTCACTGAAATAAAATCCACTGCATACTTTCTCATCTAGCACGGAGAGTAAACATCTCCATGCAAGATCAGATGGAAAACTCTTCAACACTGCTTGTCTAAAAGCAGAATTAGAACTTCTTTTTGCCAACAGCTCAGGGCTTGTTTCACGTAGGCACTCCAGAAACTTTGCAAAAGCTTTGTGTTAGCTTGTGATAAATTTGGTCTAACCATCAGGGATCAGTCTAAAGAAAACATTGATTATGGCACAAGGTGTGTCCTGAGCATGCTGCTGTATAGTGACAAGACCTGGACCATCTACAGAAGGCATGAAAGAAGACTTAACACTTTCCACACCTCCTGTCTTAGTTTGATTTCACATACAAGTCCCTGATACCAAAGTATTTGAGAAAGCAAAATTGCCAAGTTTAATATTTATCACTATTCTTAAACAGAGACATTTTTGTTGGTTTGGTCATCTATACTGGATGGATGATAGACACATGGCAAAGGACCTGTATGGAGAACTTGTGGATGCTCCAAGGTCACTGAGCCATCGTAGGCTCAAGTTCAAGAAAGTTTGCAAGAGGGAGCTGAAAACTTTCAACATCTGCACTGCAAGCCCGGAAAAGGCAGCTAGCAAAGGCTACATTGGAGGACTGTGCTGCACCAGGAAGCCAGAGGCTGAGAGAGAGAAAAGTGAAGACAGAGCAAAGAGGAAAGTGCAGCAGACCTTAAGTGCCAGTAGTGCACCAGTTTCATCTTCTGGCCTTGCGCATCACTCCTACACAATCTATTGCTCAAGAATTGGACTTTTTAGCCATTCACAACACTGCAGTAACTGAGTCATAGTAACTGAACAGCTTTGGCACTTACAAGACAGACAATTGCCAGCTACCTTATAGGGAGGCAGTGCAGAGAGTAGAACACTTATATTGCTAATACTTTTCACAAAGTGATCCCTCTATATCTGACCTCTTCGTCCTCGTCCTCGAAGGAAACCTGCAAAACACCTTCAAAAGACAAGCCTGGGAACTTAATTTTTAGTATCTAGAAAAATTATGAATTTAAGGGCTGAACAGAGACACTGGATTTATGGCTTATTACACCAATCTATAACCCCTTACAGCCACCTGCCTTATTTCCCCCCCATACCCTCATGACTGGAGAAGTTTAATGTGCCTTTTCACCTTGAATGGTCCCTTGAAATATGTAACTACTTACCCTAAACAGTCTGTTCCACCTTGTATTTAGCTGCGACACTGAATACATTTCACAGACCTGAAGAAGAGCTTGGTGAAAGCTTCTCTCTCTCACTAATAGAGGTTGGTCCAATAAAGATATTACTTTACCCACTTGGTTTCTGTAATATCCTGAGACCAACATGGTTATAACAACACTTATTGCAAATAGGTGTCTCTTACCAGTTGGAGAGATTTACCTCTTTTCTCTATTCTTAGTGAAAGGGAAATCTAAGAAGGGAAATGTATATTTATGCATACGTGGGGGGTTAAAGGATAAGCTGGGAATGGGTAGAATGCATGTTATTGAATAATCTGATTCAACTTCTTGGGAGTTGGGTCAGACCATCAGTGTATAAAGTATATCCCATCTGTTTATAAAGTAAATAAAACAAGAGAGTTTATATCAAAGCAGACATCAATTAATACATACCTAAAAAGAGCATTCAAACTATGCCGCTTTTCCTATTTGAAATCAACAGTACAGAGGTCCTTTCTTCCTCAGTTTTCCTGTTCACAATTAAGACGACATCCCCAGGCAATAAGTAAAGTTCCATAAAATTCAGTGTGAGAATAGAAATTAAAAACTCAATTAAATTGCTTTTGATTTTTTTAAAATAAATTTTATTTTGAACTATCAGGTTTTTTTACACTCCACCTCCCCCCCGCGCGAAATCTGCACTATTCTTGTGTGACTAACAACATGAATCCAGTTAATCTTGTCTATTGACATATAGGAACCTTGGATTGTTCTTTTTCTTCCCTGCACCCTCTTTCTCTACTTTAACCCCTTCTTTTTTTCCTCTAGCACTCATGAATAGTGCACATCAAAAATGCCCCGTGGAAGAGGTATGTCTGTGACAATACTATGCTGGGGTTTTTTCAAGCGGTGCTTTGCTGATTTCAGCTATCAGTCTATGATGGCATAATAATGGTACAATTGTCAGCTTTTTGCACAATAAACTTTACTTCTCCCTAAATCACATTTGCTATGCAAAGATTCAGCTGAGAGCTAATTTCTTTTTTGTTTTGTTTTATTTTGTTATTTAACCACATTTTAAAAAGTTAGTGTGGCCTTTAAAAAAATATTTGAATGTAAATATGACAAAAATACAGGATTAGAGAGTGAGGATTTAATGAGCTTGTGAAAATCCAAAATGCGGTGGATATAAAAAATAAATGTAGATAACTATTAGCCTAGAAATGGTCTCATTATTTGTGTGAATTAAATGCCTGAGAATTTAAACACTGATAAGTGGACATTGAATTAATTTTTTAATAAGCAATGCTAAGTAAATTTCTCCTGCACACAATTATATTAAATATTTACCCAGTAGTCTGAAATAGTTTTTCAGGTAAACATCTTTTGTATTGGATTAGATTTTTAAAAAATAATTATTAAACCAAACCAAAAGTTTGAACTAACAAACATGTACGGGTTGTTTTTTTTACACAAAGTCTAGGAAATACATTGTCAAAAGACAAAGTTAAGGTTTATTACTCTGTTCTTAATTCACGGAGTGGTGAAAATAAAAATGCACAAAAGTCTGTGTTAGGATGTGGTAGCTTTGCTTTCATTAATTTTCTTGCTTTTGTTAAGTTTCTTTCACAGCTTTCACGTGGTTTTAAGCATAATCATATGTATTTAATATTGTGGTAACTGTTTTGGATTTTTTCCTTCTTTTCTCTGCAAGTGTTCTGAATCACACAACATGTCTTACGGGATTCTTTAACTCCAGTGTGTGTGTAAATATGTATATTCTGTGTCAGTCTGAAAGTATTGCTAAAGAATAGCTTTTAAAATTTTTCTTGTGTTAAATACAAATAATTTTTATTTAGATATGGCCATTCTTAGAAATCTGTAGTTTATGATCAAATGCTATGTACAGTCAGTTACGTTTATGATAGCTTGGTGACAATTTTAGTATTACTATCTTTATTTTGTTGCTGTACAAGTCCAGATTAACTTTTGTTTTTCTTTCTTTTACTTTAATAGCTTCTCGGACTTCTTCTCATACCGAAAATCAGAGAGAGAGAAGGTATAACATGGTTATTTATATTTCAACCACATGTCATCCTAATAGTTGGCTTTAGAGTTTATTTTAACGGATCATATCAGGATCCTACTTTTGTCCTTTTCTTCTGGTTTTTTTTTTTCCTTTCTGATTTTTCTGTGTAAAAGTAGTAATGACTGGAACCAAAGAAATAAATACATTTTAAAAATAATGAGCTTTTAAGAAGATGGATTTTTTTGGTCTGAAATTTTTAAAAAAACTTATGGCCTCCATTTCTAGGTGATCGTTTCAGGTTGAAAATACAAACTTAAATACACACACACACACCCCTACAGCTTCTCAGAAAGGGAGTCCCAATTAACCTGTCGTAACCTCTGGGTGCTGACTTTCTATCCCTTCCTATCCTTTTTTAAAAGTACCCTTTAAACATATATTTGTGCATTTTCTGATAGCAAAATGACGGAAGAAGTTACCATAGCAAATGGTCCATGTAGCCAGATATCCAGCATCCCGCAATGGCCAAGAAAGGCATACAACTCATTAATAAAGCAAAGTGTTTGCCAAGCTTTTCATTCTATGGACAGTTTCACAATAGAGAGATGTTCCAGATCCCTCCCAACACTGTTTGGTTCTCAAAATATTTTATTATGCAGAATATCTCGAAAGGTTCCACAGAGCACAGTTGTGCAATACTGAATATGTGTTGGGGGATAGAGAATACATCCTTTACTCTTGTAGGCAACTGATTTACACTCAGAAGCATTATCATTATTTATGCTGTGGTAGCACCTAGAGTTTGGAATCAGGGAATGGGTTCTCATTGTGCTAAGCATTGTTCACAAATACACCTCTACCCCGATAGAACGCGACCCAATATAACACAAATTCGGATATAACGTGGTAAAGCAGCAGGGAGCTCCAGGCCCTTTAAATCCCTCCAGGGCTCCGGCAATGATTTAAAGGGCCAGAGGCTCCAGCCGCTGCGGGGAGTGTCGGGCCCTTTAAATCACCGCCGGAGCTCTGGCAGCATCTGGAGCCTCTGGCCCTTTAAATCACCACCCGAGCCCCACTGCCAGAGCTCTGGCGGTGATTTAAAGGGACCGGGGCTCCCCACAGCAGCTGGAGCCTCTGGCTCTTTAAATCACTGCCGGGGAAGCCGGTCCAGTCTGGCACAGCATACCGGCTCTTGCTGGTACACCGTACCAGCCCGAACCCGATATAACACGGTCTCACCTATACGGCGGTGAGATTTTTTTGGCTCCCGAGGACCACGTTATATTGGGTGTATAACAAAAGGACAGGCTCTGCCCCACAGAGTTTGAGGCTTGATTACCCTTCCTTTAGCACTGTGGAGAGATTTTCCTAAAATTCTCCCTGTAGACAAGCCTTTAGCTATCAAAGAACCAAACCAGGTAAGGCTTTCTAAATCAACACATTAAATTTCCCCCAGCTTCTGTCACTTGTTAGTAGGTAGCCAGTGCAATGTGGTAACATTTAATATTATTATTAATGATGTTGAGAACTGTTCACTGCCAACCAGATATTCTGAAAAGTGTCTAAACTGTTTATTAAATATATTTAGGAGGCGCAGCATAAGTGAGCCTAGAATCACACGTGAACAACGGCATACAAAAAAACAGAGAAAACAGCAGTAATTTGATCCATGTCCATAAATTAGAACAAATTAAGTGGTTGAAAACTTCAGCCTCTTTTCCTCATGATTTCCTCAGATTTGGTCTTCACTCCAAATTACTTGTAATCTTTGTGAATTTTTAAACTCTGTGGGATTCAATATGAACAATTCTGCATGAATATTCAATATTCTCTATTCAAACTAAGGATAGTTCTAACTGGTCAGATATATCACATGGTGGTGTTTTTGTTCTCTGATTAGATTAGTACACAAAAACTCTTAACAGGAAAACTCACTTGTGTAGCCTTCAATTAGCTTTCTGTGAGTATTCCTGTTGGTTAAAACTCAGTCTTGTAAATGATCAAAGGAAATGAACACAAGTAGCATGGCTAAAGTAAATTCATTAAAAAAAATCAGCCTAAATATTCACAATAAGTTTGTTGAAACTGCAACATGTTGTACATATAATGTTGTGCCACAAAATAAAAAAATAAAAAATCAATAAATGTGAATAAAAAAATCATGACATGAATGTTGCAATTTGTTTTCTCACTGGGCTGAACAGGTGAAAAAGTACACATTTATCCCCAATCCTTGCACTATGTGGGGTAAGGCATCTTAATTTTTAAAAAATCATCTTAAATTTGTTTTGTTGCCTTGCATTATTTCTGCCCAGTAGTTAATAACAATGCTTTGCATTTATTAGTGCCTTTTCATCAGAAGATTCCCAAACCACTTTATTCTGCAAGGACACAAAGACACCTTCTAGTAAAGTACTTAAGCACATGCCTACCTTGAAGTACATGAATAGTCTGTTGTAGTCAGTAGATTTTTTCTTTTGCTTAGAGGTAGGAATGTACTTCAGTGCTCTGCTGAATGGGGACCCTGAGTGCTTGCTCGACTGGGGCCAGAAAGGTTAAGTGACTGTATGAAATCATATAAGGCATCTTTGCAAAGTCAGGAATAGAATTGGAACTACTAGGAAAACATATTATTTTAGTGTTTATTTAAATCATTACTGTAAAACTTGCTAGTCAGTCATTCCTTCCCTCTCCTGCACATCACCTTGTTTATGTTTCTTTGCAGACGTCCTGAGATTACAATAGTTGCTGCTGAGCCTCTCAGACCATCCTCCTGGTTTCCAGGTGGAAATATCACTCCACAAGGATTAGGATTCCCTCCTCCTTCCCAGACTAACTGGAGGACAAATGAGCTTGTTCCAGCTGAGGTGAGCAGATAAGAGATGTATTTACGTTACATGTGTAATTCATGTTAATTTTAAAGTGCAAAGAAGAACAATAACATCACCAGAACTCATTGTCCTCTTAAAAGAGAACTACTCTGTTTTTTTTTGTTTGTATTTTTGTTGTACATGTCAGTGTAGCATTTCTGAATTCATGTAGGGTTTTTTTTAATTTTCACATATGGACGCATTAAAATTTTTACCTTTTTTTTCTTTTGTAGCTTCCACCATCTTATGAGCAGGTGATAAAAGAAATTAACCAAGTGCAAGTCAATACAACAAATAACAATAATGCTGCTGCTTCTAGATGCACTGCTACGTGTGCAACACAGACTGACTTTCCAGAGGAAATAATCAGCCATTTGCCAAGAAGTAATGTAAAAAGCAACCTACCTACTCTCTGTGAATCTGAAATTGTTCCAGGTAAATGCTCTATGGACTTCATATTATCAAAGATTTTACAGATTATGTTCTGGAGATGCTTTTAAAAATCAATTTAATCCTTTCTACATCCAATAAAAGTATTTCACTTATGGACTAGGTGCTGCTATGAATTACTGCATTTGCTTCTTACTTCTGATGACCTGATACTCCATTCTAGTGTGTGTCAAAAGTAAAAGCGTGTTGTTCTTTAATATCACCCTAGGCTATAATGCATTTAATTTTTTTTCCCCACAAAACCATTACAAGTATTTTTCCATTTTAGCTGTATTTGCAATCCTTTTTGGCCAGAGAATCTGAAAAGAAATGAATGAAAAAGCAGGGAGGTTGTAGGTCAGGACTGAGATGTACGCAAAGCTGGTTAGAGAAGCTGCTGTACTATTCCTTGTTCTAGCCTCTGCTGGGAAACCCTCAATGTCATGAAACATTTTTTAAAATATTTTTCTTTATTTGATGGTGCTTTGAGTATGTTAAAATGAAAGTGCTGCAAGTCAGCAAAGTAATTTTGGACTTATTACTTGTAAATTCTATGCATTTGTGCAAAGATAAATTCCTTTCTAGAATGTAATGTATTTTTGCCCCCTTGAAAAAGGGAGAATGACAAATGTAACACAAGAAATGGTGAGTTCTAAGTGGAAATAGTTGGTAGATTTCCAGTCAGAATGGTTAGAGAGGCCAAATGACAAAGTAAATTTGTGTTTAAGATGTGTCAGAATACAATTTGAAAGTTTCTCTTTTCTGTTGGCAGTGCAACGTCCTCTCAAACCTCCCAGACCTCTCTTAAATAGCAATCCTTCAGAAAATGAGGCTCCCTTAGTTGTCTCTGAAGCGTCTGAAGAATGGAAGTGCCAAGAAAATCCCAGTAATGTGACAGGTCCACTGCCAAAACCAAGATCAAAAGGCAATCTCAAACCTGTGGTCAGAGATAGTCAAAGCAAATCACAAGACAATCAGGAAGAAGTGAGCCAGCCTCGAGCTGAAAGGGAGCCATCTCCAAGTCAGCCAGTGTCCCTCTTAGATAATAGCTTATTGGACAGTCACATGGTGATGAACAGTATGAATACAGAAAAAAGCCAAAATAGTATTGGTTCAAGGATCAAAGCTTTTGAATCCCAAGCAAATTCTGATATCTCAGGATTATCAAAGAAACCAGAAATTGCTCCACGGTCATTTGTCCCAAGAGCAACTGTTTCTGCAAAGAAGCCAATAATAGCTCCAAAACCAGAGCTAGGGGCCAGGAGAGCTTCGGGAGAGTTAGGTTCATGGACAGAAAATACACAAAAAGCTACATCCAGGAAATGGCACCCTCAACCTCAAGAAGCTGGGAGTAATGTCATAACCAAACCTGAATTGCCAAAGAAACCAAAACCTGGCCTTGTAAAAAGTACTAGTAATGATTTGCTTGATGCAAGGAATGGGTCAGCTTCAGAGAACAATGATGGACAGAAGAAATTCCCAGTTCCTGCTCCAAGGCCACTCATTCCCAAAAAGTCTCTTTCTGTAGAAAGTCCTGCCCCTCATTCGACCTTACTAAAACCAATCATCACTGCTCCCAGTCTCTCGGTAGCTTCGCAAGCAACAGCTTTCAAGTCCCTGAGAGAGTCATCAACTCCAACCAACCTCTCAACATGTCCTTTGCAAAGTAAACCAGTTGAGGAAGGAGATCTTATCAGTTTTGATGATGACATTTTGCCCGCTAGTTCAGTTAGTGCAGTTCAAGAATGTACCAGTTCTGAAGCAGGTAAGAACAAGTGTAAGGAGATAAATTGTAAACATGGTTACAAATATGCATGCACATGATATTGTACATATTTACAGTGGTATTGGTATATGTGTATGTAAAATTCTATGCTTGTCATTGTATTAAGCTTCATGTGAAATTACATGGACTCAGAGGTCAATATGATTGACCAGTAAGGTTCCCAGGCTGTGTAATTCTGAGAACATGCCAGCTGGATTTATAACTTAATAGCTAAAATAATATACCATAAGCTCAATACTATACTCCAGATGCCACCTCCAGAATGCATCATGATCCCTTCTATGGCGCTGGAGACATCTTGCCTTATGCTAGCTAATCTCTAGTACTAATATCTGAGCACCTGTGGTTCATAGCATCTAGCTCCTGGGCAGTTCAGTAGTACATATATAGATATTTATTCCCCATTATGTCAGCGAGAGAAGCAGCAGTGTACATTGTGTTTTGGGAAATCATGACCCACCACGCTAAAACACCGTGCACCATGGGTGGAGGAAATGAGTGCCATTATCATAGAATCATAGGACTGGAAGGGACCGTGAGAAGTCATCTAGTCCAGGCCCCTGCACTCATGGCAGGAATAAGTATTATCTAGTAAGTATTATCCCTGACAGGTGTTTGTGTAACCTGCTCTTAAAAATCTCCAATGATGGAGATTCCACAACCTCTCTAGACAATTTACTCCAGTGCTTAACCACCTTGACAGTTAGGAACTTTTTCCTAATGTCCAACCTAAACCACCCTTGCTGCAATTTAAGCCCATTGCTTCTTGTCCTATCCTCAGAGGTTAAGAAGAACAATTTTTCTTCCTCCTCCATGTAACAACCTTTTATGTACTTAAAAACTGTTATCATGTCCCCTCTGTCGTCTCTTCTCCAGACTAAAAAAACCCAATGCTTTCAATCTACTCTCATAGGTCATGTTTTCTAGACCTTTAATCATTTGTGTTGCTCTTCTCTGGACTTCCTCCAGTTTGTCTACATCTTTCCTGAAATGTGGCATCCAGAACTGGACACAATACTCCAGATGAGGCCTAATCAGTGCGGAGTAGAGCAGAAGAATTACTTCTTGTGTCTTGCTTACAACACTCCTGCTAATACATCCCAGAGTGATGGATTGTTTGTTTGTTTTTGTTTTTTTTAACACAACAGTGTTACTGTTGACCAATATTGTGATCCACTATGACCCCCAGTTCCCTTTCTGCAGTACTCCTTCTTAGGCAGTCATTTCCCATTTAGTATGTATGCAATTGATTGTTCCTTCCTAAGTGGAGTACTTTGCATTTGTCCTTATTGAATTTCATCATTTCAGATCATTTTGAATTTTAATCCTATCCTCCAAAGCACTTGCAACACCTCTCAGGTTGGTATCATCTGCAAACTTTATAAGTGTACTCTCTGTGCCATTATCTAAATCACTTATGAAGATACTGAACAGAACCAGACCCAGAACTGATCCCCGCAGGACCCCACTCGACATGCCCTGCCAGCTTGACTGTGAACCACCGATAACTACTCTCTAGGAACAGTTTTCCAACTGGTTATGCACCCACCTCATAGTAGCTCCATCTAGGTTATATTTCCCTAGTTTGTTTATGAGAAGGTCATGTGAGACAGTATCAAAAGCCTTATGAAAGTCAAGATATGCAACATCTACCACTTCCCCACTATCCACAATACTTGTTACCAATTCAAAGAAAGCTATTAGGTCAGTTTGACCCAATTTGTTCTTGACAAATCCATGCTGATTGTTTCTTATCACTTTATTATCTTTTAGATGTTTGAAAATTGATTGCTTAACTATTTTCTCTATTATCTTTCTGGGTACTGAAGTTCAGATGATTGTTCTATAATTCTCTGGGTTGTCTTTATTTCCCTTTTTATAAATTGGTACTATATTTGCCCTTTTCCAGTCCTCTGGAATCTCTCCCGTCTTCCATGACTTCTCAAAGATGATCGTTAATGGCTCAGATACCTCCTGAGTTAGCAATTTGAGTATTCTAGGATGTGTTTCATCAGGCCCTTGTGACTTTCACAGTTGGTATTTCCAGTACACATATTACTTTGTTACATGGACTGCATGTTTGTTCATATAACTGTAAGTTAATCAGTTAGTACGTCCATGTGAAATCATTTTTCACTTAAAAACTGCTGCATAAATTTTGGAAAATTTGGTTGATTCAGCTAAGCTTTTAGGGCTAGAGCTGGGTGAATAATGTTTTTTTTGGTTCACTGGCAATTTTAAAAAAAAATTTTTAAAAAGTTTTTTTTCTTTTGGATCAAACTGAAAACTTTTTTTTTAGTTTTTCAGCAACTCGAAATGTCAAAAAGATTTCAAGTAAAAAGAAAATGTTTTGCTAATGTTAAAACAAAATGTTACATTTCAACCTGACAAATTTTGTTTCAACTTTCAGACGTTTAGAGAAAGGAAGGAAAAGTAGATGGACAAAATAGGTTGTGGTGGTATTGCTGCCTCCCTTATCAGCTTTAAGCCCAGTGGGTAAGCACTTACCTGGGATGTGTGGCTATCCATTGTCATTTATAGTGGAAACTCAGTTAAGTTTGGCAGAATTTGGGGGGGGGGGGTTCCCTTATAATTTTGACAGATAATATCAATATTTATTTTTAAGCATTTTTCTCTTATTTTTATCTATTTAAATTTTTACAGGTGTGCCAGATTGTGGGGTTTAATCTTCTTTAAAATGTTTATCTATTTAAATTTTCATAATTGTGGGTCTGGCAGTGGGTGGGGTCAGACAATTGTTTAAGGATGGTAGACATTGAGATAGAAAAAGTTAAAACTGTTACAAAGTTATGACTGTTCAAATGCAAATTTTCAACATCATGTCAAAATATTCAGAGTAAATATCCTTAATTTGAACTCCAATAAGTTCACAAGCAGAATTTTTCTAACTTTGCCTATCTGTAAATTTTGATTATTGATGGAAATTTTTTTGTCATTTTTTGATTGTGTACAGTAAAGTAGACATTTACCAATAAAAATCTAATCCAAGCCTATTTGTAGTCATTGATGATGACAATGGATAGTCATTTGGCCAGAGATGGTGTCTGGTAATTAGGGGACTCATCTGATATGTGGGAGACGCAAGGTCAGATCCCTGCTCTGATGACTATTTATTTATTTATTTATTTATTTATAAATAGTGAAACGGCTTCAAGAGGAGAGACTGAGAAAGCCTCATGGAAGAATATTCTGGTCTTTTGGCTAGGGCACTCACCTGCAGTGCAGGAAACCCAAAGTCAAATTCCTTCTCATCAGGCAAAGGGAAGAATTGCACCAGGGTCTCCCACATCCCAGTTGAGTGCCCTAACGACTGGATTAAGGCTTATAAGGGAGGTGGTACCACCACCAGCAGCCATCACAAAAGGATTTGACTTTTTTGGTTCAGTAGAAATTGTTTGGCAAACTTGACCAAATTTGCAAATAGTTTTGGTTGACCTGAAACTGCATGTTATAGCAAATAATCTATTTGTCAGAAAAATTTGAGGCACTTCTGAAAATCCCATTCGGCCCCTATCTGCGTCTTTAGACACCTAAATATCTTTGAAAATATGTCCCTCAGAATTTAGAGCATAGGCCTTGTTCCTGCAATAAATGGACCCTGGTGCCCACACTGAGCTCATCACAGAATTGAGAATTTAGATAGTAAATTCCATGCGGTGCAGTGACTGTCTTTTTATGTTTTTGTATAGTTCCTAGCACAATGGACCCTTCAATCCTGATTGGGGGAAAAATTATTTTCCCACCCCTCAGTAGGGATTGAAGGGTCCATTGTGCTAGGAACTATACAAAAACCATCTATCAGTTATGTTTACACACACTAATTAATATTACATAGCTTTTATTGCTAAATTTTTCTTTCTTGAACTTTGGTAGCCTTACAAAAATGTTTTTTTCTTGATAAGAATTCAAGCATGTGCTGATTTAAGCCTGTTCATGGGCCATATAGTACTGTAATAGCTGTTGCTAACATAAAATAACATATTGGAGACTTTTAAATAACAGTAAACAATTTACTTAACTTGTTTTTGATAACTGTACAGATAGCTGTTGCTGGCCTGCTTGCCTAGCTCCAAGTACAAGCCATATCCTTCTGCTGATAAGGCTCATTACATACTACACTATGGGTAACTTTGGTTCCTACTTCAGCGTTCCAGCTATCATTACAATACCATCAGTTTTTAAGCAGAATTCCCAACTGCAATCCATAGGGAGTGCCTCTTAAAAACAGATGATACAATAAAGCCCATGGTGAATGAAATACATTTTTGAAAAAATGTGAATTTGGGAGTGAGAGAGAGACTCTGTGTGCGTGTGTGCGCGCGCGCTGTTTGCTTCACTTAGCATTAAAAATGTTAATCTATTTGGAAACGGATACATAAATAGTACATAGCTGTCACATTACGTTTATATTTATTAATGGTAATGTGTTCTCATTATAACTTGTGCTTTGCATAATTGGATGGAATTTTGATTTACTGCCTCTTCCTTTCTGTATTGACGTAATAACTCCAGGGTGGATTTAGGAAGGAAACTGTAGAAACGCCTTGTATATTAAGTTCAGTACTACTGATAGCGATACATGTATTTTCAGAACTGCTTTGAATCATTTGCTGACAGACTGCTTTTAAAAGAAGTGAAATAAGGCTGACTCAGCATTCTGTTGGCAATGAAATGTGCTGCAATGTAGATGATCAGCTCAGGATAGACAGAGCCCTTTTCTTCGTGGACTGATGGGATCTGGAACACTGCAGAAGCAGTATCATTCCCTGGGGGAAGAGAGAACTTTTGAATTACTTGAGAATTACTTCCTAGTCCACTCCAGGAAATGTTGTAGGACTGGAAATGACTGGCTCTGAATAGAGTTATGTTTTGCTCTTTTTGTCTGGAGGGATGTTGCTGCAGTGCAAAGCAGAACATAAGACTTTTTTCCAAACACTCAAAGTAAAACTTGTACTTCAGTGGTTAAAGGAAACAAACAAATATAAATACTCTGGATTCCAGCTGACAAGCAGTCAGGCAGAATTCTTACATTTAGGGATCCAATACAAAGAAAACAGAAAAGACGGTTACTCACCTTCTTGTAAGTGTTGTTCTTCGAGAGGTGTCATTCACGTCCATTCCAATCAGGTGTGCGCGCACCACGTGCACTGTCGTCAGAAACTTTTTCCCTTAGCAGCTCCCGTCGGGTCAGCCAGGGAGCCACCTGGAGTGACGCCCTCATGGCACTCAATATATGACCCTGCCGACCCAACCCCCGTTCACTTCCTTCTTGCCAGCTACTCCAACAGAGGGGAAGAAGGGTATTGGAATGGATGTGAACAACACATCTTGAAGAACAACAGCTACAAGAAAGTGAGTAACCGTCTTTTCTTCTTTGAGTGCTTGTTCATCCCTCACTCATACATACATTACAGATTGCCCCACCGATCCAAGAGAAATTAAATAAATATTGAATCAGAAATCCTGTGCTAACACAGAGAATTGCCAGAAAAATTAACTCTCCACCAGAAAAGAAGATTACCACTCTGTTCACCTTTCTGATAGCTTACAGTCATCCTATGGACACATATGAAAAGAATACTAGGTTCAATTTTTCAAGGTGTTTTTTACAAACTCAAAAATTAAGTATAGAAGAACCAGACTTTAGTTGTCTGACTTCTCCTCCGATGGTAATTATTTTGTTAATGTGGGAAGTAGGCTTGTTTGCTCACCCTACCTCTTATCTGCAGAAGACAAAAGGATTTGCCTGTGGTCTCACTTAACATCAGTGTAAATCAGGATTAACACCAGTGAAATCAGTAAAGTTGCCTAGGTGTTGGTGAGATCAGAATCGTGCCCCGTCTCTTGTTACTATTGACAGCACTATGACATGACAAAGGATCCACAAGAAAAGCAATTGTGCGGTAAAAAATATGGTGACATATTACACTAACATTAGGTGCTTTCCATGTTCCCATAGGAACAGCTTTAGGTTAGCAAGATGAATCCACAGTAAAATGCTTTTTAAAGGCATAAAGAGCAGCTATAATCTGCTCCCAATTCTCCCGACCTTTGCATTTGTAATTAATAATGACATAGCAAAATGCCAGGGCTTCACACTTGTTGCTATGGCAACCCTAGAACAGAAGAAAGGGCTTTAGTAGGTGGTGCTTGGGATACAGCACTTACCACTTGTTTGTAAAAGAACAGTTTTACATCACAAATTATAATGTACAGAAACATAATATTTATGAAATGCAGCTAAAATATGCTTGTGTGGTGCTTAGACCTATGAATTAGCACTGCACAGATACATCACTACTTTAGTTAGACCTGCCGCAAATATAACACAGCAAACTGTTCTACAGAAAGAGAAAGTCAAACACAAATGTAAGCACAAATGATGAAACAGATTCTGTGGCATCACAGCCATTCAACTGGCTTGCTAAAAACTAATATAAACATTAATGAATTTATCCTCATAGCACCCCTGTGAGGTAGAGAGGTGTTTAATCCTCATGAATTGAGGTACAGAAAGCTTAAAGTCCTGACTTTTAAGAGTGCTCAGCACCCGCAACTTCAGCTGAAGGCATTGGATGTTCAGTACTTATCAAAAACAAGCCCCAAGCAACTTTCCCAAGGCCATATAGGAGGCAGAGCCTTGATGCCAACTCCTGAGTCCCAATGCAGCCTAAACTTTCTTTGACCAGGGCCGGCCCACAACAATTTGGCACCTGAGGCGGGGAGTTCAAATGACACCTCCATGCCCCTTCACTTGGGCCAAAACTTTGAAAGGTCTCAATTCTGCCTTCTTCCTGTTCTACTCCTCTCATGGTACTGCTCTGCTACCTACCCCAATAAAGGAGAACTAACAGCTTAAAATGCCTTGTTCAAAAATTTTAAGTAACACTTTACTTTCAACCCCCTGAACAGCAAATGTAACTTTTCTTGTCTGCATAGTAAACACTGGCATTTTTATGTCTTTGAATAATCAAAGTGGTGCTTTCCAGCCTTCTTGGTTGCAAAGATTTGAACTGCTTCCTGCTGAAGGTCCATAGTCTGGGCCAGCTCATGCTCTGTTGAGATGGTTGCAAGGCTGATCAGCCTCTCCTGTGTCATTGTGGAGCGTAGTTTTTTTGTTTTGTTTTTTTTATTAACTTCAGCTTGGAGAAGCTGCATTCTCCACTGGCAACTGTTACAGGAAGTGTTAGAAGTATGCGCAAAGCAACAAAAGCATTTGGAAAGAGGGTGGTCATACCGGTATATTCCAGAACAGCCTTTGGAGTTGATCCTGATGAAATGTGAGCTCCTGAAATCCTGCCTCCTGCACAGCTGAACTGCACTGGATTCCACTGTGGTTTTCACCTGCAACCATTGTGGGGAGAGGTGTGGGCAGAACATGCCCATAGCACCTATCATGCTGGAGGATTGCAAAGCACAGTGAGAACAATGTATGTTAGGGGTCACTCACCCACCAGTGAAAGGCTAGTGTGGACTATGCACCCATTAGATGACAGGAATGGTTTTTAAAAACAAAAACAAACAATTAACTTCTCCAAATCAAAATACAGGGAAAATTCGAGGTAGGCAGAATGTGATTAACCAAGCTGGAATTAGTCAGGATACCTATGTTAATACCTCAAATCTTGCAAATAGGGAGAATTTGTAATGTCTGAGCAGTCAGGCCCTTTTTGTTTAACATATCCACCAGGTAGTATTTCCATTATCACTGTACCACCTATCACCATATTAGTGTTGGTTCAGTATTGGTTCCATTTTGGTTTGGAATCCTGTCTATTGAATCTCCTACCATATTTCCAGCAGCATCTAGGTTTATCCTTGAAAGTCTCCACTTAAGCGTGGCTAGGCATGATTCTACTCAGGCTGTGAAGTGGTTTCACCGAGATGAGATTTTAATAAACCTCTCTGTGGTTTTTAAAGAGGGTAGACTAATCCTAGACGACCCAGATAGCCATCTTGATTTTTTGTCTGTCTCAGTCTAGTAGCTTATTTAATATATAATCAAACATTTCAAGTAGACACAGTGCATACTTCTGTAATGGTAATGCATGTTATGATGCCAACAAATCAGCCTTCCTAGGGCTATTATGTCATTCTTGGATGTACTGAGAGCACTATTTGCAGGACTTAGTCAAAACAGGGTGGCTTTTTCAAAATACATAATAAATATTACATTTCTCACTTTCCTCGACCTACCTGTTTGGAGGTCCCCCCATTTTTGTTGAGATATCTGCCACATCTTTTACTTTTCTTAGAAGAAAGGAACATAAAACAGATCACTCATCTTATTGTCTCCTAGCTATGGACTAACAATAACAGCTTCAGAAAGATAGCCACCATCTTCCCCTAAATAAAGGCAAATATCTGCTACATCATCCCTTTATTTTTTGGTGTGGATGAAAGATGGTAAAATGGGGCTGGATGAAATATGTCTGTCTCCTCTAAGCCAGTAGAACCAAGAGAAAATATATATATGATAGTCAGGTGCACACTGCATTTTCCCTAACTTAAGCACATATGTAGGGAAATATGTTATCAAACGGAGGTTATAAAATAAACTCTTTTATTTGCAGTCACAGAAAAGTCAGACTCAGGAAAATACAGGCTGTGAAAATAATATAAAAGGATTATTAAAAAGAAATGATAGCAGTCTATTGATATTGGTGTTATCTGTTATGAAGAATGCCCTAGAAGATTAATTTACTGGAGTTGTGAATGTATTTTCTATTTTCACACTTTCCTGAATCATGCTCAAACCACGCCCAATTGTTGTTAAATACCTTTAAAAATATCCATATGCTGTCAGTCCCATTACACAAAGCAGCATAGTAGTTTACCAGACAATTTTCACTAACACAACTCTGGGGAAAGAAATGACACAAACAAGTTAATGAAGTTGAAACTAATTATGTGGTGACAATAGTATTATTGAACATAAGATAATGAGTGGAAAATTCATGTTTCAGTAAATGTTGTGCTTAACCTTGTGACGAATACCACACAGATGAAGATTTAATGGTGACTTTTTCTCTGGGGTTACCTGTGTAGAGCAGTCTCTCTAGAACAGCACTAAATATTGTTAAAGGGGGTGGAGAGAGAAAAATGGAAACTGTTGACAACTAGGGGCTTGTTACAATCTATGTCCCCATTCTATAAAAATGCAGGCATGAGCTTCACTTTAAGTGGATGAGTAGTCCCATTTGACTTAACTCTGCATATATCTTTGCAGGGTTGGGGTGTCAATATACAGCTTTTGAAAAATCCTTCTTAGTGACCTCAACAAAATGCCCGTTTACAAAGACGGCTCAGTGTGTGGATGTAGATATTTGTATGAAATGCACAGTACAAAACAGTATATATTGGGGGGAGGGGGGGGGGGTTGAGTGACCTGTTCAACTCTAATATATAAACTGGCTACACTACCATAGGGATATTCTCTAAGTGAAATTATCTTAATTGGGCCTATTTTTAATGGAATGATGTAGTTAGAATATACCTCCTCTCCCTCCCTATCCATAATCCAAATTTGAAAGCATTTAAATGAAAATGTGATTTTTAACAAGACCATTCAGAGGCAAACATTATATTTTTTTATGTTTAAAAACTCTAATTTAAATCTCCAAGTAGCAAATATTTCAGTTTCTTGGTAAACGGCATCAGATTCTGTTACTTACTATTTTTTATAAGAAATGCTGTCCTCCCACAGTCTTTTATTAACATAAATTCTGAACAGTTAACTTAAAGAAGTGATTTTATATTTTACCCCAGGGAGGCTGTCATTTTGTGCAGAGTGCATTTCCTTTAATTCTATTTTGTCCTTTCTTGCCTTCAGTGAAAAGAAGAAACTGGAGAATTTAAAGGAACACCCACTGTGCTTCCTTATTTAAGTGCATCTGATACTCAATAACATCTTGGCTAGCTAGCACACATCTGAAACGGCCACCACATGAGATCAGTGCTGATTTGCAGGGGCTTCTGTGTGAATGGTGGATGGGAGTCATGGTGAATTTGTTGGTCAGAATACATCTCCCATTTCCATCTTGTGCAATTATGGTGCAGTAATTGTTGGCATCTTAGTGTATGGGGATAGATACTGCCAGAGGAAGATATAGTACTTGATAATATGGAGTGGATCTAAAATAGATACATGCTCCTTGGCATGGAGGCAATAGGAGTCCTGCCGGAATAGGACTTATTTGTTTATCCCAATATATTTCTATGACCGCCTTCTGCATGGTATCTGAACAATTCATAAACCATAATCAATTAAGTGTTAACTTCCTATTAAGCATGGAAAGTAATCCCATTTTACAGATGGAGAAACAGATGGAGAACCTCCAGAGAGGTTGAGTGATTTGCCCAGGGTCACCCAGGCATGTCTGTCACATAGCCAGGTATAGAACCCAGCTCTGACTCTAGTCTTATGTTTTAACCACAAGACAAGCCTTCCCCATTACTTCAGGATTATGATCTGTAAAAAAGCAACACAAATTTCAAGGAAAACCTGACTTAGCCACTTATTAAGAGATGGAGGGGGCACCAAAAGGACTTTGTAACCAGAGCCTAATATTTGCAATGGAATATGTTGCTTGTTTTCGGTAGGTCTTTATTCTTCTGTGTGATGACTTAGCTCTCTTACAGATACATTCACAGCTATGTATGCATATCAGAGCAACTGCTTTGGAACATATTTCCCTAAAGCTGTACTGACTTCCCAAATCATTGTTATCCAGAGGAGCAATTGCTGTTGGACTATGATTTGAATAGTCCTGAAAAGCATTTAGAACAGGGGTTCTCAAAATGGGGGTCGGGAACCCTCAGGGGTCGTGAGGTTATTACATGGGAGGGGTCGCAAGCTGTCAGCCTCCACCCAAAACCCTGCTTTGCATCCAGCATTTCTAATGGTGTTAAATATATAAACAAGTGTTTTTAATTTACAACGGGGGGTTGCACTCAGAGGTTTGCTATGTGAAAGGGGTCACCAGTACAATAGTTTGAGAACCACTGATCTAGAACATGGTTTAAGTTAACTCATCTTTGAATCTCTTCTGAGTGCACATTTAGAAAAAAAGTACATTATTTACTAAGGGCAGAGTAATCTGCTTTCATTAGCTCTATATCAGGGGTAGGCAACCTATGGCACATGTGCCGAAGGTGGCACGCGAGCTGATTTTCAGTGGCACTCACACTGCCTGGGTCTGGCCACTGCTCTGGGGGGCTTTGCATTTTAATTTAATTTTAAATGAAGCTTCTTAAACATTTTAAAAACCATATTTACTTTACATACAACAATAGTTTAGTTATATATTCTAGACTTCAAGAAAGAGACCTTCTAAAAACATTACAATGTATGACTGGCACGCAAAACCTTAAATTAGAGTGAATGAATGAAGACTCGGCACACCACTTCCGAAAGGTTGCCGACCCCTGCTCTATATTTATTGTCTCTCAATACTGAGATGGTGATTTTTCCCTTAGTCATGAAGTATAAAGTTGGTTAATAATGAATGAAGTGTCTGTCAAGGTGTGTGTTTAACAAATACATGCTAAATAAATTGTGTTTTTTCATTAGATCCCTTTCAATTCCCCTCCAAAAATGAGCCTGCAAAGGAACAGACAGTTCAACCAGCTATAGCACGAAAGCCTACTGTGATCAGAATCCCATCTAAACCAGGGAAATGTAAGTCCTTCACACTTTTATTTCTTATCTGAAGTTTTCAGATAGAGTTCAATAAAGAAATCATTTCATCAGAATTCACTACTGAAATACTGAATTACCTACAGCTAGTTACATTAACAGCTAGAAAAATCTTAGCCAAAATAATTTCATCCCTGTCAATATTAAACAGTGAAGTCATGTTTACATCTTTCTAGAAAACTATAATTAAAGAATAGTTTAATACAAAGGTGCTAAATTAGTTTCTCTACCAAATGTAGACACTCCTATTGAAGCTCACACCTTTTGTATTAAACTGTTCATTAGTTTTCTAGAAAGATGTAAACATGACTTCATTGCTTAATATTGATAGGGATGAAATCATTTTGTCTCTAAAATCGACAGCTGTTCAAGTACTGGCATTTTGCTGGTGTTTTTAGAAATTTTAAAAAAAAATAGCACCACAACCCTTGGATACCAAATGTGGCATTTTGGTCCCATCTTGACCATTAACCACAATGTCTTCCATCTCCCAACCCATGCCACCAAGAACTGGCACTGATTAGCTCTCTCAAAGCTGGAAAGCTGCAGAGGAGAAACATTGGTGTTGAAATCTTCAATCTATTGAGTGCTTTATTGCATGTTGCCAAGATTCAGATTTAGTAAACTACAAATTTTCACCCTGGGGTTGCTTCCCAAAACAGAGGAATCATCACATCCCTAGTAGATGCGCCCAAAAGTACAAGCAGAAGAGAGAAATAACCCAAGAGGAGATTATTAAAAGCATCTCAAAACCCACATACCTCTACACTGTGTCAAATTTGTAGTAGCAGAGTGTCCCGCTGGTAGTGTTTTAGCCTCTCCTTACATTAACATCACTACTTCCTGAAGAGTGTTTAATTTTCTACTGAAATTCTAGCTTTTTAGGTAAGGAGTACGGTGGAAATAGTTAGAAAAATAAAGAGAAAAGTTGTAAAAAAAAATATATATATCTATATATCAAAATTTGTAATAACCTTTTTGGTTTGCACAGTCACATGTACCCTCAGCTGTAAGAGCCTGTCTAATGAAGGCAGATAGGTGTGTTCCACCTTCCCAATGTAATTCCCAGGTCTCAATTGTTAATATGCATGTCCAGACAGATTTTTTCTTCTTTAGCTGCAAGACAAATAATACAGTCTGTTGCTGCTCTCTTGCGGCAACTGAACTGCCCTCAAGGGGCTTCAGTCATGTTCTGTCAGTTGGTAGAGGGGTGTGAAGAGCCACTCAGCGAGATACTGCAACTAGGAAAGAGATGGAGCTAAAGGGGGAAAGTGGGGTTCCCAGTAAGCAGAGTGGCCTCTGAAGCTCTTCAGATCCCAGAGTGGAGCCAATTATCCCTATTGTCAAATGTGAGCTGTTGCAAAACCTAAGGCTACGTCCACACTGTGAGCTAGGAGTGTGATTTTCCCCTGCTCATATACACATGCTCGTGCTAGCTCTCCTTGAGTATATCCACGAGTATAAGTAGCAGTGTGGCTGCGGTAGCACAGGTAGCAGTAGCAGAGGCACGACTTACCATGCCAAGTACAAACCCACCTGAAGCTGGTGAATACATACTCAGCATAGCTAAGCCATGCCTCCGCTGCCACTACCCAGGCTATACTGCTACTTATATGTATACGTGAGCTGGGAATCACACCCCTAGCTCATAGTGTAGATGTAGCCTTAGAATCATAGAGCTTAAGGCCAAAAGGGACCACCAGATCATCCATTCTGACCAGGCCACCAATGCTACTCAGCCACCCCTATGCCAAGCCCAACAACCAAATTTGGAACGACATATTACAGCCTTCAGGAGACTAAACTGTTATGTGCCACGGGGAAAGAACAGGAGGGACTGAGGAGCACCAATGTCAGAGAATTGATTTAGTGAGATAATACCCAGATAACCCTGGCAAATGTCCTGTGCCCACATGCTGCAGAGAAAGGCAAACCCCTTCCCTCCCTCTCCCCAAGATCCTTGCCAGTCTGACCTGAGAGAAAATTCCTTCCTGACCTCACATATGATGATCAATTAGACTTTGAACATGTGAACAAGAACCAGCCAGCCATGCTCCCGGAAGAGAGAATTCTCAGTATCACCTCGGAGCCCACCCCGTCCAGTGACCCATCTACAGCCGTGGTCATCCCTGATGCTTCAGAAGAAGGAGACAAAAAAATCCAAACAAACCCTAGGCTGTCATGGGTTTCAGTCTGACTCAGTTGTAGCTACACAAAGGCCTTGTCATCATGAAGAGATTGGGCTGGACTAAACCTCGTTGGAGTGCCCTGCCACCAGAAAAGATCAGGCAGGAGTGGTTCAAGGTGACCTCAGCCCCACTTGCTATGGAGGGAGATGGCTCCTGTAGGAAGCCAACACAGCGCAACAAATGAATAGCACTGTCAAAATAAAAAAGGAAAGGGCCAGGTGCTTAGGAACTTACTGATTCAGCACCTCCTTTCAGCAACTCCCAGTAACTGAGCTTCTGTAGAGGTCCAATTGGGAGTTAAAGCTGCTCCCCACAAGTGTAAAACCTGAAAAGAAACAGAGATGAAAACATCATCTGTCTTCTGATTTGGCAATATTGTTTGTGGAAGGGATGTGAGCAGAAAACTAGGCCATCTGTATCTGTATCAGGATTTGAAAGTGGTGTGTAAAAATAAATCTCTAATGCTCTTTTTAAATCAGTGAGGAATGTTAAGAAGAGATTTCTCTCTTGCAGTTAATCCTTCTTTTAGTCCCCATCACACTGGCTTAGATAAGCAAGAAAGCTTTATTAACTTACCTCTTCTTGGCTCAGTCTCCAAATACTCAGTGTCTAAGGCAGTGGTTCTCAAAGTTGGTCTGCCGCTTGTCCAGGGAAAGCCTCTGGCGGGCTGGGCCAGGCCGGTTTACCTGCCACATCCACAGGTTCGGCTGATTGTGGCTCCCACTGGCCATGGGTTTGCTGCTCCAGGCCAATGGGGGCTGTGGGAAGCGGTGCGGGCCGAGGGATGTGCTGGCAGCCCCCATTGGCCTGGAACGGTGAACTGTGGCCAATGGGAACCGCGATGGGCCGAACCTGCAGACGTGGTAGGTAAACAAACTGGCCCAGGCAGCCAGGGGATTTCCCTGTACAAGTGGCAGACCGACTTTGAGAACCACTGGTCTAATGGATGGATTCACCTTTGGGTTTTTTTGTTTGTTTGTTTTAAATTCCAATCCAGACTTTCAGGTCACTGAGATACAAATAAATGTTCTATGCTAAATAAAATAACCCCACATTCTCTCCTAAGAGCTCCTTTCATACAGCGAGCAGCTGATTCATAAGATAAGACTCTAGGCCTTCATCTGGATGGTAACTTTTCACTTGGTCTTTTTAAAAATAATTTTTAAAAGATTTTAAATGTTTAGACTGTCTAGGCTGACAATAAGCATTTTTTACATGGTTCTGAGCATGGGTAGAAGCCCAGCAGGTTTAAAGAAGTGCCTCAGACTTTGTTGGGTGCGTCATTTGTAAAATAGGTTGAAAAATGTCCCAGTCCATACAGACGCATTATGGATAAGTATATTGGCAGAATTTATGCAAACATTTAACAGATTTCAGTCAGAGAGTGCATTTAAAGCCAATGGTGTGGACTCATTAAATTCTTTTTAGTGGCTTTTATTGATGGACTAGAGATGAATCCCTCCAACCATACCTGCCTCTCTTCACTCCTGCTCTCTCTCTTCTACCACACTAGACTCTGTCCAGACTGCCCTAACCTCACTGTACTTGAACAGCTGAGGAAAAAGCCAGTGTCCTTGGATTTAAAGGAAGATCGGTTACGCAATAAGGAAAGTACTCCTACAATTTTCTGCAAAATGGGGACGTGTCCTATGCATGTCCTCCGTATTTTCCAGTACTCCTGTTCATATCCTACCTGCACAGGCTAAAGGAGTTGTGTTCACAAAGAGGTGTTGGGGAATCCATTTTGATTGTTAATATCTGTTTTTTTTTACACTCCCTTTTGGTCCCTACAAAGAACTTATTCGATTTACAATTTAATACTTTTCCAGCTTTAAATGAAGTTCCACATATCCCTCCACCTCTTCCTGCCGAAAAACCAATTGGGAACACCTCTGGGATTGTTGCTGGAAAGCCTAGTAATGCCAAACAAACAAGAAAAGGGGTAAGTTGTATCTGTAATACATCCTTTTGGTTAGCAAAACAAACAGTCTCTTGTAACAAATTGCTCATTGTGAAATAAGTCATTTGGGGAGTGAGAATGTTACTCACAATTATAAGGCATTTCATATGTTTTTCTTCCATATTTTATTTTTTAATCAGGCTACATCATTTAGATTGTTGTCAGTGCTGGAAAACACTTGGTTGATTTAGATTTACACTTTGTTATGCTTTGATCATGTTTATCTTTTGTTTTCTATACTTTAGTAGTTGTAGTCATGCTCCCTGGGGTAAACTTTCAAAGTCTTGCAGAGGGCATTAAACTGATAGGACTGACAAGGCCAAATTCCCACATAGCCCTCTGAAAGTGCATCCTCTGTCTTCAGAAAGGAGGCTCCTCTCTGTCTATATGCCAGTCTGAGAGGAAAAAAATTGTTTCCGATGATAAAGGGGAACTTGACAGCACCCTTTTCTCACCTCTGGCTGTATTATATAGACATTTTCCACTAGTTTATCCAGAGCCTGAGAACAATAGTTTATTCTCAAATGCATCTCCTCTACTTTTCACTCATGATCAGTGACGTGCTAGTAGCAGGAGATACTAGTACGTCCCACAAAGCTGTGGAAATGGGGATTCTGCACACCCCACGAGCTGTGACCCCTTTCACTCAGATTTATTTGAGGAAAAACTTTGAAAATGCAGGGGAAAAAAGTCTAAATCTATAGTTTTGATGGCAAAAATGGAAGAGAAATCAGCTAAAACAACAAGCAGAAGAGATGAAACCAAAAGGCGCATATGAACGCTTTGCCTGAACAAGAAACAGCAGACAGAGCACCATCAGGCATGGAATTCCTGCACCCCTGTGAATGACTGCAAAGCATCGTAGGCCATTATAGCAAAGATACAAACCCTCAAATTACAGAGATTTCTTTAGCACTGAGTAATCTGTCAAAGGACGTGGCTTAGAAAGGCAAAATAAAAAGCAATGTCTTGCCTTCTCTTCCCCTTGCTTTGATTCTCTTCTCCATTGTCATAGATTCAGAAGTTTCTTATCCGCTCTCTTCCTCTAACCCCTCCACTTGCCTGAGAGACTCCATCTCATCTCCTGATTTTCTTCATGCCTACTCTCATCCCCTCCCTTACTCTTCTCCTTAACCTCTCAATCGCTTCTGGATGTTTCTCTTCACAATACAAGCATGGTTTAGTCTCTCCTCTCTTAAAAAAACAACCCACGCTTGATCCCACCTGCCTCTCCAATTACTGCCCCCCTTCTCCCTTTCATCTCTAAGATCACTGAATGCATTACTTACAATCACAGTCTGGCGCTCCTCTCCCCCAGTTCCTGCCTAGACTCTCTCCAATCCAGCTTCCACGCCTTGCACTCCACTGAAACTGCTCTCACCAAAGTTTCTAAACACTTCTTCCTAGTCAGGGCTCAAAACCACTACTCCATCGTCATCCTTCTTGACCTACCAGTCAACACAGTGGACCAGGCTCTTCTTGATAATTTGTTCTCACTTGGCTCCTGTGACTTGGTCTTTTCTTAATTGCTCCTTCAGTGGATCCCCCCTCTGGCTTTCCATGAGGGCTCCACGGGGCTCTGTTCTTGGTTTCCTTCTCTTCTCCCTTCATACCTTATTTCTGGGTAATCTCATCCACCAACACTAATTCAACTACCATTTCTATGCTGACAACTCACAGAGCTACCTCTCTACTCCAGATCTGTCTCCTTCTGTCCAAACTAAAATCTTGGCCTGTCTCTCTGACATCTCCTCATGGATGTCTAGCTGCCAAGCTCAATATGGCTAAAACAGAGCTCTTAATCTCCCCCCACCCAAGCCCCCTTTCTTGATCACTGTGGGTAATACCACTATCTCGCCTGTCACTCAGGCCCATAACTTGGGTAGTCATCTTCAGCTCAGACCTCCTTTGAGGTGCTCACATCCAGGCTATGTCTAAGTCTTGCAGATTCTTTCTGCATAATGTCTCTAAGATATGGCCTTTCATATTCATCCACACAGCTAAAACTCTTGTCCAGGCTCTCACCATTTCACATCTTAATTGCTGCAACATCCTTCTTTCTGGCCTTGACAAATACAGTCTTGCACTGCTCATATCCATTGAGAATGCTGCTGCAAAATCACTTTCCTAGCCCATTGCTTTGACTGTGTCATCCCTCTCTTTGCATCCCTCCTCAGGCACCCCCTTCTCTATCCTATCAAATCTAAGCTACTTGTCTTCACTTTCAAGGCCCTTCACCACCTATCCCCACCCTACCTATCATCTTTCATTCAGTATTGAAAAGTCAACTCCTGCCTTCAATCAGGCCATGATGCTAGCCTCCATCACCCATTTGATAAATTTTCAAACAAGTGCTTCTCTTATGCTGCCCCTCACACTTTGCAGTAGCTCCCCATAAACACCTGCAAAACGAACTCATTATTCTCCTTCAAATCCCTCCTTGAAACTCTCATTTGCCGTGATGTCTACAAAAAACTTGACAACCGTTAGGCTGACCATCATGCTGACCAATATTAATAGACTCATGGTTTTCTTGTATTCCCCCATCTGTCTGGATCCCTCTCTTGTCTGTTGTCTTACACTTAGATTGTAAGCTCTTTGTGGCAGAGTGTGTGTCTTTATGATGTGTTTATAAAACACCTAGGACAATGAGGTCCTGGTCCATGACTAGGGGTCCTACACACTATGGTAATACCAATAATTATTAATAAGAAGAAATGATCACCCAATTAGCTGCATGACAAAGAGAGCCATTGTCTGAAAGAGAATGTAGAAGAGTCAAGTAACTGCAAGAGACAACACAATTCTGATCTAGTCCATCCCCTGACAGTGAAGGTTTCTTCCATACAATATTTTTTCTAGTGCATTGTTCAGTCTACTTTTTATATGTCCGCAGTGTGACGGTGCTCCCACCACATTTTTTGAGAGAGAAATATTATCCCTCAAGCTAAGATTTATCATATTTACAACTTTCCTGCTATTCAGCCTAAATTTTCCCCTTCTTAAATTCATCCCATGGCTCCTATTAATATATTCTTATACAGCATTGCCCTAAAAAGTTCCTGTTGATGGACTTCCTTTGGCCTCTGATTTGAAGTTCTTCTTTGTTTAGTATAATTTAAATAAGAAAGGCATCTTTTTAAACAGTAACCTGTTAATGTCTCTTACATAAACTAAAATCACATTTTTGTGTTCTTGTAGGAATCTGAACATTCAGATCCAACAGGCACTTCTTGGACAGAGCCTGTGCTGCCCCCTAGGTGAGTAGAATTTCTAAGTAACAATTTCAGGGGTCTGAGATTAGCTACTGGGTTGGTTTGCTTAGTCGGTCTAGTATGCATACTTATCAACTGTATATTATTAAGACAGTAGTAAGACAGCTTGTGTAAGTTGTGCTTTTGATATAATCACTAATAATTAGGCATGCACCAATAGCCAACTAATGCACACCACATTGTGGCTAATTGGTATGCTGGAGAAGGGAAGCCTTTAGAAAGATTGCAACTCAGCTCTTCTCTTATTGTTTGACTGCCACTCTGTTCTCTCAGCTTTAGCCCCTTCGCCCATAACTGAAAGCAGATAGAGCTGGAGACCATCCTCTCCTCCACAGAAAAGATCATCAACAGCTATCTTCACTTGCTCTTGTGGCTGGGCTTGGGCTGTGAGAGCAAAGAGGGGGCAGTTGCCTTTCTAAGAATTGTTGCTGAAGATGAAAGGTGCCAGGTCAGCCGTCTTTCTGAAGCTCTAGATGCGTTATATACAGCAGTGGTTCTCAAAGCCCGTCCGCCGCTTGTTCAGGGAAAGATCCTGCCGGCCGGGCCGGTTTGTTTACCTGCCGCATCCGTAGGTTCGCCCGATTGCGGCGTGGTTTGCTGCTCCAGGCCAATGGGGGCTGCAGGAAGTGTCGCGGGCCAAGGGATGTGCTGGCCACTGCTTCCCACTGGCCTGGAGCGGCGAACTGCGGCCAATGGGAGCCGCAATTGGCTGAACCTGTGGATCCAGCAGGTAAACAAACCAGCCTGGCCCGCCAAGGGCTTTTCCTGAACAAGCGGTGGACCAGCTTTGAGAACCACTGATGTACAGTACCTCCACTGTTTGCTTACTCTTCAGTCCCGAGACCCTAGTGGAACTGTGGGAGGAGCGACAGTCTCCCTAACCCCTTCAGCAACAGGAAGAGAAGTAGCACCCACAGGCAAAAGGAAGTAGGCCAGCCCTGGACCAGGGCTCCACTGACTGTCAGGGACAGGTTGGTGAGTGGTAGAAGATCTACTGATAAGCCCAGGCCACCTAGGCACTGATACCAAAGCACAAAGTTTTACTGTGTCACGCTCTCCCCCTTCCTATATCAGAAGGCTTGAGCTGATCCTGGAACTGAATTGACTCTTCTTACGGTATCATGATAATAAAGCTCTATTTCTGTTATGAATGTTTAAGTGCATCTCCTAATGTTAGGGCTTGGCTACACTTACAAGTTGCAGCGCTGGTGGAGGCTTTCCAGCGCTGCAACAACACCCCGTCCACACTTGCAGGGCACAACCAGCGCTGCAACTCCCTGGTTGCAGCGCTGGCTGAAAACCCATCCCGGCAGGGGTATAAGGAGTGCAGCGCTGGTGATCCAGCGCTGCTCAGCAGGTGTGGACACTCACCAGCGCTTTAATTGTCCTCCAGGGAATAAGGAGTTATCCCAGAATTCCTGTTCAGCCACTCTGCACATCAGTTTGCACTCTACTGCTCTTGCCTCAGGTGACCCGCCCTTTAAATGCCCCGGGAAATTTAAAAATCTCCTTCCTGTTTGCTGCAGCCAGGTGTGGAGTGCAATCAGTTAATCAGTTACAGGTGACCATGCCTCCACGCGGCAAACGAGCCCCAGCATGGAGCACTGGTGAATTGCAGGACCTCATCAGTGTTTGGGGTGAGGAATCTGTTCAGGCACAGCTGCGCTCCGGCCGTAGGAATTACGATATCTTTGAGCAGATATCAAGGGCCATGCTGGATAGGGGCCATGATCGGGACGCACTACAATGCAGGGTGAAAGTTAAAGAGCTGCGGAGTGCCTATTACAAAGCCCGAGAGGGGAATCAACGATCCGGAGCTGCCCCCACGACCTGCCGTTTTTACAGGGAGATGGACGAGATACTTGGGGTGACCCACTGCCAATCCCAGGACAACGATGGACACTTCTGAGCAGGCTGGGGGACAGGAGGAGGAGGCGGAGGAGGCGGCGGGGGGGGGGGGAGAGGAAACCGCGAGTGAAGCTCCTGGGATGGGGGAAGACACCGCAGAGTCCCTGGAGGCATGCAGCCAGGAGCTCTTCTCAAGCCAGGAGGAAAGTACCCAATCGCAGCAGCCAGCAGTTGCAGAAGGACAAGCAGAGGAGCGGGTTACCGGTAAGCGGCTTTTATTTTCTGGGTGGAAATGTTTCTGGAGAGGAAGGGGGGTTATGGCTGCATGCATGCCAGCCTCTAGATGTGGAATAGCCCGTTGATGTGGTCTATCACGTCGCGGTAATCTGCTTCAGTTATCTCAGCAAAAGCTTCATCCAGAGCGTGGGCAATATGCCTGCGCAGGTTTATAGGCAGAGCCACTGTGTCCCTTGTCCCAGTGACGGTGACGCGTCCGCGCCACTCTGCTGCCAGTGGTGGGGGGACCATTTCTGAACACAGGCAAGCCGCATAGGGTCCCGGGCGGAATCCACATTGCTCTAAAAGAGCCTCCCGCTGTTCCCTAGTGACTCGCAGTAGGGAAACATCTTCCAGGATTAAGTCCTGTGAAAAATGTTGGGAGACTCTTTAGTGAAGAGATAGGGAGATAAGATCACCCCTGCATCTGCATCTTCACTCAACCCCTCTAGCACTCCAGATTACCCGAAGCAACCAGCTCCCCTCTATCACTCAAGCACTCAAGCACCCCTCACTCACCATTTCGTGGCTTCTGTTGTGTTATGCGTGTGGGGAAAAGAATGCTAAAGTGAGAACTCCCTCAGTGTAACAATTCATGTCTGGAGATAGTGGATACAATGCTGCCCGTGTTAAATGTTGTCATTTCTGTGTTTCTACAGTGACCTTGACTACTGGACTGCCCAGATGTTCAACATCACAGAGGCTTCAAAATTTGAGAAAAAATCCCCGAAAGAGCAAAGAGGACATGCTGAAAACTGTTCTTCATCACTCTGCTCGAGAGAGTAAAGACTTGAAGGAGTGGAGAGAGAAAGAAAGCAAGATCCGCCAGAGGGAAAGCAGGAACCGGCAGAGAAATGCAGTGGCCAAGAGGAAAAGCACGGAGCGGCTGCTAAGCATCCTGTCGCGCCAAGCGGACTCTATAGAGTCACTCGTTGCCATGCAAGCAGAGCACTACCGTGCTACTCCCCCACCCGCCCCGTCCTTTTTGCCTTGTGCCCCAATGTCAGCTCAAACCACCTTTCCCCAGCATCCAGGTTCTTACCACCACCAGCTGCCTCCAACACCTGTCGTTCACCAACCAGCCCTGATACCTACCACCCTTACCCTCTGCATTCAACCCCCATCACCATGCAGTATATGCACCCTGAAGTGCAGGATTCATTAAACAGCAATCCAGACAGGACATATGCAAACTTGTGACTGTACAGTTCACCAACCCACACCCCTGCCCTCTTGTGTTCATGAAATGTTGTGTGTCTGTCTGTCTGTCAAGGAAGTTTTTTTCTTTTCAATAAAACAATTCTTGGCTTTGAAAACAGTCTTTATTATAGCAGATAGTGAAAGATACCTTAGCCCAGTAAAGAAAGAGGCACTGCAAATCATATTATTATTATGGATAATAGAATAACAGTGTAAGCAGTGCAATTCACTCCCATGCAAGGCAGCAAACATTACTGTTGGCTTTCAGCCTCAAATTCTTCCCTCAAGGCATCCCTAATCCTTGTAGCCCTGTGCTGGGCCTCTCTATTAGCCCTGCTCTCTGGCTGTGCATATTCAGCCTCCAGGACTTGAACCTCGGTGGTCCATGCCTCACTGAATGTTTCACCCTTCCCTTCACAAATATTATGGAGGGTACAGTAGCGCATATAACCGCGGGGATGCTGCTTTCCCCCAAGTCTAGCTTCCCATACAGACATCTCCAGCGGGCTTTTAAACGCCCAAAAGCACACTCCACAGTCATTCTGCACCGGCTCAGCCTGTAGTTGAACCGGTCCTTGCTCCTGTCAAGCTTCCCTGTATAGGGTTTCATGAGCCAAGGCAGTAACGGGTACGCGGGGTTCTCCAAGGATCACAGTGGGCATTTCGACATCCCCTACTGTGATCTTCCTGTCTGGGAAAAAAGTCCCTGCCTGCATCTTCCTGAACAGGCCACTGTTCCGAAAGATGCGTGCATCATGCACCTTTCCAGGCCAGCCTGTGTAAATGTCAATGAAACGCCCGCGGTGATCCACAAGCGCCTGGAGAACCATAGAGAAATACCCCTTACGATTAACGTACTCTGATGCCAGGTGGGGGGGGGGCAGAATAGGAATATGCGTCCCATCTATCGCCCCTCCACAGTTAGGGAAACCCATTTGTGCAAAGCCATCCACAATGTCCTGCACGCTCCCCAGAGTCACGGTCTTTCTTAGCAGGATGCGATTAATTGCCTTGCAAACTTGCATCAAAACGATTCCCACGGTCGACTTTCCCACACCAAACTGGTTCCCGACCAACTGGTAGCTGTCTGGAGTTGCCAGCTTCCAGATTGCAATAGCCACCCGCTTTTCCACCATCAGGGCAGCTCTCAATCTTGTGTCCTTGCGCCGCAGAGTGGGGGCGAGCTCAGCACACAGTCCCATGAAAGTGGCTTTTCTCATACGAAAGTTCTGCAGCCACTGCTCGTCATCCCAGACTTCCATGACGATGTGATCCCACCACTCACTGCTTGTCTCACGAGCCCAAAAGCGGCGTTCAATGGTGCTGAGCATTTCCGTGAATGCCACAAGCACTTTGGTGTCACATGCGGCAGGAGAATCGATATCGATATCATCGTCAGACTCCTCACTGTCACTTTGGAGCTGAAGGAATAGCTCGACTGCCAAACGTGTTGTGCTGGCGACACTCCTCAGCACAGTCCTCAGCAGCTGGGGCTCCATTTGCCACAGAAATCGCGATTCACACAGAGAGTAAAACAGAAAGACACTCACAATGGCGCCAAACGCTGCCGGAAAGAGTGAATGCTGGGATGTGAAGCGATGCACCACGGGGCGTTGGCACACAGGAAGCGGAATGACCCGCACACTTCCTTCCCCTTCCCACAATACTCAGCGCCAAAATGGGACGAGGTGCTCTGTGGGATAGCTGCCCACAATGCACCTCTCAATACAGCGCTGGAAAGTGCTGCAAGTGTGGCCACACTGCAGCGCTGGTAGCTGTCAGTGTGGCCACACTCCAGCGCTGGCCCTACACAGCTGCATGACCAGCGCTGTAACTCCCAGCGCTGCAAATTGTAAGTGTAGCCAAGCCCTTAGAGTGATTATAAGAAGAGTTGCCTTGAGAGCAATTGAGATGACTCATTGTTTCTCTTTATATGTGTATCACTTTTTGCCTTAATTTAGTTTTAGATCACTCTTGACCTCTCCCTTATGTTCTCCATGAACCCAATAGATAGAAATTCTGTCCCCTCCCTTACAGCTCAAGTTCACAGAAGACCTATGATTAATAACAACCTTGTGATTTTCCAGACATGAGATCTCTTAGGCTGGATATTTGATAATATCGCCTCACAAAAAGTGGGCTGAGAGTCTGGTTATTTTTGTGGTTCAGTTTTGGAACAGTCCTAATTGTGTTTTTGTCATTTTAGTTTAAAATGCTTATTTGTGGAAGGTTAGGGATGGGGGAGGAACTGAACAGAGATGAAAAGATTTCTCTCATTCCTTTTTTTTTTTTTTAAGTGAGTTGGAGGGGGCCATAGGAACATTAACTGGTGCTGAAATGATAGCTGGGTTTCTGAGGAACAAGAATAGGGAGGTGAAGGTCCAAGAAATTCTGAGAAAAGAGAGAAAGGGTTAGAATAAATATATTCAAAATAGTTGAGAAAAGATGTATATAACCATTTTCCTACTATGTTCACTTACTCTTTTAGAAGACTTTTTTTTCATAATGGAACGATAGCTGACATAAATCCTCACAAAACTGTGTATTGACTAGAGCCCATATTGTAATAGCAATAAGGAACACGTGGCGGGTGCATTGATGAGCTTATTAATACTCTTCTCGAGTGGTTGAAGGCACTTGCTGAAAATACCAGACACATAGGCCAAAAGCCTATTAATACATACCTTGTGGTGGCTTATTGTTATTACGACTTTTTGAGAACTCATGCTTGTGAATACTTGTTTGTGTTGAACTAATGAACCTCTTTTAAAATGCCAGAGTAAATTGTAGCGGAAACATGTAATATTGTGGTGTTTCTAATTCTGGGCCACTATATTCAAGGTTGCATAAAGATTTCTCCATTATTTAAAAAAAAAATCCTGTTTTTGGACAGCATTAGTACCTATCCAGTTAGAGATACAAAACTGAAATTTGACAGGAAAGCAGTCCTTATTTAGAAGAGAGGTACCTTTGAGTACACAAGTTATTGATTTGGCCACATTCTTAGCCTTTGAAAATCACACCCCGTGAATAGAATCATAGAATCATAGACTATCAGGATTGGAAGGGACCTCAGGAGGTCATCTAGTCCAACCCCCGGCTCAAAGCAGGACCAATCCCCAAACAGATTTTTACCCCAGTTCCCTAAATGGCTCCCTCAAGAATTGACAACACACAGTACAGGCAGCACCACTTTTTAGCTCTTTTTTATCAGTGTTTGTAGTGGTACATTTTCAAGTGTACAAGTTACTTAGGAGTCTAAGTCCTATAGACATTCAATGGGACTTAGAATCCTAAGTCACTTGGCACTTTTGAAAATTTATACTTAGAATTTAACCAGGAAGCCTGGACATTCTGAATGTAGCTTTCTGTACAGAATAATCTCATTTCACAAAAGTGGCAAATGGTTCTATTAATCTGATGATGCCTGTTATCCAAAGTAGGGTCTTGTTCCATCAGTTTAGCTGGTGGCATGATTCAGTTTGCATGACAGGATGTTTCAGATAAGTGAGATCCTAAGAAATGAGTCAGATTGATTTCCTAAATCCAGGTGAGTGCTCAACAGGTCTTCAGCTAAAGCACCTCATTCAAAGCACTTCCGCTCTGGACAAAGCTTTTTAATGGTAGGTGGCCTGGCTGAAGTCTCACCTAGTTAGAGGGCCCTAGGGAAGCCAGCCAGCCAGCTCGCTCCCTGTAATTGGAACTGGCCAGCAAGATTTGAAATCTGCAGTCAAGGAACCCTACTGAGAAGGCTTCCTTGATTATTCAATTCCCTCAATTATCCAAAGGTTTCAGGTATTTCCAGAGAGCTTCAAATAATCCAAATTCTACTGTATTGTTCTTCCTGTTTCAATTAATCTTATTTCCCTATTGAATTCTGTGTGGCTGTCTCAGAGATTGGGGGGGGGTATATATGCTCGTTTAAAATGCACACTTCTTTGATCATTCAACCAATCTCTAGGCCCGTGGATGGAAAAATTGTACCAGCTAGACTGCCTCCACCTAAAGGCATTCCTGGAAGGCCACCTCCACCAAAACACTTTGGAACCAAGACCTCTTCCCAAAAGGACCATTTTTGCCGATCCTCGTCTGACCTGACACTCCATAAAAGACATGACATGTTTGGAATGGGAGTCAAGAGAGCAAAGAGTCAAGTTTTAAAAAATCAAGACCCAGCATTACCACCTCGACCTAAACCAGGGCACACTCTCTACAATAAATATATGGTGAGAGTGGAGATATTGTGCCTGGCTTTTGCATATAGGACAGAGTATAAGGTGCTTTATTGTGAGGGAGAAGTCTGCTGCTCTTCACCTTCAGCATATTTCCATGCGGGGGTTGTTTGTTTTTCTATCTATCTATCCATCTATCTGTCATAGCTCTGCCTCCTTCCTGACCTTCTCCACAGCCTTTGGGTGTCTTGTGAATGAATCTGGGGTGCTAGGAGGATATGGAAGCTACACTGTGGGGTGAGCAAGGACTGAGATAAGGGAAAGGCCTCTTGTCCCTTCTGTGCACCCTTAAACTCTGACTTGCATGGTATAGGTGATATTTTTCAAAGGCACAAATGCCAGTTAAGTTGTAAATACCCATTTTCTTTAATAATAATAATAATAATTAATAATAAAAAACACCTTTGAAAATTTCTTCCTAAATTGTTTGTCCAGTGGCCAAAACACATAGGAGGGAAAGATGGATTTATCTATATTACATTGCATCGCTGTACAGGCTCTTGTGATCATGCAGCATGAATTTCAGGTGTTTAGAGTGTGCGAGTTCATTTAATTTGTGAATAATTTGTCTGGATTTCTGTTTAAGCTGCCTGTGCCTCATGGAATTGCCAAGGAAGATTTCTCTCCTAGAAACCCTGGAGAACTCGGCTGCAAGGTAAAAGAAATTCATTCTCTCTCTCTCTCTCTCTGCAGGTACACACTAAATCATTAGTTTTTTATTATGTTAAAGCATCAATTACTTTAAGCTTTAAAGGTTACACTCTGAAAAATGTAATATTGGTTTATTAAATCTCTTGGTTTCAAAAAATGTTGCCGTACCTTAAAGCATGGGGATGTTCTTGTGCTGCTGGAGCAGATCGACAGCAATTACTTCAAGTGCCAAAAGGGAGGGGAAACCGGCAAAGTGCACTTGTCTCATATGAAGATAATCACCCGCCTAGATGAGCGTCTGAAAAGCAAGCAAAAGGTAAACATTAAGAATTCATTAAATCTTTTTAGATGGTAAACTCGTCTGTGCAGGGATTGTGCCTTGCTATGCATTTGTACAGTGCTTAGCACGTTTCAGGGCCCAACTGTGGTAAAATGATTAATAATAAGAATAGCAACTCCAAGCTCTCAGCAGCACATTGATTTTATCAAACGTGTGCATTTCTTATTTAATACATATTAAGAATACATTTATTCTTAATAGGACTATGACAGCGTTTAAAAGAGAACTGGATAAATTCTTGGAGGTTAAGTCCACTAAGGGCTATTAGCCACAATGGGTAAGGAATGGTGTTCCTAGACTCTGTTTGTCAGAAGGTGGAGATGGATGGCAGGAGAGAGATCACTTGATCATTACCTGTTAGGTTCACTCCCTCTGGGGCACCTGGCATTGGCCACTGTCTGAAGACAGGATACTGGGCTAGATGGACCTTTGGTCTGACCCAGTACGACTGTTCTTATGTTATGTTCCAGTACATTGTAATTCACATTGCTCAGTTTTTGCACTGTGTTCATGTTATGTACTCTTTGTATTGCATTGAATTACATTCAAACAAAGCAATTATTCATCAGCCCTCACTTCATCAGCCAAGGCAGCGAGTTGAAATCCTTCTACCAGGGGGTGAGAGGTAGATTAATATGCAGTTTTTGTGATATTTCCCCTATAAACTTACTCCAATCTACTCAGAAAAGCCAGTCTCCCAACATTTTTGGATCATCATCTGAGTCAGTGCTCTCTCTCTCTGTTGCGATACCCCCTACTATGGAATCTCCCCCGTACCCCAGCCATGCTCTTCCAAGGCACACTCCACGCAACTTCTATATATGCACATCCCTCCAGCAATGTACTGCTCCTTAACTAGTGAACCACTGATGGGCTACTAGCTGATGATCTCACTCTGATGAATCACAGGTGGGCTGAGGTAGTCTCAGTTTGCAATCCACGGTTAGATCACTATGTGAGGACCTGCACTGCAGGGGTGGAGGTATGACTTGGAGGGTATTTCTGAGTAGGCGCATTGTGGGGCGCATTGCTGAAGGGGCAGAATGGGGGCTCTCAGCTGGTGGACTAAGGTTTGCCAGCTTTGAATGCTGGAGGTCAGACTGTCACAATGGCTCCTTCTGGCCTTAAAATCTATGAAATTTATGAATGAATTTTTGATAGCCCACTCTAATTGGTTTAGGGCTGATTTAGTGTGAACTTAAGGGCGAACCTTAAAATAGTTGAGAGTGACTAGTATGGAGACACTCAATCACTGGTGCTTCAATTGGTGCAATACAAGCAACTGAAGCGCAACTAGTTGAATGCTGTACTGTAGACAAGCCCTGAGAAAATAAGTCAGAATGACTTCTGCTGACCCCAATTCAAGCACCTACGGGTGCTTAGCCAATCAGGAAACCAGCAGGAATATCATATGACTACAGCTATTTGACTTTAACCATGCAGCCAATCCCAGCTCAGAATTCACCAGAGTTTCAAAATGCATGAAAACATTTTGTCTGCCCTAGGGAAACTTCATTTATATGAACAGCTCTGAGCATAATTGATGTGATGTTTAATATGTGGACAGCTGATATCCTATCTATACTAGGGCTCACAATGTTGCTAAAATTTGTTCAGCCGAACTGATGTTAGAAACAGTGAGAAATCTTTAAGAAAATTTTCCTAGTATAGAAAAGGAACTAGTTAATATAAAAATGCACCCCCAACTTAACCAAAATTTCACTGATATAATAATGTTCATGTAAAACATCACATGTTCACAGAATCTGCAAACTCAAAAAACTGCCAATGTTGAAATTTAATATCTATGTTTAGTTTTACATTGAATATCATGCACAGCTCCAACCAAATCTTATCAGTAGAGTATCTTTATTTGCACCATAATGTAGAAAAACCTCTAGATTAACACTTCATGAGCCAAATACGTTATGGAGATGACATAGCTGATGGCCAAAAACAAAAAGGGGGGAAGATATAAGTGCCATCAACCAGCAAAGTCTGGTGCACCTAGAAGAAGGAAAGTTACTGTGAGAGTCATTACTATGACAGAAAAGGTCTATAGAGGTTTTAAGGGGTATAAAGGCAGTACCATCAGAATAACATGGCAAAAGTCTCCAGACAGAGTGTGCTGCAAAACGCAAAATTGTTGTAATACAGTTGGATAAGAGATAGTGGATATGAATACACTGCATCAATTTTCCTCTCATTTAAATTGGTTCTACACCCGGGTGACTGCATTCAGTGGAATTACTTTTGATTTAAACCAGTATAAGTGAGAGAAGAATCAGGCCGATTTCTTTAAAGGTGGCAGTTTGGAATCATACATGCATGATAGAATTGTGTCCAAAACCAAAAATATCTTTCAGAATTAATAATAGAATGTTCATGTTAATATCTTTCATAATTTCTAAATTGCTTGTGTTTTTTGTAAGGATTCAAACAATATTCAGAGGGTTTCTGACAAAAGTGCTCCTCATGCTGTAGTGCTGCATGATTTTCCAGCAGGTGAGTGCACATAAATAATACTAATAAGTGTATAGTTTGACTAATAGTGTAAAATGTGCTTCCAAAGCAGAGAAGAAAATAGTCAAAACTTTTCTTCTGTTCTTTGGAACACAGGTTTAAAAGGCATGTAGCATTTTGATTTTCACAGGAATTTGAAATGTGGTACAATTGCAGAGCCCAAGTTGGATCCAGACTTACCCTGAATGTGTGGATGTTCTGATCCATGGTTTTAGCTCAGACCAATTTTGAGTTAAAGCTTACATGTCAAACCGTATACCCATGTTAATAAAGACTTTTTAAAACTGATTCAACTTTTGGGAATGGTGTATATTTAATAAGCTTTTACTTAGAGAAATTCACTGCATTTGACACTGACTGTAACTGAAATGATGCTGTCTTACAGAGCATGCTGATGATTTGGACCTCCATTCTGGAGAGACTGTTTATCTTCTGGAGAAAATAGATAATGAGTGGTACAGAGGAAAACTCGGGAATCGCACAGGGATATTTCCTGCCAACTTCGTTAAAGTGATTGTATGTAGCCCATTTCCACTGAAATATAGCGTGTTCCACTCATGTTCATGATCAAGGCCTAATTTTTACCTTCTCTCCTGTGCATTTTATTCCACTTGTTATCTAGATAAATTTTGCACAGAAGAGAGATCAGTTTGTTTGTGTGATATTAGAAATCTACTTAATCTTGCAACTCTGCCCAACCATTATAGGTATGATTCTCATGTTAATTTAAAATCAAGTGAGAGAATTGCAGCTGTTACTTAAGAAATGCTTATAAATCACCCCGACCAGATTCTGTTCTTTCATCTGGGCAAATTCCCATGGGAGTTTCCCTGGTGTTACAGAGCAGATTATTTTAAACAGCTACACTTAAGCAAGAAGCTGCACTTAAGCTACACTTAAGCAAGAAGTCCCATCAAGGATTTGCATTAAATTATTTGAGTATTGGGATGCCTTCAACCCTCCCAAGATGTGCACGCTGACATGGTATGTTGATATTGAAGTATGTTTTAAAAATTGCAGCAGACAAGTTTATTTTGGAAAAACAAAAACAAAACCTCTTGAATGATGCAAGTCACCAATAAAAAAACTCCCAAAAGAAAACAAATTAGAACTCCTAAAAAGAAGGGTCACTTTATACAATAAGAGTAATCAAACCAGTGGTGAGGAAGTATTGAGGAGATAACACCATGGCTGCAAATTTTTACAGGATAGCCTGCTCAGTGCAAAGAGACCTGGATAAGGGAATCTGAGACACTTGGACCTAGCAGACACAGTTTTTCAAAGGACTTGTCTACACTTACAGCACTGAAGCAGCTGGGTCGCCGTGGCACTTAGTGAAGATGCTACCTATGCCAACAAGAGAGCTTTTCCCATCAGCGTAGGTACTCCACTGCCCTGAGAGGTGGCAGTTATGTTGATGGGAGAAGACTTCTGTCGACATAGCGCTGTGTACACTGGGAGTTAGATGGGTATAACTATGTTCCTCAGGGGATTTTCCACACCACTCGGCCTAGTCTAGACTAGACGCGATAAATCAACCCCTGTTGGATCAATCGCTGCCCACCGATCCAGCAGGTAGTCTAGACAAGCCCTCAGAGGTGTAGTTATACCAACATAAGTTTGTAGTGTAGACCAGGGCCTACTGATAGTGGCATAGAAACTTCCACTTCATTTATGTATCTTTAGTCATCCGGTGGATAGTGTACTGATCAAGGAAGTCAAGAGATCTGGATTCTATTCCCAGCCCTGCCATTGTCTCAATATGTGACCTAGGGCAAGCAATGTCACATTTCTGTGGGCTTATTTATGTGGATACTTAAGGTCTGATTTTAAACCAGTTTAGTGAAAATGGTGCCAAAGGCTTTGTGGACATGGTGATTTTGGTTTAGCTCAAGTCCATTAGGAATCAACTTTAGCTAGTCCAAAATTTTCATACAGTGTTCCACCATGTTCAGACAGTTTTTTACACTGGTTTAACTAAACGGGGTTAAAATCACACCTTAAGTTACACATGCACAACTTACTTTTGGAACTGCTGCTTCATTAATAACTTTGGGTATTTTCTAACCATCGTGAGGGAGTTGTACACAAGAGACTCTGATTCTGTTTTTTAATGGTTTATGTTAGAGAGTTTTAATATGCTCAATACCATTACTGAATGATAAATATTGTCATAGCTGGGAATAGTGAGATGGGGCAGGGGTGTTACTCCCACACAGGACTAATACTGAGATTTGTTAGGTAAACAGACTGCACCCTTCACCTTCTTCTTGTTTCTAAACAAACATTATGTAATTCACAATTTGATTTCTATTGATGGCTAACTTTTAAAACAAAGTTTTATTCTGTTTTAAAACAGTGGATTGAACATCATGGGCCAAATTCAGCACTGGTGTAAACATGCACAATCTTGTTTGAAACAAGATTGAGTTGACATGAAATAGGTACCTTTTAGTTTGTGTCAGTGGGGTCTACTTGGAGCAGTTAGAGTACTCGTGCTCCTCTAATTGTGGGGCCCCGTATAGACAAGCCCAAAGTCAGTGGAGCTGCGCCAGGCCTGCATTTGGCTCACTCTGTCAGACAATACTGGAATTGTTAGACAACATACTGTGGGATTCAGTAGCTAATAAATAAGGGGGAAATGAACCTAGGAACGTCTTCCTGAGCTGCTCCCATTTTAATTTTTTCTGTGTTCTCAGAAATGATTCTTACATACTAACATTTAATTTTGAAAGTTTTATTTTATTTTTAAAAGGGAATTGAACTCTTTTAGCACTAAAAATATTTTCTTTACAGTTTGGAAATTAAAAAAAAATCTGTTGGGAAGAGAGAACACTTTATTAAAAAAAACAACAACAGTTAACAGAGATAATCAGCTCATTGGGGCCAGAGATTCAGTACTGATACAAGAGCCAATTCTAGCTCTATCTCATAATGTTAAGCTGGATATCAGCATGAGGTCTAGGCATCAAATAATAATACTTAGCATCTATGGTACACTTCAAACATTATCCCAAGGTAAAGCATGGCCCCATCCAGCACCCACAGATGTTCAATGAAGAGACTCCCATTGATTAGTGAGGGACTTGGGTCAGGCCCTCAGTGAGTAGTGACAGAACCAAGACTACAAACAAGGTCTTTAGACTCCCAATCTGATGTTTACTCCACTAAGCCATGCTGCATATTTTGCAGCTCTCTTGTGTGATAAGAGATCAGATGATGACTGTGATGATATTTTTAAATAAAAACGTAAAACCATACACATGCAGGGTCCCTTAGTGCACAGCCTGCAGCTCCAAATGGGATAAGGAAGAGAGCTTTTGGTGACACTTAACCTCTTTTTACATTCTGTTTTTGCATGCAGACTGAAGTACAATTTGAGACATGTTTGTTTATTTGGGGTACAGATGGCAAAATCTGGATGATCAAAGCCCGGAATGGATATTTCTAAATAGTAGAATTGCACTAGCAGATAATAGATTGCAATATCAATTATGAGCCTGGAGCCAAAAGCAACAGTGTGTAGTAGCATCCAATTCCATTTTCTGCCAGTCAACAAAGAGGACTATTGCTATTAAAACACACAGTTAGTAATGTAAATTATGTTTTTGTTTGTTTTCATAATGTTGAATAGCAATGATGATGGGCCCCTGGCATCAAAGAGTTAAGTGATTATGCCAAAACAGCACCACCACCACCACCCCCAATGATCAGAACATTCCAGTGATTATGTAGTGCCATGTGGATAGGGTGACCAGATAGCAAGTGTGAAAAATTGGGACAGGGCAGAGAGGTAATACATGTCTATATAAGACATAGGCACCCATACAAGACAAAGCCCCAAATATTGGGACTGTCCCTATAAAATCAGGACATCTGGTCACCCTATGTGTGGCATCTGCAGCTGAATCTGCAATGTAATTGACTAATTTGAATGGAGAATATTCTAATTTTGACAGTAAATATGCTAAATTTATGCCACTGTAATTTTAAGATTGATTGTGTATTGTTTTGTTTTTTGGTCTTCTCATTATTAGATTGATGTTCCAGAGGAAGAGAACAGGAAAAAAGTATTGTTTTCATCACCATGTATTAAGTGAGTTTCATACACATTGTTGCTCTCTTTTTCATCTTGACATATATGAAAAACAAATAAGCAGAAGGATTATGTTTACTTCAGATTTACAGAGGCATTAGCGTTAATTTAGTCAAACTCTGATGCACCAATATTTTAGTTTATGCTGTTTAATTTTTGCAAACTAGGAATATTTGAATAAGAATCTTTCAATTTTTTGTCTCATTCATATGAAATTAAGCACTAATTACTGTAAAATAGAACAAATATTCCTGAAAGATGACTCAAAACAATGCAATTTTATTTTTGGCTGGAATATAAACAACAGACTTAACTTCAGGGATTTAAGAAATGGCAGATGATATTGACTTTGGAATCAATCATTTTTTAAATCTGCTTTTTTGAGATACTGAGAAGAGCTACTTCTAGGGCTTGATGCTGAGAGGGTCTGTGAACCTACCATTCCCATCAATTGCATGTGCTCAGCAGCTCACATGATCAATTATTATAGACTTATTTTAAGACAGAAAGACTACGAGAGGCAGTATCATCCCTGGTGCAAATGGATACAACTTGATTTCAGTTGCATTCCATAGTATCATTTTTGGACAGTGCTAGTGTGTTGATTTACATGATTGTTCACTTGCAAAGTGAAAAACAAAATGAAGCAGAGGTGGCTTACACAAAACAGTCTGAGCCTTTCCCTTAAAGGTAAAGTTTAAAAAAAAAAGAAGTTAATTTCAAATTAATAGAACTATTCAAACTCCACTTTTCTGGTAGCTTTGAAAGTCACTAGAAAAGATCAACAGTAGCAATCTGATTTTAAAAGTCCCTCCATATCACCCTCTTTAAAAAAAATAACAAATTTTAGCAAAATAAACTGAAAAATTTAGAATTATGAAGAAGGATGACCAATATGTGATCAGGGTTCAAATGATGTCACAGAAAGAGGTGGGGAGTGGGCAGGGATTCCTTTTTACACCTGTGTGACAATCTGCTGGGGTTCCCAACACAGAGTTTCTGTGTTGCCCCCTCAGACTCAGCGTAGCAGCAGCAAATTTCCCACTTGCTCGGTGTCAGCTCGCCGACACACTGGCTTGTCTGCCTTGCCTGCCTTGCCAGCAAACTTTTTAGGATTCTGCCAGTCCAAACCCTGTCTCGCAGGTAACAATCAGTGAACCCCATTCCGATGTCCCTCAGAGACGTCTTTCTGCAACACTCACAAAAACAAGTTCACTGATCCTTTAACAAGACAGTACACAGTAGCTTATTACGTTCGATGGGGTTAACCAACAGTCTATTTCAATCAAAGCATTGAGTTAGTGTATGGTATAAGTAAAACAGGTTTGTTAACAAAAGGACACAGATTTAAGTAATATCAAATATAAGGAATCAGGGTAGAAACAAACAAAACAGGTTACAAACAAAATAAAATATGGTTCTAAGTCTAAAACTACTTAATATACTAGTGTCTTTTCTTCAAAGCAGTTTTTGTCACCATAGTCTTTCTTCCTGCTTGGCTGGCTAGACCTTTAGCCAGGACCCAGCACATGGAGCTGAAAGCGCTTGGTTTCTTTGATTCCTAAGGTGAAGGATAACTAAGGGGTTCACTCCCCTCCTTATAGTCCAGTAAACCTTTGAAATGTGTTATTTTGAAGTGTATCCTCAGATAAAGTTCCTTTCCCCTGCTGGGTGTGGACACCATGCTGTCTGGTGTAGATTCTGTGCTGGTTCCGCCCTTGCTGGTGATTTTTAAAATGCAAATTATCCCATACTGCAACCTCTGATACAAGCGAGTAGCCCACTGAATTTGCCCACACCTGATCTGAGATGTTGGCCTCTTTCCATTGTCTGGAGAAAACCTGTTTATGAATTCTCCCTGACATCACTGGTTTAAACACATTTTAGTCACATATTTCCAGCACATCTTTACAGTTCTTTGAGGGTTAACTATACATTCATTGTGCAAGAATATTAATGATCAGTGAGTTATTAGTTTTCCAGTGATATATTACAAGCCACCTTTTGGGAAAATAGCATGACAACAGAATGCAATCTGGCATGGGGGGGGCTCTTAGGGTCACAGCCTCCTTCACCCTGTATTTCTGGGGGTGGCACTAAATGATAAATAATTGGTGCATTCAGTGATTTAAATATTGCTACACAGCAACTTTATGTTCCAGTTAAATGAAAAAAATTGAATTCAGTGTGTGGTATCCTGCTGTAAATTGTAAAGCTGTCAGAGGCATTGATTTTTTTTTTTCCTACATTTAAAAAATAAGAGTTTATATTTTCTGAAATCCAATAGAGGAAAAGGTTTTTGGGGGCAGAGGTGTGTGAATCTTCTTATACTATTTAAACAGCATTTCACAGTGCCTCATCTATCAAACAGACTAAATAAAAATGTGATTGCAGCCATTGCTGATGTGTGTCCCCCATCCCCTCCCCTCCACTGAAGACTGACTACAGGCCGTCCAGCTTTAAAAAATATTTTAAAAGCCTATGTTGCTCAGTTTTTTGTTTTTTAATGTGGCTTCAGTGGAATTAAGACAGAATTACTTCTCCTTTTTTGTGTATTTCTTAACTTGGAAATATTCTATGGGCCATCTTCTTAACTGTGCAAAATATGAGTGGACAGGGGCAAGGTGGCTTCAAGTAATCTTTCCAAACCCCTGATCCTGGGCAGGCCAGCCAGGAAAGTAGACCTGATGCAATTGAAAGCAGCTCTCCAGACCAAGGTGCCAGCTAGGGATCAGCCACAGCACTGCACACGCCGCCTCATTCCCTCCCACTCCTAGCATCCTACATCTTGCTACTCCCCACCCGCCATACACCCTACTGAGAGGCAGGGACTGGATATTGGAGAGCTAGGCCTATGGATAGTTTGTACCCATTTAGGGCAGCTTTCTGCCTGCTTTGTGCTGTCTAAGTAAAGGTATAACCTTTAGGCCCCTATTTTTAACCATCTGGGCCAGAAAGATATAAATATGGTGGGTTTTGCTTCATGATAACTATTGTGGGTATCCTATGCAATTTGTTCTGGCTAAGTAATGCCCAAGACAAAAAGTGAAATGACAAAAATATTAAAAGTAATATGTAAAGCCAACTCATTCTTTTGTGTTTGTGCAGGGGCCCGAGATGCGTAGCTCGGTTTGAATATATCGGAGACCAGAAAGATGAATTAAGTTTTTCAGAAGGTGAAATTATTCTTCTTAAGGAATATGTAAATGAAGAATGGGCCAGTGGAGAGCTGAAAGGCACATCTGGAATTTTCCCCTTGAACTTTGTGGAAATTATTGAAGATCTGCCTGGATTAGGTACAATATATCAGCACTCTCTAGGTGTATAACTGGAATAGAGTCAGTGTATAACATTTAGTATTGCATGTAGGTAGTATGACATAATGTATGAGGAGCTGGAAAGAAAAATGCACTTTATTTAGGACGACTACTAAAAATGAGGAAAGGGATTAGTGAAAACAAGAGACCAAAATGAAAGAGGACAAAAGTGAAAATTGAAAGGAAAATTAGCCTTTTGAAGAGAAGCCAGTTGTTGAATACAGTAAAAGCTGTGTTAGCTGGCACTTTACCAGCTGGAACGCTCTATAAACCGGCATTTTTGATCTTTATTGGCAGTCTGGCTGGCGTGGGGCTGGCAGGCTCCCTACCTGGCTCCACGTGGCTGCATGGAAGCAGCAACATGTCCCCGCTGCACCTAGGCGGAGGAATGGTCATGAGGGGTTTGGAGTGCAGGAGGGGGCATGGGCCAAACTCCCTCCCTCTTAGTTAACCGGAATTTTTCACTTACTATCACCTCTCATACCCCCAACATACTGGATAAAAAAGCTATTACTGTAATATGGTATCACAAAATGCTGTTCTTGATTTTCACTTCCTCGCCAACATGTTGAACTCACATCACATGAAATTCTGAAGAGCAAGAGCAAATATTTGAACTGTTTATACTTTATTATGTAGGTGTAAGAGCACCACTGAAGAACAAGACGGAGAGTTCTGCTTGTCTTTCTCAGGTAGGCTACTGGAATTCAATACACTGAAGCCAAATTAACAAGAGGTAAATTGCATAGGGAGATCAGCTACACAACTTTCATCGAAATTAGTAGGCATTATTAAGCATCTTATTCTCAGTGCATTGTGTAAATAATTACTCATAGAAACCTAAATTGCAATTGATGAAATGATTCAGTTAGCAGGAAGTCATCAGACATTGCTCTTACTCTTATTTCCTTTGTTTAGGCAATTTCTATTGTTCCGTCTCTTGTGATTTGTTGAGCTACTGTAGTTTAGTTTAGTCTGCTTTTAATTTGTAATGGGCATTAGATAGTGTCTTTTGTTTCTGTTATCCCACCTCTAAATATGTTAAAAGGGGAGGCAGACAGTATGAGACAGGAGTAACCCACGTGAAAGTTTCTTAAATTGGATGATCATTGACATGTTATTCTAATCTACAACTGTATAGAGCACATATGGTATAACGGTTAACACAGGGGTGTCAGATTCATTTGTGGGAAGGGATTAATTCTTTGCTTAATTAAGGTCTGGGGGCCTGGTTATACATTCAGCACTCTATGCCCCAGCAATTCACAGTGGAATATCTGCTGCTTTCAGCAGTAGTTCAGACAGCGATCGGGTATATGGGCTGTATGTAATATCTAAAGTTAGCTCTTACTGGTTCAGTGCCTTCCTGTAACATTCATGGTTCAGTAAGAAAGTCAGCTGCTATTCCTGCCCTTTATCTTCTTTCCAGGGCCGGCTCCAGGGTTTTTGCCACCCCAAGCAGCAGGGGGGAAAAAAAAAAAAGCCACGATCATGATCGGCGGTAGCTCCACCGCGCCACTTTCTTCTTTGGTGGCAGGTCCTTCCCTCCGAGAGGGACCGAGAGACCCGCCGCCGAATTGCCGCGGAAGAGCCCGACTTGCCGCCCCTTCCCCTTGGCCACCCCAAGCACCTGCTTGCTGAGCTGATGCCTGGAGCCGGCCCTGCTTCTTTCCCTACCTTTGTGAGTCTTCTCTGTTCTTTCTTCCACATTTTCTTCCCTATAGCAACTCCTAGTTCCCAACCCAGTGGACTCTACTCCCATTTATCCCCTAGATGAAAAAAATGATCCGTGATTACATAGCTAATGGTAGGAGGAAAGTTTTGTCATTGGGCTTTGAAGATGACACTTCAATCAGATTAATAAGGGATAGAGCAGTTTGCGCTGAATCATTTATATAGTGTTCCCAGTTGGAAGGTTCTAGCCCTCATAGCTGCAGAGAGAATTTAATTAATTTATGAAAACTTAGATTATGGACAATCTGAATATGCCAGGCAGGTCCTATCAGTACATTATACGAGCCATGCATTTCCTAACCCTGGGTTAAAACAAAAGAGTAGGGGTCAGGGAGATCATGAGGCTTAAATTCAGTTGAACCAGTTGATTGTGTGGCTTTGGTACAAATTACCCCTTCACTTTCCTGTGTTCCTTTTCATTCAGCAGAGCCTCCTTAAAAACCAGCTTCTGTGGCAGAGTGACACTTTCCTGAGTTAATAAGAAGTGACCGGGGGACAACACAATATTTTCAAAATCTCCTTTTCAGGCCTCTCAGAGATGTCTAACAGGGAGAAATTACAAAAGTAAAACATGCACACACAAAAGATCATATTCAAAATTTGCTTGACTCTCTCCCTTTCAAAGCACTGTGCTAAGAAAAGGATTGTGCACCTCTACAAGCATCGTAAACCAAGTCTGTGGATTCACAATATCCTCTGTACACTTTGCAAGTCAGAATTGTTATAACCCCCTCTCCCCCTTAACTTCGATACTCTGTGTGTTAAACCAATTAAGCAAATATATTATGAAAAAAAAAAGATCGTATCCATGTGGGTTACCCTCCCTGTCTAAATCTATGGCTCCACCCAAGTCTCTGTTTTAAAATAAACTTGACATTTCCTGCAAACAGATCTTGTGTTTGTTTACTTTGACAGACTGATAGACATTCTGGAGAGTGGTGTGAAGCACTTCATGATTTTACAGCAGAAACCAATGAAGATTTATCCTTTAAAAAGGGAGACTACATCCAGATATTGGAGCATGTGGACTCAGAGTGGTGCAGAGGGAGACTGAATGATAGCGAAGGCATTTTCCCGGCAGTTTTTGTTCAGACCTGCTCCGGTACAGTATTTCTAGTGGAAGATAAATTCTCATTTCTTAACCCAAATCCCTGTGCTCATAATGATGATTGGTGCTCTGGTTCCTAGAGTGATGTAATTAGCTAGCTATATCTGTAACATTAAGCAATACTACAGTGACATGCCATTGCCTAGAGATCAAACTAGACCTTGAATCAACATTTTCCAAATAATGGCACAGAGCCAATCACTACAGCTGAAGAGATACCATTAGAGATGAGAACTTTGCTCTAATTTAGTTCGCATTTGAAGCTGATCTTTGTATCAGTAAACAATATCCAGGTTTAATTACTGCTTGGAATGTTTAATGTTCCCTGTACTCTAAAGTAATACTAACATCCGAGAGGAAAGCCACGTTAGTTCTGGCCTGGGCTTTATCACTGAGGTAAAACCATTGTCTTCAAATTAAATCTAGTTACAGCTGTCCAGTGCTATAGCCTTCAGTGGGGTTTCACAGGTGTAACTGAAGGTATTGAGCCAAGTTGGCAGCTGGTATGAATCAGTGTAGTTCCACTGAAGATTTGGCCCATAATTTGTGGACAGTGGACGTGCATTGATGGCCCTGTCCAAAAAACTAACTTACTCTATTCTGTTTAATTGAAGAAACGTGAGCAAAAAACCAGTCTAGTTCACTCTAAGAATGGAATTAGCTTTCTATGGCTAACAGTAGCCAAAAGCAGTAAAATTTTAGTTTTTTTCCCACTCAATTAAATACCTGTGATTCAGAATATACAGAAAGTAAGGTGGCTTTACACAGGTAACAGTATCAAACTCAAACTGATTACTGCTCCATTATTGTATACATTACATCAGGGTAGTCAATTATTTTTTGTCAAAGTCCAGGCTCCAGAAAAAATTTAAAAAAACATCATAATAAAAAGACTTCAGGGTCCATTCAAAAGCATCTGGAAGTCCAGATTTGGCCTGCAGTCTTCCTACTGAATATCCCTGCATTACATTTTCCAGTTAGGAAGAGAAAAGTCCAACTCCTCCCTGTAAAACTTCAGTTAATGAAAAGGGTTGGGTAGGTCAGCAGTGGGACAAGCTCTTGACTCAATCTCTGAAATCCCCTTCCTATGAAATGAACTTATTTATACTGCAGAGGAAACAGTCTATCTGTAAGGAATATCAATAGCAGATTTCAACTGAAAGTTGTTTAGTTTTTATAGCAGTAGAAGTTCATTTCTCAGCATGACTATTTTATTTTATTATATTGTGACCCATGCAATATGTAGGATTTATTGCAATTGTGTTCCACACTATGTACTAATAATGCACTCTGTGTATGTAGGGAGAGAGAGAATCCAAACACTGAGAACTGTCATCTTGTTGTAGAATTCTCTTTAAAAAAAATTTGTATTTTAACAAATATTTTGTAATCACTTGTGTGTTGTCGATTGTTATACAGCTGGAGTAAAGACAGCACAGTCTCCAGGATGCAGGAAAGGAAAAGCCAAGGCTTTATATGACTTCCAGGGAGAGAATGAGGATGAGCTCTCCTTCAAGGTAAATATCTTAATCATTGCTGTTAGCTCACAAACCTCGAAAGATATAGGGCAGCACCCTATTGAAAAAGCAGATTGTATGGAGCAGACCAATTGAGCTGGACCTCATCTACTTTAGAAACACAGCTAGAAAAGGTAAACTTTTACTGCCCTGGAAATAAGGCCAAATCCTGGGACTGAGAGTGGGGGAGTGAAAGGGGCACAAAGATGGCATAACACTTACCTTTGAAATCTGCTGCCCTGTGTCAGTCCAGTTCCATGGCATAAATTAGAGCAGATTATCAACCAGCCCCAAGGGGCTGAAACAACAGCTCTGTGAATCCATGAAGGATAGCGAAGCCCCATCCATGCCAGCCATGCTTCTATGGTAGCAGTAGGGTGGTTGGCAAAGGAGCGGTTACAATGAATCTATACCCCAGGAAGATTCACTCTGCAGTGGGCTGATCCTCCTTTGGCTGGTTACATTGATCCCAGGCTGCCTGGCCTGAGTTACCACATTCAGATTTGAAAGTTACAAGGTCAATAAAGTAGCCGTTTACAATAGCCTCATCTCAAACATCTACTCAGCCTCTGTAGTGCTTAGAGTTAGCATATCCACCTCTGCTAACAGTGCAAATATAGTTGTAGTTAGTACTAGGAAAGCCCACATCCAGGTACTCTTCATCACCATTCCAGTAAGATCACTGATATTAGATGAACCTGAGACTCAGCAGCCAAGTGGTTATTTACTGAAAATGAATCAATTGTTTCAGAACACTTGCAATACATGGACTGACCACAACGTGTCTGTTCCCAAAGGGAAAAGTTGAAAATCTGCATGCTACAAAAGGGCTATTTTACAGTACATCCCAGCAGGGTACCTGACATCATGAGGGTGTATCACTTAAACTAGGATTTGCTCCTGGATCTTTGTCTGTTTACTGGGGATCTTTCCAAAACGTTAACTTTTTGATGTGTGGTAAATATAAATAGTAGCAACTATCAGAAGTCCCAAATGTTTGTCTGTGCCTCTGTTAATGTGGATGATTTTGGCTTTTCTATAACTTTACTGTGACTTCTGTCAGGGTACAGCTGTTTACTCTCTGACTTTGGAAATGAATAGTTTCACTTTGACAAATTGAGCCTGTTACTTTGTCGCACTTCTTAGAAAAAAGGTAAAATGAAGTTTTCTGACCAGATGCATTCATTTTCAGTTGTATCAAAAATTAGAGATCTGATCAAATAGGGCACCATAGAATTTCTCACTGTGTCTAGGAAGCAGAAGACAGGATGAAATATAGGAACGTAACAGTAGTAGCAACAGCACCTACACCCTATGATGGTGGGCTCTTTAAAATACATTTAGTACAGTGTGTGTCTGGGTTTCCTGAGATGTTTTCACAGCACAGCATGCAGTTTTGACATTGAATACCCAGCAAGCAGTATGCCATTTGATTTTCTGACAGACTATTTGAAGAGCTAAAGGATGTTACCAAGAAGCAGTGGGTCTATAGTATATCAGAACCAATGACCTAGATACTGAGGGAACTTTTAAATTTGCAAGACCTGCATAGACATTCAAAGCAAGATCAGATGACTAGTAATCTCAAAAATACTACCTTTTACTGTGCCTAAAGAAGATCCTATGTGAGCCCTTGAGTTTTATGTTCTTGGGAAACTACAGGAGCAGAGTATTCTAGACTAAAAGCAGAACCAATGCACTGGAAGAAAGGACAAGACTATGGGAGAAGCAGCATGGGGCACAGCATGATGAAAATAGGAACAAAATAGTAGATCAGACAGACAGTACTAATTCTAGTCCACTTCATACAACCTGTTAAACTCCTCAGACCGTTGTGCCACACTTTTGGGAACCATAAGGAGGAAAACCTCAAGGAGTGAGTGTCAGGGGTGGATAACAAGAACAATGGGGGTCTGACACTTAGCTTGTAGCAAAGAGCTGAAAAGGAATTGTGCTTACTGGAGGGGGAAAAAAAAACAGTTGAGAGAATATACTTCCCTGTTCCATGACATCAAAGAAGTTTAAGTGGCTCATCAGCATATACTGTTATATATACACTAAAACTCAAAGGGCTAGATCCAAAAAGAAGTTTAGGCACTTAACTGTAACCTTAGGTACCTGAGTCAAAAAAATTAGATTTTCAAAATTCCTGCTCAGCTGGTATAACCTTGTTTCCAGGCACCTAAGTTTCCAGTGATAAAGTTCATTAGATGCCTAAAAATCCACTGCTAGCCAGGTACATAACTGCTTCAGTCCAGGCACCTAGCTCATGCCTAAGTCCTGGTGGGATCTGCCAATTAGGCATTGCCCCACTTATCTTGCCTAAGGGGCTCAGTGTGATAGACACGCTCAGAGGCCTGCCTGATTTGGAGCATGAATTTGAACCAGCATGTCCCATTTCTCAGAACAGAGCCCTGACTATGGGATATTCTGAGATAGGTGTCTCCCAAGTCTGTGAAGATGTTTTACTGTGTATAAATGTAAAGTTAGCAACAGATGCCAATATTTTATTGTTCTCTATATAAATATAAGTTTTATGAAGGTGAATTTGTTACTGCTTCTCCCTCTAATCCCATATCAAGCTATATTTGAGCAGAAAAGATTCATCCTTGCTCATTTTCTTACAGGCAGGTGATATAATAACAGAGTTGGAACCTGTAGATGAAGACTGGATGAGTGGAGAAGTACAAGGCAAATCTGGAATATTTCCCAAGAACTTTGTTCAAGTTCTATAGGCATCATAAGGATGGAGCCCAGTTCTGCTCACTAGGCATATGGAAGCAAATGCTTATCTAGCACAAAGGCACATTATACTTTAGCAAACAAAGAACTACCATCTTTTTTGTCACTTGAGTTATTACTTTGACTATCAAATATGATTTGCACTATATTCTCGAGAAAGAGAACCACATCATAGATAATAATTTCCTGAAACACCAACATTTGCCGTGACAACAAAACTTAGTCATACTTTGTGAATGTTCCACATAAGCTGACAAACAGAATTTCCACAGGATTTTTAATAGTTTCCAGCTAGGGAAATTAAATGTGGTACAATATCTTACAAATTAAGTGAACTGCATTCTAGTAGTTGACCTGATCTGGTATTCATTTATCCTGCACACAAGCATAAATTAAGATTGTTTAATAGGCTTTTTAGAAATGCATTTATTTTGCAGATTTAAGTATTATATTAAATATGTATACCACATTTTTTATTTTCAGATTTCACTACTGCTTGAGTTAATATCCTCATTAGCAATAAAAAGCAGTTTTAGGATTGAGAGGATAAAGGATAGACACTTTGTAGAGTTTGGGATATCAAAGTCTAACAAGCAGGAAGATGAAAAGGCTAAGAAAACTTCACTCACTTCATAGTTTCTCCATCTTTGAATGGGCTGAGTGAACTTGTGAAGTTCAAGGTTTTTGTACTTGTAGAGTTCATAAAACTAGAATGAACTCAATCTTTTTTTACTGAAGGGGGGCGGACAGGCGTAATCACTCAACACATTTTTCTAGTTAAAGGGAAACCTGCTCTGTGCGCCAAGGAATAGATGAAAAGTCACCAACATTTAAAAACAAAAAACCCTCACCCTGGGGTTGGTTCAAGCTAGTGCCCCAGGGAGAGTGTTTTCCTATTAGAGACTCTCTCATTCACACCCTGATCCAGTCTCTGGGTTTGTCTGTCAGTCTGCTTGCTTTTTTTTTTTTTTTTAAGATACTTTTTCCTTGTCAATTTTCGTTTCCCTTACACAGAAACAAACCCAATTCCATTCCCATTTCAGCTTAACATTCAAACCTGACAGTGTTTGAAATTAGCAAAAGAAGCTTACCTATCCCTTCTATAAACCCCCAGCACCTTTCACCCTGGCTGCCATTCTTGTTTTGTTTCTTTCAGTTAAATAATTCATTTTAATAAGAATATTTCACAGCCTTATGTCTATGAGTGAGAACAACTAATTGAGGTATCCACTGAAAAAGTTATTTTCTATAAATCACCTAAACAATATAAGATGTAGCATTATAAATCTGTCAAGGCAGAAAGCAGCAGACACCAAGAGAAATTATTCTAACAGGCACAAAGATTTGCATTGTTTTTGTTTAAAAAAAAGTATACAAGTTAAATTACATAGACTAAATAAGTGATATTAGACATATTTCCAGATAAGAATAGCGCATTCTGGAAACCAACACTTTCCAGAATGTTTGACAATAGCTCCATATTAAACAAGTTAATTGTTAATCCACCTCCCATTCTGGGCTGATGTGTACTGTAAAAAAAACAAAACCAAAACATTTAATCTTCATTATGCTGCAGTTTGTTCTATACATGTTCAATGGCATCCTATTCCCACATGAGCAACTGGCCTCTTTTTGTATTCTCTGACAAACAAGGCAACTGAATAAACTGTGTGTGTACTCTGAGCTAAGAGGTGAAAACATTATCTAAAAGTTGTATCTGAAGATTAATAGGTGCAGGTGGCAAATAAAAAAAAACAGGCTTTTCAGAATCTCTTTCCATCAGAAAAGTACAGCATAGGGTAAAAGTCAGAGCATCAAGGTGTTGATTCAGCATTGATCGTTTAAAGTTTGGAGACTATGGAGATCTTTTTAGCAAGTTCCATCTTTAATATCTTGATTTAATGTTGAAACCTAATACAGGCCTCTCTTCTATCTCTCATCCTATGATGCTGGTTTCCCCTGGGCTTATAGAAAGGATGCTCAGATATTATAGTAATGGACTAATATAAAAACCCTGATAAAATACAATGGACATTAGCACTCAAAACTTGCCTTTTTAGTTTTTAGTTCATGGATGAAAAGGACATTATTTTTATTTTATGTGCCCAAAAAGTAAATTCTAATTCCACTTAATGATAAACCTGTATGTACTCTTTTGGAAATGTCTTCTCCCCTTTCACTTGAAAAAAAAATTATAGTGTTGCTTTACAGTATGGGTACCATGTCAAAGGTTTAAGCAAAATGGACTCCTTTCATCATGGCTCTGTGCCAATGCAATTGGTAAACCACCTGTAAATATTTTTTAACAGTAGAACTAGTAAAAATTTAAGAACTTTATAAAAAACGACACTTACTCAACTTACTTCCTCCAAATGAGATACCTAAATCATTGAGGAGGCAGATAAGGTATTAGTGTGCAATGTTTACTTACTATTGACTTTGGGCTTGTCTACATGGGGGATAATGGGCTCCATAGTACACTTCAGAAATCACATCCCTAATGTGCTGTGCATTAATTGGTCTGTGTAGACATTACTGGTGCTCTTTAATGCAGTGCTGTTTCAAACAGTGCTACATTAAACCATACTAATGAACCTTTACCATGCACCAGCAGGGTATACATGGAGACATTGATTTCTAAAGCACATTAACATGGGCATATCACACACACCCCCCACAGCTCACATTACCTTGCTGGGTAGACAACCTTTTAATTATGTCAGTTCTCTAAAGCTTTGATACAAATATTTTTGAACCAATAGTGAATTTATAGATTTTTCCAAAAGAAAAAAGGGTTTGTGAAGATTTGGTTATATTGGCCTATTAATAATTTTTACCACTTTAATTAAATGCATGACAGCCATTACATTTCAAACTTTTTAAATAAACATCTGTTTAATTGAATAATCCTTGTATTTTATTTTGTAACTCCAAATACTAAATCAGGAAATATAGCAAACATAATACCACTTATAAAAGGATAAAATGGCTGGAAGCTGCAAATTCAGAATAATAGCGCCATCTAAGGGCTTTTTACATTATTGTAGCTTTGCCAGTTCAGAAAATCGCTTTAAATTTCAGTCCCTTGATAAATTTAAATTAACTAATCTGTTTTGCAAAAAATATCTGCTTTACTGTTCGACAATATCTGTGACCACAAAGGTTTATACAGAAAGTCTAAAATCTCTATTGATTACAAGGATGTAATTCAGCAGAAAGGGGAAGTGAAAAGGGAAAATTCCTGTGAAAATCCTAAATTACATTTGCAATTAATAAGAAAGATTATGCTATCTTGAAATTCAACTAGGGACTATGATTCATTAATATGATATAGAGTGGTTTTCCTAAGCTCCAGGCTGTTAGTGTTTTGTTAAATTATCCACAGTGAAAGTAGCATCTTTGTAACAGAACACGTTTTTCCATGATTTTTATAGATAGTGAATATAGTACAAAATAAAAACTTTTATATTCTGCAAGTCCAAATTTGTCTCCAGCATTATGGTACCAGTATAAATTAAATTTGTATTTAATCAATAAATTTTTATATGCATGTCCGAGTCACATTTGAGTCTGTATTTAACTCTCAATAATTCTGATTTAATGAAAGGATTGATATCTTTAAATACGTGAGGTCACATTAAGTTAACATGGTGCAATATTGCTTTGTCTGGTGGGCTATAGTTTTAGGCCTGGTCTACACAGATCTTATACCAGTATAAATATTTCCATTAGGGATTTAAATAAAAATAGTACACTGTATAAGTGTACCTTACACCAGTAGTCAGTATTTTGGAAATAACTGCACCTTTGTCCCTCCATGGTCTGTTCAATAGACCAGACCTCTAGCAATCACTCTCTATTGGAAATGTCACATGACTAATGCTACAATTTTGTCACAGAGGTTGCAGAAGTCACGGAATCCATTACTTCTACAGACCTCCGTGACTTCAGATCTGACGGCTGGGAGCCACAGGGTCGCACCACCTCCCACAGCAGCAGGTATCCCCACCACAGCGGGACAGGAGGACCCCCTCCCCATGCAGCTTCTGCTGCCGGGGAAGGTGCAGGGGGACCCTGGAGCTCTGAGCCACCCTGCCCCTTCCCATTTTATCAGATATTTTTTAGTAAAAGTCAGGACAGGTGACAGACTTCCATGAATTTTTTCTTTATTGACCATGACTTTTACTAAAAAAATCCATGACAAAAATCTTAGCCTTACACGACTCTCTCCATCCAACCCAGGGATTTAAGCTGCAGTTCAAGAGCCTGCCAACCACATTTATAAGTTCTCTAATGCCTTAGTCCAAAAAACAAAACAATAAGTTGTCTAAATGAATGCTAAGCTTACCAAATGTCACCCAAATTCCACAGGGGAACACTGTTAGATTCCAAAGTCCTTCAAGCTTTACAGCTGAGTTTGCCCTCTTGGTTAACAGTTTGTGTCAGTTTTTAGATCAAGTACTTCTCAATCAATTTCAGCTGAGCCTGTATATCAAAAGCCTCTCTCTCTCTCTCTTCTGGAACTCAGCCAGAACCAGTATATGCAGTTCACCTAGCATTCAGTAGTTCTCCGGAGTTGCTTGCCTGTCCCAGGGTCTGTAGTAATTACCCACACACGCGCTGGTTTTTTCCTGGAGGGAGTGAGCAACCCATGGAGCTAGCATACAATCCCTGGCTCAGAGCTACAGGGTAACTTTTATAAAGTTGAAACAATTCTCTCAAAGATATTGCATGTGTCTATAGCACCTGTCACACCTGGATGGCTTATCTTCCTTCCTGTGGAGGAATACAGCTATATTGCTAAAGCACTCAGTGGTTTAACTGCATCTATACTATTGGGGTTGTACAACATTATCTGTACTGTTTTAATTATACCAATACATCTTGAATCTCAGCAATCTGAGTTGTAGTTGGATTGTTGTAAATAGGTAAGAATACAAAGAGTGATCACTCGTATGTGCTTGAATACAACAGGTAAAAAGGCTAATAGTAGGAGAACTCGATGGTTCAGGGGATTGGTAACAGGATACAGAGTGTCTTTCACTAGAAACAACTGGAAATTACTATCACCTGAGTAGTCTATATGGAATGAATGGAGAAGTTTCACTCCAATTCCCAGTAAACAGGCATCTCTAAAGCCATTACAATTAGCACCCTTGTTAGTAGCACACATAGCAAGGATGGAAATGGTCAGGGCAATTAAACTAAACGTGAACTCCCACTTTCTGTTCTGTTTAGACAACTTTGGTCCTCAGGACTGTCAATCCAGCACCCCATGAACTCTAAATTCATATTAACATTTTTACTTTGGAAAGAAAGGTAATCATTTCTATTCTATACAATTGACAAGACAACATCAGGTTCACGGCTCTTTAGATTACCTTGCAACCACTTCTTTGTAGTGGTATCTTCTAGACATTTTACCGGAATAGCCTGACTTTTGGCACACTTCAGATTTACTTTGAAGAGACCAGCCAGCACTCAAAATGTTTTGGTATTCCAGTAACTAGATCCTGTATAAAGCCTGCAGAAATTCTTTAACAGTACTCTCAGAATTCTCTGAACTTCCACCATGCAGCTGTTGAGAATTGAGAACAATTCTTAAGATCTAATTTGGCAAATACACTTGCTGCTGTCAAATAGTCAAGTACCCTGAACTCTTGCAGTTCCAACTCAATTTAATCCTGTTTCAGACAGGTCTGAAGTCTATCAGTCCTGGTATCTGTAAGGTTACCCACCTATTCAAAAAATTTTAGCTGGCCCTGCTTTGTGCCACACAAGGAAATAAGTTTATTTTAACATTGCTATCAGTTGGATGTCTCTTCCTGCTAAATGGCAATCTGGTTTCCCTAGCTTAAATATAATTGTTGCCCAAGTATTTAGTAAGAATATTTCTACCAAGAATTGCAAATCAATCTGCAGAGCTCACTCAACTCAATTATGCCACTTTGTAAGCTTTGTTTTCTCAGTCACAAAAATCATAGAAATGTAGGATTGGAAGGGACCTTGATAGGTCATCTAGACCATCCCCTGCACTGGGGCAGGACTAAGTATTATCTAAATCATCCCTGGTTTGTCTAACCTGTTCTAAAAAAATCTTTGGTGATGGAGATTCCTCAACTTCCTTAGGTAGTTTTTTTCCAATGCTTAACAACCCTACCTTACCCTTATGTTAGGAAGTTTTTCCTAATGTCTAACCTAAGTCTCCCTTGCTGCAATTTAAGCCCATTACTTCTTGTCCTATCCTGAGTGTTAAGAACACTATCACCCTCCCTGTTCAGAACAACCTTTCAGAACAACCTTAACACCCCATTCTGGCTTCCACCAGCATTTATTACAACCAGCAAGATCCCTGTATGGCAAAACTGTTGTGTTATGTATTCTAACTGTATATTGTGTTATGGTATTTTTAAAAATTGTTCACAATCACCATTTTGAATTCTGTAAAGTTGTTTGGGAGCCATGTTGGTCTCCCTTCTTGTTGGACTTTTGGTGCCCTTTTTCTGTAAGGCGGGAAAAAATTGGTCACGTGATCCGGCAATTCTGCTCGGAGACAAGAGTATATAAGCTCCTCTCATAGGCTATAGGATACTGTCCATCATGGTGGCAGCCCGTGTCTGCATCAGTCATTGTGAGCAGTCTCTAAGGGGCAACACATCAACTCACCACTACTTACCTGAGATTGAGGGATTCTGGTCCAGCAGCCGATTTGATCTGTGTTCCTCCTGTACACATCACCAGGCACGGTAGAATGTCCGGGTCGTCCACCGCACCAGAGCTGAAGCAATCAGTCGGACACAACCCTCCCTCTGTGACTGGCGTTTTGGCTGTAAAGTATAGATTTATTGACTGTTAGTCCTATGACGGGTTGGATCACAGAAATCCCCTTGGAAGCGGCCACCTGATGTGCCAAGACTACTTCTACCCTTGCTTTCCCTGCCAGCTCAGGACTCCAGCACCCTGTCTTGCTGAGCCAGAAACTCCCGTCAGCTCCAAAACAGACCCAGGGCCTGAATTACTTGCCCCAAAGCTGCAGGTTTACCTGAAAGCAGCTCACAGAAGTGTTCCTGTCTTTAACACCCAGATGCCCAACTCCCAATGGGGTCTAAATCCAAATAAATCCATTTTACCCTGTATAAAGCTTATACAGGGTAAACTCAAATTGTTCGCCCTCTATAACACTGATAGAGAAATATGCACAGTTGTTTGCTCCCCCAGGTATTATTAACTCAGAGTATGTATTAAGTAAAAAGTGATTTTATTAACTACAGAAAGTAGGATTTAAGTGGTTCCAAGTAGTAACAGACAGAACAAAGTCAGTCACCAAGCAAAACAAAATAAAATGCACAAATCTATGTCTAATCAAACTGAATACAGATAAAATCCTCACCAGTTCTAGAATGCTCCCTTTTACAGATTAATCTCCTCTTTTAGCCTGGGTCCAGCAATCACACACCCCCTGTGGTTATGGTCCTTTGTTCCAGTTTCTTTCAAGTATCCTGGGGGGTGGAGAGGCTCCCTCTTTAGCCAGCTGAAGCCCAAATGGAGGGTTCCCCCATTCTCACTCCTATGCAAAGTCCAGCTCCAGGATGGGGTTCTGGAGTCACCTGGGCAAGTCACATGTCCATGCATGACTCTCGGTCTTTACAGGCAGAAGCCATTGTCCACATGTTATCTTGTATGTCTCCAGGAAGACTTATGTGGATTGGAGCATTCCAAGATGCATTGTTCCCCAAGTGCTTCCTGATCGGGTACTTAACCTTGCGAATTCCTTCCTAAAGAAGCTGACCAAATGCCTCACAAAGCTTATTTAGAAATCAAGCAAGTGTACAGCCAATATTCTTAACCTCAAGTACAAAATGATATATGTGTACAAATAGGATGAATAGATATAGTAGCCCATAACCTTTACAGAGATGTGTTACATGGCACAAGCAGCACAAAAACCTATTCCAGTTAGCAGCAAAGAATCCTGTGGCACCTTATAGACTAACAGATGTTTTGCAGCATGAGCTTTCGTGGGTGAATACCCACTTCTTCGGATGCAAGCAGTGGAAATTTCCAGGGGCAGGTGTGTATATATAAGCAAGCAAGAAGCAAGCTAGAGATAACGAGGTTAGATCAATCAGGGAGGATGGGGCCCTGTTCCAGCAGCTGAGGTGTGAAAACCAAGGGAGGAGAAACTGGTTCTGTAATTGGCAAGCCATTCACAGTCTTTCCAGTTAGGCCATAGTCCCATAAAGCATTATGGGGTACAGCGTCACACCCTCCTCCTGAACTTACTGCCAGAGACTTGGACACTGTCCATGGCAGAGGCAGTACATCTAAAATTCCTCTTTTCTGCCTAGGGCATCTGCTACCCAGTTCTCCTTTCCTTTAATATGCATAATCTCCATGTCAAATTCCTGTAGGACCAGGCTCCAGCGTAGCAGCTTGGCGTTTGTGCCCTTAGGCCGGTGAAGCCATACCAAAGGTGAATGGTCAGTTAGAATCCTGAACCTCCTATTAAAGAGGTAAGGCCTTAGTAGTTTGACTGCCCACACAATGGCACAGCACTCCTTCTCTATGACAGAGTAATGCTGTTCAGCAAGGGACAGCTTTTTGCTTAGGAAGGCAATGGGATGCTTCTTGCTGTCTTCCCCTATCTACATCAGCACAGCACCCAACCCTGTGTCTGATGCATCAGTACACAATTCAAAGGGTTTTTCGGAGTCAGGGCTGGCCAGCACAGGCTCTGCAGACAGGAGTGCTTTTAACTTGTTGAAGCTTTTCTGGCACGCCTCTGACCAAATTATCTTATTAGGTTGATGTGATTTGGGATACAATGTCACTGAACCCCTCCACAAACCTCCTGTAATAGTTTGCCAAGCCTATGAAGGATTGGACTTGCCTTTTAGTCTGGGGTATAGGTCATTTTACGATGGCTTCCACCTTAAGAGGGTCAGGGGATATTTTACGCTGCCCTCCTCAGTGTCCCAGATAAGGGACTTTGGCTGCCCCTATCTTGCACTTGGAGGGCTTCACAGTTAGCCCAGCTTCTTTGAGCTTTGATAGCACAACTTCCAGGTGCTCCTTGTGGTCATCCCAGATGTTGCTGAATACAGCAATATCATCTCTGTATGCCCTCGCATAATTCTGCAAACCATTTAACACGGTGTTGACCAGTCTCTGGAAGGTTGCACCAGCATTTACCAGACCAAAAGGTAACACTGTAAATTTATAGAGCCCTATGTCAGTGATAAAAGCTGATTTTTGTTGTGCCTCACCCTCCAAAAGGGATCTGCCCGTAACCTTTGGTCAGATCAAAGGTACTTGGCTTGGCTCAGCATATCCAGCATATCATCAATTCTTGGCATGGAGTATGCATCTGTTATAGTGACAGCATTGAGTCTCCTATAGTCCACACAAAATTTAACTGTGCCATCCCTTTTGGGGACCAAGACCACAGAGGAAGCCCATGCACTGTCAGATTCCGTAATCACCCCCAAGTCCTATATGCTTTGTATCTCAGCCTGAATTTTCTCCTTCACCTTGCCGGTGGCCCTGTAAGGCCAAGAAGGAGGAGGCTGAGCCCCTTTCATGAGGATTCTATGGGACAGCAAGCATGGCCTCCCTGGTTTGTTGGAAAATACCTTGCTGTATTTCTGCAGCACTGAAAACACTTCCTTCCTTTCAACTGGTGTCAGCTCACTACAGATTTCCATACTTTCCAGGGTTGACCCATCTTGGCATTCAGCCATCAGATCAGTGAGTGGGTGTGCCTCAGTTTCCCCTTTGGCTCAACAGATCATGTTTACTCCGGCCACTCTACTGTGATAAGCCTTGAGTCTGTTTACATGTACCAGTTGGGGCACAGCATCATCCAGGGGCTTTTTAACTTTATAAGTGTCCTCACTCGCCACTTCCACCACTTCAAAGGGCTCCTCCCAGGAGTTTTGCATGTTGAACTTTTTGGCAGGGCTGAGTACCATGACCAAACCCCTATGTCAAAAGTGTGTGTAGAAGTATTTTTACCATACCACGCCTTTTGCTTGGCCTGACTGCTCTGGAGGTTGTTTTGGACAATTTCTATCAAGTCTTTCAGCTCCCTCCTGAACCTCTGGATGTACTCAGTCATGGGTTCCTCCCTTACCATGTTGCACCCTTCCCAGGTATCCCTGATGAGATCGAAGGGTTCCCTCACTTTTCTCCCATACAGAAGGTCAAATGGAGAAAAGCCAATGGACTCTCGGGCTAACTCCCTGTAGGCATATAGCAGGAATGGCAATAGCTCGTCCCAACTCTGGCCCCTTTTCTTGACATACATCCCCAGCATTGATTTTAGGGTCCCATTGAACCTTTCCACTGCCCGGGGCAGTCTTAAGCTGTTTCACTCCACACACCATAGCTCATTGAACAACTGTGACATAAAATTTGCCCCCCCATCAGACAAAATCTCCTTAGGGAAGCCCACTCTGCTGAATATGGTGAGCAGGGCTCTTGCCACTGTTTCAGCTTCTATGTTAGACAGCACGATTACCTCAGGATACCGAGTGGCAAAGTCTACCACCACTAAGATATATTTGTTCCCCCTCCGCGTGGGGCATGGCATAGGGCCCACTATGTCCATTGCCACTCTTTGGAATGCCTCCTGGATGACTGGCAGAAGATGCAGCAGAGCCTTCTGGGACCCCCACCCCCCAATGTCTTCCTCTCCTGAGATACTGCACAAGTCCTACAATAATCCCTCTCATCCAGGGGTGGCTGTAGATATTTCGCCACCCCAAGCACGGTGGCATGCTGCGGGGGGCGCTCTGCCGGTCACCGGTCCCACGGCTCCGGTGGACCTCCCGCAGGCGTTCCACCGAAGCCGCGGGACCAGCGGACCCTCCGCAGGCACGCCTGCGGGAGGTCCACCGGAGCCCTGCCTGCTGCCCTCCCGGCGACCAGCAGAGCGCCCACCACGGCATGCCGCCCCAAGCACGCGCTTGGCGTGCTGTGGCCTGGAGCCGCTCTTGCTCACATCGTTCTGTATCCCTGGCCAGTAGAAATTCCTCCTCAGCCTGTCATATGTCCTCTGTACCCCCAAGTGACCAGCAAAGGGACTGTCATATGCTTCCAGCACTAATTCCTCCCGGTGTTGGCTAGGTACAACCAACTGCTTATAGGGTTGACTAGGACCCTGGTTTTTCCCTACAGGGGCCTGCCTATAGTTTCCCATCCTCTTCAAAAAACTTCTCCCCCTATCCCTTCCTGGAGTTCCCTCAGAGATACACTTTCGTATACTCTCAAGGGAGGGGTCCGCCCTTTGTTTAGCTGCAAATTCCTGACAGACAACCCTTGAGACAGCATCCCCATCCCAGGGCACTGACTGCATCTCCTCTGCCCCTGGCTCTGGGAGCCTATTGTCTTCTGCAGGGCAGAGGCTTGGTTCTGCCTCTCCCCTACTTGGAAGCACCCTGCCTCTCTGCACTGTAGTGTCAATGGGACCCTCCCTCATCTCCCCTGTGGGTTCCAAGGTCCCCACCCCATTTTTGGGGACTCCCTCTGAGTCACCCACCCCTGTGTTTCCTGGGGCAGGATGTGTTAGTTGTTCAGGTGCATCAGACCTACAGTCATCAGTTGGAACAGCCTCCCCGTCTAGGAGCCCCTCACAGCTTTTCTTCATGCTGCGAGTTACCACACTAACAGCCCTAATTTTGCAGAAAAAATCATGTCCCAGCAACATGTCCACAGGGATATCTTCGAGCATTCCCACCAGTAAATCACTATCCATACCTTCCCACTCCTCATGAACCTTAGACGGGGCACAGGGAACCTCTGTGACCCCACCTCCTTAATGTGGGTTGTCTACCCCATCAGAACACTAGCATCTGGAACCACACTTGGTCCAACCAGAGAGAACAGAGCCACTGTATCCCTCCACCCCAGACACTCCATACCATCAGTCTTGATAATCTTGATGTATTCCCTGTCCACTTCACTACGCCCCATGTCCACCAAGCTGGTGTGATAAGAGGCAGGAGTGCTCTGGGGCCTCAGAGTTGAGGGCAACTGAGCTAACCTGGGACAAGAGAGGTTTACTCTCCATTAATTTGGGACAGCTGCTTCTCAGGTGCCCTGGGGAATTGCAGTGAAAGCACCTTCTGGGATCCCCTCCTTGTACAGGAAATTTGGGACGAGTAACAGGGAAATGGGGAGGTGACCATCCAGCCTCCTCCTTCCCAGGTGTAAAGCAGTAATTCTGTTTCCCCCCAACCCTGTACCCCTCTGCCAATGGTTTATGTTTGACTGCAGCTTGTGCTTGCTCATAAGAGTCTGCATACCCAGCTAATTCACTCACTGCATTTACCTTTTTGTCCCACAAATACTGTTTTACATCATCACTACACATATTCAGGAATTGTTCTTGAGTAACCAGATCCCTCATCCCTTCAAAGCTTGTAATACCTTTCCCCTGCACCCACTTATCTACCAAATCTCTCATTTCATTGGCATACGCCACATTACTCAATCCAGATCCCCTCTTAAGACTCCTGAATGTAACCCTGTAGGTTTCAGGTGTAACCTGAAACGGTTTCAAAAACAGATCCTTAAATTTACCATAGTTTGAAGCGACATCAATAGGCATCTTACTGAATATGTCCAGAGCTCTTCCAGTCAATTTTGCTATCAATGTGGTCATCTTTTGATCTTCAGGGATGGCATTGACGGTGCAGTCTCTCAAAGGTGATGAAATATTTGGCAATATCGCTGGATTCCTCATACTGTGGACACAGTTGCTCCCATTTACAGATTTTTGGGGAAGTGGAGCCAGCAGGTGGAGGGTTTGGTCTCTTTGACTCCATTACAGCCAGTTCATGCTTCTGGGCTTCCCTAGCTCTGTTGTGGGCGGCCTCTTCCCTGGCTTTTTCTGCCTCCACCCTTGCTATCTCTGCCTCCATAGCTCTCTTGTGGGCAGCTGCTTCTGCCTCCACCCTGGCTTCTTCTGCCTCCAAGCTCTCTTGTGGGCAGCCTCCTCCCTCTCTCAGTCTTTTATGTTCATTTTCTCTCTCTTTTGCTTCCTGTCTAGCCAGCTCTAGTTTGTTAGCAGGAAAATGACTACCAGTGAAGTAGCTTTCTTCTGCTGGGCCACATCCCCTGCAGTTCACTGAAACTGGGATGCACTCAGCTCAGGGGATTCTTAGTTAACAGAGACTTTCACAGTGCCAAGTGTTCAGCCTTTCTGGGCAATTTGCACCCTCTACAGAGCTTCCTTCTTCCTTGTTTTGCTTCCTTTTCTGCCCCTACTTCCCTTACCCGAAATAAGCAAACAGAAAACAAACCAGTAACCATTTTGTCTGTTCTCCACCCACCACACTTAAAACTCACTTAAAATCACTAACAGTATCTCAACGCAATCACCTGTGTACAGATCCTGCTTGACTACACCACTGACAGGTTAGATCACAGAAACCCCCTTTGAAAAGGAGCTGCCACCCGATGTGCCCAGACTACCTCTGTCTGTAACTGGTGAGGATCTTATCTGTATTCAGTTTGATTAAACATAGATTTGCGCATTTTATTTTGCATGACGACTTACTTTGTTCTGTCTATTACTACTTGTTAATGTGCCCAGACTACCTCTGTCTGTAACTGGTGAGGATCTTATCTGTATTCAGTTTGATTAAACATAGATTTGCGCATTTTATTTTGCATGACGACTTACTTTGTTCTGTCTATTACTACTTGTTAACTACAGAAAGTAGGATTTCAGTGGTTCCAACATCACTTTTTCCTTATTAATTAGCTCAGAGTATGTATTAATACCTGGGGGAGGCAAACAGCTGTGTAAATCAGTGTTAGAGGATGAACAATTTATGAGTTGACCCTGTATAAGTTTTATACAGGGTAAAATGGATTTATTTGGATTTAGACCCCATTGGGAGTTGGGCATCTGGGTGTTAAAGACAGGAACACTTCTGTGAGCTGCTTTCAGGTAAACCTGCAGCTTTGGGGCAAGTAATTCAGACCCTGGGTCTGTGATGGAGCAGACGGGAGCATCTGGCTCAGCAAGACAGGGTGCTGGAGTCCTGAGCTGGCAGGGAAAGCAAGGGTAGAAGTAGTCTTGGCACATCAGGTGGCAGCTCTCAAGAGGGTTTCTGTGATCCAACCCATCACAAGTCCATAATATCTGTAAGGGCTAGAGGGACAGGGCTTCATGCCCTTGATTACAAACCACTGTGTTCTTGTCATTCACCTTTAATCTTGTCCTTCAGTTTCACTGAGACCATATCTGACAGACCCTAAATACAGGATAATCTGAACTTCCATCATTAGCAGGGGTCCTTTAATACTTACCTTTAATTCCCTTTTCCCCCCCAACAATCCCCAACACACTCCCAGCCCCAATTTTTTTCCCAAACCATGTGCCCTACAGCTCTGAGGCCTCTCCTGGACAGCAGAGAGAAATAATAATAAGATTGTTTGTTCCTGTAAAGAAACAAAACCCACCAGTTTCTCACTAACTGGAGTTAATACTCCAAGTTAAAGACAACACTAGATTATTAATTATTATTATACTATGAACCTAACAATTTTATTAACAAAAGAGCATGAATTAAATGAGTGAACTGAATGAGCTCAAGGAAATAAAGGTAGACAGGATAACAAAACACACTTTCTAATGGCTAAGATTTAACAAACTACTGTCTCATTTCAATGTAAAAAAAATCCTTACCACGTGTTGTCAACAAAGTGACTCAAAATGGCTGACCACACCTTTGGCCAGGATCTCTTCACAGATAAAGAAAGGCTGGCTTCCCTTGTCTTCCCTAGTGAAAAATCTTAGGGGCTAGCCTCCCCTTATGCTATAGTCCAGTTCCCAGGGACTCCCACCCCATCCTTGGGATGAAGGACCCATCTCAGCTTCTGAAAGCTCTCCCTTCCTGCATCTGTCCAGTGATGGATGCCTAAAATGGCTCTCTGTCTTTGATTATTTCTCCCAAAGTTCAATTACCTTGATTCAGCAGGCAGGAAGCCCTTCTGTGTCCTCAGTTGGCCTTAGACTGCGCACACAGAAAACATGCCTTAGACTGAGTTCCTTGTGTCTCACTAAATTAAGAATTATAATTTCAATTTATGTCCATACCTTTGCATCAGCTGCTTTCACCTACATTATATAATTATATTAATCATTAGTTATGAGCTTTCTAGGACATATTACATTACAGCTTTTAGATACAGATTATAAACAATAGTGAATTGGGGAAGTATTACCACATTAGTAGCAAAATTGACTGGAAGAGGTCTGGACATATTCAATAAGATGCCTATTGATGCTTCTATGGTAAATATAAGGATTTGGTTTTTAAAACAATTTCAAATTACCCTTGAAACTTAAGAGTAAAATTTAGAGCCCTTAAGAGAGGGGCTGGACTAAGTAATGTGGCTTATGTAAACCAGATAAAGGATCTGTTAAATAAATGGGTCAAAGGAAGGGATGTACTTAGCTTTGAAGGAATGTGTGATTTGGTTGTACAGGAGCAGTTCCTGACTATGACCAGTGATAATGTAAAACAGTGGTTATGGGATAAGAAAATGGACTCAGCAGAAAGTCTTCCTTCTTATGCTGATCAATATGAGCAGTCCCAGACTGCCAGATAGGCGGGGAAAATTGGAACAAAATGGGTGGAGGTGGCAGAGAGAAACAAACCTGGTCGCAGTTTGGGTGGATACCAGAAGGAACACCCCAAGAGCACATCATGCCACCGAGGGCAGCCCAAGGCTCCACCTACATCCCCCCAAAAACCCCAGACATCTTACCATCCCACCACACAATTCTTCAGCAACCCACCTCGCCCTACTGACCAGTCAGCTGGGCAGTGTTTTAAATGTAACAAACTGGGGCATGTAAAGGCCAACTGTCCCAAGAACCCCAGTAGAGTACAGTTCATTGCACTGGGGTCCCACCAAAGGTCCTCAGGCCCATATGCCTCCCAAATACCCTCAGAGCACATGAAAACTATGAATGTGGGTGGGAAGAAGGTTACAGCGTGGAGGGACACTGGAGTGCAAGTGTCGGCTATCATCAATCCTTAGTGGACCCCAACTTAATCAACCCAGAAGTCCAAGTAACGATTCAATCCTTCAAGTCAACCTCTTTTGACTTGCCTACAGCCAAGTTACCTGTCCAGTACAAGGGCTGGTTAGGAATGTGAACTTTCGCAGTCTATGATGATTATCCCATTCCCATGCTGCTGGGGGAAGACTTGGCCAACCATGTAAAGCTAGCCAAGAGGGCGGAAATGGTCACCTGCAGCCAGGCTAAGCATGTCTTCACACCTAGCTCTATTCCTGGGCCTCGTCTGTGTTACCAGGGACCCACATGGAGATGATAGAACCAAACCCCATGCCAATGTCTGCAACAGCAGTAGTGGGTCCAGGCGCAGAAACCCAGACAGACCCAGTCCCAGAACCGCAACTGGCGGAGCAACCAGCACCAGAACCATTGCCAGCACTGAATCTAGCACTGGCAACCCCATCTACAGCTCCAATGCCAGAGGGCACCACTGAGCCTGCACTGGCAGCAGCAAATAAACCTTCGCAAGAGGCTCAGCCGGAGCCTGAAATACAACATAGTGTACCAGCAGAGAACAGTTAACAGTCAACAGAAACAGCTCCATCACCTACATCGCTTCCAGAGGGACCAAGCCCAAGTAAGTCTACAATCCAGCGAGGAACTGATGTCTCCAGCGTCAAGGGAACAGTTCCAGGCCAAACAGGAAGCAGATGAAAGCCTCCAGGGAGCTTGGACAGCGGCACACAGCAACCCACCGCCTCTCAGCTCTTCTAATCCATCCCGGTTTGTTGTAGAAAGACTTTTATAGAAGGAAACTCTTTCTGGTGGGCACCAGAAGGACTGGCGGGCACCAGGACTGGCATCCTCAAAGACAGTTGGTAGTTTCAACTAAGTACCGGGTAAAGCTCTTCAGCTTAGCCCATGATCATCCTAGTGGCCATGCTGGGGTGAACAGGACCAAACACCATTTGGGGAAGTCCTTCCACTGGGAGGAAATAGGTAGAAATGTCCTTGCCCATGTCCGGTCTTGTGAGGTATGCCAAAAAGTGGGAAAACCCCAAGACCAGTTCAAGGCCCCTCTCCAGCCACTCTCCATAATTGAGGTTCCATTTCAGCAAGTAGCTGTGGATATTCTAGGTCCTTTTCCAAAAAAGGAACAAAAACAAAAACCAACACCCAGAGGAAAGCAGTACATACTGACTTTCATGGATTTTGCCACTCAATAGCCAGAAGCAGTAGCTCTCAGCAACACCAGAACTAAAAGTTTGTGTCAGTCACTAACAAACATTTTTGCAGGGAACTCATTTCCTGGCAGGGACCATGAAAAGCCTTTGGGAAACTCATGGAGTGAACCACTTGGTTGCCACCCCTTACCACCATCAAATGGCCTGGTGGAGAAGTTTAATGGTTCTTTGGGGGCCATGATATGTAAATTCGTAAATAAGCACTCCAATGATTGGCACTTAGTGTTGCAGCTGTTACTCTTGGCTGTACCACATCCCAGTTTAGGGTTTTCACCATTTGAACTTGTGTATGGCCACGAGGTTAAGGGGCCATTACAGTTGGTGAAGCAGCAGTAGAAGGGGTTTATGCCTCCTCCAGAAACTAACATTCTAGACTTTGTAAGCAACCTACAAAACACTCTCCAAAACTCTTTAGCCCTTGCTAGAAAAAACTTAAGATGCTCAGGAAGAGCAAAAAGAGTTTCTTCAAAAGTAGGGGACCAAGTTATGGTCTTGAAGGCGCTCCAGGCCCATGAAGATGGAAGAATCATGGGAAGGGCCATTCATGGTTGAAAAGTGCCTGGGAGCTGTTAACTATCTCATAGCATCCCCCACCTCAAACCTAAAGCCTAAGGTTTAAATATACACCATGTTAATTCTCTAAAGCCCCTTTTATTCCAGAGAATTAAAGGTTTTTCAGTTTACAGCCCAGGGAGGAGATGATGCTGAGTGGCCTGAAGGTGTCTACTGTTGTCAGTAGCTACCAGTGTGATACTCTGCTCTTGTTCAATAACAGTCAGCTGTGTGCATGTTCCCTCTGTGTGCTGCCCCGGCTCTACGCAGATAGCTGACACAACAAACCCCGAGGGAACCCCCAAAGACCAGACTCTAGAAAGGTACGAAGGAACCCGAGCCAGGTTTATTATCAAACGAAGCACAGTAATAATTTCCGATTGACTCTACAGGACATACTATGAATATGTGCCCCCTGGCAATGGACACAGCTCAGCCAGTGGTGGGACACAACACTGCCCCCTAGGCTAGGCAAAGCTGCGCACTCTGGGACCTACTTTTATAAAGTTACAGGACAGATTACTCACCCCTACTGATGTACTGAAGTACAGCCCCATGACTCATTAGGGTGCTGTCTCCTCCTTTGATCATGTTGTTTCAAACAGATAGATCTATCCATCATGCTGTCCTTTTGACCCTGTCTTTAAGATGCACCTGCCTGTTCCTTGTTATGTCTGTGGAGTGTCCTGATGTCACCTTAGCACAAGTTCCTCTTATTAGCACTTATATGTGAATGCACTTGCTTCTAACAACCCTCCTCTTGTCAATTTCTGTGAGCAGGGCCTGCCTCTGGCTCACAGCCCAGCTTTTGCTTAGCAATGCCTGGAAGTACTTTGGTTCAGGCTTCAAACTGGGTCTCTGAGGCAAGGGTTTATGTTTCAGGGCCTCATCTTACTAGATCTACTATGAAGAAAAAAAAGTGATGGAGGTGTGGAAAAGGTGATCCTCTCCATGACCCTTGGGTGTATGCAGCGACAGCAGATCAAGGAGCTGTGCACTAGCTTCACACCAGTGTTCTCAGCCACCCCAGGACGGACCGAATGGGCATACCACTCCATTAACACAGGCAATGCTCGCCCAATTAGAGCCCAGCCTTACCAGGTGTCTCCTCAAGCCAAAACTGCTATAGAACGGAAAATCCAGGACATGCTATAGATAGGTGTAATCCGCCCCCCTAACTGTTCATGGGCATTTCCAATGGTTCTCGTTCCCAAGCCAGATGGGAAGATACGCTTTTGCGTGAACTACCATAAGCTAAATGCTGTAACTCGCCCAGAAAACTATCCAATGCCATGCACAGATGAGCTATTGGAGAAACTGGGATGTGCCCAGTTCATCTCTACCTTAGACTTAACCAAGGGGTACTGGCAAGTACCACTGAATGAATCCGCCAAGGAAAGGTCAACCTTCACCACCCATGTAGGGCTGTATGAATTTAATGTACTCCCTTTCGGGCTGCGAAATGCACCTGCCACTTTCCAAAAACTTGTAAATAGTCTCCTAGCAGGATTGGGAGAATCGGCAGTGGCCTACCTTGATGATGTGACCATCTTTTCTAATTCATGGGCAGAACACCTGAAGCATCTGCAAAAGTCTTTGAGCACATAAGGGAGGTAGGATTAACTTAAGGCTCAAAAGTGTCAAATAGGCCTAAACAGAGTGACTTACCTTGGACACCAGGTGGGTCAAGGAACTATCAACCCCCTACAGGTCAAAGTAAATGCTATCCAAAAGTGGCCTGTCCCAAAGTCAAAGAAACAGGTCCAAGCCTTTTTAGGCTTGGCCAGATATTACAGGCGATTTGTACTGCACTACAGTCAAATTGCCACCCCACTGACAGACCTAACCAGAAAGAGCCAGCCAAATGCAGTTCAGTGGATGAAAAAGTGTTAGAAGGCCTTTAACCAGCTTAAAGCGACACTCATGTCTGACCCTGAACTAAGGGCCCCAGACTTTAACAAACCTTTCCTAGTAACCAATAATGCATCCAACTGTGGTATGGGAGCAGTTTTAATGCAGAAAGGACCGGGTCAAGAATTCCATGTTTCTCAGCAAAAAACTGTCTAAGAGGGAAAGCCACTGGTCAATCAGCAAAAAGAAATGTTACACCATTGTATATGTGCTGAAAAAGCTACGCCCCTATGTTTGGGAACGGCGTTTCCACCTGCAAACCGACCATGCTGCGCTGAAGTGGCTTCATACTGTCAAGGACAATAACAAAAAACTTCTTCGATGGAGTTTAGCACTCCAAAATTTTGATTTTGAAATACAACACATTTCAGGAGCTTCTAACAAAGAGGCTGATGCACTCTCCCATGAAAGTTTCCCACAATCAACTGGTTAAAATCATCCTCGAAATGTGGAAAATATTGTTAGTTTTTATATAATCAGTAGCATATCTCAAGGTGCATGTGTCTTATTAATTCTATTTTATCCTAAAGCTCCAAGAAGAAATCACAGCCAGTGTGGAGCAGGCTGTCCAGCAGAGTCTGTGATTTGGGGAGGAGGAGGAGGGAGGGGTTGCATAAACAGACAGCTAAGGGTAGCATAAAATCCCTCCGTACCCTGTAAAGGGTTAATTCCCCCTTTACCTGTAAAGGGTTAAGAAGCTTAGATAACTTGGTTGGCACCTGACCAAAAGGACCAATAAGGGGAGAAGATTCTTTCAAATCTTTTACAGAGGTATTTAATTTTCATTTTTTTTTAAATCAACTTCTTTGAAAAACCTCGTTGTTTTTCAGAGCCCTGAAGACCCAGGGAGGTTGATCTGTGCTCACTTTGTAACCAGGAAAGGGGGTGTAGCGGCTTGGGGTGATATTTTGGGGAGGTAGGGCTCCAAGTGGCCCTCCCTGAATGCTTGTTTAAATTACTTGGTGGTGGCAGCGATACCAAGGGCAAGGAAGGAATTTGTGCCTGGGGGGAGTTTTTAACCTAAGCTGGTAGAAATAAGCTTTGGGGGGGGGGGGTGTCTTTCATGCAGGTCCCCACATCTGTACCCTAAAGTTTAAAGTGGGGAGGGAACCCTGACAACCTGCTTTCTCCTAACTGTGATCAATTAAGAGGTAGATTCCATACCAGCTCACATCTTTAGCATGTGAAACAACAGCAGTAAGTGGCATACCTGATAAGGGTAATAGGTATAAGAGTCCAGTATCTTATACCACATATGGTGTAAGTGTCTAGTATCGCTGCATGAAACCAAATACTATTACTGCTGTATATTCATTTTTTTTATTTTTTCCATCCATTTTTGATTCTAGACAGACTCTTGCACAGGGGGCTCATATCCATCGGCTCGCTCTACTTTAGCGCCTGTTTCATCCCCCGAAGGTTTTCCAGTGCCACCACCTTCACCATGCAGTTCCATCAGCTTGCCCACTAAAAAAAACAAAAAACCACACAATATTGCAATTGTTAAGGATTGAGTATTCTTTGTATTAAATTCCCTGTCATCTATACACTGCAAGATAAGTTAAATGTCTGAATCATTTAAATAGGCCTTTTCTATACCTCAAACTTGTACCACAGCTAAATCAGTAAGACATGCCCATTTAAGAGTGCCCACACAAGGAGGCTGCACTGATTTAGTTAACTTTTGTATTTAGAGAAAGACATGAGAGCAAATAGTGAAGTGTATGAGAGTTTTGTGTAATTGAATAAATTAAGTCTTTCAAATATGCCATTAGTAACTCAGTCCTGCATTACATGGGAATGTCAGAAAGTGGGAAAGAGTATAATCATTCGGTGTCATATGGGACCGAAACATGTTGTCATCATTCATTCCCAAACCAAAACCGTCAAACATTTAGTTGGTTCTTTCCAGCATTTTTATTTGGGTTCTTCAAGCAAGAACAAGAATATTTCAAAATGAAATACCATTTACAGGAATTCAGATTTGCTTCCACATTTAAGCAGAAATCAACTTACATTCAAACTTGGGCTTCTTAAGCATCTTCACTTTGCGGACATACACATCATGAAGAGGGTAGATGGATTGACAGGCTTTTTCTATGTCTTTGCCAATGCTGTCTGGGATCCTGAAAATAATCCAAGTGTTTCAGTATTTATATATAGAGTTCAAATTATTCAGTATTTAATATTCTCAACAGCAGTCCATCCCACCTTCCCTCCCGTGAGTTAAGAACTGGAGTCCTTATAAACATAGACATTGCTGAAGTCTGCAGAAAGATTTGTGTGTCATGCAGTCTCTTCCCAAACTCTGTTTTTTAGATTTACATAATCAGAACAGTTTGGTGGATGTCAGATGTGGTGCAGGTGGTAAGAGAGTATGGGGGAGTGGGGCGGGGGGAAACAGTATCTTAAGCTTTCCATAATTTTGTTAAATATTTGGTTCCCCAACAAAAGTAGTTGTTGAACCCTCAACCAGGAATGAAAATGACTAAGGCTCCTGTTAAATTGTTTTACAAGATGGTAAGTTATTTAATTAGCAAATATTAATTAAATTAGTACGTCCAGATACTCTAGCAATCAGTTTCTTCACCTTACTGCTCACAGAGGTGCTTAAAAAAAAAGCTAACCACAATAGTACTGTCCCCACAGAAATTTAAACTAGGTTTAATAGTAATTCATGTATTAACCTATCTGACTGTGTAAACCAACACTTAAACTCAATTAAACCAGAGTAGAATGGCAACTGTTTCCCAAGTTAAAGCTTGATTAATGACAACCGAGACGTACAGCTTATTGACAACTTCTTTCAGGTCATTAGTCTGCACCTCCCGTGTCATGATTTCCATCATCTTCTTGCGAATTTGGCGGACCTGCTGATGCTGGGCATATGAGGTCTTGCGAATCTGGTTATTACGCTTCTTGGTAAAACCCACGCAAAAGAGGCGCAGTAGATAGCCATCGGTAGTTTTGACATCAACATGGGCTTCAATCATGGTCTAGAAAAGAAGTTATAGAATACATTTGTCCCTTCTATCATCACAGAAAGACAACACAACGCAAGTCACAGCTTCTAAGCATTTCCAGTCAGACCTTCCTAAACAATACTCTAGTGTTGCTGTCACTTGACCCCAACATTAAGGTCCGAATAGTTAGCCCCTAAATTATTATAAATTCTACCTAATATTAAACTGCTATTGACACTTCCAATTCCTAAACAGGGTTTGGAAGAGTACTAACTGATGACACCAGCAGCACTTCTTACATCTGGCACCCTAATAATGAGCAGATTGAGTGAAGGAGAGATAATTCAGTAACACTAGTACTAACAGGGAGCACAAAGGTGTTGATTCTTGTAATGCACCTCCTCCATCCCAGGTTGGGATTTTATATGCCATCCTTGCTATTAGTGGGAAGTCTCTCCTTGCCAAGTAACTTTCCCTTCCAACCCCCCTCTTCTTGTGTTGGCACTTCTACTGAACATCCCAAACTCCCTGCCTCATAAGCAGGAGCAACTTGGAGCCAGTAAAATCATAGCTTGCTTGTAGTCAACATCCATTATTTAGTTTTACAAGCACACGAACATCCACCGATTAGAATAAAGACATTCTGTGGTTTCTTAAATTTGGGATAAGGATGATGTCTACATCCTATATATTGAAAGTTTGTATTTAAGTGTAACCTGAAAGTAGTAACTATGATACATGCAGCAAGGTGTTCTGTTCTCTTAAGGTGCCCTCCCAAACCCTGCCCTTCTCACTATAATAGAGGTCTCAGTGATTTGCTTCAAATAACCACGTTGTAGCTGCCTCAGTGGGGCCAATGACTAACTACAACAAATGTAAATAAGGCCTCAGAAACAGGTTTTGCCTTTTTTTTTTTTTTAAGCGAAGCTTGAAGTCCATGTGCTAGAAGTACTGTGTATAATTTCTGCAACTGTGTGGCTTTGCAGGCAACAGCAATTGCTGCAGATGCTGGTCTTTAAAAATATGACCTGTAAGCTTTATCTTATTGGTTAAAAAAAAAAAAAACACCAAACACCAACCAATAAACAAATATAATATTGGTTGGCCTGAACAAGGAAAAGATCAGCCTGCAAGCAGTATCAAAGATCAAGTTATTTCATCTCAATTTTTAGAGGCAGTTTACTATCAAGGTAGTATTTTTGCAGCTTCACAGATACATATCATTACCACTTACCTGCCATTTTTTGACCATGGAGCACATCTTGTCACGGGTGAGGTCCATTCCATGGAAATTGGTCAGACAGTTTTTGCCCTGAACATCCTCTGTAATCAGCTTGAATTTACGGAAGGCGACTTCATCATTCTGCAGATCAGCAAGACTCACTTCAAACACACGGCCCTTAAGTCCATCAGAAGCAATTTCTATATGCATATGAAATAATATTTTTTGTTAGAAATTAGGACTAGCTGAGTCAGATTCTGAACCCTCATTTGATATTTATTTATAATATTAGAGTCCACATTAGACTTAGACTTGAACACAAATTCACTTAAGTTTGGATCTACAAAAATTTAGTCGGTTACTTTATTACAAAAAAACTTCTCTGCAACAGTTTAAGTTAGTCAATGAACTAGTCAGGCATCAGTACAAAGCGGTGAAAGACATCATGCTGTGCCCCATATTTAAAATTCGAAAAATAAATTCTATGTTCAGGCCTGAATATTCAGTCTCAATTCAGCCAAACATTTAAAAAAAGGCATTTAAGTTGTTGGTGCGCTCAGTGTTGCAATACCTTTGGAAATGGAGGTCAACGTTTTGGGGACAGTATACGTATAAAAATGTAAGAACTAGGTGTACTTTTTTTAAACACATAAAAAAACATATGCATGTGCAAAATAAGAGCTAAAGATATAAATGATTAAGAACTGAAATTAGGGAGCAGCGCACATGACAAGTCTAATTTTGTCACTTAACAACTATTCCTCTGCCACTGCAGGACTGTCCTTGCAGTAGGTTCTCTATGTCCACAGTTATCATGGGTCATTACTAGATTTCACTTTTATGAATCGTAATCAGACCAAAGTTTCCCTTTCCTTAATTTTATTCCATCGCTCATAATTATACCCATGCACCATGCTAAATAATTTGTGTCCTTCTTTGATATTTAAACCCTGAAACACATGTAAAGATAACTCCCTCCTAATCATGCTGGCCAAGCTGCACACCTATGTTTACGTAATTGTTGTGCTTATCCAGATTCCATTGTTGATCTCTGAATAGTGGAGACTGAGGTTCCCTTACGTCAGGGGTTCTCAAACTGGGGGTTGAGACCCCTCAGGGGGTCACCTGGAGTCATGAGCAGTCAGCTTCCACCCCAAACCCCACTTTGCCTCCAGCATTTATAAATGGTATTAAATATATTAAAAAGTGTTTTTAATTTATATGGGGGAGGGGTCACACTCAGAAGCATGCTATTTGAAAGGGGTCACCAACAGAAAAGTCTGAGAACCACTGCCGTACTTGAATATAGTATTCCAAGTGTGGTCTCAGCATTCCAAGTGTGGTCACACCTGATCATGTGAAAGATAACCACCTCCCTCTACTCCAGTGGTTCTTAAACTTTTGTACTAGTGATCCCTTTCACCTAGCAAGCCTCTGTGTGACCCCCCTTTTAAATTAAAAACATTTCTTTACATATTTAATACCCTTATAAATTCTGGAAGGAAAGTGGGGCTGACAGCTTGTGACCCTCCATGTAATAACCTCGTGACCCCTTAAGGGGTCCACCCCTAGTTTGAAAACCCCGGCTCTACTCAGTGATGCCTCTGCACATACAGTGCCCAAAAAATTAGCGGTTTTGCTACCCTATTACAATGAAACCCCACATATAAAGATCTGCCCATTATGTCCTTCCCAAGATCTTTCTGCATCACTGCTTTCCAGATCTTCCTCTCCTATAAAATATATCATTTTTTGTCATTTCCCCCAGATGCTTTTAAATACATTTAAGTAATTTCCACCCCAGAATTCTAATCTTTATTGGGTCTTCCTTTGCATTTCAGTCCCACAGATTATCCAATAGCTTTCGATAGAAATCAGTTAGTTCATCTTGCATGGACAAGAACCAAACCACATTCTGTATGCAAAACTTGATTCTTTGTCTAGTGAAGACAAAAACCTTAGTGCTACCCAACAAACAGTGAGGTCAAAACACATTTTTTAAGTCTAGTTATCCTATAATACTGCAAATCACGTTCATTTAAGTAGGAACTGCTTACAACTGATACTGCATTGCACGGTCTTAAAAGACAGGACATAACATATCAAGTGTTACCTCAACACTTTAGATACTCACTGGTTCCTTGGGTCCTGGTGACGAGTGTCTTCCCAATGTTTCGGATATTAAACATTGCAGGTGCCTTGACATCGTACCAATCCTTCTTCGAGAAGGGATCGACCCTTAGTTTAAAAAAATAATAATAATATTTCCACTCATTCTTCAGATTAAATCTGGCCTAAAATTTGGTCTACTTCCTCCATATTTATTATGTACAACAGAACTGTGGTAGAGTTACAACATACTTAAAATACCATAGGCTGCCTCAATTTATGCATTTCCAAATTAATGCAAACGTGTTTTATTATCAGCATAAGTTCACAAATACCAATAAGTGACAGACACTGGACCAACAGATAAGTAACCGACCCATCCCAATGCGGGGCTCAGTGTTAGCCCTCTAGGCCCTGCACGTTCACGGACAGAGTCAGAGACCAGGACCCAGCGCACAGTATCTAGCAGTGCGGCTCTGTCCCGGCTGCACTGGGATCGCGCCGGAGCTGGGGGTAAAGCGGCAGCCGAGCTGCAGGGGCAACTAAAGACAGCTCCGCACAGCACGTGGGGCAGAGGCAGTCCGGCCCCGAACTCCCGTCTTCCCCCGAGAGCCGCAGCCTGGTGCTGGGGGACCCTGTGCGGCCAGGCCCTGGCCCCCCACCTCGGGCAGGGGGATTCACAGCAGAGCCAGCCCCGCCCCTCCCGTGCAGCGGGGACCCGCGCGCTCTACAGCCCCCGCCCAACCCCGGGTCTAGCCGCCGCCATGTCAACACCGCCACCGCCGCTCCTTGCGCCGGCCGCCCCAATCCGCCCGGCATCCGACGCATCCTGCCGGGCCGCTGCCCAGCAGGCCCCCCGGCGAGGCCCCCGGCACCCCTCGCCCCCGCCCGGCCTCACTTACACTTTTTTCTTTGCGCCTTTCTTGCCGCCCTTGGTGAGGCGCTTGTTCTTGCCAACCGCCATGGTACCGCCCTAGAGCCAAAGAGGCCGAAACCCGCCAGCAACGCGAGATTATACGAGAACTCCCGCGAGAACTCAGCCTACCGAACTCTCGCGAGAAACCAGAGCGGAAGGGGCGGGGACAACGGGGGGGTGGAGATCAGCTTTCTCAAGTTCCTGGACTGAACCAAATAGCGCGGCCGCGGGGGAGGCCAAGGCGAGGAACAGAATGGGCTCACCCTAGTGATTGCTTACGAGTTGGCGCCGGGGCTAGACCCTGGATCCCGCGTCCATCGCCCTCGCCGTCGTGGCTACTGCGGGCTGCAGCCCAGCGCTCTGGGATGCGCCCCCCTGCACTGCCCCGCCAGCGCACGTCCCCCCGCAGATGTAAAAATACAGATCCGCACAGCGAGGTTTCACGGTGCCTTGATTTTTGCGCTGCGGCTGCGCCCCGGCGTGGGCACTGCCAGTGCTGCTATTTGTTGGGGGTGATTTCCCCCCCTCGCTGGAGCGCTCAGCCCCACGTTGGCCTGGCCCCCACCCAGGAATTAATTCGGATTCCCACCCTTTCCTCCAGCATGTCTCAGTCCACAGCTGCCTCCCACTTAGTTCTGTGCCCCCGCCTCCCTGTTAAAGCAGCAAAGGTCACAAAAATCGGAGGGAAGCGATAGAGGCAGACAAGGTACCTATGACTGGCAGAGGTGGGAGGGAGGTTGGACACCAGCTACGAGGTCCACACCGACACTCTGATCGTTGGGGTCCTGGGCGCCTGGGACCCCCTTAATGAACACGTACTGCCGACCTGTGGGGTGGGCCGTCGCTATGCGCGGCTCATGAGATGCCTAATGATCTCGGACACTATTCGGTGGTCCGAGACATTTACACAGAGCACGTCACCGGCCACCGTCAATACCAAGAGTAAGCCGGTGTGACTTCGCGCACCCATAAGGCTGAAGTGACCTGTAAACTTCCCCTGTTGGACTTTATCCCCTGAGCCCTGAACCAACCAAACTGAACTCTGCCCTGTGAGGGTCATCCTATCATCATTACCCAGTCCGCTCATTTATTCATGCCCATGACTATCCATAACCTGTTTGTATGAGTGATGTACCCTCACTGCTTGCTGGCTGTACCTTGAACTCACCCACCGTATACCCCGCATTGGGGACATGACAGACTGTGTATATGTATATGCTGTCCAATACTAAAACGCTAACATCCCCCTACAACCTGTATGTTACCCCCAATGACACAATAACTGACGCTTCAAACACTTTGTATCGTTTATTTTTAAATATTCTCTAATAAACTTTAGATCTGTATTGACTATACAGGACAAGACATTAATGTTTAACACATTATCGGGGACAGATTAAGACTCCCTGGGCCCCTAGGTACATCCCCATATTGGACCACAACAGCTGCCATTTCCTCTGAAGTGGCAGATGAAAAGAGCTCCCTGACCCCCAAATTCTTTATTTAGATTGGTGGGGGTGGGAGCTGTGTTGGCCTCCTTGCACATCAGGTTTCAGAGTTAAGAACCCATGGAGATGCAAAGGGCAGTTCACACCTCCCCAGGCTATTTTATCAGGCTTTCTACAACTGCTGCTGTATACAGTACACTCAGTTCATACTTCCAAGTTTTTCTTCACAACCATGACAGCTAGAAACATTTAAAAATGAAAGATTAGATCACATGACCCCTGAAGCCTTGATGCACGTCTCTATGCCTTAGTCTAACCTGGGCAACGCTTCAACATATTTTTTTCATAGTATAAAAAATATTGTTGCTGTAACGTAGGACAAAGAAAACCCAATATTGACTTGATACTGATTTTTGGCCACCAAATAAAGGCCAGATTTTTAAATCGCCAGTTGTCATGGTATGTAGTATATAGCATGGTTTCAGAAAAGATAATCTCCATCTATGCTAGCCTAATGAGACCCAAATCAAGCTCCCGGATCTGAGCACCCCACTACCCCAGTCCACAGAGACACAGAAAGCCTTGTTAAATACAGTTGTTGCAAGCAAGTACAGTTTCAACTGCCATGAGTAAGATGTTCAAGCTGTATGTCTCAGTAATTTACTTTCTCATTTACTAACTAAATTAGGACAACAGCATGTTTTTATTGCTTTACCACTTATTTCCACCCCCACCAGGAATCACACACACACCTAAAAAAAAAAAAAAAAAAAAAAAAGTCACTGGATTTCACCACCACCCCACCCAGAAGGCCAGAGAATGTAGTCAGACAAGAGAGGCAGGGAGCTCTCATCTTCATTTCCCTCAGGGATCAGTCTAGAATGAGGGAAATCTTCTTTCTTCTCCCCTGAAGGACAGCACCACTGTCCAACAAGGGAATCTACACTCTTCCTCCAGGTGAGGGGGGAGGTGGGGGAAGAGGAAGGTACCTGGGAAGCCAGACAGCAGGGATCTTTTTTCTTGTTCCCAGCAGAAAAGCTAGCTAGAGCTCCAGCTCAGTGGTTCTTTTCTGTTCATGTGTTACTGATTAAAGTTACCTCAGGCGGCACTAGGGAAGCATCAAACTCCCACTCACACAAATAAAGAACAATGCACAACTCCTAGCCAAAATAAATTTCAGTCCTGGCCACCATCCTAAGACTGTTGGCAGCTTTCTGCATCAAGTTCCAAAGATTATATTCACCTATCAAAAACTTCCTGCTCTCTCCTGCCTGCCCAGTATCTGTAAGAGGCCAGCATCCCAGTCTTGGCAAGACTCCTCCATATATCTTAAAGCTGTCTGCCTTGCAACTCCTTCCCCAAATGGGATTGGAATCAATTTTTAAAGAAAGGGGCTCTGCAGAGAAACAAATGACTCACAGGAATGAAGAGGCAGTGAGAGCCCTGAGCAGGCCATCTGGAAAAGGAAGTCCCAGTCGGCCTGATGCTGTCAGCCTCACACTATTGTTAATATAGGCTTGTCTACATTGCACTGGTTCAGCTGAGCCACAGTAGGACTTAATGAAGAGGTTACCTACGCCAACAGGAGAGCTTCTCCCATTGGTGTAGGAGGTTCTCCACCTCCCTGAAAGACAGAAACTATGTCAATGGGAGAAGCCCTCCCATTGACAGCACTATCTACACCAGGGGTTAAGTTGGTATAAATATTCCACTCAGGGGTGTGGATTTTCCACCCGAGTGAAGTAGATACCAACATAAGTCTGTAGTATAGACCATGACAGGAGTCGGAATTTCAAAGAAGTACTGGTTGAACCCTGTGGCAGGAAGGAAGAATTGGATGGACAACCACATTGTATACCCAGTTTTTGACAGCTAAGAGCCTGCTACCTCTTCCCCCTCCCCAACTCTTTTTTGGGGAAAGTCCATTTAATTTAATTTAATTATTTTAACATTGGCAAGTAGCTCATCAAAGGGAGCTTTATGGGAAGCTAGATGAAACATATCACATTTGCAGGTATCAACCAGAAACTGCAGGCAGATATACAAGTGGGATTTTCTTGGAGCAGAAATGAATACTTATCATCCACTAATTAATAAACTTCTTTAAACTCTAAGTTCTCAACCATTAATAGAAACCAACCAATATAGAAATAAATGACATTTAATAATAGCCACTATGTACAAGAGGTTTACCTCTTATAACTATTCTCAATGTTCCTATCGAGGACTGAATACATTGCCTCCTTGCCAGTATTTCAGTAGTCAACTCATAGGAAATTTATTATTGATGGGGCTTATATAATTCAAAAACTCTCCCTTCTTTTCTTTATTATACTCATCTGTTCTATGAAAATTCATGCCCTCAGGTGTTAGCTATCCAGTTGCAGTAAGTCCTGTGTTCTGCTTTAACTTATGCAGTCTACTTAGCACCACAGGGAAGAGTAAGCGAGGTCAGCAATATATAACTTAATATTGAAGGGCCCATACATGCAAATGGTGATTTGTTGGAATGATTTCATCTGCCCTGCTGTGCCTCGCCCTCCCCCTCAAACTAGAGATCTAGAGTGTGTGTGTATTCTTGAATGTTTAGGCATGTCCTGGTTTTGAACACACATCTTGGTGGGGGTTTTTTTTGTTCTTTTTTTTTTTTTTTTTTTGTAGAACTAAGTTTGTTCCCAGGTATGGCCAACTGAAATTAACAACAAGTTGACAAGAGCCCATATTTGAATCCAGGACCATTTTTAGTGGACTGTTTACATATTGCCATGCTGCCTTTCCTCTTCCAAGATCTTCTAGTGAGCCCTTTCACTCCCCTCAAGCCAACTTCCCAACACCTAGGTCCTGATTCTTGGCTCTGCTATGGCTATGCTGCTAATCGCTCCAGGGAACAAAGCACCTGTAAAGCCAGTGAATCAGGCCCTAAGAAGATTATCTTTGTATAATGAGTGTCCCCAAGTGACAGATCCAGCAAAGCAGCTCAGTGACACTCCCTCTCAGCATCAAGTGCAAGGAAAATTTCTTGGGAAAGAGAATGTGGCCAGAATAGCCCTACATCCTAGCAATGCCCTGATTCTGGAATGGCTTCTTGGGGTCACAGGTTGGCAGGTTTAAATACTATTATTTTAAAACAGTTATACTTTGGTTGCATTGGCCAGACAAAATGTATTTAAACAGTTAGCAGGAGTTACTTTAAAGTGATTCTATTACTATAGTTCAAGTGTTACTGGAGTTGAGACCTAGTGTTTTGGAAACATAAGCAATTGGTATCCACAGTTCCTCCGGCTGCAATTGAGTTAGTAGGTAACAATGCACCTAGCCATGGGCGGCTCCAGGCCCCAGCACGTCAAGTGCGTGCTTGGGGCGGCATGCCGCGGGAGGCACTCTGCTGGTCGCCAGGAGGGTGGCAGGCGGCTCCGGTGAACTTCCCGCAGCATGCCTGCGGGAGGTCCACCGGAGCCGCGGGACCAGCAGACCCTCCGCAGGCACGTCTGCAGGAGGTCCACCAAAGCCGTGGGACCGGCGACTGGCAGAGCGCCCCCTGCATTGTGCCGCCGTGCTTGGGGCGGCGAAATTGCTAGAGCCGCCCCTGCACCTAGCCCATGAGCTACTATATTAGTCTTTCAAGCAAAATGGTACTATAAAAATACTACAGGTGAACTCTGCTTCTTTGATTCTCCCCAGTCGAAACCTATGGAGGACCTTTCTAAATTAAAGGGCCTGATTCTCTACTGCTTTGCACCTTGGTTAGCTTTTTATTCCCACTTTACACAAGTGTAAATAGCTGCGCAAGATGCAAGCAGTTCTTATTGGTAAGCAGAGCTCACAGGGTCTTGTTTGGTTGTTGTGGGGTTTTTTTTGTTAGTATCCCCTCCCCCAAAAATAATTGTCCATTTCTAGGAAATACCTGATATCAGCTGTGTGCTTTAGGGCATCACACAGTTCTCACATAGTTTAGGTGGTGCGAGTCCTCCATTTGAGGAGACTCACCCGTGAGTTCTGGAAGCAACCCAGAAGTAGGGGGACGGGGGCACCCTCCAGCATCTGAGCTGTGGCCGTACCTCCAAGGCCCTACCCCTGCTCTGCCTCTTCCCCCGCCCAAGGCCCTTCCCTTGCTCCACCTCTTCCCACCCCCTCCCGAGACCCTCCCGCCTGCTGCTCACTCCTATCTGCCCCCTTCGTGGAACGGGAGGAGAGGCATGGCTTCATCACTTATTCCTGTCTTAGGCTAGTGATTGGGGGCCAGGGAGAAGAGCGAACAGCAGGTCCGGGGAGGGAAGACTTGGGGAAGGGGGCAGAGAGGAGTGAGTGGCTGGGGGAGCCCTTGGGGGAAATGTCAGGGTAGGGCGGGGCGCAGGCAGGGCCATGGTCTGGGTGCTGGTCCCCCCCATTCCCCCGACTTCTATGGAGCTTGGCTTCCGGCACTACAAAGGCAGTGGCAGGCCAGCGCGCCTCTGGAGGGATGACCTGCACCACATCCGCGGCATTTCCTCCCTGCATGGCTGGCCTTTTTTGGGGAGGTTTAGCCTCCCCTGGCCTCTTATATGTGCTGCTCATGGGTCCTTGTTCAGTTTCCTTTGAGCTGATTCTGCATTTCACAGACATAACAAAATGTGTGGAGGAGGGCAAGAGGGAAGAATAAGCTGAGAAAACTGCATCCTCTTTGCTCATCCAGACAGTTTGGTATTTCAAAACAGTAAAAAGCACTTCTAACCATGACTAAGGCCTGATCTACACTACACAGTTGGGTCAATGTAAGGCAGTTTATGTCAACCTAATTATGTCAGTGTACACACTCAGCCTTGCTCCCGCAATGTAACTGCTCTACTCCATCAACATCATAGCTCCACCTCCACAAGAGGCATAGGGCTTATGTTGATGTAGTTAGAGTGACTCAGCATCTGTGTAGAGACTGCATTACTTACATCAGCCAAGCTGGAGCCGTGAAATTGATAAGAAAGCTTGGCTGCTAGAACCTGGCTGTCCCCAACTCCCCACTCCCAGTCAGGCTGTGGCCCACAGGATCAGCTCAGGGAGCTGAGAAGCCTGGGTGGCTGTGCCCCCACTCCCAGCTGGGAGCTGAGAGCCCAGGGAACAGCTAGGCTCCTGGCAGGAATTGCACTGAGTGGAGAGCCCTGGCTCTCAGCCCACCATGCTGTCCCTCTTCAGTCAGTGAAGGCAACTGCAGTGGTTGTAAGTCAACCTAACATAGGTCAACTTAAGGCTGTAGTGTGGACATGCCCTAAGTAGCAAACAGAACAATCAGAGACACCTCTAAGCATTACTGCTTATTGTTAAACCAGTATTAAAGTAAGGTTTATGATCTCTGTCTATAGAGTGCTCTGTTGCAAGTGTCATAAATAAAGTCACTTTCATTAGGAAACTAGCTGCAACCAGCTGGCTGAGTGGAAAAAAGTGCCCATGGTAACAACAAAGATCTGGAGCATCTCCTCCCCTAAGGGAAAGGAGGAACGCTGGGGGACACTCTTAATGAGTTGCCCTCCATGATGGTGGAGTTTGCCATTCCCACTGTGGAAGGAGTTCAGGTGTCTCCTCCAGAAAACATTCCACCAAGGTCTGTGCAGGCCTTTGGAGATCTGCAGGAAGTAAACTCTCTGCCTTCACACTGGTTCTGGGGCATGTCCCCCTCCAGTTTTCTGGCACTACTCTTCCAGTGAAATTGCTCTACAGACCTTCCGCAGGCACTTTGACCCTAATAGTTGGGATCCTTGGGATTCTGTGCTAACTGTTTCTAGTAATTTTCCTGGGGCAGGTGAGAGCATAACACATATACCCCAGACTTACCTACTCCTAACCTAGAGCCACTCAGTTCCTGACCAGAGAACCTTCAGTAGGTGAGAGCATAACACATATACCCCAGACTTACCTACTCCTAACCTAGAGCCACTCAGTTCCTGACCAGAGAACCTTCAGTAGGTTACCAGGAAGGTGGCCCGCTCCCTGCACAGCACAGGTGGGTAAGCACAGGGAAGGCCCTTTTCACACACAGCTCTCAAGGACACAATCTTGCCCTTGTGTACAGCATTTAATCAACAGATATTTTATTTTCAAATACACTTCCACAATTGGTCATTCTTGTCTTTTTGGATTTCCAGCCTGAATAAAATGGTTGGAATTCTTTTTTAAACATAGTTCTTTCAGATTTACCCTTCCTTCCCTGATAATTTGCCAACATCTCTCCACAGTACAGTATCTGACTCCTTTTCTCCATACCCTAATCTCTTCTTGGGCCTAGTATTATTCGTTCTCAGAATCTCATTCTTGCATAGAAATCTTCCTCTCCCATAGTTTGTGTTGACTCTCTAACCTCTGAAGTTCATTCCTGCTACAGCAGTTAAATGTTGCTTTTTAAAAATAAAGTAAAATTGTTCAGAAACCTTGTCTAATAAGTTTCAGTGCATGGTGAATTTTTAATTATAGACAAGATATGAATCTATGAAAATAAGGTTCTTAATGGAAGTACTTGCAGAATCTGAGCTAGAGTGGTGGGAGTGGTGTATAAATATACAAGAACCTTTTCTAAGTTTTTTTGGTTAGCACACTAACCAGTAGAAACCCTGGTTTGTTTAACACAGGGGTAGGCAACCTATGGCATACGTGCCAAAGGTGACACGCGAGCTGATTTTCAGTGGCACTCACACGCCCGGGTCCTGACCACCGGTCCAGGGGGCTCTGCATTTTAATTTAATTTTAAATGAAGCTTCTTAAACATTTTAAAAACCTTATTTACTTTACATACAACAGTAGTTTAGTTATATATTATAGACTTATAGAAAGAGACCTTCTAAAAACATTAAAATGTATGACTGGCACGCAAAACTTTAAATTAGAGTGAATAAATGAAGACTCGGCACACGCACCACTTCTGAAAGGTTGCCAACCCCTGGTTTAACATACACTTTTCAGCCCCCTGGATGCAAACCTAACTGCAATGATGGGCCTTCCTTTGTATCTGTTTGTATCTTGCTTATTCACTGAAAAATAGTAAGATATTTCTTACTAATGTGAACAGGTCAGGGTCCCCTACCCCTCTCTTAACACAGCACATGTATATATGTATAAACACATACAACTTCCTCTGGTTTCCCTTTATTCTGACCTTAAGTCAGTTGAATATAAATTTCATCTGGTTGTTTCTAAAGCCTCCTGTCTGATAATTCAGTCCCAGTACCTCAGACAAAGGTGCGAATGAGACTCACCTGGTCTGACTGACTGTCAGGGTGAGTCAACAGAAATAACTAGCTCAAGTGCAGAAGACCTCTGTACAGGGTTCCAGAACTTGACATTCTGTGTACTTTAAAGAATGGGTACATGGCACATTCACTTGTGTTAGTATTATATGTGGCAGGTATTAATATTGATAGGATTTAGGAGTCAGATGTATTGGTATTGTGCATCTGTAATCTAGATAAGTATTTCTCAACCTTTTTGATACCAGGGACCAGCTTGCTGCCTTCCAAAACTGGGCTAGGGATATCTTAGGGACTGGTGCTGGTTCATGGACTGGTCGTTGAGAAACACTGATCTAGATGGAAAGCAACATCTCAGATATAACTACAACCATCAAAAAATAAATGTTCAGAAAAGCCCCACAAGTAATTTGAGATCATTATAAAGGATCCTTCTGTCATTGCCATAGACTATTTAAGGTTCTGTCATCATAGTCTTCATTCCAAACCCTGATTTATTTAATTGACTATAAGAATTTACTGTAGGCTAAATTTTGATGTAGAAAACCTTATCTTTCCTCTGGTGAAATTCTCTCTTAGCTCCTTGGGCTGCTCTGAGAATCTCTCTCAAGTACATCAGAATCTTCACATCTCTTTGTTTAGGGGTATAGTTTATCACTTCCTGCATTAGTCACCACTAAAAAAAATGCTTTTGAATTCTGCAGTGATAGAATACTAGGAGAATGTAAACACCAAGTATTGGTTCAAGTGCACTGCTATGTCAGGACTCCTTTTATCCAACATTCCCTGTAATGTTCATACCGATTACAAATGCAGTGTTTCTTAATTAGTCATATATGATTATTTTTAATCCATCAGGATTAGGGATGCACAATATTAATAAACATGACTCCTAAATCCCATCAATGAAACACATCCTCTCTATAGTGATAACCTATGTGAATATTTCACATCCCAAGAGCTGCATAAGTGTTCTATGTGGTTTCATTTTAAGTATTTTGCTTATATGATTCAACTACTTAAACAGGAATCTTCCAGTGGAGCATATGTGTTTGTGATACAGAACACATGTTTTCACATCTCCTTTTTTATACTGAGTTTCCAAAGATACTTGGGCATGAGTCTGCAGTGTTCAGTTACAGGTCACTTGCCAGTAATATCTGTGTATATCTCACTTCCCTGCTATTGCAGGAGCCTCAGGCACAGGTGCACTTCGGTCCCTTCTATTCTTTGCCTATGGCACAGAATAGTCTAGTCTCCTGTTGGTTGTAATATTTTGGTTTAATTTCAGTTGTTGGGTTTAGTGCAGGGGTAGGCAACCTATGGCACGCGTGCCGAAGGCAGCACTCGAGCTGATTTTCAGTGGCACTCACACTGCCTGGGTCCTGGCCACCAGTCCGGGGGACTCTGCATTTTAATTTAATTTTAAATAAAACTTCTTAAACATTTTAAAAACCTTATTTACTTTAAATACAACAATAGTTTAGTTATATATTATAGACTTATAGAAAGAGCCCTTCTAAAAATGTTAAAATGTATTACTGGCACACGAAACCTTAAATTAGAGTGAATAAATGAAGACTCGGCACACCATGTCTGAAAGGTTGCCGACCCCTGGTTTAGTGTGTGGGTGGTGTTAGTAGCCCATGATATACCGGAGGTCAGACTAGATGATATAATGGTCCTTTCTGGCCTTAAACTCCACGACTTTATTGAGAGTCAGCTGTAAGACATTGATCTTGCAACTGCCTTTAAATGTGCTTACTCTCTCTACATCCAGTTGGAGTCCCACTTACAACAGTAAGGTAGGGTTGCCAACTTTCTATTGGCACAAAACCAAACACCTAGCCCCGCCCCTTCCCTGAGGCCACACACCCCATTCACTACATTCCCCCTCCCTCCGTGACTCGCTTTCCCCCACCGTGAGTGAGTGAGTGAGTCACTTTCACTGGGCTGGGGCAGGGGTGCAGGAGAGGGTGAAGGCTCTAAATGGGGGTGCAGGCTCTGGGGTGGGGCCAGAAATGAGGGGTTCAGGGTGTGGGAGGCTGCTCTGGGTTGGGGCAGGGAGTTTGGGTGTGGGAGGATGAGGGCTCTGGGCTAGGGGTGCTGGCTCTGGGGTGGGGTCAGAGATTTGTGGTACAGGAGGGGCTCCAGGCTGGGGAGTAGGGCTGAGGGATTTGGAGTGCAGGAGGGGGCTGTGGGTTGAGGCAGGGGGTTGGGGCACAGGAAGGGGTGAAGGCTCTGGGATGGGGCTGGGGATGAGCGGTTTGGGGTGCAGGACGGGGCTGGGGAAATGAGGCTGAGGGTTGAGGGGGCATGGAAGGAGGCTCAGCAGTGCTCACTGCTTTCACCCATAGACACGGCCCCTCTGCCCCAGCTCCCATTGGCTAGGAACTGGCCAGTGGGAGTGCAGAGCCAGTGCTCAGGGCAGGGGCAGCATGTGGAGCCCTGTGGCCCCGCCACCTAGGAGCCAGACTTGCTGGTCGCTTCTGGGGTGCAGCACAGTGCCTCAGAACAAATAGGGTCTAGCCTGCCTTGGCTCCACAGCACCGCCAACTGGACTTTTAACAGTCCGGTCGGCGGTGCTGACTGGAGCTGCTAGGGTCCCTTTTCGACCGGGTGTTCTGATAAAAAACTGGACACCTGGTCACCCTACAGTAGGGCTCTGAAGTGGTGTAGGTGTCCACCTCACTGAAGCAGTTGTAGGATCAACAACTTCTCTGTATCTTATCTGTATGCAATAGTTACAGCATGTACATACATGTTGAGAGACTGTGTGAGGAAGGATTCTTAGGTGGTTAGGGCAGTAGTTCAGGATTGTAAAGGCCTCAGTTCAAGTCACTACTCTGCTCCCGACTTCCTGTGTGACCACAGGCAAGCCAGTTAATCTCTCTGTGCTTCAGTCCCAGGGGTGAGATGAGGATAAATACGTTAAACATTGTGAGGCATTCTGGTAATGGGGGTCTAAGACATGGATTTATGCCAATTTTGTTAAAGAAAACAGCATTCCCAATTATGATGGAAAAATACTTTTTGTTTATAATCAATTCTAAAATAAAGTTGAGCTACACATTATGAATTTGGAACTCCACACAATGTTCTGGCATTGTTCTAAATACAGTCAATTTAAATACTCATTCCATTTCTGCTTTGTTACTGGAGTAGAAATGTTTTGGTATGAGCTGGCACAGTGTTTATCACTTTAATTGCAATGCATTGTCTCCTTGCATGTTCTTACTCTGATTTTTAATTATACTTTGAAAAAAAGTGTGTTTTAAATAATGCTCCACAGGGAATGGGTACATTGTGTCTCTTAACTGTTACTTTCAACTTGTTCATTGATATGCAAATTAAACGGGGGGTGGGCATGATTGGTTCCAGTGGTGGAAAATCTTGTACCAATTATAAATTCTACTTCAGTGCCTGCTAAGATGCAGATTTCTCTTTTTTTGTTCCTAGAGGTTTTTTTTTAAATGTACAGTATTTTCCACTGGAAATGTTACCCCCAACCCACACTTTAAAAAAATGCTTGCAGGATTTTGCTTTTGTTTTGACCAAATAATTAACATTTATGTATTTTATCTAGTGATTTCACTGAAGGAAATAGTGTTTGATTTTCCTCTGTAAGACTACCATTGTGCTGACCAGAACAGGTTTTGCTGATCACATACCTCTTTAACAGAGCTCTCCTACTTCTGTGAAAGTTATGTTCTACATTTTCCTTAAAGCCTCATACTACTCCAAAGGATGACTATTAAAATGGTACTGCTGTGCACCTGTTTATTATTTCTCACTGATTTCATATCGTATTTGTTGACTTTACAAGCTAAGAACCAGGGAGGGGGGTGTTTGTTTGTTTGTTCTAATGGCCTGCCCAGGTGGAGCTAAGGGTACAATTTTGCCTCATGATGCTTTATTACTGGTAACGCTGCACAAGATGAAAAAAACCCATCTTGACTGTCTGAGCCCAAGGTGAATTTGTGGGGTTGGCAGTTAGTAAAAAGATGTTTTTACTACAAACTCAGCAAATTTGATATGGAAATCACTAAGCCACCATGATATGGAGCCCCCCAGGCCCCCATGCTATTTTTACTGTCACTTTTGACAGTAGAATCACATTTTAAATAGCTCTGCAGTAGCATTTATTACCATCACTATATGGGAATGGTTTCCAACATGCACACAAAAAAAATCTGACACTTTTTATACTTATCCTCCTTCATCCCCTTCAAACTGAGAGGAGGAAATGTGGTGTGGGCTGCCCCCCCCCTTTTCATTTTTAAAGAGGCATGTATAGATTATACCAGTTTGCCTAATTGCAGATTGTTCTGTTCAGCTATAATGTAAACACTGGACAGGAATAGATTAGTCACCACAATTAACATCGGGGCGGCTCCAGGCCCCAGCACACCAAGTGCGTGCTTGGGGCGGCATGCCGTGGGGGGCGCTCTGCCGGTCGCCGGGGGGGTGGCAGGCAGCTCCGGTGGACCTCCCGCAGGCGTGCCTGTGGAGGGTCCGATGGTCCCGCGGCTCCGGTGGAGCATCCATAGGCATGCCTGCGGGAAGTCCACCGGGACCAGCAGACCGTCCGCAGGCACGCCTGCGGGAAGTCCACCGGAGCCACGGGACTAGCGGACCGTCTGCAGGCATGCCTGCGGGAGGTCCACCGGAGCCGCAGGACCAGGGGACCGTCCACAGGCACGCCTGGGGGAGGTCCACCGGAGCCATGGGACCAGCAAAGCGCCCCCCATGGTGTGCTGCCGTGCTTGGGGTGGCGAAATGGCTAGAGCCACTCCTGATTAACATTAACACATTCCAATGACAGTAATTGCTTTTTTCATTTAGGAATAAATATTTCAAAATAAAGTGCTGTATAAAGGATATTCTTTTCTCAGTGGTCAGTAATGGCATGCAGTATCTCTTGCCAATGGAACTAGTTAAATATATTTGCTTAGTGAAGGCACAAAGGGGTATTTCCTCAATGAGAAAATGCTAATAATTCAATAAGCTAGAAATTGCCTTTATTTTACCCTTTGGATCATGCTAAGCTCTAGGTCTTCTGTTACTGGTGGAACCCACATAGCAGGCATCAGACCATTGTAAACTGATGCAACTTCAGTGGAATTATGTTCACTTACATCAAGACTAATTTTTGACCTTATTGTCTTTGGGTAAAAACTAAACTGTAAGGAGGGAACAGTGGAAAGATCAGAGGCAGGTATCTGGAATTGCTGGGGGTTGGCAGGGAGATGATGAGTTCAACACTGCACTTCATAATTTAAACACAGCTATGTTCCTGTCAACACCAGTTCTTACAGCACCTTCGGTTCTCTTGGAGATCCCCCAGCAATAACCAGATCTGAGGTAGCATGCCTGCAGGTGTTATATAACATGTAGAACCACCTGTGATGGTACCTCCCATAAGGCTTTATGGAAATATGCTTAGAATGTGTTTTATGCTACATATGCCATGTAACATCTCTCTGGAAAGGTTATGATCTACTGAATCTATTAATCCTATTTGTATGCATGTATCATTTTTGTATACAAAGTTATGAATATTGGCTATGTACTAGCTTGATTCCTAAATAACCTTAATAGAGCATTTGGTCAGTTCCTGGGGAAAGGAATGTTGAAGTTAAGTATCTAATGAAGAAACACTTCCAAGATTCATTGTCCTTTAATGCTCTAATCCACATAAGAAGTCTCGTTAAGGACATTCAAGGTAGCATGTGACCCATGGCTGCTACCTGGTAAGAAACTGAGTCATGCATGGATATGTGACTTGCCCAGGTGACTCCAAAACTCCATCTTGGAGCTGGGCTTTGCATAGGAAAGAGGAGGGGGTCTCCACCCACAAGAGTCTATTTAAGCCCCGGGATAGACCCCTCCATTTTGTCTTCAGCTGGCTAAAGAGAGAGCCTCTCCACCCCCCAGGATACCTGAAAGAACCTGGAACAAAGGACAGTGATTGCAAGGGGTATGAGTGATTGCTGGACCCAGGCTAAAAGGAGATTAGTCTGTAAAAGGAAGCATTCTGGAACTGGTGGGGATCTTATCTGTATTCAGTTTGATTAGACATAGATTTGCATGTTTTATTTTATGTTGCTTGGTGACTTACTTTGTTCTGCCTGTTACTACTTGGAACCACTTAAATCCTACTTTCTGTATTTAATAAAAATCACTTTTTACTTATTAAACATAGTATGTATTAGAGAGAGAGATGCACAGCTGTGCATCTCCCCCAGGTATTATCAGTGTTCTAGAGGGCAAACAATTTATGAGTTACTTTGTATAAGCTTCATACAGGTGTCAGAGAAAAACATAGTTCTTACTCTCTGGTTGGGTGCAGCAAATCAGATACTTTATTATCTCTAGCAATTGCATGGAGGGAGAGAGCTAAACAGGTCTCTCTATAGGTAAACAATTACAGCAAGCATTTATACCTTTTGTTACATAGAATAATGAGCAACAGCTGCATTTTGTTCACATAAGTCATCCTGATATCTTATTTTTCACATCTATTTAGACTCTACTCTACATTCCATATTTATCTACACAAGGTCGCAACAACTTCTCACATAGTTCTTTCCTACTCGCCTCACAAAATCCTCGCTTCTACAAGTCTCGCGTTATTGGGTTACAGTTAGCTTGACTTTTGCTCACAGAAGAGACTGTTAATTGAAATCCTCTTCAAATCCCTGTCAGTTCTTGCTCTACTTCCACAAGGGTAAAACAGATTTATTTGGGTTTAGACCCCATTGGAAGTTAGGCATCTGAGTGTTAAAGACAGGAACACTTCTGTAAGCTGCTTTCAGTCAAGCCTGCAGCTTTGGGGCAAGTAATTCAGACCCTGGGCTTTTGTTGGAGCAGATGGGTGTGTCTGGCTCAGCAGAACAGGGTGCTGGGGTCCCAAGCTGGCAGGGAAAACGGGGCAGAAGTAGTCTTGGCACATTGGGTGGCAGCTCCCAAGAGGGTTTCTGTGATTCAACCTGTCACACCACCTTCATCACACTGGAAAAAAAAAAAATCTACATTCTTGGAAAAAAATGAAAAAAACAACCAAAACAGGAATTGGAGTATTTTTAAGGCAGTCATCAATATAACAATCTATATTAGTCATGATTCCTTGAAAAGAAAATATCAGATTTCATTTTTGCCAGGAGGAAATGAAAATGTCACATATGGTAATATAACAGGGACATGGATTTTACAGTAGTGATGTCTGTTTATAATCACTTCACCTTTATGCACATAAATGCACAGAAAGCAGAACACAAGGGAGGAGGTTTTACAACAGATTTAAACAAGAGAACATCTAGGCCTCCCCATAATCTTGCCTAACCAACTTTGAAAGGAGAATGGAGTTGATTAGACAGGTTAATGGGGTGATGTCTTTACATATGACAGATGGCCATGTTAGAACAGAAAGTTGCTCGCCTAATTTTTTAAGGTTTTATTTAGAGAAGCATTGCTCATAGTAAATTTGATTAGCAGTATTTTACTAAAACATAGAAGCAATATCCACTGAAACTGAAGTTTTAATTGGCTGGATTTTTACATTATGACTAAGTGGAAATAATAATTAAAATACAAACTGAAATTTTTGGAACTGGGGCTCCCTTATAAACATCCTGACCTGCTCATGTTGGGTTGCAAATAGCACAAAGTGCTTACTGATTTGCAAGGTCATAAAAACAAAGAAATTGAAATATACAGAAGGCAGCAAGCTTTGTTTTATGATTTAGAGAGCCCTTTAGTGTTTAAATTTGACAGAGGAATTGTCCAGAATATCTGAAGGAATTAAAAAGTTAAGAAAGTGCTAATTAAAACTCTTGCCTAACAAATTCTATTGTTATATTACAATGGTAGCTGTGTTTGGAAAAAATAATCTCCTTGGTAGATACTTCTCCCCTCTCCCAGATTTACATAAGTGTAAAATTTGGTATCAATATAATTTATCTTTTTATCCAGATTGGAATCATGTCCCTTACTCTAATGGACAATAAGGATGTGCATTTGATGTTCAAGGACCACTAGCTATCTGGCCCAGAACACACAAAAGAGTGAAGCTGTAGCTGAAATCATGCTGTGTCCTTTTGAGCCAGACCAGCACCCCAACTATCTGAACCCCTTTATTATGTAAAGATTTCTAGTGCCCACCAAGACCTTTAAGATAACCAAAGCTGTATTATATTTGCACTCACCCTTCTCCACTCGATGAAAAACTGCTACTCCAGGATGCCTTATAGGACTAGATTTAAAGAAAAGAATTTGTGCTCTACTAATCCCTCATTTATCTTGTTCTTTTGGAGTGCCCTGATTTCTTATTGTGGTTTCCCTTGGCATCTGTCTATCCAATCATCTGAAGTGCAGTACATCTCTATCTGATGCAGACCATTGGCTAAAAGGAAGTCATACAACACCTCGCTGGCCCATCAGAGAGCTGGGAACCCAAGAAAATACAAGACAAGACCAGAGTCCACCAGAAACATTTTTTCTCAAAATCTTTTGTAGGAATGTAGCATTTATGAAGGCTACTAGATTGACAGGCCTGGAGAAACCCTGAACCTGCAAGGTCTTGTTGTAATTACCAGTGTTGAAGTACCAATGAACTGAGAGTATCCAGACCAACCTAACCTACAGTACCTGACAGAGATCCTTGGACCTGGGGTTTGTGAAAGAATGTGCAAGATTCTGTGGAAGCAGAAGGATATTTTGGAATATCAGGTGAATAATCTAGCTTCCCAAAATATAGGAAATGGCAAAGACTTACCCTTCTGCTCCCTCACAGACATGCTATTGGGCATGGATGTCTTTTGGGGGGGGCACCCCCCCCAACTGCAAATCTCAGGCAGGTGCAGAATTTGCCCCCGCCAACACATTGGCCTAACTGGTGCTGCCACCCGATATATAGAAGTCAAACTATGGCTTTGCTATTGGGGGCATCTTTGCTGTCCAAAGTCAATGTTTTGAGGCTGAGAATATGTTCTAGCTCATTAAAGAAGTGGTAGGAATGCCTTACTGACCGAGAACTCGTTATTTTGCCAAGACTTAATACATCTCATTTTAAGACTCTTGATCTTGTCCCTGCTTGATTAGGGGCTGTGACTGAAACAGAGTTCAGCTCGCTACTGGGATTCCTTGCTATATACCATGTCATCCTGGTTGGTGGAGTTCAGTTCATTCTGGATCTCTTAATTGCTCCAGGTCCGCAAGAGAACTTTGGATTCAATAGTGGCAAGTAACATGCCCCAAAACACAGCAGTCTCACAAAAGTGATTCTGATTATAAGCTACTGTGGCCTAAGGTGAGTACAGGGCACTCTGGATGGTATGGGACTTTATGGAGAGTTGCCCCAGTGCACAGCTTAGATTTTTGTCTAAGTGGTTGCTGAGGAGCATAGAGGGACTGTTCTGGGAGGACCAAATTAGCAGGTGCAGGTCCATGGCCTGTACTTTTTGTCTACATTATGTGACAAAGTTCCTCCTCTACCTTGGTGGGTCCTACAATTATTGGCAGATTTGCTCACCTCAGTGATCTTCCCCTCTGGTGGAACCCACAGTCTGGGTCAACTCTTCCTGTGTCTGATCAGGAGTTGGGAGGTTTGGGGGGAACCTGGGCCTACCCTCTACTCCAAGTTCCAGCCCAGGGCCCTGTGGATTGCAGCTGTCTATAGTGCCTCCTGTAACAGCTGCATGACAGCTACAACTCTGTGGGGTACTTCCCCATAGCCTTCTCCAAACACCTTCTTTATCCTCACCACAGGACCTTCCTCCTGGTGTCTGATAATGCTTGTACTCCTCAATCCTCCAGCAGCTCACCCTCACCTCCTTGCACCTCTTGCTCCCAGCTCCTCACACATACACCTCACTAACTGGGAGGCTTTTAATGAGTTCCAGCCAGCCCTTGATTGACTTCAGGTGTCCCAATCAATGCAGCTATCTCCACTGCCTTTTAGAAGGATCTTAATTGGCCCCAGGTGTCTTGATTAACCTAGAGCAACTGCCATTTGGTTACCCTGGTCCCAGGGATTTGTTTAGCCTGGGGCTAACATACCTATTCCTCACTACTTTACTGTAGCCATCTGGCCTTGCCCCATCACAATTAGAAGTGAAAAAGTTGAGGTCTGGAGCTTATGCAATTGTAACCGTTCTTGTAATGCTTGTGAAATGTTTAGAGCACTTTCATACATAGATACAGTAGGCTGGATTCTGAGCTATGCACAAGAAGAGATTGAGCCTAGATGCTGGAACTAGAGGTGCTTCTACACACCCTGGCTTGTAGTGGATTCAACTATATACAGGGTTTACAGTTTGGCTCTCAGCATTCCCACTATAAAAATTGTTCCAGCACTCCTGAGCTTGGGTGCTGGAGGTCATCAGGGAGTCAACTGCAGTTTCCCGAACCTATGTAACTAGCCACCAGTTAGAGATGCTGAGGAGCATTTCTGACATACACCATCAGCATATAGTCTCCAAGTGACCTTATACCAATGGCTGATCAGGCATAAACGGCATGCCCCTCATAGCTTCTTACCTATACATCAGGGTGAAGGGTTGTCTGGGGCAGGAGGCACCTTTGCTACCTCAGCGCTAGCAGAGAGTCCCCCTGCAGAAGATGCCCTCTCCACTGGCCAGCTCTGGCTAGAATAGGGCCATTTTGAGACAGTGCAAAGTGACTGCAGTAGATTGAAGAGTCTGGTCCACTGCATTTTGCAAGCCTCCCAGGTGTAAACTGTACTGTAAACACCAGACTTCTCTAGTGTAAACTGGCCTAGGCTCTCAGAAGCCTAATTTTCCTTCCAAGTACATTTTCCAAAAATTCTGTTCAATAGCTCTTTCTGATATTCACGAACAGAACTGGTTCAGCTGAACCCATAAGTCTGTAGGTTGGTGAGTGGCAGCCTTACAAATGTCTCAGTTATTTACTGTTTTAATTTCTGGTAATAGCATTATAATTAATTGCTTTGGGTGACAATATGCCAACATGGCATTTGAGTCATTGTAGGGCATTCAGTTAAATTACCCCAAAGAAATTGGAGACTGGAACATCTCTACTCTCATATGTATGACACAAAAAACTGTACATACAATATTGACTTTGATAATTATTGAGAGTGGTTGGTAGTACCAACAAGGAGTACAAAGGCAATGGCACAACAGAATTTGACACTCCCTCACCTCATGCCATTAGGCTCAGCCTTGACCTGCTCCTGGCTCTATTCTAACATCTCTCCAGAGACCTCTCATTTTTTGTTTCCCATGGGCTCCCTAAAATCTTACACCGCCTTCATAGTTGGCTAGGCTCCCAGAACATGCAGTTTTCTTTTTTCAGTTAATGCCAACTCAGTTTACCAGATCACCAGTGGATTTATGATTTCACAACAGGAATGGACCAGTATGTAAACAATTATGCAAATGAGTTCCATCTTCATGAAAGACAGTGAATTGCATGATATCTCATGTTTTACACAAGCAACCACCTTTAGAATATTGGTTGCCTTGCAAAGTGGCCAATTGTAATTTTCCTATTTATTAATGGCCTGAGTAAATGGCCTGAGTAAATGCTCAATAAAACAAAACACCAAACCTGCTCCATTCAGATGATCCTTAGTTACTTCAGTTTGACTATGGTTTTTCCCTCCCAGGTATAATCATGGAAGTGTGAAAAAAGAATGTTCCTCAGCAGATGTAATCACAGGCAGAGTAGGAAATACATGTGATGATTATAGAACTCAAACAAAAGACACTATAATTTGGGCAGAGCCAAGCAACACCTACTCTTCTCTTGCCTTCTGAATCCTTGGTTCTTATTCCCCGCTTGATCCTTTCTCATTTCCTCCAGGTCTTCTCTCTCTCTCTCTCCCCTTCCCCACCCCTTATGTTTCCTAAAAATACTTTATCCCAACAACAATCTCCAAACCTTGTCTTTTTCTTGTGTCTTGTCTGGGCAGGGATTTGCTTGAAGTTAGTGAGCTGCTGTTACTCAGTCAAAGGAGGGCTAAGGGGAGATCAAATGGGCTATGTATGCTTTTCAGAGGCACCAGTAGTCTTCAGCTGTATCTATACTAACAAATTGAACCACTGGTAAGTGAATTGATGCAGGAGCACCACAGTAAGAGCATCAGTGCAGTATTTCCACACTAGCCATGTTATTTCCATTGCAGTTTTATCCCACATCTATTTTTGATGCCCCACACTATTATAGTTCCACTGCCCTTTGGACACCTATCCCACAGACCCAGCACACCTCCCTGAACAGCAACTTTTTTTTTTTTTAACAGTTGTTCATTTCAGCTCCTTCACAGCCAAACCTGGTGGCAGGGACTGCTTCAATTTCTTGGAGGAGATTTCAAAAGGCTTTCTGTGACCTGTAGTAGAAGAGCCATTGGGCTGTGGCTACACTTGCATTTCAAAGCGCTAAGTGTAGTCAAAGCGCCAGCGCTGGGAGAAAACTCTCCCAGCACTGTCCGTACTCCACCTCCGTGTGGGGAATAACGGACAGCGCTGGGAGCACGGCTCCCAGCGCTGGGGCTTTGACTACACTGGCACTTTGTAGCGCCACAATTTGCAGCGCTGCAGAGGGTGTGTTTTCACACCCTGCTGCAGCGCTGCAAATTTGTAAGTGTAGCCAAGCCCTAAGTATTATCAGTTATCCCTAGTTATTTTCTCCTCATTTGAGTTATACACCAGTGGCTCATTAACCCATCCCTATACCCTCACTTGTACTGACATATCCATTGGTTCTTCCAGCAATTTTCATAAAAATCTGCTTTCCTGTAGTGCACAACCTGTAGACAGCATGTGCCCCTCAAGCTGTTTTTTCTAGCATACTGGTGGCCCCTCAGTGTGGTTGGTTTGGTTTGGACAAAATGGAGACATAAAACATCAGAGTACAGAAGACAATACAGAACATATCCCCTCACTAAGGCCCTGGCTAAGCAGTTCATCCCTATTCAGCAACTGTACTCTGATGTTTTATGTCTCCATTTTGTCCAAACCAAACCAACCACACTGAGGGGCCACCAGTATGCTAGAAAAAACAGCTTGAGGGGCACATGCTGTCTACAGGTTGTGCACTACAGGAAAGCAGATTTTTATGAAAATTGCTGGAAGAACCAATGGATATGTCAGTACAAGTGAGGGTATAGGGATGGGTTAATGAGCCACTGGTGTATAACTCAAATCAGGAGAAAATAACTAGGGATAACTGATAATACTGATTAAGACAAAATTGGTTATTCAGTAACTTTACTTAGAATACATTTTGGCAAAATGCAGCTGAAATTTCCTCTCTTTCTGATGCAGATGAGGTATCTCCTGACATGCCTTGGAGTTTGCAAGGAATTAGGGGTGACATCTAAAGCTTAAGCTAAAAGAAAAGTTGATCTAAATCAGCTTGTTTAGCTTAATATCAGCATAATTTCCTGACGGACTGAAGATTCAAATTCTAGTACCACCAATGAGAGGCTCTCACTGTAAATTCATTTATTAATTCACAGATGTTTAAAAATATATCAATAAGCCACTAATCATGAACAGCAAATGTGTGATACAGGAACATGAAGAACAAACAAACTCAGATTTCAGTTATAAAGCATTTTGTTTACTTTTGTTTAAGTTGATGAAAAATAACTGAAATGCTCTTTAAATAAGATAGCATTACAAAATATGAACCAAAATCAAACTATTACTATTTAACACATGCTGCAGAAATTTCCTCACCTAATCAAGAGTCTCATTCTGACAAAGACAAATCTCTATTTCAAAATTAAGTTGTCCTCTTGGAGTATTATCTTCTTAGTAAAAACAGAGAGGCACTCTCATATCAGAGTTCAACAGTTTTTATAAGCTGCTTTCTTTGGATTTTAATTTCTAGCTAAGTGCTTCCACAGCAGTTTCTCATATCAGAGATATAAAAATATTTTGTGAAAACTTTTTTGTTGTGATAAATCTTTTTTCTTTGCCTAAAGGGCTAATATTCTATAGTTATTCACTGAGGTCCAAATCTTTCCCTATCTCTCTGCAGGTATAGTGACCTCAAAAAACCACAATTAGTGTAACACAGAGGCCCCTTGGTGCCAGCTGGCAAAGGACTCACTGTTCTTTACAAGCAACATCTGTCTCAGACCTGACAAACTCACTACACCTAATATACTTCTTTCATGGTATTTATCCATAAAGGCATGTGAGGTTTCTACTGAAAGCTTGTAACTTATCAATACTCCTAATCATTGGAAGATGTGTGTGTGTGTAGATAATAGTCAAGGAATAACACAACTATATTTAAAATTATGCCCCTATGGTCTTGGAATAAAAGTTAGTCACCAGGAAATTATGTGTCTTGGTGATAGCCCATTCAAGGGGGAAGGAGTTGTCACCCACCCTAGCTAGCCAGTTATATAATATATTGCTTAATTGTCAACCATTTCAGCAATCCAGAAATGTCAATGAAAAATCATAAAAGACAAAACTATAAACATCTAAACCACCTGAAAGTGAAAAGAAATGATACGACAGTGAAGGGATCACTCTATCTGTGCAGTAAATGAACACAAGGATAAATCTATGGCCAGCAGAGTTAAGGACAAGAAGAAGGAGTTTTTTAAATATATTAGGAAAAAAGAATCCTGACAATGGTATTGGTCCATTACTAGGTTTGAAATGATAGAATTATCAATAATAATACAGAAAAGGTAGAAGTTTACAATAAATATTTCTGTTGTATATTTGGGGAAAAACAGATGATATAGTCTCATCTTATCATGATGATAAAATTCTTCCTATTCCACTAGTATATCTGGATGATGTTAAACAGAAGCTACTAAAGTTAGACATTTTTAAATGAGCAGGTCCAGATAACTTGCATCCAAGAGTTTTAAAAGAGCTGGTTGAGGAACTTGCTGGATGATTAACACTGATTTTGAATAAGTCTTGGGGTACTGGGGAAGTTCTAGAAGAAAGCCAAGGTTGGGTCAATTTTTAAAACAGGTAAACAGAATGACCTGGGTAATTATAGGCCTGTCAGCCTGATATCAGTTCCAGGCATGATAATGGAGAGGTTGATAAGGGACTTGATTAATAAAGAATTAAAGGCAGGTAATACAATTAATGCAAATCAGCCTGAGTTTATGGAAAATAGATTCTGTCAACCTAACAATATCTCCTTTTGATGAGATGAAAAGTTTGGTTGACAAAGGTAATAGTGCTGATGTAATATACTTACACATGTATAAGGTGTCTGACTTGGTACTGCATGGCATTTTGATTAAAAAACTAGAATGATATAAAATTAACATGTCACACATCAAAGGGATTAAAAACTGGAGAACTGATAAGACTCAAAATGTAACTGTAAATGAGGAATCATCAATGAGTGGGTGCATTTAAAGAGAGGTCCCACAGGGATAAGTGTTTGGCCCTATGCTATTTAACATTTTTAATCAATGACTTGGAAGAAAACATAAAATCATCACTGATAAACTTTGCATATGACACAAAAATTAAGGGACTGGTATATAATGAAGAGGATAGATCACTGATACAAAGCAATCTGGATAGCTTGGCAAATTGCGCACAAATGAACAATATGCATTTTAATATGCCTAAATATAAACGTATGTATCTAGGAACAATCAATGTAGGCCATACTTACAGGATTGGGACTCTATCTTAAGAAGCAGTGACTTTGAAAAAGATATGGGGGTCACAGTGGATAATCAGCTGAACATGAGCTCCCAATGTGACACTGTGGTCAAAAGAACTAATGAAATCCTGGGATGCATAAAACAGAGCAATCTCAAGTAGGCGTAGAGAAGTTATTTTACCTATGAATTTGGCACTGGTGTGACTGTTGCTGGAATACTGTACTCAGATCTGATGTCCACAATTCAAGGATATTGATAAATTGGAGAGGGTTCAGAGAAGAGCCATGAGAATGATTAAAGGATTAGAAAACATCCCTTATAGTGAAAGACATAAGGAGCTCAATCTATTTAGTTTACCCAACAGAAGGTTAAGGAATGACTTGATTACAGTCTATAAGTACCTACGTGGGAGTAAATATTTAATAAAAGGCTCTTCAATCTAGTAGAGAAAGGTATAATATGATTCAATGGCTGGAAGCTGAAGTTGGGCAAATTAAGACATAAAATAAAGTGTATTTTTTTAGTGGTCAGAGTAATTAACCATTGGAACAATTTACCAAGGGTTGTGGTGGATTCTCCATCACTGATAATTTTAAAATCAAGATTGGATGTTTTTTCTAAAAGATATGATCTAGGAATTATTTTGGGGGCAGTTCTATGGCCTGTATCATACAGAATGTCAGAACAGATGATCACAGTATTCCCTTCTGGCCTTGGAATCTATGAATCTATAAAGACAAAAGACTATTTGGCTATATCAGAGCATGGAGAAAAAGACTGCATACATTCACTGAGGTACCTTGAAAGAGCGAAGTGCTTCATGAAAGACTGGCTCCTTAGGGCTAGCAACCCCTGCAAGAGACTGAACTTTGGGGTAAGAATCTAATAGTTACCTTTCCTATATAATAAAGTAATCTATGTAGGCTCTAGTTTGTGTTTTGTTATTTTGTTTTGTACATTTTTGCACGTAACCAGTTGTTTCCACCACTTTCTCACCTTCTATTTTAATCTCATTTCTTTCTTTCATATATATATTTTTTAACTATAATTGAACTCTAGTCTAGTGATGTGTAAAGTGAAATCTAGTACATTGGGGTACACAGTTCCTTTGAAAATGGAGGATCTGGGATATCTGTGGGTACCCAGTGATCAGGGGCTGGATACCATCCAGGGACACTTTCAAGGGACTCGGGGGTTGGGATGCATCTATTGTCAACTGGAGGGGCATAAGCCTCATTTCCATTCCACTTTCCCCATAGTCAGGAGAGGGCAAGGACACTGAAAACCCTAACGTGAAGCTAAGCCCTATACAAGGGTTAGGAACTGGACTGAAAAGCTTCCTGCTGGAAGGCAAGGCAGGAAACTGGGTGTGCTACCCACTAGGCCATCTGGCCCTCCGAGGACTCGATTACATCAACCTGCAGAGGCAAAGACAAGAGGCATAGCCAAGAAGACAGTGCTTGACTGCTGGTAGGGCTGCTGGTAGGGTGGTTATGTTAGGGAGCTGACACAAGTTAGCTAGCACAGTCAAAACTCATGCTGTAAGCAGGAGGCAACAAAGTGACTCACAGCCCTGGGTGTCTTGAGAAGCGTCACAACCACACACATCCATTTACTTGGACTTTGCCCATGGAAAGAGCATATGATCTGTGGAGGATTATGAACATTTGTTTTCTCAACTCTGTTTGCAGAACAGCATTATTTTATGTGCACTACATTCAGTTTTCTCTAGCTCGTCTTGCAGCCTGAGTTTAAATTGAATATTGCACACTGGTTAGTCAGAGATCAGTGCGGACTTGTGTGGTTTCCTGTTCCCAGAAATAGCCACAGAAAGGATAAAGGTCTGCTCATTGATTTTAATGGGAACTTCCCATGCTCACATCCAAGGGTTGAATTTTATCTTGGTGCAATTTTAAGAGTCTCAGAGACTACCACAGCTTCAAGTGGAAGCCAAAATCACTTTAGGGAATAGTTGATGAGCGCCTCATGAACCAAAACACACATGTATTTACATCATTTTTCACACTGCTTATTTATTGGTATATTTCCTTTGCTGTCCCTTTTCTGTTCAATAAGAGAGGAATGATGGATTGCAATATGGTCAATGTTACAGACAAAAATTGGGATAATTTGTGAGATTTGTATCACTGCTGAGGCCTCTCACAGAAAAGTCTTCAAGAATTTAATAGAGAATTATAACCTTTCTACAGAATTTCTAGGGCCATAGCTTTGAAATAAACGTTATGTCCAGACATCTTCACAGAGGCTGCTGAAGGGCTTGGACCATGGCAGTGGCTACTTCTATATGAGCATCCACATCTTTCAAAAACTTCATCCACCAACACTATCGAGCTTCCAAAGTGTTTGACAGTTTCCACCTGCTTGCTATCCCATCTGGAAAGGTTAACACTGAGCAGTTGTAATCTGGAGCCTGCTTGATGTTAATGGTAAGGGTCTTCATTTTGGCTGCATTAGTAACCAGACCAATTGCACGCTGCTTCTTACCCGTCTAGACTGGCCAGCCACTGAAGCAATTCACCAGACTGACCCAACACAACAATCCAGTCAATTGTCCTTGAAGCTAAAATGGCCAAAAGTTTGTGTCTACCATTGAGGTGAAAATGACCAATCAAACCAATGAAATGTCAGTTATTTTAAGATCATCTCATTGCTCAGGTAAAACTCTCATTGGCCCTGTTGGAGTTTTGCCTGAGTCAGGACTTCAAGATTGGAAACAGATTTGAACATTTGTTTCCCCGCTTCTCAGAAAAACAAAATAAAATCACTCCCCTCTGAATGGAGGAGGTTATGAAACATATTTTGGGATTTTTTTTTAATCTATACAGACAGACCACACCTACATTTCTGAAATGATCTTTCCTTTGAAAGACTTTGATGCTGTTATTTTGCTATGCTGCATTGTACACATATAAAATAGTAAATACAACATAATTTCAATTAATTTTGGTGTTTGTCATAACTATACCAAGTTAACTTTATACCCTGTGAACTAGAATTCAACACACATTAGTCATGTTCAAAATTGTTTCCTCAAGAAAGCTGCTAATAATGTAATTTTATAATTGGTTTTGAAATATGGTTATGTTTTATCCAGACTGGGATTATAAACTATTTTAACAGCATCTAGCAATAGCCGTTTATAATCATGGTTCTGGTTGATATTCCATTGTGGAGTCTACACCGGCAGATTTTTTTTTGGGACCAAATCACCCACTATTGCACTAGCGCTGGTGCAGCTCCTCTAATGCAACTATTGATGGTAGGACAAGTGCAGACAGGCCATCAGTAGTTTTGGCCACCACGTTCACTAATGCGCCCTGGTCAGGCAAACTCCTACTGAAGTCAGTGGCAGTTTTGCCTGTATAGAAAAGGCCTGAAACCTACAGTCTGTAAACAGATGCTCTCCTCCTGATCTGATCTCGAACATACCACGTGATTTGTTAGTTTGATTAGTTATTACAGGTTCCAATAACACTTAAAAACAGTGTGTACAATTTTTATCTATATATACTCATACACATCCTAATAAGTGAGGGTCCAATCCTGTAATAACCTTCATGTTGGAGGACTCCAGCGCAGTGCTCATCATGGGATCAGAGCTTAAAGCTTTACCTCTCCCCCAAAAATACAAGTGTATCAGTTTAATCTGTGATGATTTTACTGGCAGCCAACAGTAAGAAAAAACAAACCTGTGGAAAGAACAAACATCATCAATCTGCACACAGCTGCTCTTCTGACAAAGAAGAATTATTATTATTTGTATTGCGGTAATGCCTGGGGTCCTCAATCAGGGATCAAGGTTCCCCTTGTGTGAGACACTACAAACACATAGCCAGACCTTCCCCTGAAGAGCTTACAATCTAAGTATAAGATGATGGACAACAGGTGAATACAAAAGACAGATGGAAAGCACATGGTAACAATAAGATGATTCTGAACTGTATAAGCAGTGGTCTCAGCACATCAGCTGCCAAATCAGTCACATTTTTTGTATGCATCACAGCATAGAGGAGTATAAAGAGGAAACATTATGAATACACTGATCTCATGCCTGCTTATTAGGACTCTTCTCACCATACTTTACGGAAAACTACATGGCAAATCAAAATAGGCAGCTTTAAAAAAAATAATATGATCATGTGTCAAATTACTCCTGGCATACTACTTCTATGACTCAGACTGAACATATATTTCCAGACAGAACTTGAGAACCACAATTTGCTTTTTTCCTCAGCTTTATGAGAACTTCTTTTGCAAATGACAAATCTGTACTTACTACTTCCTAGCTCCATTCACTGCAACACTGCCAGATTTCTCAAAAATAATTTCTAAAAAGTCTTATGCAAAAGTTATTTTACTTTTTAATACTTTATGCAGTATGTTTTCTCCATTATTAAAAACATACATCCAAAAGAGAACCTGTGGTCCCAGCTGAACAGGGATTAACAAGAGCAACAACAACAAGATGAGCAACATAAACAACTGTCTCATGATAAGAGAATATTGTGTGACTGTGAATGTAACAGTTTCATTATGATTAAGGGTTTATCCTGCTCCCCCTGGAGCCAGTTGGAGTTCTGCGACCGTCATCAACCAGAGCAGGATTGAGCCCTAAAATCATTAAAGAAGATGGGAAGAGGAGGGAGAGAAGGAGTTTCTAAATTTCATACATAAGTCCAATTACACAACTTTCTCTTTTCTCAGTCCCAGTTTTGTTAGCACCCCACTCTATTTTTACTCCTGTCTACACTCTGCGCTTTTTACTGAACAATTCTTTAGTTACCTTGGCTTAATCAGCCTCAGGGCTAATGAGCAGGAATGGCCACCTCGGATACTTAATATTAAAACATAGAGATGTTATGTTACATGCTTTCTTGTAGGTATTTGATTACTGGCGGGGCAGCATTAGTAAGTCTAACGATAACCTCTACAAACTGCAACACTCTTAAAGATGTTAGATTGTAATTCTGATAAATGCAGATATACACTTTATTCATTATGTAAAACCAATAAAAATTACATATATAAGGAAAAGTTGAAAGAAAAAACACATTAAGATCATGGAAAGAAATTGAAGCACAATGTAGATTAGGTAACGAAAGCAGAAACTGCTGCCAAACAGCTACATAGGGAGACCGCCTTTAAAAACTACCATTAAAGAGCAAAGAAAATATTATTTCTCTAGTATTATTCCAAATGAGATCACAAGTATTAATAAGTAGTCAGGCATAACACTTACTAAGAGGTTATTATTAGTCCAAAAGGATACATCTATCTCCATGCTGCTTGGTAGTAAGAACACAATTAGAAATAACTCCTCCCAAGATTGTTTCAGAAATAGCTCAGAGCTCTAGTACTTACCCACCCTTAGGTGGGGACAGCTGTTGGATAAACCAACATCATACTGCTATATACATGACTAATATCTTAAACAAAGTTACTGTTTTTCTGAATATTAACAACATGTAGAAGTCCTTACTCCAGCCAACATAGCTAATTTTGTTTGCCATTTTCATGTATATTAATGTTGGGTACATATTTATGTATATAATAACAAAGAAAAATAATATAAAAATGCTTCCAAAATGTAATGAACTTCTCTTCTCCTAGCAGGTAGCCAGAACTGAACTCTGAAGCAGAAGAGAGGAAAAAAGATACTGTGACTGTGCAATACAAAATAAACTTATCTGATTATAACTAGTGTTATGAGTAAATAATAACTACACATGGATTGTCTTTACTCACTGGGGGCTTGTGTACACGGAGCAGCAATGTGTACCACAGAGGTGTGATTTCTAAAGTGCTCTGATGTGTTGTGGATTAATTGGTCCATATAGCCGCTGCTGGTGCACACTAAAGGTCCGTAGGGCAGGCTAATGTAATACAGTAAGGAACCTTTAGGGCACATCAGCAGAGTCTACACAAACCAACTAATTTGCAACTGTCAAGGTTCCTTCCCCACTCTGAACTCGAGGGTACAGATGTGGGGACCTGCATGAAAGCCCCCTAAGTTTATTTACCAGCTTCGGTTAACAGGAAGCTGCCACCACCAAGCGTGTTCCAAATCTTAGAGGGGAGCCACTTGGAACTCTGCCTTTCCCCAAAGATCACCCCCCTTTCCTGGGCAGATTTGAGACTAATTCCTTTCCCAACCACAAGTCCTTACACCCCTTTTCCTGGGTAGGCTTAATTAGTCCTGGTGAACTGTGATGGAGCGATTCTGGTGGGACCCAACTGAGAGTGCCAAATCAGGACCAATTGCTTAAACTGGGCAGTCACAGCCCTTGGCTGGGGTTTTTCCACCTCTAAGGCAAACCAAACCAGCCAGACAAAAAGGACTTTGGTCTCACCCCACTGGCTAACCACAAGTCACACAAGCAATTTCCTTAGACACTCCAGTCTCCCAGCATCACCATCAGTGCACTCGTCCTGGGGATGAATGGTTATGAAAACCAACACCCCAATAAAAGAAAAAGGTTCCCTCAATCCCAAAGGACCAAGCCCCAGACCCAGGTCAATATACACATCAGATCTTTCCCACAAATCACGCTGTTGCCAATCCTTTAGAATCTAAAATCTAAAGGTTTATTTACAAAGGGAAAAAGGTAGAGATGAGAGGTAGAATTGGTTAAATGGAATCAATTACATACAGTAATGGCAAAGTTCTTAGTTCAGGCTTGCAGCAGTGCTGGAGTAAACTGCAGGTTCAAATTGAGTCTCTGGAGAACATCCCCCGCTGGGATGGGTCGGTCAGTCCCTTTGTGCAGAGCTTCAGTTTGTGGCAAAGTCCCTCCAGAGGTATGAAGCAGGATTGAAGACAAGATGGAGATGATGCATCAGCCTTATATAGGCTTTTCCAGGTGTAAGAACCTCTTTGTCCTTACTGTGGAAAATTACAGCAAAATGGAGTCTGGAGTCACATGGGCCAGTCCCTGCATACTTTGCTGAGTCACAAGGCGTGTCTGCTTTCTCTCCATGGGTCAATTGTGTAGCTGATGGTCCTTAATGGGCCATCAAGCCAGCTATGCAGGGCTAACACCAGCTTGTCTGGGGTATTTCCCAGAAGCCGAGCATAATACAAAATACAGACAGTACAGAGCCAATACTTATAACTTCAACTACAAAATGATACACAGACATACAGACAGCATAATCATAACCAGCAACCCCTAACCTGGTCTTAGACACCTTAGATGACCCCCTTTGCCTAAGGTTTGGTGCCACTACAGGACCTTGGTTGCAACCCATGTTCTATATGGTCCCCATTTATATCAATAACGTCACATGAACACAGATCCAAAACCCTTGGATCTTAAGACAATGAAGAATCAATCAGGTTCTTATAAGAAGAATTTTAATTAAAGAAAAAGATAAAAATTACCTCTGTAAAATCAGGATGAAAAATAACTTTACAGGGTAATCAGATTCAGAGAGCCCAGAGGAACCCCCTCTAGCCTTAGGTTCAAAGTTACAGCAAACAGAGGTAAACACTCTAGCAAGAGAAACATTTACAAGTTGAGAAAACGAAGATAAAACTAACACACCCTGCCTGGCTGTTACTTACAAATTTGAAATATGAGAGACTGGTTCCGAAAGATTTGGAGAGCCTGGATTGATGTCTGGTCCCTCTTAGTCCCAAGAGCAAACAACCCCCAAAACAAAGAGCACACAAACAAAAACCTTCCCCTTCTCCCCATCCCAAGATCTGAAAGTATCTTGTCCCCTCATTGGTCCCTTGGGTCAGGTTACCTGAGCTTCTTAACCCTTTACAGGTAAAAGGATTTGGTGTCTCTGGCCAGGAGGGATTTTATAGTACTGTGCACAGGAGGGTTGTTACCCTTCCCTTTATAGTTATGACAGCAACTCATTAATGTATTTCAGAAATCACACCACTGTAGTGCACATTGCTGCTCCATGTAGACAAGGATTGTTTTTGTTTTGCTTCAACATCTACACTGACAATTATATATTCAGAGGAGATTAGGCAAATCCAGAATCTGACAGCTTTTAGGATAAAATTTTAAAACCTTCCTCTTCTTTTCACCATAAGAATGAGGCAACATTGATACCTCTTCCTACCAAATAAACCACAACCAAGCAAAACAAAAAAAAACCCCCAAAACTCTGAAACTAATCAACCTAAAACAAAAACAAAACAGATTCAAAACCAAAATCCCTTCTTGAAGCAGAGTTTTTAGCCCTAAAAAGGAGACATGACAGATACTACTTTAAATCTATTAGGGACTATACTATTGCTATGAATGTTACATGAAAGGTGCTCAGATGCTATGGTAATGGGCAATATTAAAACCCTAACACAGATGCAATTACTTAGCATTTCTATTAACAGTTTATTATTTAGCACAATCATAAGGGAGGAGCAAATCTTCTCCACTCATTGCCTCAAAAATAAAAGAATCATATGAAGAAAAGATACAAGGCTAACTTTCAGAAGGCTGAAACTGAGGTCCTCCTGATCAATCACCTTTATTAAAGATCCTATGTTGCTTTTTTCCAGTGGTAAGACTGATCAAATTCCACCTTGGATAAATAGCATTTTTCAGAATAAATTGCTTTGTCACACCAATTGTACAAGGGTTTCTTCATTTCCTGTTCTAGACTGTTGTTATCTTGTCCCACCCAAGAAATGGCTGCCTTTAAGTAGTGAGTGATGTCTGCTGCTATTGGCTGAATCTGACTCTCATCTGTAACTGTACTACCCTCATCTCCCAGGGGGAATAGAAGCTGTAAAACTTACACCAGCATTAATTTTTGCAGCAGAAATTCACCAGCTGCTCTCCTGTTCTGCCCCACTCCTTTCTTGCTCTTTGCAACCCACAGAGTTGCAACCCCATAGAATGCCCCTGGAAAGGCTCTGTGGGCTCGAAAGGAAAGAAACATGTAGGAGCTACTGCTCCACTATTTCTGCATCACAGACAGGTTTCCAATTGCTCACCACCACCTGTGTAAATAGATTGAAGAGCACTAGGTTCTCTGTTTTTTAGATTAAATCCCTCCCTCTCCCTTATGTCAAACTCCAAAATCCATATGACAACTGTGGAATTACACTGAAAAGGGGATTCTTAAAAATTGGCTGTGTGTTGGTGCCATTGCATCTCAGGCCCGTCAGAAGGACCGGGATTCACATTTTTAATGCTACCTGTCAGACAAATTGCACACTAAAAGAAGTTTCTTTGTTCCTGCCCCAACTGCTAGGGTTCAGTCCTAATCCTTGTTTTGCCACTGACTTCAATGGGAGTGGAACGGAGGGACTGAGCAGCTCTCCTTCTTGCATGTTGCATATAAATAATGTTGCTTAAAAATCACTATAATCCATAACCTGAACAAAGCACCATGGTGGAACATTCAGATGATGATGCAACCTCAACTTGAAGGTGTTTGAAATGCATCTTTTCAACCTCTATATAAAATGATCAGATTTTACCTGGAATATCCCAAAACTATTTTATAAAAGGAAAAAACAAAACAAATAACTTTTACATTATTTCAGTTAATTTTTTACCTGAATTTAATAAATATACCTGAAAAATCATAAAACCTACAAATCATACAACTTATATTTGTATTCAGATTACTTGAGGAAGTGCTGCTACGGGAGAGGTGGTGTCTTTCAATTCACACATGACCAAACTAATGATTGGGATGGGATAAGCAGCTCAGACCCAGATCCTCAAAGATATGTAGGCGCCTAACTTCGATTAATTTCAGTGGAAGTTAGGAGCATAAATACTTTGAGGATCCGGGCTTCAGTCTCTTTCCTGCCCCATGGAAGCACTGCTATTGGTAGAGCCCTGTGTTTTTCACAAATGTGCAAAAACACAGAATGAAAAAGAACATTAAAAAAAGACATAAAATGAAAAATTCACCTCACAGTCATAGCTTCTATCTTGTGGGACTGGCTCTCTCTCTGGGCATTGTAATCTAGTGTGCACAGGGTCACAATGCTCCCTGATTGGGGCAGAGCAGCCAGGCCAAATTTGAGTGCTCAGTGCTGCAATCTGGCATATGGGGTTGCAGTGCTGTTCACTCAGATTTGGCCCAGCTGCCCCTCATTCATGATGAAGGAGAGGAGCCTGGGCCAAACCTCAACATTACTGCAACTCCATGGACAAGGTCACAATACCTGGAGCTGGGCCCAGTTCCACGAAACAGAAGATGCTGGAGCTGCTGCTGAAATGCAAGGTTGCTTTGTGACACCCATGCCCCTTAAATCTCTGCCCCAGGGCCTCCCACACCAGGTACAGAACTTGATGCCCCCTCCCAGACCCTTCCATCCACCTAGGGACAAGACCCAATCACCTGCCCAGGGCCTTCCAGCCCTTAGGGAAAAGGAGTTATTGGGGCATTGGGGTTCAGTGGGGGGATAGGGAGGGGTTCCTGGGATGAATGGGGGACTGGGAAACAATGGGAGAGGAGAAATGTTTAAAGGGAGAGATTTCTGGGTAGTAATGTGGGATTGGGGGGTGAGGTTCAGTGGGAGAGGGTGACTGGATAACGGATAAAACAAAATAAGAAATTCCTGAAAAATAAAATGAAAAGATTATATATATATATATATATATATATATATAATCTTTTCATTTTATTTTTATATATATATAAAAACTCCATGAGGCTCTGCTTTTGGAGGGCAGATTTCAACTGCAGCCACCATCAGAGGCTGGGGCATGTGTTCACTCCACTGAATGCACTCAATCTTGTCTGATGTCAAAAACTGAACAGTCCCAGGCCTAGCCAGTATTTTGGATTCCCAGGTGAACTCCCATCCAGGTGCTTTAGAAAGCCTTTCTGGGGCATGCGGTTCAACTTGTGTATCCCCTAGTTGCCTTCACCATGTCCTCTCCCCTGTCACTCTACTGCATTTGGGACTGCACTGACATGCTGTGGCTCTAGCAATTTCGCTGCCCCAAGCACAGCGGCACGCCGCGGGGGGGCGCTCTGCCGGTCGCCGGTCCCGCGGCTCCGGTGGACCTCCTGCAGATGTGCCTGCGGAGAGTCCGCTGGTCCCGCGGCTCCGGTGGACCTCCCGCAGGCAGAGCACCCCCCGAGGTATGCCGCCCCAAGCACGCGCTCGGTGTGCTGGGGCCTGGAGCTGCCCCTGGCTGTGGCCATCCTGCTGAAACAGTGGTTGCAGGTGCCTTGTATCACTACCCTTCAGGCTGATTTAAAAAACATTAGAGGTCAGTGTAATCCAGAGTTGAATTAAGACATATACATATTTTTAAATGATATATGCTACTAAATTAGGTGATTGACAGATGATTGGGGGGAGGGATAGCTCAGTGGTTTGAGCATTGGCCTGCTAAACCTAGGGTTGTGATGTGAGTTCAATCCTTGATGGGGCCACTTAGGGATCTGGGGCAAAAACTTGGTCCTGCTAGTGAAGGCAGGGGGCTGGACTTGATGACCTTTCAAGGTCCCTTCCAGTTCTAGGAGATAGGTAAATCTCCTATTATATATATATAAAAAATCATTAAAGACCATCTAAATTTACTATTTAGTATGTTGCTTACTAGTAGCATTTCTCTCAGATTGGCTAGAGAATACAGACCAGTTGATTTCACTTTTCTTTCTAGTTAGTTTCACAACTCACACAGGGCAGGCAAATTATTTAGTTTGTTTAATTCTTCAAAAGTGTATCCATTGTTTTAACTCTAATCACAGAATCCTCCCTGCAGCAGGGCTAAGGTTTTGCAGAAGTTTGTATATCTGACATACACTTGGACCACAAGTAACCTGACCCATACGTAGGCCCACGCCCACTAAAGATTTTCCCACACACTCAACTTTAAACATATGAATAACCCGACGGAAGCTAGGTGATTCTTTTCAGGATTGCAGCCTCAGTCCAGGGGGTGGGAAAGGAAGACAGAGAAGGGAATTGGGGATGAGGATCGGAAAGAAAAACAGCTGAGAAGAGGGAAGGGAATGCGGGAAAGGAGCAGCACTCGCGAGCCAGGTTTCACACCTCTCCTGACTCACTGCAACCCTTCCCTCTGCTCAGCGGGACACTGCAGCGGCCTGCTTTCCACAGGTGCGGGCGCCTCCCGGTCCCGTGGGAGCAGCGCAGCATCACCTCTGGAAGTCAGGTCAATCAACGCTGCGGGGGCCGTGGGGCGCCTCACACGCGTCTGGGCGACGAATAAACGAACACTGAAAATGAATCCCCCAGGAGGGAGCTTCTCGGGCCGCTCCACCAGCCACTAATACCGGGCCGGGCCGGGGCGGGGGGCAGGATTAGGTGGCTGCGGCGCAGCAGCTTCCGGCCCGGCGTCCGCCTACCCTGCACCCAGAGCTCCTGCCCGGGCGGCGGCGGGCCGCTGCGCGCGCCACTCACCTGCGCACACCTGGGCTCACCTGGGCGTGCGCAGCCTCCGGCCCCCGTGCCCGGCTCTGCGCCCCGCCCGCCGGCCAGTGCCTGGCCGCGCAGGCGCACGGCTCCTCGCCCGGCAGCTCTCCCGGGGCTCAGTGCTGTCATGGCGGCAGAGAGCAGCCGAGGCAGGAAGACATGGGGCTAACTGAGACCGCGGGGTGAGGCAGCGGCGGCTGAAACTTTCGGCTCCTTCCCGCTCTAGGAGCGGCGGGTGCTTCTCCGCCAGGGGGGCTAGCGGCGAAGGGGCTCGCGAGTGGGGCAGCGGAGCAGCCCGCTCCCCGCCCCTCAGCCGGGCATTAAAGCACCCCCCCCCCGCGCGCGGCGCACGAGACGCGAGGAGGAGAATTGGGTGAGCCTGAACTTCCTTCCTGAGTGGTTTGTCGTTGCACCTGTGCGTGCACAAGCGGGCGAAGGGGCAGCGGGCTCTGCACGCTCAGCTGCGGCGGAGGTCCGAGCCCGGGAGCGGGAGGCACGGAGGGAATAGAGCCGGGCACGGGGCGCGTCGCCTTGACTCCCCTTGAGAAACCCAGCACTGTCTGTGGGGCAAGTTCCAGGGGGCGGGGGAGAGGCAGTTGCTCCCCGGCTGCTGCCGTCCCTGTTTTGTGGGGCGGGGGAGGAGGTGGGCCATTGGTAACTTGGGGGGACGTCTGCCTCGCAGGGGCTTTCAAACGACTGGACGTGTTGCCTTTCAGGGCTTTACGTACCTGCCTCGGGGCAGTGGGGCAGCTGGCCCAACCCTGCTGTGGAGGAAAAGCCAAGCTTGGGCGAGCGTTCTCCACACCCCCTGTACTTGGGGTGTTTCGCAAGTTGGACCTGAAGAGAGAGTGAGCAAGAGACCCCTTTCCCTGCCACTGAAATCGCTCCTCATTGGCTGTGGCGGCCGTGCCTCTGGCATCTCAGCTAGTGGTAATCTGAATTGAGCTAGCTATGGCTAGCGAAGACAAACAGGTTCTTCAGCCAACAGGTGATGGTGGAGGAGGAGGTGGTGGAGGGAAAGGAGGAAGTGCTGCTGAAGTGGGGAGTACGCTGCAGCCCTTGAACCCAGGAATCCCTATCCGAGGCATCAGGATGAAATTTGCAGTGCTGACGGGACTGGTGGAAGTTGGCGAAGTATCCAACAGGGATATTGTAGAAACTGTATTTAACCTGGTAAGCAGATCATTTTTCTAATGCTCTTTTCCGGGGTGGAAGAGAAAGTAACAAAATACACGGGCAAGAGAAACAAGTCAAAACTCTGGGCACACTTACATTATTTCCTTTTCTGACTCTCTTCTTTTCACTTATTTACATTCTTATGAAATACTTAATAATATATTCTGGCTAGATTCTCTTTTTTGCTGCTTACAACTTTTGCAGATGTTAAAGGTAATGTGTCTATGCATTATAAATTAAGCTTTTAAAAAAATCTACGCAGGTGTCAGTCTCATTTGCCTTGAGGGAAGCTGTAGCTTTTCCCAGTAGTAATTGAGAAACACATCAAAGTGTAATGTAGTATACATTGTTGTTCAACATGTTCATTTTTAATTGAAAAAGTATGGCAAACTGTGTTAAGTCTTTTAAAAAACTTTTCCATGAAGGTGTAATGTTTATGGGCCTGTCGCTAAAGGCTGCGAGTGAATAATCCTTTTTCCTTCCATTTATGCATGGAATTTTCATATTCTAAGGTGGTGGGAAAGCTATTTTATTTAAATATAGGTGTCAGTCACACTTACTTTGATTATTAGAAAAAGTTGTTGTTCACTTGGCCTTTTAATTAACAAAGTAACCAGATGCATGCGTTATTGATTCTGCAGCTCAAAATAGCAGTAGCTTGAATAAAGAATACAAGTGTTGTTGGTTTTTTTAAAGTATTTATTTAGGAAGTTTTAACAAGTTTACAAATTCTTGCCATGCAAACATTAGAGAGAAAACAATTATGAAAACAGTGAGCTTTTGTTTAGAGAAACAATATAGTAAAACAGTAATATTAATCATCAGCTCTCTCTGTTACAGGGTGTTACCATCTTAGAGTGAGCATCTTTACACTACCATGACATGTGGTTTTAGCATAGACATTGTTAATAGTTCATAACAAGCAATACTGAAAACTGAATGTATTGTTCTGAGTAATCTACAGCACAATGTTGTAATGAACTCTCAATACCATGTTAAGCAAACAGTTGGGCCAGTTTTGCCTGAATGTTTAACTCGCACTATACAGGGTGCCCAAGTGTTGGGTGTGCGTGTAACTGTTTTTCTTATTACATTTTTACAATGAAGCTCTACTTTTACTTGTGGCCTCTAGGAACTGCTTGAATATGGATAATGAACATATTGGTGGTTGTCTTAGTTTTTTGTGCTTGCTTTAGATAGATGTCTGAGATTGAATGAGGCTTCTGCTCTGACAAACCAGGAAGTGGGAGCACGTGCAACAAGTGTAAAACTTGTAATAAGAAAAGGTCACTGTTACTGCAGAAAGTGTATTAGGTGTTAATTACTATCTGTACTTCAGTTATTTTGTTAGCAATATGCTTTTGTCTGTACTTCAGAGCTAATCTTAACATCTACATTTGTTAGGTCTGTTTAATGGCTTTTGACAGTATCTTAATTTTATTAGTCATTCTTTAATGTGTAGTTTTTAATAAATTTGTCTAGGTTTTCAGATTAATAAAAGATTTCCTGTTGACATGCTATTTTAGTATTAAAGTTACAGGATCAAGGAGAGAAAACAAATGAGCACCAGAATATTTGTTAGATTAATGTACACCTCCTAAACTTTAGAGAGGAGTAGGGGCAAGCCATAATCAGTAAGTTGCCATAAATGCCTCAGCTAGGAGACGCTGAATTTAGTTCTTAAAAGTATACTTTGCAAGTGCTTATTCTAAAGTAAACTCAGCTTTAAAGCACATGGAGGGGAAGGCTCATAGGGAATGGCTGGTGGAGTCCTCTTTATTTAGGGCTCTAAAGGGCAAATGTGAAGTTCTACCATATTCTGGCACATTGCTTTTCATACTTTGAGGATCCTTAGCCAAAGGTGAGTTGTCATGGAGTAGCTGGGAGAGTTTGAGCAAAATTGCAGAGACTACTATTCCCTCCTGCTGCTCCATTTGAGTTCCTCAGTCCTCCCCTGCCCACTGTACCACAGGGAAGCATCTTTTAAAGGTAATGGAGAGCCAGTGGCATTGGAACCCAGGGTCCCTACTGCTCACAGAACTTAGATGGCTTCTAACACTCTTTCATGATCAGAGTGCAGTTCAGGGGAAGATGAGAAGCTAAACCACTGTTAATCCCCACTGAGAAGCTGCACCCAAGCATCACACCCTCTTCCCTTTAACAGCTCCACTTGTCCAAAGCCACACTTTCTTAAGAATTTAAGAACAGCCATACTGGGTCAGACCAATGCTTCAGCTAGCCCAGTATCCTGCCTTCTGACAGTGGCCGGTGTCAGGTGCTTCAGAGGGAATGAACAGTCCAATTTATCAAGTGATCCATCCTCTATCATCCAGTCCCAGCTTCTAGTGATCAGAGGTTTAGGGACACCCAGAGCATGAGGTTGCATCCCTGACCATCTTGGCTAATAGCTGTTGCTGTACCTATTCTCCATGAATTTCTCGTTCTTTTTTTGACCCAGTTCTACTTTTGGCCGTACAACATCCACTGGTAATGAGTTCCACAGGATGCGTTGTGTGAAGTAGTACTTCCTTTATGTCTGTTTTCAACCTGCTGCCTCTTAATTTCATTGGGCGACACCTGGTTCTTGTCTTATACGAAGGGGTAAATAACACTTCCCTATTTGTTTTCTCTACACCATTCATGATTTTATAGGCCTTTATCACATCCTTCTCTGTCATCTCTCTTCCAGCTGAGCGGTCCCAATCTTTTTAATCTCTCCTGATACTGAAGTTGTTCCATACCCCCTAATCATTTGTATTGCCATTCTCTGTGTTTTTTCCAATTCTAATATCTTTTTTGAGACCGGGCAACCAGAACCGTATGAAATATTCAAGGTATGGATGTACCATGGATTTAGATAGTGGCATTATATTTTCCGTCTTGTCCCTTTCCTAATGGTTCCTAACTGTTAGCTTTTTTGACTGCTGAGGCACATTGAGTGGATGTTTTCAGAGACCTATCCACAATGACTCCAAGAACTCTTTTTTTGACTGGTAACAGCTAATTTAGACTGCATCATTTCGTCTGTATAGTTGGGATTATGTTTTTCAACATGCATTACTTTGCATTTATCAACATTGAATTTCATCTGCCATTTTGTTGCCCAGTCACCCAGTTTTGTGAGATCCCTTTGTAACTCTGTTATGTCAAAAGCAGACTGCAATCTTGAGTAATTTTGTATCCTCTGCAAACTTCGCCATCTCACTGTTTACCCCCATTTCCAGATCATTTATGAATATGTTGAACAGCACTGGTACCACTACAAATCCTTGGGGGACTGTGCTATTTTCTGCTCTCCACTATAAAAATGGACTGTCTATTTCGACCCTTTATCTCCTGTCTTGTAAGCAGTTACTGATCTGACTGTCTACTTTGCTTAAGAGCCTTGGGCAAAGGACCATGTCAAAGGCTTTCTGAATGTCAAAGTACAGTATATCCACTGGATCCCTCTTGTCCACATGCTTGTTGACCCCCTCAAAGAATTGTTCCAACATATTGTGTTCATCTGTGTGTATGATAATTCTGTTCTTTACCGTAGTTTCAACCTATTTGCCTGGTAGTGAACTTAGATTTACTGGCCTGTAATTGCCAGGATCACCTCTAGAGGCTTTTTAAAATATTGATGTCACATTAGCTATCTTCCAGTCATTGGAAAACATAATCCCAACTATGCATATAAAACAATGGGGTCTAAATTAGCTGTTACCACTCAAGAAAGGGATATTGGAGTCATTGTGGATAGTGCTCTGAAAACAGTCACTCAGTGTGCAGTGGCAATCAAAAAAGCAAACAGAATGTTGAGAATCATTAAGAAAAGGGATAGATAATAAGAGAAAATATCATTGCCCGTATCTAAATCCATGGTATGGCCACATCTTGAAAACTGTGTGCCATCTCAAAAAAGATATATTGGAATTGGAAAAGGTTCAGAAAAAGGCAACAAACATGATTGGGGTATGGAATGGCTGCCATATGAGGAGAGATTAATAAGACTGGGACTTTTCGGCTTGGAAGAGAGAGATGACAACGGGGGGGATATGATAGAGGTCCATAAAATCATAACTGGTGTGGAGAAAGTAAATAAGGAAGTGTGTTATGCGTTGGAGTAAATAACAAGACCTAGGCATCACCAAATGAAATTAATAGGCAGCAGATTTAAAACACACAAAAGGAAGTATTGCTTCACACAAAACACACAGTTAACCTGTGAAACTCCTTGCCAGAGGATGTTGTGAAGGCCAAGACTATAACAGGGTTCAAAAAAGAACTAGATAAGTTCATGAAGGATTGGTCCATTAATGGCTATTGGCAAGGATCGTTTCCCTAGCCTCTGTTTGCCAGAAGCTGGGAATAGGCAATCACTCGATTACCTGTTCTGTTCATTCCTTCTGGGGCACTTGGCATTGGCCACTGTCAGAAGAGAGGGTACTGGGCTAGATGGACCTTTGGTCTGACCTAGTATGGCCATTCTTATGTTCTTATACTTACCCTCTTGTGCTGATCGAATTTGAAAAGTGACTTTTAAGAATGCTGTTGTGATGTGCTCTGTGTCTCAATTACTTCCAGAGCAAATTATCTCATAATTTGTAAAAGAAGAAGTCTGCCCTTCTGTCAGTCCTGCAAATTCAGCTTGGGATCTGAATGTCCTACTGTGTTCCGTAACTAGTAATAGATTCTTCAGGTTAAATTTTAGCTCTCAGTAGGGGATTGGACATAAGTAAATGACGACAAATATTTCCCCCCGAACTGGGTTTCATTTATTTCACTAACTCATAGCTGTATTAGTTCAGCAGTGATGATAGGAATAAAAAAACAAGGGGAACCATATTTTTGTTACCAAAGCAAGCAGACTTTGAACATGCACAGGGAGCAGAACTGAATAGGAATGTGTCATTACATAGTCACTGTTCATAGCAGAACTACACTCTAAAGGAATGTCTAAACTAGGATGAAATGTGGATTTTTAAACGTTCTCAGACTTTCATGTAGACTGGGTAATTTGTATTTTACCATGTGCTAGCTGATTAAGGGAGAACCCTATGAGGTTCATCTTCCCCAGCAAAAACAAAAGAGCAGACTTGACATTCCTGATGATTAAGATTTTAAAAAAAGAAGAAATAATCATGGTTTTAAAGACAACTTTTGAGGCTTTCAGTATACATTATAAAGAAGTATAAAAATTCATAAGCCCAATTTTTAAATACCCTTTGATGGTAACTTATAAAGAAAATAGAAATCCTGTCAAGTGATAATTCTGACATAAGTAACAATAGTTCAGTCTAGTTACGCAGTAACTCCAAGTGTGCTGAGAACAAAATCTTTAACCTTTTGCACATTAATGTATTGGAAGATTCCAATATCTACTGAGTTATACTTCCAGCATGCTTGTCAAAGGAGTTGTTCATCCCTTGACCACCATTGGGACACTACTGCACTCTTAGAAACTTTGAAATAGATCTGTTCAGTTTCAGATAGTACTTTCTGGGAGCCCAGTAGTTCAGACCATATTGCATATGGTATTGCCTGTTTCAGCATGCCTTAACTGCAAATAGTTTAGTGAAGAAAATGCTGATTATCACAGTGTAACTGACACTTTATTATGAATTATGACAATCATTGGGAATGTCATTCCAGTTCAAATATTAGTCTTTGAAATCATGGAAACCTCTGAAATCCAATAGGCTGAGCTGAGTTTGTATTGCTTATGAAATGCGATAAGGGTCTTTATTTTTTTAAAGTAAGGTTGGACAAAATTGGGCTAAAGCAAGACATTTAATTAACATACCAATATTGAGAGGGTGTAGGCCCCCTTGAAGCAAACTTAGAAAACAAAACACAAACAAACAAAAACACCTGTACATGCTGTACAGCTAGGAGGGGGAAAGTAGAGTGGGAGAGAACTAATTTCTATTGATACTCTTGCAGTCAAAAAGAAAAGTGCACAATTATAAAAGGCAGTTTATCTTCTTACCATATACCACACAGTCACATACAGGTTTCCTGGTAAGGAAACAGCTTCATGTGAAGCACAGTTTGACTACCCACTTGTCAAGAAACTCTTGAAAGAATAGCAGAAGTTACTCTATAGTTGGCAGCATGCAAAATGTAAGATTGGCCAAAATGTGAATTTATAATTTTTGTGCTCAATGGAGGCAGAGGTTTTTAGGGCCTGGAAGAATATGAAGTTTCCAAATTCAGAGACTCTACTTTTCTACCTAGTGTCCCCAAGTCGAGTAACATTTTGCAGTATTAACTTTTGAGATTAAAATGATACCGGATGTGAAACTAATGGACATGCTTAGTCAGAAGCTTGCCCTTGCTTCACCTTCTCCTATAGAGATGTGTATCTTGCAACATCAGTCTCACTCCTCTGTAGCGATGCCTCCTTTCTATCATGGGGCAGTATTAGATATAGCTGCTATTTTGGGTATCTTTTTCTGCAACTCTAGTAACAGACTGCCTGAAATCTTATTCACTGGCCAGTATTTGTTAATAGTCCCTAGTTATATCATCACTTTTCTTCAGTAGATCTCAAAGCATGTTACAGAGCTATGCTGCATTAACTTGTGTTGAGAAATAGACATCTATATGGCAAGATCCCTGATTGTCTTAAGCAACTGGCATTGCACACTTGCGTTCATCCCTTCTGATGGGATGAATGTGGTGGTGTGTGTAATCAGGGACTGGGAATTTGTGCCAGGGTTTTGCTCAGGGTTTAAGTTGACTAAGCATTTCTTCAGCAAACACAAGCAGGTCAAACACTCTGGTCTTTCTTTGTTGCTGTGATCTGCTGCATCACCTTACCATATGTAAGTTATAAAAAGGAAGAGGACAAGAACTGGTTTGCCCATGTGTAAAGGAAGAGGACCACTTTTTGGCACTTCTTAATCACTTAAACATAACACTGTCAAAGCTGATAGACTGACAGTTATTTGGCTTGCTTCCCTCCCCTTTTCCCAGTCTGTATGCAAAGATTGTGATCTCTTGTGGGCTTTCTTTGAAAGGCCTGTCTTTTTTTCCCAAGAGGCAGATATACTATTGGTCCTAATTCTTTCATACATTTAAAGGTCTGCCCCAAGAGATTTCAGGATCTTGGCCATAGTTTCTACCGCAGTTAAGAGCAAGCCTATGAAGGGAAGCCAATGGGCAAATGTGATGGCAGAAAAACATTGCTTTTTTTTTTTTTTTTTGGTAAGGAAATGTATCAGTATCTCAAGAATGTGATATACCGTATATACTTGTTCATTAGCCCATTCATTTATAAGCTGACCTCCCAAGATGGTTGGGTAAAAATAGCAAAAACTGTATGACCCTTTCATAAGCTGACCCTATATTTCAGGCATTGGCAAACTTTGGCTCCCGGCCTGTCAGGGTAAGCCTCTGGCAGGTCGGGACGTCTTGTTTACCTGGAGCATCTGCAGACATGGAGCCCTCGGTTCCCTGTGGCTGTGGTTCACCGTTCCCAGTGAATGGGAGCTGTGGGAAAGCTCCCATTGGCTGGGATCCTCGAACTGCAGCCACAGGGAGCTGAGGGGCTCCATGCCTGCAGACGCTCCAGGTAAACAAAACGACAATGTATTAGATATTCAATTCAATGATTCCATAGAGTTTAAAATCATCAAATTTTGGTGTAAACCCGTTTATAAGCTGACCCCTGCTTTCTGATGCTTTACTTTTTTAACAAAAATATTTGGCTTATGAACTAGAATATACAGTAATTTATTGTCTTTGTATTGAGGAAGAAGGCTATGGGAAGGCTAGTTCCCATAACTTAATTAAAACAAACAAAAAAACCCCACAACACTTGTCAGACCATCTCCTTCTGAAATTAATTCTGGGGGCTTCTTGGGACACATGCATAATGGGTTTATGAAGGAAAAATCAGGGTTTTTCCTTATAGAAACTTTTTTTTTAAATTTGTATCCAATTGTGAAAAAGGAAAAGCTGGAGCAGATTAAAATAAAATGAGCACCTTTACGTTTACCACAGCTGTCAAAGTAGACCACTAGTTCCTCAGTAGGTGTGCATTGTTTGGCCTAGCGTGATATGAATTTTTATAGCTTGTTAATGTTTTACTGTGCTAATCTAGTTTCAAAAGCAGCATTTCATATTAAACGAAAGTGTGTATTGCAACCAAAGCATAATCTCCTCTAGGTTACTGGTGATTTCCCCTCTAGCTATAGTTATCCCTGTTCTGTCACTTCAGCCTACCTACAGTATGCATGATACGGTAACAGGCTTTAGCCAAGTTAGGTCTGTAGTCTAAAAATCTCAGTAAACTAGTCAACTCACTACATTTATATGTTTATGCATAACTTCAGCTGTATGACTTGCCTTGATTTCCCACCAGTCAATGTGAGGCATAGAGCTAAAACTCAATTCAATACTTTAAAAATATTTCCCTTAATGTTCTTTCTGTTGAATTTAGCATAATATGAACCCACTAACTCTTAATTATGGTGGACGTATTTGTGCCAAGGATGACCATCTCCTTTCTCTTTCCTTCACCTCTCCTTCCTCAGTCATGCTGAAAATGAATTTGAGCATGCTTGTGAAGTGTTGTGCTTCTCCTTTTCACTCCTTAGTTCTGTTCCCCTGTGTACTTGAGCCGCCTGTTTACACTCCAAATCCAGTGATGATGAGAATCCAGTAACAGAACATGATTATCTCATAACTTTAATTTAAGTGTCTATCTTTAGTGTAAATGAGGCCTAATTGTGCCATGGTCAAAATCATTCATACACATTTGCATAATCGATTTTCAACACTGACATTGAGTCACATACCCTACCCCATTGAAATACCTTACACAACTACAAATGCATGTACCATTATGATGGTGTATATAGCTTATCCAGGTGTTGGGGGCGGGGGGGGGAGTTACACCTCTTTCCTTTTAAAGGAAATACCACAGCTACATGTTGCATGTGCAGGAATTCAGAGAATTTGTCTGTGAAGAAGAGGGCTGGGCCTGGCTCTGATTAATACCCCAGCACACATTAAATGGGATATACATATAACACTAGTCTACAATTTTTGAGAAGTCGTCTGCTTCAGAGATAAAATGTGCTATTTATTATGTATTTTGATGTGCTGAATTCAAATATGACAATTAAAACAACTGATTGGCTACTGTTTCTAAGTTATTTAAGTTTTTACATTTTATGTCTATGTATATCGTGTAGATAGTAGAGTTTTAATCATAAATTGTAAACCTAGGTCTTTTCATGTGTTTATGGTTGCTTTACATGATAATATTTCATCTGTCCTGTTTATGTAACACTTTAAAAATCAGCAAAAGGGTTATATAACTAAAAATTATTATGAAACAAAAGGCAAAAAACTATTATGTACATAGTTTAGTCCTATTCAGTGTCTACTCGGCGCTTCTTGGCTTGTCTCTTGTATTCATTAAATGGAGCATCTCCTGTCACTGTCCAGCAATAGTCTGCAAGCATTGATGGGCTCCATTTGCCCTGATAGTGTTTCTCCATTGTTGCAATGTCCTGGTGAAATCGCTCGCCGTGCTCGTCGCTTACTGCTCCGCAGTTCGGTGGAAAAAAATCTAGATGAGAGTGCAAAAAAATGTATCTTTAGTGACATGTTGCAACCAAGGCTTTTGAATGACTTGAGGAGGTTTTCCACCAACAACCTGTAGTTGTCTGCCTTGTTGTTTCCGAGAAAATTTATTGCCACTAACTGGAAGGCTTTCCATGCCGTCTTTTCCTTGCCATGCAGTGCATGGTCAAATGCATCATCTCGAAGAAGTTCACGAATCTGAGGACCAACAAAGACACCTTCCTTTATCTTAGCTTCACTTAACCTTCGAAATTTTCCACGGAGGTACTTGAAAGCTGCTTGTGTTTTGTCAATGGCCTTGACGAAGTTCTTCATCAGACCCAGCTTGATGTGTAAGGGTGGTAACAAAATCTTCCTTGATTCAACAAGTGGTGGATGCTGAACACTTTTCCTCCCAGGCTCCAATGACTGTCGGAGTGGCCAATCTTTCTTGATGTAGTGGGAATCTCTTGCACGACTATCCCATTTGCAGAGAAAACAGCAGTACTTTGTGTATCCAGTCTGCAGACCAAGCAAGAGAGCAACAACCTTCAAATCGCCACAAAGCTGCCACTGATGTTGATCATAGTTTATGCACCTCAAAAGTTGTTTCATGTTGTCATAGGTTTCCTTCATATGGACTGCATGACCAACTGGAATTGATGGCAAAACATTGCCATTATGTAGTAAAACAGCTTTAAGACTCGTCTTCGATGAATCAATGAACAGTCTCCACTCATCTGGATCGTGAACGATGTTGAGGGCTGCCATCACACCATCGATGTTGTTGCAGTCTACAAGATCACCTTCCATGAAGAAGAATGGGACAAGATCCTTTTGACGGTCACGGAACATGGAAACCCTAACATCACCTGCCAGGAGATTCCACTGCTGTAGTCTGGAGCCCAACAGCTCTGCCTTACTCTTGGTAGTTCCAAATCCCTGACAAGATCATTCAGTTCACCTTGTGTTATGAGGTGTGGTTCAGAGGAGGAGGATGGGAGAAAATGTGGGTCCTGTGACATTGATGGTTCAGGACCAGAAGTTTCATCCTTTTCCTCATCTGACTCAAGTGAGAATGATTCTGGTGCATCAGGAACCGGCAGTCCTTCTCCGTGGGGTACTGGGAGTATAGCTGATGGAATGTTTGGATAATGCACAGTCCACTTTTTCTTCTTTGACACATCTTTCCCAACTGGAGGCACCATGCAGAAGTAACAATTGCTGGTATGATCTGTTGGCTCTCTCCAAATCATTGGCACTGCAAAAGGCATAGATTTCCTTTTCCTGTTCAACCACTGGCGAAGATTTGTCGCACAAGTGTTGCAGCATCTGTGTGGGGCCCACCTCTTGTCCTGATCTCCAATTTTGCAGCCAAAATAAAGGTGATAGGCTTTCTTAACCATAGTGGTTATACTGCGCTTTTGTGATGCAAAAGTCACTTCACCACAAACATAGCAGAAGTTATCTGCACTGTTCACACAAGTACGAGGCATCTCTGCTCACTTTGGCTAAACAGAAATGTGTCCCTTTGCAAAATCAAACACTGACAAATAAGAGAGCATGACACTGTATGATTTCTAGAGCTGATATAGGGCAATTATTTCAGCAGAGTGATGTAAGCTTCGTTATGATTGCATCATCCATGACTTCTAGGAATAACATGATGCAATTCGTATCATGTATGACGCAATACCAGCTTCAGATTGCATCATTCATTGTTTTGCCTAAAAAGCAAGTACTGTCCAAACCCAGTCATAGGTTTATTCATAGATCCAGTCAAAGATGTATTTTAGTCATTTCTGGTTTAAATTGAGATCCCTTCCCTTTATAACTCACTTATCCTCCTCCATTCCCAAGTCAAGGGTCGTATATACTGACCCAATAGCATATCTTGAAAACTAGAGCCAATCAACAATTTTAAGCATCATTTTCGTTCTCAGTGACCCAGAATTAGTAAAGTTGGCCTACATTTATTTCAGAAGCATTTTGGGCTGTAGAGCAGTGTAATCTTTAGCTATCTGGCTTATGGAACTAGCCTCACCTTGTGGGACAGAGGAAATACAGTTGAAGAAAACTTCTTGACCAACTAAAACTTTTGCTTCTAAAAAGCCATCCCTTTTAAGTTAATTTAGAAATGAGTTTGTTGGAAACCTTTTGAACACATGGTTTAAAACTCTGTGGGAAGATTTTTTTTTTCTTTTTTGTTTCTACAAAACTACTAAACATATTGATAAGTGTAATCGAACTTCCAGGAGTGCTGCTTCCATACATGACTGTTATGGCTGACGTGTCACAATCACCCATGTAAATCCCACCTATTTAACCAGAGACTTCCCTAGGTTAACTTATATTGACAAAGCAGCAAAATCAATTTCTCTTCTCTTCTCTTCTTCAGATATACCACAGTCGTATTTAGCTCCAAGTTTACCTTCCTGATATGATTTTCTTATGGCAGTCATTCATTGGAAACTTTACCAGTTTAACCTTTCACTGTCTTCAGAGGTCAGTTCTCTGAAATTGTTGACGACACCCTAAACTCTGTATTCATCACCTGTGTAAAGTAGTGGTCTGGGTTGAAGACCCATAACATAGAGGTCTTTAACACTTTCTTAACTACCAAAGTATCTGTAGATTTTTAACATCTAAGACAGCTGAGATACTTGATAGATATCTAATTTACAAGGAGGGGTACACACGTATACAAGAGCAGAGTTAAGGTTCTTGAGAGTATACTTGCTTTTCCATACTTTCCTGTGTGTGTGTGTGTGTGTGTGTGTGTGTTTTGTTTGTTTTTGTTTTGTTTTTTTAAATTATCTGAATGTTGAATTTCTTGTTTTTCTGGATTTTCAAAATAGTAACACTAAGCACTCAAATAATGTTCTTTATCAAAGGGCCTTGAAGTGCTTAACACTTGCCTTCCAACTCTCCTAATGAGGTAGGTAAGCTTCCTCATTTTGCAAATAGGAATTTGGGCATTGAAAGATTGTGCCTTGCATGAGAGGCAATGCAATCTAGCAGAGTACGTACCGAGCAAGGAGAAAGTAGAGCTGGCTGCTAATCCTGATAGTAACCAGACTTCTGAGGCTTTGAGAAGGTCATTTAACCACTCTGATTCTTAGTTTTTCCATATTTAAAATGTGGATAATGCTTTTCTACCAGACAGATGACTTGTAAGGCATAATTAAGGCATTCTGAGATCCTAGGGTAAAAGGGTGAAACAGGGTAGTCTGCCCCATTTTACACCATGGGACCTGAGGTAGAGCCCTGTTAAGAACAGGTTGGGGCCATGTAGTTTGCCTCACAAGTACTTGAGTCCTAATAAAGACTGAAAGGTCTTTGTTGAGGGAGGAAAGCTACAGGAAGCAGGCTGGCTCCTGTGGCAGGCAGCAGAGCAGGGAACCTGTAGGGAATAGCTGCAACTGCAGAAGACCTCAGATTACCGGGGAATGGACAATTTACGTGCTGAATTTATGGTGTTTGGAAAAAATAAAGCAGAAACCCTGAGGCAAAGGGCTAGGAGTGTGATGTCAATTTGTCCCTGAGCTGGGGAGACAGGCCAGTAGCCTACAATACTGTAGAATGCAAAATGTTAAGCCAACATACTGAAAACAGATTTCGGGAGTTTCTGGTGCTCTGCCCTCCTCCTCAGTCTGCTAGATCAAATTTTTCTTGTACTTTTACCTTCTCAGAACCGGCCCAAAGCTTCTAATATCTGTATGCATAGCCTGTGGACTTTTGTCTGCACTGTATTATTCATGTAGCTTTTTCTGGTAGCATCCACAATCTGTTGTACAAACCTAAAATAAGGTACTTTCAGTGCCAGTATGAGTATAAAAGACAGAGAATAGAGGGAAAGGCTACATTGTGTGTGAGGTGAAGATTGTACACAATAAAACAATAATGTGACCTAATAAACTAACATTGTGACTTACCAAGTTGTTTCTTAGGGCTAGTCTACACTGGCAACGTTAAAGCGCTGCTGCAACAGCACTTTAATGTGGCTTGTGTAGTCATGGGAGAGCGCTGGGAGAGTGTTCTCGCAGCGCTCTAAAAAACCACCTCCATGAGGGGCGTAGCTACCAGCACTGGGAGCGCAGCTCACAGTGCTGGTGCACTGTCTACACTGGTGCTTTACAGCGCTGAAACTTGCTGTGCTCAGGGGGGTGTTTTTCACACCCCTGTATGAGAAAGTTGCACCACTGTAAAGTGCCAGTGTAGACAAGCCCTTAGTCAGCCACTATCAGTCAGCTATATTCTTGCAGGTTTTGATAGGAGTGGGACTTCAATATGTCTCTTTCTCATTGCATAGTACAAAGGAATGTTTTAAGAGATGGTCAGTTGGGGATTTGAATATGAAGAAAGTAGTGGTTTTGTGGACCAGGAAGGGCACTCCATACTTAGGGGGAGGAATGGAAGAAGGCACAGTGATAACTGTTGAAATGGATGAACAGTGTCAAGATTGGCATCAAGGCTGGGAAATATGGGGAGATATGGAAAGAGCTAAAGATTAGGTTATTAGGAAAGGGCAGAATTGTGCAGGGTGTTTGAAGGAGAGAACCAGAAAGTCTCCACTTGGTAAAGTGGAAGTAGGCAGGTTTAAAACCTGTGAGGTCAGATCAGATTGATAGCTAATGAGATTTTTGGTAGCTGTTCTATATGGACTGTCAAAACTGCCAGTTTTTGAAGACTACCAAATATGTTTTGGTGTCTTGATTTGAAGTTATATCTCAGATAAACCAAAATGTCCATAGTGTATCTTGCGCTGTCCCCACATACACTCAATTTTTCCATATTAAAGGTAAATGCAGTAATCTCTTCCTAAAAAAAAATCTCATTTAATATGGTATTCTAACCTGATTGTTAAGAAATATAATTTGGAAATGGCATTTCTAGTTTATTATTTTTATACAGTCCGAACATTCTTTATGATCATTTAGTGGGACAGCTGCATGATATTGTTGCATTAATCAATCTCTACAGTTTTGTCATTAGATGTGAAATAGCTATTTGCTACTCTTCAGTGTTTCTGTATATGAGATGATTTAAGATTATATTCTGGCAAACACCACCTTGCATGCATTGAATTTAATGCATGTATCTTTTAAAAAAAGTTTCTATTTATTGCAAGTGGGTCAATCTGGGGAAAAAAACACCCTGTTCATAATTCCTAATTACAGTTACACAGTTGGCTTACTTTCTACCATTCAAATATCTCCCTAAATGCCTAGATGCCTTTTTGGCCTGCTCACATTATTTTGTATGAGGGTTTTTGGTATTAACATGACCTAATTAACAACTTCTTAATTTAGATTTATTTTGCTTTAACTAATTCTTAATTTTATACTGCAGATCCAGTATTGTACTACTGTCTCCAATTACATGACCATATTGTTGCCTTTTAAAACTTGTTCAGTGGTCAGTCTTTTCTATTACGATAGACATCCAGCCTTCATCTAGCTGAGAACCCTGTAGGAGATTTGCCAGGAGTCTGAGGGTCCTACTTCATGTGCATAAAGCAGAAGACACTTGCTATCATTTTTTTTTTTTTTTTTTTTTTTTTTTAGTACAAAGTATTGCTAGTGGAGACTATAGTTTTTAACCTGCAGTACTCCATATTTAGGGCAGATCATTCTCAAACTTCCTGCCTACAACCACCACCATAAGCCCAAACCTGCCAACTGGTGACACCATATGAACAGTTATAATTACTACTCTTTCCATTTCATTGCAGTTTCAATGCTGGCATCATAATCTTACTAAGCTTTCCCAAAAGCTAGCATTTATATAGTTCTGTAAAGTTCCAAATCTTCACAAACAGTTAAGACATTGGCATATATTTTCAATTGAGAAACAATTTGTGAGGGGAAACAGTAATATCTTCCAGTGAATCTTCCAGGTTCCAGAGAGGTTCTGAGAATGAGGGATGAGTGTTCTTGTAGGCATGTTTTTTCAATATGTACCTGGAGAATTCTACTGTTTGTTTTTAGAACTGTCATATGTGGTAGGTGATTGGGAACAGCCAGTGGGATCTGGGAGTGCTCTGTCTCTCCCACGAAGTGCTCAGCCCTTTGGGACTGACAGGTGGAGCTCTTTCCTCCCCCCACAGTGGGCACTGACAGCCTGAGTTGTCAGTGGGGTGGGGACTCATAGAATCACAGAATATCAGGGTTGGAAGGGACCTCAGGAGGTCATCTAGTCCAACCCCCTGCTCGGCGCAGGACCTCAACTTAATCATCCCAGCCAAGGCTTTGTCAAGTCTGACCTTAAAAACCTCTAAGGAAGGAGATTCCACCACCTCCCTAGGTAACCCATTCCAGTGCTTCACCACCCTCCTAGTGAAAAAGTTTTTCCTAATATCCAACCTAAACCTCCCACTCTGCAACTTGAGACCCATTACTCCTTGTTCTGTCATCTGCTACCACTGAGAACAGTCTAGATCCATCCTTTTTGGAACCCCCTTTCAGGTAGTTGAAAGCAGCTATTAAATCCCCCCCTCATTCTTCTCTTCTGCAGGCTAAACAATCTCAGTTCCCTCAGCCTCTCCTCATAAGTCATGTGCTCCAGACCCCTAATAATTTTTGTTGCCCTCCGCTGGACTCTTTCCAATTTTTCCACATCCTTCCTGTAGTGTGGGGCCCAAAACTGGACACAGTACTCCAGATGAGGCCTCACCAATGCCAAATAGAGGGGAATGATCACGTCCCTAGATCTGCTGGCAGTGTCCCTATTTATACAGCCCAAAATGCTGTTAGCTTTCTTGGCAACAAGGGCACACTGTCTACTTATATCCAGCTTCTCGTCCACTGTAACCCCAGGTCCTTTTCTGCAGAATTGCTGGTCCCTAATCTGTAGCAGTGTGTGGGATTCTTCCATCCTAAGTGCAGGACTTTGCATTTGTCCTTGTTGAACCTCATCTGATTTCTTTTGGCCCAATTCTCTAATTTGTCTAGGTCCCTCTGTATCCTATCCCTACCCTCCAGTGTATCTACCACTCCTCCAGTTTAGTCTCATCTGCAAACTTGCTGAGGGTGCAGTCCACGCCATCCTCCAGATCATTAATGAAGATATTGAACAAAACAGGCTGCAGGACCGATCCTTGGGGCACTCTGCTTGATATCGGCTGCCAACTAGACATGGAGCCATTGATGACTACCCATTGAGCCCGACGATCTAGCCAGCTTTCTATCCACCTTATAGTCCATTCATCCAGCCCATATCAAAATCTTTGCTAAAGTCAAGGAATAACATGTCCACTGCTTTCCCCTCATCCACAGAGCCAGTTATCTCCTCATAGAAGGCAGTTAGGTTAGTCAGGCATGACTTGCCCTTGGTGAATCCATGCTGACTGTTCCTGATCACTTTCCTCTCCTCTAAGTGCTTCAGAATTGATTACTTGAGGACCTGCTCCATGATTTTTCCAGGGACTGAGGTGAGGCTGACTGGTCTGTAGTTCCCTGGATCCTCCTCCTTCCCTTTTTTAAAGATGGGCACTACATTAGCTTTTTTCCAGTCATCCGGGACCTCCCCCAATCGCCATGAGTTTTTAAAGATAATGGCCAATGGCTCTGCAATCACATCTGCCAACTCCTTTAGCACCCTCAGATGCAGTCCATCTGGCCCCATGGACTTGTGCTCGTCCACTTTTTCTAAATAGTCCTGAACCACTTCTTTTTCCACAGAGGGCTGGTCACCTTCTCCCCATGCTGTGCTGCCCAGTGCAGTAGTCTGGGAGCTGACCTTGTTTGTGAAGACAGAGGCAAAAAAAGCATTGAGTACATTAGCTTTTTCCATATCCTCTGTCACTAGGTTGCCTCCCTCGTTCAGTAAGGGGCCACACTTTCCTTGACTTTCTTCTTGTTGCTAATGTACCTGAAGAAACCCTTCTTGTTACTCTTAACATCTCTTGCTAGTTGCAACTCCAAGTGTGATTTGGCCTTCCTGATTTCACTCCTGGATGCCTGAGCAATATTTTTATACTACTCTCTGGTCATGTGTCCAATCTTCCACTTCTTGTAAGCTTCTTTTTTGTGTTTAAGATCAGCAAGGATTTCACTGTTAAGCCAAGCTGGTCATCTGCCATATTTACTATTCTTTCTACACATCGGGATGGTTTGTTCCTACAACCCCAATAAGGATTCTTTAAAATACAGCCAGCTCTCCTGGACCCCTTTCCCCCTCATGTTATTCTCCCAGGGGATCCTGCCCATCAGTTCCCTGAGGGAGCCAAAGTCTGCTCTTCTGAAATCCAGGGTCCGTATTCTGCTGCTCTTCTTTCTTCCTTGTGTCAGGATCTTGAACTCGACCATCTCATGGTCACTGCCTGCCAGGTTCCCATCCACTTTTGCTTCCCTTACTAATTCTTCCCGGTTTGTGAGCAGCAGGTCAAGAAGAGCGCTGTCCCTAGTTGGTTTCTCCAGCACTTGCACCAGGAAATTGTCCCCTACACTTTCCAAAAACTTCCTGGATTGTCTGTGCACCACTGTATGGCTCTCCCAGCAGATATCAGGGTGATTGAAGTCTCCTGTGAGAACCAGGGCCAACTAACTTCTGTTAGTTGCTGGAAGAGAGCCTTGTTCACCTCATCCCCCTGGTCTGGTGGTCTACAGGAGACTCCCACCAGGACATCACCCTTGTTGCTCACACTTCTAAACTTAATCCAGAGACTCTCAGGTTTTTCCACAATTTCATACTGGACTTGCATACAGTGCAACTCCCCCACCTTTTCTGCCCTGCCTGTCCTTGCTGAACAGTTTATATCCATCCATGACCATCCTCCAGTCATGTGAGTTATCCCACCAAGTCTCTGTTATTCCAATCACATCATAGTTCCTTGATTGTGCCAGGTCTTCCAGTTCTCACTGCTTGTTTCCCAGGCTTCTTGCATTTGTGTATAGGCACTTAAGATAACTTGCTGATAGTCCTGCTTTCTCAGTATGAGGCGGGAGTCCTCCCCTCTTGTGCTCTCCTGCTCATGCTTCCTACCAGTATCCCACTTCCCCACTTACCTCAGGGCTTTGGTCTCCTTCCCAGCGAACCTAGTTTAAAGCCCTCCTCACTAGCCAGCCTGCTTGCAAAGATGCTCTTCCCTCTCTTCGTTAGGTGGAGCCCATGTCTGCCTAGCACTCCTCCTTCTTGGAACACCATCCCATGATCAAAGAATCCAAAGCCTTCTCTCCGACACCACCTGCGTAGCCATTTGTTGACTCCATGATTTGATGGTCTCTACCCGGGCCTTTTCCTTCCACAGGGAGGATGGACAAGAACACCACTTGCAGCTCAAACTCCTTTATCCTTCTTCCCAGATCCACATAGCCTGCAGTGATCTGCTCAAGGTCATTCTTGGCAGTATCCATTGGTGCCCATGTGGAGAAGCAGGAAGGGGTAGCGATCTGAGGGTTTGATGAGTCTCGGCAGTCTCTCTGTCACATCGTGAACCCTAGCTCCTGGCAAGCAGCAGACTTCTCAGTTTTCCTGGTCAGGATGGCAGATAGATGACTCAGTCCCCCTGAGGAGGGAGTTCCCGATCACCACCACCTGCCTCCTTCTCTTGGGAGCAGTGATTGTGGAACCCCCATCCCTAGGATAGTGCATCTCATGCCTTCCAATCGGTGGAGTCTGCTTCTGCTCTCAGATGTATCATCTAGTTCACTCTCCGCATTAGTATCTGTGGAGAGAACATGAAAATGGTTGCTCACCTGTATCAGCATTGCTGGTACATGGACACTCCTCTTTCTTCTTCTGGAGGTCACGTGCTGCCAAATTATTTCGCCATCCTTCTGTCCCCGCTGCGCAGCCTACTCTGATTCTTCAGAATGTCATGCCCCTAGAAGCATATCCTGACGTCTGTCCAGGAAATCTTTATTTTCTCTTATACAACGCAGGGTTGATACTTGTTTCTCTAGACCTTGAACCTTCTCTTCCAATATGGAGACCAGCTTGCAATTTGTACGGACAAAGTTGCTTCTGTCCTGTGGAAGAAAGACAAACATGGCACATCCTGTGCAGGTCACAAAAACCGATCGATCGCCATCCATAATACCTTCCTTCTAAGAACTTCCTCAGCTGTTGCAGGAACTACTCAGAGAAGCCTGCAAGATGAAAGACTCAGTGGGCTCTCCTCAGGCGAACTCTCAGTCAAACTCCCTCTGTTAGCCTCTCTGCTGTTTGCAGCTGACTGCCTTTTTATATCAGTGAGGCCCACCTGGAACAAAGCACTCCTAATTCACACTTTTCAAACAGTCAAGCACACGCTCAAACTGTCCCCACAACAGACACTCAGATACTCACCAGCACAGCCCCCCAGTGCAGCACTTAGCATATCTCCTCTCAGACAGATCCCAGTCAAACTTCCTCTGTTTGCCTCTCCACTGTTCGCCGCTCAGCTGGTTCACAGCTGTGAGCTGCCCCGGCACTGACATACTGAAGCCCTGCAGCCACCTCCTGGTGAGGGATTGGGAGCGGGGCAGAGGAGAGCCCAATTCTGACCGATGCCCGGGCTTGGTCTCCCCCTCCCACACTCCCTCCAAAATCCCTCACTGGGAAGCGGCAGCAGAGCTCACAGCAAGAGCTCTCTGCCTGCCCTGCCTCAGGGCTGGTAACCTGAGCTATGAGCCCCCACCTGCTCCGGGGCTGACAGCTCCAGCTGTGAGTCTGCACTGGGCTCAGTTTCACAGCAGGGAGGCTTACCAGCAGTGAAACTGCAGTTCTCGTCAGTTTCATGGCTGCTAATATTTTACATTTGGTCTCCAGCTTCTGGCTGTCAGCTCTGGAGCTGGGAGCCCTACATGACAGCTCAGGCTGTCATCCCTGGGGTAGGGGGAGGAACCTCCAACTGAGACACCCCACCCCCCCCTCTTTGCAGGCTGAAAGTGGAGCTGGAGCCAAAATGTGAAATAATAGCAGCTGTGAAACTGACGAGAACTTCAGTTTCGCTGATGGTAGGCTCCCTGCTGTGAAATTTAGCCCTGCATGGGCTCACAGGTCAGGCTGGCTGTGTGGGAGCTGTGGTGGGTTTCACAGTTGACAGCTCAGGCTGTCGGGGTGGGGGACCCTAGTTGTGAAAGGTGTCCACCTGTCAGCTGTGGGGGGCAGCTCTGAGCCTACAACTGAGGCTGTCAGTTGCCGGGCTATCTGGCTCCAGTTGTTAGTGCCCTACTTGAATTGGCGGAAGCGCTCTTGGTGAGGATGCACACCGCCAACAGGAGCATTATGTGGATGTGAACCACGGTTTTAATTACTGCTTTACATCAACTTGATTTAAGGTGACTTAATTTTGTAATGTAGACAAGCCCTGATTGATCTTCAGCTGTTGTGTAGTTCTCCAGGCAACCAGCTTGCTTGTCTAGTCTTTTTGGGCCTCCCTGGTTCCTGACTGCAAGCTGGACTCTGCTCTGTGAACAGTGACTATAATAGTGAGTAGGGCAAGGGTGCTGAGAGCCATTGAACCAAACTGTAAACCCTGTATGTGATGGAAACTAGTTCAAGCAGAGGGGTGCAGCAGCACCCCCATCACCCCTAGTTCCAGCACTTATGGAGTAGGGCAACATTGTAACTCAACCGTGTGACGAAAACTGGAGAGCAAGAGGCATCAGGAGGCACCTGGCTACAGCAAAATTCCATGTGTGACAAATATTATATGAGATTGCATCTTTGGGGTGCATTGTTTTAAATGAATAGCTTATGTATGTGTTCTACTGCGTGGGGGAGGGCTAGTACAGTTCTTCCAAGAACAACTTCTTAATGTATGTGCAATGTGCCTCAGGTGGCACATGACCAGAACTAATAACTGTGAATGGTGATTAAGGCAGTTCAGCTAGGTTAAAATCCACCCTGAGAGGTAGCTCTTCCTGGAGGAGGTTAGCATATGCTAGTTCTGGATCACAGAGGGATGAACTTGTAACCACGGGGAAAACCTAATTGGGTGTTTTGTAGGACTAAAACCCACCAGGGTCCTAGGTTGGAGTTGGGGGTGATTTCTACTTTCTAGTATGCATGTGGGTTCTTCTATTCTTTAATGTTTGCTTTGTAATGGTTTTACCTTAAGAATAAATGTGCTTGCTTAAAAGGAACCGTGTGGTAACTTATTACTGTAGGCAGTACCTAGGGTTGCCAGTCATCCAGTTTTGACTGGAACACCAGGTCAAAAGGGACCCTGGTGGCTCCAGTCAGCACTGCTGACTGGGCTGTTAAAAGTCCGGGCAGTGGAGCTAAGGCAGGGTCCCTGCCTGCCATGGCTCACCATGGCTCCCGGAAGCAGCAACATGTCCCCACTTCAGCTCCTACATATAGGGGCAGCCAGGGGGCTCCACATGCTGCCCCCGTCCCAAGCACAGCTCTGCAGCTCCCATTGTCCGGGAACCATGGCCTATGGGAGCTGTGGGGGTGGCGCCTGCAGACAGGGCTGCATCGGAGCTGGAGGGGGGACCTGCCACTGCTTCCAGGAGCTGTGTGAAGTAAGTGCCGCCCAGAACCTGCATCACTCACCCCCTCCACCTGTGCCCAAACCCCCTTCCCCAGACCTGAACCCGCTCCCACCCTCTGAACCCCTCAATCCCAGCCTGGAGCACCCTCCTGCACCTGAAGCCCTTCATCCCCAGCCCCATCCGAGAGCCCACACCCCCCAGCTGGAGCCCTTACCCCCCCCCCCCTTGGCACCCCTTCCCCAGCCCTGATCCCCTTCCTGCCCTCTGACCCCCTCTGTCTCAACTCGGAGCACCCCCCTGCATTCCAACCCCCTGGCCCCACCCCAGTGCCCACACCCCCAGCCAGAGTCCTCACACCCCTGCACCCCAACCATTTCCCCCAGCCTGGAGCCCTCTCCTGCACCCTAAATCTGTGGCCCCATACCAGAGCCCACACCCCCAGCTGGAGTCCTCACCCACCTGTACCCCAACTCCCTGCCCCAGTCCAGAGCCCCTGCGCTCTGAACCCCTCATTTCTGGCCCTACCCCAGAACCTAAACCCCCAGCCTGGAGCCCCCTCCTCATACTCCGAACCCCTTGGCTCCACCCCTGGCCGCATTCCAACCTACTGCCTCAGCCTGGAGCCCCCTCCCGCACTGTGAACTCCTCATTTCTGGCCCCACCCCAGAGCCTGCACCTCAGCCTCCTGAGCCAGCCCTGTGAAAATGAGAGAGTGAGTGAGGGTCAGGAGAGCGAGTGACAGAGGGAGGGGGGGATGGAGTGAGCAGGGGTGGGACAGGTGGGTGGGGCAAGGGTGTTTTGGTTTTGTGTGATTTGAAAGTTGGCAACCCTAGCAGAAACCCAGTCATAGCCTTCGGAGAAAAATTAAAGCACAGGCAGTCTGGCTGGAGGTATCACAGTGTAAATCCAGGATGCCGTGTGGCATTAAAACTGCCTCTCAAGAGGGACTAAAATGCAGGTCTCTGCCCAAGAGATGTGAGGGCTGGGAGCTGGAAACCTTTAAATCGGGGGCATTGAGGGACCATGGAAAGGAATACAGGTGCAGTTACCCTGAAACTTTGATCTTGGGGTGCTGTAAAAGTAGAGATTTTGCTGCTGCACAATTCCTGGGAGGGACCCTGATTGACCTGAATGGGGAACCCCTCACCAGCAAGAGCTATTGTTTCAGGCCATCGGCAGACTCTCAGGAAACTGTTTGTTTCATGTTTTTTAGGTTGTGACCACAACCGTAAGAGATGGTAGCAAAATTCTGGGAAAAGGGGTGAAATCTATGGTTGCAGAATCACTGAATATTTGGGTGGGCCTTCTTATAATGTGTGTTTTCCTCTTTATGCCTTATTTCCAGACTTTTTCATAATCCATTATTGGACAAAAGAGTACAACAAGACACACATTAAAAGACTACAGTAGCATTTGTAGGTATAAAACTCTACAGTTAAATATAGTGCTTGCCGTTTTCAGCAGGAATGTTAATTGGTTCCGTAGGATCCTGTAAGCAAATAATGCTGAAAATGGCCTTTAATTGATGATTAAATAGAAAATGTCAACTGCATTACAGTAGGCTTAAAGAAATAAGCACCATGTTCCAAATATGGGCCCTTTTTAACAATGAGGCAGGGTTACAATGGCTGCTGATACAATTCTTAACAAAGCATTCTCAAGACAAAGATCTAGCCACTAGGAGGCCCATGCTTGGATCAGTATTGGATAAATAAATGGAGAAGTCTAACAATGTCGTCATCTTCACATTCTTGCCAATGCTTCAGCTGACACTAGTGACATGATTGGAAATTTATTTGGAAGATAAATATGTTTAACTGCCATGTACTACTAACACTCTCAGATAACACTGAGAGACTGGTACAAATTCTTAGCTAATGTTGGTGCTGTTTTGTATGTTGGTACAAAAGAGCTAATTCCTTGCAATGTGTTCTGCAGTATTTCATTGCAGGTATGTTTTGTTGCATCATCCCTAATACTTTTTAAAGGTTGTTTACTGGGTAGCCTGTAACTTAATGGCTTACATTAGTATGTGGACTCAGCAGAAAACAAAGTAGGAGCTTAAAGTTAGATATCTGAGTCTTAGCCATCTAAATACGTTGCCTGACTTTCAGAAATACTGAGCAGGGTGGATTTAATTTAAATGAAATTGATTTAAATAATGTTTTAAATCACTAGTTAGGAGAGACTCGATTTAATCACGGATTTCTACATAAAAGTGCATTCTGGAATATGCTAGTCAAACAGTTTCACTTTTGTTTCTACTGCCTGTTCCTCCCTGCTCACATTTATCTCCAGACTTCTTCTCCTTGTCCAGATCTATTCCGCCCCCACCAATCTTCTATTTGTTGAACTTTTTGAAACTTTGCACTTTTAGAGAGAGGTACGGGATTGACTCTGTGTACACAAATTTGCAGAGGGACAATAGGGTTGCGGTCTGTTATTTCTCACCTCTGTATATTTATTTATTTATTTATTTAAAAACATTTTTGCTGTTAACAAGCATGTTATCTCTGGAGACGCAAATCCAGAGTTTGAGAACTGCAAAACTAAGCATCTCTGATGGTATCTTCTAGACTGAGCACAGAGTTCTACTGGGTAGATAGAAAGATTAACCTAAATAATCTATACAGAAGCCCCTGGAACCCCATAAGATTGGATCACTAATCCATGAACTATTGGAACTCATTTACAAAACTTTTCTTAAACATTACATGAATATACTGTCTCATACTATATAATTAGAATTTATAATCCCTATTCCATAAGATACATTGTAGCTCAAAGATATCTCAATTAAAACGATCTTTCCTCAAAAAGTATTTTATCAAAAAATCAGATTTTTATTTAAAAAAAAATTGATTTTTATCCACCCTGGCTCTCACTGAAGTAGAGTTCCTAAACCCCACTTGAAGGATGCTTGCAGAGCTGTTAGCATCCTATAATCTAGCTGCTGCATAAGATGTCAACGGGTGGATGTTAAAAGAAATATTAATGCAGGTATAATAAGCAGGAGATAGATGGGACTAGGTGTAGATTCTATCTCCAATGATGCTTATTAATAGGGCCATACCAATTTCACGGCCATGAAAAACACAACAGGGACTGTGAAATAAGCCCTTCCCTGTGAAATCTGATTCCCCTGATTCCTAAGAATGCCCCAGCAAAGGGGGTTCTAGCTGCAACTGGGCTGGGGAGGGACAGGACTTGTCCAACCTTCTGCACAGCTGCTGGTGTGGGAGAGACCAGACCCACCTCCAGGTGCTTCCCCCTGCAGCAGGACACTCTGGGACTGTGCAGCAACCCCAGAGGTTCCTAGGAGCGCCCCAGCAAAGGGGGCTCCTAGCTTGGGCTGGAGTGGGGAGGGACAGGACTTGTCCATCCCCTGCACAGCTGCTCTGGGAAGGGGGCGGGGGGAGACCAGACCCACCTCTGAGTGCCTCCCTCTGCTGCAGGACACTCTGGAATGGTGCAGCAGCCCTAGAGATTCCTGCAGGTGGAGGAGGCTTGTTCAGTTGGATATGATCTTCCCTGTGCTGCTGGGAGTGCTAGTCTGGGCAGAGCTGGGGCAGGACAGAACTTGCTTTTCCCTTGCCTGGCTGCTCTTGGGTATCTCTCCTGGCTGCAGATAGGTCCGCACTCCTTCCTCTCCACTGTGTTCAGCTCTGAAGGCAGCAGAGAAGTGAGAGTGGCAATCCCATGACCCCCCTACAACAGATTTGCAACCTCCCCAACAATCCCCCTTTGGGTCGGCACCCCCCTGGTTACAACACACCTGAAATTTCAGATTTAAACATCTGAAAATGTGAAAGTTACCAATTTTCAAATCCTATGGCCATGAAATTGACCATAATGGACCCTGAATTTGGTAGGTCCCTACCTATTAGTGTATAAAAAACCTTAATGAATATGTCAGACAAATTTTTCAGGTAGCTAAGAGTGTTTTATCTTTATGGTCTACTTAATGAGGTAAAATAAAAAAATATGGAGGAGGGGAGCTTGGAAATTCAGTTATGGAAAAAATTAATCAAATGTGGAAACACACACCTCCAGGTATCTTTAACTTAACTTGGTCACCCTTACCACCATTTTGACCATTTAAATTGACCATTTAGATTGCATTCTCTAAACTAGCTAGGTAAAAATTCCTGTCAATTTGTCTATTAATATGAAGCCCTAATTGAAAATGTCCAAGTATATGTGTTTAAATAGCCTGCCCCTGTAGGAGTTAACTATCTGAAAACATGAATGTGATCCCCAGTGTGGTGGAGGGTATTGGAAGTTTTAAGTGGTAACCAAGCAGAAAAGAATAACATCAGTATTTAACCCTTTAAAACATAAGTATTTGAGTCTTATAAAGTTGTCTGGGACACCATAACTGGTGCCAAAAAGTTTTACATTAAATAAAATGTCTATTAATGGCTTTAGAAAAACTAGCAAAGCCTCTCAATATTTTGGTTGGAAAAGCCTCTCCAACCTTTTCCTCCAACTAACTTCTATGCATTTACATCTCCAACTTAATGAAGTTCTTGTCTGAAAATTTGAAAAATGCCGACAGTTTGTAAACTCTTTAGCACTTTTTTTGAAGATGGAGTAGTTACTCTGAGCCTGCAGAAGTTTAAACCATATTGCTGAAGCAATCACTAGTTTTTATTTCCTTTTTTCTTGAATGAGTTCTTGTTTGTGGTGTTTTTGTTTGTTCATTTATTTGTAGTTTAAAAAAACCCCTTCATTTTTGACCATCTCTGGCTGTCTTACCTTGTGCAGTTTTCCCATTGCCTCTTAAGTTTTCTTGTCCCATCACCTGCCCATTGCATTGGCTGTAGCATAACCACACATACAAGACTTATTATCATCATTCTGTGGCATGCTCTTTAGAATTAAATAGGACCTCCTTGATTTTCATTTCCATGTGAGTTACTGTTTCCTTATTTGAGGTCAGAATAATCTTGGACAGAATGCTTTGACACATCTCAACTTTTGTGACATTGTCATGGCTTAGCTGGTAGTTCAGTAGAGAAGCACTGATGAGCTTAGTGACGTCTTTCTGGCAAATACAACACTTTTCTTTGTGCAGTATCTCCCATAGTTTGTAAAACACTTGCTAATGTGTCACCAAGGTAGTCAGTAACATGTTGTTTTGTCCTGCATGGCAAGTGGGTTTGGGACTGACCTTGAGGCTTCAGTTTTCTAGGCATATTAGGAAGGGAGTACGTTATCCTTTATTCCTGTTTCCAGAAATCCTCAGTCCTACTGGTTGAGTTCTGTACTTTTTTGTCCTAATTTATATATATAAAAGTTTAAGCTGAAACCTTTGCATTAGTTTTTTCTGTCATGATTCAGGGCTAGCTGCATTTTTTTTAACCCCTCCATGGTCTCTCCAAGTGTACCCTCACATGTGATGGACCCTGCACCTTCACCTCCCTTAGAGTGGAATCCTGTGATTCTCTTACTCTTGTACCAGGCTCAGGGCTACAGTACCCTGTGTACTACTCGTAATTACTCCGCCAGTTGACTGGGTTCAGCTACCTGCCAGTCTTCTCTTCATGTGGTGTGACCAGTAGTGAATACAATGATCTGAAATAGCCTTTTCAAAACAAAATATTGTTTAATCACAATAGCAGGTACAAAGCATGAGAAGGGGTTTTAAACAAAATAAATGATCTACCCGTATGTCCCTTACCTGTAGACCTAGCTTATTTCAGACATCCCAGCCTTTGGGAATTGAGTTTCTGTTAGCACCCAGGAAGCGGCGCAGGCTGAGGGATGTGCTGGCTGCCCTTCCTGCAGCCCCCATTGGCCTGGAACGGCTAACCGTGGCCAGTTGGAGCCGTGATCGGCCGAACCTGCGGACGCGGCTGGTAAACAAACCGGCCCGGCCCACCACGGGCTTTCCCTGAACAAGCGGCAGCCCTAGTTTGATAACAACTGGTTTAAACTTTGTTTTCCAAGACACTTCCTCTAACAATACTGTATTCCACAGCTCAATGAACGATCATAATATGGAACACTAGGCCTGAAAAGCAGATCTAACTAGATCATGCAGAGGGAACAGCATGTAGCTAGGTTTGTGTATGCCAAGTCATGTCACACCACAAGTGACTAACTTTTATATAGGGACATTTTTAGCTACTATATATAAGAAATTCAAATTGTGCCTGAGGTCTTGATTTATCATAGAAAAGTAATCAGTTTTTTGAAACTGACAACTGAACATGCAGTGACCTAAAAACTGAAATTAGGTTTCAGAAATTAAAACATGACCCAGGGGGATACAAATTCTTGAGAGATCTAGATTAAGACTCTTCAACAGAGTATGAAGCTGTTGGTTTTAACTTTTGTCATGGTTTCCATGCTTATTTGAGGAAAGCTTCATGTTCTGTCTCATAACAGTACTCTATACTGCAGAAATATGCAAATCACTGAATCTTTTGCACAGCAGGTAGCTCACAGTGTTGAGCTGCTGAGCTCTGTTACTAGAATTGATTTACTCCATTTTGCAAAAAGTTCACAGGCTCGGGGAGGAAATGCAGCCATGGTGTTTTGGTCTAATTGCATTTGTTGTGTTTAGTGTGGAGGTGCTGATGGTCAGTGATGCACAGGAAGTCAGACTAGATGGTATGATGGCCCCTTCTGGGCTTTATGTTCTGACTCATCACCTGGCTGCTAGGTTGCAGAAGATACCAGGATAGATTGATTACAGTTTGGGGCATACTCTACACTAAAGCCTGATGCTTGCATTATATATTATATTATAATGCAACTGATACTAATGACATAAATATGTTATGCATACTTGATTTTTTTTTTAAAAAGCAATACACAGTAGTGGATGCTAGACAATTTTCTGGTAGGTCTGCTCTTAAGTTTGAGAGAAGCTACTCAAGGATTTAGAATGGTAGTGCTGGGGAGACAGTTCGTGGGCAGAGGGCATGTGAAGTGATAAAAGATGCTTCTAAATGGTGAAGCCATTTGATTACATTTAAACAGGTATTTTACCACCCTACATCTGAGGGGTGTGTATATAACATATAAAATTGATATTAATTGCAACAAAGTTGTCCTGTGTTTGTAGTAGTAGAAGGCATGAGTGGAGAAATCTACCTGTTTTTTCTCTTCGGAAACAGTTGTATTTTAAATTCTCATTTAAACTGAGGCATCTCTAAATTTATTAATGTAAACCGTTTCAAGCACTGCTGTCTGGTATGGCATTGAGTTTTTACATGTTCTTGGATTCCTGAAATGTTTCTGTTGTAGAAGTCCTAAGATTTTTCATAAACATTAGAGGAAACAGGACTGAAATTATATAGAAGCATGTCTGTCTGTCATATAAAGATATGCTTCTGTGTTTTTTATAACCCTCTCTTTTTTTTTCCTCCCCCTCCCAGTGTAGGGTGATCATGATGGGATCTCTATCAATTGCCCTATGACAAGCTTGTCTCCGTAGAACCTTGTTACTGGTTGCTTCATTCCACAGCTTGTGCTAAGCAGAGAGTTGTGCTGTTTCTTTAATTGTCTTTTGCAGCAGTCCCTTCCTCTTATCTGGTGTGCTCAGATCCTGAAAGAAAGAATTATCCTTTACTCTAGTGGCTCCAAAAGTTATACCACTCTCTTGAGTAAAACAGCTATATGAACCCAAAACCTGGCCTTGCATTCAGAATGTTACCAGCAATGCTGTGAAGACAGTATGATTATTTGAGTAACTAAGGGTATGCCTTTACTGCGAAATTAGGTTGATTTTATAGAAATCTATCTTTAAAAAGTGATTTTATACAGTTGATTGTGTATGTCACCACTAAGCGCATCAAGTCGGTGGATTGTGTCCTAAATACCGTGGCTAGCATCGACTCATGGCGCGGTGCACTGTGGGTAGCTATGCTATAGTCCCCGCAGTCTCCGCTGCCCATTGGAATTCTGGGTTAAGCTCCCAATGCCTGATGAGGCAAAAACATTGTTGCGGGTGGTTTTGGGAACTTGTCATTAGTCTCCCCTCCCTCCATCTGTCCCTCCCTTCCTCCGTGAAAGCAACGGCAGACAATCGTTTTGCGCCTTTTTTTCTGGGTTACCTGTGCAGACGCCATAGCACAGCAAGCATGGAGCCCGCTCAGCTCACCGCAGCTGTTGTGAGCATTGTAAACACCTCACGCATTATCCTGCAGTATATGCAGAACTTACCTAGCAGCCGCCAGCACAAGGATGATTGTGAGGAGGACATGGACACAGAGGTTCTTGAAAACATGGGATGTGGCAATTGGGATGACATGGTGGCAGTGGGGCAGGTTGATACAGTGGAATGCTGATTCTGGGCCTGGCAAACAAGCACAGACTGATGAGACCACATAGTGTTCAGGTATGGGATGATTCTCAGTGGCTGCAAAACTTTTGCATGCATAAGGCCAATTTCTTGGAACTTTGAGTTGTTTTCCCCCACCTTGAAGTGCAGGAATACCAAGATGAGAGCTGCCTTGACAGTTGAGAAGTGAGTGGAGATAGCCCTGTGGAAGCTTGCAATGCCTGACTGCTACCCGTCAGTCAGGAATCAGTTTGGAGTGGGCAAATCTACTGTGGGGGCTGCTGTGATCCAAGTAGCCAATGCAATCACTGACCTTCTGCTAGCAAGGGTAATGACTCCGGGAAATGTGCAAGTCTGTGGATGGCTTTGCTGCAATGGGGTTCCCAACTGTGGTGGGGTGATAGACGGAACACATATCCCTGTCTTGGCACTGGATCACCTTGCCAACCAGTACATAAACCGCAAGGGCTACTTCTCAGTGGTGCTGCAAGCACTGGTACGGTCCCCTCCCTAGAATGCCATGCAGCTGATCATAGAAGCGGCATGTCTGGGGCTCTGACTTGGCGCAACCGTTTGCCTCCTTTGTCTTTTGGTAGGCTTGCCTGAGCTCCTTAACTTCCACGTGGCACTGCTGTGTTTTCCCGTTGTAGCCTCTGTCCACCATGCCCTGTGCAATTTTGGCATATATATTAGCATTTCTTCTTTTTGGTCGGAGTTTGGCCTGCACAGATTCTACTCCCCATACAGCAATCAGATCCAGTGTCTCCTGTTCGGTCCATGCTGGAGCTCATTTGCGATTCTTGGGGGATTGCATGATCACCTATGCTGCTGAGCTCGCCACGCTGACCAAACAGGAAATGAAATTCAAAATTTCCTGGGGCTTTTCCTGTGTACCTGGCTAGTGCATTGGAGTTGAAAGTGCTGTCCAGAGTGGTCACATTGGAGCACTCTGGGGTAGCTCCCGGAGGCTAATACCATCCAAATGCGTCTGCACTACCCCAAATTTGACCCAAGAAGGTTGATTTTAGCGCTACTCCCCTCGCCGGGGAGGAGTACAGAAGTTGATTTTAAGAGCCCTTTAGGTCGATGGAACGGAGTTGGTTGTGCTTAAAAAATTGACCTAACGCAGCTAAATTCGACCTGACCTCGTAGTGTAGACCAGGGCTAAGCGTGAATACTCACTGCAAAAAAAGGGCATGTTCTTATCTCAGATTAACTGAAATAGCAATGACGCAGCAATCCAATTTTATAACCTTGAACTTTAGCTGCTAACCCAAGTTAACAGCTGAGTTGCCATGTCTTCACTTCTATTTTAACCTCCTCCTTCTTCATCGTCTTTCTTTTCTTGTCCTTGTCACAAACTCAATGTTTTTCCATATACAGCAATGGCTCTTTCCATCGCTGCAGCAAGGCCTTTCTTCGTACAGGTATTCCCACAGAGTTGGAAAATACGCAGGTGCTCCATGCACCTCACCACACTTGCATATATTTGTCAGAATAGCCCCATTTGATCATATTAGTCTTTGATCTGCCAGTTTGTGCACGCAGGCGGTTCAGGCATCGCCATGTTGACCAGTCTGTATCGTCCATCTGGGAAGGTCCTCCTCAGGTTCCAGATCTATTTCAGTGCATCCTACTGTGCATAGTCTTTCATTCCATAACCTCGTGCCTTGCTAGCTGTCATATCCAAAGGCACAACATTGGATATAAAAGCCTTTTGCGATTTAAGGTGTTTGTTTACTCCTGTGTGACCATATAATGGATGCCTTGGATCTTCCATCTGCCGTGATCTTTCCCTTTGGCTTGCTACCTTCCTCCTCATGTCAAGTGGTGCAATGTCAGCCAGTAAGTACAAGCTATCATCCTGTGGTGTTGGCTTCATACATCCTGTTATGCCATGACAACTGTTGTGTAGAATCGAGTCTAATTTCTTAGCATGGATGGATCGTTCCTACTGGACATGCATATTCTGCTATGGAGTAGCACAAGGTGATAGCGGTGGTTTGCAAAGTACCTAGATTGGCTTCCCACTTTGGGGTGACCAACTTTCGGAGGATGTTGTTTCGGGCGCTAACTTTCCCTTTTGTCTTCTATTTTAACCTGAGATAGTTAATGTAGGCTACATAACGCGAGTTAAGAACACACCTTTTAAAAAGCAATCTAGACATACCCTAAATGTGGGAGTTAGCTCTCTAGTTCTCCATCTGCATGATAAAGTTAAAGAAATCTTGTTCAGTAATACTTTTAACTTCAAGGGGGAAAACTTTTGATGACAGACGCCAGTCACTGAATAGGTTTTTGGTAATTAAGCTTGAAGTTGCGTAATTTTTTATTTAATCTTATTTTTCATGTATTTAACAAAGCATGAGTGGACAGTAACATTACAGCATTTCCTCTTCCCTATGTTAACAAAGGAACCTTGCTAGCACTTCCATTAAAACTGGCTATCACTATTCTTCAAGCAGTATGTCCTGCTCTGAATTGTATCTATTACTTACTTTTTTATATAACTGTGATGGGTTGGGTCACAGAGACCCCCTTGGGAATGTCACCTGATGTGCTGAGACTATCTCTGAGTCCGTTTTCTCTGCCAGCTTGGGTATCCAGAACCCTGCCTTGTTGAGCCAGACATGCCGGTCTGCTCCAACACTGACCCAGGGTCTGAATCATGTGCCCCAAAGCTGCAGACTTAACTGAAAACAGCTTAAGAAGTGCTCCTGTCTTCAGCACCCAGATACCCAGTTCCCAATGGAGTCCAAACTCCAAATAAATCCATTTTACTCTGTATAAAGCTTATACAGGGTAAACACATAAATTGTCCATCCTCTATAACACTGATAGAGATGCACAGCTGTTTGCTCCCCCAGGTATTAATTGCTTACTCTGGGTTAATAAACAAAAGTGGTTTTATTAAGTATAACAAGTAGGATTTAAGTGGTTCCAAGTAATAACAGACAGAACAAAGTAAGTTACCAAGCAAAATAAAAGAAAAACACCCAAGCCTAAGCCTGATACATTAAGAAACTGATTACAGAGAAATCTCACCCTCAGAGATGTTCCAATAAGCTTCTTTCACAGACTAGACTCCTTTCTATTCTGTGCCCAATCCTTTCCCCGGTACAATCCTTGTTCCAGCTCAGGTGATATGGGATTTCTCATGTCTGTAGTCCCTTGGTTCTATTCTACCCCCTTATATAGCTTGGCACAAGGCAGGAATCTTATGTCTCTCTGGGTCCCTACCCAGAGTGGGTACATGGAAAAGCACCAGGTTTAAGATGGATTCTAGTACCAAGAGAGATCTTGACAGGCCCTAAAACAGTAAATTTGAAGTAGAATAATAGTTTAGGAATAAGCAACAGTTTCTCAGTTCCCTGTCTTCAGCCTGTTTGGCAATTTAATTAAGCATGACTTGTTAATGGATTTTATTTTATGTATTTTTAGCTCATAAATATTGGGATGGACAGTCGTCAAGATAATGGCTTTATGCCACTGATATAAACAAGTAGTATTGCAGTCCCAAGATTAAAATACATTTTCACATTTGTAGGGTTATGTTCCCTTCTGCTCTGCTGACATAATGTACAAAATAAGACTGTGATCTTGAAGTCTGAGCTACGTAGGCTCACCCTTTCATCTGAGCAGAGCCCCATTGCCTTCCATGTGGTTGCCGGGGCTGCCTCAATGGATCAGGGTCTTAAGGCCTGTTATACACTACAAAGTTAGGTCAATATAAGCTACATGTGTGTGCATGTGTTGACACTTAAATTTGTTTCCCACTGATGCAAGCACCCCATTATGCCAATGTAGTAACACCACCTCCCCAAATGGCATTGCGCCATGGTCGATGTACTGAGGTTGATACAGCGCATGTATAGATACTGCGTTACTTATGTCAACCCTAACAGTCCTCCAGCAGATATTGACTGCTCTGGTCTCAGTTGTGAACTCCAGTGCCCAGGGTCAGGTAGACTGAAAACGCCCCTCCCCCCCCCCCAAAAGACCCCAAAATTTAGGAAATGCCTTTTACTGATTGTCCATCTTGGTGAGTACACCTTGCAACTCTCCATTGTCGTTTGCAGCTGACCATGCTTGCTACATGCCCAGGTGTGCTCTGGTTTGGAGTAGATAGGAAATAAGTGGATCTTCTGTGTCTGTAGGGAGAAGAGGCTGTGCAAGCACAGCTATGGGCCAGCTTTAGAAATGTTGACATCCTCCCTGCAATCTGCTTGTAGATGCTGGAGAAGGTATATGACAGGGACGAGCAATCTTGCGGGGGACTAGCAATCAAGCAGTGCTGCATGAAAGTGAAGGAGCTGAGTCAGGTATACCAGGGAAGCCAATGATCGATCTGGTGCCAAGCCACAGATATACTGATTTTACAAACAGCTGCATGCTGGGCTTGGCGGAAACCCCACCACCATCCTGCATGCCATTGTGGATGCTTCTGAGGCGCCCAAGCTATCGGCTCCTGGCCTGAACAGTGAGAATGAGAAGAAAGGGGTGGAGGATGGGGGACATGTGACTGAGGGATCTGACTAGAACACAAGCCAGGACCTGTTTGAGACTCCACTGCAGTCTAGTCAGTCCCAGCAGTTGACTACGGGCAAGTCTGATGCAGGAGAAGGATTCTCGGACATGGATACAGCTATTGACTTTTCATTAATTTACTCATACTAGAAGAGGTAGTGGTACAGCAAAGAGCATTATATGCTTTCTATTCCCCTGTAGTTAGGCAAGGGCCATGCAAACAAGTTTATGTAAATGGGGATGTCCCTTGAATCCGCCTGCAACTTCTCAATGGAACTTTCATGGAGATATTCTGCAGTCCTCTCCCAGAGGTTTCTAGGGAGGGCTGCCTTATTTCTTTCTCTCATAGGACAGTTTCTCACACCAGTCAGCGATAACTTTGGCAGGTACTATTGCAGTACACAGGTTAGCCACATACGGGCCTGGGCAGCTTATGAATGTCAGCAGCAGCTGTGCCTTTTCCCTTTTTTTTACCCTCAGGAGTGAGATATCCGTTAAAAATACCACCATGTGGAAAATGGTGCTAGTGTTCAGTATCATTGCGCTATATTCAATGTCATGCAACAAAGCAATTCCCTCCACATTTCCCTCACCCGTGGCTGGCCATACTCACCATGGCTGGTGCTGAGAGTGGCAAACATTCTGAAGCACAAGTGTCAATAAGCATGTCCTGTTTTAAAACTTTAGGGGAGCGCAAGGGAAAGGAGTTCAGAATCTTAAGTTTTGGTTTCCGTTGTGACTATATTGCCAACAATACCTCTGTCTGTGTTATCTGTATCTGTTGCCATTGTGTCCTTGAGGGGTTCCCCCTCCACACCTGCAGAATGCCTGAGCCAGATAAGGAGGAGAAAGAAGAGGGTTTGGGAAGACCTGTTCCATGAGATCCTACAAGCTAGTGCTGCGTCAGATTGTATTTCACATGTTGTCAGAGGCCACATCCTTACTCCCTATTCCTACCACTCCATACAGGGGGACATAAAAGACAACCACAGCTTCACATAACTGACCTGTGAAAACCGTGGTAGCTCTATGTGTTGCTAAAATGGACATGAATGTTCTTTCCACTTGATAAGTTCTGTTCTGTTAATATATTAAGTTTTTAATGAATTTGCTTTTAAATTGCCCCCTCTTGTTTTCACTAATTTTGGTATTGAATGAAATTGTATTATTTGGAACATAATTCATCTTTATTAGTTCACAAAATATCTGCAGTGTGTCTAACAGTTCTGAAAGCACCCCCTTGTTACTGTACAGTTTGACACAACGCAGGATCAGTGACAAACACATACACTGCAATAATCATAAATGTACAACAACCCCTGCAAAATTAATTGGTGCATTGTCAGTGTTATATTTATAGATGTGCACCAACCATCACGCAATTCCTAACAGGCCCCAAGACAGCAGGGCCAGATAGAGCATAGTATACTGCAACACATTACTGTGGCTCACTGTTTAAGTACTTCTTCAAAGCCTCCCTGAGCCATATAGCTCTGTGTTGAGCTCTTCTACTAGCCCTTATGTCTGGCTGTTCAAACTCAGCAGACAGATGCTCTATCTCCACTCTCGTGGCAACTTTTTACCTCTTTGCTTCACAGATCAGGATTTGGGGACTTCAACAGCTGAGTCAAGGGAGAGAATTATTTCAGAAGTGGGTGGGTCAGCTTTTGTGGCCTGCATCTTGCTGGAGGTCAGACTAGATGATCATAATGGTCCCTTCTGATCTTAAGTTCTATGATTCTATGATATGATTCTATATTATGCAGGACACAGCAGGCAGTTATAACCATTGGGATATTTTCCTCACTGAGATCCAATCTTGTGAGTAAACAAGACCAGTCTCCCCTTCAGTCTATCAAAAGCACATTCAACTGTCATTCTGCACTTGCTGAACTGGTAGTTGAATCATCCCTTGCTGCTGTCAGGGTAGCTGGTGTATGACTTCATGAGCAAGGGGTAGACTAGGTCCCCCAGGATCACTATTGGTGTTTCAACATTGCAAATGGTAATCCTCTGGTCAGGAGGAAAAAGTCCCTGCTTGTAACTGTCACTGCCTGGCATGGGACACAGCTAAGAGCGCCAATCTCAGGTCGGACTGCCAGAATACAGGTCATACATCGCAGACTGGAGGTGTATTCTGTCATAAGACTTCACCAGTCCAGTAACACATTTATGCTTCCAAAATACTGTATTAGTTACTAAGGAGCCACAAACAGTCACCTTGAGGCCCGTTAGCCCTTCATGCATCACCCAGACAAATCAGACTTCTGCGATAAATGATTATTAAAACCGGAAGTCACATATATTAGGTTCTTCCCGTTCCAAAGAACCAGACACTCACTGCAGGTAAATATATATGTACTTCAGGATCTTATTAAATATCACCCTGTGGTCAGTTAAAGATTTATTAATAGAAAGGAAGAGTTATTAAATGATTAAAATAGATCATTTACATTACAGTTTATTTCAGAGTTTGTAGATCAGGATAGTAGCAGTGATGTTAAATCTGCCAGTTTGTAATAAGTCGCTCTAGTTCATCTCGAATATTGGATCCTCAGTCCATTGTTCAAATCTTCCCTTTGTTCGAAATCAGAGTCCAGAGATGTGGAGCAGGAAAGTCTCCATTTATATCCTCAGCCTATGTCAGGGGTGGGCAAACTTTTTGTCCCAAGGGCCACATCTGGGTGGAGAAATTGCGTGCAGTGCCATGAATGTAGGACTGGGGCAGGGCATTGGGATGTGGGAGGGAGTGTGGGGTGCCAGAAGGGGCTCAGGGCAAGAGGTTAGGGTGCAGGAAGTGTGCAGGGTGTATGGGCGGGCTCAGGGCAGGGGGTTGGGGTGCAGGAGGGGTGCGGCGGGGGCTCAGGGCAGGGGGTTGGGGTGCGGGCTCTGGCCCTGCGCCGCTTACCTGGAGCGGCTCCGGGGTGGCAGCAGCATGCAGCAGGGCTAGGACAGGCTCTCTGCTCTGTGCTGCTCCCGGAAGCGGCTGGCACCACGTCCCTGCAGCTTTTGCGGGAGAGGGGAGAGAGGGTAGAGGGCTCTGTGTACTGCCTTCGTCTGCGGGTACCTCCCCTGAAATTCCCATTGGCTGCAGTTCCCTGTTCCCAGCTAATGGGAGCTGCGGGGGCCAGTGCCTACAGGTGAGGGCAGTGTGCGGAGCCCTCTGCTGTCCCGTCCCTCCAGGGGCAACAGGGATTTGGTGCCAGCCGCTTCTGGGGTGGCAATCCCGCAGGCTGGATCCAAAGCTCTGATGGGCCGGATCCGGCCAGCGGGCTGTAGTCTGCCCACCCCTGGCTTATGTGCATGGAAAGTTACTGTCTCAAACATGGAGTCAGGGATCACATGTTCTTCATGCCCTTGCTGAGTGATGAGGCATCCATTGTCTACATGCCGTCTGAGGCATCTTTAGGAGGGCTCCTTTGGAAGAGTTGATTCTTTTTAATGACCCATCAACGGTGGCTGGCTGGTCTTGATGTAAATCTGTCTTGTGGGTGTTACCGAGAAACACAACATGTTTGAGATACAAACATATAGCAAAGATCCATAACTTCATATACAATGACAATACACGTATATAAAGGATAACATTATTCAACAGATCACAGCTCCTATAGTGAAAGATTTTAATTCTATACAGGGATAGCAATCCTTTGCTGTTTGCAATACTTTGCTTTTGATTTGGTATGTACAAGCCAGGATATTCAAGAGTGAGGCTATGCTGTGCACTAGTCTGTAATGCTTACTGCCATTGCTTGATTGAGAAAATGCCTGTAGATTTTCATACAGAAATGTAATATTTCAAAATACTGTTGTAGTTGTGCTAAGACCATATATCTGAGAGTTTCATGCCTTCTTTTTGCATTTAAAAAATGAAGTGTCCTATAGTGGAAGAGAAGTTGTGTGAGTTCACATGGAATTCAAATGGCAGGCCAAATTTTGGGGGGATGGGTAGAAACACAGGCTGTTTTGGAATAAGCCCTGAACAGAAGGGCAGGGTTCCACTGGCCTATAAAGCCCTGAATGAACCTTTTAGGTTTATTGGATAGCACTAATAACAATTAGCAGTAAGCAGAGTGCTAATTAGATGAGCAGAGTTGGGGAAAGAGACAGCTGTGGTAAGACATTAAATGCAACCACATCCAACAGTTTAACATTGCTATAACATTTGGCCATGGCAGTAATTGTCATCTCTTTTTATTTACTACACAAGGAGTTCTACTTTTCAGTATTAAGTTTTAACCCTTTTAAAATTAAAATGCTCAGTGATCAGAGGCAAGAATTGAAAGCAGTAGTTCTGAATGCACCAACTCCTAATTCTGCTTCCTGTAACAAGGTGTCCTGCCTGTGAATGCTTTTACTTTTAAATTCAAATGTGTTTTAAGTGTTAAAAAATGAACAGGGAATTATTATTAAACAATGAGTGTACAAAGTCCTATTAAAGTGGATGACTGCTGTATTGTATCATTAGCATCAGCTCTCAATTATCAGTTTCACAGTGGATCTCTCTTAATTACTTTAAAGCACCTTCCATGCTATCTGTTTACAGTTTAAGACTACAAGACACTTTGTCAAAAAGTTGTACAGAAAAGTATAATGAACAAAGTTGTAGGTATCAAGAACCAATTTAATTATTCACAAATCCATATCTTCTAGAGTCCCTTTACTGAGATGATATGCTGCTGTATAAAATGGCAGGGGTCTTAACTGGCTTTCTCATTCTTAGGTTTTCTAACTAGTGCAACCTGCTCTTTCTAAACTGAATCCACAGCTACATATGTATATTCCAGAGTAGTTACTCATCTTTGCTAAATACATGTTCTTTACCTGTTTCTGTGCTTTTCCACTCTTTGCTCTTTACATAAGTGAAAGTTAGTGACTTCAACATTTATCCCTCTTATACTCAGTGTTTGGCCTAGTGTTTCTCCTAAGGGTGGAAACCTAGCTGCATAAGTGAGGAAAATTCTCTAATCCTAAATGAATGTTTGCCTTAATCTTCCAGGTCATATCATTTATCAAACCTTTCTTCAAACTTGCAAGATGAAACTGAGACAAAGATAAAAGCAACAAAGAATCCTGTGGCACCTTATAGACTAACAGACGTTTTGCAGCATGAGCTTTCGTGGGTGAATACCCACTTGCATCCGAAGAAGTGGGTATTCACCCACGAAAGCTCATGCTGCAAAACGTCTGTTAGTCTATAAGGTGCCACAGGATTCTTTGTTGCTTTTACAGATCCAGACTAACACGGCTACCCCTCTGATACTTGAGACAAAGATGTTTGGTCCACATGCTCACGAACAGATCATCTTTCTTTCCAGGGACACTGAGAGAGAAATGGCATTACTATTACCCTTGTCAATAGATTCATGGATTAACTTTGTAAAGTGTGTAAACATGGTTCCTTTTTTAAATGACTAAAGGAATTGCAAATCTTGTTTCTTTAGGAATTATTGCTATTTAAATACATTCGCAATTTAAAATTTCCTCTTTGTACTTTGAGAACGTAAGGGTCTACAACAGTGGTTCTCAAACCTTTGTACTGGTGACCCCTTTCACATAGCAAGCCTTTAAGTGAGACCCCCCCCCTTATAAATTAAAAACTTTTTTATTTATTTAACACACACATAAATGCTGGATGCAAAGTGGGGCTTGAGGTGGAAACTGACAGCTTATGATCCTCATGTAATAACCTCATGACCCCCTGAGGGGTCCTGACCCCTAGTTTGAGAACCCCTGGTCTGCAAGAATTGCTTTGCCCTAGCTCTCCACTCAGCTCTCAATGCCATCCCACCAAAACAGAGATTAGCACCTCTTCATTTTGGGGTCTCTTCTATGTCTTAAGACGTATTAGAAACTCTGATGACAGTAGCAAGTTGGGTGGCTTCCCTTATTCCATCTGCATGCTGTGTTCATTTTACTTAGCCTACATTTACTACTATTTATGATTACTGAATTTGTCTTCCTCTTCATTAGAGAAAGACATTTGATTAGAATACTTTGAGCTTCAGCACATGGGTCTTTGTAACCTGAACGGATGGAGAAGCTGACGCAGAGGTTCTCTCTGAGGTATTGCTTTTACTGGGTAAAATTTCAGGTGAGAGAATAATTGTATTGTCGGGTATCAAGTACTCAAACTAGTATAGCCCATACTACCGCCTTAAGGAAAGTAACATTTGTAGCCTGCCAGCTCTTAAGGGAGCTAACCTAAAAGAGCAATCACTATGGTTTCATTCAGTATTGAAACACATTATGGTTGACTTTCCTTCACTGAATCGTAAAGGAAAATAAATAGTAACATTTAAAAACTAGTTTAGAATGATTTTTCCGTGTATGTGACTTGTTCAACTTTATTGTAAACCTCCTTAAATGGATGCTAAAATGTAATATTAACAATTATATCAATGTTGCTGTCCTCACGATGTACTTCAACACACATTATTTTTGCCCTTCATTCTCACGTAATAAAATTCTAATTCACGTAGGGCCAGATTTTTAAAGGTATTTAGGTGCCTGAAGATGCAGATAGGTGCTTAGGCACTTGTGAATATCTGATTAAACACCTCTCTTAATCTTTAGGTGCCTGAATACCTTTAAAAATCTGGCTTCACTGACTAGGACAATGTTTCTTAACCTGGATGCCAAAGTGTTAGGCATATCAAACATATTCACAGATTAGCAATAGGAGCAGTTTAAGATTAAGCTTCAGATAAAGTGCAATATTTTCAAATATAAGTATCTTTAAACATTTAAACTATATTTTTCTTACCATAGTTCATGTATCACTTCATTTGGATGTGTTTGGGGAGAGGTGGAGAAAACTCTGCGTGGTTATCTTTCACACATTTGAATATTAGAGATTCACAGTAATAGTCTCTTGGCCTTCAGAATCTGTTACCTCAAATGCCCATAAGATGGTGCTCATCAGTTGTGATTTTGTGTATGGGTAGACCTGTTATAAGAATCTAAAGATGTATACAATCCTATTATGACTGAGAGTGCAGGTGTATTGCTTTGGATTATTTAAAATTATATATACTCATAGTATTGTGTGCTGATATAGAATATATAAATTAATATGCTATTTTTGGAGTGTGCTTTAAGGACAGGCTCCAATTATATGCTACCTTTTGCTACTTTTAGGAAAGACTTGTGTGTGTCATTCAAATTACCTGATACTGATTGACCAAGACGGTAAATGGCCACGTAACATTTCTGACCTTAAAATGAAAAATAAATATTCCATATTAGGTGTAAGACAAGTTATTTTATTTAGTCTGATCTTTGCCTTTTGCTGTTTTCTTTTCCTTTATTGCTATTTGCCTCAAGCAGCTCCTCTGCTGTGCCTACTTCAACATCAAAATTTTCCTCCTTAGAAAATGGTTCTGGTATTGATCATGTTGTTTTGTTCTGCTCACAAATGTCTATGGGCTCAGCCTGATAGTTCTCTGCAGGGGGGATAAAAATCAATGATTTTTTTTAAATAAAAAAAAATCAGATTTGTTTTTATTTAAATCAGATTTTTTTGATAAAATGCTTTTTGAGAAAAGATAGTTTTAATTAAGATAAAATATAGCTCAAAGATATCTCATCATGGAATAGGGATTATAAATTCTAATTTTATAGTATGAGACAATATATTCATGTAATGTTTAAGAAAAGTTTTGTAAATGAGTTCCAATAATTCATGGATTAGGGACCCAATTTTATGGAGTTCCAGGGGCTTCTGTACAGATTTAGGTTAATCTTTCTATCTATCCAATGGGACTCAGTGCTCAGTCCAGAAGATACCATCAGAGATGCTTAGTTTTGCAATTCTCAAACTGTGGATTTGTGTCTCCAGAGATAACATGTTTGTTGACAGCAAAAATGTTTTAAAATAAATACTGTATAGAGGTGAGAAATGACAGACCTCAACCCTATTGTCCCTCTGCAAATCTGTGTACACAGAGTCAATCCCTTACTTCTCTCTAAAAGTGCAAAGTTTCAAAAAGTTCAACAAATAGAAGATTGAAGGGGGTGGAAGAGATCTAGACAAGGAGAAGAAGTCTGGAGATAAATGTGAGCAGGGAGGGACAGGCAGTAGAAACAAAAGTGAAGCTGTTTGGGCAGTATATTCCAGAAATCTTGGTCTTTCTGAGTGTAGCCTTCATTGATTTGAGCTCTACCGTACCATTCTCTCACTAGAAGGGAAAACCTATAATGGCAGCAGGCCATAAAAGAGACCCAGTTTGGGAATATTTTAATGAAGTTCCTCTACTTGTGGGTAAGACAGGCATGCGTGCAAAATGCAAACAGTGCAATAAAGAAATGCAAGGGCTGGTTGCCCAAATGAAACAACATCATGAGAAGTGTTCCTTCTCAGGAGGAAGCTGCCTTGATGATGATGAAAGGAACATGTCTGAACATGCAGGATCTTCAGGTTGGTAACAGCCAACAAGAATGCACTTTTATGTAGAAATCCATGATTAAATCGAGTCTTCCTGACTAGTGATTTAAATAATCATTTACATCAATTTGATTTAAATCAAGTCTACCCTGGTTCTCTGTGAACAAATTAACAAGCTCTACAGAAGGTGGGTTAGTGAAAGAAACAATAAATATTTATTAACTAAAGCAATGCTCATGTTTAATGTCCAGTGTTTTGTGACTAGCCAGAATACTATTTCGAGTTCCAAATGTGGTGTGTGGTTGACTGGGCAGTTTGTAATTCTGGTGTGCATAATTCTGAGGTTCTACTGTAACCACTTAATACTAATAACATAAGTTGAACAGTAATACTAAACTGGGTTTATGAAGAAAACATTCCCTCCATTAGGCTTCTTGTGAAGCAAGTTTTTTTTTCTCCTTCCTAGAAACAGCAAATTAATATTCTAGGAAAACTCAACTATTAGTTTCAAAACTGTTAACCTTTGTAATGAATTACTGTCTTCTTACAAAAAAGTAGCCTGCCTGTGAAGACTGTTTAAAACAGGGATCAGCAACCTGCAGGCCGCTAGGATAAGCACCCTAGTGGGCCGGGCTGGTTTGTCTACCTGCCGTGTCCGCAGGTTAAGCCAATCGCGGCTCCCACTGGCCGTGGTTCACCGCTCCAGGCCAATGGGGGTGGCAGGAAGCAGTGCGGGCCGAGGGATGTGCTGGCCGCCGCTTCCCGCCGCCCCCATTGGCTTGGAGCGGTGAACGGCGGCCAATGGGATCCGCGATCAGCCAAACCTGCGGACGTGGCCGGTAAACAAACCGGCCTGGCCCACCAGGGTGCTTACCCTGGCGGGCCGCGTGTCAAAGGTTACCAATCTCTGGTTTAAAACCTGAAGCCTGGGTGAGAATATTTTCTGACTGTTTGGAGTGTGCACTGTTGGTAGACATGAGGCTATATAGATGCAACTTGAGATGTTCTAAGTGGGAGCAATATTTAAGTGTTTTTTACGGGACAGTCTGAAATTGTTTCCATGACCATTATTCAGTAAATTTTCTACAGTTTTTACTGGACTTTCTCTGCTCTGTGCTGATTGGCTGTTTTGTGCCAACCCCCTCCTCCCTTAGTCTTGTCACGTTATGTTACTCCACACCTGCCCTTATTCTCTCCTCCCCTGTCCTTACCCCCTTGGCCCTCTTCCTGTCCCTTTTCTTTCCATGTAGCTTATCCCACCTAAGTTAGGATTGAACTAACTAAATATCTTGTAGAAATGGCAGGCTTTTTAACTACATGAACAGGATAGTGAAATGAAGGAACAAAGTTGATAAATAATCCTAAAATTCATCATTTAGCAAGGTAAAATACAACTTGAAAGTTAAGGCATCTGTTTTCCCCAAGATTTGGGGGCTTGGAAAAATGACACTCTTTTCTTGGGGAGGGCAGAGTGCTTTTTTTAAAGTTGGGTTATTTTGCAATGTGAAAGAATGTGAATAAACTACAGGATTTGTCCAAAGAGCAGGATGAAATTTTTCTGATTAGTAGTTTATTCGCCATAAATGCAGCTTTAGTTGACCCAAAACTATTTGCAAATTTGATGCAAATTCACCAAATAGTTTAAACCAAAATGCTTTTTCGCAACTTAGGCACCATTCACAAAATGGAGGGAGGAAGAGGTGGTGCCGCTGCCACCCTTCTTGTAATCTTTAGCCGAGTGGTTAGAGCACTGGAATGTGGTAGACCTGGTTCAATTCCCCCTCTGCCATCTCCCATTTAGAGATGGGATTTGAACTTGAGTCTCCTGCATTGCAGAAGAGTGCCCTGTTCACTAGACTGGAATATTCTGCTGTGGGTATCAGTCTCTTCCGTTTACGTTCTGTTAATTTAGGAATTATTTTGAGGGAAGTTCTACAACCTGTGTTGCACAGATGGTCAGAGTAGATGAGCACAATGGTCCCTTCTGGCCTTGGAATCTGAGTATGAATGACAATGAATAATCATTTGGTCACAGAGAGTGAGATGTGGTTCATACACATTCCAGTTCCTGCTCCAATGACTATTAAAATATTTATACACAATTCAGTAGCTTCAACAGAGATTGAGACCCACACCAGAATATTCCATAGTCCAGTGGATTAAGATGCTTTCCTGCAATGAGGGAGACCCAAGTTCAAATCCTGTGCCCACATCAGGTAGTGGGGGAAATGGAAGCTGGGTCTCTTATGTCCCAGGTGTATGCCATAAGCACTGGGCTAATGGCTATAAGGGAGGTGGTGCTGCTGCCACAACCATCCCTCTTCCTGTTCTATGAAGCTAGCTCTTTAAAAATACCTTAAACAGATTTTTTTTAATATGCTTACATTTTTCACAAACTTTGGAATGTTCAGCCCAAATCAGATTTTTTTATGCTGCCAGTGAACTGAAAAATCAGTCATTAATTCAGCTCTTTTTGTACGTGCCTTTTACAGAAATTTGCAAAATATAATGCATCTAGATTTTTGGATCTTAATTGGTAAAATAATAATAAATCAAGTAAGGCCTTGTCTACACGCACAAATTGTACCACTTTAATCACCCTAGTGTGGATGTAAATATATTGGTATAACAGTGTTGATATTGGTATGGCTTCTTTCTGTATGGGAATGGTAATGAGCTATACTGGTATAACCACTCTAATTGTACCAATATAATTTTTTCAGTAAAAACAAATCACACATCTAACCAAAACAGCCATACCAGTAGACCAGGTCTAAAATAAAAAATGTTTTTTGTACTGTTTTTCTTTAGAAACTAATATTTATGAACCTCAAGATACTCCACTATATGCAATGATCTAATAATGACACTATTTGTGTCATTCTCAGCATTAGACCACTTTGTCATACCTCATTTTAGTGTTCGTAATTCCAGATTTTTCTTCAACTCTTCCCTTAAAATGTTGCTCTACTGAGGCTAGCATCAGTGGCATCTTACTCAGTCTGTTCCCCTTGTATCTATTGGGTTTCCGGGAAGCGGGGTGGGCAGAAGCCCGCCCCATGCTAACGGGTCCTCCCCTCAGCCTAAGGGGAGGATCTACAGGACCTCAGAAACCCACTAATTGCGGGGGACAACTAATAAAAGAACAGGGGCAGGAGTGCGGTCAAAGGGTCGTAAGCAAGCAGTTACCTATGTGGAAACCAGTTGAAGATAATGATGTTGCCAAGAGCCTAATTTGAAAGCATTAGGGATTTGCAAAGATGATAATACACTCAGTTCCGAATTTGGCTTGGAAAAGGAAAGAACCTAGTGTGGCTGTTATATCACTGGTTGAATTTTTGGGATGGGCAGTTGAATGAAACATTGCTTTACTTGTAAACTAAGCATATTTGCTCTGAGTTGATACATTAATATGATAAATATCAAAACCCACTGCCATTTTTAGCTATTTTTCACAATGCAGCTACACTTTGAGTCCTGATGTCTTGCTTGTAATAGATGATATAAGATGGAGTGATTTTTCTTCTTTGAAATTGACATTCCTTGTGCTATCTGTAAATAAAAGTGTAGAATTTCACCAGGATGGATTAAATGTAAAGTTGCCTGAATGCCCAGAGAAATGAAAGACATTTTGTAGGCATGCAACTTCTGCACAAAATTTTAAAAAGAACTTCCTATCTAAATCAAAGAATGACATCAGAGTCTAAATTTATTACTAAGGAGATGGTCCTCTCTTCTTTTTGTTTTGGTGGCATTATCCTCTCCCTTTTAAGATGATACCTTCTTAGTGTTCAATTCTAGCAGGCTTTTTTAGGGCCAGATATTTCAGTGAAAGGGTGGATGAGGAGAAAGATTCATCGTCATCTGTTAATCTCACTTTTCAGAAGAAAAGCATATTCTAAGAAACACCACCTTGCATATTACCATTTTATGTTTGGCTACAGCCTTCTTCAGGGTATCTATTGTAGCTTCATCCAGGGGACTATGTTTCATTTTGATTCTAGAGAGAAAGCAAGTGAGTAATGTTAGAACAGCCTTCTAAATTCTAGTGCTGGTTGTCATTCCAGAACAAGCTTTTTCTTTGCAAATATAGATAAATAAAATAAAATAGCTTGCAGTATTGGGAAACACATTATTTCCAGGATTATCTGGGTTTGTGTCTGAGTTTTGGAATTAAACCTGCTGATTAAGTTGCATAAAGCTTCAAAAAATGGTCAAGCCTCAGCAGATGCTGCTTTTGGCTGCGGAGATCTGCAGTCTGTTCAGATCAGTTAATTAACCTGATCTCTGCTGTCTTGTTCTTCATTGTACTTCTGTTAGAAGCCCAGAAGTCTACTTTAGTGGTAATTACAGATACAGAAAATGACCATTTTGCTAGCTAATTGTTTGCTTATGTCAGGCTTTTATTTCAAACCCCTCTAGTCTAACAGTTGTTGGTTTCCTGATTTTAAAGAATCTGATAGAAAGATTTTAGTTGGACATAAGGGGGCAGACTGAAGAATAGCTCTCTTGTCTGTTGTTGGCACAAGAATAGAGTAAAATTGCATTTTTCATAATGTACATTATGTGATTCAGGAATTTTTGTATTCTGAGACCGGATCAGTTTATAAGTGAGTTTGGTTTCCTTATAATCCCCATCAGTGCATATTACATATTGTCAAGTATCAGAGGGGTAGCCGTGTTAGTCTGGATCTGTAAAAGCAGCAAAGAGTCCTGTGGCACCTTATAGACTAACAGACGTTTTGGAGCATGAACTTTCGTGGGTAAATACCCACTTCGTTGGATGCATGTAGTGGAAATCTCCAGGGGCAGAGGTGTGTGTGTATGTGTATATATATATATGTGTGTGTGTGTGTGTGTATATATATGTATATATATGCAAGCAAGAAGCAGGCTAGAGATAACGAGGTTAGTTCAATCAGGGAGGATGAGGCCCTCTTCTAGCAGCCGAGGTGTGAAAACCAAGGGAGGAGAAACTGGTTTTGTAGTTGGCAAGCCATTCACAGTCTTTGTTTAATCCTGAGCTGATGGTGTCAAATTTGCAGATGAACTGAAGCTCAGCAGTTTCTCTTTGAAGTCTGGTCCTGAAGTTTTTTTGCTGCAGAATGGCCACTTCAATCTCCCTGGCCATACCATAGCAGATCTTGAAGTGTTCTCCTACAGGTTTTTGTATATTGCCATTCCTAATATCTGATTTGTGTCCATTTATCCTTTTCTGTAGAGACTGTCCAGTTTCGCCGCTGTACATAGCAGAGGAGCATTGCTGGCATATGATGGCGTATATTACATTGGTGGACATGCAAGTGAATGAACCGGTGATGGTGTGGCTGATCTGATTAGGTCCTGTGATGGTGTCGCTGGTGTAGATATGTGGGCAGAGTTAGCATCGAGGTTTGTTGCATGGATTGGTTCCTGAGCTAGAGTTACTATGGTGCGGTGTGCAGTTGCTGGTGAGAATATGCTTCAGGTTGGCAGGTTGTCTGTGGGCGAGGACTGGCCTGCCACCCAAGGCCTGTGAAAGTGTGGGATCATTGTCCAGGATGGGTTGTAGATCCCTGATGATGCGTTGGAGAGGTTTTAGCTGGGGACTGTATGTGATGGCCAGTGGAGTCCTGTTGGTTTCTTTCTTGGGTTTGTCTAGCAGTAGAAGGCTTCTGGGTACACGTCTGGCTCTGCTGATCTGTTTCCTTATTTCCTCGTGCGGGTATTGTAGTTTTGAGAATGCTTGGTGGAGATTTTGTAGGTGTTGGTCTCTGTCTGCGGGGTTAGAGCAGATGCGGTAACTACCACACAATGTGGCACAACTGAGAAATGCCCCTCCCTTGTAGAGAGACTCAGTACAGGAATTACAACTCCATTGGTAGAGCTGCTTGAGAAAATCTAAACTACATCTACCTAAACTAGTCTCTAGTCAGTGCTGTTTTGGCTTTACAGAGAGGGGTGTAGGATCATGAACAGAGATAAAAAAATCTGGCAACTCATCAAAAGAAACCAGTGGCAACATTATTTCAAGATCTAACTTTTTAAGCTTAAGTAAAATTAAGATTTAACTGTTTTGATGGGATGAAAATGAAGGACAGGGAGTCACAGTGGAGAAATGGATTACTGAAGTTCTCATTAGCAATGTATTAGAAGAGGAGCGGCTTTACAGTTACTATTTTTTACTTATTTACTTTTTAAGCGTGGATAATGTAATTGGTGCTGTACAATACACAGAAATCCATAATACTACGTCCCAAAGAGCTTACGATCTAGAAGACAGACATAGAGGCAAGATGCACTGAGAGACCTTGTAGGAATATGTTTACCTTAAATAAAAACATATTATGAGTTGTCTTAGCCTAAAATTGGAATTCACAGCCAAATGTGACATATTAATATGCTATGTATGAGTACATCTATCTATATGGACAGATGTGTGCATACATATAATTCAATATTAGTTACAGTGTTGTCAGTGTTTGTATGTATAAAAATTATGGAATCATTTATAGCTACTCCATAGCTAGAAGAATTTTAGTTCTAAGGGTACAACTTCATAAGACAATTCTTAGAAAAATATTTACTAAGTTTTGCAGAGGAAAGATTAAAAATTTTTTTTTTAAACTTTATAAATCTGTCCTTTAAAAAAAAAAAAAGTGTCTTCCTCATATTACGTTGATTCTCTAGCTAAATAGTCTCCAGCTCTAATATTCATTCATTTTGTTCATGTTTGTATGCACACATTCTGATAGCATAAAGATGGGCCACTTGGGGGGGGGGGGGAAGAAACATGCAAAAGTTGGTGTTAACTCACCTTATGTTAACTTATTGCCAGGGGCAGCTAAAGAGCCGCATGTAGCTTTGGAGCTGCAGATTGCCAACCCCTAGGTTAGTGAAATGCATGCTAGGGTGGGGCTATGCTTTGTTTGGGGAAACTAAAGAAACTGCAGATTGTGCACTTATTTTTGTAGCATGTTGCAAAAACCATCCTTTTAGCTGTTTTGGGGGGTGAAAAACCAAGGGGGAAGGAGAGGCAGTCTTCTGAGGATTGGTACGTGGGGCACTGAGTTTAACAACCTGCAAATCTAGAACCTGGGCTCATGGGGATTCTGGGCTGCTGACACCTTTGCACACTGCTGGAGGCTTCGATTTGGATCCCACAGGAGAGCCCTATGGGGCAGTTGTGGCAGGGGAGAGAGGGCGCATCCATCGCATTAGAAAGGTAAGACTGCTGATATTATAATATGAGTTTTCTTTTATTTGTAGAACAAAAAAAGTTTTTATTATTAAGTGTGTGTGTTTTATATAGCGCTTTTATCCAAAGCACTTTACAATAGTTAGCTAACGGTACAAACAACATTTGGAAAGATCATTAAGTGGTCCACCGAGACCCTCAGCAATTTAAGTGGTCCACGAAAAAAAACATTTGAGAATCACTTGTGTAGGATAACCACGTCCTTGAATGATGGTAGCTATGTAGATGGAAGCATTCTTCTGTCAACATAGCTGTGTTGGACAGGGGTGTGGATTTTTGAGACTCCTGACCAACATAGCTATGTCAACCTAACTTTTAAGGGTAGACCACGCCTCAATCTTCTGTTCTAAGGATATGGCTGTTTTATATTGGTTAGCTGGTGAGTTTGTTTCTGGATTTGTCTTTGTGGGATTAAGTGGTTTTAATAAAACATCAAGGTGCCTAGACCTTGAAATAATCTATATATAATAATAATAAAAATTGAAATGAAAATATTGTGTAAAACTTAGAGATATTACAGATAATACAATTCTGTAAACTAGGGAGGTAAATAGCAGGGTAACTAAAATAGTAACATGGCATAGTGCTTTTCACATCCTAGTGAGTTTAAATTCAGAGTAATGTAACTTAAACTGACTTTCTACTGGCTGTCATACAATGACGGATTTCTGATTTTTAAAATATGTCACAACCATAAATCACTAGTTTTCCAAGATTGCACTAGCAAGCTATTAAAGAACATGGCAGTATTTACTGTAGATAAATGCAAATTTAAAAAGGCTCTCTGTATCATGGTTTAAATGATTTAGTGGCTTTCAATGCACATATATGAATCTGATGTAATGGATTTACGAAATTTCATCTCCTGTATGGAGGCACAAATTTGCATATTATTAGACCATAACCTGGAGTCATATCTTACTTGTATATATTTAAACGGTGTCTCAGATTAAAATGTGCTGAAATAAATTCATTTTTAAAATAAAGGCTGCATTTAAGGCTATTAATACAGAAACTGCAAAAGGTTTTGGAGGAAAAAGGGCATACATTTTATCTAGATTTAGACATGACATAAAATGTTATACAACTTTTTAAAACTAGGATAGCATGTCTATTCATGGGTCACTGTTTCTGAGCGCAGTCTGTTAGCAGTGACCAGAAGTTGTTTGGTTTATGAGAAATCAATTGGTAGTTTCATTCATTTTCCTAGTTTCAGATGTGAGGATGACAGCAGTGCAGTCATGACAGAGGGAAATAATTGAATGGGGAAAAAGGCTTTGTCTATGTTGCATAAAATCAATTGATGGAATCATCCTAGTTGAATCCTGGAGTGAATCTAAGATGTCAGTGCTGCGCCTGTATAATCTGACATGCAGTTGTGCTGTGCATGCACACTGGAGTTGTTGGTTTTTTGTGTATAGTACCTAGATATTTGACGGCTCCTGACATTGCTATCTAGTACAGTGCATTCTGGGCAATTTTTGCTTGTTGTTGTGGCCCAAAATATTGTGGGAGAGGGACTAAACTCTCCTAATACTTGGGAGTAATCCGTGGCCATACTTTTACCCCACAGAGTTTGTCTACAATAGATTTATATTTTTTAACTTTGAATTAAGTGATTGCCAGAACTGAAACAGAAATTTTCATTTTCCATGCTGTCAAGCTGGCACCTTTCACAAATGCTAAATTTAGGGTGACCAGATGTTAAGGAGAAAATATTGGGACTGCCACGGGGGACTTTTTTTTTTTTTTTTTTTTTTAAAACACTCACCTGTCCGGGAGTTCGGCGGCAATTCGGCAGAGAGCCCTTCAGTTGCAGATGGTCTTTGGTGGCATTTCGGCGGCGGGTAATAAACCCTGCCGCCAAAGACAGAAGCACCTGCTGCCGAAGACTGTCCATGACTGAAAGACTCTCCGCTGAAGACCAGGAAACAAAATATCGGGACAAATAGCATCCTGACTGTACTCTGGTCGGGACGCGGGACAAACGCCTCAAAATTGGGACAGACCCGATTTTATCAGGATGTCTGGTCACCCTAGCTAAATTCATCAAAAGATGTGGAATGATTTAGTATTCTGAGTTTGAACTCTGTGTTAGTTTGTTCATGTGCTATTTTCATAAGGGCTTTGCTATAATCTTTTGCTTTGAACTAATAAAACTTGTAAAATGATGCTGTTAAGATACCAAACTGATAACATAACAACATGTATAGTTACTTTAATTTTTAAAAAATTTTTTCATTGGGTCAGATTTAGCCTTGGGAACCAATTAAATTTCAGTGGGAGTTGTGCCCGATGATAAAAGGCCTCAATTGTCCCTTTCTAGAAGAGCGTTCTTTGTGATTTATAAATACATAAGTAAATGCAGATCCAAGTACTAAACCAAATATTAAAATAAGTCAATATAAAACCAAAAGATTTTAAGTTGTTTTTAACTTGCTGTAAAGTCAGTTCCTCTTTGCTTTAAAACATGGTAGTGGACTGTTTTAAAATGTGCAACATGTAAAAATCGTGCAAGCACTGCTAAAACACAAACTAACCTGATCCGAGTGGATGAGGCACAACTGATACCTGGATAGAGAGCTGGAACCAACAGGGGTAGGATGTTACTTCTTAATTCTCTTCTCTTGGTATAGGTCATATCACCAGTTTGAGGAGGATTCTTATCTCTAGGGTCCTGTTTTTACATGGGCAAAAAGGATGCTTTTTTAAAATTGTTAAATTGTCAGTTGAGCTAGCTTAACTCAATTGAGGCACCCAGAATGAGAAGATGTTTTGATCCAGCTAGTGCACTAAAGATAGTGCAGCTGGGAAGGTGCAAGTTGCAGCACTGTCTAGCTGCCTGAGTACATACCTAGCGGCTTGGACAGGCAATATTCAGGATGTATGTTGCTACACTTACTCCTGGGGGAACTCTGCACCACTGTACATATGCAGAATTTATGTCCCCTACAGATTTCTTTGCTTCCCTGCAGAAAAATGGCTTTCTGATGGGGAAGCAAAAGGAAGCCACAAGAATGGTCATGTGACTCCCCCACGCCCCACCCCCACAGTATGTTTCGGGTACCCAGGGCAGCCAGTAGAGAGGTAAACCACTGTGGGGAAGGAGGCAGGACTGGGGAAGACCTGGGTGGTGGCTCCTACCTGTGCCAGGCTCTGCTGCTAGTCCTGGCTGGGCTGGGGAGGACAGGACTTCCTCTTCCCCTGCATGGCATCCGGAGCTGTGTAAGACCCCCCCCCCCCTTCCCCAGATTGCTCTGCTGGCTATGGGAAGCTCTGCAAAAAATCCCCCCCCCCCCCCCCCCGTGCTTCCTGCACCCAGCGCTCCTTAGCTGCTGTGGGAGGGATCACTGTACAGGGAGCTGCTCCTCCATCTGCCCAACCCCCATGTATCCAGACCCCGTCATACCCAGACCCTCCTGCTGAGCCTCATCCCCCTGCACTCAGAACCCCCACACTGAGCCCCACTCCCCCTGCACCACCCCAACAAACTACCCAGATCCATACCAAGTCCCAGCTAGATGCACCTGGATCCCTATCTGACTGAGCCTCACTCCCCAGCATCTAGACCCCACACCCAGAACCCCTGCCAAGCTCTGTTCCCCGCAGACATTCCTCCTGCTGAGCCCCAACTACCTTCACCTGGATCCCCCTGCAGAGTCCCATTGCCGTTGCACCCAGAACCCCGTAACAAATCCCTGTGCATCCAGATCTCCTCCCCGGCCCCCCGCATCCGGATCCCCCTCGAGCTGCCCGCACTCAGATTGGCCCACACAGGACCCTCTCAACCCACATCTGGATCCACTCACATTAAGCCCCTCCACAGTTGGGTCCTGCCTTGCTGAGCCTGGCAGGGCTCTGGGGTGTTTCTGGGGCAGGTCTGGTCCTTGCGCTGTGTCAGGGTTGGGTGCAGCCTCACCGCTGTCTCCCATGGGGGGAGCTGCACAGTGATCTCCCACCTGTGTGCAGCCTGCAGCCAGTGGCCTCCCCAGTGCCATGCTGGAGCCTCCACATTTATTTGACAAATATAATTTGCAGAATTTTAAAATATTGTGTGCAGAATTTATTTTTTGGCACAGAATCTCAGGAGTATACACTGTATTTTTAGCATACTAGCTCCATCAAACTAGTGCTGGTATGACACTCTGAGCTGAGAATTAAGGCTTCTGCTCAAAGTGTAGATATGTACTCCAAGATAGCGATTCTCCAGATTTAGCAACCTGAGGACCCCCATTTTGATTTAAATTTTTTTGCTGACCCCTACTCAGCCCCAGGCCCTGGCCTCACTCCACTCCTTCCCCCCCCAAGGCCCCGCCCCTTCCCTGTCTCATTCCGCCCCATCCCTGCACCTCCCCCTCCCTCCCAATGCCTCCTGCATGCTGCTGAACAGCTGTTCCCTGGCGTGCAGGAAGCACTGGGAGAGATGGGGAGGAGTTGATCAGTGGACCCCCTGGAATATGGGGAATCCCCATTTGAGAAATGCTCTAAGAGATCATCTCTCTACTTGTGACACAGTTGCCATCAGAGGAAATGCACTGGCTGGATCTGCCACATTAGAAGAGGGGTGTGTGTGTGTATTGGGGGCGAGGGGCCTGCCAGCAGGGCATTCTCAGTGAGACTTGACCCCCAAGCCCTTCTTGCTCATAAGTATTTTTTGTTATGACTGCACTGATTTGTAATATCTGAAAATGTGATTCTTTCATACCAATACCTGCATTACTGACAGATTCCGCTAACATATATATCCTATTAAATGTGAGAAGGAATCTTTATAAAAATCCTCTGAGGGGTGGGATAGGGTTAGGAAAAGGGTGTTGTCACAATCAGTACTTTTTTTTTCTTTTTCCTCTTCCTCCACCCCACCTTTCTTTGATCTGCAGTGTTCATTCTAAAGTCAGACCCATCTGTCCAAGCTCCTCTTATATTCTTGACCATTGTGAATGTATGCATGAATGGTGGCGGTGGTGGTAGTAGGAGTTGATTTTCATGTTTATTCTGTAGCATCTAGGGGTCTGGACAGGATTGGGGATTCCTTGTGCTATGCACTATACAGACACAAAGGTGTCCATAGTCCCTGCCCCAGAAAACTTGAGCAAATATTTATATAGGGTCATATTTTGAAAGTTGATGGCTGAAGTGAACCCAACATACTTGGATCTGCATGTACCAAAGTTTCACCACACATTCAGATTGCATCTTCCCTAGGAAGAAAATGTCTTCTTACCTCATGTTACTTCAACCTGTGAATTCATGTTAAAACTACAATTGCCTTCTCTTCAATAGAATATCCTCATGTTAGTTGCAACATATTAACTAATGTGAGGTAAGAACACATGTTTTCTTTATGAAGACACAAGCAGTTCATAGTCTTGGATGTGTCGTTTTGCTGGCACAAATTAAATAGCTTTTAAAAATTTCCATTCAAAAGGAATGGTGAGGTGAGTATCGGGTATGTCTTTGTGCACTGGACAAGCATGCTTGTTGGATGTACTCTACATATTCATTAATGAAGCAATACATAGGCTTCAAAGTGAACTTTTTATGTAGAAGGAAAGAGAGTTTGCTTGCGATGGTAATCTTTCAGTCTTCCTAGTGTCAAAGTGAGCAAGACAAGTGCATTAACCTACACATCAGGATTATTTTACTATCTCAAAGAGCAAGAAAGTTCCTATGCAAGTAAAATCTTAGTTCCTGGTGATTTGAGTCAAAACCGTGAAAATGGTCAACTCTGTGGCTTTCTCACTGCTGTGGATTTGGACTGTTCCTAAACAAAAGTTAATTGTGGTCTCAGACTTAATTTAGTTACTTTTACTACACCGCGCATGGAAAGTAGTTCCCCATTTATCTGAAGATTCTTAAATGTTTTTATTAGTGGCATATACAGCTGCCCTGTAATTATAATTCCAGATCCTTAAATCTTCTAGTAGGGCAGAGTTTGGTAGCTACTTTATATTCAAAGCAACCTCCTAATTACGTGTTAAGTCTGAAAATTTCTATATCTAGGGGCAGTAGCTGCACCAAATAAACAAGCCCCAGCAGCTCTTCCTATATCTTGTGAATCCTCCTTCTATCTTAAATCAGATGGAAAATTCCTAGCAGTCATTTCATTCCCATCTTTAAATTTGTTTTATTGTCTCTCCATTTCTAGGTTTTGCTAACACAGGGAAACCTTAATATGCACAGTTTACTCCTAATCTGCTGATTTCTAGAAAGGTTAGGAAAGAGAGAAACATACTTAAGGCTTGACTGTTTGTGTTGGGTTGGAATTAAAGAGTGTATATATTCTTCCTAGTCTCAAAGTATCAAATGCAGAAATTCCTTGTGCTTACTGAAGAGCTCCAGCTATTGATGTTATGACTTTCTTTTCTGAAAGTAAATATAACTGGCAGATGTTAAAGACATAATGTAAAATTTGTGAAGATGTATTAGAATACTTAGAACACTATGCTTTAAAATCACTGCTGTATGCTTACACATTATACTACACCCTATAGAAAGAAAATGTTATGCCACCCGGTGGGTTGCTATAAAGAATGTTTATGAAGTTCAGTCTAAGACTTAAAATACGTTGAATTGGAGAGTTTTGAAAAATGTACTGTATGACACAGGAGACCAAATCATGCTAAAGTGCAGGGAAAGACTATACATCAGTTCAAAGGCTACATTATTCAAAAAAATACAACCATAAAAAAGTAATAAGATTACATTCTCACACTTCATGGCTAGTAAGGTGCATTAAGCTGCTCAGATATTCATAACTTACTGTGACATTTGGGAAGATTACATTTTGCTGTGCACAGCCATTACTGCAGCTCAGATAATAACTAGCCAGTGCATGGGCCTGGATTATGATCCCGGTCGTTGGAAACAAATTTGTGTTTTGAAGGTTGATAAGTTCCAAATCACCATTAGAAAGGGTTAATATGACATACTGTAGAGTGTGTGTACTTGTGTGTATCTAATGAGTATGCATGCATAGAGTATATCAAATATAGTCCACATTGTGTATACCGCTTTTCCTGTCATTTTTTTTTGTCAAAAGGTATTACTTAAAACACTCAAAGGAGAAATGTTTAAAATGTAGTGACTGCACTAGATATATACTTTTAATGTAATACCTGCTGAAATATTTGTTTTTTACTGGTTAGATTGGAAAATTAATTTGATAGCTTTCTGGGTGGGTTTTTACTGTTAATGGTGTGTGTAGCCGAAAATGAAGGGTTGATAGTAGAAATGATAGGGTGAAGGTGGGGTCATCTTATTTGCAACTAAATGTTGACCTGTACAGTTCTGATGTGATAGCTCTTGACTGGTTAGTTAAACTAAATACATAATTAAATTTAAAACTATGGTGTGACTTTTAGCTGACAGCAATCATATAGCCATTGTATTTGCACCAAGGATTACTTTTACTTTTTGGTTTCTTAGTCAAGTTTCATTTGGGAGACTGTCCTTTTGAGGACAGCCACAATCCATCTGTTAGGGTGGGTGATATGCTTGCATTCAGTGTAAAATAGTAATTTGAGAGTCGCTTCCTTGTTTTTGATCCAATTGTCTTCAGGCTTTTTTCTCTGACTTTTTTTTTGTTTTAAGTGTGTTTTGTGATGTTACTACTTTAGCCCATTCCACCCAAGGATCTCAAGCACTTGGCAACCACGAATGAATTAAGATAGACGTGAACCTGATTTTACTGAAGGGGGAAACTGAGTGACTTGATAAAGATGAGAGCAAGTTGGTGGCAAAGCTGGGAATAGAATTCGTATCTCCTGACTCCCAGTCCTGTGACTTTACTAGATAATACTCTGTTAGATGTTTCTTTAATTATTTACTTAAATTATTGCGATTCAGGAAAAGTGAAAATGAAAGGGAAATATAAATAACTTTTTTAAATGGTCATTCAGAAACTCTCCCTTTCTTTATACAACCTCAATCACCTTTGCTAGCTTTCTCAATTTCTTATGGTATTTGACATCATTGCTTTATGTTCAGAATGTTGAAAGGTGCTGCTTCCAGCCTGGAAACAAAATTTAGGACCTTTTGGATATTCTACAGTGATTTAAGTGTTTGACTTACCAATTCTCTTCTGTTAGACATAACTGACCAAGTGAATGGAGCTGTAGGGGCTTATGGGAAGGCAAGAGAGAATAAGTATTTTTGGGAGGTGACTTCTATCACAGTATAACTTTAAGAAGGAAATCAACTGGATTTCTAATTCAATACTGTTAAGCTGTCATTCTAAGTAACTGATCAAACCTGTCCAAATAATATAATTCACTTGTTTAGTTAGTTTTGAAAATATTCACATCTAACTCTTGAGATTTACTCACTCCCCTTCCACAAATGTATCAAGATATTTGACTTTCTCATGTGTCCCCCAAATTGAAATCATGACGTTATACCTAAATACTTGAAAGATCTAAAGAAATGGAATTCACCAAAAAAATATTTATTTTGTTTTTAGAAAGTCTTTCTGTAAATGGAAGGAAATGTAACACAAACTTGAATTTATATCTAAGATGTCATAGTACTGTATTCATATTCATCTAACTTGCTAGAAAAGTCTAGAAATACCCTGGTGAGACTGGTAGGTTAGTATGTTAACCTCAAGAGAATTAAATTCTAATTCTAGTTCAGGTCACAAATGAAGATGAGTTTTGATTTCTTTGTAGCTGTTCGCCTGTGCATATCAGAAACCTCCTAATGTGGCAAACTCACCAGTTTCTGCTCAAGAACGGTCCATGACAGAAAGTTCTGAAGTGTTGCTTTTCTAAATTTTAAGTGCATTAGCAGATCTGTAGGAGGAGACATAATCATTAGTGTTGGGCTCCAACCAGTGCTGCTGTTCCTTCACTCAGATACAACTGTTTTGTGCTATAATTTGAAAATGAATAAATAAACCCCCCAAACCTCATAGTACCTTTGCTTACAAAGTAAAATGGCAGTTGATGCACCTCTACCCCGATATAATGTGACCTGATATAACATGAATTTGGATATAACGCGGTAAAGCAGCGCTCCGGGGAGGGGGGGGTGCATACTCTGGTGGATCAAAGCAAGTTCAATATAACACGGTTTCACCTATAACACGGTAAGATTTTTTTGGCTCCCAAGGACAGCATTATATCGGGGTAGAGGTGTACTTCAATCCACTTTTTATCTAATATACATGAAGTGCAGCTTAATGTTTGTAAAGAGCAACACTTTTTGGTGAGGTAGGTCAGCTCTTTGCAGCAGCTGTTCTCTTACCTATCTGGGAAGTGCTTTTACAGACAGGCAAACTGAAACACAGAAAGGTCAAGTGACTTCATAACAGAATCCATAACAGTGGATCCATAACAGAAGTAGCAACTGGACTCATGGTCTGCCACCATCCAATCTTTCTTCCCTAATCTAATCCAAATCCAACCCCACAACCTCTGTTAATGTTTCAACACACCTCCTTGGGAACTTGCTTAGCTAGTCCTAAATGTAAAATCATGTATGGAAATGGTTGTTCCTAATGCTTTGCCTTTTTTCCCTTAAAGCTTGTAGGGGGACATTTTGATCTGGAAATGAACTTTATTATCCAAGAAGGAGAGAGTATCATCTGCATGGTAGACTTGTTGGATAAATGTGACATCACTTGCCAGGCTGAGGTATGGAGCATGTTTACAGCAATCCTGAAGAAGAGTATACGGAATCTACAAGTCTGCACAGAAGTGGGGCTTGTTGAACAAGTGCTACAGAGAATTGATAAAGCTGACAATATGATTGCAGGTAGGACTTTAGATGGCAACAGAATACATTTATTTGAACTAAATATGACTGTTTATATAAAACCTTAACACAGCACTTTTATTGACAAAATAAAAGAATACGCATTTGATCATTATGTACAGAGCTGCATGTATATCATTTTAATATTTTTTCCTTCAGATCTCTTAGTTGATATGTTGGGAGTGCTGGCTAGCTATAATTTGACGGTCCGGGAGCTAAAATTGTTCTTCAGCAAACTCCAAGGAGAAAAAGGAAAATGGGTAAACAACTTTGTTGTCTTAATGTTAGTTATACTGTCTCCTAATCTTTCCAAATAAAAAGGGCTATTTGCAAACATTTTAAATAACCAAATGTGAAAGCTATCAAAGATGTAGGGATCCCCCCAGTAGTATTATCAATAGATGTCGTCTTGCATATTAGTAATAAAATATATGGTGTAGAAGTGAGAGTAAGTTACCAATTAGATTTACATTTGATCGCTCTAGGAATATTGATACTTAGTGCCTTGAGTATCCCCCTGACAAACAGGTCGCACTTGTCTTCTTTATATACCTGCAAATAATTTGATGGGAGTAGGTACCTGTTTTTCTTTTTATAACTCAGTTACATGAAACGAAGGGAGGAAAAAAAAAAGCAGAGGATTAAAAAAAAGTAGACATTTTAAAAAGGCAGATTTAAAAACTATCTCCCACATACACAACCCAAAGAGTGTCTATTTTCACTTTTTTTTTCCTTTTGAGTAAATATTGCAGAAACTGATTTGGTTAGTGAAGTAGGAATTTGTAGAAAGATCTGAATTTAAGGCCATCTTGTAGTATCACTTGCCGCTTGATTCCAAAGCAAACTCCAAGTGAAAAGTCCTAGTATAAATTTTTTACTGTTTATACCTGGAGTGGAATAGGAGAACAGAACACCCCTGACAATCTCCCTCCCAAAAGTTAGCTTTTTTTCCTCATATGATACTGATGCTACCAAATGTACTTTCTCCTCCAGGTGAAATCTAAACATCAGAATTGCTACTTTGATGGAAGTAGCAATTGCTTTAAGAATTGTTCTAAGGTCTTTGAAAAATATTTGTAATCCTGCTTTGGTGGCCCCTAAAATAATCTGCTCAATATAGAGAAGGGTGACCAGATGAGAGGAAGAAAATATCGGTACACATGGGGGCGTCCGCCAACGGCCCAAAAAAAAAAAAAGCAGAGTGCTGTCGGCGGAGCGAAATTTGCGAAGATCGGTCGGGGCGCGGGACAAATACCTAAATATCAGGACGGTCCCAATTTTATCGGGATGTCTGGTCATCCTAATATAGAGAAAAGGCTTCTCAGATCTGGTTTCTTGCTGAGTAAAAACAAATACCTATTAAATATAAAAACTTATGCTAATACTCAATTAAAATTGAAAATTTTAAACAAAACTCCAAATTGCAAGGTTTAAATTTAAGGCGAATGTAGTTAAAAATATTGCATATGTTCAGTGTGAGTGAGTTAAGGTTCTCTTTGTAATGTTAATGTTTTTTATTTCCTGACTCTCTTGTTTGCATTTACTTTTCTTCTTAAAGAACAAATACAAAGGAGAGAAAGAGGAGAAAAACATAACTGCATTGCTAGGAAATTGGACAGCTCCCTAAATCTTAAACTTAACTATCTGCAGCACTAGTTATCCAACTTTTTGTGCTGTGCCACAGTGCTGCAGACAGTCAACTTAAACTGTGATCTCCGTTCCCCCATTATTTTCTGCACATGTGTGAACCATTTTGATTTGCTTTGAGCATTTATTTTTTAAATATACCGCTACCTTGATATAACGCCACCCAATATAACACGAATTTGGATATAACGCGGTAAAGCAGTGCTCCGGGGGGACGGTGCTGCACACTCCGATGGATCAAAGCAAGTTCAATATAACATGGTTTCACCTATAATGCGGTAAGATTTTTTTGGGTCCCAAAGACAGCGTTATATCAAGGTAGAGGTGTACCTTTTTAAGATGGCACAGTGATTAGTCTTCAGTGAGTGGCTTCATATGAAGTTTTAAGTTTATTATTTTTTGTTTCCTAGGCTCAAACAGTTTGAAGTTTCTCCTGAAAGCCAGAAAAACATGATTTTCATTCTTCCCCTCTTCCCCCGCACTCCCTGTAACTCTGAGGGAGTTTAAAGGAATTTTTTTACTTCTCACCTCAGAGAAGGACCAGTCATTAAAAGTTTCACACCTCTGGAAGTTATAGGCAAGTGAAAAAACAGTCTTAAAACTGTTGGCCTGCAACCATAACTATAACACTTGATGTAATACATTGATGTAAGCTCTTAAATTTTATTTTGAGATTACTGCCACTGAATTCAATAGGAAAAGTTAGCTGGAGTAGAACTGGGCTGTTGGTGTCTAAGATGAATTTTGGGTTGACACTCTTCCTTGACTATTACTCTCCTGAGTAATGTGGTGGCCTAGTGTTTTTCTGTGGAAGGATGAGAAATGTGTCAAATTGCATCCTTTCTTATAATATGTATCAGAATAATATAAAAATGTTTGATATTTGTGATAATTTCTTTTAATAGCCACCACATGCTGGAAAATTATTGTCTGTATTAAAACACATGCCTCATAAATATGGTCCTGATGCCTTCTTCAATTTTCCAGGAAAAAGTGCTGCAGTAAGTGGTTATATACATTTTCTATACCTTTATTTGTTATCCTCCTCTTACTACTGGCTCTTTTCTTGCCTATTCTCATTTGGCTCTCTTGTTTCATGTATACAGTTATATTCACCAGTCTGACATTGTTCCTAGAGAGACTTATTTTTTGAGGGTGGTAACTACATTAAGATTAACTGAAATATGTTACTATTAAATATGCACTACCTTTATGGAAGGACAAACCATCTTTTCTAAAGAAAGATCGGGTACAAGTAATAGCCCATAGCCCATTTTGTGAGATTGATTCAGTTAACTCACTCTTATTTGTTGCAAGCAGAATCTTTGTCTGTCTTTATTTCTTCTCTCAATATTCCTTAGCAGTGGTGTCTGCCTTAGTGTACAGCACACAACGGAATCCCCTAATATTATACACATTTGGGAGGCACTTCTGTGGAAGCCCCAGAATGCACCAAATTGAAAGTTGGCTCAATTCTGCTGTCTATTCCTTTTTATGGCAAGAGACACGGAACCTCCCCGGAGACTTCCCCCCACTCAAATGATCAGACATCATACATGTGACTATAACAGCACATGCTATCTTTATGAGCCGACTCATTTATACGCTGGCCATATGGAAAAAAATCAGCATATACTGCACTGTTTTACTGCAGTTTCTATTACACATAAGAAATACTACCAAAATATTGCTGAGAAACACCAGGATAAAGCTAACACTGTGGCTAGGGCCCTACCAAATTCGCAGCCATGAAAAATGCATCAAGGGCCGTGAAATCTGGCCTCCCCCTGTGAAATCTGGCCTTTTGTGTGATTTTACCCTATGCTATACAGATTTCATGGGGGGAGACCAGTTTATCAAATTCGGGGTCCTGATCCAAAAGGGAATTGCAGGGGGGGCTGCAAGGTTATTTTAGTGGGGTTGCGGTATTGCCACCCTTACCTCTGCTCTGTCTTCAGAGCTGGGTGGCCGGAGAGCAGCGGCGGCTGACTGAGGGCCCAGCTTTGCAGGCAGCAGTGCAGAAGTAAGTGTGGCAATACCATACCATGCCATCCTTACGTCTGCACTGCTGCTGGCGGCGGCTCTGCTTTCAGAGCTGGTTATCCTGGCCAGCAACAGCTGCTCTCCAGCTGCCCAGCTCTGAAGGTAACACCGCCATCAGCAGCAGCACAGAAGTAGGGGTAGCAGTACTGCAACCTGCCCTACAATAACCTTGTAACCCCCCTCCCCCAACTGCTTTTTTTTGTTAGGCCCCTACAATTACAACACAGTGAAATTTCAGATTTGTACACTAAAAACAATTTTTATTTTTAAACCAAATGTGTTCAAAAACATCATGCAGTTGTCCTCACTAAGGATCAAATTCATCAAAATTTTGTCTCTTATAACTCAAATCTTTTAGTTGTTAAAAGAGTAAAACGTATGTTTTCACAACCTCACACATAACTCAAAACATAGTCATTGGATCATCTCACAATCTCTCCTTCCATATATATTCTCGGCACTCAAGATCACACACAAACCACCTTCTGTCTTGAAATTAAACATAACATACTTAAGCCCAAAATAAATTGTATGTAAATGAAAATTTAAGGGACTGAAAAATAAAGATAAAAATAGAAATATTTCTGAAACCTTCACTATATGATAATTATAATGGGCGTATTAACATTATTTTGGTTCCGTGTACATTGTTTTATTAGATTCTTATACTGTATATAGTATTTAAGTGCCTCAAGACAATGAGAAACTTAATATTATAGGAATCTTAATATTTTAGATAATTAGCACAAGCCATCATAAAAAGCTCTGTGAGTTAAACCAATTGTTGTGATATCAGCCCAAAAAAATTGAGTCAGACTCAGACATGTAGACTTATTAGTGCTTATTACAGCTTTACAGAAGGATTTATAGCCAGGGCCAGCTCCGGGTACCAGCATTCCAAGCAGGTACTTGAGGCGACAATGTGTAAGGGGCGGCAGTCCGGGTGTGTTTTTGCCGACCAACCAGCGTGCTGAATTGCTGCCGCGGAAGGCGGGGGCAGTCCGTGTGCTGTTAGGGTGGCATGCGCGTTTCCGTGGCGGTGGCAATTCGGCAGTAGCTTCTATATTCAGCTGCCTGTGGCGGCAATTCAGCAGCAGCTTCTGTCTTCTGTGGAAATGTGCGTGCTGCCCTAACGGCACACAGACGGCCCCCGCCGTCCACGGCGGCAATTCGGCACGCTGCTTGGGGCAGCAAAAACGGTAGAGCTGGGCCTGTTTATAGCATTGTGTTTGGGCAGGGATAGCTACACAGAGTTGGGGAGCATAATGAGGAGTCTGGCAACACTTACATTCTTTGATGTTTTTGTTCATTGGTATTGATCATCTGGACAGCATCTTTTATCAGAGGGTTATGGAAATCTAAGTTGAAATTTACATTGCAAGTCTATGAAGCAAAATGATGAAAGGTGAATGGTAATGCTTAAAAACTGTTCAAAACAAAGAATCAAATACTATAAAAATTGTTGAGCATATAGTTAGCAATTTACAGACTTTCTAGTTAATGTAGGTACTGTGTTTTTATGGGAAAATTTTGGCTGGAAGGATTACGTAATGTCGTCTTTTGAAAACAGGGTTATAAGTCTCACGTTCTCATGTCTATATTTTTCTGCAGGGCTAAGATAGGCATGAATTTTCTGCAGATAAGACTGTTTCAGGCAAAATCTAGAGACTTCCATTTTTATGCCTAACTTCTTTCCACAGTCAGTTACTTTCCTCCTCTTTCAGATGCAATCTGGTGTGCCAGCATTGTAGCGATCATGAGTCTGTAAATTTCACTTTTCTGTTAGTACACAACAGAACAAGATGAGCTTAAGGCAATTTTGGACCAAATATTTCTGCAAAAAAGTTTAGTTTCATTATAAGTTATTTTTATTGAGATATAAATATTTTTGTCATGAAATCTTTTTATAATCTAAAGATTCTTTTTAAAAAAAGAAACAAACCTTGGGCCATGTTATTATTGCAGTAAGACATTAGAAGACTGTAACTTGCACCATGTCCTGTCTTAATTCAGAAATGATTTTATGTTAAATCTTCCTATATTAAATATCTATATTACTTCCTTTAGGCTATTGCCTTACCTCCTATAGCCAAGTGGCCCTACCAGAATGGATTTACCTTTCACACTTGGTTAAGAATGGATCCTGTAAATAATATCAATGTGGATAAGGATAAGCCTTACTTATATTGGTATGTATTATGAAAACCTAGATTGCTAATGTTTTTTTCCATTTATATTCATTTTTCAATGGTCTCTACTTACACTGAAAAAAAAATAACCTAATTTTTCTTGTTTACATGCAAATTTAGTTTCATTTCTTTAAAAAAACTTTTTTGTAGTTTTCGAACAAACAAAGGACTTGGTTATTCTGCTCACTTTGTTGGAGGCTGTTTGATTGTGACATCAATAAAGTCAAAGGGAAAAGGATTCCAGCACTGTGTGAAATTTGATTTCAAGCCACAGAAGGTGGGTTAAGCAAGTAAATAATTCAAAGAAGTGCCATAAATTACCTAGGTACATGTGTGTAATTAGCCATTAATTGTATTTATTTTTTATTTAGACCAGTGTCCTAGTAAGCTCAGGGGAGTGTTCTGTTTTGTTTGCTAATCACTAACTTCATATGGACCGAGAAAAATATTATCTTCAAAAATATTACCAATAGTATCAGTTGGCATTATTTAGAGAAGTAAATAATACCAACTTTTACAAGTAAAACTTAAACAAATGTACATAGTAACCTGCCATTTTTTAAGATTGTGATTTAATACATTCCCAAGTGTAAAAGAAAAAAATGCAATTTACTAAAGAGTAAATCACATGTGGCCTAGGTGAATAGTGACTGAAAGTTAGATCTACTGGCTGTTGGCTTGATTCAGTGTAATGAGTTGATGGTCTTTGTCTGTTTCTTGCTGGACAAGTGTCCACATCAGTTGGTATTTATGCAGCAAAAATGGTAAAGATTGAATAGCTATCAGGATCTGGGAAATTACTGGAAAAGTGTAGGAGAACTTTCACTTTTACGGCTTATGGAATTCACATCCTGTTTAGTGAATAAATAGAAGACTTCACTTGTTAGGGCTGACTCCTGATATGATTAAACTAAGTAACATACACCACAATGTTATTGTTTTTAACCCTTTAAAAATTAGAAAAATAGGAACTTATAGGTGTACTAAAATGTATTTATTATAGCCGGCTGGGTGATCTTGGGCAAGTCACTTCCCCTCTGTCTTAGTTTCTTCATCTGTGAAATGGAGATGATGATGATGCTTACCTCTTTTGTAAAGTGCTTTGAAAGCTATTGACAGAAGTGCTATATTACAGCTAGGTATTATCATTATTACAGGGCCGCCCAGAGGATTCAGGGGGTCTGGGGTCTTCGGTGGGGGTCTTCGCCGCTGAATTGCTGCCAAAAACCCGGAGTGGAAGAAGCTCCGCGGCCCTGGGCCCCGCGAGAGTTTTCCGGGGCCCCCGGAGCGAGTGAAGGACCCTGCTCCAGGGGCCCCGAAAAACTCTCGTGGGGGCCCCTGCGGGGCCCGGGGCAAATTGCCCCACTTGCCCTCCCCTCTGTGCGGCCCTGCATTATTATACATGTTACCTCTTCCCTGATAATTCCTGGGCTGATGGAGTGTTGAAGAATCTACTGGGGACTTCCCAGGAGGGAAGAGTGTGTAGATGAGGACAGACAGGACTTAAAGCAGTCAATACACCAACTTTGACAAAAAACAGGTTACTCTTCCTTTGTCATTACCTGGGATGACCCCAGGAATAACTGTTTATAACTATTCTACCTAGTGTGATCACAACCAACTAGTATGGTTTTTAAACACCACTGGCGATAGACAGATAGTGTTGTTTGTTTAAAAAAAATGTATTAACATGTGTTGGCTAACATGGTTATGAAACAAACACCTTGTTGTCCTGATCTAGTCAAAGGCTTAATGTTTTTCTCAAGCAGTTTCAAGAACACAGAATCATGTGTAAGAGAATACACTAAATGAATCATACTTGGTAATTATTCAGTGTATCCAGTCTTCTCAACTACGATGAGTCATTCCACATTATTGAATAATCATATTTAGCAACATGTCATGACTTGATTTAAATGCCATTGTTCAATGCTTCCTTGAATATTTAGTAGACTTGAAAATATGTTTGCTTTCTCAAATGGAGCATTTGTCTGGTGTTTCTGAAGGAAAAAAAGAAGTAAACATCTGTGGGAGAGCAGGTTTCCAAAAACATTTTGGTAATTCTGATCAGTAATCCCTTGCTGTTCATATGGATTCTGGTTTACCATTTGACACACAGTCCTTGGAGAATCTTTAAGCTTTGGTGTCATCCTTGCTGCTCTTTTGGAATGATCGCAAAAAATTCATTGCACTAAGCCCAACAAAATTAACAAAGCAAGATACAATATTTATTTCTTTTGTCAGTTATTTTGGCATAAATAGTGCCCTTAGTGTTGTCAGGAAAAAGTTGTGTACCGTAACCATGTATCTCCTTTAAGATCATACACCTGTTTGTCAGTAAACAGGGTGATTGAGCACACTGTTTGGGTACAGTGAATTAGGCTAGGCCAGCAATGAACTTTGCATTTCTTTCACATTAATTTAAAGAAATCCCTAAGTCATCTTCAAAAAGTTTTCTGCCTTTTCATAACTCATATCAATAGTTTTGATCTTCTGGGACCAGCTATTTTGAGTAACTTTTAAAACGTACTTACAGGCTTAAAGTATCAATTATTCTCTTATTATTCAGTGGTATATGGTTACTATAGTGCATATCTATAACCGCTGGAAGAACAGTGAACTTCGGTGCTATGTGAATGGAGAACTAGCATCGTATGGAGAGATAACGTGGTTTGTCAATACCAGTGATGTAAGTAGCTTTTATTTAATTTTATGTTACTTAATTTCATACTTGGAATGGCTGAAATTTTTTTTACGCTTGATTATATTTTTACGTTTTGATAACCTGGCTTGAGAGGAAAAAAGTAGGTTTTCTAACAGAATTTTGAATAAATAATTTAAAAAAACTGTACCTGGTGACACACATTGCATTTCAACTAAGAGAATGCAAATGTAGTCAGTGTGCTAGATGGTCAGTAAAAGTTATGGGTCCAGTTCTGCAAACACCTAAGCACATCCATTATATTACTTAAATGAACAGTCCATTGACTAGTCACTGGAGTAAAGTTATGTGTATGCTTAACTGTGTGCAGGATTGGGCCCTATAGATGAACACTGTCATGTCTCTTTAAAAACTCATTTTCCTCTTCTGCAGTTTCACTTTATGCTCTCCTAATATGTGGATGACAATCTGATAATACTGATCTCCAACATGGTATTGAGACACCAGTACAATTAATGTTACCCTAATACTACAGAAATAGCTTACTTTCTGATGATATATCACAGTTCTAGAACTTAGCTTCTTAACTCTCTCGCTGTGTATATATTTGCAGATATGTCCTAATCAGTATTTGAGTAGAGTAAAAATTGCAGAGAACATAGTTTATTTTTAATTAATATTGTATATTAAGTATTTTACAAATTCTAGACATTGACAGCTAAATAAAATGAAAAATAACTGTTTTGCTTATAAAACAAACTCTTTTTTAAACTGCAGGTTTTGAAAACATTTACTTTATTAATGCTTCCTTTCAAAATTAGAATGAAAGCGTTACCAGCTTGGACATCCAGTTTACTTGCCTTGGCTATGATAATTTATTTGAGTTGGGAGAGGGAAATTTTGCTTTTTGCCTGTTGAAAAATATTTGATCAATTATAATATTGAAAGGCTGTTTTGGGTGTAAAATAAATGTATTGCTTTTCTTAAGAACAACAAATACATAATCCACATGATTAATACTTGTGTGCTTCACATTGAATCCTTTCTTGTCTTTTATTGTGTACAACTATCTTGTGTTGTCCTTTTCAGACGTTTGATAAATGTTTCCTGGGTTCTTCAGAAACAGCAGATGCTAATCGAGTGTTTTGTGGGCAAATGACAGCTGTTTACCTTTTTAGTGACACTCTCAATGCTGCTCAGATTTTTGCCATTTATCAGCTTGGCCTGGGATACAAGGTATTTTGCAATTGAGTCAATAGTACACAAAAGATTAATTCTAATAAGTCAATTTCTGGAGTATTTTAGGATGTCAATGACGACGATGTATACAGTATTCTTACCAGCCTATTTTTATTTTACATAGGCTTATAGAAATAAAGTATCTAATATCACAAAATTTAAATTAATCTATTCCATTTTATAAAAGTGTAAAGAGGAGAAAAATGAATGTATAGATCATGTCCATGACAAACCTATCGCATTATTTTCTTGAGAAAAATGTGACAGTTGAGGGTTTTTTGGGCTTTGTAACCCCATCCAGCTGCTAGTGAGCATGAACTTTTATAAATATAACTCTATAGTCACCTGGGTTTTTAAATGGTTTTAAACAGTTTTTTGCATAATTTTATTACAAAAAATATTTTGCTCAGTAATGTGACTCTGACTTTCTATACATTTTTAATGTTTCCTATTTTTGCCATGATGCATAACCTGCCTTGCATAACTGATATATAAAAATGCTACAGGCCCATCTGCATGAGAAGAGAGCATTTGATGATGTAATTAAAAACCATTCTTGATATAAATTCACGGTCAGAGTGGGAGTTGTGGCACAGCAGTAGACTTGTTTGCTGGTGTTTTTGTTTTTTCCATCTCTTCTGATCTATAAAACTCCAGTCCTACTCCATGAAATGAAATAGATTGTATGTGTATTAAACAAAACACAACCTCTCCCGCCCCCACCCAAGTTGGCACATATTTAATACCAACTTGGTATTAAAACAAGGTTAATGCAAATAATAAACTCTGTTTGCTGTCTTTACTCTCGTGTTCACTTCTCAGGAGTTCTGCTTTGGATTTTTGGGTGATAGGGAGGGACATGCTGTCTAAGTGGATAGAGCACTAACTATTAACTGTGGCTAGATCTTCTTCTTCTTTTTTTTTTTTATTGAGGCTTGCTACCAAATTTACTTTCTTCATGCCAGAAAAGTATCTTGATACCTAATTTAACACATTAAAAGTGATGAGCACTGAGGTTTAGTTCTGTTATGCTATTTACTTATTTATTGTTTGTATTGTGGAAACCCTGATGGACCTCAATTGGGGATTGTGGCCCCTACGTGCTGTACCAACGCAACATTTTTTTTGTCTTTACCTCTGCCCAAAGAGCTTCTAAGTGAACACTGAGTAATAGGCACTATATTTTCTTATGTTTTTCTTAGCTTCCAGAATGTAAATGCTATATAATACTAACTCTGCAAAAATTGTCCTGAGCTAACGGTGTTGTAGTGGGACTGTTCTGATGCATTGCTAGAATAGAGGAGTAATGCTGTTGTAATTATTTTGTTTCCTATTGCATTTTCAGTGCAAGTCACTTTAATTTTTTTTCTTTCTTCCATCATTCTAGGGAACATTTAAATTCAAGACAGAAAGTGATCTCTTCCTTGCTGAGCATCACAAACTGTTACTGTATGATGGCAAATTGTCCAGTGCTATTGCTTTCATGTACAATCCAAGGGCTACTGATGCACAGCTCTGTCTAGAATCATCCCCCAAGGATAACCCTTCTATCTTTGTTCATTCACCACATGCTCTCATGCTTCAGGTACTTTGGCACTTTTAGTAGACTTTCTAAGGAGAAAAATGGCTTGTACGTGTGATGTCTGTAACCAGGATTTTAGTGCCAGGTGAGAGGGCCCCACATAATAGACTAATCGGGAGAAGCTATCAGAACTGCACTGCTCTCCTTCCTCAACCTTTTTAATTGGAGGTGTGGAGAATTGTTCCCAGCTCTTTAAAGTAACTCTCCTCCCTTTGTCATCAAGCCTCCTGACTTCTCCCCACTACTACTCCTTACATCAGGCTCCCCTTTCCTATCACTTCTGGTCAGGCATCCTAAGAGGGTGGGGTTTCCAACCTCTCCTAACCAATTTTGCTGCTTCTCATTGCATCACACCTGTGCACTGTACCCCTATCAGTGTACAGCCATGTCACCCTTCCCTTCCCTAAGTGAACTTGCTCACTTTTCCATTCTTAGAGTCCCAATTAAATTTGTCTTCAGGAAGGTTACATCAGAATCTTTTTTAGAAACACAGCAAAAGTTTAGAAAATAACTTTAAAAACAGCCTTCTTCCTCCTCCTTCGCCCCCGCCCCCCCAAAAAGTCCACCCCCCCCCAGTGTTTTTTCTTGGGGACATTCTATTGTAACTCTTGCTTCTTCCATCCCAGGGCCTCTAACACCTTGCTCTCCTCCACTTCAGGAGAGCACAGGGGCACTTACGGAAAGGCCAGCAAGCTATGGAGCTGCTCTGTTACCAGAGACCATGTTTTGCTTTAGATGCTGGCCACAACCTATGTGCCCATCTAAAGTCATCTTTGAGGACCAGCACAGTAGACAGGAATCCCAGGCTCTGGGACTGGGACATCTTTTTTGTGTTTGTCTCCTCAACAGTAGTAGCCGTTACTTGTAGTAATTTCTTTGCGTGGTGGTAATCTGATTTTATATTAAAGATACTCTGAAGTATTTAAGTAAAATGATAACTGTTTTTAAAGTGGTTTTAGAAAAGGTTTTAATCTTCTTTTAATTCTTCTTTGTCAGGATGTGAAAGCAGTCCTAACACATTCTATCCAAAGTGCTATGCATTCAATTGGAGGAGTGCAGGTACTTTTTCCTCTGTTTGCACAGTTAGACCATAGGCAATATTCTTTGGACCAAGTTGACACAACTGTTTGGTGAGTATGTATGGCTACCTCATTTCGTCTTCCATTTTAACTTCAACCCATTTTAATTTAAGTGAAATGGGTTTTTGCTTAATTTAAATGGCCACAGAGCGAGCTAGCTACCTTTAAGTTGTAAAGAATTCTTGTAGTTTACAATTCTTTTTTTTCACCAGTAAGATAGAGCAGCAAGTAAAGGGAAAACTTCTTATGTCAGGCTTCTCTACATAAACACAATAAATTGAAGATTACATCTGCCTTAAGTGACTGAAATGCACAGCTTCTATTAAATGCAGTTAATAAAATAACTGAAGGTTAAACTGGAAACCATGTCTGTTTAGCTATTAGGCAAAGAATTAACTCCAACTAATGGAATTGTAGCACTATTATTTGGATGCTTTATTTCTATTCTCAAGGCCAGAAGTTGTTAAGCCTCATGTGAGCAGGACCTTGAACTGAGATCAAGATTATTGGCACGATGTTTTCTGTGTAAACTTGCACAAATGAAAACAAATATGTACATCATGCTATAGTTATGTAATGTATTTATGGGGTACTAGAAATATGAAAAATCTACATGATTTCTTTCCTATCAGTGTGGGGGAGAAACGCTTCTTGAAGCTCCACAGAAGATAAGTTGATGATCCTGGCCTATAGTGCATGATGATTGAAAGATGTATGTGCCCAGGCTAACTCAAGCTTTGTATGGGTTGTCAAGGATGTTAAAATTGTAAGGGACTCATAATACACTCTGTAGTTAACATTGCAAAAAAGTTTCCTTTAGAACCACTTGTTTTACAAACTCAAAACTTTCCAAAACACATTTACCTTTTTGGCTAATTTGTTTTTATGGGGTGAGTGTAGGGGAAACTGAAGCAATATCCTTCCATAGCAGTAGGCATACATGTATCTTTTACTGAGGGCTAGTACCTTTGCCTGGATTAAAAGTGGTTTTCATTTAGTAAAGTTATTACTATTTGTAAATTATGTTCTGGGCATGATCATTAGAAAACTGATAAAGATATAGACATGTATGTGAAGAAAAATCCATATTTAGGGTGTGATTTTCAGAAGTACCTAAAGGATTTAATCCCATTGATTTCTGCTCCTAATTCCTTTAGGCATTTAAAAAAATCTCCTTAATTCCTAATTTAAATATAAACTCATAAAGCTGTTTTGTCAGCTTCAAAAGCTAGTAACTTCACAACTGCTAAACTGATTTTCTCCCACTTGGCTCTTGTATTAAGACTTATAAAATCATGTCTAAAAGAAATAAATTCAGTAGTAATAAGTTATACGCTTATAAATGTGCAATTTATAGTACTCCATAACCATGTGTACAATGACAAAGGTTTATACTGTTGTACAGACAAAACTACACAGGATCTTTTCAGGGGGCAAGACAAAGGTGCCACATTTATTATGATAACAATGTGATTTATGACCAATCACTAATATCTTAATCCTTATACACACACATTATACCTAATACCTATACATACACACACACACACCCATCAGATGTTCTGCAGCTGCTGCATAGTTACCAGTCCTGAAGATAGCTTAAGTTCATGTCTTGATTTTGCAGCTTGGGTTCATAGCTTGTAGCAGCTAACTGGCCAGGAAAGCCGGGCACAAGGATGAGCTGGGTCTCTGTTGGGCATGCACCGATGTCCTTCCATGTTGGCAGCAGAATGTTACCCTCCAAAGTCTTCCATCTCACCCATCCTTTTTGTAGGCTTTAGTTTGAACCCACAGTCTATAGGTCTTGCTGTGTCACGTTGCCTCTGGGTTTGATGATTGATCACCCGTCAATTGCAGGTGTGACTTTCAGCCTCGGACCTCGCTTTGATCTTTCTTCTATTGTACCTTTTCTTTTTAGGGTGGACACTTCTTACTTTGTTAGGGCTCTTGTCTGCATCTTCAGCCGGTGGGGTTTGAACTCTATTTCATCAAGACAGGCTGGGGCTGGAGGTTGATTCCATCATCCATACATACCTCAGTCACACATTTAACCTAAACTAATAAGATTACAGCAGGGTTTGCAAAAATGAAGGTTGGAGGAAGCTTTTACAAAATGGAGTGAGCGTTTTAAAATGGGGTTTGAATTACAATATGGCAAACAGTGAACAGAAGTTACAATGTAAGGCAAGTGTAGTGAATGGTGAACAGAAGTTACATTAATAAAATGAACAATTAAAAACAATTTCATTTATCAGTTCTACAATATCAATGAATGTATATGTACAAAAATATGTATGTAAGCCACAGTACTAATAGGCGATAACCAGTCCTGATCCAGCTAGGGGCTTAAGTCTAACGGTGTGTATTTTACTGACACCAAAGCACTAATTAGCCTTTATGTGCATTCTGTTAAAGAACTATGGAATTTTTTTCTTTTAAAGAGGCAGAAAAATAATGCTAAAATTATGTACAAAACCCCTCTAATGGAATATCAAGTGTACACAGTTAAGTTCTCTAAAATCAGGAAATACAAAAGCTAAGTTTGACTATATGACCTTCTTGCATTTAGGCCTTAGGATCATTTTTAATTATGTGCTCATATACTAATTAATGATAAATGAAGTGTAACTTTTCCACCTCTTTAAATGCACATGCTGATTCCTAGGTTGAGTGTTAGTGGGAGCAGTGAGAAGGAGAGAATGCACATCAGTTTGCAACCTAACATCATAAAGTTTTTTTACCATGGTCTTACAAGAGAAATGAGTGTCTCTGTGATGGGGTGGGGGGAAAACAAACAAAAAAAACTTTGTTTTGCGTGTGGTGGGGTGGCGGTGGAGTTGGAGCTCATCTTCACAGTGGACCAGTAAAAAGAAAAGACAAATTTTTTGCTTCTCAGTTCATGATTTTTGAGTTCTTAACTGGACAATCTTAATGTTGTGTTAATATTTTTGCATTGAATGCAGAAATCTTTGCTGTTCTAAAATCTTCTTGTGCATTTCTTCCTCCATCCCTCAGTTACCTTCAAACCTAAAAAAACCTTGAGTTTTCCTTTGCTCCAGCTCTGTTTTGCAACCTCTGATCTTCCAGCCACAGAAATTGATGAGACTTCATAGCAGTTAAGGAGTGGCATTGACTACAGAGGGGTTGTTCAAAGCAGTTAGTCCTACTTTAAACAGAAGTGCTGCCAGCATCATTTGGCCTGTCTGAAAGCAAGAGAATGGCAGTTGGAATGGAACATAGATCTATTGCATGTCAGAACTGGTTCAAAATTGGAAGTAATCAGTGAAAAGTTGTTTCAGGAGTGTTTTGATATTGGAAAAGTATCACAAAGTTCCAAGTTTTGAGGTAGAGAAAATCCAGTTGAAACTAGGAGACCTTGTAACTTTGCAGTCTTAAATGTTTTCAAATTCTAATCTTAACTTTATTCCAAATCTTAATTTAGCTATTTAAGTGTTGTGTTAAATGTACTTATGCTGGAAGATGAAAGAGTTTAGCTGGGAACATATTCCTGTGAGGGAATTGAATACCTAATTTCTATGACTCTCTGAAATACCTGATATTTCTTTAAGAAGCTGAATGATTTCAATACACTGTATTTTTCAGTTCTACTTTACTGGCTTTCATCATGGAATTGCTGAAGAACTCCATTGCTATGCAAGAGCAGATGCTTTCCTGTAAGGGCTTCCTTGTGATAGGACATAGTCTTGAAAAGGTAAAACAAAATCACTACTGATCTAAGGTTAGCTTATCAGAATCCTTTTGCTAATATTTTTCTGTATTGTCAAAGTTCTGTAAACATGAGTCTAAAGAAGCCTTTTTTTTAACAGTCTTCCAAAGTCCATGTTACCAGAGTTGTGCTAGAACTATGCCTTGCCTTTGCTAAATACCTGAGTAATTTGCACAATGGGATTCCTTTGCTTAAACAGCTGTGTGATCACATTCTCCTTAACCCGGCAATCTGGATTCATACACCAGCGAAGGTAAAATATTTTGGTTTTGTTAATCATGTATCGGTTCAGGTTAGAACATACGTGGTGGTGGTGGTGGTGGTGGTGGTGATGATACTGTTTGTTCTTAATGAAGTGGCATCCAAAGGCCCAATCAGGATCCCTCCTTCTTTTTCCTTTATGCTGCTTTTCCTGGTGAGGGTCGTGGCGGCAGCATGGAAAGTAGGGAGGACCAGACCTCCTTTACCTCTGCTACAGGTTCCAGCTCCTCCTGTGGGATTCCTCAGCATTCCCAGGCCAGCTGGGAGCTATAATTCCTCCTGTTTGTCCTGGGTCAGCCTCGGACCCTCCACCCAGTGGGACGTGCCCGGTAGAGTTCTAACGGAAGTGTCCTGGGGTCATCCTTACAAAGTGCCCAAACCACCCCAACTGCCTCCTCTCGATCCAGGGGAGAGTAGCAGCTCTAGTCCGAAGCCCTCCTGGATAGCCGAGATTGTCTCCCTCAGAGAGTAGGCCCAGCCACCCTGCAGAGAAAGGTTTCAATCAGGATCCAATTGTTCTAAATGCTGTATGTACATAGGCTGACACAGTCACTGCCTGAATAGCTAATGTTCTAATTGAAGATCTGGATCAGTAGCATGAGACTATTTGCATTCCACTGACTAAGTAGCCCTTTAAAATAATATTGTCCAACTTTAGTTCCAATTACACTTCTGCTATGGTGTGAATATGGAGTTTAGTGGAGCGGTGCCAAATGATTCCAGATTTAACTATAATGTAAACCAAACATATATCATCTCAGTGATACTATAGAATTACTATATACATAAAGTATATTAAGGCATAAAAATATTTGCCTGTACTAGTCTCCAATCCATACTGGTATAACAGTCTGCCAAAATTGAAGCCAGAACACTTGCAAAGATTATTTTAAACTCTTAATAGAACAAAAGACAAGTAATTTAGCACTCAGGGAGAAGTACGGAAATAGTATAGGGTTGTTTAAAGATGCTGCAGGCAGTGCTACACCTGTTTGGTAACTACATAGGAAAATGTATTTTTCATGGCTTTTAATCTGACATATTTCAAGAGCATGAAATTCACTTAAAAGCTCCTTCATCATTACAAGACTAAAAAACTTGACATTCTGTGGTGAATTCCATAAACTGAGCCAAAGTTAGATACAAATAGGTTTTGAAGCATCATGAATGAATGATGTAATATGGGTACAGCTAAATTAAACCTTTATAAAAGCATTGGCAGCATCTTTTATGTTTGCAGAAGGGGAAATAAGCAATACAAATCTATAAGATCATAACTTTATAATGAACTGTTTATATGAACTTTACAAACTGTTTCATATTAAGGGCATACTTTCCACTTGAAAATCCCACTTCTAGAAACTCTAGTAACACTCAAGATAACTATAATTGAATAGCTAGTAGAGAGAATGTTTTTCTTCCTGTTTAGTTTGATTTATGCATTTGACAGCTCTTTGTGTATTGTCATTTTCAGTGTTCACCCTGTATGTCAATTTTTTCTAGCCAAACATAAACAGGAGAACAAGTAAACACTTTCCAAGATAGTGACAGATTTCTGCTGTTGCTTCACCTTGTTTTGATCATGTTGGAGCTTGCAGAGCTGCTGATTGATTCCTGATAACGTCTTTTGGAACACATGGTGTTCATTAACCCTATCCTGGATATAAGGGAGTGGGAGTGGCTATATAGACAGAGTAAGGGCTTGTCTACAAGGAGGTTAGTCCAAGATAGGGAGTGAGTTTACAGCACATTCTGCAGTAACTCCCTGTGTGGACACTTACTGCACACTGCAGGTGCACTTAGACTTTAAAGCAAACTAAGCTATTAAGCTAAAGCACATCCAGGCATTTTTAGTGCACAGTAATTGTGTCTGAGATTGGTGTGGACTCATCCTATCTTAGGAAGAAAATATAGGAACAGCCACTATAAGAAACTATAGGAAAAATATTGGGCTGGAATTTGTTACTTTTTTTTGTAAATAGAGACAAACTCCAGTAAGAGGGTGAGTTTTGTATAGTGCGTCAGAGGCTGTTTTGGAAAGTGAGCTGCTTGGACCCTTACCCATTTTTAAAGACTCTCTTCTAAAAATCAAAAAATTAGACCATGTTATGTTTTGGATGCTCTATCTGAAATGGGAATTGTTAAAATGTCACTGCAATAAAACATTAAAAATGTCATTGTCCCTTGTATGATTTAGACACGCCCTAAAGTCTATAGCACTATATAACATAGATACTTCACAAAAGAGGAACTTTTCAATTAGGGAACAGTAGCACCTGAAATCTTTTTTATTGCCCTTTCATTGTGCTCCAGAGAAGGACAGTGACATAGAATTTTTATTCTGGCAGTTAGATGTAGCTATCAATATTTCCAGCCCTAAGCATTTTAAAAAAAAAAGCCCCCAGAAATGATGAGGTGGAAAAAAAAGGGGGGGGGAATTCACACATTCAAACTTCTTTTCACAACAACCATGAAGGCCAAAATGAGATTCTCTCATATTCACATGACTCCAGAAGCTTGGACATTTAGAATTACACCAAGTATCATGAGACTTGTGGTAAAATCAAAAGAGTTTAGTAACTATTTGGTGAAGCTACCCTAGTGAGTATCTCCATTTACTCTGCTCTTTTTTTACATTAGAATTTTTTTAAATTGGATAAAATTAAGAATGTAATTCCTAATCTACTACCATTTTGACTTACCTCCTTGTTGTGTATGTGAAATCCTAGCTGATATTTTCAATTTGTTCTTAACTGGGTGTTGTAGGTTCAGCTGATCCTGTACACTTACCTGTCTACTGAGTTCATTGGCACTGTTAACATATACAATGCAGTTCGGCGTGTTGGGACAGTTCTTCTGGTAATGCACTCCTTAAAATATTACTACTGGGCCGTGAACCCTCAAGATCGCAGTGGTATTACTCCAAAAGGTGTAGGTATGTATACATGTGAGACTTGTATGTGAGACTTGTTCACCCTTCATCAACACATGAGCATTCTGAACCACTTCACTTGAAGTGCACGGCTTTGTGTGGTGTGTGGAATGGATGGGATCCAGGCAGTGTTTCATTTGGTGGAAGGATTTAGCATACCAGTTCTAACAAGCAGCTTTGTCCATAAGATGCTTTCTTTTTTGCCCCCTCTCCCCTCCCGACCCTGAAGAGAATAAATGTTCCCTCAACCCCAAGGATCTATGTACATTATTAGACTATATCTTACTGGGGATGACATTAAAAGTGCAGAGCTAGACTTCTTATCAGCATTTCACAAGCTCAAAGACATAACCTATTTATAGAGCTCATTCAGGTACTGGGTCTCCTGAAGCTTCAAGAACCTAATTAAGACACAGTGATGAGAATGGGGGAGTTGAGAACAGAGATGAGCCCATGTCATAGGCATAGAACTCAGAGGTTGATGGGAGATGAGAATGAGTATGCTCAGTCCATGCCACAGATGCACAATGCTGAGATAGGATGAGGTGCTGAAAATAGGCATTCAGTGTATGTCACTGACATGCAGCACTAAGACCAAAGGAAGTTCTTCTTCACACAGCACACAGTCAACCTGTGGAACTTCTTGCCTGAGGCGGTTGTGAAGGCTAGGACTATAACAGGGTTTAAAAGAGAACTAGATAAATTCATGGAGGTTAAGTCCATTAATGGCTATTAGCCAGGATGGGTAAGGAATGGTGTCCCTAGCCTGTTTGTCAGAGGGTAGAGATGGATGGCAGGAGAGAGATCACTTGATCATTACCTGTTAGGTGCACTCCCTCTGGTACACCTGGCATTGGTCACGGTCGGTAGACAGGATACTGGGCTGGATGGATCATTGGTCTGACCCAGTATGGCCATTCTTATGTTGTTATGAGCTCAGATCATAGAGACTTGATGCTTAATACAGGTACCCACTACTGAAAAGTGGGTCTGGCAGAATGGAAACACATCACTGAGATTGGGAGAGGGAAGAGAACTTCCCATTGAGATGAATTATGAAATTAACTCCTCTCAGAGGAGAGGTGTTTTGGGCTGTATTAATCTCCATGGAGTCCAACCCGTTGAGCTGAGACCACCACATAGAGATGAATGTGGCGACTCCTGCCTTTGCAAGCTATCCTGAAACTTTTTAGAATGGAGGAAGGAATTCTGGAGCTCCCCTTTAACTCCTGATGGGCAAGGGGAACCCCACGCTTTCCCCCAGCCTTTTGTTCCCAATTGGAAGAAGGGCTCTGGGGGTTCCTATTTCCCTTTCTTGGAGTAAGGGTTGTAGTGTACTCCCTGTGATGTTGCCTCCAGCTGGTAGTTGTGCTCCTCATAGTTCCTCAGTTAGCTTGTTACCAGCCCAGGGTGGGAATGAGGATCGGAGAGATCTGGTAGCTGAAGGGGATATAGGTGTACCCAGGAAGTTCTCTCATGCCAGTCCTCCTGCAGGGGCCCCTTCATCCTGTTCCTCTCACTACCACCAACTTCTCAAACAAGGGAAATTCACTAACAAAATTTGTGAAAGGGAAATTATATTTGCTTGGTAGTGTGTTGAACCCTGGAAGGAATGAAGATTTTTTGTTAGTAAGAACTTGTCTACTCATAAAATTGAACTGGTTTACCTAAAGGTATGTTTCTTTACCAATTTAGTGAAACTGGGACAAGTTTGTGTAGAATACTCTATTTCAGTTGAATGACTTATTTTTTATTTGAGCTAAATTGAAACAAAGCACTCTTAAATTCAACCAAAGTGCATCTACACAAACTTGCACCAGTTTAACTAAATTGGTTTAAAATCACATCTGTAGTTAAACTTGTGTGACACAAGGCCTCATAGCGCTGTTTGAATTTGTATATTCTTCTGTTAAAATTGGGGTTGTATTTGCCCCCTCCCTGGGCATAGCTAACACAATGAATAGCTTAAAGAGCTATGATATTTGGATCTTTAAAATATTTCAGTGACAGATTATTTGGGGAGGGAAAGGAGAGTGTCTTCTCTGAGAGTCTTGGGTCTCTAAATTGGGTTTCTCTAACTTGCAAGAAAATGTTTGAATACAAGAGGTGTAGGAATACCTCACAACATCATATATTTATCCAATATATGCTAGTAGTAGTCCAAGCATAAGAAATCATTTTATATTGATCAATACTATAGTGTAATCATCGCCTGAAAATATTAAGGAGCCGAAGTAGAAATTCTATTTAAAAAACAAACATACACAAAATAACTAAATATCAAAGTCTGGAAATACTAATTTAAAGTTATAATATCAACTTAAACTCATTCTTTTACCTCCATCCATGATGTTTCAGTGTTTGATTTAGAGACTGCAGAAGTTTTAATTTAAATGAAAAAGCATTAAAAGAATTTTAATATAAGGTTTTATAAAACTTTGACATAGCCTTACCGTGTAGCCTTAATTAGTGGTCAGTTCACTACACTATTAAACATTAAAACAATATGTAATAACATGTTTCCTGTGGGAAACAAAGAAAACCAGTGTATTTGAAATTGTGCTCTCACATATAAAAATATAAATTATCTTACATTTTTTCAAAACTTTTAAATTAAAAATATATTATATGCTTTAGTAACAAGATAACCATCAGTAATTCACATCCAGTAGATAGATAGTATAATATATCCATCTTTTTGTATGTTTTTAAAGATGGACCACGCCCTAATCAGAAGGAGATTTTATCTCTGCGAGCATTCTTACTGATGTTCATTAAACAACTAGTGATGAAGGTAAGGCGACTATAAATGGAGATTCTATTGTCCATGCTGCCTTTCCCATGAAATGTGTAACACTGACTCAATCTCTGCTGTGTACTACTGCAGTATATCACCTTAGCAGTCTTTAAAGTACGTTGAAATTTTGGTATTTTTATAAGCAAATAAGGTACTTGAAACAACACTGAGGGTGATCCTCCCATTTGGCCTGCTAATGTAAGTAGCATGAATTGATAAATGTTTATGTTTAAACTGTTTCTTGTCAAAAGTAGAACTGTTGGTATGTAGTTAATTTATGAAGTGCCCTCCACCAAGGGGAACATAAGATCTCGCTATTTGATGAGATTCAATCTCCTAAATCTAATAGTGGCAGAACCAGATGCTTCAGAAGAAGCATTAGTGTGGACAGAATAACTGACTGTAGTAGGCTGTTATCCTTTATGCAGACAAGCCACTAGAGGATGATAATACAGTTTGCCAGTCGGCTTTACAACTATTTGCCAGACAACAGAGGACTGTTGAGATTCAGGAATCCTAGGTTCAGTTCTAGGTTCTGGAGGGGAACATTCTCTAGTGGTTATAAATCCTTCTGCTTGTATCCCTGTGCTATGCTCTCCTCTGAGCCAAAGGTTCTCTGTTTCTCTTCACTTTCCAACACGTTTGTCATCTCTCTACTTTTGAATCATACTTCATCTTTCTCCTCCATGCTCCTTTGGTACCAGAGGAGAAGTACTGAGAGCCAAGGAGACAGACTCCCTGCTCTCAATTCTGGTCCCCCTGGAGCTGGGAGGACCAATTGCAGCAAAAGTCTTGCTCAGCCCCTTGGCAAGCTGCTTTTTCCCCCCGCCACTAGCTTATAAGTAGGTCAAATTTGGGCAGATTTTTGCAGGGTCAGAAAAAAGTACTGATGCCAGGGTGACCCCCTGCTAAATGTCTAGACTCTGCTCCAAAGCATTAAGGTACAAGTGCGTCTCAATTAAATGGTTGTAAGACTTCTGTTTTAGCATTGGCAAAACAACTTATTTTTCATGGAAACAAGTGAACAGTTTTTGCTGAAACTTAAAAAACGAAAACAAACAAATGAGGCCTCAGAGAGATCTAGTAGTGATGACTATAATAAATGTCTAATATTGGTTTTGGATCTTACTAAGCTCTTTGCCTCAATATCTTGTGGAAGTGAGTTCTGCAATTTTGCATTGTACAAAGAAGTATTTACTACTTTAAATTTGCCTTTTAACTTCATTGGATGTCCATTTGCTCCGCTATTATGAGGGAGAATAATAAGAAACTCTGTTCTCCTTCGGTGGATCACTTATTGTTTCATATACATCTATTGTCACCTCTTACCCTATTTTTGTATGTTACTTTCCACTTTGGGTGACAACTTTTGTAGCTTAGATCCTTCAGTTGGGAATCCTTTAAGGCAGAGAACCTGTTACCTTAGAACAGGCGGGTGGGCAAACTTTTTGGCCTGAGGGCCACATTGGGTTTCTGAAATTGTATGGAGGGCCGGGTAGGCGAGGCTGTGCCTCCCCGGACAGCCAGGCATGGCCCAGCCCCACCCCCTATCTGACTCTCGCCCCCAATGGCTCCCCTGGGACTCCTGCCCCATCCACCCTTCCCCGTCCCCTGACCGCTCCTGACTGACCCCCGCTTCCCCATCCAACTCCTTTCATTCCTGACTGCCCACCCCCGGGACCATCCAACCACCCCTTCTCCCTGACCATCCCCAGAACCCCTGCCTCCATTCAACCCCTCATTCCCTGCCCTCTGACCGCCCCGAACCTTATCCACACCCCCGCCCCCTGACCACCACCCCAAACTCCCTTGCCGTCTATCCAACCCCCCCACTTCCTGCCCTCTTACCGCGCTGCCTGGAGCACCATTGGCTGGTTGCGCTACAGCCGCACGGCCCAGAGCACCAGGACAGGCAGCCGTGCCGCCCGGCTGGAGCCAGCCATGCTACCATGCAGCACAGAGCTGCAGCTCTGGAGCTGCGCTGCCCGGCAAGAGCTCGCAGCCAGTGGCGCAATATGCTGGGGCTGTGGGGGACGGGGAACAGTAGAGGAGGGGCTGGGGGCTAGCCTCCTGGGCCAGGAGCTGAGGGGCCAGGCAGGAGGGTCCCGCAACCTGTAGTTTACCCACCTCTGCCTTAGAAGCTGTCATGGCACCTTAGATAAAGATAAATCTATCTTGTGTAGCTGTTCTGCTTTATATGACACTGTCTTGTATAGTGCTCTTTTTTTAATAATTATTTTGTTATGCCTTGAAAGAAAGATGCTAGATACAATTTAAATTTTATTTTTTGAGGATTATGGAGTGAAAGAAGATGAACTGCAGGCTATCTTCAATTATCTGCTCACAATTCATGAGGTAACTTTTTGTATTGTTTTTGCTATTCTTTGTAAGTCAAGCAAAATTTATTCACAATTTTTTCAAATAAAAATATCCTCTCTTGCCACAAGATGGCTCTGCAGTAAGAAATAACAAATATAGTCTAAACCTAGAGTGCAGTGTGTTGAATTACCAATATCCTGTAGTGATTTAAACACTACGTTTAATAGTAGATTGAGGTTCATTAAGGTAGTAAGTCAAAGTAGTTTCCTATGCTGTTCAACAGCCTGATCTATCAATCAGAAAAACAGATGGCAAGAGTGACTTAAAAAAAACCTTATTTTATGCTACGTAAGTAATATTTTTGGTTTTATTTTTCACCTTTTTTATTCAGCTTCTTAAATAAAACAATACATTGAAAATGTGAATTAAAAATAAGAATGTTAATGAAGTCTAAGAGAAGCTTGTAAACTTAATTGGGAAAGAATATTGGTTACCATTGATATATCCATCTTCATATTTTAGCACCAGGAAAAGGCACTTTATGCCAGATGTAACATCAAAGACAAGGAAAATGGGACCATAAATCTAACTGAAGTAATCTTTTTAAGGGTGCTTGAAATGGGCAAAATAAGGAATTAATTGAATTCACTTCAAGCAGTACAGATTTATTTTTTCTTTGTGTTTACACCTATATTTATCCTCTAGTCTCTACTCTGGTACTGGATTGAGTGTGCTTTGCTACAGGATGAAATAAGCAATCCAGTCCTTCTTCTTTATGCAGAAATGACAATCTGGGTAGCAGATAAGGACTTATCTACATGAAGATATAATGCGTGGCAAGCCGGGATGTGGATCTACACCTTGCTAGTTTGCTATGCAGTAGCTGACCGTGTGGACTCTGCTACCATTCACTAAAAGTTCTGTAGTCAAAGCATGTTATGGAACTTCTGTGCATGGTAGTAGAGTCCACATGGCCAATTACTGCAAGTTTGTCTGCTGTACATTCACATCCTGGCTTGCTATGCATGAAGTCTCTATGTTGAAAAACCCTGAAAATGAAACAAATCACGGAGCCTTCATTCAAATTTTGTAAATGGAAAGGAGGAGTTAGCCTTCCACTCTTCCTCTTTTTTTTTTTAACCAGATGAGCCTGTGTGGCCTAAACTGAGAGCCAGAGTTGTTGAATCCTTAATGAAGCAATCTTTTCTGTCAAGCGATTTAGGTACATGGGTGTTAATGAAAACAAAATTTGCTTTGTTTGGTTGGTTTTGTTTTAATTCACTGAATGGATGGAGTGTGTGTGTGTGTACGTGTGTGTACTTAAATAAATGTGCATGGAAGGAATTGCCGTATAGCCCATTCCCTGGGTACATCTAAACCCGGCGGGTAGCGATTGATCTATTGGGGCTAGATTTATCGCGTATAGTATAGACGTGATAAATTAAGCCCCGATCACTCTCCCGTTGACTGCTGAACTCCAGCTTGGTGAGTGGTGGAAGCAAACTCGACGGGGGAGCCGCGGCAATTGACCGTGCGCCGTGAGGGCATGAGGTAAGTCGAACTAAGATACGTTGACTTCATCTATGCTATTCTCATAGCTGAAGTTGCGTATCTTAGGCAGACACCTCCTTCCTCCCCACCACAGTGTAGACCAGGCTCCTGTCACACATGCACAAACTTCCCACTACATACAAAACAATGCGACTTCACCACCACTACGCACAGATCAACTAATTCTATTACCTAATCCATTCTCACTTTTGTTGACCCTTTAATTTCCCTGTACCTTTCCTGTTCCTTAGTACTCTCTCCTGGCTCCTTTGAGTGTGGCCCTAGTTATTTGGATTCTGGTCTGACTCCCTGGCCCTGCTCTACAGTTTACAGCTGCTACCTAAAGAACTTCCTTGGCCCAAAACCAAGGCCTGGATCATACTGAATTATTTGCAATGACTTTTAAAATTTAGAGTAATGTTCTAATCTAGCAATTTAGCTACTTAATTTTTAAATTTGAATTCTGTGATGTATTTTTTAACAGGATGACAATCTAATGGATGTCTTGCAGTTGCTTGTTGCTCTGACATCAGAACATCCCAGTTCTATGATTCCTGCTTTTGATCAGAGGAATGGATTACGGTAAGTTAAACTTCATGCGTAGGCAAAAGAGAAAAATATTTTGATGATATTGCTATTCACTGGAATTCCCACACCACCTTGAGTCATTTCAGTCCTAGTACTACAGCTGTAAACTCCTTCTTTTGGGTGATTTTTGTGTCCAGGTGTTCTCTTGGCCAGAGTTAACACTGGTTTTATTACTTATGAATTGTTAATGCCTCCAAGCTGTCAGTCATGCTCAGGCACGTAGTAGTCAGTTTGAGTTAGTCTATACTCGTATGTTAATCATTGTCCATTAACATCTAGCCTTCCTTTCCATGTCAATTCATTGAGAATTTAATAATGGGACAATTCCAGCTAAACTAGCTCACAGATTTCTTCTGATCCTTGTTAGCTTTTTCACTACTGAGAAGGTTTTTTTCTTCTTTTCTTCCCTCACCTTATGGTGTGTAACCTGCTGTTGGCAACTTCTGTCTACCTGTAGGCCATGCTCAATATGTTGAGAAATGCTGTTTCATGGTATGCTGAGTGGATAGTAGTAGTTTAGGAAAGGAGCTGTGACATGCTATGACAAGCCCAGTAGAAGAATTGTTGTTAGGAAAATGGCATTAAATTACGGTTTTGATTTTATTTTGTGGCTTTCAATGGGTGGCCTGATAACTGAACTTTTCTAATTTAAAATGAATCCTGTGTGGATATCAGGGGAAAGTGTGAGCATAAACCAAATATTAGAACTGTTCCTAGAAGGGTACTTACAGCAGTAATTCATTTGTTATATAAAGGTGTATTCTCAATTCATACATTTTGTTGCAACTACTGATTAATCCTGGGTTTTACTTTTTCCCCCCGGTTCCCCTATGTCAAGAATCATGCAGTCATGTTCATAATTGTTTCCACCCTCTTCTCAGTGCTAGTTATTTCATCTGTTTTGTTCAGCTTTGACTTCATTTGTATGGTAACATTATGTTCTGGGAAACTAATAAAAACTCTAAATAATAAAGTATTTGAATATCATATCAGGTCTCTAACTTATTGTATTTGTTTTTACTTAACTACTGGCAATAAACTTTTTTCTTTTTATTAAGTAGCATAGCATAGGGGCAGCTCAGTATGAATAGCGAGTCGACAGTGAGAAATCTTTGTTTTTCTGTCCCTGTACTGTCTCCAGCCATTTAACTGGCTGATTATGTCTCGTGCAATAGATCTGAAAATTTAAAAAGCTGAGTTAAATGATACTTTCTATCCATGTTTAAAATAAAATGATTTTTTTCCTCACACAGGCAGTATAAATATTTGGGTGTCTTTTCTTAAAATTCAAAAATAGTATATATTAGCTCAGAAATAACCTATATGGAAGTTTAATGTTTTCCACGATACTGGATAGCCCTGATAGTGTCTTGTAAGCTGCCATCTTATAGGGACAGAGAAAATTGGGCTGTTATCTTCCTCCATCTTTTGTACTCTGCTGATGATATCCCACCTGCCTAGCTAGTTACATTCACAGCTGCTTCACCCAGGTGAAAATCATTTTTCGTGTTGCTTGGATTTGAATCGCTGCTGATTCTTCACCCTTTGATTCTGGTACTGAAGAGAAGGGGAGACTTTTTTCTTTTGTCTTGGTGTGCTGTGGGCAGCTGAGGTTATGAAATAAATTTATTGGGAAGGTTTGGGTGTGTAAACAAGGCAGTCTTTGTTCTGTTCTTAAAAGTATCAACAGCCAAGTATTTCTATGTTAAGTAATATTGTCCTTTTCATTAGTTTTGATACTAGTAGAAATGCTTATGAATTTTTTCTTAAAGTTCTAAAAATGTATTTTCATAAAAAGAGGCACACCACCCAAAATGTTCACTGTACAAACTGTGTGGGACTTTATCATCTGCATTCTCATAATCAATATAATTTCATGGAACATTAAGGAATTACATAATCCATAAAAACAATATAAGAGCTTATCTTATCTGGACAGAAGCCAAGTGTGGTTCATGCAAATTCAGGAGATCTAGTGAATATCATAGACAACCAAACTATAAAATCACATGGGTTGTAGGTAAGTCACAGTGGTGATGATGACATTGGAGCAATCTTATATTGATATTAAGTGTACAGTCAGGGACAGAATTTATCCCCTCAGGACACAGTTTTAATTTATTTATTGTAGTATGGTAGTGTCCAGAGGGCATGTCCACTAGAGACCAGTCATTATCAGCTGGCAGAGTGCCTATACTCAACACTTTCCGCTATGAAACTGCTTTCAGTTGCTTATAACATTGCTAAGTTTTAATTATATGGGCCACAGTTTTTTAAGTCAGGTGTCTGACTCAGGCTGAATTGTTTTGTTTGGAAAGATTTAGCCATTTCTGAGAAGGTGGCAGGAGCTGTATGCCTGATGAGAATAAAAAGAAATAATTAATATATACCTATCCCTTGAGCCCCCATCCTTATTGTGCACTGAGTGAGGTATAGGTCCTGTAGGGAAAAATAGTAAGTGATCATCTAAAGATCATGGTTGCATGGACAATCTTAATTCTGGCATTTCCTAGTTCTGACATTTATTTCTTTGGTATATATTTTCATATAGGTGTTTTTGGTATGTTACTTTCTCAGTGTGACCTAAAAATTAGACATTTTTCAATAATTAAGAAAGGAATAAGCAAAGTGCTCAGTGTGTCAATTTGTATCTCATATGAAGGATTCCGCATATTGCCCTTTAGCAATATACTGGGGCATTAATTGATTGCTAGCTGAGATGGAAGTGTGAGTGTTGCTTGTTTTCCAGTGAAAATTTTGAGTGAGAAGTTCAAATATAGATATATGCTCTGGAGTAATACTTGGAAATTTTGCACATAGATTTCTCATCAGTATATTTGCATGTTGTCACTTTTAATTATGTGAGATTCTAACAAAAATGGATTGTTCAGTGCTAACCAGCCTTTTTTTCTCCCTTGAGCAAGTATAGTAAGGTTAGGATGACCAGACATCCCGTTTTTAAAGGGACAGTCCTGTATTTTAGCCCTCCCAAAGGTGTTCCGACTTTTTCTAAAAAATGGGCAAATTGTCCCATATTTTCTGCCCCCGCCCCTGCCTCAATCAGTGCTGGCTGCTCGCCTGGCCGGATCCCTGCTCGTCAGCTGCCTGCCCACCAGTGGTGAGGGGCAGGATCTAGTGGCCGACGATAGGGATGGATGTGCAAGGCTTATGGTGGGGTAAAGAGGTAGCATGCAGGGCTGGCTGCTCCCCCTGCTGGTCTGTCAGCACAGCCACCGTCCCATTTCTGGCCGGTGCTGGCTGTGTGCAGTGAGCTGCGGTGGCTGGTGAGTATGGGCAGGTGCCAGGCAGCAGCTGGCTACGTGTCACCTCTGCTGACCACCCATTGGCCCTTTATGTTCTCCCTCTCTCACTGTCCTCTCCCTACTTTGCCCCTTTGCTTCCGCAGCCCCGCTCTTTCATATGCCCCCCAGCAGGGTGCATCCCATTCCCAGCACTGTTCAGAGAACCAGTCCCTGGTCAGAGAGCGCTCAGCTCACCAATAGCCTGGCTGGCAGGCTTCTTCCTTCCCTCACTGCCTCTGGCTGGGTAGGCACCCTGGGAAAGCCCAAGATCCTCCGGTCCAGGGCACTGGCCAGGAGGAGTCGAGCCCTTCGTGTGCCAAAGCCCTGGCATGGGGAAGCCTCTCTGCCCCTCAGCTAAGCTCTGGAGTGTCAGGGTGGGGAGGGAAAGCAATTTCCAGCCTGTTCACACCCCAAACTTGCCCCCATATTGCCATGGGAAGTTGCGGCACCAGGTATCAGGAGAGGTGGGTCCGTCCCAGGGGCCCAGCCAGGCATGGATGGCGGAGAGCACTGGACAGGGAGGGTCGGGGTCACCCCCCCGTGTGAGAGAGGTGTATGGGAGTGTATATGTGTCACCTCTCCCTGTGTTTGTGGGGGGGGGGGTTGGGGTGTGTGTGTGTGTGTGTGTGTGTCACCTCTCCCTGTGTGAACCCTAAAGCCTTAAAGATAAGAAGGTAAATAAAAATAATCCACCTACACAGTGTTTCTTCTTAACAGGGGTTCAGTCAACTTGATGTTAATTTGAATGTTTGTACTGCATAGTTCCGATTGATTGCCATTGAAATCACTTGAATACAAGTAATTTTACCAGGTGTCCCGTATTCAGCATAGGAAAATATGGTCACCCAATGTAAGGTACAATGCATGTTCCAGAGGTAATAGGGATTTCTTTATGTTAAGTGCCAGTATGATCTGAAGAAAGATCAATGACAGAGGAATAATACCTTCTGCCTTCCAGAAAGAAGGGGGAGTATATGTGCATATGCAATTTTGTATGTAAGGCACCTTTGCTAAGATTCTAATGTGTTCTTTCATTAACTGTGTTTTTATTAAATAATCTGAGGAGCAGAAACCAGTATAAGTGTAATGAAAAGAGTGCCAGCTGACATTGTTTTTTGCCATCCTTCTGAAAGCTGTCATAAAGGACTAGCAAGGGATACAAATGTCAAATACTAATACTGTTAGCAAATGTCCACCCGAATATGAAACTTAAGCTTTTTGCAGCTATTCTGTAGCCAGCTGTCTTGACAGTACAACAAACATAATTTGTTTGCTTTTCTATACTGTAGCCTAAGTGAGATATCAGCTAAAGACAGATTTGAGTACTGAAATTACAATGACCTTTTCACAGATACTGTTTTCATATCAATTGACACTTTTAGGGACTCTAACAGAATTTGGATTTCAAAATTCCCAAATATAGCTTTAAAATTTTAGTACAAAGTACTATATAATTTAGGAAAATATCATATCACATTTGTAAAGCTTATCAATATCTGTCACTTTAAATTGAACCAAGGTACAAACTTGTTTGCAGTGTGCTTCAGTTAATTTGTCAGTGTGGAAACTCTCTCTCTTAGTTGCTATTTCAAGCAATCTTGGTGTTTTTGTTTGTTTTTCATTAAGGGTTGTCTACAAACTTCTAGCATCAAAAAGTGAAGGGATCAGGGTACAAGCTCTAAAAGTGATGGGCTACTTCTTAAAACATCTAGCACCTAAGTAAGTACTGATTTAAATCTGAAGAAAAGGTACTGTTTCTGTATATGTTATACATATTTAAAGTGTTCCGTTGACATGCAACCAGAATACACACTTCAGCTCATAGTGGGTGCTGTTTTCTTCACTATCATGCAATTTGTTTTTTCATAATCTGTTCCCTCTCTAGTGGAATTACTCACAATTGTGTCATAGCATCATAAAAGGCTCTACCATCAAGCTTACCTAGTGATTTGTGACATGTGAGTTTATAGGTTTGGTTTTAACACAACCTGCTTGCATAGGTCCAGCTAAATATTTAGTAACAATTAGAATAGCGAGATTAGCAACAAATATTACCAACTCTGGACTCAATTTAAGGTATCTTAAAAGTGTCTTATTTTATCTTTATTTTAAAATTGGCAAAAACATTTAAAGTGAGTATTTGTAACACAGCACTTTTGCTATATGCCTAACAAAAGTACCTCTGACCGGTTATGTGATTTAAAACTTAACTTAATGAGTTGATGTTGCCAGAGCTCAGATCCAAAACACATAGGTATTTAGGATTTGTTGCTGGGCATACAGCAGAAACATTTCTGTAAATATTCACTTTGATGTTCTTGCCAACTTTATAGTGAAGATGAATAAAGTAAGAGATTCTTAAGCCACCTAAACTGGGTTGGTAACTCTAGTTTTCTTTAAAATTAATCCATCCTAACTTATTTTTGCTGCTTCTCTTTTCTTATGCCTCAGCCACCCGGAACACAGATATGTAGCCACCTGGTCTCTGTTAACCTACAGACGTCTGTCTGTAATTAGGACATCCACCATGGCAAGGAGAATGAACTTTACATAGGTCTTTCAATTTTTGTCTTGAAACACTGGCCCTCAACATTTATTGTTGATTGTGGAAGTTATATAGTTGTCCAGTTGCAGCAGAAAGTACACCACTAGTTTCCACCAATTTATTTAAAGAGTGGACTTTGCTGCAACTGTAGTTAACATAATTACCAGCTAATGCTCATGGTCAGGTAATCTTTGTGAGCTGAATGGAGAGGGTTATGCTCTTCCCTATATCATTATCAAGGGTCCCGCAAGGTCTGGGTCCAGCTTTTGGGGCTGCTGGTGGTAGTATGTGGGTACATAATGTGTGAGTAGCCCCTGTCACAAGCTGTGTCAGCATTGCAGTCAGAGGTGTGACTGCAGCATGTGTAGACATACCTGTACTAGCTTTGGTCTAGCTAGTTTAAATACCAGTAATAGTGAGAGCACAGCAGCACAGGCTGGATACCCAGGACTCTGGGCATGTATTTGAGTGGCTGCCATGTGCTGCTGTGGCTTCAGTGCAATTGTTGTAGACTCATCCAAGCTAGTTAGGTCGAACATGTGCTGCAGCCACAGTTCTGATTGCAGTATAGACATACTCACAGGCTCAGAGACTCAACCATCCGGTAGTCACGCTTTCAGCAGGTCCCAGTGGGCGGCTTGATTGTTACTTTTTGCAGATAAGGGTTTCTGTGTCCCAACTTCCCCAAAACCGAGAGGCTACAAAATAAAATGCTGAAACACTTTCACCAATTTAGCACTGCTCTGGTGTACACATACCTAACAAGTTAGAGATGCCCTAATTTACTTTATCTGCCTTTCTGTGTTGTTTTAGGAGAAAAGCTGAAGTCATGCTTGGACATGGATTATTCTCTTTGCTGGCTGAAAGGCTGATGCTTCATACAGGCTTAATCACCCTGACCACGTACAATGTCCTGTTTGAGGTAGTAATAGACTGTAGTTAGAATCCAATCTTCCTAATTACTTAGAAGGTATTATAAAATTGCTTGCATGTTTGTGCTGGTATTTTCTAGATGCCGCTAGAAACTTAGCTATGGATGCAGTAAAGTTTTCTGATGCTTACTACTTTGGAAGTTCTGCTTAATTTAGATATAGAAGTAGCTCAGTGTGAATCATTTTAAAATAACTGTTAAATTAAATAATTGAAGTAGATACTTTTAATCTGAGAGCTTCATTCCACTTGATATCATGGCTTAAGGTTGTTGTAACTTTGATTAAATTTAGGGGAGCTCTTCCACTATAATTAAAATACCAATTGTGTGTCTCAGAAAATGCAAAAATTGGTGTTAAAATAAGATTGATTCAATTACTAAAACCTATGACAAGGAAACTTCAGTACTGTTTTAGCCCTAAGATGATATGACTGTAGAAAACCTTATGATAAGCAAGGGGATCAACCATTCTCCAGCAAGCTTTTTAGTGAACATTAAATAGCTGTTCTTACACTGTTTCTTCCTCCTTCCCCCAGATTCTTATTGAACAAATTTGCACTCAAGTGATACATAAACAGCATCCTGACCCAGATTCAACAGTGAAGATACAAAATCCTCGTAAGCATTATATATCTTTTAAATTACATCACTGTTAAGCTAAAAATGTTTGTCATTTAAAAAAAAACAAACCAAAAAAAGCTTAATAATTATATCCAGCAGTCTGAATTGTGGTCTGTTAGTTTTACAGAATCATTCATGCAAGAGGGGAGATAATGCATGTTTAGTTGGAGTTAATTGGGAAACATGCCTGTCTCCCACTTTTTGAAAGACATTTTGTGTGTCTAAATATATACGTAATTTAGTACTGACCCTTTTTTATGTGATGGTGATGGTATGAGATGTTATTTCAAGACTTTTATGCACAGAGTATTTTGATTTAATACATTTTCAGGTTTCAGCGCAATTCTGATTGCATTATTTAGTGATGTCAGACTAAATTACATGAAGCATGGAAGTAACATTCAACTTAAATTACGTTCAATGCAGAAACTCCGGATTTGGAGTGGAAGAAATGTATCTGCTTACTATATTGTTTAGGGTAACTTTCTTTTGTAGAAAAAAAAATCCTGATTTGAGACTTTAGATTTCTTAAGAACTTCCATGAAGGACAAATATCTGTTCTTGAGATGTGTTTTGATATCATCTGTTTGTGATATAATGAAGTTATGGTATTCCATTATTCATGGAGAAATGTAAATTTTCACTTTTTAAAGTTGCATTGTCATTTAATATAAAGATATATAATATAAAGAAGGAAAATAACGTTGGAGGAAAATGACCTGTGTTTAGAGGACATTGTAAGCTTCCTGGTAGATGTAGTCAATGTAGGGAGTGAGAATTAATGGTGTCGTCTTGGTGGGATGGAGATGGGTTGAGTTGTCCGTTTCTAAATCCCATGTACTCAGTTCATTCAAGTTGACAGAGTCCCTGTTAGATTAACACAGACTTCCTAGAACTGTTACCTAGGAGTCTGGACTCACTCAGGCATGTAAGGAACGGTAACTTTTTCCTGAATGCACTCATAAGGTCAGTGCTTATATTTTATTAAATAGGGAAAATGTTTTTGAAACTTTAAATTAGAAGCTGAATTGAAACTGTGAAAGTGGCTAGACATAAATTCTGACCTTTTTCCGTCTGTTTTCAAAGTTCATTCTGTTTTTCTTAAAGTAACAAAAACAGTGGGTTTCTTTCCAACCCCACTTCCCAAAAATAAGAATGTGTCTGTATTCTGCCCTCCCCCAAAAAGTACTGTATAAACCAATGTGTGTACATAGGGGGTGAAAAATTCACCAAAGACACAATTTTTTTTCAAACTTCCATTGTTTTTACAACTGAAATTATTTTTAAGATTGAAAATAAACCCGTAACATTCTATTGAGTCAGTATTATCGATATTCAAAGAGAGAAACTTAGAGTACACCTGGCTTTCTTGTTTATTTTATAATGTGATTCATCAGCTGGTATGTTCCTAGTCTTCCAGAGAACATATTTCTTAAAGATAGTCAGTAAATACAGATATTTCCTTTTAAACCAGTCATTTGTGACCTAGTAGGCATTAGATTATTAAACCCTGATCATCATTAATTCCAGCATTATAGATAATGGCCTAACTCCACTCCCATTGTGAACTAAGCCAACACTGAATGCATTTGTAAACAGTGGTGCCGGCAGCCGTCTGCATGGTGCATATCATTGGCAGGGGCAAAAGCGGCAGTTTGCTCCAGGGCCCCCAAACTGAGTGGCACATGCCAACTTGCAATGCTACTCTCTGAGATTTGGCCTGTCCACCCATGCAATCATGATGGAGGGTAAGCTGGGCCAAATACGGGTGGCTAAATTAAATTTGTGTGTACCATGTGAAAAATTTCTGGGAGTACCCTGTCTGAAAATCCCACTGAAGAGGAATAGTCATAGAAGTCTTTGGAAGAAGGAAGCAATATATTTCTTCTTTACTTAAATGCATCTTTGACCTGGGTGGAGATGCTTTTCTTTCTTTGTATAAACAAATATATTTTTACAAGTTAGTTTTTCATAAAGTAACTATCTTACCAAAATGTTTCCTGTTAGTCAATGTAGTCTAATAAGCTCCAATACTTGATGTGCTTTATTATTTCTAGTTTTTAAAATGTACTTGTGAACTGTTTTACAGAGGTATTGAAAGTAATTGCGACTCTACTACGTAACTCTCCCCAGTGCCCGGAAGCTCTGGAGGTTCGTCGAGCTTTTCTCTCAGACATGATTAAACTTTTTAATAACAGCAGAGAAAATAGGAGGTAAGAGGGCTCATTGTGTGCATACAAAGACCGTATATAAATAATAATGTCTTACAAATCTGTCCTCTCTTTGGACTAAGCTAAAATAGTTTCATTAGGCTACCATGTCTAGGCCACGTTATTTAACAAATGTTGTATTCTTTTAGGCTTATACATGTAATGCTAAAGAAGCTTGCATGCAGTAGTGTTTTTACGTATGCTAAATTCATCACCGGCTATATGTGGTTTCAAAGTTTAATGATCTTCGTACGTTTTAATATGCTTTGTCCATTTTGAGATGTGATTTAGCAGCAGGAGTATGTGTTTTGCAGGAGCTTGTTGCAGTGCTCAGTGTGGCAGGAGTGGATGCTTTCTCTTTGCTATTTCAACCCCAAGAACTCTGAAGAGCAGAAGATAACTGAAATGGTGTATGCCATTTTTAGAATCTTGCTTTATCATGCAGTCAAATATGAGTGGGGTGGCTGGCGAGTTTGGGTGGATACACTGTCAATCACACATTCAAAGGTGAGTGTTTCCTGGAAAAATGTTCTGAAATTGCTATAAATTTTTTTTTGTATTCTCTAATTAAATTTGGAGCCTTAAAGTACTGGGTCAAATAAAAAAGTCTTCTAGTAGAAATAAGCTATTTTAATAAGTAGAAATTTGGTGGCTTGAATAGTCTATAATAGCATATACTTCAAGTTCAGTATATGGCTTGTCACATTTGAAAATTGAATGACTTTTTATTGTCAGAATACTTTAATCACAAAATTCTTTCTGTTGCTCATGGCATGATTGTGTTCACTTATAGTAAAAATGGCATTTAAACATTTCCTAGGGCAGGTTAATCAGCATTTAAGTGGTGTTTTAGTGCTGGATTTCTGTGCATTAATAACAACATGAAGTTTTTAAACACAAGGTGGCGCACCTTATCTATTCATAGACAAAAAATACCTTTTAGTAACATCAAAAGGCAGTGAAACAAACCAATGAAATTAAGAAAATCAGAGTAGAGGCTGACATTCCATCTGTATAAAGCCATGAAGGGAGACAGGAAGGTAAGGAGGCTGAAAGAGAATCGCACTGTACGAATACAAATGCCAGTCTTCCTCCTTTCATGGCTTTTGTTTGCTTGTTACAACCTAAACAACACTGCAAAACACATTTTATTAGTAACTTTTTTTTCCAAATTGAGTTATAGAACTAGAAAAAGCCACCTCTTCATTTCTCTTTCCCTGCACCAAGAAAAGAAGAAAGTCTAACATAAAAAGCTGTGGAACTTGTGTTCTGGGTTTTCAGACAGGTAAATTGTAAATTACATAATTTTAAAAGTGTGTGTCTTACCCACATATAGAGAGCATACAAAGCTGCACATCTTAATCCCACATTACTGTCCTTACATGAGTTAACTTCCTCTCAGAAAGTGTCAATCTATTTAGACCACTACAGCACTACTGGTTTATCTTGTAGATCACTGATTATTGATCCAATAAACAGCTCAATAATCTATTGTGTGTGTGTGTGTGTGTGTGTGTGTGTGTGTTTATGTGTGAGAGAGAAGAATAAATGTCCATATACTAAAAATGCTTGCAAATGTTTAGTCAATTAACATTTCATGATTATAGGTGCAAAGGATCTGGGGCCACATCTTAATCCATGCCAAAATGTGTCTGCAGTGACATAGTGGTGCATTAATCCTTTGCTATGCCAGCTCTATATCAAACCTGAAGTGTTCCCATCAGCATAGTGATGTGTAGGTGGAGTGGGCTGCAATCTGTGACCAGGGTAAAGGCCACTGAAGTTTTGTTACAAGTTAGCATAATTTTAAGCAGCTCTGAGGCTGCTCTAAATTTCTGGGAATTGAACCAGCCATTGGCTGCCCCCAGGATCGAGGTAAGCAGAAATGTGGCATAAAGCCACCCCTTTGCCTGAAGCTTGCCTATGCAGCTTTGGCATACCTGAGGAGTATGCCCCTAGTTTCTAAACAATACCTGTAAAAATTAACTCATGGTTGTTTTGAAGTTTTTGTTTGAGATGTGTGTGGAGAAAGAAGGCAGCAGTCTGCAATGAGAACTAATGGTTGGTAAAATTAAACATAAAATACTGTGTTAAAATCCAAACACTGAAATGGATTTGTGGTCACTAATTGTATATTATTTCATACCTATAACTCAAAATGGCTAACCCAGCTATTCCAGAATATGTAGAGAAAACCTCGATGTTTGTAGGAGACCTTATTGGGGCTAAATATTCAAAAAGAAATTGTGGATGAGTTATACAATCCCTGAAAACAAGAACTTGATGATGCAAATACTGCTACATTCTTAAAATGGATTTGGTTCTAGTTATCTGAAAGGACCTTAGTTAAGAACATAGAATGGCCCTACTGGGTCACACCAAAGGTTCATCTAGCCCAGTAACCTGTCTTCTGACAGTGGCCGATGCCAGGTGCCCCTGAGAGAATGAACAGAACAAGTAATCATCAAGTGATCCATCCCCTATCGCACATTCACAGTTTCTGGCAAACAGAGGATAGGAATACCATCCCTGTCTAATACCATTGATGGACCTATCGTCCATGAACTTATCTAGTTCTTTTTTGAACCCTGTTATAATTGTGGCCTTCACAACATCCTCTGGCAAGGAGTTCCACAGATTGACTGTGCTTTGTGTGAAAAAAATACTTCCTTCTGTTTTTCAATCTGCTGCCTATTGATTTCATGTGGTGACCCCTAGTTTTTATGTTATGAGAAGGCATAAGTAACATTTCCTTATTTACTTTCTCCACACCAGTCATGATTTTATAGACTTCTATCATATCTGCCTTAGTAGTCTCTTTTCCAAGCTGAAAAGTCCCAGTTTTATTAATCTCTTCTCATTTGGCAGCCATTCCATACCCCTAATCATTTTTGTTGCCTTTTTCTGAATCTTTTCCAATTCGAATATATCTTTTTTGAGATGGGGCGACCACATCTGCAGGCAGTATTCAAGATGTGAAAGTACCAAGGATTTATATAGAGGCAATATGATATTTTCTGTCTTACTCTCTAACCCTATCTTAATGATGCCAACATTCTGTTTGCTCTTTTGACTGCCGCTGCACACTGAGTGAATGTTTGAGAACTATCCACAATGACTCCAAGATCTCTTTCTTGAGTGGTAATAGCTAATTCAGACCCCATCATTTTATATGTATAGTTGGGATTATGTTTTTTCAATGTGCGTTACTTTGCATTTATCAACGTTGAATTTCATCTGCCATTTTGTTGCCCAGTGACCCAGTTTTGTGAAATTCTTTTGTAGTCTTTGCAGTCTGCCTGGGACTTACCTATCTTGAGTAGTTTTGTATCAACTGCAAAATTTGCCACCTCCCTATTTACCCCTTTTTCCAGACCATTTATGAATATGTTGAATAGGACCATGCAATACTACACCAAATGGGATCTGAGGTGCTTGAGCCTCCACCCTGCCCTCCTGTTGCCCAGGTTCGAACATGAAGCAGGCTTGCAGCCAAGAAATTCCTATTGTGAGGGGTCCTTAGCTGTGGATAGATGTCTAACTTCAATTTTCCAAAGCCCAGATCTGTTGCGTTAAGTTTCCAACATTTGTTCCCCTGGGATTTTTTGCGTTGCAGGGGAGGTAGTGGTGGGGGAGAAGAGAGATGAGCGGGTGAATAAGTGGGGTTGGTTGCAGAATGTGTTCTGGGTTTGAAGTAGTTAAACAAGATCTGGAATAGTTCAGTCTGCTGAATACTGGTCCTAAAAAGTTCTCTTCATAGTCTCCTGCTGCAAGAATTAAGATTTTTTTTAAATAAATAGGACTGTTAAAACCTTATTCTGTGTATTTTCAGATTAAATTAAATTTTGGTAAAGGTAATGGTTACATTTTACACTGCAACTAGTGATATAAGGATAGAGACGATGACGTATGTGGAGTGTGTGTGCCTTAAGCATTGATATTAATATTCAATTGGTTATGAATTCTTAAAATTGTTTTTCCTAATTAACTTACATTTTGAATACTTGCTGTAGTATATATTTACTTTAAAAAGTTGTAAATTACCCAGACTCTTTTTATTGTATGACTTTATAATACTGTGTAGAAATAATTCAGTTGGTATATTGCTAGATGCTAAGTGCGTCAATGATTTGTTTGATTTCTAGCATGCTTTCCAAAGTACTATGGAACCAGCAATCATAGAGACCCAAATATTTTTTTCCTTAATATTGTTGAGGAAATAACCAGTTTTTTCATTTAATCTCTAATTGTAGGGAATTAATGCTTTTTTCCCCTTTACAGCCCTTTAAATTCCCTCCCCCCCAATTTATAACGCCATTCTTTGATAAAGAACTAGTGTATAACGGACTAGTGTTGCAGAATTGGATAGGTTTTGCAGAGCTACACATCAAGATACATGCAGCTGCTATAAAAAGCCAAAGAAACTCAATTGCAATTTTATTGTCCAGTTTGATAGATTTCCTGCCACTTTTGTAGCAGGGAAGCTGTTTGTCACTGTAACCCTCTCTTTCAACAGCTGCACTATGCCTTATAAGCAGCAATGGTTTTTCTAGCATAATTGCACTACACTGCTTTCTTTGCTTCCAGAATTTAAAAGGTGTGGGTAACCTTTTTAAGGCTAAATTTCTCTGTCTTGCTCATGCACTGCCTTGATTTTCATATTATATCTTTGTGCTATTTCTTCAAAGGTGAACATGATTTACCAAAAATTATGGTTTAAACTGTTTGATGAAAATATTCAGGAAAAATTTAGATCAAAACCCAATTTTGTTTCTTCTCAAAGTACATTGATTGTATGAAACCACCCACCTTCTTTATTTTTTCTAGCATAATAGACATGTTAACTATATCCTAAATTTAAATCTGTCTAGATCTGTTAGTTTGCAAAAAGGACCAATGGCTTCATGGTTAATAATAGGAAACAATAAAGAATGGTCGACAAGTTGCCTTCTTGACCTTTCAGTTTCCCCAAGATTTAAAGAAAATAATGATTTATACAATATAATATACCATGTACTTGAATGTTTTAAAACATTGAAAAGTGTGAACATTTAAGTATTTCAGGTCCTTTGAAATATCTTTTAATTAAAAAAAGTTGTCATGTTATCAAGTAACTAAATTAAAGATAAATCATTTGGATAAGGAAACATCTTGAATATTTTAATAAAATTAATGAAATTTGAATTAATATTATGAATCAATAAGTGTTCAAAAATACTTCCATTTGCAGACTGAAGTTGTATCAGTTTTGATCTGTATGTGGAAATGTTTCAGAATATTGTTTACTAATATGAATAAAAGGGGATTTGATAATCCTAAACAAAATAAACATGTTTTAAAATACTGTTTGGTTTTTTTTAATTTCTAAGTGATTATTCTCTACCCAGATAATTTTAATTGGCATAGATAAGAAGCTGAATAAATCTGGATATTTCCTCTTTGTGCCCAAAAAAAGGGATAATCCCCTTCAAGAAGAGAAAAAAATGGTTGTATCACATAGTGAATTTGATGTGCATAGAATTAAGCTGAACTTTGTAGCTGGCAGGTACAGAAAAACTGGAGAGACAGATCAGCAAAAATGCTTAGGTCACTGGAGTAATAGATTTATGTAGGAAGATTAAAAAAGCTTAATATGCAGGGGAGGAAGCATTGTCTAGTGGAATGAGCAGGGGGCTGGATGCCAGGACCTCCTAAATTCCAATTCCAGTACTGACCCTGAGTTACTATGAGGTCTTCGGCTAGTTGCTTAAAATACAAATTGCTTAATGTTTTCCCATCTCTAAAATGAGAATAATATTTAGCTACCTGACAGAGATGTACTGAGGAATAGTTAGTTTATACAATATCTTGATCTAAAATGCTTCTTAACACCTCAGCAAGTACTCAGTGATTAATGATAACTGTTTACAAACATTGTAATTGTGTAAAATGGAAGATGAGGATTTTTTTAGGGTAATGCTAAGGGTATATGTGAGGCTAAGTAGGAACAATGGTATGAAATTAAAAAAAACAGTGTGTTTAGGCTGAATATTGGAGTAGGGGAATGAGTCTATAAAGACTCCATAAACGTAAGATACTTCAACTTTCCTTAGAAAGGTGTATAAGGATTATTTGATATTTTACTACTATTAATATCTGTTAGATAAATGGTTCTTCAGCTCTTCTATTCTGCAGACTGCTTCATGAGGGAGAACCGCTGTTATCTACCTAGCACCACTGGCATACCTCTCAATCTGCCAGGGCCCACAAATGGGCCACAATGTGTGACAAAGGCCAAACATGAGGGGGGAAGACTAATTATTCATGCAGCAAATTTAAAATGTGGCATTAATTAATTGAGTGTAAATCTCTCTCTTTTTAAAACTTCAGTTTCATGATTCTTCTGATGTAAATAATTTTCAACAACAAAAATTAAGGGGTTGCCAGATTTGTGTGGAATGCAGGTTACTCTGGGATTAAAATATCGGGCCTCCCTGAAAGTAATGTATGTTCAAAAAGTATGGCTTCTGGCACCTTCCTCCCCCTCTTTCTCAGGTGAGTCCCCTGCTATTCCTGGGTGTGGCTGGAGGGGCCGGCTTACTACTGACTTCTAAGTGTGATGTGACCTCCAGCCTCAGCAGGAGGGAGTGAGAAGCAGAAGTACAAACCACTCAGGAGAGCCCTTTGACAAGCAGCATCCATGGTGGGTGGGGAACTCTGTGCCTCATTGCATATATTCTAACCACTGCATTTGGGGAAAAGAGATGTCATGGTCAAAGTCACAGGAAAAGATTTTTGGATGTAGAAAGTTAGATCGAAAAGGGAAGGAAGGGCCCCTCTGCTGGGCTGTATTTCTCCAGCTCTGGGCTTTTTCTCCTGTCAACACTAGTTCTCCACTTGTAAGGTAACTCCCTTCTCTTCATGTGTCAGTATATTTATGCCTGCATCTGTAATTTTCACTCCATACATCTGAAGAAGTGAGTTTTTTACCCACAAAAGCTTATGCCCAAATAAATCTGTTAGTCTTTAAGGTGCCACCGGACTCCTCATTGTTTTTGTGGATACAGACTAACACGGCTACCCCCTGATACTCCGGAATTGTAGCATCTCCCTCTCTCTGACCAGGCAGTCAGTGCCTTTCTGCTCTAGCTGGTCCAGCAGTCAGAAAGGTTTCCACTCACTCTAGAAAACTGACCCTTTTAAGGTCCTCTATATCCCTTCAGCTTCTCAGGGTATGTCTATGGTATGGAGACTATACTGATATAGCTATGTTGGTAAAGCCCAGTACTGTAGATGCACTATAACTGAGAGCAGTTTTTCACCACCTCCCCAAATGACATTAGCTACATGGACATAGCTGTGTCTTCACTTGGAGTTTTGTCAGCCTTGTCTATATGTTGGAAGTGAGGTTTTTTTGTACCCCTGACCAACATCATAATGCCAATGTAATTTCTGAGTGTATACCAAGCCTCTTCCTTTTGTTTGTTTGTAAAACCCTGCTCTGTCACTTCTCTCTCTGTTTCCTCCTTTTCACTCATTTAAAACTTAGCTGTGTGGAGAAAAGCTGGAGGAGAAACTGGTTTCACTTAGGATGTAGACGTTTTGTTCTGTTCTGGTAAGACCTATTCTGGTCGTGATGATTTTTATTGACCATCCTGTTCAGAGACAGACTCTCAGGCACCATTCCATCTGTGTAGCACAAACAGAATGAGACAAAAGAACAGTGAAGAACCTCATAAGGGTTTAAACAGAGTTCCTAATCCAAAACAGAATTCATAAATTGTACATAGATACATTCCCCAAATCACCAGAATAGCCCAGATACACATTTAACTTCTATTTAAATGAAGACTTTTATTAGTCAATAGTGACTGATATTTGCCATTCAGAATAACTTTGTCTTATTCATTTGCATTTTGATAGTAAACAAAAGAGAATTAATTTAGAATATAATTTTTTCCCTCTGTAAGAAGCTTGGTGGGGATATGGCAAAATATGTTCTTTTGAGGAAGGTTGTGTGGCAGTATTAATGTATATAGTATCTCTGTCCCTTTTCTCTGACTGATTCATGAAGTGGGATTGGTATTGGCAGGTATTGGTGCCTCCAGTCAAAGTTGATTTGTTTCTTGCTTGGAGTAGAGAGTTTCCAGGCCTCAGCTGTTAGCATTGCTCCTAGGAGGGAGGAAAAACAGGTAGATAAAGCTCTCAGAGTAAAAATAGTAACATATACTAGAACTATGAACAGTTTATTGATGAGGATAGGAACTAGTTTACAATAAACCTTGCTACGGACAACAGTACTGTCGCTGGCTGGCTGGCCAACCAGTTATCCATGCCACCTCCCTCCACTCCACAAAAATGTGTGTGTGTATATGTATATATGTGTGTGTGTGTGTGTATATATATATATATATATATATATATATATACACACACACGCGCGCATTATATCTATCTATCTATCTATAGTGGGGGGGAGGAGAGGGATGAGGGGGCGTGGAACCTAGACTAAATCTTAACACACAGCTAAAATGCCTCTTTTACATGTTAGTTTTAATACAAGTGTTAGTCATCTTAACCTTTTTGCATACTGCATGCTAATCTTCTTGTCTGGCAATTAGTGAATGTTGAATGTCAAATTAAGTTAAAATTAATGGCAGAGGAGAATGTTGTAGTTATTAGCTTACAAGTGTCTTTAACTAGTAGTGCATAGATGTGGTTTCCAAATGGCTATGGATTAACCATCAAATGATTGTGAAGATTAATGACTGGCCTCTTAGCTCGCTAATTTAGAACAATTTCTGGTAATTAATTGTGAATTATCAGCTTTACGGTTGCAGATGGGCTTTAAGAAAAATTTAAAAATGACCGAAGATAGGTGAATTTAAGTTTCTCAGCTGTCATTTAGCTTTCATGTTGTTACAAGTTTACATGAGCTAGTATTTATATCTTAAAGTTAAGTTAGCTCTGTGCTATTCATATTTAAAAAAGAATTTGGTGGCTTCTGTTCAAGTATACATTTTGTTAATTGTTGCCTTCATTAATCCTAATCCTGGCTTTTTAATGTTATGTTTTAAAACACTGTCTGCTTTGTGAGAAGCGTTTCATAAATTCAATGTCATGGAATATTTGTTTAGAAGAAGGTTGTTCTTTGCCTTTCACATTTAACAGGATTGTGCCATAATGCCAATGTAATTTCTGAGTGTATACAAGAGTCCATGTTAATTAAGCTAATTTGCAAATTAAAGTCACAAAATCACGAATGTAGGTAGGCTTGCTACAATGTTGGTCTTTGCACAGCAGCATTTTATATTTTTTTATATACAAAGAAAACCCTTAATTTGAAATACTGCTTTGTAAAGTCCCACATTATAGTAAGCTTGCTTAAATTTGTGTTTTTGTTACTTTAATTTGCAAATTTGCACCTAACCAGGTGGAAGAGGTGGATGACGCTTTTTTTTAAACAACTAATAAAATCATCTAAAGCTCAAAGTTTGGTGGTGATGGGGGACTTCAACTATCCAGATATATGTTGGGGAAAATAACACAATGGGGCACAGACCATCCAATAAGTTCTTGGACTGCATTGCAGACAACTTTTTATTTCAGAAGGTTGAAAAAGCTACTGGGAGGAAGCTGTTCTAGACTTGATTTTAACGAATAGGGAGGAACTTGTTGAAAATTTGAAAGTAGAAGGCAGCTTGGTGAAAGTGATCATGAAATCATAGCGTTCACAATTCTAACGAAGGGTAGAAGGGAGTACAGCAAAATAGAGAGAATGGATTTCAGGAAGGCGGATTTTGGTGAGCTCAGAGAGCTGATAGGTAAGGTCCCATGGGAATCAAAACTGAGGGGAAAAACAACTGAGAAGAGTTGGCAGTTTTTCAAAAGGACGCTACTAAGGGCCCAAAAGCAAGCTATTCCGCTGGGTAGGAAAGATAGAAAATGTGGCAAAAGACCACCTTGGCTTAACCATGAGATCTTGCATGATCTAAAAAATAAAAAGGAGTCATATAAAAATGGAAACTAGGACAGATTACAAAGGACGAATATAGGCAAACAACACAGGAATGCAGGGGCAAGATTAGAAAGGCAAAGGCACAAAATGAGCTCAAACTAGCTACAGGAATAAAGGGAAACAAGAAGACTTTTTATCAATACATTAGACGCAAGAGGAAGACCAAGGACAGGGTAGGCCCACTGCTCAGTGAGGAGGGAGAAACAGTAACAGGAAATGGCAGAGATGCTTAATGACTTTTGTTTCGGTCTTCACCGAGAAGTCTGAAGGAATGCCTAACATAGTAAATGCTAATGGCAAGGGGGTAGGTTTAGAAGATAAAATAAAAAAAGAACAAGTTAAAAATCACTTAGAAAAGTTAGATGCCTGCAAGTCACCAGGGCCTGATGAAATGCATCCTAGAATACTCAAGGAGCTAATAGAGGAGGTATCTGAGCCTCTAGCTATTATCTTTGGAAAATCATGGGAGACAGGAGAGATTCGAGAAGACTGGAAAAGAGCAAATATAGTTCCCATCTATAAAAAGGGAAATAAAACCAACCCAGGAAACTACAGACCAGTTAGTTTAACTTCTGTGCCAGGGAAGATAATGGAGCAAGTAATTAAGGAAATCATCTGCGAACACTTGAAAGGTGGTAAGGTGATAGGGAATAGCTAGCAAGGATTTGTAAAGAACAAATCATGTCAAACAAATCTGATAGCTTTCTTTGATAGGATAACAAGTCTTGGATAGGATAAGGGAGAAGCGGTGGATGTGGTATACCTAGACTTTAGTAAGGCATTTGATACGGTCTCACATGATATTCTTATCAATAAACTAGGCAAATACAACTTGGATACTATAATGTGGGTGCATAACTGGCTGGATAACCGTACTCAGAGAGTAGTTATTAATGGTTCCCAATTCTGCTGGAAAGGTATAACAAGTGGGATTCTGCAGGGGTCTGTTTTGGGATCGGCTCTGTTCAACGACTTAGATATTGGCACAGAAAGTATGCTTATTAGGTTTGCAGATGATACCAAACTGGGAGGGATTGCAACATAATTCAAAATGATCTGGACAAATTTGAGAAATGGTCTGAGGTAAACAGGATGAAGTTTAACAAAGACAAATGCAAAGTGCTCCACTTAGGAAGGAACAATCAGTTTCACACATACAGAATGGGAAGAGACTGTCTAGGAAGGAGTACGGCAGAAAGGGATCTAGGGGTTATAGTGGACCAGAAGCTAAATATGAGTCAACAGTGTGATGCTGTTGCAAAAAAAGCAAACATGATTCTGGGGTGCATTAACAGGTGTGTTATGAGCAAGACACGAGAAGTCATTCTTCCACTCTACTCTGTGCTGGTTAGGCCTCAACTGGAGTATTGTGTCCAGTTCTGGGCACCACATTTCAAGAAAGATGTGGAGAAATTGGAGAGGGTCCAGAGAAGAGCAACAAGAATGATTAAAGGTTTAGAGAACATGACCTATAAAGGAAGGCTGAAAGAATTGGGTTTGCGTAGTTTGGAAAAGAGAAGACTGAGAGGGGACATGATAGCAGTTTTCAGGTATCTAAAAGGGTGTCATAAGGAGGAGGGAGAAAACTTGTTCATCTTAGCCTCTAATGATCGAACAAGAAGCAATGGGCTTCAACTGCAGCAAGGGAGGTTTAGGTTGGACATTAGGGAAAAAGCTCCTAACTATCAGGGTGGTTAAACACTGGAATAAACTGCCTAGGGAGGTTGTGGAATCTCCATCACTGGAGATATTTAAAAGTAGGTTAGATAAATGTCTATCAGGGATGGTCTAAGTCTAGACAGTATTTGGTCCTGCCATGAGGGCAGGGAACTGGATTCAATGACCTCTTGAGGTCCCTTCCAGTCCTAGAATCTATGACATTTATTTAAAAAATTTAATCTTGATTTGAGATTTTTGTTAGAAAAACAAGGCTGCTTAAATTGCATCAATTTATTTTTAAAAGCCTTCTTTATTCTCCCTGTTACAGTATGTGTATGCTTTCTAGCTTGCTTTAACAATATCACTCGCCTTGCATTTTTCTGTGTCTTGGGTCTGTGTATGTCACCATATTATATCTGGATTTATTTTACCATAGGATTACATGACCAGCATCTAAAGATGGCAATTGTCTGTATTGACCTTCCTTCCCCCACTTTTTGCAGCACGTAATAGAAATCTGGAAAGCAATTTCATTAGTTTAATTTCCAAAATATTTTAGCAAATCACTTTATATTGGCTTCCAAAACCATTGTGTGTCTGCTGTTTTGGATAAGAAAACCACAACTGCTAAACTGTACTGCATTATTTTTACTATAGAGCATATATTTAAAATATCACCCTTAATGAGGTAACGAATAACATGCAGCTGCTGTGCAATGCCTCTAAGTCAAACAGCTCAGTACTTGTTGTCTCTATTTCACAACAATCTTAGATAGGTGAAGAAATGTACTTAAGCTTATTCTTACTGATTTTGTAACTGATGTGCATCAAACACAAACAAATTAACACCTGACATCAGTACACAACACGTGTATTAGTAGGGTTGCCAACTGTCTAATCGCACAAACCCAAACACTTTTGTCCCGCCCCCTTCTGCTAGGCCCTACCATACCCCCTCTCGAGGCCCCACCCCTCTGCTCACTCCAGTCCCCCTCCCTCCATCACTTGCTCTCCCTCACCCTCACTCACTTTCATCTAAAAAGTCTTTCTTTAAACTTAAGGAGCCGATTTTGTATTACAAATTATTTACTCAAACCACAACCTCCCACAATATCTGTGTACCATTTTGGAGTCAGAGATATGAAAGAACATCTTAAATTACCGTCATGAATTTTTTAGATGTTCTTTCATTTTAGGATTATTTTATTTATTTCTTTAGCAAGTTGTGGATTTTTCCTGGGAGGGCACTGGATCCAAGTTTTAACCTGAAATGAAGTTTTACAGCAGAATTAAACTCTTAAAATAGGAATTGGTAATGAAAATTAGATATTAATAAGTGTTGAAAAGTGATGGAGAGGCTAAAGACGTGAGGTAAAAAAATCCATAAGAGCGAGAGACAATAAGAAAGAGTTTAAGAAAGAGTTAAATCCGAGCAATGGTATAGGCCCATTACTATATGGAGATGGTAAAATTGTTAATGCTGGAGAAAAGAAAGAAGTGTTCAATAAATATTTCTGGTCTGTATTTGCAAAGAAATAAGATGTCATCGTATCATATACGGACAATGAAGTACTTTTTCTAGTCCATTAGTAACTAAGGAGGATGTTAAACAAGTAGTAGGGATGAAATTTTTTCAACAAGCATCCAAGAGTCCTTAAAGAGCTGCTTTTTTAACTTGTACATTATGGTGGGGTGGTAGCAGCAGCACAGTTAAGGTTGAATTGCAACCTTGCAGTTTGGATACTCCTGTTGTTCAGTTGCCTCTGAATCTACTTTTGTAGAAGAATCTGCCTTCTAATTTTGAGTTCTAATATTCTTGATAATCCTTTGTTTTTAGGTAACGTTTGAAATGCATAAGGAGAGCCTTTCCCAAATATATCAGGATTACCAAAGGAAAGGCGGTGAAGGAAGTGGAACAGTTCCTTCCACTCCTGTTAGAACCATCTCAGGAGTTAACAGAGAAGCTGAATTCTCAAGGAGGCAACAGCATGTGGAGGTGAAAGAAGCTGCTGCTTCTGCATATGTTGGGGCTGATAGTGTGGAGCACAGTGCTCAGCAAAATGAGATAAAAGCCTCATCTGAATGTGAGCTACAAAGTCATTCACCATCTAATGAAGGGAAGAAATCTGAGGGAGAAAATGGTCAGAGATCACCTGACTTAAACAGAGTAGCTTGCTTAGAATTTCCTTCACAGACAGAAGCAGTAAAACCAGGGGATTCAGCAATCACTTCTGGAATTGCTGAAGCAATTGCAGATTCTCTGAGTAAAGCTAATGAACTTGTGGAAGAAACAGCAGCTATTGATGGGGCTTCTCTAACTGCACAAACTGTTTTAGAAGGGGAGACACCTGAAAGCCCAGAAATGCTGGAGGAATTTACACCAGAGGTGGAAGATGACTTTGTTGATTTAAAAGAGGAAAGCAATCTGCCTTTACCTTCAGAAGAGTTGGTACTAAAACCCAGTGAAGAGACTAGCTCACCTGAAAGTGAAAGCCAAATAACAATAGCAACGAAAGAGGAAACTGTTGTTGAGGAGGAACCTGAGTCAATACTTTTAGAATCCAAAAGTGCTGAACTCTTGAATGAGACAAGAGAAGAATTGGCTTCCTTGTCAGAAACAGTGACCACTGAAGTCCAAGTGGAGACAAGTCAACTAAATTCAGAAGTGAGTGAGAAGTTAGAGGAATTAAAAACTGATCGCAGTGAAACCAAAGCAACTGGAGAAGATGCAAACACACATACTTCAGAGAGAAAAATTGCCAAGCTTGATGTTTCCAGTGTTGCATCAGACACACAGAGACTGGAACTAAAACCCAGCACAAGCCAGGAAGCAACTCAGCCTCTTAGACCCCTACCTGAGGTAACTTTTATATACTTCCCTTATGCCAAATTAAAACTGTACCTAAAAAAATAGACTGATCAGTTTGATATTTATAAGAAAAACAAAATTCTTTTCCAACAGTACAGTTTGAGAAATTAGTGAAATTCTGTACAGTTCATAGGATTTTTGTAGGCTCCTGAAGAAGCACTTTGCCGACCCCAGGAATCAAATAGCTAAAACGTTAATAGATTTGTGTCATCTGTAGTCTCTAAATTGAAGAATAAAAAGTAGCATTGTGGATTCTGAGGTTTCACCTTGAATTCCCTCTATTTTTCCACTGAACTTCCTTCTTATTTCCTCCATCCCCTTAAGCCCTTCTATCTCTCTGAATCCTCAGAGATCTCTTGTAGTTACAATCCATCAGTCAGAAAAGAGCTGGCCTGAATTCCCTTCAGAGTCAATGAAAGTTGTAGAAGCTATTTTTTAGCTAACTGCTGCTAATGTACATCAGTTGAGAACTCATTCATTATCACTTTAAAGTATCAACATAAGGATGTGTTTTTAGTAAATTTTAACTCAGAATTGGGCTTATGTTTTTGCCCTTACTGCAATGCTTACTGCAATGCTCCTTTAGACTTCTGCTTCCAGTTCAGTGATACTGATCATGGTTAAACATTGATGTAGCTGAGTACTTCCCTCCTGCAGAGACACCTGCCAGTCGATGCCCTTCATCCTACAACATTCTTCCTCAAAGGAGGGAGATCACTATCAGCAGCAACATATGCTCCCCATGTGGTAAGGTCTAGTTGCTGCTTATTTTTGTCTAGACTGGCAGAGATGGTTGTGCAGTTGTATTGTAGTTTGTAGGTTTGGTATAATCCATCAGTAGTGGCCCTGCAATTGTATTGGTTTAATTCTTAAATTTATGTGCATTTGTAATTTTATATAATGTCTAAGCTTACAGACCTATTAAATCCAAAGTGAAACTTTTCCAGTAAACACTGCTGAAATTGAATTTTTGTTACTTTGGATCCTGCCTATATTTTATGCAAACAGATATCAAGGCAGGAAGATTCATCAGGACAAGACTTGGCTGCTGCTTCTGATGGGCAGAGAAGAGATTCCAGGTCGACTATGTTTCGTATTCCTGAATTTAAGTGGTCCCAGATGCATCAACGTTTGCTCACAGATTTACTCTTTTCAATAGAAACAGATATACAGATGTGGAGAAGGTAAGTCTGTGCTTTGTAGGAAATCATATTTGCTAGCATTGCACTGTAACAGAAATCTAAGATGTTATTGAAACCTAATATCACTGATTAAATTGTTTATATTTCTTTATATATTTCAAACCTATTATTAATGTATGAATTAGTTATTTTGGGGTCTATATCAGGGTCTTCTCAGAATTATTCACTACCAGTCTTCAGGAATGTTTAAAGATGTGTGTAGGTTGAAGGGTTACATACACATTCTGGATTAAATGTTGGCCCCATTAAAGTCAATGGGAGTTTTGCTATTTACTTCAATGGAACCATGGTCCCACTCTCTGAATAGACATATAGCAATATGCATCATCTTAAGAGCCAGGAATCTATTATTTCTTTAAAGAAACTTCCCCTAAAATTAAATTGCTTTGACATAAGCAAACAGGTGCTGTTATGTATGTTTCTATGGAGCTGAAGAAATTATGTTGTCCTACGTGTGTTAAAAACAAAATATTGTAACCAAAATCTGCAAAATATCTATCAGTTGTAGCAATGAAGGAAAAATTGGGGCTAGTTGTGCCTCTGGTATTTGCGTGTGTTTATAGTGCTATTTTTTATCAGTATGAGATAGTGAAGGTAAAAATTGATTCTCACTACCACGTAGCTATGCTAGCCTGATAGGAAGATACGAAGGAACCATTTAAAAAAAGAAAAAAACAATTTACAGGTGCATAAAATTTACCTTGAGATTTAGATAAAACTTTTGTTTGCCTTTAAAACTGAAGTTTTAAGACATGACTAAAGTACACCTCTACCCTGATATAACGTGGTCCTTGGGAGACAAAAAATTTCACCATGTTATAGGTGAGACAGCGTTATATCAAACTTGCTTTGGCCCCCCCCGTTCCTTGTTCCCTGACGGCCCCCTCCAGAGACGCCTGTCCCTAATCACCCCCAGGACTCCACCCCTACCCAGCCCCCCTGGCCCCTGACTGTTCTGACCCCTATCCACCTGCCCCGCCGCCCCCTGACAGGCACTCACCAGCAGCGGCGGGAAGTGGAGCAGCCTGGCCCCAGCCCACTCCACTCTGCCACCTCCCAGCTGCGGCGCTCCCGCCTCCCACTGCCGGTGAGTGCAGGGAGGTTGGGGAAAGGATGCCCTCTGCACTCACCTGCAGTGGGAAGTGGAGCAGCCCAGCCCCAGCCCGCTCCACTCTGCCACCTCCCAGTCGTGGCGCTCCACTTCCCGCCACAGGTGAGTGCGGGGAGGTTGGGGAAAGGAACCCCCCCCCCCCCCCATACTCACCTGTGGTGGGAAGCGGAGTGCTGTGGCTGGGAGCTGGCGGAGTGGAGCGGGCTGGGGCCGGGCTGCTCCACTTCCGCCACTGCTTTACCGCCTGGTATGTGAAACCACCTTATATCGGGTCACGTTATATTGGGGTAGAGGTGTATGTGTTTAGTACAGCACCAGGTTTACTCAAGATACTGTGGATAATTTAGGACCGTGTTGAAAATCTGTTTTCTATGTTTTAACAGTATTTAGGTTTTTGTGGTATTATATTAATTTCTTTGCTTTAAAATTGTAATGTGGTGGACTTGGTTAATATTAACTTTGTTCTTACAAAGCCCTGAGTTAAAATCTAGTTAATATCTCCAGAGAAACTGTATTTTATTGATTTATACGGTGCTTTTTGCTGTACCAGATGATCACAGACTAATCTATAATGAATAATTATCCACATGACTATTCACAACACACTTGGACCCAGTTACTAGGTTATGCTCTGGAGAGGATTAGAAGTGTGAAGGAAGGGCAATTTGAGGCCAAGATTTAGGTTCCATTGATTGAGCCTCGTGAGGATGCTTACATGATGTTTTTGGCTGCATCACAGCTATCTCTGGTTGATATCAGTTTATTTGCTTTTGAAGGAACTTAATAAACTTGCTAAAAACACAATAAATTAGACTTCTGTTCTGAATGCTTCCCCCCCCCCACTCCCTCCCTGGCATCTTACTTTTTTTGGACAGCCATTCTACAAAGACTGTGATGGACTTTGTGAACAGCAGTGACAATGTCATCTTTGTACACAACACAATTCACCTCATCTCTCAAGTTATGGACAACATGATCATGGCTTGCGGTGGTATATTGCCATTGCTTTCTGCTGCTACATCTGCTACAGTAAGAAATTCATTTTCTATTGCAAAAATGATTACATGTGGGCATGGGCAGGCCTTCCTTCATATAGTACATTAATAGGAATATCTGTCCACTTGAGAGAGCATGGATTTATATGGGCTGTTCCCTTAGGAGGAATTTAGACTCCTGCTGTCATTACCTGAAGAGGAGGAAGAGCCATCTAGAGGGCTTGGGGCCCCAGTGTAGCCTGGAATATGATGTGGTTATTCTGTCTGCATTCTTCCAGTTAAATTCTTCAGCTTGAAGTATGACTAATTACTTTGGCAATGAGCAATAATGGACTTTTTACAAACCTGTTTTCTTCATGGACTTTTTAGTTATAAGAATGATCTTTCATATAGAAATACATGTTTTCAATTTTTCCCTCTCATAGCATGAATTAGAGAATATAGAGCCAACTCAAGGACTTTCAATAGAAGCTTCGGTAACATTTATCCAGAGATTAATCAGCCTTGTGGATGTGTTAATTTTTGCAAGCTCTCTTGGCTTCACTGAAATTGAGTCTGAGAAAAATATGTCATCTGGAGGAATTCTGAGACAATGCCTTCGACTGGGTAAGCAAGTAAAAGTGCTTAATGAAGGAAAATGGATTTCTTCAAAACAATGTTAACTACCATTTAACTTTGTTTTTGTATATTTAAGGAGAATAGTTTTAGATGTTTGTTACACTTCACTTAACCAAATATGTTTCACTTTTTGGCTATTAGATCTGAAGTTTTCTAACCTTTCAGTGACTTTTTTCATATGTTTATTTACTTGCAGTTTGCCCCATAATAGACTTCTCCTTACTACTCAAATAATATATACAAGCCTTTATTATTCTGTATGTAAGTAAAATTGCTATGAATGTGATTAAGTATTGGTAGGCACAGTGAGCTGAAATCCATATTTGGTGCATATTTTCATTTTGTCTATAAAGACTTCTGTGTATTGAAAATGTACCCCCAAATAATTGGGATTAAAAATACCAGGTTTCAGGATAATGTCGTCTTTAGCATATATACTAAACATTCATCTTTAGATAAAACTCTGAGGGGAAGGAAGCTTTAAGGAGGTTTAACATTTTGTTAAAAGTGATTTGGGAGATGGTGTAGACCAGGGATCGGCAACCTTTGGCATGTGGCTTGCCAGGGTAAGCCCCCTAGTGGGCTGAGCCGGTTTGTTTACCTGCCATGTCCGCAGTTTCGGCCGATCGCGGCTTCCACTGGCCGCGGTTCGCTGCTCCAGGCCAAAGAGGGCGGCGGTAAGTGGCAGCCAGCACATCCTTCGGCCTGCACCTCTTCCCGCAGCACCCATTGGCCTGGAGCAGCGAACCACGGCCAGGGGGAGCCGTGATCGGCTGAACCTGCCGACGTGGCAGGTAAACAAACCATCTCGGCCCATCAGGGGCTTTCCCTGGCAAGCCATGTGCCAAAGGTTGCCAATACGTGGTGTAGACTGAGATAACTAAAAATGCAAATTTAAAATGAGTGTAATTCAAACTCTTGTATCATTGTATACTAGCCCTGGTGCATCCAGTACTATACATAGAGTCCTGTGCAGATACAAAATTTGCATCCGCGTCCAATCTATGATCTGCAATCATGGTTCGTGGATATAAATCGGATATCTGCAGATTTTCAGGGCTCTAATTATACAGTATTTGTATAGAGTTGAATTGAACAGACACAGTCTGAATATCCTGATCAGCCAGGTGCCCTGATTGCCCCTGAGAGGCATCAGCAGACCTGCTTTTAAGCCCAGCAGCAGTACAGGGTCAGTGGCTGCTCAAGGTTTATGCCCTCAGCAATGATCACTCCTGTGTCTGCCTTCTTTCCTGCCTTGTTCCTGTCCTGCTCCAGCCTTCCTCCTTTGCCTGCTTCCTGACTCTGGCTCTGACCCTTGGCTTTACTGCAGGTTCCTGACTCCTGCTCCAACTGCTAAGCATGATGACTGCCACTGCCTCAACTACTAGGCCTGACTGTCCATGCCGTAGTTCATGACAGTCAGCTTCTCCCTTTCCAAACAATTAAATCTTGAGACAAGTGCAACAGGGCAAACAGAGAAGTAAATTATTACATCTGTGTATTTCCTTTTTTGAAAATAGAAGATAAAACAAAATCAGTTAAAAAAAGACTAGAGGAGGAATAGGCTTAGGCTGAGAGTAACTGAGCAACAAAGTAGTAAATATTAGTTTTTGTCCTTTTGTATGTCACACTAATGTATCATTTTAATTTTTCTTCGGTGTCAGTATGCAAAAGAAATTTAGCTCATTTATGTATCCAGTTGTGCTAATGAAAATGTTTCAAAGAGAAAATCAGAATGTGATTTCTCAGCAATGCTAACAAATCTACTTGGATGTATAAATATTTATATGTGAAATATGAATTCTAATAACTAATTACTCTGATTTTTACTCTGATTTAAATATCTCTTAAGCCTTGTTTTTGGGCAACTTAAAAAGTAGAAAATATTTTTCTCATTTGTTTACTTAATCTTTTAATTTTTAATGTAAACTCAAGCATGTTGTATTCCTTGCAGTGATGCACCAATAATATAAAATTATTATTTCCCATTATAACATACAACATATCCTTTCCTTTAAGTGTGTGCAGTGGCAGTAAGAAATTGTTTGGAGTGCCAGCAGCATGCACAAATGAAACCTATTGGAGAAACTGTAAGGAGTCAGAAAACAATGCAGAGCCTTATAGGAACAGGGAAGTCTGCAGCAAAGGCAAGTATATGATACCGCTAAGTAACGCAAACATTAATACTGCAATTATTTTGTGTGCATCAATGGCTAAGTCCCTATGTTTTTTGTTCCATTAACATGTAGCAGAAAAGAAATGTAGGATCAAATAATGTGAATATTAAATCTTAACGTAATTGTTCCAAACTGTAAATATAACATTTAAATATACACCTCTACCCTGTTATAACACAACCCGATATAACACGAATTCAGATATAACGTGGTAAAGCAGCGCTCTGGTGGGGCGGGGCTGTACGCTCCGGCGGATCAAAGCAAGTTCAATATAACGTGGTTTCACCTATAACGGGGTAAGATTTTTTGGCTCCTGAGGACAGCATTATATCGGGGTAGAGGTGTATAAACATTGGATTCTTCCCCAATTGAAAAAAGTCTGAATCTGTCTTACTTTCTCAGGTTCCCCTATCTGTATTTCTTTTAATATGGAATCTGTATTGATCACTGTGCCCTATGTACCATAAGTTTGACGTGTGTTGATGAATAGCCTTCAGGAGAATTATGTTTATAGAATCATAGGACAAGACAGAACCTCAAGAGGTCATCTAGTCCAGTCCACTACACTCATGGCAGGGCTAAGTATTATCTAGACCATTCCTGACAGGTGTTTCTCTAACCTGCTCTTAAAAATCTCCAATGATGGAGACTCCACAACCTCCCTAAGCAATTTATTCCAGTGCTTAACCACCCTGACAGTTAGGAAGTTTTTCCTAATGTTCAACCTAAACCTTCCTTGCTGCAATTTAAGCCCATTGCTGCTTGTCCTATCCTCAGAGGTTCAGAACAATAATTCTTCTCCCTCCTCCTTGTAACAATCTTTTATGTACTCAAACTATTATCATATCCCCTCTGTCTTCTCTTTTCCAGACTAAACAAACACAGTTTTTTCAATCTTCCCTCATAGTTCATGTTTTCTAGACCTTTAATCATTTTTGTTGCTCTTCTCTGAACTTTCTCCAATTTGTCCACATCTTTCCTAAATGTGGTGCCCAGAACTGGACACAGTACTCCAGTTGAGGCCTAATGAGTGTAGAGCAGAAGAATTACTTCTCGTGTCTTGCTTACAACACTTCTGCTTATACGTCCCAGAATGATGATTGCTTTTTTTTCAACAGTGTTACACTGTTGACTCATATTTAGCTTGTCATCCACTATGACCCCCAAATTCCTTTCCGCAGTACTCGTTCCTAGGCAGTCATTTCCCATTTTGTATGTGTGCAACTGATTGTTCCTTCCTAAATAGAGTACTTTGCATTTGTTCTTATTAAATTTCATCTATTTAGTTCAGACCATTTCTCCAGTTTATCCAGATCATTTTGAATTTTAATCCTATCCCCCAAAGCACTTGCAACCTCTCCCAGCTTGGTATCATCCACAAACTTTATAAGTGTACTCTCTCTATGCCATTATCTAAATCATTGATGAAGATATTGAACAGACCCAGACCCTGTGGGACCCTACTTGTTATGCCCTTCCAGCATGGCTGTGAATCACTGATACCTACTCTCTGGGAATGGTTTTCCAACCAGTTTTGCATCTACCTTATAGTAGCTCCATCTAGGTTACATTTCCCTAATTTGTATGTTATTCTTGCATTTGTTTTGTTTCTTTAAAATAAAAACTATGAAACTGGTATTGTAGTACTAAATATCATACAGTTAGTGTTTCCTGGGGTGGTACTTTCATAAACAAGTGACAGAATTGGTTTCTTTTTAATAGAGTCCAGTTGACATTGTGACTGGCGGAATTTCTCCAATACGAGACCTTGACAGACTTCTGCAGGATATGGATATTAACCGGCTTCGAGCAGTAGTGTTCAGAGATATAGTGAGTTATGAAAAACCTTATAGTTGTTTTGTTGCTAAGTTTTTCTTTGTATTTTTCTGAATGCTGCGCTGCTGCTACGTGCTAAGCAGCTGCCTATTGTTCTGTTATCTAATGGGGTCATAAATGACTCATGAAACTCTGTGGCTTGTCTGGGAGAATTACAGAACAAGGTTTTGAGGTCAGATGAAGGGGCATGTGCAGATGTATGTGTGGTACAATCTCTGTCCCTGTGGGGCATGAATTTACTGAAATCTTCCAGAGTATGAATCTCTGGAATTCTGCTTTCCTTATAAATGTTGTGTTCATTTACATTAGTGTGTAGGGGTGTGTGTGTGTGTGTGTGTTTATACACACACAAATATTTACACACACGTGCTATATGTACATGTGCGCACACACACTCCCTTCTGGGTGCATATTTATAGAAATTATTAAATACAGGCAAATACATTAAAACAAATGCATTTCTTATAAAGTGTTACTGGAAACTAAAAATAAAAAAAGAGTCTCATTTCTTTTTAAAATTGGGCACAATCGAATCTGTATTTATGTTATGACAATAGGGCTTTAAATTAGAAAGCCATATTCACTTCTGCTGCAGCTCCAGTTGTGGAGTTAAACTGGGATATTTGGCCTACTGTATTAAGTTTCAAAACTTGGAAATAATTCATAAACATTTTCCTCCTTTGCTAAATAAACACAACTTGGCTGCAGTTTACAGTAAGTGGTATTAATATCTTTGAGACAAGATGGGTAAGGTAATATCTTTTTCTGGGCCAACTTCTGTCGTTGGAACGTCTGGAATTGCAGAAGAGCTCTGTGTAGCTCGAAAGCTTGTCTCTTCCACCAGCAAGTTGGTCCAGTAAAAGATTACCTCTCTCACCTTGTATGTCTCATACCCTGGGATCAACATAGCAAACATTAATAGCTTTGTAAGTATGTGAGAAAATGCTGTGTGTCATGTATAATATATACTTGGTATAGTATAATTTGATATGATCAGCTTGAGCATTTATGCAATATTAGATCTAGTCAAGCTGATGCTTAAACATTGATGCAACTTTGTCAAAATTTAGGAAACCTAAACTAGAGCAATAGATTCTTTGAGATGGTTTATATCCTCGATATAAGCATGATTAATTAATGGATTGATTCTGCAACAGTGGTTTGTAGGTATACATTCTTGTAAGTCAATTTCGTCCATGAGGTTTCAGTATAACCTTTGTTTACTCATTTCTATTTCTGATGGACCATGGGCTACCATATGAAGGGCATATCCCACTGTTTAAATTGTAATGGAAGAATAAATGTTGTTCTTCACAGGAGGATAGTAAACAGGCTCAGTTCTTGGCCTTGGCTGTAGTATATTTTATCTCGGTCCTTATGGTGTCAAAATACAGAGACATACTAGAACCCCAGAATGAACGGAGGCAACCTCATCTTAGCCAGTCATTCAAGGGAACAGAGAATGGAAGTAGTGAGGCAACATCTACAGGTTAGTGACACAAGTGGATACATGGTTATACATCACATGTCACTTATTATGCTTTATAGGACTATATAGAATTCTGCTTATGGATGTACATAAATATATGTATTATAACCACTTTGAAGCTACAACCTTTTGAATGTGCCATTTAATTTATATTTTATCTGACAGCACTGAGAAAAATCTAGCTTGCAAATTGCTGATACTGTCTATTTGTTGTTGTTACCTCTGTAGGGCCTAGGTGCCATAGTCAAGGACCAGGACCCAGAGTGTGTGGTCCTGTTTAGTGCACGATTAGTCTCATTGAAGCACATAAGTAATAGTGATCATTAACTTAAGCTAAGCATGTGTATAAGTGTTTACAGAGTCAAGGCCTCATTTTCTTTGTTTAAATTGTAGTAGTGTGTTCGTTCTTTCTATTCTTCCAAAAAGCAATTAGTCTGATTTTTTTCATCTATTACTATTGAGTCTGACTCCAACTTCTTTTCTTTGTCTTAAATTTTATTCTCATAGACAGTTTTTGAGGACTTGTCAGAAACTTGTAGATGTGATTTTTTTTTCTGTGAAATGAATTTTCAGTGTAAACCAATTAACAAACTAGAAACAAACCTGAAGATAAATACAACATTCTTTAAGTATATATAAAATATTTCAGCAATGTCTTTATCACCTATTGATAGACCTTAGAAGTAATAAGGTTGAAGTTGTTCTGTTAACAATTAACTTGAAATATTTTTTCCTTCTTTATTTGGGGGTAACAAGATGTAGAAAACCCATCTGCTATTACTGGTGCTTCAACTCCAGTATCAACAGAAGATTCTGAAAGTTCAGCACCTGTACGAAGAAGAGACTCGGGCATTGGAGAGGAATCAACTTCAGGTCAAGCAAACAATTCAGATGCTGTTGCTGAAGCAGGACCTCAGAGTGCCAGTTCAGGTCCAGATGCTATCAGTGAAGTATTATGCACACTTTCTTTAGAAGTCAATAAAACTCAGGAAAACAGGAGTGAGGCAGGAAATGAGTTGACTGAGAAGACTGCATCTTCTGTACCATCTGCAAAAAATGTCAATGTAAAGGACATTCTCAGAAGCTTGGTTAGCACCCCAGCAGATGGTGCCACAGTGGATCCTACCCTTCTGCCACCAACCTTCCTTGGAACTCTTGGTGATACTGCTGCTGAGCAGCATGTGCAATTCCGTTCCTTTGACAGGTAATATATTTCCTTTATATTTTGTATTCTTTGCTTAAATGTATAATATAGGGTACAGAAAAGTTCCGCTGCATAGCAATTTGACACATTCCTGGTTATGTATCTGGTGAACAACTTGCATAATCTCACATTGTAGTAATATAATGAAATTAAGGCCCAGATTTTTAAAGGTATTTAGGTGTTGCTCCACTCAGCATTGGAACGTCTAACTAAGGAGTCTCAGAGCTGGTCTACACTGAAAACATACATTGGCATAGCTGCAGCCCTCGGGGGTATGAAAAATCCACAGCCTGAGCCACATAGGTAGGCTGTCCTGCCCCCTGGTGAAGACGGGTAGGTCAATGGCAAAATTCTTCCACTGACCTACCTACTGCCTTGGGGGGGTGGATTAATTACAGCAATGGGAGAACCCCTCCCATCACTATAGTGAGTATCTATGCTGAAGTGCTACAGTCATTGTAGCTTTTTAAGTGTGGACATAGCCTAAATCTCATTTTCAAAAGTCAACCTAAATACCTTTTAAAAATCTGGGCCTAATTAACTGATAAGTATTTTATTATTTTATTTGTGTGACTATGGCTGTGACATTGCCATTACCTGAGACGTGTGTTAAAACTGCAGCAAAATGAGGTATACAGCATGAAGCTCTTGGAGTGTGATCTACAAAGCTTTAGTGTAGTTCTGGACTTTGGAAACCCTGTGCAAACACATAATGAGGGAAGTTGAACAATATAATTGACAGCATATTAAATTACTTCAGAAAGTGTCAGACAGGTGAAAGTCGTCTTCAGGCCCATGAGTTACAACTGCCATTAACAAGGATAGTCAGTTTCTTTCACTAATAGCACTGGTTGAGATTCTTTGGATTCTCCATTATTGCAAAACCAGATACGATTAGGTAGTCTGAATATAAATTGTGTTGGTAGATATTAAAAATGAAAATAAGATGGAATACTTGCTAGATTTGTTGGCTAAAGGTGTAAAACAAAAATCACTTGGAACTAAAATTAAACATTGAATCATCTGAACTTCAAAGAATCAGCTATTAGCAAAAACTGGCGCTGCTTAACTTATTTGATGTTTGTCAGATTATAGAATTCCTAAAACACTCCAAAACATTGGAGGCCTCTTGCGCATGTTCGTCATTGACATAGCAATAATAAATTATCTGAGTGGGGTATGCCTGCAATAATTTAAGAAGTAATGATTTGTATAAACCAACAAGGATGGTAAATTTGATTATTTTCATTATAGACACTGAAAAGTTTTCAAAAATTTGACTTGGCAAATATAATTTTCACACTTTAAATAGAATGTCCTGATAGGTTATTTTAAACTGAATATTTTTAAAGGGGGTTTTCGTGCTTCTGTTGTAAAGGGTTAAAGTGTTGCCCAAAAATTGGCTTAGGCCTATTCCTTCTCCCCTTTCTCTTTTTACTCTCGCCTGATTGCTGCCTGCTCACTGCTGTAGAGTCTGCAGAAAGAGCATGGACCACCAACAAAACAATGCTGGAAAGTTCAGTCTATACCAGGGGTGGGCAAACTTTTTGGGGCGAGGGCCACATCTGGGTAAGGAAATTGTATGCAGGGCCAGGGCAGGGGGGGGTGGAGTGCGGGATGTGGAGGAAGGGGCTCAGGACAAGGGATTGGGGCAGAGAAGGGGTGCAGAGTGTAAGAGGGGGCTCAGGGAAGGGGGTTGGGGTACAGGAGGGGTGCGGAGTGCAGGACGGGGCTCAGGGCAGGGAGTTGGGGTGCATGGGGTGCAGGGTGCAGCAGGGAGCTCAGGGCAGGTGGTTGGAATGCACAGGAGTGCAGAAAGGGGCTCAGGGCAGGGAGTTGGGTGCAGGAGGGGTGCGAGGTACAGGCAGAGGGCTTAGGGCAGGAAGTTGGGGGGCGGGGGGCAGGAGGGGTTTGAGCTCCAGCCCAGTGCCGCTTACCTAAAGTGGCTCCGGGGTGGCAGTGGCGCACACCAGGGCCAAGGCAGGCTCCCTGCATGCCTGCCCTGTCCCCACGCCACTCCAGGAAGTGCTGCGGCCCCGGGGGGGAGAGGGGGGCAGAGGGCTCTGCGTGCGCACATGGAGCCCTTTGCCTCCCGGCCCGGGGGCTGCTTCTGAGAGCAGCGCCGGGCCCGCAGCATCACCAGTGGTAATCCCGCGGGCCGGATCCAAAGCCCTGAAGGGCTGGATCCGGCCCGCGGGCCATAGTTTGCCCATCCCTGGTCTATACTCTATACCAGTGTTTCTCAACGACGGGTCCATAGACCAGTGCTGGTAGCTGATATCTCTGACACAGTTCAGGAAGACAGCAAGCCGGTCCCTGGTATCAAAAAAATTGAGAGACACTGTTCTATACTAAAAGAAAATGTGTTCATTAATGGTGGAAATACAGTGCTTACTCATCTAATAATTGCTGGCCTGCTTATCTTTTATTCTGTGGGGCAAATCCCCCTCTCAGAGTAACACCCTTACCTTTCATCCACACTTTCACTCCCTTGAAGTGAAAGTACAGCAGTCCCTTGCTTTTCTCTTCAAGATTATTGTTCTCCATGCTTTACTGTTCACAGCCTTGTTTGGTCAGTGACTTGTAAAATGGTTTTAAAAAAACACAAATCCTGTGAGACACCAGTCCTCTATGGCTGCAAAGAATTAGGGGATTTAGGACATAGCAAGAACACTGCATGGTATTTGGTTGCCAGAGTGGCTTTTGTTGGAGGAATAGACGGTATTAGGGATGGTGATTCTTGGCTTGGTGTCAGGAGCTGTGGATATAATGGAGGGGAGAAGTGCTGGTGTGAAACGGAGGACTGATTGGTGCTGGATCTCATATGTGCCAATTAACTTAGTGATGTGCTGTTTCAAGAGGCTATAGAACTGGAAGCTGTGCATTTTAGTAGCAAGATGACAGGAGGGCCAAAATTGCTGAGATTTGGGGGAGGTGATAGCAAGGGTAACATAAGAACAGGAGAGGGGAGCAAGTTGCTCCTTTTCCTGCCCTAGTTTCCAGTGAGTCTTAATGTGTCCAGGATTTTGCTCCCTTTTTCCCCTCAGCTGTTGCCAGGCAACCCACCAGATGTCCCCTCATGACCCCCAGGATCATCATGCGGCACTAGTTGAAGTGCTGTTCTGTTCCATTGATACATCTACTGGGTCTTGATGAAGTCTTTCCTTCTCTGAAAAGAATACCAAATTGATAGTTATCTTGAGATACATTGTAAAACTCTAATGCTCCAACCTCTTGTTTTTCATTACATTTTTCTGTTATGTTGTCTGGGTGGAAAATTTCTTCTGCTAAATTCTTTGTGGTTCAGCATAACCACACTTTCTTTAACTTTGGCTTTTTCCCTGCACATGACAGTTCTTGCAGATTCTGGTCTACTTATCCAAATTATAAATTGGCCAAATCAGTTGAATACACCCTGCATCAAGAAAGTGGAGATATCTAATATAGGATAAGAGTGTGTTGAGGAGAGGGTTTTCTTTGACAGTTTTAGCCCACATTTTTAACATTTAACTGAAACAAAGTTCAAAGAAAATTATCTTGCCATGACTATATTCATTTTTTCTATCTAGCAAATGGGTTTTACAGCATGCTCAAAGGAAAATTGGTATCAGGTAAGGGAGACTGAATTACATGTAAGGGAGCTCTTGGGGAATAAGCTCTGTTGGTTTCCAGGGGCTGCCTACCTTTACTTATCTCAGTTGTGGCAGTACAGCATAGGAGAGAAATTGTGTCTGAGATAGGGATGAGCCAGATCCATTATGGGTAAAAATTGCCACTTGGAACTCCTCCTAGCAGCCAATGAGCAAATAAATGCAATTCTTGGGTCACTGGAGTCATGTGCTCAGGGTGAAGTATTTCTGCCCACTAGTTTCATGACTGGAAGAAAGTGCTAACACAATTTAATCTGTCTTTCTTAATTTGAAAACTTTTCAAAGTCTGGACCTTATTTTTGTAGGTTGCCTAGCAGAATCAGCACCTGATTGTAACTGGAGCTCTTGGATGATACCATAATCTGAATATTTAATAATTAGCTCTAAGAAATAAAACTGAACAAAAAAATCTGTTTGACAGTAAGTTCAGTTAATGTCAAATTGCTTATATGCTAATACATTATCATACAGCTCAGTGGGCAGAGCTAACAAGTTATTTCCATAAAAACAAAACATAACCAACCCAAAATACCTTGGTTAAAAACTCTCACAAACTGATAAAAGCGAGGGAATAACCAATTAAAGCAGTGTTTCTCAAACTTTCCTTCTCTTCAGGAAAATAAAACCAACTGTGCCCTGCCATGTGGTGTTAAAGGTTTACACACCTCAATTTACATCTTCTGTGGCTCTTCACATCTGCTTTGGAAAACATTTGCTGTAGGTCTTCATTATATATTTCCTCTCCTTTCCTACATGCTTTGTGCAGTGACACAGATAACAAAGCAGACATAAAAATAATCATTGTCATTTGAATTAGCACCTATTGTTTGAGGCTCTGTGTAAACTCAGCAGAAGTCTCTGAAGTGGGTACATGGTTCAAATTTTGAAGGTTTTACTCACAACCTTGACCTCTAGAGGGTATTTTAAATGAAAATGGTAGCTGCTCAGTACTCATAATTGCACTTTAAGATGCTCTTAAAACAGGGCATATGTTCCTGTTTTTTTCTAAAAGCAAGTGGCTAACTTGTGTGACATTTCACACAGTGTTAGTTTTTATGCTCTTGAATTTTCTGGATTTTTTTTTCTGTCTGCATTTTAATAGGAGGTGTTTAAACTTGGGCTCTAGCTGATTTTTTTTTACTGGGCAGCCTTATTTTTCAATGTTGACTGATATCTCTTGAAAAAATGGTCCATTGGCACAAAAATTAGTAGAGGGCTGGTGCTGCGGTGTGTGTGTGTGAGAGATGTTGGATTTAGGGTCATTTTTAGCTGTTGCCAACAAACCTGATTGGTTATCTGGAAAGGTGCTGGGCACATGTAAGCTTGATTGATTGATATATTGGGGATGCAACAGACGCCTACAACCTTCTCAGTTAGGAGCTATGGTCTTGTTAGATTTTATCCAACAGAGATGGGTTTGTGCACAGCTGCTGACAAATAAAATATTTTACATCAGCCGCTGTACTTCTATCCCCTGCAGGTCTGTGCCCTCTATCTTGTACAACTCTGACATCCAATCAAGTATTTAAAAAAAATACACAAACTTTTCTGTGAAGCAGTTAGGGTGGTTACATGCACACAAGTCTGAGACAAACCCAAAAAAGCAAGACAATGGAGAGATAAGGCACCTAACAAGACATACCCTCTACTCCTCCACCCACAAGCGCACACCTTTACATTTCCACAACTACCACACTTTGTAACCTTAACTGCCACTCTTTCCTCAAGGAGATGAGCCTTCTTTAACCATTATTTTGCCCAGACCCCTTCATTAAATGACTTTGACCTAATACAACTCACTACTGCACTAAAACCTACAAGTGTTAGTGTTGGCGGAGGGAGAGTAATAGGGTGTGTGCAGAAGAAAGAAAGGGTGGCTGAGTTAAGGTTGTGATGTACGGTCTGTGATGTGTAGAGGTTGTGGTGATGGCAAGTTGTGTGCTGTTGAATGGAAGAGCAGAAGGTTATGTGATAGACCCAGGCCGGTTGGGTACAGCAGAATAGCAGAAGGCAGATATACTGGCCACTGGATTAACAGTTTTCTGCTCCCTGACTGACCAGAGCAGGGGCTGCTCCAGGCTAATGAGAACACCTGACTCTAATTAACCTGCAGAGAGTCAGGTGAGGCCATTCAGTTAATGTGACCACCTGACTCTAAGGCCCTGCTGTTACTATAAAAAGGGTTCACTCCAGTCAGGCAGGGGAGCCAGGGAGTCAGAGGAGAGGAAGTGCGGCTGGTTACTGAAGACACTCTAAAACATCGTTAAATGAGCCCTAAGGTAAGGGTGAAGAAGGGAAAAGCAGGAGAGCTGTGGGGAAGTGGCCCAGGGAAATGTAGCAAGTCTGGCAGTGAAAGGTTGGCTGCCAACAACTGCTACCATTAGGGTCCCTGGGCTGGAACCCGGAGTAGAGGGCGGTCCCGGGTTCCCCCCAACCCACCACTACAGGAACAGCTCCTGGAAGGGGAAGTCAGGTCCCTGTCAAGACAGGAGGCTGAACAGAGACTGTGGGAGTTCTCTCACCAACCTCCTTGCAGCCTATGATGAAAATGGCTCAGTAGACTGTAACCCTGGGCCTAGAGAGAGAAGGGCTGCATGGAGGGTCACAGTGAGCCACTGAGGCTAAGCATAAACCGCCTAGAAGTGCAGGACCCACAGGAGCAAGGTCAGAGCTCTGCCACAGTGTGTACAATTAGTTACCACAACTTCTTCATTTCCTTGCTTTTGTAGATTTGTGTCAGATGTGTTCTGTGCGTAGTGATGCTGACTGCTTCACAAACACATTTCTGGGGTATTTATTGCCTATGCTTTCCTTTTTTATGCTTAATTGAGGGGAGTGCTGGTGTGAGGAAGAGGTCAGGAGCCAGTGGAGGGTTGAAATGTAGCTGCTGGTATAGCATATTTTATCCATCAGCAGCGGCACATAAGCCCTTGTGTCAGCATCTGTGTACTGCTAGGTTGTGTAACTTTTCATTTCCTTACTTTTGTGATGTCAGGTAGACAAAAGTGCATAATATATAAGTGAAAGCTTTACCCATGTCAATCTAGTAGTGACGTGCACAATCTCACATCTAGGGTAAATCTGTTCATTTGTAATGTGACAAATAGGTAACTTGCTCATAAATCAAGAGTGTTAAAATTGATTTTTAACATAGTAAATAATACTAGATAAAGTATGTAATTTTTACATTAAAAATGTGGAAAGAGGAAAATTGGCAGTTTCGCGAACACTTGAGGATAACTTTATTTAGTGCAAAACTTTTAAAAAGTAGGTTTTGGCTCTGAAATGATATCCACCTCTACTGGGATTTTTCTGATTGGGGTGGGTGGAATAGGTTATGACCTTTTTACAGGAAGCTGTAGCAGAGTTAGAAGGAATAGCTTTTATCTCTGAGGGATCACCAAAATACTAACAGTACAGTGGGAAACTTTGGAAGGGCAGATTTCAGGATGCTCTATGCAACTTACTGGGTCTGGTTTGCATTTAATGTATTGTCTGGTGGCAAACACAAAGCTTGGTAAGTTAACTTTTTTTTTGAGACACCTTGTTAAAAGTTGTTCCCATGTAGCAGTTTACCAGCGGAGTATCTCTGGGAATTTCAAAGCATCTCTCTGATCCTGCATTTATCTCAGGAATGCTGTGTCAGAAATCAAAACTCTCCTCATATCTTAAGGATTATCAACTTCCCAGCCATAGCTGGAGAGTATACAGTAACAGCTATGTGAGTGAAACCTTGCTGAAAGGCTGCCAGGTTGAAGGCTTTTGCAAACAACAAGGTGTGTGTGTTCATTCCCATGCCAAAAATCTTCCTCTTATCTTATGTGAAGATCCAATATGGTGATTAGTGGGTGCCAGGGGTTTATCTTGATAAAGTTCAAGGCCTGGGCTGACTTTTTCACTAGATCCACAAAGACAGTGAATTAACATAGTCCAATTGCAATATGTCCTGAGACTGTGTTTTTTGTAGAAAAGAAAATGTTACTAGTGTCTCAAGAAAAGACCACCGATGGAAAAATAAAAGCAACACTTCTTTTCAGAGTAAAAAAAACAAAAAACCCAAAACTGAATTCTCTCTCGGCTAGTCTAATAACCTATTAACCTATTACTTGCCACTTTTACTATGTGACTCTCTCCTGACTCCTGCTACTTTTTGTGGACAAATTCAGTGATCACGGAGTTTGGGGAAGCAAACATTGAGGGTATAAGAGAAACAGATACGAAATCTGAGGCTAAGCTTTAACTCGCAAAACAGATATTTTTATAAGCTTGTTTACTTCTTGGAATGTCGCACATGTAAGCTGCTTAGTTCGGGTCAGTCTATTTGTGCATTTCCCACTGTCATGTGCCCTTTTTCAGTGGCTGTATTTTAGATAATGAGTTTCATGGATTTAACATAATTTATGTACAGAATAAACACATGTAAATATTTCCTGGTAAGATTTGAAAAGGTTGGAAAAGGTTTAGCTGTAAGACTACATCTGCTAGTTGGAAGTATGGACAAAAGATGATCATAGGAGAGCTCTACCAACAAAGGCCGGGAGTAGTTCCCTAGTTAGGAGCTCATCCCTCTTGCCACTCAACTCCTGGCCTAAGAGTGTGGGTAGGTTTTCTACCAGTGTGCTGGCAGTGGCTCCTGTGTGGGGGCTCCATCTTTTGTATCATCCCGAGCTAGCTCTGTCAAACATACGTGAAACTCCACTCCATTTAGCATCTGCTCATGTGAAGGAAACTTTTGTCTTATCTCCCTCCACCAGAGTCTTCTGGATGCTGTGAAAATGCTCAGATCTATGGTGATGAGTGCAGGCTGGCTGGAGGATGGGATTGTACTGTTTCTCTCCTTCAGCCTCCAATATTCAGGATAATTTTTTCTTGGGAATAACTCCAGTATTTGCCTCTGACCATAGCTTTCCTGAGTAGCAGCATGACATTGACGTGGCTTTGTTTTTTTTATTGCAACTTACAGGATTTCTTATAGAGCTGGACGATGTGATGTAATTATTTACAAACTGACAACTTAAATTCTGCCATAGAAAAAAATTGATGGCTCATGGCAGGTTCTCTCTCAGCCCCTACTCTTTTTCCTCCCACTTCTTCCTGACTGCAGACTGTAGTGTTTTGCCCATGTGATCCCTGATGGGGCTGTGAGGAGCTCTCATTTTTTACCTTTCTCCCAGGGTGTGCAGAGAGGGAGGGAAAGGTAACTTTACTGATAACAGAGCCAGTAAGGTGACAATGTGGGTATGTCTACACTGCAGTAAAACACCTGCCTATGTCAGCTGACTTAGGCTTGTGAGGCTCAGGCTGTGGGGCTCTAAAATTGCAGTGTAGACACTTATGCTCGGGCTAGAGCCTGGGGTCTGGGACCTCGGGACCTTCTGTTTCTTTAGGAGAACAAACAAGCTGCTTCATTGGTATTCCTAGCCAATGTGAAAAGTGAGACACTAGAAATCAAATCCTAGTAAATTTCCACGTGCCAGTGGGAGTTAAAATTAATGTATTGATTTCTAAATTGTTAAGAAGCCATCAGGTAGGCTTGATTCATATTTTTTACTTTGAGTCAAGCCCAAGCAACCTGTGCAACTTGCAATACATTTTTTAAATTAAATGTAAGCGTATAATTTTACTAATAAATAAGCAGAGGAAAAGGTACTTAGAATTTTTTTTATATTTATAGATATTTTGCATCTTATCAAAAGAAACAAAAATAAGCATTCTAAAAATTGAGAATAGATGACTGTTTAAAGAATTTGGCTGGATTATTATTCTGTAAGCCTTTTGTCTCTGATAGAAGCCACTACTCAGTTTGGTGATCTGTGTTCATTCAGCAGTGAATAATTGTCTGCAACACGAAGCCTTCCTACACTTCAGCATAATTGGGACTAATAACACACTGACCTTCTGGGTAAGATGTATTTATGGTGGCTGGTCTACACTGCATCTGACCTACGTTTATCAATTCTTGTGCTATAAATTCTTGCTTTAAACATTAAAGATTTGGTTTTAAATTAAAGAAGAAAAACACCTGAAGTAGTCGTGTTAATGAGACAATCTACCAAAGACCTTTTAATATTTACAGATGTGTTGAGGCAGAGCTTTGCTCAAAAAATGTGAGAGAATATTTTGTTTATGGTATTTTTCTAATTTATATTAACTTTCCCATATCTGAAACGGTTAGCATTATAATTTGCAAATGTTAGGTGATGAAGAAATATAGAATTAAATGAGGTGGCTGAATGATTTAGATATTAAAGGAATAAAATGAATTGATGGGTAATCTTGCATGTGATCAAGGTACTCAAGATGATGGTCATCTTTGAACCTAGGACATGAATTTGGTATGTGAAAATAACCCAACTTTCCTTATAAACATGGTAAAATGTAAAATAGGAACTATGGAGGCTTATAAATATATTATTTCTGTAGATCCAAGAGTTTCTCACTTTTAAAAACATAATTCGCCAATCAATTAATTTACTAAAGGAAAGGAAAACATCTTGTTTGTGTGGTAACCTGCTTAAAGACAAAGCAAGTGCTCAACTTTTTAGTGGGCTAGAAGGTGTTTTTGAATATTTGGATATTTAAGATTATTTTGTTTAACATCAGATTAATATGATGCATATTCCATACTTTCTACATAATGGGTTTTCTAGTGTCTCATGAATTGGTCGGTCAGTTGGCACTTCTTTAACTCTGAGCATTTTAGCTGTGAAATAACCCTTTTTTTGAGACCAACACCAGAACCATTTGCTTAGTTATGGAGCTGTTAAACAAGTAACATATATTTCTTTCTTTGAAAGTTGTTACATTTCTACTTAGCTACTGAGGGTGAGAAAATATCAGTATCACTTTCTAAGGAACTGTATTAGAATTTATCACAGTATCATAAAGTTTAAACAGAGGACTTTAAGGTACTGGATCTATGATTCAAATGTACTCTTGTGCATCCCAGCTAATAGAAAGCAAACAAATCTACTTATAATAAACATGCCTTGGTAACATGCCTTCAAGAGGCCCTTGAGTTGAACCTCTAAAAAATAAATCCTGTGGCTATAATCTTATTTGATTACTTTCTTTAAACTGTGCATAAAAAATAAGGGAAAGATGCAGAGTATAAATGGATTACATAAAAAATACATTAAATACCAGATTAAAATAAATGGATAATATGACAAACTTTAGTTGCAAAAGGAAGATGTTAAGGCACTTAGAGATTACAGTGTATTCTTTTTGAGTTCTCATCTAAACTCCAGATTCTGGAGACCATGGCAATTGCGGGTAACTGAGAAGAGAGCAAGTTCAGAGATTTACTACATAAAACTTTTGGGCCCATCCCAGATCATCTCAGTCGGGGGCAGAAGACAGATCTGTCTTCAAGACTAAGCTTGATAAGTTTATGGAGGGGATGGTATAATGGGATAGCCTAATTTTGGCAATTAATTCGTCATTGACTACTAGCGGTAAATATGCCCAATGGCTTGTGATGGGATGTTAGATGGGGTGGGATCAGAGTTACTACAGAGAATTCTTTCCTGGGTGTCTGGCTGGTGAGTTTTGCCCACGTGCTCAGGGTTTAGCTGATCGCCATATTTGGGGTAGGGAAGGAATTTTCCTCCAGAGCAGATTGGCGGAAGCCCTGTGTTTTTTTCGCCTTCCTCTGCAGCGTGGAGCACAGGTCACTTGCTGGAAGATTCTCTGCACCTTGAATTCTTTAAACCATGATTTGAAGACTTCAGTGGCTCAGACACAGGTTTGATACAGTAGTAGGTGGGTGAGATTCTGTGGCCTGCATTGTGCAGGAGGTCAGACTAGATGATCATAATGGTCCCTTCTGACCTTAAAGTCTATGAGTAATGACTGGCTGATATTTTCTCTAGGTGCCAGTTTAGCATTGTAAACTCCACTCACTCCTTTATGTGCTGGATACGGTTTACACTTAAATTACAGTAGGTCAGGGAAAATGTTTTCCCCTCTCAAGATGCACTACAGTCTTCCCTCTTGCTGAGCTACTGTGGTGCATTGTGGAAGTCCCTGATTGCGGTGCATCATGGTAGATGTAATCTTGCTGGAGAACCGGATTTATAGAGGAGAATGGGGACACTCAAAATACAACTTCCATGAGACACCAACATGTTTCTAAATTGAATTGTTTTGCTTTAACTGAAACATTTTCCTGTTTCAGATATTTGGGGTTTATTTTGACAAAAATTCAAAAATTTCTGTGGAAAGCAGATAGTTCTTGTGAAAAACAATTTATTGAAATAACTTTTATGGAAAATTTTTGACCAGCCCTAACTGAGAGGCGGTTTTTCTAACATCCTCCAGGGTGGGTATATATAAATCCTCTTACTGAACTGCAACATAGGCTCTTCTGTATACTCAACTTTGGGATGTTTAATGACTCTGCTTCTTACTACTTGAATTCAAGTAGATCACTTATGGTGCTGAGCCATTATCCCATGCTTAGTTAAAGCTTAATTTTCTTTTCTGTTTTCAGTTGCAAGTTTCCATTCTAATAAGGAATAATGAGATTGTAATTAAAAAAAGCCTGTGAATATACCTAATGGTAATTGTTTGTGAGTGTGTTATAGTCACGTTTGTGGTGCAGTTACTCATTGTTTCCTTTGCTGTCTGCTGAGCTCTGAGAATGTGTAAGAGAATATTAGGGATGATGTGTGCATATCCCACTATCTTCATATATCTAGTGAATATGAATAACAACTGTTATAGTTGTCCTAATACTCTCTACGGATGATTTTAGAGGCCAGAGGGCCCATTTTGATCATCTGCTTTGAACTGCTGCATATTACAACGCAGGAAAAAAAAGGGATCCCAGATTGCTTTAGCTGTAGCTGCACCTCTCCTCAAATGACAGTGCGAGCTCTAGAAACTTGGTATAACTAATTCCTTGATAAGTTCAGCTACACTTAGCACAGTAGTAGCAGTGTTAGTATCAGGGTATGAAGAACAACTATGGTGTAACATTGTGTTAGACACAACACAGAAAATGACAGCTCGTATTTCTGATTGGTCATGCCTAGTTTTGTCCCAGTGCTTACTGCCAGTTCTAGGTTGGGAGAATTGAGGTTGTAGGGTGTGGTTTTGGAGAAATCTTCAAATTTCCCCCCATGGTTTTCAGAGGATTAAGTATAGGTGGATTTGATGGAAGGGTATTTATTACTGTTGGTCAACCTTAACTTGGCATGATCATAGTTTTGTGCAGTGAATAGTGTCCAATTCTGGTGCTGTGACTCATCTCAGCCCTAGGGTTGCCAACTTTCTAATTGCTGACAACTGACCCGCACTGCCCTGCCCCTACCCTGCCTCTTCCCTGAAGCTCTGCCCCCCCATTTGCTCCTCTTCCACCCTCCCCATACTGGTCACTGCCCTCCCTCATCCTTGTAGCTGGATCTTCTCCACCTCCCTGCCCCACCTGCTGGGCTTCCTCTGCTCTGGAGTTGTAGCCGGACATAGAGCCTGTCTGCCTGCCCAAGAGATGCAGGTAGGAGGCAGCCCTTCCCTCCCTGTCCGCAGTAACTAGACTTTTGATGTCTGGTCAATACATTTGACCGAACCAGTCAGGTCCCTTTTTCGACTGGACTTTATGGTTGAAAACTGGGCACCTGGCAACCCTAATGAGCAGATTTCTTATAGACCATTACAGAAGGTTTATGAAGTCTTCCAAAATTCTTCTATCTCAAAACTTAGTGCATATGTTCTTAAGCTAGAGAAGGAAATCCTAGAATCTAAAATTAAAAGATTCTGATCAACCATTTATGAGTAATACTTTCAGAGAATCCAGGCTTTCCCTACCCTACAGATTTAGAAGCCACAGTTGCTTCATAATTGCTAGGGGCCTATTAGTGTAGTTTTCATAGCCCTCTTAAAGGCTACTCCTGGGGGGGATTCTCTGCCACTGTGCAATGCAGAATTGTGCAGAAATTAATCTTGTGTGCACAGAATTTTCTTTTCCCCACAGAAAAGGGCTGCGGAGATGTTGGCGGTTACTAGGGGCTGCTGGACCTGGCAGAGTCCAGCTTGCAAATAGAAGACAAGGCCGGGGGGAGGGGAAGGGAGCTTAGAGGGTTCCTGGCAGCTACAGTTACCCACACACCCTGAAGGAAGAAAGTGGTGGCACACAGGAAACTCAGTAGAAACCTGGGACCCAGTATCAGGCTGTTTATGGCTCCGTATACCTGGTCTCAGTGGGAGGGGGGATAGGGGATATGAGTGTCTGGGCTGGGGGGGATGTGGCTGGGCTCTGGGGGGGTGGTAGAGTGTGAGCATGTCTGGGCTGGGGGGGAGATGGGTGCCTGCAGCTGGCCTCTGAAGGGTAGCAGGTGTGAGTGTCTGGGCTAGGGGAGTATGGCTGGGCTCTGGTGGGGAAGGGGTGTGGGTATCTTGCCCCCTTGGTGGGCTCAGGCGGGGAAAGGGGATAGAGAAACAGGAACTGGGTTGTCAAGGGGGTTTCTTTAACTCGACTCCTGTGGGAATTTTTGTGTCTCTGTATTATTACAGACATACTTGCTGATAGGTATTTTGAAATAAGTTACCAAAATAATTGAAACTGCTGTGATTATATAGTGTTATTTTGACAAATAAAATTTGCAGAATTTTGTGGAATTTTAAAATATTGTGCACAGAATTTTTTATTTTTTGGCACAGAATTCCCCCCGGAGTAAAAGGTGGAGGGCCTCTTGTTTTGATGATTCCTAAGAACTGACTGATATAGAAAAATCCTAAAAACATATGACACTATAAATGAAAAAAGAAAATGTAGCACGTGTTTGTTAATTTTGGTACTTTCCAGTATTAAAATAATTGCATTGATGTAGGAGAGAGCTATTCAACAAGCTATTATGCATACACAATAACTACCTTGTCAAAAGTTTTAGTGGCTCCAGAATTTTATCACCAAACTATTTCCTTGCATTTATATTAGGATCCATTCCAGTTTTCTTGTAATGCATTGTGTGTGTGTTGGTAGGAGCATGATAAAATGCTACTGTAACTCTTTTGGGGGTAAGGAAACAAACGTCTCCATGTTTTACATTAAGGTCTGATACAGACTATGTGAATACATCTGCATTCATGAAATATAGATCTCTAGACCCTAGTTAAATATTTTTATTGAGTATTTTGACAATAAAACAATTTAAATCCAGCAAGGAAATACACATCAAATTTATTAGTGTGGGTCAGATGCTGGAGGCCCATCCTAATGTTAATAGTATGCCCATGTTACTAAAACCCAGTAAATATATATTGCTCTCTTACCTCCTTCCTGTTTTTTGAACTTGTCCTATAGAAGAGCAATAATAGCGTCTTGGTATTGCATGTCTAAAGGGATATTGTCTGTTTTATGCTCTGTAATGTAAGGCATGAGGAAATGCAAGGCCTCGTATATTAATGGCAATGTATGTGTAATTTAGCAGACAGTGTATATATTTATATAAACTATTTTTCTAATACAATGTACATGTTTGGTGGAAACTGATATGTACATGTGATAGAAATTCATGGCTCAAGCACATTGTCTTGGCTTGGGGCTCAGGTGGTTGTTACGTCTGTTTTTTAGTGTATAGTTAACATTAGCAGTCAACCTTATAATGATGTGACACGCACTATCCCCAAGTATGGTGGCTGCCTACTCCTAGCAATAGGAAGGTTGATTTAATCTGTAACACAGACTAGTTTATATGACATACATTGGTGTGAAGGAGAAAGACAACTGTGATCCATTTTCCCCTTCTAATCAAAATTATTTTTAAAGTATTTAACAAAAACTTCTTGTTTCATGCCTGAATTTGGTTCAAGTTTCTAAGTAACTTTATTTAGAAACTGAATTCTTTAAAGTTATTAAGGGAATAATTTCAGTGTGTAGTTATAGTACTGTCAACAGAAGATGTGATTAAATAAATTGAATGTTGAAGACTTTCAACTTACAGTTAACACCAGGTAATTAAAAGTAAGCGCTGCTGTGGGAGTGCATTATATATCAGCTGCACTCTTTACCTCATTAGTTGGGTTTTTGCATGTCTATGGAGCTAACTTGCAATTAAAAATGCCTTAAACGTATGCTTAACAAGGTCTTTTAGGTATTTGGAATAAAGTATTACAATTTAATTGAAAGCGGTGTATCATACATAGATTTCTTGGTAACATACAAGACACATCTCCATGCCTAACTTGACATTTTACATGTTTTCTTCTCTTTTTATGTTTGTTGTTGAATGTAATGCCTGAAATTTAGCTTATGTAACGACTGTTGACACTGTCTTCAGGTCTAAGAATCTTCTGATTTGTTTTAATAAGTATATCTTTAAGTTCAGCTCTCTCCATAGATTTATTTCCATATAAGATGAATTTGAAATGTAATGAAGACATTAATGTATGTACTATACATTAGCATTTCAGGATGGGTTTAGTTATTTTTATACTGTAGATTTCTCCATTGAGAAGTCGTCCAGTATTGCAAAACAGAATTGAAGGACCCTATCACATTTAGACAGTTTTCAAGGTGTATATTGTCATATCTCAGTATCTTTCATTCTGAGTACTGTATATTGACATCCTAGCCCCTTTCTACCTTTCTGTGTTCAGCTATGTTAGACCATTAAAGCATGGTGTTGCTCTTAAAGCAGAACTCAATATGAGTAATACCAAAGGCAAAAACTATTTTTTACTGGAAGTGGGATAGATCCCAAAGTAACCCACCCTAGTAGTTGTATATCCATACAGTTTTAGCTGACCATGTTTCTGGGAGATTGAAATGAATGTTAAAGCCTTGCTATAAACAATTGGAAGGAGGAGAGGGAGAAAATGGATAAAGTGTCAGTGCATATCTTTAGATAGGCTGGCAAAAGAGGTGACCAAAGAGAATGTGGAAGGAAGTATTGAACTTGCTAGCTAACATGGTTTGCAGAAAACAGAATTCTATATGTATTGTATTTCTTTCCTTTCAAAAATGGACCACTGTATGTAAACTCTTTAAAATAAATAAATATATATATATAATATATATTTACTAACTTTATTTATTTCTCCATGTAGGAGTGTTGTTGTAGCTCCAAAGAAATCAACAATTTCCCCTTCTACAGCTACCATGAGTGTACCCACAAATGCTGTCAGCGTGGTTTCTTCATTAGATTCAACGCAGGCCCCAGATCTGACAGGAGAATCTCCTGGTGAGTAAGGATGAATGGAAGACAGCTTAATAGAAAAGAAACAGAAAAATATAAAGTGGAATCATCTGTAATGAGATTCCCTATCAAGGGGGAGACACTTTCAAAATTTTAACCATCAAAACATTGCAGAATATTAACAATTATTTATTTTTATTTTATGTTGGAAAACTTATTTGAATCTATATTAGAAAGAAGCTTTTTTTTTGTAGTTGCTTTTTCCCCCTAACTGGGTGTATTAGGTAATATAGAACTTTTTATACCAGAGCAGACCAAGGAAACTCTGAGGCCCTGGATCCTGCAAGCTGTTCTGCATATGTCTGCTGATGCACACATGCGACAGCTTGCAGTGTTAGGTTATCAAGCACATGCTCCCATCTCTAACTATGGCCAGTACCAGATACTTCAGAAAAAGATAAAATACCTGTACATTAAATCTGGCCAATCATGCAGTGGTGTTGCTTGGGTTTGTGACCATGAGAATTCCTTTCTGACCCTCACCAGTGATCAGCTTACACCTTAAAGCACAAGGTTTGACTACTCATATGATTCTTAGCTTGCATGCCATAGCTGGAAATGCTTATAAAGCTAAGCTCCTTTTAAACAAAAGAATCCTGCTGAAGTATTTTTATTGACCACCAGTGATGTTGATTTGCATAAGCTTACTATGTATAGTAATTTCTTTTGTTCTAAGTTTCCTGCCGTTATTTTCATTCTGTTCGTTTTTGTCTCATTATAGGGCAGAGCAAATATAAGAATTTGGTTGCTTTTAACAATACTTCCCATAATTCCAAAAAAGATGAGAATATTTTTAATAAGCAGAAGTAATACAATAGGAAGTAATGTTAATTAGCATAGGGATATGTTGCACTTTTTCTACTAATAGGTAATGTTTTTTCTTGAGGGTACTTTTTATTTTTAAAAGCCTTCCTCCACTTAAGTATGATCTTGAAACTTGAATATTGCACTGTAGAATATTTATGCTAACAGAAAGTAGGTCTGAATATGTTCCCTACAAAGGCAACAAAGTTTTATCCTGATACGTTTGCAGTCATGAAATCTGAGTAATTGCTGTGGTACTCTTCACTGAGGACAGACTTAGTATAGGTTGTTCTTAAACACACAGTCAGTCATGTGGTACTTTGAGTCCCGAGGCTCTCCTTTTCTTTCTGTACAACAGGTCTAATGCTCTGATATAATGCATAAGGCCTGCTCTTTTTGTAGTCCCAAGGCTGTGTGTGGGTTTTTTTTGGTTTTTTTTTGTTTATAATTGGAGATATACCAATCTCCTAGAACTGGAAGGGACCTTGAAAGGTCATCGAGTCCAGCCCCCTGCCTTCACTAGCAGGACCAAGTACTGATTTTGCCCCAGATCCCTAGGTGGCCCCCTCAAGGATTGAACTCACAACCCTGGGTTTAGCAGGCCCATGCTCAAACCACTGAGCTATCCCTCCCCCCACAAACATAAGGACATGCCCAAAGAGAAGAAATGCCTCTTGATAAATTCATTTGGTTATTTACCCACTACTTAATTTGTCATTATTTATGAGCTATTGCCATCTTTTTCTCTTTCATAGAGCTAGAAGGGACCCTGAAAGGTCATCAAGTCCAGCCCCCAACCTTCACTAGCAGGACCAAGTACTGATTTTCCCCTAGATCCATAAGTGGCCCTCTCAAGGATTGAACTCACAACCCTGGGTTTAACAGGCTAATGCTCAAACGACTGAGCTATCCCTCTGTTCTCGCAAGTATCTATGCCCAGCAAAACCACCAAATTTCATGCTAAAGCTTTGAATAGAATTGAAGCTCTATGTCAAGGAAGATTCCATCCGTGTCTGTTAACCTGGCATTTCTTTGTACTAGTTGTTGCTAATGATGTATCAGAAACAGAAGACTTAGAAACAAGTACAGTCCCCTTCCCAAGTGCCCTAGAGGGCACATTTATTGTCATCTTTGTTCTCTCCAGATATCTGCAAAAGTACTTGTGGGAGTCATGCAGATTTAATTGCAACCATGCTACATGAAAGGAAACACTTTTGTGATCCAATACTTTCTTACTGCTTGATACAGAAAGGAAAATTGAGCTCATCACTCAAATTTGCACGAGATAGTAGTCTGCTAGTCTAGGAGGCAGGTCTAGACTAAGAAAATAAACTGTGTTTTAAAAGCATGTCACAGTTCAAGAGGGAGCCTAGAGTTGACCAGGAGCAAGTAGCAAATTTTTGAAGGCTTTACAATCTGTATATAATAAAAGCACATTAGTTAAAATCTGTTAGCCAACATGGTAAATCACGCCCTATTTTCCTCAGTTTGATAGGGCCTAGATTATTGAGAAACTGCTGCAATGATTTAAATCACTTTGACTAGAAGCACATCAATGGAATTTAACTTGCAGGCTCTGTAAATGGTATATACTTTTTTTGTGTGTAGAAATGATTTTGGAATATATTAAATGCTGCTGTACTGTAAAATGTATAAGAAATCCAGACAATGAACAATAATGATGTAACCTTGTACCAGTATAACCTCCAGAACGTCTGGAAGTGTTGGCAAAAACTGAGACTTCTAATCTAAATCGATATGCATAAAAAGAAACAAAGTAGGATTAAAAATCCAGACTTGTTTGGACTGGCAATCTAATTCATTAAAAGGAAAAACTTAAGGGCTACATGAAATCATGCCTAAAACTGATTAAAACATGACTATTGATTGGAAATTATTTTTAATAAAAATAAAGATTAAATGGGAATACTAGTTCCCACTGATAGAAAATATTTAAAGTCTAAGTAATTTGTGTTGATTATGTAAATTGCTTACACTTCAGTTTTAAATATTCTTGTATGAGGGCTTTAAGCTTGTGGTATATGAGGAAAAAAAGTGGCCAAAAATGAGTAATAGTTGTATCTACTATTATTAAAAAAAAAAAAGACTGAAAAAAAATTGATATGACCTCAGAAGACAAACATCAATTTGCTTATCTCTACATAATTTTTTAGGCCTCATTTAGCATAGAAGAGAGTTAGTAGCTGAGAAAAAGGGTTTGGCCTTGCATAAATTTCAGACTGTTTACCTGGCTATTAAGAAAACAGCACATTAAATCCATTTTAAAAAAAACCCAACAACTTTCAAACTAGATGTGTATTTAGTGACTATAAATTGCAGTGTTACCACATTTTACATTAAGGCTATATATAGTATTTTAATTTCTTCATGTCATTTTATTTAAAAATAACCTCTAACATATAATTGCTCTTGCCTGATTAACTAGGCTTTTCTAAGAATACAGATTGAGCAACAGACACAGTCCATCTAGGATAGTCACAATCTTAATATCTTGGATTTAGTCACTTGGTTGCATAGTGGTCATTAATCACTGTTCCTCAGGACTCTTAGTCTCAATTTATTGGTACTGGTGCACACACCTGAGGCTGTCAACAGATTTCTTTGATGTGGTATGGCTGCGGCTAAGAAATTCTTCTGAGATATAGAGATCAAGGACATGATCCTGAAAAAGATGTATGTTACTTCACACTGTGAGGAATTCCTTTTGACTTCAGAGGGACCACCAGCAGCGTGTAAAGTTCATCAGGTGCTTACATCTTCGCAGGACTAGGCCTTGCTGTACAGTTTAAAATCGTGGGAAGTAATTTTGAACTCGTGACTGCTACAAGGGATTTGAGTCTGGCACCCATTCCTTATAAAGCGGGTGGGCAAACTTTGGCCTGAGGGGCACATCTGGGTATAGAAATTGTATGACGGGCCATGAATGCTCATGAAATTGGGTTCAGGGTGTGGAGGGGATGAGGGCTTTGGCTGGGGGTGTGTGCGCTCCAGGGTGGAGCCAGAAATGAGAGTTCACGCTGCAGGAGGGGGCTCTGGGCTGGGGCAGTGGTAGTGGGGTGTGTGAGGGCTCCAGCTAGGGGTGCAGGCTCTGGAGTGGGACTGGGGATAAGGGGTTTGGAGTGCAGGAGGGTACTCTGGGCTGGGACCGAGGGGTTCAGAGGGTGGGAGGGGGAGCAGGGCTGGGGTAGGGGGTTGGGGCACCGGGGGGTGGAGGGTGAGGGTTCTGACTAGGGGTGCAGGCTCTGGGGGTGGGGCTGGAGATGAGAGGTTTGGGGTGCAGGAGGATGCTCTATGCTGAGACCAAGGGGATCAGGGCTGGGGCATGTAGGGGTGGCTCAGGTGTGCAGGCTCTGGATGACCCTTTCCTCAAGCAGCTCCCGGAAGCAGCAGCATGTTCCCCTTCCAGCTCCTATGCATAGGGGCAGCCAGGCAGTTCTGCTGCGTGCTGCCCCGTGTGTAGGTGCCACCCCTTCAGCTCCCATTGGCTATGGTTCCTGGCCAATGGGAGTGGTGGGGGTGGTGCTTGGGGGCAGGGACAGCATGTGGAGCTGAGCCCCCTGCCTACCCCTATGCGTAGGAGCTGGAGTGGGGACATGCTGCTGCTTCCAGGAGGTGAGCGGACCGGTCCCTGACCCTGCTCCCTGGCTGGAGCAACAGAGCGGGGCAAGCCCCAAACCCTGCTCCCTAGCAGGAGCTCAAGGGCCGGATTCAAACGGCTGGTGGGCTGGATGCGGCTCGTGGGCCATAGTTTGCTCACCCTTGTTATAAAGTAATAGGGTAAGAAACCAGAAGGACTTATTGAAAACACTTCTGGAAGGAGGAAATGCCTGGAGCAGTACTGGTGAGTGGTGGGGAAGTGGTAAAAAATTATAAGATAATTGATCTAGGTGGAGTTGAAGAATATGATCTAGGAAGCTGGTCATTAGTTGGTACAGCTCAGTGGTCCCCAACCTTTTTGTCTGGCGGGCACCAGATGAAGGACCGTGGCGGCGGTCGAGCATCCGCCGAAATGCTGCCGCATCCGCCTCTCGATGACGCCGCTTGTTGGCGGCAAGCATCATCATCAAGAGGCATCGCCGCTGAATTTTGGCGGCATTTCGGCAGATGCTAGACCACTGGCCAGGACGCGGATGCATTTAGATGCCCCCGTGGGCACCATGCCCCCGCGGGCACCGCGTTGGGGACCGCTGGTACAGCTAGTTGTTTTGTCATGGTAGGTGAGACTAGTCAAAGGCAGCAAAGCTATTTTTGTGTATTCTGATGGGATGTTTGTGTGTTGTGTTTGGGGGGCACTTAGTCTTCCTTGTAAATGTTTTTAGTTATTATGTGTTGATGTAAATTTCACTGACACTTTTTTTTGGGGGGGGGGGGAGGGGGCGGCACTAAAACTTGCATTTCCTGCCCTGTTTTCTGTGGATAATCCTGTCTTTATGGTACTGCACCTACAGTACTTGTTATCAGTTTTTCACGGTAGGGTATGCAGTGTTGAGACTTTTAGCTTCTCTTTAGTGCTATCCATTTCCATATTCTATTTTCAAGCATTATTTTTAAAAAGCGAGGATGCTGTATAGGTTAAAGGAATTTACATTGGCAAATGCTATTTATCTGAAGTGACAGTCACACATTTGCCCCTGCTGTCATTCACTCATACATGCAATTCTCCTCAAACTTTTCCACCCACAGCCCTGCCAGAGGCATTCAGCACTACAGCTTCCAACCCTGAGTAGTAACATTTTTCACCCCAGGAAGCAACCACAGTGTGAAGGGGACAGGACCAGAGAAGGCACTGAGGTGTGGAGACTGGTGAAGAGACTAGGAGGGAAAGGGAGGAAAGATTGCAGTGACAAATGAGATGGTCTTGTGGCTAATGCACAAACCGGTAGTCTGGGCTTCAGGATTCCATTTTCAGGTGTGAGAAAGTAATCACATTTTGCCTCGGTTTACCTATCTTTAAAACGGGAATAATGCTGACCTACTTCACTTGTAAGTGAAAGTACCTTAAGGTCTTAAGATGAAAGTATTGACTAAGGGCTTGTCTACACTTATGGTACTGCAATGGTGCAGCTGCGCCACTGTAGCGCTTTGTGAAGAGGTTATTTATGCCAACAGGAGAGCTGGATTTTCCACACCCCTGAGCGACATAGTTACACTGCCGTAAGCTCGTAGTATAGACCAGGTCTAAGTATTGGAAACAAATAGAACCAGAAACAGTTTTGCTCACTTTACATTGACAGTGTAAAAGTCACTCAAGGAGCTACTTGGAGTGTGGCAGCTAAACTGAGGAGACATAATTGCAACAGTAGCTGAAGATTAATAACAGAGTTAATATTGTCAGTCTGTTTTACTTCATCTGTCGCTGACAGTTACTGTCATAGAAACATCCCCAATAGAAAGTGTTTAAACATATTAATTGGGTCAAAAAACATTTTTACAAGCAGTTCACATAAGAGTGCACCATTTTCATGAAATTTGTTTTGGCTTAGGATACAGAAGATACGTTTATGTAACAGATCCTTCTAGCTTGTAAAACCTTTCATTATACAGTAGTTTCTTTGTATTCATAGGAAGTTTATTTTTTGAACTAGCTTGTTAGTTTACTAGATAATCATTTAAAATGTTTCGTCTGTTGGGCAAAATTAAGCAGATCTATTCATTTAATTTGCTTCTTCCTATTTTCTACCCCTGTCCGGTATCTCACTAAATACTGTACAGCATGCTGCATGTATGTATTGCTTTTTGTGTATATACAACACAAGGATATAAGGAGTCTGGTGGAGAAGGAGTTTCTTCAATAACATTATTGCTGGAGACATTATTTGTTTAGACCCTTGGGGACCCTGAATAAACAATAAGCTTTCACCAGAAGGGTGTTAGACAGATGATCTATTTGCATTTTCTTTTATGTTCTTGCAAATGTCTGTAAAACTGTCAGTTTGAAGGAGCCAGTTTATCAGTGAAAGGATAAGGAAGAGATAAGGCAGTTTGGTTCCACATGTTTGAAGTAGCTACTGCACTTACCCACATGTGTGCTGTAGATGAAATCATACTTCTGAAATGCTTGATTTTTGGCTAATTGCACAAAAAGCCATTTTAAAAAAACTGAAAGCTCAATTTGCTTATAAAATTAATAAATTTATCCAAAAAACTTACATGACACAATCATTTGGTGGAAAAACCACTATGCCATTCATTTACATCTCACATAAATGGAAATCTGCTCTGACAAATCTAAGCTAGTTCTTATAATGAAACATGTCTGAATTTGGAGTGTGATCTCTTAAAGATGGAGACGCTTAGGCCAGACATACCATTACATTGTTAAGATAGATTTTCAGTTTTTACAGTGGCCTACCCTATGCTATTTCTCAAGCATAAATTGCTTAGTGCTGTTTCCCCATTTTAGGCTGCATTTTAACTTCAATACTGATTTTAGTAATTTAAGAATATATGCAGTATATAGTACAGTTTCGCTATTCCATTTAGTCTCTCTATAGTGCACAATTAGTTTTAGTTACTATAGGGTAAAACAGCAGTTGTGTCATGAGTAATGGCCTTTCTGCATCCATTATCATTTATACTAATGCTAGTGCATGGCAGTATAAAATAGTGAAAGTTAACCAGAACCAAGGGTAACCTTGTGGTATTTTATTACACCATTTCACTAACCTGAAAGATGATTCTTTGGGTTCTTCTATGTTTTCTTCAGAGATTTTTTCATTGGAATGTCTCCTATCTCTTATGTTTTTTAACATGCATCCCACCTTAGTATTAAATTATATAAGCTCTTAACTGGGTGCTGCTGTGATATTTGAAACCGTCACATCTTTGATAGTAAGGTTTTAATGTTACCATCTAAGTCCTAATAGCACCTTGTATTTGTGGCAACCTTCTAACAATGACCTCATCATAGATTTAAATATATTCTGAGGGCTTGTCTGAAGGGAATACTAATACAAAATGCATTTTGTATGTCGAGAATACTTTCTGTGTGCGTGAATCTTACATTTTGAGTTCTTGTGTTCAGCCTAGCATCATAGAGTGGCAAGATTTGGGCATGCTATAGAGAAGGTGTATTCAATCTTGGAGGTGTGAGTAGGAAGGGAGCACTTACAAACTGGTTGAGAGTTTGCTGCATAAGTACTTGGATGGCTATTGCTGGGCTCCAAGGGGAAATGCAAAGACGGGCTGCTTTTCCTGGAAAGGCAAAAAGTTGAGGTATTTTATTATAAAGGATATAATGAAAACTGATTAGACGGTCTTTTTTAATCCTGCCACATATTCCAAGAACAGAGGTCATTCAATGAAAGAAAAACCAGTAAATATATAGTCCTTTACAGAGCATTTGAGTCAATCTGTGGAATTCAGTGTCACAAGAAGTTCATCACTGTCTGTGTGTTGTTTCTCTATACAGAAGGTTGTATCTAACAGTTTAATCTCTTAATTCTTACCACAGCATCTGACTGATTTTTTTGTACTTAATGTCACTTTTAATTTATTTTTGAATATGTAAAAGTAATAGTGTTCAAAGAAACTGGATTTAAAAAAAGATACTTATATATGGTTATGAACTATAACTTATTCACAAAATAATTTAAGAAGTGTTTATGTTGAAAACATGTTTCAGTAAAATCCAGCTAACATCCAAAAGCATTATACTTTTTAAAACTATTCTTAACAGCCCCTCCAGCCCCCAGATTATAGTGGCTGGAAATGAGCAGTTAAGGGATCCAGCATTTTCTTGCTGTCATATAAACCTTCATCACTCACTTCCACATCGCCCAATTTATGCTGCCCACCCAACTTTCACTCTGTCCTTAAAAATTTCCAAAATTATGCACAAAGGTGCAAATAATAAATTATACCGTAAATTACAGTTAAAGCTTACATTAATTTCAGCCATAAAATTTTGCTCAAAAAAAAAAAAAGAAGCCCATATTTGAAAATTAGGCCCTAAATTGGAACTTTTTTTTAAAATCACTATCTGGTGTTGGTCCTGGCCATGTTTAAGAACAATTCCTTCGGACTTGTACTGTCAGTATCTGTGCTCACAGAGCCTGCTCTTTAGGATTTCCATTTTGCATCTGAAGGCAGCATCAACATTGCTATGTTGAACCTGATAATATTGAACTGTTGGGTATGTCTGCACTGCAGTTAAACACCTGTGGCTGGCTCATGTCAGCTGACTTGGGCTCATGGAGCTTGGGCTACAGGACTGTTTAATTTGGTGTAGAAGGACAGGCCTGCTCTGGAGCCTGGCCTCTGGGACCCTCCGATGGTTTACACCACAGTTAAACAGCCCCATGAGCCTGAGTCAGCTGACATGGGCCAGCTGCAGGTGTTTAATTGCTGTGTAGATATAGCCTTTGTGCTGAAATCTGATTTCGTCCCTTACAGTTTTTTTCAGTGTTGCTTTCAGAATGATCACTGTTGGCTCTCTGATTACCTTCCCTATCTTCCCTTTAGTGAACTGGACCTATTACTTAGTTTTGTGTTTTGTATTTTAAGAGGGCGGGGTTTTATGTTTTTGAGTATAGGTAGGGCTGGTAGCCCTGTCTATTATTAATGCTTCCTTTTATAAGACCCACATTCAGCTGCAATTGTCCAGTTTGGGCTGAAATTTTCCATGCTGGGCATGTGCATCAGGCAAATTTGTTGAGAAGCTACCAAAAGCAGGATGCTAGACTAAATATGGTAAATTATATCTGTTGTTATATCTCCCATGTTCTTTAACTATAAGGAAGGTGGCTTTAGTATTATATATTGAGCTGACAGAGAACTTTAAGGGGGAAAATTAGTGGGATTCTCAGTTCAAGGTGCTCAGAGAGGGTGGGAGAGCTCTTTAGCAATGAAAACAAAAAGTATGATATACTTAAAACTCTCCTATTTGACTTTACATGAAGATTTATGTATATATGAAAATTAGGTAAGATACCAGGACTTAATGAAGCGGGCACTCTAAATAATACTTACCATTTTACTTTTTTCAAATTTTCACAAGCATTCATAGATTATAAGAGAAATGGTCATCTGGTTTTATCTCCTGTGTAACCTGGCCATAGGAACCCTCCAAATTAATTCATGTTTGAACTATTAAAGAATGATTGTTGAAACACACCTATGAAGTAGGAACGTACGTTGGTGGTATTCCTTTTTTACAGACAAGAAAACAAAGATGCAAAGAGGTAAAGTGATTTGCCCAAGAAGGGCCAGTTTTAGGGGAAGGCAAGCAGGACAGATGTCAGGGGTGTTTGTGCTGCTGCCCCCTCCGCCTCCGTAAAATGCCTAGGGCCAGCCCTGGCCCCAAGGTCACACATGTTTGCAAGTAATTGGTATGCTAGGGTCGAAACTTGAGTGTTTGACTTCTTTTCCTGTGGTCTATCCTTCTTGCCCATGCTTCCCATCTGACGAGTTCTCGCTAACGTTCTTTTGTAGGCAGTGGATCATCTAATTCAAAATTGCCACCTGTGCCTTCAGTTTCCTCTGTGCCAGAGGATTCTGCTTCAAATATGAGGTAACTACTTTAATTGAATGTTTAGATAACGTTGCTGCTTCTTACTTTTTTGATGATGTAATTTCTTGGCATGTTCCTATAAACTATTTTACTAAGACGTGGTTAATAATTTAAGGCCTGATTCAGTGAACTTGGGAACAGCTGAACTTGGTAATCTTTCCATTGATTTCAATGGGTGCTGTATCATGTCCTTAAACAGACTATATTAAAATGTAATTTTGTGAAAAGGCATTGGTTGGGAGCTGATTCCTGTTAATAAATTTTGTATAATGCAAATGATACCATGTCAAAAATAATTTCTCTTCCTATGGAAATTTAACTTCTTTCCTTGTTCTCTCATTAATCTTACACATCGTCTAATCAGCATTACAGAGAGGCTTGAACATGCTTTGGAAAAGGCTGCCCCTCTTCTGAGAGAGATTTTTGTGGATTTTGCTCCCTTTCTTTCTCGCACTCTTTTGGGTAGCCATGGGCAGGAGCTGCTGATAGAAGGTACAAGTAAGTTTCCATTTTTAATTTTTTTTGCTGAACATGAAAGCACTAAAGAAAACTCAACACAAACTAATTTAAACTGTTAAATTAACCTAGTTTTACAAACTAAACCTCTTCACAATTCAAAACTGAATTTGAAACTGTAGCTACATGCAGTTTTTGTCTATTTATATGTTAGGTCTTATTTTATTTGTATTTCAGATCAGTGCAAATATTGAAGCAATATGCAGACTGCTATAGGGCCTGTCTGCTCTGAAATGCTCCCCCTGCTGAGTTAGTGTGGTGGAGCATGTACTCCCTGCCTCAGTTTTCCTTCTCAGGAAGCCAGTATCTCCACTTCAGGCATTCTTGATGCCTCTCAATAATACCCTCTTTGATGCTGGTTTATTATAAAACCTCATACAAAAGGGGCCATAACAAAAAAGTCCCAAATACTCAAGTATCAGAGGGGTAGCCGTGTTAGTCTGGATCTGTAAAAGCAACAAAGAATCCTGTGGCACCTTATAGACTAACAGACAGTCTGTTAGTCTATAAGGTGCCACAGGATTCTTTGTTCCAAATACTCAAGTTATCTCTGGCTTTCAGAGTTCCCCTGAAGTCTATTCTTTGAACTTGATTCCCATTCCCCCCAGGGTTATCTCTGAATCTGTGTCTTCTCCTTTTGGCAGGAGCCAGTTCTTCTACTGGAGCTGGGTTGCAACTCAGCCCGCTGTAGGGCCTTAGCTAACTTCTTGCTCAGTTGGCCCCACTTAGTCCTCAGAGGGTTTGGCAGGCTTCTCCTTCCATTGTCTATCCTGCCGTGAGGGGTGATGTAGCATTTATGCTGGTCCGCTTCTCCCAGCTCATCCCCAGTTGGTTCGGTGTGAGGGAAGCCTTGCCTTATCTTCTTTGCACAGGTGCTATCACATTCCCACTTACTCTTCCTGCCCTCCATATTCCCCTGGAAATCACAAAAAGTTTTTCCCCTCCAGCCCATCATGTTCTCCTGCACTGCATGCTCACCTGCTTTTCACAGTGCCCCTCTCATCAAGGATCTACAACCTATCCTGAAGGACGATCCATCACTCTCTCAGATCTTGGGAGACAGGCCAGTCCTTGCTTACAGACAGCCCCCAAACCAGAAGCAAATATTCACCAGCAACCACACAACAAAAACATTAACCCAGGAACCTATCCTTGCCCATTGCCAACAAAGCCCATTGCCAACTCTGTCCACATATCTATTCAGGGGACACCATCATAGGACCTAATTACATCAGCCACACTATTAGAGGCTTGTTCACCTGCACATCTACCAGTGTGATATGCCATCATGTGCTAGCAATGCCCCTCTGCCATGTACATTGGCCAAACCGGACAGTCTCTATGTAAAACAATAAATGGACACAAATCAGACATCAAGAATTATGTCTCTCGTTATAGTGTGTATGGGTAACACCCATTGTTTCATGTTCTCTGTGTGTGTGTGTGTATATGTGTGTGTGTGTGTGTGTGTATATGTATATATATATATGTGTATATGTGTATATATATATATATATATATATATATGTGTGTGTGTGTATACGTGTGTGTGTGTATATACATATATATATTCCTATTTTATTTTCCACTGCATGCATCCGATGAAGTGGGTTTTAGGCCATGAAAACTTATGCTCAAATACATTTGTTAGTCTCTAAGGTGCCACAAGTACTCCTGTTCTTTTTGCAGATACAGACTAACATGGCTGCTATTCTGAAACCTGACAAAATAGGGTTTGCTGTCTTCAGGGTTATCTTGACTTCACAACTGTTAGGAATAATGGGAAGGGTAGCAATTGTGATGAATCTGCTGTGGCTCTCTTCTTTCTGGAGAGAGAGGGTCTATGGCTGTTGGAAGTTAGATAAGAAGGAATGGGTCTCAGAGAGCAGCTTGAGGTCTCAGTTGTATTGGGAACACTAGATACCTGTAGTCATTTTGAAAAAAGGCACTTTTTGAGCTTCTTCAAAGATTTTGAGCTTGGTTCTGGTGATAAACGTTTAGTTCTGAAGTATAACACCAAAAAAAAAATCCTTAATCTCAAATATCTTAAGAGCTACCTGTTGTACCAGATCTAGATAATTTGCCCCTACCAGTTTTTGTTGTATATGTGTATATAGATAGACAGATCTGACTACCACAAATTAATTTCAAACATTTCCTATTGAGCCTTATTACACAAAACAGAGCTACAGGTTGAACCTCTCTAATCTAGCACTCTCTAGTCTGGCAACATCTGTGGTCCGGCATGATTTTATTTTATGTTTTTTATGCTTTATCTACTTATTTTCTTGTGTCAATACAGTAAAATTGTGTAACAACACTAACACTTTGTTATGAAGAGAGCCGGTAAGCCTTGGCTAGGCAGCGTTGCAAGTGTTGTTTCATTTATTCTCCTCGGCAAGATAAAAATAAAGTGACCTGCTCACTATATATTGACCTCCTGTGGTTCGGCAAATTCTCTGGTTTGGCACCGGTCAGGTCCCGAGGGTGCCAGACTAGAGAGGTGCAACCTTTACTAAATAGTCTTTGTCCTTCACATTTTCCAACATTGAAATTTCATACTGAAAAACCATCTACAAGTGAAGAAATGCTTACCCTATTTTAAGCCCAGTTCGGAATGCACCCTTAACTATGGGGTTGCAACCAATGCCTCCATAATACCCAAAAGTATAAGAGAACATTCTCTACAATAGATGAAAATAAAAGTTGAGAGAGATGTTGAGAGCCCTGTTGAATTTACAGTTACATATTGTATAAACATAACTTTGCATACCTATTTCTGCTCTTAGATGCGTTACGATGGAAAATTGCTTGAACATTCACAATGAATGTATCTTCTCTGGAACTGTGCAGAACCAGATTCTGCTTTTGGATATATATGTGTCTCTCACTTTAGCACTTGACTCTCAAACAAAATTTGTATCATCGCAGTCAGAAGAATAAGCAAGCAAAAATTATTCTTAAAACTTTTATTCAGACTGGCAATGGGCTTTTTGTGTACGCAAGTGGATAAAAGATTTTCTCCTTTGAAAGTAGTCTGAAGGATTTCAGGTCCATGGGTTTTTCTTCTTATGTAGTTCAGATATTTAATCACCAGGGGATAACAAGAAAACCAATCCTAGCATGTGCATTGTTTACACAAAAATAAATATAGAAAAACACAACTTTTATGCCTTAAAAACAGTTTTGATATCCTATAGACAAGCCAAAATGAAATGTGAATTGTAAATAATAATCAAATTAGTTTATAAACAATATATATATATAAAATAGGTAACTGCTTGCACTTCTGCTAAGGTTTAGTGTGGGGTCACGGGTCAAAGTACTAATAAGAGTGTTTGGGATGTCTGCTGCCATGAAACAAAATGGAAACTTGATTGATAGCTAGGGGGTTGAAGGGAGAGAGCGCAATGTAGAAAGCAAAGGTCATAGAGCCATTTCCCCTCTCTGCATAGATAATGACCAATCCTCCCCAAAATAGCAAAGCGTAGATATTATGGATCAATATAGCATGTGCTGTGCACACTTAATCTAGTATTTTGAAACACAAATATTTATACAATTGCAGTTAAATAAATCTGAGGTAGCTTTTTATAGCATAAGTTAATTTTTCAAAACAGTAATTGAATTATGATCTCCCATTTAAGCATACGAATTATAATATAGCTTGGAGCTAATATACATTTAAATGTAAGTGTAAAAATTCAGCTTTAATTGATTACTAAGATGCTGTTTAAGACATAGTTACTTTTATATATTAAAACAAATGTACTAGATTTTAATAAGTTTAATACCCAATACCACATAAATACAAACCTAAGTATAATTAAATCTCTTTTTCCTTTTGTAGGTCTAGTCTGCATGAAATCTAGTAGTTCAGTGGTGGAGTTGGTCATGTTACTTTGTTCTCAGGTGAGTTTTAATTGATAGTAGTATTAATACTGAAGAAAAGTTGTGTGGCTGAAATTGCTACCTTTGATAAATAGCTGAAGTTATGGTAAACATGCTTACAATTAGAATATATTTTTAACTGTAGTCTAGAAGGAGTACATTTTAGACACTTAGATTGCAAATGGAGTATGACATTATACTAATTGTGCAATCTCAGGTGAGTGAAGACACAGGTTTTTGTGTCCCATTAAAAATGTCTAGCATTTACATAACCTCAGTCTTGAAGTCTGATTCCTTGCTCTGTTTTCAGAAGATAAAATAAAATATTAAGGTTAGGGAAACATTGATTTCTGCACCTTGTATAGTGGCACTTGAAATCCTCTGGGATGAGTGAGCGTTTTTCTTCTGTGTAGAGTTTATGAAATGAGTGATGCATACTTTTGAAATCCTTGTTGTTGTTAATTGTTTTTGGCATGTACTTTGAATCAGAGGGGAAAAAAAAGTGAAAGCGTCTGTGATGGTTAACACATCAAGATGTTATATATTCTTGAAGACAAAATCACCTTAGATGCTCTAAAAATCTTCTTATTGCCCTTGCTCTTTGGTTAGTTGTGATAAGAATCTGGATAACCTTCTTACAATTGTAGTTAAAGAATTATATGCACTTCATCAGATGGATGTACTTTTGGTGTCCTCTTGCTTTCTCTGTTGTAATTAAATAGAAGAATGTTTTAATGAACTTTTTCTTTTTTGGTGCTTTAAAAATGATACCTGGTAGTAAATTCCCCTACTTAAAACTTTAAAATAGCCTTTTTTAATGGGAAGGGTATTGGTCTAGAGGTCAAGGGTTCTGACCCATTTAAAAACCTTTGACCTTCATTTACAACCCTTATGGTTTACTTGCCTGACGAATAAGGATAATGCAAAATTAATGTTTCTTCACATCGATTTATTCGTTTTAGTGCCTATATTGCCAAATTTATTTAGACTGTGCTGATGGACATTTCATGAATACAAATGAAAGAATCATAGAAGGTGTGAAAAATCAATAGTCTTCATTGTCAATAAAGTGCAATAAGAACAATTACTTCTGGAGATTACACCTAATGGATTTTACAATGAACTACTGAAGAGTAGTTATATTTCTAGTGGGCTTATTATTCACGGATGTAATCAGAATTTTGTTTACATAATTTCCCAATCTTCTGCAGAAAATATCAAGGGAGTATATTTGTTTTTTGGAAGTTTTACTTAATATCTTTCATGGAACTTTGGGAACTTGGAAATAATTGCTTATCATAAATGTTGCTGTTATTTTCTGAAAGTGTACCTAGCCACTTTACATTCTTAGAATACAAATTTACCATTGATTATTTAAAAACTGAAATAGATGTTACTTGGAAACCTACATAAAACTTGTTATACTCTTCTATTTTTCTTTTAGAAAACTAGTGATTTGAGATGCTAAAAACATTTCTTTTTAAGATGGTCTGATTAGCCTGTTATGTTGTAATTGCTGTTTTTTTTTTTGGTAAGGTAATCTATTTTTTAAATCTCTTTATTTTTTATTTTTTGAAAATTGCAAAGAACAATAGTGTCTTTTGTACAGTATGTCACATACTTGGTTGTTGGAAGCGGAAAGTATAAGAAATAAATGACCCACTCTAATGCACCTATTTGTCATACATGTCACAGTGCTATTTAATGCTAATCTAATCAAATGGAGGATATGGTGATTGCTTAGTAACATTAGTAGCGAAGGATGAGCTTGTTTTGAGTAAGAGTTGAAATAAACCAATAAAGTCACACTTAACTCTTAAAAGTTACATAGCAGTTGTAATATTTGGCAGAATATGAAAAATGATGCGAGAAATGAAGCCAAAATTAGCTCCAGATGTGTACAGATTGTTCTGGGGGTGATAATTACATTTTTCACTTTGAATTTTCCTAATTCAAAGAGGTCAGCATGGCAATCACAAAAGTGATTTATTTTGTTAAAAAGTGAACTGTCTTTTGCTGCATGAAAGCATGAGAGATATGAAATTGAATTTCAACTAGACATTTTACAGATACCGGGAGGAGATGGGGTTGAGTTTGATTGATATAGATTTATATATATTTTGGCCCAAGATGGGGTGGGAAGTGAAGTGGTATCCTCTTGCTAAAATTATAATTAATTTTTAAGAGGAGATGGAGAGGATGGAGTGCCAAAGATCGAAAGATCAGGTCAAAAACTAGTTTTTAATCACATAAATAATTCAGCAGTTACAAATTAAGCATGTACAATTTTGATTTAAAACTTCAAAAATTTGTCAGACATTTTATGAAAGTAGAGGGCTGTTCTGATTAATATCTTCAGTATTTTGTACCTAATTTCTTTTCCAATATTTGCCCTATTAAAGTATTACGCCAATACCAATTATATACCAATACCTTAAACAAATAAACAAAACTTCAGTGTACAAGACTGGGACATTTCTTCTTTTCCAAGAAGCAAACAATACAGTAATAACATCATATATCGTTGCAGCAAAAAAGGTTTGAGATTTTATTATTATTTATCCAGGAAAATGGAGAAAATCAATCATTTCCTAGGTAAAGTAATTTTTAAGAGCAACTATAACTGTCTGAAAAGAAATCTTTCTATGTAGTTATTTCTGCTATTTTTTGTTCAAGTTTTTCAAGTCAGCTATTTAGACATCCCCCTTGCTTCTACGTGTAAAAACGTTGTTGTTGTTTTGTTATCATCCTTATTTAAATGTACTCATCTTCCTTGATTTATGAAATATTAAATAATTCAATGTAGTACAGTACCCAAACTTCTTATTTAAAACCCAGATTGATTTACCAGAGTAAGGCTTATTCTCCATACAATCATCAAAAAGTAGTTTTTTGACTGACATACTAAATTTGAGACTTTGTGTGAGTGTACTTACATTTATATACATCTATCAAGAGAAAAAGGAATCCTTCATTTAATATTACTGCAAAGTGTTTCTGCTTATTTGACATTAATATCATTTTTGAAAGAATCGACGTTGCATTCAAGGCCACTTTATAAAAGCGTTGCGTTGCTCATCCTAATTCAGTCTGACATACATTCCAATAACACTACCTCCCTTCTAGGGTTTAAAGCCAAATTTATGGCTAAGCATTGTGAAGTGCATCATTTAAAAATGGTTTCAACCCAAAACATCTAATAAATAAATAATGTGTATGGCTACTCAGTAGTAGACTTTCCAGACTAGAAATCATTCCATCGGATACTCAACAGTCCACTATCGGAGAGGGCTGTCAGATAAATCTTATAGTAGCTGCATTCATGTCCTGTAAATCACATGTTATTGTCTGAGCCTTCTGCCAGGTCATCTATTCTTTCCCCATTTATCAGAAATGCATAGAGTACGCTGAAACTAGAAGCACCATGTAGTCTGGCCCGCCATCCTGTCTGAGTAATTAAACCAGCAAAAAGAGTGAAGTCCTAAGATAGTCTGATATTCCTTTTAAATGGATGATATCAGAATGTATTAGGTGCCTGTGTATGCTATTTTGGGACAAAGTTTCTTCATGTTAAAGGTCTGACATAATCATCATTGGATAAACATTTCCTCCTAAAATTGCTCTGAATGTATCACTAAACCCTTGAAGGGGTCCACATGAATGTGTGTATGTATATATACACAAGTAAATATGCCACTGTGTGCCACAACTCTTTTGTCAGATCCAGTAATTGAGTTGCTTCCTTGAAATAACTACACTGATCTGGAAAAACTCCAGTCTTTAATAAAGCTATCTAAAATATTTGTCCTTTTGTCTCTATGTTTATAAGCTTTCTTCTTAGCTTACTGTAGCAATGGGGTGAGAAGTGTACAGTAATCTGGTGTAAAGCAGAGAATTAGGTAGAATATGTTCTATTAATTTTCTGATGCCTGTAAAATGGTAGATTGTTAATATTTGCAATATTTAAAAAATCTAAAAGTATTCTTTTTGCAGCAAATCAACCAAATTGTCACAGGATATAAACAAGAAAAGTAATTAGCCTTTGTTTGACAGGTTCATCGTTGACTTAAAAGCTTTGTTGTAGTGGATCTAATTTCCCTTGACTTGACTATAGAATTAGTCTATTCTGACAAACTCAAATACTGTGTGCAGGTATTGCATCACTTACCAGAACTGGCCAAGAAAACTACACGAAGCTCCTTCAAATGACTGCAACTCCCATTTAGGAAGAAGACAAAAGTTATAGTATGGTTCATTGTTAATGATTAAATTCTCTAGGTGCTTACTTGTTCCTCTTCCCTCTTGTAACTCTAATAGTAAAGGACACATTCTTGAGGTATTTTTAAAATAAGACCAATATTTTAAAACATTAACTCTCTCTTGGTATTTTCTTTTTCAGAAAATTAACATAGTTTTCCTTTGCCTCAATATAACCACATATCTATAGCCATTAGATTTTTAGTAAAACATGGATAAAATGCATGTTTCATATGGTAGGTGGGACAGGGGAATTAACATATCCCATGATTCTTCCAGTTGTCTTGTGTGTAAGCAAGAGCTTTGCCCATGTGGACCAGCTTTCAGAATAGGGGCCATAGCTGAGAAGGAAAATGCACTAAATGTCACACACTTTTGACTTATGATACATTTTTAATTTGGTGGTAGTGAGTGAGTGCAGATAGAGCGCACATGTTAATGTACATTGTACATGGAGCAAACCAAAAATAAAACAGAAACCTTAGAAGCATTTAAAGCAGCAACTATTTATATTCAAAAAGTGAACCTTACTAACTGTGGAGGTTAGAATCCAGGTGTCCATCTACTACCATGATCATGTATCAGAGGGGTAGTCAGGTTAGTCTGGATCTATAAAAAGCAACAGAGTCTCCAGTGGCACCTTTAAGACGAACAGATGTATTGGAGCATACGCTTTTGTGGGTGAATACCCACTTCGTCAGATGCACAAAGTGAGTATTCACCCACGAAGGCTTATGCTCCAATACATCTGTTCATCTTAAAGGTGCCACAGGACTCTCTGTTGCTTTTTCCATGATCATGTTATCTTACCATATAATTAAATTCCCATAATCAGGTAAGGTTGCTTAAGGGGGAAACCTTCCAAAGCAAGGGAATGTCTTTCTTTAACTTAACCTATACACCATTTAATCACCACTTTCAGTGACAGACTCCATTGCCCTATAAATAAGTCACGCACATCTCCAAAATGTACAATAACACCATATTCCTTAATATCTATAATCCAAATATTCCTTAATATCTCTAATTATGCACCAGTGAGCAGTATGGTGTGGTGTTTTCCCATGGGGAGTTATGTGGTCAGAGTTAGTTTTGTATTATTATTTGACATACACTCCTTCCCCTACAAACTGGAAATTACGTGATCCTAAAGTCTTGTTGCATTTTCATCATCTTCTGGATATCCCTGTGTCCCAGGCCTTTTCTTTCAGAGGCAAATTTTGCAACAGGGATCCGCTTTGCACTTTGATTTCTACAGTGTCCTTTACACTGGAGAAATCCTCAAATTACTTTGAAACATCAGCTGGTGCAGAATGTGGCTACTTGCTGGTTGGTTGAATGGTGTTTCTTGCAGACAATACACATGCTCAGTGATCTGCACTCATTTCTAATTTACTGTCAAGTGAAATGGAATGTGATGACTAACTATAAAGTTTTAGTTAAATTGGGTCTAGGTTATCTCAAAAGCCATTTTTTCATGTTCCCTTAGCAGTTGAGATCACCAGAAGTGCCCAGCCTAGCAGCTCTCTGGGTTAGATATTAAAGGATTAGATGCACAACAATGTCAGTGTAGGTCTTGTGGGGTGGTTTTGGATGTTGCTCCAATTTGTTTGTTTAATTGATGTTAGATGGGCACATTTTAATCAACATATTTTCCATGTAATTCCTTTGTGTCTGAATATTCAAAAAATTCTAAATGAGTTTGAAAATGAGCATTACGGTGCAAAACTCTTGATGTTGAGGACAGATTTTGTAAGATCTTTGCTGTGAAATAGGCAAAAAGTTATTTCAATGCATATCCTAATTATCCTTTAAAACTATTTCTTTTGAAACTATATTAGTAGCTTGTTTTTGTTGAAGCTTGCAGTCTGAAAAGTGTAATCTTGGCAATAATTAACATTTCAAATGTCAAAGCTCCTTATATAGTAACTCTTCACTTAATGTTATAGTTATGTTCCTGAAAAATGCAACTTTAAGTGAAACGATGTTAAACGAATCCAATTTTCCCATAACATTTAATGTAAATGTGGGGGGTTAGGTTCCAAGGAAATTTTTTTGGGACAGACAAAAGGCATTATATACTGTACAGTACTGTACTGTACTGTGGTTGGGAAGAGCACCTGGCTTACCCCACACAGACATAGCCTGCTGCAGGCAAGGACGCTAGGCAGCACCTTCGCAGCGGCAGCTTTCCCGTAGAAGAACAGGCGCTGACCTTGCTGAGAATGCTCCAGGCCCACATCTTCCTGCCCCTCTCCTCTCCAGGCCCACCTCTTCCCACCCCCATTCCACCTCTTCCCACCCCCATTCCACCTCCTCTCTGGAGCATGCTGCATCCCCGCTCCTGCCCCTCCAATCCCTAAGTGCTGCCAAACAGCTGTTTGGCGGCATGTAGGACTTTCTGGGAAGGAGGGGGCGGAGCAGAGACGCGGCACTTCCCCGCTGCTCTCCCTCCCTCCCAGTGCTTTGTGCTTAGGACTTTCTGGGAAGGAGAGGAGGAGCGGAGATGCAGTGCTTTCCCACTCCCTCCCAGAAAGTCCTAAGCGCTGCAAAAGGGAGGAGGTGGAGAAGAGGAACTTGTGCAATGCTCCCTTGTAAAGTTGCTGCTCTTCCACAGAATCTTACAAGCAGTGGACACAGCAGGCAGTCAAACAACGTTATAAGGGAGCATTGCATAACTTTAAACAAGCATGTTCCCTAATTGAGCAGCGACGTAACTTTGAAACAACATTAAGCGGGAAGACATTAAGTGAGAAGTTACTGTAGATCTAAAAATTCGAGTATTTGGAGGTTTTACCATTTAAATTGTGGTGATCATCTGCGAATAGAAGCTTTGCTTTCATCAGATATAGCTGTTTTGTAGCAGAAAAAGGAAAAATTCTCTAATAAATTGCTTTGTTAATAAAATGGACAGAAGAAACATGGCTTTATTGGACAAAAGGGAGGAAAGTTTGAGAGTTTAAGGGACAAATCAGAAGAAAAGTGTATCCTCAAGTCTCAATCTGAATTCTGTCAGAATAAGAAGTGGTATTGGAGAACTTACAGATGTTTCCTACACTGTTCACTTTCTTTTTAGATTATATATATTGAGGCTTCAAGATTTTGTGTCATACCATGACATTATATTGAGAGAGGCAAAAAAGTACTTTACATGATTTACAAATTTCCCAGGGTCCTGTATTATCTGTATATAGTTCTGTACTCTTGTAGAGGTTATTTTAAAAATAGCTTACGAGCTAGCTGTTTGTATAGCTGAGGGAAGAAGGCAACCTCACTTGATTCAACTATGTCAGTTACCCAATGTCTGTCTGACAGTGGAGCTTGGTTAATAGTTAGCTGTCTGAAGCTCTGTTCTGAGAAGATTGAAAACCAGTAGAAGCTATCCGAGTTGTTTCCCATACCTCAGTCTTGGATTGTGGCTTCCATTTGTAATGCCTTCTACCAGATGCTCTGTTAGCCTTAGCCACGGAGCTTGTGTTGGCATAACTATGCCTGCATAGCCCCCTAGTGTAGACGCAGACTACTCTGACAAAAGGAGATTTTCTGTTGGTATAGGAAGAGCACCTACCTGAATGACGTACTCAATATATACTCAGGATTTTATCAACATGGCTATGTCTGTCAGTTGTGTGGTTTTTTTTTTCCACACCTCTAACTGATGTTGCTAAGCTGATATAACTTTTATGTGTAAACCAGGCCTGAGTTTATTTTCTTGTCTGTGACTAAGATGAGATGTAGACCTTGCTACAGCAAGTCAATCATCTGTCACTAGAGCAGGGAGAATTACTGGGGGGTTTGGTTTGTTTGCTGACAGCTTAAAAAAAGGTGGGGTGGGGGGAGAAAAGAAAATTGGTTTGGATCAGACTGAATCCAAACTTTTTTGGAATTGTCAAATCAAAAAAGTAGAGAAGTTGATTGTAGGTCATATTTAGTATTTTGTTTCCAGGCATTTTTAAAGGGCTAGAGTCATAAAGTGGGGAGGGGGCTGAGGTAGTGGATGTCACGTGCCCCACCCTCATAACCTTTAGAGCACCTGGCCAGGGACCTAGCTTCAAATCCTCCTGTTTCACAGTGGGGGAGTCTAATCTGGATCTCTCACATCTCAGCTGAATGCCCAAACCACTGAGCTAAAGATTATAAAGGGGACAAGATGCTACCAGCCATTCTGTGAATGGTGCATACATCTGCTTGTGAATGTAGGCCAAAATTTTTATGGGGACTGAAATTATTTGTCAAATTCTTCTCAAATTCACGAATTCATGTCAACCAAAATTGCATTTTTTCAGTGAATAAACTATTTGAAAAATTTCACCCATTTCTGTTACCTCAAAACTACATTACTGTAATGCATTCTAAGACCATTTGGAAACCAAAGCTAGTGTAAAATGTGTTTTGCCTGCTTTTTGGGTGGAGTTTCACTTCTGAATTGGTTTCTTTCTGGTTCTCTCAATGTTTTGGCCTGGTTATCTGAAAAAACACCTTTCTCATGGTGCAGTACTTCTGCAGTTGGGCTCAGTGGAGATGCCTGAAATAGAGTGGCCCTTCCCAGTTTAAATGAAGGGGTTTCTGTCAGGGCATTTTCCATGGAGGGCCCTCAGCTGTACAACAGTCAGGCTGTCTCTCACTTTGCTCTGACCAGAGCCAGGATCTGTTCACTTTCTAGTCAATCTTTTTTCAGGCACTTGCGGAGTGGGTGGTTAGAGGAAAATATGGAGTTGTTCACTATCAGTGTGGCCATCAAAGAATGCACTTAAAACATTGTATTTTTCAACATTTTAGCTTTCTTATTATTCAACTGTGTTTAGTGTATAAAGGTATATAGGCACCTAATATAGATGGACATAACTTGTAGCACCTGGATTGGATGTGAAGTCACCTTTTCAGCAGAAATTTAGCAAACACAGTTTTGACTTTCTATTTAGAGCCCATGGCATTTTGGTCAGAAATCAATGAAGGCATATAGTTTAACCCTTGCTATTACAACACCCGTGGAAATAGGTTAAAATGTGTGGAGATTGATCGGCCAATACTTCATGAATAGTAATTGCCTAGTTCTTGACTGAGGGTACGTCTACACTACGGGATTATTCTGAATTTACATAAACCGGTTTAGCAAAACAGATTGTATAAAATCGAGTGCGCGTGGCCACACTAAACACATTAAATCGGTGGTATGCATCCACGGTCCGAGGCTAGCATCGATTTTTGGAGCGTTGCACTGTGGGTAGCTATCCCGTAGCTATCCCATAGTTCCCGCAGCCTCCCCCGCCCCTTGGAATTTCCAGGTTGAGATCACAGTGCCTGATGGGGCAAAAATCATTGTCGCGGGTGGTTCTGGGTAAATGTCGTCAGTCACTCCTTCCTCTGGGAAAGCAACGGCAGACAAGCATTTCGCGCCTTTTTTGCCTGGATTGCCCTGGCAGATGCCATAGCATGGCAATCATGGAGCCTGTTTTGCCTTTTGTGACTGTCATCGTATGTGTACTAGATGCCGCTCACAGAGGCGATTCAGCAGCGCTACACAGCAGCATGCTTTTGCTTTTGCATGACAGCAGAGATGGTTACCAGCCATACTGTACCATCTACCATACCATAAATTGGTAATAAGATGATCATGGTTACCAGTCCTTTTGCATTGCACCATTTGCTGCTGTCATAAGTGCCCTTGGCTGAGATCAGCCAGGGGCGCAAAAGCCAAAATTGGGAATGACTCCCTGAGTCAATTCCTCCTTTTTGGTATCTAAAAATAGAATCAGTCCTGCCTAGAATATGGGCAAGTGTACTAGGGAACCACTGTATCATAGAACCAGAGAGCACAGCTGCTCTGTGTCAGATCCTGCAGAAATTATGAGCTGTATGCTATTCACAGGGGGTGCTCCTGCAACAACCCCACCTGTTGATTCCGTTCTTCCCCCAGCCTTCCTGAGCTACCGTAGCATTGTCCCCCCACTTGTGTGATGAAGTAATAAAGAATGCAGGAATAAGACACAGTGACTTGTTAGTGAGAAATGAGTGGAAGGCAGCCTCCAGCTGCTATGATAGTCCAGACAGGACATTAAGCAGTGTGGAGGAGACGAGCCCAGCATCCCGCTGCTAGTCCAGGGGCAATTGAATCTTTTCTTTACACATGAAGGGTGGGGGCTGATGGAGCTCAGCCCCCTGTTGCTATGATGAGGATGGTTACCAGCCATACTGCACCATCTACCAGGAAAAATTAGGAGCAGGCGCCCTTGATCGACCTCACTGATGCTAGTCGGCATGGTTACCAGTCCTTTTGCACTGCCCCATGTTCCAATAGGCTGATGATGACGATGGATATCAGCCATATTGTACCATCAGCCACCCATGGCGGGGGTGGGGGGGGGAGAGCAAGGATGTTGGTGTTGAGTGCTGCAGCATCGCGTCTATCTGCAGCATTCAGTAAAGATAGGGTGACATGTAAAAGAGTCAAGAGTGGATTGTTTTCCCTTTCACTTCTGGGGGTGGGTGGGGGGGTGCATAAATTGCCGAGCTATGCCCTGACCCACCGCGGACACTGTGTTTGACCCTAGAAGCATTTGGAGCTCAGCCAAGAATGCAAATGCTTTTCGGAGACAGCAGGAACTGTGGGATAGCTTGAGTCCTCCAGTCCATGAGTGTCCATTTGATTCTTTAGCTTTCCGTTACGCTTGTCATGCAGCAGTGCACTGAGTCCCTGCTATGGCGTCTGTCTGGAGATTTTTTAAAAATGATTTTGAATTTCGTCTTCTGTAACGGAGCGCTGATAGAACAGATTTGCCTGCCCTTACAGCAATCACATCCGCATGGTCCATGCTGGAGCTCTTTCTTTATTTTGATTTTTAACTGCATCGCCACACGTGCTGATCAGAGCTCCACGCTGGGCAAACAGGAAATATTCAAAAGTTCGCGGGGCTTTTCCTGTCTACCTGGCCACTGCATCCGAGATCAGATTGCTGTCCATAGCGGTCAGTGGTGCACTGTGGGATACCGCCCGGAGGCCAATACCATTGATCTGCGGCCACACTAACCCTAATCCAATATGGTAATTCCGATACTAGCGCTACTCCTCTCGTTAGGGAGGAGTACAGAAATCGGTTTAAAGAGCCCTTTATATCGATATAAAGGGCCTCTCAGTGTGGACGGGTGTGGCGTTAAATTGGTTTTACGCTCGTAAAACCGGTTTAAACGCTTAGTGTAGACCAGGCCTCAGTGATGCATTGATTCTGTGACGTAACATTATGCCTGGTAGTGACCGCTGCAGTGAAAATTGAATGAATGTTTTCATTCTACCATTCCGTTTATAGTTGATTATATCTTTCCATAACTTTTTATCTGTGGGGTGAAATTTTCCAGGCTTACTCTCACCCCAAATGGGGAATGTATACAAATTAAAGTTTAAGATGAACAAAATATGAATATGAAATTAAGGAATATGAATATGAAAATGAAGGGAAACTATTGTAATATTTTTCATACTTTTTGTTGCTTAAATGACTTGGGGTAGAAAGTTTAAATTTGACAAGGAAATAGTTCTCAGTGAGGAGAGAACTTGCTTACTAATGAAAACTTGTTGAAATTTGACATAGTTATGACATACCAAAAATCATGCTGTGCATTTTTCATTGAGGTGGTGGCTGGGTGATTGTGCTCAGCTAAGGAAGGCCACTTTGGTTACAGTTACAAACTGAAAAAATAGAGGAGGTGCGCAGGGGAAGAAGCAGAGTTCCATGCTTTATTTGCTATCTCTTTTAAAGGTAAAAGCCATTCAGCTTCTAATATTAACAGTAAAGAGCCTCTCTCATGTGGGCTTCCTAAAATATGCAGGAGAGGGGGCTCAGTCATGATGTTCTGATAAGGTGAGTAGTGGGATAGGGCATTTCATATTTTAAGCAAATCGTTCCACAATGGGATTATTTTCATCATTCAGTAACTTATGAAACTACTCTTAAAAATTCTATAAGAATGCCATGTTAGTGAAAAATCTACCATAAGTTACATTTAAGCATTCAGTCTTAATGCAATATACTAGCATATGCATTTCTCCAACTATAGCCATGTATGCATATTTGACATATCTATTAGTGTCATATATATGAAGTGTACTTACTAAACCGTTCTTATGCAGCATGGGACACAATGACTATGATGGTAATGAGGAGAACTTGCTGGCACACCCAGGTCACCTTAGTTAATTTTGTGGTCTGCTTACATGAATTGTACATTAGGAAAAATGCTGGCTGAAAAGTAATTAACGACACAGTTTTATATTAAAAAAAAAAACCTATTACAAGGAGATACGTTTTTACATATCACTATATTTTATTTTTTCAGGTCATACATGATTATGTAGTTAAACTGTATCAAAAATGGATAAAATGGAGATACACGTGTAACTGTAGCAAATGCAATTTTAACCAGCATGCACAGTAATGCCAGAAGTGCTCCATTTTTGTTTTGGAATTAGTTTTTATATTTGGAGCTTTGTTTCTGCAAAAGAGACTATGTGCTTTAAGAATTGAATTGTGCTTTTGAAATATGGATTATATGCTTAGAATGTCTCAAGTACAGTACCAAAAAAAAAAAAAAATCCCCTGCTTGAAATAATTTGTCATAGAAATTAGAGATGAATGAGACTTTTATGAGGTCATATTACCAAAGCACACTTGTTCCCTACAGTACATTTTCAAGTGAACATAGTGATTATGATTTGAGTTTTTGTTCAGTTATGATTCTAATTAAATACAGTTCACTTATTTCAGTTTTAGGTTCTCTAGGTATGATAGGCTCATTTAAGAGAGAAGAAAGTTATTAAGTAAAAATCACATGCATAGAGTCAGAAAAAGCTTGTTTAGGTTTTGACTTACCTTAAAATGTCTATTCAACTTGAAATTACAGCCCATAAAATGTAAAATTGTGCTGTTCTGTACATATATGATTAATGAATCAATATATTTTTATATGTTTAAGGAGGAGAATAGACTCTCATATAAATGAGAAGCTTGGGGAAAATCAGCTTAATTTGAAAGGAAAGTACATTGCTGCACATATTCAGAACTAGAGGATCATAATTTAGCTATAGAAGCAAGACTTCTCTGAAGTAAAAGGCATCCTGTTGCTTCACCAGCACACTAGGACTTAAAAAAACACCACCATTTAAGGTGAATTTTGTGCAGTGAGAACACACCCTGTGGCTTGGCAGTCTAGTCAGAAGGATGATATCATGCTGGCTTTCTAACTAGAACTTTGAACAATATTCTCATGGGTGGTAAATGTAAAACAAAGTAATATCAACTGGCACTTAATTCTGTGAACTCCCTGCTGATTGGGCTATGCAGTGAAATGGAACTCTTCCTGAGAGGAAGTCAGCCTATAAGTGTGGAGACCTCTGAAAATAAAGTGTGCTTTAATTTGACACCCTGCTGTTTTACAGCTAGTCTGTTAAATTTGAGACTATGGAGAGAGAGGCTAGTGAAGGGACAAGTCCAAGATTATGAAAAGTCCAGAGTATAGAAACACTTGTCTCTGGTTTTACACTGATTAAAAGAGCTATTTTGCTTACATGTTATCAGACCACATTCATTCTTGATGTTTTCAATACAGTTTAAAAAAAAAAATTCAAGATTGGATGGAAAATGGTCTCTAGCCTGAATGTTATGCTGGAGGAAGCACTGGTCTAGTGGTTAAACCAGACTTGCTGTTTAACCCTTGGTCATGTCACTCAAACCTTCTGTGTGTCAGTTTTCATATCTGTGAAATAGGGATAACATCTAACCCACTCAAGGAATGTTTGTGAGGTTAATTAATCTTCATAAAATGCTCTGAGAGCCTTCATGAAAGCAGCATAATCTTATAATTCACACATGGTGTTGCCACAAGTAGGAAACTGAGGTGCATCTCTGTCACATTAGATCCCCACTGTTCATAAAAATGATGCAAAATTAGGGAGGGGGAAATCAGTTTTACTTCTTCCAGAGCCCTTTGTTTTTATGTAGGGAATTGCTTATATTTATCTCCTCATATGTAAGGGAAATTTTTGTTTTCTTAAACTCTGTACTAGATAAGTCTAGGAGAGACTTTCTTGCTAGTGCAGCCCAGCGTGATTATTTATCATGTTTACTGTGGCAGTGTGTAGAGGCTAACCGAGAATGGGTCTCTATTGTGCAAACATGGAATAAGAGACTTTTGTTGTATGGAAGAGCTTAGTATAAATAGACAAGACAGACAAAGGATAGGGGAAAGGTATAGAACACAGGCAGAATCCACAGTATGATGATGGCAAATCTCATGTTAGTTGTACAACCTTTTTTTTGCTTGGTTGTGTTGTTTAAATTATTTTATTGTAGTTTTGTAGATTGAAAGACAAAAGAAAGGGGAGAGGGCTGGAGACCATGAGGGTAGTGATCCAGGGAAGGGTTGCATATCAGTGTGTCCTAAAGAGTTATTCATTCAAATATATGGGTAGTACTGATACCTGGTGACAGATATGAATGTGTTCCAGCCAGACTTGTGCATTTTTTTTAATGAATTTGTTTATAAGGATTTATATTAAGACAAAATTTTGAGGGGTGGGGAAGGGGTAATAGGGAAGAACTTTTATGATTTTTAAGCTATTCACCAGGTACTGTCTTGAATGCTGCCTTACTTAGTTAAACTGTATTTAACATTGGGCAGGACAATTGCTGCTGCTCTGTTGTCTCTGGAAGTTGTTCTGGGCCATATCAATCTGTCACCACCAATGCAACTGTACAGGTATAAGTGTGTTATGGTTTGCCAAGCCTTGTAATTAACAATCTGCCATTTGCAAGGCAGACTGGACTAATTTTACAAAATCTCAAGAATTAAAATGGGTTGCCCTGCAAATGAACACTGAGATCAACAAGCAGTAATTGTCTTAACATAATTTAGCCAGCCGTGGATTTGCTTCCCTTTCTAAAAAATTAAAAATTGTACATTTACTGTGTTTCACCCACAACTTCTTTATGTAGAACCTTTTCTTTTTTCTTTGCTGAGTTGTTCACTCAACCTGTCCTTTTTCCTCATTGGTTTTCCTAACTACTTTTCCTTCCCTAATTTTTTCCCTTAATTATGTTGCACCTTTATCTCCCGTAGAACTGTTTGATAACCGGAGTCCTGCACTGATATCGAGGATTACAACTAGGTTTAGCTAATAGCCTAGCTATTCTTCTTCTCATGCTCCTGCCTCCTCTTTCAGCATTAACAATAGCTGGTGAAGAAAGAACCTGGGGAGGAACCTCTGCAGTAGGGAAGCTTTGCTGCTAGTTGAACTCAATCCTGACCCCTGATGACATTGCCTGAGGAGTCATGGCAACAGCTAGCTAGAGAGAAAGGGAGACCAGGTAGCTTGCCCACTGCCTCTTACCTCACAGGCAATGGATCTAAAACCAGTGATCCATGGATTAAGTTTTATCCAAATCTATAGTCTGTGGCTGGCTCTGGATGGCAGAGGGATTGATATTTAGCACAGAACAGTCTGTCACTTCTTAATGTGGTCTTGTTTTTATGGATGTAATGGCACTTCTCAAGTAATGATTTAGAGTATTGTATACAAGTTAAACTACAAACGCCTTTTGTATAAATATTCCAACTTTTAAAATCAGGTTTTAAAATTGCTGTAATATAGAGGATTTTATCAGGGAGTTCTGGTGACACTGACCTGAAGCTATAGTGATGGTCACCAGACCCTGCTGAATGAGCCTTATATTACATGGTTGCCTTTTTTGGTAATTTTATATGAACATTCTGGAGGTAAGAGTTAATTAATTTCCTTGTCTAAGATCTCTGCTTAGAAATATTGTGCACTACCACAAATTACATTGGCTCAATCTATTGTAAGATCTTGTGGAGGTATGAAATTAATGTTGCCACTGTGTGTGTGTAAATATTTAATGTAGTAAGTGTCTGTCAGGACAAATTTGTGCAGAGCAAGGAAAAAGTCAATTACCTGTTACTCTTTAAAATTCTCTTTGTATAACTGATGTGTATTGTTTTGCAGGATGAAATTGTACTTAGTATTTTACTGAGTAATCTAGTACTTCAGTAAGCAGGTTAACACAGTTTTAAATGCATGAAGTTTGTTTTCAGAATCTATAAAAGCTTGTGAGTTGAACTCTAATTTTAGGGGTTGAAATTAAATTCTCATTATAAGGTAATCTTAGGCATTTACCACATAACATAATGCCAGTTTATAGGAAGCACTGTTCACAATGGAATACCCCAAATGGTTAAACAGCAGGGGAGTCTTCTGCTTTTAGTTAAAAAACTGCTTATTGTATGGCTTATTTACTACTTGTTTAATTCTTAATGTAGTGTGCTGTGGAATTGAGCATGCAAAAGTCAGCAGAAAGAGTTCTGTTTTCTGTGTCTAAGGCTATTACTTGCTGTACAATAATAAAGGCACTATTTTATTGGGTTAGTTGTAATTAACTTCAGCACTAGGCATTGATATAAATCATTCTTAATCTGTTTTCTTTACATTTTCATTCTCTTTAACTGGCTTAACATAGTTGCTTTCTGTCGTCTTTTTACATAAGGACTAGGATTGTAATTGCTTTTTTGAATTAGGCTGTCAGAAGCTAATGTGCATGTTGATCCAAGAATTGATTAAGGAACACTAATGAATTTCATATAACACTTTTAAAAGATTTGTTACTGTGTAATAAGTATCCTGTAGTAGTGATCTGTTTTTACCTCCTTAGAATTCAATGCATACAGTGTTATCGGGGTATATAGCTGGCAAAATATTTCAGTATATGAAACATTGATTCCATAGCATGATTAAAATATTTAAAAAATACCTTTCTAATGCAAATAAAATATATCTACTTGTCAAAAATCCACAGAAAACATTTTTGAACGCACAGAAAGCAAGGATAGTTGCTTTCTTAAGATAAACTGTGTTCCAACTCTTCTACAAGTGTTTCATTGTGGTTTTAATATTTTCTTCCTCCTCTTTTCTCTGTCCTTTGCTCAGTGTTAATTTGATACTTATTGGGCCAAATACATTTTTTAAAACTGATGCGTTGATATTTTTTTGGGTACATCCTTGACATCTCCAACTACTCATATTGCTATTGGTTTAAAAACATCAGCGGAATTGAGAAGAATGTTAGTCAAGTCAGTTCTCAGTACCTTAATTTTTTTTCTCCAGTTCTTGCATTTTTCAGGGGACTATGTATTCTCTCTCTCTCTCTCTCTCTCTCTCTCTCTCTCTCTGGATGTTCTTATTTCAAATGTACTTAATAGAATCAAGTTAATTTCATACCAAATCCAAATATTTTTTAAATTCTGATTTCATCTATATGTTTTACATAATCACTTTTCTTCCACCTTATTAAAATTGCTTAATACAAAAGCTTTAGTTGTACACTATCACTAGCTGCTTTGCTTTTTGTAAAATATATATATATATATATATATAATGGAATGCAAGCAATAAATACCTTTTATTGTATCTGAGTGCATTTGATAGTTTTAAAGTCTTATAAAAATAATTAGCTATTTTATATAGTTCTAATGGCAGCCCTGCAAGTTTCCCCTGGAGCAGTCTCTAATGAACAGGCCTTGCTTTTTCCAGTTGGGCTTTCAGATTCCCTAAAGACATGACTTCAGACCTTGGAGGGCAACAGCTGCCATTTCTCTTGAAGACTGGAGTTGCCAAACAGACGGACTATGTACTAATAGGACACATTTTTAGAGCCTCAGTACGTGGACCCTTGATAGAGGCTTAATGATGATCATCTGTTGAGAGCTTGTAGCTGGGTAGGGTTAGAGCAACTTTTATCACCCTTGTTGAAATCAAATCCTCTTTACTGATTAGTGAGAGAACTTGACTTGGGTAGATTGACGCTAAGTTAAGGCTGTCATAAAGGGGCCATTGTTTAGTATGGAATGATATCATAATGAGAATCTTTAAATTAAAAAAAAAACTATTGACATTTTTTGGTCAAATTTCTTTTAATAATTAACCAACTTTCTGCATGCTTGGAACAGCAGTAAATATTTCTTGCAAGGTACTTTGTGTTGTGTAATTGTCAAAATTCAGATTTATTTCTGTGTTGTCTAATTCCTTTTATGATAGTTTGTCAATGCTAGATTTTTTTCGTATCATATGCAGGTCTATGCATGATCTACACAAAGTGAGTGAATCTGAAGATTTATTTCTTCAGTACTTTTGTTTTGAAAGACCTCACATGCTTTTGTAGCTTTGCAGTTCTTTTATAGTGCTTCACATCTGTTTACACCAATACATACGTTTACCTTAGGTGTTGAAATTCTAAATAGGGTTTGTCTCTTCAGCTTTATTTTACTTAAAAAGGATGAAATCCTGGTCCCAACTCCCATGAGGCCAGGATTTCACCCTTGGTGGAGTTGCAGCAACATGTGCCAAACAATTTACTATACTTGGACTCTACATAGATTTGTCTAGGTTGACAATTGTTCAGTTTACTGTATAGTTTTCTCTTCTACGTTATGAAGAATCAGCTAAGATAGTCTGCTATTTTTCACTCTGTGTTCTTTATTGCTGAGTTTACCAAAGCTTGTAGTAGATGTAGTGCTGAGAGAGTGCTGACATCAAGTGCAAACACTGTTGAAAAGTTCTTGATAGTTTACTTTAGGCACTTAAAGATTACTATATCTCTCCATGAGCAAGTTTTTTGTGCAGATTTGACCTTTAGTCTAGTGTATAATATGTGTTTTAGCCATATGTTAACACATTTTCTCACCCTGTTCCTTTCTTCGCTCATTCACATTTGTCAGGGTTGAAGTTATCCTTTTCACTTTTTTGGTTATTGAAATAAATGATTAAAACTTCCCATAATTTATATAGCAAAGGATGAAGAATCTACTGATTTGCCACCTTTTTTCCTCACTTTTGGATTTAAATTTCAAACACACTGGAAAATGCTTTAAAAATACGAATATGGAGCAGTGGGATAATCATGTAACTTCTTTAAAAAACTGATGGTGTGAGGGGGGGATTATCCAAAAGCAATTGGTAGTGCATTTTGCAGATTTAAAATAAATCAGTTCCCCTATATTTATATATATTGTATTTATGTATATCTGGCTGAAGATGTACACATTTGCTTAGTAATGAAATTGTTTAATTAGATGTACAGAATTTTGATACAATTAATAGTATAACATACAAATGTTGGGCTTCTTATTTGAAATATACTTGGAATAACTGCTTCCTGAAAGTGTGAAGATGAAAATTGTGGCTATATACAAATGTTCTTTGTCCCCGTTTCAAGTAATATTAAATATTTTTAACCTGTTTCATCACTATCATAAAGGAGGTTCCTTGGACTTTGTCAGTGATGAAGTTACCAGATTAAAGAGAGATGTCAGATGAAAGAGAGGTCTATGTATAATATACATACATACACATATACACACGCGCGCATACAAAAAAAATTGTGTGTTCTTGATATTGACTGAAAAGTGAGGGATGGCAGCATCTCATCTGTGTAAATTTTCCCATATATAAGTATGAAATTGAACCAAAACTTCATTCACTATACTGGAGAGTCAATAAGAAGTGTGATCATATATTTGTGCAGAAGGAAAAGCATGACATTTGTTTCAGTATTATAACCTACTCATATTTTTGTCCAGTCTGTGGCCTTTGAGGCTGTGGCCCTTGAAGGCCTGTGTTTTAAGAAAATGTGTGCTTGATTATGACTTGAAAATGTGTCCTAAACCATAGCCTCCATCTTTTTAGCTGAACTGTTCAAACCAGCCCCATTATTAGGAGAAGCACTCTAAGCAGTTGCTATCTCCTCTGTACTGTAACTGCTTAGCAACTTCCCTGCTTGGCTACCTGTTGCACCAGAGAAGAGGGAGGAGGAGAGTAGTTGTGCTTGCTCTATTGCCAGTCTGCTGAAGCCCCAGGGAAAGCAGAATGGAGCTTGGCTGGCTGGATCTGAGCCTGGTGGAGCACTTAGCAAAGGATGGCTCCCCTCTCTACACAACTGCTCTGGACCCTCAGAAAGGTGAAAGAAGAGAAGTTGAGAACCAGCAACAAGTTGTATTTCCCCGATTCTCTGCCTCAGTCCTAGTTTAGATTTCAGCAGCCTTAAGGGCTGGCAAAGGTCCTCGAGGGACCACACAACAGCTGGGGATGACCTCAGGGCACCGCAGTGCAGCTACTTCCACCTCACCCTTGGTGTGCGCTCTATATCATGAGCTGCAGAGAAGGCAGTGTGGGACATAGCAGTGTCAGCTTTGTCTGCTACAGGGCACCCCATGCCACAGGTATCCCCATGCCATGGGCTTATGAGTGGATTCTGATTCTTTTATTGCCTAAGTAGCAAAAGGGAGCAGAGAATCTGCTTTTGAGTATTGACCATTTAAAAAAATATTTCAGCCATCAGGCCAAAAACGTTGGCTACTGCTAGTCTAAGAGGCATTTTTCTGAATTCTCCTTTTTCTTAGACATCCTTTTATTGTGCTTACTGAAAGTATGGAAATATAAGTGTTAAAGAGCATTCATCTCCTTTACAATGGTATTGATGCTATCAAATGGCTACTGATGTACCTTTGAAAGAAAAGGCCTTTAAACATTTGTACAAACATCTCCTGTTCACCAGGTGGGAGCTTTGGTGGGAGTAGTGAAGGGAACAGACCCCATGAGGGGGGAGGGTCCCAGAGCTCTGGCTCCCGAGGCTGAAAGTTTAAATCTCCATTAAACAGCCCTGTAGCCCAAGCCCAAGTCAGCAGGCACAGGGCTGCTTTGGTTAATTGCAGTGTACACATACCCATAGACTAGAGGCCCAGCATATGGTACCCACAGGGCCAGGAAGTTTTTGGCCGGGACCTGATGTGCTATGCAGGGTGGAGTTGTTAATTTCTATGTCTTGTACAAATTGCGGCCCTTTATTTGAAGCACTGAACTCTTGAACAAAGAAATGGTGGCACAGTGGGATTCTGACAATTACTTCCAACAGTAACTTGAACTGGTGAGGTTGGAAGAGAAGCTAGGATAACCTATTTTTAGGCCTTGTCTAAATAGGATAATTTTTGTAAGCATGAGCAAACACATTTAAAAACCTTTGTGTTGGCAGGACAACTTGTATTTTAACAAGTTAGTTGGTCAAGGCTAACACTAGGCTTCAGTTATATGTGCTTCCTGTGTTATTCAGGACAGCACGCTTTCTGATGTAAACATCACTGCAATTTTTCGTATAACTAGTGGGAAGGGCACCAAAACATTTTCTTTCTTACGCTCTTCTTTGGATAGAATTAATGAGCATGACATGACAGCTAGAATTGGATCCAGAAGAGAGTGTGAAAGAAAGCGTTTTGGTGCCCTTCCAATTAGCTGTACCAAAAATTGCAGTGAGATATATCTATATCTATATATATAAAATTTTGATTGTCATTGGGTCACTTATTCTTAGTTACATGTTTGTGGCTTCAATAAATCTGCTTTTGCATGTAGTATATGATACTATCAATATGTGTTTGTTATTAGATTGGTCATATTCTAAGTACCTGATAAAAATATGAAGTTAGACACCTTTTAGTTAGTGACATTAATTTGAGACTAATAGTAAATTGGCGAAGAAATCATAAATTCATTACTCCATTTAGTTCTGTATGAGAACTTATTTTGCAAGTTTATTTACATCAACTGAGAGGTACAGAGTGGTACTCTTAAATTTGCAAGCCCCTTTGTCTATATTGCATGAGTTACTCATTTATCTGTCTTGCTATTAAATACTCTGAATTTTGATTTATGAATTTGCCCTTTTTTATTAAAATGGAAAGTTTCATAATGTCATACACAATTCTAATTTAATTTTAATGTCTAAGTGTCCTGTAGTAATGTTATTTTCAAAGTTACTGAAATGTTCTGTTTTCCCTTGTCTTCCTCTTTTTTTCTTTGTTTCTGTTTCTAAGATTCCCCCCCTGCTATCCCCAGCCCCCTGATACTTTCCAGGGTTATTTTAACCAAGGTTTTACAAGAACTTTTTAATTAATTTGTGCATTGTTTGCTCACAAACACTATGGATGAAATTAGGGCCAGGATTTCACCCTATACCTTTGTTCTTTGTTTTGAAGAATAGTACTAAGCAGAATGTGCTGTGAATAAACTCAGTCTTGACCCTTAAACAGTATTTTAGTGAGAACAAAATATTTCAAAGAGCAGTACGCCTTTATGTGCTTCTGCTGTGCTGTCAAGATTGCTTGTCTCTGCACTGCTAGTTTTGAATTAATTTTAGGTATACATTTAAAAAGAAATACAACTTACTGCTTATCTAACAGCTGATGATGTTATTCACATTGTGAGAGAAATAGTTCCCTTACTGCAATGTTGCTGCGGGAGGTGTACCAGTATCTATATTCTTAATGAAATTGACATTGTTCGGAGAAGTCATAAAACAGCATTTCAAGAAAAGCAATAGTATTTAAAAAAATACAGTGCATTTAGATCACTTTTAGTATACTTATTAAAGTGCTTACACATCCCATTAAAAGGCTGGTTAAATATTAATTATAAAGTAAGAAATTCTGTCATTAGCCAGAGTATTTGAATAAAATGTAATTTCAGACCCATGGGCTCTTGCCAATGCTTATTCATATTTTCATTGAAGCCAACGCTTATGATGGTGTTTAGTGCTTCTGTTCTTTTCTGCTTCACTGTACATTGTACACTGACCAAGAGCATTAGAAGGAGCTTATGTCTGCTAGAGAGTAAGCATTTATAGCCATAGGAAATGATAGTCAATTAAGTACAGCTTAGAACAAGTATGAAATTATTGACTTGGTTGATCTCTTCTTGTAGTCCTTCCTTTTCAAAGTGCTTAAATGTGTTGTGTAGTTATTTAGTTGCATTAGTGGTTGAGTTTGAGCCTTTTAACATGTTTTTCATCAGTACCTTTGGGAGATGAATAACTAAGATCTTGGTATAACAATGCAGGATGCATAGTGAGTATAATTGTTGTGGAGGGTGTATATGCTGTGGTGAAATATTGAATTGATCATGAAAGATGATGACCATTAAGCTTCTCTTTCAACTATTAAAGCTCGCTTTAGGGCGTGTTCAGCTGTGGTTTATGAAATTGTTTAGACTAACGCCTCCTTTGATAATTGTTTCTGATGTGGAGAAAAATGCTGAAAGATACAATGATAAATGCACTTTCTCTTCACTTTTGGCAACTTCCATCTTCACCAATTAAGTTTTAAAGCATTGCAGTGCTATTCAAGAAGAAAGCCATTATTAGCATGAAGAAACAGATGGACAATGTCATAAACAGAAAAATAATTCTTTAATTTGCTTTTTCCTTCTGTAAAGTTTGTGGAGAACCATATATACTACATTATCTTTGTTAGACAATGTTAATTATTAACAGCTTGATTTAAGATGAAAAAAGCTTTTGTGTATTAATTCATTATGGTGGGAGTTTTGTTGATAATATTAACAGCACACAAAAGCGTGCTAGGTGTTTCCTAGTAAAGAGAAGTAATACTTAGCTCAAAATGCTTACAAACTATTTTAAAACAATGCAGTGAGGGTAATAAGATAGTAAGGAGGGCTAGGGGAAGTAGGAAAGGAGCAACATCAGCAGGATTTACATAACATTGAAAGCTAGTGCATAGCAAGGTGGAGCAAAAAGTAATAATTCTAATACAGTGAATAAGTAGAGGACTTAATTGGTAAGATTATAAATAGCTTGATAATGGATGTAAGGTACTGAGCTATGGTAGTAAAAATTCATTGCACTTCATGAGAAATAATGTATGCTAATCCCACTCATTTCACTGAAGATAGCTTTATCCTTGAGCTCTTCAAAACTGTAGTATGTTAATACAATTTACAGAAGTATGTAAGAGCACCTGAGATCTCAAGGAATCAGAACTATGAGAGTTCAGATTTCCCATATCTTCCCTTTCTTTGATAGCTTAAATTTTAAAAGATCTTGAATTTTGTTTTGCTTGGGATTGGAGACCCAAAGAAACAATACTGTGCTATTGATTTTGTTGTGTGATCTAATCTTTGTGCCAGTGATTCTGAGAGAGAATTTAAAATTATACATGCCATTTTAATAAATGAAACAGAGAAAGAATGTGACTTTCACCTGCTCACTCGAGATCAGAAAAAAAAGTCCTATGCTTTGAAATATTCCATTTCTTTCAAGAAACGTTTGTATTTTCACATTTTCTGTTTATCGTGTGAGTGCTGATGAGATTGAAACGACAATGATGACAGTGCTGAAGTGAGTGATGTGTGATTTTTTTTTTTTTAAAGAACATTGTGGACATAAGCCTAACCAGACAAAACTGCAAAAAATCATGGAAGTTAGATATGGAAAAAAACGCATGAGATCTGGCCATCCCACTGCCATTGAAGAATTGTTCCTTTATAGAGCATTGTCGAGAAAGGGGCTTAAGTTATTGCAGGGGAGATGAACGCTTTTGAGCTCCATGAATATGAGCACGAATTAGCAAATGAGTTACTGGGCTGTGGGACTTTCATGAGAAAACAATATATATTGGGAGGTGTGCTATTATATGGTAGGGCCCTATTAAACATAATGTGAATATATAGTATATGTAACATTCCTGCCACTGCTGCTACACTACAGCTTATGTTGGCATAATTTATGTCGCTTGAGGGGGTGTGAATAAATCACCCCCATGAGTGACATAAGTTATGCTGACATAAGCACAGGTGTGCACAGCGCTGTGTTGGTGGGAGAGCTTCTCCCGCCAGCATAGCTTCTGTCAATTGTGGGGGCTGGAGTAGCTAAGCCAATGGGAGAGCTCTCTCCAGTCGGCTTAAAGTGTCTACATTAGACAGCCTACAGCACCGCGGTAAATTCTCTAGTGTAGCTGTGCCCTTAAAAAATGTTAATATGTACAGAAATCTGGAAAGATAGCAGGTCTTCATGATCTAATATTTGATAACATGAAAATATAGGACTTATTTTGGAAGAGAGGGAGTGGTGTTATACCTTTGTGAAAAGATGGCATCAGTGTTGCCAGTATATAAGCAATATGTATGTAAAGTAATCCTTTGGACAATAAGGAAAATCCTAGTGTATTTGAAATGATAGCGCTAAAAATGAAACTGAAAGAAGTGTAATCAACACATGGGCTACGTTACCAAGATTCATTGAAGCAGAGACTAGTACATCAGTGAACTAGCGGAATTAGGAGACCTGTTTGAAATTAGATTGTGACATCACATGATGTTAAATAGGAAGATAAACTGGAGTCAAAAGAAATATGTAATAGTCCATGTTTTTTTCGGGGATCTCTTAGCTTACTTTGACTCGATGCCATGGTTTTCTCCTGAAATAATTATAGTCTGATAATTCTGCTTAGAATATGTAAATTGTTTTTTCACCTATATTTATAAAACTAAGTGCTTCCGCTTCTTTCTTTTACTTTACAGGAGTGGCAGAACTCAATACAGAAGAATGCAGGCCTAGCATTTATTGAACTTGTCAACGAAGGAAGGTAACTTCTGTGTTTTATGTCACAGTATTTGATGGCTCCCTGGTCATAGCTTTCAGCACATTGTGATGTTTGAGACTTTTGATCTGCAAATACTAGTATTTTTCTCTGGTTTATGATGCAAATCAGTAGTTCAGTTCTCCTTTCAATCAATCATTTTGAGTTTTACAAACATGACTTCGCATTCCTTAATACTCTTGATAGTTGTAATATTAAAATATGGCACTTTACAGAATCTTAACAGTTTCTTCCTGTAGTTTTTTTAATAAGCATTCTATCTCATCAGTGTCTTATAGATTTTCTTACTTCCTCTTTCTGTGGACTCATATAACTGATACTATAATTTTTATTAGCTAATCTTTTGTGTATGGGGGGTGGGGGAGTTGTAACTGAGAATTGTAACACTAACTTTTGTTTGTTTATTTAGTGCTTAGTCCTTTTATAACCCAAGTAGGACAGAAGTGCATAATATAATGTATTACTTTAAATATATATAAAAAACCCACTTAATATTACCAATGATGTTTAATGCTCAATCAATATCTATATAATAATGCTGAGATTTATGGAAAATGACAGAGCAGTTGACAGGGGCATGATCTTTGACTTGCAGTGACACTCATGAGAATTATCAATATTTCCTTCATTAGGAATTGATTGTTAAAGCAGACCAAGAGCAATATTTACTTTTTGCTAAAAAGCTTTAGGTAGTTAACTGTGGAACAATGTGACAAAGGCAATTTTTTATTTAAATAAAAAAGATTTCTGTTATTTGGTAACTAAAGAGAATGAGAATCAATCATAGTAGAAAATGAACTTTGCAGTAGCAGGGCAGATACTGAGATGTGATGAAACAAACTGAATGAAAAACAGCTGAAAAAATTTTCTTTTAGTATGTCATGTGAAATTTATCAGATGTGTCAAACCTAATACAATGGAAAGTAATCCTTCAACTTCTTAGGAGTAGGGGAAATGGCTATTTAAGATTTTTTTTTTAAATTTATAGAGATTCTCAAGATGTGCAGAAGTAATGACTGTCGTAATGAATGAGTTTACTTGGGTTTATGTCAAGAGAAACACCATTCTGAGGTGGATAGGAACACACTACTAGTCTTGATCTCAACAGCCAAGGAAAAGTAACAAGGGTGTTCAGTTACAGTAGTAAGATCTAGCCTGTAGTTGTTTCTTATTATGCAGCTCTGACCTGCCTTAACCTGATTTATAGAGTGCCTACTATAAATATGGCCCTTGTTTAATGTTTTATTAGTATAGATAACATCTAGATCCTTCACGCCTGTAAGCAACAAGGTAAGGTTCATCTGGGCAGGATGGATGTCATTAACAAATCAATTACTAAGGCTGTGCTCTAAGGAGCATTTACCTAGTAGATAGTCACCTCATCTAAATCAGGTTTTCAGAAGCTATTCTTGCTGTAAAGGTGTTAATTCGACCATTTTCTTTTTAAAAACTATAAAACCATGTAAACAGATGGACCCTCCTTCCACTCTACCCTCCCAAGTACATTCCGTTAATAATTTATGGCTTAGACTTAGCAAAACAGTCACGTCACACTCAGGGACAAATGATTCTTTGAAGACCAATAAGTGTGTTTTTGTTTAGCAGAAAATGTCTTATTGTCATTTTGTTCTGTGGCTGACTCAGATGATAGAGCTGTTTTATAAACTGGAATGCAACTTTCATGGGAGAGGGAAAGAAATTCCTAAAAATGTCCCCTGTATTCTCCTCTAAATGGGTCTTCCCTCAGTTCTTACTTAGAGAATCCTTTAAAGTTATTGCTGAATTGCCCCTTGTTAATGCTTTGTGGATTTTAAATAATTATTAAAATGATACTATTATAAACCATATGATTGTATTCTAGAACTCCTCTTTCCTCCCACTATCATTTACAGACTAAATCTCCCGTCTCTAGGTAGACTGTGTATTTTTCCAATAACCTTATTTTTAGCAACCTAAGAGCTTCACCTTAATAAAATAAAGGTTTAGATTCTGGACTGTGGTTTTTCAGCTAAATAGAGAAATTATGGGACCAATTATGTGACTACCTAACTCCACAGAAGACAGTTACCGTGCAGCTGTACAGGTGTAGCATAATTTGAGTATGTGTGGTCTCAGAGATATAGCTAAGGACAGAATTTGGCCAAAATACTTTTATTACTGGTGATGGAGTGTGTTGGAGGAAAAGAATCTAGCTTGATTTTTAGATTCCTGGTTGAGTTCTAAAGGCTGGAGGTTAGTTAGGAAAAACTTCTCTTGTAAATTAAGAAAATTTGATCTTTTGCTAATTTCAAATAGTATTTTAGACTAGATATTAGACAAAAATGGTTGATCTCTCAAATAACTTGAGTCTTCCCCCAATAAAGATCAGCTGACAACTAGAGCTGGAAAAAATATTTCAAATGAAAATTTTTTTTGCAGAAAATATGCAGATTCAGGTTGATGGAAACATTTTGTGATTTTTATGGCAAATTTGCTGTGTTTGTCAAAAAAAAAAGAGAATTTTTGAAATGCTAGTATTTTGTTTCAATGTTTTCTAAATGAAATGTTTTGATTTTCAATTTGAATTTCACTTCAATTTTATTTTAAAAAATTAATAAATATTAAATAAAACTCCTCAAATGAAACACTTTGACCTGAAACAATTTTTAACATCAGTGTGCCAAAAACAAATAAACAAAAATTTGTCTTCCGAAAACTACATTAATCAAACCCTTTTAAAAAATTAAGGATTACAAATTATAAAAATTATAAAAATAACTAGTTGAGGTAAATTGATTTGCTCTTACAGTCCATATATTAACTTACAAACATTATTAAGGTTTTTATTCCTATGTATTAACATAACAATCTTAACTTAGATCAACAAGATGCATTGTACTTACAGATTCTCAACATATAACACTCTGTATCTTCTTCTAAAGGATATATATATATTTTACCTTGACTATTCATAGATATGTTTGTTAATGTAAAAATTAAAATATGTGGGCCTGAAACTGGTTAGACAGCTACTGTGACACTGATCTATCGGAAAACAGAGTATAGCTGTAGACTGCCCAACCCTTCGGTTGCTTTTCACTTGCAATGGTCTGTTGGCTCAAACGGGAAAAAAGGGTATTAGAGAATGTGTTGCTATAGATGCAAATGCTGTGGTGGAAAAAAAAAAAGGTAGCAAAATATAGTTAATATTGATAATTAATGAAGAAATGGAGGATAACAGGCACACTTATGCCAGTTTTACCAGAAAGGGCTTAGGAAGAAGAAATTACGCATTCATCATACAGTATAACTAAGTCCAGACTAGAACAATTTATCCACTCTGCCACTTTTATCCCAGCCTCCAACCCCAAACTGTGGGAATTCTGATATTATGGGACCTGCATCTGATTCATCCTGGTCTTTCTCTTGCAAAATCAAGACTATCGTGTTTATATGTCTCTGCTTACTATATCTTTCCACTTTAAATTGTAGGTTTGTAATATGCAATTTTTGACCTTTACAGTCAACAAATTTGATTTTCATAGTAGTAGCTGTTTTGTTAAAAGTGTGAGTTAGAACCACAATAAACCATCAAGGCATAGACACCAAACAATATTGAAGAGGTGTTGAAATTTTAAAATTATAACTTACAGTATGTTGGAAGGAGGGATAGAAGAGAATTTGTTTGGAGCTCTGGAGACCACATAATATTTTAAAACTCTCAAAAAACCATGTGCAACACAAATGAGCATTTTACAAACTCTGGCTTTTAGTTCATTGTATTTTGTTTGTCTATGTATAGACTTAAGTTTCATCGTCTTTATGTAAATTGAAAACATATGAGGTATGCTGCAAGTAAATGAAGAAACAGAAGCTTTTTGCACATGATGGAATATAAATATTTCAAAAAGTTTGAAGCTTTCATAAACCTTTTCAAAAGTCATCCTCCTTGGTAGTGGGCTTGGGGATGCCAGTAACCTTTTTTTTTAAAAAAAAAAGGTGTATACGTCAGAGGAGTGAACTTCGGTGGAAGGGATATGCCTTTCATTCACTGGCTTCGTGAAAGTGATGTCATAAAACACTTTTTTGAATGTCGGTTGAGAATTCTTAATTGTTTTTATGTAAGATGGTTATAGTAATAGCTGCTTTTTAAAAATAAACTAGAACAACATGAAGCTATTTCACCAGACAATAAGCATGTAAAGGCTTCTACTCATGTCTTATGTTCTTAAATTTTCTAAAAATCTTCTGACAGTCAGGTCTTCCTTACTGGAGTGTGAATTTCCCATCTTCTCTCTATTGCACAAAGTCTTCGCTTGGCTTTCACAAACTACGCTTTCATCTAGTTTAAATAGTAGCTAATATATATATCAGACGACAAGATTTGGTTTGAAAGTCACCTATTTTTAGCTGTTTTATTTTTAGTTAAATGGAGAAAAATTAGGTTTTATTGTGTTCAAGGTACTGCCTTTAGGAATTTAGTGACTTGTAGGTCTTTTATTGATGAGGGAACAATGTCTGTAAAGTCTTTATTCCACTGGAATGGTTCTAAAGACTTTTTTGTAGCAGTGATTAAAAGTTATATCACAGTATATAACCAGACCTCATTAAAGACGTAAATAATACTTCTGACTGTAAAACTTATGCCTCTGCTCAACGAAAAGAGAATCTCCCTGAGATATATATTTTATAGGAATATTTGCATTAGCCTCAGATCCCTCATGTTTGCTGAGCCTCTCATGTGGATTGGGTCCTTTCTTTGCTATGGCATAGTCTAGAGTATTCATAAACCTCTCCCTCTAATACTTCATCAGAAATGCCTGTCCGCACAGTTGCTGTGCATATCACCTTTAGGTCCTATATTGAATTTGGACTAAAGTTAATAATTTGTTGACCTTAAGTTGGCAATATTCTTCTAAAATCTTCCCATCTCTAACTTTTCTACTTGTGCCTAACTCGCTCTCTCTCTCTCTCTCTCTTGTTCTGCTGTTTCTCTTTTTTTGCTTTTCCCATCTTGGAAAGTGCCTGAACTTGTACCTGATTATCTTTGCAATCAGCAGCAATGTGCAGAGCAAGGAAATTCCTAGCTCTGCTCCAGATGGCTGGACACCTTTCACCCTGGCTACAGGAGAATCTAAGTGCCTAACATGCTCACTTGTGGCTTGATCCTGTGCTGAACAGTCCGACCTTGATCCAGCAGAGCTCTTATGCATGTGATTAATTTTGAGTTCCTGGGTAGTCCCATTGACTTGAATGGGACTTCTCACCCGCTCAAAGTTAAGCAGAGCCTCAAGTGCTTTGCTAGATAGTGTGGTCAGCACCTTGCAGGGAAAAGTACCTGTCTGGGACCTTGAATCTGGCATAGCTGAGGGTAGAAAAGTAGGAAGCCCATAATGCCTGTCCCTCTCCACTTCACATGTTGGCTGAGCATCTCATGCAGTGGTTGTCAGGGCAATACCTGTCACTGAAACAAATTTAACAGTAAACTTGCAACCAAGAAAAAGCAGCACAATGGCAGCTATGGAGGTAAGCAAACTTAAAAAGAAAAATCCCCCAGGAAAGGGAAGTAATTGAACAAATAGTGTTACCAACTCTTATGATTTTATTGTTTCTCAATTTTTGTGTTGTTTTTTTAGCTTTAACTACTGGAATCAACATGTTACCTGAGAATCTGTTTTCATTATTTTTTTTAAAAAAAAGCTAAACCTTATTGTTTCAGAGAAAAACTTGAGACCTCGTTGACATAGCTACCACCTCTTGGGGAGGACTAACTACCCTGAGGGGAGCCCCCCCATTGGTGTGGTAGCATCTTCCCTAAAGTGCTACAGAGGCGCAGTCAGGGGCATGCATAGGAATTTAAATTTTACCACTTTTGGGGGAAGGTAGAACTCCTCTGGTGGGAGGTGGGGGCGAGGAGAGCTAACTCCTCCTGTTCCAGGGCTGCAGCAAGGAGAGCATTTCCTCGCCTCAGCCCCTGGGCTGAAGGAAGTTCCACTCTCCCCGCTGCAGTGCAGGAGCAGGAGAAGTTTTGTGCCCCCCACTGGTTATTGGGGGGCCCTGTGCCCCTGCTTGCCTCCCATTGCGCACGACCCTGGCTGCAGTTGAAGTCTTTCAACATGATTAGATATGCTATAGCTCAAACAGAAGTTATGGGCTTGATGCAGAAACTACTGGTTGAGGTTCTTTGGCCTGTGTTATGCAGAAGGTCAGACTAAATGATCACAGTGGTCCTTCTGGTCTTAAAATTTGTTAAATATACGGACTGTCTCTAATAAGAATCTGTTTTCCTATTGGTAAATTTACTGTTGACTTAGCAGAAAACCTTTGCTCTCATGCAAATACTTGAACAATCGCTCTGATGTGTGGTTACTTGGTTTAGTTTGTAAATTTTCACACTCTGAGATGAAAAAATATTCTACTTAGGAGGTTAAACTAATGTTAAAAGAATGAGAGTTGGTGCTTTAATAATGGTCTATGTAGCTGACACAGGTAAAGCAGTGATGTTTCTTTTGGAAAGTGGTAGGCTATTCTTGGAGCTAAATGTTGCATTCCAATAACATTAATACCGTTACATCAAATGGAAAAGAAAAATGAAAGCCAAAATTTTCAACATTAAGTACTGAAAAGTAGACACTTAAATCTTATTTTAGGCATCTAAATAAGTTCCTTGAGTTGCAGAGATGCTATGGACTTTTAGCTGTCTTTGACATTAATGATAGCTGTAGCTCCTCAGCACCTGTGAAAAATAATGCCACTTTTATTTCCATGAACAAATATCTATTTAGGTGTCTAGCTTACACATTTACTTTCTAAAAGTTTAGCCTAACCATTTAAAGACTCAGACAGCTGCTTGGGAATACCTTCCTGTCAGAGAATAACTACCGAAAAGATTAGGTCATGATAAAGTTTTTTATATTGGTTTTAGAAACAATATGAACATTGTTTTGAGTATAAAAAAAATCTTAGCATCTGCAGTGCCAAAAAAAGGCTATTTGAAACTAAAACAAAACTTTAACAATTGATGCCTAGTTTCCTTTATCTGGACAAAATAAAAAATGCAATTGTCATGTGGTGCATCCCACTATGTTGTTTCAGCCCATTAGAAAATAATTCACTGAAGTACAGAGTGTTTATATAGTCAATTTCCTTAGGACATGATTTAGATTCTGAAGTTGGGAAAATTGTATTGAATAGCTTATTTATAAACTTTCTATCAGGCTAACTTGACAAACTCAGTTTAAAACAGACTGAAAATGGCATTGATGACTGTAATGATAAACAGACTGTTTCTAAGTTAACTTTAGACATTTTTAGTTAATAAAATACCATTTCGTAATAAATACAATATTATGTTACCTATATAATCGTGTTTATTGTCTTAACATGTAGTTTCTTGTTCTTGTCTGTTTGAGGATGTCATTTTTGTATGAAAGTATATGGCTGACATTTCCTTAGATCAAGTCCATTAACTCTGTAAATGTCAGTGCTTTCTAGTACAGAATCACATACTTGGTCACTTAAGTGTTTCATTTGGTAACAAAAAAGGAAAATCTATATGGGAAATTGGTAAAACAATTATTCACTGTATAGAGTGCTTTCTGGAACAGAATACAGGTAGGCCTTTTAAAGAATGGCTCACATCTTTCTTAGTCTGATCAGGCTAACAAATTGAAGGGCTAGTGACAAGATAGATAATAGTCCAGTGTGCAACTGTGTTATACATAAATTGTTAATATATTGTCAGGACTTACAGTGGTGTCAAAGGAAACTTTTGGCACCAATCATTGAAGTGCAGGCAGCTCTAACAGACACCTTGCAAAAGTCTCACTGGGACTGAGCCTGTTCTCGGTACTGGTGGACTTTGCTGTGGGACTGATACCCAGAGTCTCCACTCCTGGACAGACTGAGAGAGACAGTTAATAGACCAGGTCACTCTTATTACCAATTGGTATTAGACATCACATTCCAGCATTCCTTACCCAGGAAGGTCTATGATTTTATCTCCTCAAGGAAGTGCAGCAGACCATCCCCACCAAAATATGACCCATCACCTATGAGGACAACCCAGTGGGACACAGTAAAGGGGAGGAATCCCTAAGAGAATCACCTGTAAAACTTCAAAATCCAGAAGAAAATCATCAAGCTGATATTCTCCTATGTGTCCTGATTCCCCAGAGTATGCCTACTGGCCTGGGCCTTATTGGTTCCCTTGGGGTATCAACCCATACATCAGGAAACCAGCTTCATCAACAGTCTCCAGAGCAGGATTGTCTACCCCGAACAGCTATTGCAACTAGTTCCTGCCCAGATCCCAGCCCACCAACATCTACTGGAGGTAGAACAAGAGCTTAGTGGGGACACTGTCCAACATTCTTCGGCCATTTCTTCCTCATCTTTTGATGAGATGACTAATCCTCCCTCCACTGCCTCCTTGGTCGAGCTGAAGGTGTTTCAATATCCAATTAGAAGATTAGTGGATACATTGAGTATCCTCCTGGAGATAATCCAAGAAAAATAGTATAAGTGATTGGACATTCTTCAGTCTTTACTGTCTGGCCCTATCCATTTAATGAAAGACTCTTAGAACTTTTAAAGCTAATATGACACACTGCTGTGTCTGCCTCTGCGACCTCCAGATGCACAGGCAGGAGATACCAGGTACTGGTGAAAGGATACAGGATACAGATATGGCGGCCAGGACCATGGCTATGACCATAACAGTGAGGAGATGATCTCATCTCCAGGTGTCTAGCATGCCTTGAGAGGTCCAAGCAACTATAAAGGACTTACCTTTTCAGGGAAATGAGCTATTCAGTAGTAGCGCGGATAAGGCATTACACTCATTAAGATTCCAGAGTGATCCTTCCCTTTCTGGAGTTACATGTTCCAGCTCTGAGACAGAAACAACCATCATTTGGATACAGACCTCATTTGCAATTTCATCCTGCAGAGCGTCCTTCAGTGTCACGGAGGAAGAGGCCGTGCTTCTACCAAAGATGTTTGTGTAGCTTCTCAACAGTTCTGCCAATGGAAAGGGTGCCCAGAAAGCAATGTCCATGGGACCATCGAACCTGTTTGGACTACCAATTATGAATACAGTCCTCTCTATTCAGTTTGGCATCCACTTCTATATTTTGCAGAAGCTTTGGCTGGACCAGTGGGCCCTTGAGATTGTGAACAAAGGGTTACCTGCCTAGTTACAAACTGTTCCATCACCCTCCAATCCCTCCTTGACCCTCTTTACTGACTCTTCTTGTGAAACAGTTCTAATACAAGAAGTAGATTCCCTCTTGCAACAGTGGAGTAAATGCCTCAGGAGTTCTACTCCCACTACGCTAAATCCTAAAGAAGACAGAGGCTGGAGACCCATCCTGGGTCTTTGACATCCGATGTCTTCATTTGTTGTTCCAAATTCAGGATGGTTAGCTTCTTTCATCGGTTCCTTGGATCCAATGGACTGGTTGACAGCTCTTGACCTGCAAGACACTTGCTTTCATATTTTGATACTTCCAGCCATCAGAAAATACCTATGATTCCTGGTAGGAACATCACACTACCAAATACGGAGTCCTGACCCGTGGCCTGTCTAGAGCACTCAGTCTATTTACCAAGGTTCTTGCTGTAGTGGCAGCCCACCTAAGGAGACATGAAATTCACATGTACCATTACAGTAGGTGACTGGCTAATATGGGGTTCATCCCCTCAGCAAGCCACAAACACTCTATGAAAGACTCTAGACCTCTTTGCCTCCCTGGGCCTCAGAGTTACCACAGAAATCCACAGTGACCCAAAAACAAGTATTGAGTTCACGGGTTGGCAAAAACATCCCTCCACAGAGATGCCACACAATGACAGATGTATGGAAGTTCCAAGAACAGTTCACCTGTCTGAATCTTCTGAGACACATGGTGGGACATAGTGTTCTCTGCGTTGCATCAACAGACAAGGAGGGCCGTAGTCATTCCTCCCTTTGTTGGAAAGCCTTATGCTTGTGGACATGGAATATTTGGCATTATATCACCCTGGTGGCTCTCCACCTGCCAGCAAACCAACTCAGCAGATACCTGAGGGACTAGTGGTCCCTCAAACCTTCTGTCCACACAGTCATCCGCAGATGGGGCTACCCGAAGACAGACCTCTTCGATGTGCCACAATCTTGGTTAGTCAACCCCTAATAGAGGGTACATGGTACGCTCGCAAATTATGACAGTTACTTAAAGGACTGACTCATGTCTTTCAACCAGTCAGAGAACCCCCTTCTTCTTGGGACATCAACGTACTGTTGTCTGACTTAATAGGTTCCCCATCTGCTCATTCCAGCACCTTTCCACGAAGGCAGACTTCCAGTAGGCCACTACGTCAGCCAGGACTAGGGAGATCCGGGGTCTCATGGCAGATCCTCCTTACACTCTTTCACAAGGATAAAGTCACCCTGAAGCCTCATCCAAAATTGTTGCCAATTTTGTATGAGACTTTCAATAGATCAGCTGAGTCATCTGCTGATCTTTTTCCTCAAACCTCATTCTTCACCAGCCAAAGCAAAACTTAATATGCTGGATGTGGTTAGAGCATTGTCCTTTTAGAGAGAACTAGATTATTCAGAGCCTCAGACTATTTGCTGTGTGGTGGAATGGATGAGGGGTCAATGGATTGTCAAGTTGCCACCCTACAAATTTCAGTCATGGGACATTGTTCAAAGAGGTGGTGGAGGCTGCTTGGGCTTTGGTTGAATGAGACCTGATATTCCAGGAGATTTTTCTTTGCTAAAACATACCAGGTATGTACACAGTCCAAAACCCACTGGATAATCTCTCCTTGATGCTTTTCCCATCAGTTTCTTTTTCATCTGCCCTTTTATATTGATATTTGTTTTTAGTTTGTCTTCTTTCTAAAATGAAAGAAAAGCTGACTGTGTGCTCATCCTGCAAAAGCATTGTTGGTGTGCATGCTGAGCATAAAAGGCTTCATCCCTGCTGATGGGCAGTCTCCTCACTGGCAGTTGAATAAAGTCTGACAATGTGCAAGTCAAGCATTTAGCTTAGACATCAACCCTCAGGGGTGTGAGGGCTGCTTCAGGCCAGTTGAATAAGTCTGACAGAGTGTAGAAACACAACATTGGCTCTGAGATGTTGCTGCAATCTCATCCAGCTAGTTGATCTGGCACCATTGACCAAACAAAAGGAGACCCCTTCCTGATGTCCAATCATCTGGAAGTATACATGAGATCCTTCCTCTGTCCATGGGCCAACCCTCCAGAAGCAAGATTGACAGTGTATTTAAAAAAAAAAAAACACCCACACCAAACCTACTACCTTTTCACGTCTTTCTCCTGGAAAAGAACCCAGTTCGTACTGCTATCATGTCTTCATCTGGTTCAGATGTCATCGCATTTGTGTCTGTGTCTAGATGTTGGACTATGGTACAATATGCAAGTCTCTTATCCTTCACACTTTTTGTATAACAAGGACACTGGTAACCTTGCACAAAAGTTGTGAGGCCCTTCAAACCCTGTTATACTCCTTAACTGCATTAATGTTTTTTCCAGAGAACAGCAATGGGATGATGTCTTTCACTAGGCCATGTCTGAGTCTTTTGTAGAGCCTGTTCTTTGTAGGGCTTTTTCCCCTTGTGACATTATGAAACCTAATGCATAGTATCTTGGAATATTCAAAATGCTTTAATGCAAAAGGGAAAAAAGTTTATGCCTGTAAGGGTGTTCCTTTCCATTGCCATCTACAGTAATAGTCCCAGGTGATGGAAAGGGATGCTGGAGTAAAACAGTGTCTTGGCTTATTCATTGAATAGTGTTTATGTACAACAGCGCATATGGCTGATCAAGGTCTCATTATCTGCGCTGCAAATGGGATAAGCCTTGTGATATGATGATTTACTCTTAAGAGAAATACCAATTGTCCACAGTTCTCTTTCCTGGAATTCCGGGAGGCTGTTTACTGATTTGGAAGATCTTTCTTTAGGTCAGTCAGGATGAAGTTAAGGTGCTGCCAACAGCTCTCGTCAGGTCTTGGTGCTTTTGTCTTCTGACATCCTAGGTCTGATGTTGGCAACACACAAGTTTTACTTTCCTGTCTACTGGATTTTTGTCTCTGGGTTGTGGAGAGAATCTTTGCCTGAGATTGAAGCTTCTCAGATTGGCAGCCTGACTTTTAGATTCCTGGGATGATCAAGGAGAAGGATCTTCTGAATTCCAGGGGCTACTGTTGGAAAGCATAAGGCTTTTGACCAGACAACTCTACTTCAATGAGTTGGAAAAGATTCCTTATTTTGGCAGCTCAAAAAGAAGCTCCTCTCTTGCTTTTAATGTGGCTATCTATTGCACCTGGCAGAGTTAAAACAGTGTGTTTTATTGGGCTGCATAGGGCTGCAATTTCAGTTTCCACTCTCCAGTGCACAGCACAGTAGTCTTCCCTCATCCTGCAGCACACTAGCTTATAGAAGACTTGCTATGTATACTATTAAAACTGCTTGGGACAATTGTTTTGCTATAGCTGTGGCAAAGGATACTGACTTCTCCATTGCAATGGATTTGGCTGTGCCATAGGTACCACGGAGGGATACATTGATTTGAGCTACCTTGAAGGTATTCTTTCCAGGAATCGCCTTTGCCATGGAATCTTGTTCTCATAAAATTTGTAGGACCTCTTATCTATTACTTTGTACTATACCTCTGTGAAGAGAGCATTCCTCATAGCCATAACTACGGGGACGCAGGCCATACAGCTAATTTTCCAGTAGAGGTATTAAGAACATAAGAATGGCTGTACTACGTCAGACCAAAGTCCATCCAGCCCAGTATCCTGTCTACTGACAGTGGCCAATACCAGGTGCCCCAGAGGGAGTGAACCTAACAGGTAATGATTACGTGATCTCTCTCCTGCTGTCCGTCACCACTCTCTGACAAACAGAGGCTAGGGACATCATTCCTTACCTATCCTGGCTAATAGCCATTAATGGACTTAACCTCCATGAATGTATCTAGTTCTCTTTTAAATCCTGTTAGAGTCCTAGCCTTCACAATGTCCTCAGGCAAGGAGTTCCACAAGTTGACTGTGCGCTGTGTGAAGAACTTCCTTTTATTTGTTTTAAACCTGCTGCCCATTAATTTCATTTGGTGGCCCCTAGTGCTTATATTGTGGGAACAAATAAATAACTTTTCCTTATTCACTTTCTCCACGCCACCCCCTTCGTCTCCTCTTTTCCAAGCTGAAAGGCCCTAGCCTCTTTAATCTCTCCTCATATGGGACCCGTTCCAAACCCCTAATCATTTTAGTTGCCCTTCTCTGAACGTTTTCTAATGCCAGTATATCTTTTTTGAGATGAGGAGACCACATCGTACGCAGTATTCAAGATGTGGGCATACCATTGATTTATATATGGGCAATAAGATAGAGAATAACATGGAGACTATCCCCTTTTTAATGATTCCTAACATCCTGTTTGCTTTTTTGACTGCCACTGAACGCTGCATGGACGTCTTCAGAGTACTATCCACAATGACTCCAAGATCTTTTTCCTGATTAGTTATAGCTAAATTAGCCCCCATCATATTGTATGTATAGTTGGGGTTATTTTCCCCAATGTGCATTACTTTACATTTATCCACATTAAATTTCATTTGCCATTTTGTTGTCCAATCACTTAGTTTTGTGAGATCTTTTTGAAGTTCTTCACAATCTGCTTTGGTCTTAACTATCTTGAGTAGTTTAGTATCATCTGCAAACTTTGCCACTTCACTTTTTACCCCTTTTTCCAGATCATTTATGAATAAGTTGAATAGGATTGGTCCTAAGACTGACCTTTGGGGAACACCACCAGTTACCCCTCTTCATTCTGAAAATTTACCATTTATCCCTACCCTATTCTTTGAGTTGGAGATGTCGAAAGTAGGATTCTAGGTCACTGCAGAACTGTATTATGTTTGTAGGTCTGGAGGGACAAAAAAAGAGGCCCCGGGATAGGATGGACTCTTCTGCCAGGCTGAGAGTATAGCTGGAAAGATTCATGATATTGTTGGGTGGGTTAAGGGAACTGCTGTTGTGACTCTTTGTAGCATGTAGTAGTTTAGATAGTTTAGTATCCTTTTTCCTTTGTAGAGAAGCAAAGTTTGTGTTGTAAATGGCTTGTCTAGTTTTTGTGAAGTTTGTCCATGAGGAAGTTTGTGTGGAAAGTTGTTTTTTCATGATAGTATCCAGTTTTGAGAGCTCATTCTTGATCTTTCCCTGTTTGCTGTATAGGATGTTGATCAGGTGGTTTTGCAGTTTCTTTGAGAGTGTGTGGCACAATCTCTCAGCATAGTCTGTATGATATGTAGATTGTAATGGATTTTTTACCTTTAGTCCTTTTGGTATGATGTCCATCTGTTTGCATTTGGAAAGGAAGATGTCTGTCTGTATCTGTACGAGTTTTTGTATGAAGTTGATGGATTTCCACTCCATACAGCTAAATGCAGTGCCTTGCATAGTGACAGGTTTCAGAGTAGCAGCCGTGTTAGTCTGTGTCCTTAAAAAGAACAGGAGTACTTGTGGCACCTTCGAGACTAACAAATTTATTTGGGCATAAGCTTTCGTGGGCTACAGCCCACTTCATCGGATGCATAGAGTGGAACATATAAGAAGAGTGAGTGTGTGTGTGTGTGTGTGTGTGTATATATATATATATATATATATATATATACACACACACACACGTACGGAGAAGATGCCATACCAGCTCTAAGAAGCTAATTAATTAAGATTACCTGTTATCAGCAGGAAAAAAACTTTTGTAGTGACAGTCAAGATGGTCAATTACAGACAGTTGACAAGAAGTGTAAGGATAGTTATCTTAAGAAAATAGATTCAAGTAGTGTAATGACTCAGCCATTCCCAGTCTCTATTCAAGCCATCTCCCACTGTTTCTTTTACATGGTTGTTAACCACAGTGGCTCTTTTTTAGTTCTTTTACTGTATTTTTTAATTTGGGGTATACATTTAAGTTGGGCCTCTATTCCATAAAGAAAATATGGTTTTGTCTATGTCCTCATCCTATTTTCCAGTCTAAAGTCCTCTCTGATTTCTGTCTTTCAGGCCACTAGCCTACCTCTTTCCCCAAGCATTTCTTACAGCTTTTTTTATACCTTGACAGATGTTCAGCACTTGGAATTACTGAAGTGTACCCAACTAAATCAAAAGCAGTACCTATATGATGTCTTAGTGCTGCCTTAGCCATATAATTGTGCAAAGTTACTACTTGACTCTCTATAGGCACTTTTAAAGCAGTTTTGTCCATCACTAAGTTAAGAGTCAGGGTGAAATTGCTGTCACTTCTAATGCTTTTTTGACTCAGCATCCGGAACTGATGTTTGTCTTGTTCACCTAGAACTACTTAGCCCACTTCCAGGGAGTTGTATGGTTTACTGAACCCTTGGTAGTGGGAACATAGAGAAAGAACTCAAATATGAGAAGTTGCATACCAGTAACTCTTGTCCTTTTGAGAGTGTTGCCTCTGCATATTCACATTCCCTACCTACTTTTTTCATTTATTCAGTCTTAGGTCAAGAATTCCTGAAATAGAGAAGGAATTGAGGGACACTTTCTTTTATACTCTCTGTGAATCCTCTGTGAGGGAGAGGCCCCAAAAGACACTGCATACCAGAAGATTCTCGAGGCTTGTGGGACAGATGCAAGTGGGAATATGCAGAGGCAATATTTTTTAACATAATATTGGTGGAAGATAATAGGTAAAACTGTGAATCTGGCAGTCTAAAAATATTCCTTCAAACAAATATTTTTAACTTCCATCTCCATGTGATGCTCATGACCAGTATCAATAGTTACTGAAATGGGAAAGAGCAAAGTATTTGTCCCATGTATGCCAATGGTATCAATTTAAAAAAACCTATAAGGCTAGTTCCCTGACTGAAGAATAGTTTAATGGAAATATTTACAAAATGGATATTTGAAAAACATTAGCGATGTATTTAACCCTTCTCTCACCCCCAAAAATTCTATAAAATCTTTGCTTTCATATCCCTAGGACAATATTTAATAGGCTTAAAGTTCATGTTGATAAGCACTTATTCTAAACTCTGATTTTCTGTTGTTTTTTTACTTTTATGTAAAAGTAAAAACTTACGTTGAAATGTTTCCATTATGGTCTCAGTCCAGAAGTTTTTTAATTGTAAATTTCTTAATCTGTTCAGCCATTTGAGTTAGTGATGAATGAATATTTTTTGGATTGTAAGACTGCTTAGAGTCTAAAATTCTTTTTTTTTAAAAAGGTCAATTTAAAAATAACATTTAAAGTCAGTTGTTTGAAATCTTCTTTTAGAAGTGCTATCATACTGGAGAGGTAATTCTAATCCAGCTGCATCCATCAGAGTGGAGACTGGCTTGACCTCAGTTAGTTCAGCATGTAATACTAGAGAGAGATCCAAACCACAAATCACTGTACAATCTTGAGATTCCTTAAGACCAGCTGCTAACAAAGCAAAGCAAAGAATGTACTTAGTTAGAAGTGAAGAAGCAGAGGAGAGAAGATGGATCAACTACCGGCTGAGAATAGATTTCAGAAAATGATATTCCACTGATGCAGGCCCAAAAGGTGTTACAGTGAAGAAAATAAATGTGTATCACTCCCGAGGCCTGGTAATACTTCCTTTCAGCCGCTATTATAAGAAACTGCTTTAAAGCCATTAATGTTAAGACTTTAAGTCTGACAAACACTGACATGCTGTTAATGAAAACTGGATGACCAGATTCTGTAATGAAAAACATGGGGGTGCTTCTGGGCAAGGTCAGGAGAATGGATATAGAAAGAAGGTGTCAAGTATCAGAGGGGTAGCCGTGTTAGTCTGGATCTGTAAAAGCTTGCATCTGAAGAAGTGGGTATTCACCCACGAAAGCTCATGCTGCAAAACGTCTGTTAGTCTATAAGGTGCCACAGGATTCTTTGTTGCTTTTATAGAAAGAAGGGTACTGGAATGAGGAGAAAAGGGTGTTTTCTCCTCCCCACCCCGTTCCTGCCATTCTCCTACTGTGGAAATCAGGACAAATTATAGAGAAAAGTGCTGGAAGACTATACTTGCTTATCAATGTCCCCTCTACTGTTTTCTTCCCATCCCAGCTCCTTTCCTTTTTTTTCTGCCATGTTTTTAATTTAACATTTTCTTCAAGTCCTTCCTTTATTTCCAGTTCTTCTTTCTCTTTCTACTGTTTTCATTATTTTTCATCTTAGTCTCTGTTTTCTTCATTTTTCCTCAACTTCTTTTCCCATCTCTCCCCATTTCAGTTATCACTCTTTCACTCACTTTTTTGTTCTTTATCTCATTCTTTTTCTCCCTCTTTCTTGCCCTCATCCTTTACTGCATACAACCATTCATTCATTTCCTTACTTTCCTCTTGCCCTGTGGAATTGTGCCTGTAGAAGCTGAAGGACGGTGTGGGTGGAGAGGAGACATGCATGTAAAGGAGGAAGGAGAGGGTAGCTCAAGTTTTTGCGTAATGCAAGCCTCAAAATATTGTTTAGTATACAACAGCTGAAAATATCTATAATAATGTTGCCTTTTGCTTTCAGTAGCATGTAGTTCTGGATTACTACCAGCCCCATTTCTCACCAGATTAACTAGGCTTCACTTGCCCAGAACATTTCAGTACAATCAGACTTCTTTAGAGAAAAACAGCATATTTTCCTGAGATTCCAGTTTTAAATCTCCAGTGTACTTCAATACAGTAACAAAGGTTATTTGACTTGAATGGGGAGATTTGGATATGACAAACATTAGGACCTCAAGCTGATTTTGAATATTATAAAAATATATATACCATGAAAATGTTTTTGTGCTTTATACAGCTTTATCCAATATACCAAATAACTTCAGAATGTAATGTTCTTGTTTGAAAATAGTGTGAGTCTACTCTGAAAAATGACTTAAAATTGTATCATAGTGTTCTGTTTGTGCTTCAGTGACTTCTGGAGCAAACTTGCAAAAATACCACTGTGACCAGCAGCTTAATCATAAATGTACAGATGTCTTTCCAACAGCAAATCCTACAGACTTCCATCTTTGATCTAAAAGTCCAGATGGATTATTTCTGGCTATTGCATGACCAATAATAAAGATTCAGGGGGTGGGAGCAAATTCTATCACCAGTTAGTTATTATACTTTTGTAGCACCATTGTCAAAATAGGGTGTATGTTTATTCCTGCTAAAGCATGAACAGAACTATTTATGCATTTTCAATAGCAGGGCAAAATTATGTGCTCACTTTTACCCCCTCTAACCTCATTGCCTTGAAATTGCAATTTTGTTAATTTTTTTGAAGCATTAAAAGGGATAAAATGTCGATTACATAGCTATGGGTGTATTGGCTCTGCAATGCTATTGGGATTAAAAAGCAGTAAAAACTTAATTTTTGTCATTAATATAAGCAGAAGAATTCACACAGTGGCAGATCTATTGAATAAAAAGCTATTTTTACAGTCACTATTGGAGTAAAATTGATATTCAAAAACAAGAGAAGGTAATAGCTCTGACCTTCCCAGCTGGGATATATATGTGGGGAATCACTACTATACCCCAGCTGGGAAGGTGAAACCATGCTCCAAACAGCTGCACATTTTCAAAAAAAAAATTTTCAGGGTTTTTTCTATTTAACATGGCAATAGTGATTTTGAACAATTCAGAGCAACCCAGACAGCCTCATTGCCACTTAGAGTCTTGTTTCCGGGACTTCGCCATCTTTAGAGCTCTTCTTCTAGGACTTCTCAGCCCTCTTCATCTGAGACTTTGCCCCAGCTGGATCCTGGTGCCTGGTGTCTTTCTCTCAGATCATCCACATGATGGGTGCAGAGACCCCCTTCCCAGGTCTTTGGGTGCTCCAAGGTTTCTCTCATCATCTCCACTGGCCCAAGGGCATTAACCAATGCACTGGGGTGTTAAAATAGGCAAAGAAGATTTTTTTTTCCAGCTGAGTTTACAATGAGATGAGGCAGAAATATGAGGCAAGGCTGTCCCAATTTCTGGTGTTGCAGAGAGAGCTCCTCAACAACAGGAGAACAATTAGGAGGAGACAGAAGAGGCAGCCAGTGTCAGATGACCAGGGATACATCAACTTTTTTTTTCTTTTTAAAAAAAAGAATATATCAGCTTCTCCTCCTTGGCTGTTGAAAGACCAAGATGTTTCTCCTCCTTATTCCTTCTGCTGTTCATTCTGATGGTGGTAAGGCAGGAGAAAGTATCTTTAGTTGCTCCAGTCTGTTTGATCAGTGCCCCACCCCATAGCCTTATATGTATTGATGAGTATGAGCACCATTGCTTTGCTCAGTGAAAATGTGATCAAGCCAAATGCATAGAAATACGTATGCAAGTTTTGAATATTCAAAAGGGGACGGTGAGTTAGAGTTTAGATAGAATGTGAACTTGAATAAGTTACTTTATCTCTCACAAAGGCACCATTTGTCTTACAAGTGTGATATTGCATTGATGTTTTCTATATTGTAAACAAAAAAGTCACAAAATGTATTTATCATAGTGTACTGTATTTTTGACAAAATTCACCTATATTCTCTGCTGGTTCATATGGTGCATGCTTGAAAGAATTTATAGTAACGTGCATCTCCTGTCCCATTGTACATCATTGTATAGCCAATTTTAACTTGATAAATTCCTCTTAACTAATTTAAAAATAGGATCTGTATGAATGTTTTTAGTAACAATATATGAACTCCCTGGATAATTGGGCTGTAATTCGACTGTGAGCTTTGCTGCCCTTCATAAACTGCTGAAGCTGTGCTCTTAAAGTTTATGAAGGCCTCAGAAATGCTAGATTGAATCACAGCTTTATTTGCTATATAAACTAGAACGGCTAGATGTCATGGCATTTAGTTCATGAGTTTGAGGATGTTTTGTATCATTTAATGTAAAACTTCCATTTTATAGACATTCTTTATAGATAGGGCCCTACCAAATTCACGGTCAATTTCGGTCAATTTCATGGTCATAGGATTTTTAAAATAATACATTTCATGATTTCAGGTATTTAAATGTTTATTTTCATGGTTTTTTAATTGTAGGGTTCGTACCCCAAAAAGGTACGGGGGGGTCGCAAGGTTACCGTAGGGGGGTTGCAGTACTGCTACCCTTACTTCTGTGCTGTTGGTGGGGGTGGTGCTATCTTCAGAGCTGGGTGGCCAGAGAGTGGTGGCTGCTGGACGGGATCTCAGCTCTGAAGGCAGAAGTAAAGATGGCATGGTATGGTATTTCCATCCATACTTCTGCGCTGCTGCCTGCAGAGCTGGGCCCTTGGTCAGAGGGCTGGGCTCTCTGGTCGTCCAGCTCTCAAGGCAGCAGTGGAGAAGTAAGGGTGCTATGGTATGGTATTGCCACCCTTACTTCTGCTCTGCTGCTGGCAGGGCACTGCCTTCAGAGTTGGGCGCCTGGTCAACATCTGCTGCTCTCCAGCCGCCCAACTCTGAAGGCAATGCAGAAATAAGGGTGGTAATACCATGACCCCCCCCCCCCGGTAAAATAACCTTGCAACCTCTTTTGGTGTCAGGACCCCCAGTTTGAGACACACTGGTTTCCCCCGTGAAATCTGGTCTTCTGTGTGCTTTTACCCTATACTATACAGATTTCACGGTCCATAACACGTTTTTCATGGTCCTTATTTGGTAGGGCCCTATTTTTAGATGAGGGAAGAACAATGCATTTCATAATTAATTTATCTTTTTGTGTATTAATTACTTTGGGTATGTATATGTAAATTTACGTATTTGGATGTTTTCTTACATTGTGTGTGTGTGTATGTGTATATATATGTGTGTGTGTGTGTGTATGTGTATATATATGTATATATTTGAAACCAAACAAACTTTCACCTTGTATTGTGAATGGAGTGTTTTCCAGTACTGCATATGGTTAACTTTTTGAAACATGTTTTTAGTAGGCAGCCAGAAAACTGCAGATCAGTGGTTTACAAAATAATTTTGTTAAATGTTTTGTTAAAATAAGGTTGGTATTTTGGAACAAAGCCCCAACATTTTGTATATAAATATCCTCTTCAGATATTAGTTTTTGGAGTTCATAATCCCTGGTTAATCTTTCTAAATATTTTATGCCCACAGATTGCTGAGCCAAACAATGAAGGATCATTTAGTGAGAGTGGCAAATGAAGCAGAATTTATCCTGAGTAGACAGAGAGCAGAGGATATTCACAGACATGCTGAATTTGAGGTAGGAAGTAAAAAACGTTGTGTGCCAGCAAATGCTAAGGCAGTTCAATCCTGCAAGATGTTTGGGAGGTATTAAGTGTCCTCAGCTCCCACTGACTTCAGTGGAAGTACAGAATGCTCAGAAACCTGCAGGAATGCTCAGCATCTTGCAGAATCTACAAATAATATTGGTTTTTGGGAGGAGGAAGGTGGGCAAAAAGAGAGTCTCTAGCATACCAATTCTTAAGTCACTTACACCAAGTAAATAATACTGTAGTGTTTTGTGTTAATGAAGCTTTGTAGCATCAAAGCTATTTTAATAAAGGGTCATAAATCAAGATAAAATTCACATTTAAAAATTCCTTACCTGTGTTAACTTATATCAGCAAATTATATGGTTTGTTTATTTAACTCATCTCGGATAGTTTTTAAACAATTTAACTTTTTCGTGTGGCTCAATACAGTTTTGTTGCATTGCTCTTTTTGTCACTTGAGGAGAATTTTAAAATGAAATATGAACATATATATTCATAGAATTATAATAAAAAATGCAAATCTTATTTATAACTCCTATTTAACCATATCTGCAGTTTTGGAGCTCCACTTCTTAAAAAAACCACGCATAATTAACAGTGTTATTTTGTGTCATTGTTTAAAAAAAACAACCAAACAAAAAACCAAACAACCCCCAAACTAGTGATATCGCATATATAGTTTCAGTTTTACTTAAAGGGAACTTAGCCTTTCTTCTGGCATACCATATTGCTTGTGGTTTTGTTGTTAAAATGAAACATAAGTGTATGAAGGCATGCTTGTGTTTAATGTATTTCTAAGCTGTTTGTCTCTTAAATCTTTATACTCCCAAAGATGAAAGCATATTTATTTTAGACCGTGCTTATGTCTAAAGGTCATCTGTGTTGGCCCCAGGATTCAAGCTGTGCATTGTTTAGTAACGTATCTGCACTTCATCTGGACCTAGATACCTCCTCCTGCAAACAAAGATGATGTAAGATATCTATAGGACCCTTCTGTGGTGGTGAAATAGTAGGCATGTTTCATTTATTACATCAAGGCAATCCAGGGTTTGGCGACAGTCCTGTGGAGATGAAAACTGCATCTTTTTAGTTCAGTGACTGATAATCATTGGAGTGGGACATGCTTGACATTTTATGCTCTGGATTTATGCAGAAGCTCCATGCATGACATGGTGTCATTGATTAGAAGAACAGCTCACTTTTTTTCTACAGCTGCAAACTGTAAGAAAAGAGTGAGGGTGTGGGGGAAGCTATGTGAAAAGCATTGGGCCTTGTCATGCAAATATGGGATATGAATGAATACGCTTATTCAATGGCAACATCACCATTAACATTATTTCTGTCATGAAACACCTTTTTTATGGTGTCTGTTAGGAATGTATGCTGAGCAAGAACTTATTTTTAGTATAGCTTTGTGTATTGCTTATGCCTGATCTCTCTAGGACAGCAGTTGGCTTACACTTTGTTGATGTTGCTTTAAATCTCAGTATGACGGCTCGAGGGGTTTAACTCATATCATCTTGAACTTAACCAGGAATTACATTAAAGCAGTCTTGTTTTGTTTATCAGAGTTAATTTTGTTGCTGTGCATCTGCTGCAGAAAGATGTATTAGAAAAATCTAACTGTATAGGATCATTTCTGTATATGCATAAAAATAATACAACTATTAGAACTTTTGGGATTCCATAACACTTAAATGCCAAATTTAACATCAAACATAAATGAATTCTGTGGCACACTTCAATCAGCTTTGTAGGCTTTCTATGAAAGGGAAATAAGTAGCCCCACACAAATGCACTCCTCTTAGAACACCCATCAAAGTTCAGAAATCCCAGAATGGCTTGTCACATTTGTGTCATGGGTTGATCTTTAGACTTTTTTTATTTGTGTAGTACACTGTGCTGTTGCTTTAACAGACCAGGAAAATAAGCAGATATGTATAATAAAAACTCCAAGAAATGGAAAGACTAAGGAATGTTGTGGCAAAGTAGGTTAGTCCAACAGTATTTCCCTTGAAGAAAGATGGACTCAAGCCTGCTTTTAATCACATGTGAAATTGTTTGGCAAGATTCCACTATAGTCACTTATCACAAAACTGGCACAGAATTTGGTGTGATTGGCAGTCTTTGTTCAGAAAATGCTTAGCACTGGAATAGGGCAAGTGTTTCTGGTCAGGACTGAGATGTAGCGGCAGACCTAAATGGGGAAGAATGCTCAATGTATCATAATGAGGGAGAGGAATTCACAAAATGTTGACAACTTTGAAAGGATTTCCTGTCAATTTTTTATTTATTTAGATTGATAAACAATAGAAGGAACATTCCTACTTTTGTTCTTAGTGCTTCTGAGCATGCTTTGAAACAACTTACAGTAACCTTGAGTCGTCAATAGGCCACCACAAAAACAGCTTTTAAGGCTTTCTGCTATGTTCCTCCACTACACTTTCCAAAGCCAGGAAAAAGAGATGGGCATTGAAATGTGCTCTGAAGGTCATCAGATTTGGGCTTTCCTATGGAATTATTTTCAGAAATAGAAGGTTTCATTTTAAAAAATGAAGGCTTACAGTTTCAGTGGAAGCCAAAATATCACTCCCACCATTTAAAACTTTGTGGTCTGATTCCTGGAGGGTTTGGTGTCTTGAGGAAGGAAAGAGAGGGATTGTGAGAGGAGATTGATAATTAAGTAAAGTATATAGTATTAGATAGTCACTGGAGGCAACAGTGAGAAGATGCCCGGCAAGGAGCAGAAGCAGAGGGGAAAACACAGACACCAGGGTCTGAGAGGAGATATTGTTTTGCTGCATGAGTCCAATAATGGCGGAAATAATTAAGCAATCAATTTGAAAACATGTAGAAGATAATAAGTTGAATAGTCAGCTTGGATTTGTCAAGAACAAACTGTGTCAAACCAGCATAATAGCTTTATTTGACAGGGTAACAAACCTTGTGGATGTGGGGTATTTTGACTTTAGTAAGGCTTTTGATACTGTCTCGCATGATCTTCTCATAAATAAACTAGGGAAATAGAACCCAAATGGAGCTCCTATAAGGTGGATGCACAACTGGTTGGAAAACTGTTCCCAGAGAGTAGTGATCAGCGGTTCACAGTCAAGCTGCAAGCGCATATCAAGTGGGATCCTGTATGGATCAGTTCTGGGTCTGGTTCTATTCAATATCTTCATCAATAATTTAGATAATGGCATAGAGAGTACACTTATAAAGTTTGTGGATGATACCAAGCTGGGAGGGGTTGCAAGTACTTTGGAGGATAGGATTAAAATTCAAAATGATCTGGACAAACTAGAGAAATGGTCTGAAGTAAATAGGATGAAATTCAACAAGGACAAATGCAAAGAACTCCAATAGGAAGGAACAATCAGCTGCACACATACAAAATGGAAAACAATTGCCTAGTAAGGGCTACTACAGAAACAGATCTGGGGGTCATAGGGGATCACAAGCTAAATATGAGTCAACGTGTAACACTGTTGCAAAAAAGCAAACATCATTCTGGGATGTATTAGCAGGAGTGTTGTAAGCAAGACATGAGAAGTACGGTATATACTCGATCATAAGCCGGTTCGTTTATAAGCGCCTCCCCCCCCCCCCCCAGATGGATAAGTAAAAATGAAAAATTCATCTTATGAACAAATATATATGGTAATTCTTCCACTCTACTCCATGCTGATTAGGCCTTGACTGGAGTATTGTGCCTAATTCTGGGCACTACATTTCAGGAAAGGTATGGACATATTGGAGAAAGTCCAGAGAAGATCAACAAAAATGATTAAATGTCCAGAAAACATGACCTATGAGGGAAGATTGAAAACATTGGGTTTGTTTAGTCTGGAGAAGAGAAGTCTGAGGGGGACATAAGTTTTCAAGTACATAAGAGGTTGTTACAAGGAGGAGGGAGAAAAATTGTTGTTAACCTCTGAGGATAGGACAAGAAGCAATGGGCTTAAATTGCAGCAAGGGCGGTCTAGGTTAGACCTTAGGAAGTTTTTTCTAACTGTCGAGTTGGTTAAGCACTGGAATAAATTGCCTAGAGAGGTTGTGGAATCTCCATTATTGAAAATTTTTAGGAGCAGGTTAGACAAACACCTATCAGGGATGGTCTTGATCGGGGGTTGGCAAACTTTCAGAAGTGGTGTGCCGAGTCTTCATTTATTCACTCTGATTTAAGGTTTTGTGTGCCAGTCATACATTTTAAGGTTTTCAGAAGGTCTCTTTATATAAATCTATAATATATAACTAAACTATTGTTGTATGTAAAGTAAATAAGGGTTTTAAAATGTTTAAGAAGCTTCATTTAAAATTAAATTAAAATGCAGAGCCCCCCAGACTGGTGGCCAGGACCCAGGCAGTGAGAGTGCCACTGAAAATCAGCTTGCGTGCCACCTTCGGCACACGTGCCATAGGTTGCCTACCCCTGGTCTAGGTAATACTTAGTTCTGCCATGAGTTCAGGGGACTGCACTAGATGACCTCTCAAGGTCTCTTCCAGTCCTACCAATCTATTATTCTATGATTCAGAGGTGGAGTGAAATGGAGCATGCATCATCTCTGTAGATGTCAAGTTCCAGATGTGTAGAGGGATTGGGATCCTACTATGTGGTCCTTTCTCCATTACAAGCACAGAAAGAAATTTTTTTGCCTATGAAGCAGCAAGTGATATTGCAGAAAGGAGTTGGTAACAGAGGTTACAGAATGAGGTATGTGAACAATTTTGCCCTCAAGATCAGGAGAAGCTAAAGAATCCAGCAGTCATTCCTCTCTTTGGTGACTGGGATAATTTCCTCTTGGCCATATAAGAATCTGTTCTGGCCTCTCTTAGGTCTGGGTCTGCTCCTAAACAAATAGCAGTTGTGAAGGAGACATAGGGAGAAGGAAGACACTGGAGATGAGGGTGGGGTGTTGTGAGATAAGGCTTTCTTTGGCGGTGGGAAGTCAACAGAGACTAGCTCATTTTCATGTGCTCTTTCTGGGTCCTTCTCTTCACCAACAATGTTCTGTTTTGCTCTGAGAAGATGATACATCTATGGCTACGTAGATCTGCATGGGGGTACGCAGACTCAGACATGACCAGTGAGGTGATATTATCATTATCATCATCCTCATTTTGCAGCTGAAAGTGGTGCTGGGGCTGGGGCTTGAAGTAGTAGTAATAAAACAAACACGGAATACATGGTTCTTCGAGTGATTGCTCATGTGCATTCCACAATAGGTGTGCGTGCTCGCCATGTGCACTGGTGCCAGAAGTTTTTTCCCCTAGCAGTATCTGTAGGGGAGCGCCCCTAGTGACCCCTGGAGTGGCGCCTCCATGGCATGGTATAAGGGGCGCTGCGTGCTCCCCCCACCCTCAGTTCCTTCTTGCTGCCAGTGAAGGTGCTTCAGAACTTCTTTGCTCCAGCTTTGCTGCAGCTCTTCCCCAGAACTCTTCTTCGTTCAGTGTATGGTACCTGTAGTTTAGTTTAGTTAGTGCGCCCGGGCCGGGGCATGCCGTGCACTCTGGGTTTTAAGTCGTGCAACACTTGTAGGCGACCGATGCCCATGAGTGATCCGCACATGGACTGTTTATGCTGTTTGGATGAAACCCATCTCAGCAATTGCTGCAAGATTTGCAAGTTGTTCAAGGCTCCAGGCCATCCTGATGGAGTCGGTGTTGACTCTGGAGCACCACTCCGAGTCGGCAGTGTCAGTGCGTGGCAACCCCACAGCGCCATCTACCAGTCAGCACCGCTCCTCGTCTGTGGGGCATGCCACGGAGGCTAAGAAGAGGCCTTCGCCACCGCAGCACCAGAGCAAGACAGGGGGAGAGGCTAGACCCATGTTGGGCAGTCCTCGGTCCCCATCGACCTCTAGGCCTCCAACTCAGGTCGAGTGGAGTAGCCTGGCCCATTTGGAGCAGGCTTCCCTGGTTATCCGGATGCCCTCCATGCCAGAGGCCCTGCAAGTGGCCCAGGACGTTATGTCCATGCCGGTACCAGGAGCACCGCCAATGTTGGCCCCGTGGTCCAGGAGCAAGCCGCCAGTGGGATCTCCATAGTCGCCCCCATCTCAGTACCAGTCATGGTCGAGGGAATGTTCCTGATGCTGTTCACCGCTCAGCGACTGTCCTATGCATAGTTCATGCAGGTCGCTGTTGACTCCCACCAGGTTGTCTGGCTGGAGTCCAACTGACAGAGACTCCAGGCACTGCTCCACCTCAAAGAGTGGACACCTATAGGGCCGAGGCAGACACCGCCGAAGGTCGTCATCTCGGAGGGGCTATCATAGCCAGTCATGACGTAAACGTCAATGCTGTTCCTGTTCGTAATCTCGCTCCAGGACTCAACCACGGTACCACTCCTGCAGCCCTGGGCATCGATCGCCGGCGCCTCGCAGTTGCGGATCTGCCTGCCGGAGCCAATTGTGGAGTAGCTACTACTGGAGGTACCGTTCCTCCACATTGGGATAACAGTCTCATGGTCGGCACTGCTCCTGGCGCCGCCGCTCCTCCCTGTCCAGGGACAGCAGCAGGTCGTATGTCAGCCCGGCCTTCGTAGTCGTCCATTGATGGATCATGCCAGCCAGCTTCCGCCGGTGCCACAGCAGTGGCACTGGGCCCCGTGGCCGGCACAGTGGTGCCATTGGGTACCGTGGCCCCCGACGCATTCCCCCGGTGGGGGCTTGCTCAGTGGCCAGTGCCTTGGAACAGCCGTCAGCCTCCTTCTCCCAGCCACCCTGGAAGGAGTCGGTGGGACATGCATCTTCAGCACCGTGCCCAGAGAGCGACCAGGTGGTGGATCCTCCAGTGCCGGTGGGCATGCAAAGTACCACACCTGCCTCCTCCCCTTCGCCAGATGAGGCGATTGTGGCACCGTCTCCCTTCGTCCCACAGGAAGACTCTAAAGCCCACCAGGAACTACTGAAAAGGGTGGCGTCAAACCTCCAGGCAGAGGAGGTGGAGGCGCCCTCGGACTCGCTGTTTAACATCCTGTCCGCCTCGGTACCGGGCAGGCCACTCCACAAAGGGGTGGCAAAAGTTTCAAATGCCTTCTGGCCAACCCTGGCCTCATTGCCCCTCATCTCTAAGAGAGCAGAACGCAAGTATTTTGTGCCCGCCAAGGGGTATGGATATCTATATACCCATCCTGCCCCTAACTGCCGGTTGGTCAAGTTGGTCAACCACAGGGAGTGGCAGGGCCAAACAGCCCCCACTCTGAAAAATAAAGATTCAAGGAGGCTGGATTCATTTGGCAGAAAAATTTGTTCATCCTTGAGCTTCCAGTTACAGGTGACGAACATCAGGCTCTCCTGGGCTGGTATGAGTTCAATCTGTGGGGCTCTCTGCCCAAGTTTGAGGACTCCCTCTAGGAGCATGACAGAAAAGAGTTCAAAGCTCTGGTGGAGGAGGGCACAGTGGCTGTTAGGGCAACCCTGCAGGCAGCATCAGATGCAGCAGACACGGCCGCACAGTCCATTGCCTCCACAGTATCCATGAGAAGGGTGTCATGGATACTGCTGTCTGGGCTGTCCAATGAGGCGCAGACCTCCTTGCAGGACCTCCCATTTGATGACAAGGCTCTGTTTGCAGAACAGACGGACATAAAACTGCATCACCTGAAAGACTCCCGCACTGTGCTTAAGACTCTTGGCCTCTATGTTCTAGCTCCTGCTAGACCTAAGTTTAAGCTGCAGCAGGCTCTTGCCCAGGCCACCCACTCTAAATACGAGCCCCCTTATAAAAAGTTGCAGGATTGGACGTAACGCCCGTAGAGGCAGTCTCGGTCTGCCCCCCAGCCTGGGTCCTCCAGGGGCAAACAGGCAGGAAAATGGCAGTTTTGATGGTACACTCAGGGGCGACCTACCAGTTCACATCAGGGATCCACCCTCAATAAAGCTTTCCTTCTCCAACCGGTTGTGTGCTTTTCTCCCAGAGTGGTCGCGGCTGACCTCAGACCGATGGGTCCTCAGCACAGTCTGCCAGGGCTACACCCTCCAGTTTCCCTCTACTCTGCTCAACCACCCTCCGCCCCTGTCTCCCCTGGGGGACCCCTGTCACGAGACCCTGCTTGAGAAGGTGGGGCAGCTCCTGGGCACAGGAGCAGTGGAAGTGGTGCCAGCGGCGTTCAAATGCAAGGGGTACTACTCCCGCTATTTCCTTATCCCAAAGGCCAAACTGGGGCTCAGGCACATCTTGGACCCTCAAGGCCTGAACCAGTACATGGTGAAGCTCATGTTCTGCATGGTCTCCCTGGCCTCCATCATTCTATTCCTGGATCCTGGGGACTGGTACGCTGCCCTCGATCTGCAGGACACGTACTTCCACATCTATATATTCGAGGGGCACAGGTGCTTCCTCAGTTTCATGGTTGGATAGGAACACTACCAATTTATGGTCCTCCTGTTTGGCCTGTCCACTGCCCCCAGGGTATTTACAAAGTGTATGTCTGTGGTGGCAGCCTACCTCAGGCGCCGTGGGGTCCAGATTTTCCCCTATCCTGGGTGACTGGTTGGTCAAGGGCAGCTCCCAGTCGCAGGTGTAGGATCATGTAGCACTCCTGTCCACGTGCGCCACTCTGGGCCTGTTGGTAAATGACACCAAGTCCACATTAGTCCTGGTTCAATGCATAGAGTTTATCGGGGCAGTCCTGGATGCCAGAGCCTCCCTCCCACAGGACAGGTTCGAGACCCTGAAAGGGCTCATCGACATAGTCACAAGGTTTCCAGTGACAACAGCCAGAGCGTGTCTTCAGCTCTTGGGTCACGTCAGTGTGCACATATGTGGTTCATCATACCAGACGCAGGATGAGGCCCCTCCAGCTCTGGTTGGCCTTGGTGTTCTCCCAGGCCAGAGACAGGATGGACAAGGTCCTCACTGCCCGAACTGGTGATCGCCTCCCTTCGATGGTGGTGCTTCCCAAGGAACATGCTCTGAAGAGTCCCCTTCAGAGGCAGGCCTCCATCGATGGAACTGGTGTCCGATGCATCGGACCGGGGTGGGGAGCCCATGTGGGAGACGTTCAGACCCAAGGTCTGTGGTCGGCACAGGACCTGGCCCGCCACATAAACGTCAAGTAGCTCAGGGCAGTCCGGCTGGCGTGCATGGCTTTCTGCTCGCACTTGGAGGGCAGGAAGGTCAGGGTTCTCACAGACAACATGGCCTCGATGTTTTACATCAACAGGCAAGGCGTGGCCTGATCCTCTGCCCTCTGCCTGGAAGCCCTCAAGCTGTAGGCTGTATAGCCCATGACATTTGCCTACAGGCCTACCACCTACCAGACACCCGGAACTCGAGGGCGAATCGCTTGAGCAGTGACTTCTCCTCTCATCACGAGGGGTCTCTTCACCCAGAGGTGGTGCACAGACTTTTCCAAGAGTGGGGAACTCCCCAGGTGGACCTGTTCGTGACTTGACAGCACCGTTGCTGTACCGGTTCTGCTGTGGGGGGTGGAGTGGCTGAGATGGGGCGCTATCTCCAATGCCTTCACCCTATCCTGGTCAGGCCAGTTGCTCTATGCCTTCCCCCCATCCCCGCTGATTGGCAAGGTCCTGGAAAAGATAAAGACGAACAGGGCCCGGTCCTCCTTACTGCCCCGGTGTGGCCCAGGCAGCATTGGTATGGGTCCTTTGTGAGCCTGGAGGTTGCCCCGCCACAGCAGTTACCATCCCATCCGGACCTGGTCTCCCAGGACCAGGGCCACCGCCTCCACCCCAACCTAGCAGCACTCCACCTTACGGCGTGGCTGCTCAATGGTTAGGCCGGGAGGAGAGGACATGCTCGGAAGGGGTTCAGCGTGTCCTCTTGGAAAGCAGGCGGCCCTCCACGCACCGAGTCTACTTGGCAAAGTGGTCTCGGTTTTCCCGACGTTTCTGTTGATTGAGAATTTCACATTCAAATTTTGCATTTCTTATAAATCATGTTAGGCAGCTAACTTCCCTGCATGATTTCCCTTCAGTAATTAAATCTAGTATTTCTAGCTGCTGTAAAATTTGTTGCCCTTTTCTGTTCAGTTATGTTTCCTCATGCGTAAAATGTAGACTTCCTCACAGTTTTAATTTTTCTTCAGTACCAATTTATAGGACATAGTTTAGCTGTAATAAACTGTGAATGTTTTACTTTACGGTTCATGCTGAAATACGAACCTTAATGTTAATATGAATAGTATCTTGGCTGAAGTAAGATGCAAAGCTAGCCTGTTTGGCTTTCTTTTGGTAATTTTGATATTTTGTTTTTCTTTTGGCAGAAAACTAAATTTAGTAGTTCTGATGATTCACAATCTTAAGTATGCACCACTCTTTGCCCTATTGATGTAGCTAAGCATGAAATGTAATAAAGGATGTCTTTTGTAACAAGGGAAATAACCAAAGGGAATTGGAAGCCAAGCAGAATAGCCTTAATTCAATGGGTATCAAGGAGCCCTAGAAGGATATTTGTGAATTTTTTTCACTTGTTTCAAGTTTCATTTTTTTGTGTCTTGGTACATCTGGCAGGTGTTTATAGCAATTGGTGATCTACATACACAGCATTCATTGTTTTTGGATTGGGAGAAGGGGAGTTTATCCTAATTATATAGTTATATTCTCCATATAATTTCCAAGGTTAATTTTTAAAATGAAAGCTGCTTTATTATAGATTTTTATATCAAGCTGACACTTTGAAGTGAAGGTTTGCATGTCTTTGCAGCATCCTGGCGTGCAAGGGTCTTCAGTGCACTAAATGATAGTGACTAGATTTGTAGAAATAAAGTATTTAGTAATACTTTTAACTATCTAGATATTCTGAACAGTAGTGTGGGGTCTTATCTATTTGCAGGTCCAGTTTGAATAAAGATTTTGTAGTACTTGACACCAAACTGTCATACTCCTTTATGTTGCCACATTGTGTTATTGCAGAATGTAGTTTGCTGGCAATAGGACATGTTGTCACACGCAAAAGTATGACATCACACCATTCACTATGAATCAACTTAATTCCATCTCAAATGTACAGCTTTAAATAAATAAATAAAGGATATGTTTTGCACTGGGTAGCTTTAGCATTATAACTCCATCTGTCAGAAGAAGGAGGAAGAAAGTATTTTGACCCTGTTTCTTAATGTTTTATTTTAGATGTTACATTAAAATAAAGTAGAAACCATTCTGATGACATTCTCAGCTTGGGAGCATTTTCTTCTGCAGACTCAACATGCTAAGTATTGTGCTGCTGCAGTATGTTGGAGAGCCCCAGATTGAAGATTTGGGTTTGTTTTCTCAAGGTGACAGAGGCTTACTCTACGTCTCATCTGACAGTAAAAAAAATCCCAAAGTGAGAGATCCTGTTGCACGTTGAAAAATATTTTTAGTTGGTGTTCACAGCTAGAAAGGTGCCATATCTGTACCTGTGCATGATGTCAGAGTCATAAAAATAGTATCTTGATATGAAAGAGTGGATGCCAACGTGCCTGTGGTGAGCCTGCCATTACTCTTTTAATGGCCAGGAAGAGAGGGAGGAGAAGGGGGGGAAAGCTCACACAGGGATGCTTCGGGTGAGGGGCTTTCCTTCTTCAGTTTTTCCCCCCTAGTTTTCCTTACTTTGTAAAATTTCTCAGAGCTGCGTTTCTAAAGGTAATTAAAGTTGTGACATGGCTTCAAGTGAAGCATGATACTACAGCAGGAACTTTTTCTTGTAACCACTTTCTCTTGCTGTATGAGCCCCTTTGGAAAGAACAGTAATGACGATCTCCCTAATAATTTGTGGTTGCCATTATCTGGGAAACCATGAAAAAGGGTTGTCTGAATTATATGAAAAGATGTTCCCACATTTTTTTTTGAAAGGTGAAACTTAATCATGTTGTGTTATTGCTTGAAATAAATACAATCTGCATATTTATTTAGTTAGAAACGTATACAATTCAGACTTGCTTGAACTTATTGTGAAACATTTAGGACTGATCAGCCATTGCCAGTTAGATTTCAGGAGTGGCAAATATGAACATTTTCAAAGAACAATTAGATAAACACTTTGAAGAGTGGACGGAAGTGATCACGTAAATAAAATGTAGTTTGTACGTTGTGCTTATAAGAAGCACATGGAATCTTCGGGGAAAAGGCAATGTCCGCGTTTATTGAAGATACAATTAGCATATGCATTTAATCACACAGACACTGTCCCGCCAGTCGATGTTATAGTTACCAGTCCAGAGTCTGGGTCAAACTAGTGGCCAGCTATGTTGATCACAGGTAGGTAGGAGCCAGGTTTTGTCGGTCACGACACAATCTCCAGGGAAGTCTTGGCAGGCTGAACCCAAAGTTTCATGGCAAGGCACCCTGTTTATTTAGTGATTTTTTTTTTCTTTGGGGCCAATGAGTTTTGCACCATCATCCTGTAATTAATTGTTTGAGTGCTTGCTTTTTTTTTTTTTTAATTGTGGCAGGGTATGGTCAAATCATTCATTAATACATTTAATACATGCTACATTATCTTATTATTTTTATTCTAAATTATACAAATTACAAACATAAAATCCTACTACTACATGTATGCATTTCCCCTTCCAAAAAGATATGAAAACACTGTAATACATACCAGCCAAAAACTACCTCCTGCCCCTCCAAATCACATTGCATACGTAAATGAAGCATGCTGTGGATGATAAAAATGTGGCAGGCTGCTGAGTAAAGTCCTGGTAGACGTTCAACAGTCATTGTAAAACACTAAACAAATATTTCGGTCAGAATGACTAGGTTTTAGAATGCCTGTTTAAACAGGCAAAAATTATTATATGATTACGCTTTATTTCCAATGTTTTAAAAAACACCTCTTACAGCAGTGGTCCCCAACCTTTTTGTCTGGCGGACGCCAGACGAAGGACCGTGGCGACGGTCGAGCATCCGCTGAAACGCCGCCAAATTTCAGCGGCATTTCGGCGGCGACGCCTTTCGATGATGCTGTTTGTCAGCGGCAAGTGGCGTCATCGACAGGCATCGCCACCGAAGTGCTGCTGAAATTCGGCGGCATTTCGGCGGATGCTCGACCGCCGGCCAGGACGCGGGCACACGCCCGAGGGCGCTGTGTTGGGGACCCCTATCTTACAGTATTGGAGAGGAGATTTTTTTTATTTGATTGCTGTATCTTATACACACAGATACGATATGCCTGCATCTCTTTTCGCTCCCAGTCATATGAAGTCACCATGAATAATCACAGTCTACAGTTTTTCTAACCTTTTTCCGCACTGAGGTATTAACAACTAGTGATTGTCAACAAATATTATTGGTAAGCTAAAGAGAGCTCTTTCTACCTTGCTTGATGAGAAGATGGGGACTTGCAGGTTATGGTTAAAGAAGTTCTCTGCAGTAATTAATGATGGCCCTTTGTCATTTAGGATAGCGTGAGCTAGAAGACCTTAAAAATCTGTGCTGGAAGAAGGAAGAAATCCAAATTCTGTAAACCTTAGTCCTTTAAATGTTGTCTCTGTGTTTCAACAACACTCAAGTTGAGATGGTGTTAGATATAGGGACTTTGTAGATAAAGGGATTTTCCTGAGGTTGATATGAGGTACTCACCCAGGGGATGAAAGTGTCCCATCCCTCTTCAGTGCTTTCAGCCTCTCTGCTGGACCAGGGAATAAGCAACAATCTTGGGACTTAGAACTCTAATCTCTCTTGTGCCTTTGCATCCAGAACAGAATCTATAATCAGAAGGCTAATTATTATTTAGTTATTTTAACCCACAGAAGTGTACTAACTACTATACAAGACACAGAATAAGGCTTGATGCTTGTCCAGAAGATTTTACAATATGAATAGGCTAATACAATCTAAATATTACCGTACATTTTATGTACTGATCTAGGTTCATCCTGTTATCAAATAGAAAAGCAGTGCTGTTGACATTTTTTTAATTGTTTCTTTATTTTTATTCCAAATTGTGGTTTGTATAACTTTGTTTCATTGTCACCATTTGAAACCCTTCATTCTCATTAGAATTTTCATTAAGAAGTAAATAAAGGGTAAAATGACAAATCAGGTAGCCGATGAATATTGTTTTAAAGAATAGTGGGCTTGCCTCACAGATAAAGCAAAAGTTGAATGCCTGAAATATTTTATTTAATGTCCTTTTAGAGTATCCTGAAGTTCTCTTGCCATTGGTATCAGTATTGGTTGTGTTGGTAAACGATCAATTTTCAGAGTCCTTTTATTTAGAACAACGTCTTCTGTGTATTAATGTGAGTTATCTTTGTGAATGAAAATATTAGGAGTATAACTACTACAAGGATCTAAGAATTGAAAGTTTACTCTTAAATTAATGTGTGGAGGATTTAGGTCTTGCTAAAATCAACAGTCATTTCTTTCATGAACTCTGACTTTTGTGTTGGGGCTAATGTAAACCCTCAAATAGTCAAAATGTGTATCATTTAGCTTGCAGTATGTGAGACAGAGTTTGTTGGTTGCTGGATATAGGAAAAGTTTGACTGAACTGTCAATAGTGTGTCTAGGGCAACAGAAACTCTCTCGGTACTGATTGTAACAAAATCCAGCAGAGGATTGAGAGAGCCTCTTGATTTTTCAGTTGATTAATTATTTTCCCCGTCTCACAATGAAACAAGCTGCTGTTATCTTCCATAAATATTTAGTGACCTCATCAAATGAAAACTGTCAGTTGCTCCGAAAGAATTCTTGCTTAAAAAATAGATGTTCCCAGCAGAAATCGTGGTAATCTTACCAGTTTATGCAAAACAAATAATTAGTATTTACCTTGTTTATAATGTGTGTATGAGTGTTTGTGGTAATTTATACAGGAAAGGGTCATTTAGGATCACATGTTCTGACTAAAATAACTGGCTTTAATACATGTATTGCATATTTATAGTGTTAATATAATTATCTTACTGTACTTGATTTGGTGTTTTAAATCTAAAAAAACATGTGGACAATGGTGGGCAGTACTTATTTCCCTCCTTTAATAAGGCTTTTTTGGTACATGAGCCATGAAGACAAGACACTGTAAACAGAAGAGATCTGAATTTTAATCCCTGGGTACTGCTTGTCTAGGAAAGAAGGAGAAATGTTTTATATTTTCTTTGAGCGACTCTCTCTATCGAGGTAGTGATCATTGTTGCCCATTTGTAGTGGGAGCCATGCCCAGGCTATTATGATATAAGAATGGATCAGCTAGAACTGGATCACTTTGGGGGACGGTATTGTGTGGAAGGATAACAAAGAAAAGCAATGGAGGATATAATTCAGTCTAATCAACAGTACAACTCTGGTTTGCCTAACAACAGTTAACTGAAACTCCTGGCTAACCACAGTATGTATCTCAACTGTGGACAGATAACACACACCTGCAGGACTGCCAGCTAACATGTCCTCTCTTAAACTGGCTAGTTGGCCAGTTTAAGAGAGGATCCTATTCATTGTGCAATAGGGATATGAACCTGGGGAGATGTCCTAACCCCTGCTATGACTCCTTTATGTTGTATTCTTGGCAGCTTATAATGCTCCCCTGTGCCATTGTAATGATTTAGGTTTGATAAACAGGTCCTTACACGCAGAGTCTTGCTCAAGTGAAGTGTACTTGGTCTCAGAACATGGGGAAGGGAATTGCCATAGAGCCTCTCAACAAACTTCTGAGACCAATTAAGGAGAGTTCATTGATGGGCTCCAGAGGGGATCTCATCCCTTCCACTGTGGGAAAGTTGAATTTCTCAACGTAGGGCCACAAGGGTGACACAGGATATTACAATGTAAAATAAGAAAAAAGTGTCAAAGCATATTGAGAACTTCTTGGGATGAGTACGTACATACATAGGGCCACAGATATGCATAGTGCATTACAATGCAGATAAAGATGGATTCCCTGCCCCAAAGAGGTTTACAGTTAAGGCGAGAAGAGCAGGAAGAGATTAAAACAGAGTGGGGCAGGAGAAGGGAAAGGCGAGGATGAGGGTAGTATGTTCGGGAAGCAAATGCATATATCTTAAGAACAAGGCTTTTTTAAATGTAGAGGATATAGTTTGTCACATTGAAGAAGTGAGTTTTGAGGCGTTTATAACGCTTACTTCACTTACTGTTTATAATATGAATTTAAGGTCCCAAAAATATGATGTCTATTATTATCCACTAAAGTCTAACAAAAAAAACAGGAGTACTTGTGGCACCTTAAAGACTAACAAATTTATTTAAGCATGAGCTTTCGTGAGCTACAGCTCACTTCTTCGGATGCATAGAATGGAACACACAGACAGGGGATATTTATACATACAGAGAACATGAAAAGGTGGAAGTATGCATACCAACAGGCAGAGTCTAATCAATTGAGATGAGCTATCGTTAGCAGGAGGAAATAGTCTAACAGTATTTGGCACTGCTGTTAATACATTTAAATTTTAACAGTAAATTAATATTCAGATCTAAAGGATTTCATTTTTTTCACTGTATTCTCATTACATTTTGGGGAATGCTTTTCTTCTTTCAATGTTTGATATTAGAGTAGAGTTTTGTAATACAGTTGTGTAATTTTAAAAAATATACAAGCCAGACATCCCTTTCCAAAATGATTAAGTATATTTTTATAAGTCATTTGCTGTTTTAGCTGATCATCAATATATTTTGTACTCTTAAAAATCACTTTGAGACATAAAAAGAGAACTGAAGCAAGGAATAAAGCTAAATAAGAATAGAATTTTTTTTCTGTTGACATTAATCTGTATAAATAAGATTTACTTTCTTTGAATGTGAAAGTGCAAACATCAAAATCATTTTGAAACAAACTTTGGAAATGAAACACGAAAGGACAGTTTAGTTGATGCAAATCTGTCGAAACGTTAAACACTGCTATGGCAAGATTTCACCATCAATTTTGCTTAAAAATAATATGGTTAATTAAGCAATTTTTAATAGCTTAGTTTCCAGATGCAATATTTTCAACTGGTCTTTATAATTACAGAATTAGTGGAAACATATATGTCTTTAGATTCTTCCATCAAAGCATGAGGAAGTGAATTATTGAAAAGATAAAAATAAATTTGTTTGCTTTCTGTCAGAGTTCATATCCACAGCCAACCTTGATAGAAGACCAGAATGATTTAGACAAGTTTGCTTTGGAGATTCATAACATATGCTTGCTGGACAGAATTGAGTTATCTCTGCTCTGGAGAGTAAGTTATTGTAGCAGGAGCTGACAGAGATGAAGATAACTGAGGGAAATTCAATTACCTTTTAGTGTTTTCCTTCTAATAGGATTCTTAATGTGAAAAAGATCCTTAGATGATGCGCCTCTGTTGCTTTGTGAGATCTGCTATGATACCTGCATCAAGAATAAAGTGAACTCTCCTTTCCAGGCCTTCATTAGGGATGAAATATGCAGCTGTTTGTTAAATGTGGTGTTAGATTGAGAGGTTTTGATCCAGCATATTGTCACATCTGGTCCAGATGCATTTGGCAGCCATTGAGGAGCTTTATCTATTTACTGCAATACAATTTTCTTTTTTGAAAGTGTTTTTATATGAAAGGCTTATTAAAGAAAGTTGACACAAAAATAGAAAGTATTTTTTCTATCAGTAGTTGTATCTTTTCCTCTTTGCTTCCTTCTGTGCATTTAATTACTCTCTTGTTTGATTTTTCCTAGCTAATTAACACTCTTCAACTGCAAATGCTGCTTATGACAGTGTGATCAGCTGACTTAATGCTGTTGGAGCCTGGGCACCCTGTTCAGCTGTAGTTAAATTTCCTATAACACTCAGCAGCTCTGTGTTGTGTATGAACATTCTCCCAAATGTTAAGCTACTTGCTAGCTGGGATTTTAGAATCCTTAAACTCCTTAATTCAGTTTAAGGGTTTTTCAACTCTTCTCCTTTCTAAGGTACAAATAGCTGCTAAATAAACATCAGAGTGTGTGTGTGTGTGTGTGTTTTAACAGTTGGTCACATGAAGTAGATTATCTTGTTTGAATACTTTCCATCTCCTAACAAGATACTATGTAAAATAAACATATAAGCAATATATGTGTGGATTTTATTTTTAAAACTTTCAGCCTTGCCAACTTTCCTCTCCATGTCCTCATCCTTTATTTGGCAAACTCATTACAAGCACTTGAGCACTTATATTCCATGCCCTCTCTGTGACTCACTGGATGGAAGAGGGAGTAAACTCCCTCTGAATTAGAGATTGAACTCCACTCCAAAACCACACTAATGTGACTCCTGTAGCCCTAAAGTGCTTGATCTGTCCAAGATGGCATTGAAAATATGGAATATGGTATGCAAAAGCTAATATTCACTTAGAAATTTTGCCTTGTTCTACTGAGACTTGGCTGTGTGAAGGAACAGATACATTTTTTATCAACTTCACTGTAATCAAATTATCATGAGCATAGATAGTTTGATCTTACAACTAATGCAGTCTTCTTCCAGATGTTATGTTACTTAAGCATAACAAAGCTTGATTCATCCAGGCTATTACCAATGCTTATGGAGGCTGTTTTTGAAAATCAAATTAATTTACATGGAGACATAGCAGGGAGAACTCAGAAATAAAAATTAGAGTCAGAAAAAGCATATTTCATGTTAAGACACTGTATCTTAGAACCTATTAACACAGTACCTGGGCAATGAATACAAAATTAAGGATCACAGAATTTTATCTGCAAAGGACAGGGGCAATCGGGCCTGTCCCTGAAAGCTAAAATTGCTCAGGGCTTTATTTCATTTGTTTATCAAAAATATGTATAATGGGTTGTGGAGCGTCTTAGTCCTCATGAGGCTGAACAAACTGAAATTCAGGATGGAGATTCAAGCTTCCACTGTTGCTTCAACCTCTCTTGGAGACTTAAGACTGGTGGACCTGGTAATTGCTTGTGCCAGTACAAAATGTTCTCTCTTTAATCTTCTTGTTGTCTGTCCTTTCTCCTCAGTGTGTTCATAATGCTATATGTTCATAATATACATTCAAGATGGGCACAAAGCCAGCATCCAATCAATGCAGAAAAGACTCAGTGAGACCAGGCATTTATTTCCAAGGTTTCAGAACCAGAATGTCTTCTGTTTATTGGCAGCTCCTGTGTCCTGTGGTCTCATGCACAGAGATTATAACATGAGGAAGAGCGCATGAGAGAGAGTTTTATGAACTTCTCTTAAAAATCTGTAACTACTCCCTCCAAAAATGCAAAACAATGTGAAGAAATCATCAAGAGTGATTGGGTCCCTTCATGAAAATAAGAAGCCGATGTGAGGCCAGGGTTATCTCCTCACCCGAGATACCACAATGCACAAGGAATGTGGTGTGGGTCAGAGTTTCCAGGTTATATCTCATTTTAGAAGGCATGAACCTTATTTCGTGACTTGTACTCCAGAAACATTTGTTAGAATAATAAGCTCTTCCTTCAGTACATGATAGGCAGGGCCGGCTCCAGACCCCAGTGCGCCAAGCGTGCTTGGGGCGGCGTGCCGCGGGAGGGCGGCAGGCGGCTCCGGTGGACCTCCCGCAGACGCGCCTGCGGAGGGTCCGCTGGTCCCGCGGCTCCGGTGGACCTCCCGCAGACGTGCCTGCGGAGGGTCCGCTGGTCCCGCGGCTTCAGTGGAGCATCTGCAGGCGTGCCTGCGGGAGGTCCACCGGAGCCGCGGGACCAGCGGACCCTCCGCAGGCACGTCTGCAGGAGGTCCACCGGAGCCGCAGGACCAGTGACCGCCAGAGTTCCCCCGCGGTGTGCGCAATTCCTAGAGCCACCCCTGATGATAGGAGACTGTTTGTTTGTTTCTTCATTCTTTTTTCCCCCAAACCCAGGCATTCAAAAAGTGGAGCATGGCACATTCTGGAAGAGAAAAGATCTGCCAAGATTTACTTTAACAGAACCAGCTACTTCAGGAAAACTCTTGGTTTTTTTCACCCTATACACCTGGCCTCTGGAAAACCAGGGCAGAGGGAGGGTGGGTGGGGATTGTTTTAACAGCCCTAGATTGGTTGTGCAGGGTCGGGTGTCCAGAGCTACTCATTTTGTTTAGGAGAGGTCTGTTTGTCCCTTCTTTTGGACAGGTTGTCCCAGGATTCTATTTCTCTTTGATCCCCAGCACAATCTGTGGCTATTTCACGGAAGATAAACAACTGCAGAGACAGAGTCAGGTGGAAACCTCTTATCGCTACCAGAAAATAAAGCTTTTAATCTGACTTAATTTATTGGGGTAGAGGTAAACACATATGAGAGAATCCTGCTTCACCCTAATGATACTGGATATTTCCTGCATGGAGTTAATAGGGGTGCCACAGTGAGCACTTTCAGAGAGCCAAGCAGTGGTGCTGGGTGTGGTCAGGGGTCAGTAAAAGCTCCAGTGGAGTTAATATTACATTTTTCAAGGTAGTGAAGATGGTCTCTGTCACTCTAAAAGTCAGTGGACTCCATATAGAGGTTTGCTACCACAGTCCAAGGGTCCATCTGGTTAGGTATTCTGTCTCTGACATTGAGTATTACAAGTCTCTTCTTTAGGGAGACAAATTAAAATAATATAGAAAACAAACAATATGCTAGATTGTAGAGGTTATAATGTAATATTGCAGAGATTATATATGACAATATGCTATAAAGATTTTATTGTCATAAATTTAGGCTGGCCACATTAATCATGCATGACAAGCTATTGGAGAGTTACTCAATCATCCCAGATAAATGCCACTAAAATATTCATACCACACCATTGTCCCTGGTACATACTTTACAGAAATGTTCCAAAATTACTGTTTCTAAAATGTTGTTGTCATATCTATATACCTATGATGTCAGGTTTCCTCAGTAATCTGAGTCCAACGGCAGAGGCATTCAAGAGAGGAAAAAATGAAACTTAATACACTTTAGAAACCTCTAAAAATAGCATTTACATATCTTCTGTAGTGCAGTATCTTGTGATTTGTTAGGCTAGCAATGAATATTTGTGGGGAGGGAAAGGGGGGTGGGAGATCCTGACTTTTTTTTGGTTACAAAATACAGGAGTTAAACCAGTTGCAGGGCTGAACATTACTGGGCATTGGACCAACCTAATTTTTCAGAGAAATTCTGTATTTTCAGTGAGATGGAGAGAACAACATTTCTCAGGCAGATTGTTTTAAAATCATGCCTGTTTGGAGCAACTCAAGGTTTGGAATACTAGAAGTAGCCAGCACCTGCTTATTGTGCAGCGTGTAAATGTAACTGTTAAAAGTACCATGATAAATTGCATTTATTGTAAAGCACTGTGGTAGATTGCAGAGAGATCACTTCTGTGCGTGTGAGTATTCATATTCTAAACAAAATATTTCCCACATGCATGCCAGAAGATGGTAATCAAGGCTGCTCACTGTACTTCCTAGTAACAATAACCTCAGCTTCTTTGTGAGATATACAGAGAATTGCCATCCTGCTTGGCTGTTGATTCTAACATTTCAAAACTGGATCTTAATGATGTTTTAAATTCATTTCTTTTAAATTTAGGGACAATTACTCAAATCTAATTGTGCAGAATTATACAGTTTTATGTAGGTAATTCTTCTTCCCATACCTTTGTGCAGAAATTCATAAGAGCAGCTGAACACCTGCTAACAATGAAGTTCCTAGCCAGTGGAAGTATGAAAAAACATTTCCACTAAAAACAAAAAACATTCCACTGACAAGAATCTGAGCTTTAATTTTAATGCAGTTATCAGTAGCTCTGATACTCAGTATTAGCAGTTTCCCATTTTAGAGAGCTCATGGAGTAGATTTAATATATATCTGTTCCTATCCTCATGGAAATGATTACACTTTAAAAGAGTTTACAGATTTTGAAAATAGGATTTGCAAAGCAATTCTGGTTGCTATAGTTGTGGCTACATATAGTGCTTCCTATGTCTGAATAAAACATTTAAGGCAGTTAAATAGTTTGATGTAGGAGACTATTACCCTAATGTAGTTATATTGGCTAACCCAGGTGGTTTAAAGCTTAAACTGTTGGACTATTCACATTCCATAGCATTTGACCCCTTTTTTCCACACTCCCAGATAAAGGATCCATTTATGGCGGTTTGAAATAGTATTTTAAATCTGAACCATTCTCACTTCACCTACAGAGCCTGTTGCTTTTTGGCCCTTAGAGTAATGAAAATGTTTCACACAATGTGTATGTTAAGGTGTATACTGGCAATATTTATTACATTGATATTTTAAATAAAAAAAACTATCAAGAAGTTTTAGGCCAAAAATAGATTTTTAAAGGCTTTTAGAAGACCTTATATGAATGAAAATGTATTAATTTTTTAAAAATTGCTTAACTATTTCTCTGCAGTCTGAAAACCAAAAACAATATTGTGCAAGTATATGAGACCCATAAACAAAATTAACTAGAAACAAAAGGGAAACTGAATAATTAAGATTCACTCTCTAGCTAGAATGAAATGTAAAAGGTAGATTATTACCGCAAATAGTGAAATGTATATTAGAATGTTCAAGCATTTCACTTTTAATAGTTTGAGATGATAGCAAATTTAGCTGGAAAGCTTTTAAGTTATATTATAGGTTATGTCTTGATTGTGACATTTAAGTTTTAAAATATGTGGCTGGGAACGTCATTGAGGACTCTTACTGAAAACTAACAATTCTGGCCTTCTATAACCTTCCTCTCCATTTGCTTCTTGGGTTTTTTCCCCTTTTCAGTCATGCTTTCTCCTATCTCCTCTTAAATCAAAACCATTACTTTTTTTTAATACTTTGTTCATACAAACATTAAATATCTCCAGTATTTCTGTTTATCATAAGATTCAAAGCAAGCAAGAAGTGAGAGTCAGACATTTACGGATCAACACAGCTGAAAATCTTAAATTTTAGATGGACCTTTGAATAAAATCTTATATAATCCTTTATCTTTTTCTTATTCCCCTCAGAGGTTCCTGACAGTCATTTGAAAGTTCCTCTGACAGAAAATCAAAGCCCCTAATGCTATTGCAAATATAAAAGTGTTGTAACTAATTGAAACCTTTGCCCAGATGCTGCTAGACACATGGACTCATCGTAGTGGAAATTGTGAGGCAGTATTTCTAAATGTAGTGATGACAGCAAATACAATGTTTGTCCTGTTTAGCCCTCTGCAACATTAGTAACTTTGCATTGCAAGTACCAGTGAGGCCAGTAGGAGCTTCAAGTTAGAGAGGACTTAAAAGGCCACAAACTAAGGTAAAACCAACTAAATGAAACCCTTAAGACAATGTAACGGACTGTAACGAGCTGGTGAAGGGCAGATGACAGTTATTCTTTGTACCATTTATAGCCATTCTGATATTCATAGCATTCAATTTTGTGGGTTACCCCATTATTAATGTCTGTCCAATCCTAAACAGAATTGTTGTCCCATGCAAAGTACTATACAGGGATATTGTCAAGTATCACACAGGAATAGAATACTTATATGGCTCCATCTTCCATTGGTACAGGATAGTGGGTTGATTCCTGGGTATACCCAAACTTCATTGAGTTTTAAAAGCTTTATCACTTTCCTCATTTATCCCACAGTCTGATGGGCTGTTCAGAACAGGAGTGCTTACAAAAGACCTGACTTACCTTTGATTATACCAGGGGTAGGCAACCTATGGCACAGGTGCCAAAGGCGGCACGTGAGCTGATTTTCAGTGGCACTCACACTGCCTGGGTCGTGGCCACCGGTCCAGGGAACTCTGCATTTTAATTTAATTTTAAATCAAGTTTCTTAAACATTTAAAAAACCTTATTTACTTTACATACAACAATAGTTTAGTTATATATTAGAAACTTATAGAAAGAGACCTTGTTAAAATGTATTACTGGCACGGGAAACCTTAAATTAGAGTGAATAAATGAAGACTCAGCACACCACTTCTGAAAGGTTGCCGACCCCTGGATTATACCATCAAAGCACAAAGGAATTTTTTTGCAAAGATTACCTCCACAAATACTATTGACTTTGATTTTAACTGAGGTGCCCCATTTCCAGTACAATCCAGTCAAGCCTCAAGCCAAGTCAGTATTAAAGGTACTGAAGCTTGTTTTATAGATGTACCTGTCATTGGCATAAAACAGGCCAGAATAACATATTATGCTGACAGGTACTGGTGACTACATCGATCACAGACCTCTTTGATATTGGGTGTGTGGACACACCCTTCAGTTAACATAACTGTCAGGACAAGTTAATCACAAGTTCTCACCTAAGACAAAAGGCGTAGTGAACCTGCCCTGGAGTTTTGGACTGTGTGTGTTTGTTGAGTAAGAGAAGGGAAGGCAGAACACACAGAGCGAGAGAGACTCGGGACCAGATCAAGAAAGCCAAGCAGTGGCCTGTAAGCATAATGTGATGTGGAGAAGCCTAGAGAGACATCAGGGTCAGGATGCTGGCTGAACAAAGCTTAGGCCTATAAGCGGGAAAACTGTTCCTTTTGGTGTCAGTCCCTTCTGCATTCAGAGAAGTGGGACTTTGTACATTCCTTATAAATAAGATTTCATCAAAGGTACCAGACTCCAATTTCTCCTCTTAACTGGAATAACCTGCAGGATCCTGGAGTTTTGATTAACTGCTCAGGTCAAAAGAGGTCATAATATGAAGTCCATGTGCATAAGGTGTCTTGCCCCTGAATTAACATGTGACTTCTCCATTGTTGGTTATCTGTTCACTATGTTAGTTCACCTCCAAATCCTTTGTGCTAAATGGTTGGACCACATTAACTTGGTAGTTGGGTATATATGTCTCAACTGTGTTTTTACCAGGAGGGTTGTATCAGTGCAGATGCCAGTAATCACGTCTTATCAACTAGGATAAATGAGAGTACTGGTTTGGAGAGAAATAACGAGCATAGATTTCATCCCATTATGCTCCAGTTTCAAAAGCAAGTGAGTGAGCAAACCAGGCTAGTAGTATTATTGGAAATGAGACTTCCAGAGTCTCATTTTTTCACCCAGTGATTGACACTGTGATCCAAAATTAAGACCATGTGTAGAGAGATCTGAAGGCTTTTTAGAGTTTCTGACTGGAACTGTGTAGAAAACAGAGGTAGAAGTAGGTACTTGTGTTTTAGGTTATACTGGGAAGAAAAAAAACAAACAGGATGGATTATTGAAAAGGGGGAGAAGGGGCTAACCTGCCCATCTTTGAGGAGGTAGAGGGTGGAAAGGTTCCTTTGAATGTACTGTAGTCCTGAAAGCAAAATGGAACACCAGGTGCTCAAGGCCAGAACCTCTTGGTCCAGCAGAACAATTAAGGTAGCAAATGTAGCTTTACCTACCTAAAATGAATGGATATGCAAGCTCCAGGATCCCACCGACATATGCTAGCAGTTGGCTAGGCTAAGTTTCACAGAACAAACTGCAAAGCAATGTCTTTTTTTGTGTGTTTTTGAGTGGGGTGGTTAGATTAGATAAATGGTTAGCAAGTATTATGTTTGACTTGGTTTTTTGTTCACTGTTAGCTGCATTTGAGAGCCTTTGAAAATAATTTTTCATAATTACCCTTTGGAAACTATTTGCATAGATCTCTTAGCAACGCATGAATTACTTTTTCACATGGGGGAAATAACAGACTAGGCAGTAATACTACAGAAAAGGATTTGAGGGTTATAATGGATCACAAATTGAATATGAACTTACAATATCATGGAGTTACAAAATAGGCAAATATCATTCGAAAAGAGGCTGGATAGCCATCTCTCTTAGACGCAACAAATGCTGCATCTTGGCAGGGGGTTACACTAGATGACCCTGCAGACCCATCTAAGCTTATGGTTCTATGCTTCTATGATCCTGGCGCATGTAAGACGTGAGGTAATTGTTCCACTCTACTCAGTGAGACCTCAGCTTGAGTATTGTGTCCAGTTTTGGGTACCATGTTTTAAGAAAGATGTGGGAAAATTGGAGAGAGTGCAGAGAAGAGCAACAAAAATGATAAAAGGTTTAGAAAACATGACTTAGGAAAGGTTGAAAAAGCTGGGCATTTTTAGTATTGAGAAAAGGAGACTGACAGGGGGACCGGGAGACCTGATAAGTCTTCAAATAAATTAAGGGCTGTTATAAAGAGGACTGTGGTCAGTTGTTCTCCATGTCCACTGAAGGTAGGGCAAGAAGTAAAGTGCTAAATCTGCAGCAAAGGATATTTAGGTTAAATATTAGTAAAAGTGTTCTAGTTATAAGGATAGTTAGGCACTGGAATGGGCTTACAAGAGAGGTTATGGAATCCCTGTCACTGGTGCTTTTTAAGAACAGATGAGAGAAACACCTGTTGGGGATGGTCTAGGTTTAATTGGTCCTACCTAAGCATTAGATAACTTCTTAAGATCCCTTGCAATGCTACATTTCGATGATTCTGTGTTTTGAAGATTTTTAAGTAAATGTTTACTGAACATGCATGATACAGCTACAGTAGCAAATAAGTAGTTAAAATATATTCACTGATTTTTTTCATTGTTTCATAGATATAATATTTAGGCAGATTTCTGCATATATGTAAGATGACTGTTAACCAGAACTATATTATATTTGGTTTCTTCCATTTTACTGTGGTTAATATAAAACTTTAGTTATTCATATAATTTCATATTATTGTAGAGTTTAAAGTATTTGTGGCTGTATATTTATGATGTGCACATTTGTGATTATATATTCCACTGCTTGCATCCGAAGAAGTGGGTATTCACCCACGAAAGCTCATGCTGCAAAACATCTGTTAGTCTGTAAGGTGCCACAGGATTCTTTGCTGCTTATATTTATGATGTGTACAGAAGCTAAATAAATACTTCTCCTGCAAATACCTTTCAATTAATTATAGGGAGAGCTGGTAATGAGACTTATAGTTAAAGTTGCCTAACACTTTTTCCATTATAAGACTCCATTATTACTTGCTTATAAATTTTCCATGTCAAATGTCTGCCTCAGTCTAAATATTTTTTTGAAAGTTTCAGCAAAAACTCTCCAGCTGTTTCGTAGAACAAGATTGGGGAAAAGTAGGTCCAAGTTTAAGGGGAAAAAACGTTACTACTATTTACTTGAGAAGCACTAGGTCTTCTGTCCAGTGAAGGTAGGGAAATGCTTTGCAGTAGAGGTGTTGTCCTGGTACGAGGGTAGCAATATGAACAGTCTGTGTGTGCTCATGTAAGGCTTGTTAGAATTTGAAGCTGAATTCTCCAAAGATTCTGACCACACTGAGCATGATCCCTCCCCATAGAGCTTCTATATGCTGACCAGATTGTACAGCCATCATCCCCATAGAGTGAGCATGTTCCATTCCACAGGGGCAGAGGAAGACTTTCTGTGTAATGGTTCCTCATGGCTGCTGGGGCCACAGTGACACCAGACACCAGACACTAGAACTGAAAGCAGGATAACTGCCCCATATATACTCTCTGATCCTTCTGCTTGTGCCCAGGCAACATGGAAGAGGTTCATAGAATCATAGAATCTCAGGGTTGGAAGGGACCTCAGGAGGTCATCTAGTCCAACCCCCTGCTCAAAGCAGGACCAAACCCAACTAAATCATCCCAGCCAGGGCTTTGTCAAGCCTGACCTTAAAAACCTCTAAGGAAGGAGATTCCACCACCTCCATAGGTAACCCATTCCAGTTCTTCACCACCTTACTAGTGAAAAAGTTTTTCCTAATGTCCAACCTAAACCTCCCCCTCTGCAACTTGAGACCATTACTCCTTGTTCTGTCATCTTCTACCACTGAGAACAGTCTAGATCCATCCTCTTTGGAACCCCCTTTCAGGTAGTTGAAAGCAGCTATCAAATCCCCCCTCATTCTTCTCTTCTGCAGGCTAAACAATCTCAGTTCCCTCAGCCTCTCCTCATAAGTCATGTGCTCCAGCCCCCTAATCATTTTTGTTGCCCTCCGCTGGACTCTCTCCAATTTATCCACATCCTTCTTGTAGTGTGGGGCCCAAAACTGGACACAGTACTCCAAATGAGGCCTCACCAGTGCTGAATAGAGGGGAATGATCACATCCCTCGATCTGCTGGAAATGCCCCTACTTATACAACCCAAAATGCCATTAGCCTTCTTGGCAACAAGGGCACACTGTTGACGCATATTCAGCTTTTCGTCCACCGTAACCCCTAGGTCCTTTTCTGCAGAACTGCTGCCCAGCCATTCAGTCCCTAGTCTGTAGCAGTGCATGAGATTCTTCCATCCTAAGTGCAGGACTCTGCACTTGTCCTTGTTGAACCTCATCATATTTCTTTTGGCCCTAGAGGCAGGAACAGTTAGGGGACAGGAGAAGGAACTGGTGGGTGGGTGGATGGGCATGGATGGAGCAGAGAGGGATACGAGCTGGAGAGTAGAGGGAGGTAGGAGCAAAAGGGTTTCTAACCACTAGAAAATACTCCCCTCTAGAGCCTGGAATTGAACATAGGATTCCTGAGTCCCAAAATTCCCATTCTGTCAGCAAATAATGGTGAAATCCCCAGGCAAAGTGCATGTCTCATACACCATTGTTCACATAGCAACAGTAGTCTGTTATTGCCTACCAGCTACTTACGTGATAGAGGTCTGTACTGATATGGGGTCAATAATGGAAGGTATTTTCAATTTGTGATTTCAAAACTCATGAAGAAATGCACAAAAGGCTACATTGAAAGAAAATCATGATGGTTGCAAAGTCAAACACACAATTTAGGATATATGAGAAGCAAGATTATCTGTGCAACCCTTGTGCATTATGATACAGTCTTTAACTACATGATCACTGTAACAGGATGGCCTGGCCATTAGGGTTGTACATCTACACAGCTAGCGTCAGTGTGGCTCTGAGCCTGGGTCGACGGATTTGGGCTCATAGGACTCATACAACTACACTAAAAATAGCTGTGTAGACATTGCAGCTTGGGCTGGACCTCGGTCTGAAGCCCAACTCCAATCCCTAGGCTTCAGACCCTGTGCTCCAACCTGAGCTGCAGTGTCTACACAGCTATTTTTAGTGTAGTTGTATGAGCCCTGTGAATCTGAATCTGTTGACCTGGGCTCAGAGGCTCACTGCTTCAGGCCGTGTAGACATAACTGTAAGTGCCTGGAGGCCTGGGGCTAGTCAGTCCTATAAGTTAGTCCTCCCCTGCCTCATCTATGCCTGAGAGTAGGAGTTCAAAAGGGAGGAAGCCTAGGAGGGGGAGTAAGGTGAGGGAAAGAGAGCTACAGGAGTGGAGCTAGCTCCTATAGTAGTCCTATCTCTCATAGGTGAGCCTTGGAAAAAGGGCCAGGCTCCAGGGAGGTGGTTCTGGGGCCAGTATTCCTGAATAGGAATGGGGAGTAGTGGAGAACCACAGAGAGCAACTGGGCTCCTGTGAAAGGTGCTGAAGTAGGTCTGGAAAAGACACAGGAGTCCAGGGAAGTAGCTGGGAGACAATGTTGTGTCCCGAAGTGGAGAGGCTTAAAGATAGTCCAGAAGGGGTTGTACTGAAGGAGGCTGTTGTCTCTATGACCCCTGCCTTGTTTGTTGCAGAAGTTTGGCGGGATTTAGTGAATGAGTCAAGAAAGTGAAGGAAGAGAAAGTGGCTGTGATAGTTGAACGCTACCCTGGAGAACTGGATTCTATTCCTGTCTCTATCATAAAGTTACTGTGTGATATTGACACGGCCTCTTAAACCAAACTTTAGACAAATTGTCACTAATCAGGACTGGCTCTAGGCATGTGCTTGGGGCGGCACAATTTCAGGGGCAGCATTCCAGGTGCTTTCGGAGGTGTTTTTGTTTTTGTTTTGCTTCGGCAGTTGCGCTCTCGGAGGGTAGTTGTTTTTTGTTTTTTGTTTTTGCTTGGGGGCTGCAAAAAACCTAGAGCTGGCCCTGTCACTAATGGTGTGTTCCTTATTTTCTGGGTACCTAAACTGCAGCACCAGATTTGTATAAGTGCTGAGTGCTCACAACTGAAATTAAAATCTATTGGTGCTGTGCTTTCAATATATAAAGTGCTAGAAAAATGCTAAGTATTCTGCAAATTCAGATGCAAAGTCTCAAGTTAGACCATTACTGGGGGTAATCCTGATCCTCCCATAACATATGCTGGAGTGCATCCATAGGCCCACTGAGTCAGGATAGTGGCCTATTTTAAGGCAAGAACAACATGAAGAGACATGGTCTTGTAACCTGCAAGTGGTTTGAGAATGGATTTAGTGTGTAGGCATGGTGTGTGGTGCAGGAGGGAGATTCTATGTGTAAAGACCAACATGAGAGAGAGTGCAGAGGTGGGCATGGATGGGGGACTACACAAAGGGAACAGTCAGAGGAACAACTTGGGCTGAGGGAAGGTGATTTGGGGCTGGGAACAAAAGGCCTGGTAAATAGGAGCTAACTTGTAGAAGACCTTGAAGGTGAGAACAAGGAATTGAATTGTATTCAGGGAGCCAGTGAAGGGACTTGAAGTGATCCAACCATTAGTGTCAGAGTTTTGGAAGGATGGATGAAACAAAACTGTCCTCTTATTACATGGATATATAGGCCTTGAGTGGGTCTGAAGGTGCTACTGTAATGAGGTGAGTGTCAGAAAAGACCAGAGGAGGTTGCACATGTTCACAAAAAATTAATCCAGGTCATCACATCACAACTTCCTACAACCACTACTGATGTATTGATTTCTTTCTTCCCACCGGGGGCAGCGGAGCCTTCCCAGAATTGGGTGGGCGGGCAGGGACCCTTGCTCCCTCTGTGGCCCCACACCTGCCCCTTCTCTTCCCCTGAGCCCCCACCCTTGGCCAATCCAAAAGCTGGAGCGGGGCCAGTGAGACTTGGCTCCTCCACCTCAATGGGGTGGAGGGGTCTGAGAGTAGCCCCTGGCCTGTATCCTGGGCCCCCAGCCCAGAACAGCCCCTCACCCATGTCCCAGGCCTCTCACAGCTCTTATCCTGACCCAGCTCTGGCAGGGGGGTGGGGTCTCAGAGCTCCAGCCAGGCCATAGTAAGAGCCACCTGGGCAGCTTTGGGGACCCTCGGACCCTCCACCTGCCCTGGACAGGAGGCAGGGACATAGGCTGGTGGCTGTTCTCACCCTCCACCCCCCAGACAGGTGGAGGTACCCATAGCTTCCCCGGGCTCCTGCTGCCAGCCTGCCTGGGGTGGGGCTAAGGGGGAAGCTGAGGGGCGGGGCTGGTGGCAAAAAGTGGGAAGGCAGTGGTCCCCTGGCCCCGCCCCCTGTTCTGGCATCACTACTTGACTACTCAATATTGGGCTGCCATATATTAGTGTCTGGTTTAACTCATTAGTTTTGGTGGTTTATTAATTCTAGAACATTCTGTTCATTTGCAGCCATTAATTTTTGGTAAACGCCTACTCTTTGCCCAGATTTTGGTTGGGTTTACTAAAGCAGAATATTGGCTGACTTACCCAAGATCACAGAGAAAGCAATTGGCTCAGCCCAGATTAAAATCAGACATCTCTTGATCACAACTGTTCAGTCTAACCACTCACCCAAATAACTGCCTCTGATAGGGTCTCTTTAGTTTTGACCGTAATTTTACTAATACGCATCTGGCTTGGTATTTCTGACTCTTAGAATTTTGTCTGAGAAAAAAACTGCCTTTTTTTTCCCCTCTTAGAGAGACAAGGTGGGTGAGGTAATATTTTGTTTTTTATTGGACCAACTTCTGTTGGTGAAAGAGACAAGCTTCCGAGCAACACAGAGCTCTTCTTCGAGTCTTTCCTTCTTAAAATTAATTTGTCATTTTCAGAGCAGGTTGGGCATGTTTTCTTCTAGAAATGCCTCAATATGAACATGTATTTTGTAATAATTGTGTGACATAATTAAATTAGATGCAGATTTTTTTTCTTAATCTCCAAATCAATTAAAAGGCTGGATAAATGAGGTTTGGAAATTATAGGTTGCAGAGATGAGAAGCCATCACATTGTACCCAGTTGATTAAAACAAGAAGAAATAGAACAGATACTTTGATAAGTGTTCTGCCTGTGTTAACCTTGATGGCTATTATCGGGGGGGATGATGCTATATCTATTTCATTGGCTTAGGCTTTTCTTCATGCTGAGAGAAATCAATACTTTGAGTTGCTGGATGACAGAGGCATCACTTCAGAATTGAAGGTGGCTGTCAGACATTGTCATTGGTTGACTTTTGTTCACTATTGGGTTTTTAAGCTTTCATTTTTCTAAGTCTTATTCAGGAGTCTTTGTAAGATTTCCCTGGGTAGCATTTTTTTAGTCCAGACTTGTAGCCTGAGGTCAGGGATCAAGTGCAAAGATCTTTGAAAGTGGAAGATTGAGGAGTGCCTTCATTTACTACAATGTCCTTATTTAAAGGGAATTTGCATTGGCAGCAGGACTATCCCTTGTCTTCTGGAGTATTTTTTCTCTTAAATGACATTTTCTAGGACAAGTTGTTCATGATGCTAGTAATTTTTAGCCAAATTAGGTGAAGGAATTGGAATACTTCAAAATGGTTAGTGAGAGCTTTGTGGCAAGTTGAAGTACAGAAAATGGACTGTAAGATAATGTAGTCTTTTTAAAAATCTTTGCTGCTATCAAATGCTGTTAAAGTTAGATGTAGCCTTTGTAAAACATAACATGGTAATTTTAGGGATTGTAGTGATACATATGCAAATGTTACCATGCATAGGAAATCTTTAACAGTCAGCTTTATTTGATATGTTTTTCTATAAACCAAAAACAAAATTATCTTTAAAATACCAGCTAATCCCCTAGATTGAACTAGAGACAGGGAGGATCTTCTAATTCACCATACCATTTGTTTTTAACAGCATATCTGGAATCACCCTGATGACAGAATATACTATTTGTTCCCCTCTCTACACAACCTTTCTACAGCTAGCTACGTAGGATGGTTTTCTCCTTTCATATTTCCTGCTCCACCATGACTGGGACCAATGGCTATGAAATCCTCCCCTAATATCTCTAACCATTGCTGTTGTGTTCATACGTTGGACCTGCTCCCAAAACACCATTTAATACATGTTTCAAGCACCAAAGTGCTCATGGAAGTAGAAATCTTGGTTTAATTTACTCATAGGTATGTATCGGTCTAATTACATACAACCATGTAGAAGTCTGCAGGGCATGTATTGGTAGTATAGTTTGCAACCATAATGGTTATCCAATAGAAAGCAGAGGAAGTAAATGTGTAATAATTTGTAGAACTGTAGAAAAGGTTACATGCAAACAAAATCTTTAACCAGCTTACTCAAGATGAACATTTGCAAAATGTGCTGGTTTATATAAAAACAAAATATGCGTTGTTCATGATCTCTGATTTCAAACCTTTGATGTAGCTGATCTTCAGGTAATCTATACTTTTGGTCAGGAGGGGTTCAGGTAATTGAATTTTAACTGTATTGGTACAAGTATATAAAAATAATTTATCAAATATCGATATGTGCCTGTGATCGACACATGCTTCATGTTGTAACCTGGCAGTTCTTCTAAACCACTCATATCCCTGACAGACCAATTCTCCATTTTCCTTTTGCAAGGTGAATGGGAATAAGAGGTGAGGTATTTAGTACTATTCCTCTAGCATCAGAATGGCAATTTCATTGGGTCTCAGAAGGCATGACATACTTGAGCTTATGTCCTTTAGATAATTAGAAGGAAGACAGTATTAACCTAACAGGCATTACAGCCCTTCAATTTTATTGTGTACACTAATCATCTGATAGCTGACTCACAGACGCATTGTCCTTCCATGAAAGTAAAGAAACTTGCATTGGAAAAATAAAACTCCCTTAAGTTAAACTGATGGTGCAAGCCTGCATTGTGAAGTTTGCTGCATTTACAGTGTCAATAAGTGGCTTGGCAAGACCTCTCCTCACTTTTCACTATAGCATCAGTTTCCCCCATCTTTGGATGCTGACATCTGGAGACCTTAGAAAATGCACCCTCCGTGATCCAAATGATCCCAGTGAAGTTGCTGATCAATCCAATCCTAATGTTCAACATGAAAATATGGTCATTAGCTTATAGGCCATGTAGATTCTTGTTCAGAATTTCTCTGTGGTACCATGTGCAGGATAATATGAAATTTGAAACTGGCAGAAGTCCTTCAGATGAGCCCTGGCAGATGTCAATCTTCAGATTAATGTATCTTCCAGATGCGCAATCTTTCATTCAAAATTCAAAACTAACCTGAACTTTGAAACAGCACCAAGTGAATCATTTCCTTAGCCAGTTCCTAAGGCTTAAACCATCCCAGATGACCCAACTGTTACATTTCACAGATTGGTCTCATAGCAGCAAAGAGTATATGACTGATATTCTACTTTCTATTCTTAAACTCTCTAAATAGGAGTAGAAATTTGATAGCATCTACCTCATTGAGAATGGTTAGAAGCAAAACTTAAAACTGATTTACTTGTAGAGGTTTAGCTAGTTTGGTGGGACAAACTGCTTCTGGTGGAATTGATGGGAATCAACACTGAGATTTAAAGTGTTGAGCTGTTTTTACCAGACTCTGCAACACATCAGGCTGTTCCAAACTGAGACCCTGGCATTGAGTGTAGATACTTGCCAATAGTCATTTTAGGCAGGATACTACCAGGTTTTGAAAATATATCTGTAACTGTGGTCCTGGCTGCTGTACCAGGGCTGCGTGGTAGTGGAAGAGAGATTTTCTAAAAACTGAGCATCTCTCCCACCTACTTAGCAGCCCCATCACCAAAGCCCCTGCTGTCTGCCTGTGTCTCATGCATGGAGTCAGCTCTCTGCTATACTGTCTTAAAGCTGCTTCTGTAGAGCTTTGCTTAGATTAATAAGGGATAGAGGCATTTGGCAGGCACTGAGGGACTGTGGACACTAAACAGCTGAGAGAGTAAACCTGCACATGAGCAAAGAGAGAAATCAGTTACAGGGTGGTAGGTAATGAGGGAGAAGCCATTGTGGGAGATGAAGGTAGCCATGAAATTTTGGGGAAATAGAGGTGTGGAAAGCCATGAGGAGAAGGCGAAACCATGGTAGGAAGGATCAATTCTTTTCCCAATGATAATTTTTCATGTAAGATTTCAGAGGCCAATGGAGAATTAATGTATATTCTGAAGACATTTTGTTTTTCTTTGTTCTCCCTCTCCTCCCCCTCCTCTCCACAACATTTCTAAAACTAAAATTATCGAACAAACAGTAGAATGTGCACACACATCTGGCAGCTAAGGACCTGACAGACCACTAATTATTGGTTTATTTGAAGAATTTTCCCTGACAAAACTTTTCAGATGTTAACAACTATGCATGAGCAGGTGCCAAACATCTGAGAGACCTGCAGCAGCTTCTGTGTCTTATTGTAATAACGTAAAACGTTAATGAGCTTGTTGCAGTTAATATTCCTGCGTAGTGTGGTGTTGTAATTGTGATGTTTCTGCATGTTAAAGCCTGTCAATTTTCAAACAGGTTATGGCGGAAATAGTGAACTTTTAATTTAAAAAGATTCATCATGGTGGTTTGCTGAAAGAGAGATCTTACTACTTTTAAGCTAGTGACATACTAAGGCTATTTTGTCCTATCTACATGCACGTTGTAGGAGGAGGAAATGCCACTTCTTTTCTTTTGAATGTCATGTCTACACACTTAAATTCATTATTGGTATTTAATAAAGAATGTGTTCAAAATCGCATCAGAAAGATTTTTTTAGAGGTACAAGTTCATTATATCTTTTACAAAACATTCTCATTTGATTTCCATTTTATCATGTTTTTAAGGTCAAATGTGACTTTAATGTTCCATAAAGAGACAGAGATTGATAATCTGGAAAGAGTAACCCTCTAATGTGATTTATATATATGGATTTTATGTCAGATATGAAAAGTTGCTGTTCAAATTGTAAAGGAGGATCCATTAAAGAGCACTTTAAAACACTTTACTACTTAGCTTACCTTGGACACTTGTTTTTAGAATTCTGCCCTTTCAAGCAACTTAAATATAACAGCTTATCAAACATTTACTAAGTGCTGGTGAAGAGAATTCAAAATTGTCATGGGTGCAGGATAGGTTAATATACTGGAAAAGACAGCAGTGTTTAAAAGGAGCTATAAAAATCTTGTTGAGAGGCGGTCATAACTTAGCCAACTTATTTATTTATTTATTTGGCGGGGAGGTGTTGGCAGGATGCTGGGTTTAGGCGTACAAAAGATGATTCCTGATCCATGTTTAATTGAACTGGAAATTCTACTGCTTATGGTTCACACTTTCTGGATTTCTGTTCATCAGGTGAGCATTGTAAGAGTGATAGGAGAGTTAGGGAACGGGTGAAAGGCAAAATCTAGATGGAGAATTTACAAGTGAATTTGTAATCAGCGTATTCTTACTGTTTTTACCATTTAAGGATGTCTGTAAAATTAAATGCTTGTTAACCACTGGTTTAGATTTTCATAGACATTTACATTATATATATAGGATGTATTTTAGTCATTTTCTGCATAATTGTTGCAATTAACGAGAGTGACTGATTAAAAAGTACTTTACTTCATGTGTGTCATAAGGCATAACTACTTATTGTTTTACCTGTATAGGTTTTGTTTGTTTTTAATATCTTGGTACCTAAACTTGGAAGAATTGTTCTAAAGTCTGCTCTGGTTGCTCTCCCTTCCCCTTCCCCCACAAAAAAGGAATTTTTTCTTGTTTGTTTGGATAAGCATTTGTGTCCTTTCTACTAACTAGATCAGCCTTTGTCAATGATTGGATTATTCTATGAAGTGCTTTGTCTACCTAGCATATGCAATCTGTAGAACTGCCAGGTTGAAATCTGAGGAACAGGAAGTCTTAAAGTTGGGGGTGCAGGACTTTCATGACACCACATTAACAGGAAAATTAAGTAAAAAGAAAAAAACCACCCAGGAAAGCAAAGGTTTTAGTTTTTATGTTTTTAGTTTTTCATCATTTAGTTTTTATGTAATTAGTCTTTGTTAATGGTGTTAGGTTTTGACAGCCTTGAAAAATGGAATATTTTTACCAGCAGTTATTGTACATAAAGTTAAAGTGTTAGCTTTCCCACACTGGCCTGCTAATGTATCACAGCCTTCTGGCTAGAGGAATCACCCCTACTGGTGAAAAGCTAGTTCAGTCTTCATATCCAGTCAGTGTTTTTCCTCTTTGAAACTTCCAGCAAGAAAACTATATGTAATAGTATATATTAGGTTTTGATTTTATTTAGGGGAAGGATCTTCAAAGGTACACATAGCAGTTAGGTGCCAAACCCCCATTCACAATGAATGCAAGTTGCATGTCTAACTGCTATCTGTGTCTTTTGAAGATCTCCCCTTTGAGACTGGCACTATAAAATCTACACTCTTGCAGTGTGATAGAATCGGTTATTCTGAAATGTTCTACTGTGTTGTCAGGTTAGTAATGTTTTAAAAATATCTTGAGGGAATATGATGTAGTGGCTAAAATACATAACTAATTTGAGTTCTGTATTTACCTCTGCTGTAAATGTACTGTAACCATAAGTAACTACTCTGTCCCTCAAGTTTGCACATCTGTAAAATAGGGATAATTCTTATTTCTGAAGGCTTAGTAAAACTAATTATTTGTTTGTAAAGTTCTTCAACATTCTTGGTTGGAAGGTGCTGAAGTGCAAAATATTAAAGTATTTATTTTTTTCTTAGTCACTGTGTGCCCAGTATTCTGCAGATAAACGAGAGGATGAAAAGATGTGTGATCATTTGATAAGAGCAGCCAAGTTCCGAGATCATGTGACTGCATCCCAACTAATACAGAAAATTATCAACATTCTGACAGACAAGCATGGAGCCTGGGGAAATTCTGCATCAAGGTAAAGATAGATCTTTAAGATTTGGCTTTTGTTCAGATATGATGGGATGATTTGGATTATGTCTTCAGATGAGGTCAAACCTAATGGAAAACTGGCATATTACAATTTTGTTTGTTGTAAAACAATATATATATTTAAAGAAAAAAATTGGAAGATACAGAGGATTTTACTTCAGCAATGTGTTATCTACAATTGGGGATTAATCCATTTTTCTTTTTTCAACAGTCTTGTTTACTCACAAAGCAATATTTGTAGTTTAGTGACTTCTCTAAATACCAATACTGAATCATATCTGAAATGGTAAAAATACATTTTGTTTTCCTGAATGTAGAGAATCAGTGCAACATATATGTGAAAGCAACAACAAAATAGAAAAAAATTCTTCCCCAGATGGATTTAAAGTTTATCACTATGTAGAGCTCCAGATTTTTTTTCAAATTCCAGTATAACTGCATCATTTATTTTAAAAAACAGAAAATACATGAATAAATATACCCTAAAATATGTTCTGTTATTGAAGCATGGAATGGAATATTTAACACCTGACCAATGGAAATTTATAAGAGAAGTAATGTTGCACCCCTTGTCGTCAGGAAAGAGGAAAATGGTTTTTTACTATGTTGCGTTGTCTACACATACATTAGAGCAAAACACAACCAAATGAAAATTACATTTGGGAAATTCTGCACAGATGGAATAGTCATTACATTGACACCTGTTTCATTGTTTCTGCGCAAGTCAAGCTGATAGTTTAAGCTGAATATTTAAAATGAAAGTTCAAATCCTAGAACTGCATGTCTGATTAGGATTTAAAAATAAACTAATGTGTCTTGGCTACAAAATACCACGCTGGCTCCATTTGCCTCTTGAAATGCTGTCATTTGTATGCAATGCAATGAAAGGTGGAGGTAGAAAATGAGAGTGAAAAATTGAATATATATTTTTTGCCAATAATCTCAATTAGCTCTATTGTATTAAAAACAATTTTATCATGTTCAACAATTTCTCATTTCATAATAAGTTTTGAAGGATATTAGATATTAAGTACTATTAATATTGAGGTTTTTATTATAGCGTGTTAGAATTACTGGTTAGCCACAAACCCAAAATGTGGTGCTCAAACTGTGTTAAATATGGAAAGCCTTTATGAAAATGCTCTGCAAGAAAATAAAAAATAATTAAACAATTAAATATTTCCTGCAAAGGTTGGTTAGTTAATCGCTTTCTATGAACATATTATTTTAAGACTGTAACAGTCTCTTCAAACAACTTTGTAAAGCACTTCATACATCAGTGGCTCTTCAGTTTTCAGAGAGTATGCCCTTAGTGTTTCGTTCAGTTGTTTGTGTTCCTTAGCTTAAAACACTTTCTGTCCTCAATGGCTTTTAAATAAGGCATATGAAGAACTCTTTGCCATTTAGATGTGTTTTGCTCATCATGATAATACTGGTATAGTGAGATAGGTGGAGCTGTAATTGATAAAATGTACTGCTTAGAGAGTGGGTTAACTATTCTCTGATTTTCTTCATATGAGGCTTGCATAATCAGCTTGTAAATTATGTAGTGTAGAAAATATGGACATGATTATTTCTATTTCATAATAAATAATGATCTACAGTGAAATGGAAATATCACATAATGCACTTTGCAATACACTTAACATAATTCTAAGAAACTTAAATGGCATTAGAGAGGGGGAAAAAAATCTTTATCGGGAAGGCAGAATGCATTTACCCACCATAAACCTGTTTAAAAAAAAAAACAAAAAAACCCCCACACAATGATTGTCATCCTAATCAAAAGCTATATTAAAGGGGTTAAATTAATGTTTTACAGGATTATTTTACTTTCCCTTAAAGAATTGTACTAGTTTTTTGTCACATAAAATCAATCTTAGTAGTACTTTTCAATATTTGGTTTGTGGTATTTTGTTTTTCATCCTCCTTTGGAATCCATATAATTGCTTGTAGCCATGGCTCTGAAGGCCTAATACTTTCCCATTAATGTCATTTATTTTGTTTCAATATTGATGGCTTTTCTAATGCCATACGATCAGTGGGCTGCAGTGCTGGCAGCTGGCCTGGGATCGGCAGTGGTTTTAATAAATCACAATCAGACTCATGCCATTACATCAATATTTTTAGTCAATTATAGAGAAGGTCAGGTGCTACATTCAGTATAGGAGCCCCAGCATGTGGCATTTGAGAAACATCTGGTACTGCAACAAAACTGCAAGCCGGGGAAAAAAGAATCCAATTTATCCCATCTAAAGAGACCAAATGAAATCTGCTGCTTTATGGATAACACAATGATGATTATAGCCATTTTGAACATGTTATACTTGCTAGACTTAATACCCTTTATACAGACATATTCCCTAAAGTTTCAATTCAATAAAAACTGAAAATGAAAATATTATTTCCTCAGAAGCAGATGTGAATTGTTGTTTCCTCACAGCAGGCATCTAATATCTTTTGACACATAGTGACCTGCCTGAATGCAATTTGTGTCTTAATATCCAGATTGTACCAGCTTTTGCCACATGAGAGAGAGTAAGCAAGCCCTTTTTCCTCCACTGGATTTGAAGTTCTGGCTATTGCCTTGGCATGCAAAGAAAGTATTCCTCTCACAGAGCTCTGATATCTGTGTGCCCTTTACTGTCATTGCATTTTTTTCAAATGCTTAGAGATTTCAGGAAATAATGGGACAGACAAGTACCTGTTCATCCATACATTACTGTCACCTGGAGTGAGGCTCAGGTGAAAATTGAGAGAGCCTGATAAGAATGGTGGAATAAGCAAGAAAGAGGACACAAATGAACAGACTGGCAGAAGTAATTTTTTTCTGGTGCATAGAGCAGGCATTGTGTTTATTTGGGTCAGGAGACAAATCATCTTTCATGTAGATGACACCTTGTAAAGTGGCTGAATATAAGAAGGATGAGGAGAGATGATGGAGAACACTGGATGAAAGTCTCAGAGGACATACTACCCTTTTCTCATATCGTCCTTCATTGCATTCTAATAGGCTGACTAATGTACCATGGAAATTCATTCTTGGTATTAGAGGGGAAAAGGGTGGTACTCTTCTCAGAAAAATGCAAAGGTAGAACTGCAGACATAAATTATTTTAGAAGCAATAAGGTTTAGGAATTTTTAAGAGAACCTCTGTATATCAAGATCTCTGAATGCTTTTGATTAGTTTAGGAGACTGAGTTTAGGCTCAGGTTTCGGTTGCTTAAGAAACTCTGTTTCAGATTGGTTGAATGTGTTCTAATGGATGCCCTCAAGCAAGAGGCGTCTCTGCCTTAGAGACATTCATCTTTTTTTTCTGTGTCACAGGCTTGCTGGTAAAAATCTTTGTGATGCTCTCTCCAATTTTTCTTCAGTAAATCAAATCTTCCTTCTTTCAAAAAGATGAATGCTGTAAGGTTGGGGTGTTATAAAAAAAAATCAATGCAGGCAAAATTGAAACAGTATGCCTCTGTATTGATTGGCCTTGTGAAATCGAAACTAACAGCTTTGTAACTGTTCCAGTGGACAGTTAGCTGACCTGTAATGGATAAACTATCAATATTAGCATTACTATTTTATCTTGTAGTATGTCATTTTAGAATCTAGAGTCCAAGGAAAGAGAAGGGTTGAACTGAATTTTTAATGTTACTTGTAAGAAGTAACCACATTCTTTCTCTGTATAGTTGTTTGTAGATAAGTGGCATATGTACTTTACTTTAAAGAGCAATGATTATTTTTAACCTGTTCCCTTTGGCATTTGCTATAAAATCCATTTCAAAATATTTGCTTTTTAAATTAAAAAAAAAAAAAACTCCAAACAAAATAGCACCAACAGCTTTGCTTATCAGGGCAAATGTAGTTTTATTAGTCTAAACATTGAGAATATGATGCACCTTTTCCTCCATCTGTAGTAAATTTTATGACTGAGTTTATTAATAAAAATAACAAAGTTTCAAGATGTTCATCATAGATTTATGCCGTGTACTCTTCCTAAATAGGCATCAATGCACAGAATTTTAACAATGTCCCCATAAAACACGTCATGATGAAGATGTATAAATTCCCCCCTTTCTTACTGGTTCACATGCTTTTCATTTTGACTCCTACCTGACCCTGAGGATCTTGCACTTGACATCAGTGTAAGGCAACATTCATTGCTTTCTCTGGAGCTTTGATGATGCTAGGAAGTTCGTTATAGCCTACAATGACAATAACATAGTGAAATGGCTTAATAAACCTAACATTTTTCCTATTTGTCTCCTGCCCTCTGTCCCCCTCCAAAAAATGCAAATCATTAGCCAATTAAGTGAAGGTGGGGTGGGGGGATGACTAATGTAAATGTCAGTTAAAGAAATAAGGTTTTTTGAAGTGCTTTTATGAAATAAGTAGGTGTATAGAAGTTAGTGTTTAAATGTTGTATTTTTGTATGTGTACATCAATACATATGCAGTAACTCCGAGTGAGTTGTGGGTACAATGTTTTATATTTGTATAGAGGCCTGAGGCCAAGTACCTTCAGCCATTATAAGTGAAAGTTCCTATATGATCACATTCTATCATATTAAAATGCCTTTATAAAATATTTTTATATAATTTTATAATAATTAGTTCCAAACAATGTTTGGGTTACAATGGATACCAAGAGACTGGGATTTTTACACAGCCAGTCAGATTTCTCCTTACACAATAACTTTTTGATAAATAAACTAAATGTGTAAGAGGCTGCTGAAAGATCTAATGGACACCTGATCTGTGTCTCACCAGAAGGAAAGTGTACACTGTAGAAGTACTGTAAATACTCGTTCATAAGCCGAATATTTTTGGTAAAAAAGTGATGCATCAAAGAGTGGGGATTGGCTTATATAAATGGGTCTACACCAAATTTTGATGATTTTAAACTCTATGGAATCATTGAATTGAATATCTAATACATCGTCGTTTTGTTTACTTGTGGCACCAGTTCCCGCAGCTCTCATTGGCTGGGAATGGCGAACTGCGGCCACAGGGAGCTGAGGGGCTCCATGCCTGCAGATGCTCCAGGTAAACAAAACGTCCCGACCTGCTAGTGGCTTACCCTGATGGGCTGGGAGCCAAAATTTTCCAACCTCTGAAATATAGGGTCGGCTTATGAAAAGGTCATACAGGTTTTGCTATTTTACTTATCCATCTTGGGGGGGTGGGGGTCGGCTTATAAACGAACAGGCTAATGAACAGTAAGTACAATCTCCATGTCATGCTGAGATCTACTGAGACTGTGAAGGGATTCAAGTTTGGAGTTTTCACCATCTCCTTCTCAATAACTTTTCTCAAAAAGGCAACAATTCAACTTCAACCCCATCTCAAGAGTTTTTCAGTACCAGGAAAAGTTTTCTTGAACAGGGACCTAATTATAACTTGCTTTAGTGCTATTTGCAATTTGCTTTCACAAAGGGAGACTTTGACTGTTTCTATAACAAACAGACCCAGTCCCACCGCCTTAGCTTTCACTAGTCATCTGAGAAGTGGTCATCTTAGTGGTGGTTGAGAGGCTGAATAAAGCTTACCTAGTGGATCCAGAGCCACCATATGTGAAACTGAATGAAATACCACTGGAGAAGAGAGGGAGTTTTTCTCTTGCTGCTCTGAAACTGTCTACAGTGAGTTAAACTGTCAGTGAAACAATTCATCTTATCTGAAAAGTAGATGTGGGTGAGGCAGGGAAGAGAATGGTCACTATAAGAGATTCTTTATTCCATTACTCAGAGCAGTGTTACTTGTCTAAATCTTGTAGTAGAGGAAAAGGAATAATTTTTTAGCTTCTAAGTTTCCACCTCAGTACAAAATATTGTTTAAAAAAAAATCAAATCAGCTGCAATTCACAAATACAAAATGGAGAATAACTGGCTAAGCAGTGGTACTGCTGAAAAGGATCTATGAGGTAATAGAGTGAAGCTATTACAAAAAAGGCAGATATTTTTCTATGAAGTATTACCAGGGGTATCGTACACAAGACATGATGGGAGGTAGTCGTTCTGCTCAGCATTCATGAGCTCTCAGTTGGAGTGCTTGTGTCCAGTTTTGGGCACCACACTTTAAGAAAGATGTGGACAAATCAGAGACCGCCCAAAGGAAAGTAACAAAAATAGAGGTTTAAAAAACATGACCTATCAGGCAAGTTTGAAACAACTGGGCATGTTTAGCGCAGAGAAGAGAAGGATGATGGGGTGACATAAAACATATAAAAGGCTAATATAACAAAGACGGTTATCAGTTGAAGTAATCAGCTTAGTTTGCAGCAAGGGAGATTTAGGTTATACGTTAGGAAAATTTTCTAACTATAAGAATAGTTAAGCACTGGAACAAGTTACCTACAGAGGTTGTGGAATCCCCATCACTGGAACTTTTAAAAACAGGTTAGGCAACCACCTGTCAGGAATGGTCTAGGTGTACGTAATCCTGCCTCAATGGAAGGAGATTGACGAGATGACGTTTTGAGGTCTCTTCCTGCCCTATATATCTCTGGTTTCAGACTATTTTTTTGTCACTGTTTGTCATTCCCTGTTACTCCATCTGTTGCAGATTCACTGTGCACTGTAGTGGCTTGCAAAGTCAGTTAAGCAGAGGTTTCTGTGACTGATGGATTGATGGGTGTGGTCACAAGACATCTAACTAGGCCATCAGTTCAATGGCCTAATGGTGAACAGCGTTATCTTTCAGTCGCGTTTAGGACCCATTGTGAGTCCACTGATTTCCAAGAGTGCAGACAATCTGAACAGGCCCATAGTGCTGACAGAAGCTGAGGTCTGACCTCAGGCTAATTGTCATTGAAAGAATGACAGTAGACATTAGATATGGGTTTAATCAGGTCACAACTTTATTATTAGATGTCTGGGACTAACCTGGTGGATAAAATGTGCAGTGCAGGTGAAAACCCCCACATTTAACCGGGAGGGGAGGAGGGGAATGCTTTTTTTCAGGTCCCCCCCCCCTTCATTTATGTCCCTCCAGCGGATCCACTGGGGGGAGGGAGGGCTTCCACCAGCTCTCCCCCCCCCCCTTTTTTTTTTCATCCAGGTCCCTCCAGCAATTCCCTTGCCAGGACCTTACCAACCACCTCCAGGCATAGGAGGGGTTAAGCTGGACTATAGTGATTGGTAGAGCAGGGAGCCAATCCCCCATCAGGGGAGTCCCCAACTGCCCCCAGCTTGTTCAGTTACCAGCTATGCATGAGGTACATGCACTCTGTTTCATTGTATCCTTCTTGGAGAGCCAATTTGTATAGGATAACAACTGTTTCCAGCTGCCAGCAAATGTAATTAGTTCTGTAGCTCAAGTGATAGAAGTCTGTGTTGCAGATTTGGGATTTAAACTGGAGCTGGTTAGAACACTTTGGAGTAAAAGAGAGGTTATTGAAATATGCTGTTGCATCAAAGCCAAAAAAACATTTTGTGGAGACAATTTGATTTTGACAAAGACTTTGTTTAAAAGGTTTAGGGGAGCGGGGAAGTAGGAGAGAAAGAGACTCAGGGGCACTGGTCTAGGATCTTCAAGTCTCTGTCTGCCTGATTTAATGATCTGGGATGAAAAACTCTGAGAGCACGTTATTCAGTACACAATATTTTAAATGATTTGTGCATTAATCAGTGGTTTTCCATATGGTGTGTCTCTTTTAATGCAAATTTAATATTTAATTTTGGCTACTAGGCATTTTTATTTATGGTAGCCCTCACTATATGCTAGGTACTTTCCAGATACCAGTGGATTACGGTGCCTTTTCCAAGAAGTTTACAAAGTAAACAGAGATTAGGGAAAACAGAACAATTTTAAGTACATCAGCTTGATTCACTGTAAGCAGCATGGCATAAATTGGCCTTTTGAAAGGAGCGTAAGTATTGGTGAAATAGTGTTCACATGAATTAACTCATGCAGGCTGTACCAGGCATAGACCCCTTCATGAAAGAAAGCAGTGAGAAGCTGGCAAACAGGTGGATAAGACTGGGAACACTGGGAGCAGAGTGGGAGGGGATGTGAGAATGCAAAACTTGGCATGGGAGGGTAAATAGGGTCTGTTCTGTGTCCGGTACTATTTATAATGTAATGACTTGGATAATAGAGTGAAGAGTATGCTTTTAAATATTTGTGGGTGATACCAAGTTGGGGGGAGTGGAGCGGTTTGGAGGGCAAGATTAAAATGCAAAACAACTTTGACAAACTGGAGAATTGGTCTGAAATCAACAAGATGGAATTAAATCAGGGTGGGCAAACTATGGCCCAGGGGCCGCATCCAGCCCTCCAGACGTTTTAATCCAGCCCTCGAACTCCCACTGGGTAGTGGGGTCTGGGGCTTTCCCCGCTCCAGCCGGGAGTGGGGTTGGAAGCTTGCCTCGCTCTGCATGGCTCCTGGAAACAGCGGCATATTGCCCCTCCAGCTCCTTCGCATAGGTGCAGTCAGGGGGCTCTGCACGCTGCCTCTGCCCCAAGCACTGTCCCCGCAGCTCCCATTGGTTGGGAACCACGGCCAATAGGAGCTGCAGGGGTGGTGCCTGTGGACGGGGCAGCTCACAGAGCTGCCTGTCTGTGTCTTTGTGTAGGAGCCGGAGAGGGGACATGCCGCTGCTACTGGGAGCTGCATGAGGTAAGCGCCACCCAGAGCTTGCACCCCTGACCCCCTCCCATGCCCCAACCCCTTGTCCCAGCCCTGATCCCCCTCCTGCCCTCCAAACCTCTTGGTCCCAGCTTGGAGCACCCTGCACCCCCAACCCCACATCCCCAGCCCACCCCCAGTAGGAACCCTCACCCCATCCCGCACCCCAGCCCCCGATTTTGTGAGCATTCATGGCCAGCCATACAATTTCATACCCAGATGTGGCCCTCAGGTCAAAAAGTTTACCCATCCCTGAATTACGTAAAGACAAATGCAAAGTAGTAAACTTAAGAAGAAAAAAAAATCAAATGAACACCTACAAAATGGGGAATTACTGGCTAGACAGTAATACTGCAGAAAATGATCTCAGGGTTATAGCGGATCACAAATTGAATATGAACCGACAATGAGATGCAGTTGTGTAAAAGGCTAATATCATTCTGGAGTGTATTAATAGGGATGTTGTGTATATATAAGACCATGGGAGTTAATTGTCCTTATCTACTGAGCACTGGTGAGGCCTCAGCTGGAGTACTCTGTCCAATTCTGGGTGCCACACTTCAATAAAAATGTGAACAAACTGGAAAGGGTTCAGAGGAAAGCAACAAAAATGACAAAAGATTTAGAAAACTGGACCTATGAGGAAAAGTTAAAAAGATCTGTGTATGTTTAGTATTGAGAAAAGATGACTGAAAGGGAACCTGATGATGAATGCCCTGCATCTTTAAGTGAGTGGGTATTTGACTGGCTGGTGGAATGAAGGGAAACGGTGCTTTATGGCTGGAGGGGGATGGGGGGAAGACTTGCCGTGGCTGGGGGAGAGGCGCCCCTCCTCACCGGTCCCAGCGCAGACCTGCCCTGCACTTGCTGCGGCTGGGGGAGAGGTGCCCCTCCCCGCCGCTCCCAGCGCAGATCCGCCCTGCACTTGCTGCGGCCAAGGGAGAGGAGCCCTTCCCTAAGCCCAGCCCAGCCCTGCTGGAGCTGCCGCAACTGAGGAGAAGCACCTCTCCCCTAGTCCCGAGCTGCTGTGATGAGAGAGGGCTGGGGGGAGTCCTCTCTCCCCACCGCAGCCCCTGAGCAGTCTGCACCCAAATCCCTCATTCCCGGCCCCACCCCAGAACCTGCACCCAAAGCCAGAGCCCTTATTCCCCTGCACTCCAACCCCTGCTCCAGCCCTGAGCCCCCTCCCACATTCTGAACCCTTTGGCCCCACCCCCACCACATGAATTTTGTTATGTGCACCAATATGAAGGTGATGTGTCACACATCACCTCCATATTGGTGCACATAACAAAATTAATTCCACACATGGATGTAAAAAATTAGAGGGAACACTGGAACCAACCCCGTATTCTTGTAGCCCACCTTAAATCCTCCTATGAGGTGGGGTGGATGATGAGGTCCTGGCGATAGATTTGCTGGAGGGACCTGGATGGAAAAGGAGGGAGAGCTGGTAAAAGTCCCTGGGTAATTACAGAATAAACATGAGGTTACCTGCACTGTACACTTTTATTTGCGGAGTAGTTCCAGACATCTAATAATAAAGTGCGGCCTGATTAAACCCATATCACATGTTTCTTGTCCTCCTTTCAGTATAGTCTAATTGTTTTCAAATATGTAAGGATTGTTTTAAAGAAGATGGCAATTGTTCACCATGTCCTCCTAAGGTAGGACAAGAAGTAATCTTCCACAAAGGAGATTTAAGTTAGATATTAGGAAAAACTTTCTAACTATAAGGATAGTTAAATACTGGAATAGGCTTGCAAGGGAGGTTGTAGAATCCCTGTCATTGGTTGTTTTTAAGAACAGGTTACACAAACACCTGCTGTGGATGGTCTAGGTATACTTGGTCCTGCCACAGTGTAGGGGGTTGGATTAGATGATCTCTAGGCATCTCTTGTGGTCCTACATTTCTGTAATTCTGTTATTCTAAATCAGGAGGAGCAGAGTTAATATAGATTTTTTGAAGGTGGTGGTAAGAAATGTAAAGTTTATTTGTTAGCAGATGGAGAGGAGAGTGACATGGATTAAATAACAAAAAGTGAGGGGAAGAAAGATTACTTCAGTTTAAACAAAATGTAGCCACTGAAGAGGATCAATGTGTTTTTTGAGAGGCCAGAGAGTAGGTTGTTATGACCATTCAGGGTATGTCTACAGAGCGATTAAAAACCTAGGTGGCCTGTGCCAGGCTATTGGGCTGTTTAACTGTGATGTAGACCTTCAGGCTCAGGCTGCAGCCCAAGCTCTGGGACCATCCCACCTTGCAGGGTCCTGGAGCCCAGATTCCAGCCTGCAAGCCAGAGTCAGCTGGCACAGGCCTGCCAAAGGTATCTAATTGCAGTGGAGACATACCCTAAGATAGGTTACAGCAAAGGCCTGAATGAAAAATGTGTCTGTGGGAATGGAAGGAAGAGGATGGATCCTGGAGATATTGAGAGCCAGATTTAGATACTGCCTGAACGGTGTATGTGACGGAAATCAAAATTAACCCCAAAGTTGCAACCCTGAGTGATGGGAAGGATGCTGGTATAGGCAGTGATAGGAATTGAATCCTAGTGTTTGGAATAGAAATTATGTACTTTGGTTTTGGCCATATTCAGTTTAACAAGACGTCCAAGAGTTATCTGAGAGAGAGGGAGGCTGAGATGTGGGATTAAGTGGAAAGAGGGGAGAGATCGGAAAGCAGTCAGCATAGAGACAATAGCTAAAGCTGTGTGAGCAAGTGAGATCCCCCAGATGCAAAGTGTGAAGTGAGAGGAGCAAAGAACCATTGACAGAGGTGTGAGGCCACCACAAAGAATGTGAGAGTGGAAAAAGAATACCCACCAAAAGAGATAATGAATCCTTGTGTAAACTAGAGAAGGTTTGCTGCTCTAGCTATACTGGTTCTCTAAATGAAATAAAATGTACTGGCAAATGCACTTTTTTGCTAGTGTAACTGCATCTATACTAGGGCTTTTTGCCAGTATAAAGCTGCTGTTAAATAAATAAATAATCACACCCCTAATTGGCATTATTACTCTGGCAAAAGTTTCCAATGTAGACCTGAAACTGGCATAAGCTATAGTGATATATGGATGTTACACCAGTATAACTGCATCCATATTAGGGTTTATACTGGTATAGCTGTATCAGTAATAATAATTAATAATAATAATAATAATAATCACACCCATAACTGAGATAGCTATACTGCTGTGAGTTTCAAGTGTAGACCAGACTTGAAAGAACGGTCAGATGCAGGAGAGAGAACCAGGGAAGGACTATTGAAAACTCCAGTGAGGATAAGATGTCAAGGAGAAAGCGATGAATAAGGTCAAAAGCAGCAGAAGAGGAGGAGGAAGGAGTGGGTAGATACTTTACATTTTTTTTACTTCATTTTGCATTGCTTTATGTTCTAGAATGACCATTTAGAAAAAACGATGTTCTGTGATTTACTTGGATTTTTGGCATATGTTTGTCTTAATTTTATAGCCAGTTATTTGTTTATTTTTATATATATATATATATATATATATATATATATATATAATAAATGTGTTTAATTTTAAAATATATATATATATATATATATATATATATATATATATATATATATATATATATATATATATATATATATATATATATATATATATATATATATATTATAAATGTATTTAGTCCTTGAGAAAAATGATAGATTATATCTGAGGTTTTTCTAATCTAGTTTTTCTCTTTCAACATTTTAAAGCTGTAAAATTGCTAAAATGTTCTTTGACTTAAGTGGTATCCATACAGGCGTATCACTTGCTGTAGAAAGGTTAAGATTAACACTGCAGAGAGACTGAGAGTTGATGGATCTAAAGAAAATGGACATGTTGTACAAAACAGGAGTGGGAGGAATTGTTAGAAAATCATTTTATGATAACATTTACCTTTCATAGTATAAACATTGTCGCTGAGATTACCAAGAATAACAATAATATGACAAGCATATGAATAGCTGAATGTACTACAGAGTTTGTAAAGTTTTCCATCTGGTGTGTTACTATTTCGTTATAGAATCCTCGTCGTATTGCTAGTGTTGAAGTTGTCAGGGTTTTGCAAAAACCCCTATTTTCAGATATTTCATAACCAATTGAAAACCCCTTGTGGCTGAAACTTGATACAAAGGATTTAAGCCAGAAAATTTTCTTATGGAACTCGAGAAAAATCTGTTCAGTTTCTTTGGCTTAAGCAAGGAAATACACATTACCTACTTTTATGTATTATGCAGTCATAAAAATACTGCTAAAGATATCAAGAGGTATCAGACTATACTAAGAACTAATTTGCCTGAGAAATCTTCATTTTCTTAAATCAAACTTTTTGGGAGGGAGTTTGTGTGAGAGAGAGAGCAGGGGAAAAACAGGCCTCTGGAAGGGAAATGAATTGTAAGGCTACTTTAAAAAACCCATGATTTTTCACAATGTCGCTTCTAAATAATTAATGCCTAAATAGATATAATAGAAAAAATTTCAGACCTGACCATGGTAATCTGCACATCCGTGACATCTAGGCTTGATGATTGCAATTAATTATTCCTGAAGCCACACCTTGACAAAAACTCTAGCTGGTGTAAAATACACCTTTAAAAAAGGAAAGGAAAATATCTTTAAAGGAAGAGGGAAAAAAATCCACATGCATATACTGTTACTCTGCCAAGAGGTGCATAGTACTAAACTGATTAACTACCTGACCTTGTTATAACTTTGTCCTCTCTAATTCCTCCATCCCCTCACATTTCTTTCACTTTTAGTGTCTAATCTTGTCTTTGTAAACTTTATGACTGGAATGCAAACTCTTCATGGCAGGGAACAAGTATTCCTTATTTGTGAAACATTTAGCATGTTTTTGGGCATTCAAAATTAATTAATATACATGCTGAATCTAGACAATCATTACTTCCTAACAGGGTGTTAGCTGCCCCTATTTACTCAAAAGGGAAGGGGGGCTTTTGACATGTTATGAATTAAAGTGGGACCTCTTATTTTGAACTGGAAATAGGTCCTGATAGCTGTAAGACACCAGATGGATTGGCAGTGGGTTTTGAGGTTTTTTATTTTGATTGACACATTTATAGTATGACCAGGTTTATGTGCCCTCAACCCAGAGATAGCACAAAAGAATAAATGGCTTTGTAGGTGTGGTAAATTACATGCGGACACACAGCAGTTGAAAAAGCAGACACAAACTATCTGAAGAACTTGAACACAGAGCTATTGCTGGGGATGTGAAAATAATAGGCTACGTATGAGCTCTAAGGCAAGCTTTGCTTTTGCCATTTTACCTGTATTAAAGAATGCACAGAATTCTAATTAGACTATAGAGTATTGTGTGTCTTGATCAATGCATCACTTTTAAAACAAAGAAATAGACCACTTTTATAGTGCATGAGCCTAATGTTCCACTGCCTTGCATCTTGTACTGGTGCAAAGTAAGGCCAGGTCTACGCTTAAAACGTGTCAGTGCAGCGGCACCACTGTAACACTTTAATGAAGATGCTCTTACACTGATAGGAGAGAGCTCTCCTGTCAGCATAGTTAATGCACACCCCGAAGAGGCGGTAGCTATATCAATGGGAGAAGCTCTCTTGCTGACATAGCACTGTCTCCACCAGGTGTTAAGTTGGTTGCTCAGGGTGTGGATTTTTCACACCCCTGAGTGATGTAGTTATACTGATGTAAGTCTGTAGTATAGACCAGCCCTAAGTGTAAAACACTGATGTGTGTAAGTGGAGAATTCTGATTGGGTAGCATTTTACATTCACCTTGTGCAGGTGTAAATAACTACTCGGAGTGCCAAGCGGTGAAGAATCAGGCCCTCTATATTTCACACTGTACCAGAGCTGCTACACTATTACTACTTTGCCTAACCTAAAATTTTTGGATTTGTTACTACCTGTAAATTACAGCTAGTACAAATTGCAAAGAGCAGTTGATAAATCCATGATTTTCAATATGACCACACAAGTCCTATACTCATTTTGCTTTCAGTGTATGGCTTTAGATTAAATTTAGCTGATATCTTCCTAATAGAGTGTAGAAGCAGCATAAGAAGAATAGAGGGCCACTCAATCTGTGTAATTCAGTTACTTTTAATGTCATTAAATATACAACAGTGTCTCTGTTAACTGGGTATGCAGAAGTAACATACAGTAACATTCTCTTTAATCCACACTCTGATCAATCACATACCTACCCAGTTAATTAGAGATGCCTGATGGGGAACATTCAATGTATGTTTTTCAGTGACTGGGTAATACACTGAGTCTCTTTGCACAGCATGTCTGTTGTTGTCTGACAGTTTATTCACTGTAGTATACAGGTATGAATGATATTTATGCTAGTATACATTGACTTCATGCTGCCTCTCAGCTCTCTCATGTTAGCTTAATCAATCTTATTTTAAAGTATGGTTCTTGCTTTCGATACACACTTCACATTTTAAATGTATCTATAGTAAACACCAATTTTAAAAAATACACACACACTTTAGTGCCAGCTAAAGTAAAGATTGTATCCCCCCCTCCTCCTCAGACTGCTGGTTGGATTGTGGTACTGAATGGGCTGCTTTGCCATCATATGCAGAAGTCTTTAGAAGTACCAATCAGCCAAGGCAGAGTTCCATCTGTTTATGCATAAGTAATCCCCACTCTTACCTTCAGAAGTCATTTTGGGAAGGTGGGACAGAGCTACAGAGCTGTAGTGAAAGGAGACTCTGGAATTCTGGAGTTCATAATCCCACTGTGTGAAATGAAAGGAGCTGTAGCTTTTGGCAGAATCATGGAAAGAGGGTACCTGGGCTGCTAACAAACAGTTTCTGGTAAAGAGCTGACCTGGGGGAAGTACCGGTCTGGTGTGGGGTGTCTCAGGCCAAGTCTTCGCTGCACAGAAAGGTAATGGTTTTTGTTTGTTTTTTACTGTAAATGAAGATAAAGCACCAGTAGCTTTTACCGCAAGGTATCTAGGTGATGTCAACACTATACCCACGGCTTATGGTTGACCTGATCTAGTTTACCTCATGGTAAAACTAGTGCCTTCTCTCTACTGGGTTTGTTCATTCCACTCACAGCAACTACAGCACCATACAATTTCCCTAGCTACTCTAGCAGTTGCTGTAGCTGCAAGGGGTAGAAGCAATGTCTGATCTGAGGGCAGCCACCAACACCAAAGAAAGGGAGGTGCTGGTGAACAGACACTGCCTCCAACCCTGCAAATGGCTTTTCCCAAGCAGCAGCTGCTTTTACATGCCAGTGATACAGTATTCACTCTCCTTTCTGCAGTGTGCCACTTCCAGCAGACTGCAATTACGTAGTCCACTAGTTCTTCTCTCCTGAGTCTTCTGCCCCCCCCCCCCAGCCCCTCACTTGTCTCTTTTCAGTGTGAATGGATGGATACAAATGTTGCTTCCCCACAGGTTGAGTCCCTATGCTTTTCCTTTGTATGCCTAGTTACAGACACCTAAAAATAGGTAGTGTATGTAGTTAAAACTCTGCTATATAAACTCTATCCAGTTGTGATGTAACATTAAGATGTCTTATTTTATAGTCTAGTATTGTTGGAGATGGAATAATATAAACATACATGTTAAGCAATGGGTCATTCATTTTGTGACCTCCGATAAGACAAGTCTTCTTCTGGGGTATTATGGAGACCAAGTTCTTTAAAGGGTTTCTTACAAACAGACAAAGGGAATGCTATTTTTTCTCTACTCCACTCTGCTTTTTTAGATTAAGGATGTAAATTCTTATCTGGAAAGCAGTAAAATATGTAAAAATTTAATGATAGGCCTGGATGTTGTCAAGAGTAATCATGTCATCCATCAGACAAGTGGGATTTGTAGATGTTATACCCAGCAAATGTAATATTCTTTCTTTCCTATTCTGCATTTTAGGGTCATATGGAATTAAAATAGCTGTAACTATGCTGGGGCTGTTTTCCCTGTTCTTTGTATTCTTCGCCTCTGGAGGTATTTTTAAAGCGGGGGTGGGGGGGAGGGGCAGAGAATGAGGTAAACGCTACCAAATCACTCTAAAGGCTGATAATTCTATTTTTAACTTACCCTTGGCAAGGCCACTACACTTACTATTCCCATTATTGTATGAAAGGTCTGTGTTCCTATGAAAGTCAGTGCCAAAGTGCCTCTTGATTTATTTGGGTGCATGATTGCTCTCAGAGTTTACCTATATGCAAGATGATTTAAGTCAGTAATAATATAGTTACATAGTACGAAATACTGTGTCTGACTGACACATCACCTGTGCACACAGCTTCTGAAAGCCTGAATACTGTTTAGATATACGAATGCTTCATAGTATTTTTTAGTATTCTGATAATTTACCGTACAGTAGAACCCCAGAGTTACGAACACCAGAGTTACGAACTGACTAGTCAACCACAACCTCATTTGAAATCAGAAGTACAGAGACAAAAGACGGAGCGGGGGTACTGCAGTACTGTGTTGAACGTAAATTACTAAAAAAAAACAAAAAAAAAAAACGAGCAAATTTAATTTTTTTGACAAGGAAAGGAATCTGTTTCTGTACTTGTTTCATTTAAATTAAGATGATTAAAAGCAACATTATCCGTCTGCATAGCAAAGTTTTAAAGCTGTATTAAGAAAATGTTCAGTTGTAAACTTTTGAAAGAACAACCATAACATTTTGTTCAGAGTTACGGACATTTCAGAATAACGCACAGCGCGTTTTGTAATTCTGAGGTTCTACTGTATTTGGAAAAAATACAGTTTGGAAAATAAAAACTTTCCTAGTTTCTCTAATTATCTCTCCCTCTCCCCAAAAACTCCAACCTTGTGTTTTATTCTTAGAAAATGTCTAACAAGGTATTTTCTAATCTAATTTTGGCATGTAGCATGTCAGTATCTTATCTCTTGCAATATGTTATCAAATACTTTCATTTTATCCATATTTTAAAAGTTTATTCCTTAACTAAAAACAAGAAAATTGTCCTATACTACTATAAAACTGCAAAATGTGTTCTGCATAAACCTACCATGAAACAATACATTTAGCACAATAAATTATCAAGTAGTATACCTCTTTTGCTCACATTCAGGCTGTCACCCAAAAACATGTTTTTATAGACTTTCTTCATCACTGTTAATGAGATGAAATGGCAAGGTGTAATGAAGAGAATTTTTTTAGTGAACATTTCAGTAGCTGTTTTTCCTAAATTGAAATAGCATAGAAAATACAAATGAAACCAAAAGCCTCAAAACAAATCCTGAGCATGAACTACTACTCCTCCATTGTATGAAAGAGCTTTCCAGGATACCAAAGGATTTATGTGTTCCATATACCTTTTAAAGAAAGTATTGCTTTTCCAAAATAAGGTCAAGATGAGTCTCTGATCAGTATCTGGGAAGGAGGAGGGGGGCATCTATTTTCAAACTTTTTTAGAACTCAATTGTCTTTTGAGAGAACAATATCTGTGGAGTATCGATCGTGTGTGTCCAGTAGTTAGTCAAAGGCTATCTCCTTTGACTAACCCCTTAGCGTGGTGTCATCCTCCTTCATGTGATAGATTGTTACAATCTCAGCCAGTGTAATTACACACTAGCCAAGTGGGTCATTTATTTCTGTACCTTCACCATTTACCAAAAATCTCCTTTATCTTTGGAAGCCAGCTCTTCCTTTTGCAGTAAAAGCAAAATAAGGCACATAAAACATTAGAGTCTAGAACTAAGGGCTTGAAAAATCACTAAAAGAATAACTTTAAAAAACTGTTTTACCTTTTAGGAACACCTAATATAGTTTAAAATCTATTTTTTCAGTGTCCTAGAGAACAAAACACACAAACGCAGTCCACTGTTTTTCATGTGCCTGATAAATGCTAATTTTTATTTCTGGTTGTTTTTTGTTTTATATTTTGTCTGTTAACAGCAGGTGCTTTCATTTACACAATGTCTTTTTTTCCTCTTCAGTTCCCTGTCCTACTTAATTTCTCTTTCATGGCGTTGGTTATGTTTAGCAGGAAAAAGTGTGTATAATTTCAACGTATTTGAAATTTCAAGTTTATCTTCCTGATTGTGTAAAAAGTCTCTTAACATGATTTCCAGTGCATATTGTTAAATAAGGCTGAAGCTCAATAGATCAGTGTACTAGCACTTTTTCATGTCATCTCATAGTTGAGACATGGATTCCTGTTAAGATTAGGTTCCAAATGAAGGACCTCTGACTTTGGTCTTATCGCAAATTATCATGTAGTTTGGAAGTTTTCTGCTTGGAGGCCTAGGTTCAGAATAGCAGGAAAGTTGCTGGTCAGGATTTAGGAGCTGCATTTATTCATTTCCAGTCTCAAACATACCTGTGCACAGCTCTTCCCAGTGCAATTAATGTCAGTTTCTTGAGCATCACATTTCACTATATAACCAAAAATAATTTGCCACTAGCCAGGAAAAAATAAATTTGTTTTTGTATATTCATTTTTATAAATCTTCTCGTATTTCAACATACTGGAATCTAGATTTTGTATTGAAGAACAAATGTATTTGCAGATTTGAGGTTTTATTTAATATTATTGCTACTTTTTGGTTTATATTTATTACTTTTACAGTATCGCCACATATTTTTAAGACTGTGGCAGCGTGTCAGGATCCTAAATCTTTCTCACTCTGACACATAAGTCAGTTTATGTATGTTTATATTTGAATCCTTGGGCTGAGACAGCTTTGTGACCTACATCCTGATTCTAATATCAGATGCATGACTCACATCTCAAAATCAAACATATTTGCTATTTTTTAATTCATGCCATGCATCTGAGATTGGGATCTAGTTTAGGATCACTTTTTGATTAATCACAGAAGAATATTCTGAGAGAGAGCTACATATATTAAATCTCAAATATTAGGTTACTCGATACAGCTCTATATAGTATAGTTGTTACAGGGGTCTCTTCAGTCTTAAAAGGTTTGTGTAACTTAAAAACCTCAAGTTGTTTCTTTGTTTCCTTACCATTTCTTCCTCTGCCCAAGGCATCTCCAGTAGAGCACATAAATATCATGGGTTTCAATAAAAAAAACAAGCAAACATGGTCTTCATAAAAGAACCCAGGTTTGCTAGTCAAGTGATGTACTGTTACATATTCCCTCTCCTCTTCTCAGTCCTTCTCTCCACTGTTCTCAAGCTATCTAGCGGCCCCATATCTGTTTCAGAATTTTGGCCTGAGACACAAGCTGATAGTTTTTGGGCCTACAGTACTGCATCCAATATCTCAGTAATTTTGGTGGTGATACTGAAAATATCAACTCACATGCAGACTGCCCCCAACAAAGACTGGCCAGTTACAGCTGGCAAATATGAGAATGAGTAGTAGATTGTGGGCAGGAGAAATGGAGAGATGAGTCCTATCTATGAAAACTCCAAAACACATTTTTTGGACCTCATGTTATCGTAACTAATCTAAAGTAAGGCGTATATATCTTCCTTATTTTTAAAAGCATTTATTTGGCGCCATTTTTTTCAAATGGGAGAGGGCCACAAAGCGGGTGCGGGATGGCACTAATAGCCAAACTGGAAATCTCAAGCATTTCTGTTTCCTAATGTATGCCGGTATGTCCTCCCAGGTCCTGAGTGTACCTCTATTTCTATTCTCCCTGTTTCAAAACTATCCTCTTTACTTGACTTTTCAGTCTTTCACTGCATTGTTCTTCCCTATTTTTCTCTACCTCCCCCACCTTCTCCCACTCTTTCTGTGCTTTTCTTTTCTTTCCCATAGTCTCATGTCCTTCTGTATAAGCATCTGCCTCTTCTCCTAAAGTTTCAGCCTTGTAATGTATTAAGCCGCTGCTCTACCCATAATTTCTGTCGTCAGTGCTGCTGAGTGCAGCTCCCTCAAGAGCTGCCATCACATTACTAAGAAAACAAAAACATCAATATTAGAGGGAGCAGATGGTCAGCAGTGACTACCTGATGTTTCCTTCTTCCCTCCCCCCCCAACTCCCCATGTGCTCAGGTGTGGCACTCCAGGTGGAGGAAGGACATGACAACAAACAGTGCTGGTATCCCCCTTGTGATCCATACTGACACTTCCCCTTCAGATAACTACCCAGCCTTTGTTGAGGGCAGTCTGCCTGTGAATAGGTGGTCTATTGATTTGAAACAATGATGAAACTTTGTACTTAGTATATTTCATCTTGAGGATCATAAATGTTTTACAAACATTATTTAGTCCTGGTAATACCCAATGATATAAACATTAACCCTGTTTTACAGATGAGAAACAAGGCAACAGGCTTAAATGTCTTGTCCAAGTTTGCAGTATTCAGTGACAGAGCTGAGTTAGAATCCTGATTCCTAATCCTATGCTCAAACCACTAGCCCATGCTCCTTTTATGTGATTGGCTGAAAATGTAGGCAGAGATAAAATTAATACTGTCCCATTTAAAATAAGGGTTCACAAATTCCAAGCATCTTTGATTCCTTTAGACAAAAATATATTAACTTGATAAGAGGAGGTTATTTTGTTCAAGAGTGGACATTTATAAACTTGTAGGTGTTTTTTTAAAGATACACCTTTTAGCTATTCAGTAAATATTTTAAAATATTTACAATTTAAATACTGGTGCATTTAGTACTATTTAGACTTGCTTTGCCTGTTTTTAATGTGTGCTGATAACCTTGTATTAGGCAAACATTGACGGCCCCTATCTCTTATAGAAATATATAATATGTAATGAATATTATGAGAAGTCTTGCAATATGAAGTCAGAATATTGCATTTTAAGTTGGATTTCAGGTTACAGTGTGTGTAATATTTGGTTATTTACTGAGTTTGTAGTCAGGATACACACTAAGCATGTGCATTACAGTGCAATAATTAGCATATAATTTTCAACATTTCGCTGAACTTTTGTCATAAAATTTAAGGGGATTTTAATTGCTAGTAATCAGGATTGCATGTTAATAGGCTGTAGATAATTAGGAAACCATTTGCATTTCTCTTCCCATGAATTTTCTTAGTATTCAGACCCTCATTTAATTAATAACTTTTTCTCATGAGGATTGGATAATCCTATTTAGTCACAGTAATAATAGACATGCCATTTTTTCCTTTAGCTTTTCCTTCAGTCCTAATGATTTTTTGGAAGGATTATAGCATTGATTAGTTAGCTATATTAGTGTGAGATGTATTTTCCTGTTGGCTTCCAATAAACTGAAATAAACTGCCTTAGAAGCAACAATAGTAGCATTGAGTGTAAATCTTCATTGTTGTGGGGTACTGAAGATCTGTTTTTATCTCAATTGGGTCTTGATCTGAGTTTGGAAAAACTGTAACAATTAGTAATGTATTTAGCAAGATTCTATTTTCAACATATTCATGAAGCAGTGTATACTTTCCTATGCATTCCCAGTAAACCAGGCTACCTCATCCATTGTCATGTTTGTGGTAAATAGACATACAAAATCCTTCTCTGGTTCTGCATAATTGAAATAAAGAATCATTGAAGATATTTTAAATTGCAGAAGGATTCACTAATGGTGTCAGTATGAAAATGTTCCTCATAAAAATCATATTAATAAAATCTGTCCAAATTCATGGAGCTAGATGAGGGTGTAAAATTACATTCACTGTAGAACAGAAAGTTGGTGCAGTTAATGCAAATAGGTGTATGTGTAATAGTTTACTGTGTACTTCAGTAGGGTAAAGAAATGTAATGGAACAGGGCAAAGGCTAGTAGCAACCATAGTAGCCCCTAAGCTATATAAAACACTGGGTAGTTCAGAAACCACCTCTTGTCTTGTTTTGGTTTTTCTTTATTTTATTAAACATATGTAAAGAAATTATGGAAAAGCGATCTGATAGCCTGAATAAGTGAAACTTGATAATTTCTGAAAATTGGTGCATTCAAAGCAGTAAAAATGCATGAGGGTGAGTCCAATGTACACAAGGAACAAGAATACCTGGTACACATTTTTAATGTACCTCATTAATTTGTCCTGCATTCAAATCAGTAAAAATGCATGAGGATGATTCCAATGACAAAGGGAGATCAGACTGTGGGTAGCTACTCTTTTGGTTTTGTTCTCTTTGCCAGACAGTACACCTACAAACAGAACTGTAAACAAGATAAGAAGGTCAACTGATAGAAATGTAGCTGTTACAGTGAAAACAAAAATTTAAAAAACTCATAACCTTCTTTATGCGCGATGCCAAGAGCTCTTGAAACCAAGAACAAAGTAATTAAATATAATGGCAATTAATGCAATAGGACATATCCTTGTAAGTGTCACATAAGTGAAATGAAAAAAATAAATAAATGGCTGATGGCACTAGATATACTGAAATGTTAGATTAGGGCTTCCACAAAAAACAAATTTGATTTCCATCCCTTTCTCTCTAGTCTGTTATGGCTCATGATCTCTTTGAGAAAAAGAATTTGAGTAACTTTTTCATAAATGTGTCTACCACCTTTTGGTGGTGATGGTACATAGAGAAGTTTATAGTTACAGTAGCTTCAGCAACACTAAAAACAGTGAGTAAACAAGTGGGTCAGACAGGTGGTAACCCATCTCTGCACCCACACTACAAATCTGGTAAGGGCTTCCTACATTCTTTCTGCCAGTGAAAACAAAAGTCTGTTATTTTTTCATGAGATATCATCACTCCTGCTATTAGGACAATTATATTTTGAATTGGTATATGTATGTTATGTTTTTCATATTTATAAAACCAAATTTAGAGGCAGTCTCAAGGAACTCTATAGAAGACAAAGAAGACAGTGGCAAGTGGGGAATTTTTTTTTTTTGTTTTTAATTGTTGAGAACAGTTTGTCCTGACTGGATTAAGACTTTTTCAGGTTTTCTTATGTTCTCCTTCATCTGTTCCCCAATGTCAGTGGAGGAGGTTCTTCTCCTTTTCAGTAATCACTAAGTTCATTTTATTTATGAGAATCTGTCTGCAGAATTCTATGTTGTCTTCACCCTTGAGAGGATAGCAATGGATCTCATAATTACAATATATGGTGATTGCACTAATCTGGCTACTTAATAATATGTTGCACAAATGTTCTTAAATGTGCAGCAACAATGTTAAAACTTGCTTCAAAGTGCCCTTCTAGCAACAGAATTTACTACAAAAGGAAAAGAAGAATTATTTTCTAATGGAGATCAGCATCATTATACTTTTGAATAGATCATTTAAAGGGTTCAGGATGGAGCAAAGAATTTTTAAAAGATCTAAATTTAACTAGTCAGGTTCAGTCATAGATGACGTGTGCCTCCCCATACGAGGAGGACACAATCTAAAGGGGAGGACATATGACTGTCCCATGTATCTCCTCTGCCCAGTGACCCCTCCCTGCCCCACATTACCTAGCTTCTTTAACAATCCATTTCACCTTGTATTTAGGTGTGACACTCTAAGTACCTTTCCCAACCGGAAGAAGAGCTCGTGTAGCTCGAAAGCTTGTCTTTTTCATCAATAGAAATTGGTCCAAGGAAAGATGTACCTCATCCATCTTGTCTTGGAAGTCATTAATAGCTTTCTATTTCATAGTCATTTGAACATATAGAGCATGCAATTATGCTCTACTTGAGAGGCTGCAATCTCAGAATATTTTTCATCTGCAGCTTTTGAAAAGTATGATAATTTGGAAAGAATCACTGGACACATGGATTAAACCCCCAAAGTGTGAAGCCTCCTCTGGGGCAATATATTTCCATAGATACCAGAGATGTTTTGCTTCTTTTTACAGTTTGGCATCACTCGTATATCTTGGTATGGCAATAAAGTGTTATTGAATTGAACTGAAATTAACTGTAAAGTTTACCTAAATTCATTTTTTTCATGACCTATGTTTTATGAAATCTAAAAAAAAGAACCACAGCGTGGTATCCAGGGATTCCTCTATGCATAGAATAGATCTATTGGTAACCATTGACTTTTGAAATGGTGATCATTGCAAAACATGGCATGTGGTTGAAAACCAGGAATGGCATTTGTCTCAGTATTGAGGGTCACAAACTGGGAAATGTGGGGAGGAGAAAAATCAGGATTAAGCCATTCATTGAGCAATGATTTTGTCATATAGCTTTTCACATTCATAAAATTCTGAAAGGACATGGTTCCATAGGTGACAAATCTAGCTGCCTCTGTTTTGTTAATGCAGATTGTAAGGAACATGACACTAGATAACTGAACTGGTCAGATATTTTCTGATGGAACATTTTTCCATTGGAACCTGATTTTGTTGAAATCTAATTGTTGTGTGGAAGCATATTGATTTTGACAAATTTTCATTTTGGAAGAAAAGACACAAAGTGTGTCAATAATGAAACATCTTGGTGTGACATTTTTGGAATGTAATGTTTTGATTTTTCATTACATTACATTTTCAAACGTACTCCATAGTGGAATACTCTGCACCGGTATTGACCAGAAGTAGCCATACTTGATTTGTTAATATCCAACTGAGCACTGCAATATGGAACATCGTTGGACGCCTCAAGTTAACCCCAACACCTTGGCTTCCAGTGCTGTTGCACATCGTTCCCCCATCCGTTTCCCACGATGCCACAATTATTTGGAAATATCAGAGGATTGTGGAAAATGAACATCTTCCCATTCACTAGGACCTTAATAATCTTCCCTCACCACGGCTTGAAGTCACATAAGCCCACACATTTAACCTTCAACAATGCAACTTCAGCCCTGATGAAACTTGCCAAATGGAGTTTACAAGAAGTTACAAATAAACACCCCATGAAAGACCTGACATAGAAGATCCCTGGCTTCAATCTCCCACAAGGCTCATGGGCAACCCTAAACTGCATCTGCACAAACTATGGCAGATGCAGATAGTTGCTGCGCAAATGGAAAATTAAAGACTCTCCAGTGTGTGACTCTGGTCATCCAGAACAGACTATAGAACATGAAACAACTCAATGCCCAATTCACAAATACAATGGAGGCATCTACAATGATACACTCAGCTACTCCAGATGCAATTATCTGGCTTAGCCATCTGAATGTAAAATTATAGTTGTTGTTCTACATTTACATCAGCCATACAAAGAAGATGATTTCAAAAAATTTTGTTTCAAAATTTTTCATGTTATATATATTAAAAAATATCAGAACTAAATATTTTGATTAACCTGAAACAAACTTTAAGAATTTTGCTTTGTTGGAAATTTTGGGGTTTTTTGCATTCTGGAATGGAAATTTTTTTGAACTCATGAATTTCCCAAGAAATGGAAAAATCCAGTTCCTGTCCAGCTGTAGTCAATAAATGCATATAAATAAATTAGGGCTTTCAAGCCATTAAAAAAATTAATCGCGATTAATTGCAGAATTGAAAAGATTAATCATGCTTAATCACACAAACAATAATAGAATACTATTTATTTAAATATTTTGGATGTTTTCTACATTTTCAAATATATTGATTTCAATTACAACACAGAATAGAAAGTGTACAGTGCTCACTTTAGATTTATTTATTACACTGTAAAAAAACCAAAAGAAATAGTATTTTTTAATTCCCCCATTACAAATACTGTAGTGCAATCTCTTTATCATGAAAGTTGACTTTACAAATGTAGAATTATATACAAAAAATAACTGCATTCAAAAATAAAACAATGTAAAACTTTAGAGCCTACAAGTCCGCTCAGTCCTACTTCAGCCAATCACTCAGACAAACAAGTTTGGTTACATTTGCAGGAGATAATGCTGCCCGCGTCTTGTTTACAATGTCACCTGAAAGTCAGAACAGGCATTTGCGTGGCATTGTTGTAGCCAGAGTTTCAAGATATTTACATGCCAGATGCACTAAAGATTCGTATGTCCCTTCATGCTTCCACACCATTCCAGAGGACATGCATCCGTGCTGATGACCGATTCTGCTCGATAACGATACAAAGCAGAGAGGACAGACACATGTTCACTTTCATCATCATCATGAGTCAGATGCCACCATCAGAAGGTTGATTTTTTTCTTTTTTGGTGTTTCGCATTCGGTAGTTTCTGCATCTGAGTGTTGCTTTTTTAAGACTTCTGAAAGCATGCTTCACACCTCATCCCTCTCAGATTTTGGACAGCACTTCAGGTTGAGTGCTGTAGCAAGTTTAGAAACCATGGGTTGAGTGCTGTAGCTAGTTTTAGAAATCTCACATTGGTACCATCTTTGTGTTTTGTCAAATCTGCTGTGAAAATGTTCTTAAAACGAACATGTGCTGGGTCATCATCTGAGACTGCTATAACATGAAATATATGGCAGAATGTAGATAAAAGAACAGGAGATGTACAATTCTCCCCAAAGGAGGTCAGTCACAAATTTAATTAATGCATTATTTTTTTAACGAGCATCATCAGCATGGTAGCATGTCCTCTGGAATGGTGGCCGAAGCATGAAGTAGCATATGAATGTTTGGCGTATCTGGAATGTAAATACCTTGGAACACCAGCTACAAAAGTGCCAGTTGTTAAAATGGAGAGAAATGTAGAAAGTAAACAGTGAACAATAAATTACCTTTCCAAAATGTGTTAAGGTTTGCAGTAATACCCTAAGGTACATGTTGTAACAGTTGTGAAGAATTTTATTAAAAATATGATTTTCAACTTGAACCTTTAATCTCTGAGAAACTCAAACACCTGCATTGTTTATACACTGCCCAGGACCTCTTGCAGGAAAAGCAGGATCTTCAATTATTTCCTCCTCTTTGAAACTGTATGTTGCATATGTTCCAGAGCAAATATTAAGATCTCTGTTACATTTAGCATGTAGACTGTAGGATTATTACTACTGTAGTTTGCTGTCCTATTAAATAAGATCTGCAAAGGTTTTGACATGCATTTTACTTACAGGCCTCTTACTTTTCAGACCAGGCCTCTTGTATCAGGTGAGGTAATGATTAGGAAAGGGAAAATTCAGACTAGCCACTCAGTGGCGAGGGCTGTTACTGACACTTGTCCTCTCCCCATTTACTGTACCTTTTCACTGCTACAGTAGTGGTGATCTGCTGCATGCTGAGCAGATGTTTCTCTTTTGCATAGTTATCTTAGAGTGCCTTTATATACAAAAATCAGATTGTGCTGCTACTGTCACTTTTATCTGATGAGAGGAAATCCAACACGAATGAGGCTGGTTTTCTTTTCAGGCAGCTAAGAAATGATGCTCAGGGGCATGTATTTCTTTCCTATATTCTGTTGCTGTTCCTTGCAAATGCTTTCTTTCTGGCATGTTTCTTCTTTAATCCCTTCTTCCCTCTTTAACCTGGATCCTTAATCCCACTGGATTTCTTTTGAACTTTGGTTATTTCTGAGTCTTTGGTATATCTGTCTGCTCCAACTCTGAAACTTTTGTCAACACTGCTTTTTTATTATATTCCCTTTACATCCCTTTCTTCCTTCACTGGCTTTGAAGGGCATCGGAAAGCTTTTTGGGACTGACCATTCTCTGGTGGATCACCTCAGCTGAGCCTTTTCCGTGGTCTCTTCACCCTAGGTCAGTGGTTCCCAAACTTTAACAACGTGTGATCCCCTTTCACTAAACTATCAAGTCTCACGAACCCTCTCCTAAAAATAAATATTTCAAGGGATTTTCTCCTTTACCTGAGTATAAGTTATAAAAGCAGTGATCTTGGAAATATTAAATTTGTTTTTATTACATGCTTACTATACACTATTTATTAATTATTATTATTACAATATTTTTATTACACTATGAAAACGGAACCACTCTCCGAAGATCTCACTTTTGTAGCTTGTATCACTTTGAATAAGTCTGTTATAAGACAAGGCTCCTATGTTTCATCAAGGAGTATCAGATGTGAAACGGCATGAAGGTATTTAAGAAGCCAACTCAAAGAGTTCCTCCTATACAAGCATTCAGGTCTTGAGCAGTCCAAGCAAACAATGCATGTTACAACAAAGCTTCAACTTGTTCTTCATAATAATTTTAAAAACAGTACTAGCTGCGTATTTAATTTTAAAAACAGCAAAAAAAAAATCCACCTCCCTTTCCATTACTTATAAGGAGTCTTGAAGTTTAAATCTCCTCAGTGTGATAGATATGCTTGCTTTGATCTGCGTAGCTCTTGGAAGTCCAGGTGCTCCGGGCTGCTGGCCCCATGCTCCCTGGGGTCCCTAGGGACAACTCTGTCCGCCATTAGGGAATTTTTCCCTGAGAACCCCCTGTAACATTTCACAAACCCCAGTTTGGGAACCACTGCCCTAGGTCATCTTCCAGAGGTGGGGGCCTCCCCAGGTGGACCTGTTCACCACCAGGCAGAACAGGAAGTGCCTTCAGTTCTGTTCACTGTGAGGGCACAGCATGGGCTCCCTCTCCAATGCCTTCCTGCTCTCGTGGGCAGACCATCTACTGTATGCCTTTCCTCCGATTCGCTTGGTTCACAAGGTTCTCATAAAAATGTAATGGGACAAGGCAAGGATCATCTGGATAGCACTGGAGTGGCCATGTAAGTATTGGTTTGGCGTGCTTCTAGAGTCTAGACCTTTGGTGGCAGCTCCACTCGTGCTCCCACTCTTCCCAGGCTTGATTTCACAAGACCACAACTGGTTACTCCACCCAAATCTTGCCTCCCCACACCTGATGGCATGGATGCTGTGTGGCTAAACTCTGAGGATCAGGCATGCTTGATCAGGTTAGACAGGTCTTGCTAAGTAGTAGACAGCCTTCCACCAGGGCTACCTACCTGGCGAAGTGGAAACGTGTCACTTGTTTGGCCTCTGGATGGAACCTGTCCCCATCTCGGTCTTCTCTGCACTCTACCTTGGAGTATCTACTCCACCTAAAGCAGCAAGGTCTGGATCTCTCGTCTACTAAGGTTTATCTGGCAGCCATCTTAACCTTCCACCCTTCAGTGAATGGCAGGTCAGTGTTCTCCCACAAGATGATGGTCTAGTTTCTTAAAGGTCTGGAAAGGCTTTATCCTCAGGTTTGGGAACTGACCCCAACATGGGACTTAAACCTGGTCCTGTCAAGGCTCATGCCCCCCGCCCCACCCCAATTTGAGCCATTAGCATCGTGTTCACTTCACCTCTCCTGGAACGTCGACTTTCTGCTGGTGATCAGTTCAGCCAGTAGGGTCTCTGAGATCAAAGCCCTTATGTTGGAACCACCCTACACAGTATTCTTCAAGGACAGGGTCCAAGTGTGCCTCCATTCAGTCTTCCTACCAGAAGGAGTGTTGCAATTTCACAACAACCAAGTCATTTTTCTACCTGTCTTCTTCTCCAAACCCCGAAAGACTTCTGAAGAACATCAGCTTCATATAATGGATGTTAGGCGGGCCCTTGTCTTTTATATTGAAAGAAGTAAGCCCTTCTGTGAGTCCACACAACTCTTTGTAGCAGTAGCGGAAAGGATGAAAGGGCTACCTATGTTATCACAAAGAATCTTGTCCTGGATAACTGCCTATATCCAAGCTTGCTATAAGCAGACAAATGTTCTGCTTCCAGCCATCGTGACCGCTCACTCCACAAGAGCCCAAGCTTCATCAGCAGCATTTTTTGTGCTGGTACAGATCCAGGACATCTGCAGGCCTGCAACCTGGTCATCTGTGCATGCCTTCATGTCCCACTACCCCATCACCCAACAGGCCCATGATGATGCCAGTTTTGGAAGAGTAGTGTTGCAGTCAGCACATCCATGAACTCCAAGCCCACCTGTAGCAGTTCATGGGAGGGCCCTCTTGGCTCCTGTCCCTGCTGTGCTGATAAAGTCACTTGGAGACCTTGGGGTTCAGTAACCACTGGTGCTTTTTCTTTACAGGTTGTGCTCCCACCACCTTTTCACCATATGCCGCTTGCTTCTAGTGTCTGCTCCCTGGAGGGAAGGGCTATTGCTCAGCTTCCTCTTCTCCCTCCCTCCCCCCCACCCAGGTTTCCTTCCCTGCAGCCTTTATATAGCCCCAGGCTAAGACAGGCAAGTGTCTCCTATTCAACAATTAGGCGCAGGATTTTCTATCCTGCTCCAGCAGCAAAGAATCCTGTGGCACCTTATAGACTAACAGATGTTTTGTAGCATGAGCTTTCGTGGGTGAACACCCACTTCTTCGGATGCAAGCAGTGGCATCCGAAGAAGTGGGTGTTCACCCACGAAAGCTCATGCTACAAAACATCTGTTAGTCTATAAGGTGCCACAGGATTCTTTGCTGCTTCTACAGAACCAGACTAACACGGCTACCCCTCTGATACTTGATATCCTGCTCCAATTTTCTTCCCATAATAGGGGCTGGCGTGACAGAGGGCTGAGTCAGCAGTTCTTGCCCAACACCCTGTCACACCACATTTGAGGGTACTGCTTGTGAGTCACCTAGCATGGAATGGACATGAACAAGCACTCGAAGAAGAAAAAATGGTTACCAACCTTTTGTAACTGTTGTTCTTTGAGATGTGTTGCTCATGTCCATTCCATGACCAACCCTCCTACCTCTGTGTTGGAGTTACCAGCAAGAAGGAACTGAGAGGATGCGGGGCTTGCGGCGCTCCTTATACTGGCACATAGGCAAGCAACTCCAGAGAGTGCTAGAGCTGACCTTATGGATACCACTAAGGGAAAAATCTTCCACAACAGTGCACACAGCGTGCACACACATAGCATGGAATGGACATGAGCAACACATCTCAAAGAACAGGAGTTATGGAAGGTTAGTAACCGTTTTTTTCTTGACTGACTGAGATGGTGTCGTCTGATGCAATTTTGATAATGTAGGACTTGATATTTTAAAATAACAATACTAGATTGCTTTAAGATATTATTGTGCATTAGCTTAGTTCCAGTATTTTAAATGTGACCATGTCAGGAGGGATTTCTTTAAACGAATGAAGTTTATATAGTACATGCCATGTACTGTATAACTGAATAAACACTGATATTAACCTTTATTCATGAAAGGCAGTAATCTCAAGCTAATGCCGCACTTAACTCTGTACTTTCAAAATGATTTGCTTGATCTGATAAATTATGCAGTCTTTCATTTTGACCTTGTAACCCTGTAGAGTTTACTCTAACTGACTCCATAGTATTTGCCACATTAGGAGTATAATGACTGTAACCAGTTCTTGTGCTATAATTCTTTCCACAGGGAAAGTAAACAATGGGATGTGAAAATTTATTGATTTAATTATGAGATGTGAAGACAGTACCATTTGAAAAGTGTTTTAGGGATTAGGTTGTTATTGCTATTCTGTTAATCAAAAAAAGGAAAAAATGTAAAATCTATAAAGAAGGGAGTAAGTAAGTACTGGCAAATAAAATCCTTCTTTTTATTGTAAGCTAAAATAATACCATCAGGTATTTAGCCAGGGGGTTGTTTCAGTCAAAAAACCACACATTGAAGCTCAGCAATTGTACTTAGAGCCCAGACCAAGGTAACTTACACCCTAAAAGGCAATCTTGAAATTACATTATGACTTTTATGAAGAGAATAATTTTTGTGTTGTGAGAGTGCATCGAAGTGTGTCCAGACTTAGTTTATTACTAACTTTTTGTTAAAGATGAACAGAACTGATGATAGTACAAGTTGCTTTATTACATAAACAGTAAAAGGGAGAGTACCAGGAAAGGGAATGGAACAGAACTGAAACAGTATACATTACTAGTTGCAGTATATGCAAATACCATTATTAGATTATATCAGTTCATCCCACATGGTCAATTTTAACTCAAATACTTGTTTTTAATGTAAAAAACTGCTGTTGTATTGGAATGTCTGAAGGGCTATTCCAGAGTGTCTGTTTGAAGGGATGGGTGTATTGAGGTGCACAGTCAAGAGAAATAGAACTGTAAACTATATTTGGGGGTGGGGGTGTTATAAGCTAGTGGTCAAAATGACATCTTCTGTCATGAGTGCCTTTGAATTTATAGAAACAGAGAAATGTAGGGCTTGAAGGGACCTTGGGAGGTCATCAAGTCCAGCTGCCTGTGCTGAGGCGGGACCAAGTAAGCCTAGACCATCCGTGATAGGTGTTAGTCCAACCAATTCTTAAAAACTTCAGGGGATTCCACAGCCTCCCTTGGAAACCTGTTCCAGAGTTTAACTACCCTTGTAGTTACAAGGCTTTTTGTAATATTTAACCTAAATTGGCCTTGCTGCAGAAATAAGACCTTCAGTGGACATGGAGAACAATTGATCACTGTCCTCTTTATAACAACTATTAACGTATTTGAAGGTTATCATCAGATCCCTGCTCTGTCATCTTTTTTCAAGACTAAACATGCCCAGTTTTTTAACCTTTCCTGATATGACCGGTTTTCTAAACGATTGGTCATTTTTGTTGCTGTACTCTTTCCAGTTTACCCGCATCTTTCCTAAAGTGTGGTGCCGAGAATTGGACCGAGTACTCCAGCTGAGGCCTCACCAGTGCTGAGTAGAGAGGGACAATTATTTTCCATGTCTTATATAGGACACTGCTGTTAATATATTCCAGAATGATACTAGTCTTTTTTGCAATTGCATCTCACGGTTGAAACATATTCAATTAATAATTCACTATAAATCCCCCATGTATAAATGGCCATGTGCTTCAGATGGAAACTGATTCCATCACCAGAATAGCAATAAGATGGACACTGGAAGGCAAGCAAAAATGAGGCTGCCCGAAAGCAACATGGCGAAAAGCTGTGGAAGCTGAGCAGAAAAACCTGGGGCACAGTTGGAGAAACATTGAAAGACTTCCCAGAAACAGACAGGAGTGGAAGAGCTTCATTGCTGCCCTAAACACCCGAGACATAATGGGAAGTTGATGATGATGATGATGCTAAATCCCCCAGATCCTTTTCAACAGGCCTACCACCTAGCCAGTTATTCCCCATTTTGTGGCTGTGGATTTGATTTTTCCTTTCTAAATTAAATACTTTGCACTTGTTGTGCTTGAATTTCATGTTGTTGATTTCAGATCAATTCTCCAATTTGTCATGCTCATTCTGAATTTTAAGCCTGGCCTCCAAAGCGCTTGCAGTCCTTATCAGCTTGGTGTTATCTGCAGATTTCATAAGCATGCTATCTGCTCCATTATCCAAGTAATTAATCGACTAGAGCTGGTCACAGGACTGACTCCTGTGGGACCCACTATATACATCCTCTGTTTGACAATGAACCATTGTTAACTGCTGTCTGAGTACCATCTTTCAAGCAGTTTTGCACCCACCTTATAGTAATTTCAGCTAGACCATGTTGTTTGCTTAGGAGAATGTCATGTGTGTCAAAAGCCTTACTCAAATCAAGATATATAACAGCTACTGCTTCCCTGCATCAACTAGACCAGTAACCCAGTCCAAAGAAGGAAATTAGGTTTGTTTGGCATGATTTTGTTCTGGACAAAACCATGCTGGTTATTCCTTATAACCCTATTATCCTCTAGGTACTTACAAAATGATTGTTTAAAAATTTTGTCGTGTCTTTCCAGGTGTTGAAGTTAGGCTGACTGGTCCATAATTCCTGGGTCCTCTTTGTTCCCCTTTTTAAAAATAGGTACTGTTTGCCCTTTTCCTGTCCCCAGGACCTCACCTGTCCTCCATAAATTCTCAAAGATAATTGCTAAAGATTCCAAGATTGCTTTAGCAGTACCCTAGGATACATTTAATCAGGTTCTGCCAATTTCTGCCTACTTTATCTAAATATTCTTTAATCTGTTCTTTCCCTCTTTGACTCTCGTTAATATTAATTGTGTTGACTATCTGATCACCAGTCCCTTGCTAGGTGTAACTCATTTTGTGCCTTAGCCTTTCTGATTTTGTCCCTGTGTATTTGTGCTGCTCTGTTGTACTCCTCCTTAGCAATTCATCAGTGTTTCCATTTTTTATAGGATTCTTTTTTGATATTCATATAATTAAAGAGCTCCTGATGGAGCCATTTTGGCCTCTTACTATTCTTCCTATCTTTTCTTTGCATCAGTTGGCAGATGTGCATTTAATATTGTCTCTTTGAGAAGCTGCCAGCTCTCCTGTACACCTTTTATCCCTTTAGGTTTTTCTTCCCATGGGACCTTACCTGCTATTCCTCTAAGGGCTGGTCTACACTGGAAGTGCTACAGCAGCACAGCTGTACCGATGCAGCTGCACCACTGCAGCACATCTGGTGAAGACACTCTAGGCCAGTGGGAGAGAGCTCTCCCATTGGCATAATAAAACCACCTCCGTGAGCGGCTGTGTTGGCGGAAGTAGCTCTCCTGCTAACATAGTGCTGTCCATACTGGCGCTTAGGTCAGTGTAACTTATGTCGCTTGGGGAGTGGCTTATTCACCCCCCCCTCCCAGCGACATAAGTTATAATGACATAAGTGGTAGTCAAGTATCAGAGGGGTAGCCGTGTTAGTCTGGATCTGTAAAAAGCAACAAAGAGTCCTGTAGCACCTTATAGACTAACAGAAGTATTGGAGCATTAACTTTCGTGAGTGAACACTCATTTCGTCAGATGCATGTGGTAGTGTGTACAAGCCCTAAGTTTGTTACAATCCGTATTTAAGTCCATTGTCTTTATTCTGCAGCTTTCACTCCTTCTTTTCCTAGAATCATGAAATCATAGCCACTGCTTCAAGCATCCCCTGCAATTGTCTATAGATCAAACCACTGGTTAATGGCACCCGTTAATGCCTTAGAGCATAAAAATATCCCACTGATCTCTGCTCAGCCTTCCAATAGTTTAATATGTTGACACTTTGAATGACTTTTCACCCAGAAGGAGAGAAGAAAAATGGTGTTGCAGGGAACAGGGCATTGGGTGCTGGGAGAAGGAAATGAAGGCATGCACAGAGATCCTGGCATGGGGGAAATGGGGCACACAGAACTGCTGGTTGGGGAGAAGAGTGGGAGGACTGTGGTATGGGGGGGGGGGGGGGAAGAGGAGGCACACAGCCCCTATCATGGGAGGGCAGGTGAAAATGGGAGCGTGTAGAGGAGACAGAGCACCTGGCATTGGGAGGAGGAGGAAATGGGGAGAAAGGAATAATCAGAGTTCACACAGGGCTGAGAATGGAGGAAGTGGGGAATGGAGGGTACACAGAATCCCTGGTGGAGGGAGATTCTGAGATCCAGTAATAGAGAAAGGTGTTTGGGGGAAATAGGGGTGCACACAGAGCCTGTGCCCTGGGGAGAGAAGAGGGCAAACAGATTCCCTGGCAGGGGGCAGATTGGGAGGAATTAGGATTCATCCCTGAAATAGAGGTGGGTGGGAGAGTGGCAAGGAGCTTGTGTGGGGCGGCAGAGGTGGAGGGGGAATAGAGCCCCATAGTGTGCAATAAATTTGGCCTACACAAGCTGTGAAGTATACTGTACTACATTATATTGAATGTTTATCTGTGACTTATTTTATAAGCCTCAATACTCTGATCTGCTTCTTCAGCACTAGTAACTAGATTATAATGCAGTCTTCCACTACTCAGAGATTTTTGTTTTACATAACTGATAAAAGCTCTTTTGGGACCTTTGATACTGTTGGAAACAACTTGCTGATTTAACTGTGGATGTGGCAGGAGTGGCCAGAATTATAGTAGTTTTTCTGTTTTCTCATGGAGCAATTCCAGAAGTTTGTGTTGGGCAATTGCTCTTACTGTTGGGGATCTTGTTTATGGTGTTCCGCAGTGTCCGAACTATCCACCTTTGTTTCAGCACATGTGAAATTGCTGTAGGAGATTATGAAGTGGGCTATTTGTTTCATTGGCTGAGCAAAGCAAGGCTTTATGTTTAACTTGATGGCATTTCTCTGTTTGTCCGTAACACAGTAACTTTTAAATCCCGTGGCACCTTATAGACTAACAGACATATTGGAACATGAGCTTTCACCGGTGTATACCCACTTCGTCGGATGCTCCAATACGTCTGTAGTCTATAAGGTGCCACAGGACTCTTTGAGGCTTTTACAGATCCAGACTAACATGGCTACCCCTCTGATACTTAACTTTTGAATGTTGTATCTGATCAATTCCAAAATTTTGCAGAACGTTGTAGACATCAGTGAGCAGAACCCTGTTGATTTTGATGAAAATTGGAAAATCAGAAGAAGGGAAATGGGGGGACATATAGAATCCCACATAAGTATAATCCGCTCTGTAATTGTTTTTAGATTAAAGAATCAACCACTTGGTCCTATTTGGTAGAAAATTGACTCCTAACTAAAAGTTATACCAGTACAAATTCTGTGCGTTGAACAGCCCTAAAAGCAATATTAACTATAGTGAGAGAAGACCACAGTATAGTTTAATTATGTAAAAGTGTTTGGCAAATTGTTGTTTAAATGTTGACTAAGTACTTCATGATTGTGTACTTGTATTGATGATATTGTAAGATAGTCCCCCTAAAGCAATGTTTCTCAGCCCCTGAGGTGTGACTTTTCTCCTGGCTCCCAGTTCAAGTATCCTTGCCCTCCCAGCCCCAATCTCTAACGTCTCCAGTGTTAATCGCTTCTTCCCCTTCCCTAGAGGTTCCTTTTTCTAGCCTACTCCCCCCATCCACCCTACAGGTCTGACTCCTGTTCCCTCTTCATTTGAATCAGGCAGCCTCCTCCCCCATGTTGACTGGTCCCAGCGGAAAGCTGAGGAGAGATGACTTCCCTATGTTCAGTTCAGTATCCACATCTGGCATGGCCATGAGCAGCTCAGTTATAATTGCACAGAAAGTCCTGCTCAGTCCTGAGTTGGAGCATGCTTAGCAAGATGGAATTTTCCAGGAATTCAGCTGCTAAAAATATAAGAAGTCCCTTTTGAGTATGTGCGGACTGAGATTTTTCCAAGGTTTATGATTTGGCTATATTGGGGCAGATTTTCAGAGACCATAAAAGGCACATCCCTAACAAGGGCCACTGCTTGCCAAAGTTCAAGTCCATGAATGCACTAGAATTTTTAAAATAAAAGGTCTCCAGAATTTTTTAACATGGGCATAAGTGTATTTTTCCCCAGACTTTTTCTCAGAAATAGCCCAGAAAATTCAGCCTGAAGTAGACACCCTGCATGAAAATTTCCGACCAAATGGTTATAGTAGGGTAGAGTTATAAGCAATTGAAAACAGGTTTTATAGATGGGAAGTGTCATGCAACCGTAACAATATAAAGTGCTACCAACCCTACCTATAATATAGTGCATATAACTAAACTTTTTTTATATGTATTATGTGACAAAACTTTGCTAGTTCTTTGTATCTCCATTTCCCACCTTCCGTCTGTTTAGCCAGCAAGTTCTTCTGGGCAGGGAGTATCTTTTTCCCCCCCGTACAGCACTCATCACAATGGAGTTCCAATCCTGATTGGGACATATGGTGCTATCATCATAAAAAAATAAATAACAGGAAGCTGCAAGAACTCAGCACCTTTGAAAATCAAGCTGTTTTTATTTAAATGGTTAAATATGGATTTAGGATCCCACTTCTAATGTAAATCATTTTAATGTGAAATAACTCAATTTAACCTGTAAAAAATTTCAAGAGTAGACAAGCCAGTAGGCGCCCAGCTTTTTAATGTAGTATTTTTTTTTAAGTTGCTAAGTGGGAATGTGTGGCCTGTTTGGGAGGCAGATAATTGCTAATGGTTCCAAGATTGCTTCCGCAATTCCTTAAGTACCTGAGAATGAATTTTGTCAAGTCCTGCCAATTTGTATACATCTAATTTATCTAAATATTCTTTAATCTGTTCTTGGGGAGCGGGCTGCCAATGGACAGATTTGGAGGTATGACTGGGAGCAGTTCTCATGTATATATGGGAGTATAAAACTTATAGCACTGCCTATGAAGCGATACCCTTCTTTTCTGATTTGGAGAAGCAGTGGAAGGAGGTTTAATAAACAGCTTCAGGGAGTTAGTATTTCAACCACCAGGCTGAAGCTACAACAAAGGAGGGAATGAAAAACTGAAGATGAGTCTGAAATTGGTAAAGCAAAGGAAACCAGATGAACTGAACGAAATATACAAGCATGTATCTAAAGGAACTGAAGAAAAAGAGGACATTTTCTTTGGTGGGTGGAGAGCCAATGGTGGGTGGAGGGCCTTTCAGGACTCGGATAAGGTGGTCATGTTTGTACACATGTGTGGGAAAAAATGGTGTTGACTAGACTAATGTTTATATAAGAACAATTTTGAGAAGCCTACTATTCAGTGAGTGTTTCAGTGTTCTATCAAGTGGGCAAGGATGTTTTGGTGTTCAGATTTGCACTGTGGGCTCTGACACTTGTCAATGATTTCTTTAGTGTTTTAAATTATATAAGTGCCCTCCAAAACCTTTGTATTGAACTCATTTGATAAATTACAAGTTAATAAGCATGGATATGATTTTTCAGAGTGAGGTGATAGTAGGCAGATCTTCAGGTTGCAGCAATGCATGGAGAAAAGGAAAGGTCAGAAGTCAGAGTCCAAGAGTCTGGATCTGAAAAGCAGAAGGGAAATGGATGAACTAGAGATCCAACAAAAGGGTACTTCACTATCAAAATAAGTAACATTTCTTGGTCAATGAAAGACAATTAAAACATACCGAGCTATTGATATACGTGAGGCAGGTGTGTGTGGGTGTGGGCCTGCACGCACAATTATGCAGTATTTAAGAGGTTTGATATAACTGTTGCTACATAGAAGAAATATAAGCTGCCAGTAGAAGAACAATTAAACATGACATAATTTCGTAACTTTACTACATAGGCAATTGCTATTGTTGCACAAAGAGGTTGTGTGATTGTGAACTATGGGAGTGGGGGAGGTGTCCATGTAAATAGGAGAAGAGGCAATAAAGTAACACAAACCTCTACAACCTGATGTAGTATTTGAAGTGCAGTTGGACCACTGAGACAGCGTGGCTAATGAGGGGGTAGTGTTCAGAGGATTGTGTGGTCAGTGTCAAATGTTGCAGCAAGGTCAAGTAAGATTAGTAGTTTGGAGAAGCCATGGTCAGTAGAATAGCAGAAGTTATTGAGCCACCATGAGTGGGAAGGTCTGGATGGTATGGCAGCTGGGATGGATAAAGGATTTAGTGAGGTGTTTTGAGAGCAATTTACTTTCCCAGTATGTTGCTCAGAAAAGGTAAGTTGATTGTGGGCTGGTTGTTTTCAGCCAGTGTTGGTTTTGTCATGTAATAGAGAAAAGTACAATCGTTCTTAATTTGATTTCTCACCTTCATGACTTTGTATAAAGTCTTGCCGTTTTGGAACAGGATAGTGTTTTTATGGAGGTCTTAATTTTAAACATTTAAATGAGGGTCCTTGCATCCTTCAGTGTTGTGTAGTTCTCTAAATGGATTAAACCAGATTCTTTAATATATTTTTGTTTTTTGTTTCCTTGTTGGTGCAAGTAGGCCAAGACTGCAACAATGCTGTTGAGTTGAGTTTGGGTGGGGAGGTCTTTGCTACAGTTTGTCATACGTTCCATATAAGCCTACTTTCTATAAGAGTGAGTTAATGACTTGGTGATAGATTTTATCATTATGAAAATCTTTTTGCGGTTTTTAAAATGTGCTTAGAATAGCTATTGTTCAATAATGAGGAATAAACAAAGGAAGGTAAACTTTTTAAGGTTAGACTTAATAACCAAAGCAAAAAGCTTAAAGAACTACAGTGTTTGTGTGGTTAACTAATACTGTTCAATGTATTAATATGAATTTTTATGAAAAAAATACTGTGATCATCATCAATTTTAAATGATTAGGGTTAGCATAACCTGAAATCAAGGGACAGAAAATTTTGCTATCAGTAACATTCTAGTCTGTGGTGAAATAAAAGCTTATAAAATAATATTTGTTACTTTTAGTATGTTTAGAGGGCATAAGTAACAGGTTGAGGGGGAGGAGAAGTCAAAAATATAACAAGTATTTCATATCATTTTCTTTCAACCTGAACACTTCACCATGAACATTATAAATGACTCTTTCTCCTTTAGGAACTGACTTGCTTTAGAATGATGTATGAAATAATATGTGTTTTGCATGTCCTGTTTGTAATGATAAAGGTCATATAGTATCATTTACATAATCTCCAGCCAGAAATGAACTCTAGCAATATCTTCTGTATAACATATACATTATCTGAGGTTTAAAACTCTCATTATTCATGAAAGTTAATTTTACAGTGGGTGTGAATGATCTATCTTATGGCTGCTTTTTTGATCATTCTATAAAATAATATGGAGCAAAGCCTGCACAAATAGCAGGAAAACCAGTAAAGAGTGATGCATTTGCCTGACTCTCTGTATACCCGATTGGATCTTGATTGATGGCAATCATTTGTCTTTGTCAAAAAAAGGAGAAAAATTCAGACATTGAAATAAGAGTGCTATCAAACTTTTTACAATGGCAGAAAGATTCTATTAATGTGGCCTCAGAGTATTAACTGTCTCTGTTGGGAAATGATAAAGAATGTTAATTTTTTTTCTGGAGCATGTTTAAGTGTAAAATGCATTATTTTGTCTACGTGGTAAGACTAAAAGTGGCATACTTCAGATTTATAACATGCTGGAATTGGAAGTAAAAAAAAAAAGAGTAAATTAGAAAAAATAGAAAAGAGAAATAAAAAGCCTAATAGGATAGCTTAATCCTTCTGATTTTGATTTCTCCACAAAACAATAAAAGTTTAAGTAGCATAGTGTCGTAAAATCCTTAATGCTGCATTCCATTTGATATTGGAGCTTTGAAGACTAACTTCAAAGAAGGCTGAACAAGGAACCAAAGAAAAAGATATAAAATAAACAAAAATTGGCAAACTTAGTCATGGAAATCCTTTTTTATGTCAAACCTAAAAATACTGACCTACTACTTTTAAAGGGACTTCAAGTCAACTTCCTCATTAATTAAGTTTAAACATCTAGAAAAAAAAAAGCATGTGGTTGTGGGTAGTCGTGTTTGTTGTTTTTTTTTAAATAAAGTGTGGTATATGACAAAACAGTGCTGGGAGTAGTAGAATATTTTTTCCTACATATAATGGAAGGAAAGACTTCCAGTAATTACTTGGTTTGCCATATCACATATGTTCTGTGGAATTTTATTATACGGCTGTTATCAGATCTAGCTCTTTTAAAGTAAATAGCAAAGTAGAGGTCTAATTACTAAAATTCTACAGTTGCAAAATTATGAACATAGCATACTTAGTTCAGTAAATACCACTACTTCAGTCTAGTAACATTACTGATATGTTGTTTCTAAATTTTTAAGGAGTATAGTTGAAAAATAAATGTTTATTCATTGTTTAGTGTTTACTATTCCATTGATAAACTTTGAAAATTAAATGGCTGAGAGATTTTAGTGTAAAAGACAGCTGAAAGAGAGGCAAAGTCTAGTGAGTTCAACAAAATTGGGAATCTGGAACTAGAGAATTCTAATCAGGGCCGGCTCTACTGTTTTTCCCTCCCCAAGTAGCGTGCCGAATTGCCGCCATGGACAGCGGGGGCAGTCCTTGTGCCGTTAGGGCAGCACATGCGTTCCCACGGCAGCGGCAATTCGGCGGCAGCTTCTGTCTTCAGCCGGAAGACAGAAGCCACCGAATTACCACTGTGGGCAGCTGAATGTAGAAGCTGCCGCTGAATTGCTGCCGCCATGGAAACGCACGTGCCGCCCTAACTGCACACGGACTGTCCCCGCTGTCCGCAGCGGCAATTTGGCGTGCTGCTTGGAGCGGCAAAAACACCCGGATTGCCACCCCTTGCAGATTGCCGCCCCAAGCACCTGCTTGGAATGCTGGTGCCTGGAGCCGGCCCTGGTTCTAATACTAGTTATTATGCTAATGTCCTCTGTATCCTTGAGCAAGTCTTTCTACACAAACATCTTTGTTTAAAAAAAAAAATTAAAAAAAGAATCTCCTGGCTTTGTGCTATCAACAGTGCAACTCCTCCAGTGGTGTAATTGAGAGCGCTACTGTATGCCACTTGCCAGTGTTTTAACACCATGTTGCTTGTTCCTGCCCAGAAAAACTCTTGGTGACATGGTTGTTAAAATGCCAGTAACTTCTGGTGGCTACCTATGCTAATTCTCAGATTGTTGCTATTCCTGGTGGAGCTGCACAGATGATGATACAGTTCTGGGTGGTTTGTTTGTTTTTTTTTAAATAGTAAATGCTTGTTTAGACAAGGCCTCTAACCCTCAGTATCCTGGCTCCCAGTTATTGATTCATTCCTCCAGGCTAATGTTGCCTCTGCATACAACATAATAACTGAAAAATGATTATTGCAATATCTACTGCAGATGAAGCCCAGAAAAGCGAATAGAACATAAAAAAGCTAGATACCACTGTGATACACAAACCTAGAGAGAGGAAGCAAGGAGATTTTGAGTTAAGATTTTCACATAGATTTTAATCCTGCTGCTTAAGGTCTCAAGCATTCAAACTCATACACTGTAAGGTTCTCTATCAGTGTATGCCACACAGTGGGACATGATAGCACTTTAGGTGGTTCTTTAGGAATTAATTGTAACAGCTAGTACATGTTAGTCACTCCATGTATGATGCATATTGGGGAGATAAATATTTCCCTAGCAGGAGTGAGTACTATAAATCGCTGTGTTTCATAGATTGGTTCATTTCAGGGCCACAAGGAACCACCATTGTGATCATCTAGTCTGACCTTGTACATAACACAGGCCATAGAAATTTCCCAAAATAATTCCCGACCATATCTTTTAGAAACATCCAGTCTTGATTTTAAAATGGCCAGTGATGGAGAATCCACCACAACCTTCAGTCAATTGTTTCAATGGTTAATTACATGCACTGTTAAAAATGTACACCTTATTTCCAGTCTGAAATTGTCTAGCTTCAACTTTCAGCCATTGGGTCGAGTTACACCTTTCTCTGCTAGATTGAAGTTCCCATTATCAAATATTTGTTTCCCATGTAGGTATTTGTAAACAGTAATCAAGTCACCACTTAACATTTTCTTTAAGCTAAATACATTAAGATACTTGAGCCTCTCACTATAAGGCATATTTTCTAATCCTTTAATCATTCTTGTGACTCTTCTCTGAACCCTCTCTAATTTATCAACATTCTTCTTTATTTGTGGATGCCAGAATGGGACACAGTATTCCAGCAGCAGTCACATATGTGCCACATACGGAGGTAAAGTAACCACTCTACTCCTCCTTGAGATTCCCCTGCTTATGCATCCCAGCATTACATTAGCCACCTTTTGGCCACAGTGTGACACTGGGAAGGCTCATGTTCAGCTGATTATCCACCACAAGCCCAGGTTGTTGTTTTTTTTCCAGTCACTGCTTCCCAGGGTAGAGTCCTCCATCCTTTAAGTATGGCCTACATTCTTTGTTCCTAGATGTATATGTTTACATTTAGCCATATTAAAAAGCATGATGTTTGCTTGCCTGCTGCTTTCCAAGCAATCCATATTGCTCTGTATCAGGACCTGTCCTCATTATTTATGGCTCCCCCAATTTTTGTGTCCTCCAATCAGTGACGATTTTGTTTTCTTCCAAGTCATTGACAAAAAAAAGTTAGTAGGATCAAGAACCAATCCCTGTGGGACCCCACTAGAAGAACACCCACTCGATGATTCCCCATTTACAGTTACATTTTGAGACCTATCATTTAGCCATCTTTTAATCCATTTACTGTGTGCCATGTTAATTATATCATTCCAGTTTTTAATCAAAATATCATGAAACACCAAGTCAAATTATATTACATCAAATACATATGTTGATCAGTGTTTTGGTTTTTTTTAAGCAAAATTTTATTGGGCAATACTAAATGTTTTGGTAAGTTATCCTTATGTATTTGTTGCTGTGATTTGTTGCTTACCCTTACAGATTCACACACATATTTCATTTCCAAAGTCCAGCAACATGATTCCCTATAAATTGGGTACCAGTTTAGATGAGACATACTTCTTGTGAAAACCATGGTCTCTTATCCCTCTTAGTGACTAGTACAACAAAGAATAAATCTTAGTGGTGCATGATACTGAAAATGAATACTGATCTTAAAAATTTATAACAGAATATCCAGTTTCATACCAGTAATTTTGTCATTGGTGTTTAAAGTGACTTCTGCATTTTGATTGGGATTGAGTTGGCATAGTACACATATGCAGCCGCTAACCATTCATATTTTAACTGAAGATTAGGAATAAAATAATTCATGAAAATAAACTACTGAATTAAGTCATGTATCACTCTCTTCTCTTAATGTAAATGTTTACCTTAAAAATAATATACTCTACAATTCTGATTTACCAAACTCTGGTTAATCAAAGTCCTCAGGAGTAGTACTAAAAAAGTCTGTGCTTCCACCCTTTCATACTGAAGAAAACGTTGGCCAGTTTTCTAGATTAGCTAGCTTTAAAGGGTCAATGCTGATTGGAGAACAGGCTATTCTACATCCAACCAATCATTATCTCTTCACTGTCACCTAGGTCTTGGGAAATCCTCAGTGTAGGCTTTTCAGAATGCATAGGCAACGCCTCTGTCTTACTGAACCCTGTTTTTCTAAAGGTTTCCAGCATCCTCCATCTCTGGGATTTTGAAGTCATGCTCTATTGAACAAACCTGTATGAAATACACACTGAAACTTGAATTTTCTTAAAATAGCAGAGCAATATTTCTTCAATTATTTTTGTGGCTCAAGTCTGCTGATGGGTGGAAGTTGACAAGTTAAACATAGCTGTCAGAAGTAGTCTTTGTATATATGTTCATTTTCAAAGGAACACAAGGTTTACATTATGTACACAAACAAGAATAAGAAGATAATGCCTGTGCGAGTCTTGATCAGTTGTCCGATGGCTTAGTGGGTCTCTCTCATAGGGTACGTCTACACTACGGGATTATTCCGAATTTACATAAACCAGTTTAGCAAAACAGATTGTATAAAATCGAGTGCGCGCGGCCACACTAAACACATTAAATTGGTAGTGTGCGTCCACGGTCCGAGGCTAGCGTCGATTTCTGGAGTGTTGCACTGTGGGTAGCTATTCCGTAGCTATCCCATAGTTCCCGCAGCCTCCCCCGCCCCTTGGAATTTCCGGGTTGAGATCCCAGTGCCTGATGGGGCAAAAATCATTGTCACGGGTGGTTCTGGGTAAATGTCGTCAGTCACTCCTTCCTCTGGGAAAGCAACGGCAGACAAGCATTTCGCGCCTTTTTTGCTTGGATTGCCCTGGCAGATGCCATAGCATGGCAATCATGGAGCCTGTTTTGCCTTTTGTGACTGTCACCGTATGTGTACTAGATGCCGCTCACAGAGGCGATTCAGCAGCACTACACAGCAGCATGCTTTTGCTTTTGCATGACAGCAGAGATGGTTACCAGCCATACTGTACCATCTACCATACCATAAATTGGTAATAAGATGATCATGGTTACCAGTCCTTTTGCACTGCACCATTTGCTGCTGTCATAAGTGTCCCTGGCTGAGATCAGCCAGGGGCGCAAAAGCCAAAATTGGGAATGACTCCCTGAGTCAATTCCTCCTTTTTGGTATCTAAAAATAGAATCAGTCCTGCCTAGAATATGGGCAAGTGTACTAGAGAACCACTGTATCATAGAACCAGAGAGCACAGCTGCTCTGTGTCAGATCCCGCAGAAATTATGAGCTGTATGCTATTCACAGAGGGTGCTCCTGTAACAACCCCACCTGTTGATTCCGTTCTTCCCCCAGCCTTCCTGGGCTACCGTAGCATTGTCCCCCCACTTGTGTGATGAAGTAATAAAGAATGCAGGAATAAGACACACTGACTTGTTAGTGAGAAATGAGTGGAAGGCAGCCTCCAGCTGCTATTATAGTCCAGACAGGACATTAAGCAGTGTGGAGGAGAGGAGCCCAGCATCCCGCTGCTAGTCCAGGGGCAATTGAATCTTTTCTTTACACATGAAGGGTGGGGGCTGATGGAGCTCAGCCCCCTGTTGCTATGATGAGGACGGTTACCAGCCATACTGCACCATCTACCAGGAAAAATTAGGGCCAGGAGCCCTTGATCGACCTCACGGATGCTAGTCGGCATGGTTACCAGTCCTTTTGCACTGCCCCATGTGCCAATAGGCTGATGATGACGATGGATATCAGCCATATTGCACCATCAGCCACCCATGGCGGGGGGGGGAGAGCAAGGATGTTGGTGTTGAGTGCTGCAGCATTCAGTAAAGATAGGGTGACATGTAAAAGAGTCGAGAGGATTGTTTTCCCTTTCACTTCTGGGGGGGGGTGGGGGGGTGCGTAAATTGCCGAGCTATGCCCTGACCCACCGTGGACACTGTGTTTGACCCTAGAAGCATTTGGAGCTCAGCCAAGAATGCAAATACTTTTCGGAGACTGCAGGAACTGTGGGATAGCTTGAGTCCTCCAGTCCATGAGCGTCCATTTGATTCTTTGGCTTTCCGTTACGCTTGTCACGCAGCAGTGCGCTGAGTCCCTGCTATGGCGTCTGTCTGGAGATTTTTTAAAAATGATTTTGAATTTCGTCTTCTGTAACGGAGCGCTGATAGAACAGATTTGCCTGCCCTTACAGCGATCACATCCGCATGGTCCATGCTGGAGCTCTTTCTTTATTTTGATTTTTAACTGCATCGCCACACGTGCTGATCGGAGCTCCACACTGGGCAAACAGGACATATTCAAAAGTTCGCGGGGCTTTTCCTGTCTACCTGGCCACTGCATCCGAGTTCAGATTGCTGTCCAGAGCGGTCAGTGGTGCACTGTGGGATACCACCCGGAGGCCAATACCATCGATCTCCGGCCACACTAACCCTAATCCGATATGGTAATTCTGATAGTAGCGCTACTCCTCTCGTTAGGGAGGAGTGGAGAAACCAGTTTAAAGAGCCCTTTATATCGATATAAAGGGCCTCTCGGTGTGGACGGGTGTGGCGTTAAATCGGTTTTACGCTCCTAAAACCGGTTTAAACGCCTAGTGTAGACCAGGCCTTAGATGCTTGCTAGGAGTTAATTCAGTGTGAAGATGATGAATTGCCCTCCCTTACTTGGTATGATGGGGAATCAAAATTGTTCATTAGTTTAAAAAAAAAATCAGTTTCTTCTGGGGTATCTCCTCCAGTAATGCTATCTACCAGTCCTCTCTTGTAGTTTCTCACTTTGGTTACCAACTGGCTGTTTATATGGCTATTTATCTAGCCATAAATCCCAGAAGCACCATTCTCTTCATATTCTACTTCAGTCTTCTCTTCACCTAAACTAAGGTTTATTTGTAAGTCTAGCATATATGCAAGATACTTATATGTGCTTGACTAGAATTACCTTACTTTCAAATGTGTCCATGAAAAAATATTTTCCATATTTAAAGAACTAAACTGAGGATGAAATATGTCTGATCTTATAGCAGTGTTAAGAGCATTACTAAAGCTTTAGTAGCTTACTTAGAAATGAGAAAAAAATATTGTTAGTAATTTTTGTATAGTATTGGAGAGTCTAAATAAAGAGCCAGTATTTTATGGTAAAATTGACTTCAGTTCTTCTGCAAAAGTGTTCCTAGCCCTTTTATTTCTTCCAATGGAAGGAGGATTACTGACATGCCATTTGCTTACAGTTGTGCCAACCTGGCTGCGTGGCTCCATCTTGTTTCTTTTAACCCCCATGTTTTAGGTGCTGAGCAGGGGAAAATGTTCCACAGGGCCTCCAGTATCTTGAGGGGTAGGGTGGAGGGAACATTCATGGTTATTTCTTCAGCTGAGTAGTTACGGAAGATATGGGGCCTTATATATAATCATAACATGTAGATGATTATACACACAAACACTAGAGGTGGTTTTATATTTTAAATTTGTTTTTGATTAAAGAATGGGAAATATCCAATTTTCACCAAATTTATCAGGTTTTTCACAGAATAAGAGAGCCCCAGATTTTCCATTATTGAAATGCCATCCCCACAAACAATTAGCTTTTTGTTGCAAACTCGTTAACTTTTGAAGAAGAATGTTGACAAAAGTGAGAAAAGTTCTCATTTTCATCAAAAATTTTCATGGGAACAAAAAACTTTGCGACCAAATCTAGGGAAGGCAACATTCCATTCATTTAAAAATATAGCTGTTTTCCTTACATAATAAGTGTTTTAAATTTCAGCTTGTGAGATTTTGTTTTTCTTTACTTAGAGACTGCACTTATGCTGCTCTGTTCAATTTTGTATTAGCTAGAACACTGTACTGTGTATATGTACACTGTTGAAGTTTTCTCCCGGTACTGTGCATTTGCTCATAGGTGTGAATGTTCATAGTGTGACAGACCCAGACCAGTGGGGTACAGGAGTCTGGTAGAGAGCAAGTATACTGGTCACTGGATGAGTAGTTTTCTGTTCCCTGAGTGACCAGAGCAGGGGCTGCACTAGAGTAATCAGGAACCTGCTAGAACCAATTAAGGCAGACAGGCTGATTAGAACACCTGCAGCCAATCAAGGCAGGCTAATCAGGGCACCTGGGTTTAAGAAGGAGCTCACTTCAGTTTGTGGTGTGCGTGTAAGGAGCTGGGACCAAGAGGCGCAAGGAGCTGAGAGTGAGAGGGTGTGCTGCTGGAGGACTAAGGAGTACAAGTGTTATCAGACACCAGGAGGAAGGTCCTGTGGTGAGGATAAAGAAGGTGTTTGGAGGAGTCCATGGGGAAGTAGCCCAGGGAGTTGTAGCTGTCATGCAGCTGTTACAGGAGGCACTATAGACAGCTGAAATCCACAGGACCCTGGGCTGGAACCCAGAGTAGAGGGCGGGCCCGGGTTCCCCCTAAACCTCCCAACTCCTGATCAGACACAGGAGGAGTTGATCCAGACTGTGGGTTCCACCAGAGGGGAAGATCACTGAGGTGAGCAAATCTGCCAATAAGCGCAGGACCCACCAAGTTAGAGGAGGAACTTTGTCACAATAGATATCAAACATAATCATTTTTGTGATAAAATAACTTGGATTATTAAAACCAATTTCCTGCTATAATTAAGATAAATATTAGTGAAGTTGATGCAGTTTAGGGGGACATAATAGCCTGATAAGGTGTGTTATAATAGAGCTTTGAAGTCACTGAGTTACTTTTATGTACCTTATTAACTAGTGTTCAATTTGTCTCAAAAGACAGGAATTTTGTTTATTTACATTGGAAAATACACATTTTATAATCTCATCTGTTTTTCAATTTGAATGTGGTAATCTGCAGACAGGTACTTAATGTTATGACCTAACAAGAAAAATTTATATTCAGGTCACCATAATGATCCATTTGGGGGTATGACAGTATAGGTTGTGATGTAATATACCTAAATTACTACATAAAGATGAGCCTAATAATTACAAGTGACAGTGTCTTCAAAAAGTGACAGCATCAAGAAATTACATACAGTAAGAACTAATATTGCATATGGGGAAATACAAGGGAGGTATTGTTGTCACAGAGAGAATGTTTTGTTCTCTCATTCATACTTATGGAGTTAAGTGGGTAACCCATATACTAGGTGTTTCCTAGGTGAATCCCTAAAGATATCTCCTCTGCCTCCTTTTCTGTGTCCCTATCATTTTGTTTTGTGATGATTAACGGCTACATAATAAATATGCATATATCTGATTTTTGAGCACATAGAAAGAATCCTGTAGTCTGGAGATCAAACTGAGGCTAAACAAGTTGCTGAAACTTTTTATTTTGGCACTTAAAATGCTACTCTCCTATAAACACTAGAATTTCATCACGGTCTAATGCTTTGTTTACATTAGCACTTTCGTCGGTAAAACTTTTGTCAGTCAGGGGTCTGAACCCCCCCCCCCTTACCAACATAAGTTTAATTGGCAAAAATGCAGGTGTGGACAGCACTATGTCCATAGGAGAGCCTCTCCTGCCGACGTAGCTAGTGCTGCTCATTGGGGGTGGTTTAATTATGCTGGCAGGAGAGCTCTCTGCTGCTGGCAAAGAGTGGCTACACTACAGCAGTGCTGCTGTAAGGTTCGTAGTGTAGACATAACCTAAGCCTGCTACTTATGGCCACAGAACAGCTCTTCTCAGCAGCTCTGCTCTGAACTTGAGGATTTAGGCCACTGATTTTTGGGGTTTGTCAAACATCTTCCCATCTCTGTTCTTTCCACTCTTCCTGATTATCTGTACTGGGACTGTGGCCTACGGGGCTTAGTGGTGCTGCCACAGCCTTGAACCCTGGGTGCAGGCATTGTACACTACCCAAAAATGGTAGTGGCTGCCCCCATTCTTCACTTCCTCTCACAGATGTCACTATTCACCAGGGAGAGTCTGTCAGGGGTGCTGAGTGGACTGGCTGAAGTTGGCTCCTGATTGTATATGTTTCTTATTGTCAGAGGTGAATGACAGGATGTGGTGATGTCTGGTGCAGACATATACAAAAGTAGGGTTTGTAGGGAATATGGCCAGACTCTGAAGGGGATCCATTGTGCATCTGTGATTTGCGCTGCTCCCACCCTCCGCTCTGGCTCCCTGAATCTGGCAACACCATACTCAGTGCAGGTAACCCCTCTGCCCACAGGGTTGCTAAAGATGCTCCTACACCTTAATGACATGGACCTTATGGGGTCACATTACAATCCACGGTAAACTCCTTACCAGTGTTACGGGGATTATGCGTGGAGGGAGCCCACATCCATGGTTCTGCCAACCCAACCGCCTCTTTTTCCAGCCACATTGGTGGTTCCTGGAGATAAGCCTCCAAGCACAATATGAATGATCCCATCAATTCTTCCCAGTCCTTGTTGGGTAGAAGGTTTCCATAATTGTTCAAAAATTCTCTGTGAAAGCTTCTAAGGAAACCTCCCAAGAGGTTGCCTCTGTGGAGAGTGAATTATTTTCCTTCTCTAACTTCTCTCTTGGAGAGTCAGGCTCAAAACCCAGAACTTTTGACATGGGTTATTGATCAATTTATCCTTTCTATTAAATAAGATGCTGGCCATCCAAGAAAGGAAAGCTTATCTACTTGACTTCATTGGTAAGGTTTGCCCTAGGGATCAAAGCAAAATAATATACTGCCTTTTCACTGCTGAACACTTTGGGGAATTCTGGAGCTTGTGCTAAATGAAGTCACTAAAGATAAGTGGGCATCCTTTCTTGTTGTACTGCATTTATGCTTCCCTGTTATGGCTTTTCTTCCTGATCCTATCCTGTAAAGTTAGATTTAATGTATACATTTCAATGCCAGCACTTGAACAAAGTATCCTTCATTGAACACATCAGTGTTTCCATTTTGTTCAGTCCCACTATTTGTTACAAGTTTGTCTCTTGTTAGAGACCTTCTTTAATGGGAACTATGAAAAAGACACTGCTGCTCATCAAATACCCATTTTTATATTGCATCCCTCAGGCTTTCCTGCCTTGGATTAAGTCCCTGAACTAATCCTGTAATTTTGTGGGGTTAACTGCTCACTGAGTAGTTACCTTCTGTGTATAATGCTGTTCATTACTTTAACATAGCTGTTTTCTACCGTCCTTCCTTTGCATTACTATAGCGAGATGATGTAGATGATTTTCATTCCTGGGAGGTGATGACACTACCCAGAACCTTCCTGCCCCAGGCATTGTTAGAGATGAAGAAGCTTTAGATAGGGTGACCAGATGTCCCGATTTTATCGGGACAGTCCCGATTTTGAGGAGTTTGTCCTGCGTCCTGACCAGAGTACAGTCGGGACACCATTTGTCATGATATTTTGTTTCCTGGTCTTCAGTGGCAATTCGGCAGAGAGTCCTTCAGTCGCAGACGGTCTTTGGCGGTATTTCAGCAGCGGGTGCTTCTGTCTTTGGTGGCAAGGTTTGTTACCCGCTACCAAAATACCGTTGAAGACAGTCTGCGACTGAAGGGCTCTCCGTCAATTGCTGCCAAACTCCTGGACAGGTGAGTGTAAAAAAAACCCAACCAACCAAACAAAAACAAATGCTCCCCCACCCCCCTCCCACGGTGGTCCTGATATTTTCCTCTTAACATCTGATCACCCTAGCTTTAGGGAGGATATTCAAACCCCTATCAGCTTTCATTCTCTTCACATGGTGTTCGTCTAGTGAGGCACTACCCCAAAGATCAATTTGTTATGCCTCCAGCCAAAAAAAGAACCTCTTCTGCTCCAGGCACTGATAGAAATTAGTCCGCAGGATTTAAGCTTTCCTTGCTTTGCCAGAGTGGAAAGGAAGCTCTGGTGAGACAGTGAGACAGAGCCAAGGAAATTCTGATAATTCTTTGCAGGTTCTGGCTTTCTCATCAATGGGAAATGCCTATATGCCCACCTTGCAAATTAAACCTCATGGAAGATCTTCTGATTGAGAGTCCAATGAAATGCTAAGACCCAGTTAAATTCCTACTGATAGCTTGGAACTTGAGAAGGTGAACTTTGAGAAGGTGGGATCTTCAAATCAACTTGTGGATGATGTTCCACAAAACAGTCCACCTCTTAAGGGTCTACTACTGTATTTGTAAATTCTTCTGATCCTGAGGAATTGAACAGTATAGAATTTCAAATCAATCCTTTCCAAAATCTGTCTTGTTGGATGGCTACATCAAAGGTCTCAGCTTCAGCACCTTTTACGTTACATAACACTGAGAGTTCGAAAGGTATCTTCTGGTGCAGACCACTGTTGAAGATATTCCTGTTGAAGATTCTAAATTCTTTGCAGACCGTGTGGATGAGTCCTGACATACTTTAAAGAACTCTAGAACAGCACTCCATTCACTTTTCAGATATACACCAGTACCAGAGAGAAGATGCCAGCCTGCCCCAAAGCCTTGACCATCACATGTCACCCTCCAGATGACAGAGGCCTCCTCCAAAGCACATGCAGACACCAGCACAAGAGGCTACACCTCACACTTCCACCTCCAAACAGCAATTTTGAAGCTTTGATTGAGGCCCAGAGATGCCTCCCTCTGATCCAGTTGTTGGAACCATCTTTACTTCCCCTTCAGTTTGGTGACTGCTTGGTTCCCTTCTACCCAGCATGGCGACAAATCACCTTGTACAAATGGGTCTTGGAAATCATCAACAAAGGGCACTCCATTTCGTTCCTCTCTCCCCCACTCCCAGCCCTCTTCAGGGACCCTTTTCATGAACACCTTTTACAAAAAGAAATAAACCACCTTCTGTATCTGGGAGCCGTAGAACTGGTTCCATTCCAACACAGAATAAAAGGTTTTTATTCCTGTATTTATTAATTATTTTATTTTCTGGTCCAAAAGAAATCCAGTGGGTGGAGACTTATCCAAGACTTGAGGAACCTCAACAAGTTTGTCAAACTACAACATATCAAGATGGTCAAACTATCAATAATTATCCCACACTGGAACAGGGGGACTGGTTCTTTGCTCTTGACTTCCAAGATGCATACTTCCATATCACCACATATCCTTCCTATAGGAGATTCCTCAGATTCATCCTGGGCTCCAACAATGACCATACAAGGTACCACCCTTTGGCCTTTCTGCTGCTCCAAGTGTATTTTCCAAAGTTCTCGTAGAGGTGGCAGCACACCTACACAAACAAGGGATTTTAATATTTCCATACCTAGATTACTGCCTCCTCAACATGTCATCTAGAGTTGATACTGTCGAAGCCATAAGTAAAATGATGGACCTTTTCGCACACTTTGACCTCCAGCTAAACGTACAAAAGTCAGTATGGCATCTGGAGTTTTTTGGGGCCCAGCTGTATCCTATACAAGCCAGAGGCTTCCTCCCAAGTCACAGATTTTTGGCAGTAGTCAGTCTCATCTCCGCCATGAGAACCAACCCACAGATCTCTGCCAGGACATGCCCGCAGCTACTCAGTCATTTGGCAGTGGACACGTTTGTGGTAAAACATGCCTGATTACACATGCGCTGTCTCCAGGCATGGCTACGGATAGTGTACATACTCTACAGACATAGCCTAAACAAACTCTTATCGATATCACTCAAGATCAAGGACTCATTAGACTGATGGCCACAGCCTCAAAATGTCTGCATGGGTGTTCTTTCTCCAATCCACACTGCCCTTAATACTGACAACCAATGCCTCCCTAATCATTTGGGGAGCACATATACAGACCCATACTATGCAGTTCAGGTGGTCCCCCTTGAAATCCACATTGCAAATCAACTTCCTAGAACTATGTGCAATACACAACACATGCCAACACTTTCTGCCCCTTCATCAGACAAAGAACCATAATAGTAATGACAGACATCGCCTGCACGTTCTACATCAACAGATAAGAGTGAGCAAAACCACAATGCCTGTGCTCAGAAGCACTAAAATTGTAGAACCAGTGTATCCACCACAACATGAATATCTCTGCCTCATAAGTACCTGGATGCCAGAACACCATCACAGACTCACTGAGCAGGAGATCCTCAGAAGACCATAAATGGAAGTTAGACACAAGCCTAGCAGCACATATTCAACCACTGGGGATTCCCGACCATATATCTCTTTGCCAAAAATGCCAAATGTCCACAATTCTGCTCAAGAGTAGGTCTGGGTTTCTGGTCTCTGGGGACCACCTTCCTCATTACATGAGATGCACGTCTACTCTGCACCTTTCCACCTTTCCCCCAATTGTTCAAAATGCTCCACAAGATACAGGTGGAATAAGCCACAGTCATTCTCTTAGCCCCCAACAGGACCATGACAGATTTGGTATTCTTACCTCATGTGCATGGTAGCCTGTCCATCAATCACCCTACAGTTGACTCCACACCTTCTCTTGCAGGATGCAGGCCAAATCCTCCATCCCAGTCTAGAACTCCTCCATCTGAAGGCATGGCTCCATCATAGTTCCGAGATTTGGAGATGACTTGTTCAGAAGGGGTAAGAGATATGATAGAACTCACCATATTTTGTCTAAATGACAAAGATTCCGGACTTGATATGACACCAAACATATCCCCGCAATGAATGCTCTTTTGCCATTCATTCTAGACTCCATTCTAGAATTTAAAAATCAGGACTGTCCACAAGCTCCATTTGCATACACCTGGCTGCCATCACTGCATTCCACCCCAAAATAGAAGGTCATTTCATATTTACCTACACACTAACAAAAAGATTCCTTAAGGGCCTTCAAAACCTGAACCCTCAAGTATTAGGCCTTGGCTACACTGGTGCTTTACAGTGCTGCAACTTTCTTGCTCAGGGGTGTGAAAAAACACACGAGGAGGTGGAGTACCTGGCGCGGCAACTACACTCGCACTTCAAAGCGCTGCTGTGGGAGCACTCCCGCGGCAGCGTCGTTTGGCTGCAAGTGTAGCCATACCCTGAGACTCCACCTCATCTTGGGATACCAGACTTTTTTATGCTTTCTCACTGGTCCCCCATTTGAGCCCAGCCATCCTCTTTCCATCTAAACAAACATATCTACCTTCCCTGCTTCTTCTCAAAGCCACATAGCAACCAACATGAAACCATGCTTCAAACCTTGGATGTCAGACAAACAGTCTTTTATCTTGCCAGAACTAAATCTTTCAGGCACTCATCATGCTTATTCCTCTTTATTGCTGAAAGACCAAAGAGATCAGCTGTATCCAAACAATGTCTTTCCAAATAGATCTTGGAGTGTATCCTCCTTTGCTATCAATTATACAAATTGCAACCCCCACCTGGAACTCAAACACATTCCATTTGCTCGCTGTCCACCTCAATTGCCTTTCTAAACAGCATGACGGTTACTGACCTTTGCAAAGTGGCCAACAGGGCAGCCATAGACACTTTTAGCCAACACTATACCATTACGCATGAGCATAAGATTCCCTTTTAGGATGCACTGTCCTATCATCCTCGTAGAAGTCTGGAACTTCAAATGACATCTATTTAGGGCACTGCTCTACAGTCACCCACAGTGGAGCACCCATGGGGACGCTACTTGAAGAAGAAGAGAAGATTACTCATGTGTGCAGTAACTAAGGTTCTTTGAGATGTGTGTCCCTATGGGTGCTCCGCTACCCACCCTTCTTCCCTCTCTCCGGAGTTCAAAAGTTGACACTGGTAGAAAAGAAATTGAGACCGGTTGGACCACACAGCGCTATATATATGCTGCTCATGGCACGAGACTGGAAACAGGCACTGCTACCAATGATCTCTGATCCCAGGCACAGGAGGCGTTATCACTCCTACAGTAAAGCACCCAGAAGGGGACACATCTCGAAGAACCTCAGTTACTGCAGAGTGAGTAACCTTCCCCTCTTCTGTGCTACACCTGGCTTGAAATAAATGCTGGCCTAGATATAGTCCTAAGATTCTCCTACCCTTTCATTTGGAGGATTACATTTCCCTCCCCCTACATGAATCCCTTTTCTATCTCCGCAGCTGTAGTCGCTGGCCCCTCCCTATGTTTGTAACTGTGCAAGAACAGCTTCAACTATACCAGGGATAATGAAGCAAGAAGTGGTTCTTCTGCAATAGCATTACAGATTCATAGCATTATCCAGTTGTGTCACTTACGTTCTGTTTAATTATTTCAGGTGTGAGAGTTTCAAGGCAACTCTCAGACCTAGGACTCCAGTTTTGCAGCACTGAAACAAAATCATTAGCCTAGTTAGTATGCCTTGTTTTATTTGTAGTTATTTCTTGTAACTAGTTGATAGCAAATAGATTTTTTTGAAATTCTTGTTCTTGAAATGACCATTTGTGGCATACTGAGCTTGAAGAACATTTCCTATAGACCACAGTGAAGTGAATGCACCTTTTTAATTTTTCTGGTAACAGTATGTTCATTATCTTGTGCTGTATTTTATGTCAGTGGTTGTACATTTCATGTAATCCATGAATAACTGTAATTTTCTATTTAGCAGTAGTTGCATAGGAATAGGGAGGACATCTTAAGGAAGAGGGAGACAGGCAGGCAGTCATCTTGAATCTTAGTAATTCTTGGGAAAGAAATTAATGAAATATTTTTTGAAGGAAATGTTTAATTTGAAGTAGTTTTATATGCTCATTCAATACTGTTACTGAGGAACCACTAATTACTCTGGTCCCTAGCCAACCTATGCAAATCATATAACTGGCAATTCATAAGCCTTCAGATCCATGAAAAGTAGATTGTCATGCATATGCACGTGTATTTTTGCTAATTGACTACTCCAGTCCATACAGCACCTTCACTCCATATAGCAACCTCTACAGCAGGGCCAGAAAGTTTTCAAGTCAGACATCCAGTTATAGAGGTCGTCATCAATTCTCTAGCAATCCAAGATCTTAGCAGTTTACTTCTATAAAGCTTCACTCCTTTAGCAGTCTATGGGTACGTCTATACTACCCACCGGATTGGCGGGTAGTGTTCGATGTATCGGGGATTGATTTATCACGTCTTGTCTGGATGCGATAAATCGATCCGCTAATCGACACCCGTACTCCACCTTGGCAGGAGGAGTAAGCGGAGTCGACAAGGGAACTGTGGCAGTCGACTCGCAGCTGTGAGAACGGCCAGGTAAGTCGAACTAAGATACTTCAACTTCAGCTACGTGAATAGCGTATCTTAGTTCGAACCCACCCCCCTGCTAGTGTAGCCCAGGCCTAATTCTATCACTCAGACTCTGGCAAAGTGATATTCTTGTCTTTCTCCTCCTGCCTGCAGTGTCAACTCTAACATAAGGGTATGAAGGTTAGGTGATGTATTATTGCTTTGGTTTGGATTTTGAACAGATTTCAATAGTTACTTGATTAATTCCATAACTGTTACACTATTAAATGTGGCTTAAATTGATATTAGTGTGTATTAATGACCATGGGAATCTACTCTTTTAGAACAAGGTCACAATTAATTATTACCTGAAGGTCTATTGCTATGCAACTGCTCAGTAGGTTAGTTTCTGTGTGAAAGGGTATAGGTTTTCCCTTTGCTTGCCTTGAGGATTAATCCCAAAATAAACAAACCTAATAGTTTACTGGCTGTTGTTTGTGAATAATTGACAAGTGCGTAAGGGACATGATATTCTATACAAATTTTTTATACTTAATGAAAAATAAGATTAGATGCTAAAGATATATTGAATTATGTTACAGAATTATATGTTGTGCCTGAGCCTACTATTATATCTAATTTTTCTAATAATTTTAGTATAGTTGCTTAACATGTCATATTTTAATTGTTATCAGTAAGAACAGAATCACTTAATTTCATCAAAAGTACAGAAAGATAGATGGATGACAAATTAATAATTTACCATATTTGCATAATATGGTGGCACAGAGCATCAGAAGGATTGATGGCAGAAGAGGTTAACAAATTTTAGCAGCTTCCATTAGCTTTTCATTGTCATATGTTTGTGGTACTGACTGAAATAAGCTTTGTAGGAGATCTCAGTCTAGGGAACTAATTACTTGTGCCGATTGCCATACTGATGAATAGACCCTCATTGTATCATTCCCCTGAAGACGAGGAGCACTCCGTGATTCACGACTGCATCCTGGCTGATATTTGATAATAATTTTAACAGATAAATGTAGGCAGAATGATGAAGTGCCCATCCATGCTCTACGACTATCAAAGGCATACACATAGCCAGCTGTGTTCTGCCTTTTTTTTTATAATCACTAATGGAGAATTTTACGTTATTAATCGAGCTTTGAGTAAATGTAGCTCTTCCCATGTTTTTAGCAATTCTGGGCTGTACTTTCATTTCTCTAAACTCATTTGATTTTATAATCAAATAGTTCAAGTCTAGACATGATTGAAATGTACTATGATGTAGCTATGGATAGCAAAAATAAGACTTTCTTTCAATAAAAATAAATGCTAATATATTGGTATATTTTTCAAGAAGTGGCAAGATCTAAGACACCAATGTTCTTTTTTTAAATAATAGAATTAGGTATAATAATTCCATGCAATTAAATACAGGATATACTTCCTTTTCATGTACCTTAGTAGCTGATAATCAAAATCTCGAGTTTTAAAAATTAAGTTCAAGCATATCATTGTACAATGGATTGTGTCACTGATTTATTTTTGTTGGAAAGCTGGATTTACCTTTAAAATATTTATCTTTTCTTTGTTCAGATTTAATTTACAAAACTAAGGATATATAGATGTCTTGTATTTTTAACATTTTGATCTGTAAATTAGTCAAAGCTAGCCATTTGTCACCTTGACAGGTACACGGTTTCTTATTAGCTCGTGAAACAAAAGTAGGACTTTACTCTGTATTTTTCTATTATTCCATCAGAAGTTATGTTAATAAAATTAGAGTTCTGTAATTGAAGCATACAGGTTTTCTAGCTGAAGACCTTTAATGATTGTGCTGTGCAATAGACTCTTTTTGTGTGCTGTACTGCTGTACCTGAAATAGGTGCTTTTGCACATTCTCATGGTTAAAATATTTTACCGCGGTTCTCATTCATCTAACAAGATAGTAACTGGCATTTATATATGACCGTATTAAAAAGATCTACGTATATTTGAAGCATACAATGGAAAATAATGAATTTGATATAACTTCTTCTAGATAGAAATTTTTAAAAGTATGCCTTCAATATAGCAATTATTTCACATCATAACATGTAGTTTTTAATTAAATGTAAAAATACAACTACATAAAACAGAAATCCAATCTGATTTGCTTGAAAATAGATTGCTATTTCACTCTCCTGGAATGGTTTATTTAAAAACAGTAAATGGAAAAGAAATGCATTTTCTTGTGTTGTTCTAAGCCTCAGGGGCTAAATGTAATGAATATTTTAAGAGATTATTTTAATTAAATTCCTGCACATCTAAACAGAGTAATATTTTATTATCACATACATAACCATGTAACTGAGGTATTCATTAAAGTTAACACTTTCTGGACCAAGAATTCATGGTATGATTTACTGACCTTGTGTGAAAAGGCACAAATTAGGAAGAAAAATGAAGGGGGACAGACTTTGATTAATATAGGTAATGCTATACCATATTTATAATAGCCTTTTCCCTATTCTGGTTTATAAATGCAGTCACTGAGAAAGGTGCCCTGCTGAGGCTGAAATGAGGCTGAAATCGGAGCACATGCCACTAGAGTGTGGGGAAACTGATCACACTGTCAGCAATTCATTTCAAAATGATGTATTTAGTGCTCATTTCACCTTCCAAGAAAAAAGGGAAAGGAGTTCCTTAGACTGGAAGGTGATATTGTTATTTTCAAGGACATACCTAAGTAAAAGATTGCAGAAACGGGGGAGGTAAAAAAAAAAAAAAAAAGGCAGAGCAAACAAGGAGAGCTTTATGCAGAAATTCAGTGCTACCATGCTGTTTGATAATTGCTAACATATGTGGCTCCTCTGTTTCATTGTAGTCGTCCTCGTGAGTTCTGGCGCCTTGACTACTGGGAAGATGACTTGCGGCGCCGGCGACGATTTGTGCGTAACCCCCTTGGATCGACACATCCTGAAGCGACACTAAAAGCAGCTGTAGAACATGGTCAGTGTAAAAACTGCTTCTTGCCAGTAGTAGCAGGTACAGTACATGGCAATGAAGACTAGACCTTCATTCCTACAAGACACTGTTCCACATTCCGAAGGCGTGTCACTTAATTTCAAACATGTTTAACAAGAAGATAAATTGATGACAATTTATCATAAACAATGTTAATATCTGTTAAAGCTCTTCTTAAGTACATCTTAAGAGAATCTGTGTGTGCAAATGTTTTACACATAATGTTTGTACACACAGTTCTCATTACTTGGAAACAAATGTGGATACAGTTTTTCCACTACTCCCTGGATGTATTATTTGTGGTAAATTACCTATTTATATTTCAGCAAGTTGAATAGTAAATATTTCCCTATGAAAAATCCCAACCAATTGTTTCAGTTAGCTGTAGTGCAAAAAGGAAAGCAGTTATAAAGCAATATGGATTTCCAGAGATGCTTGTGTATTTCTATCTCCTAAATTTTAGCATGAGAATCCAGCCAGAGATGCTAACAAATACCAGAGTGCAAGGTAGAATCCAAGCAGTGATTGCTAGGGGGTAACATAGTGATGAGTGAGAGGGGAGATAGCATTTTAATGTTTTCATATGTTCATATTTGCATCTTTTTATTGGAGAAAGCTCTACATGTTTCTATTTCCATTATAATGTGTATCTCTAACATTTTAATTTTGTAGCTGTTTGGAAAGCCCTGATAAACTAACGGGAATAACTAAGCAGAGCCATTGATTGTTCCTTTGGGTTTAAAATGTATTTAGTTTGATCATGTACTTAAATTTATCATTTTATGATGTTGAGAGCTAGTTAAGATTCATTAGTGGAAAAAAAATCCCCACATTTAAAATTAATTGGGTATGATTAAAGCTGAATACTCTAAACCACAAAACTATGTTTTCATGAACCAGAATTATTTTTTAAAATATTTAGCAACTTTGTTCTTTTTGTTTTCTAATGTATGAATATATTTCTTGCTGTCAATTAAAACCAATTTTAAATCATTAAGACTATTGTATGGCTCCAGAAGAGCATCATCTTAAAGGTTGGCCTCAGCCTAGCATCTTAACCTCTTGCACTCAGCCTTAAAGAGCCATTTCTGGAGGAAAATGTCTACAATATGTCAGCAGATATAATGCCAAATGTGACATCGGTCCTTTAAAATAAATGACCATACAGAGAATAGTCAATAAAGTGATCTAAAAGCAATAATGGTCCCAGAGCCCTACATCTTTGACTATAGGAGAAGGAGAAACAAGATGTAGAATTAATTAGGCCACTTCTGCTTTTGAGGCTTGTTTTTAATTTTGTGTTTTTTTTCTACACCATGAGTTTCAAGGGAATAAGGTATCTTTTAGCTAATGGTCCTAACATTAGAAATAACTGCCTCTTTTAAAACCATGTTCAGCTTCAATAAAATAGATTTTGTCACACATTTTGAGTTCATATTTACAATCTTGTGGTTTAATATAAATATCTCATTCTCCAATCTTTATATTCTGTTGCTTATCAGATGTATAAAAATACATATACATACACATCTATATTTTAATTGTTAATCCTTTAGAGCAAATCTTTATTTAGACAAACAATTTTTTCTATGTAATTAAACACAGACTAATACCCATCTCTCCAGCTGGTGGAATTGTAACATTTATCAATAACCAAACTCCATTTTTTAATGTCTCTTTCTACTAGCTGATTCACATAGGAGAGAGACTCTTTTCAATACAAAAGTAAACTAAATCCATGTAACCCTTTTTGATGATATATTATTGCTAGCTAATGAAAATAAAGATGATTAAATTTTCCATCAGCTATTCCCACTGTTTAACATTTTTTTAAATCTTTGACAAACTTCTGTTATGTTTAATTTTTGATGGTGTTTTAATTATTTAATTATTGCCGTTTTCATTTATTACATTAGTTTTTCAGTTTCTTAAGTTAAAATATTCATTGCATAGTTAAACATAAACACAAATGCCAGATAGGTGAGTCAACTTAGTAATAACTTAGCTAGAAAGACGCTAACCAGTCATCTATCAGTATTAATACAAACTTCTGAAGTAATGAAAGAAAACAGCATTATAAATACAGGCATCAAAACCTTTTCATTATTATAATAATAATTAATAAACAATTTCAAAGCAGAAAATTCCATCCCTTGGAGATTCTGGTTATAAGACTTTTAGGCTATGCTCTCATGAGTTAGGATGATGCCAGAATTCTCAATGGAATTGTCCTTATGTTCTATAGTTTCTCATTAATAACGTATCATGAATCATTCTATATCAATTAAATGTGCACTTCTCTAAAGCAAATAAACTTTTGATATAATGAACGCCCCCCCCTTAGCCTTTTTTTTTTTAACAGCATGAACCTACTCCAAAATCCAATGTATGGATTTTGCCAGTGGATAGGAAAGTTAAGATAAATGTTTAAGTATAAACAATGAAAAAAGAAAATGTTGAACATATTTTTAAAAGCATTTTATTTTTCAGCTAACTTATCACTGTTAAGATAGGCTGTATCTACTGTTGTTTGCATTACAGTAGTTTAGGTGTAGTCCCTGCCCCAGAGATCTCACAATCAAAGAAAGCTCTCACTGTGAAATGGCAGAAAAGATCCAAAAGCAATCATACAGAGTACAGTAAACATACAAATAACAACAGCAACAAAAATCAGCCCTGTTGCAGCCTAGTTATATGTTTTCGTAGCAAGAACCCATCTTTTCCATGGATTGATTTGATTTGAAGGAAAGCCTCTGGTGTGGAAGTGGCAGAGTAAATACCTGAAGACTAATGTTCTCTGTTCAGGCAATCAATACCAGCCCCATGACTATACTTCTGGCTACCTTCTAGTTAAAAACAAATTTTTAATTCTGACAATTTAATTGCCCTTACCAAGTTCACATTAACTTGCTTGGGGAAAAGGGCTTCAGGTAATTTTTCAAAGGAGGATGGGGGAAAGAACCTCCAAAATGGTTATTTATAAAAGTCAGTCTGGCACTGTGTCCCTGCACATTGGGGGGGAGGCGGATGTAATTTGTTCGTCCTCTAGAAATTGAACCCTCAGTATTTTAAAATAAAATAACAGGCATAGAAACCGAACTTGCTTTATGGCAATTGACAGCATCAGGCAAAGATGAACATTTTAAAATAAATTAATTTAAGCCAAAAATCATCTGTTAAAGTCTGACAAAATCTAATTGATGGAAAATACTTTTATGAAATTTGTTCAAGTGTGTCAATAAAAAAAAATACTTTGGATTAAAATAGACTGCTGCAGTACTATTAATTTACACTGGCACAGTCTGCAATGTTTATCACACCATAATTGTTGAACTGACTAGAAACTGACCGTGAACTAAAACAAAGCTGACTAGTCAATTTTCATTATCTAAGCTCAAGTGAAAAAGAATCAAAAACATAAAAATAAAATGGTGCAAAAGAGCATTATATTTTCAATATTTCCCTTTAGCTAAGTGGTGGTGGTAGTGAAAGAGATGATTACTGTGCCAGATGAGTATTATGCCAGTGGTCTGTTGTTTGCTGTACAAGACATAGAGACTATGCCTCTTGAGGTATGTCTACACTACAAAGAAAAAGCTGTGGCTGGCCCACGCCAGCTTACTCAGGCTGCTGGGACTTGGGTTGCAAGACTATTTCATTGCAGTGTAGATTTCCGGGCTCAGGCTGCAGCTTGACCTCTGGGACTCTCCTACCTTGCAGGGGTGGCCTCATTCTGAAAAGATGTAAACATGTTTAGATCTGCAGGACTGAGGCCTAAGGCTCAAATTCTGCCAGGGAACTGCCAGAGGGTTACAGGGATTTGCATTAGCAGATACCAAAGCAGGATTGGGGACCTAAATATGAAATCAAATGTAGCATGATACAACTTATTAAATTTTTACTTTGGGGAATGCTTTTCATTCATACTTCTAAAAAGATTTACTGTTAGAGATCATATCCTCCCCATACACTTTTTTTCTGCATGACTGAGAATGTTAGCTGCTGAAGGTAGACCATCATAATACTTTGAAGTGTCATTTGTTAGCATTTGACTAAACTGTGAAAACACAAATGTGCATGCACATATATATGCATGTGGATGTGTGTGTGCGCGCGCGCATAGACAGAATATATATGTATCATGCTCTGTCTTGCACACACAAGTCTCTGATTTATACCTGTAGAGAGAGAACTAGAATGCTGCGTGTATAGATTTCATCTGTGCAATATATCTTGTCTGTGCACAATTACATAAATACATACACGTATGTGTACTTTGAGTGTGTGTGTATTCCTGTGTTCAGGTTAGCAGGGTGCTAACAGACGATGCTTTATTATATTCTGATTTTCTGCCTTCCAGCAACAAGCATTTCTTTTATATTTATACATATATACGTGTACGTGTGTGTGTGTGTATATATATGTGTGTATATATATATGTGTATATAATATAGAAAGAGAGAGCGAGCGAGAGTGGTAAGGAGAGATGACAAACGTTAAATTGCCCACAAGGACTAAAACAACAAATAGCCTCAAATCTTCAATTAATGCAATTCGCTTCAATAGTTTTCTTTTGGAGTATCCATAGTGATATATTCTAAATAATTATAAGATAATTAGCTTAGGTGGAAAAATTAAATCCAATGATTGGAAAAGAGATGATGGAAGGAAGAGTTAATTTCTACTTATTTGATCTACATTTAGAATTCCCCAGTCACTTTGATATGGAAAGCCCCTTGTTTACTTTATTTTTCGTAATGATAGTGAGAAAAAGAGTGGAGAAAACTTTAGTAACTTGGCCAGAAATTACCTGATTTGTGTCTAAAAGTTGTACATACAGATCTTGAATTTCAGATTAACTCTTAAATGGTCAACAGGTACAGTTTTAGTTTGAAATGAGACCTTCAGTGGATTAAGGCAGAATATGCCAAAGAGAGTGAAAATATCTGACATTTACTTGTGAATGGTGATTTTAAAAGTACAATCCAGACATGGTTTATAAAATAACAGATAAAATTTAGCAGAATTTAAAAAAATGTTTATTTTATTTTGTACTTGAGATAATTTTTTTCTAATTAAAAAATAAAATCGTCAACAGAGTACTATTACGCCATTGAGAATTGAATGCAAGTGCATGTGGTGTGCATTAGAATATTGTTGGTAATTTTACTGCTGCTAACTTAAAATCCTCCAGGGGGAGTTAATTACAGGAAAACCTTTCTAAATATCAGCTGCATATTTTCTGTGACAGGACTGTTTTCAACTCAGGTTGAACAATTCCAGAGTCTGAGTTTTCTTTAGTTATATGAACTGATATATTTTAATAGAAAATGTTGTTTCATGAGGTGCAATACACTCAGTGTTTTCCAAGTAAATGAAATCCTATGCATAATATGGCAAAGCAATTTGGTCAGGAAGAAATTGTCATACAAAAGAGAAATAATTTCTAAATTAAACTTCCATTTTTTTTAAACTGAAGGCCTAAACATAAAGTAGGTCTTTTTACTTTTCACTTAATTGGATAGTTTATTATTTGCAATGTACGTGTATACATTTACTTAAACACTTTAAGCCTTGGTATATTGCCACTAGGGATTGCGTTCTTCTGTAAATGTTTGCAGATTAAAATTTTTTTAAAATAAGCCAGTGGACCCTCAAATCCTCTCTGGCAGTAATCAGAGAATGCAATGAGCAATGTGCTGAAGTAAGTTGATCATGATGTTAGGCATATGTTTCTTAAAAGAAGTGTGGCCAGGTATTCTCTCATTTAATAATTTCTTTTTAAGATTATATACAATTATGTGAATTTTCATAGTCAAAAACAATTGTATGATTGCACTACTATTTCCTACCTTAGTATCTCTGTATCTACAGCACAGAATACCTTTGATGTATAATGAACCATTGCCTCCTATCTGTTGCCTCTGTTGAGCTTGAAATGTAAATAAATAGATTTAATCATGGTAGTGTAGAGATAAAAATAGTGCAAATGTTTTCCACATAAAGTTGGCATTTCCTTCGTGTATATTCTGTCCATTCCAAATAGAGAGGGGGGAAGAAAACTGTTTAAGGCATGTTACAATTATATGTATTGTCACACTGATTTAATGTTTGCTTAACTATGACATAAAATATGTAATTAGAAGTATAGCATGAAATATGCTTTCTGTTGGTGATGTTAAAGATGAGGATGAGTTTTCATTTTTGGTTTTTATTCGGCATATTTAGTAATCCAGGCACGAACCTATTAACATCCTCTAGCCTTTCAGAATTTGCCTGTCTTCTCTTTATAGCCCCTTTTGAAAGCAAGTAGGTGCACACTTCGGTAGAATTCTAAAAGTGATTTTTTATTAACGTCTCACTCATCTCCGTGTCTGTAAGGCTGGGTGTGTCTATCTAGTTAGTAAAATTCGCATATAACTTAGTTTTTCAACTCCTTATTTCCACTCATCCCATTACTAATGGAAAATATAGGAACCTGGCCTCTAGTTCTGCACTGAATTGGCAAACGGTTTGAAATGTTGTATATTAAGTTCGAGTTTAGTCATAATAAAATATGAAATTATAAGAATACTATTCACAAGGATCAGTTTGCAAGAAGATCTAAAATAAACTCTCCACCACAGTGACCTCTTCGAAGTGAATCTCTGGAATAGCCGTGTGTCTCTTGCTGTTACTAGTTAGATTTGAATATTTTAAACGTTAGTAAGTCGCAGCTGTTTTGGAAGCTAATACCTAGTGTAGAGAAATTATTTCCATTAATTCTTTCTTGGGACGCCATCAGATGTAACTATGTATTGAAAGCCTCCGGCAACACGGAGAGTTTTCTGAAGTTTATTGACTTGCTGGCCCCAGAATTGTGCACACGCGAAGATCAGATGCATAGCGGGCTAGCAAAAGTGTGTGTTGGTTTGGGGGGAAGAGAAAAGGAGAGATGTAAAGAAAGGCAAATAAATAAACAATCCACCCCTATGTAAAGAATACAAGATCAAGGAGGCGCTGAATCGGGTTACGTTTAACAGGAAGATAGGGCGAACGTACGCTGTAAACTGTGTATTGGCTTTTGTCTTGAGCAAGTTTGTATCTGTAAAATGAACTCGTGTATTGCTGTTGTCACTGTCTAGAATAGATTTGCTGTTGTGTAGTGTGAGCAGACACACGCACACACACACACACGCGCGCGCACTCTTTGGGAGCCTACGGGAGCCAGTCCCTACTTCAGCTTCCCCCTGCCGGCCTGTCTCCAGGTCTCCCGCTGCCTCTCCTCTCTGCTTGGTTTCTCCACTTGCTGCTTTTTGCAGCGTGGAGCCAGCAAGGCCAACCCTGGTCGGCTCGCAGCAGTTTCCCTGTTGCGTTTACCCAAAGCTTTAGTTCACTGGCGGCGGCTGCTGCTCTCGCTTCCAGCCAGCGGCGCTGGGGGGCTGGGAACAGGGCGCAGCAGGCTGGATCGCGGCTCGCAAGTTCACAATTGCGACTTGCTCCCGAAGCAGCCCCGCGAGGAGTTGTCGCCTCGACAGTCCGGGTCAAATCGAGCCCCTGAGCTTTTAACGGAGACTCCATTGGTTCCAATGGGGAATTTTTCTTAAACTTGATGGCTCGACGTGGCCCTGTAATTGGCAAGGGAATTGTGCCCCTTTCCTGGTGGCCCTTCCTGAATCGGCGCTTAACATGTAGCATTTAAGGAAAAGTTACTCTGCAGAGTCTAGACCCATCTCCAGCAGAAAGATCCTCTTAACTTCTGGTGGTTTTCTCATCCCAAATTTTGGGAGGACTGAAACAGTGCTAAATACTGCAGAGATAGCCCCGTGTATTTCAAGGCAGGTTTAATAGGATTAAAACTAGCTCTGCTAGCCACTTGTCCCCCTAATGTTAGAGGTTTAACGAAAGCTTACCTCGCATACTTACTCCCAGCCAGTTTTCTCCTCTCTGATCTTCATTGCAAAAGGCTATTTTCCAATCACTGTTGCCTCTGAGAGCTGATAGACAGCAATGTTTCTCTTTCATTTCAGCTCCAGACGAAGACGTGCTTCTTAAAGGAAAGCAGTCCATCAAGAGTCAGGTTTTAGGAAATCAGAACTCGGAGAGTGAGATTCTCTTGGAAGGCGACGATGATACCTTGTCATCCATTGAGGAGAAAGATTTGGAGAACTTAATTGGTAACTTCAGCTGTCTATTTGCTCCCCTGCTCCTCAGTTTCCGTACCTATTTAGATCTATTTTCATGCTTTTCTGCAGTGAGTAATCTTTTGGGATAGACAGTGATAGATTATTCTTTCCCATAATTGAGTTAATGAAAGATAATTTTCTGTGTACCTCAGGGTTTAAGACTCAGCTTTAGCACACTAGTGAATTTTCCTTCTTCGGCTTTTTATAACCCTATTGTTTTCACCACCGGAGTGTTTTTTTGTTTGTTTTATTTTATTTTCCTAAGAAAGCATATGTAGAAAAGTAGCCTTTTTCATTAACAAGAGCTCCCCTTTTCTACTTCTGTCTAGTCTAAGTGCTCAAAATTGCTAATGGGCAATTTTAATTTATTTATAATTGGAGGCTTTAGATATATTTTTATGACTCAAAAATAAAGCTACCAGTCACTTCTCTTTTGTTGAAGGGTCTGTTTACTGTATTAAGAGTTCAACTCTTCTAACCTTTCCCCTCAGTCCCTTTCCCCCAAAAGTATCTTCATAGCTGATGTCTTTTTCCCCCCTGAAAATGGTCAGTTCCATTAACTTGATTACTTTTACTGTGTTGGATGCAAGCCTCTTTGTTAGAGTTTGCAATCAAAATGGCATAAACCTGCTTCTTTTACCTGTCATGTTTAAATGGTAAGCAATAGCTCCATATTCAGGGACTATAACTTCTAATTTAGCTCCATTTTTAAAAGAGTAACACATGCTTACGTGAAAACTCAGTCCTTTGCACCATTCCACTTTACATGTGGATTTCTATGTGCGCTCATAATCCACATCCATTAAATTTACAGAAGAATGTCCCCCAGTTAAATTCTGACTCACAGGAAGTAAATAAGTTATCAAAATGGAAGATGATACAATTTCCAATTACGTCACATAGTATTTGATGGCAATTCATTTACCCATTGTCTGAACTACATGCCACTTTTATTTTTTAGAACATTGAAAATATAGCCTAATGTTAAGGCCATATACTAATCGGTGAAATAAAATAGAAGTAATTGGAGTATAATGCAATTTTTTTAATGGAATCGGTTCCTGTCTATTGCTGGCCTCCTCCTCAACAGCCTTCTGCCCACTTGCTTCTCTTTTATTATGCATTGGTTGCTTCTAGTAATACATGCATACTGTAATAGAGGTGAAAGGGGAGTTTAATTATTTAATCTTGACAATGGCAATAGGATTAAGAAGTAATCCTCACTAATAAAGTGGTGTGGGTTAGAAATGAAGTGGAAATTGTCAGGGGTCTTCTACGGGACCTGGGTTGCCCCCGCTTCTGCAGCTGTCTGCTCGCTCTGTAATTGAATGTCTGAGAGTGATTGAAAAAATGTTATTTCTCCTCTGGATTACATGCTAATGTACAGAGGGCAAAGGGAGACAGCAAAAGAACACATAGCTGCTTATTTCAACCATTTGTGGGGATGAGCTTTGGGAAATCATGGCAGTTCTGCAACTATCTGATGCCCATCTGCAAACACAATGTATTTGTACATTGGGAATAGAGGGCAAAGCTGCACTGATCTCACAAGAGCATCTCTGCTATTGTCCTACTGGCACACATTAAGATTGATGCGAGATTAAAGACCATCATCCTCCTAACAATCGATGGAAATGACAATTCATCTGAGTTTTTTGGCAGTTATTCACCCATTGATTACCTGAACGTGTGTACCTCATTTATAGACACTTTATTAATTCAAAATTATATGTGTCACTCTCATATTTTCAATTTTTTTACAAAGATTTATGACAATGCTGCCACAAAGTAACTTAGTTTCCTTCTCTCTTTTAATCAATTGGATAACAAATCTAACCTGTTTTCCCCTTGTATGTGTTCTCTTATATAATAGGTTGTGTGTTGTCAGATCTGTGCCGAGCCTATTGTTTTACTAGTAGTCTGATTTGTCTCTGTGATAAGCCCTGTGGAGATGTGATTATTCCAGTAAAAATTCATTCAGTTGGAAACCAACCCTCCAGCTGTTTACTCCCACAGTCCCCAAGCTACACTAACACTATCTGGAATCCTTGAACAGTATTTAACAATGGAATAGAAAGCATGTTAAAAACATTGTACGTTACAATTCCTAGTATTGACTGTTTAATTTTAACAATAGATTTCCAGCATGAATGGGAGGGAACACATTTACAAGGTTGTCAGACAATTTTGAACCCAGACTGCTGTGTTCATCTTTTTAGAATTTTATTGAAACCCGCTAAGTTCTTATTGCACACATTTGAAATTAAGATTTCAAGTCTTCGCTTACTGTATTATTTATACCAGGAGGTATATGGCTATGGTTTCAAAACTGAAATGTGTCAGAATAAAACTAGATGATCTAACAATAAAACCCCCTATCTGGCTTATGCATCAGTTGCAGCTGTAGCTGCTTTAGTGTTTGGCAATGAAGAGAGGTTGCAAGTCTGTGACATGTACTTTCTGGAGTAACAGTTTGCTTTCTTAAACTAAGATCTCTGGTGCTTTTTACCTTGTATTTTGAGGTTAGAAAACAAATAACCTATGCTTGTTTCTGTGCAAGGTTGTGTAATCTGTTTGGATGTTTTGATTATTGGTGTTTTGCTCCTTTGGCAGGTCCAGTTAGCCTGTGCACACCAGCACAGCTTGTGGCCCCCTCTGTAGTAGTGAAGGGCACTCTTTCCATCACCTCTTCTGAACTCTGCTTTGAGGTAGATGAAGAAGATCCCAGTTTTAAGAAAATTGACCCCAAGGTAAGAGATTGTTGACCTTCACCCTCTGGTGACAAATTACATGACCATTAATTCTCCATCTAACCTCCATTACCCCATAGGTCACAAATATTCCTGTTTTTCTAAGTTTGTGACTATGTGCATTAGCAAAGTTCATTTAAGTGGAGGGGACAAATCCAGCTCAGATGTTAATTAGCTTGTTGGAATAAAGCTCCAGGGAGGCATTCTAAATAAAGACATCTTGGATCACAAGGCCTGTGTGAATACTAGAAAGTTCAACAAAACTGCTAGCTGAATCCTTTGTTTTACTTTCCTGTTTTTTTAATGTAATACCAATATAACATAATACTCTGCTCGCTGCACTCTCTTTTGCAGTGCTTCTGTTTTCTGTTATTATATGGCAGATTTTACAGTGCATTGTATTTATCATAATCAAGCAGAAAATGTTATTTCCCCTTTAAAATGTATTTATGACTAGCCTCGTTAATATAAGTAAACTTGAGTTACCTGAGTTAATTACCTGATTAGCAATTTTTTGTTGAAAATTAGATTCACTTTGCAGTAAAATTCAGTTTGAGGGCTTAACTTTCTCACACAGTATGAAATTAGAACTATAAAGATTGCACTTGAATGATCCTCATAATGTTAAAAAATAGTAACAGATGTGTGGGATTCTTGTGAGACACATGCTCTTATTGTATTATAAACATGGAAAGAGTTAATGGATTTTACCATATTTATGTAGTCAAACATTTACGTGGGGTGGGGTGCAGATAACTGGAACTATGAATTTATATGGGTACAGTAAATTAACTTTTCAGACCTTGGGTTTTGCCAAAATATCTTTGAAACAGTTTGCAATATTATGAGGAGATTTGTAAACCTTTGAAATCTTTGCCTATTTTGTGAGTAATTATCTTTTAAAATACACTCTTTTGTTTGGCAAAAAAAATCAATATTAAATGCAAAACTACATAGTTAGCATTAATGTGTTAGTGTACTTGCAATGTCAATCTAACATCTTCAGAGTCTTAAAAAAAAAAAGTACTGATTCCATCTTTGTATGTGGAAAAAAAAATCATGTGGCTCCACTGTTTTTTATTGTTCCATGTTTAGCATGTAGGATAATTTAGTACAGTTTGGAACGTTCACCACTGCACCTTGTTTCACTTACAGGGACTACCCTTAGTTTAATCTGCTTTCTCTCTGGATGTGTGGTTGTTCTCACAAAGTGTAAATGGGCATTCTAGACCAATTGTACTTCTAAATCTGTAACAGAGAGATTGTTCTTGGATTCCTATAAGAAAGGCAATCAGTCTGTTGGTGTTTTGAGTTAGCCTGGTTGGGGGTGGGGAGGGAGTTAGGGGGTGGAATTCAGTTTTGTTTTTTAAAGACACTCCTTGATTTCCCATTGTGTAGGGGTCTAAATACTAATCCTATAATGCTTTTGTTTTAAAGACAAACAGAGATACAATTTAACTTTCCTTTAATCATTGACACTTTCCCTGCCTCCACCCCAATTATCATAGGTTGATATCTGTAGCCAGAGTTTTGTAGAATATGCCCTTAAAAATCCTAATTCTGCATTTTCTTAGAATGCCTGTTTAATTAAGGAGTCTTCATCTGTTTGATAAATTCAACTTCCCTGTATGTTTGTCTGACCTACTGAGAAAGAAAACATTGTGACAAGTTTTTGAAGCAAAACCTGCAGTGGAGATAATATCAGTAGTGATAAGATCAGAGTTTATATTGTTACTCCAGGATTGTTTGTACAAGGACACAGTAGTTCTACAAGTACTGAGTTAAACCCATTTTGTCAGGTGAGCCAGGTTCAATGCTCAGAAAAGCTGTCCGCTTCTGTTGGATTAAAAAAAAAAGGCAATGAAACATTTTAAGACTTTACAATCGCAGAAGTTTTGCTTTTTCATAATTTGAGCTGGTGAGAGTATGCAGGCCTAAATTTGCAGGTAGAAATTAAAGACTATTTTACATAAGCATTTTATAGCGTCATTATGTGTATTCCGCTGTGATCACGACGTAAACTAGACAATTGTTTTCGAAGTGGCTTCAGTTTTACTTTATAGTTACCTTTTAAGTTGTTTTAAAAATCTTTTTATTTAAAAACATGGCCAACTCAAACTTTAAAGGCTATTTCTTTCCGGATCGTCCACAGAGAAGCGGAAGTAGTTCTTTGGAACAAGATTTCGCATCGGCCTGAAAGGGCATGAAAAGCAATTTGAAATGCTCCAAACCAGCTTCAGAATATTTCGAGACGTTAAAGCAAATAATAAAAATTAATAATAAAAAAATCTCCCAGTAAAGTTTTAGAAATGTAAACCTTTAGAAAACTTGCAGCAAAACACTATAGCCGAAAATTAGGGGCAAATCAGCAGGCATTCGTTTGAAAAAACAAATCAAACACAAACCAACCCAGGTATAAAGGGGCCGAGTTGTTTGAACATAAAATTGGTTGGCTTCTTTTAAAACCGCATGTTTCCCCCTTTCCGGTGTATGCCCCTGTGCGCAGTGCTGCTGTGTTGCATTTCTACACTATACTTAAAAACAAGAGAAAACAAATATTTGTTAGAAAAAATGTAATAGTTGTATTTAAGCTTGTTTATTATTCAGAGAAGAGTTATACTTTTTTCATTTCAAAGTAAAACTGATCGTTGAATGACCCTTGTTTAATAAAGCAAATATCTAATGTATTTTTAAAGGACAAAATAGGAACGGACTGTGATATTTCACCAACTAAATTAAAAAACAACAAAGATATTTTAAGGACTATATCCTTAACACTCCGCCCTAGTCCTGTCAAAATTGTGCCGAAATGCTATGTGATGGTGCATATATTCCTAAAACTTTTAGAGAGTAAGTTTCAAGTGACAGAAAGCAAAGCAACTGAAGAATGAATGGGAATTATTTGTTCATTAAATACAGTCTATTTCTATTTTAATCGAAAATAATTGAAATAAACTTTAGAAAACGCTGATGAATTTATAGATAAAGCACCAGTTCAATATTGTGATTAATCTGCCTTTTATTTTTGTTTTAATCCTTTTTTCTCTGAAAGCCAAGAAAAATCTCTCTACTTGCCTGAATTTAAGAACAATTCACAAAAAAGTCAATGTAAAGTTAAAGTAATATTTTTATTACTGTTTTCAACAATTCAGTATGGGGCACAGTCTGACCTTGGCACTGAAATACATTTAACATCAGTAAAACTTTTTTTTAAAGAGAATTTTTTACATATAGTTAAATAATTTTTTCACTTGGTGACAACATTCAGGCAAACAAAAAGAATAAGAAAAGAATGACTATACATTTATTTGAAAATGTACCTTGCGCTTCGTTTGGATGATGGAAAGTCCGATCGCTTCTTTGTGTGACTTAAAAAAAATCACATTGCAAGAAAAAAGGAGGAAGGGGAGTCTCTTCTCGTGCAACGAGGTGATAGTTTTGGCTTTGTAAATGTCTGAGAGTTTTTAAATGCTTAATTGCAGGTGGGGTGTTGGATGTTTGTTTCGCCGCCTCTTTTGTTGTAGCTGCTTTGTTTAAATAAAAGTTTTTTAAATGGGTTTATCACTGTGTTGTTAACCCTATAGTTTGTCCAGGCTTTTGGGATTAGTGAGGATCTCCCTGGCTAGCCTCCAGGTCTGTTTGGCAGCGCTTTCCAGGGCTGAGTGCGGTTTGCCCTGAAAGAGGTCTAGGTTGGGCAGGAAGTAGTGGGGGCAGCGCCGGCATTGCAGGCAGGAGATGAGCTGCAGCAGGATCCCGTTCAGCCGGTCCCCCAGGCACGCCTCGTCCCAGTCGGTTTCCCGGGGGTGTTTCTCGCATTCGTACAGCAGCAGCGTCTTCATGTGGTAGTTGTTGAGCGGCTGGCCGGGCAGCTCCAGGTGCCGGTCCCGGAGGGTCTTCAGCACCGAGAGGCACTTGTTCCTGCAGCCGCCCATCAGCAAGCGATTCTCGGCCTCGCCGAACTGCAGCACCCAGGCGTCGCTCTCGGCGGAGCTCTGCTTGCCGGTCAGCGAGTAGCACTCCTTGGAGAGCAGGTTGAAGCCTTCCGCCTTCACCTCGGCCACCCTGTTGGGGCCGGGCCAGGGGATGTGGGGCATGGGCCACTGCGCAGCGCTGCGCGGCCAGATCCCGGTGCACTTGAAGGCGGGCGTGATTTGCACCACGTAGCGCTCCCGGATGCGGAGCTTCACCTCGCTGGTGTCCGCGATCATCTTCACCACGTCCCGGTAGCTGCACTTGTCCACGGCTTGGGCCACTAGGGTCTGGAAGCGGGAGCGGATTTTGCGGGCCGACAGGTAGCCCGAGGCGGTGATGAACTCCACCCAGAGCGACATGCTGCGCTTGCGGCCGTCGCTCAGCTTGAGCACCGCGCAGCCGGGCAGGGAGCCGTCGTCCACGAAGTTGAAGACGCCCATCTGGTTGAGGTAGAGCACCACCTCGAACTCGGTGGGCGAGATCACCTCCAGCCCCTCGTAGCGGGCATCGATCTCGCTCAGCGAGCTGATGAAGCGGGGCTCCTGCACCTCCACCTCCTTCAGCACGTCCGACACCACCTTGCACACCTCCCGGATGGTCTTGGCGATGGCCGCCTTGCGGGCCTGGCAGCGCTCCGTGTAGTATTTGTTGAGCTGGTACACCAGCTTGGCCTGGGCGGCGATCATGTTGGGGCACAGGTCCGGGCTATAGACCGGGCTCTCGCAGTACGTTGAGGGATCCAATGCTTTAGCGGTGACTGCAGCTTTGCACAGGGCACCCGCCAAGTTGCAGCCCCCCAGCCCCCGCCACACGCACGCACTCCGCCCCAAAGACAAGTTAAGAAAATAGTGGGCGATGGCGGTGGTTTTAAAAAACAAGAACCATGCAACTGGCAGCCGACGGGAATGGGGCGATGCGGGTGACGGAGGGGAAACCTTTGAAGTGCAAAGTTTGATGTGCCGCCTTTTCGGTGTGCTGGGGTGGGGGGGGGGCGTGTTGTATGCAGCAGCCTCTGCGCGCAGCCACCCACCCTCCCACACGCAAATAGTTCAACAGTTCATTTAAAAACTTCTCTCCGGGACTCGCAGCGGGTCTCCACAGCACAGCCGAGCAGTGGCGAAGTTGAAAACCGCACGCAATAAAAGAAGAATGCGAGAAATGCCAAGAGCGGAAGAGGGAAAACTCAGACCATGGCACCACCAGAGATGTGCATGAGTTTGGCTGCGTCTCTCGCCGACTGTCAAGGGATGTTGTTGATTTCCTTCTTCCTGCTGGAGGCGTTGACTGAACCCGGTTCTGGCTTTCTCTGTCTTCAGGCGTAGACTGCTGCCATTGGTCTGTGATCATTCATTCCTGTTCTTTAGTTTTTATATATATATATCAATATTTTTTTTGCATAGACTGTCTGAGCAGGGAGGGGTGCCCAGGATTTCTCCTCCTCCCCCCCAACCCTTGAAATTGCATGTAGAGACTCTCACTTTCTGCGCCTCTCTTCCTCGGTGTGTGTGTGTGTCTCTGGATTTGCGGGAGTGTTGTTTAGTTTATGAATGGTCCCAGGGCCCTGCCGAAGGGGTGGAGTTCCAGATCCTACAATCGCCTTCTGAGCTGTCAGAGGGTCAGCCAATCACCGAGCAGTCTATGTGCATGTTGGATGCAGGGAAGCCGCCGCTACTGCATATGGGGAGGGGGGAGGGAAGAGGAGATATTAAGGAACATGCACAGAAGCGCGCGCACAAACAAACACATCCCCGCCTCCCCATCAATAGACGGATAGAGGAAAAAGAGTATGGTCTATATGAGTTACTCGGTGTTGGAGTTGGCGGGAATTAAATACTGGGGGGAGAGTGGCATTGATTCAGAAAGGTGTGCAGTCTGTGTGTGCATCCTACAACGTCGTGCAAGAAAAAGATGCAACGAACTGCCTATGAGCTGAATCACTTTTACTTGGAAGCCTGATGGGGGGAAATTAAGTTTGCTTTTCCACCCGGTTGTTTCAAGGCGAAGTAGCAGTAATGCTGGTGTATTTTGAGGAAGGGGCGAGGGTGACTTGTGGTACTTTGCTGCAAACATAAATCTTCTTCCACTAACGCTGGTCTGCAGCAGTGAAAGTGAGACTGTCATTGGAACAGAATAGTACACCTTGTTTTATTACTCCTCGTCAGATTAATTTAGATAAATATTGTGCAATAAAGCTCTGCCCCCTTCTAAATAGCAGCATTGAACTATCTGAAATTGAAGCTTACTATATTTTTTGCGAAAGTTTATATTTCGTTTCTAGTTATGCAGTTATGTATATGCAGTTTATATTAGAGTACAGAAACAACGCCAACTAATATCAATATAATCAATGGAGAAGTAGCTAAAATAAAAATATTTCTATTACTTTAATCTTATTTTTGAAGTACAATAGTTCTGTTTAATATTATGTGTTCTTTGGGTGATATTTAGGTATATTTTCTTAACGAACTCCTACTTTATACATCCTGCTTAGTACTGTGCAAATCAAGATCCCTTACACTGCTGATCTGCAGTTTACATTGAACCTATAAATAATCAGCACGCAAACCGAGTCTTTGCTTTGAATTTTAACGTTTGTTATGTGAGAAAAGTAGATTCTGTTTATCTGCAGACGTTTCTCAAATATTTTAAAGGTTACGTTAAAATTCGTTGCCTTATTCTTCCTATATTTCTGGAAGCCTAGATAGACTATAAATATTGAACCTGGTCACTTAGGATTCTCAATTTAAAAATTCTTAAACGTGGAAGTTTTGTCGTTCTTTGGTTCTTTTGGTTTATCTGTTTCTTGGTTAGAATACAGAGACTGAGATTTAATAAAATAAAATAAAATATCATCCGTCTGTTTTTCGCGTGTATTTAAATTAAGAACATGTCTGTGAGCGATAATAAGCCTATTGTATAAAATATGTATAATGGGCCCTGCTCTGGTACTGGTTACAACCTCTTCTTTCGGGATAAATCATCTTTTTATTGCCCGAAAGCAGCAGGATCACGCTGCTTGTGGTAGTTGTAGGTACCTTCTCTATCACCACCAATTCCACGTATTTCAGGAAGTTTTTGGGTGCGGAATCTCTGTTCTTCCATGATGGTGACTGGATAAATGTGCTTCGGGCACGGAGATGCTTTTGGCTACGAGAGAGCTTACCAGGTGCTTCAATCATGTGTTCCCCCTTCTCCGCCCGATCCTCCTCACACTTGCACGGATTAAACCCAATAAAGGCGTCTAGCAGTGTAACTTGCAGGAAAGAAAGGGGAAAGAAAAGTCGGGCGGGTTATAGAAAACAAGTCCTAGAACTCGGATGAAGAAATTTCTTTGGCGTTTTCAAGGACTCCCGGTAGTAGTTGTGTGTTTACATATGAGAAAGTAATTCTCCACTCTGAAGCTTGGGTAGTTGACACCGAAGAGCCAAATCCACGATCTGGAGTCCCTAGTCCTGATGGAAAATGTAGTTTATTAATAAAAATAATGGACTTTACAAATCAATACATTAACTCATCCTGACGTAAGGCATATCATGTTAATTACCTAGCAGTGAGTAATTGTAGGGCAGGGGGCAGGGCGCAGGGTGTGGGGGGAGGGAAGAATATGAGAGGATGTCGCTTTGTTTCTCAGGTTACCCCGTGGCTTTTTTTATTAGTGGGGTGAATTTTAGAGGACCCCACACATAGTTCGGCTGCACCCCGTGGGCTTCTGCTCCTATTCCCAATAAATGAAAGGAGTGTAAAGAAATCCATTTAACAAACAAATGTCTTTCCTAAGCAGTTTGTCGATTTCTTACTTATCACACCGGGTTTTCCAGTAGCCGGTTCTCATGTTCCTTTTCCGCCGAACAGCTTTGCATCCTGATTCCATAAGCTTTGGCTGCTTGGGTAGGCGCCTCAGAATTCCAGCCCTGACCTCTTGCAGGGACTGTGTAGCCCAGAAATTAATGGTTCATGTGCCGAGTGTACGGGAGAAGTGACTGCCATCAGGTCGCCCCGCGGCTGCGGGAGGGAAAGGCACTTCCAGATTTTAAGGTTAAAAGAAACCAGCGATTCCCCCCCGTCTCCCCTTACTTTTTAAGGTGACTGATGATAAAAGGTCACTAGTGTTTTGTTTAAAAACAATTCATTACCAATTTCCCTGTCTGGGGGTCGAAGCTCTAGTAAATAATAAATCAGTTAAACAAAAGCCGACTCTAATTTATTGCTCGAGCACTAATTAGAAACATCATTTAAGCAATAAACTTAAACACTTCCAGCAAATAATGCACGTGAAATCCCTTTCTCCTGTGTCTTTGCTTTTGCGGCCGCATTGCATTAAGAGCAGCTTTATCTGTGGCGGAATTTGCTCTTCCCGGGCATGAATAATTGAAAGGGGAAACAGTATCCGAGGAGGCTGTAATTGAAGAGCCCTTGTCACCTCTGCTTTTATGTATGTTAGTATAGAAGTCCATCAGCAGCCCCTTGATGATGTATAAAACGAAGTGGCAGCCCCTTGAAGAGCAGGAGATACTGTATTCTATTAAAAGGACCGAGTGTATGTGCCTGAGAGAGAAACTCTCAAGGCTAAAAGCCACTTGAAGTCTTCAGACGGATTGATCTGTATTCTCTCGTTATAATCCGTCTCATCATACTTGAGTTAATGAGGCAGGGGAGGGGGTGATCTGATGGTCCTTGACAAATTCATTAGGGAGGCTGCGGGACATTTTATTTGACTGTTAAACATCGTGTTTGTTTGGTTTAGGCAGTGCCAACATCAGCATGCTACTGCCTGGAGCAATAGTATTTGGCTAGCAGGAGCTTCTGTGAAGGATATTGGAAAGGGGACTTTGTCTGGGGAACGTATGCTCTTTTCTTTGCTCTCCCTCCCCATAGACATGTAAATGGTATATACAGTTTTAAAATTTTTAATAACCATGACAATGTTATAATGTGCTTAAATTTAAGCACAACAAAACCTTTGTGTATTTAAATATATTTGTTTAAACATATTGTGTGGGAGGATATGCATTATTTACAAATGTGAAGTTGTTTTTTATAGAGCAGAAGAAACTGAGAGAAATCATTCTTACAGTAGAGAAAAATAACTAGAACGCAGAACTGGTAACCCATCCAACTTTTTATTGGATTATGATTTAATGTGCTTATTTTTGTTTGACTAGTCAGTTTATTAAAATAGCATAGCTTACATATTTTAAAAGGCTTTCTATTTCTAAACAATTTATTTACTTAATACAAAACTAATGGAGTGTTTAATTTTAAGTGAAGACATTGACATGGGACTATGAAACTGTTTCTGACATAAAAAAACAAAAAGAGGCAAAAACAGGTGCGCACAAGAGGGATGAGAAGTGTGTTTTGTGTGAAAACACACACACACCCATTCTAGACCAACTGGGATTTCACTAGATGCTCTGTGAATATATTCCAGTTCTTTAATATGTAATGGCTTTGGATTTCCTGTCCATCCTTTGGTGTAAAGAAACCAGTTTTGGGGAAAATACTATAATTGACTTGCTCGTAGAACTTAATTTTCTGATCATTTTATATTTTGCTGAAGATCTGGCTCCAAACATTCTCCGATTAAAGTGTTTTGCAGAAGAACTCTGTGCTTCCATTTATAGAAGAACTGTATGGGAAAAGAACTAATGCCCTTTGCCTGTCATTTTCATACATTCCTGCACTGCTGATGGAGCTTGAACTGCTGCAGGGAATGTATGGATTTAAAAAAAAATGATTCAGTAGTGCATATTGTGTTTCTCAACAGCAAAACCAAGCTAATGGTTGTAGTAAATACTTCTATGGGTCTGACAGTTATAATCCTGTTTACATTCTAGAGAATACAGTGTGCATCTCCCCTTTACAATTGTGGATTGGTTTCATTATCTGCTGATCTTTTGTAAGGAAGTGGTTACTAAGTTAACTATAATGCACTCTTTATGTGGAAGAACAACAGGTGTTTAATTACTGCAGATATCATATATGTATCTCATCAACCTTTAATGAACATATGTAAATCTTGTTTTGTAAACAGACTGGAAGATATGCATGTTAAATAATGTATACATGGTTATAAAAACTTAATTAGGGTACACTTGTGGATGGTGTGGCTTCCAAATATTTTTAAAGTAACTTTTTTGAGTATATGTTCTTAGCTGTCAAATCTTAAAATGTAAACAGAATGCTTTGCATAATCTGGTGTTCATCAAATAACCATACATTGAGTCATACCTCTAATAGTTCCCAATAACTTCTGCCTACTTTAAAAGTCTGAACCTATTGTTAAATATAGATTATTATTTCTGATGAGTAGTAGTGATGTTTTTTTTAAGCTTTAAAAGATTGTTTTGGCTACTAGGGTTTTTTTTGGTTTAAACTTTTGGTTTATCTGGCTATCAGGGAAAATCAAAAGTTTGGTGGCCAGAAGTCAAACAAATATAGAATAACATTTCTAATACTTTGATAACATTTTATTCTTGTTAGAACATGTTATTTTCTTTGGATGTGTGGGTGTGTGCGCACGCGTATCTGATTGGATTAACTATATTTAGAGTTCTGGCTGCTTTTTCTTAAAATAACTGATTAATGATAATGTCCACTTATGTATAGAAGTAGGAGAGCATGGATGATGCCAAGATTTTGTCAACTTGAACTAGAATTGTATGTAATTAAAATTACTTGTAAAAAGATTGCTGAAGTACATGGTATATAGAAATATTCTAGGTCATAGTTCTTAAAATGCCATTAAATGAAAATGAATCCTTTAAAAAAAATATTCAGCATGGAAGTAACTTACAGGTTTTCTGAGTAAAATGGAGATGACACAAGTAGAATGTTGTTTCAACTAGAGTGTATCTTGACTTAGCTTTCCTCATTATCAATTTGTGTATGATGATGATTGCATCTATTATCTCCGATGCATACAGAAAGGTACATATGTATGTGCAGATGCTCACACCCACAGACAGTAGCCCAGCTTGGTTTATGGTAGGACATTGATTTATTTCTATGATCAGAACCTTCATGTAGCTGGCTGAGATGCAGCATTCTTTACTTCTGAATCAACCTAGAATTCTGAATCTAAAGCTTTAACTATTTGTCAGCTTAAATTTCCAGATTCTTTTAAAGTAAAAGCGTCTAATTCATGTACATGTGTTGAACATTTTGAAAATATTGGGTCAATTAATACAGATAGCATGAAGTACTTCCCTCCCAAACTACTACATAGACTAAAGCTATTCTTGTGATTAAAATAATGAAATAATTTTCCATAATGTAGTTTTTAGGGGGCCCAATTCTTCCCTGTAATACCATTGCCCATTTGTATCGTGTGCTTAAAATGTACTGTTTTTCAACAAGCTATTTTTAAGATGTCGTAAATCAGCATACAATATAGAAGATATACAAATTTGACTAAAAATTCTATTTCTTTATAAGCTTCTGGCTTGAGCAGTCTAACAACTAGAATACTACAAAAGCAAAACAAAACAGCCCTGTTCAGATATCGCATAGTTTTAATGTTAGAAAGTGAAAAGTTACTTTAGTTTTTGCTTATTTTACCTCAAAATATTGACTTCCCAGCCCTCCGAAAGAATTATTTTAATATAAAATATTGCTGTTTATAAAATCATCACATCATTTTTGTTTCATGCTATTTCTGATGAGAGCATTAAGTTGTAGCACTTCCTGTTGAGATACATATTTTGTTTCAAAAGAACTGGAGTATGATAATACAGAGAGTGCTCTCTTTTTAACTTTATGAATGAGATAAAATTGATATGCAGAGTGTTATGTGCCATTTCTTATAGCAGGAGAAGGGGAAACTATATTGGCTCAAATAATGTATAAAAGCCATCTGCATAGCCTAATTGAAATAATATTTGGTGATCTAAAGGATGGAAAGTTTTCCTTTTCTTTAACCATCTGAAGTAAAACGAGGAAGTAAAACAGCTGTCTTGGCCTATGGATATCAAGGTTCTGGCCGTCTGTTTCTTTTCTGCATTTTTCACTTCTATCTTCCTGTATTATCTTTGGATCCTAAGGAGCCTTTCTTATTTTCTAACTGGTTTTGTCTGCAGCACAGGGCTGGGGTGGTGGGTTTAAATCGACTCTGGATAGAGTGAAAAATCTTTGATCTATGGCTATGACTGCTTTCAAATGATTTGCTTGCTGGGACTGGACACTGTCCATGCCCTTTCACTTCACTATCAGATAGGCACACAAAAAGGACTTGACATGCTACCAGATGCATAGTTAATCATCACATTAAGTCTCTAAAGGGATCCATCCAGACACAATTAAGTCTACCATTTTTAACCAGTGTTTGCTCTGTAGTTCGTTTGGAATGCAGTATTAATTGTAACTGTTTAACTGTGTTTAGCAGAACTGTGTACATAGTTGCAAAGAGCAGTGCTTTCTTTGCTTTGTTATGTATTAGAACCATTGAGAGATATTAAGCTTTAAAAATATTCATGCATTAAAATTATGTAGTTATTTGGAGGTTATGGACTTAATGAAACATCTATTTAGCTGTTTTCCTTTTTATTATAAATTAACCTCAATAAAGCTCATATGATATAACCTACATCTGGTGACTGATCTGTATTAAAATGATCAGAAGAAAATTTACAAAAGTATTTGACTGTTACCAGCTAGATCTTAACTTTGGAAAGCCAAACAGTCAGCAGGATTAGTAACATTTATTTAAATAAGGAATCATTTCAACTTATGGTGTTGAATCTTTTATTGGGGGAGAAAAAGGGTGGTGCAGAAGTTACAGGGGTTAGAAGCAGCAAGTACGTTATTTCTTGCAATCTTAATGTAGATTTTGGAGATGTTCAGGGTTTTTTTTTACATTAAAAGGTATTAGTCATAGCTATTCAGCAGAGTGCATCTATAAGTTTTAGAATTCACAGGAGTTAAAATAAAAGGAGCTTGCAGAACTGACTCATCCTTTTGTTGCATGAAGAAGTTCCAGTGTTCCACTTCCGTAAATGGACCCTAACATACATATATGGCCTTTCCGTGGCCTATTCATGTTTTATATAAAGATGGGTAGTGTCAGTGTAAGGAATAACTGAGAATGATCACACCGTGGCCACCACATGAAAACTGATAGTAATCAGGGAATACCTAAGAGAAAATGTTTACAAATATTCTCATTTGCTTTTAATCAATTGTTTTAGCAGGCATTCAGGTATTAACATTTTTCTAATTTACATACAAGCAATTATTAAAGATACATAATGTAACTTTACTGGAAATAGTTCAGATCTTCATTTCAGATCTAAGATTACATAATTTTTATTTCTCTGCTTCATATTTAATATTTTTTGGAGGAAAAGAGAATGTATTAAAATGTAAACTCTATCCTGTGTTAGTCACATTGTTATTCAAATACCACTAATGATGGACTTCCAACATATGAGCAAAAATTACTCAACCATAACAGTTAAAGAGCTCTTTGGGGATTTTAAAATTATATATGCATATATACTCGTGTGTAACTAAAATGTATAGGTGCATATACATATATAATTAAGAAAAACAAAAACCTAGAGTTTTTAACTGTTGTGGTTGCATAACTTACTCATATGTGGAAGTTCATCATTAGTGGCATTTTAGTATCAATGTGACTATCCAGGGAATTGTTTGTATGCACTTGGTGGGTTTCCAAAGTGCTAACTTGAAAGAAAGTGGGACTTGAACTGCATGGTCATTTGTGAATTTATGTTTTATCTCACTTCACTTGAAAATTTATGAGGAGGGTGACTTAGGGGTGCTTGAGTTGTGTGTTCCAGGGCTTGCCCCTACTGATAACACCCTTGTTGGCGTGAAAGTGCAATGCAAATTATGACAGTTACAACCTTCTGTTTTGTTTAACCTGTCAGTGGATTTCCTGGCTCAGTGCTGAGGGCAATGGTGTGTTCAGCTAGTCCATATTCACCTAAACTTAAAAGGTCAGGTTTCTACAGGCAAGCCTAGTCAAAGCCTAATTGATGAGGAGGGCAGGGAGACAGAATTTACTGTTCTGTTGGCTAGTTTCATATCGTTAGGTTGTCCTGAAAGCATCAGGCAGTCACAGCCCCTTTCATGTAAGTGCTGACCCTAGACAGGAGCTGACAATCAAAGGAGGCAGCCACAGGAACCAGTGCAAGTAGGCTATTGATTTTTCAGTTAGGTCTAAGTAGTTTGTAGTATGGGTAATGGGTGACAGAAGCAGGTATGTCATTATCAATGAGCTCCAGAACAGTAGCGACAACCCTCCCTCATATTTCCTTCAGCACTGACAGTATGCATCCAGAGGTGGTCAATAAATCGCCCAACCTTTTACTGACAAGTGACTTGGATATGGGAGTCAAAGAGCTAAACTTCTGTACTTGAACTTGATATGGATGCTGGGAAAAGATCTCAACATTTGCACCTATGGCTTGTTAAGATAAGCTCTGTAGAGAATATGCAGGACAAAACTGGTGGCAAATTTATAGACTTTTGGGTGTGTGTGTGTGTGTGTGTGCGGGGGGGGTCAAAAAGCATTATTTTATGCTTTAGAAAATTTCAGTTTTTTCTTTAAATCAAGAAGAATAGCTTAAAAGGGTCAGCAACTACATAAATACAGTCTGCAAGGACAGTTAGGTTAGGTTACCATGGTATGGTTTTGTTTTTACTTTAGCTTTGCTCTGCATTTAATCAAGGTATATTGCCATAGCAGTACAGCAATCATAGATTGCCATTCACAATCCACTTTTAATTCCTAGTTTCCTTTTCTTACATTTCATATGTTGAGACTATTTAACGATATCTAAACTTGCTTGTAAATCTGAACTGCTAGTAGTAACAGCACTTTCTGTTCTGAACAGCATTGCTGTTCTGGTTCATTATTGTAGTATACTACACAAACAGGGGAGGGAAGCTTTTACTGTTTCAATTTTGATGGTTATCGTTTCTGAATTTACTAGAAATGGAAGTGAATTTAGGTTTACACTTAATTAAGATAGAATAAATGTATTCTGAAAGACATTTGGATAACTGTATACTTGTAATAAAAGGTTTATTTTTTAATGTTTGTAGAAGAAAATCAGATAACCCTTAGATGAAATTGAACATCTTAATTTAATCCTAGTATGTAATTCTCTAATATTGTTGCTTTACTTGAGGGATGTAAATTATCCTGCTTGCTTTCAGAAGTTGGAATTCAGTCAGGTTGTATGTTGTGCACAGATGTTAACAAAATAGCATATGCTTATAATTAAATCTTTAAACAAACTGAAATAAAACAGAAGAGTAAATGTTTTGAAAATCTTACTTAAAATAACTCATTGCTATGGTATCTTATTCAACAATGTTTGTAATGTTACACAAAGCAGAAGTCTGAGACTATGTATATTGAATAGCTGCTGAGTATCAAATATGAAACTTTTTCATGTCTGCAGCTGCTAAAATTATTTTCTTTGGCTTTTAACTACAAAGAGCAATGTTGACATAGATTGAAGAAATGAAGGTAGAAATTTTCAGAGTTATGAAATGTTTAAAAAAAAATGAGTAGAAACTGCAAATTTTTGTAAATACATATTTGTGACTAGTAGTGCTGCCTAACAAAGCTTTGGAAGATGCAAAATGTTCATCATCTTCAAGGGGGAAAATTTCTTCAGTTAGTTGGAATTACTCAAGCAGATAATACATGTGTTACTTGAGGCCTGATTCAAGTATTCCATATGTATTTTTCCTTTTGTCAGCAACTAGTCATTCACTATATCTTTGTAGTTTTCGTCTGTTAAGCTAGGTGAAAAGTACAGCTGAATAATAAGAATTTTTTTCTTTTATTATGAACAGGTACAGCATCTTTTGCTGCATTTGCAGCATTTTAATGGCATGCTATGTAATTGCAGAAATGTAAAAAAGAGCTGCAGAAAGGCAACAAATTAAATTTTCATGAAAGAAAACTCTAATCAGCAGTGACAGTGTAAGAGAAAGATGATTGCCATTTGGTCATTGTGTAGAGACACTTAGATTTGGTGTCAGTGCTCCTGTTAATGATGACTAATGTCTTTCTTGGAGCAAACGCATGCTCAGACATACTGCTACAGTCCAGAGAAGGATCTGAGGGATAGGCACTAGTAAGTAAAAAGGTTGTGCATCCTAAAACAAAGGCTGTCAAACTGAATTACCCAAGTCTTCTGGTAGAAAAGAGAGAGAGATTTCCTAATGCCATATAGTTTTTAAAACTGTTCTAGTTCCACTGTTGAAAAAAGGTGTTCTGGGAAAGTAAAAATAAAAACTCTGTTTACATAAATGCTCTCTAGTCAACTGCTTTAATTAAAATGTATAAATAATGTTGACACATAAGTACACCAATCAGAAGTAAAATGCAATAAAAAGTCATGTTTTATTTCTCATGTTAATAAACTAAATATAAATATAAAAATGAGGTAAACCTGCAGCAATTTTCTTTTCAAATCATCATGCTACAATCTGGATAAATCCTTCGTAATCAAATACAAATTGTCTCAAAAGATCTTTGCAAATTTTGAGGCTTTGGCTGTTAAATATATTGGCAAAAAAGAGGTGGCATGTGTCATTTTTTTTAAGCTTTTCCCAGAGTGAGACCTTTCAGAAGGGCATTTGCAATGCTTGTCATATTTTTTCATATACATCTTATTGGCATGACAAGTCTAGAGGACCATGAGAACACAGATGTCATTGCATTCAGACAACACTAATTACTCTGGGATTTTTGCAGCTTCAGTGCCCGCATGTAACCGTTGATTATGACTGTTTGTGGTCTATCATGGGTACACACTGCACACTCAAATGGTGCCACTGGCCTTTTTGTTTCCTATTGTCACACAATAGGCTATGAAAAACAGTAACAAAAAAATCCCTGTGTGTCATTTTCCCTTCAGTGTTACACATTTAATGTATGTTTTGGCAAAATATCCTTTGTATTTCTATGCATTCTGCCCTTTTGTTTGATAAAATCTACTGGTATCTGTTTTCCAACCCTCTTGTAGTACTTGGGCTTCCAGTTTTCGCAAGATTCCTTTATATAGTACACTTTACATTTTGTAGTAGTCTTTCATTTGACATTTGAAACTCTTAGGATCACTAATTGTCCTACTTACCTTGAAAAATGACCTATGTCTCAGCTTCAAATGGAACTGATAGATTTTTGCGAACTAGTGTCACAGTTCAGATTAAAAAACAACAATCTTATGATTGCTTTATAAAACATACTGTTAATACTTTGTTAAATTTTCCTTAGCAATGCAATTTTTTCAGAACTTCTTGTTCAGTTACAATTAGTGGTGCATGATTCTAACACAAAGTTCAAATGATGATTACACCAGGGCCTTAGTTTTGTGTGAGTTTATGTATATATTTTGTAAGAAACACAATCTCTGTTAATCACAGATTGGAAAATAAATGCTCTGTTAATGTAACTTCACATGCTGATGAAGCAGAAATAGAAGCAGCTTTATCAAAGATGTATGATGAGATAAAACTGCAGTCTCTGCTGTACAGTTATAGTAATTATGACTAATGAACCGTCCAGTCTGGATGAAATGGCATGCCCACAGGGACTGTGTCCAATCAGTTGTGACTTATGCAAGCTGAACAAAACATTGATGGTGTTCCAGATTCAATATTATAACAGGAAGTGTACTGTTTGTTTGTAACATCAGTTTTGTCAGGTTATTTTCATGCAATTTAGGAATAACCAGTGTTAGTAAATAATAGTGTCGAGAATTAGGGTTTTATTAAATGTATATATGGAGTTGCATTTCTTATTCAAGTATATGAAATCTGTGTAAAATGTATTATTGGCAAATGCTTCTGGTGGTTTATCAGATAAGCTTGCTCATCTGTCACAGAAATACACATTATCTTATAGAACCTTTAATATAGTGAAAGCCAAAACAAAACATATACATAAATAAATCATATCAATCATATCAAATATCCAGTTAAACATGCTGCAGCAATTTATATTTTAACACATTTCCATGAAACCTGGTATTCATGCCACCTCTTGGTTTCATTTTGAAACAACCTGACATTTTGCACATGTAAGAAGACAGGTACTTTATAGCATTAGCACACGAAGAAGGGATTGTTAGAAAATTTAGATGTCTAAATGTGGTGCTGAGTAAAGTGGGAATGAAACGATATTTGACAATTGATAGGCTTAGCATAGCAATATTTAAACGTTTAATGTATTTTAAAACTGTACAAGAGAGACAAGCTGCATAGTTTTTACGTTTCTGAGAAATCATTATCTGGACATGGAGATTCATGCTGTTGGTAAATATTAAAAACTGAAGATGGAATACAGGTTGTGTTGAAACTTCCTTGAATCAGTTATGGAGAAATGAAACAGTACAAGAAATGCTGCCCTAAAACTAAGCTTGTAATAAGTCATTTAGGCCCAAATCATACAAACTCTTGTGCATTTGTAACTTTGCTCATGTAAATAAAGTTACACGTGCAAATGTTTGCAGGATTGGGACTAAAGTTTGCAATAAGTTAGCTATACTCATTTAATATCTCTTATGCACTCTTAAATAATTGAATGAGTAAAAGTTATTTAAAAAAAAACCAAGAAACTTTGAATCTTAGTGCATTACAAATAAAAACATAGAAAAGTTTAAAGTATTCGCTGGAAATTGAACAAAGTTAAATGTAACAATTTGATAAGAGCTTTTGGACTGAAATGCTGTTTAAATTTAGGGCAAGCATTTTTTGTATTGAGGAAATGCTGTGGCTCCTTAGCATATTGTGATCTTCCAAACTAAGCTGAAATCATGACAGTGCTCTAGAAGAAGCAAAGTAGATAGGCTTCAAAACTGAACTTACTATGTATTTGTTTTTCTTTGGTTATATACCTAATTGAAAGTTGTGTACTGCCTTTGATATGTCAACCTGTGCCTTTCCCAAAATTAATATTACATAAACTTTTTAAAAAACAATGCTGTTTTGAGTAATGTTTCATAGTAAAAATTTAAAAGCTATCCCTCCTGTATATTTAATTTTTTTTATGAAAGTGAGCAAATCACAGACTCACTCCTCCATTTTTTTCACATCACATTGGTTCTAAACAGGCCTTCAAGTGCTGTTGGGTACAAGATTGGTTTCAAATAGCTCTTAAATCAAGAATTTCTCTGTAGTTAATCCAGCTTCTTTAAGATAATAAATTAGTTCTATTGTTAGTATACAGAAGTCCCATTCAGGATTAAGGCTCCTCTGTGCTAACTCCTATGAAGACATATATAAAACATGATTTCTGTCTAAGATCTTAAAATATTCCATTTTTGGTTTGCAGCTTGGAATATGACACTTTAGTATGAGAGACTTTACTGTTAAAATTCATTGTAGACTCCTTCCCTTGATAGATTGCAGTACCTCGACTCCAGATACATAAATACCCATTTAATGATAGCCTCTAGAAAGAATAAGATGACTAGTAATTTATTTTAATAATTTCATAGTCAGTGTTTCAGACCTATTAGAGATTATGGCTTCAGTTTGTTTCTTTTCTTTTTCCTTTTCCCTCCTGTCTTAAACTAACATAGGGTGAAATCTTGGCCCCTTGAAATCAATGGGACTTTTGCCATTGACTTCAATAAGACCATGTTTGTACAGGAGTTAGGATGAAATTCAATAAGGACAAATGCAAAGTACTCCACTTAGGAAGGAAATATCCATTGCACACATACAAAATGGGAAATGACGGACTAAAAAGGAGTACTGCGGAAAGTGATCTAGGGGTCATAGTGGGCCGCAAGATAAATATGAGTCAACAGTGTATCACTGTTGCAAAAAAAGCAAACATCATTGTGGGATGTATTAGCAGGAGAGTTGTAAGCAAGACATGAAAAGTATTCCTCCTCTCTACTCCTCGCTGATTAGGCCCAACTGGAGTATTGAATCCAGTTCTGGGTGCCACATTTCAGGAAGGATGTGGACAAATTGGAGAAAGTCCAGAGAAGAGCAGCAAAAATGATTAAAGGTCTAGAAAATGTGACCTATGAGGGAAGATGGAAAAAACTGAATTTGTTTAGTCTTGAAAAGAGAAGACTGAGAGGGGACATAAGTTTTCAAGTACATAAAAGGTTGTTACAAAGAGGAGGGAGAATAATTATTGTTCTTAACCTCTGAGGATAGGACAAGAACCAATGGGCTTAAATTGTAACAAGAGAGGTTTAGGCTGGATATTAGGAAAAACTTAAGGGTAATAAAAAAAATAAAAGGGTAATAATTGGAGATATACCAATCTCCTAGAACTGGAAGGGACCTCGAAAGGTCATCGAGTCCAGCCCCCTGCCTTCACTAGCAGGACCAATTTTTGCCCCAGATCCCTAAGTGGCCTCCTCAAGGATTGAACTCACAACCCTGGGTTTAGCAAGCCAATGCTCAAACCACTGAACTATCCCTCCCCCTTAAGCACTGGAATAAAATGCCTAGGGAGGTTGTGGAATCTCCATCACTGGAGATTTTTAAGGGCAGGTTAGACAAACATCTGTCAGGGATGGTCTAGATAATACCTAGTCTTGACATGAGTGCAGGGGACTGGACTAGATGACCTCTCAAGGTCCCTTCCAGTCCTATGATTCTATGGCCTGGTCTACACTATATGTTTAGGTCGAATTTAGCAGCGTTAAATCGAATTAACCTTGCATCTGTCCACACAACAAAGCCATTTACTTCGACATAAAGGGCTCTTAAAATCAATTTCTGTTCTCCTCCCGGACGAGGGGAGTAGCGCTGACATTGACATTTCTGGTTCAAATTAGGGTTAGTGTGGATGCAATTCGATGGTATTGGCCTCCGGGAGCTATCCCACAGTGCACCATTGTGACCACTCTGGACAGCAATCTGAACTCGGATGCACTGGCCAGGTAAACAGGAAAAGTCCCGGGAACTTTTGAATTTCATTTTCTGTTTGTCCAGCATGGAGAGCTGATCAGCACAGGTGACCATGCACAGCTCATCAGCACAGGTAACCATGCAGTCCGAGAATCGAAAAAGAGCTCCAGCATGGACCATACGGGAGGTACTGGATCTGATCGCTATATGGGGAGAGGATTCTGTTCCAAAAGACGAAATGCCAAAACATTTGAAAAAAATCTCCAAGGGCATGATGGAGAGAGGCCAAAATAGGGACTCACTACAGTGCTGCGTGAAAGTTAAGGAGATCAGAAAAGTATACCAGAAAGCCAAAGAAGCAAACGGATGCTCCGGGGCAGAGTCGCAGACATGCCGCTTCTATGTTGAGCTGCATGCAATTCTAAGAGGGGCCGCCACCACTACCCCACCCCTGACTGTGGATTCCCTGAGGATTTTGCAGGCAGGGAAGATGAGGAGGAGGAGGAGGAGAACGAGCTTGCGGAGAGCACACAGCACACTGTTCTCCCCAACAGCCAGGATCTTTTTCTCAGCCCGACTGAAATAGCCTCCCAACCCTCCCAAGGCGGTATCCTGGATCATGAAGCTGTAGAAGGGACCTCTGGTGAGTGTACCTTTGTAAATATAAAACATGGTTTAAAAGCAAGCGTTTTTTAATGATTAATTTGCCCTGAGGACTTGAGATGCATTCACAGCCAGTACAGCTACTGGAAAAGTCTGTTAATGTGTCTGGGGATGGAGCAGAAATCCTCCAGGGATATCTCCATGAAGCTCTCCTGGAGGTGCTTCAAAAGCCTTAGCAGAAGGTTTCTGGGGAGGGCAGCCTTATTCCATCCTCCATGATAGGACACTTTACCACGCCATGCTAGTAGCAAGTAATCTGGTATCATTGCATGACAAAGCCTGGCAGTCTATAGTCCTGGTGTTTGCTGGCATTCAAGCAACATCCGTTCTTTATCTTGCTGTGTTATCCTCAGGAGAGTGATATCGTTCATGGTAACCTGGTTGAAATACAGGAATTTAATTAAGGGGACATTCAGAGGTGGCCGTTCCTACTGGGCTGTTTGCCTTTGGCTGAAAAGAAATCCTCCCCGCAGTTAGTGGTGCTGAGCTGTTCGCGTTTGGCTAGCAGGGATCTGCACCTGCCCACTCCACCCCAGTGGACAGCCCAAGCAAAAGGCTGTCATTCAACAAGTTTTGAAGTGACTTTTTCCTTCCCTCCTCCCACACCCCACCCGGGCTACCTTGTCAGTTCTCTCCCTATTTTTATAATCAATTAATAAAGAATACATGGTTTTTGAATGATAGTGACTTTATTTCCTTTGCAAGCAAGCTGTGATCGAAGGGGGGAGGGTGGGTGGCTTACAGGGAATAAGTCAATCAAGGGGGCAGGTTTTCATCAAGGAGAAACAAACAGAACTGTCATACCGTAGCCTGGCCAGTCATGAAACTGGTGTTCAAAGCTTCTCTGATGTGCAGCGCTTCCTGGTGTGCTCTTCTAACCGCCCTGGTGTCTGACTATGTGTAATCAGCAGACAGGTGATTTGCCTTGACCTCCCACCCCGCCATAAACGTCTCCCCCTTACTCTCACAGAGATTGTGGAGCACACAGCAAGCAGCAATAACAATGGGAATATTGGTTTGGCTGAGGTCTGAGCGAGTCATTAAAGTGCGCCAGCGGCCCTTTAAACGTCCAAATGCACATTCTGCCACCATTCTGCACTTGCTCAGCCTATAGTTGAACAGCTCCTGACTACTGTCCAGGCTGCCTTGGTATGTCTTCATGAGCCATGGCATTAAGGGGTAGGCTGGGTCCCCAAGGATAACTATAGGCATTTCAACATCCCCAACAGTTATTTTCTGGTCTGGGAAGTAAATCCCTTGCTGCAGCTGTTTAAAGAGACTAGTGTTCCTGAAGACGCGAGCGTCATGAACCCTTCCCGGCCATCTCACGTTGATGTTGGTGAAACATCCCTTTTGATCCACCAGTGCTTGCAATACCATTGAAAAGTACCCCTTGCGGTTTACGTACTGGCTGCCCTGGTGGTCTGGTGCCAAGATAGGGATATGGGTTCCATCTATCACCCTACCACAGTTAGGGAATCCCATTGCAGCAAAGCCATCCACTATGACATGCACATTTCCCAGAGTCACTACCTTTGGTAGCAGCACTCAGTGATTGCTTTGGCTACTTGCATCACAGTAGCTCCCACAGTAGATTTGCCCACTCCAAATTGATTCCCGACTGACCGGTAGCTGTCTGGCATTGCAAGCTTCCACAGGGCTATCGCCACTCGCTTGTGAACTGCGAGGGCTGCTCTCATCTTGGTATTCTGGCACTTCAGGGCAGGGGAAAGCAAGTCACAAAGTTCCATGAAAGTGCCCTTATGCATGCAAAAGTTTCTCAGCCACTGGAAATCGTCCCACACCAGCAACACTATGCGGTCCCACCAGTCTATGCTTGTTTCCCGGGCCCAGAATCGGCGTTCCACGGCATGAACCTGCCCCATTAACAGCATGCTCTCCAAAGCACTGGGGCCTGCGGTTTGAGAGAATTCTGTGTCCATGTCCTCATCATTCTCATCGCCGCGCTGCCGTCGCCGCCTCCTCACCTGGTTTTCCAGGTTCTGGTTCAGCATAAACTGCACGATAATGCGCGAGGTGTTTACAATGTTCATGACTGCTGCATTGAGCTGAGTGGGCTCCATGCTTGCCGTGGTATGGTGTCTGCACTGAAAAAAGGCGCAAAACGATTGTTTGTCATTGCTCTGACGGAGGGAGGAGTGACTGACGACATGGCTTACAGGGAATTAAAATCCACAAAGGCGGAGGCTTTGCATCAAGGAGAAACACAAACAACTCTCACACAGAATGGCCCCCTCAAGGATTGAACTCAAAAGCCTGGGTTTAGCAGGCTGTTGATTTCACCGAGGGAGTAGAGAGCAAATGAATACAAAACAAATCTGGTCTATATCTTGTTTTTATCCACTCCATCTATCTTTTACATCTTAGGCTGGCAGCAGACGGTGCAGTATGACTGCTAGCCATCGTCTAAATCATGCATGCAAATCACGCATCTAAGTCATGAAATAGGCTACAGATAAAAAATAAGGTATTAAAATGTTCAACAAATGGAGCGGGGAGATGGAGCGCTGAAGGTGCTCCTTGTCTGGGGTGCCAGTTGGTCTAGGACTGGCCCTGTAGTTACAGGTGTAACCAATTGGCCCAGTGATTGGAATTTAGTAAACACATCCTTCTGAATAAACAGAATTATATCTTTTATCTGTATTGTCTTTGCAGTAGTAAAAAGTAGCAAATTCTTACTCTCGTTACTATGGTGAGCAGATAAGATTCTTAATACACCCAGGAAGAAATCACTTTTTACGTTTTACAGTCACTTTTTAGAGTGGAGCTGGATTTTCTATAATAATCCTTTCTCTGGTTGTCCTAGTGTGTCCTCATCTTTCTTTTGACTTTTAGACTGTACATTCATAGGGACCCAGATTGTCTTCATTTTGTTCCCTATACCCAGTGTTGGTACATAAAAAGTAAAATACCACAGGGGACTAGCAACTATTCAATAGGTGTGTACATTTTTATGTAATAAAGGAAACAAAAGCATGGAGTACCGAAAAACAGGAGTTAAACTTTTTATGTCAGAATGTTGAAAATTAAGCAATTTTTACATATTGTCATATCTATAAACTTTTTGTATTTCTTTGAGTGGGAAACTTCTAGTTACCTTTCTTTATGTGAAGGCGGCTGACGCCTCCTTTTTGTGTATGTTTATTACTTTACAATTCTTTGAAATAGCAGGAAGTTCTTAGAGTGGGTCAAATGACATAATTAGTACGTAGTGCCAGAGGATTGTGAGTTGACTTTTAATTTGTGTAATTTGGACATGAGGAAAAAGTATACCATGGGGCAGCAAAACCCAGAGATTGGCCTGGTGTGTGCTCTAATTCTTTACATAAATAGAGCATTTGCTGACTGTCAGGCTTACTGGGGTCTGTTCAGTTACATTGGTTTACATCCACAGTGTGGCCTTTGATATAGTGGGCAACTGTGCTGTTATGAGATTTTAAACTGAGTTGAACATATTTCACTGTTTGGTATTCATTTGCTACTTGTTTGCTAATCTCCTAATGAAAGACACATTCCTAGACTTTTTTTTAATCCAAATGTATAATAATCTCAGAACTGAGAGGAGATACTGCCTTGGGAACTGGTTTAAAGGAGCACTTTTCTAAAGAAGAGCCCAGTTGCCAGGCCTCCGCTTTCTAGCAATGCTTCAGCTTAAGAGTTTTCTCATTGATCAGAGTATTGCTTTCTCAGTGACTATTTCCTTTCTCTTATCTAGCTCATTCAGGGCAAAAGATTAGTTATCTGGCTGGAGGCATCTTTCACTGAGATTTATTATAAAGTAAGTAGTATGGAATCTCTTGGCTTCCCCATCCTGTGCTAGGATTGGTCTTCGTTCTGTTTTAATTTGATTTGGTGTTCCCTCATTGGGACTCAACCTTGAATCGTGATTTCTCTTTGAGCTGCTCTCTATCTCAGTCACTTGTGGGATCAAGAAAGTATTTTAACCTTTGGTTAGGATTGATTTGGTTTACAATATCAGATAACTTAGTTTTTTTGCCTTCTGCATATTAGGGGTACAGTAGAATTTTTTAAACTTTTTTCCTGTGTGTTGAATCACAGATTTTGCCCATATTTTCATATGAAATAAGGAACTGAAGTCAATAAAGAGCACCAGTGTTTGTACAATGATGAATGGTTCTATCTCCTTCCCTCCATTAGGTGAGGAGTGCTTTTTTAAAGGCTCCTTCTCCATATAGCTGAGGGATGAGTTAGAAAGATGCCTGGGGGCTAAGTTAATTTCCAGCACAATCTGTGGAAGCTTCAGGACTGCTCTAACTTGGTCTGGCATTACACCAGCATATGTCATCAGTACAGTGTGTTCTGTCCCTGTCCCCCCTGCCCCAGTATATGCCCCCTTATGAACTCCTTTGCTGTGGGTAGGCAAGATGAGCTGGCTAGAAGTGGTCATAGTAGTTTTATGTTAGCTGAGGATTCCCTGTGCACAAGAAGTCCTCAGTTGTCCAGTTAAGGGATGAAAAGTCTCTTTGCAGAGCTTTGGGTGGTTTGAGTACCTGTACTCAAATTTCTCTCCCCTCCCGAGTCCCTGGTGGTATCAACTGCAAACGAGCGGGACAGATGGGGCACTCAAGTGCTACCTCCAAAAATAGAGAGGCTAAGAGACGACCTGTTCAGGCACAAGGTTTATTTGACAGGCAGCCTCCAGTTATGTATTTCTAACCAGCAGGCTCTGCTGGGGAGGTAAGATTTTAACCTGTGGGACTTAGTGGCCAAATTTAAGGAGTCCCTGCCGCAGGAATCAAGGCAGGAGTTCTCGCTATCCTGGAGGAGGGCAAAAGGGTGGCTAGGACCTCCCTCCAGGCAGCTCTGGATGTGACGTACTCAGTAGCCAGGACTGTGGTTTCAGCGGTCACCATGAGGTACTGTTCATGGCTCCAGTCATTGGGCTTCTCTTGAGAAGTGCAGCAGTCCATGCAGGACCTCCCCTTTGAGAGTATCTACCTGTTCTCTGAACAGACGGACTCCAAGCTTCACAGCCTCCAAGACTCAAGGCCACACTTCGCTCCCTGGGCTCATATAGATACCCCGGTGGGGCCAGACAGGCCTTACTAAAGTACACCTGAGGGTGGTATACCAGTCTCGACTCCAGATCCATCCCCCCTTTTGTTTTTGGACTGCCGTCGCCCTTCAGCCCAGCATGGTCATATATAACATTGGATACTTGAGTGCTCAGCACTATAACAGTTGGTTACATCCTCCAGTGTTCTTTCTGAAACCTCACCAAACTGTTGAGGAGCATTGGCTCCAGATATTAGATGTTAGGTGGGCCCTTGCCTTCTATACTGAGAGGACTAAGCCCTTCTGCAAATCTACACAAATCTTTGTAGCAGTAGTGGTAAGGATGATTGGGCTGCCGGTGTCATTCCAAAGAAGCTCGTCCTGGATAAGTGCCTGTATCCATGTTTGCTATGAACAGGCGAATATTCTGCCTCCAGCCATCGTGACTGCTCATTCCATGAGAGCCTCATCAGCAGCGTTTCTCTCACAAATACCAAGCCAGGACCTCTGCAGAGCCAAAACGTGGTCATCGGTTTATACCTTTGCGTTCTACTATGCCATCACCCAGCAGGCCTGTGATGATGCCAGTTTCAGAAGAGCGGTGGTGCAGTCAGCACGTCCATAAACTCTGAGCCCACCTCTGATGGTACTGTTTGAGTCACCTACCTTGGAATGGACATGAGCAAGCACTTGAAGAAATAAAAACAATTACTAACCTTTTGTCATTGTTGTTCTTCAAGATGTGTTGCTCATGTCCATTCCATAACCCACCCTCCTTACCCCTTTGTCGGAGTTACCGGCAAGAAGGAACTGAGAGGATGCAGAGCCAGTGGTGCCCCTTATACCGGCACATATGGCACGTGGTTCCAGGGGCTGCTAGGGCCAATCCTACGGTTACCACTGACAAAAAAAATCTCCACACACTTGGCGTGCGCACACCTAGCATAGGGTGGACATGAGCAACACATCTCAAAGAACAAGAGTTACGAAAGGTTACTAACAGTTTTTTATTACTTGCAAATAAACATTACTGTAATGAATTGTTTTTGGATGAGAAGAGGAAGAATATAACTAGATTTTCCAGCAAATAATTTTCAACTTTTCAGGACTTGATGCTACATTCAAGAAAATAAATAATTAAAGGTTGATGAGGGGTGAATTGATGTGTGAGTATAAACATTCTATATTTAAACCTGAAACATTGCTATCGGTAGATCTTTTTCTAGATAGACATGAAAACTTTAAACTGTGCCTCCTATTTTTTAAGGCCAGTAAGCCTATATGGTTTTATTAATGTGCTGTAAATCTTATATTCACAAGCAGTGTTTACTACAGGGCAATATATTTGAAAGAAAATTTACACCCAAATGCTGAAGGAGGTAGGCTGAGTAAAAAAATACAAGGGTGGATTTTGAACATTTATTCTAATCTGACAATTGTTTGTTTAAAAAAAAACACACCTCAAAGTGTAAATTTCTGTTGAGACTAAATGAGATGTGTTCTAAGACCAATTCCAACAAGTTATTTTCACTTTTATATACATGTATATAAAATAACTGTTTTTCTTATCATGAGTGTTAGAGTATTGTGCTTGTGCTTACATATAATACATACACATCTCTGAGATGGGTTTTTACACCCGTTTTAAAGTGGTGCCTTCCTCAGCGCAGGGACAGAGCTTTATTGAAGACACTGGTCTTCTCCAACTCTGTGCATAGGTGTTGTAACTAGGGGTGATGAGGGTGTGACAGCACTGGCTTGAAGCGGTTTCCTTTACATACAGGGTTTACAGTTTGGCTTTCAGCACCCCCACTATCAGGGCTAGCTCCAGCTCTTTTGCTGCCCCCGGCGGCGAAGTGGGGGAAAAAAAAAAAGCTGCAATCGGCGTCACTTCGGTGGCAACTCTACTGTGCCGCTTCATTCTTCGGCAGCAATTCGGCAGCAGGTCCTTCCCTCTGACAGGGAGTGAGGGACCTGCTGCCAAAGACCGAGACGTGCCACCCCTTTCCATTGGCCACCCCATGCACCTGCTTCCTTTGCTGGTGCCTGGAGCCGGCCCTGCTCACTATAAACATTGTTCCAGCACCCCTAACCCTGGGCAATTCTTGCTTTGTGCATGGAAGGAGTGTTTTTCTTAAAATCAGGCCCATCTTGTCTTTTCTATCAGCCTTTGGCCTAACTCCAGCTGAATTCCCTTCCAGTGCATTGGTTTCACCTTCTTCTAAACATGACAGTGCTAACATTCATCAAAAACAAATAATGGACAATAATAATTGGCACAGTGTGACTTGGGATGGGTCAAGGAAATTGAAGACAAGTCATCACCTGCTTACAGGAATGGTTTTCCCCTTCATTGGGAAAGCCTCTCAGATTTCCCGTTTTTATACTTCTGAGGAAAAGGCTTTACAGTATTCCAACAGAATGCTTGGACAGTATTGCCCTTATGTGATTTCCTTCAGTAGTGGGGCTGCCCATTTAAGATCTACTTCCGTATAATGTTGTTAAGGTGGCAGGTGTTTTTTTTGAGAAAATATAATACTTGTTTGTTCATGTAGTACCTCTTTACTGGAGCATTGTAGGCACTTCAGGGGGGAAAAACATAGTTAATGTACCACACTTAGACAGTATTCAGTGGCCCTCAAACTTGCTCTTCCACTTTGTGGTCAAAATATTAGGCATCAGTATAAAACATAGAGGAATTGTGAAGGATTCAAGACCTACTAACAGTTTTCCATACACTGTTTGTGCTTCTTCATCTAGTTGTTAATTTGTGTATATATAGTGCCCATATTAAAAAGAGCCCGTGTCCATTTTACCATTAAGTTCCATCTGTAGAAACAAAAGCATTAACTTCAAAAGCACATGATGAAAGCAATTAAAGATGTAATTGTGAAGGGTGTGAAAGGTCTACATCCATAAAATATTCATCATTAGATGCACTTTTATATAGTTAGTGCTTTCTTAATCTGTAGTCTTAGAGATTTTTGTCCTGTGCCATGTCTTGTGTTTATCTAAGATAGATAAGTGACCTTAGCTGTAGAATAAAAAACATTTTTTAGCAGGTGAGCTGTAGCATGTTCCTTCTTCCCTTCTGTTCACCCCCGAAAACCTGTTATAGGGGAAGTATCACTTTATATTAGCAAGCTAGAGGGGGAGTAAGCAAGAAGGTAATTTATCATCAGATTAATAATATCTAGAGTCCTGAGAAGCACAGTTGAATCTCGGTAGTAGTAACACAGTCCTTTGTTTTTCTATGGTACATAACTTGAGTTCCATGCATTTTACTATGAGTGTCTTCCAAAAAGAGAAATTTTAAACATGGATCCTATCTTCCCTGTATGTTTAGTAGAGATCCGGTAGCACCTTTCATAAAAATAATGGTTTTCCCTGGAGCACTTGTATAACATTACCCCTTTCCCAGTGCACTAGTGTCTACTCAGGAACACCCAACACCTTGAAAAAGGTTCTGTTTTGGTTGTGAAGTGCTGTATGTACATAGACAAGCATTTTCAAATTTTGGTGCCTTAAAAGCCTGGTTTCCAGAAGTGCTCGTCACTCTCAACTCCCATTGGCTGAAAAGGGAGGTGTAGGTGCTCAGCATTTCTGAAAAATCAGGCCACTGTTTTAAGATATTTTTACAGGTAGCAAAGTTAGGGTATCAAACATCAATTAATGTATTTTGTGAACTAGTTGGCCTGCTTTCTATAGGCACCTGTGGTATTTCTGTCCATTTGGATCTCTAATACAATATGTGTTAGTATAATGTCAGTTAGAACTCACATTTCCTGTATATCAAAATCTCTGACAAGTGTTATGTTAAAGAATGATAATATGATCTACTAACCTAATTCATGTGCTAATATTCTTGGGAATCAAGTGTCTGAATATACATCTTGAAAGCAAAGTTGTTTTACTATGTAATAACCTCTTATCTGATACAAACAAGATTAATATCTGATTGTCTGATCACTAATATAATCTTGTGTTCTGTTTGGTTAGTCCCTTGCACAATGCCTGAGTAAACTGGTTGTGCATAGGAATCACTCTCATTTCAGAGTCAATGGTATTTTCCATCTCCTTGCTAGGCCACAGGGCAGTAGTGGAGCTGTCTCATACCTACTTAAACTTTTAGGCTGTAATATTTAGTATTGACTCCTGCCCTGTACTTTGTCATTCCTGGGAGGTGTTGGCTGGTATATTCATATAATCAAGAGCCCTTTGCACTTTCCTAGACCACACTTGTCATCTTCCCAAATCCCCATGCACATTACATGAGCTATGGTGAGGCACTGCAACATGGTATACAGGGGTGTGTGGAGTCTGTTTGCATGACATCTCTTGGGCACCCTCCTCCACACACACTCTGTGTGCACCCATGCACACCATTGGTGAAACCACCATGGTTTTGCTTCACGTTGGTTTCATCAAGATATTAATTGCTCTGTTCTGAAAAGGATTATCACCTGTTCCTCCTCCTCCTCTGTTCTAAATGCCCAGTGAAAGAGGAACAAAGAAGAAATTGTCACTACCTTTATGGGGAATGATAAGAAGTACTTGGCTTCTGAACTTTTTGTAGTTGTTTCCAGCATGGAGTAAGGTGGAGTAGGATGTGTTTGCTACAGTTATTCCCTGTTGGGAATGAATATATGTCCTTTCTGTGTCTACAGCAACTGTAGGAGGTAACGAGGCCCTGTCACCACTCTCTAAAGTAAGGGGAGATCTTTTTGGCCAGCTACATCATCTTCTCTTATGGCAGAATGTATTTAAAAGTCATCATTTGCCAGCCATTATCACAAAAGGAACACAGACATTTCCTGATCTAAATATAGGGGGAAATGATAATTTTAAGATGTAACTGGGTGGCAACTGTCAGGCAACTTCAGTGGCAGTCCTACTGTATAGTGAAACTTCACTTTGAAGTACTTTGTTACCTTTTTGGAAGGTGAGAAGAGGGGAAGGGTGTTTTAGATGAAGATTCCACTGGATTTGGAAATTATAATTTACTCCAAAGAAATGTCAGTGTATAAATTTAGTGTCTTAGTTGAGCATAATGTGTATTTTATCACTTTGCATTATGTTTCCATGTTCTTGTAACTGTTGTGCAGCTATTTACCTGAAGGTGAGAGAATGTAAATGGTTATTAATGTAAAGGTGCTAAATAGAAGCAACAACATCATGTGCTTCTTTATTCTGTGCTAAGCCAATTTTTATTTTCAATTTACTTTGTGTTTTGAAGGACCAGTTACACTGCAGAGTCTATTTATTTAGAAAGTTACCTGTTTAAGGAAACAATTCGTTGTGTTGTGGAGCTGATGAGTTCAGTAGAACCACCTCTTAATCCTTGATTCCCTGTGGGTTTTCTTTCACAATACCTTTCTCCTTTAAGTCCCTAAAACTACAGTCTTTCTGACTGAATAGGGGCTATTTTATATACCACCCTGCTCCCAATCCAATTAAAGGCTCAATAATAGATGGATTAGGGAAAGTTTACTTCTTAGCAGAAGAGAAGCTTTGGAAAAATAGTGTGTTGATAGCAAGAGGGAATGTGAGGGAAAGCGGAGAAAATTAAGGAGATAATAGTCAGTAATCTTAACTTGTCTGATGTTTGCGCTGTTCACAATATAGCATACTCTCAGAATAAGGAGAACAATGATTCAGATTCTTTAACCATTTTGTTGCTGGAGTTTGGCTGTCTCTTCAATTTTCTTCACTCTTGCTTTTGTTATCTGCATTTTGCACAAATGCCACCTAATCCTTTACTTCAAGTCCCAGGCTGGTTTGATTTTTGTGGCATTTTCTTTTTCTGAAGGAGGGAATGAGGGAAAGGGGTGAGGTGGTGGAAAAGTTAATCTGGAGAACAATCAACTCGTTCTATGTTATAAAAGCAGATAAATATCAAAGTTTGCTAAATATATTTCAATTCTGTTTTTTTTGTCAGAAAAGAAATGTCATTTAAGATTCTGAGTGTAGCCAATAATAAGCATGACTTTGCAATAATAGGTATGAATGAAGTGAACAGACTTTGAAAACAAGAATTAGAATAAAAGCAGCAAAGAGTCCTGTGGCACCTTATAGACTAACAGACGTTTTGGAGCATGAGCTTTCATGGGTGAATACCCACTTCGTCGGATGCATGGATTGGAATGTTTCTTCTGCAGAAATTACTGAATAGAAAACTCATGAAAACTAGTTTGCTGGGTAATAAATAAATTAACTTGGCTAAAATCAAAACAGTATTAGAACACTATTTGTTTTGTTTGCCTCATTACCACACTTCATCTCTGTCACCTACCTCTACAGGTTGACTGTTGAGCAACAGTAGTATGGTGCAATTCAAAAGATGCAAATACCTCAAAATTAAATTTGAAGTCTGTCCTTTCACTGACTTTAGAAGGACCCTTTGGCCATTTTGATCAGTGTCTCCAGTTAACAAAGTGTTAAAGCTATCTTCCTTTTTCAGTGTACTGAGCTAGGTAGTTGAGCAGGGAATGTTTTTTTGTGTCGTCAAACCTCTTTATTATTATTATTTTTTTTGGCCAGATAAATTAAGCCTTCTCCATTTTGTAGAACAACCAGTAGTCATTATTTTCAGCTACTTTGCTACCTTATTATTGCTGAGGTCTCTACAGAGCCTTTTTCTTTGCCTAGGATAGTGGATTGTAGTGGGCTAAATGTTTAATGAGTCAATGCGTTAAAGGCTTCACTTTTCTTCCAATTAACCCTGAGACCACTCTGGCATTTTTGTAAATCCACAGAAGTATTTTGTGAGGCCTAAAGGGTAAGCTGCAGGCAGGCTGTGAAGAATGTAAAAAGACTAACCTGCTAACAAACTCTGTGCAATAGGACAAAGAGTTTAATCCGTATTATGGTAAATGCAGGCTTAGTGTCCCAAAAGGGCTTTGCAGAGGGGAACAAAACAAAGAGGGCAGCATCAATAAAAATCCAGTGCTTTTATATTTATACACAAAATTGTTTCAGAAGAAAAACTGATAATAGCATTAAGAAAAGGTTTGAATGGTGGTTTTAAATATGATACTAAACATTGTAATTGTTCACGAATTGAATACTGTTTGTTGTACATAAAGAAGCTTAAAGCAACACAGAAGCTTGAATTGGCTTGAATATTCATGGAAATTGGTCAGATGAGTACCAGAATTTAAATCTGAAATATTTGCCAATTGGTAAATAATTCAGAAGAAAAAATGACGTATAACATTAGTGTTAGTTCATTAGTGCTTGTCTCTACACAGATAAACCTAGACAGATATTTATATGTATGAGAGAATAGCTTGTAGGGAGGAATTTAGAAAAAACATAATGAAATGCTAAGGGATTACATTTAGCTGCTTCTTACGTAAGAAAAATTATCAAGAACAGGCAATCTCATGTTGCGGAAATCTTACTCAGGAAAGAGATATTTATGAACTATATTATTTAAAATCCAAATATAAAATAGTGGAATGGGTTACAGACCCCAAATAATATTTTGAAAACCTTGTAAAGCATACACTAGGTTATGGCAAATTGTAAAATGTTTGTACAAAGGAAATTTTTTTTAAAAAGTCTCAACACTGAGATTTCAGTTCCATAATTATATCAATAAAAATGATAAATACATATTTAAATGCAAAGGTAAACTGAAAGGATTTTAACTGCCAAAACTAGAGTTCCCATACAAAGTGAATGACATCCCAAGCACGTAAAGAATAATAGAGAGCAACATTCTTGACACTGTTTTGGGTGTTGAAGTCTTCAACTGTAGCAGGTAAAATACAGAATCCTGACCTCTACTTATGGCAGGTAAGAAGAAAAGCAATGTTTTTTTTCAGCTACTTTGCTTCAAGATGTACTTAGCTATTTTAATTATAGCCATGTATTCTCTTAATGCTAGTAAATAGGTGATTTTTTTAGAAAAAAAAATTTCAGTTAACTTTTTAATGTGCTTTAATTATTATAACATTGAAGTATTTCTCTTGAGCATGGTTATTCATACCTAAATAGCAGCTATGTGTGTGTTTGTTTTTTTTAATGATTACTGCTCAGTCACAGATAGGAAAGGAGAATGTTTGGGACAGTAATGCAAGCAGAAAGCCAAATATATTTAGATGTAAATATATGCTTGAATATGGAATGTAGATCATTGGACTTCAATTAGAGTTGGATAATTTTGCCTGGAATAGCATATTGGTATCCTTAAACTCCTTGGAAGTATGTTCAGACAAGACAGGGAGATCTCTCTTAACTGATTATAAGTATTTATGCTTGTGATATTATCCCATGTTGTGTACTATATGGAAATCTGAATTAAGATAGGCCTGTAGAAATACTAAACTGGCCTTGTGCTGTGCAATATGCATACAACCTGCTTATTAACAGAATGAAAAAATGGTGTGATAGGGCTCTCTGCACTCATGACATGGAGTGTGTAGTAAACCCTTTTTTGGTGTGAGATGTTGTACTCAGACACTGAACAAATTCATGACAATATTCCCTAGATAGAAAGGGCTGTCTGCTGGCAACAAGATACAGGAGTTCAATGTGTAAACTGTGATAAGGATGACATGTAATTTGTGTTACAGTTTGACTGTTAATTGTACATAAAGCTTCAGCCTTTACAAATCTTTGGCTCAGAGTAGTTAATTGGGAAAAGAAGTGAATGCATGTAATTAAGAACACGTTCTGTTGGGGGTTGGGGTAACACTTTTTTATCTGAGCTGAGAATGCAAAATTGTTTTTATTTATATATTTACATGAATCCTCATGGAAATAGACCAGTAGTCTCACTTGTTTAGTAATAAAATACCACCCCCCCAAGGTCAGACATAAAAATATCTGTAATATCTAGATTATACATAATTTTATATTATTTCAGATAAACTGTAATTAAATTTAGCTTTCATACAAAGTCTGTAACTGCAGTGTGGGAGATTAGTAGCTGTATCACTGGAGTCTGAGAGCCCATGTCCCTTGGACGGGCTGTTATGAAGAAAACAGGGTGAATGGGAAATGGCTGGAAGCAACTCAGTCACATGGAAAGAGCAGTGGACAGGATTTAATAAAATTATACTTGTTCAGTTTCATTTGCATTCAGCTTCACTCTTTACTGATGAAACATGGTGGCAGCATCTGAGCTATAAGCTTTCTGCAGCGCAGAAACTGGCAGTGTGAGCCATGGAACTCAGCCCCTCGGAACCTGGATTTTGCAGATACAAACCTAGCCCAGTAATCGACATAGGGAGGAGTTCAAGTGTACACAGACCTGACTGTATAGGGACATGACAATAGCAGGAAAGTGTAACTAGTATTTTACTGGTTGGAGAGCATGGCAGAAAGATCTGCAGCACTCTGAAGCTCACCAGTGCCTCAAGCCTCACAGCAGCCCTAGAAGCTTTGAGAAGGTATTACTCCCCAAAGCAGAACAAAACTGTGGTGTGACACAGGTTTTTTACTAGAGACCATTTGAAGGGGCGGGACTAGACCTCTGTGTTACTGCCTTATATATACTGGCTGCTACATGCTGGTATGTATAAGGCATTTGGGGGACTTTGCAAGCTCCCTGATTCAGGACAGGATAGTCTGCGGCACTTGAGATCACCACCTGTGGGAACGGCTACTCCAGGAAGGCAATCTCACATTAGATGTGCCTAGACATGGTGTGCAGTAAAAGGCTCAAGAGAAATGATGAAAGCCCTAGAATGCAGAAGGGGCCCTAGCCCCCAGAAGTACATGCAATGAGACAATAACAAAGGAGAGCAGTAGCCAGGGTTCCAGACTCTGAGACAGACACATTTACTATAGGAGATAGCATGAGTGGGTAAAAGAGAAGTGGCCCGCACTAGGACAGCATTGCAAGAAATGTGGAAAGTTGAACCATTTTAGCAGTGTGCAGGGCCGGCTCCAGCATTTTTCCTACCCCATGCGGCAAAAGGAAAAAAAAAAAAAGGCTGTGATCGGCACTTAGGCATCAGCTCTACTGTTGCCACTTCATTATTCGGTGGCAATTCGGCGCCAGGTCCTTCCCTCCGAGAGGGACTGAGGGACCCACTGCTAAATTGCCGCTGAAGATCCGGACGTGCCACCTCTTCCCGTTGGCCGCCCCAAGCACCTGCTTGGTGCACTGGTGCCTGGAGCTGGCCCTGGCAGTGTGTGAAAAATATGGAGAAGGTCCCAGAAAGATTCAGTCAGCATTGTACAAGAGTGGGAGGGCACATCAGACAGCCATGATGATATCATGACTGTCTTCTTGAGTCCCAGAGTGTATCAGGTTCAGGCTGTTGGGACAGGAAAGCAACAGGGGACAATATTAAACTCCATGAATGCAGCAGTGTTAATAGGGAAACAACTAGTGCAATTTCAGCTAGACAGTGGGGCCTCCTGCAATGTGTTGGACTTTAATATTCCCCATTACAAAGAGCTGTATAACACACACATTTGCTATCCTCTAAACTGGGAAATCATGTTAGGGGAAATGTATAAATGGATTTAAGATTAAATTGAATGTTATTTTCCTTAATGAGAGCATCCTTCTTTAAAGCTAATCATAGTTTTCTTCAGTCTACAGCACACACAGACACACCATTTTTTTTTTTTGGTTCTCTACTGGTACCTTTTTTTTTATTTTCTGCGGTGTGATCAGTGTTTGTATATGGTATTCATTACAGATAGATTAACTTTTACATAATCAATAAAAACATGTACAGAATGCATTGGTACTTAATTATGAAGGAACATGTTCAAAATCACTCCAGCACATAGATCTACTGTACACCTGTACAAACAATCATAGTGTTTTGAAATATGTACAGGTCTGTGAAATATGGTTGTTGGTATAAATCTTTAAATCAGTCTTCAAAATATGTGCAGTCAGTTGAAATGAATAAGAATCAGGTGAATGAAAAGAAGTACAAGTTTTGCTCTTTCAAGCTTAAGTCACTGAATTATCAAAAACACTATGTACTGTGGGTATACGATACTATGGTTCAGCAAGGGACATTGAAATTACAGTATTTTTGGTTCTGTATTGAAAAAAATATACGTAAAATAGCACTTATATTCCACCACTACAATTTGGCTGTGATGGTATATAAAATGTTTGGCAGAAAGAACCCTGAATGTGTTAACTTTATATATGAAAAAAAAGCCAAAGTATTAAAATACTTCTAACTTTAACTTGCAGTCTCCCTTTGAATAATAAGATATGGTTTTAAGATGAAGGCAAGCATGCCAAACTTTATTAAGAATCACAACTGGGAACATATGAGAGGTACCCTTCTTCCATTCGGTTTCAGTGTGAGTTGGGCATTTACCATATATACTCGTTCATAAGCCGACATTTTTTTAGTAAAAAAGGGAAGTACTAGAGAAGGGGGTCGGCTTATGAATGGGTATAGAAAGGGAGAGGTGGGACACAGCCCCTCCCCCCAACAGAGGGAGCAAGGAGAGGCAGCACAGCCAGCAGAGCCAGAAGGGAAGAGGCGGGGCCAGAGTCTCTCCACCAGTTGCTGTCCCGGTCCGTTGGGGTAAGCAGCTGGCGCGCCAGGACACTTTGTTTACTTAGGTTTACCTCTGTGCCTGCGAACGTGAGATAAACAAACCATCTTGGCCCACCAGCGGCTTATCCTGATGGCCTGGGAGCCAAAGTTTGCTGACCCCTGAATTATAGGGTTGGCTTATGAACAGGTCATAAAAATTTTCCATTTTTATTTATCCATCTTGGGAGGGTCAGCTTATAAATGAACTGGCTTATGATTGAGTATATATGGTAATTTTTCTTTGTAATTTGGAAAATATTGTCCATTATAACTGAACAAGTGGTAAGTTATTTGCCTTCTGAATGCTCTCTAGTTTTACCCTAGAATGATCCCTTTACACGGTCTCTGGATGGCTTTTTAGGATTACCATTTTAAGGATTCAAGCCTCAAATTCCCATGCTTTGAGTCACATCCCTGTGCCTAGCAGTTTCATTAATCTGCTGCACAAGAACTAGGATGAGCTCTCAGTGCCCTTCAGCAGAAGTCAGTATTTTCTACTGTTTCCTAAGTCTGTGTCTAGACCTTCAAGACCTAAGAACTGCTTCTTCCCAAGTACCTAGATGGACACTGCTGATAAATTTCCTAACCATCTGTGCAGTAATACCTGTACAATAGCAATCAGCTATTAAAAGATAGAACTGTTTAATATGAAAAAGAAATATCATTATCATTCAAAGCACAAAACCGCTATAGAATACAAGAAAAAAAGATTGAGATGCATTCTGGTAAATGAGTTAGTGCTTGGCTGTATGATGTATATGACCGTGACTGTGTCAATGCCATTTTGGGGTAACTGTGTAATTAGGGATATGGCAGGTAAAAGACATTGCTGGGCTACCTCTGTGTCACTTATTATTTAAATAACACCCCTGTGCTTAGCATTGTACAAGATGCTCTTGTTGCCCTATGGAATTTAGTCTAAACAGATGATGTAAGTCTGACACAAACCACGCTGGGAGACTCAGAGACAGGCTATGTTTTAGCCCTATTTTTTATAGTAAATAATGGCAAGCTGATAGCATTTTTTTACCCACTAGTTTTTTTAACCCTTCACTCCACTTGTCTAGCCAATCATGGCCCCTGCCCTTTGAAACTAGACTGCACAATAATTGGCTAGTGTTGGCCATCAGAAATTCCTCTGAGTGGTTGTGGGCAAAGATTTACGGATTTATGCATAACAGCAGTGATGGGTAACATACTTGTTAGGTCCATTTCCCCTTTCCTGCCCCTTGCGTTTTTGCTGCTCAGGAACACAGGATTGGAAAACAAGTGTGGGGCCATTGCTGTTCACTTGAAATTTAGAGTTAAATCTTTACTATTTTTTTTTAACAAGAGACCAGTGTTACTTTCCTGACTCACTCCCAAGGCTGGAACATATTTTAATTTATTTTTTATTTACACTAGTACATGGCATGTTTGTAAAATTGGGAAGCATGGCTATCTGCTTTTGGAAATTCTCTTGGCATACTCAAAGTAAATGAATTTAAGATCATTACCCACTCTCCCTCCACCCCCAAAATACAGCCTTCTAAAAGAATCCAAGAAAATTGTTTAAAGTTCTAACAAAATGAATTCCAATAATATGCACAGGGTTTCCTGAAAGGTGTGTGGGAGGGTGGAATAATGGAGTGATTGCTGCAAGCAGAAGCACCGAAATGCCAAAAATCGCTGATACAAAAAAGCATTTCACTATATAGTTTGCAAATACTGATTATCATTTCGTGTTGATTAGTTGCAGGTAAATGTGCTTTGGTGCTTTTGTCACAGTTTCATCAAAGTGATTTTGTCAGCACTGGAGCAGAACCCCTGCCACATCAGTTTGAGTGCTCATTAGACAGTCGATTTGTCTGAATCCTCATTAAATTGATGAACTCATTTACTTATGGGTGATGACATGTTATATTGTACAGGGATGTGGTTAGAGATTAGAATCAAGACTTATGTAGACTTGCTTACTACTCTCTTGTTCATATATTCCTGTGATATATTGTCATATCAGAGTACTGTATCATCTGTAGTTTACTTTGAAAAAGCATAAAATGAGCCAAATGAGTTAAATTTGTTTAGTATAAACTTAAATTTTTACTAGGAAACTGTAGCCAGCAATTTAAAGGATCCTTAAGATTGTATCCTGCTTTCTCTTATTCCCAATTTATATCAGATTTGTACAATTTTCACAAAACTAGACTCTGTCATGAGGAATATAAATGGCTCTTTTATTTACATCTTATTAAGGTAGATGTTCAAGAAATAGAAAGCATCTTGAAGATCTCTCAGTTATATGACTCATGTAAAAAGAGGTGTGAAATCTTTCAAAACAGAAGATGCCTAAATTAAGTGACTTAACTTGTACCATTCTAGAAAGTGAGCAGACTGAAAAATTACATCATTTCAGGTGATGCTTAGGATCTCTTTTAGTTACCATAATCCTCAGATCACATCCGGTGATAATTGGGACACTTTCACTTAGGTGCATGAATATGGATTTAGAAACCTAACCTTAAGACCCTATATTTGAAAATTTTGGCTTTGGTAGCTCTTAATGTTCTATTAAATTCAGTAGCTTTGCAATGAATATATGGCAATTGCATGTACTGAGTTTGGAGCTGGTTGGTTTGTTTTTACATCAGGATCTCATATTGCACAAGAAAGTGAAAATGTAGCTGTTGACACTTTCAGGTATGTTCATCAAGATGTTGTTGTCCCATAACGCTTGAGTGGCAGAATTATAGACTTCAAAGGGAGTAGAACTTGCTTCTGACAGGGCTGAATGTGGTTACGTGGTACATACAGAGCAGTGTCAAGATGCTCTATACTCAACATTTATGGGGCTGTGTAGCAGGGTGGACCTCTGCTCCTGCCCTGAGGAGTTTAAAAAGGGGCCTGGCAGGGCTTGAGAGGGGCAGCTCTAAAAGCTGGGCTGATTGGGGAAGTGGCTGCAGCTGGGCCACACCCCAATCAGGCCACAGCTGGCCCCTATAAAAGGCCAGGGGAGCCTGGAGCCAAAAGACAGCAGTCTCTCTCTGCCTTCAGAGAGAGAAGGGCCTAGCTGCAGGGAGCTTGAGACTGGATACCTGAGTGAAGCAAGGCTGAGGAGCTGGGGAGCTCCAGCCTGGAAAGCCCTAGGCTGCGGCCTAGCAGAGGGCTAACAGGTACTAGGGGTTGCAGAGGGGGCAGCCCAGGGGTAGGCTAAGGCAGCAGGTCCAAACCCCTTTGCCTGTGATGAGTAGGCTGATACTGCAGTCTGCCCCAGAGTGTGGGGCTAGACAATGACTGGCAGTAGCCATATACTGAGGCGAGGTGGGGATAGAAGGTGGGGGTTCCCTGGGGAGGGGAAACCCAGAGAGAAAGGGGTTACTGCCAGGGGGCAGCACCCCATGTAAGAGGGCACCGGGTCCAGGGAGGGACACGGGGGCCAGAAGACAGGCGGATCACCGGCCTGCAGAGGGCGCTCCAGCGCTGGAACGAGCTAATTCCCGGAGTCACCAGCAGGAGGCGCCTCAGGGGTGAGTCCGACCCGTTACAGGCAGGTACATTTTTACAAGGAAGATTTACTTAAATTGTGTACATGCCTGTGTTCAACATGAAAAGTAGGTGATATTCGATGTCCATGTATAAAATCTATAATAATCATCAGTATTACAAGCATGTATTTAGTACAAGCATTTATTATGGTAGTAAACTATACTTAACTCCCTCCTTCATTGAAGGGAGAACTATGGTCAGAATTTGATCACCCAAAGTCACACAAATGATGTGTAGTTAGAACCCTTAAGATAATTGAGAAAGGAAAATGATACTGGGGAACGTATCTTTACAGAATAGTAGCAGTAATAGCCTTCTTAAATTATTGTGGCTATATTTGTGTAAAAGTACACAAGTTTTCATGGCCTTACCTGAAGTCCTATGCTTTTCACAGCTCATTGAGTTAATGGCCAAAGCATGAGTAAACACAGGGTGAAATCCTGCCCCACCGAAGTCAATTGGAGTTTTGCCATTGATTTAAATGGTGCCGGGATATTGCTCTCATTTTTTTACTGTAAGAAACAATCAGTAATTAATAATGTCTTTCCAGCATGTATCTTTAGAATGTGGTTATTTTTGAGGACCCATAGTCCAGTTTAGTTGGATAAAGATGAATCATTGTTCATAAAGATGAGAAAAAAAAGTTTATGAAGAATGTTTCCAGACTGTTACTGGAAGTTACATAATTGCCCGATCATTTTTAGGATCACGGGTTTTTTGCAAAGTGGATCTAGCACACTGTTAATTACTTCAAACTACAAACTGGTGATTGAAGTATTAAATTATTGTGCTGCTGAATTTTCCAGTATCCATCTATTCCCCCTTTTCACTTGCTCTGACAGTTACAGACCGCTTCTCTAATGGGGCTTGCATTTGAAGATAAGCCTGCATGTAAACAAATTAACTTTTCTTAAATGGAGAGCAATTTCATCTGCAATAATGTACCAATTCATAAACTACTGCAAGCATAATTTAAAAAAATATAAGATAAATGACCCATTGTATAACACTTACTATTAGGCAGACTAGATGTCTCCGTGTTCTGGGAGATAAGGCTCTTGTATTATTATACCCTAATAAAATGAGTTAATGTTTTAGTATCAGAGATAAAAGGACAGTTGGATATATTTAATAACCAAACTGAGAAACACTTAATTTTAGTTGTCTGTAGCAATATAACACAAATTCCCTGGTAAAACAAATTGCACTTTTGGAATATACTTTAATGTGCATTCGACAAAGGAAAAAATGAGGTGATTGAAGTTCAATTTGTAGAATGTTATTAACCATTTCTGCATGACTAGATGAGTAAAAGGATAATGGATGAGGGTTTTATTATTGCCTTTCTGCTAAAATGAAGTGGTATAAAAGATAAGGTGATGAGATTAATGAACATAAGGAAAAGGAGTAATCAATCAAACTCCAACAGGGAGATGAGATGACAGTACTTAAGATTTGCAAACACATGTTTAAAACAAAGTGGACTCTATCAACATGGGCATTCTGTTTGGGTGGAACACTGAAAAGCAGATAGTTGCCATCTTTAGATGTTTTACTGCTGTCAGTGGGTTCCTTAGCTACAACAGTCTATATCAATGTTTGAGTTCCAAAAGCTCACATTCATACTTTCTGAAATTGATTGTTTTTACACCATTTAATTATATTGTATTTTAAAATCCATAAATATCATTAAATCAATCGGAAATGCAAAATTTGCCAGCCAGAGATAATGTTATATCAATCGGTCAATCAATGGCTGCAGAACCTAGAAAGGAGTGCCTGAACACATGTTAATGATACTATTTGTGCTAGACACTGAAGTTGTATTAATTTACGACACTGAAAAATCCCAACCATCAAAACAGGTAGTCCTTGAATACTGCTGGAAGAAGGGACTAATCTCTTTGTCTCTTAATCTTCATCAAGTCCTCAACAATGAGGGTTTCTGCGACAGCCACCAAACTGACTGCCCTCACAGATATACCTATCCCTTTGTGAGGCCCTATGCCTACTCCACAGCATCTTGTGCAGAGATACTGATATCTTAATGGGTAAAGTACGAAAAGTTTATAGTTGTGAATTTGTTCCTAACCCACGTGGGGAATGATACACTCCTCTCCCAGAAATGAGATAGTGTTTCACTCATCTTCCAGGTGCCAGAAATATATAAACTAACTGTATATCCTGTACTTCAAACTTAAGAACACAAGAATGACCATTCTAGGACAGATCATCTAGCCGAGTATACTGTCTTCTAACAGTTGCCAGTACCAGGTGCTTCAGAGGGAATGAACAGAATAGAACAATTACCAAGGGATCCATCCCCTGTCTTCCAGGCCCAGCTTCTGGCAGTCAGAGGCTTAGGGACATCCAGAGCATGGGGTTGCATCCCTGACCATTTTGGCTATCCTTTATGAACGTCTCTTATTCTTTTTTGATCCCAGTTATACTTCTGGCCTTCATTACACCCCCTGGCAACAAGTTCCACAGGTTGACTATGTGTTCCTTATGTTTGTTTTAAATCTGCTGCCTGGTTCTTGTATTATGTGAAACACTTTCCTATTCACTTCCTCCACCCCAGTCACAATTTTATAGACCTCTATCATATCTCCCCTTAGTTGTCTGTTTCCCTAAACTGAGCAGTCCCAGTCTTTTTAATCACTCCTCATATGAAAATTTTCCAGTACACCTAATCATTTTTGTTACCGTTCTCTGTGCATTTTCCAATTTTAATGTATATATTTTTTGAGATGGGGTGACCAGAATTGCATGCAGGATTCAAGGTATGGATTTAGCTAGTGGCATTATGATATTTTTTGTCTTATTATCTAGCACTTTCCTAATGGTTCCTGACACTTAGTGTACAGATGTTTTCAGAGAAGTCTCCATGATGACTCCAAGATCTCTCTTTTGAGAGGTAACAGCTAATTTTGAACCCATCATTTTGTATATATAGTTGGGATTGTGTTTTCCAATGTGCATTCCTTTGCATTTATCAACACTGAATTTCATCTGACATTTTGTCAGTTGCCCAGTCAACTTGTCATGGAAGCAAATGTCCTTATTTGAAATGACAAGAGATCACAGGTACTTACGCACCTTGTGGAACTTCACCCATACTTCAATCCCAGCCTCCCCCTGTATATTTGGGTCTCCAATTTGAAGTGTGATTCACTCTCTCACATACCCCCTATATCTTCCCAGTTTGCCACTGGACCCCAGTGCCAATTGTGCAAAATTGTACAGCAGTTTTGTGATGTGGAGAAATACACACAAGGAACCAAGGTCCCAAATCTGCAGTATTGGTAGATGCAAAAGTATTCCTTGTGCTGATTTGCAATTATTTACATGGTATTCTGTGTTGTTGCAGGCAAGGCCAAATTAAAATAATCTGAGGCCGTTGATACACCATGAGATTGTCTTTAGCCGATAGCCCCAATCCTGATGCCATGGCCCTGTCCCTTACCTGGAATGGCAGTGGCAGAAAGGTTCCTTCTTTCTCAGAGATGCAGGGGCAACATGAGGCCTCCTTGTCTCTCTCAAGAGTTGCAACTGGTCGCACTTTCTTTTGGGGGTTATATTGGTAGCAGCCCCTTCATAGCCTCTAAGAGACAGGAGTGGTAACAAGGAGGCACCTTGGCAGCCAGGCTGTATCTTCTCAGTAAGGCTGACCCCACTACCCTCTCTCCTTGTCATATAGAATCCTTTGTTGGGGCCATGTAGATGGCTTCTATTGCCCTCCCCCTTTTCAAACACTCAGTCGCTAACTTAACCTCCCATTGAGATTCATAGGGCAGTTCATAACTTCAGAGCTGTTCTTTAAGGCTGTCTGCAGTCCGAAGCAGACATTGTTACGCTCGAGTCACATTTTCAGACTCTTTTTTTTCCAATCGCTTGGAAGATTGAAAGATGTGATTATCACCTCACCGTGTAACTCCAGAAGCTCTAGTCACAAGCCTATAGTGTCTGGGCATTAAACAGCCCTGGGAGAAAGGTGTCTGCATTAGCACATCTGCTTGAAGAATCATGGCCTATTACATTTATTTTACATCCTACAAAGGTGAAAGCCAGCAGCTGTAATATTAACCCACTGCTCCATATTGCCCTCAATTCTCCATGATTCTGTAGTATGTTTATTTTTAATATATCAAATTATTTAAATGAATGATCCTAAAAGGACAGCTGCTGAGCTCCTATAATGATGGGCCATAGTAAAAAACCTTAAGGTTGATAGATGTGGTCAGTTCTCTTGCTCCAGAAATATATCTGCTCTTGCAGGACATGTGATTTTTACTCAGTTCATGTATGTTTGGTGGCTGTTTTTCTTTGGTGACCGTAGGCACTGTATCTGGCCCCTGCTCTGTCTCTATATGCTGCTTTGGTGGTGCAATAAACAAGCCACCAGTGTTTGGGGAGAACCCCTTCAAATGCCTGAGCAGTGTAAGGCAACATAGATAGCACTGTGTTCTCTCCCAGTCTCCACAAGCCCTGGGGACAAAAGCAGAGGTAGGAGGAGTGGAATTAGTTGTAGTTCTTGATGCTACAGAGATTCTGGGCTACAGAGCAGCTCACAGCCAACCCAGACAAGATAAGGCACAGAATCCAAGCAGAGAAATCATGGCATAAGCATTCTTTGTCCCCTGCCTACCCCACCCCACCAACCCCATCCATACAATGAGTGATGAATCATATATGGTGAGACATCACCTGTACCATCTGCATTGTCCTACTTCTCTGCTTCAAGCATTTGATGCAAAGAATTTAAGGAATTACTACTATCTAGGGATAAACTGGACCTGAAGAGCCTTAACAGATACATTCTGTTTCATAACCCAAGAAAAAGGGGACATTCAGTGGAAATGAAATTTGGCACTTTCAGAACTGATAAACGGAAATACTTTTTCCACAAAAAGTGTAATTAGCCTGGAACTAATTATCGTGTGAAATTACTGAGGCCAAGAACTTAGTAAGATTCAAAAAAGAATTGGACGTTTATATATATTGCAAGAATATCCAGAGTTGTTATAATCAAATGTAATGATTTTGGAAGGGCTATAATACTGCAGGGCTTAAGCCAGTCTCTAACTGTTACTAGTAGAGAGACCAAGTTGAGATTTAATGTGAGAGGCAGATTATCCCACATTTGCAACTGCAGGGATCTTACACCTTCCTCTGAAGCAACTGGTACTAGCCACTGTTGGAGACAGGATACTGGTCTGGATGTATCTTGGATCTGGGCCAGTAAGGGAATTCCCATGTTCCTCCTACATTAACATAATCTTGTTTGTTCATGTGCATGAGCACACTCTCTCTCTCCTACCTTTCCCCCTCTTATGTCTATACTATAAGATTACAGTATATCACTTTCTATGCCTCCCTTGGAAGCCTAGAATATTTGTTGAGTCAGTATGAAGCATGGAGACAGCTACAAGCAAGGTTGAGAGCTCTTGTTTCAGCATATCACCAGGTTCAGTCATCACTGGGATTTAGTCTATTACTGGCGGATTTTTAAGTTCTCAGCCATTTTTGACTTTTTTACATTTTACAGATTACACCGGTACAACAGCGTAGGCTTTCACCTAGTATGTATGTAGATCTATAAACAAACTACTCTTGATCATTCAAGCAAGTGTATCTGAATCCATACATGATCATACATTTGTTTAGCTTTGGTTTTAAACATGTTTTTTCCCTAAAGAAACAATAGTTCTCATTTTAATGTGGAATTCTCAACAGAGATCACCCAATATATTCATTTAAATGCAGTTTATTCCCATTAACTATTGTTTGTGAATTAAGAGATGTTTTAGTTAGTCTTTTTGTAGTCCTTTTAGTTTATTGGATATGTGAAGGTGGTGTAACTAATATTGTGAATGCTGTGACAAGAATTGAAGGGAAAATCTATCAAAGCTACTTATAATCACTATTCTTCTTCCTTGTGTATGTAGGCTGCAGATACAGTCTGAGTGGACAGACAGACATTCCGGTTGGGAATATCATAGTTGGTGTAGTGTTTTTTTTTCCTGATGACCTGAAAGCATTGCTGCAACTTTTTTTGCTGGTTACGTACATAAATGTGTTCTAGATAAGATAAACATCATCATTGTGTCTGAGGCAAAGACAGAGGTTGCCTAGAGAACTATTTGTCCAACAAAACATCCTAGAGAGCAGGCAAGAATTTCTGATTTTTTTTTTTAATAAAAAGGGAATTTAGTGCTTGTGGTAAGTGCTGCATTGACAGCTCTAGAGACTGAAGGCTTCTATCCATGGAGTGGGTAGCAGCAGCACCTGTTTTTCCACACCTCCTGCTAATATACCTCAGATGTTGGAGAGACCACCTTTTAAGGGATGCACTTAGTTGTCTCAGTAGTAGTAATTGTTAATTAGTACTTTGTAGCTTCAAAGTTTTTGACCTCTGAGTCTGAGCCAAGTGGTTGTTGTAACTTTCACACATGTTCACCGGAAGCAGATGAGACTACCAATTTGTTTCACGTATGCCACCGAACAGCTGTTGGATAGCAGCAAGTTTTGTCACTACCAATCTGGGCTGTCTTTGAATTGGTGATGTAGACACTGAGTGGCAGGAAGCGAATGAAAATGGAGACAGAAATTAGTATCTTTTGGCTAAGTAGCTGCAACTGTATTAAGCCTTTTATTTAAAATTTGGTACTGTTAATTCCTAAAGGCAACTTTGTCTGGCAGCAGTAAAAGGTGGTAGGCTGTAGCCATCCCAAGTAGTTATTGACCTTCTCTACCCTTCAATGTGCAGACCCTACTAATGCCTAAGTGCCACTCAGGCACATCCACTGAGGCCTTCTAAACCAAGACCTCAGGCTAGTTTTATAAGAATTTAGGGCTCCCTGAAAATCCAACTCCCTTTCTTCCTGAAGGAGCCTGATGTCTAATCTGCAGCAAAGAGGTGTTACTCCAAATCCTGACCTGGCACAGTTGGGAGAACCAACCAGAACTTTGATTAATTTTGTCATTGCTGAGAGAAATGGAACATCTTTTTCCCAGGACAAATTGTCTTAACTGTTATACCCCACTAGCAACCAGACCTCATTCTATATTAAGATATATATGTTGAGCATATTGTCTCCCCATATCCAAAAGGTGTACGCCATCTTGATTAAGATGAAGAGATCATGGCACTCATAGATAATTACCTCGTTCTTCATTCTCTTGTCCCAGATGAAAAGTAAAGTCTTCATTTACCAGTCTGTATACTTTGTCTTGGTAAGCGCCGGTGCTCTGCTGAGAAAAGTTTGAACTGGTGATGTAGTAACTGAAGGCTCTGTGTCCCATTATCAGTCACATGAAGCAGCCAATCCCTGTTTTGTTTTTTCATATCAACCTCTTCTACCAATGGCAAGGAGTTTTACCCACTGGTCCTGCTCACTACAGACCAGCTAGGGCATGGGTCACTTCAGCCCAAAGGAATGATTCTTTACACCAGCTACTGGGTGCAGAGGAGGAGATAGGATATGGGGTGCTGACATCTGTACTAAACTTGAAGGCCCATTGAGGAGCCATTGTGAGGTGTGTCAGGCCAGGAGCACCCCACTGACTTTAAGAAAAGGTTATGAATAAAATTTTCCTATTCTAATTTAAAAACAAACAAGCAAACCTATGGGTAGGTCCTGTTCATTGGATTAGTTTCTGCTCTTAATGAATGAGCCTCTTTAGACACTTGGGTCTGCATTAATTTTTCTTTTTGAGTGGGATTCAATCTCAGTAAACACAGCTGAGTATTTCTCTACCATTTTTAAAGGCTTAAAGGTGTTTTGCACCTCATCAAGCACGTCAGCCTCTGGCAGCATATGACTTATTTATTTTTAAAGAAAGGGTTTTTATTTGTATATCCTCTAATATGCAAATTCTTCTAAATATGAGCAGGATTAGGAATAAAGTCCTAACTAAGGACTCTGAATTAGTTACAGGCCAGGGGTTTTGAGATGCATCAGGCCAGAACAAATATATATTATATAGGAATTTCAGTTTGCTGTAGATCTGTAACAGCAGCTTAAAATCAAATAGTTTTACACATCTAAAACAACATCAATTTGCCAGTCAGTGCTTCATGTATCAAAGTGTGTTCTGTGAAAATATCAATATCATTGGTTAATATAAATGAAATTAATTTTTAAAGCTGGGCTAAAGGTTGACATCTGAAAAATTGCATTACTTTGCAGAAGAGAAATTTCTGTCTTCTAGTGAAATTTCAGGTCATAAGGGCAAGTAATTTTCACAATCTTCAATGGGAACCAGTGAAATATGAACTTCATTGTCACCTAGCCCCAAAGCGATAAGATAAAATGAGCTGATACATCATTTGCTGTGGTTTTATCATCTCCTCCAGTAATTGGAAGAGAAAACATAAGAGTTTTTTTTCCCCAAACCCTCCACCACCCACAACCAGGCTTAAACCATTTTAGTCTGATCGATACAAAGGTCACATAGCATTTATTTATTTATTTTTAATTCTTTATACTGGCTAAAACTGCCAAGTGGAACATTAAAGTAATGAATATGTTTAATTGAATTTGTCACCCATGAAAATGTGGAATAGAATGGTATATCAGACTGTAGTGGGGGTGGAGGGGAGACTGCTAGAATGCAGAATTCAGCAGCTGCTTGAGTAAATATTTGACAATTGAATAAAATAAACCATTTTCTTACTACTCTACCCCCCATATTGTTTGTTTTCTGTTTTGTTCTGGCAATGTGTCAAATGAAAAATCTAAAATGATGCCAATGAGCCCTGTGGTGATTAAGAGCAGTTATGCATTCTTAAATTATCATTAACATTTTTTTGGTACTAGGTCAGTTGTGTTTGGACTTTATTAAGCAAGAAGCACAGTAAGACTTTGTTTTAGTAACAAATCCTATATAACTATAAGCTACAATTATATGGCTTAAATACTGTGATTGAGAGCCAGTTACACAGAAGATCATATGTCAGTTTTTGTAAAAAAAATCTAGCTCCTTGTAAGCTCATGACTTTCTATACAAACTTGACATAAAAAGATTAAGGTTACTATAACCATCAGACTTTGGTTTTTATTTTACTTGTGATACTTAAGCTGTCTGGCACACAAAAATGATGTAATTATTCAATTACTGTTCAGTTCTATAACCCATTTGCAGACTTAATTATCTCTAGAGAAGTCACATTTTCAAGATCAATAATACTTTATTCTAAAACTGAGTATACGATATTTGATTGGTTTGCTTAAAATTTAAAATAAAATGTTCTTTTAACCTTTAATAAAAGATTTTTTTATTATGGCGTATAATAGTACATCTTTAAAATTGTAACAATTTAATTGATATGACCGCATGTTTTAATACAACATGGAGAGATACTGTTGTTGGACTGCTATGATGATGATAATCTATACTATAATGACTGGTGTGGAGAAAGTAAATAAGGAAGTGTTACTTAGTCCTTCTCATAACACAAGAACTAAGGGTCACCAAATAAAATTAATAGGCAGCAGGTTTAAAACAAACAAAAGGAAGTATTTCTTTGCACAACGCATAATCAACCTGTGTAACTCCTTGCCAGAGGATGTTGTGAAGGCCAAGACTATAACAGGGTTAAAAAAAAAAACACTAGATAAATGAAGGACATAAATCCATACTGTGTAGAGGTCAAGCATAGGAGTTTATTACACACAGCGCTGTTGGAGTGTCACCTGGCTTATTAGGCTCAGAGACACTGCCAATCAGTTGATTACAATAGAATATATAGATTTTCCATGGGCGGGGGAAAGTGACGGGATAGGCAGTTCCACACCCTGGGATAGTTTTTGCAGCAAGACAAGATAGCACATTAGCCAGTGGTTAAAAGGTTACATAATGTCTCTGCCCATGGTCTCAAGTTAGCAAGTTAACATTTAATTAATACTTCGATGAAATGTTATTAGTAAAAAATATATATGTTGAATTCTGATTTGGGGTCCATAGGAGTGGAGCAACTCCTTTGATTGTCCAACAGGTACATTCCTAGGGGTTAAAGCAAAGAAACAGTGAAAGTATATAACAATAAAGATTGTCCCCTTTATGTCTTAAGGCAGGCATTGGTCTCTGGGAAGGGAGGTGGAAGGATGCCACTTTGATCTGTGGGAAGAACGTTCTCTACAGAAGAGACTGACACGATAGGAACAGGAATCCTTTGTTCAATTTGCAAGTCTGAATAAGACACACTTATTTAGTTCTTAGCTCCAACACCTGGCAATTTGCTGACCAGGCCTATTTTAGCAAAACAAGATTATCTGTTTACCCCAGCTTTCTCTTAGCTAATCACTATTTGCTAGGCCTCTGGTCTCCAGACCAAACTCTGGACTTTGGGTCTGAGAAAGAGCTGGCACAATCCATATACCAGGTTGTTATATAAAATGCACATGGATTTTAACCCTTCAATAAATTCATGGAGGATAGGTCCATCAATGGCTATTCATCAGGATGGGAAGGGATGCTGTCCCTAGCCTCTGTTTGCAGGAAGTGGGAATGGGTGACGGGATGGATCACTTGATGATTAACTGTTCTGTTCATTCCCTCTGGGGCACCTGGCATTGGCCACTGTTGGAAGACAGGATACTGGTCTAGATTGACCTTTGGTCTGACCTAGTATGGCCGTTCTTATGTTCTTAATCTTTCAAGCAGTTTTTTTTTTGGGGGGGGTAGTTTTAGGGCTTTTTTGTTCACGTTGCAAGATGGCAGAACAATGTAGGGGCAGGCACTTTACTGCTGTGAAACTAGCACATATAGATTCATAGTTACCATGCATCATTAAGTGGACTGTTAGTCTATATATGGTCTTAACTGGAGGCCAGCACTGAATGTCCAGTTAACTCTAATTACAAAATCAGGGCCTAAAATGTAAGTTCAAATCAGGGGCTAATTGCCCCTCATTCTTCTGTCTTCAGTTTCTCCAGTAGCATCCTGCACCCCGGCGGAATGTCATTGACTTCAGTAGGGCTGTGCAAAGGTCCACGCAGATTGATATGATTGCAGGATCGGGCCTTAGTCTATATTGTTTGAGATGACTTGAGGGTATTGTACTGAGGTGAACATAAACTGATGATGTTTCTTGTTGTCATGCTTTTTGTTTACATTGTTTCTCTAAAGCCTATATATGTATCAGCTTGCACAGGATGTTTTTGTAACTGGAATTTTAGAGTAACCCATCATTTAGCATAAGTGTTTTGAACTCTTCTATTAAGCTGTGTACTCTTTCTTTCATGTCTGATAAAAATATCTTTATTGCCTATTCAGTCTTGAAACTCTGTGTTAAAGCCATTAAATGGTAAAATCCTAGAAATAGTTCTCCATTTCTTTTCTTGAGATGGGAGGTTATATCATTTGTGAAGATTAAATTAGAATATGCAGTCACATTAGCCTCTCTTTGTTTTAGAAGTGTTACTCCAAAATGATTGACAGAGAATGAAAAAGCCTTAGAACCATAATAGTCACCTTTTAAACTTAGGTTATTGTGCAACAATAAAGAAGCTTTCTTTACATTAACAAAATCCTATATTATCTGGCATATGAATGAAAGAGATGTTGGTTTTTTTAAGGGAAACTATCTTTAATTTTCAAAAGTTGTAATTATAAAATTCAAAATTTCAAAGAAAGATGAAACATTTTTGCTCCCTTTTTAATAGAATACAAATTCTGACTTTTTTTTTATATTTGCTTTAATGATTTCTGTAAATACTTCATGTTTCTGAAATGTGAGCTATTGGTAAAATCAAATGTTCTGAATCTGGAAATGATAGAACAAAAGAAGGGTCCAGGTTTTTATAAGAAATATGTAGTAAAAAAACATTGAAGAAGAGTGTGTGTTCTGTATCTTTCAAACTACTATAGTTGGTGTGATGACTGCAGAGCAATGGTAATGATGCAGTTTCCATAGCAACTGGTTCATTGGAGGGCTAGACCTTTGTCTAGGGTGCTGTCAGTATGTGTGGAGTTTCAGAGAACAGAAAGTCCCAAAGAAGGTCTGCTTCCACCTAATCCAGTTTTAATTGAACTCCAGAGACTTTGAAGTGAAGCTACAGACCAGGCAGATAGTATTCCAACAAGAAATGAAGGTCTTGCTCAGCTAGGCCTCAGCTGCTTCTCACTTCTGATAACTATTTGCAATGAATAAAGAATTGTTATAGAGGTGCCTGGTAATGTTTCTGTAGTTGAGTCTGAGTTTTTATTATAAACTTTCTGGCATAGGATTCAATAACTTTGTCATGACTGTGAAAGACATTAATATAAAGTATTTCTGAGGCTTCTAAGTTAGTTTTAAAAATCCATTTGTTAGGTGTATTGGAAATTTTCCCATTTGATGGTTTAATTGTACACAAATTGTCATAAGTGACTCCAGTTGGGGGAGAGAAGACTATTTAGCCTTTTAATGTGATTGAATTGTTTAGGTTTCTGTTTTAACTCCTAATATCTGAGTAATTGATGTTTGACTCTAAAATGTGTGTGCATACAGCAATGCTGCTTGTCATAATTATTTTTACTTTGCTTGCTTTAAGAGATTTTGTGAATTGCACACTTTGATCTATCTACCTCCATTGGCCCCTCCTAAATATGATCTCTGAAGACATAGGTCTCGATTTGAAAATATTATTGGAAGTTTCATCTGAGTAAAGTAAATGAGAACTTTGTCTTCACACTTTCTCATTGGTACTTTTTATACATATAATGGACCAAGCCTTACATGGTGTTTCCTGGATACACAGCATTGTCAGTTAGCTGGGAGAGGTGAAGAAAAAGGTTAACATGGTCCCAAGTCTACTATATCTCCAGTTTCAGAAATGGTTTGGAACCATTACCGATCACTGTTACCTTTCATGTGCCTCTCAAGAATTTGATTTAAAAATAGCAATTTTGGGGCATTTTTTTCATTGTGAGGTGAGGGGACGCTGGTGGTGTTGAAGAGGAAACATGAGGAGACATTGTACCTTGCAAGTTCTGTGCTTCTGAGCTGTTGCTTATTTGTTTGTTTTTTGATTGCCTGTCTTGTATTTTGTTAGGTTGTAAACTCTTCAGGGCAGATATTGTGTTATATGCTATGTTTGTATACAATGGTTGGGGCCTCTAAACACTGCTCGAATATAAATAATAATAATAATAATAATACTTGCACACATACATATGTATCCAGGTTGGTGTCCAAAATCTGTCCTTACTTGCTCATTGAAGACCACTAATTTCATTAGAAGTCTTGCTCATGTTCTACATTGAATTTAGCTTAACACTTTTAAATAGTTGCAGAGGGTCTTAAGAAGTGATTTTTAACATAATGTACTATATTGCTTAAGCAGAATTGTGGTGGCATCAACTACCAGCCTTAAATTTACCTTCTTTGCTTTACTGGATTTAAGTCCGACATAATTGTATTAATTTAAATTATTTTGACAAATCTAAGTTCAGTTTTTCTTGTTGCTTATGCTTTGTTAAACTGGGGCAGAGAAGTGCCAGTCTTGTTGTCCCTGAACACCTTCATAATTAAGCTTTTTGAAATAAAAAGGCAAAACTGGTGCAGCAAAGAAACAAAGTGGTTGAGGACTAAAGATAGGATTAGTTTGAATTGTGAAGGCAGACTAAGCATCTGTGTCTGTCAGCTGGATGACAGGAATTGTAACAAGTTACTTTGACAACCGCTTACTCCATAGAGAGATTATGCCGAGTTCATTTGCAGGTTTATGTTTAACCTTAGCTGACAAAATGATACTTAACCTCTTATACAGTCAACCTTTATACTTCCAGAATGAATGAATATTGCCTTAACGATAAACTTAAGGAACAATTTTTAAGGTCATTTTTTTTAAAAGGTATTTTTCTTGTTTATATGTTACAACACTAAAATAAAATGTAGATCAATCTAATGTCAAAAGTGAATTGCCGTCCATAAAAAATACTATTTTTGTCATTTAATCCTGAAATGTAACATATTTCATACAGTTTCTAACAATTGCTTGGCTAGGAAAAAACACACCAAAAAATTGATCTTGAAAAACAATAAGGGCAGATTTTCAGAAGTGCTCGGCACCGACAATGGATGCCAGACTTTCCAAAGAGCATGACTCCCATTTAGGCCCCTAAATAAAGTGGCCAGATTTTCACTGGGCGCTGTTAGTTACTGAGCACTTATGAAAGGCTGGCCTCTAAAATACTTACTACAAAAAGTCTGATTGTGTAGCCTTTGAAATCAGTTGCATAAATATAGTTCTCATATTTTCCAAATTTGAAAGTGCATTATTGATGTAGTGACTGAATTAAGGTTTTGTTTTTGTTTTCTTTTAAATATTACTGGAGTTGCAGATTTAACTATTTTATTCCCCATTTCCTGGATCGAAAGCACTTTTGGAAAAAAAAAATGTGATGGTGCCTACACTGATAGTTTGTTTATAATGTAATGTCCTGTCTGCTCCTAAATACTTATTAGCCCTTTTTATTTTATTAGATTCTGGCTTATACAGAGGGACTCCATGGAAAATGGCTGTTCACAGAGATTCGGTCAATTTTTTCCCGACGCTATCTCCTGCAAAATACAGCATTAGAGATCTTCATGGCAAACAGAGGTAGCGAGGGATTGGAATGAATTTTGGTTTGACAATATGTGTTTGCTATTTCACTTTTTGTTGGCTAGAATTTACTGCTGTTTTTGTTTAATGGATATAAGCTGTGTCTTTGATTTAAAAAAAAATGAAATTATATGTACAAAAATACTTCAGATTTCAAGGATAACTTTTTCCTATATAAAGCTTTCCAGAGAGAAGTCTTGTGGTAAAACATCATAACTCACTTTATTTTCAATTAAGTTTTTTGCTTCTATTTACAGTCCAAATGCTGAATTGGCACTTTCTGTACACTTACTTTGCTTAAAGCATGTCTGTGTTCTCATCTGTTGTACTTACACAGAGTATTATTTTCCTCTGGTAGGAAAACAGCCGCTGGTTATGCAGTATTAAGGACAAGGGAACATAAGAACTGCAGTACTAAATGAGACCAGCGGCCAATATATTCTGACATCCTGTCTTTGTCAGTGGCCAATTCCAGGTGATTTCAAAGAAATCCCAGAATAGACAATTATGGAAAAATCTACAGGATTTAAATGTCTTAAAGAAAAACAAATATTTTCAGTGAAACTCTGGATATTCTTCTCATGTGTATATAAAAATATCTAATGTCTAATTCTTGACTAAATCCTACCAAGCTCCTGGCCTCAATGACAGTTGTGTCAATCAGATTCACAGGTTAATTATTTGTTGTGTAAAAACCCAACTTCTTTTATCAGTTTTAAATTTGTTTTTTGCATGTCTCCTTATTCTTCTATTACGAGGGAGGGTAAACAGGAGTGCTTGATTGAATTTTTCTAATCTAGTCATTATTTAGTATGCCTCTTTTATGTCTGTTTAATTCATCCCCCCCTGTGAAGTCAATAGTTCTAGCTTTTCAGCCTCTTTTCATAAAGAGAACTCTTGATTCTTCTAATCATTTTCATCACCGGTCTCTGACACCCTCTCCCCATTTTCAGCTCCCTTTTTAGAGATGTGGTGACCAGAACTGAATACAGATGAAATATATAATTGATTCTTCATGTCTTAACATTTTTTTCTCTTGAAACTGTCACTATGCATTGAGCACAGAGTTTCACTGAATTGTCCACAGTGATGCCCAGATCTTTATCCTTAGTAATTTTGAATTCAGCAATATTCAACCAAAGAAAAATCACCTCTTAGTGTGTGACCAAACCTAGTCACATGGGTGACCCATTTGATTTTCATAAGCTGCATTTGAATTCTGATTTCAAATCTGGTTTTGCTCTTATAAAGGGATAGTCATACCTACCTGTGTAAAGTGCACGGAAACAGTAGTTTAGTAGACAAGTAAGATTTCCTCAAGACTTCTGCCATTTGTACTGCCATTTCTGATGCCTTATGCCAGAAGTACTCAACTTTTTCCATGCCAATACTCCACCTTTCCATTCCCCCTTATTCCTCTATGCTCCTCCCCACCAGTCTAGCCATGACTAGAGTTGAGTGAAACTTTTTGTGCAAATCTATTATCATTATTATTAGCCAAAACATGCAGATTCAGTTCAACTAAAACAATTTGCTAATTTTGATGCATTTCAATGAATTGTTTAGGTCGAATTTAAAAAAGAAATTGGAAATGTCAGAATGGTTAATTTTGCCTTTCTGACATGAAAATGGTTTGACCCTTTCTGTTTTAGAATTTCATTGTTTTATTTGAAAGCCCTATTTTTGTTTGTGATTAATTTTGTATTTTTCATAAACATAAAAAAAGTTTAGAAACCCTCAAAAACGAAAGAAAACATTTAGTCAGACTAAAGGTTTTGTTTATCCCAAAGGAAATTATTTTTAGCTTTTATGTTTTTCTGGAAAAGGGTTTTTTGTTTTGTTTTGGTTTTTTTCTTTTTGGTCAGCCCAAACCAAACTTTTGTTTGTTTATTTTGGCCACCAAACCAAAAAATTGGTTATTCACATAGCCATGATCCTGATCCTGCTTAGCAATATAGGAAGAGTAAGGTAGGTAGTCAGTCACAACCCCAACACCTAATGAGGAGTCACAACCTCCAGGCTGAGAATCCCTTTCTGAAAGCTGTTTCACAATTATTTTTACAATGTCTGTAGTATCAGCTATAAATTGTGCAGCTGACTTTCAGAAATCTTAACACTTTGTGGGTCCTGCATAGTTCAAGGATTTAGTATTAGAATATGGAGCTTTACATCTCAAAGTCAGCAGTATGAGTCCATCCATGTGCCACACCATATGATGGCGATTTGATCTATGTGAAATAATTTGGTCTGTCCAATTCCTAGCAAACTTGCGTTCGCCTCACAAAAATCACCATCACGCAGGTGGAAACATTTTTGGTATTCTAAGCAGATAGGCAAAAAAATAAATTTTGGAGACTGATCTATACTGTCTGCCACCTAGAGGTGTAGTTCCTTATGGTCAGTTAATGAGGATCTAGGACCTATGAGGCACTTTCCTATCCCTTAGCCATGTGGCCTTAGAAAGAAACTTCATGGAGGAGTCAGCCAGAGACTGAAATTGATAGAACAACTACAGAAACATTTTAAGCAGGGACCATGGGACACTGATGATGTCAACCGACTGCTTTCTGTAGTTTTCACTCTAGACCAGGGATAGGCAGCCTATGGTACGTGTGCCAAAGGCGGCACACGAGCTGATTTTCAGAGGCGCTCATGCTGCCCAGGTCCTGGCCACCAGTCCGGGAGGGCTCTGCATTTTAATTTAATTTTAAATGAAGCTTCTTAAACATTTTAAAAACCTTATTTACTTTACATACAACAATAGTTTAGTTATGTATTATAGACTTATCGAAAGAGACCTTCTAAAAACATTAAAATGTATTACTGGCATGCAAAACCTTAAATTAGAATGAATAAATGAAGACTCGGCACACCACTGCTGAAAGGTTGCCGACTCCTGCTCTAGACATTCTCTCCCCTATGCTGTTTGGCTGTTTACTCCAGCTCCTCCCAGCCTCTTACTCCTCATGTCCTCCCTCCCTTTTTTTGTCTTTCTGTTTGGCTAGTCCCATCCTAACAGAAACCCACCTAAATTATTTAAATAACAAAAAATATTTGTGGCACTAACATGATGTTTGCAAATCATGTCTCTTTTTCTATGCTATATCAATTTCCCCTACCCTCTATCTGATTTGGTTATTTAGATTAAGTTCTATGAAACAGGGACTCTATCTGATTCAGTGTGTAAAAGGTGCCTAGCACAATGGAACCTGCTTTCGCGTGGCCTCTTGGCGCTACCTTAAGATATAATAATACATTAGTATGGATTGCTGCCTTGTTCATGTAGTTGGTTTGGGCCAGAGCTGCTTTTTTCCCTCCAAGTCCTTTTCTGAGCATGCATGTGTATCATAATGGACTCAAAATCTCAGTGGTTGAACACTGCTCTTGTATATCTTCAGGAAAGGTCTTCGTTCTGGTATTTTCCCTTCCTAAATTTCAATTTAAACCAACCTATATGTGAGTTCTTTTGATGAGCAATGTAAGCAGTGATGAGCTGCCAAAATCTTAACAACTGGTTCCCTATCGGGTCTTTGGCGGCACTTCGACGGCGGGTCCTTCAGTGCCGCTGAAGACCTGGAGCGAGTGAAGGACCTGCCGCCGAAGACTCGGAGTGCCGCCCGGTGAGTACAAGCCCCATGTGTTTTTTTTTATGTGTGGGTTTTTTTTTAGTTATCTCTGCTGGGGCCCCATCAAAACTGTTCAAATCGGGCCTCACACTTCCTAAAGCTGGCCCTGCACATTGGGGTTGCAAAATTGTATCAGAGGCCGGGTAGGGAAGGCTGTGCCTCCCAAAACAGTCTGTTCCCCACCCATCTGACCCTCACCCATGTCCTGCCCCCCTCAGATCCCGCAAGGGCCGCAAGCAACCCATCAACCCCCCCGCTCCTTGTCCCCTGATCACCCCCTCCCAAGACCCCCACCCTAACTGCCCCTAAGACCTCTCCCCACCCCTATCCAACCCCCCCATTTCCTATCCCCTGACTGCCCCCCCAGAACCTCTGCCCCCTCCAACCGCTCCCTGCCCAGCCCCTGCCTTATCCAACTCCTCCTCCCAGCCCCAGCCCAGCCCCCTTATCATGCTGCTCAGGGCAATGTGTAAGGATGCCGCACGGCCCGCTGGAGCTCACCCCCCCCCCCGTTACCTTGCTGCTCAAGGCGGCATGGGATCTGTGTGGGTTAAGACCCAAATCCAACAAAGCATTGAGGCTCATGCTTAAATTTTAAGCACTCAAGTAGTCCCTTTGGATCTAAATTAAGCATATGCAAAATGCTTTGCTGGATTGGGGCCTTAAATGGAACTCCACATGGGCATAAATATCCACCTCTTCTGATCTCATTACAAGATCACATAGTTTTTAATTATTTCTATGTGATATCTCAGAAAAGAAGAATTCAATTTCCTGATGAAATATGGAGGTTGTACCGGTTGCATCACAGAAACCCACTTGGGAACTACCACCTGATATGCTTTGACTACCTCTAAGTCTGTTTTCCCTGCCATCTTAGGACATCGGTGTCCTGCCTGGTTTGAACCAGACATGCTTGCCTGCTACAAACCCAGACCCAGGTCCAAACTACATCTCCTAAAAGCTGCCGGCTTAACTAAAAACAGCTTAAGAAGTGTTCCTGTCTCCAACACCCAGATGCCCAGTTCCCAGTTGGGTCCAAACCCCCAAATAAATCTGTTTTACCCTGTATGAAGCTCATAAATTGTTCGCCCTCTATGACACTGATAGAGAGAGATGCACAGCTTCACCCCCCCCCCCCCGGTATTAATACATACTCTGGGTTAATTAATAAGTAAAAAGTGATTTTATTAAATACAAAAAGTAGCATTTAAGTGGTTCCAAGTAATAACAGACAGAACAAAGTGAATTACCAAGCAAAATAAAATAAAACACACAAGTCTAAACCTAATACAGTAAGAAAACTGATTACAGATAAAATCTCACCCTCAGATGTTTCAATAAGCTTCTATCACAGACTGGTCACCTTCCTAGTCTGGGCCCAATCCTTTCCCCGGTACAGCCCTTGTTCCAGCTCAGGTGGTAGCTATGGGATTTCTCATGATTGCAGCCCCCTTTGTTCTGTTCCACCCCCTTATTTAGCTCTGCAAAAGGCGGGAGTCCTTTGTCCCTCTCTGGGTTCCCACCTCTCCTTCTCAATGGAAAGACACCAGGTTAAAGATGGATTCCAATTCCGGTGACATGATCACATGTTACTGCAAGACTCCAAGCCTTCATTCCTCCCAGCCTGACTCACAGGAAGCTGTGCAAGCAAACAGAGCCATCCACAGTCAATTGTCCTGGTTGATGGGAGCCATCAAGATTCCAAACCACCATTAATGGCTCACACTTTGCATAAATACAATAGGCTTGCAGAGTTAGATTTCATATTTCTAGTTTCAGATTCAAGAATGATGCATACATACAGACAGGATGACCACAGTCAGTAGATTATAAGCTTTGTAACGATACTTTACAAGAGAACTTTTGCATGAAACATATTCCTGTTACATTATATTCACACTCATTAGCATATTTTCATAAAATCATATAAAGTGCAATGTCAGAGGTGTTTTTTAAAAAAAAAGAATTAATGTCTGTTGAAAATCTTTAAATATTTCTCTTCTAATTCCACTTAAGTGGAAAATAGCTTAAAAAAATAAAAATTCCCAGCAGAAGTCACAATTGTGTATGATGCACTTACTATACAAACTGTGTGTGCTTTTTCTTTTGCCAAGCTGAATCTGGAAATAGAGATGAATAAACATAACTTTAATTTTTATTATATTCAAATAAAAAATTGCTATAGGTAATGTATGCTCAGTTAATTCTAATAAGACAACATTTGCTGAAACTTCTGCTAGTGTTTGCAACTAGAAGTAGCTCTAAAAATGCAGTTTTAAAAAGAAATAACTCATGATGTAAAAAAATTTGACTTACAGTATATTATTGGAAAAGATATTTAATGCTATATCTGATACACCTGAATTCAAATAGGAAGCCTAGTATAGAAGCCTACTATAAATGACAGGAAATAATGTCATGTTCTAACTGTTTTGTTTGTTCACAGTTGCTATCATGTTCAACTTCCCAGACCCAGCAACAGTAAAAAAAGTGGTTAATTGTCTACCACGTGTTGGCATTGGCACTAGCTTTGGGCTACCACAGACCAGGTATTTTACTATGAAAGATATAAGCTACAGTGTGATTTTTCTTAATTATCTTCCTTTTTTTAAAATAAATGGTTTAAAAACACAAAACAACCCAGCCGCTGTACACAATTCTTTCAGTTTAGTTGTACGGCAGAATTTCAAAGGCAGAGCAGAGCTTATCTTTATTACATAATCATATGAACAGAGAGATTGAGTTTTGAGGGGTTTGGATTTCTGTCATGTTATGGAGAAAGTTGCCCTCTTACTGGCTAAGACACAGTCACTTTTCCTGTTTAAGGAGGTTAAGTTCCTTTATGCTTGTCAGCTCTCTGAAATGTAGGAGTCTGGTTGGAGGATTGATTAGCTTTTGTGGCAGTTTTCAATTATATTACGTTGACTGAGACATCCTTCAACTCTCCACAACACTTCAGCCTCGCTGAAAATGGCAGTTTCTCATCAATAGGAAACTGTACACCTGTATAGAAGTGTATGAGTTGAAGAAAGACTGAGGTTGTCATTTGATGCATTTGCCTTTCAACTCTGGAGACCAAAGTTCAAACTTGACCTTTGGGTTATAGGTGAAGTGAATTTGGCGATCTCAGGCTATTTGTCTGCATCCTAAAACTGCTCTAGAATCTGGCCCAATTGACTGAGTCTTTTTAGAAAGGGGTAGGCCTAGATTATCAAGAATGTTCCGAATGAAACAAAGGGGCCCAATCCCATGTCCATTCAACTACATTCACGTAGTTGAATGGACATGGATTAGGGAATTGGATTAGGTCCCATGTAAGTGGTTCCATTGTCTGCTTACAGGTGTATTTAGTCATAATCAATTATTTTACTCCCTCACTTTCAATGAGTAAACTTGAGTAAATGAGTAAAAAAAAAAAAAAAGATTTCTATGAATTTCCTTAAGAAATGGCAATATTGAGTTAATTTTATCACTGTTCTTTCTTCAAATTTGTGAATGCTGTAGTTTTGTTTCGTGTATGAATGGGAAGAAATGAAGTGATGTTAAATATTTTGGACATGGTTTTCACAGTGATCAGAAAAAGTCCTCCATATCTTAAACCTGATCTGTAACAGTAACAACTGTTATACAATCATGCTTTAAGGGAAATTAAGAACTAAACTGATATTTCATTAAGAATTTGGTGTTTACTGCTTGAAAAATTGTATTTAATGTATACACTTTAAAGGTACAATTAGTGCATATGCAGTTGTAATTTAATTTAATACTTTTACTATAAAAATTATTGATAAACTGTTAACAATTTATATATTTTATCAGTAGCACAAATAAATACGTGAGCCACGGTTATTCTGTTTAATAGGTACTCGTAAAGGCTTATTCTAGATTCCTCTTAAATAATGTACTGCTGGAGTTTATAGATGTTTTTATTATGAATAGAATAATCTTATGGAATTTTGGGATCAACCCTTTTCTGCCTGATTTATAATTTCCAGGGGATATTTTTATAGTCTTTCTCAAACTTCAAGAAATCTGGCATCAAACTCCAATAGTTTAATTGCTTGAGTTATTTATGGCTAAATCCCCAAAGTTGCTCAGCATTTAAATCTCAAGAGAGTGGATTTTATAATAAAAGTCCTTCTTCATCTGATTGTTGTCTTTTATTCTCAAGAGACTTAGGGTACGTCTTCACTACCGGCCGTATCGGCGGGTAGCAATCGATTTCTTGGGGATCGATATATCGCGTCTCATCTAGACGCGATATATCGATCCCCGAACGCGCTCCTGTCGACTCCGGAACTCCACCAACGCGAATGGCGGTAGCGGAGTCGACATGGGGAGCCGCGGACGTCGATCCCGTGCTGTGAGGACGGTAAGTAATTCGATCTAAGGTACTTCGACTTCAGCTACGCTATTCACGTAGCTGAAGTTGCGTATCTTAGATCGATTTCCCCCCCCCCCCCCAATGTAGACCAGCCCTTAGAAACAGACACCAAAAGATGGCTTTATTCTAAGGTGAAAATTTTAAATGCCATGTAATAATTTTCTTATTTAATAATCTACCATCTCTATAAGTCATGTAGAAGTAACACATTTCAACCTCTTGGATTAGTTGAGCTTGCACAACTATAGGGGTTTGTGTTTAATGTTCACAAGAATTCAGAACATGGCACATGAAAATATCCAGCTGTCAAATGATTTTTAGTCCTTTGTTCTCATTAGGTTATAAAACCATGAAAATAAACTTTAGAAATCTCCAAAATAGCAGCTGGACCTTCACCAGACAAATCTAGCATAGCACTTTAACAATTAAGATAAAACATGCCTACAGTTACATGTTACTGCTTTTTTCGATGTAAATTACATCTGATTTAAGGTCTAGGTTTAGGGAGAATTGCCTTGCAAAGTTCATTAGAAGAGTCTGATTTGTAAAGCGCTCTAACATGTTGTGCTGTGATTGCCCAGTGTAGAACCTGCTGGCATACTCCAAAAGGTACGTAGTTCAAGTCAACATTAGAATGTTTTACAAATCATAGCCTTCTGGCGCCCTTTAACATGCCCTGTAGACAAACCCCAAGCCTGTTCTCATTTAGTAATCATAAACTAAAATATTAACATTAGTCTATATGCTATATATGATATAACAATTTAGGTGTACTTATTCTTCCCATAAGAAGATTTTAGGCACTCAAATATTCATATTTCTATTTGATCCCTCTCCAAAGTTCCACAGCTATGAAATCCAGAGGTAAAAAGAGTGTTCCTCTGTTTTGCAGTAAAAGTAGATAGGTACAAAAGAGAGGCTTCAGGTCTTTTTAAAAGATTTCATATAATTTTCTCACTGTAATGATTTTGTTTTCCAGACGCATTTCTTTGGCCAGTCCACGTCAGATTTTCAAAGCTTCCAATATGACCCAGCGGTGGCAGCACAGAGAAATTTCAAACTTTGAATATCTGATGTTTCTAAACACCATAGCAGGTAATGTAAACTCCTTCAGTGATCTGCTTCAGAAAGGAAAATATTAGTGGACCAGTTACTGGTAGCACAGTCTCTTCAGGACATGAGGATGATGACTCAGCGTTAGATTCACTCCTTCGTGTAAGCTTTCCAAAAATGGGCCTTTTCCCATGCAGCTTTTTTCAAATTAAAACATTTCAATGATAATCCAGATTCCCCTTTATAATCAGAGGAAGAAAAGTTTACATTGAACTTAACTTGAACAGGGTAGCCCAAAGTGCAGAAGGTCCTGGCAGTAGTGGAAAGGCAGAGAGGAGATAGTGGCCTCTTTACTATTACCATTCTCTTTTCAATACTCACAAAACTATCTAGCTCTACCTATGACAAAACAGGCTCACCTAATCCCAAGGTCTAAACATGACTGTAGTCTCATGTTTGCTGATGAATCATGAACCCTCAGTTGGAGAGACTGAATGCTCCCATGGGCAATAAATGTCATTGTTATATGGAAAGGGTTTGCCAAGTTCACAGCCACTGCAGTGCTGGGAGGCCAATCATCTCCTCCCGCAGTTGATTTATTCCTCAATCAGGGAACTGATCTAACCCCTGCTCTAGTGTCTGAAATCCTGCTTAGCTATGCTTAGTGTATGCTTCATTTAGTATATCCCATTCCAGTAGATTCCAGCCAGGCCTTAATGTAAGACACTATGCTGAAGTAAGTTGTCAAGGATAAAAGAACAGCACATCATTAGAAGGAACACAGGCTGGGACAGCTATGTGGAATATTATTTTCCAAATATCTTGCTCTCAAAGCATTATGAAACTCCTCAATTCCCTCTACATTATTTGTGGCTTAGACTACACTGAAAGACCTGCTAGCACAGCTCCAGACCTAGATAATATGGAAATGATGGCTAGGAATAAACACCTCAACACCTACAAAGCACATTTCATAAATCAATCTGTCCTTAATTAATCGTTGCCTCACAGATGCCAAGATGCTGGCAGCTTTTATAAATAAGAAGATTGAGGTGATTTCATTGCAAGCTTGCCATCCAAATGAGATGAGTTGAACTCTTTCCTGCGGCAAACTAGCTTGGGATCCATGACACAAATTTTGTGCATCCAGTGAATGATTTCATGGGCCAAAATTCTTACTGCCGAGGAAAGGGTTTGTAATGCAATATCGAGAGAGCAAAGTGAGGTAGTGGTACCTGTTGTTTAAACTAGAAGGAGTAAAAAAGATAATGTTATGGAACAAAGGGAAGGCTAAATTGTTCATGTTTGGGGTAGCAAGGCTCCCTTTACCTTTATTAAACACACACCTACACCTATCAGGCAAGGTGGCATTTCAAAAGGCCTGAATCTGGATCTTGGCTATGGACCAGGTTATGCCTGTCTATAAGAATGGGCTCGGGAAGCTCCAGTATCCTGACCAATGTAAACCTACTCCTTCCTGAGGCAGCCAGGAGGTACTGTGTGAAGCATCCCACTCTACAAGACAGAGATTAACGAAGCTGAGAGAGTTCATAGAAGAACAAAAATAATTTTCAGGGGACTTTGAAGGGAATGATTAATAAGGAAATAGTAAGAGCTATATAAATATATAAATTTAAATTTCCTTAGGAAAAATATGTAATGTGATGTGTTTGTGCCATTGTTAGGGGTAATGGGATGAAACCAAGAAAAGAAAATTTAGGCTGAGTATTAGGAACCATTTCCTGGCAATGAGATAGATTAGTCTGTGAAATAGTCACCCTGGGAAAGTGGTGGAAATTGTCACTTGAGACTTTTAAAAGAAAACTGGACAAAACACTAAAAACTGTGTTGTTGGAAATAATCCTGCATTGGCAGGAAGATAGTTTGAATTATCTAACTTTTAGGATTCAATGAAAAGCAAAGACTATAATTTCATGATATATAAACATAATAACATTGCAATGTATCCATCAAGATGAGAACTAGAAACAATTTTGGTAGCATATTTTGTTTTCACCAGTTTAGTCCAACTGATTAAGCACAAATGTAGAAATGAAACTTAAATACTTCAGGCCACATTTTCCAGTCTAAGTTTTTAAGTGTTCATAAGGTTAGTGGAGAATTCCCTTTATGCATGTGAACTTTCTGATGGCAGACAGTTGGTGGGTGTGACTTGTGCCAGTGTCATGCAGCTCAAAATCTAAGATCTGCGTCTCTCCCTTCTCCAGTGCACCTAAGTGTTGCACAACTGGGATGGAGAATCTGCCACTTTATTTCTATGCACAAAGGTCATTGGCCTTTTTTATTCCTATAGTCAGTTCAATTTAGAGTAGCCTAGAAGATTAGATTATAGATCTGTACACAAAATAAAAAGATAATATAAAACTGAATGCATTTAGCTGTCACTTTTTATAGCGTGCAAGAGAGTTGACAATTAAAGTTGAATGGACCGCAATATTTAAAATGGAATACTGGCAATCCAATAAAACTTTTTCATATCTTTTTCAACAAAGAAAATTCAGACATTGCAATTGTAAAAAATTTATAATAAAAAAGCATTTCTTTTGGTGGTTATCAAATGATATAATAAATCATATCTCCAGGGTCAGTATTTTGTTTAACTATCGCCTTTAAATAAAGTGTTGTTTTTGTTTTCACCAGGACGTACTTACAATGACTTAAATCAGTATCCCGTATTCCCCTGGGTTATCACTAACTATGAATCAGAAGAGTTGGACCTTACACTTCCTAGCAACTTCAGGGATTTGTCAAAGGTATTTGTCATCAGAGATGATATATTTTCAGTAACTGTCACACTAGCTTAAATTGTTTTGGAGGGAGGGATAGCTCAGTGGTTTGAGCATTGGCCTGCTAAACCCAGGGCTGAGAGTTCAGTCCTTGAAGGGGCCATTTAGGGATCTGGGGCAAAAATCTGTCTGAGGATTGGTCCTGCTTGTGAGATATATTAATATTGTTAAATGTGCAACCATTAGCAGAATATCATATTTACACACAGGTACTGCTAATAGGTAGAGGACCAACTGTATTTTATGGGAAAACGAGTTATTGATATGCATATTATTTCCACTGATATCATTTTAAAATTATTTTTAATAGAAGATGCCTTCAGTTGTAGAACATGCATGCAATTAGTTTGAACATTTTTTTTTAAGTTAGAAACACTAACAGAGAAAAACATGGATGGTAAGGACTAAAGATCAGCCAAGTCCGTTCATTGGGTTTTTGATGAAAATCCCTTCTTCTTAGTAGGTAGATCCTGTGATGGTGTTATGCCTTAAGTATTTCCTTGGTCATGTCCTTATTCCCAGTGTGTAAAAAGACTATTTTCTCTGTCCCTTTGGATGTCCCCTTTAGGTACCGTAAGTACCTACTATAATGAAGGTACCCTTTTTTTCTTTCCAGAGTTCAATATGCCTTTCTTCATACAACTCTTCTTCCATACCCATAAATTTAGTCTTGCTGCTTTTTTTATACTTGATTCAAACTGTTAAGGTATTCTTTCTTAAGTGAACAAATGTGGGTACGATATTGGATTTGCAAATGTGGTCTCATTAAGCTTATACAATGGAGTCGTTATCTCTTGTTTTATATTTGCTCTCTCCATTTATTCAGCCTCATGGACTGTGTGATTTATTTGCAACTTCCATATAATAGACCTTAACTTCCATATGGTAGTATAGTATTCTAAACTGGTTTTCTGTGTGTCTTGGTTTTATAGGACTGACTCAAAAAATGCTAATTTTATTTAAATTTCTAGTGCATTAGTTTATTGAATGTCTTGGTGAGATCTAGGTAAAAATCACCCCATTATCTACTGCCCTTCATTCAACAAAGTTTTGTCATGTCATCAAAATAATTCTGTCAGATGATTCTGATCATAACCACTGCTGGATATCACTGAATTTACTTGTAGAACAGTTAGTATGGTTTACTCCCATTATTATATTTAGAAATTTACATTAAGAAGTAAGTATTGAGGGATTCTGAGATCTCCCCTTGTGATTTCGTGTGTACACATGAGCATTGCTGGAGTTCTAGCTGGTGAGATGTGTGTGTGTCTAGATTCTAACTTTAGCTTGCTGATGTTTCTATTCTGTAACATTTTCCTAAATGTGAACATTTATAGATATTTTACAGTAAAACTTCTTGGGAAATATTTCTTATATTACTCCCACCTACAATGCCAAAATCATACATTACTGCCAATTTGGAAAAATACCAATGGGAAAAAATGATGTTCAGTTACGACACTCAGGAGAATGAAATGCAGACTCAGGGATGGATTTAAAATGGCATTCCACAACTTTATTAACACGTTAACTTTAAGCCAGCTCCTCCCCCACCTTTTTCATGATCTTAAATATCAGATATTTACTTGGGTTCAGTGTGCTATTAAAAGCCCATATGCAATACAAATTATTATTAATAACAATGCCATATTAGCATTCTTCAGAGTAGGCCCCTAACTGCTAGGATTTGCCTACCTCCTAATCGTCTGTCCTTTGTATTAGGGATGACAGTACACTTAAGAGGTGTACTGCTCCCAATTAAGGTCTCCTTTTTGTTCCTAGAAGCTAATAGAGTCCATGAGTTACCACATAGGTTCTTACTCATGTTTACCCTGGGAGCTGGTGCCTTTGAGCCTCTGACCTGCACTGGATAATAGTCAGAAGTTACTATTATGAACTCAATTTATTGAACTTAGTACTTTGAAATTTTTTATTCTTTATTAGTGTAAAACTGGGCCACCAGGGAACTGCAATGAAGGCAAAGCAACCCACCAGACATCTTGCCAATCATTCTTGGAGGGAAAAATTGCTTCCAGATCCCCAAAATTGGTGATGTGGAGCAAAAGGCAGCCATGTTGGGTAGAGGAAACTGGTTAACTTAGTCAGAAAGTTGGAGGAAAAAATGATAGTTAATTGCAACCTGATTTCTTCAAATGTATATTAATCACGATGAGTTTTAATTATATGGAAAGTGTACAGGAAAAGGAAGCAGTCAGTTGCTAGCAAAAAGAATTAAAAAAAGGTGAGAGACACAGGAGAAAACATTTTTAAACATCTTATTTTTCCTTTTATCCTATGTTGTTATGTTTTTATTTGTTAAACAATCTGCTTGAAAATCTCAAGAAAAGTCAGGCTTTGCCCACAGCTTATGTGCTGTAAATTTAGGGAAGATGCACTCTGTTCTTTGTACAAAACAGAAAGGGAGGAATCTTTCAAGTGCAAAACTAAACCATATTGTGCTATAATAATACTAAACAACAGAATTGATAAATTTGACTAGCTAACTTGATTTGGCTCACTACATTCTTTCTTGACACGTTTGATTGACAAATAATCTCACATAGATTTTTATATTTTGACAACCCTTTTGAAGTTAAAAAAAATCAATATTTTGAAGGAATTTTAGTTGTGGAAAAAATCCATCTGCAATGTAATAAACACTTTATTGTTGATTTCTAGATGAAAAACTACCTTATAATGCAATTGATTATGAGTGCATATTAATTGAAGGCTAAAAAATATTACAGGGATGTTAAAATTATTTCAGAACCAACCTTCATAAACCCCAAAAATTGAGAGTTAAGGGTACAGTTAAAAGAAATCCAAACATATTGAGGTAAGAAATGCACAGTTAAAGCACTGAAACAAGCTTAATTCTGTACTGTAGTGATGCCAGGCAATAATCATGTGATTAAGCCATTTTAAATATTTTAGATTCCTGATTAAAATAAATTGACTTTTAAAGATGCATTCGATTTTTATCATTTTCCCTTAATTATGTCACTGAAGTGCTCCTGCCTCAGTTTTCCCTGCCAGTGTTGTGAACCTAAGAGCCACTTATGTCAACTGGCAAAGGGCACACTCAACACACTGTTGTCAAAATATTTAGCCATACAGTGACTTGTAAGGTGTCATGTAAAAACTGATGGCATCATAATTATCATTGTGTGATGTTTGTACATGTTGTGAATAAAGTTATGTATGTTTGCTGGAGATATGTTTTGGAAGCAGTTGATAAGCAAGCCTGTCCTTGACAAAGGAATGTAGATTTCTGGCTGCCTGACTTGATTACAAGCAAGGACAATGAAAGAACATTTACATCTACTGTAAACAAAGTGGTTAAGTCAATTGAAAAAAAGCCAAACTGACCAGAGGATGAGGAAGGGACTTGGTGCCTGAACAAGTAGTAGGGGAGTGGAATTTTGTCTAGCATTACTTTTCAAAGAATACATTTCAAGGGGTTTCTGGACTTTGAAGAAAAGGGACTCTCCTGTTATCCGTCACAAAGGACAAAGAAATCAGCACCTTCTGATTTTGTGAATGGTGAAGAGCTGGACATGCTCACAGCTTGATGTAAGTGAGAAAGCTGCTTAGGGAAAGATTGCACTTGCTAAAGTTAAGTTTTAGACACTAGAAAGTGTGTGGGTTTTTGTTTTTTGTTTTTGTTTTTTTGGTAACTATACCTGTCTCTATTTTTCTTTTGCTTAGTATCACTTAAATCTATGTTCTTGATTAATATACTTATTCTTAGTTTTACTATAAAGCATTTCAGTACTGTTTCCGTGAGTGTCCAGTGAGAGGGACTGGATATTATAGAGAAACGTCTCAGGGGAGCTTGAGAACTAGAGTTCACTGAATGTTACCTACAAGGTAAAGTTTAGATAGAGTCTTGAGGAGTTTGCTGGTAAGGTAGACAGACTGGTGTAGTAGGGAGCTGTTGTATAGTTTAAGCTCCAGCAATGCCTTTTCTTGCTAAGGTGAAGAAATTACATGGTGACTTATTCTGGGTTCCATGAGGCAAGTGTTACAAGTGTCACCTCAGTCTGCAGTGAAGCCAAGATAAAAGTGCCATGGGAAACTTTTCAAGCACTGAGAAGTGACAGTTGGACACTAATCCGTCACTCAGAACTCTGGGTGCATGTGATCAGTCTCTCTCATACCGCTGAGTTGTTACAACCAATAGACTATTTTTATGCAAATCAGTTGCAGAGGAAAGGGTGGTGATTGGTTGAGTTACCTCTGATGCTAGAAAGGCAAATGCAAGAATTACATGAGCCTCTCTGTAACCTATATAATCATACAGATTGATACCAGTCATTATTAATTTCTTAATTATAACCTAATTTCTTCAAATATAACACGTTCAATATTTCAGTTAATTTTAACTATATGGAAAATGTGAAATGTTTGTTTTTCTATTGTTAAGATACTTTGGCACAAAGAAAAGACTGGCAAAGATACTAAAAATTTTAAAGGACCTGGTTTTTAATCAGTCTTTAATTCATAACCTAACAGATTTACTTGTAAATTCTCTGAAAATTCATTTTGTACTTAAAGTACTGTAAGTTTGGGAAGGATAGAGTGTATTTTTCTTAATAAAATAGAAGTTGAATCCCTGCATTTAAGTGCAAAATGGAACTTTATCCTTAAGTATGGTATCATGACCAGTGCTTCTGTAACTGTGGTCAGAGAACTGAAAGATTTCATTTTATTGTCCTGTGTCCATCATGCTTACTTAAATTATAGTGAGTCCATGTTTTCCATTTCAGCATTGACCTAATGAGCAAGGTTGTGCCTCCTGAGAAACTTTTTTTTTTTTTAACTTTTCCAGCACAAAAGTATTGTAAAGCTCCCCAAACTGGGTAGCTGAGGACTTCTCAAGCATGGAAAAATCCTTAAGGAACATAAAGTCAGCACAGTCAGTCACTATACCTCCAAGATGCAGGGGTTGTATCCGAGGAAAGCGTATTCTGAGAATACACAGCTAGTGTCCCTGTGGAGGCTATTACCTGCCATTGCAGCTTAAAGCAACCCTAAAGCTGCTCTAACTTATGCTGGGCACTATACTAGCCCCCATCACTCTTAGGGATCACTCTTGTTTATGCATTGAGTGATGGTATGGTCTGTTTACTTTTGATGAAAGTGATGTTGAAGATTGCTAAATATTTTTTTAGCCATGGGTAAACCAAAGAATTCTCTTCCTGGTTGGATGGCCAAATACAAGTCCAAAGGGAATGGTGGTCTTGTGTATGAGACATACCTCTTAACTGTCCTTGGCATAAGCATTTGAGAATATTTTAAAAAAATAATCCCAAAGGATAATAAAACAGATAGACATGCTGTCTAGGGAAGATAGTAATGTGTTAATTAAAAAAGAAAAAGTAAAAGTAATCTTGTTCATGTTGTAAGTCCACTTTCAGGCAACATATTAAATTCTTAGTAACATTTTACCCTTGAGTGGTGATTTATTGCCGTTGTCTCCCATTCACTATTTGGATAGTGTGTGTATGTATATACCTAACATGCATCTTCCCTTACCTATCAGTGTTTAACTGCTGTTGATCAGACAACACTTCTTTATCTGTTAAATTTTAAGTGCTGTTTCTGATGAATGCCAGTGCTTTTGATGTGCTCTGCAACAGATACAAGAATGAATATGCCATCTATATGTTACAGATGCAGTAATTCAGATCTTGGTTGCTGTATAGATGTTTCTAGCTGCATGGCCCACATATAGGTTATATTTTGAACCTTTTCTTTCTCTCTGGTGGTAGGTTCACAGTAATTGATCGAACAGCATTAACCAGCAGCATATTGTTAATAACGACTACTGTAATGGAAGATAATATGGGAAGACAGTACATTATGGATCTTACACTACATGTCATTCTTTTAATTTTGGGAAGGAAGATTAAAAATTAAAGCATACATTATTTTTTACTATTATGAACTTTTAAACTGGTAAAAGACTTTTGAAAATATTTCAAGTTATGAGGCTCTGGTAACACTTTTCATTTAACGTTCACATGGTTTTAACAAATACAACTTCAGAATGTTTGTAGTTATTTTGATACAGAAAAAAAGAATAAACAAGGTAAATTTTTGTTAAAACATCAAAACAAATAAAAATGCAAGCTTTGGGCAAAGGTTACCTGAAGAAGGGATATTTTGGACCTCTTGTACATTGTAAAAAATTTATTGGTCCACAAGAAGTTACCTTTTTTTTGTTTTGTACATCCACACTATTAAATTTACAGTGTTAGTCTGATCAAGTAATGCATTGAAATAATTGTAATTTAAAATGTGAAATAATATATCAGTCTTTGAATTTATGTTCGAAACAGTTTGATTTTTTGGCACTAAAGTATGTATAGTACACTGTTTATATTATATCCATGCCTAAATATTATAACTTTAAATGTTTATCACTTTGATTGACAAACCTAGGTGACGGCCTTGTTTATATATTAACTAGTTCTGCACAGTTAGTACAGATTTAAATAACTGCAATGTATAGGTTAAACCCACACTTTATATAAGCAGCTTCTGATGACATTGTTTTTAAAATCAGTCACACAATGATAAACCAAAGCAACTGAAATGGATTGTGGTTAATATTACTGTCAGTGTTCCAAATACTCCTGACAAATACCAGCAACTACCACCCGTCAGTTATCCTGCTCCAACTTGAGTGTTTATTCCTTAAGAGGTGATTATGGTTAGGAATGAACATTACATATTTTACTTATAAGCAGTACATATTTTATTTATGTAGCATATAGTGTTTTATACCAGAATGATTCCCATCTTCTATGCTACTTCCATCATCCAAAAGTACATTTTTTCCTTTTCCTCCTTCAATTCAGGCAATAAATTGTGATGTGGTAGAGGTAGAGAAAGAATATAGAAATAACTACTACTTGGAAAATTCTGAGATACCAAAGGAGGACTTTTTATGGTTGAAAATCCACCCTAAATGTATTTCAGACCCTTAACGCACAAGTAAGCTGGGCTATTGATAACTTCTTTATGTGGTACACACCACTTTTGTAAGACTATAAATTTACCTCATTAGAGGAGGATTATTAAACTCTCTTGAATCCTCATCTGTCTTCACTTCAGGTGTATGTGTACATCATAATGTTTTACTCTTTTTTATCATTTTCATGCAGTATGGGATAAATCATCTTATTTAGATATCTGCAATGTTTGTATTTTATAGTGGGTACAATAACCTCTGTTCCATCCAACTGTACAAAAGCAACAAATAGCTTGCACATTCAGTGAACTGAGGTGTTTAATTGGTATGTGGGAGCCATGGATAGAAAAATATACTTGGACTAGAAGTAATAGATTTTTTAGTGAGTTATGCTAGGACAGTGTACCTGTCCCATTGTCCTAGCATAAACTTCAATAATGGGCATTTCTTCTTTGATGCTATGTTGGTGTCAGTCCCACTGTAGGTGTAAGTGTGTCTCATGTGCATAAGATCAGATTCTTTTGAACATCAGTGTCAGTCAGGGCTGCACATGTGCCCTGTGCCTCCTCATGTTCCTAAGTGAGGGCATAAAGGTTGGAGAAGCTGTGACCCTCCCTTTGTTCCCTCTTAAAACCAGTGGCTGTGAGATTCAACATCTAGCAAATGCCTAACCCACTTCTTTTCTTGGAGACTTGTGAAGAAATCTTCATTTTCACACTCCATTTATTTGAACAATTCCCATCCCCTCACCCCCATCCCCGAAAAAGGGAAGAAAAGTTACCAGAGACTCCTACTCCACTGAACACTTCTGTGTACAGCAGAGCAAGGGGCTCCATGACAACTGCCACATCTAATGGCAAATGCCAAACCCTTAAAGTTCTCTTCTGCACACGGAGCACCATCCCAGAAGGTGCTCCGTGTGCAAGTCCTTCTCTGTCAGGTTCTGCAAATCCAGGGATGCTTGGCTCAAGCAACATTTGCCAGAGCATTCGATATAGGTCACTTCAGACCCAGAGATGGCTGTTGCTACTCAGGCGAGCCTAATAAACCAACTTCAGCCAGTGTGCCTTTGAGCGTACATCACACCCTGAGATTGGGCAGTGAAAAGAAGATGGAGAGCTCACCCTCAGGGACAGAGACTTCAACACTGACCACTTCAACATCTGCGAAGTCTGCAGCATCAGAAACCTTAGTATTGACAGCTTCAGCTCTGGAACCTGCACTGACTCCTGTGGTGCCAGCATCCCAGGCAGTAAAATCAGTACCTGTCCCTATAAATAAAGATGATGCTCACTCATGGAGCCAGATAGAGCCCAAATATAGCCAAATGTGAAGGGAATCCCAGAAGGACGACACACATCAGTCCTTGAAGGACAGATCATCTGAGTCCTCACCCAGCCTGGGAATGGCACAGTGAATGGAGGACTTGGTACTGACCATGATGGACCCCACCAAGGGCCCAAGATACATACTAGAGGAATCTAGAAGAAAAGATACAAGGGACCTCCAGAGTTGTTTCCTGTGCTGAAGAGATGACCCCAGTGTCACACCATCTGACAACACCACCATTTAAAGAGGAAAAGTAGTTGCCAGCATTGAGTAGAGATCCCTTCAGAGTGTGAAACCATGGAGGGCACCAGGTAGCTGTCATTCAGAACTCAGTCCCATATTGGGCATGAGTGTCACTAATCTCAACCAGGCCAACACCCATACGTCATGCCACCTTGGACATAAAGGCCTTACTGGGGACCATCATCATGCACATCCAGGAGCAGATCTCCCTCCCACGTTTCCATAAAGAGGAGGAGATCCCATTCCACAGTGGCATCATTAACCAAGCCACCCACTGTTGAGCCAAAGAGGCCTGCTGGGCGCAAGAGAGATGTCTGTCTGTCTTCACTCAAGAAATTGTCCTTATCGACATATGACACAATGACACCAGTCCCGGGACTGGTGATAAATAGCTTTAAAGCATTTCAGCATTTCCTGTCCCACATTGTGGAGACACTGGATAGAGAAGTTCAGCCAACTCTTTTTGTTATCTTGAGCATGACAATGCTAGCTAGTATTGACTTCCCTATTAAAGAGAGGATCCTGGAACTGTCTAAAGGATTGTGGCAGACACTGGCCACTCTTCCTCTCACTGTGAAAAGAGTGGAGACAAGATATCAGGTGCCCCCAAAGGGCTTTGAACACTCTTATGCCAGTTGAGACTCAGGATCTCTGGTTGTTTTGGTAATACACGAAAAATTGAAGTTTATGAAAGATGCATGTAAAGATAAAAATAAATTTGGACCCTTTAGGGCACAAAGCATATTTATCAACTTCACTTTATCCTGGGGGCAAACTCCTATGTCCTGGCTCCCAAATATTGTTTCCTCACTTAATAGATATGGCAGTCACTTAGACAGGCCTTATGGTTCCAGGCACCTGCCATACCACATGAGGTACATACCACCATATAGGACCTGCCCTTGGAGGACAATAAAGGGAGGGAATAAAGCTCTCTCACCAGAAAGCAAATGAAAGCACTCTATTTCTTCAGGACTCAAGGGAAGTGCTGAAGTCCTTAAGGATTTACACCCTGGCCCCTTATAGGAAACCTGACAAGTACCACCTTCAGTAGAGCAGAGACATCATCCTGCTCCTGAGATTGACAACCAGAATACCCATAAAGAAAGAAGCCCAGGTATTCAAAGGGGTGCCTGTCTTCCACTGCCTCAGCTAACCTGGTTCCCTCTAAGAAGCAGCAGATTTGACTCCAGTTTGATTCAATGCTCCCATCAGTTTGGAGCCTGTGTCCACCTTTAGGAATTACCTTGTCCTTTTCCATCAGGCCTGGGTGGCCTTTACAGATGACAAATGAGCGATAGATATCAACTACAGCTACCTATCCATTTCCAAATATTATCTCCACCCACTGTCCTTCCCCGTTCTCTTCAGGGACTCACTAATACGAACAGAAATGGCCTGATTGCTTCATCTAGGGGCTGTAGAAGAGGTACCACAGGAGTCCTGGGGAAGAGATCTCTATTTCTGTTACTTACGCATCCCAAATAAGAAGGGGATGTTTGTACTATCCTAGACCTGAGGAAACTGAAAAATATATGCACTGCCTTAGATTCAGGCTGCTAATGGTTGCCTCTGTCATTCCATCTCTTCAGACTCAAGACTGGTTCATGTCTCTTGACTTGCAGGATGCATACGGCCATTTAGCCATCCATCTGGCCCACAGGAAGTATCTAAGATTCATAGCATCTAATCAGTACCCAAAGTTTTGATATGATTAGCACAGTGAGAACATCACTTTAAAATAGGTTTTGTACTGAAAAACTGTGATGATCTAAATTATGGTATGAATAACCAAAATACATGTTTCACATTTCAGTCATTTGTCACACATTTTGCTCGTGTAACCCGCAGGCCAATGTGTGCTTTGTGTCCCCCCACTCTATGCCTAATCATGCAGAGAGGATGTAAGTCTGTTACAGCTCTCAACTTGAGAAAATGGGCTTTTTAGCACAAGCTGTAAAAACTAATGCTTGGAGCTCTGGAGGTTATTAGTTCAATTGCTGGTGTTGGCAAGATGGTGGCTATCACATTTACAGGCACACCGCCTTGACATGTTTGAAGGCTGAGAGGAATGCTTCATCCTGGCGAGAAACGGGGAGAGCAATAAGTAGATCTGCTGGTATAATGAAGGTACACGTTCCCTGTTCCTTCCACTGCTCCTGGCTCTATCCAATTTCTGGAAGGCCATGAGGACCTATGGACTGTTTTGGAAAGTGAGTGGTAACAAAGGTTGCTTCAGGGAGGTTCTTTCAGGCTGACAGGTTGTATTGTCACTGCTAATCATGGAGGATTTCTCTTGGTGTATTTACTTTCAGTAACTTTTAAATAGGGAAAAAAATTAATCAGATAATTTACTGAGACACAACACAGCCTCTATGCACTCTTCCAATGCTTTGACATAGGCAGGATCGGCTTCAACAGCACCATTTCTCCCTCTGATTCCCAGGCACATGTAATGCCCTTTCTCCCTTTACTCTGAGAGAGATCCACTGAGGTAAACCAAACCTTAGCAGTGACTTCAGCAGTATTAAGACTGAGTGACTTCCCAAATGCATGCCATCTATGACAGTCAGTCATGCTGATTGATTGATATAAGTTACATAAAAGTATACAAGATCACTGCTAATGTTTTATTTTAGACTCTAAGTTTGAAGTTGGGCTATGCATTACATTTGGGTATCTGTTGGAGATGGAAGTGAAAGCCTTACAGGATGTTGGAGTGCATTATCGATAGTGTTGTAAGCAATATGAAGATGGAAAGAAATACACAAGTCTTTCCCCTTGATTTCTTCTTTCCATTCTTTTAATATTCTGGGTGGATAAGGAATGTCCCACTGCAAATTTAGCTATCACTAAACGTAAGGTTATTTTGCTGTTTTGAGCTAGAGGTTATTAGTCAGTTATCAATTTCAGACTTATTAAGCGTCTGTATTTTTGCATAATTAAAAACACTTTTATGTGGACACTTTCAAGCTTTTTAACCTTGGGACAACCCTTAGAGCATTTTTATTAGTGGATAGTTTTACCTGGCTAAACAACACATGTTAGCTTTTAAGTAAAAATCTCAATTAATATTAGTTTACATACACAATGTGGCCGAATGATAATAATGTCACTGATTTGTAAACCGTTACATTTACCTTTTTATTTAGTTGGTCCAGGATAATTTACTTATTTTGCCTTTGCCATTTGAGTTGCTTTTTATGTTCTCAGTGGGTCATATTGTGCCATAATTGGTGAAACAAATTTCCCCATTGATTTGAAAAGCAAGTTTTGCTTAAATATTGATGGCATAATATGGTCCAATGCATTTTGAGGACTATCTAGGGTCACTTCAAACATGTATTTGTAAGAGATACAAAGCTCATTGAAAGAATCATATTGATAGATCTAAAACTCAGTGGCTTTGGTATTTTTTAGATTATATTACATTTAATTTTAGAATATGTTGAGATAACAGTGCTATGCCATTTTATCCATATGCAGTACATGGAAAAATATCCAAAGAGACTGGATTTGAGAAAAATGCTGATCTCAGTCTGTTGGTTATTCTTGTCAGTTAGATAGGAACTGATGAGAAATAGTTGTCTGCACCCTAAATGGTGCATACGAGTTTTAAATGAGCCCACTGGAGGCCATTTATCTGTGTCTCTTCACCAGGGTAAAATAAAAAATGTTTGAGTGAAAAATTAATTTGCATCTCAAAGTAACAGCAAGTTGGATGTAGAGGAATATCCTTGACTGGCTTTTATGTCTGGGCATACACACATACTTGCATATACAGGAAGATCCTGTGTGGTTTCAGTGACCATTTATGTGATATAGTATTTTTTTCTCCATTCTCTTTGTGAACTGTTTTAGTATGGTGAGCTTTGAGATATATATATATATATATAGTAGATGATACTTAATTATTCTCACTTGCATATGAAACCTGTTTATATTTTGGAAATGATCAGCTGTACTTAATGTTTAACTGTTACCTTCAAGAATTACTTTCATTATTGTCTGTCAGACACACATACCCTGTTTGTTGGACTGCAATGCTAGATACCAGATAATTCTTTGAGATACCTTTATTCAAAACCATCTGTTATACCTGTGATCATGTGCATAATGGTATGCCTTTGTCACAGGGGAAGAAGTTTAAGTAGATGGAATGTGAACAAATGTCAAATGGATACTCACTTGATTGGTGTCAGATGTTAAAGGTACATCTCCAGTGATTGGCAAAGGAGGCAGCACAATTACAAGAGAGCCACACTTTCAGATAAAATAATTTGAGTACACTCACTTGTTATGCTAATCATGGGACAATTCCAACAGAGAATCCTAGAGTTATTCAAACCCAACATCCCTACTAGCTCCCTAACAGATGATAGAACTAATAATGCTATTAAGCACTGCCAGCCTGCTCTAGGGCTTAAAATATAAATTGGGAGTATTCACAGCCACTGTGAATCAGACTGTATAGAATAATGTTAAGAACTAAATAGGAAATCACTGCTGATAAAATTAGTGGATGACCAAGATTGGCAGAATGGTAAATAAGGATGAAAACAGGGTAGTCAGAGACTAGTTTGGAGTGATTGGTAAGCTGGCCCATTCAAACAAAATGCATTTGGCTGTATTAAAACACAACGTTTTACATGCAGGGGTAAGGAATGTAGGCCATACCTACAGAATGGGGGTACTGTGTCTTGGAATGTAGTGGCTCTGAAAAGGATTTAGGAGTTATAGGGGACAAGCAATTCAAGATGAGCTTCCAGTGTGATGCTGTGACAAAAAGGGCTAATGCAATCCTTCAGTGTGTAAATAGGGGAATAGTGAATAGGAATAGAGGTGATCTTACCTGTGTATACCACATTGGTGAGGCAAATACTAGAATACTGTGCACAGTTCTGGCATCTACATTTAAAAAAAGATGTTGAAAAATTAGGATGAATGCAGAAAAGAACCACAAAAGTGACTCAAGGGCTAGAGAACGTGCCTTACAGTGAGAGACTTAAAGTGCTCAATCTGTTTAGTTTATGAAAAAGAAGACTGAGAGGTGACTTGATCACAGTGTATAAATACCATAATGGGAGAAAATATTGGGTACTAAAGGGCTCTTTAATTTAACAGAGAAAGGCATAACAAGAACCGAACCAATGGCTGGAAGCTGAAGCCTGTCAAGTTCAAATGGGAAACGAGGCACACATTTTTAACAGGGAGGATGATTAACCACTGGAACAAACTACCAAGGGAAGTGTGAATTCTCCATCTCTTGATGCAGATCGAGGAAAGTGATTATTCCCCTCTATTCGGCACTGGGGAGGCCACATCTGGAGTATTGCATCCAGTTTTGGGGCCCCCCACTACAGAAAGGATATGGACAAATTGGAGAGAGTCCAGCCAAGGGCATAAAATTGATTAGGAGGCTGGGGCACATGACTTACGAGGAGAGGCTGAGGGAACTGGGCTTGTTTAGTCCGGAGAAGAGAAGAGTGAGCGGGGATTTGATAGCAGCCTTCAACTACCTGAAGGGGGATTCCAAAGAGGATGGAGCTCGGCTGTTGTCAGTGGTGGCAGATGACAGAACAAGGAGCAATGGTCTCAAGTTGCAGTGGGGAAAGACTAGGTTGGATATTAGGAAACACTAGGAGGGTGGTGAAGCACTGGAATGGGTAGGTGGTGAAATCTCCATCCTTAGAGGTTTTTAAGGCCCGTCTTGACAAAGCCCTGGCTGGGATGATTTAGTTGGTGTTGGTCCTGCTTTGAGCAGGCGGTTGGACTAGACAACCTCCTGAGGTCTCTTCCAACCATAATCCTCTATGATTCTATGATGTCTTCAAATCAAGACTGGATACTTTTCCTGAAGATTTGCGTTTGATCAAACACAAGTTATTGAAAAATCTCAATAATGAAAACCAGATAAGTGGTCTTGAAAATAAACCCTAGGAAGAACAAAGATCATACTTAGCAAATATGCTGAGAAGCATAACTCAACAGAAGAAACAATTAGATTTACAAAACTTCAGACAGTGGGTAAGATCAGGCAGAAAAAGATGAAAAAATCAAAAGGAGAAGCAAGTTCAGGATCAGATTTTATTTTTTTCAATAATGCTGTTTAATTTTTTATTACTGTATATATATTATTACTGCCAAAGTATTTCTAGCCTAAGTATGTAACTTTAAAAGAAACATATGTTCTTCTTAGAGTGATTGCTCCTATGCATTCCAGTTAGGTGTGCGCGCCGTGCGTGCACGGCTCTACGGAAGATTTTTACCCTAGCAACTCCGGCGGGCCGGCTGGGCGCCCCCTGGAGTGGCGCCGCTATAGCGCAGGATATATACCCCAGCCGGCCTGTCCGCTCCTCAGTTCCTTTTTTCCGCCCGTGACAGCCGTTGGAACAGTGGAGCACAGCTTAGCTGACCTCCACTTTCCTAGCTACTCGTAGTTTTCTCTCGTTCTGTTTATAGTTGTAGTTAACCCTGTTTGTTTGTAGAATAGTATAGTGTATTTATTTTACAGGGGTTCGGGGTTTATCTCCTTCCCCTCACCCGGTGCTGGGTCCGATGCCCGGTCCACAGGGTTTCCTAATGCTCGGCCGGCCACAAGCCGCTGCCGACAAGAGATCTTCTCCTAAGTGCCTCGAGGGATCTTACCTCACAGATAAGTGCCGCATTTGTGAGGCCTTTAATCCGTGAACAAAGGGGAGCGGGGCTTTCGTTTTAAACAGCTCCTGAGGGAGGCAGCTTTTGCTCCTCTGCTCTCGGCGCCGAGCGCTAGTTAGTTTTCAAGGCGCGCTCCCTCGGCACCGGATCGCCGGTACCGCCAAGGCCTCCTGGCACGACCGTCGCTGGCTCCGACGTACCCTCGGCATGGATCCCTTTCCTGGAGGATGAAGAGGCACAGTATCCTTGCTGCGTCCGAGCCGCCTGCTCCGCAGCCGAGCGCGATGCTCAGTCGGATCGCCCGGCACCGATGTCTGCCGCGGTGCCGACAGTATCCACACCGTTAACTCCGGCCAGGCAAGAGCCGTCGAGGCCGGTGCTGGAAAGCTCCCTGGTACGGACCGTGGTCGAGCTCGCTAGGAAGCTGCGTCCGAGCCACCTGCTCCGCAGCCGAGCGCTATGTTCAGTGGGATCGCCCGGCACCGATGTCTGCCGCGGCACCGTCAATATCCGCACCATTAACTCCGGCCAGGCAAGAGCCGTCGAGTCCGGTGCCGGAAAGCTCCCCGGTACGGACCGTGGTCGAGCTCGCTCTGAAGCTGCGTCCGAGCCGCCTGCTCCGCAGCCGAGCGCTAGGCTCCGTCGGATCGCCTGGCACCGATGTCTGCCGCGGCACCGACAATGCCTGCACCATTAACTCCGGCCAGGCAAAAGCCGTCGAGTCCGGTGCTGGAACACTCCCCGGTACGGACCATGGTCGAGCTCGCTATGAAGCTGCATCCGTCATGCGAACTATGGTCGAGCTCACTATTCCCTCCACGCCGGAGACAGTGTCCACGGCGAGGGAGCTGATTGCACCGACAGCATCTGCGCTGCCTCAACCCCCGGCACCGCCGGTGTCGGTTACATAGTCGATGGGCAAGCCTGCCTTGATCAGACCACCCTACGTCGGCACCGCAGAGCGGCACCGTTCAGGGTCGCGGTCCCGCGGATGTTCTCGGTCCCGTCACCGATCTCGGTCTCGACGCCGCTCACAGTCTTGGCACCGTTCTCCATGTTGGTACCAGTAGTACTCGCGGCACCGGTCAGCATCCCATTCGCTGGTCCGGGACACTCAGCACTGATCCCGCTCCCGGCACCGACCCAGACACCGGGACGCCCGTAGCCACTCCTGATCATCGAGCCTCGGTCGACCGCCCAGCGCAGCTTCGGTGGCAGGTCCCAGACCAGTACCGATCCCCGGTGCCACATCGAGTGACGTCAGTTACAGACGGAGACTCTACCAAGAGCTTTCAGCTCCTCCAGGGCCACCCAGCCACGCATCAGTGTCGTCCCGTGCGGACACTTCATATGCATAGCACTATGTTTTCCGATGTGCCCTCCAGAGTCTTCCAGGAGACCTATCAGTGGTCATTCTGGACGCCTTGGGTGTACTACCACGCCAGAGGCGTACCGGTGATCCCATCTCGCTCCGTTCCCTCGGAGCTCGGGGTGCCAGAGGTGACAATTAGTCGTCCCCGTCCGACCGGTACAGAGCAACCCCCGGTTCGGCACCGGGCTCCCAGATCCCACCGGATCAGGAGGTCGTCCAGGAGCTCGAGCCCACACGGGACCCGCTTGTCCCTGGCCTTCTTCTTCCTCCTCCCCAGATGAGACGGGGGCATGAACATACCCCTCCGGCCCTCCTCTAATTGAAATGCGACCAGCCCCTAATTCCAAAGAGGCTGGGCATGTGGTCTTACGGGGCCGTAAGATGTACCCAGAGGGGGCCCTGCAACTTCGTGTAGCGAACCAGCAAGCCCCGCTTATCCGCTACTGTGGGTGGCGGTGGGCAAATTTACAGAGTCGGTTCTTCGGAACTCCCGTCAAGAGTTCGATGCCCTCCTGCAGCAAAGGACAGAGCTGGAGAGAGCTTCCCTCCAGGCCTCGTTGGACGCAGCTGACTCCGCTGCCATGACTCTGGCCTCGGGTATTGCCACGCGGCGCGTTTCATGGCTCCTGTTGTCGAGCCTTCCCTCGCAGCTGCGGCACGCTATACAGGACTTGCCCTTCAATGGCACAGGCCTGTTCTCTGAAAACACTGGCCCTAGGCTGCAGAACCTAAAGGGCAGCAGGGTCACTTTGCTCTCTCTCTCTTGGCGTGCACACGCCAGTGATTCAGCGCCAACGTTTCCGTCCCCAACCTCCGCTCTTACCCTGCGCCTTGACAAAGTCAGGACTTGGCCAGCGGGCGTGGCTTACACGGTCGTGGCCATCAATCCGCACCCCAAAGGAGCCGAAATTAGGGTCCTTCTGACCACCAATGGGGCAAAAGCCTACCCATCCTCGCCCCTCCTAAGGACCCCTCTCTCGAGCGATTCCTCTGGCAAGAGGCGCGGACGCTCCTCTTCATCGGAGCTATACAGGAGGTACCTAAGGGTGAAACCTATCCCCTAGGCGAAGGGAGGTCTCAGACCTATCCTAGGCCTGCGGGAACTCAACAAGTTGCGATGCAGATGAGTTCCGCATGGTACCCAGGGCGACCGTCATCCCATCCTGGGATCCCGGAGACTGGTACGCCGCCCTCGTTATGAAGGGCGCGTGTTTTCACGTCGCCATTTCTCTTCCACAGAGAAGGTACCCTCGGTTTGGGGCCTACCATCATTATTCCCAGTATACGGCCCTCCCGTTTGGCCTCTATACAGCCCAGGGGTATTCAAAGTGCATGGCTGTAGTCGCCGCCTTTCTTCGCCACCGTCGGATACACGTTCTCCGTATCTAGACGAGTGGCTCATTCGAAGAACCACCGGGCCCAAAGTACCAGTCATGTGGGCATCGACACGAACCTATTCCTGTGTCTAGGCCTGATGATCAATATTAAAATCCACTCTGATTCCCATACAGGGATGGGAATTCATTGGGGCCGTCCTGGTCTCCAGAGCCTGCTTACCTCAGCCTTGGTTTCAGGCGAGGGTAACAATTGTACAAGGTCTATGGACCTTTCCGCCAACTTGGGCTCGTACTTGCCTAGGTTTCCTGAGTCACATGGCTGTCTGCACGTTTGCAACCGAACATGCCAGGCTTCGCCTCTGTTCACTTCGATCATGGCTCACCTGGGTGTGCCACCCGGGCAGAGACGGCATGCTCGTGGTCGTCTCGTTCCCCCCGAGCAGCCTAGGCTCCCTCGACCGGGAGTCAGCGTCTTCCCTGGGGTATCCAGGGATGCTGTTTCATTCACCCCTCGGGGTCCCTCATGACAGACAGCCCATCTCTCGGCTGGGTGCGCACCTGGCGTAGTTTCGCACTCACGGCCTTCGGTCAGCGCAAGTGCTGGCCTTACACATCAATGTCCGAGAGCTGAGAGCAGTCTGCCTTGTGTACCAGGCGATTCAGCTGATGGATCGTCTCAGCAGATCCTTCCTGTCTCACAAGTGGTAGTTTCCTCCCGTCTCTATCTATTCTGTTTTCCAGAAGTGGGTCTTTCCCCGCATAGCCCTCCTCGCTCTCGCGAGAACGGAAAGAGAGCCAATTCTCCTCGTTCAAAGGCCTCTCCCCAAGCTCGGTCTTGGAGGATTTTCCTGAGGCCGTGGACCAGCCATCTGCCGTACGCTTTCCACTGTCCCCGCTGGTTCACAAGGTCCTGCTAAAACTCCGCAGGGACAGAGCGCCCCTGATCGTGATCGCTCCAGTGTAACCTGGGCAGCACTGGCACACCATGTTGCTACTCCTGTCGGTAGCAACCCTCTTGGCACAGACCCCATGACGTGGGATCACGGCAACCTTCACCACCCGGTCTTGTAATCCCTGCACCTCACAGCAGGACTCCTGCGTGGCTAAACCGATCCGAGTTACGTTGTTCTGCCTCGGTTCTACAGGATTCTCCGGGGTGGTAGAAAATCTTCCATTCGGTTAAAGTATCTGGCCAAGCGGAAGCGTTTCTCCTGCTGCTCCGAAACGCGCCATGTTTCCCCCGCCGAGGTCCTGCTCCATTCCATCTGGTTCCTCAGGGCTTGGAGCGTTTATACCTCCCCCCCAGTGGGGCCCCGCCATAAACCTGGCTCTTCAATCTGGTTCTAACCAGCTTTATGACTGCCCTATTCGAGCCAATGTCAACATGCTCATTGGTATACCTGTCCTGCATGACAGTTTTCCTGTAGCCTTTCCTGCGGCCAGACGAGTCTCCGAGCTTCAGACTCTCTCACTAGGCCCAAGGTATGCTGTATTCCTCAGGGACAAGGGCAGTTATTACCACGTCCGACCTGCCTCCCTGAGGACGGGTCGGCCTTTTATATCTACCAGGATATCTTCCTTCCGGTCTTCTTTCCGAAGCCACTCTCTTTGCAAGGAGACTAACGGTGGCCCTCCTTCGACATCCGTCGGGCGTCCGCAATCTATATCTAGCGGACAGAGCCCTCTCGTAACGCCCCCAAAACCTTCATCATACCGGCATACCGGACGAAGGGCATACCTGTCTCCTCCTAGAGGATTTCATCTTCAATGACGTTGTGCATCCGCACCCCCTCTGTTTTGGCCCATGTTCCATAGAGCCACCTTGCTGCACATTCCGCCAGGGCTCACGCTTCTCAGCTGCCTTCCTGGCTCGCATACCCTTTCGGGGGATGTGTTGTACACCTACCTGGTCCTCGGTCCACACCTTTGCCTCATTGGTCCAAGAGTCCGGAGCTGATGCAGCCTTTGGCTTAGCGGTTGCGTTCTGCAACATCTAACTCCGACCCCACCGCCTACGTAAGGCTTGGGAATCACCTAACTGGAATGCATAGGAGCAATCACTCGAAGAAGAAAAGACGGTTACTCACCGTAGTAACTGTTGTTCTTCGAGATGTGTTGCTCCTATCCATTCCAGACCCGCCCTCCTTCCCCACTGTCGGAGTAGCCGGCAAAAAGGAACTGAGGAGCGGACAGGCCGGCTGGGGTATATATCCTGCGCTATAGCGGCGCCACTCCAGGGGGCGCCCAGCCGGCCCGCCGGAGTTGCTAGGGTAAAAATCTTCCGTAGAGCCGTGCATGCGCGGTGCGCACACCTAACTGGAATGGATAGGAGCAACACATCTCGAAGAACAACAGTTACTACGGTGAGTAACCGTCTTTTGTTGTGCTTACTGTCTTCATTTTTTTTCCTGCCGCTTCAATTCAGTTACAACTTTGGTAGCTTATATCCTGAGAAACACTACACTTAGAGGCTAAAACATCCTAGCCATTATAGCAGGAGCACGTTGTGGGTCAGAGGTTTGAATGGGTGGAGACAATGATGCTTTAGTAGCGGGGGATGCCATAAGGAAGGGCCATCATTATTTAATGCCCATCACCTATGACAAGTTCTGTGGCGGGTCTGTCTGGGGCCAAACAGGTCTGCAAAGCAGAAATGAGTCTTTTCCTTTCAAGAATTATCCTTTGTTATATTTTTGAGTATGTTGATAAAGTTATGGCCCTTTCTGTCTCCGTTGTCCTTGCCCCCCTGCCATTCATGATGTTTCATGCCATTTTGCAAACTCAGAATAAGTGTGAAATGGGAGAGAGGCTCAAACTGACCAGTAAGAACATAGGCCAAATATTCTTAGAAAAAAGCTTATTCATTAGAAGTTGTGTAATCTGTAGGAGTGATTCTAAAATCTTCAATAAGGAAAATGAAAACCTAATAGGTTATGACATTGAGTACGCCCATGGAACCAATGTAGGAATTAACAAACAAGTAAGCAGTGACTGAAAATTTATTTATGAAAATCAGATGCTCAGATTAAGAAAAACAGGAAGACAAGAAAATGTTCTTCAGAATACTCTTAAGGAAAACAGGAGTTACAAGACTTCAAGGACACAGTTGTAATGGGGTGACAAATGTTTAGCTTCAAGGACAATGATAGTACTTAGAGACAGAGAAAGCATTATGAGAAGACCAAAAAGTTTTCCAGCTGGTACTACAGAAATGTATTACAAGAAATAAAATCTTCACAGCCATCCAGAATATATAAAATGAGACAGATAGTTCTTGTTAGAGGGTTCTGACATAACAGATGGAGTCATCAAGAGCAGAAATAAGTGAAAAAGATAGTTTCAACATGAATAACAGGTAGTCAACCAAATAATAGAAGAACTAGAAAAACTATTAATGGAATAGATCAGAAAAAAGCTCCAGTTCAGAGGGCCAGCAAGGGGGTGCACCTGATGTATGCTTATGTGATAGACACTGTGAAGTGTCTTATATTTGTCTAGACAAGAGAAATGTACAAATGGCATTCTGACAATGGGCTTTGACTCTGAGACAGGGCTTCTGTACCTGAAAATGCAGGCAAGATGTGCAACTGCTCTCGTAAGTACAGCATGTAAAGCAGTAAAATCAACAGAAGATTCATAACTAATGAATACAGCAACTCACCATAGTGCCAAGGCATATTTTAAATTAGCAAAACCACCAAATTTCAGCACATTGTAATAGATTGTTTTTCAACTGTCCAAATCTGCTTTAGTCTGTTTTAAAGGAAGGAAATTTAAAGTGGTCCAAAGACTGGGATTTGCTATAGTCAATTCTAGACCAAAAAGTATGTTTAAAAAAATACTGCTACACCAAGAACACTTTAAAAGTTTAATATTCCTGGAAAGATTGGAATCTCCATGTTCCCTCATCTGGAGCTTTTGTATGTACCTTTGGCTGAGCACAAGATCGTTAGCTCTTTTAAAATAAGCAAAAACAAAAACAAACGTACCATATTTTTGCTTCTCTTCATACATTAATAGGAGTATCTGATCATTTAATCTACAGACTAAGATCTACTTCTTCCATTCCATCCACTGCAGCAACAAAGAATGGAATTACTGAGGATGAAGGCTATAGCTTTCAGTTTGTCATTTTTCTCCGATTTGTAGCTGGAAGGAAACCATGTTGGCTAGTGAGCAACTCTGCTCCCATATTTCTATAAATACATTTACATAGCTTTGTGTGGATTACCTCTTTTTGCCATCAGGAAGAAGAATCAGCCCTCATCCCCAACCTCAATAGTTAAGTTACCTATTAATTTCCAAATATATGCATTACTAAGAAATTTGGATTAACATTTTTAATCAAATTCAGCTTTGGGAAGGATTTTTGAATAGCCGCTATACAATGATTTCCAGTATGGCTCAAGCTTAGTTAACGGTTTACAGCACTTTATAGCATTGTTGAATCACCTCGTCTGCTAAATCAGTTGTCAGAAAAATATGGGCCAGCATGGTAGAATGTATTAGACCAATACATTGTCTCCATTTTATTATGAAGCTGCTGAGGAAGCTGTGATATACAGCACTGTCATTACAGATCTATTGTTAGAGGGGTTCCACAGTGTTTTGTGCACTGCCATTAATTTATAGCAGTAAACAATATGTAGCTCTCCGACTGCAGCAAAGCAGAATCTTTTAATGAGGTGGATGTTATTACCACAATAAATCAGTGCATTCGTGTAATGTATAATTCAATGTGTGTATTCCCACTGTAACTTCTCTGAGTAAGCTGATAGTGTATCATTGTCAGTGCACAGCTCTGTGGTTTGTTGGGGTTTTTTGTTTGTTTTTTTTCCTCCTAAGCTTTCTGTCGTTTGGGGACTTTTTTTTATTTGCTTGAAAATAAATGTGGCATGTCTTGATGGTTGTCCTGTTGCAGGCTTAAGAAACCAACTGTAACAATAATAGTGAGAATCAATACTGTGGATTTTAGCTGTATGGATCTCTGCATGATACCATTTTTTCAAAAGAGAATGAAATCAATCCTAATTGGTTTTAGCTTTATATTCAAGGAATGTAATTCTATAACTATTGATTTGGTGTATACTCATTTGCAGGGTAATAAAAATAGGAGCAATTTAAGTGAATACTTAAAATGCTACAGTACTATACAGATACAGCTCTGATTCTATTTTTAATTCATACAGTTTTTTTTTTTACAAACGATCTTATTTCTCCTTTTTTCCCCTCCAGCATAGCTGAGTCTTTAGGGAAAATCTGTACAGATGGAGATTCCAAAATGATTCTGTAACAAAAAAGATAGTTCTTGGAGTCAGTTTCATTCTTCCCTGGAATACATTTGCTAAATCAGATAAAATCCTTTTCTACCGCAATCACTCCTTTAAAAGGGTTACATTTCAAATTAGTGAACTGCAAAAATGGTAATCAATCTAAGATGTTTTCTTTATCCAATTGCAAAGTGAAAACTGCTTTAAGTAAGATTAGATCTTAAATCCTTGTTTGATCTGTTATCTAGAAGAGAAACTACTTGCAGTTGATATAGTGTATCAGATGCCATCTGCAAGTAAACATACTTTGATAGTAGTAATCAGATAATACAAATATTTCCAAAATTATAAATACAGCAATGGACATTCTTTTTTTTTACTTAGATTATAAATTATTTTTTACATATGACCAAAGGAAACCTCTGTTTTCATTGACTCAGAGATGGATTATTGATTGTCACTTTTGCCTAGAAGCTTTACCTTGAATGTTTGTCTCATCTTGTATGTATTGTTAAGTATATCTGTTAATTTTATTTTAGTAAGATGATAAATGTGAAAATATTTTTTCTGGAGGTGTATTCTTTAGTTATAACAAGGCACTTCTATAATCTGTTTATATGTGCATCATTTAATTTAATGGTATAAGAAAACATTATTCTATATCAATTATAGAAATGTATCAAATATCTCCCATATGTACCAAAATATTTCAGACCTCTTAAAGTATTATACATATGAAACTATTAAAAGACCACTGAATCCTGATATAGGAATAATCCCATTGAAGAAACAGATGGCATGTATACCAAAACTTTGTATTTTGCATTAATTAAATCCCAGTTTAGCAATGTTTATAAAAATGTGATAAGTCTTTTTGGTAATTTTGCATATTTAATTAACTTAGTTTGATTTTTGGTATCAATACTTTCTGATATAATTTGTCTGATTCACTAAGTTCTCTCATTCTTTCTTATTTTCCTGCATTAAAATGCAGACATATCTTATTCTTCAGGTATAATTTATCTTGGGATTGGTTATCATTTAAAAAAAAAACAAAATAAAACAGCACCAACAGCAAGCAACCAAACAAAAATTCAAACACTAGTACTAATATCAACATTCCAGCTACGCTGTTGACATTCCCTCTCACTGTTGGTCAGCCTGACACCTTTCCTAAAACATCAAGGTCCAAACCCATGTTTTTAACTGTTGCTCACAACTCATTCAACAGTCTACAAAACATCACACAGCTAGGACCCACTTCATGTAATACTTTCTGCTGTGAAATGCTTGCTTAGTGATGGTCAGTGTTCAATTGAAATTAGACTGTACTGGTGGAATGTAACAGCTTCTTCCATCACCTGTGTATATATGTTATCCAAGTTTGAGATCCACATCTGTCTTCACCCATATACCCTCTCTGTCTGCTTTTGAAAAAACAAACAGGAAAAAAAAACACCTAGACAACATATTTGCATGCATGCTAATAATTCTCTTTGCAAAAACACTGAAAACTGGTTATGATTATGATTGTCTCCTTTGTTTTAGCCTATTGGTGCTCTAAACCCAAAGAGAGCAGCATTCTTCGCAGAGCGATATGAATCGTGGGAAGATGATCAGGTTCCAAAGTTTCACTATGGCACTCATTACTCAACTGCAAGTTTTGCACTCACTTGGTTGTTGAGAATTGTAAGTACAGTCGTTAAAAATACATTTACTTTTAAATAATAATGAAAGCAACAGATAATCAGAAACCATGAGCAAATTATAACCCAACAGAACATAAGGCAACTGAGATTTTCAAGTAATTGATTATCAGCAACTTGTTTCAGTTTCCAAGGATAAAATCTGTTCCAAACTCTGAACATTGTGTTTTAATTTTTATGGAGTAGCCTTCTCAAATCAATATAAAAGCTCTTTTTCCTTAAAAATAGGATTTTCAAGTAGACCTCATTGTATTGCATTAAATAGGCTTAACTTCTCTTCCTCAGATGATTTTTTCATTGGAGCATACTCTGAAAAATTGTAAATTCTTATTAATGTATTTGATTTTCATCCCTAAAGGTTAAAATGAGATGTCTTAATATGCTCATAAGATTGTACATTGTCATATTTGTTTTAAATTATGTTGCAATATATATGCAGGTAACATTGCGGATGCAACGTATTGATAATATATTGGTTAAACATTGCATGTTTCTGTAAAATTGAAAGGTGATTTATCTTCTAGAAAGTAAATTTCTTTGGGAAAGCATTAGCAGCACATCATTAATTAAAGCTTGTTAGAATGGTACAAGCATACATAAATCCTTGAAGTAATTTATAGTGCTTAGCTAATTTCAAGCAATTACCCACTAATATGTGCTTAAATGTTCTTTAACTAAGAGGAGGCTTTTAAATCTTTCAAACATTTTTCTTTTCTAAATCATAAATTAAGCCATAACAATGGTAAAGTTACATTAAGTATTAAAATATTTATTTGCATTAATAGATAAACTTGAACAAAAGAAAAAATCTTAGCTGATTAAGCTATGCAATTATTTTTGGGAACACCTTTATTTAAAAATAAACAAAAAAACCCGCACAAACCCTTAGATTAAAAAATATTCAGCTTTTTCTTCTTAATGTGTTTAAAAGCAATTCATGTCACAACTGATCTGTAAATATTTCCCTTCCATTTTTACAAGCTTTTATTTGTCTTAATTTACAGTGAGCACAGCAGAGTAGAATTAAGGGTTATTCATAAACAAAAACAGCTATGCCTCAATTATTCATCAGGTGGGTACCGGAAATATCCTGTCCCAATTAACCACTGATGCACCAGGAAATGAGAGAGAGTAACCATAAACTTTGGACATGGCAGGTGCCATTTTTATCCCATTTCTTTAAAAAAGTATCACTTCTTTTTTTTTTTTTTCTTTAATAGGAGCCCTTTACAACATTTTTCCTACATGTACAAGGTGGGAAATTTGACCATGCAGATAGAACTTTTTCATCAATTTCAAGAGCATGGCGCAACAGCCAGCGTGACACTTCTGATATAAAGGTAAAATACTGTTTTTAGCTTTTGTGAAAGCTGTTAACACATACTGCACTGTATTATATATTATAAGAGCAAACTTGAAGAAGCGCTCTGTATAGCTTAAAAGCTTGTGTGTCACAGCAACAGGAAGTTGGTCCAATAAAATAATTTACCTCACCCACCTTGTCTCTCTGATCTTCTGGGACCACCACAGCTCCAACAATCCTGCAAACTTTTTTTTAGGCAAGGCTGGTAGTACCGCTTGCTAAGGTTGCCTCACACTTCCCATTATTAGTCTTTGTTTTCTGTTCCTTATAACTTTGCCAAACTTTAATCCTTTGTGCTGAAATTTTCCATGCTGGGTGTCTGCCGCTGGTTGAATTTTTTTGAAAAAATGCAGCCAAAATAATGGAGCCATTTCAAAGAACGGTAAGGAAAAAAATGTTGTTTTGCCCATGTTAAAAAAAATGTAGTGACCTTTTCTTTGAAATGTTTTAATGCCCCTTTCCTTTGGAACAGGGACTTTGTGTCAGGGACCTTTTGCCATCCCCAGGAAAATCCACCAAATTTGGCCTAATTATAAGCCTCTGAAAAATCACCTTTCACACCTTAGATTTTATCACTTAATTCCCCAAAGATTATGTCTGCACTGAGCATGCTCCAGCCTGGGGCTCAGAACCACATTCCCTATAATTGCAGCTCTGGGCTTCTGTGGGCTCAAATAGGTGCGAATGCCTGAACTGAGAGTAGAATGACTCTCCCCTGTGCTGTCAGTGACACCCTTTCCACCCTCTCTCAGACCAGACAATATGGAGGAGAGTGCTGCCTAATTCAAATGCAGAAGATACAAGAGCTGGACCCGTGGAGGGCAGGGAATAGGAGGGGAAGGGGTAAGATGTAGGAGGGGCACAGATTGGGACAAGGTGCCTGGTGATGGTGGTAGTAGTAATAGTGAAGTCTGTACTTTCTGGGTGGAGGAGTAGAGTGTATTGTTAGGTGGTTTCACTGTTCACTTTCTTAGGTAACTCTGTGTGAGATATGTTTATATATGTAACAAATCTAACCGCTTCACAGTGACGCTCTTTTTGTGTATTAATTTCTTGGTTTGTTCTACTAAATGGTTAAGTGGAGATGAGTCATGGTGACTGAGGGTGGATCTGCGTGGGATTAGAAATGCAACCAGTTGGAGATTTTGTGTGAGCTGCTGTGTATGAACCCTTTGCCATTGTAAGATACAATCTGTCAGAAAAGTGTAGCTCCTGACACTTTGTGTGTTTGTTTTTTTGCCGTCAGTCAGATTTAGGTGCACAATCCATACGTTTTCAATGATAATATGAATAATAGCTAGAACTGATCCTACATCCAATTTTTTAAACTACCCGCTACACTAGTACTACTCCCAATTCACACCTCTACAAATTTTTGTGTAGATAATGTTTTTAAAATAAATCTTTCAGCATTGAAAAGTAGGACTGACATAGAAATATTTCGGCTAGATTCCAAATGCAAAGACTTCCTATTAAAAATGTATGAAGAGAAAGCAAACAGAAATGACACAGAAAATTCGAAGGGCATAAAACTACCTCATGAAATTTCACAGCAGTTGACTATCTGCTTTTTAGCGAAAAACAGGAATTCATGCCCAGTTTTAAGCTGATTTTAGGATACAGTCTTGACTTAAGTTATTCCCAGGCACCGCCATAATTCTCAGAGTTTTCTGAGAGGAGGGTGCCCAACTAATGAGAAGCAGGATATTTTGAAGTTTATATACCTCATCAGTAGGGCCCTACCAAATTCATGGCCCATTTTGGTCAATTTCACGGTCATAGGATTTAAAAAATAATAAATTTCATGATTTCAACTATTTAAATCTGAAATTTCACTGTGTTGTAATTGTAGGGGTCTTGACCCAAAAAGGCATTGTGGGGGGTGTGGGGTCATGAGGTTATTGTAGGGGGGGTTGCAGTACTGCTACCCTTACTTATGCGCTGCTGCTGGCGGTGGCACTGCCTTCAGAGCTGGGCACCTGGAGAGCAGTGGCTGCTGGCCGGGATCCCAGCTCTGAAGGCAGAACTGCCTTCAGCAGCAACATAGAAGTAAGGGTGGCATTGTATGGTATTGCCACTCTTCTGTGCTACTGCTGGTGGGGTGCTGCCTTCAGAGCTGGGCGTGTGACCAACAGCTGCCACTCTCTGGCCACCCAGCTTGAAGGTAGCGCAGAAGTAGAGGTGGTAATACTGCAACCTCCGCCCCTAAAATAACCTTGCGACCTCCCTTCAACTCACTTTTGGGTCAGGACCCCCAATTTGAGAAATGCTGGCCTCGCCCATGAAATCTGTATAGTATAGGGTAAAAGCACACACAAGACCAGTTTTCATGGTCAGAGACCAGATTTCATAGTCCATGAGGGGTTTTTCATGGCCATGAGTTTGGTAGGGCCCTTCTCATCAGCTCTGACTGTCTCTGAAAATGTGTTTATTATCTTTAACTTTGTGTAGAAAAAAGGTTGAGAGGTATCTGATTTAAGAACAATGGGAACTGAAGTCCCCTCTCCCCAGAAACTGTAGAGATTTCCTCACATTGTCCAATCAAGTTCCATCCCCACCTTCTTTTGGAGGGATCAGCCCTTGCAGTGTCAAAGGATAAAGTACCTATACGTGTATATTCAGTCCTTGGCTTTACACTTCATAGAAATGCAGAAGTTAGAAAAGAAAAAGACTCCTAAATGATCTGTTCTAGGTCCAATTATTGAGAAAGTCGTGGCAAGCCAGTTTTAGCAGCTGAACTCCACCAGTATTCTTCCTACCCAAATCAGACTTCATATGATGTGGAAATCATGCTGCTCATTAAACTAGACTGTCTCATCCAGACCATGGACAAATATCCATTCTAATACTGTTAAATCTATAAAAAGCCTTAGATAACGTTTGTCATAGTACACTACAGGCCTGTTGGTGTGTGAGATTGATCTTGCTCTGTTTCCTTTTTGGCTAGATTCCCACAGAGTTGTGATGGCATCTATTCTTCCACATAAATGTTCACATTTGCAGTCCTATGAGAGTTGAACTTATTCCACTAGTTTTCAGCATCTATATTAGGGAAATCATGAATTAAAATACCATCAATATGTCATGACACCAGTTTTTATTTTATTCTCTGAAGGAGGTAACAATGTCACCATGACACTTAATGAATGAAAAATAGCTGACCCATCTTTTATCCAAGAAAGGCAGAGATTATGCTGAAAGCAAGAGGGAAGTACTTAGAAGAAATGACAGAAACAATGATGGCTTCTCTAGCAAGGGTATCTGGCTTCTCATTTTCAAGATGTTTGTGCAGTCTTAGGCCTGATCTACACTAAGGGGCGGGGGGGTCGAACTAAGGTACGCAAGTTCAGCTACGCGAATAGCGTAGCTGAACTCGAACTACCTTAGTTCGAAGTACTCACCCGTCCAGACGCCGCGGGATTGAAGTCCGCGGCTCCCCCGTCGACTCCGCCACCGCCGTTCGTGGTGGTGGAGTTCCGGAGTCGACGGGAGCGCGTTCGGAGTTCGATACATTGCGTCTAGATTAGACGCGATATATCGAACTCCGAGAAATCGAATGCTAGCCGCCAACCCGGACAGTAAGTATAGACATACCCTTAGTTCTTCTGAACTCACTGGTGTGCCCATACAAGTGATGAGAAATGCTTTTTTACATCTTTAGTTAGCTAGGAGACTGCAGTTCTTCCTCTTGGATGAAGACATAGTCAGTTTTCCTAGTCTTCATCATCTCTGTACTGGACTACTTCAATTCTTTGTACATGATGCTGAATGACGAGGTCACACAGAAGCTCAGACTAGTCCTGCTTGCTGTAGCTTCTTCCTGAGTTGGAAAGTCAAGAAGAGCTCATCACATTGGTACACTGGACTCTATATGTGCTTCCCAACCAACATCAAATGCACATTAGGGTTGTGGGCCTTGCTTTCTGTAACCTCCGTCTTCCTCCCATTAGACACTACATTTCCTTTCACAATCCACTGAGAATGCTTAAGTCATTTGGGAACATTCTGTCTGACAGAGCCCTGGAGACATTCTGTCTGACAGAGCCCAGTGATAAGCTTTCATTTGTCAGGACAGGACATTTCCTCAGCTGAACCTGAGGATGTAAGTTCCAGCGATGGAAATCCTTTACAAAGAGATGCATTCTTCATAGGGAAGAATGTAAAGTGTGTCTGATTCTTCCTTAGTCTCTCCCTAGACTTCCCTAACACACATACACAGCTAGGACGACCCTTAAAAACATAAAAGTTCTATCCAAGGAGGAACAGTGAAGATGTTCCATACTGTGACTGCCACGCTGAGTCTCTTAAATCATGTATTCATCATCTATGTATGATGGTGATGGTGCTCAAAATATAGCCAAATTTATCCAGGCAATTTGCTTACGAATGTAGGCAAGTTTCCTGAAGTACACCTTGTTGTATAGTGTCCAGTTTAATTTCAAATGTCTCAAAGTTGTGGTCTTTCACCACATTCCATGGGACACGATTTCTCAATCTTATGTAGCTCAGTCTGGAAGCTTTTTCTTGTAGGCCGCATGTTCCATTTTTAATATTACCTCCTATTTATATCTCTTTGTACCACAGCAAATATATCTTATCTATATTTGATGCAGTGTGGTCCGGTGGATAAGACACTGAAATGGAATTCAGAAAACCTGAGTTCTATCCCCGTGCTCTGTCACTGACCTACTGCATAACCTTGAGCAAGTCACTTGACTTCTCTGCTTCTGTTTCCCCATCTACTCTTTGTCTTGTCTATTTGGATTGTAAACTCTTTGAGGCAAGGACTGTCTCTTGTAGCCTTCTCTATTGATTATGTTTTAATTATATTGATTATATAAAAATTCCTACTTAACACTGAGATTTGGTAGGGTCTAGTCCTAAAATCAGGTCCAGTGTTATTAGAATTACTGTTAAGTTGGGAACCCCAATGTGCACAGTGGCAACACTCAAATTTAGGAAAAACCTTCTGACTTTGCAATAGTTCTGTTAACACAATTGTTAAAGATACAAACACTCCAACTCAAACAAGTTGGCAGCAATAATGCAGCGTCATAACAACAGTATACACACATCATCCTTATGGTGAGATAGGTGGTGGTCCGCAAAGGTTATGTCCTAACTCTGGCATTCCAAAAGATCTCTAGGCTGTGGTTAATCCTGTTCTATGGTTTGATAGCCTCCACAAATATTCTTAAGGATGTCTGGCCTCATTTGTCAATATCTAAAATTTGTAACTCTGGTAATTTATTAAATTTATTAGTATATACCATATATTCTCGTTCATAAGCCGAATTTTTTTAGTAAAAAAGGGAAGCACCAGAGAAGGGGGTTGGCTTATGAACAAGTATAGAAAGGGAGAGGTGGGACACAGCCCCTCCCCCCAACAGAGGGAGCAAGGAGAGGCAGCAGAGCCAGAAGGGAAGAGGTGGGGCCAGAGTCCATCTTGCCTCCGAAGCAGCGCAGCTCCGGGGCTGGCAGGCTGGGAGAGTGTGGGGATCTCGGGCTAGGGGTGGGGTCATTTGGGGGTGGTCACAGGGGTTACTCCCCTGACTCCCAGCTTCTCCCCCACAAAAATTTTCCCCACCAGTTGCTGTCCCAGCCTGTCAGGGTAAGCAGCTGGCATGCTGGGACACTTGGTTTACTTAGGTTTACCTCCGTGCCTGTGGACACTCGAGGTAAACAAACCATCTCGGCCCACCAGCGGCTTATCCTGATGGCCCGGGACCCAAAGCTTGCTGGCCCCTGAATTATAGGGTTGGCTTATGAACGGGTATAAAAATGTTTCCATTTTTACTTATCCATCTTGGGGGGGTCGGCTTATAAATGAACCGGCTTATGATAGAGTATAAACGGTATGTAAGTTGGTTACTATAGCAATCCTGCATTTGAACATCTGCTGATGTTTCTGTCACAAAATACACAAAAGGTAATCAACTAATTTTTTGCAGCTATCTGTCAACATTTTAAGCATACTTGTTTATCACAGCATTATATTTTATGATAGCTTTTGACCTAAGCTCATTTCTGATTAGGGTTGTCAATTGACTGAAGCTATTCCGGGAGATTTTTTTCCCCAACATGATGTAATGTCATTTTCTTAAAATGTCCTATTAAAATCTCCTGGATTGCTTTCAGTAGTCACCGGAACATCAGTGCCGATTCTGGGAGACTCCAGGCCAATCTTGGAGAGTTGGCAACCCTACTTCTGGTTAACTAACTTCCGCTAAGGCTTATAGGCTTCATATTCTTATGCTCATAGACTCATAGACTTTAAGGTCAGAAGGGACCATTACGATCATCTAGTCTGACCTCCTGCACAATGCAGGCCACAGAATCTCACCCACCCACTCCTGTAACAAACCCCTACCTATGTCTGAGTTATTGAAGTCCTCAAATTGTGGTTTGAAGACCTCAAGCTGCAGAGAATCCTCCAGCAAATGACCTGTGCCCCACGCTGCAGAGGAAGGCGAAAAACCTCCAGGGCCTCTGCCAATCTGTCCTGGAGGAAAATTCCTTCCCGACCCCAAATATGGCGATCAGTTAAACCCTGAGCATGTGGGCAAGACTCACCAGCCAGCACCCCGGAAAGAATTATCTGTAGTAACTCAGATCCCACCCCATCTAACATCCCATCACAGACCACTGGGCATAAATGCCTGTAGGTCCTTTGCATTACTGCCTTATATGTATAGCTTATCTTTATACTTGAAGGAAGCAACTCTGTATATTTACAGGCTACAGTGTCCAGAACAGTGGGGATCTGATCGTGGTTGGGGCCCGTGGTGCTAATGTAATTCAAATAGTAGTAATTTTCATAAGTTTATAGGTGATTAGGTTCCTCCTTTGTTGTCTTTTAGCCAAGCTATGCATTTTTAGCTTTCTTAATTTTTCCTCGTAAGTGGGTCTAATGAGTTATTGTTCTCTGAACCCCCTCTGACATCCTTAGCTGCTGGAAGTGTTGAGATTTTTTTTTTCCTTAAGCAGGTATGTTTAACAAAACAATTTACTTGAAGGATCAGTTCCACCTTTTTCAGTATTTTTAAAAAGAATCTAAAACTACAGTGCTCTTAGTAAAGAGACATTGTCATGTGCCATAATGTAGGTGCCAAATAATTTTACATCTGTGTTCTTATAACAATCCCATGGTAACATAGTATTTGAGTGCAAATGGCATATTGAAAATGCCATATTCTCTTAGGAACTATTTCCATTATTATACCTGTGTGTGCAAATTGTACAAAACTGAAGTGATGAATAATTTAATTTTAAATAATTTAAACCAAGAGCAACAAAGTAAATTGGTGATATTGTCCTTGCAGAATTTCCCCATATTTCTTCATATAGCAGCCTACATTGTTTTCTAGCCTCAGCTCCTGTGGAAAATGTTTGGCCATGTTTAATAAACTTCTGAATAGCTCCAAAATGTTTATTTCTCTAGTGTGCTGTGTGCTTTTTGAAGACAGCATACAAAAAACTTTTTCACAATTTATAAATGATGCCCCAGGCACTTAATATGACTGTCTTGTGCACATTTAAATATATTACAGTAATTTAAGTGCTCTTCCTTTATATAGGCTGTTTTACTGTGGGTAACATTGTTTTGTGAAGCTTGTTTTTTTACTGTATTCAGTCCAACAAAAATTCTTCACCCTTTCTGCCTCAGTTTGTACATATATAAAACGGGAATGATACCTCATTCACAAGGCAGATGTAAATTATTTGAAACACATTGAAAGGGAAATACTTGTATAAATGTTTTAAGTATTATTACTGTGACTGTGATCACAGAAAATGGGACAAGATTGGGATGGAGCAAAAAAGTCTCTGCAATTAAGGGGAATATTTTATATCCCTTCATTATTAAAAATATATAATTTTTTTTTCCCAGACAGTCATTACTTTCACTACTTTTTGTGTGAGATTCTAACCAAAGTCAAAGGCTAAGCCCAGACTTCATCTGGAATATTCATCATATTTCCCCTTTAGATTTAAAAATTTCTTGTGCACTTGTCACAGGGTATCTGGCCCCTTTATTGTGAGATGGGCATAGCCCCACCTGGGATGGGTAAATTGCCTTTCTTCTGAGGCTGTGGGGCAAGAGGTCAGGTGGTAATCTGAAAAGTCCTTACAAAGGCCAGCTAGAGCTCCTTTGAACAGATGAATTTCAGGAAAGCAGGTAGTCTCTGTAGTAGGCCCTGGTGTGGGAACTGCTGCCAAAGACTGGATCCATAAAAGAGATTCAGACTGATCATTGCAACGCCAGACTTTTAGGTGACCTTCTGCCTAATGGAATCCACAATCTGGAGGTAGGCACCCAAGTTCCCTATACAATGCATGGGAAGAGTTAAGTGTCCAAGAATGGGATTCACAAAAGCCAACATGATGAGTAGGGAGCTACCTAACCTAGCCACTAGGTAGGGGTGGGGTCTAATGGGAGGAAGTTAGTTGCAGATGCACTTCCCTCCCCTGGGGACTCCTCTCCTGTAGATAGACATGTAAACCAGGTCAGTCATTTCACACAAAAACCTGTGGAGGACAAGGAGCTCTCTTACACAATAGCCTAGTGGTTCGAGCACTCACCCAGGATGTGGGGGAGACAGGTTCAAGTCCCCACTCTGACTGATATAGAGCATGGACTCAAACCCAGTTCTTCTGCCTTCCAGGACAGTGCCTTAATCATTGGGCAATGAGATATTCTCAGTCAGGAAGGTAGAGTGTCTCTTCTTTGCTGTTAAAGCTTTTCCACTTTGAATGAATAATCACTTATTGAGAAAGAGTGAGTGAGTGACTGATTCTATAGCCCTCTGGTTGGGACACTCACATGGGATGTGAGACCCCAAACTGCAAGACCATGTTCCATTGAATATGTAAGCATTTTTACAAAGTGGAACAGCTACAACAGGAGATACTGAGACAGAGAACAAAAATATAAAAGGGGTTTACTCTTCTTCCTGGTTGAGAAGTTACTGAACATTTAGAGCCATTGAATAGAAAGTTGAGAGAGGGAATTATGTTGGCTTCCTTATGAAAATAAATACAAATAATTAATTGGCATTGAACTATTTTTATCTGTTGCCCTTATGTAATTTGGTAGCCATAGTATCTTGTTTGGAGGCACTGGAAGTTACAAGAAAGATTCACATGGGCTAGTTTTGGTGCAGTTTGTGTCAGTTGGTATCACACTTCAATAAAGAAAACTAAAGCGTTGGTTACAACCAATCCTTGTCATTATGCCATGAAAGCCTTGGGATTTGTGATCAGAGCATCAGACTAATCTTGAATTGCAGTATAACCTTTCATTGAACCTTTCACATTTTGATTTCAAGAGGTGATGCATTGCATTAAACCTTGTTACCTAGCTCTTCCCTACCTATATCTTTAAGCAATGCAAATTAATACTTAGTTGGTAAATTGGAAGAAAATGCAAATTGCAAATGCCAAGCTGCTCTGTCATTTTTATTTATTTATCAGTTCAGCACTGATGCTTTAAAAAATGCAGAACATATGTTTTTTATCCAGAGCTGAGTATTCTGTTCTGATGAATAAAAAACATATTTAATTTTATAGAACTACCTTTAAAGTATTTGACAGCCATGAACTTTGACTTTAAGTACACTAGGCTGTCAGTGCAGATAATTTTGATCTGCGGTATAAAATGGCAAATAAGGATAATTCTTCAATCTTTAGGAAGGAAAATGCTCTTGATCTGGGATTGCATTAAGTTGCACAATCCAATGTCAAATACAGCAGGTTTGTGAATGCTCAGGTTACCTTTTTTGAGGCATGCCTGTAACTATGTTTCTTCTACAAACGAGTGAATGAATACACACCTATGTGTATAAAAAGATTTGTCATCTTTTGTTTCTGTAGCTACACTATAGTTATAAATCAATATATCTTGAAAATTCATAATATAGCATGACTTCAGTCTCTTTGATAATCAGTGCTTGGTCTGCTGTTACCTGTGAAGAATGAAAGGGATAATTAGACTGACCAATCTTCCTCAGTTTTATTATACAACATTGAATTCTAATAATTGAAGACTAACACATTATGTCATATAGAATATCAGGGTTGGAAGGGACCTCAGGAGTCATCTAGTCCAACCCCCTGTTCAAAGCAGGACCAATCCCCAGATTTTTGCCCTAGATGGCCCCCTTAAGGATTGAACTCACAGCCTTGGCTTTAACAGGCCAATACTCAAACGACTGAGCTATCCCTGAAAGATAATATGAATCTTTATTAACTACTTTCTAAACCGCATTGCTTTATATGTATTTATAAAACACCCAAATTTGGTTTTACTGATACTCCAGAACAGTGATTAGACTGTAAGCTCTTTGGAGCAGGGGCAGTCTTTTTGTTCTGTTTTTGTACAGCACCTGGCGAACTGGAATCCTGATCCATGACTGGGGCTTCTAGTAATTAATTGTTATGCACCATAAATACTGCATAGTGCTTTGTGGCATTTCAAAAGAGATACTCTTCTTTGATTTTCCTGATATTTTAAAAATAGTATTTCTCCTGGTTTTTAAGAGTGTGTGTGAGAGAGAGAGAGACTCTCCAGTGTCACTTGGAAATAACTAGCATCAAGGAGCTTCCACCTTTTTTCCCTTTATACCTCTCTCCCACTACCTCCCTGATAAACCAGAAGAAATGTATTTAAAAATATATCTGAAATTTAGCTCTAACAACTACATCTCAAAATTCACTTTTTTAAAATTGTTTTCCTGGATGAGCATTTGATTTACTGCATAGAATCATGGAGTTATGAGACATTCTGTTAGCTGACCCCTAAGCTTTGGTGACCAGCATGCATGTTGTGGAGTACTAGAGGGGAAATGTATAAAAACACCATATATTTTATGTTCATATATAAAATTTGGGAAATGTAACGTCTCTGTGGGCAGATTGAACTGCCTCTCCTACTCCAATGTCCCTGGTGGGGAGGTTGTTTGAAATGGAAGCCAATCTTGTATCAATTTTTCATCTGGTCAGTAGTGTCCCTGGTGGGCAACAGACTTTCAACAGGTCAGGACGCATAGGAGGAGGCTGAAAATTAATATGATTTTACTATAAGATTTTGGCATTAAAAATAAAATTATTTTAGGTATATTAGTTATAACCATTGGAAATATACAGTATCGCCCCAGGCCTTAGTCCTCCACTCAGTTTTTCTGTTAAAATTTCTCTCTAATACAAAATTTGGGGAAGGAGGAGAAAGAGTGTGTTATGCATCTCTCTCTCTGTCAGGGCTGGCTCCAGCTTATTTGCCACCCCAAGCGGCGGGGAGAGAAAAAAAAGATAAAGCCGCAATCGGCAGCACTTCGGCGGCAGCTCTACCATGGCGCTTCATTCTTCGGTGGCAATTCGGTGGCCGGTCCTTCCATCCGAGCGGGACTGAGGGACCCGCTGCCGAATTGCCGCCGAAGACCTGGACATGCCACCCCTTTCCATTGGCCACCCCAAGCACCTGCTTCCTGCGCTTGTGCCTGTAGCCGGCCCTGCTCTCTGTGCTTGTTCTACAGAGAATAAGGCTTGGTTTACACTACCAACTGATGTCGGTATAACTGTGTCACTCAGGGGTTAGAAAATCCTGAGCAACAATAGTTATATCCACCTAACCCCCAGTGTAGACAAGACTATGTCAATGGGAGAAGCTCTCCCATCATCATAGGTAGCATCTTCACTAAGCGCTACAGCGGTGCAACTGGGCCACTGCAGCATTGGAAATGTGGAGAAGCCCTCAGTCCATTACAGCTGCCAACTAGGGGACATAATCCTTTATCTTAAGCTGTAGAGGCTCATGGCTTAGCTTTGGAGGTGATCGGTTCATTCCCTGATAATGACCAAGATAACAGAGTTATGTTTAGTTCTGTTGGATACTATATGGGAAGCCAGAAGACCAAGGTTTATTATTCACAACTCTGCTATTACTGTGTATTGACATCTGTGTTACCATTGAGCAAACTGCTTTTAACCACACACTGCCTCAGTTTCCCCAGTTGTACAACGAGGATAGTGATACTTCCTTTAGAGTGCTTAGCGATCTAGTGGTGAAAAGGCTATATAAAACTACGGTGGTGGTGGTATTTTTTTCATGAAAAGGGCAATGGAACGTTTTTCCAATGATGGCTCAGAAAGGGGAAAAAAATACAAAATGGTTTTACACAGATTCAAAAACATATTATCTAGTGTGTCTGAAATGCTCTCTGCTGAAGATATGAAGCCTTCCACATCACAATCAAATCTCTACTTGCTGAGACCTTTAATAATTCATCTTCGGTGGCAGGCTTAACCTAATTTACTGACATCTTTGGGCACCTAAATGAGCTGAACTCTTCTCTAGAGGCAGAATAAAATATGTTCTGTTTATGCACAACAGGGAGACACATCCATCAGAAAACGTAGAAGTTGGTCTTCCCATGTGCAGGAAGGAAACTTGGTTTTGTTTGTTCTTGTTTTGTACTACGAGGGAGCTGAAGAACCATTTGGGAACCATTAGGATTTACCTGATGTGGGATTATCTTTAGATAACTCACAAAGGGGAAAGAGATGGATTAATAACCCTTTCATCCAACATGCTGTTCACTTGGCAACACTGACTGGGCAATTGCAAAACAAACCTGTCCTGGAACAAGATCTTGCAACTTAATTTCTTTAGATGGCCAATGTCTGCTTAGTTTCTGTCTCTAAAGGAGTGCCACTCATCTTTAGTTGCAAAAGTCTTTAAAGTTCTTATTCTACCTTTATAGTCATATCTTTGCATCACAACCTGCTGCTGATAATTGTAAGTGGTGTATTTTGTGCTTTCAGAATCATGGGGAACATCTTCCAGTAGCAAAACAACCTTATCCATTACAATGAATTGTTTGTATTTTAATAATTTTGAGCTTCCTTTCTCATCAAAATTTACTTTTCAAAACTTCATAATTAGATGCTATTCTGGTATGATTCTGATTACAATTTTTTTCTCATTCATGGTTAATGTTAATCTTGGAGTTCATTTCATAGCTTGGAAAAAGGTTACTTTCTCTGAAAACTTGGAGAAACCTGTCTAGCCTACAGTATTAGCAGTACTGAGGTAGCATACTATGCATTCTGAAAATGTAGACCCAGATGAAAGTTAAGTTCTCCCGTTGTTTCATCTTGGCTTTTGCTCAGCACCCAGAAGCTCTGCCAATGTCTTGGTAGTGCCTTTGGTGATATGCCTCAGAGGTAAAAACAACCTACAGGCTCAGCCAGAAAACCCTATTTTTTAGGGAGTGGAATTTCAGTCAGGAGGTGTTAGACACGAACAGTAAATTAATTAGTTTATACTCAATGCACACAGACACTATCAATGAAGTGTCCTTGGTTTTGCACTTGGGTCTTTGACTTCTACATTAATGTGTTATGTTGAGACTGGATGATGCTCCAAGATCTGCTGCCTCCCTTTGCTTGATCCCATATACGCATGAAAAATTAGGCCATGCAGAACTTAAGACATCATTATAGTGCCTCATTTCCATTATCCTAGATTTCTGGATATGATAGCCTATGTTCATCTGGATTTCCTCATGCAAGTTCCAAGTCCTTTCAACTGTTCCGAGGTTGGTCTGATTGCTGAGACCTCAGAGGGTGCATGAGGAAATGGGCGTACTAGGAAATATTGCATTTAAGTCACTTCTATATGGATACTTGTTGCTAAATTATACTTTCCAAAAGAGATCCTGTCACTCACATATTATTTGTAACAGTTCTTTCATTTTTTTTATTTGGGTCAGATAAAGCTGTTAGGGTACAATTGACTGCTAGTTATACATTCATATGTGATATCGGCCGCACTTCAAGCCACCGGGAGAGGTAACTCCTTTAGCAAGATTCACCATTTAATCTTCCCTCTCCCATATTAAGCACATAAAAATCTGATTTCACTTGTAGTTTAATCATCTTATATGCAGTTTGTCCATGGATATTAACCCCTAAAATGTTCATGTAAATTACCCTTTTGGTATTCTTTGGACTCTCTGTGAATAAGAAGCTTTATAGTCTAGAAGTTACAAGGGCTACCAAATTTTATTTCCCCATCACTAATTATTTTCAAAATGTAATTTAGTCCACTTTTTAAATGACATGGGGGAAAAATGGAATATATAATTTCAGCCCTGTTTTTTTTATTTTTGCCTCTCTTTTCCTAGTAAGAGATTAACATTACATAATTTTCCCATGCATCCTCAGTATATCCTACAGAATATAGTAAAATATTTGCATACACATGTAATTAGTGTTGGCTAGCAATGTTAAACTGCTAAGTAATCACTTCTTAAGTACATCAGTGTTGAATGGAAATTTTCATCCAGTTCTTATTAAAAGCAAAGCAAGCCATTTATCAAAATACATATAGTACCTTTGTATACATTTTGGTTTTGTATAATTTTCATTAATATAATTAATATGTTAATATATCGTTTGTTTAAACTAACAAATATTCAGAAGAAGAATCACATTACGTGAAAGAGAATTCCAACAGGGTGACAATCCAGTGATAAAGTTCATTACTTTGTTAATTAAATCAGGAACTTGAATGGAAACCTGCCGAGACTTTGGGTGGGGTGGGGGTGGAGGAAGGGGAGAGAATTTAATGCAATTTGTTGAGAGAAATAACATATGTTAAGGGAAAAACAGCAAACTATCCCAATGCAAAGGAAAGATAGGAAGAATAGTAAGAGGCCAATATGGCTCCTTCAGGAGCTCTTTAATGGTCTGAAAATCAAAAAAGAATCCTATGGAAAGTGGAAACATGAACAGATAGCTGAAGACAAAAGAATAGCACAACTGTATGTGGACAAAACGAAAAAGGCTAAGACACAAAATGAGTTGCAACTAGCAAGGGAAATAAAAAGCAGTACAAAGAGGTTCTATAAATACATTAGAAGCAAGAGAAAGATGAAGGAAAGTGTAGGTGTAGGTCCACTACTTAGCAGGGGAAGGAGAACTAATAAAGGATAGCATCTAGAAGGCTGAGTTATTTTATGCCTGTTTTGCTCCAGTCTTCTCTAAAAAGATAAATTATGACCAAATATTTAAGATAGTATTAATAAAAAGGGGGAAGGAACACAAGCCAGAGTAGGGAAAGAAGAGGTTAATTAATATTTAGATAAGTTAGATATATTCAGGTCATCAGGACCTGATGAAATGCACAATAGGGTGGTTAAGGAACTAGCTGAAGCAATCTCAAAACCATTAGTGATTATCTTTGAGAAGTCATGGAGGATGGGTAAGGTCAGAGAGTATTGAAGCAGGGCAAACATAATACTTGTTTTTAAAAAGGGGAACAAGGAGAATTATAGAACAGTCAGCGTAACTTTGATACCTTGAAAGGTACTGGAACAAATTATTTAATAATCCGTTTATAAGCACCTAAGAGATAATAGGATAATAAGTAACAGCCAATATGGATTTGTCAAGAACAAATCATGCCAGACCAACCTAATTTCCTTTATGGACAGGTTTACTGCCTAGGAGATGGGGCAAGATGCACTATATCTTGATTTTAGTAAAGCTTTTAACACAGTGAAACATAACATTCTTATAAGCAAAGTAGGGAAATATGGTTTAAATTAAATGACAATAATTTCAATGCACAACTGGTTGGAAAATCATACTCAAAAAGTAGTTGTTGATGGTTTGCTGTTAAACTGGGATGACATACCTAGTTGGATTCTGCAAGAGTCTGTCCTGGGTCTTGTACTAATGAATATTTTCATTAATGACTTGGATAATGAACTAGAATAATAGAATATTAAGGTTGGAAGGGACCTCAGGAGGTCATCTAGTCCAACCCCCTGCTCAAAGCAGGACCAATCCCCAGACAGATTTTTACCCCAGTTCTGCAAGTGGCCCCCTCAAGGGTTAGCAGGCCAATGCTCAAACCGCTGAGCAGATTGTTTTTATAAAATTTGAAAATGATACCAAATTTGGGAGACATCCCAAACATTTTGAAGGAAAGGATTAGAATTCAAAACATCTTTTGCAAATTGGAGAATCGGTCTGAAATCAACAAAATGAAATTCAATAAAAACAAGTGCAAAGTAATAAGCTTTGGAAGAAAAACATCAAATGCACAACTACAAAATGGGAAATAACTGAGTAGCAGTAGTACTGCTGAAAAGGATCTGGGGGTTATACTGGATCACAAACTGAATATGAGTCAACAGGGGGACGCAGTTATGAAAAAGGCTTATATAATTCTGGGTTATATTAACAGAAGTATCGTATGTAAGGTACAGGAAATAATTGTTCCGCTGCACTCAGCACTGGTGAGGCCTCAGCTGGAGTGCTTTGTCCAGGTCTAGGTGCCACACATGAAGAAATTGGAGAGCGTATAGAGGAGAGTCACAATAATGAGAAAAGTTTAGGACACCTGAGCTATGAAGAAAAGATTTAAAAAAAAATTGGTATATTTAGTCCTGAGAAAAGAAGACTAAGGGGTGATCCAATAAGTGTTCAAATATTTTAAGAGCGGTTGTAAAGAAAACAGTGTTCAATAATTGTTCTCCATGTCCAGGACAAGATAGGACAAAAAGTAATGGCCTTAATCTGTTGCAAGGGAGAATTAGGTTAGATATTACAAAAAAATTTCTAACTATAAGGATAGTTAAAGCTCAGGCTTCCAAGGGAGGTTGTGGAATCCCCATCCCTAGAGGACTTTAAGAACAGGTTAGACAAACATCTGTCAAGGATGCTCTAGGCCAGAGGTTCTCAACCAGGGGTATATGCAGAAGTCTTCCAGGGAGTACTCAACTCATCTAGATCAGTGTTTCTCAACCAGGGGGGTTGCAGCCCCCATGGGCAACACAGGGAGGGTTTAGGGGGATTGCAAGTGCAGGGCCGGCATTAAGGGGTGGCAAGCAGGGCAACTGCCTGGGGCCTCACAAAGCTAAGCTACATGCTTCAATCCTGCTGCCTGGAGCTCGGGCTTCAGACAATGCTCACAAGTGAAAAATAGGCCCAAGTATCACACTGAAATGTAAGTACAATATTTCTATTTCAATCGATTTATTTGGCAATTATATGGTAAAAATGAGAAAGTAAGCAATTTTCAGTAATAGTGTGCTGTGACACTTTTCTATTTTTAGGTCTGATTTTGTAAGCAAGTAGTTTTTAAGTGAGGTGAAACTTGGGGAAAGCAAGACAAATCAGCCTGGAAAGATTGAGAACCACTCATTTAGGCGTACTTGTTCCTGACTCTGTGTGAAGGGATAAACTAGATGACTTGTCGAGATCCCTTCCAGCTCTACATTTCTATGATATGTAATAGAAAAGATATGATACTGTGGATACTTAGAGGCTAGTGTGCCAATTGATATGGAAGAAACAAACATTATATGTAATGCTTCTAAAGTGGTATTTTAACCAATTGTACCAACTGCACCATTTAGGTCCTGTAGCAAAGGAAACAAATCATGGCAATCAGAGTGCCGGACTGGACTTCTAGTGTGCGTTTTGTAGCTTTTATTAGTACTGGTGATAGTAAAACCTTTAATATTCAAAGGGACTTTTGAAATAGTTTAGGCCCCAAATTTGGTCTCTTCTAAAATGTTTTCTTGCTGGGGATTTGACTCACTGATTCTAAATACCTCTACAGTTCATCTGTTTCTCTTTCAAAATATGCTACTTTATCATCTAGAAATCAAGGACAAAATAAAACAGGGCTTCTATAAGATGTAACAGATTGCATTCTGTGTGTATTTCTGTGCTCTGTAGCATATGTTAAAAACAATTCCCAGTGATCAGCTGATAATCCTCATGGATGCTGCTTTGTAATAACAATATTAAAAAAGCAAATTTCCTTAAAAATCAGTGTTGTCCATTTGGGAAAAGACAGTTGTTAAAATAAGTTGCATTCCAACATATATGGAAATCATTGAAATGAAAATTCCTGACACAGTAAGCCCTAACATCTGAAGTCTATCGTGGAAAGGCCTATTTAAATACTATGTGCTAGATTCCATCACCTTACTCATATTGAGTAACACCTGACACTCATAGTAGTTAAGTGATGTCAATAGCACTACAAAAAGAATGAGATACTACAAAATGTAAGAGTGGCAAAATTTACCCTATAGAATTGATTTTCATTAAAAATGATTTCACTATTTTATTTCTGTGTTTCTAATCCATGAAAGTATTTTAATAAAGAAAATGCTTGAAGTGATTTTCAAGATGAATGTTTAGGACTACCACATGAAAATAATCAGACAATTTCGCAGTCCCCTGTGAAATCTTACAAACAAAAGAAGCATCAAACAACTTTTCATTCAATAGATAAATAAAATGCTATTACAGTTTAGTGTGGAAGTTGCCCATATGGTATGAAACTTTGGTGGGGGGAGGTGAACCAAATTTAGGTCCCTATCACATGTAGGTGTGTGCTAACTTTAATCCCATGAGTAGTCCCATTGTTGTCAGTAGAACTACTCACATGAGTAAGTGATTTTAGGATCAGGGCAATACTGTGCACATGCTATGATCCTTTTAAGAAAAAATAAATGTAGCATAAACAATGTTTTTGAACTTATTTTGTCAGAAGTAAACATTTATGGCCAAGTAAGAAGTCCCCCAGAATAGGTTTCTAGTAGCAGCACAAACAATGCCATTATTTTAAAATATTGCACTTGCTAAGGAGGCCATCATGAGAAGTGTAAAGATTTGTAAGTGTGATAAGGATGTAATCTTTGAGTATTGTCCTTTAACATGAGTCAGTTGAAATTATCTTTAGATGCAAAGATGCCAGAGTCTCTGTTGCCCTGCTTTGTGTGTAGTCTTTTACACCAGTGCAAAGTAACTCTAAAGTGGGTGTAAAGTACTAGGAAATCAGAATGGTAGTTTACAGCTACTTTGCACTCACTTTGCCTCTGTATAAATGACAACACTAGGTCAGGGCAACAGAATCAGGCCCCTGATATTTGAGAGAGGCATTTGCTTGTTAGAAAGAAAAACAGCTTTACTATGGTTCCACTAGAGATCTTCCTGAAAACTAGTTATTATTAAAGTTATGAAATCATTTCTATAAAATGTTTTTAATTGGGGAAATTAACAGAAGTAATTGATTGTTTTTAAGTTGTTACCTTTCAGCATAGCATTTCTGCATATTCTAATGAAAGCCATGTGTATTCTACAAAGCCAAATGTTTTCTGATCTTGCAGAACCAAATGAGTAGTTGTGTTTTTATATATTTAAAAAGTCATCAGTAACATATGTGATGAGCTTATGTTTAAAATATTCAGCATCATACTATGTGCTAATATTTGTGGTGTAAGTTGATGTATTTCTCTGCTGTTAAATTAATAGTAGCCTGCCTTTCTTTATGTGAGATGTAAAATGATGAAATTGCTGAAACTTTGGTATTAGACTTCTTTCATTTAACCTTGCTACAACCCCTTTCCTTATTTGTCCAATTAACTGGTTTCAAACTTCTTATTATCAGGTACTTGTCAAGCATTTGGTATACAAGCTCATTTTTACCCTGCTTAGTTAATTAAGGTGACTGTAAACAAAAAGATGTACAATTCAAAGTCACAAATTTCACACAAGGACGGAGGCGATAATAGCTTAATTCCTGCTAGATCTTTCCTGTCTTTGCTCTGGCTACTTCAGACTGACCTTGTCCACAATCTGATGACCTGCCAATTGCACTCAGCTGTTTGGAAATCTGCTCTGCCATAGCTAGCCCTGAGGGGGTATCTGGGAGACCACTGATCCATTGACCCATGTCAAGACTGGATTTCAAATCTGATCTACTTGGGCCTCTGACATAGCTACACACAGGTCCACTGCACATAAAAGCCAACAGAACAGCCTGTATTTTTCTGCTTGTTAAGTGGCATGCAGTTTCCACTTGTTAAACGGAATACCAATTTTACACTAGTTGCTTGCTATGAAATTAATTTCCTGAAGCAATTACAAATATTGATCCATTCCATTCAGAGGAGGGAATTCTCCAATTTAGCAGCATAATTTTTTTTCTAAATCTATCAAATTATCACCTTTACTTGCTGTGTTTCCTAAGACTGAATGTTAATGTCTCATTTTAACAAATGCCTTTAAAATACACCAAAGGCAAAAAAATCCCATAATTTCTACATAGGCATTTTCTAAATAAATGTAATGTTTGGATCGCCCAGTTAAAATTACAAAAATCTGGAAATAAAAAAATAGTTATGGTTATAATAGCAACATTAACTAGACCACATTGTATACATCCTACATATTATGTGGTAAATATGTATTACAGAATAGACTGCAATATATTAAGTTACATATATAAATAAAAAGGGAAAATATATATTACATATATACAGGGCCGGCTCCAGACCCCAGCGCAGCAAGCACGCGCGTGGGGCGACCCTTTCCCGGGGGGGGGTGGCAGATTGGGCCGGCGGACCTGCCGCAGTCATGCCTGCGGGAGGTCCACCGGAGCCCCGGGAGGACCAGACCTGCCACAGGCATGACTGCGGACGGTTCGCTGGTCCAGCGGCTCGGCTGCACCTCCCGCAGGCATGCCTGCGGCAGCTCAAGCAGAGCCGCCGGACCTGCGAACTGTCCGCAGCTGCGGGAGGTCCAGCCGAGCCGCGCGACCAGCGGACCCTCTGCAGTCATGCCCGCGGGAGGTCCGCTGCTCCCGCGGCTCCGGGGTGCCTCCCGCGCATGACTGCTTGGGGCGGCCAAAAAGGTAGAGCCACCCCTGCATATATATACAGTAGGTTTGCAGTGTTGTTGTAGCCATGTTACTCCCAGGTTATTGGAGAGATAAAGTGGGTGAGGTAATATTTTTTTACTGGAGTAAACTCTAACATTTGCAATAAGGTACTATTGAAACTTTACTTTTCCTGACATTGTGTTTGACTGGGCCCGTAATGTTCCATTGTCTGCTTTAAATTTCCATTGTTCTTTTTTTTTAAAGAAGTGCCTCTTAATATTTAAAATAAAGCTTAGAAATTCAAACTTCATTGGCTGTGTGCATGATTGTTTTTCTGAAAAATTCCCGCTGTTGTAACCACTGTTGCAGCTCTGCTAGTGAGAGCTTTAGTGTAGACAGGCCACTGCTGTGTTAATCACTGGGTCCTAATCTCACTCAGCGCAGATATAGACAATGATAAAACTGCTAGTTTCAATCTTGTAACAAGCTCCATGCAGGTAGACCCCTTCACTCCCATGGGAGACCCTTTGACTTCAGTGGCGCTCCACATGGGTGCAGGGGTCTGTCTGCATGGAGGGCATTGCAGGATCTGTCTTGAAAGTTCTAGATGTTGCCACCACCAGTTGAGTTGTACTGGAGTGGTGGAATACTTAACAATAATAACAGACTTTTTGACTTGTCACCTTTGGTTGGTTGGAGACTGTTTTTTGCAGAACTGAGTTAGTAGGATTTTGAAATGGAAAAAAAAAATAGAGGGCCTGATTCACCACTGCATTACTCTAGTTTTAATCTGGTATAACTCCATAGATTTCAAACTTTACAGAAAATTTACTTTTGAGCAGGGACCAAACATGGATAATTTCAGACCAAATGGTGAATGCTTCAGACAGTATGTGTGACTACATTGGGATTATTACCAAGGCTAAGATTCTGTCATGGAGGTCACGGATTCCGTGACTTTCTGGGACTTCTTTTGGGGCAGGTCTGGAGAAGCTGTCAGCCTCAAAGCAGCGGCTGCCGGAACAGCTGGCCAGTGGCCAGCCCCAGGGCTGCCGCCAGTGTTGGTTCAGCTCCTTTGGGGCTGGAGGAGTAGTAGTCAGCCCCTGTTGCAGGAGCAGCTGGTGGGGCTGAGCAGCTGCAAGCCCCAGCAGCACTCTTTGTCCCCCGTCTGCCTCCTCCCCAGGGAATTTTTTAGTAAAAGTCAGGTACAGGTCGCAGGCTTCCATGAATTTTTGTTTATTGCCCGCGATCTGTCCACGACTTTTATTTAAAAATACCCATGACAGAATTGTAGCCTTAATTATTACTGTTTTGCATCATTATAACAATTATAGCAGACACTGCTTGTGTGCAGTGTTATGATTACCTTTTGTACACTTAGTAGTTATTCTTTTAAATGGGGGGATTGGTATGAAACTTGAAAGGAGCAGTTTTGCCTCAGGTTTCAGCCAAAATTTGCACCATGAGGTCTTAATTTGTTCCTCACCTAAATGGTTTTAAAAGATTGTCTATGAATATTTGTCAGATAAACCTGTAACCAAAAACATTTTACATATGTTTTTTAATCAACAAAATATATTGTGAAATATTTCCTGAAAAATGCTCCCTTCCATTGTGTTACGAGCATGATCAGGGCTTTCCAAATATGAAGAGGCTTTAAATGTTTGAAGTAATGAGAGAGGATTTCAATCTGTGAGTGTTTAATGTTCCCCTTATTGCACTCTGACCCCCCCCTCCCCCATCATTAATGCTTTAAGTAACTGTGTTGTATGTTAGAATTTATAACATGATATTGTTTTTCCTTTGCATACAGGAGCTGATTCCTGAATTTTATTATCTCCCAGAGATGTTTGTCAACCTCAACAATTACAATCTAGGTGTGATGGATGATGGAACAGTAGTATCTGATGTTGAACTTCCACCATGGGCCAAAACCCCAGAAGAATTTGTTCGCATAAACAGGCTGGTAAGATGGCTATCATCTTTTGTCAGTTGAGGGCCAGTTCTCACAACTTCTGTACTAAAATAGCTTATGACCATTTGTCCTTGTCTTCTGTGTATAGCTAGAATTTACATTAAACTATTATTGAAAATGATAATCTGATGCAATCTAAGGGAGTAAAGGTTTCTTAAAAGGCTGGTCCCCTCACTCTTTTTGCTTTAAACTTTCTTTGTTCCTTGTACAGATAAGTATTTGCATCGGGGGATATTGTAAAAAAAAAAAAAAAGTAGAGTAGGGGCGCTACATAATTTGTTTTTTATATTCAGATCTTGTCTACCATTAAAAGACTCAATGACTGAAGGACTAATATAATTATCCTATCACAAGAGACTGAAAATTGATTGATTTTCAGTCAGCCAGGCTGCTTAAAATGTATATTTTTATTTGCTTTTTTTTACACTTATTTAACTCCAGTGTCTAATGAACATTTGGGAGAAGTGGTGTCTTTCTTAGAGTCAGTGCCCCCACCCCTTCCATTAAGGGAGTAGTTTTCAGACATTTGAAAGCTGAGCTGCCATTCAGGAAAATAAAAACAATCACCCCCCTCACCCTCTTGTAATTGTGCCATGTGGTTTTAAAGGCCTACGCATCTTAATTTATACATCTTCTATGTCCCACCTCTTCCCCCTAATCCCTCCCCAGGGAGTCTTTCACTCCTAAATGTTGAGAAGCACTGGTGTTGGTCTTCATAATATAGCATGTCCTCTCTTTCTTATATGCTTGGAACAGTGAAATAAGGAACTGGGCTATTTTGAAAGTAATATCATTGTCATCTGAGTTAGCACCCACTGAAATGAATGGGGCAGTTCACACATCAGAGCTATTGTTTCAGGCTCTCTGCAGACTCAAAGGTCTCTCCATCAGTGACACTCAGGACATACTTTCTTGCCAGCCATAACGTATAGAGACTTTTAAAAAAATTAAAGCTGAGAATCGAGGTAACAATTGATAGTCTGTCCATGGCCCACTCAGCTACTCTTTTGCAACCCTTATAGAAAATATTTAATTAAGATATGAAATCCCACTGTACACTTAAGAGATGCTAAAATGTCTTCCAAGAAGACCAGGAAACACCAGACTTGACCTTCCTAATATTTCTTAGGTTTAAAAAACAAACAAACCAGAAAGATTACATTTATTCTGTTGTTGAGGGAAAAACTTAAAACCTTTTTCTCATGAAGAAGCAAAAAGGGCATATACGTAATTAAAAACATCTTTTACAGGTTGTCTTAAAGCTTTTTACTCTGTTGCAAAAGAACTTATTCAGCAGAGGTTCCTCTTTTTAGCAACTGGTCATTAACTGTTATTAACCCTCATTTTACTAGTGAGGTAATGCTGTCATCATGGCCTTTGGAAATACTATTGAGGGTAGGCTTGGGTCTGTGTATGTTAGGGTCATGAAAATCAGGAATTTTAATGCTTGAAATCGTTATAGGACACGCTATAAAGATTTTAAAACACAAAGTTATCTAGAACAATTCAAGTGTATTGTTTTAAGGGAAAGTACATGTGAAATTGATCCAAATTAAGATTAAAACATGCACAGACTTCAGATAGCAAGGCTGCTACCTCTTAAACAATGCAGGTTCGAGTGCAACTTTGGGCGTTACAGGGCTTGATGAAGTTTGATGTATTATGAATATGATACTCAAACTCTTTGAGTTCAACATGCGTTGATGATTCAATACGATTCTAAGAACAGAACACACCATTGCAGACTTGTTCAATGTAATTTAACATCTTGATTTGCTCACAACAGTATTTTTTATTCTTGCATATACTATGTCCATCTTTCTGTCATTGTCCACATTAGGAAAGTTAGGGCCATCAGTGGAGGCTGTAGTAGTGACAGGTGTTTTTACCACCCCATAATCTAATCTTGCACAATAGAAGCTGTCTCTCCACTGGCAAAATTAAGGACCACAATACAACACTCCCAGCTGCACTTGTGGCAACAGATCTGCCTTGTCCACCGCTAATAGGGTTGCATCAGTGATAATTATAAATCCTAATTTTCCTACTGGGGACATAAACAATATTCTCCAACTCCTTTCCAATATTCGAGTACCCGCTCTTTCTTTTTCTCTTTCTTTCTGACCCCAGCATCCATTTTTTCTCTCTGCCTTCAGGACTGACTTTTCCTCCCTCTCTCATTTCCCAAGGCCTTTGCTAATAATCTCTGCCTTTTTGCAGCTCTACTTGATATCTCTCCCTTGTGCTATATTTTCAGATGAAGTGCCTGATCAGTGGGAAGCAGATGCTTTTTAATTATTACTGTTAAATTCTTGGGCACTAAATGTAGTATCCCCTTAGAGCTATATCTTATGTGGTAATACACTCAGTTTGTATTCTAAGTAGTAGTCTTTTTCTTTATCTACTTCGGATCTATATAGTAAGTCCTGCTTTATTTTGGTACTCCCTGAAAGATCATTTCAGAAAAAAAGAACTAGAGTGAAAACTGTGTTTTTTTTATCATATAACTAACTGTAACATTAGTTGCATTATATGCGGTAACATTATTTCAGGTCTGAAAGGGGCAGCACTTTTCTAACCTTGGATCATTTGCAATTTCAAATTTTATTTTACTTCACAGTTTAAATATTTTTCAGATCTTAAAAATTAGTTAAATATGTTCTTACAACTCTAGATTATTGTTCAGATGTAAATATCTAATTTTTGTTTCTCACTTGGTTTAGTTTTCAAGTAAATGTTCATTAATGAAAGTGACTTATTAAAGTTATTTAGTTTAGAAAGGTTTTATGTTAATTATTATGCTGTCCATCTTAATATCTGACATGTAGGTAAAACTTGCAGTATTAATAATGAAGGTTTTCATTCCACGTTTTTGTCCTAAAATAGTTTTCATCAAGAGAGAAAATGCAAAATTATTATTAAAAATAAAAATGTTTTGCTCAATAAGACTTTTTTACCTGAAGGTATAATTTTGAAAGTATTTTATAATTTGATGCAGTAAAACATTTTTGGTCGCATAAACTCATTTTGGGGAGGGAGAAAATAGGGACTTGAAAAGCTGCACCATATAAAATTTCTTTGTTGAGAGCTTTGCTTCTGATAATAGCCCTTCTGGCCGTACCACAAATCCCTGCTAATATTAGTGTAATTCATAAACAAAGAAAGTTTTGAACAGTCCTGCAGTGTTAAATTAAAGCCTTTAACTAACTAGTTAACAAACTAGTTTAAGCTGAGTGTGTATAACAAGTAAATTTATTGTGCTAGTAAAGCTTGGTTCCATTGTGAATATTTTTATGGGCAGTGCCACTAGTGATCTCCTGTTTTACAGCTGAATAAAAACCATCAAATTGTATGCAAAAATACTAATATTAATTTTCTTTTTAATATTTGTGGGTTTAGCATAATGAACAAAATGACTATTTTTTATTAGAATAAGCATATTTACTAGCGGTCACCTGAAAGTCAGTGCCTTAGAAATATTATTAAAAATGATTGTTACAAAACAGCACTGATTCATTTAATATTTCCTTACAACTTCCTGTATCAGACTAAATTATGATTATAATATTGTAAGTGCTCTTTTTTTGTAAGCTATCACACACAGATTTTTTCCTCTTGCATTTCAGTTTACCTTTTCAAGACCACAGATTTTATGCAATGATTGGAGCTCATGAAATGCATACTGCTTTGATCTGTGACCTTTTTGTGGTGCTAATCAGGTTCCTGATATCATTATACCTTGCTCATTAATCATATTTCCTGCAGCCCGTCAGCCAGCCAGACAGCCCAGGCCCCTGTTTTCAGCCCTGTGTTGGCAGGTTTCTGCTTTTCCAGATTATTACAGTGTGATACTTTGGCTTCTCATAAGCAGACCCACATCAAGCTGTGTGCTACAATTAAAGTCAGATGGTCCTCAGGTTGAACAGGGATATAGTGTTGCAGCTGTCTGTCTTCCTGGAACAGACCAGTACAAGGAACAGATGATATGTAGGTCAGTGCATAATAACAGATTGTACACTACTGGGTCAATAGCAGGGGTTCAGAACATTAATTGACTGACAAACTTATTTAAAACTGATTCCCAACCTGTTTTTAAAAACAGTATATAGGATATATTTTAAATAGAATAGATTTGCATATCTGGCTGTCTTTTGTGTGTAGTGATGGGAGAAGGAGGAGAATGGTGGATGGATAATACTACATTTTGATTGATGCGGAGTCATACAGTGAGCTAAATGAGTCTAATAATGTAATGTAAACTACATTTTAGAATTGTAAAATACAGTTTTTACTAGCAAATTTATTTCCTCTTCATATCTTGTATAGTTTGACAACAGAAAACATGAATCAATATTTTTTGGTAAAGAAGACTTTATTTGATCAAAGTAATAGTCGTTCATCAAGCTGTAAAATAAAATGTTTTTGTTCAGTCTTCTCCCCCCGTAGATGGAATACAAATGTATCTGGCCAGTATTTTTCAGGGGTTTTAAATCATTTATTGAATTTAAGTGTTTTAAATGTGTTCTAGTTTTCCTTGATCCTGTGGAGTAGTCACAAATTTGTGTCTGACAACAGTGTGCTGCTATTGTAATATTGTATCACTTCAGAAATTCAGAATTATGACTTCGTTGATGCACCATAGATGTGTTAGATGAGCTGTGAAGGATCAGGACCAAAAAAATTAGGAGACACATCTGAAAGTTAAATGGATTCTAGTTTTAATCAGACATCATTCAAAGTTGTCCCCAGTATTTAAGTTCCTCTGTAAAGCTAAAAGAGTAATTATTAGTAAAGTTATGAACCTAATGTGTACTGTGCAAAATATTATTCAAATATTCAAACTGATTCAAAGCTTGTTACATATCCTTAGGAATAAATTACTTATAATAGTTAATCAAACATTAGCAGTACTTAAAGCCATACATTAGCGTCTAAAATATTTGAAAATGTTTTCTTCAAGGTAGGTGAGGTAATATCTTTTATTAAACCAACTTCTATTGATGAGAGAGAAGGAAGCTTTTGAGCTTCACAGAGCTCTTCTTCAGATCTAAAAAAAGTAACCAGTGTCACAGTTAAATACAAGATGGGACAGATTATTAAACATAAGGTGTTGCATTTGTTGTCCTGGCAAGACCTGCAGACATATTTCTACTGCTACAATGATCAACACTCCCACAACACACTTTCAAAATATATGGTTTCTACACATTCCTATCACAATACGTGGTGTAAATCATCCAGTGCATCAGTGTCCCAAGAACAACTATGTGGTTGAAACCAGATAATCACTACGCTCTAGAATGAACTCTCGCAGAAAAATGATGATAGACAAAAATACCCTGTCATTTATGGCAAAGAGGGGTTCTCTCATCAGCATAGGTATTCCATCTCGGCAGGAGACAGTAGCTAGGTCCATGGAAGAATTTTTCTGTTGACCTAACGCTGTCTACGCTGGAGGTTAGGTCAGTTTAACTATGCCATTCAAGGGTATGGGTTTTTTTTTCACATCCCTGAGCAGCGTAGCTGGGTTGACCTAACTTTTAGTGTAGACCTGTCCTAAAAATCATGATCTCAACAGAGACACTGGTTTTATAGCTCATTATAACCATTTGTAACATACTAACCCGCCTTTGTCCTATCACTGCAGAGCTGTTAATTGCCCACTTCATTTTAATTGGTTCCCTTGCAACATGTGTTAACCCCTTATGCTTAACAATCAGTCCCACCTTGTATTTAGCTAGTGTCAGAGGGGTAGCCGTGTTAGTCTGGATCTGTAAAAGCGGCAAAGAGTTCTGTGGCACCTTATAGACTTTTTAGCTGACACCCTGGTTACCACTTTTAGGCCTGAAGAAGAGCCCTGTGAGGTTCAAAAGCTTGTCTCATTCATCAACAGAAGTTGGTCCAATAAAAGATATTACCTCACCCACCCTTGTCTTTCTCATATCCTGGGACTAACAAAGCTACAACAGCACTCCAAACAACAATGGAAGATAATGAATTTCTTCAAGATACACACATGTAACTGATGCAAAGTGTGCATCAGTAATAAAAATACCAACAGATTTTTAAACAATAGTCAGGGTTATCATTCAAATCAACAAAATCCAAGAAATACAAAATGAAGGCTGTTGTTTCATCATTCACTTAACACCTTCACAACATTGAAGTATGTGGGCACAACCATACAAGTATAGGAAATAATGTTACATTTAAATAGGCACTAGTTTGAAATCTAATGAATGTCAAAAACTAATTTAAGGGTATTTTCATGTATTAAACCTACTCCTGCGTCCCCCTACAGTTTTTTTAAGGTCTTCTGTTTTTCCTACTCCTCTTGTTGAGTGAAAGACTTTTGTGAACAAGAGAAGTACAAAATAATCAGGAAAAAGAGACAGATCTTTTAATATCTTTCAGTTATAGTGATCTCCTAATAATAGGGTGTAAATATTCTCGAACAAAAATGTGGTATTTAAATTGAAGGTATCCTTTTAACTACCAATTTCCTGGTTTTTGTTTGTTTCAGAGCCTTATAAATAAGTAAACAGTCATGTTTCTCTTGTTGAAATAACTGATTACACTACCCCACTAATGTTAATTTTGGTAGAATTTTTCAAGGCCCTGCCTACTGATCAGATACCATACTTGATTAGTCATGATTTTCATAAGGAAACCAGAAACCACTGTAGCAGGGAATTGATTTTATCATTATTGTACATTAAGAGTAACTTAAAACAGGCCAAATGCTTTGCAAATGCCTTCTTCATTAAAATAATATACTTCCCGGTGATACTTTGGGAACAGTTATAACTACCATTATCATAAAGGTAGGTCACCTTGCTCCAAAATGGAGAGGATGTATGTAATCTTTCAATTAGGAGCTGATGTTCAAAAAGGCAAGATTTAATTTGGGTGTATTTTATAACTTCTGAAGAGTTTAAAAAAACCAAACTGGCTGGCCCCATAAGTCCAAATTCGACTTGTACATCTTTGTGTGTTAGCTGAATTTTAGATCTTGCTGCATTAATAAAACTATTGATCAACTGGTAATATCCATAAATCCAAAAAATTCTATAGCACCCTCAGCTTTTTGATAATTAGAATATTTTAGAAAGAAAAGTATTGTCAGAATCAATCATGGCAGCTTTCCATAATATGTCTCAATTTAAGTATTTTTAGTTTTACAGAATTATCCCTTTCATAAATTAGTAGTTTAACCTTCTTGTTCAATTTTGTTAAAATGTCAAGCAAGTTATAAAAATGCTGGTGCAATAATACAATCATTTGGAGTTATAAAGCTGGTGAGAAGAACAGAATAGACCTTTTACCTGCCCAAACACAAATCCTAGTGGGGGAAAAAATTAGTATTATAAAGCACTGTTTGGTAAAAATTAGAGAATAATTATTGGTCAATGTGGTGCATTGTTCCTTAGTGCAGGCTACTGTGCTTTATTCCAGAAAATGTTAAACAGGCAACAGTCCTTGCCAACTGCCATGGCAACAATACTCAGTGCTGCCAACCACAAAACCTATTTGTTTTTTTGTGTCTTCACTCTCCCTATCCATAGGAAGTCAATTTGTTAGAGAACTGACAAACATTTTCAAGGCAATTATGCTACTTGCAGCCTATTAAAATTCTTGGTATTTGTCGAGTTATAGAATGGAGATACAGGGTAATCGTAAGGTTAAGGTGCTAGACTGGAACTCTGGAGGTCTTGGTTCTGTTACTGACTCAATCGCTGTATTCTATTCCTGACTTAGACCAGGTCTACACTACAAACTTTTGTTGACGCAAATTACATCAGCGCACATCCGCTGAAGTTAGTATATTGCTTAGCTACTTTCGTCAGTGCTTCACATATTACATGGAGTGGTTATATCAATGCAAAGTGAAGTGCATCCACAGGTAGGTATGCCACTGTACCCTGCACCACTGTCCAGGCCAGTGCCTTTTGGGAACTGTTCGCGATGAGTTGTGGAGTAGAAATGAGTCGCTCAGGGATCTCCTGGAGCTAGATGTCAAGTTCCCAGCACATAACTTTCTCCATCCCTTTTAATGACATCACTGTCACACTATTTTCAAGCCTTTTTAAAAAAAAAAATTCCACAAACCCGCTCTGCACTTTTTGCTGTTCTCCATCTCGGACAGAAGCATGGAGCCTGCGGAGCTCTGCACTAGACACAGGCAGACTGCAAATACAGGATGTGAGATCTTCCAGTATTTGTAGCCCGCAGGAAGAAACACAACAAAGGGGGACATGATGATTCCTTGGAGTAGAGATTACTGAGGGACCTAGCAAAAGCCAATTCAAGGTAGTTGTTGGTGTTCATAGAGCAGCTGCAGATGGTGGAACACTACTTCTGGGCCTAAGAATAAGCAGTGATTGATGGGATTGTATCATAATGGAGGTTTGGGGCAATGAGCAGTGGCTGCACAACTTTCAGATGAGAAAGTCCACTTTCCTGCATCTGTTTGCCAAGCTTGCCCCAGGCATCCAGCACTAAACATCATTCAGAGAGGTGGTTTTACTGAGTCGCATAACAGGGTCAGTGGGAGACATCTGAGGGTAGACATATGCACGAATAAGTCAACGCAAGAGCAGGCCTTGTTCACAGACTTTGTGACTTTCTGTACCTTACCTATTCATCTGTAAATATCTCTCTCTCTCTCACAAATGTACTAAGGTTCTAAAGTGGTGAGTGACACACAAAAACAATCCATGCAGATTATTAGTATTAAGTGCAAATTTGTTAAAGGAATGGATTTTAGTGACAGTGCTATATTTTGTAGTGCATACGTAGTTTGAGCTAGTTTAGATTTAGCCTTAAGGAACCAGAGTGTGCTTAATACTGTTTACATTAAGAGGGGGTGGTACTGGCAATTAGAGTGACTCTGAAACTTTTGACAAAAATAGAAATTCAGTAAAAAACAGAAACAACTTTTCTGCACTTATCCACCCCCTCGCTTCCCTCCTCCCCCACCCCTCCCCATCAGTTCTATTGACAATTGAGACAGCTGGTCAGCCAGAAGAAAGGTAACAGACCATGGTGAAAATGGGGAGCAGTTTCATTACCAGTTCTTAAATTTGATTAAGTGGACAGTAGGTGTCCATTGTTTAGGTGTTACATCCATTTGTATTTCTGCAGCTAGGTGATTTCATATGGCTTTTTTGTTTTGAAACGGTCATCTACATGCAACATGAAGGTGGAGGGGGGAGAATATCTGTAAACTCCATAAGTGTTTTAATGGTATCAAAAATCACTTTGTTTTTCTAGACAACATATAGAGAGTGTGTGTGTCTATAAACAAATGAGTATGTTTGCATATATAGTGTACACTGTCACAAAACACACACTTAAAGTTTTAGCACACTGATTGATGAGGTATCTTAAAATAGTAAACTGCATTTATTTGACTTTGCAGTGAGGCTGTGATTTTAACAGAAATAGATCATACAAGAGCTGTGTTCATTAATCCAAGGGAAAAAAGGTCTTCTGTGCTCATTGCAGCTGAAGGAAAGTCTTACAGCCCAAACATGCAAGGTGCTGAGCATCTTGTGCTCTATGTAAATCAATAAGAGTGGAAGGCCTGAGCATCTTTCAGTATTGAGCCCATACTGTCCATGAATCTTGTGTTTTTGCATGTTTTTAAATTAATGTATTGACAAAAAGTTCACATTCAAATTTTGCGTACATTCCGTAATCTTTCTCATACAATGTTGTGTACATCTGGAAAATCTTGGCAGTACTGTGAAGAGATTGTGCATTCTGAAAGGGAGATTTAGAGACAGTATAAAACATTTTAAACTTCACAGAACTGTGTGTTCTTCCACCTTCCCAGGAGTTAGAGCTTTAAACTGCTCTTTAGTCCAAGTCTGATGACCAATCACAGGAAACCCTGAGGCTATGTCTACACTTAAAATTTGATAAAGTGGCACAGCTGCAGCACTGCAGCTATCTCACTATATCGCTTCAGTGTAGACACTACTGAGACAGAAGGGGTTCTCCCATTGCTGTAGTTAATCTACCTTCCCAAGAGACAGTAGCTAGTTTGACAGAAGAATTCTTCCATTGACCTAGCGCTGTCCATACCCAGTTAGGTCAGCATAGCTACATCTCTCAGGGGTGTGGGTTTTTCATGCTGGTGTGAGTTTTCAGTATAGACCAGTCCCTTGTATTATCCCATCCTTACATCTTTGCCAATAGGCTTGTCTATACAAGGAATTCATGGAGAAGTTAGTATGAAATAACAGATTTGGGCATTAGCCTGAAAAAGTAAGGAAAATATAGCCTCATTTAAATACCTTGAGTATGTTTCATATCTCGCTCTGATATAAATGTAGAGTAATGTTATTGAAGCAGTAGAATTATGCTTGTATGAAATGTTTGCAAGTGAGAGTAGAATCCTGCTGTATAGTTTGTATGTATTTTAAAGGCATTGAGGTAGAAAGGCGCATCAACATAAGCAAAAGAAAAGCAGAGTAGAAATGTTTCCCTGAGTAATTTGATATACAGCCCATTAGTGAAAAGATCTTTTGGAACTATTGGTATAAATAAAAGTAGTTTAATTTTTCTGTTTATTTAATGTTTGTATTTTTATATTATATTCTGTGTGCATATGAATTGTTTACTTTTATTTTTCTCATTTTTCTCTTAGCACCATAGCTAAGAAATCAGGCCAGAAGTTTACCTCTGTTCAGATCTCATCCAGTTAAATATTCCTTTTTTAATGTTCAGATGAAATTATTATTATTTTTATTATTATTGACTAAATTTAATTGTTTCTATCCTCTCCCATCAGATTAATGAGGATAGTAATATTGTGTTGGTTCCAGTCAGGAATCTGGATAAAATTTACTGTTTCATTTTTATTGTTTTAATCTTTCAAACAAAGTATCATAAGAATATAACTTTTTAAAAAGTGTGTTCAAGCCCTCTCCCATCCCCACCTCCTTGGTTTTCATTTGCAAATACAGACAGAAGTAGTGTTCTTTTGGTATTTTAAAATGAAAAACACTGCAGATATTTTTTTAATGGGGCAAAATTAATCACAATACAAAAAGAAAAACTTATTCTTTGAGTGCTGGGTTCTTTGTGTATTCTACTGTGGATATGCATGTGCTCCATGTGCCGAAGACAGGAAGATTTTTACTAGCAGTGTCTGTTTGTCTGCACCTGAGCCCTTTTCCTTGTGCTCCAAACTGAGGGTGTAAGGGGTGGAGCCTCTCTCTCTCCTATTCAACTTATTCATAAATGATCTGGAGAAAGGGGTAAAGTTTGCAGACGACACTAAACTGCTCAAGATAGTTAAGACCAAAGCAGACTGTGAAGAACTTCAAAAAGGTCTCACAAAACTAAGTTATTGGGCAACAAAATGGCAAATGAAATTTAATGTGGATAAATGTAAAGTAATGCACATTGGAAAAAATAACCCCAACTATACATACAATATGATGGGGGCTAATTTAGCTACAACTAATCAGGAAAGAGATCTTGGAGTCATCGTGGATAGTTCTCTGAAGATGTCCATGCAGTGGACCGGCAGTCAAAAAAACACAGGATGTTAGGAATCATTAAGAAAGGGACAGAGATTAAGATGGAGAATATCTTATTGCCCTTATATAAATCCATGGTATGCTCACATTTTGAATACTGTGTACAGATGTGGTCTCATCTTAAAAAAGATGTACTGGCATTAGAAAAAGTTCAGAGAAGGGCAACTAAAATGATTAGGGGTTTGGAACCGGTCCCATATGAGGAGAGATTAAAGAGGCTAGGACTTTTCAGCTTGGAAAAGAGGAGACTAGGGCGGGGGTATGATAGATAGAGGTATATAAAATCATGAGAGGTGTGGAGAAAGTGAATAAGGAAAAGTTATTTACTTGTTCCCATAATGTAAGAACTAGAGGCCACCAAATGAAATTAATGGGCAGCAGGTTTAAAACAAGGGGCCACCAAATGAAATTAATGGGCAGCAGGGTTTAAAACAAATAAAAGGAAGTTGTTGTTCACACAGCACAGTCAACCTGTGGAACTCCTTGCCTGAGGAGGTTATGAAGGCTAGGACTAGAACAGGGTTTAAAAGAGAACTAGATACATTCATGGAGGTTAAGTCCATTAATGGCTATTAGCCGGGATGGGTAAGGAATGGTGTCCCTAGCCTCTGTTTGTCAGAGGGTGGAGATGGACGGCAGGAGAGAGATCACTTGATCATTACCTGTTAGGTTCACTCCCTCTGGGGCACCTGGCATTGGTCACTGTTGGCAGACAGGATACTGGGCTAGATGGACCTTTGGTCTGACCCAGTATGGCCATTCTTATGTTCTTACAATACCAGTGGGACTCCATGAAGAATTAGAGCCTATGTTTTACTCCTCAGGGGATTTGGACGTTGGTGAGGGACCTCATCACAGAGACAGGATGTTAGTCCAGACTGATTTTCCAGAATCTCCTGGGCCCTGGTGATCTTACCAGGCAGGGTACCCTCAGGATCAGTAGTACCCTGTGTCATGGAAACTGCGTCAAACAATGTTTGAGCCCTTTCACAGATTTTATTGGGGGAAGTGGGATCCATACAGATGCTACATCAAATCCGTACATTCCCATCAAAAGTCACAACATCCCTCCCCTCCCAGAGAGGAACCTGAACTCCTCAGGAGACCATGGAAGAGGAGGAAGAAGAACCAGAAGCAGTGGTCCCAATGGTCCCAATAGAAATATTTTCATATCCTGATGAAGCAGTGCTCTGGCATCAATTTTTCTGCTTGACAACTACAGGCATTTTCAGGACCCCTTAAGGAGGGTTTCTACCATACTCCAGATCCCCCTGGAGGAAGTCCAAGAGACAAGTCACAAGCTCCTTGACATCGTACAGAGCACTGGGCCTAATAAGGTAGCACTTCCTATTAATGAAGCTATTTTGGAGCCCTGAAAACCATCTGGCATATGCCAGCAACATGTGCCCCCATTCCTAAAAGGACACAAAACAAATACTTCATACTAGCTGAGGAAGGTGATTTTTTGTTTTCACATCCTGCCCCAAACTGTTTAGTTTTACAAACTGCCATTGAAAGGATAAGGCAACATCAGTCATGGGCCCTCCAAGAAAGAGACTAAACATTTGAACATCCTCGGGGGGAAGGTCTTTACTTAAGTATAAGTAGCAGCATATTCATGTGGCTATGATGTAGCCATAGTGGTGTATAAAATGATCTGGCATGTAGAAGTCCATTCTTTACCTCAACCAGTCAGGAATTCCAGGTAGCTGATTACCAGGTGTTAATTTTGTCAGTTACTCAAAATTTGCTGAATGTACAGACAGTCCCCCACAGGAGAATAGAGCACAGTTTCAAGCTCTTATTAAGCAATGTAGGTGGTTGTCAGATCCTCCTTCTAAGTTGCAGTTGATGCAGCTGACAGCCTCCCAGTTGATGGTGACGGCTGTTGTCATGAGTTCAGAGTCTCGGCTTCATTCTTCCAGGTTGCCTAGGGAAGTGCAGTCTACAGTAGACAATTTGCCCTTTGACAGGAGCAAACTATTTAGTGAAAAAAATGGATGAGTCATTACACTCTTTGAAAGACTAAAGGGCAACCCTCTGGTCCCTGGGGATAGACTACAAACCCAGACCAGCACAAATATTCACCACCACAGAAACAAATGATGCAGCAGGGCAAATATAATGCTCTACATCCTTCCAGCCATAGCCTCCCAGTACGAAATTCAGAGAGCTGTAAATCCATCCCAGATGCCATATCCTTCAAACAAGAAGCCTGATTAAAAAAAAAATGGCCACCTAACCTGTTTCCCCAACACTTGGCAGATGACAGCAGACAAATGGGTTCTTGACATCATCAATTCTGGCTATGTAATAGATTCATCTCCCCTACCCCGCCAAAACCTCTTCAGGGACTGCTCTCATGAGACGATATTCATTCAAGAGGTAAACTCCCTACATCAACAGGAGCCATAGAGCTGATACCCCCTCAAGCTGGGGTGGGGCGAAAGGGTTTTATTCAAGCCCAACCCCAGATGTCTACACTGCAATTTTATAGCCCCACAGCCCAAACTCTGTGAACCTGAGTCAGCTGACATGGGACAGCTGTGGGTGTTTAATTGCAGTGTAGACATATCCAAGAGAAAGAACTGATTGGTCTGTGTCACCCCTTATACATTCAGCTCAGAGCATGAGGAGGAGAAAGATGTGGATCAATGGACACTATCAAAAATCTTCTAGTTTCACATGCATGGCATGCATGCACATCCACCATGGAATATAGTAGGGACCACACATGTCAAAGAACTCTGGTTACTATATAAGGTAAGTAAATTTCTCTTAATCTTTTTTCCCTTTTTAAGAGCATGATAAGTTAAGGGGTCACTGTACAGGTTAGATCATTTACTAGGGAGGATGATAGCTCTCTCAATCTTTTTATTGAAATTCTAAGTATAAAAGCAATAAAAAAAATTTTTAAAGGATTTTCAAATGTACTCTCTTGATATCTCTCTATTATATCGTACTACCAAATATTACCTTCTTCTTAAACCCAAGTTAAAGGATTACCCTCTGAAAAATGTTCAACAAAACTAGGAATGTAAGTGTTTTAAGTAAAATACAACAAAATATGAATGAGTTCAGGTTAATACTGTTATAAAGCTCTGCTAAGTCACAAAATTGCCTGTGCTATATAAGATTAATGAAATTTTGGAAGGCAATTTCCTGGGAAGTATCTCTGTCTGTCTTCTCTTGGTAGAAGAAGTTAAAGTCAAAGTAGTCAGGCTCAAAATGTGAAATCGTAATCGTCATTCTCAAAAACAAAATACTATGAACAAGATTCAACAAAATTAAGTGTCTCAGTAAATTTTTAAAAACAAACCAATAATGCCTTCAGTAAAAATAATGCTAATGTAAATTAAATAAGCCAGTGCTGCCTAGTGATTTACTATATTGATCAATAGTCACCGTGAAGACTGCTGTTTCTGCTGGAGTAGTCAATTTTTTCTCTTTTATGGACTCATCAAATGTATCTCTGTGATTGGCTTATTTTGTTCCAAGTTTAATAGCATTTTCCATGAGAGTGTTCTAATGCATTTCCTTTAGTCCAGGACTTGTTTTCTATATAACATATTTGTGCTTTTTTTTTCTTTTAAACAAAATCTTTCATTCAATATACTTGTTCTTAAGTTTACTTGCAGCTGTTCTTTTCATTTTCTTACACCTTCCTACTCAAGGAAGAGGATGCTGCTGGAGATTAATTTCCTGGAGGTCAGCGTCTCCAGGAAATACTCTAATACTTTGTTTTGTTTGTTCCCACTTATTTAAGATCCATTAGATGAGAAGGAGAAATGGGGAATTTTTTTCCTGTGTTGCATTGTTTCTTACTCCTTCTGTTCCATTAGTGCCCTCCTCCCCAAATCTAATGCATCAGTGCTATGATCCTTAACCATATATTATAGAATTATATTCTTTCTTTTAACCATAAAATATTAGAAAAGGTTAAAGAATATAGAAAGTTGTATAACTTTCACTTGTGGGAAGCATACTCCATTGTCGTGATCCCAGGACCGTGAGTCAGGAACTACAGAATTCTAACTATGACACTTCTGAAACAGATACCTTTGTGAGCATGGGTAAATCATTTAACCCCTCTGCTTCAGTTTCCTCCACCTGTAAAAAGAAAATACTTATCCAAAAGGGTGTTGTGAGGATTAATTGGTGATTTGAAATTAAAATCACTTCACCTGTAAGTATAAAACTTGGTAGCATTAGTTTAGAATGCATTTTAAAATGTAGGAGTAAAAGCTAGTACAAATTAAAAATTACATTGTGTAAAATTGCTTTTGTTCTTATTAATTCAGTGTGGCACATACTATTTTGGATAAAGTTTGATCTGAAGTATTTTAACTTATTTAATACCTTTTATTGGAAAACTTAAAAACACTCAAGCCTGGGTCCTGATCCTGCACTCTTGAAAGTCCTGTTGATTTCCCTTGACTACCTACATACGTTATGATTAACTGGGTAGAGGTTACAGGACTGGCTACTGGGGGCAGATTCATCCTGGCACAGGCGCCAGCCCAAGTACAGAGGATAGGCAATCTGTGCCCTCTCTAGTCAATTTGCCTGCAACATAGACCAGGTCAGCCCTGCTAAGTAGTGCCACTGTTGCACTGGCTACTATGGAGATGTGTGGGGACACAGAACTACTTGGGAGGTAAGAAAGCTTGGCCTACCGGTACTTCCTCTGCTGCTCCCCAGAACATCCCCTGCACCTGAGGTTGCTATGAAGGCAGCATGAAGCTATTGGAATTGTCTCTGCACCAGGGCATAGAAGTTTCTTATGTGCTGGGTATTTTCCACTGTGGCCCTTTTGCATCAGCCTAACTGCTGTAGGGAGGTTGCAGAATGATGATGAATCGGCTCTTGGTTTGGAAAATTCCTGGTAAGCTTGCGGATAAGCAACATTACTGAAAAATACATGCATTTTACAATCAAAATACACAGTTAAAATAGAAAATAGAAGGTCAGTGTTATAAAATTAGCCTGTCTTTAGGTAATACAAAACAAGGTGAACTGGAGGAAAAAAGAAAGAGTAGAACACCAGATGTGGAAGTGTGGGGAAGATAAAATAAAACAAAACAAAAAGCCAGAGTCTGGTTAAATGAAAAGAACCAGGTTGCGAATGGAAGAGTTTTTAGAAAAGAAAAGAAAATCTGCTAGTGGTTCAAAGGGATGAGGCGAGAGCCCAATTCTGAAATGAAGGGTGATTCATTTAATGCAGCCAAGAAGAATATTAGAAAGCGGAGGATGATGATATGCAGTTGGGAAAGAATGTTGTAAAAAGTTGAATGACAACAAAGTGTGAGCATATTAATTTTTTTTAAAGGACAAATGTTGAAAGGAAGATAAAAGGCAGATAAATGTCCTTTAATCCACATGGTTGATTAGGACCAATCTAGACAACTAAATTTGGTTTCAGCTATTGTGTTATTAGATGTTTTAAAATTGGTGTCTGAGAGCAAAAACAGGGAGGACAAAAAATATTGCTGTGTGAAATGAAATGGGAAACAATGTTATTGGAGCTATTGCCACATTTAATAGGTGTTCACTAAATCTGCCTGTCTCACATTTGCCTGATCCCCTAATGTCTGTGACTGGACACTTCCTGTTAAACAGTGTTGAGTGAGATTGAAAATTGCAGTGAACTGGGTTCAGGTGATGGAGGAGACTGTTTGAAAATGCTGTTGCAGCTTCTTACTTCATTTAGTGAAAGGTGAGGACTGTGAAGAAAAAGTTGCTTTGCAGAAAGAAGAATACTGAAACGTGGTTTATCCTATAATATAAAGTGATGGGGCAGCACTTCCAACTAGTATAAATATATTAGTGAGAAAGACTTAATCGGCTAAGTTTACTGTTGTATTTCTTGCAAGGTCACTTGAAGTTATTTATTGGTCAGGGAAAGTACTCTGCCAATTTTGTATTTAAGAGGTGGGTTTTGTTTATAAATGTTATGTTCATAATCGAATAATGGCATAAAAAATCTGTCTCAAACTGTTGATTAAGAAAATGAAACCTTTTTGTAGGGTTTATTTATATATATAATATGCACCTATGGAGAAACAAACTGAGAATTTGTGGCCTTCAACTGAATTATTGAGGGGAAGCAAAAACCTGGCCATCTGTGCCCTATATGGAAAGATAGAAAAAAAGTCAGCTGAGACTTTGCTTTAAGTGCTTTTCCCTGGCAACTTTCTGCTTTGTGAAAGTCCAAGATGAAAAACAGCAGTGTTGCTAAAACCATCTGAAGTTCAGAGAAGAATGATGAGAATGACTAAGGGCTTGGGATAACTCTCATATGAAGAGAGATTTGGATTGTTTATCCTAGAAGGAAGATTTAGGGATGTAGAAAAGGTAGATCAGGAACTTCTGTTCCCTTTTTCTCATAAGACCAAGGGGATTGATTACACATTGTGTGAAACTTATTTTTTTTTAATTAGAACACATTTCCACAGAATGTCACTGAAGCAAAGAACTTAACAAGATTCAAAAAGAGATTGGACGTTTATATGTGTTTCAAGACTATCCGGGGTTGTTATAGCCAATTCTAACAAAAGTTTTAGCAGGGATATAAAACTTGATGTTCAGGATTTAAGGCAAGCTCTAACTATTATTGACTAGGATGAGACTTTTATAAATGACAGATTATTTCACATTTCCTTAGTGCAAGGTTTCTTGCACCTTCCGCTGAAATATATGGTGCTCGCCCTTGTGAGAGGCAGGATTCTTAACTGGACAGACCATGGGTCTAATCTAGTACAACAATTATTGAAATTTAGTGTCAAGGCCAACTTGTATTCACAGAACAGGTTCCTTATTTTATTTTGGACTCAATTTTTCCTTTCTCCCATCTAGAAGGGAGAAGTTAGAGGAGGGTTTGGTTTTGGCAAACTGTTTACTTCAGATATACTGACTTTTGAAATTGCGGCTACATTAATATTATATTAAATATGTTAATCCTGTATTTTTCTTGTATTTGAATCTTGGTCCCACATTTGGGTCTTTCTTGGCTGGAATACTCTTGTTACTTTAAAAAAAAAATTAAGGCATGGCTAGAGAGAGGAACGATGGAGGCAATGTAACCAGTATCTAAACTGGTCATTAACAGATGAAAGGCTGAGCAGAATTTGTGTTCTGTAGATAAGTAGACATAAAATGTATACTTGTGAGATTCTTCAGGTCCCAGGGATATGATGTGTTCTGTTTCTCTGAACCAGTGTTTCAGAAGAATATATAGTGCAATCCAACTGCTGTTGTCTTTGATAGGAGTTGGACTAGGCTGATAAAAACTTAAAGGGTTCAGTAGCTTGCAAGTCACTGTATATGAAGGTAATTGAAGAGGAAGAAAGTCATTTAAAATATTAGGCAGTCCCAACTTAAAGATAATGACAAGTTTTTTGGCTTCCCAAATTGTACGTTATTTTCAGTGTTGAAATTTATGCTTTTAGTATTTTTTGTGTGATTTTAGAAACAATGTTCTGCACAATTAAACAAAATTCTTATTTTAATAAACATTTTTAGAACACATTTTAAAATGTTCAATATGTTATGCGCAATAATATATTGTGTGTGTGTGTGTATATATATGTATATGTATGTATAAAAGAAAACTGGGCAAACCATTCTGCTTCTAAATCTTTATGGAAAATATTTGAGGTATAAATTAGAAGAGTCCTTAAGGCAGCAGGCAGTGGCACCTTCTAATCACAACTGACATTTTCTCTTACTGTCTGCTTTCCGAGGAGACTAAAAATTTTGTAATGAGGATTAGGAATGGAAGATGGAATATAATGATGCTCCAAGAGTTATTGGGGTGTTCTGTTTTCATTATACTTTGTAGGAACAATTAAAACTTTAAAATAATAGGATGTAAATACATTGTACTGAAAGTGTTAAAATAAGACTAGGAGTTGATTAACTCTGATATACCAATATGGAAGATAATTAGAGTTGTTTTATTTAACCCATGTTTTAATGACTTAAAAGAACTTGGCTGCTTGGATTAATCGTACAACAATGGACCTGATGTCCGCACTCTCTAAGTCCTCTTTTCAGACAGATGCCAGTCACATCACTTGAGGAATATCCTGGGGCCCTCTCTATACGAGAAAGGAGAGAACTGTGTTTAAAATCCATTCCAAAACCGTGTTCAAACAGACCTCCTATTTAAACATTTTTTCAGCTTTGGCTGTTAGTGTGGCCACGCTCAATACTTAGCACAAATTGTGTTCAGACCAGGCTTTGACCATGTTTACTGAAATCTTTTCTGAATAGAGTTTGGCCTGTGTACACTGGCAGCTAAACGATACATGGAGTCAGCTTAGAGGAGAGCTGGGTTTGAATTTATTTGTTAAAAAATGTTTTAAAATTAATCTCTCTCAAGTGTAGATAGGTCTGTGGCCCAATTTGTGCCTAAGCACTATGGTGTTGGGCACATTAGAAATCAGTTGAGACAGCAGTTTTTTGGGCAGGCCTACAAAACAAATTTTTTGCCACCAAAATGTAACCAATTTCTGTCTGCCAAGATCACAGGATACATCCCACTGACTCATTTTGTCCAACAAGTGTGTCTGGTATAGTGAGGGGGTAGGGAACATTTTTAGTTTTCTTCTCCCATCTGCTTTATCCTTTCAGCCCTAGTGAAAGTTTTATGGTTCCAAGACAGTCTTCACAAGGAAAAGATTTAGAAACTTAAAAAAAAAAAAAAAAGAAAGGTGAGATTCTTCTTTCTGCTTCTAGTTCTTATGGAGCCCAGCTCTACAGACAGAAATCCTTCAGGACCAGTAGACTGTAGTTTATTTTTGAACTCAGGTTGCTAGCATGCGACCTGGCATCATGGGAACTACATAGTTTAGCCAATAAAATGTTTGCTGACTGTTGTTTGTCCTGGGCTTAGTATCATGATCATTGGAACTGGAGTCAGAGGGACCATGTTCCTTAGAGGACACAAAGAGAACAGGATATATGGGGAGTTAGGCTGGAAACAACTCAGTTCCCACAGGGTTTAGTAAAGTTCCATTTGTTCAGCTTAACTTGCATTCATCTTCAATCTTTGCGAATGAAACATGGTGGCAGTATCTCAGCTGTGAGTTTTCTGAAGTGCAGCAGCTGGCAATGTAAGCCATGGCAATTGGTCTGAAGCCCCTTGGAGCCATGGATTTTGCAGGCACCAACCTAGCCCAATGATGGAACCAGTGGAAGGATGAGTTCTAGCTCTATACAAATCAGAGAGACCCGAATCACAGCAGTCTTCGCAACCTTTTGCTCCCCAAAGCAGAGTGAAACTGGAGCAACACAGGTTTTTCACTAGCGAGCATAGAACTCTGTGTTGCTGTCTTACACACTGGCTTCTATATGCAGTTCTGAGGACTTGACAGACTCCCTAATTTGGGACAGGATATTGGGGTCACCACTTGCAGGAGTGGCTGATCTGGGAAGGCAAGCTCACGTTAGACAGAAACTTAGACATGGGATGTGCAGCAGAAGCCTCAGGAGAAAGGATTGGATGTAGCTCTTTTGCAGGACAGTTGGTTGCTTATTCCACTCAGTGGCAGAGACTGAACAGGGGTATGCTCAAATAGATAAAGAGCTTCTGACTGTGATATTTGGAGTGGAGTGATTGCCATCCAGTATTAGTGCAATGAGACCACAAACCCATAGAGCAGTGGTTCTCAACCAGGGATGCGTGTACCTCTGGGGATACGCAGAGGTCTTCCAGGGGATACATCAACTCATCTTGATATTTGCCTAGTTTTACAACAGGCTACACGAAAAACCCTCAAAGTCAGTACAAACTAAAATTTAATATAGACAATGACTGGTTTATACTGCTCTACATACTATACACCAAAATGTAAGTACAATATTTATATCTCAATTGATTTATTTTATAATTATATGGTAAAAATGAGAAAGTAAACAATTTTTCAGTAATAATGTGCTGTGACACTTTTGTATTTTTAGGTCTGATTTTTTAAGCAAGTAGTTTTTAAGTGAAGTGAAACTTGGGGGTATGAAAGACAAATCAGACTTTTGAAAGGGGTACAGTAGTCTGGCAAGGTTGATAGCCATTGCCATAGACACAGTCATGGAAAAGCTCCTCCTTAGTGCTTCAAAGAGATTGCAGTACAACTTGATATGCCTTCAGACTACCAGGGGTTGTCCAGGACAATTACTGGTGTTAACTGACATCCTGAGCAGGATATATACCCAGAATCAGCTAGCTGGAGGAAGGGGATCAGGACATAAAGATGCTGTGCTGTCTCCCAGTTTCAACTGCAAAGCTACTAGAAATTAGAGGCTATGGTAAAGGACATCCAACTATGGGCAGTCAAGAGAACGATATTAGCAGGATGGCCAGAAGACAAAAGCCAAGTACTGCTAGGAGCAAAACCATACCTTCAAATTAAAACTGAGCTGAGTGTCCCTGGTGGATATCGTTAAAAAAATACACGCCTCATACCTGGGCATTCCTTAGTAGAAGGGGGTGATACCTGCTGGTCATGTGATAACCATCAGCAGAAAGAGACTCTGTTACCACATGAGCTGCTCACCCAACCCTGGGAAAAGTTGGGAGTGGACTTATTTGCCTAAAGGAACAAGCAGTACTTGATTACAGTGGACTATTAGAAGAAGCAAATCAGTGACTGGCAAACAGAAGGCCCACTTTGTGAGATATGGCATTCTGGACATGGTATTCACTGACAACAGAACCCAGTTTGTCTAGGAAGAATTCAAGAAATTTGCACACATATTGGTGTTTGACCACAACACTTCTGCACCAGCATACCCACAGAGTAATGGGGAAGTGGAATTTGCTGTGAAAATAGCTGAGAGATTGTAACACAAGGCTGTTTATTTTAGTTCAGAGACCTTGTTAGCATTTCTTGCACAAAGGAATACCCCATCGCGGGGGTGCCAAAATAGTCCATCATAGGCACTGATGGGACAAAGGACCAAAACACTACTAACAATTAGGGGAGACCTGTGGCAGCCAAAGGAAGGGTACACCATCAAGACGAGATGGCCAAGAAGCAGAGAAAGCAGGTACTAGAGTATGACAGATCAGCCAAGGATCTACTGTGACAGTTCTCAGGGCATCCAGGACTGAGATGCCCTGAGAACCTCTTTACCCCAGTCAGAGGGAGTCTTTCTTATGGTAGCAGGGTGTCAGCTCCCTAACACCACCAGCCTTTCAGCCACTCAAGCAGTGTCTTCTGGGCTATGCCCGCCCTGTTTTCACCTTTCAGGTTAGCAATGGATATGCCCCTGACACTGGCTATTCACAGAAACCCCAGATCCTCTGCCCCCAAAAGTGTGGTGTACCCCGGTTGCCAGTTTTACCTTAAACCACCACTCTCAGCACTTGTGAGCACTTATAATAAAACAAAAGGAGGTTTATTTAAGAAAAGGTAATGATTTAACTAGAAATGAGAGAAAGTGATGGAAACAAATGGTTGCTATACAAAACAAAATCACAAAACACAAACTTGGGTCTAAACTTATCAATAGTTACCTTTCTTATCTAACAAAGTAGGTTTCCCCCCCAAAGTTCAGTCTGTTGCAGAGCTGGCTGTTTTTTCCAGAACCAGGATGCAAAAGTTCTTGGAAACACCACCATTCCACAGGGGTTTTCCTTGGTAAATGGATAAAAAGTGCTTCTCCACCTTCTGTTATACTGAAAACAGCCTTTTGTCTCTATTCACAAATAGGGTGAACGTCTGTCTTGTTGTAAAGTTCCTTTCTTACATTTAAGTGGTTTCAGTTATTTGCAGTTGAAAGTCTTAGCATTGCACAAAGCTAAACAATTGAGCCTTGCATTGCATCACCAATTGAAGACGTTGGGATGGCAACTCCCCCCAGCCAAAATGAACCATGACCACGACACTTTATTCCCTGGTGACTATTTTCTACTCCAAGTTCATAAAACATACTTTTAATATAAATATGTTGTTCTTCTTCGAGTGATTGCTCCTATGCATTCCAATGTAGGTGTGCGCGCCGCGCGTGCACGGCTCTCCGGAACATTTTTACCCTAGCAACTCCGGCGGGCCGGCTGGCGCCCCCTGGAGTGGCGCCTCCATGGCGCCTGTTATATACCCCAGCCGGCCTGTCCGCTCCTCAGTTCCTTCTTACCGCCCGTGACGGCCAGTTGGAACAGTGGAGTGCTCCCTTACCTCCACAGCCCTAGCGTTTCTCCATTTATTATTGTATATAGTTAGTTAGCTAGTTTGATAGTTGTATAGTTTTTATAGTTTTTATAGTTAAATAGTGTAAATAGGGAATTAGAGGGGTTAGCCCGTCTTCTTCCGCGCCCGGTGCGGGCTTATGCCCGGGGCACCGGGATTCAAGCCCTGCGCGTCTTGTCAGCGGCACATGCCGGTGAGTGACCCGCACGACTCGTGCCTTCGCTGCCTTGGGGAGGCTCACAGAACAGACAAGTGCCCGATCTGCGTGGCCTTCAAGCCCCGGACGAGAAAGGAGCGGGACTCGCGCCTTAAACAGTTTGCTCCAGCCTCCGGCGCCAGCTCCATCGGCGCCGAAGCCCTCCTCGGCAAGCAGCGCTCCGGCAGCACCGAGCCGCTCCGGTGCCGAGGCTCCTCGACACCCGGCACCGAAGTCCCGGCACCGCTCCCTTTCCCCAGGAAGGAAGCACAAGGTGCCGAAGGCGGTCTCTTCCAAACATCCGCAGAGACCGCTAGCCCAGCCGCCTCCGACACAAGCGGTACAGGCTGAGGCAGTGCACAGGCAGTGCACGGTGCCGTTGACTCCGGCGCCGCAAGGGCCGTCGAGTCCGGTGCCACCCAGCTCCCCGGTACCCACCGAGGTAGAGCTGCGGATCCCGTCCACGCCGGAGGCGTTTGCGACGGCGAGGGAGCTAATCGAGCTCACGGAAGCTCCAAGCCCCTGGCCCCCGGCACCGCCGGTGCGGGCACTCAAGTCAGTGGGAAAACCGATGATGATGCGGCCTCCTTCCCCTGCCAAGCGAGACGGACGCTCCAGGATTCAGTCTCGATCCCGGTCCTATTCTCGGAGGCGGTCCCGATCCAGAGGTCGATCAGCATCGTGACGCCGCTCCCCGTCTCGGCACCGGTCGCAGTCCCGGCACCGCTCGCATTTGCGGCACCGGTCGTACTCCCGGCAACGGTCTCGGTCGCCGAGTCACCGGCGCCGCAAGAGGTCCGGCTCCAGTGATCGTGTTCGGCACCGAGACTCTCGGAGCCGCTCCTGACGCCGCTGATCGCCGTCGAGCTCCCGGCACCGCCGGTCGAGCTCCCGGCACCGCCAATCCAGCTCCCGGCGCCGTTGGTCGAGCTCCCGGCACCGTCGATCCGGCTCCCGGTACCGTGCTGAACGCAGGTCCCGCTCTCCGGTTAGGTCACGTGATGACCGCCACCGACCTTCAACGCCTGCTAGACACCTGACGCAGGTTTCGGCTGGGCATTCGGGAACCGCCTCAGCTCCTCCCTGGCCCTCGCGTGAACCCTCCATCGCTTCCCCTGAGGGCAGCGCAGTAGACTTCAGGGCAGCGTCTCAGGGACGAGACTTTGGACCCCAACACTGGGGATTTTGGGTTCCCTGGGCCCATCACGAGCAGGGGCCTCCCCTGCCGACGAGACAAGCGCCTACGGGGCGCTCAGTGCCGGAGGCCATGGTTAGCAGGCCCCCTCCGTCCCCACAGGAACAGCCTATCTCGCCACCAGGCCTGGCACCGGGGCCAGAGTCCGTGGCGCCTGACCGCCCAGGGGCGGACCAGACATCCAAGGAGGTGCTGCCGGGCCACTCCTCGTCCTCCTCGCCTGACGAGGCGGTGGCGGGGGCATCAACATCGGAACCCCCGCCCATTGACCTGAAGGCGCATCAGGACCTTCTCCGCCAGGTGGCAAAGGCCATGAACCTGCCCGTTGAGGAGGTCACGGAGGACGATGACCCTATAACGGATGTTGTGGGTTCGGACGCTCCAGTGCGAGTGGCATTACCCTTTATCCGCACTATTCAGCGGAACAATAAGACAATCTGGCAGTCACCCTCCTCAGTCCCCCCCACGGCCCGAGGGGTGGAGAGAAAATACTCTGTCCCGCCTAAGGGCTATGAGTACTTTTATGTACACCCCGGACTCTCTAGTGGTCCAATTGGTAAATGACCGGGAGAGACATGGGCAGCCGGCCGCCGCGCCAAAGTCAAAGGAGTCGCGGCGCATGGACCTACTGGGGCGAAAAATTTATTCAGCGGGTGGCCTTTAGCTTCACTTAGCGAACCAGATGGCGCTCCTGTCTAGGTACACTTACAACATCTTAGGGTGCCTAGGAAAATTTTCGGAGCTGACCCCGCAAGACTCCCGCCGGGAATTCTCGGCGCTCCTGGACGAGGGCAGGACGGCCTCCAGGACCCTAATTCGGGCAGCCTTGGACTCCGCTGACTCAGGAGCCAGGACTATGGCGTCTGGAATAACCATGCGGCGCATTGCCTGGCTGCAATCCTCCACCTTGCCGCCGGAGGTGCAATATACCCTCCAGGACCTCCCGTTTGATGCACAGGGTCTATTCTCAGAAAAAACGGACTCGAGAATTCATACCCTGAAGGACGGGAGGATTGCTATCCGGACTCTCGGTATGCACACGTCGGCCACCCAGAGACGGCCTTTCTGACAGCAGCCCTACCGGCCCTTCACCCAGGCCAGGTCTAGGCCATTTAACAATCGCCGGACGGCCCCCTACCACCGCAGGCCGTCGGGGGGTAGGCGTAACCAGGCCCAGGGCCCCTCCAAGGCCCCTCAGGGCCCGAAACCGGCCTTTTGACGGGACGCACGAGGATGGCCCGCCACTCTCCCCCCAGGATCCATCCCTATTATTTTCGAATTGCCTTTCCCGCTTCCTCCAGGCGTGGTGCTCTATAACCTCCGACAGCTGGGTCCTCAACACCATCCAGCACGGCTACCGCCTGCAGTTTGTTTCGCCCCCTCCCTCCCACCCACCTTCCCCGTCCCTCTTCAGGGACCCCTCTCACGAGCAAGTCCTCCTACAAGAGGTCCAGACTCTGTTGAGCATGGGTGCTATAGAGGAGGTGCCTCGCAGCAGGCGGGGCAGGGGATTCTATTCCAGATACTTTCTCATCCCCAAGGCGAAAGGAGGTCTTTGTCCCATCTTGGACCTCCGGGAGCTCAACAGACATCTGTGCAAGTTCAGATTTCGTATGGTGACCCTGGGGACCATCATTCCTTCCTTGGATCCGGGAGACTGGTTTGCCGCCCTCGACATGAAGGATGCGTACTTTCATGTGGCAATTTACACCCCCCCCTCCACAGGCGCTATCTGCGCTTCATGGTCAACGATGCTCACTACCAGTTTGCGGTACCGCCCTTCGGCCTCTCCACCGCACCGAGGGTGTTCACCAAGTGTATGGCAGTCGTAGCCGCAGCCCTCCGCCGTCGTCGGATACACGTGTACCCGTATCTCGATGACTGGCTGATTCGTGGTCGTTCCCAAGAACTGGTAGCAGCTCAGGTGACCGAAACTCGGGATCTGTTCCGTTCACTAGGCCTCCTAATCAATACCGAGAAGTCCAGCCTAACTCCAGCACAAAGGGTGGAGTTCATAGGAGCGGTGCTCGACTCCAATTTAGCCAGAGCCTGCCTCCCTCGTCCTCGGCACGAGGCGATGGTCTCGCTCATACGGGCCCTGCAGACCTTCCCTTCAACGACGGTGCGATCCTGCCTGCGCCTGCTGGGGCACATGGCGGCGTGCACGTTTGTGACCGCGAACGCCAGGCTGCGGCTTCGCCCATTCCAGATGTGGCTGTCATCGGTGTACCGACCCCACCACGACAGCATAGACATGGTGGTTACGGTTACGAAGCCCACTCTCCAGTCGCTCACCTGGTGGCTGGATCCGGAGGTTGTCTGCGCAGGGGTCCCGTTCCGCCCTCCTCGCCCGTCGGTCACACTGACCACAGACGCCTCGGCACTCGGCTGGGGTGCTCACATAGGCGACCTGCACACCCAGGGTCTCTGGTCAGCTCAGGAGCTCTCCTTACACATCAACATCCGGGAGTTGAGAGCGATCCGTTTGGCGTGTCTTGCCTTTCGGGCCCACCTGCAGGACCGCTCTGTAGCGGTGTACACGGACAACACTACAGCAATGTATTACGTAAACAAGCAGGGCGGAGCCCGATCCTCCCCGCTCTGCAGGGAAGCGATGCTCCTCTGGGACCTTTGCGTGACCCACTCGATTCGCCTCGAAGTGTTTTTTCTGCCGGGGGTGCAGAACACGCTGGCAGACCATCTCAGCAGGTCGTTCGCCTCCCACGAGTGGTCCCTTCGCCCGGATGTGGCTTATTCACTCTTCCAGAGGTGGGGGTTTCCCCAGCTAGACCTGTTCGCCTCCAGGGTCAACAGGAAGTGCACCAAGTTTTGCTCGTACCAAGGTCGAGCTCCGGGCTCCCTTTCAGATGCGTTCCTCCTGACGTGGACGGGTCCCCTCGTCTACGCGTTTCCCCCGTTTCCACTCGTGCACCGAGTGTTACTCAAGCTTCGGAGGGACAGGGTCCGCGTAATACTCGTCGCTCCGGCCTGGCCGAGACAGCACTGGTACACCCTGCTGCTCGAGCTGTCTGTTCGGGATCCCATTCCCCTTCCGTTATGGCCGGACCTCATCACTCAGGACCTCGGCAGGCTTTGTCACCCGAACCTGCAGTCGCTGCATCTTACAGCTTGGTTCCTGAGTGGTTGACCGCAGAGAGGGGTTGTTCGTCGGCGGTGCAACAAGTCCTGCTCGAAAGTAGGAAGCCTTTGACGCGCTCTACCTACCTCGCGAAGTGGAAACGCTTCGCGCTCTGGTGCGACCAGCGAGGTCTTAACCCATTCTTGGTTCCCATCTCGACCATCCTCGACTACCTCTGGTACCTGAAAGGTCAAGGTCTTGCGATCTCTTCCCTGAAGGTGCACCTGGCGGCTCTGTCGGCCTTTCGGCCCGCCATCGAAGGTCGCTCTGTCTTCTCTCACCCGATGGTTGCCCGCTTCCTTAAAGGTCTAGACCGTCTGTACCCGCCGGTACGTCCTCCTGCCCCGACTTGGGATTTGAACCTCGTTCTGGCCCAGATGATGGGACCGCCCTTCGAGCCCCTGGCCACGTGCTCTCTGCTTTATCTCACCTGGAAGACGGCCTTCCTCGTGGCAATTACATCCGCCAGGCGAGTCTCGGAACTCCGCGCCCTGACGGCCGGGCCCCCGTATACCGTCTTCCATGCGGATAATGTGCAGCTTCGACCGCACCCGGCTTTCCTCCCCAGGGTGGTATCGGCCTTCCACCTCAACCAGGAGATCTTCCTCCCGGTCTTCTTCCCGAAGCCGCACGCCTCACCTCGTGAGCAGCAGCTCCACACCCTGGACGTCCGCAGGGCCCTCGCTTTCTACATCGACCGGACGAAGACCTTCCGGCGTTCGACCCAGCTGTTTGTGGCGATCGCCGACCGCATGAAAGGTGAGCCGGTATCCTCGCAGCGGATTTCATCCTGGGTGACGTCATGTATACGAACGTGCGACGAGCTTGCTCACGTCCCTCCTTGCCGCCTCACCGCTCATTCGACCAGAGCGCACGCTTCTTCGGCCGCCTTCCTGGCCCATGTCCCCATCCAGGACATCTGTCGGGCGGCCACCTGGTCTTCGGTACACACCTTCGCTGCCCACTATGCGTTGGTGCAACAGTCTCAAGACGATGCAGCCTTTGGCTCAGCGGTCCTACACTCGGCCACGTCTCACTCCGACCCCACCGCCTAGGTAAGGCTTGGGAATCACCTACATTGGAATGCATAGGAGCAATCACTCGAAGAAGAAAAGACGGTTACTCGCCATAGTAACTGTTGTTCTTCGAGATGTGTTGCTCCTATCCATTCCAGACCCGCCCTCCTTCCCCACTGTCGGAGTAGCCGGCAAGAAGGAACTGAGGAGCGGACGGGCCGGCTGGGGTATATAACAGGCGCCATGGAGGCGCCACTCCAGGGGGCGCCAGCCGGCCCGCCGGAGTTGCTAGGGTAAAAATGTTCCGGAGAGCCGTGCACGCGCGGCGCGCACACCTACATTGGAATGGATAGGAGCAACACATCTCGAAGAACAACAGTTACTACGGTGAGTAACCGTCTTTTTCTTAAATATTACCTGTACATAATGATTATGAATCTTGACAAGTTGTGAGCTTTCTGTAGATACCTTCCATGTTGTTCTTTATGGAAAAATATCCTGTACGATGTGTGCTTGGTGACTCATTTTGGAGGCAGAGATAGATCATTTCCGGTGTTCTCATCTGTTGAGGACAAACTATCTCAAGGACTATGTAGCTTGCTGAGTCTGTGGTAACGATGAGATTCGAGCTTGGCTTTGTGCTAGCCACCTTTGGCTGATGGGATAAGGAGTGGGGGCTTGGGTGTCAATTATTTGTTTTTAATGTTTGTTTTCCAATGTTTGTAAAATAGAGAAGTTGTATCATGATCAGTGGAACTGGAGTCAGAGGGCTCATGTTCCCTGGAGAGACTTTTATGGATGTGACACCAGGGGAACAGGGAACACGGAGAGCTGAGCTGGAAAAAATTCAGCCACATGGATACAGTAGTGCACGCGCTTTAATAAAGTTCCACTTGTTCAACTTAACCTGCATTCAGCATCTCTCTTCGCGAATGAAACAAGTATGAAGGAGATTAGCTGGGATACTATGTTGTGGTTGTGCTACTGGCTCTGGCTCCTCCCTGTCCCTGACTCTCTCTCTTACTCCCTGATTACTGCTCTCCTGTGTCCAGGAGAGATCGTACAGCACTCCCAGATGCCTCATACCTCTGAGTCTATGGCTATATATGAGTTTGGGGACTATGCTCTATACTATGTCTCTATGTCCTGCTGGAATATAGAAATCCCATATAGAGTGGCCATACCATAAAGAGGTGGCCTAAAATGTTTCCTCATCTCCTCCAATCAGAAGACCTAAGTTCCTAGGTAGGAGCAGTGCTGAAAGTAGCTAAAACCAAGAGTCTCCTGGCCAGAGGAGGAGAGTCACCAGGTCTGTCACCCCATTCTACACCAAATGTTTTTGCTTGCTTTTTCAGAGATACTTTCATCTTGTAAACTTCTCTGTTAATATAAACATGAAAAATTGTAAAATAAATGTTTGTTTATTTTTGCTAGAATGTGGCTAAGGGGAATTGGAGGGGATTGGAAAGAGGAAGAGTTGGTTAGGGCTATGAAGCTAGGTTGCTGGCTGGGCATTGTGACAAGAAAATTGGTCTAGGTAGGAGGGCTGAAGACAAACATGCAGAGAGGGCTAGTAGTTCAGTGGGGAGCTCCACTGACCTGCCACGGTCATCAGTCCCAATAGCAACCTCTGTTTCTTCCCATCTATGCCCTCCATTTTCTTTAACAGCGCAGTCCCAGTACAACATACCTGCTAGGGTCCTTCTAAACAGAGATTCCCTCAGGTGAACAAGAAGGGTTTGCCAGAAGACAACTTTGCCCCTTAGGTAATTTTGGCTGAAAGTCTCCTCATTCCCCTGCCCCAATAGTGTATGGTCTCAGACATGGTGATGTGAGAGGGGACAGGGAGAAGGGGAGATCTACAGACAAAGTATCTTGAAGAACTGAGCTTACAGCTGTGCTATAAAGCCAGCTTCAAACCTCTTGTAGTTAGCCAGAGCACAGTGCTCTACTGTAAAAGCAACAAAGAATCCTGTGGCACCTTATAGACTAACAGACGTTTTGCAGCATGAGCTTTCGTGGGTGAATACCCACTTCTTCAGATGCAAGTGAATCTTCTTGCATCTGAAGAAGTGGGTATTCACCCACGAAAGCTCATGCTGCAAAACGTCTGTTAGTCTATAAGGTGCCACAGGATTCTTTGTTGCTTTTACAGATCCAGACTAACACGGCTACCCCTCTGATACAGTGCTCTACTGGAGCTTTGCAGATCTTTCATACTGGGACTCCTACTGTCAAAGACCATTTTGTTGAAGGGAGCTTAGAGAGCATGGCACATGAATGCTGGTGGTGGAAGATATAGTGGTAGGTAAGATAAAGGGCTGGTGTAAATTGCTGGCATGATCAAAAGAGGGAGATAGTGGCTAATAAGGCAGAGAAGCAACACTGAAGAATATAAATAGCTGCAGAATCTGGGCAGTTCTATTGATGCTTTTTGCATCACTAAATTCAATAAATAAGGAAAATCATTTATTTTTATGTGCAAAAATTGTGAAGTGGCCTGTATCAGTCACTAAGGTGGAAAATAAAGGGATTTTACTAATCTTCACAGTGCAGTTACTGTGAGCAGCTACGTAGTATGACATATAGGTATTAAAAGTAGTTTTAAAATACATTATGTGGCTAAAAGCTAGACCAACTGCCAAAAAATGTTGTAAGTTAGTACTGGTAGTTCTTGTGTAGTTTGTGCTAATAATACAATCATGTCACATTTATTAGCAAGAAGATTGTATGTATGTAAATCTTTGATTTCACTGTCCTTCAGAATTCTGTTTCAGATTTGAAATGTTAGGATCTTTGAAATACAAATGTGTATTTAGAGCTATAGGTGGTTTTAGATTAGCTTTAATATTTGCTCTGAGATGTAAAAAAACATTCTACTCAACTGTTTATAAAATGAAATGTTATAAAAATGAAAAGATATTCTGAAAGAGGAGACATTTTCAGTAAGCAGTTTGAGACCTGATAACTGCTTTTTCACTTATCTGATCATTTCATGCATGTTAGCTTTCTATTTTTGAAGCAGTGATGTGTAAACAAATTTCAGGAATTCTGAATGTTTTTGGAGTGGGCTGCACATTTGTGACCCAAGGATTAGTAGATAAAGGGTAATACCTCTTAATTTGGGGTCATGAATGCTTAACAGTCATGTGCTGACCTTACAGTCATTAAATCTCTAATTCATGACATTCAGTTGCTTGCACTAGTGTCTTGAAAGAGAATTCCAAAAGTCTGTAATAGAAAAACATGAAACACTTCTCTAACATGGAATACTGTTCTGAGAAGGAGGAGACATGGTTGTAGCAGCTCTGAGTCATTTTAAAACCATAATTATAGTTCATCTTTTGCTTTATATTCTTTTTGATTGAGTTTAGAAATCAGTTACATTTCCTATTTACTCTTTTGGTTATGGACTGAGTAGGGACACACTCGACGATATTGGTGTACTGTGCTTGTCTTTTTTGCTCCTTGTATTACAAAGTTTTGGGATGTATTTATCTTTTTTTAATTAGACTATGGATAGACCAATCATTCTCCTCTTTGGCACTACAGTGGGTTTTAATTATGTGACTTAAATTATTCATTTAATTAAAAAAAAACCTTTTAAAACAATTCCTTGATTTGGGAAAACTGACCTTATCATTTCTTCAACATTTTGTTTAGAAGGCAATGAGAAAGGTAAATCCATAATAGAAATCTGATTATTTGAAATTCACTAAAGAACAAAAACTACTGCTTCCAGAACTTCTGACTCTCCTGCAGTCTCTGTTGTACAGTGTGTGTCCATAAAACACATATGCATGTATACCTGTATATGAATGTATTTGTGTACTATGGCCTCGCTCAGTAAGTGGTAAGGTTGCAAGAGCAGACAGTTGGTCTATCCACAGTCTAATAAAAAAAAATACATCCCAGAGACAGGTTAAGGAAGATGGGATAAAAGGGGCTCAAGCTTGCGGGGGAATGGACAGAAGAGCCTGTGCTCATTAGAGCATGATCAAACCTCTCACAGGTTAGTGCTGACCAGACTCTGTGTGCACCAGCCTCTCTTAGTTCTTACATGTGACTGGGCTGTGCATGCACCACTCTCATTGAGAACCTGGAATGGAACCCAAGATACTTGAGTCTCTCCATTCCTCTGCTGTCAGCAAATATCTGGCAAAACACAGTGGCAAAGTGAGCATCTCCTCCCTCTCCAAAACTGGTGCACGTATGCTATCAGTTACTCAAATGACAGAGGTCTGTGTAGTGGACAGTTGCTGATGGCCCATGTGTGTCAATATGATGCCACATGATGGAATTTGTTTTTTCAGTGTACTTTTTAAAAAAAAACCTAGGAAATTACACACAAAAATAACATTAGAAAAGCATGATTAAGGTTGAAAAGTGAAGCATTCAGAAGTTAGGAAATGCAAGACTTAAGGTTGCCTGTTCAACCTTAATTCGGCTCCTTGTCTGTATTCATTATGACAGTCTTTAATTACATGATCACATACAAGTTTTTCTCATTGAGTGCACAGGATGGAGCTGTTCTGGGGATGAACCAGGGTTGTTTAGTGAAGAACATAGTTGTCTTTAGAACCCCTGCTTCATTTGTTGCAGAAGTTGGAAGGTGTGTAGTGGCTAGAACTGGGTAAAATATTTTTGACAAACAGTTCATTCATTGAAAAATAGAGTTTTGGTCACCCCTAAACTGTTTAGAGATTTGACACAAATTTGCCAAATTGTTTCATCCAAAACAAAATATTGAAGAGGCAGCCAACTCCCATATAGCCTTTAGCCCAGTCATTAGAACACTCACTCAGGATGTGGGAGACCTGTGTTCAATCCCTCCCTCTGCCTGATGTGGAGACGGAATTTGAACTTCAACCTCCCATTTCGTAGGAGAGTGTTCTAGTCACTGGGCTATGGGATGATCTCTCCTGTTGAAACTGTTCCACTGTGTATGATTAAATAGAGAGACAAGGTGAGTGAAGTACCGGTAATATCTTTTATTGGACCAGTAATCTGTTCCACCTTGTATTTAGATGTGACATTGAGTACCTTTCCCAGACCTGAAGAACAGCTCAGTGTAAGATCAAAAGCTTGTCTCTTTCACTAACAGAAGTGGTCTAATAAAAGATATTGCCTCACCCACTTTGTCTCTCTAATATCCTAGGACCAACAGTGCTAAAATGCTATAAATAAATACCCATTGGAGGAGGACCTACCAGGCAGTAGAGTCATTCTCACTCACTGGCTCTTCATTGCCATTCACAGGGGCAATTAATAGTCATTCATAGAAAAACCCATGAGGAAACTAGTAATTCTGTCTTCAGAGCTGGGTCTGAATAATGTGCAGTAAATATGGTGTAAGCCAGACATTGCCCAATAGGGAGAAAAATTACTGAATAGCTGCTCATTAAGTGGGCATCACTACTAGATGTAGGGCTCTGTGGAAAAAATTAGTAAGTGATCATGTAATTGAAAACTGTATCAGAGTGCATTAGCACAAAGGGACCAAATGATGGTTGCACAGGTATCCTTAATTCTGGTATTTCTTAACTCTTGAGTGCTTTAATTTGCAACTATAATAATGTTGTTTTAATGTAGTGTGTGTGTGTGTGAGAGAGAGAGAGAGAGTAATAAAGTCATCTATTTGCTTTATAACAGGAGAATCAAAAAAGAGAATATAAAGAAAAAAACAGAAGAGTGGTTTGAGTAAAGATAACTCACTGGATGCTTGCAATTTCCATTTATGCAAGCGTTTTCTGTGAATGCTTCCAAAAAGAAATGTGTTGCTGTACTTAAGGGGACAAGTTCAGAAGGCCCTTGAACATTGATGAGGACCATCATGTGTGTCCCAGGGTGAATAATTTGGACTCTATTCAAATTCACAATAAACTAGATCGGGGTAGGCAACCTATGGCACGTGTGCCGAAGGCGGCACGCGAGCTGATTTTCAGTGGCACTCACACTTCCCGGGTCCTGGCCACCGGTCCAGGGGGCTCTGCATATTAATTTAATTTTAAATGAAGCTTCTTAAACATTTTAAAAACCTTATTTACTTTACATACAACAGTAGTTTAGTTATATATTATAGACTTATAGAAAGAGACCTTCTAAAAACGTTAAAATGTACTACTGGCACTCAAAACCTTAAATTAGAGTGAATAAATGAAGACTCGGCACACCACTTATGAAAGGTTGCTGACCCCTGAACTAGATGATGTCCTGATATAGCAGCTAAGACTTTCAAAAGTGGCTTGTGATTTGAGTGCTTCCAAAACTAGGCTTCTTCAAGATGTCTCAAGATGGGCACCCATAGATTGAGGCTATGTCTACACTGCAAACAAAACTCCCTGGTGTGGAGTCTCAGTGCCCAGGTTAGTTGACTTGGACTTGTGGGACTCAGGCTCCAGGGCTAAAAATAACAGTGTAGATGTTCGGGCTGAGGCTGGAGCCTGGGCTCTGAACCTGGTTCCAGTCTGGGCCCAAACATCTACACTGCTATTGTTAGCCCTGCAACCCAGCACCTAAAGTCACTAGACACTTTTGAAAATTGTGACAAATGAGTTTTCACTACAGCATTTTGAATAATCTTGCCATACTGCAAGTGGGTTACACACTGTAGAACAGGGGTCGGCAACCTTTCAGAAGTGGTGTGCCAAGTTTTCATTTATTCACTCTGATTTAAGGTTTCACGTGCCAGTAACACATTTTAACATTTTTAGAAGGTCTCTTTCTATAAGTCTATAATATATAACTAAACTATTGTTGTATGTAAAGTAAATACGTTTTAAAATGTTTAAGCTTCATTTAAAATTAAATAAAATGCAGAGCCCCCCGGACCAGTGGCCAGGACCCGGCAGTGTGAGTGCCACTGAAAATCAGCTTGCGTGCCGCCTTCGGCACCCGTGCCATAGGTTCCCTACCCCTGTTGTAGAACAACTACTTTATTGCTAATGAAGATGGTATGTAAATATACCCTATGCCTGCTATTGCCATTTAGCATTCTGTGAGCCATTAGTTCACAACCTATCCTTTTTTGGGGGAGGGGGTGGGGTTAAATATGATCAACAGGTTTTGCCTTATATAGAACCTACATTCAGTTTATACCATAGGATTTTTCTAGAATAGGTAGTACCAGTTGTAAGATGTTTAGACATATTATTTAGATGAATTCTTCTTTGTATGTCTTGGTTGAAGAGTTTTTGGGAGGAAGGTATACATTTTCAGAAGGTTGAACAGGGAGCTAGGATTCCTTTCAGCTGAGAATGACAGCATATCTTCTAGCATATCTTCCTACATCTCTAAATTCTTTGTGTGAAGGAATTTTGGCAGTCCAAGGAAAAACTGGAAAATCTGTCAGCCGGTGTAGGAAGTGTGCTATGGAGTTTACTCTGAGGCTTATGCTGTCAACTTATCTGTCTTACTAGATGATAATTGTGTAGACCTGTTTTAGCAGCCACAAACACTTGTCAGAACAAATGAATTAAAAGAGGACAATGAGTATGTCAGACCTTTCCTACAGAGGGGTTCCATCAGAAAGCAACTTGTATTGAAATATCTTCAGTGTATATAGTTGTATGAAGCTCTCAAACTTTTATTTAGCTGAGTTGGGGGAATTGTATATCACCTAGAGTTTGAGCAGCTGTGAGTTGAAAAATTATGTAGAATTCTGAGCTATGGTTTTGTTGGGAGAAGACATACAAATTATCTAGGGAAATGGTATGTTAGTTGTTCATTGAATGGATATGTGTCGTAAAAATCAGTATCATTTCAGTCCTTTAACTGTTTTCTGATGTGCCTGGTGATTTGTTTTTTGGGGATTTCTATTAGGGCGGTAATTGCAAGTCTTGTGGAGGTTTACTGAGGTTAACAATATAATTAAATTTTCTGGAATTATTTCCAATCTTGGCTGTGTAGCCATTACTTTAGAGTCAGTTAATTTTTTTTTATCCTGATGACAGAAATGATATATTAAGAAAACTCAGCAAAGCTCAAAATCAATTATGTCCTTAAGGAAGATATCTGAGCTTTGTTAATTAATGTGGGACCGATTCCGTGCCAGATATTCCCCAGGTAAAATGAACCATATCTTATGGGTGAGAATTTGTCAGAAGATTAGGCCATGAATGTTTGTACAGTGTTTGGAACATGTAAGGCACCAAGTATTTGCCATAGTAATTCTCTAGGATTTACTTGTTGACACTGAAGTTAGACTTGGATTACATACCCACTCCCATTTCATTGCAGAGTGCTGCAAAGTGTGAACTATGGATACGTCTATTGACCACAGGACAGTAAGAATATATTGTGTGTGAAAATATTTTAAAAATATGCATGTTGCAGGCAATTACAAGAGTTTTGTGTGTATATATAGGTTTTTCTGTTCTTGAGGACTAAATACATTAGTTTATCGTTAATCAAATAGGGAAGAGTTTGTGCAAAGTATGATTGGAATCTATTTTGTTGTCCTTCTCCTTTGGCAATTGGTCATGTTGCCGAGGGTGGGGAGCACAGAGCAAGGAAAGGAATCAGAAGAGCAGATTCATGTAAATTAATAACTACATTCTTATTATGGAATCTCCTGTTGGGCTTGTGGCATATTTGCACAGCTCCTGACCAGAGAAATGTTTAGAGCAACTGTTTGATCCCATTTGAGGCAAAAAATTGAGTGGATATCAATTAAGTGGCTATATTATGGCAAGCTCAGAAACAAAGAGAGACATTTAGATGGCTATCTTACAGAATTACGAAATGGAAAGAGTACTTGAGTTGAAAGAAACCTTATAGTATGGTATCTTCATGCATAGTCAGATTGCCAACCTAAAAGGCACTGACACACTAGGCATTTGGGTATGAAATCAATTGATCTTGCATGGTACAGCAAAGAAAAGGAATCTGCCACATGGCTGATTATACACAGTGATCATGTCAATGTTTGTTGGTATAGAAAGGTTGGGATGTTTATTGGTGACCCAGGAATTAGTTTCCAAGAGTCAGCAAACTGTTGATCAGTCTGATAGTGAAAAGTACTGCCATTTTTAATGCTTCTGGAACACCTCCTTTCCCCTTTATGGGAGGGGATGAAGAAGATAGTCAAAACAGTGGTGACCTTGAAGAGGGAATGTAATTTACTTGGAGGTATTTCATTACTTAGATGGCTGAGGAGTAACCAAATCCACCTGGTACACTTGTGGGGATCTGGTTGTTTTGGGGCAGATAGTTTTTTAATGCGGGTTTAAATTGGAATAGTGGAATGACTTAAAACAGCTACAACTTTTTTCTAGCCAATATAAACAGGTCATTCGGTTTGCAGTTGTATTCAATTATTTTAAAGCTAGTTACAATGTATTCTATTGTAAAGCTGTGACCTTTGATCTCCAAAATGGGTTGCACGTCTTTTGTGGGAAGCAGGAAGTCTTGAGGAAAGTGACACTTGCAGTGAAGTTTATTTTACTTGAGGAATTTAATTTTTTGTTTTCTCCCTTCTAGAACTGAAGACAAATCTCTGTTTCTATTGGATTATAAATAGGTTCTGGATAGTTTCAGCTGCTGCATAGTGCAGTGATATTTTAATTTGCTGGGTAGACATGTTTACTGTGTACTGTGTAGTTTATGAGTGTTACCATAAATGAGGTAATCTTGCATCTTGGTTTCCATGTGTGAAACATTACATGAGCTAATGCAGCTGCACCACTGCTTGCTGGATGTTAATAGATTGTATTTGGACATAAACTTTATGCTGAACTATTTTAAATATTTGTACTAAAATTGGAAATGCTGCTTTTAAAAGTGTTTTATATGACACTAAACACCAAATTTCATTAACTAATATAAAAATTTACAGAAAATATAGTAAATTCTACTTTGCACCACCAGTGTTCTCAATAGTGGTGGTTGAAGAATGATATAAAATTCATAACAAAAATGGTAATTTTTGTTAAGTTAGTGTTTCATGGAATGGTTCATATTAAGTATAATGTATGAACAGTAGCAAGCATAGCATACTGTAGCTGCCTCATTCATGTTTTATACAAAAACCAAATTTAGTATTTGAAGTGACACATGGGGGGATGGAGAGAAAGGGAAGCTAAAGCATTTTGGTTATTTTTTTTCTGCATATTTAAAATAACCTTGTAACACCCCCATCCATGGTCTAGTTACTGCTGAGCAAAAACACTCAGAGCATTGTATCCCTACTTATTCACTGATTTCTGTTTGCAGTTTTTTCTGTAACTGAAGGTACAGTTCACTCTCATTTTTTTCAGAAGCACTTAAAATATGAAACCTGTGATAAATGGTAAAGAGCATTGAATGTCAGTATATTTTTATTAACTCTAGTACTGCTATTTACATATACCTGGTGTTGAGCTACATTTATATTGTTTTCCATTGTTCAGAATAATAAATATAATTAGTGTGCGTATATGTTGGATCAAAAATGACACTAGAGACATTGTTTTTACAAGATGAAGCGCTCAAAAGTAAGGAAATGCTAAGGAAATAATAAAGTTCAGGTTTCACATGCAACCTTAACTCTGCCCCTTTTTGGATACACTATTATGCAACAATTTTTTCTCATATGGTTTCTCAAAAACTATAATTACAGTTAAGACAAGATGATTTTATTTAACGTAAGAAATTCTGTATGTTACTCCATATATAGAAGGTATATCTTTAAAAATGTGGACATTTATTTAAAACCATGGTATTCCCTGCCTAAATTGGTAGGCCTGTAGCATTAACGTTTAAACTAGTATCAGAGGGGTAGCCGTGTTAGTCTGGATCTGTAAAGGCAGCGAAGAGTCCTGTGGCACCTTATAGACTGACTAAACTAGTAAATCTCTGTCACAGTCCATGAAGCAAAAATATTCTGGATTACTAACACAACAATCATCTTTAACTTTACCCCTGGGTTTATGTTATTATTTAAAGCTTGATCCAAACTTCTATTGTTGTCAGTGGCAGTCTTTTTTTTTTTTTCACTCTAATGGGAGGTAGACCTTCATCTCATATGGTTTCAAGAATGTTATTTAATGTGTCTGTGTGTGAAATGGATGTTAAGATGGCTTTAGAATTGTTTATGTAACCATAGCAGCCTGTTTCCATACTTTTAATAGAGATGCTTAATGGTTCATCTTCCATTGTATAGCATGTAACAATGATACATTTCTTTTGTTTTTAGTAAATCCCTGATTTAATATGATGCTAGGCTCTTGCAGCTTTCTGTGAAAAGCTTTTCATGTTGGTTAGTGAAAGTTTGAGCTGATTAGTGAAAGTTTGAATCCACAGCTGCTCTGTGTTTCCAGCTTCCAAGAGACTCTCTCCTTGGCTTTTCCATATTCCAAAACCAGTGTTGCCTACCATGCAATATTTACTGCAAGTCTTGCAATAATTTAGTGTTTTTTTTAAAGCCCCAGCTTCTGGAGTCATGTGATTCCGGAAGAGGTTCCTTTTTAAAAAAATAGGTTACTAATCCTCATGATTGTACATAAAAGCATGACAATGTTAATCCCCCCTAGAGGCTCAAAATTCAAAATGCCAATATAAAGAACCCTAATGTGATTTTAAAAATATCATGCTTTTAAAGCTATTTAATATTTTTGGGTCTGACTCATGATTTTTTTCGTTTTTTACTGTTGGGGTTGGCGTAGTCTGCTTTCCTTCTTTGCCTATATCCAGAAGCCGATACCCTGTTTTATTGGACCCTAGCATGTCTACTACCTGCTATACATTCCTGCCTCGCAGAGTTCAGAGCCCACTCCAAGTCCCTCTCCAGATCCCCCCATACCCTGCTCTGTGCTTATTCATGATCAGCTCCATTGTGGAACAGGGTTAAGTGCTTAGGAGTAAAATTGTTAAATGCTGACTGGTTAGTAATTTAAAAATTGAATCTTTATAAATTAAACACTGATACACTAAGAACCTGGTGAAGCACCAGTTCATAACTAAGCTTCCTTAAAAATTTTTTTACATTAGCCTTTTTGCACAGAATTACTGTATGCTTCTCTGCATAGAGAGCTATACAATGTGAAATTTTTCTTGCTTAAATATTTCCTCTGCTCTGAGGTAAAGGTGGCCAGAAATCATGACATATGTAAAATTTAAGACATAACTAACTTGTGACTAAGAACTATTTTTTTTTATTTATTCTTTGGTTACCAAATTATCAGGAAAATTATTTTACTAACCTATTTTAACCACACCAATTTTCTGGCAAAAAGCAGACATTAGAGGGGTGTAGAAAACACAACTACTGTATATGTAGTCTTAAGTATGGAGTTACTACCATGCCTCCAAAAACACATGTTTTCATAACCTTAGATTATAGTTTGTAGCATCTTGTAATTTACTTTTATTCTTGTATACTTACACTGGAAGACAGTGAAAATTGTGTATCTGTAGTGTCTCGCACATTTTATTTTGATAAATTTTGTTCTCTCTATGTATTTTAATTTAACCAGCAACCATGTACTACCAAAAAAAAATACTATTTTAACCACCAACACAACTTCCTTATGTGCAATTTGAGAGAGAAGTCAATTGGCCAAATAAATCTGAAGCTAATTAATGCAAGCAAACTTTCAATATTGTCTGTGTAGTTATACTTAATCTTTATTATGTTGTGCAAGAATTGTTCATTGTGTAGTTGAATATAAAATTGACTCTGTTAGCATGTAGAGAATAGCGCAGAGGCCACACATGTATCCAAAAGTATAAAAAACATTATGTGATACTGCATTACATTTTTTAAGAAATATTTTTTAAGATGTAATTAGGGACTATTGTGTAATGTGTATGCACACAAAGGGAAAAGTTAAGGTTATTTCATGCCACTTTAGAGTTAAAAGTTGTGTGTTAAAAGTGCTAAAAACTCATGGACATAGTACTGTGTATATAAAATATGCCTATTTTAAACCATTATAACTGGTCAAATTGACACCAGTTTTCATCAGAGCACTCAAGCCCTATGCAAGGAGGGCAGTTTCCCTGCCAAATTTAAACATTGTGGTCCTAATTCTGTATTTTTCCCCTTTTTTTTAAATAAGGAAAAAGTGCATTTTTCCTATTCTTCCTATTCAAGAAGAGTGGATCTGTTTTTGCACAATTTTTAAAAAATCATCTTTGGGTAGAGGAATCACTACATGTGTCACATATAACAACCATATTTAAGGATACCTAGGTACTTCCATTATAACACTGTTTTCATTTCCATAGGTGTTTCTTAGGTTCTCTATTTAGCTGAAATTTGGTATGCCTGCGGTCAGTAAGGGAACAATTATTTTCTGAACATTTAATCAAAAATAGTTAAGCCATTTTCAACCATGGAAGGAGTGATAGAGAAAACTTCCTCTACAAGGAAAAACGTTTTTCAGCCTCTTTTGTGAACAATGCTAGCACCTCATGGAAAGGCAATGGAAGCTTGAAAATTGGCCTGTGTGCCTTTTGTTGGTTCAGTGGAAATCAGGTTTGATTTCAATAGTGACTAGGATATAAAAAATGTACTTGAAGTGTATGCACTGGCCTGTGTTTCATAGTAGGACTAGTAAACTTCCAGTTTCTCAGTGGAAACTTCCATTGACTGTACAATGTTTCAAGACTTCATGGGATATGCATAACAAAATGGAACAGATTTTTAGTTTTTGTGTGTTAGGAAAATGATTCTGGAAAATAGTCTGTGAATCTGGTCTTGTCTCCTTCCATTTATATATTTAAAGCAGACTGTGTATGGAGTGAATCATGGGTTACTTTCTCACTGAGTGCACATATTAAGTCACATAGAGCATTCTGCTTTTGTCTAGTAAATAGCTGAATGTGCTGTAATTTCTCTGTGAATGTCTGTTTATGGCTTAGCAGATTGGGGTCCCTGTCCTGAGTAGGACCTCTGAGTACTGTTGTAGTAGAAATTAATTGTGTGTGTGTTTTGTTTGGAGCAGTCCATAATAGAATTTAAAACAGGTATATATTTGTGTGTGTGTGTGTGTGTGTGTACACACACACAGTAGTTGGATGTACAGATGGATCTGGGAATCCAGCATATTTTCCAGATAGTCTCTTGGTGATCCTAGAATACTTAGGCTGTGTGTATTGGCACAGATAGTGGTAAATTTTAAGTGTCATTCACTTAAATTGAAAATGGTTCTACCAAATATCTTATCCCACTGACATTTTCTCTGTGTGTATACGATAATTGGAGATGCTATACTATTTGTAAATATTCAATAATTTCATTGTAAGGTGCTATTTGTATCTCATAAGGTAACAGGATTTCTCTAGCAAGCTTCAGTGTTCTTAAATGGTTCCTAACTGCTAAACAGTAACCTAGCTAAAAGTTGGCTTTTCAATTTTTTTTTCTTTTACTTTGATTAAAATTTGTTCAGTTAACTTTTAGGTAGGAGTGTAAAAAAAAAAGTGATTTTGACACTTTTTTCTTATTCATTTTGACCACAGATAGATTTTTACCTAAAAGAAAATTTGCAAATCATAACTCCAAACTGTGATTTATAGAACCTTGATATATTCTAGAGGCAAAATTCCAGAATGATTTTACGTAATTTCCATATCAAATACTAAAAGGATCTTTATCTTGTAGACTTGCATACTATGAGAATTAACATGATAGACCATACTGCTTTTCAAGGATAAATTATATAAAATATCAGTCTTATAAAAAATCCACTTGTACAAAAGTGGCTACATATATATTTCCTTTAATCTGTTGATTAATTTTAAAAAATTACAAGTTTCTATGTATTTACATAGACTTAATATTCTTACTAGAGAAAACCTAATGAAAATAAATCTTTTATAACTGAGTAGTTAAAAAAGAGATTTTAGTATTAAAAGGTTGTGACATAAAGTAACAAAAGTCAGGATATTCAAAATTAAGGTTGACACACTAACACCATTTTTTTTCTACAACCTCATGAGTTGAAGTATAGTCTTAACATCAACTTTGGTTTCCTTTAGGTGAAAATAAATGATGTAATTGATTTTTCACTACTTCATTTTCTAATTCACAAACACCCATATCCCATATTTTTCTGATGAGGGTTCTCCTGTCAGTTTATCACAATATTAAAGGGAAACAGTCAACTTAAAATCTAGTCAGTTTCACCAAATGTGCTGAAAGTAGCTTTAGGTACTTAAAGCTGCTTCATGCCCACTGGAAAAATCTGTAGCTTTACAATTACATTCTCCTAATTTTTTAAAATATTTACTCTGCCCATTGTCTGTGTGAGATCTACACAAACAGAAAAAGAAACTGACTATATGCAGAATGATGTCGTTTTTTATCCAGTCTCTGTTCTAATAATCTTAAATTGTAACAAAAATTAAGTTTAAAAAAAATTCAAACAAGAGTGACTTCTGAATTGTAAGTGCCCCTTTAACTTTGATCTTTAAAGCTTCCCTATTCGTTTCCTTCAAAAAAACACTGGGGGAGGAAAGTGGAAAAGAGGTACCTAACTGTATCTAGAATGTACACCCAAATCCTTTGATTAAACAAAATGGTAATTTATAGAACCATATTCAGCCTGGGTATAAGCAAAAGCTATTCCACTGAAGTCAGTGATCATATGCATCACTTCAGAAATCAGGATGACATCTGCAATTTGATGTATAGCTATTTTTCCATTTACTTCAGTGGAGTTGTGCCTGCCTATACTCAGCCTGAATTTGTCCCATGGACTCATATATTTCTAACAGAACTCAATACACTGAAAAAGATCTCTATATATCGTATTTAAGAAATAAATTTAATTAATAGCCTGCTGTAAACACTGGTCAGTTCTGATAGTTGATTAATAACAATTGCATCAAAATTGCACTTACTGCATATTTTAGCCTTTTGATTTGGTTTTTGGATCATCCTCTCTATTTTATAAGCTAGAAATCCTTGGCATGGCCAAATATACAAAATAAATATAAACTACACTGCAAGTATGAGTTCCTCGGGGTGGGGGTGGGGGGAGAATGATTTAATGCAATAATGTTTTTAGATGTATACAGGCAACCCCATTTTTGTCTCAATTTGTTAAATTACCTGATGTCTGCATGTGAACTTTAAACAAGATTTTGTTCTCTAGTCTTTCTTCCTTTTGAGCTATCTTCTCAAGGAGAAGGATGATAAATGGAAACATAAACATAGCATGAGAATGTGAACTGGTTCCCAAACATTTCAGTAGTTTTATAAACAACTGGTCATTGTTACCTTTAGCTGGATTACAGTTTCCTTCAGAGCAACAGTGCTCTTCAGCTGCTTTACAGAGTTGATTCTAAATGTTTTAACATATTTGCTTAAAGGCTTTAATGTTTAAATAATGGTTATATAATTATACATTGTTTAAACAATTAGCTTTTCAGTTCAGCAATAAGCCCACATGTTATACACATACTACCAAAAATGATAACGAAACTGCATTTTGAAGATATAAACTGACCTCATGGTGAAAAATCATAGTTTAAGGACCATTTGTTTTTGTTTTTCTTTACATGGACTATTCTCATTTTAATTTTAATTATGCGTGGTGAGTCCCACTTAGATGATCTGTGAGGATACAAATGATAAACTTCAAGTTTTTCTGATTCTAAACTCAATCTTCAACATTCTTTGTGCATTGTATGCCCCCTTCTCATCCATAAGAAATGCCAGTTTGAATCTTGCTGGTCCACATCAACATAAAGGCTTGTCTGAGACTTGAACCAGGGTCCTTTGGAGAAACAGGATTAACATCATAGTGCATTATTGGTCCGCTAAGCCGTCATGACAGCTGTAGATCTGTATTTTTAAACAACTGAAATATCAAAAATTACCTAACAAAATATTACTTAGTACTGTTTGGGTTTTACTTTTAAAATGTTCTATTACTGTTTCATTTCTATTTAAGTAATAGGAGTGTTCTGATAACTTTTATTGTAATGTTATCTTACCTAAAGTGATATTTGAAGGTAAAACCATGATTAAAAGACAATTATTTATTTGGAATATTTTAAATACAGTTCTAGAATAGGTGAGAGGAAAAATATTTGAGATGTAAAAATTGCATCCATTTTTTATCCATTTTTATAGGGGCATTTTAAAAAAGTGGTTTAGACTTTATATTGCATTTTCATATTTGATACAGAAGTTTTTTTAACAGCTTTCAAATTTATACAGTTTTTGTTTAGTTGTCAAAACATTTAATTATATGATGGCTTGAAGGTTTAAAGCTGTCAAATAAATCAGAATCTCAGCATAAACATTTGGTGAATTGCTTTTGCTACCATACTGTAGTTGTTACTGGGCAGTTAGTGAAACTTTTTTTTAAAGCATTTACTCAGCAGGTACAGGACAACACTGGTACAATGAATTGCTGATTGCTTGTAAAACAGCAGGTAGTAATGCCCCCCCTTTGTAATTCTTCTTTGTAAAATAAAGTGGCAAGATACCGTGGTAGATTAAGTGACTCTGTATGCTGCCTAAGAGCTGTTGATGATTACTTATCCCATTTCAGAAATATGTAGAATTTTTGCTTTTTTTCCACAATTCAAAAAAAATAAAGGTCCTACCACTAGAGGGAATAAACCTCATTTACATGGGGGGGAGGGGGAGGAATGTTGGCAGGACTGGCCTGAAAATAGTCCAAGAAAACAAGAGGGCTGAATTTCTTTAAAGCCATAATATTTTTACGTAAAGATAATGATAGCTATTTTAATTAAAATTTTTAAATTGCTGTTTTCTTAAAAGAGAATATTATATTTTAAAGCATATGTTAGAGAGTTTTGTTTTTTTCTGGTGTTGATAATGCAAACTCACCAAAGGGGTTTTTGGGTGAAGTAAATTAGTTCTACTTTGAAGCTTTTATTTTCTTCTCCTTTTGAAATGAATGGGGAGGCCCTTGAATGAAAGCTGCTTTTCATTAGTGCCACCAAATACCTATTTGAAAGGAAGAGCTCTTCTAACACACACAAACACAAGAGCAAAGGAAAGCTTCCTTTTTTTAACCAGAAGACCATCAGCTAAACAGCTCCTAGCGTCTCTTTCCAGTCAGGTGGTTTCAAATCAGAGTTAATTACTCCAGTCATTTATTCTAATCACCTTCCTCTTATGGCTAGCCACATTCTGTCATGGGGTGGCATCGTTTGAAGCCAGTTAGGTTTGAAAGCCACTGCAGGGTACTTGAGGCTCATTAGTGAGGCCTATCCATGCCTGGCTCTGGATATGGTCCCTGATTAACTCTCAGTTCTCCCTCCTCCCCCAGCACACACTTTAGTTTCAATTAACTCTTGCCTTGCTGCCCTGCTTGCCTTTTACTCACATAGGAAAAGAGAGGCATGCAGATATGCCTTTAGGAGTCTACTTTTATTTTCAAAGAGATGGTAACTGGCACAGAAATACAAGGTTATCTTCATTGTTGTTTTTCTGTTTTACAAACTGGTTCCTACCTGTGAAAAGGTAATGTTCTAGTCTGTACAGGAGAGAGTCAGTGTCTCCACTCCACTGCATAACATCAGCTTGTTGTGGGTAGTGTAACAGTTTTCCTTGTTCAGCTAAGCTACTGAGAAGCATACATGGCTAGGCCTCAGTACCAAGTCAGACTGTTCCTCCAAAAGATGACAGGGGAGTTGTGATTTAGTCTCCTGGGGCTGGCAGGTCCTGCCCTTACTTAAACCTGTATAGCTTAAATTCTGAATCTAAAGGTCAATATAATTTGTATACACCCACACATGTTCACTCTCCATATTTGAAGAGGCTCTTTTACTCAAACATACAAAAATATTTAATTCAGCTTTTAAACCTGGTTTAACACTGCAGCCCTGCTCCAAGATGAAGGATGGCTAATCATATTAATGTATCAATTTATACCAGATTAGAATAAGTAGTTTTTCATTTTGAAAAAAAATTGTGTTAATTTCCCTAATCATTTGAGTATTCTAATTAAATAATTACATTTGAACTTACTTAAGATTTACTTATAGGAGGTTTTAGAGATTGGCTAGGAATCAATAACACCTACGTTAACTATTTTACTCCTTGTTTATTATCGTTGGTTACAATAGTGGGGACCTCCAGCCTTTCAGAGCCAAATATTTCAGTTAGTTTGGGTTCTTAATAATACTGAACTTCAGACAGAGAATTCATATTATCCTCATGTTTACCCCTGGAGTTTGGATGCTAAAGATTGTATGCCAAAGTTGGTACATTTAATTTCAAGGAGTTAGGATGTTGGTATTCCTGTATGCTAATTCAGTTACCATTAATCATAGTAATTGTTGTTTAGCTTTTATTCCAAATTCAGCTAGAAAGTGAGATTAAAATCTTGTAATTCTGCTGCTGTCAATTAAAATGGTGTGAAGGAGGGCTTTAAAAATTACATTTTAATGATTTGGATCAGCTGGCTGGTTATTTGCATGGTAAAGATTTGAGTTTTTCATTGGATACTGTCTCTTTGAGGTTTTTCATTGGATACCATGTTTTTAGGTGTCTCTTGTATTGTGGACAGAAGGTTTAGAACAGCCTCAGTGTTAGTGAAAGCAACTCTATACTGTTCTATTTGTAACTTGGGTGGTTTTTTTTTTTTTTGGTTTGGGGTTGTTTGGGGTTTTGTTTGATTGGGGTTGTTTTTGCTACAACAGATACAATTGTAATACATTTATTTAAAAATATTTTTACCTAGTAGTTTACGCCATATCTTACATCTACGTTTATTTTTTGAAGCTTTAGTGATCTTTTTTTCCATAGTAAATCTCTGCATGGACGTAGCTTTGCTGACACCTCCCCCTACTCCTCCGCCCCAGCATAGACAGTGCAAGATCAATGGAAGACTTCTTCCATCTACCTAGCTACTGCCTCTCAGGGAGGTGGGTTATCTACACTGAGAAGAGAACCCTCCCATCAGCGTAGGTAGGTCTACACTGAAGCAATACAGCAATGGTTAAGTGTAGATATGCTCCAAGTCTGGCACTCTTCATGCAAGCATGTACTAAGTGCACTGAGAAAACAGTCTGCTGAATCTTAGAGGGGAGGGGGCTCCTTGCCTCTCTCCAATATTTCGTGCATCAGAAATAGAAATAGCAAATTATATGCTTAAAGGAATTTCCATCCAGCCTTCGGTGGCCAGGGATGGCATGTAGTCACCTCCTCTTGAGATCAGAACAGAAGTCCTCTGACAACAAAATAGATACTGTTTTAAATTAGAGATGTCCAAGTGTTGCACAGAAACCCTTCCATTTTTTGTTCCAGTTTTTACACCAATTTTAGTTAAGCCAAGCAAGGCCCTGTGCTCAATGACATTTCTTTGTGGGTATGTCTATGCTGCAGCTGGCAACGTGCCTCCTAGCTCAGCTAGACAGACATACTAGCTTTGCTGGAGCTAATGTACAAAAAGTAGCATGGACAAGACAGCACAGGTGGCGGCACTGGCTAGCAGCCTGAGTACAAGCCCACCTGAACTCTTGAGTCCATACTTGGGAGGCTAGCCCACACTGCCACCTAAGCTGCAAAGTCCACTGCTATTTTTAGTACATTAGCTCAAGCAGAGCTAGTACATGTCAGCCTACTTGAGCTGGAAGGCATGCTGCCAGCTGCATTGTGGACACACACTCTGAATGTCTGTGGGATCTGTGATTGATGGTCACCAATAATACCTTGCAGCGTTACAACACAAGCTTAATTATTCACACAGTATTTTTTTTTCCCTGTCAGGACACTTTCACGAACTCATCCCAATCAATTTTACTCCCACCTTCATCTACTTGGAGCTTTCCTCTCCCTGCCCAATTTCTGTCCAGCCAACTGCATGAGGCTCCTTTCAGTTGGCTCCTGAGGATTTTCTGTTGTTTCTGTGGAAGCTGTTTCCTGGACTGCACTTATTCTGTAGTGTTGGCAACTTTTTAGTGGCAGAAAACTGAACACCCTAGCCCTTCCCCTCCCTCGAGGCCCTGCACCTTCCTTGATGCCCCACTCACTACATTCCCCTTCCCTCGGTGGCTAGCTCACATTCACTGGGCTGGGGCAGGGGGTTGAGGTGAGGGCTCTAACTGGGGGTGTGGGCTCCAGGATGGGGCCAGAAATGTGTTCAGGGTATGGGAGGGGGCTCTGGGCTGGGACAGGGAGTTGGGGTGCAGAAGGGGGTGAGGGTTCTGGCTGGGGGTGCGGGCTCTGGGGTGGGGGTGAGGGATTTGGGGTTCAGGAGGGAGCTCCAGGCTGGGGGGTGGGTCCGAGGGATTCGGAGTGCAGGAGGGGGCTACGAGTTGAGGCAGGTTGTTGAGGTGTGGAAGGGGGTGCGGGCTCTGGGATGGGGCCAGGGATGAGGGGTTTGGGGTACAGGAGGGGGCTCTGGGTTTGGGGGGGCTCAGGGCAGGGGCAGGGGTTGGGGCTTGGGTTGGGGTGTGGGCTTACCTCAGGTGGCTCCTGGTCGACGGCGCAGCATGGGGCTAAGACAGTTTCCGGCCAATGGGAGTGCAGAGCCAGTGCTCGGGGCAAGGGCAGTGCGCGGAGCCCTGTGGGTGCCTCCCCCCTCCCCAGGCCACCTAGGACCCAGACCTGCTGGCCACTTCCAGGGCACAGCGCGAAGCCGGGACAGGTAGGTACTAGTGTGCTTTAGCACCGCAGCACCACTGGCCAGACTTTAACAGCCAGGTCGGCGGTGCTGACCGGAGCCGGCAGGGTCCCTTTTCAAATGGGTGTTCTGGTTGAAAACCAGACACCTGCTCACCGTATTATGCTGTGCCAGTGAGGAATTCATTACTGTCAAAACTCTTCCAGCTTCAGCTTCCACAGCTACATTCTCAGTTTCTAGGGGCAATCAAGTTCAGACTCTGTTCCTTGGATAACTTCTCAGATCATCCTTAAACCTGCAAAGCCATTTGCACTGAAAAAGTTGGATGACACACAGCACTGCACCTACATGAGTAGCAAGGTGTGTGACCCTCTGGAACACCCGCTATGTGTACTCTTACAACAGACATCGATGCATTAGGTTTATTTTCATGACTATTTACAGAAATAATTTTAAGGTCGCACACTTTGAATATTTGCTGTAGCAAATTTTAAAATTGCTTTCTGGAAATATTTACATCAGAATTCTGACTGAGTTTCAGTTATTCAATCAAGGAGCAAAAACAGTATCATGTGATGTCAAATACAGATAAACACTGATCAAATTCTGTATTTTAATTGGCTAACCATAAACAAAATCATGAAGAATTTTTAATAATTTTGAATAACTAACAAAAGAAAGAAAATTGATGTCCTACAAACTCAGCAGATACATTCTTCACTCTGTTCTGATTTAATGTTTTATTGGCTATATGGAGTGAAAGGCTCTTCTCTCATACAGAAGAAAATTATCCAAATATTTGGATTTTAGAGTGGGGCCTTCAATATTTTGTGTTTGTACGGGTATGTCTATACTGCAAAAAAAATTCCTGGTACCAAGTTTCAGAGCCCGGGTCAACTGACTTGGGCTCATGGGGCTGAAAATAGAAGTGTAGCTGCCTGGGTGTGGGCTGGAGCCTAGGCTATTAAATCCTGCAAGGGTGGAGGTCTCAGAGCCCTAGCTCTAGCTGGAGTCCAAACGTCTACACTGCTATTTTTAGCCCCTGCAAGTCTGAGTCAATTGACTTGGTGCTGCAGGTCTTTTATTGCAGTGTAGACATACCCTATGAGTCCAACTACCTGTCTCCCACTAAACAAAAAGAAATCTAATATCCATGTGCTGTATGTAGTCTTACAGCAGCTCTCTTAAGTGTATGGCCTTGATCCTGGAAACATAACAGATGTTTTAGTTCACTCATGTGAGATGTCCCATTGAAGCCAATGAAACTGTCCACATGAGTAAAGTTAAATATCTGTGTAAATGTTTGCAAGATCAGTGTGTAAGTTTGAACATTTTAGACTTCATGATTTTAGATGCTCAGGTGAAGTGGTGTTAGTTAACTGAAATTTTCCATGTTAAAAAATGTAAAATTGTAATATATGTCTGCATATATGATTGTGTACAGTGCTCATGCTTAAAAACATGCTACTTGTGCCTTAGAAAATTACTTCAATATTTTCAGGATTACCTACCCTGTGATTAGTTCGTGTGCTGCCTAAATAGAACCTAGTATATTAGGAAATAATTAAATAAGGCAATTGGCAAGTTTTTGAAGGTGACTACTGTACCTAGTAGTGCAGTCGCTATGAATACAGACTGCAGACAGTTTTGCAAGTTTTGATCTTGGCATGTAACAATACAAGCTTCAGTTAATATTAAAACTATGAATTTCAAAGGAAATGCAGCCTTAAGTGTATAAAATACGTAACAGCTGGTTGACTAGTCCATTTAAAACTATAAAATAACAATTGTGGAAAGAGTGCTTGCCTTGACAAAAAGTGCACAAGTCCTTGAGATTTTTATCAAAACTTGGTACTAATTAACATTTGGGTAATAGATTATATAAATTTAGAAAGGATCTTTGAGGTACTAAATTCCAAAGTGTCTTTTCAATGCAGTACTGCTTGTACCAAAATCTCTTTGCCACGAAATCACTTATCATTATGTTATGCTATTCCAAAGAACTCTGAACCTAGCTTAATGCTTTATAGGTGATTCAAAAAAAATTCTGTTATAAAGATCTTTTAGTGTGATTATTTTCCACAGTCCACAACATTATATTATTCTTTCTAGAAAAGCTACCTTTCTATTTATCTCTTGAGTTAACTTGCCTTTTTTTTTTTTATTAAGAAAGCCATACGTACCCATGCATGTATTCCCTCAGCTGCCCATTTCTTATATCGTTTTGGTCTTGTTTCCTTGTCTTTTGGTAATAACTACCTCTTTTACAGTGCTTTTCATCAATAGATTTCCAAGTGCTTTACAAAAGAGGTTAGTGTCTGTATCTCTGTTTCACAGGCAGAAACTGAGGTACAGAGAGGCACAATGGTAGTGTTTAGAGATGTGAAGTAAAATACAAACTTTAGTTAGATAGACAGAAATATGAATAAATTGTCAATGCATTTCTAAACATGACTGCAAAAAATGAGAATGAAAACTGAGTAATCTAATCTGTGTAGTCTGAAAAGTACAGTAGTCACTCATAGTGCCTGCAATGTTTGATGTCTATAATAAATTACAAAGTACAATAAATTAAAAAAATTCAATAATTTACTGGTATGGAAATTAAATTACTTAAGAGCAAGTTAGAGACCACCAATTGTATGCAAAATTTTAATGTCAGTTTCATATTTGTGAAATTTGTATCACTCCATATGGACTGTTGAGTTTTGTCATTAATAGGAGGTCTGCTGTCTTCTTCCTTCCTGCAATCCTGCAGGGCAAGCTTTATCTTGATACATGCCTAATAACAGGTTAGATTTTTTTAGATTTCTATTTTCTCTTGTGCTCAGAAGAGTATATATGGGAAAAGTTACATTTAAAATTGAAATACAGTTGGTTACTTATAGGTCAGCATTTAAAGAGTTAATATCTTATTAGAAGGACAGGAAATCTGGCAACTATTGCAAAACCTAGACCTAATGGTGCACACAAACAATTTGTCAGTCTTCGTAAATGTGAGTAGCTTTCCGCAAAGTGGCTGCTCTCGCTTTGTTTGACCAAGCTAAACTTTTCCTTTTTGGACTTTAAATCTTAGAAGTGAAATGTGATCCACATATTCAATCAAAATCATTTAATTCAAAGCATATTTTGATTGGAACAAAGTTGACATGGAAAGAAACTCTAGAATAATAAAAAAAAAAGTTGAAAGGATTTTCTATCATATATTTAGCAGGAAAATTTGAAACAGTTCTAATTAGCCTGAAAAAAACAGCCTTCTTCATTGTAAATTACAAAGGTCATATATCAATGTTAAGGAAACATTACCCCTAGTGTTTGAAATCTGGCACATGCAAACATAACAGACCAGTTGTTTTTTTTTTTTATTTTGAGTGTGTAACCTAAAATATGCTTAACATATTTAAATTAGTTGTCTGGCACTTGAGTAGTGTGGCTGTTACCTTTGCAATACTCTGTATAGGTACATTTTTATAAATTATAAATCAAAATATCTTATTATTTGTGTTTTCATTCTCTAGACCACCTAATTAGAGCTTTCCTATTCATATGTAGACTTTATCTTTGATTGGGAGTTGGAGATTTATAATGAATTTCATAATGACTCAGTTTTATTTTGACTCATTGTAATGGCTACCTTGTTTCAAAGTGGTAGCAAAATGCGTTAACCCTTTGGAGACTATGGACATTTATTTGCATTTGTACATCTGGCAAACACCAATGTTCTAAAAGGTTAGTTATTTTACATGCCAGATTAATGTATTCCTAGAAAAATGTACAGAAGTAAAACATATAGACCCAAGTTCAAGTGCATGTTCAAAAAATAGTTTTACTGTCTTTTTATTTTGGTTATATTAAAAGCTACTTAATACTCAGTGGGAGAGTAAGGCTAGCAGGAATGTGGCCTTATATTTCTGAATAATTTCACTGTAAATAAGTTTGTCTAAATAGTGCATATACTGTTGAAAGAATATATACTTAATGTATTTGTCTAAATGAAAATTCAGAATAATCCTAATTGCTAATATTTGTTTTTAAAATATGTACTATTTCACATGCTGTTATCTAGACTGAAATAGAAAAAATATATTTTACAGGGGAGAAACCCTTGAGGTGGTTATGTTAAGAGTGTCAGAGTCTTAAAATATAATGGTATTTAGTAAATGTGGTATAGTTAGCCATTTAACTATAGAAAGAAAATTGTTTCTAGCCATGTTAATTTAGCATTTTTGTTGCATTTTGACCACATTTTGCCTAATGCTTTTTGTATTGCACCTTTAAGATATATAAAATACAGTCCTCAATACTTTTTTCTATTCATTCTTTTTATAAAATAGGCAATAAAAAGGCACATAGTAAATCACAAATTTCAGAATTATATTTGACGAGATTTTAAATTGAATTTTATTTAATAACATTGCATTTTGCATTTGAAATATATTTTTGAATATTTTGAAATTTCCCTTGTAATATCATAGCCTCACTTGGTTAATGATTCTGACGCATTCCTGCCTTGGGAATGGACAAATGAAAGTTACTAATAGGTGTTTGTGTTTGACATCTGTATACTGTACTTTTTAGCATATCTCACGTGTTTTAGTCTCTGCCTAATAGATCTCATTAAAAAAACAGCTATCAGCCCCAAGACAGTTTGTCAAAGCTAATATGAGTCCCACTGGACTGAACTGACAATTTGTGTGTAGCTTCACATGACAGTCTTTTCATGGTCTTATTTGATCCTTAACAATTGGACATTAATCACTGATTTATTTTATAATAACTCAATAGAGTTGAACATTACTGTATTGTGTTGGACATTTTAGCGGATTTTCTTTTCTTTTTTTCTTTTCTTTTCTTTTTTTTTTTACAAATTTTACTCAGAGCACACATTGGATGTAAATGATGTACCGTATCCATACTGCTATGGGAGTACTAACAATTGATTGGCTAGTTTTAAGAGCAGCATGGGAAGAATGTTAGTATCCCATAGCGGCACACCGTATTTAACTCTGGCCTTAATGAGGACTGTCTGTCCTAGTGGTCTGAGTTATCCTAAATGTTTAGCATTCCATGGCCTCAATTTTATTTTTTAAGTGGATAAATATTGAGAGAATAATTTAAAAAAACCCTTTTAAAAGGAGAGAATTTGTTATGAATATAGTAGATTTATTTTAGGATTATGAATGTTGTACTTCACATTTTTTGGATTTTTAAAGTGGTTTTGATTTTAGATATAGTCAAATTGGATTTTTAGTATTATACTGTGGTGTTTTCCTTGAAAATTTAGTTTGTTTTTAATCATTTTGAAGTTCAATCATATCCCACTCTTCTAAGTCTAATTCATAATCACCGAAATACCGTAACTGTTAATCTAGAATGAGAGAAACCCTTATTTATCTTTTTGAAATTGTATGTTATACTCGGCCTTTCCTGCAGTGTCCTGAGTACTGATATTCATCTTACTCACTTTTCTTTTATTCCTCATATTTGTGTCCTGACAAGTGGACAAAGATGTTAAAAATGCCCTAATATAGTGTAAATGATATAACAAATAATCTCCATTGTCTTTCCATTGTTAATTTCCTGTACTTATAATTCTAAATCTTTGCAACTTAAAAGAACATTTTTATCTTAACATTGCAAAAGGGAAGCAAATTCAGGATGTCCACAAGCAGTTCCATGAATAAGTGGTGAGACTGTAATTTTTAAGAGATGGTTAGATTTATGTGTTTGGTAACCTGAAGAGATTGCAGAACAATATTACAGTAGTTATGCATGCCCATGTGTTTTATGGGTGTAATATGACCATTATAGTATGTTACACTTTGCCTTCCCTTTAGGAATTTTTGCTCATGAAAAATAGTGAAACACAGTTTGCATAGTGAACATATAAAATCATATGCCCTTAAAACAAAAATTGTCTAAGATGAAATACATAAAAGAGAAACTAAATATGGTCTAATGTTAAAAGGTTTTGGCAGGATAGCAAGAAAATTAATTCACATCATTGTCATTTGCTGAGCCTTGTAGAATTTTATAGCCTCACATTGTAGCTCTATGGTCACTCATGAGACTCCTGACTATTTTTATCTTATTAAAGAATTTTGAAGTCATTAATTTTTAATTTGCTTGGTTGCTGTTTTTTATAGATTTAATTGTGGAGAGTGTGTGTGTGAACTAAAAGTACTTTTAGATAAATAAGTCTTGTCAAAGCATATATATTGTCAGGTTTTTTCCATGTGATCATTTTTTTTTTTTTTTTTGATAGGACATGACATACTATCTGGTAATCCATTTTAGAGGATATTTTCAGCATGTCAATAGCTGAGAATTCAAATTAAAAAAACAACAACTGGAAAATATGTACAGGTCTTTTCTTGATTGAAAGTTCTAATTAAGTGAATCGAGGAAAATTAACTGAAATTAGCTGTCAGAAAGTCGCATTTAAATGAGTGATGAGGTGGTCTGGCAGTAAACATTTAAATGATATAAATTGCCATTTAAGTGTATGGTTTAATGTTTGTCATGCATTAATGTGACATGAGACTACAGTGACAATCAAGCAGCTTGCTCTAATTTGAACATATTTAGGGCTTTTGTGTGGAGTACACCACACAAATTAAGACAATGGCTGTTTTTATGTGTCAATTTAAATGTTGTTTTCAGACATCGGTTAATGAAACACACCCATCATTTTGTGTACAAATGCCAGAGCGGTTTCTTAGGTTTTCAGATTAATTTTAACTTCTGCTGTTCAAAATTAGGAATTTCCTTTAAAAGAAAAATGCTCTTAGTTTCTGTAGGTCACATAGAATAATATTATACTTCTCTGTATTGTTTTATCTATACTTATTAAAAATAGAACTGAATTAAATTCTACACAAGATTGATAAAGCAAATCCTGCCAGTAATTTAAAGTAGTTGTATTAAATATTTAGAAATATAGTAGATTCATTCTAGATAATACCTTTGACCATGTATTGAACCTAATTCACTTGGTCAAGGATTCATTTTTGTTAATTTAATTGTGTGCTTTCTGTGTATTAGCCATGTATTTTCAGAACAGTGTTTTAATCTTCCAGCATGCTGCAGAAAATGGTTCTGTATGTGTATATACAAAGTGTATGCGTTCAGTGAGCAATGGTAAAATCTTTGTTTGCTGCACTGCAATGTTTTCTTTTATCATGATATTTCAATATTCCCTAAATTTAAAATAGGGAATATGATGAACTTAACTATCATGAGCAGTAAATGTCCACATTTTAATGGCACAATAGTAATAGAAACCAAAAAAGTCATTATTTTTAAGTATTGAACTATACTACTACTAAACTTAACTGAATTAGAAGCTGGAAGTCCTGGGAGCTGTGAAAGAGGGGTGAAGGGTGAGGTTCATAGATTTCTTATACCCAAATCAGGTACTGCTAACCCTTCCAGGGAGACCCACCCACCCAGTTTATGGTTTTATACAGTCCTAGAGCAGAAACAGCAGCCATCTAGCTGGTACTTGCTATTGGTACCATATCTGATCTCCCTTAGAGAAATGCCTGCACCCAACCCTTGTAGGCTAGCCTCCATCCCTCAAGAGTAAGTTTCTCTCTACAGGAGACAGAGCTATCTGCCTACATCCCACTTGCTGCAAGTTGGGAGCAGCTCCATATCCCTGTGTATCCACGTGATGCTACAGTGATAATTAAGCAGCTTGCTCTTTTGAACATATTTAGGTCCCTTGTGTGGTGTGTACCAGATAACCATGAGATGGTCTGGATGGTGGAGTCTTTTGGGCACAGAATTATGTGTCCATCAAGTGAAAGTCAGTGATGGAGTGAACAAATTTTGTCACCTAGAGGCCAAAATGAACTGCTCAATGTATACCAGTGCTATAGAACAGGCAGTGAAAAAATTCTCTTTATCTAGGTGAAATGCAGAAATTTATTGACACTTTCCCTATAACTATGCAGAATACTTGGGGCAACAAACCAGCTTAGTCACCAAATCTTTCTTGCCAAATTGCCGTTAGAATATTCTGGCATCAGCTTGGCGCTCTCTCTCAGCCACTGGCTAGCTTCTGAAACCACTCCATCTGAAACAGAGAGAGAATTTGTATTACCCATCTCTATCAGGCACTGAGTCCTGAAACAGATGCTAAACTGTAAGTCTTGTGTAGTGTCATAAACTGGAGGGACCTAACTGACTTTTCCCATACATTCATACTTTCCCTGATCCCACAGATGACATGTAATGGTGTTAGGGTGACCAAATGTCCCAATTTTATAGGGTCAGTCCTGATTTTTGGGTCTTTTCCTTATATAGGCTCCTATTACCCCCCACACCTCATCCCGATTTTTCACATTTGCTGTCTGGTCACCCTAAATGGTGTGGAAAACAGCTCTCCAAGTCTACCAACTTTATCATGTGTGAGGCAAAACTTTCCGGCCACTCCATCTAGATTGTCCCTTAGTAGGTTAGCTAGGTAGGATTTTTTTTTTTAATTAGCGAGTGAAATTTGGAGGACCTACAGCCCTGAACAAAAATCTTTCAAGTTCTAAGCATTGTTGTGAACCCTTTGCCCATTTGAGGAAAGAACTGAATGTTCCAAAGATTGCACATAAAAAAGTAGCTCATAGGCAAGGCCCAGTTTGAGTAATATTGGCCTTTGAATGAGAAGCCAAATATCTTGCTGCCAGTGTACCCACATGACTTCAACTAGCAGTAGATTTTTCCATTTTTTCCCCATTAACATCAGCCTCCATGTTAATGAGGTCTGGCTTGCCTGTGTGTCTGAAAGATGAGTAGTGCATGAAGAAATCTTATAAATTAATTGACTTCTAACTGAGAAATGCTAATGGTGGGGTGAATAATTTTATATTCACCAGGGACTTTATTGGGTATGAGACTGAGGGAGAGCAGGTGGAGGTTACCCATAGGCAGAAATGGGAAGGAGATGCTAATATAACCAGTCTTGCACTTCTGTTGGAGCTTTTTGTGATAAATTTGAGGCATGGAGACCATGGAGTACAGGTTCCCATCCGTAAATTTGCAACACACTGGTTCAGTCTGTTACAAATGAATCTTCTGATCAGCATAAGAAATTGTGAAACAGTCCCCAAATCCTTTCAGTAAGCAAAGAAGTGTGATGATGATCTGCTAGTACCATTATGTGAATGGACCTTCCTTAACTACTTAGAAGTTGCTGCTTACCTACTCTGTGCACTCCTGGGTAAATCTGTAGGCACATGTCCCGAGGTGAAATCACCAGCAGACTTACCTCCCCTTACTTCAAAACTGGGACCTGCAAGCCAATTACATGCAAGTACCTTGGTATCTGAACAATCCCAGGTAATCTAGTGTCTAGATGCTGTCCCAATGGCAGCTTTCTTTAAACTGTATTTTAATTAGATATGTTGATTTCATTTGTGTATTTAATACCTAATATGCATTTTTCTTAATCTTTTAACATTTTTCTCACTATTTGGGCAAAGTATTTTCTGCATGTCACAACTTGAGAAGAGGAAATTCATTTGAACATTTTCTTTAATTTCTACTTTTTAGAGTTATCTGAATCGCTTTCTCTGTCCTTGGTTTTCAAAATTAACTTGATAACTGATGCCTTAGGGAACATATGGTTCTAGAGTAGTATGTTAAATATTAACTGGGTTATATGAAAGAATATTTTGTTATTAATTTGTTTTATTATTTGTCTTACTGTAGCTCCTGGAGGTCCCAGTCAAAATTGCTTACCTGTTGTGCCTGGTACCATACATACATATAGCAAAAGACAGGTCCTGGTTCAATAAGGGTATTTCTACACTGCAGTTAAACACCTGTGGCTGGCTTGTGTTAGCTGACTTGAGCTCACAGAGCTCTGGCTTCAGGGCTGTAAAACTGTGCTATAGACATTTGGGCTGAAGCTCCAGGCTCTGCAACCCTGCAAAGTGTGATGGTCCCAGAGCTTGGGCTCCAACCCAAGTCCAAATGTTTACAGTGCAATTGTATACCCTGCAGCCTGAGCCAGCCACGGGTTTAATTGCAGCATAAATATACCCTAAAATTACAATCTTGGACAAGAATAAATATACAGACAAAAGTAATAGCAAACTAACATATATGCAACATGTGTGGTATACAGAACTACTTAGTTGCATTTCACCTGATCACCCCCAGTTACTTCAATATCCCCAAATCTCTAAGCCCTCTGTCCACATGTCACAACTGGTCGAAGATACCATACATTCACCCTCCCCATCCCACAGAAAGAGGGGCAGGCTCATTCCGGTTGTTTGTCTTATCCCTGCCCTCTTCATTGATAGGATGAGGAGCAATTCTCCCATCTGGACTTTGAGGAGTGGCGCAGGTGGTCCACATGGCTGGTCCTTTCCTCCCTAGTATGCTTTTGTACATGTTAGAATATTAGTAGCATCGGTGCAGGGGAACTACTGAAGATGATTTCATGTCCTATTTATGAATATTCAAGTTTCTTAAGAAAGAATAATAGCAGAAGTCAGGATAACATATTTTGCATTTTATTGCAGGCCTTGGAGAGTGAGTTTGTTTCGTGCCAGCTTCACCAATGGATTGATCTAATTTTTGGCTACAAACAGCAAGGGCCAGAGGCTGTCCGATCCCTGAATGTATTCTACTACTTAACCTATGAAGGAGCAGTCAATCTGAATTCAATAACTGATCCTGTATTGAGAGAGGTAAGCTTGCTTTCAAATATGGAAAGAGAAAACCTTTGTTAAACACTGTCATACTCAGAATGTAATGGATTCTGTTCTGCCTAAGTGCAGCAATAAATCTTCATCGCTCTAGCTTTGTGAGTTTGGTTAGCACAGGCCGGTTGGGAACACAGGGTGACTCAAGTCTGATGACTCTGTCACTGAGGCATACAAAATTAGTGGACATTTCTGCAAATGTTGGCCTTAATTTCTCTGTGTCTAAGTTTCACACACATTGAGCGATGAGGTAAAAGTAAATGCTAACAACTGTTTAATTTGCTGAGTACTGTCCATCCCACTGTCCATTCATTGGCTGGGTACTGATTAAGGCAAGAGTCTTGTGAAAAAAGTAATATGAATAATCTTAATTCTGTCCCTAACTTTTTGGTGTTCAACTTTGCAACTTTAAAAACTTTCTTTTAACATATCTGAATGTACACTTCATATATACAGAATACTGTACAGTTGTATTCACCATTATTTTTATTTGGCATTGCCCGGATGTCAAATTAAAATTAAAATGTAGTGCATTTGTTGATAGAAATAGGCGAAATACTAAATCCTTACAATAATTGGTAATACTACCATATATCAGTGTAGTAGAAGTCTTGTATCCAGGGACAACGGCTCCATTAGGAAAAAGCTATTTTCTAAACTATTCCTTAGAACTCCTGCCAAATATTACTTTGTGGGCTCTCAGGAAACAAAGAGTATGGCTTTTGTTAAAAAGTATAAAGTGGTTCATGATAGGTTTTGCTTCCTCTATTCAGAGCTGTAAACTAGAACCAAATTTAGTTATAATTATTTTAATTATAGAATAAATGTGACAGTTTATCATGTTTTAAAATAAAATATTTATCACTGAGAACAGATTATCAATATACAGTTAATAGTTTTATTTGAAATCATGGCTCGATATATGCCACAAAGAAGCAAATGAAGAAACATTTAAACTATGAAATTTTCACTTCACAAATGTGACGTTTGATGGTCACTGTATAATTGTACACTTACATTAGGCTTCCAATTTTTGTCGCTTTCTATTTGTTGAAAAAGATACTAGAGTGGAGACTGATAGTCATTTCAATCAGTAAATATTCTTCCACATAGCCCTATTGCCTCCTCAAGCTGCACATACAGACAGTCTGAGCTCCAGCATGAATTTGTGTAAGAGGATCATGACGCTGACTTATTTGGGTGTGAAAGCTGATGCAAACATAAGAAGATTTTTCTGTGCTGTGTCTTTGAGCTAAAATCCAGACATCTTAGGGAAGGACATAGTATAAAATTAGGGTCTAGTAAAGTAGAGACTGGAGCGTTTGGCCTATAGGAAAAATGTATTAGCACCTGCATTTGAAACAGTTATTCTTCGAGTAGATGCAGTCATGTATTTCATGTAGATGTGTGTGCATCCAGCGTACTAGAGCCAGGGAACTTTGCCTAGTACCTATAGGGGTGGCACTCATGCCCTGTGGCCCTAGTCCCCCTCCCTGAGCCAGATAAGGGCATTGTCTCCCTGACCCCCTCAGTTCCTTCTCATTGCCAGTGGCTAGAGTCGGAGCTTTGTGTGGTGCCTTCACCTCACACTTTCGGTCTCAGTTTTCTGAGACCTTATCCTGTATATGGTAGTAGTAGTAACGTCTTAGGCTTAGTTTAGTGTTAGAGTAGTTGGCTGCCCTATGTGGTGCCCTCACCTGGGTTCAAGCATGGTATGTTGCGGAGGGGCAAAGGTTCTTGTTGAGCCTCAGCAAGGGACACCTTAAAGAGTGGTGCTCCATCTGCAAGTCATCTACAAAGAGGACCCAGATGGAAAGAAACTTGTAGTTGAAGCAGCATCTTCTAGAACAGGCTGTGGGGCCTGCTTGGGCATGGAGGCCCTTATCTGATCGGTGGTCACTTTCAGATCCAGCAAGTGACACAGTTTTATGCTCGTGTTCTGGTGTTTCCCCTAAGAGGAAGACTGGTTATTCATCATCTTCTGGTGCAGTGAGGAAAAGGACCCAGAAAATGAGTCGGGACCATTTCAGGGCTCAAAGAAACTCCTCCTCACCTTCTAAGAGGAGCGTTGACCGGCAAAATACTCGCTGCGGCACCTGGGATGGAGCATGTCTGTCCATCCGCTCCCTCTACCATGCCAAACACAGTGTCAGCCTCTACCATCAATTCTGATTCTGAGCACAGTGCATGTGTTGAATCTGGTACTAACAACATTGGCACTGGTGCTGACAGTCTCCAAGCCAATGCCTCTTCCGGTGCCAGGTGGAAGAACATCTTATTTGGTACCGCTCGTGCTGATTCCCATTCCTCTTCAGCATCAAGGCCACAAATTGTTTGTCCCATCGGGGCAGGTTCCCCCATTGTCACCAAAGAGCCTCCAGGACTTCTCAAGATCCAGGTCAGGATTGTCCTTTCCTTTCTCATCAGATAGACACTAGAAAGTGCCCTCAGATCACCATCGGTACCGAGAACAGCATCTGTCCTGCAGTCAGGACAAGGGCTCTGGGCCTAGTACCTTTTGGCCACCAATGACTTATCTGTATACCCAGTGGCCTCCTTGGGATGCTTTTCGACCTGCTCTAGAATGAGATCACCAGTCTTGGTGGTGACTCCCGTTCCCAAACCATCTTCACTGCATGCAACCACTGAGCCCATTCCCTCTGGACCTCGAGGGTTGTTCCAACAGGATCCTGTGATGCAAGAACAGGACTAATCATTAGCACAAAAGAACCACCTCCTCATACTCTTCAGGCAACTCTACCATGTGGGAATCCTTTTTTTCCCTTGATGCCTTTTAAGGCATATCAGGACCTTCTGAAGCATATGACTGCTTTCTTAGGTATGCAGGCATAACTCCTACAAGAAAATGCACATAGCTGCTGGATATTCTCCAATCATCAGCTCTAGGAAGTGTAGCCCTGTTGATAAGTGAGGCTCCGTTGGAGCCTACAAAGGCCGTCTGGAACACCTTAGCTTCATTGTACCCTATGGCAAAGTGTTCAGAGAAATGGTACTTCATTCCCATGCAAGGGTATGAGGGTTTCAACTCGTACCTGGTTCTAACTTGCTGGTGGTAACTGCAGCAAATGACAGGGCTGGACAGGGCAGGCGTAAATTCACATCCCAGAACAAAGAGTCCAAGAGGATGGACTTGGTAGGGAGAAAAATTTATACCTCCTCTTCCCTGCAAATTCACATCATGAACGAGCAGGTGTTGCTCTCTAAATATGACTTTGTCAATTGGACAGTCTTGTCTAAGTTCACAGAGAAGTTGCCAAAACCCTCGAGTTAAGAGTTTATGGCATTCATTACAGAAGTCTGTGTGATGGCCAAGACTTCCTTGCAGGCAGCTCTGGATGAGGTGGATGCCTTAGGCAGATTTATGGCATAGGCTGTGACCATGAGAGAGGCCTCGTGGCTGCAGGACTCAGGCATTGTGTCCAATGTGCAGCAGATCATTGAGGACGTACTGTTTAATGGTCAGGTTTTGCCATACAGTTCCTCTCCATTTCTCATCTCATCCCCCGCCCCCCCACACACACCATGTCCCTTTTCAGGGACCTCTCTCAGAAGAATAGCTCCATTGCAGCATCAGTATTTCCTGGTCCCAAAGCCCAAGGGAGTTATATGACCTGCCCTCCACTTCTTCAATTTCAACAAATACATCAGATATGTGAAATTCCATATGGTTACCCAACCAACTCCCCGCTTTGAATCACAATGAATAGTTTTCTGCCCTGGACCTGCAGGATGCTTATTTCCATATAGCAATCCTCCCGAGCCACAGGTGGTTCCTCACATTTGTCATAGCTGGCCAGCAGTACCCGTATATTGTACTGCCTTTCAGCCTGTCTTCTCCTTCTCAGCTTCTGCTCTGCAGTAACAGTGCACCTCAGAAAGAAGGGAATTTATATCTTTCCATATCTGGACTCTGGGTTACTGAGGGTCAAGTCCAGAGACACAGTCCTACCTCATGTTCACTTCACACTATGCCTACTTAATCATCTAGGTCTCATCATAAATAGCACAGAATCAACATTGGTTCCAACTCAAAGAAGCAATTAATTGGGGCCCAGATAGATTCTGTGAGTTTGACAGTGTTTCTGTTGACCAAGTGATTCCAGGTGATTCATCACTCATGTCTGGAGCAACAGTCTGAACCCTTAGCCACAGCCCAAGTATGGTTGAGGTTACTAGGCCATATGGTTGCATGGACACAGGTATTCCAAAATGCCAGGGTGCGCCTTTGAGTCTGGACTGAGACCCCACTGGGAGCAAAACAACCACCATTTCTTGTTGCCGCTCATAGAGAACAGGTTGATTGTTGAAATGGCCCAAACTCCAGAAATGGGCCATAAGACTCTGCACTTCAGACACCACTTGTGATTCACAGAGAAATTTCTGCTGAGGTGATCTGCCAGGTGATTCTGTATCCCAAGTAAGGGATTAGTCACAGGGGTAACATTTTCCCTGATGCAAAACTGCTAGAGCCTGATCACATCCTGACTTTGAAGTGTGCACACTCCTTGACCTATACTTTCCACCTGAGGTGGGAGTCAGCATTCCTGTATGCTTTTTCTCCAATTCCAATCATCCTGCAGGTCATTCTCAAACTGAAATTGGACTATGCCAACCTCATTCTGATTTCTCCAGTGTGGTCAAGACAGTGTTGGTTTTCCAACCTTCTTGTGTTATCAGTTCAGTCTCTTATCCCTTCCTTCATCCCAAACTCCTGACTCAGCATCACAATCAGGTTTTTGCACTCAGCTGCCTGTGGATGCTGCATGGATAGATGAGGAGGAGGAACAATGTTTGGTGGTGGTCCAGCAGGTCTTGCTTAATAGTAAGAACTCTACCACCAGGGCAGTCTATTCACCCAAATGAAAGTGGTGCTTGGCATGGTTATTAGCATGAGGAGTTCAACCAACTCTGGCTTGTATCCAGGACATCTTGGAGTACCTGTTACACCACCTTCAGTCTTCTGATCTTGTACTTAGTTCATTGAGCGTCCACCTGCTGGTGATTTTGGCAATTCATCGACCCATCCAAAGGAAATCAGTGTTTTCAGACTACATGGCAGTGAGCTTCTTGAAAGGAGTCACTCATCTGCACCCACCGGTAAAAGAGCCATTTCCTTTAAGGGGCTTTAATAGCGTATTAGCCACTATTATGGGACTTCCATTCAAGCCTCTGGCAACTTCTTCTTTCTCCCTTCTGTGTTAGAAAACTGCCTTCGTTGTGGCGGTCATGTCTGTGTGGAGAATGTGCGAGTCACAGGCTTGGATGGTGGAGCCTCCTTACGCACAATTTTCCAAAGACAAAGTAACTCTGCAGCTGCACCCTAACTGCTTGTTTGAAGTGATTTCATAGTTATATGTCTACCAGTGTCCTTCCCTAACTTACATTCAACCCCAGAGAAGCAGCATCTTCACGCATTTGATGTCAGGCAATGATTAGCTTTTTGTCTGGATAGAAGTAAACTTTTCCATTCTTCACTTCATCTGTTTTTCATATGTGAACCAAATGAAGGTACGAGCTCATTCCACGACATCGACGGCATTGCTACGTGACATGCCTATATTGGACATTTGCAGGGATGCCACTTGTTCTTCTGTGCATACTCTTGCAAACCACTATACCATTACGGCTGTGTCCAGTTCAGATGCAAACTCTGGTAAGGCATTTGTTCTTCCAGATGGCATGCAGACGTGTATTGCACGACCCTCCCTCCATCTCATCTGCACTGGAGTCTGTACTTGTGATGTTCTGCGTGAAGGAACTGAGGAGGTCAGGGCACTGCTGAATTTATATGGACAGGGGAGGACCTGTGGCTCCAGGGCATGAGTGCCACCCCTATGGGTACTGCTAAGCAACGTTCTCTGGCTCCGGTGAGCTGAGCATGCACACACCTGTATGGAATATACGTCTGCATCACATCTCAAAGAACAACAGTTTCAGGTAACCATCCATTTTTTTACGTGAGATCATGGACAGTATTATCTTCACTCTACATTGTCTAGGAAACACTCCCTGGGAAGACTGTTTATCATACCTGAAGTACTAGAAAGATTTAAATGTGAGGTGGAAAACAGCCACAAATGCTTGGAACGATTTGTATTGAATTTTTACTGAGTGTTTATTGTGGCTAGTTTTGTGTTATACTGAACCTGTGCAATATAGCTTTCAGTATAAATGGGTCTTTGGAATTTTTTTATTAAAAAAAGAAAATACAGATTGTGCTAAGATTTTTGTTTTGTTTTGTATTTTTGGTACATGTAATATGCTATAAATCTAACTTTTTACCATGTATTTTTGTCTACCAAGATATTCCCCCACCCCACAAAGCTAATGTCCTGAATGGTTAATACATGTGGCAGAGAGAGCATAAAATAATCTCTCTGTAAAAGGACATTAAACAATGGAAATAATAACCGAAGTAGGAGTAATCAGCATAACAGCCTACAACACATTAAACTTTTATGTAGTTTTTAATTTTTCAAGAACAGCTGCATTATCAATATAACCGTGATCTATGTTCACTTACATTGTGGCCTGGAAAAATCATTTAGGAGTAAAGAAGTGAAAAATGTGGCGTTATCTCAGCTTAAACAGTGACATCCACTTTACTTAATACATTTCTAAAGATGTTGCTCTTTGATTAACTCTGTTGAATTTGTACTATTCTTATCTGTTCTCATTCTCTTGAGCCTGCTCCTCTTGTTTTTGAGTTACTCCATACTGTCTGCAAGATAGAACTGAGTGGTAAAAAAATAAAAGGAAGGAAAAGAGGAATTTGATCAGAACCAGATTGATGAAGAGACTTCTGAGACTTTTTATCTAAGGGACAGTGCAAAGCGAGTATTATCTAGCCGTATTTGTTCCAAGCTTCATTGCTATTGGAGGTTTCCGCCACTGCAGCATTTTCCTTTAATATTTTTCAGCTGAGGACAAGATATTCCTTCTGATATATATTTATTTTGTGTAATATATAATCTCTGTATTACACTACGTTATATATAGGTGTGTATTTTCTAATAAAAAATAGGTCCAGGTTGATCATTTGTGGTATGTGTTGTCAATAGACGTGCAAAGTGAAGTCTAGGGTCATTGCCGATGGTAAGTTATTTTGTCTACTCGTGAATGAGTATTAAAGTAATGAGAAATCAGATAGCGTATCTATGTGCATAATCATTCTATATCATGTGTTAAATGAATTTATCATGTATCTTTGACAACCACACCTTCTGCCTCCCCAGTAATATATCTCCCCGAATACTTACACTAACATGTTGGGGGGAGGGATAGCTCAGTTTTTTGAGCAGTGGCCTGCTAAACCCAGCATTATGAGTTCAATCCTTGAAGGGGCCATTTAGGGATCTGGGGCAAAACACAAAAACAAAAACAAAAAAATCTGTCAGGGACAGTACTTGGTCCTGCTACTGAAGGCAGTGGACTGGACTCAAGTCCCTTCCAGTTCTATGAGATAGGTATATCTCCATATATTATTTTTTTTATTTTATTATATGCCCAACCTCTGAGCTTCTTGAGTCAGCTGTTGGTCTTTTTTCCTTTAATCATCCTGCCTGAGAATCTTTTTTTTCTTTTTTCTCCAAAGTTGCCACAGCCAGATTACCAAAACAGGCAGATATCCAATCTGGACCATTAGTGGATTTTGTAAATATAAAAAATGCCATAAACATAATCCAATTTTTTATTACCCTGCAGATCTAGACTCAAGAGTTTTATACCATTACAGCAGAGAAATTCCCAGCTTCCTGATGGGCATAGTGCTCCCTTGTAGTTTTGAAGGGGTTCAAGATGTTGAACTTTAAATCATGACAAATGTAGGTAGAAAAGGTATTTTAGGTCATAGACTTAAAAGAACTAGAAGCTTATGCATACTCAGAAATGTACAACTTACTAAGAGTTAATGATCTCATGGAAATAGTAGATGTGTATTTAAACCATGGAAATATCTCTAGATATATTGTGTGTCAGAGTATACATACCAACATCTATGCCTCATCAGTAACTAAAATGTAAGCCTTATGGTGTATCCTCACTTGTATGCAGTCTGTGTATTGGTGACCTGGCTCATCATGAGGCCACACACAATAATAGTGGGAGGAACTGAGGAGGAGAGGAGTTTAGATTAATACAAAATTTCCTTAGAACTCCTAAGCTGCTCCAACTGACCATTATTTTTACAGCCAGTCAGGTTACATATATTATGGGAAGGAAGCATTGGTCTAGGAGGAAAACCTATCTGATTAAAACCATATTTTAACATTCTTGTTTATAATTAAAAATGTAGAACTTTTACATCTCTTCATACTGCTGTGAACAATTTTTCCTGCCATTCTTTCTGCCTATGGGAATAAGGGAAGTGAAGTATTTTGAAAGGCTCTGACTGCTGTAATAGAAATTCTTAAACTAAAATGCAAACCATGGGCCACATGTTACTTTCTGGCAGATAGACCCAAGGGAATGAAAAACATGCATAATTTCAAGGCAAATCTCTGGTTGGGATTGGACAAGAGGGAGAATTTGAGCCAGTGCAGGGAGGAAAGGGGCCATAGCCAGGAACACCAAATGAATCTTCTGGCATATAATTGCACACCCTAACCTGTTCTTCTAGGGGACCATGTTCCACTCGTCTAACTTTGTACCAACATTGCCATTGACTAATCCCTGTGCTTGCACATCTCTCTGAGAGAGGATACAGGTGCACAGGGCAATTACTACTCCGTCAACCAGCAGTAACCACCAGATAGACATTCACTGGGAAATCTATAATCTGCTAGTGGGAGTATGTTGCATTTAGCGTCTGCTGTTGGCCCTGTCTTGAGAACCCTGTGTAGATCTGTAGAGCCCTAGATCCAGATATTTGTTGAGAAAGGGCTTCCTTAGTGCCAGGATGCAAGAAGCAGTTTGCCGCTGTGGTGCAGCTAGCCTCCTTCCACTGATTTGGTGAGTTTTCTGCACTGTTTCCTTGCTTCCTACCACAAGTGCTATTCTGTGCCCATAATGTTTGTACAAGAATGAAAAATTATAAGTGATTGAGTCCTTGCAATCAGGCAACTGATCAGCGGAGTTTTGATATTTGCTGATTTGTACCAAGAAGTATGAGATGATCATGAAATATTACCTCAGAGGGTATGTTTACACTGCAATTAAAAACCTGTGGTTGGCCCGTGCCAGCTGACCCAGGCTCATGGGCTCAGGCTAAGAATCTGTTTAATTGCAGTGCAAGCATTCAGACTTGGGCTCTAGGACCCTGCAAGATGGGAGGGTTCCAGAGCTGAGGCTGTGGCCTGGGTCCAAATGTCTACATCACAATTAAACAGTCCCTTATCCCAATGCCAGGATAGGTGGCATGGGCTGCTCACAGATATCTAATTGCAGTGTAGACATACCCTAAGTCACCTTTAAGAGTATGAGTGAAATAGTGTTATCACATCTGATATTTCTGGGGGGAAATCAGCTAAAAACACCCCAAAGGTTGTGGAGTCGGACTATTAACATCCAAACAAACCCCATCTGTCCAACATAGGTAATATGTTATTTGAGACTGATGCAAGATCAAAGGGGCTTTTATTAAATATGATACAGCAGTTATTAGAGAGGGGAAATAACAAAGATTGCTTCCTTTCTCTTCCCAAGTTAGAGTACTAATACAAACATTAATGATAACTATACAAATATAACGTAGGACTCTGACTAATATGATAATGCTAGGTCACACTTTTACTTTCAACCCCCCAATGGCTTAACAAGAAGGGATAATGGTGTGATAGTGTATTATGGAGAGGGGGATGAGAGAGCTAACAGCTTGCAGACCCTGAACTAGAGAAATGTGGGCATCATGGTTTTTGATGCCTCTTCTGAAGCGTCAAGGGTTTGGGCCCATTTGGACAAGACTAGGCAGTGGCGCTGGAACATTTTTAATAGAGGGGGTGCTGAAAGCCAGCCCCTTTTCCCCTGTCCACTCTCTCCCTCCTGAGTTGAGCTCGGGAGTAAAGTCTCAGGCGCAGGGCTGGCAGCCAGGAACCCGGTGGTGCTGCAATACCCTTGCACCCCTAGTTCCTGCGCCTGTGGGCTAGGGAATTTTAGTCCTAATGTATTGGTACGGTTTCTTTTTGAGTTAATTCCATCTCCTCTAGCTTTTGAACACACATTGTTTTATTTAAGCTATTTTGGATCTTAGACTGTTTCAGGGATATTCCACTACAGTTCATCCCAGGGAGAGAGGTAAAATTATCCTTCTTCTCAGAGGAGATCTAACAGAGTGTGAATCTACATGTAAGCTACACTCGGGGGTGGGTGGGTGGGGGGTTGGTTACAAGTCCTATTCTATACATAACTAAAACTATATAAATCTTTATCATTATCAAAATGTCACATATAAATCGTAGTAAATCCAAGCAAAGTGGACTGAAAAACTGAATCAAAATGATTAAAAACATAAAATCAATAACTCAAATTCTTTTCAGTAAAAAAAAGTTTTCCTCTTTAGACTGTGGTGGCTCTATTGATTGCATTTCCTCCCTTGATTGAGACAGCAACACTTTATACATGAAAAGTATCTGGATAATAAGAAGAGATCCAGCTTTCTCCATTCCATTGATTATTGGTATTGATTTCCTTACAGACTCAGAAGTTTCAAAAATCATGAATTATAATCATCAGAGGGAATCAATGTGGACCGAGTATTTTACATGTTTTTTGAATGTGCCTATTGTAATTGTACATATAGAGAAAATATTCTGGTTTTTTTTCCATCTTAAAAAGAAAGAAACTTGTGCCACATCCATAATGAGCGGTGGCACTGAAATTTAGTCCTAGCTTAGGGTTCAGTATCATCTGTGGGTAGGTTTTATGCATCGTAGATCTTCCTCTCATAAGTGTAATTTTTATTTTTAAATATTTACAGTTTGAGAGCCTTCTGTGCTTTCCAAAAGGAGCAGCAGCAGTGTTTAGTTTACATGACCCCAGTTTCATGACAGCAGTAGCAGATCTTGATATCTTATCCCAGGGAAAGCATTGTTGGCCTCCCTTTCGGTTACATTCATGGTGGGAGTTAATAGCATATTTCAGCTCTAACTCAGCTGGAGAACACAGACAGCAGTGAATCTTTCACAAAGTATAAACACAATTTGTATTTATAGCATAGTTAATGTTTGCTAAATAGTTGGGAAAATTATCTGCATGTCTGTTTTCAGCAGGTGGGGCACAATCTTTGTTGTGGCTGCAGTGGGTTTTAAAAAATGGAATAAAGTGATTACACAACATTGTAATGGAATAGTAAATTTAGAAGTGGTGAATACAATAAGTGAAGAATTCATGCAGACACAGTTCAAAGTATTGTAGAAACAATCTTTGAAGCATCACTGGCCAGAAGTGTGCTGCCCAGATGGTATATTTGACATAGTGCAGCACAGGAACTGTGCGTGAAAAGCCAAATAAATGTTAAGGATTAGTCTAGTTTTAATTGAAAACCAGTATTAAAAAAATACCATAAAATGGTGCCAGATTTAAAAAGAATATAATCAAAACCAAACACATTGTTTTCATGACCAGCCAGAGACTGACTTGTCAACAGTGCTGTGTGCTGGACTCTGATCTCTTCCTCTGAAGCCTTGTAGAGAGCAGTCCTGTTGCAGAGGTAATGATTTCAAGGGGAGGAGGGAGATGAATGATTTGCTGTACAAGTCCCTCATGCTGGCCAGGCCACAAAGGAAAAGATTATTAGTCATGGTTGGTGGGTAAATGCTATTGTGATATCAAGTCAGGACTGAGAAGTACTAGGGGTGGGGAATCTTCCAGGTCAACTTTCAGTTTGGAGCTTGGGAAATTTAGTTTTAAATGTAAAACTTTTATATTTAATTGAACTATAAACATTTTTACTCTGATAAAGGGAGCATTGCTAATGTAAGAACATAAGATATGCCCCATGATTTGGACATTTTTCCATCAACTCGAGTATCCTGGCTCAGTCCGTGGCCAATATGTGGTGCTTCTGAGTAAGCAGACCTAATTTACTTAGGCAAGAGTGTACACCTGTGTCTGGGAGTTGTGACTCAGACTTTAAGGCCAGAAGGGACCATCATGATCATCGTCTGACCTCCTGCATGTCCCAGGCCACAGAACCTCACCCACCCAGTTCAGTAGTAGGTCCATAACCGCTGGATGAGGTACTGAAGTCCACAAATGTTGATTTAAAAACTTCAATTTACAGAGAATTCACCATTTACTGTAATTCAAACTAGCAAGTAGCCCATACCCACGCTGCAGAGGAAGGCGAAAAACCTCCAGGGTCTCTATCATCTGACCTGGGGAAAATTCCTTCCTGGCCCTGAACACTTGGCAAGACCTGCCAGCCAGGCACCTGGGAAAGAATTCACTGTAGTAACTCAGAGCCCTCCCCATCTAGAGTCTCCTCTCTGGCCATTGGAGATGTTTGCTAACAGTAGCTGCAGATGGGCCATACACCACTGGAAGAAACATCATCATACCACCCCCTCCATAAACTTATCAAGCTCAGTCTTGAAACAAGTTAGTTTTTTTGCACCCTCTGCTTCCCTTGGGACCCTGTTCCAGAACTTTATTCCTCCGATGGTTAGAAACCTCTATATAATTTCAAGCCTAAACTTGTTGATGGGCAGTTTATATCCATTTTTTTCTTGTGCTAACATTGCTCCTTAATATTGACTTGCTTTCTGCAGGCAACATTGTTATGTCATAAAGAATGAATTGTAGTTGCCTTTGACTTAACTTCAATAATAACAGCAGCCCTTTGGACTCTGAATATTTGCATTATTCTTCATTCTGTAGTGCATTTACCTTGGTTCTGTTCTTCTATTATTGTCATCATCCAGCGGAAAAGAAGGGTGTCCTTTTAGAGCCAGCCTAAGAGGTCTGGTGTATAAGGATTAAAAAAAAAATATCCCAACACCACTGCTTTACGCTTGGGAGTAGCAAAGCTTTCAAAAAATCTGGAGTTCACGTAAATTAGCTCTTCAACTCTGAGTGCTTGTTTTCTCAGCCCTGTGTAAAATTCAACAGGGGTAGAAATCTTCAGCCCAACCAATTTTCTCACCTCTTCCTGCTTGATCTGGCTTGTGGAGCTATCAGTACAGGAGAGGGCATCAGACTCCATAGGCTCTTCATATTTTCATTCCTGTCTGGCTGGTGAGTTTTAGATATTCACAATATTTTTTTGCCAGTTTTAAATAAGGCAATAACCCAGAATGTTCCTGCCTGTCCAAAAATGATGAATATATTCTAATTTCCCCCACTTTTTTCAGCTGGCAGGAGTGATGAATATGGGAATATCATAGCTGCATACCGCCTCTATCCCTAAAATCAAACACTCCGGGAGAGTTCTATGTAACATTAGACTGACTTCTTGTTATGTCAGCATAATGGGGTTATTTTCATTCAGTTTAAAATGTGACCTAATCAAAATTGGTGTAAACTTCAAAAATAATAATATAAACAATAAAACGATATTAAAATAATATAAATAATAAAACTTTAAGAAATAATCGTGACATTACATTACCTTTGTATATTTTCCTTTTAAATTGTTCATTATGAATGAAAAAACCTGACTGATGAAGACTCTGGTTGTATGCGCATACCCAGTATTCATTATTTTATTTACAAAAGCAATAATATTTTAGTGCATCAGGGAAGAACCTGTTTCTTGAGTGAGGAAGTCACTCATACTGAAGATGTTCATCCTCAAGCAGGTTCCATACTGGAAATCATACTGGATGGAATCACAGTTAGATGTATTTTATCAGATGATAAAAACAGTTAATTCAGGGCAGGTGAAAACTCTGTCCAATATTATAAAAAAAAACCAAAACAGCTATCCAAATGTATCAAGATGTTAAACTATCAAGTAATGCAGGTGTGAAATTAAATAATTGTATTTCTCTGTTTACCAAAATATTTGACTTTTCTTAGTTTGTCGTCTTTAGCTTTGACAGATTCTGAAAAGTCTGAAGCTGCACGTTAATGGCTAGTATTTGTACCTACAGTTGTGTAGGAACTGGAATTTCCAGTTTGTTGAAAATTCTGCTATTTCAACATTTGTTTTTGTCCAAATCAGAATTAAAAATGGAACAGAAACCAAAAGAAGCTCAAATAAAGTAAAATAATCCATCGATGGGGCAGTGGTGATGAGATTTAGTGCACAGAAAATGTAAATATTTGTGGGAATGTTGCAAACTACATTGTGAGATTAATGATTATATTTTGACTTTTTATTTTATACCTTCTAAAATAAAATTTCAGAACAAAGTCATTTCAAAACAAAAAATCAAAATATTCTATTCTGATAAGGTCAAATGTTTTTGACCTTCTGTTTTTGACAGAATGTTTTGACCTTATTGAAATCCTTCATTTCAGTTTTTTCGAAAGAAAATCTAATGTTTCAGTTTTAACAAATCATCATCTTCTGATGAAAACATTTTCTCTCAGAAAAATTTCAACCAACTCTAGTTGTAACTAGACTCTGACAGTTCTTGGAATGCCCAGGACTGAGAGTCACCCCTCCACTCCCAGCCATAGGGAGACTTGCTGGTGCTTAAGTGAGTGTCAGCTCCCTGATACCACCAGCCTGATAGCCACCCAAACAATCTCCTCTGGGCTATTCCAGCCCCTATATTGCCCTTGCAAGTTAACAGTAGGTGTATTGGAGTCCCTAAACCCCTTTGAAACATTCTGCTGTAGTTTCCAGGCCTTTATCCACTGAACACTCACAGTAATACTAGGTTTGCTGACTCCAAGGGAACAGTGCATGCACCAGTTTGAATGATTCAATTCAGGATCATCTCCTTGTACAATACCACAGCACTGAGATATATTTACAGTGAAAACAACAAGATGTTTATTGTCAAAGGTTCAAGATTCAAGAGATAGTGAAAAAGGATAAAGAATCAACAGGGTTACCTATAAAACAAAATCATAATACAAAAACTAGAGACTTAACTAAGAGGCTAATCTGTCTGAAGAACTTTATCACAACTCAAATATCCTTTGCAGCATTTCAAACAAGCCTGGTTGAGATTCTGTTTTCATGAATGTAAATACGCTGTTCATTTACTACTTAGGTCCAGGATAAAAGGGTGTCATCTTTGCCTTCAATGTTCTCCAAAGTTCATTGTTCCTAAGAGTCAGGATGGCACTCTCTCAACCCCCCAGATTATTCTCTGGTGTGCTGCCTTCCTAGTGACTTCATAACCCCCCACTGATTTTGTATGCAATTGATTCCCTATTGTGTTAACTTAACAAAGCTTGATTTACATGTGGACTGATGGAGACAGATGATAAACATCTTTTGTATGGCAGAAACCTGTTTGTCAACGCTGCAATGATATGGGCTTTAGGGACATATTTTTATTATACATACATAACTCCTTGTATAGTGTTCATACATGCATTTCATGACAATAATTGTACATGCATTTCACAACAATTTCATGACAATATTTCACGACAACCAGTGAGATCCTGGCTTTTATTTAAGACCTCTCATCATAATATTTGGTGAACCAGAATTTACATATCAGGATATTCTTGTGACTCCATTGCCAGTTGGCTTTGAGGGATTCTTAGGGTCACATAGATGTATTGTATTTAAGAAGCATTTTTTTTAATTTTCTTGAACCATGTAAAAGAATGGTTTTCATTAAACTGAGTGATTGATACTAGAAATTAGTACGGTCTTGGGGTTTCTTACCTGCTCTAACTATGTTATGGATGATGTACATTTTTTAAGAAGAGCAAAAGGTGTGACTGTTTTATATAGAGAGATATGGTGATCTCTAATCTCCTGATGCAGTCTGCTCCACTCCCACAAATATTTACATTTTTGTGTGCACTAAATCTAGTCACTCTTGCCCCATCTATTGGTTTTTACTGAGTTTCTTTTGGTTTCTTGTGCCATTTTTTGTCAGTCTCTTTGAAGTACTACCAGACTCATTTTTCTAGTTCTACTTTATCTGCTTATTTCCAGTAGCCAGAGATTTAGGTGTTTTGAATGAGCACATCAGTGTTCCAGACAGAGATACTGTTTGAAATTATCCATGAACCCAGTGCCTCTGAACATTATTGAGTGACATTTGTTTCTCTTGGTTGTGTCTGCTCTGACTAACTGGTTTCTTTCAGATTGGCAGCTGGGATTACACTGTAGTAGATGGACAGCTGCATGAACTGGAGATTGCAGTGAGGCTGTGCTAGGCCTCAATTTAATATGCCTGGAATGTATAAACTCAGATTGGAGCAATTTACATGACCCTGATGGGGAAATCTATTCATATTTTCACAAACGGTGATTATTTCCTGTTTTACCTCAGTGACTGCCATGTAATCAGATACAATAGTCTACTAATAATTTGTCAAGCTAAAAATATATAACTTTTTCATATATGGTTGCTTTTTCACAGCAGACTTTTTAATTTATTTTAAAATATGCTTAGAGTGTTTTTTACAGACTGCTGAGTACATCATAATACTTTTCTTTCCCCTTCAGTTACAACATACACGCTTATGTACAGCTCTTTGATACTAACAATACCAGGTATAACAAAAAGCACCCAACAATGCAAATCTTTTTGAAAAAATATTTAGGCCTTAATATTTAAGGGTTGAAAAATAATACACAACTAGTAAAGTTAGTAGTTTCCCAAGAGACAAGTATAGAAACTTTTCTGAGCTAAGATAAATAATTGGGGTTTCTATAAAATCTTTATCTAAGGCAACACCAAGTATGTGGTGTGATTTGGTTGGGTTTTCGTTTAGTTTAGTTTTTGTTTTTAGAATGTAAGGAATTTATGCTACAATCATTGTGGTCTATTTGACATTAGTTAGTTCTCATTTCTGTCTTTTGATAGTGCTTTCATATGTACTTGCACAGTTTTGTTTTTTTAAAAGCATTTTATCCCCAATGCAGAATGTCAGCCATAGACTTTGGGCATTTGTAATACTTTAAATAAATGTATAGCTGGTTGATGAGACTGTTATTACTAATGAACTCTTAGGCCTGGTCTACACTAAGAAGGGGGGTCGAACTAGGGTACGCAAATTCAGCTATGTGAATAGCGTAGCTGAATTCGAAGTACCCTAATTCAACCTACTCACCCGTCTAGACGCGGCGGGGTCAAACTCCGCGGCTCCCCCGTCGACTCCGCCACCACCGCTTGCAGTGGTGGAGTACCGGAGTCGACCGCAGCGCTTCCGGAGTTCGAATTATCGCGTCTAGATCAGACACGATAGTTCGAACTCCGAGAAGTCGAACTCACCACGTCGACCCGGAAGGTAAGTGTAAACCTACCCTTAGAGGTTATCAGGAGGGTTTGAACATGGTTTCCACATCCAAGCACAGACCTCTATTATTTGAACTAAAATGGTAACTCAATTACCTGGCATCAGTAGCAGGCTGTTTTCCTCTATGTTGACTAGATACTGGAGGGAGGACATAACACATGCTTTATAAGAATGTCACAAAGCTATGGAGAATACAGTGTAACTCTTGATCTGTCATCATTTCTTTCCCCACCCCTTTCTTTTTTTATGCTTGTTAGAGTTCTACTCAAAAATATGTAAATTCTGCATTCTTTTTAAAACAGCAAAATTGGGTGGATAGTTAAGCTGTTCCAGGTAAAGGAATTGTGATTATTAAAATAAAAGGACTGAGTTACTAAAGTTCTTCTTCGAGTGATTGTTCACGTCCATTACACATTAGGTGTGCATGCGCCGCGTGCATGGACGTCGGAAACTTTTTCCCTTAGCGGCTCCCATCCGGCTGGCGGGGGCGCCCTGCTAGAGCGGCACCTCGCTCTGGTGCATATATATCCCTGCCAGCCTGACCCTCCCTCAGTTCCTCCTTACCATCCATGGCAGCGTTGGAACAACTCCTCTCTCTCAGGCTTTGGCTACACTTGCATTTCAAAGCGCTGCCGCGGCAGCGCTTTGAAGCGCTAAGTGTAGTCAAAGCGCCAGCGCTGGGAGAAAACTCTCCCAGCGCTGTCCGTACTCCACCTCCCTGTGGGAAATAACGGACAGCACTGGGAGCGCGGCTCCCAGCGCTGGGGCTTTGACTACACTGGCGCTTTGTAGCGCCGCAATTTGCAGCGCTGCAGAGGGTGTGTTTTCACACCCTGCTGCAGCGCTGCAAATTTGTAAGTGTAGCCAAGCCCTCAACTGAGAGTGTCCCTTAGCATCATTAGCAGTTATCAGTGTTGTTTGTTAGTAGTTAACAGTTTCTTAGTAGATAGTTAAGCTTCCTTTGTTCTAGGTGTGGATAAATTCCGGCACCGGCCCTGGGCAGCGTGTCTCCATTGCCTTGGGGAATCGCATCAGACAGAGCACTGCAAAATCTGTAAGGCCTTCAAGCCAAGAACTAAAAAAGAAAGAGACTTTCGATTGAAGTAGATGCTCATGAGTGCTGCGTTACAGGCCTCAACTTCGGACCATCCCACGGCTCTGGCGGCCTCGGTGTGGAGTGCCCTGGCATCGATTTGTGACCTGGCCCTGGTGGGGCACCCCAAGCCTACGGCACCGAGACAACACGACTGGCCCCAGCACTGGTCGACTTCACAGGCCCGGTCGAAGGGCCTACCCAAGGCCCAAGGGCTCTCCCCACATAAGAGAGCAGTGCCCATGAAGGACTCAAGTGCGCGAAAGGGCAGAGCTACCCCAGTACCGGTGGCTCCGGCACCGAAAGGTCTGTTGAGCCCCAGGGTAAGCATCTCATTTGAAAAGGAAGGGCTGGAGGAGCTCCCAGAACAACCTTTCATGCCAGACACATTTGAGGCAGCAAAGGACCTCATTGAATTGTCTGCAGCGAGCCCCCTCCCGACCAAGTAGAAGCCTCTAGCACCAAGACTGCCATCCAGAGGCAACTGGTGCACCCTCGGCTCTGGTGCACCCACCGAGGTCACCATCCCGGCACCATTCCTGGACGAGCTCCACCTCAGTAGTCTCCCGGTTGCCCTTGACTCAGCGGGCCTCAAAGGCGTCTGGTCCTAGCCCACGCTCGGCACCAACCCCGCCACTCCAGAGTTCCCTGGCTCCGCCTCCAAGCGAACACCGGGACATTTCAAGGCCAGGCCCGACCACTGGCCATCGTTCCTGGTCTCTGGGGTACCGGTACCAATCCAGGGTCCCGGTCAGCAAGATGCCACTCCCGATCCTGTTCCTGGTCAATACGAGATCACTCCTCAGTCCCTGACTGGCACCATTCCTTGGCACTGCCATGGCCCTCGAGGTCACCCTCCGTGGACTCCGGGGCGGACTTGGGCTGCTCTGGCTATGCCCACAGAGCACCAGCCAGCAGAGAACACCAAGCCTCATGGTACCCACAGTGGGGCCTGCCAGGGCAGTGGCCTTTCTGGACTCCATGGGCCTACCACCAGCAGCAAGGGTCCCCCTCCAGAACATCGAGGTCATTGATGTCCAGAACATTTCAGGACATTGTTCCCGCTCCCCGTATGGGCGCCCCTCCTCTCACAAGGAGGCCATGGTTTCCAGACCGCCGGATGCATCACAGGCCGGGACAGCACCGAGCCCGGTGCCGTCTCAAACACGCTCGGCTGGGCAAACCCCAGAGGAGCCCTTAGCCTGTGAAGAGGCGCAGGAAGGGCTAGAGGATGAGGCACAAAAGGCTTTAACTTCTTTGTCCTCCCCGGATGAGGCGGTGGCAGGTACAGCGGTTTCAGGGCCTCCCCCGGTTGATCACAGGGCACACCAAGAGCTGCTCCGCAGAGTGGCCCAAAATTTGGGTTTGCAGGCAGAGGAGATGATAGAGCAGGAGGATCCCATGGTGGACATCCTAAGCCCTGAAGGCCCATCCAGAATCACGCTCCCGCTCATAAAAACAATACAGTCCAATTATAAGACAGTATGGCAAACACCAGCCTCCAGTGCACCAACAGCAAAGGGCATAGAGAGGAAGTACTTCACCCCTTCCAAGGGGTTTGACTTCCTCTTCTGTCACCCACCACCCTGTTCGCTGGTTGTGTCTGCAGTCAACGAACAGCAACGGCATGGACAACAAGCCCCGGCCCCTAAGGCCAAGAACGCGAAGCGGTTGGACTTATTTGGCAGAAAGATCTATTCATCAGGGGGGCCTACAATTGAGGATCGCAAATCAGCAAGCGATCCTAAACAGACACAATTTTAATTCTTGGGCAGCAGTCTCCAAGTTCAAGGACTCTTTGCCCCAGGGCTCACAGCCCGAGTTCACAACCATCATGGATGAAGGGAAGGCGGTAGCCAAAACCTCCCTGCAGGCCTCACTTGATTTGGCGGCTGTGGCCGCTAGACAATAGCGTTGGGAGTGGTGATGAGACACTCGGCGTGGCTGCAGGCTTCAGGCCTTCCAGCAGAGGTCCAAAATACCCTCCAAGACCTCCTGTTCGAAGGGTCTGGCTTGTTCTCAGACCAAACGGACGCAAAGCTGCATAGCCTTAAAGACTCCCGGGCGTCCCTCAAGTCGTTGGGAATGCACACCCCGGCGACACAGAGGAAGCCTTTTAAAGCCCAACCACCACAACAAAGACAGTACCATCCTCGCCCCAGGCAGGAACCTTACCACAAAAGGGGCAGAGATAATAGGCGTAGGCGGAACAACACGCCTAGCCAAGGCCAAGGCCAGGGCCAGGGCAAGCCACAACCCGGCAACAAGCAAGGATTTTGAAGGTGCGCTCAAGGACAGCGCACCAAGCCCCTCACCGGATCCTCATCTGTTTCATGAACTGTTTGTACCATTTCTACCGTGCATGGTCCCATATAACATCGGACCGTTGGGTCCTGCGCACGGTGAAGGTGGGATACACGCTACAGTTCTCCTCATCCCCTCCCTCCCACCCCCCATGTTCTACATAAACAAGCAAGGTGGTGCCCGTTCCTCTCCCCTCTGCCACGAGGCGCTTCTCCTGTGGGGCTTTTGTATAGCCCACTCAGTCCAACTAGTGGTGTCATACCTTCCGGGGGTGCAAAACAAGCTGGCGGACCACCTCAGCAGATCGTACCAAGTGCACGAATGGACGTTAAGAGTGAACGTCCTGAGATCAATCTTCCGGAGGTGGGGATTTCCCCAAATAGATCTCTTTGCCACCAAGGACAACAGCCATGCCCTCGATTTTGTTCCTTCCAGAACCTCAGCCCGGGCTCGGTGGCAGATGCCTTTGCAATTCCGTGGGGCGGGAGTCTGACGTACACCTTCCCACCACTCCCACTCATCCACAGAGTCCTGCTCAAGGTCCGCAGGGATAAAGCAATGGTGATTCTCATCGCACCAGCCTGGCCTTGCCAGCATTGGTTTACGACCTTGCAGGAGCTATCAGTGACTGCCCCGATTGCTCTGCCCCTGCACCGAGATCTAATCACGCAGGACAGGGGTCGCCTGCTCCACCAGAACCTGCAGTCTCTACATCTCACGGTGTGGAATCGCTGTGGCTAAACGCTATGGAGAATAGGTGCTCCCGCGGGGTCCAACAAATTCTCCTCGGTAGCAGAAAACCTTCCACAAGGGCAGCATACCTCGCCAAATGGAAGAGGTTCTCTTACTGGTGCGAACCTAAGCTCATACAGCCTCTTCAGGCCTCCATCTCATCTATTCTAGAATACCTTCTGCACCTCAAACATCAGGGTCTCACCTCCTCTTAAATCAGAGTACATCTGGCCGCCATATCGGCATTCCTCCTGGGGGAGTCTGGGCATTCCATGTTTTCCAACCCCACAGTAGTCCGATTTCTCAAGGGGCTGGAGAGGGTGTTTCCCTGCTCATGCCCACCGGTTCCCCCATGGAACCTTAACCTGGTCTTAACTAAGCTCATGGGACCACCTTTTGAACCCCTAGCCTCTTGCTCTCTCACGCATCTTTCATGGAAGGTGGTGTTTTTGGTGTCCATTACGTCAGCTAGGAGAGTGTCAGAGCTGAGGGCCCTCACTTTGGAACCCCCATATACAGTTTTTATAAGGACAAGATTCAGCTGAGGCCACACCCTAAGTTCCTCCCTAAAGTGGTCTCACAGTTCCACATGGGTCAGGTCATTTGTTTACCAGTATTCTTTCCCAAACCACACATGGACCCGAGTCACTGCAGCCTGCATACCCTAGATGTCCGTAGGGCCCTGGCGTTCTACCTGGAATGAACCAGGCCTTTCCGCAAGTCAACACAGTTGTTCATTGCCATTGCGGAGAGAATGAAGGGTCTCCCTATCTTGGCGCAGCGAATATCATTGTGGATTGTGCACTGCATCCGTGCATGCTATGAGCTCGCCAAAGTGCCAGCCCCGGTGATCACGGCTCACTCGACTAGGGTTCAGGCATCCTCGACAGCCTTCCTGGCGCAGGTTCCGCACCAGGAGATCGGTAAAGCAGCCACCTGGTCGCCAGTACACACTTTCACAGCCCAATACGCAGTCCATCATCAGGCCAGAGAGGATGCAGCAGTCGGCAGGGCTGTGCTTCAATCAAATGTTCCTTGATTCCTACCCTCCTTGTATGGTAAGCTTGTGAGTCACCTAATGTGTAATGGATGTGAACAATCACTTGAAGAAAAACCGGTTACCTACCTTTTCATAACTGTTCTTCATGTCCATTAAACTTCCCACCCTCCTTCCCCTCTGTCAGAGTCTCCGGCAAGAAGGAACTGAGGGAGGGTCGGGCCAGCAGGGATATATATGCACCAGAGCGGGGCGCCACTCTGGCGGGGCCCCCCTGCCGGCCCTACGGGAGTCGCTAAAGGAAAAAGTTTCTGACGTCCGTGCATGTGGCGTGCGCACACCTAATGTGTAATGGACGTGAACAACACATCTTGAAGAACAACAGTTACAAAAAGGTAGGTAACCGTTTTTTACTGAAGACCAAGTGTAGTGTATCACCAGGGCCAGTACTCAGCAAATATACTGCTTATTTCTGCCAATTATTGACAGTTGCGATCTGGTAGATTTAAGATGTAATAAGGTAAAGGACATTCTCCTCTTTAATCTTCAGCCTGTTTCCAGCACGTTTATCAAATTGTTGTGAACCATGCTTGTTCACCATGGTTAATGTTATCTAGATTGTAGTACATGAGGAATTTAACTAAGAACCTTAACTTAGAACCTTTAAGTAACTGATCAGAATAGTTTTTCAATCACTGTTATCAAAGCTTGATTTTAATCATGATCCCAGAGGGGAGCAAAACTAGTCAGTCAGCCATTAGGCCACTCAGTTTCACTGTCTGATTGGAAACCTTTCCAATATTCAGTGTTCTCTAGTGCTGTTAAGTAACATTTGGGTGGAAAAAAAGGAAGAGCAAGCAATCATAGTTGCATATTGCTCAAGCCAATAGAAATCACTGAGGAACATGTGTGTAAATCTTTTTGAATATCCAATGATGAGGTAAGGGAGGCAAAAAGCCAAAGTAATTACTTTTGCAAGCACTGTTGTATCCTCGGCATAAATGCTGGGTGGAAAGAGGAAGGATGAACCCAAAGCCTTTCCTGGACTTAACACATGCTTGATGTTATTTCACCTACTCTTTCAAACATTCAGCATTTAAATCCTACTGGCATAGTAGTAACTGAAAATGCTTGCAGTTAGCTATATAAAAGCACACTTTCAGAAAGTGGGCTCCAATTCTGCCTGTCAGTGCATTATTATATAATAAGACTAATAGGAGTGCAACTATTGTAATTGTGCATGCAAAATGGGGTGCACATTTTCACATGGACATGCTCTGCTGTCGGACTCATAGACAATTTGTTGCTATGTGACTGAGTGTGCACTCTATAATTGATAAAGCCCAACTCTTAACTTGTTTCCTTTAGGGACTTTAAATCTGAAGATAATCTAATGTTATAACTTGCCTTTTCATTTGAAGGGCCTTCATCATTTTCATGATTTGAGTTTAAAACTTTAGAGCTTCTTGCATTCTTCCTCTTTTTCTCTGTATCCCTCCATTTCCCCCTCCACCCTCCTTCTCTCATATTCAGTTTTATGGTTTTCAGACATAAACATGAAAAAAGCAATTTTGACTTAGATTCTGAGTGTTTCTGCAAATAAAAGTAACAAACATCTGTTTTTACCTTAACTATATCCATGTGTTCAACCCCCACCCATTTCCCAAAATAATTTACAGCCATACTTGGTGGGTACTGCATACTATTAAATTAACTTTTTTCACAGTTAGATTAGGGAATGTGTCCAGAGACTGGAAATATTGGTGTTAAACAGTAGCCAAAAACTACATTTTAACCAAGCTAAATCATCATTTGTTTTTGTCTTCTCTCTTCCTCTCTCTTAATTTTGCCAAAGAAAGAGGTGAGGGAGAAAAGAAAAGATTGGGCATATATAGCAAATGGTTACCATTATAAACAAATGGAATCTGCTGACTGGTGAAATTTTGCTCATAATACTTGTGTTCATAAATTAATTGATAGGTTTTCTAACTAATGTGAAAAATCCTTTGTGATATAAATAAGTGCTTTGAGAGACATATCATGTGGATTGTTGTAAAGGATTTGTATCACTTGTTTCACTTTATTACTATGTTACAGCATCTGGAACAATTATGACCATACCTAAGTTATTTGTTATAAAAGATTAATGGGAAGAAGGCTATTTTACTAAGATATTTGAGAAGCAGTGAAACAGAATGTTGGACAATGCGATCTTTTACTTTGTTGTACGCAACATGTGTTCAGAGATAAAAATGTGTGGTACTAACAGATATTGTTCAAATAGAGATTGTTCCTTTCCAGTTACATGACGCCTTGGAGAAAGTTTCACCATGTTAGCTACACAAATTTCATCTTACTTAATGAATAAATTATGGGAGCTTGATAACTAATATCTCACAACGAAAGCTTTGTCCTAAAGCATCCTAAAATGATAACTGTGAAAATATTTTAAATTATCTATCATTTCCTTAATTTCTATTTACAATAGTTAATATCCATAATTGTCCACATTACTGTATGCCATGGAGAGATTTAGCAAGAACACATATCCTCCCACTGTCAGTGGAGAAGAGGAAGTCATCCATCAGCATGACTAAAGCCATTATCAAAATTGCCCAGGAAAGTGAGGTTATATGCTGAGCTGTAATTTGCTAGATCCAGAAGGTCAGGTGATGACTTCTTCACTACTGACCAAACAGTTGCATGCTCTAAGATGAGTAGTAAGTTTTCCACTTCAAAAGAGACATTAATTATCTGTCAGTAGAGGCTACATATGATCCTGGATGATCTTCTTTTACCAGGAGGAGCAGAAGTCTGAGTTGCAACTCATGGCTAAAATGCCCTTTACTACTTCAAGCGTCTCTTTTGCTATGTGAATGGGAAAAGTAAAGATTGATTCCAGTCCTGACATCATACATTTCCTGTTGTTTGGGGAGGCCATCCTGGATTCAGTTGATCTATGCTATGCAATAGCTTACAGTTCTTCAGACCATGTGATGCTGGCTTCTGGAGTGATTTTTGGAGGCAACCAGGGATTATGAAGTGAATCACTGTGCTGAAGAGCTCTCCTAGTTGTCATTAAAAGGCTGCAGGTGTTTGAAAAGAAAACATTTATTTGCCTTCCCTCACAGTTGTGGAAAAGGAGTGCAAACATTTCTTGTGCTGAAGTGTGTCTGCTATTGCCTTCAATTTATACATCAGTGCCCAAATTTTCTTTCCTCCTTTTTCACTTGTCACAGATCTTCAGAGAACACAGAAATAGGAGAAAAGAGGTCATTTGTGCTGTCAGTGTGTCTATGGCTGTTGTACTGTGTGTATGGTTATAGTATTTCAACAGATCTTTTTCTCCTTGGCTATTTGGTAGGGAATGACTTTTTAATATTAATTTAGGTCAGGATTTCTCAAACTTTCGTACTGGTGACCTCTTTCACATAGCAAGCTTCTGAATGCGACCCCCCCCTTATCAATTAAAAACACTTTTTAATGTATTTAACACCATTCTAAATGCTGGAGGCAAAGCGGGGTTTGGGGTGGAGGCTGACAGCTCGCGACCCCCCAAGTAGTAGCCTCACAACCCCCTGAGGGGTCCCAACTCCCAGTTTGAGAACCCCTGATTTAGGTGGCTCCATAAACTAACTAACAGGGCTGTTGCACTTTTTGGGTATTTGGAATTTTCTTTTTGGTTGGAGGAGGAAATGTACCTATCTCAGGATAGGGAAGCTATCTCTTTGTGAACTCCTAATCCATAGATCAGGTCTAGTGTGTGCCAGGTTGTATGCATGGTCCAGACATTGCCTGGAGTTTGATAGGAGATTTTGGGCCATAGCCTCAGGGAAGTGTGTGTGTATGTGTGTGTGTGTGTGTGTGTGGCTGCATGTAGTTTGAGGTCTTCTAGAGCAATGATCCTTGGCAAGGTCACCATCATAATGATCAGATTCTCTGTCCATTCCAACAGGAAACCTTTTGTTTGGAGGTCTGTAGATTGGAAGGATGTAAGTCTGACTTTTGTTTGTTGACATGCAGGTTGAGTAGATATATTCAAATAATGTTTTCAGCTCCTGGAGATCTTTTTCTGCATTTTAAGGCTGGATGGTAAGAGGATGGCTGCCCTGCCAGTGCTCTTTTGTATTATGGGAGTGTGATATCTTAAGTATCCTGAGAGGATTGTGTGGGTCAACAGTGGATATACAGTGTTGTCTAACAGAGTTTCCGTGTTGCTGAGTGAAGGTGGGAGTCTTAACTGCTATGTGGTCTTGACTGGAGAATATGTGCTTGACCACTGATCTTTCATTGATCAGCACATTTTAAAGGTGTGAATTAGTGCAGTTTTGTTCAGTGTGTTCTTGTGTGTGGTGGCTGTAGGTAGAGTGTGCTGCATTAGTAGTAGATATTTTCTTTTCTTTCTAGTTAGTTTCTGTTTGCAGTACTTTGTAGGGGGGTTTTGTGAGTCTTGATGCTGTGCAGGGAGGGTGGTATGTAGTGGTGCCATCCTATAATGAGGATAGCTGTTAAAGGATGCACCAAGAACGTTGGGCGTGACAACACTCTTTGCGTGTGGATTGTGATGTGGGAAAGGGCGGAACTTGTGTAGGTCTGTTGTGGAACAATGTAACAGGAAAGTGACAGGCCAGAAGCATCTTATCCATTAGGAAGCCTGTACTATAACTAGTGCTCACCACTGGCTAAAAGTCAGAGTACAAAGATTTGGCTCAAGAACAAATTGCTTGTTTTGCATTATATCTGAAACCCTTATCTTTTACAAGGAGTTCATTATTCATATAGGTTCTACAGCTTTGTCCTACATAGTTTCATATGCAAATAATAAACTGCAGCCAAGAATTACTTAGCACTGCTCCTACCACTTCCTTTCTGGTTCACCTAAGAGAGCTGCTATCCATAAAGGGCCAACTTTTCATTGCAATTGTGAGTACATTCGAACGTAGCATGTCCAGCCACTAGAGAGTAGGGACTCTAACTGGCTTAGTATGTTGCAGTGTGTGATCACCAGTTGGCAGACAGGTCAATTTGGTTTTGGACTGTGATTATGATATGGCTTGATAGTGCCCATTGGGTCTTGACATAAGTGTGTGTGTGTGTTTGTATTTTAAAAAGTCAGGTTTTTAGGCTATTGAACTTTAATACGCTTAGGACCAGATTCAGAGACACTTACTCCTTGGGCAGTCCCGCTGAAATCATTGCAGTGGGAGCACTCAATGAGAGAGGGTATCAGAATCTGTCCCCATCATATTTGCAACATTTGTTTTAGCTTATTCAAATATATCAAAAAAATTTACCTTATCAGAAAGGTCAAATGCTTTTGGAATGGCATATTTCTTATGTATAAGGATGGCTGTCTAATTAAACCTCAAATCTTCAGCGAGAACTTCAGATAGCATTTGGTTTTTGCTTTTGTTGTTTCTGCATTGAGCAATGTCATCTCTGAGTAGTAATTTATTCTCATCTGAAATGAATGAGCTAGTGAAAATTCACTGTAGGTGTTATCACACCACAGAAATATTAGCCAGTGGTTAAAAATACAAAGTTCCAGGTAAGCCGTAGAAGCATTAAGAGCCTTTTATGTGAAAGTCAGTCAGGGTTCTTTGTGTGAAGCAACTAGAAAATAGAGGCCTTAAAGTGGATGAAAATAATGGTCTAAACATTCAAAGGTGACTATTATGGGTGCTTCGATTTTTGGGCACTCTGTTTGGATCACTTTAAGGGGACGGATGTTTCAGAGGATAGATGCTTCTGAAAATCAGGCTTTAAGGTTTTTCATAATCTCTTTATCTCTTTTAGACCTATAGTACAAACACAGAAAATCTAGATGGACAGATGTAGGCAGGTGGTAGAGGGTTCTTACATCTCAAAATGTTAACTTACAAGAATAGCAAAGTATGAGGTTGCATTTCCTTTGACTGTTTAAGTGATTAGGTGTCTAGAGAAAGATTCTGGCAATTTAAATAAAATATTTCGTGGTGAATGTATATGGTAGAATTTATTTAAAGTTTGTGCTGTTTTTTTTGTATTCCAGTTCTATCTCCTCTACATTCTTATTGGTTGTTAGTAGTATAATGCACCCTACCATTAATTTGTCTTCCTTTTTTATAAAAATGTATTGAAAAAATACATGCTATGTTACCCTTTTTTGTTGTCATGATTATTGACATGAAACTGGATGCTTGAAGTTAAACAAAAAGTTGGAGGCTTTCTTAGTACCTGTAAAAGATTAGTTTTTGTTCCTGAAGTATGACGTAAGAAGGATAAGCCAGTGTTAGAAAGGAGAAATGGAGCCAATAAGGAGGGTTACTGATTATAATAGCCAGTTTCTGTTTAATATCACTGAGCAGGATGAGGTTTTGCAGAGTTTCTCATGGAAATAGCATCCACAGTCCTAAAATGATTACCTCATTCTCAGTACCAGTGCCAAGCACTTAGCCCCACAGTGAACACATGGGGTTGATTTTCAACATGAAACAAGCCAGAAGTGTGGAATGACATTTTCAGGTGACAGTTATGGTTCTATTGCCTGTAATTAGCACCTCTTAACATGCAAACCTGCCTGTGCCTTTTCCAGGCTGTTGAAGCTCAAATACGAAGTTTTGGACAGACCCCTTCCCAACTACTCATAGAGCCACATCCTCCAAGAAGTTCTGCCATGCAGGTGGTATGTATCATATTAACTCTTTGTGACCCATTCACTTTTGTTTATTTCAGCACTGTTGCTTTAAATGTTCAGATTCTTTTTCTTTTTTGGGGGTGTGTGTGTGTGTGTGTAGGAATTTAAGAGTCTGTACATTGAATTATAAGCACAACTGTTAGTCATTGCTATTGTACTCAATACTTGACTATTATTAATTCATTGATTGCTAAAAAGTTATGCCAATTCACAGTACAGAAACTTATCAGTGTTACCTACAAACACTTTGTCAGTGTAATTTGCTAATATCTTAGAACTCGTAGATCCAAACGTTTCAGTATTTCAAGCCCAATCCTCTGAAATTATACTGAGGTGCCAAGCATCCACAACTCCCTTTGAATATCAGTGGAGATGAGGGGTCTCAGTACCTTTCAGATTGCATTCAGCACCTGATAGGATCTGGCTCTTAGTATCTACGGCCCCTATGCTGCTTTTCTTTTCTCTGAATGGAACGGAGCTTGTACCAGTGGAGTCAGGCTAAATGTTATGGGGAAGACAAGAGCCCCCAGAAGTTGAACCCTGTGTAGAAGATTTATGGGTGGGGAGTGGGAGGGACTGGGAGCCATTATGCTCTATCATGTAGACCAACTCCTGAGGTGGATGCCAGGTGCTGGTACTAGGGGAAGGAGGTACCTGGAAATATATATCTCCGTGGGTATCTGTGCTGGTGGGAGCCAGTTAAGCTGGAAACAAGGGAATATACCCAGCCTTAGGAAGATCCCCTAAGAGCTCTGGATTTAGGAGGTGGAATCCCTAACCTTTCCCCTAAAAAGTAGAAATTCTTGAGCTGAAACTTGCATAGCGAAGAATTTGTTTTAATGTGTTTTGCAGTAACACTAGGATGATAACATCCAGGCACTAAGTATTAACATGCTTTCTATTTTACCTCTACTTATTTGTAAATATAATTGTATTAATACAATTATTTTTTATGACTGATTATTTTCCATTTTATGCCGTATGCAGCCCCAGGGTCTAAAATAACTTCATCTGTATCATCACAGAATTCAGAACTAAGTGTGTTAAATTATATTGTGACAGAATGAACCAAACATTCTGTTAATTCATGAGTCTCAATATGTTACATTCCCTTAATGGTCAAAGATGGTCGATGGTTTTTAAAAACAAGTGTAAACAAGGGAATTCTATCTTATAGGGTCTGTGAAACTTATGTTATTAGGGTTAAAAATGTCCCTGAGTGGAAAGAGTTTTTAGATGAAATACACAACCCCCCCTAAAATTTATATATCATTACTTACACACCATGTACAATAGGAGCCTAACAGACCTAAAACTTCTTATCCATGAACTACCAGCCTGTGTCTATTGACTTCCTTCTCACTGACTCACAGATTTAGCTGAATAAATTTGATGTGGTACCAAGCAGTTTGTGTAATAAGGACTGTACAGTTTCATCAGAGTATAGTATGTGGTGATGTCCCTAGTAAATATTGGGCATCTAATGAAAGGAGTTACATTTCATGAAGTTAATTATATCTAACTTCTGTAGCTTTACATACAGAAACTAAGTTTTGGTTCACATTCTTACTTTACTATCTCCTTTGGTTATTAACATATAATTTTACAAACTGTTATTCTAATAATTTAAAAAACAGTGTAAGGCTTCCATGGGGGGGGGGGCGGAAATTGGGATTATAGTGTATTATATGGGGAAGAGGGGCTTTTTTCCATCACACATAAGAATGCTTTATCATTGTAATCATTGTACTATTCACTAAAGTTTCAATGGTTTTTTTTTTCTGTCTGTGTGAATACAGCAGAAATTAAAGCCACCATGTGCTGTTAAGTGCACAAGCCATAATATACACCAGGTGTAGTAATTAGCAGTCACACGAAGGCTGCCTATATGTCTGGTTTTGCTGCTGTTGCTGTATCCCCCTGTGTTTTCACACCATCAGATAGCTGGATTTAATTGAGGCCACATCAGATGAGGCATTACTGACACCTTTAATTGAATGAGCATCCAGGGAGGATTAACTCATAATATTGATTGGCTTTTAGCCACTTGTTCAGAAGGGTGTCTGGGTAGCTTATTAGTTGCTTTTATTTACACCTTTATGCAAAGACTAAATAGGAATTCAGAGTGCAATATGTTTTTCTAAGTACTCTTAATAACTTTTTTAAAAGGCGTGATAATAAAAATGCAAATGTATTTAATTTCTTTTATTAGTTCTGTATAAATATATATTAAATGTATGCACTTACATACACATTTATATATGCATATATGTACTGGAACATTGCAGGTAGAAAACAGGCAAGTGTAGTGATCAGTATATTTTTATAAAGATATTAATTTAGTTACTGGGAAGAAGAAATTCTAAAGGAATATGGATGAGAGTGAACAGTACAGTAATAACTCTGTCATCATAGCTTTTACTTATTTTGGTGCACCATATATTAGTGAAAACAAACTTGTTAAGTTCTGTAAAAAGCGACAGAGTCCTGTGGCACCTTATAGACTAACAGACGTATTGGAGCATAAGCTTTCGTGGGTGAATACCCACTTCGTCAGACGTATGTAGTGGAAATTTCCAGAGGCAGGTATAAATATGCAGGCAAGAATCAGTCTAGAGATAACGAGGTTAGTTCAATCAGGGAGGATGAGGCCCTCTTCTGTTACTTTCTCAGTTCTGTAACTGTTTAACATGCAAATCACATGGATTTACCAAATCTATGAAAATCAATATTTGATTTTAACATTTTCAGTGATCTTGGAGGTCTTAGTTATAAACTTTCTAATTAATTACATTGGAAACAAAACTATGATATTGATTGGGCTAGGGAGAATCTAGATTTATTTCCTCTCTTTGGCTTTTGTAGGAAGCAAAGGTATTTGCAACATAATAGGGTGATGTCTGTGTGATTCTGTCCACTTTATAAATGTTTCCTTTATTATTACGTTTAATTATGTTTTGCTTAAAAACACAGTTATAATTGTCTGTGCATTGCTTAAGTTTTATTTCTGTACAACATAAATACACATAGTGCATGCATTTACTGTATGCACATATATTTTATTTATGTTTGCTTTTTTTTTTTCCATTTGGCTTGTCAAAATCTTAGTCTGCCAACTAAATGGCGCCTCTGATGGTCTCTGGGAGCAGGAATTGCTCACTTTCTTGGTTATGGCCTTCTCTGAAATTACTTTCCTTGATGTGCTACCTCTGTAGATATGGAAGATAATGCATTTGCCAGAGACAGGCAATTGGAAACTTTTTAATAGAACCTGCAGCAAACATTGACTTTAGATCTTTCTCTTTTCTGCAGTGCTGCTACCTTAATAGCATACATGAAGGATGTCCTCTCAAAATAGTTGTTTCCACTAGCCTGTTTACTGCTACTCCATTTACTTTTACTTGCAGCTGCTATTGGTTCTTACTTATTTTAATTCAGTCTTACTTTTGTTCTGTCCTGTCTTTCTTTCCCCCTCCCTATCTTTTCTTTTTCCATGTGTTTGGGTTCTTGTTTGCCCACTCAACAGTATCTCCTCCTGCAGAGTCCATTGATGTTCACAGACCAAGCTCAACAGGATGTTATCATGGTCCTAAAGTTCCCATCCAACTCTCCTGTCACTCATGTAGCAGCCAACACCCAGTCTGGTCTGGCAACTCCTGCTGTGATCACAGTCACTGCTAACAGGCTATTTGCTGTGAACAAGTGGCATAACCTTCCTGGTAAGTAAATAAATTTTAGCATTAGAAACTTCCACCACCACCAAGTGGTATTTTTCAGTTGGCTTTGTTTCAAAATGGGCAGTAGAAATATTTTAAATTTCTGTTTGCAAATGCTAATCCAGTCCATTGGTACATTGTACTCATGCAGTTAGACAAAGATGATCTTTCTAAAGTACAACTGAACACTACAATTCAAGTTTTGCTAAGCAACAAGTTATTCAGGAGAAAGAGAGTTATTTCTCCTGAAGAGTTATACCAAAGGCATCGGGCAATATCCAAGAAAACATAAGCGACAAGTCACCACTTTATTATCATCATAAACATTTGCAAGCATCCAGTAGGCTAAATATATTCCTAACAGTTACTCAGCACAAAGGACCTGTAAAGCACAAGGTTAGTGCTGTCATTACCTAAGGAACATGGCTTTGGGCCAGCCCTCATTTGTTCCTGATGAGATTTTTGTCCATATTGGACCTCCTTTTCAGCCCTGTGCCCAGATGATGGAAGTAGGAACCGCTCTAATGTCTGGGAGGTCTGACATTAGTCTGACATAACCAGTTCTGTTTCGAATTCGTGTGTTTTCTAATCCTTGAGGGGACCCATCCTCAGTCCATAATTACAGCAGCCTCAAGCCACAGCCACAAAAGACAATTCATTTCTGATGGCACCACAGTAAATTGTTAGCTGGTCAGAGGATTTCTATGAAGAAAAATATAGTTTCTTCCCAAATAGTTTAAATAAAGGACAATCTTTTAATGTTTGGACTAGGCTAATGTCTACATCACTGATTTTCTGCAAGGAAATTTGGACCCACATCCCTTTGATTACATTTTGAAAAAAGCCAGATGACCCCAATGCTCTTTTCCAGCTGTTGTAAATCACTGACCAACAATGTCCAAATGGAAAACTCTTGACCTTATTCCATCACCATTTCACCCACCTAAGAAGCTCTAAAAAAACCTAAAACAAAATATGTTGTCTAAATAGCTGACAAAGACATGACTGAAAACTGTGGATAATACTCTCAGCATTTGGATGGAAAGAATATGACAACAGCCTCCCATGCTACTATATGATCTTCAACATACTTTCAATAGTCAATGGATTAAAAGTCTCTACAAGAATGCATAAATTCAACAGTCATATTCAGGAAAAAATATCTGGTGGATGTTCTAAAATTATAGAAGTTGCTTTGGTTTCTCCATATGCGTGCTAGTTGGTGATCTATTTACCAGCAACAAATGCCTTCAGACAGCTACCTCCATATTCTGTTCTCCAGACACGGCACAGCAGCACAGTAAGACAGGTGTCTGAGCCACTGTCATTGTATACTCTATCAGGCACTTCAGAAGGGTTCTCTCTGTGCAGAGAGCCGGAGAAAACTCTACACTTCAAAAACTCCTTTGAGAGCTAGTACACTGACCACTACTGCCAGGCTATTGTGGAATGCCACATTTGAGGGAGCTAGATGTGTCTTCCTGGAATGGGAAGGAGCTGAAGTTAGCCTTGGCTGTCGTAACCTTCAAATCCAGTAGTAAGATTGGGTTTTGCGTAGGTGTAGGAGGCCAGTACTACAACTATTCCATATCTCCCACTGTGATCATAGCACTGTCCACAGGGAATACTTGCACTATGAGTCGTCATGACAAAGCATGTTTAGTTGGCAAGTAATCATTTGTCACTGACTACTATTTAAAATCCTACACCTGCCTCACTCAACCAATCTGGTGGCTTTATCAACCAGTTTATGACATCAGTGTCCAACAAAGCACGTCTATACAGGGCTGGAACTGGCACTGTTTCATAAAATATTAATGTTTCATTGCAGCACTGCTGTTGAGTTGCATTTAAACTATGAAATCAATCTGATATTAACAGGGGCGGCTCTACCTTTTTGGCCACCCCAACAGGGGCGGCTCTAGAAATCACGCTGCCCCAGGCAGCGCGGTGTGCTGCGCCGCCCTTCCTCGGTCCCGCGGCGGGTCCCCTGTTCCCGCGGCTCCGGTTGAGCTCCCGCGGCAGGTCCACCGGAGCCCCGGGACAAGCGGACCTGCCGCAGGCATGACTGCGGGAGCTCCTCCGGAGCCGCGGGAACAGCGAACCTCCCGCGGGCACGGTCCGGCGGCTCCGCTTGAGCTGCCGCAGTCATGACTGCGGCATGACTGCGGCAGGTCCACCGGCCCAGCCTGCCGCCCCCTAGATTTGGCCGGCCTAGGCAACAGCTTGGTTTGCTGGTGCCTAGAGCCGCCCCTGCACCCCAAGCAGTCATGCGCGGGAGGCGCCCCGGAGCCGCGGGAGCAGCGGACCTCCCGCGGGCATGACTGCAGAGGGACCGCTGGTCCCGCGTGGCTCGGCTGGACCTCCCGCGGCTGCGGACGGTTCGCGGGTCCGGCGGCTCCGCTTGAGCTGCCGCAGTCATGCCTGCGGGAGGTCCAGCCGAGCCGCGGGACGAGCGCCCCCTCCGCAGTCATGCCTGCGGCAGGTCCAGTCGTCCCGGGGCTCCGGTGGACCTCCCGCAGGCATGACTGCAGCAGGTCCGCCGGCCCAGCCTGCCGCCCCCCCCGGCTGCAGGGGACGGGCCGCTCCTCGGCTCGCAGCGGCAGGATGAGCTGGGGCCCCAGCCTTTTGCCGCCCCCTAGATTTTGCCGCCCTAGGCACCAGCTTGTTTTGCTGGTGCCTAGAGCCGCCCCTGGATATTAAGTTTTATAATAAAGGTATGCTTTGTGAGGTAATTGGAGAAATGAGAGATGTTGCACCTATGATTTATCTATTATATTAGCTTCCACTTCCAAGAGGGTTTGGGTTTTTTTAACTGAGCTGTGGAAAACTAATGTTGAAGTAAAATCCAGTAGGTAAATATTCCAGCGACATGCCAGGTGCTTGGACATTTAGACAAAATGTTGGTCTGCAGAATTATTTATTTAGTTTTATTAAAACTTGCAAATAAGTGTTTTTCAATGATAGATGAAACATTAAATATTGTGTCACTTGGAGATTTCTGTCTCCATCACAAACTGAAATTTTCTGAAAGATCCATTATGCTTTGCTGTTCAAAGCAGCCCTTTGAAGAGGGGGGGGAAATAGTATTTGCTACAGTCAGCAGATGGTTGTCACATTTTGTTTTCAGTGCTCTTTACCACTTAATTTTGTTTTGTTGCGACATGAGAGGTTGCCAGTAAAGCATCTGCTATCACTTATGGCTCAGGACCTGAGCCGTTGATGAAGGCACACATTCAGGATAGCACTAATCTAAAATAAATGTTTAATAAGCAGCCCATGAAAGTGCCTGGAATTTTTTTTTATTCAATCAAGAAAGAAACTTGAATGGTTAAACAGTTGCATATAGGGTTTGATTTATGATTTTTATGTGGCTCAACATATGAAAATAAAGCTGACTTTTAAAATCTTCTTTCCTGAATTTCAGCTCATCAAGGTGCTGTACAGGACCAGCCATACCAGCTGCCAGTGGAAATCGATCCTCTCATAGGTCTGTCACTTTCTTCTCTCTTTGCGATTCATTAAGCTCTGTATGGTGGCCCTGAAGTGTAGATTACGGTTGTTTTTCACTTGCTGGTTGCTGCGAATGGAATTTTCCAGATAAACCATTTGCATGCAAATTGGAATGCAATGAGCTGTGGCTATGCTGGTATTTCATCAACTCCCCCTCGTTGGTTTGCCTAATTTGAACAGGCCTAGGACGTGTGTCAGTGAAAATTAATATGGATGCTGTAATAATGTGTGATTGAGAATGTGCATGAAGTACTGTCAGGATAATATTGGATCTTTTCATCACTCAGACTTGTTGATGAGCAGGAGCGAGGCACGTTATGATGAATTGGTGCACTGGTAATGTGATGGAGCTCCTTTGCCGAGGAAATTTTCATAATACCAGTGGGGTTCTTAACAGCACTGTGTTGTGAAAAATAAAACTGTGGTGCCAGGGTTTCATCATTAAAGGAGATCAATCCTTTCTTCATAGACCTGCTGTTCACGCTGAGGGGATTAATGCGTAATTGTAAAGCGGTTCCAAAGTTGAAATCTATTGCTCCGCCAGTTTTAGTGTTAAGATATTAGTATTCATTTTTCTAGGGCACTACAGTCTTTTGGATCACCATCAGTGGTTAAGTGTGTGTGTCCGTGTTTTTAAGGGGAGAGAAAAGAGTCTCACTTTCATTTAAATGAATCTTTATAATAAATGAGTGGTTTATTATAGTGGTGCTTTTCATATTAGCATAGTTGGTTCAGTTGTTTATACTATAAACCCTTATTTTTGGGTGGGAGAATTAAAATTTGGCTCTAATTCAGCATGATTTGTAACTTGGCACATGATGATTCTGCCTTGGAGGCACTTTAAAAACAAAACAAATTTGAAAAGAAATATTCCCTCATTTTTAATTTGAGAGGCTAATATATAAATATTTTTTTCTTTTTTATTTTTAGCCTCATATTTTTTCTGTTTTTTAAACTGACAATTTCAGGCTGATAGTTTATTGAATGAAAACATGAACTGACCAATTATAACTGCATTTAAAAACCAAGACTATTTACTTATTTTTAAATTATTTTTTTCCCTGTTTGTCCACTATCATGTGCATGGTAGAGTGATATGATTTGTCTATCAAATAGCTAACTGCTTTTAAAAATTAATATGCACAGTAAATGGTTCACAGGAAGTGTACGTTGACCATTACCTAATTTTTATTTATACATTTATATTTTATTTAATTAATTTATTTATTTATAAATGCCATTGTTTCTCAAAGTAATATAGTGCTCTCCATAGTGCATTTCTAGAGGTTGGTTTGTTGTTACTTAGTGGACCCAGCTGAGATCAAGGCCCCATTGTGTTAGGTACTGTCCAAACAAACAATAAGCAACAGTCCCTGCTCTGAATTGCATACAATAAGAGCAGGGGTCGACAACCTCTGGCACGTGTCTCGTCAGGGTAAGTATCCTGGCGGGCTCCCACTGGCCACGGTTCACCGTCCAAGGCCAATAGGGGAGACAGGAAGCTGTGGCCAGCACATCCCTTGCCCACGCCGCTTTCAGCCTTCCCCATTGCCCTGGGACGGCAAACCGCGGCCAGTGGGAGCTGCGATTGGCCAAACCTACCAACGCAGCAGATAAACAAACTGGCCTGGCCCACCAGGGTGCTTATCCTGGCGAGCCACGTGCCAGAGGTTGCTGACCCCTGCAATAAGAGCATACAAGACCTCAAAGGTTAGGAAGTGTTATCATCATTTTACAGATGGGGAGCCAAGGCACAAAGAGATTAAAGGCCTGATCCAAATCCTTGTGAAGTCAATGGGAGCCTTTAAATGACTTGCTGTAGTCTGTGGCAGAAATGAACCCAGATCTCCTGAATCTGTTTAGTGCCTAAACTACAAAACCATGCTTTATCTCTTCTCAAATGGATCTTCTACAAATCCTCAGATGTGTGAATTTGTAATACCTGCAGTGTCCTATACGCCAGTGTATAATCTCTTATACCTCACTTTTGGCAGGACTTGTATTAGTGGCTTATAATTTACAACTTTAATCACTTGGGCTGAACCTTTCTGTCCCAGGTGCCTGTCTAGAGTTGAATTATTTTAGATGACTTCAGCCAAAACAGGCTAGCAGTTTCCAATGAGGAGGCTAGTGAAAAATACATTATTTTGCCCAGGTTAAAAAATTCTGATGAGCTTTTCTTTGAAAAGCTCAATTACCCTAATGCTTTGGAACAGGAGCTTGAAATTTGGCAAGGGGGTGGCCTTTTTGCCATCAATGTGCCGTTTGCTATCCACATGAATATCTGCCCAAATTTGGCCAAGTTATAAGCCTTTGAAAAACCATAGATTGTACATGCTCAGTAGAGCTGCCTTAGATTTTAGCAGCTAAATCCCCCCGCCCCAAAATCTGTCTGCAGTGAGCATGCTTCAGCACTAGATGTAGTACGCAGGATTTTCCCTGCATTCGCAGCTTTGGGCTGCTGCAGGCCAAGCCGAAGCTAGGTTCAGGCACCTGAACTGAGAACAGGGAGCCTTTCTTTCCTGTGCTTTCAGTAGCTCCCCTGCTGGGTCCAGGCAACATTAAGGAGGAAGCTGCCAATTGAAATGCAGAGGGAGCAAGAGCCAGACTTGCAGGTGGATGCTGGAGAGGGCGTACATTGGGATGTGGCATTGGAGGGGGCAGGGCCGGCTTTAGGCCTATTCCACCAATTCCCCCGAATCGGGCCCCGCGCCCAAGAGGGCCCCGCGCCCAGTGAGAATCCCTTCCCTGGCTAGAGGCGCCTTTTTAACTTTTACTCACCTGGCGGCGCTTTGGGTCTTCAGCAGCACTTCGGTGGCGGGTCCTTCTCTTGGTCTGGGTCTTCAGCGGCACTTCGGCAGTGGGTCGTTCAGTGCTCCCAAAGACCTGGAGCAAGTGAAGGACCCGCCACTGAAGTGCCGCCGAAGACTTGGAGCACCGCCCCGTGAGTACAAGCCCCACGTGTTTTTTTTACATGTTGCTGTTTTTTGTTTTGTTTTTTGTTTGTTTTTTTAGTCATCCCTGCCAGGGCCCCGTCAAAACTGTTTGAATTGGACCCCGCACTTCCTAAAGCCGGCCCTGGGAGGGGGCACTGAGTTTGGACAAAGATCCCATGGAGAGAAACTGGAACTGGGGTCCTGTGTGGATGGGAACGTAGATGAGGGAAAGGGCAGTTGGAGGTCAGGGTGGGGAAGAGACACAGGTAGGATGAGAAGCTGGGATTTTTAAATCAAGATTGGGTGGTTTTTCTAAAGAGGTGCTCTAGGAATTATTTTGGGGGCAGTTCTGTGGCCAATGTTGTACAGGAGGTTGGACTAGATGATTACTTTGGTGCCTTCTGACCTTGTACAATTAGATATCAAACAAGATGCAAGGAGTGTGGGTAACAAAATGAGATGGAGTGAGGTCGGGGAGGGGCAGCAATAAAATTAGTTTAGATACATGCATATCAATTTGCAAAGGTGTTAGATTCAACAAACAGAGATGCTAACAATGATGCTCCATCTCTCTTCTTGCACATTCTTCTCTTTAGCCAGCAATACAAGTATGCACAGGAGACAAATCACTGACCTGTTAGACCAAAGCATTCAGGTCCATTCCCAGTGTTTTGTCATCACCTCTGACAATCGTTATATCCTGGTTTGTGGCTTTTGGGACAAGAGTTTCCGGGTCTATTCTACTGATACAGGTTAGTGGAATCTTAACCAATGAAAAAACCTAGAAAGTACGCATGTGTTTGAGGTGGGGAACATGGTACTGTTTTCCATTCACTATTCCCCTGAAACATATTTGGGGGGATGAGACTATATTTCTTCTTCAAAGAATGACAGGAATTATTATTAAATTCCTCCCACTCTATTCTGCATAGAATGCTATCAGGAGCAGAAGTAGTTGACTATTGCTTTGTGCATATTCATTTGTTTCTGAACACCTACGGGACACACTGAGCTTAATTCTACAGGTTCGCAAGAAAACCAATCTACTGAGTTTGTTTAAAGCTTTGCATACTAGGGGAATTAATTGTTTCTTGAGTGCTTACCTGAATGAATTTCTGTTCTGCTTTTTATATAATTGAGAAAAATATTTTAAGAAACACAGTAGAGCCCATTTGAAATAATACCAAAGTGTATAAGTGCAGTAATAGAGTGAAGTTGTTTGAAAAAAGAAAACGTCTCAAATTCTGAGGGTCTCAAAAGGTGCAATACAAAGATAGAAATGGACCCATTTAAAAGAATAAATCCTCTCACACAATGTAAATTGGCCAATATGCAGGACCTCAGTTCTGTGGAAATGTGTGATCCCTGCAAACTGACAGTTACATCCATGTTTTGCTATGTTGAAGACAATCATGGAGTGTAAGAATCATGGAGGTACAGAAAAAGCATGTATGTTTTTCTTCCCATTCATTGCCTTATAATAGGAATAGCAGTCTCATTGAAGGGTACTTCCTTTGGATTAATGACCAGTTGAGGTTAATATGTTTGGGACATCAACCCTTCTAGCAGATTATTATCCTATATGTTCTTCATCATTGCTTAAATAGATTTGTTAATAATGTATTTCACACTTACCAAACCAAAATATTTTATAAAACAACAGAACAGTTGGACTGGACCCCCAGCATACTTTAGAGGTGGGGCATTTGTCATTGTGCAATTTAATATACGACTACTACTATAAATGAGAAGTTTACTATATGTTGGCTGACGTCAATCCTTTACAGAGAACCTTCAGTTTAACAGTTCAGTCCTACGTTTTTAACCTTCTCTAAGTTTAGTGAAAGTCAGAAACGTGGTTTTAAAGAGATCTTTAGAGAAAATAACTAGGTATGATAAATATTCCGCACAATTTCTTGCCTTACATTCAAAATATATTGACTAATGTGTTCTTAATTTTTTTCATTGTTGAAAAGTGAGCGCGTTTACTTTTAAGGCTAGCTGACTTCAGTGTCATGATGAGAAACTAATATTATTTTGGTAACTTATCTCCAAATGGCTTGTTAATTAAGTCATTGCAACTGTATTTAAGTCATAATCAGAGATTACTAGTTAACTTAATTCTGACATAACTGATTCTGATATGATTAAAAGCAAATTACTTATGCTTGCCAAGAAAGTTGTAAAACACCAGAAAGTTTTATCTATATTTCTTCAATTTGTTAATATCCAGCACACAAACAAAATCTGGCTGTAGTTTAATTTAAATAAATTCAGTTACAGGGTTTTTTTAAATATTAAAACAAAAGTATAGCAGTCAAATACCTTTTCTGAGCTTGGCGGAGCAGCAAGGGAAAAAGATGTGATCAGTAATGTATAATGGCAAGCTATCACAAGTGTTGAATTCAATTATATTTTAGCACTTAAACAAAAAAAGAACCTTTTTCTTATTAGATTTCAGGGGGTTTTGTAACAAGAAATACTTTTAACGTAAATCATGCTTTCTGGTTACAGCTAGTACAGCGGAGGCACAATAAAACTTTCCTCCAGTGGTGGGAATTATTTTCAGACAGTCTTTTAGATGCAGTAGTGCCGAGGCTTGAGTCTGAATTTTTTTATTTGTAGCACAGCTGTCAAATAAAACATTAACTAGAAAATTTGTTCTGTCAAAAAAAGGATATCCTAGTGCATATGGTAATATTTGATATTGCTGTGTGGAGAGGAGGATTGGTATTAAAGGAAATAAAAAAAGAGTTGAACTCTTATGAGATTCAGTAAGTAATTTAACAAAGATAAAAAGAAGCAACGAATTTCTGTTTTGATGGTTCAGTTGTACTGAGTGAAGCTTAACCCCATGACAATAACATAGTAAAACTAGTAGGGCAGTGCAAACGTATGAGCAGCTGTCAAACAAATAAGTCTTGAAGAATGTTTGTTTTCTATAACAGAAACTAAAAACATCGAATATCGGGGGGGGGGGGGGGAAATCTATTAAGCTCATAGCTCTTTAAGAATAAACTTACTGTTTCAAAAATATAAATCACCCCAAGTAGTTGAATTACTGAGGGGATATAACTGGAAAATAGATGGTATAATTTAATCACAACAAAATTTAAAACAAATAATTGATAAATAAATAGAAGATTCAGGAAAAACTGTCTATGAGATTAAATATATTGCCTGAGATAAAGTTGTATGCTCTGTAAGTTTTTCACTGCTGCCTTCCAAGCTCTGCAGATCAATAGCTTTTGCTGACTAAAATGGTTCACCATCCAGCAATTTGGCCGAGACAAATACATGACCTGCGAACCTAAGTGAAGAACCCTCAGCACATGGGTAACTTCTGATGTCGCAGCACATTTAGAGCCAAAAGACAGTTTTAAATGGTATAATAAAACATAATATGGACTGGAGTCACCAAGTTATAGGAAAATTTTTGCTGCTTGGGTAAAGAGTATAACCTGCTGTGAGCCTGCAACAGTATTATGTCCCACTATCACGTTCAGTCACTTTTCAAACTCATGAAGAAATAATTTTTCATTATAAACATCAATTCCCCATTCATATATCCATTGTATAACTTTGCCTCCTTGATGGAATCATACAGGTTAGAGATAGAAAGATGTATTAGATCAGTGTTTTTCCTTCGTAAAACAAGATTGTTTCCTATAGAAAGTAAACTTTCTAGTGCTTTGTCTATTCTACAGTAGTTTTAAAAGTCTCAAGTTGATAGGGTTTCCTCCCACCACAGTCCATGGGAGATTTTTCGAGCCAAATACATCTTGCTGGCAATTTTTAGATAGCTTAAATTGTCCTTTTCTTACACTCATCCCATTACCTCACCCCTATATACCACACTATATATATATTCCAGGGGTTGGCAACCTCTGGCACGTGGCCCTGGCAGGCCAAGCCAGTTTGTTTACCTGCCACGTTGGCAGGTTCGGCAGACCGCAGCTCCCACTGGCCGTGGTTCACCGTCCCAGGCCAATGGGGTGGCGGGAAGCTGTGGCCAGCACATCTCTCGCCCGTGCCACTTCCCGCCACCCCCATTGGCCTGGGATGGCGAACTGTGGCCAGTGGGAGCTGCCGTCCGCCGAACCTGCCAACGCGGCAGGTAAACAAACAGGCCCGATCCGCCAGGGTGCTTACCCTGGCAAGCCACGTGCCAGAGGTTGCCGACCCCTGATATATCCCGAGGTGTTTGTTTATATATATATATATATATATATATATATATATATATATATATATCTCCCTCCCTCCCTCACAGGTGTTTGCACCCTTCTGATTTTTTTGTTAGGTTTTCTCCACTGTAGTTATTGCTTCCTACCTTTAATCTTTTATTATAAATCTGTCCTTCCAGCCCTTTTTTTCTGAACTCTCTCTCTAGTGTGTCATTATTTTTGTTTTAATTTTTTTTTGCAAAACTGAATGCAATAATCCAGGTGCAGTCACAGCAGAAACAGTATAGGTAAGAACTATGAACTGTTATCTTCCACCTGCATGACTTAATCTTTTATTTATGCAGTCCTAAACTGTACACTCTCTCTCTCTCTCTCTTCTCCTCTCCTCTCCCCGACACTTTACCATGGTACAAAGTCATGTCTCCCCCTACTATCATCCCTAGGTCAATTCAGTGTTGCAGCTTCCCACATTTCTCCTTATATTGATATAATATGTTTCAGGATAGTTTTGTTTTTTTAACTCCCAATTTATCATCATTTATCATCATTTCTAAGTTTAATTAATATCCAGTTTCTGCTTGATCATTAGTTTTTCTACGTTATCATTGATGAGGGTGTTAAATATATCCTATCTCTATATGGTCTGCTATTAACAGATTCCAGTAGCCCCAGCAAGATGGATGCTGGTGCCTACAACCTCACTTTAAGGAGCTTTTTCTCTTACCCAATCTCCCTCCCTCTATGTGAAGGTCTTCAGAGGGCCGTTGTAGTTGGCCTTATAAGTGTTCGCTCACACATACAAACCCAACCCGCATGAACATACACATATGCACACTTATGAAAATGTGGCCCTGTTAAGTTAAGGATAAAAAGTAATAAGCATATTCATATTTTTAAAGATCCATGAATTGCACATTTTTCACTGTCCAAGTAAAGTTGAGTTTATCTAGGTTTTCCTTTCATGTTCATTTTTACTTATCTATTGATGGCTTGAATACTTACACAACAGACAGAAACTTTGCTTGTCAGGTATGTCTTTTGAGCTTTTATGGGCATTGCAAGTGTTCTCAAAGGTAAGAAAGCTGGTAGAAATGGTTGGCTAGTATATTAAATGTGATGGAGGAACTAAAGCAGAAGTTCAATTTTATACAGATTTTCTGAATTGTTTGCATTTTTTGTAATTAAATAAATGCTCAAAGAAATTGTTTCATTTTCCATGTCACATTCACAATTCCCTATTTCCTAACTGTTCTGAAGCCTCTATGCACTGTCATCAGATATACATTTTTAACTGCTACTTTCACCATTAAACTGCATTAAAATTAATTCCGTCATTGCAAATTTATGTTGTTGTGTTTCTTTATTCTATATATTTAAACTCATGACTGCAACATGAATTTAAATATATAGAATAATGAAACATACTGGCTTGGCAGGATTTAGAGAAAGATACAAATATGTAATCAATTCTTATTCACTCTATGCCCCTATACAGACTGCTGCATTCTTAAATAATTTCCATCCCATCAGGACATAAAAAATTGACCCATGAATTTTTCTTTCACAACCAACAGCAATTGAAGTTTTGTATCTAGACTTTCTTTTATAAACATTGCTCATGAAAGTACCACTAAAACATATTGTAATATGTTTAGTAAAGTCTATAAAAAATCATTAACAGGATGTTTTAAACTTAGATTTTATATGTTTCAGGTAAACTAATACAAGTAGTGTTTGGGCACTGGGATGTTGTCACCTGTCTCGCCCGCTCTGAATCCTACATTGGAGGAAATTGTTACATTCTCTCAGGATCACGTGATGCAACACTGTTGCTCTGGTACTGGAATGGCAAAACCAATAGCATTGGTGATAACTCAAGTGGTAAGTAAAACCTATATTATGCGTAAACTGCATGTGGCATGAGATAACAGTCATTACAGAAGTACTCAGTGCTTTTCATAAAACTAAAATCAAAGTACAACGTTTTTAGTATTTATATGGAAGTTTAAACAGTGCTAGCTTTGACCACATAAATATATTGTAGAACCACAATACTGGCTCCTTACAATAACTTTGTGAGATACTTAACATTACAAGTACAATTTTGCCTCTCATCCTTTTGACTTGATATTTTGCAGGCTTTACTGTTAGATCTGCACAGAATTATTTTTTTTAAACAGATCAACTGGACATTCAGTTTTTAAATAAACACTTTAACATTACCCATTCAGTGAAGATTGTTCTTTATAAGTTCTTGTATAATACATTCAAAAATATGCATACATGTGTAGATTCAGACACCTTTACTCCCATTGAGTAGTATCTTACCTTCCAATCAAAATACTCATGGAGTTAGCTACTAGTTAGTGGGGGTAAGGATGTCAGAATCTGATACACACTGACTCGTGCAAAATAATAATAATGATAATTACTTGGGGTCCTCAAAAGATAATAGGCTTAAGACACCTAGGTGGTTTTTGTTTGTTTGGTTGGTTGGTTTTTTTAAGTATTAGGCGCCAAAAAAAAGACTTTTTTCTATCTAGTATAATTTATACATGTTCACATGGAAACAATACACAATTGGTTCTAAACCATCAATCTGAAGTATAATTAAATAAGAATCACATGTCTTTTTTCAGTTATTTGCAAGATTTGTGGTTCAACTAACAAATCTAGAACTTTTTTTCCCCCCTAAGACTGGTTGGTTTTGGAATTATTTACTCTCAGTATTTGACTTTCTGAGAGCTCAGTGATGTATCTGAGTGTTTGTGAAATAAGTTCATAAAGTCCACAAACTGCTTAGATTGTGGCCCAGGTAGATTACAAAATCTGCAGGCATAGCATGAATAGGCTACCAACGTATTTTAAATAGGTTGATTCAAGGAACAGAAAAGCTTCATGGATGCACCCAGCATAGTTTTATAAGTTCCTTAAAATAAATAGCTTTGGTTGAAGGAGAACAGAATCTTTGTGAGCACAATATGCATAGATTGCAATCTGATGGTCAGGGAAACGGCAAACACTGCACTCTTCTTGCAGTGCTTATAAATTTAGGAAACCCCAAGTAGTCTTGTTCAAGGAACTTAAAAGTTTTACAGGCCCATCAGGTAGAACTTTAAATTCTAGGAAGCAAAGCAGTCCTCTTCAGAAAACACTTTAGTAATTTACTGCTATGAAGCATTCAAGATTTGCAAGAGTTGCCTTCTATGTTTACAGGGTCCACAAGTGCAGCCCATTCTTTACAGGTCTGCAACCCCATCCTGTGGAATTTATGAACTCTATGCTAATTACTTCGCTTCCATGCACACAGATCTTGCCTACAGTGTTTTCAAGATCTTCAGGCTGTAGGCTCCATTCTGATAATTACAAACCACTTACTACAGTGGGACTTAGCACCTCTAACGGCCAGTCTATGTCCATGGATTTTGTAAATCCATTAGATATCTCTTTTAATGTTAAGTACATTCTCAGAGTTCCTTATTCCAGGATTTGTAAAGTTTACATGCTACTCCAGTAAACTGATAGACTTCATACATTTAAAGGCTCAGTGTTTAGAAACTTAGGCCTGGTCTACACTAAGGGCGGGGGTCGAACTAGGGTACGCAAGTTCAGCTACACGAATAGCGTAGCTGAACTCAAAGTACCCTAGTTCGAACTACTTACCCGTCCAGACGCTGCGGGATCGAAGTCCGTGGCTCCAAGGTCGACTCCGCCACCGCCGTTTGCAGTGGTGGAGTTCCGGAGTCGACCGGAGCGCGCGGGGAGTTCGAACTATCGCGTCTAGATTAGACGCAATAGTTCGAACTCCGAGAAGTCGAACTCACCGCGTCGACCCGCGCGGCAAGTGTAGCCAAGGCCTTAGAAGAGAAGCTGATGTAGATAGCAATCTTCATGACCTATTCCTTTTAGTGTTCCCAAACCTCATAATCTCGGAAAATAGTTAATTTTAGGACTGAGCATTTACAAGGTCTGCAGGTAAACTTGGAAGTGTTTTTACTCACCTGAGGTATTTCTTGTAAATTACAATAAGCTCCTGAGGATCCAAGTCCTATTTAGGGCATAAGGCCTAAGCTCACCCTTGACTTTAGTCACAAATCAATTCTCAGAGCTGATTTCCAGTAAGGGGCTAAACATGATTCTCTGAGCAGGATTCGACGATTCCCCAAAATTCTCGGACACTCCAAGATCGTTCTGTGAGATTAGTGCTTGTCTCTCCTCCATCCCAGCTATGTCCAAAAGGGCCAGATGGGTGGGGAATAGGGAGACACTTGGCACCCCCCTCTAGATCAAATTAACTATAAAATGTACTACATGGCAGGCAGGTATAGAATAAAACTAATCTATATCTTGCTACAGTGCTACCCAGTGTTACACCTGAGAATCACCTATTTCATTCAATAGAGGTTACACGGATGTAACTGAGGGCAGAATTTGACCCTATGCAAATAACATTTGAAAAATATCAACTATAGTGCTATCAAATGTTGCAAAGAATGAAGTTAAAAACTGTATATAGACATTTATACTGTGCTCATCATTGTGGTATCTCTTCCATTGATGTAGCCAGAATTGATTTAAACTTTCATGTGGCCTCTTAAAAATGAAAAAACCTAAATCATATTTCAGGAAAAAAGATTTGTGCAGCTGAAACAACACCCTCCACATCTGTTAAGATAGAATTAAGACTAAATATCCCTTAAAGATGTAATTACGGATGTATACTGAGACATGAAAACAACAAAAAGTGTATCCATTTCAAATTTTAATTGCTTGAAGGCAAAAAAAGGAAGCAATTATCAGAAATTCCAATCCATCCTTGCTTCCAGTGAGATGGATATAGATGAAAGACCTTGTGGCTCACATGCCCATCCTTCAGCCCTCATACAGATTGCGCCGATCACAACACGTCTTCCATTCGTCTTGTATCCTGGCCTTCCGTCTCCATGTGCGGCCATGTCTTTTCACGATAAAATCGTCCCGTCTTTTTGGAGGTTGGCTGGGTGGTGATTTCCAACAACAGTACTTTCTATTTATACTTGTTAATGGTTATTTCTTAATATTTATATTGTAGTTGTGCCTAGAAGCCCTATCAGCAGTTGGAGCCCCTTGTTGCTAGGCCTTATACAATGAAAAGACAGCACCAACAAGCTTACAATATAGTGGTCTAAATTCATTGTAGGTGTAACTTTATTGACTTCTGTGTCTAGTCAAAACCATCTATAAGGGAAACCCAAAAGACATGTTTCTGTCCAGTTCTGATTCTATCAGAAATGTGAGAACTCCAGCCTGGCCACTGAAAGAAAAGAGCAACAAGTATATGACTGTCTATTTTTTTGTGTCAGAGATTTATAGACACTGATCCTGTAAGTGACTCTGCACAGGCAAACACGTGCATGGTCATGGAGCACCACTGAAGTTAGTGGGTTCCACCCACATAGTCACATGCAGGATTGGCGCTATGCATATTAATCGTTTCATCTGTTATTCCTTGGTCTTTTGTATTGAAAGCTTCTGATCTGTTACCACAAAGTAGTTTTTAATAATATAAATTGATGTATGATTTTGACAATACATCTATCATTTAATTTTACATTTTTTATCGTTGGCATTTTTCTAGTTTTTAAAATGTAAATGTATTTATTTATTGTGAATTCAATCTTAATAACAGCTACACACCAAAGGGCACTCAAGGGGCCCCCTTTACACACCATAGTATTAAAAGTTGCAACAACAATAATCTAAAACAGCAGCACTGCTTCCCTTCCTACCCACTAACCTACTCCTCCTCTAACCTCCTCTCAGTGGACCAATATGACTTTATTCTCCCTTCACACATTCCCACCAGATAGCAACTACATCAGCCCTCCACCAGTGACATTTCACCTAAGTTGCTTGATTTTGTTTCATTACTTCAGGAAGCATTGAGCTCTGGCTGCCTTTGTTAATGTTTTAAAATAGTACTTAACCCAAGCTGACAAGCCATTATGCTTGTGGCATAGTTAATAAATAAATGTTCCATTTGATTATTTATATCAAAATATTTATAAAGAATAATTTTCCATCAGTAACTGCTCAGCCATAAATCTACTGCATGGGAAAATTCTTCATCTTTTTGTTTTACAGAAGAAATGTGTTACCAAAATAAATATTATTTAAACTTATTTATATATTTTCTTTTTTAAATTTTATGTTAAGTCCTGTTCCTGTGTCTGCTTGTTTTGGCTGAATCATCAACTGACTGACTGACTAACTAACTAACTAACTAACTAACTAACTTTCTTTCTTTCTTTCTTTCTTTCTTTCTTTCTTTCTTTCTTTCTTGTACTAAAGTTGTTATATGTGGGGATATACAGCAGTTTGAGAGACATAGGTGAAGATGGATGGATGTTAGTCTGAAACTGTATTTACTTAGGTTTTTTAATGCAAAATTCTGCCTAGCTGTCATATTCCCTATGTTAGTGCTGAAAAAGGTTACTGTATAAAACTTAACTTGAACTAATCACTGATGAAATGTATTATACTCCTACATTATGAATGCAGTACTATAGGAAAAGCGCATAGACAATTGTCAACAACTTAAGTCATTGGGAAAAGACCACAAGTAACAATATACAGAGGTCTGCAGTTCATTCAGGCTCTTTATTTGTAGGTAATTCAATAAAAATTTAATAAATTAGCCTTCCTTGCTGACTAGTTAATAAACAGCAAAAAAAAAAAATTAGTTGGATGGGAACTGGATTTTCTGTTTCATGGGAAATTCTGTAAGTTCACTTTTTTTTTTCCTGCTCTAAATGGAATGAAAACATTTTTTAAAAAAATATTTCTGGCAAGTCTGGCAAATTTAAAGAAATTTAAAAATTTCCCAAGTCAATCAGAACATTTCATTACAATAAAATAAAAAAATGTTTCATTCTGATTTTGACATTTTTAAAATAGAAATATTTTTATAATCTAAAATAAGTCATTTGTACAAGTGCTTTGTGTCAGGCTATTTTTTAAATGAAATTTTGTCAAAATTGACACGCTTCTGCTAGCTGTCTTGCTTTTGATGAATTGGCATCTTCTAATGGAAAAATTTCCAGCAAGCACTAAAAATGACTAATAGTGGAAACAGATCTGAAGTAACTATTGCATCTTTTAAGAAAGTCCTGAGACTTATCACATTCTCTTGAGTAACTAGTAGATGTGTGACAGAAACAACCGTCACTTGCGGCAAAGTTAAGGGGAGGAAAAGACAAGTTATTTACTTATGTGAGGTTAGCTTTCAATGTATTTAGAGACTCTTATCTAAAAACAAGAAAACATTTGTGAACATCATTTAAACTTTTTGGAAAAAGGCCAGTGGTGATGTTGATACCATATAGCCATTGCAGTCAGGGCTCCCGTTTTTTTTGTTGTTGTTTGTTTTTACACAAGCTGCTAATAGTAAATAGCTATGCAGGTGTTTTTAAAAATTACACCTCATATGGGTGAAATTCACTCTGACATACAGGGCCAGCCTAAGGCCTTCTACACCACTTTAGCCTGGTCTTGAGGCTGTGTGGAGTGGCACTGGATGTAGTGATGTTGCAAAGATGCCAGTGAACTGCAGAAAGGGGAGGATGGGGGTGGGGTTTCTGTGCACATTAGTTAGTGCAGAGTGTGACAGTTGAAGTGCATCAAAAGAAGGGATGACAGGATTCTTTTACAAATGGTGTGCAAAGATTACACCAAATACTGCTCCAACTTGTACACTGGAGTGGCAGCAGCCATGGTGTTGGGAGAGGTTGGTTACAGCCCACACCAAGTCTTAGATTGGGGGATTGCCTGTTACCATTACAATTCTTCCATCCACCACATTCTTAACTCACACACAGGCCAATTAAGGTAGTGAAGTGAATTTCACCCTCTGTGCCTTGAACAGTTGTAATTTCTGCATTATAATTATTCTGACTGAGGTTCCATATGTTTCAGTTAGGTATAGAGTGTGAATTTTATTGCCTTATGTATTTAATGTGCTTATAAAAAAAAGTTTGTATTGTTGAACTCTCAACGGAGGGCTTTTCTGTCATCCTGTGCAGCCCTCTTGTAGATGGAGAGAACCTTCTACTGTTGCTTTCAAATTTCCTGTGGATATATTTACAATTATTTTGAAGCTTTCGTATTGTAAAAGACATGAAAGCATGTCTACTTTGGAAATTTGATTTGCTTTAATAAAATTAAAGGTTTACTCACAGAAACATCCAATAGTAATGAAATATATAAAGTTGGTAGCTATATTGCTGCCACTAAACTAACATTTTGTATCCTATGAATTATTGGATCAGTCTTCTACACACATGTGAATAAAGCAAACTACATTACCTCTTTTAATGTTATAACATAAAGTTTGAAAAGGTTACTCTATATGTATCACAAATATATTGTGAAGATCATCAATACACAGCAGTGCATTCAGTGAATAGTTTTGTATCGTAATGTAGTGCCCTTCTAAAACTACAGTTTTCTGAGGCACATTAGAGAAATAAACTCCTGCTCTTTTTCATTGTGACTGGTTGTTGTAGCTATATTGCAGGCTATAACGTTGGAGGTTTAATATTTAAACCAGACAAATGGATTTAACCAAGAGTTTATGTGAACAGTACAACTGCAGCTAACTTGCACATGCATCATATGGTCTCCTATTCAGATTTACATTTTTAAACAATTTTAAACTCGGAAAGGTCTAAAGTTTTGTATCTTGCTATGTACTTTTTATTATATTAATTACTGTGCTTAGCAAGGTACAAAAATTTTCTGTCACTACTATTATAAATACTCTTCAGTCTGAAAATTAAAACTGGGTAAATGTTTCATTCAAATAATTTTAAAAATTTAGGTATTGCTGGTTTTGCTGATGATTAAAATCCAGAAATATTACCACATTAATACCCTGCTTTTGATTGATTAAAATATAGCATTGTAGATCATTTCTTTGCAGTCACACCCTAATCTCATAGGCCCCAATCCTGCAAAGACTTACACCCATGCGTAATTTTATACACTGTATATTTCTTGATTTAAGGCAAATCATATTTCTATAATTTGAAGTCAGTGGAACTGCTCACCATGTGTAAAATTAAGCATGCACCTAAGTCTCTGCAGTTTTGAGAACTATGGCCATTATAAAAAATATATCCGATTTTAAAAGTCTTTTTGCAACATAAATATTTATTTTGGAATTGTAGCTATAATTGTAAGCACAGGGCTTTTTAAAAAGTAGTATATAATGTAGCTACACTGTTTCTCTTTACTAAAAAGTCATTGTGAACTATGAATTTTTTTAGTCTGCCAACCCACGTTATCCATGGTATGTTTAGTGTCAGTCACTATGGTATCTAGGCACCCATAAATCATCAATCACATCAGTAATGCAAAACCTGCTATTGATTTTATTAATATGTGCCCATGTAGAAAATTATAATATCTCCAAATATTTTAAATTAGTTTAGAATGATTGTAGTTGATATCTCCAAGGAGGACTTACGCTATATTCCTTCTGTTAAGAAAACCTAGTGTTGCTGTGAGAGAGGTAGAGTACCATGTTGAGAATTAAAAACAGTGACTGTGTCTGTGTACCTTTATATATTTGATATATGCAATCCCATGTACTTTATAAAAGTACATAAATTTACTTTGACACACACGGAATGATTTGTATTATTTCTTTAAAAAAAAAACCAACCAGTATTATTTTAGCACTGTTTCAATGCAGCCATTAATAAATACTCTTTGTCTCTCAAAAATGGCTGGGCAAAGTAGCCTTTTACTGTATATAACCAAGCATTCTGCACTGCCATCTGCTGGGAATGATGTGAAAATGATGTGGGGACTGATCCTCCACAAAATACTACTGCTTAAAATATTAAATACACACACATACACTTCGACAAATTTGCTGTGAAACTCGTGGATTTTATTTGTACTATAATTTGTCTCCTTCTAATAAGAAGGCACAAACTCCATGTAATGTTGTTGTACAACCTGAAACCAGAGTATGTTGGTAGTGTTTTAATTGTAATTGTAAGAAAAATGGAATATTTTCTAATTTTTTACTAGAATGTTAGCAAGTTCAATAATAAATTGTTCTGTACTTGGAATTCAAGCTCAGGAATGTGTGTTTCACAGAAAAGAAAGAGCAACAGGGTACATAAAAGTAACTACAAAATAATATATTTAAGGGACAGTAACCACTTAAATTTCTATCTGACATTTAGAGTCTGTTCCTGCATTCCTAGGCCACTCCCATGGAAGTTTAAGAAACATAGGCCTTGATCATAGGCCTATTAGAACTGCAGGGGTAGACCCCCCCACACACACTTCTCCAAAGCACCATTGAAGTTAGTGGGGTTTTGCAGAGGCACAGCCTGCATGTATCTGACCTCTAGAATGGGACCCTAGATTATACTGCTGTAAGGGTGCAGGGGTATTGGTGGTGGTTTTAAAATGTCATGCATGGAGGCCTAACTTCGGTTAGGGCCCTGTTGTTCTAAGCACTATATAAACACACAGTAGATGACAGCCTCTGCCCCAAATAACTTTGTCATAAAGACAAGACAGAATAGATGAAAGAACCTTGTGATGTTGTATGTCTAGTAACTCCATTCAAACCTATAATATTTTATAAATACTAAATATTATAATTTTGTGTTTATATAATGCCAATAAAGTATTAGTCTCTCTACGGAGTCTCTAAAGAACCTGCAATCCTAATAGTAGCTGTTTCAGAAATCATTCTCAAATGCAGCAGGTTCTTTTTTAAATTTTGCAGACTAAAAATATGTCCTCCAGTATTAAGTACTGCATCTGTAATATAATTATTTCCAACTGGCTAGTAGAGATTCATGTTTTCTTCTTGAATCAAATTGGTGGTATATTTTGGTACCTGTAATGTTCTAGGCACTACACAAACACAAACAAAGGCATTGTCTTTTTCCTGAATGGAAACATTTAGAGAGAAGGTTTTTGATGCTGGTATGTTGGCAGCATCCAGCTTCGGGTGTCAATAAACTATATACGTGAAATTCTCCAGACTGATCAGGATGTTTAGTGCTCCATGATGTAATACAGGCCTTCAGGTTCCAGGCAAAACAATGCTATATTTACAACTTGTAACTAATAATAGATGGTGGTAAAAGGAATTGTATTCATATGGTAAATGAATACAACCTTAATGTGCACCATATGCATGGTGTTGGGATGATGTACTAATATATCACATTTATTTAAATTGTTTGATTACTGAGAAAAATGATTATACTATTAAATTCTAAGGCTGTATCACATAGATATGAGAGTAGAGTAAAACAGGAGAAGTAATGATTTATGGTCTAGAATTGATACTTTGAGTATCTTCAAAACCAGACTTTAGTGCTGTAAAAAAAGTGTTTGGTAAGTACCATACTTTAAGCTCAGCTAGGAAACATTTCAAAGCGTTTCTGGAATTAATTTCTGTAACATAGGAATTGCAGGATGTAAATTCACTATGGTACACACAAGAACACTTTGTATAGTCAGAATTATATATATTAGGAGCTCCACTTAGCTGGAAGACTAAATTTGTTGAAAAATACTGTTTGCTTTTTAAAAGAAGAAACACAACTGTTTCTTTTAAGGCCTGATCATTCATTGGTGGGGGTGGTTTTGTTTTTGTTTTTTTTAAATGCTACAACGTTCCTAGTCATTGCAATATGAAAGGTCACAAAACATGTATCTAATACTATATATAAAACAAGTTGTTTTAAAATTAATTAGCAATATGATCTTATTTGTAAATAGGCACAGTATATGCTCTCATTATTTAATACTGTTGTTGGGAAGGTTTTAAATGATTTAAAAGTTTTCTTAATTGGAACAAAATTTTACTTCTAATAAGCAGAAAATAGTAAAAACAGCAGAAACTGATAGATTTAAAGTGAGCTAAACCATTGTATGAAATTGTTCATCTGAGATTATTTTTTGATTAAGAGATAAACTCAAAAGTATTTGTTTTGTGATGGAATTGATCTTTAGTTATAACACCACAAAGAATACTGCTAAAAATAGACATATGTTAGCACCTTGTCCTACCATTGCTATAATTTTTATTGAAATAGTTGCTTTATAATGGTCCTAATAATTTTCCTTTTTGGATGGATACTTTATACTTGGTCTCAGCTGGAAGGTGGTGAATATATCTATAAGGTGCACTGAAAATCTGTATCTAGTTTTATGGTTTAAAAAAATGTGCTCCTGAATTGTTCAGACTGTTTTAAAATTCAAAGCTGGTATTACAGTAACAACTTAATTACCGGGGTATAGAACATATGTTAAAATATTATGTACAGTGGGGGAATGAATAGTCGCACTGCAGATGCCTGCAAGGGATTTGAGAGGAGTTCATATTCAGTGGGAGGAGTAAGAGACTTCCCAGGACTTTCAACTGACAAACTCTGAATGAGGGGGAAGAGGTTCCAGAAGACTTCACATTGCACATAGGGTGAGAATTGTGAGGCATGGGAGTCCAAGCTTTGTGCGTGTAAAGTGTGAATTATAATATTCCATTAATACAGGTTGTAATATTTTTTTTGCTCTTTATATTGTGCCATTTTAGAGATACAAGGAACCCTATCCTGAAGAGAGAGAGAGTGTCTATAAACACAAGAAAATCATTCAAATTCACGTTTCTAATTAACCACTCTGAAGGGAGATGAACAAACAAATTTTACATTCTAGTAGCATCTGCTTACTCAGTACTCCATGTCAGTTAAATGTTTGCATGGGGTAACTAAGGGATGGAATGAAATAAGCCCTCTCAGTATCCTCAGTGGTAATAAGCATATTAGTAATCTAAAGTCACATGATAAAGTAAATTTATGTTTAGCACTTTACTAGCCACAGTTGGAAATATTACTAGCATCAGTTGCATTTAAATTTCTGGATTTTGTTTCAGGTTTCAAATGTGAGTTTACTCAAAGAAATTGTTTCCTTGGGGCAAACTATAGGCTTTTAAGAAACACATGCAAAGACAAAACTAGCCTCTAGATTTAAGGTTGTGCATTTTGTGAGATTATAAAAAGTTTGAACAGATGGCATGCAACAGTAGAAGGAAAAAAGATTGGACTTGGGAGGAAAAACTCCTATGTCTCTAAAGTGGAGAATAACATAAGGCACAGTTCTTATGTACCTTGTAACTAAAGTATAGTATAAAAATTGTGTGTTTAAAAAGAAATCAGCCTTCGCACTAAAATTGCAGTGATACTTTCATAACACGTATAGCTCATCATTCAGTAAGATCTGTTGTACATGAAAGAGCTAGTCTCATTTGTGTAGCAGTGAAATTTTTTTATTATATTGGCAGCAACTCTGCAGAATTCCATGAATGTAGTATTTGTGTAGATATTTAACAGGAATCAGTTTGAGGCAAATAAACTCTGAAATATGTTGTAAAACTAACGTGGAAGTCTAATGGCATATCGGAGTCCTTGAGGTTGTTTTGCTTATTTACGTTTGGATGGGATATGGCTTGTGCTCATAGTTCCTAGATTTCATAATTAGGGTTTTACAGTTATGTAACCTTATTTTAAAGGTTTTATTATTTTTGTCAGTTTTTATTAGAAACACTAATTATAAAAATTGTGAAATTTGTAGAAAGTGTTTGGTTTTGCCTATCCTTATGGGAAAGCACTCAGTCAGTTATTTTAGCAAGCAGTAAGTAAAAAGATAGTTGGGTTAATTGATGTTTCATTTAATTAGAATTTTATATTAAGACATAAAATTGCATAATTAATTTGCGCTTAAAAAAGTGCCCAACAGCCTCTACAATCATGGAATCATAACTTGAGAATTACTGTTCATCTGTCAGTGACTTATCATAATTAACTGCCTTCTCAGCCTGGAGTATGAAAGGAGCCATAGTCAAAATACTTACATTTTAATATGTTGCATAATGTTCTCTCATCAAGTGCTAGCTTTAGGAAAGGGCATGTCACATTTTAATGTGGGATATGTTTTTGCTTCTAGATTGAGTACAGGTTAGAGGGAAATGTTCAGAGTTTGCTGTATTTGTCAATTCTTTCAGTCAGTCGTAACATAGCAAGCGGTTAAACAAGGAATTCGCTTCTGGATTTAAGATGTCATGATTCTGTTTTGTTTAACACCACCAAGCCTGGAAAACTAGGAGGAGGAAATCCCAGAAACACTAAACAGTTATTCGTTAGCTGTAAGGAGTGACTTCTTCTGGATGTTGTAAAACTAGAAGAAAGTTTTGACTTTGTTATAATTTCACTATTCCTTTAAATGTAGTTTCCAAGCATCTAGCACTCTTTCAGTGAAATATTGCACACGGGAGATCATGTGGTGTTTTTATCATCTGAAGTTTGAGTTTTATGATTTAAAGTGTACTTTGGTCACTTAAGCAAGAGTGATATTTTATGCAATTTTCTATGGGAAAACAACTTTGCAGCAATTATTTATTGTAATGCAAGAGAGTTCTCTGACATAATTTGAATAGTTACTGAAAAGGTAAAAGATCCTGCTTATTTTTGGGAAAAGAGTTTTATATATATATTATGATTTTAATAAGTCGTAGCTACATTTGTTACAATGTGAATGTGCCATTAAGATTTCTACACCATTCAAATTTAAATAGTGCTCCAACAGTGGTATTGGTTAAGGATGTTATTATATACTATGCTGAGAAAAGCACATCTGTAAGACTGCTGTGTCTTGGTTATTAGTGCCAGGATTTGGGCTATCTTTAATCTCATCTGACTTGTTCATCTTCCTTAAGGATCTCCATAAAGATGCCTGAGTATTCTTTTCACCCCTTAGTTAGGGTTTGCCTCAGTGGTCGTAAACCTGCTTAAGGGACAAAGACTCTTTTCCTTTGAAGTCATTTCCACAGCTTTTCAAAGGGGTCTAGAAGCTGGTTCCCTTAAAACAATTTAGAAAAGTTTGAAGAGGTGCCCCTTAAACCAGTGACAAAATAAAATTTTCTCTGCATTATTGAAAACCATGACAATCTTCTGAAGTAGTAACAGTTTAAAAGCTTTTAAAGAAATCTGTTCTGCTCAACAATCAGCTTTTAAGTGACCCATTATTTGGGAAATCAGTGTGTTAAAAACCCCTAAATATTTAACATTTTTATCAAAGGAGCCAGCCTGACTTTTCACAGGAATCTTGTTTTTCAGTACTGAGAGAAATAGCCTAACTGGAGGTTTCTTTGTAAATTTACTTTTCTGATTGTTGCTCTCTTTCTTTTAATTGATGTGCAATTATTTAATACTAAAGCCATTTGATAAACAGTTGGATGAATGGATTTGAGAGACGCGCTTATAATCTAGGTAACATGGGTTTATATTCTAGTTTATATAATATTAATATAATATTACTAAATGAAAAACAACATAAGTATTATAGATAGAATTTTTACTGTGTACTATGATAAATATGTGTCATCAGTCCATGTTGTGTTGTAGGAGAAGCCTAACTCCTAGATACTATTGGGATAGGTACTGTGGAAATTCATAACATTTAATTCACAGAGACAACAATAATACCACTACCACAAGCATTTAAAGTAAGCATCTTGTGGCAGTAGGGTTTTTGCTTCTATCCTCTAATAACTGCATTTAAAATAGTTCCTTAAATGTCCTTTTGAACTCAAACAGCGTAAACCCATTAACACCAAGTTGGTGCTGCTCATTTCAAACTCCCATGATTTCAGTGTTTAAACTATTGTTTTATGAAAATATGTAATAATTTAATTAAAGTAATTTTTGATGATCTGTGCAGTTTTGTGTTAAATGCAAGTTCTGAAGACAGTGGTAAATAATAACTATTATTGACTATTTAATGTTGCTAATGTGTGCATCTCAATTAAAAAATACTGCAGACCAGGAACTGTGCAAAACTGCCTTACATTTCATTTGGGGACAATAGGACAGAGTATGGGATCTAAAAAGTAGAATTTGATACTGGGTAATGAGGCTGTTATAGTAGATTCCAGTGTAACCATTAAAGTTTATAGAACTTTTTTCAATCCGTTTGTGCAAAGTCATGGATTGTCTTCATTGTTTCATTCACTTTTAAAAGTGCTTGTTCCATGTTTAGGTGAGGAAAGTTCAATATAGCCATCTTTCTGTGAAATCAGTCAGCTGAGAAGTACCTACTGATCATAAGTCTATCCCTTATGCTTTTAATTTTTTTTCTGAACTGTCTGCCATGCTTCCTGAATTTGAGTGTGTTTTGCCAAACTCCATATGAAACAAAAGCTGTAGCATTTCATGGTTATGTATTTGGGGATTAGGGATCACTTACTAAGCTGCTCCAAAGTATGTATGCGTGCGTATACATACACACACACACACACACACACATATATATATATATACACTTTGGAGCAGCTTAGTATATATATGAGAATAATATTGTCCTGATTTATTAAGAAAAAATACTGTTTACTTTGCAAAAATTGTATGTTACAATAATATAAATTATGTATTGTAGCAGTAATTGCAGAATAAATCATATTTTGAATGGGATCATAGATTATGACCTTTTTAAAAAGACCATTTGAACATGACAGCTACATGGACATTCTGGGAATTGTTGCAAATGGTCAGAGTTAAAACGCACACTGGTAAGAGCAAGTAAAGTCTTTTTAACTTTACTTTCACATGTCCAGTCCTGCATCCATGCTGCACAGAGAAAACTCATTGTGCCTGTGAAAACATTTTTTGTTTGCAGGGTCTGTTTTAACAATCTGAGTGTCGTCTTAGAAATTATGCAGACACTACTTTGGAGAGTGCAGTATAAGTGAATGGACACATTAATTAGATTGTGCTTATTAATATTCATTTTTTAAAAAAATTCTGCTTCAAAGCTTTTTGAATCATGCTATCTAAACAACAAATGTGCTGCTTTATCCTTGCTGGAATTACTTGACACTATTACTTTTTTCTGTGTCTTTGCAAGTCCATGTACTATTTTTTAAACTCAAAATAACATTTGATTTTTACCACCATCTTTCTCTATAGCCCTAAAAAAACAACAAGGAGTCTGGTGGCACCTTATAGACTAACAGATTTATTTGGGTGTAAGCTTTCATGGGTAAAAAACCCACTTCTTCAGGGGCTTCAACCTGGACATCATAAATGTTTCCCCTTGTTACTTATCATAGTGATACACTTATTTACAGACGTGGTGATCTTTGTCCACTGAGAAGTAGTAGAATCCTTTATGTTCAAACTAGTTGTTGTCTATATAGAGTTGTGTTGTGTGTCTCTTCATTAATAAATGGCCAGGTTGAATTTCTGAAAGGCAGTGCTACTAGTATACTGTTGATCAGCAGTATGGAAGAAGTCATTCTCAAGTGTAACTGAAAAAGTATAGTCCATACCATGAGTATCTGTTTTCGAAAGTGTAAACTCCAAGGGTAAAGAAAATAAATATGTGAATTACCTTAAACACTGCTTTTAGAGATGAATCATAACTGAGGATTCCTTTTTTTCTTGTTTCCTTGAAGGTGATTTTGCCACTCCCCGAGCCGTCTTGACAGGACATGACTATGAGATTGTTTGTGCTACGGTTTGTGCTGAACTTGGTCTGGTAATAAGTGGTGCTAAAGGTAAAAGGATTTCTGTTATCTTTTTAAAACTATATTTTGGTCATAAAGTTATTGTCCTAGTTTAAAGATGAATATAGTCTAGGATGATGGAGATCATTTTAATTATGTATGATTCATATAAAAATTGTTTTAATTGGCACAGGTTTTCCTTTTAAGTCAATTTGAAAAACATCTTTTGACAATAACACATTAAAATTGAAGCCCATTCATGTGTATCTATGGAAGGCCAGCACAGACAACTTTCCCATGCTGGTCTTCCAGTTACCTTGTTTTTGTTTATTCAGACTAACTACCTTTAGTTGTTCGACAATACAGAGTGAACTATCCTCTATGTATTCCTGGCTCTCTGCTAAGACTATCAAGAATGCAACGTAATTATGTGCTTTGTTTTTGTTGTGGATAACTCCCCAGTGGCAACAGCAATGATTTTTGTTGTTGTTGTTTAAAGATATATTTGCATTCCCAACTAAAATTTGCAGTGGTTAGGTTCATCTTCTCTGAGCTCAGCTACAAGGTCCCTACTTTAAATCTTTCTTAAAGACCCATTTCTGCTGTGCTGCTTACAATGAATTGTGTTCACTTGAACATAAATTGCCTGTAGTTGTCCCCCATCCCTACCTTTGTCTATTTATCTGTCCTCCTTGGGAGCTCCTTGGAACAGAGACCTTCCTTCTTCAGTGTTTCAAAAGTTCCTATTATAGGCTGCATTTTCAAAGTTTGGCACTCAAAACTGTGCATACTTTTTACACAAGGGAATACCTGATGTGTGTATACTAATAAAGTTTTTGTCCATGTTCATTACCAATGAAGAATGTAGCTAATTGTATATGGGTACACATCTGATTTGTGAATGCATATCAGGAATTTGTGCACCTAAGTTAGGTGCTGCAATTGTAAGCATGCAAATAAGTGCATCTTACTGTGAAAATCTAAAAAGACTAATGAGATTGGTGCAGCCACGCTGCTGTAAACTCTCTAGTGGAGCTGCTCTAAACTGACAGGAGAGAGCTCTCCCTTTGGGCTGGTCTACACTGGGGGAGGGGGCGGGGGTCGATCTAAGATACGCAACTTCAGTTACGCGAATAAGTATCTTAGTTCGACTTACCTGGCCGTTCTTACGGCGGCAAGTCGACCGCCGTGGCTCCCCTGTCGACTCCGCTTACTCCTCCTGCCGAGGTGGAGTACAGGCGTCGATTCGGGGAGCGATTTATTGCGTCTAGATGAGATGCGATAAATCGATCCCTGATAGATCGATTACTACCCGCCAATCTGGCGGGTAGTGTAGACGTGGCCTTTGACTTAATTAAGCCACCCCCAATGAGTGGTGGCAGCTATGTCAGTGGGAGAAGCTCTGTCCACATAACACTGTCCACACCAGCACTTAGGTTATAATGACATGAGTGGTAGCATGGACATTGCCTTAAAGTAGATGATTGCTTTAATTACCCTAATGCAACTCTAGACTTTTAGGAGATGAGACTACCAATGTGAAGAACTTTAGTATTACAGTGTTGTACCTTAAATTTTCCATTTATAACACATTTTTAGTTAATTCAATAAAAGCCGTTACTTGTTGTCCTTTAATGTCTTTGGATGGATTTGATATGAAAATAACCAGTGCTTTTATTTCTGTTTCATCAGAAGGGCCATGTCTCATACATTCTATGAATGGAGACCTACTGAGGACATTAGAAGGTCCTGAAAACTGCTTGAGACCAAAACTTATCCAGGCTTCAAGAGAGGGCCACTGTATCATATACTATGAAAATGGCCTTTTCTGTGTATTCAGCGTGAATGGGAAACTTCAGGCCACTATGGAAACAAATGACAAAATAAGGGTGAGTGTGCAGAAATATATTCTAAGGGTTACATATGTCAATGTTTAAAATAAACTTAGGAGAATTCTGAGATTTTGGAATTGCTCAGGGTTTCTTTCCATGCAAACGGTGAATGAAATCTGTGCAATTTTACTAATGACTGCTAAATTTAGAAGGGCTCCAAAAAGTATGTAGTTGGGGGATCAAACATTGCTCATGGAATCTTGTTTAACTTTTCAGTGGCTCTGCCTATGTAGCCAGCAATATATTGTGGGTTTTTTCCCTCTGAATAAAAGGACATACAAATAATATCTGGTGTGCAGACACAGGAGAATTCAAGATATTACATTTTTGTCCGCCTCTAAAGAGTCAAGATGACCAGTCACTCCAGCAGCAGGAGGGCTGCTGTGTGTCATTAGCCCTGTCCATATTCCTGCATCTCAGTTGAAATATTATTCAAAGGCTGAGTTTCAGGAAGGCTTTTTGCTAATATGCAAAATCGTTGGTTCAAAAATGTTCATAAAATGTGATATGGACAGAACAAAATTTGGCAGCTGTGGTAGAGCTAAGCCAAAACACGAAAAAGGGAGAATATTTTTAATTTAACTACTTTAAAAAGAGAGAACAAATTAAGTAGAAAGTTAAAAGATGAAGCAGAACACTGCTGCCTTAGTTAAATCCAAAATATAGTGGGTTTTTTGTATTAAAAGAAAAATGAGAGTGGAGGCAATGCTTAGTAAAATAACTTTAAGGACTTATTTTAATGTCAATATAAATATTCTCCTGCAGTTCTAAAATCCAAACACAACAGCATTATGCTAATACATGAGAACCAGAAAGTGGTTCTCATCTCCCTCCCTAAAATACTCTTCTTCCAAAAGGCGTAAAACCTCGTAGCAGTCACCAAAGGACTGTAAACAAAAGAGCTGAAATAAACTAAAACTAAAACAAAAAAACCCACCACTGAACAAAACTTGAAGAGCTAACAAGACAGGTGTTAATTTGCACTGCTCAGTCAGCAACCCATCCTACTCTGTTGTCTATTTAGATTACAAACTCTTTAAAGGAGGAGGAGCTCTGTCTTCTTTCTTTTTTGTAGAGCAGTTGGCAGCACTATAATAAGTGAAATTGACCACGATATAACTGCCCATTGTAGTTTCATTTTCCAAACTGAACGCAATGGAAAAAAGTAACAAACTAAATGGTGAAGAGTTGATTACCAAAATCTGTGGATAATAAAATCATAACAATTCTGAGGTGTTGTTAATGCAGACAAGGATTTTTTTAAAAAAATATTATTTTTAGCTGTGCACCATTTCTTTTCCTTACAAGGTCTGATCACGACTTGTACAATATTTATGATATCCATCCTGAGCTCTTCTTACCCTCACAAGACTGTCCTACAGTCTTACAAGAATTCTTTACCTGTGTTTTTCATCCAACTGTGGGCAGTCTTAAATTTGCACCCCTTGTCCTTGCCTGATTCCCACAGATGCATAATTTTGTTAAGACTTGTGTTGCAAAAGAAAGCAAAATCAAAGAAATTAGCTTCCAAACAGGAAAAAATATTGAAATATTTTTTAAAAGAATGTTACTAGCCTTAACTCTTTCCATGAAGGAACTAGCATTTTATGATATGATATATGCAGCTGGTACAAAACGTTTTAATGTTAACAATGGAGCTCCCAATACACACACTTAAATGCTTCAGCTATGCCTTTCTCCTTTTTATAAAAGTTGACATCAAATTCTAGTGTAAATTAAATTCTGTTAATCCACTATCCTCTTTTTCTTGAAATGTTGGATATGTAGGTTGTTGAGTATGCAATTTAAAAAGGTGATATTATTTGATGTGTTTTCCATAGCCAGTGGTGTTCTGCAGTGGATTAGTAGTCACAAAATGCTGAATTACGCACATTTATTACTTAATACACTGTAAATGCAGATTTGTTTGAAGTAGTGGATATGTCATGAGAATTTGCATGCCCCTGTCCCAGGCTTTTTTCAAAACTGATATAGATTCTTGCTTCATTTTTAGTCTTTCTTCAAATCGCTCAAGTTTCACCTTTTGCTGTCCTTGCACACATGCTTGTGAGTTCCCACCCTAGCCTCTTCCCCAATATTTCATTTAAAGCAAGTACACGTCAAAGTGTTTTCTTTTGCTTTTCTTTTTACAATAATAATGTTGATAATATGTCACTTTCAGTTGTGATTATATTGTCAACTAGGCTAGTAAATCTGTAAAATATCTAGAAATCCCTTGCTGGGTAAAACAATTTCTGTAGTGTTTCAGTCAGTACCCACGGCTTGGAGAATGTTGCTTGAGGCAGTGAATGTTCCACTCTCTATAGGCCACTGGTACACACTGTTTTTTTCCCCAGCAGTCCCACGAGGATTTTAGGTTTAAATAATCCACAACCTTCTTCCCAGGGCTTCTGCACTTTATCATACTAGAAGGCAAGTGGCAACTGTGTGATTAAAGTAGGGACATTTAAAATGAGTAGGACCTGCCTACAGGCTGTGCAGACTGATGATATCACTATTTGTTGCCAGGAGAAAATGAAGGAATAGTGGGTCAGAAATGGAGTTGCTTATGTAAAGTAAAATTCTGATGTGTTTTCCCGTGTCATTGTGGACTTAGACTGCAAGATGTAGTTGACGAAAATAACAGTTTACAGTTACATTCAGAACAACATTCTACAACTACCAGAAAAATTTGACTGTCTGAGGAAAGTCGGGGTATAATCAACACTTTCCACCAGTTTTTGTTTAAAATACTGCCTCACGGAGCTTAGACTAACAGCATATCCTAGCACATCTACCATGTAATGTTTAATTGTCTTAATGAATAATTTAAATCTAAGTGGGCAGCCAGTTCAGAGAAGTAAAGTTATTTTATCCTAAACAAAGACAGTAACTAATTCACCCAAAGGAACCACCCTGAGTCCTGAAATGTGGAAGTGCCCAACAGCCTCTTGCTGCCATAAGCCAGTTCTGTCGTGGCGACAGCTCTGCTTTTTAAGATGTGCTGCCTTTCCAGAATCTGAGAGCTTAAAGGGTTTGCACAAACTTTTGAGACATTTCAAGGAAGCGCAAGTCAGAAATGAAGCTTTTAGAACATTGCTTGAATTGAGTGCTATGGGGATTTGTTTGCATGTCTGAATCTTACATTGTGAGAACGATTAGATGGCGGAACTGCTTGAGCTTATTCTTATTAGAATCCTGGATAACTTTCACTGGGAGAAAAACTGAACAGTAAAATTGATTCATGCCTTCCCCATAATAGTTGGAGTACTTGAGAGTAAATGCATCCTTTAGTTTAATTCCTATGGGGCATGTCATTAAACTGAAATTTTGACAGGTGACCTTTGTCATATATATATATCAACTACTTGTCTTCTTGAAAAGCAGGTGACTTAGGAAAATGACATAGATATTGGCAAAACCTCAAAGACTGTTCTTTATTTAATCAAGAGATCACAGAAATCACTGAAATTTGCAGGTAGTGGAAGAGTTAAAGATTAATGTCTTTAATTTGCCTTGTAATATAGCATTTCTCCAGTAAAAAGCCTCAAGTATAAAACACAAGTGAACCATGACCATAAGGTTAATGGATTTTCATCAGCTGAATTTTATAAGTGTAGCAAATAATTATTTGTCATGCCTTCATTGCAATTTCAAAATACCCTCAGGAGATTGCCATTTGTGGAATGAAAAAAATGGATATTGATTTTACTTCTAATGAATAATCTTTTTAATAATTTTATTTGGTTTGCTAGAGCTCATGATGAGCTATCTTGGTATATGCAATTTTCTTTTCTACAGATTTTATTATCTTACCTCATTCTTCTCTCCATTGCTAGCTTATTGCCTTGTTGTACCCTGGTTATATTGTGTGTAATTTAGATTATAAGCTTCTTGGGCAGCAAACACGTCTTCTTTCTGGTTTGGGAGGTGCGTCACACATCTTTGTGTTCTGAGGGAAATAAGAAATGATAAAAATAATAATTGATAGTTGGAACATTTATACCATTCAGAACAAATTTCAGTTCAGAATGTTTGAGCATTTAATTATGCCATATTTATGTGTGTCTTGGAAATGATTTACCGCGCCCACTACCTTTTTTAAGCGTTGGGTACATTTGTCGCAGTCCTAGTTGAAAATACAGTTGCCTGGAATCAGTTGATCACCAATTCCTTCATTGCTTGTAAATACAAAATGTTATTGATTATCTTAAAGCATCAGTGCTGAAACTATTTTGTTAATAAAATGTTAAACAAAAGGGTTTGTTCCCATAACAACAAGGAGTCGTCATAATAAACACTCAAAACTAAGGTTATGAAAAGTTAACTACTTTATAAGAACCCTAACTCAGCCCTGCTGCACTTCCTGACCTTTTTAGAGATTATTTTTAGCATCATCATAGCAGTAATAAGGCACAAAAATTGATAATATTGCATATATTCAGTATGGTTGACTAATTATTATTATGAAGACCATAATACTTTAGTTTTTACACTTGTCGGTGTTCAACATACCCACTTTAATATTGCATTAATGGTATATTTAGTATTTTAATTCCCCCTGTTTTTGTGAGCAGGTGCTGTATATGTTAAAAATTCTGCAAATTAGGAGTGCCTCAGAAACATAGATTATAGTGCACAATACTTGTGATTGCCACAAGATCTTAAAGGCACCATAGCATAAAGCTTTCTGTGTAATAGTTTTTGAAAACTCTCATGTGTGAAGACCTCACCCATAGTTTTCTATGTTGTAAACTGTTGATGAAATCTTTAAGTGCAAAAGAAACTCTTTCTGTTTTCAAAACTGTTGATAAAGAAAAGTTTCTAAGATATTGTGATGGAATTGTAGAACTAAACAATAAAGTTATATTATGCATAGTTGTAGCTATGTTGGTCCCAGGATATTAGAGACACAAGATGGGTGAGATAATATCTTTTATTGGACCAACTTCTGTTGGTGAAAGAGACAAACTCTCAAGATTACACAGACTTGAAGGAGAGCTCTGTGTAAGCGGGAAAGCTTGTATCTTTCACCAACAGAAGTTTTTCAAATAAAAGACATTGCCTCACCCACCTTGAGTTTCTAATATTATGCATACACATTTAAAAATAGTTAGGACTTCATTATTCTAAGCAGCGCTTCCCTGTAGGAAAGGTTGCCTAATATTTTTCATTATAAGACTGTGTTTTCATTTACTTATAACTTTGCCTTACTTTAACCCTTTGGCTGACACTTCCAATGCTGGGTGTCAGCTTCAGGCTGTTGTGTGTGTTTGTTTATTTTAAGTTGTTTTTAAAATGATTTAGCTGTCTCAAAAACAGGTTTTTTGGGGGGAAGTATTGTTTTGACCATGTTAAATTCTTACAGCTGTTTTGTTGAAAAACGTTAGCATCTCTATGCTTTGGATCAGACACTCTAAATTTGGCAAGGTGTCATTCTACTGTCAGGGATGTGCATTTTGTTGTCTTTGTGAAAATCTCCCCAAATTTGGTGAATTTTGGAAGCCTCTGAAAATCTCAAGTCATACATGTATGATGGAGACTTCTTAGGCTTGTCAGAGCTTGGCAGCTAAATTTTGCAGGAGCTTGTGGGAGAACAGTAGGAGCCAGGAAACAGAGAGGAAGAGGGGAAGAAGCCAGGAGGTGTGGGAATGAAGGGAGGAGATAGATGAAGAGAGGGAGGAAAGTAGAAGCCAGGATGGGGAGATGGATAGTAGATGGGGGTGAAGGTTGGGGCAAGAGTCAGAGTGATTGGGAAGAGTGAATAGGAGCCCCAACGGAGAATGGGGCAGAAGGGTTTACAAGTACTAGAATATACTACCTTTCAGAAACTGGAATAGAAGCCAGCATTCCAGCCAGGAAGCTGTGGGAAAATAACTGTGGAACTCATTAGAAAAGTGTTTATCATAGCCTTCTGGCTGGACCCAATAGAAGATAACAGCCTGCTATTGGAGGAGGAGGAGAAGCAGCAGCCTAACTAGAATGCAGAGGAGCAGGGAGGGGATTACACAAGCCGGGGGAAAGCAGAGGGGAAGGGGGACAGATCTAAGGTCAGGGGTGCAGCAATTAGCAGTAAAGATCTGTGCTTTAGATCCAAAGGTCCCAAACTTGCTGATGGCCTACCAGTGGGGGGAGGGGGTCACTATGGAGCCACATGATAAAATTACTGTTTTTTTCACTTTGCTTTTTAAAAAAGGTAGGAAATTATATTAAACCATCCCTCCCCTCTATATTAAAGAACATTAAGGCTGCCAAGTCAACACTCAAGTTTAGGAAATGCCACAATTAAAGTTGCGTGTGCACAAACAGCCTTCATTCTGTCAATTCCCCCTAACGTTTGAATGCTTCATTTTGCAAAATAAATATTCTTTTAATGTATTTTTATGAAATATCAATATATATATACACACTCTGTTATGTAAATATGAGTTTGGGATGCCCTATTTCTCACAAGTAGTGAAAGTATGAGTAAATTTCCCAGTTTATCCCAAATGGGGGCCAACCTTTAGAGCACACTATCATTTATTCTGTGTCTGACACATTAGCTAAACGTACCTTTTTAGAAGTATTAAAAGAGTATTAAAAATTTTCATTTCATTCAGACTATTTTTTGTATCCCTCCAACTATAAGGCCAGGCGACTTAGTTCTATGTGTCCAACTGTGCAGGGCTCAGGGGGAAAGAAAAACAAAAGCAGATAAACAGACCTCCAAATATGGCCTATATAAAAAATGAGGGAGACTCTCTGAGATTAAAGCTGTTTGGGTGACTGTGAGGTGCAAGTTCCGCAGCCTCCTGTGAATGTGCCTGATTAGAAAATCAAATCTCCTTAGTTGCCCTCATACTTGATTTTTGGTGTGTGGAATAGTTGATAGGTGAAATAAACTTAAGCCACTTGACCATCCTTTCTATTGTATTTCTTGAATAGAAACCAGTGTATTCTGTAGATTGCAATATTTACCCTACATTTAAGTTGTAATTGACTTTTTTGCTTCTCAAAAGCTGTATCTACTGATATGAAGTATCTTCAGAGATATAGCTGTGATGGTGCAGAGGGAGTGTTCTGGAGGTGAGAGGGGGAAATAAAAGCAATGCAAGTTGTTTTAACGGAAATATTAATGTAATTTCCCTTTAGGCAATCCAGCTGAGCCGTGATGGACAGTATCTGCTTACAGGCGGAGACAACGGGGTCATCATGGTATGGCAAGTGTGTGACCTCAAGCAGCTTTTTGCTTACCCAGGCTGTGATGCTGGAATCCGTTCCATGGCCCTGTCATATGACCAAAGGTGAGATTAAAGTTTGGGGGTCAGAAGTATTTCATAGAATGTACTATTATAAAGAAACAGCAAAAGGGACATCATTATGGTGTAAACAATTTTTTTCCTTTCAATATTGTATTTACTTTGATCTCAGGTGCCAGTGATAATATGGAGAATTCTGTGCACTGTTTTAGTGTTGAAAGGTCATGGTTTAGGTCTGATAATCTTTTTCAGAGTTGCAGCTCTTAGTGGGTAAGTTAACACTCATTCCAGGAAATCTCATTCTGACAAACTTTTAATATGTACTGTTTTTTCTTTCCTCAAAGGAAAAAAATATTCCTAACTATAGGTATTCAAAGCCATTAACAGAAAGAAAATAGACACTCACTAAGATTCCCATCAATCTTTTACATGTTGTTTTCTCTTATAAATGATAAAACAGTAAACATATTTATTACTGCCTATATTACACCTGCCAATGCCACTACGGTTAAAGGTCTTTATGCATTTTTGGCACATAGCTCTGTCCAGTTTATAACTTGGATGTTTATAGTGGCATCCAGGGGCGGCTCTAGGCATTTTGCCGCCCCAAGCACGGCAGGCAGCCTGCCCTCCGCCCTCGCGGCACCGGCAGAGCGCCCCCCCCCCCCCGCAGCTTGCCACCCCAAGCACGTGCTTGGCGTGCTGGGGCCTGGAGCCGCCCCTGGTTGCATCCAGCTTGTCTTTAGCTTACAGACGACTATTTAGACTTTTGTTTACCCCAGATAAAATTACAAAAGCATCTAAGTCACTAAATCTTATTGAAAGTCATTTAGGATCCTAGGCACTTTTAAAATGGGACTCAGCCCTGGATACACCTAAAATACAGGTTGACCCAGGTACATTGAGACAGGCTATGAAATTTCACACCTTGTGTAACATAGTTAGGTTGACCCAACCTCCATTGTAGATGAAGGTAGGTTGATGGAAGCATTCTTTCATTGATCTAGCCACCACTTCTCACAGGGTGGATTTACTACAGTAACAGGAAAAACCCTTTCTGTCACTGTGTCGACAGTATAGCAGGTAACTATAACACATGTAGTGTAGACATACCCTCACGCTCCTAAGTCACTTGGTCACCTTTGGATATTTTGACTCCTATCTAATTGTATTTGTCATCAATAATCTTTGGAGCAGAAACTCTCTCCTACTATGTGCCTAGCACAGTAGAGCCAGATCCTGACTCAGCCCTCTAGGTGCTACCCTAATAATAATTAATTAATTAATTAATTATTAATAATAAGGGGCCAAATTCTCTGCTGATGTAAATGCCTCAGCTCCATTATTGTCAATGGAGTTTTACACATTTTCACCAGTAGAGAATTTGGCCAAATGACTAATTATTTTAAAAAATGAATATTTGTGCTCATCCAACACTCATCCAAAATAGGGCAAAAAATCTCTGGCTTGTCTGGGATGTTGGGGATAAAAAAAAAAAGAGATGACTGTTAAATTGAGTGTTCATGAAATGAGGCAAGTCCTCTTAGTCTCCCACTGGGACAAACAAAATTTTTCTAAACAAATGAGCATCCAAGTGGGAAATAAAGAAACTAGACTAAGTGTTTTTAGCTGTCACACAAAATTGGACTGATATCTCAAGCGTGCCAAAGACAGGCAGAGGCCAGTCATGCCCTGTGGCCTAGTCAACCATTCAGTAGGAACCCCACAAGCCAAAGGTAAATCTCAATTTTAAATCTTGATTAAACAGGAAGCAGAGTTTTTTATACTAATGATAATCATTAAAAATGAAATATGAAATCCCTCAATGCCTTTAAGAATGAGACAGCTTATAGAAGTGCCTAAGTATGGATACAAGAGCCAAAATTTAAGCATCCGTTTTATAAAATCTTTGTGTTTTCAGATAGATAGATATTTTCCTGTCATATGTTCATTATGTCAGTCTTAACACAATCCACATTTCAGAATGTTACGTCAAATACTCTTTAAAACAAAAACAGTGACATCTATGGATTTTAATCAAGATTTTAACCCACTACTTCTTACCAATCTGAAACCACGCCCATCTCAACTTCTGCAAACCTTCAGTCTCATTGAATCATATCCTCTTCATCCTGTACATGTTCTCACAAGCACTCATTCTGGAAAATGGCAGCTTTCTAGATATTAAAATGACTGGCACCGTCATTTTTGGCTGGAGCCAAATTCTACCTTTGAGGCCCTACTCAGATGGCATTCTGATGTTGCATCACTTCGATATATGATTAATTAGTGTGTTAATAACAATGACTAGAGCTGGTCAAAATTTTTGACAACAGTTTTTCATAAAAAGTGCCATTTAATCACAATCAAAAGATAGTGGGGATGTGTTGATTTTGATGAACATTTTAGACAGGAAAAGGTTTCTGAAGTGTGTCATTTCTGTAGTGTCATTGTGATTCATTTTGTTTTGACGTTTATATTATAATAAAATTAAGTTTTAGTATTTATATATTTGATTTAATACTATGTATGCATTTATAGTATATTTAATATAATATAAACACCTAAATGAAATTGGTTGAAACACCACTCTCAAAACATTTTGACACAGACAAAATGTTTTGATTGTCTCAAATTAGAAATTTTGGCTTTTCATAGCAAATCAGAACAATTTTTTCCTACAAAATGTCAGAATTTCTCACTCAACAGAAAGTTTGGTTTCCAACGAGTTCTAACAGTAATGTCACAAGATGAGACAATAGACATGACTGACGTGGCAACTCCTGATGCATTACAAGCCAAAATGTCACTTCAGCAGCCATGATTGCTCTAAAATGGCCCCAAGTGGGATCATAGCTGTTCAGATGGAGCTAAAACGTCTCCAACAGTCAGCTCGCTTGTAGTAAAGATGTGAAAATACTGTATCTGATATGAACTGAATCAGATTTCAGGGAAAGAGTGACTAATACCCATTTTGAAGAATGGATTACTTGCCTTCCTTTCCAGATTGAAGTAATATGTGGGGAAAGAACCTTTTCCTGTGGTGGATGGCATGAATAATACGCCTACTTAGTGCTAAATACCAAATAGCAGCACTCTGATTGTTTACATGCACATAAAATGAAGCTGCACATATGTATAAACAATAGAGATGGTGCAGTCTTGTACACACATCCGGTTCTTTGATGAAGATCCTGTGCTAAATCCCTCTTGAACTGGGGAAGAATGAATTGAAATCTGCATACCTGTTTTCTCCATTCTGGATCCTCTCCATTTTGCTATTTCATTAGCACTCTCACCAGCAGAGTTAAAGCCATTATGAAAACAAAATCAGAAGTGGTCTGTGGTAGTAACCCTGGTTTTATGCAAGGTTAATTGTTCTTATCATCAAAGTCTTGAGCCCCTTTTGGTGCCCAGATGTGCCAGGACAATTTCTTTCAGCTTGATCCTCTCTGATCCATATTTCCATGTAATAGAGCAGTAACAAAACAACTTGCCTTACTTTTTCAAATGTGTCCACTAATCTGAGTGCCTCAATTCTCCAGGTCCCAAAATGAGAGCCCCTAGGACTTGATTTTCACTGGAGCTGAGCACCTGCAGCTCCAGTTGTCTCCTGCTGGAGTTGTGGGTGTTAAGCACCTCTGGAAATGAGACCATAAGTGTTAGAATTGTACACACCTAAATTAAAAATTTAGACCTTAATTATTCTTTCCCCACATATTACTTCAATCTGGAAAGGAAGGCAAGTAATACATTCTTCAAAATGGGTATTAGTCACTCTTTCCCTGAGATCTGATTCAGTTCATATCAGATACATTAGAGGAAAATCATACAGGAAATAAAAAGCTTTAAATATACTGCATAATTGCTGTGGGAATTTTAAGACCTAATCCAAAGCCTGTTGAAGTCAATGGGAGTCTTCCCATTAACTTCAGTAGGAATCGCATCAGGTCCTTAATTATCAGAGGGGTAGCCGTGTTAGTCTGGATCTGTAAAAGCGGCAAAGAGTCCTGTGGCACCTTATAGACTAACAGACGTATTGGAGCATGAGCTTTCGTGAGTGAATACCCACTTCGTCAGATGCATGCAACGAAGTGGGTATTCACCCACGAAAGCTCATGCTCCAATACGTCTGTTAGTCTATAAGGTGCCACAGGACTCTTTGCCGCTTTATCAGGTCCTTAATGTTTGAGTTGGTGGCATTCTTAGGCAATATCTACACTATGAGCTAGGGGCATGAGTTCTAGCTCATGTAGACATATGCTAGCTCTCATGGAGCTAGTGCACTAAAAATAGCAGTGGTAGCACAGGCAGTGGTGAGTGGTGGCAGGGGCTAGCCACCCCAAGTACAAATCCATGGGTTGATGCTCAGGGCAGCTAACCCGTGTCACTGTTCACTGCTGCCCGTGCTAGCACAACTACGCCGCATGCTAATTCGATGAGAGCTAGTGCGAGTATGTCCACCTGAGCTGAGAAGCACAAGTGTAGGCATAACCTTAGACATTTGATTTACAAAGGTGATGCTGGATATGGTGGAAGAAGTCTGTCCAAGAAAGGTAAGTCAGCTGTGTTTGAATGTAAAGTGGCTAACTCTTTAACTGAATGTTGTGCTTTTCATAGGTGTATAATGACTGGCATGGCTTCTGGGAGCATAGTGCTTTTCTACAATGATTTCAACAGATGGCATCATGAATATCAAACCAGATACTGATGTTGCAACAGACCAGAACTAGCACTGACAAGGACAGCTGCTGTCAGAATGAAACTGAACATAGCAAACCTCTCTTCAGTATCCTGCCGCAGCATTGTTCTGTATAAATAGCTATATTACACCTGAATGTAACTGAAATTTGCTCAAAGAAGCAAACTATTTTTTAAAGTTAATTGCTATTTTTGTAGACTGCATGATTTTTTGGGGGCAAAGGGCAAAGAAGCAGAAAAATGGCTTCTGGGTTCTGTAGTTAAAAATCTATATTTTTAGTCATAATGAGAAGTCTATTTTGATTCATGTATGGAAAGAAACTTAAAATTAAGATGGTTAAAACTCTTATTCTAGCTATATTATGAAGAAATACATTTCCCATCTAAAGCTTTATCTATAACCTTGAGGAATATATGATTTTAACAAATTGAAAGTGGGTTATAATACTGGGGATTTTAATTTGTGCAACACTTTGTCTTGATGTACTTTTCCAAATGATTATACTACTTCAGCACTGAAGTTTCTGGGAATCAATAATAATATTTAAATTATGATAAATGTAATTTTAAACATGACAAGGAATTGTTTCCATCAATATTACTGTTCAAGCATGTTTCTAGACCTAGACAATTAGTTCTTTTTTAGTTATTTGTTTTTGTTGTGCAGTTAAGAGGGAGAAATCAGCAACAGAGTCTGTGGTATATCAAATGTGAATCCTACTAGTTTTTACCTGGTATTTCCTTCAGAGCACACCAAAATGTGCGTTGTTCCTCAAAATCAAAACTTCAACTTGGACATGTCCTCAAACTAGCAACCTACACAACATTTCTTTTTAATTAGATGCAAGTACCAAAGCACACTTCTGCTGCTTGACTATGAAAGCACTAAGAGGCAGGCATTCCAATGTTTATAGCTTTGACATCTTTGCAGAAGCTCTAGACTTGCAAATTTCTTTCCAATTTTTTAAGTTTTTTCTTCAGAGGACTAACCACCATAGTTATGTAGCAGATTCCATATCTTGTGCTGTGTATGGCAACAAAACCGTTCAGTTTCTGCTACCAAATCCAATCCAATCTTGTCCAATCATGTTAATACATTATCTCCTCCCTTAGGAAATGAAAAATAATTTATACTAAGGAACAATAAGTTATTTTGGTGTTGCATAATTCTACTTTTCTACAAGATTGCTGTGCAGAATTCTGTGAAAATATTTGTGAAAAGAACTGTATTGTTTTGTAAGTCTGTATTGCATAAATAACTTTTCATATGTTGTGATCTATATGAGTTAAACCTTACATTCCATATCTGTATCAATTTCTCTAGCTGCCCACTGGAGCAGTTCCCATTTTTCTCTTTAAGCAAAGATTTGGAAGGAGAAAACTCAGTTTGAGTGAAGAAATTAAATAAAATGGCATTTGTAATTGAGACCTTCAGTGGTGTTTTCAATATGTACATACAGCCACCCTCACCCAATGCATTTGCAAATACAAAGCAAACACGGGGGTTTGAGACAATAATGGCCTGCTTTTTCATTGTGTTATACCATTTTTATGCTGGTACAGTGTATCTATATTGATGTCAGTGGAGTTGCACACTAAGCTGTGACAGAATGTAGAATCTGGTTAATGATATGTGGTAGTCATTAACTCTGCCTGATAAAGTACGGAACAGTCACCCACTAATAAAATGCCTTGAATTGAGAATGAGGTTGTATAAAAATAAATGTTCTTGACAAACTTTTGCTATTTGCAAAATTCATATCTCTTTATAAATAGATTTTAGTAGACAGAGATATGAACTTGAACTTCTTTTATAAGGAGGAATATTCCCTGTATAGGTTTGTAATGAATATATAAATGCTGTGTAATGAGTTGGTTACTAATATATGCAGTGAGGGTCAGACGAATCTCTATCATCTATCATATTATCCAGGTGCAAAATGCAGAATTTAAAAGTTTCTACTTTAGTTTTCTTAGTTAATTTAGAACTGGATTCAGTAACACTGAATTACTCACTGAAATAATGTTCTTTGATCTTAAAGTATTTCATGGGCACTTGAAATGGTAGAGATTTCAGCCTTTATTTTAAAATGGTTGGTGGGGTTTTTTTAAAATGCTTTCAGCATAGGCAATAGGCATTGGTGTAGTAGGAGCCCTTACATTGGGATACCATGCTGGGGTTCTGTCCCAACACCTAAGCCATCTCAGACAACACAGTCAGACCTGTAGCTGCTGGGGCCTTGTTGGTCAGGAGAGTCCTTCCCCAGCTGGAGCATTCACATGATATTTATTGCTCATGTTCCAGTGCCATTTGGGGTTGAGTCCAAGCTGCTGCATGTAGACTGGGTGGTCTGTGGTGGTAACACAGAACCTCCTGGGGAATCAGGATGTCTCCCTTTATTACAGCCCTGCTTTGAGCACAATACAGGTTTGTCACACCCCACCTATGTAAGAAGAAATCTCCACCCACTGTTCTCCTAACTACTTCCACAAACTTTAATTCTAGATCTGCAGTGTTGTAGCATGTTACATCAGTTCTAGACATATTCCCTGTTGCCTCTGGTGGGCTTGAACATCCCTTCTGCCAGCTGGCAGAGGAGGCTGTGTCAAAGTTGTGGAGGTACAGATTACACATTTAATTCTCAGGCATTGTATTGTGTGGCCAAACCAAATGCTTTCACTGGGGTGTGGGGGCTATGGGAGAAAGTTTTATGCTTGGTTGAATTAATCCTGCCTAATATGGGTTCTTGTACACTCTTCTTTAACCTCCAATATATATGGAGTGCAAACAAAGAGTTAAATTCCAAAATACTATTTATCCATTAGTGTGATCAATGAAAAGCCTGTGTTAGCCCTCTTGATTAGACACAATTTAGTAAACAGGTGCCAGAGATTAAATTACAATTAAACAATTCTGAGGTGTATTTTTTTTTCCAGAACACAGCTGAGGGACATGGGAGCTGTTGCAAGGTGGAAAGTGAGTTTCCATTTTTGTTGAGAGAGAACTTTTAAATTCAGAAAGATCCAGCATGGTTCACAGACTCTCTCAAACTCTGGTAAGCTCATATTAACATATTTTCTCATAGAAATGGATGTGATCTCTGACTTACCCCCAACCAATATCTTATATGAACTAATGATGAAAGTAAGGCCAGTAACACTGAGAATGATTAGAAATAAGTTTGAGATTTTCAGTTTATTTTAGAATACTCATCTTCAGTGGCTTCATATCAGTTATGTTTCCTTTAAGCCCCTGGCCTGAATGTTACAGTATTTGAGTAGCCATTATGTTTTAGATAGAATTCTGTTTTCATTAAAGGAAGTTTGAGTACTGAAGCAATGTACTCTATTCAAAGGTAAATGAATGTAATGCCAATCTGAGAGCCTTTCCTGAGCAGTCAGTAACTATTACATTATATAATTAAAAGAACCTCTCTGTCTACAAATTGTACATTCAGCTAGTCTATGAAAAATATGTTTGTATTACAGTTACCTTGTTCCCCATCCCTGCCATTTCTCCAGTTTGTCTGCCTCACCTACTATAGTGCTTTGTCTTAATCTAAGATTGCAGTCTCTTTGGGGAAGGAAATTTTATTAAGTCTGTATAGCACCCTGTATAGCACTCAGATCCCTAACCTGCTTGGGGCCCATCAATGCTATTGTTAAAAAAAAAAAAAAAAAAAAAAAAAAAATTAACCAGTGATTTTTATGTTCCACTAAAAGCAGCTATGGTTTACTTTTGAAAAGGGAACTTGAAGTTGTCTTAGCATGAAAATTCTTATTAGAGCTCTTCTCAGTAGGAAATTAGTATGATTGTTGAGTTCAGCATTCTAATTCTAAAAGTGTTCAGGTTGGTATTTTATTAGGAAACATTCTGGAGATTCCTTCCTGCTGTGTGGTGTAGTGTTCTGAGCACAGCTCAAGCTGAGGGTTTCCAACAAACAAACAGAGGCTGCTCCATTGCTTCTACATCTGTGCACAAAGCAGGCTGTTTTTCCAAGCACCTGCTGGTGTCAGCAGACTGATAATCAATTTTTCTTTCTTTCTTAGCAGAAAAAGTAAATTGAGTTATTCCAAACCAGGTATACAGAAAGGAGTGTAGTTCATTGTGACTTTGGCTGGGACATGTTCTGTATTTAGACATATTGTTTGAGAATGAGATAGAAATGGTGAATATCTAGACCAGGGAACTCAAACTCAAATGACCATGAGAGCCACATGAGGACTAGTACATTGGCCCGAGGGCTGCATCACTGACACCCACTGCCCTGGCCCTGCCCCCACTCCACCCCTTCCATAAAGCCCAGCCCCGACTCTTTGAACACCTTCCCCAAAGTCCCCACCCCATCTCCGCCCCCTCCCTGCTCCTATTCCTACCCCTTCTCCAAATCCCTGTGCCTGCTCTGCCTCTTCTCCACAGAGGAGTGGGGACACGGTGCACTGGGAAGAAGGAGGGGTGGCAGGTGAGAGGAATTTGGCGGCCGCAGGAAATAACTCGGAGTCCATGGGGAGCTTGGTGGGCCACAGCAAATGCTGGCCATGTGTTTGAGACCCCTGGTCCAGATGGTGGTGATGATGATGCCTTGGGTGCTTCTGTTACTGACATATCTGCTTTGCTTTGTTTTATCTTAATTTAAAAAGAAAAGTAAAAATAATTTAACACTATGGTTTATTTCAACACCCTAGGAAATTGGCTGCATTCTAGGTGAATAAAATCACACTTATAAAGGGCGTGTATTTAAGATTCCTCAGTGTGCTGTTTCTGTAGGTCAGTGAGGACTTCCCAAGACAGGTTATAACCACAGTTGCCAACTTGCACTCAGTAAATAAGCACCCCAGCTTTCACAATAAGCCAAAAATCAAGCTAATCCCATTTCAAAACAAGCCAATCCCTAAGAACCTCAACACTCTATGTGACTAGAACCTCCCGGCGTGCAGCCTGGGACTGTGGTGAGCCTGCTGTGCATCCCTGACTCTCTTCCCCCCCCCACCCCCTTGCCCTGCTTGCATCTGCTTGTTGGGAGCCTATCAAAAAAATGAAGCAAGAAGCCAAAAACTAGCCAACAAGCAACTCGCAAGCCAATTAAGCCAAAAAACAAGCCCAATTTCAGTGGGTTTCCTCCCCCCCCCCACCCACAGATTTGGCATGTCTGGTTAGAAATCTTGTAAGTCCTCAACTGAATACCCTCATCAATTCCTGTATAGTAATGGTGTTACTATGGAATGCAAAATCTTTTATTTTGGGGTGTACCTAATTTAGTGTGTACTTGGGAAACTGATACAGTTGAAGGTTCAAATCATTGTTTGTTTATATATCATAATCTATGGCTGTTCTGTAAAAGCCCTGGATCAAAAACTATAGGAGATTGTTCTTGATTTTTGTTTATGCTGATTGAAATTTAACTGCATATGGCCTAAGGCTTTGTAATTTAAGAAGTACAGCTTGTCCTGTGGGAAAAGCAAGGGGTAGAATATATGAAACTGAAAAGCTGATCCAAAAAGGACAAATTCTCTGCAGTTTATTTGTAGATGAGTTATCTCTCTAAAATTTACACACATTTATAGTAATATTTTAATGACACTAATAAGCCTTATAAATAAATATAAATTTATAGAGAAAATTTAGGAATAAATTTTTTTGGTAAAAGGAGTTTATCCAGGTACCAGCCTTTGTACTTAGCATTCTCCACAAGAATTGATGACCATGGAATACAAAGAAGTTTTTACATCTTCTAAAATTTACAGTATATGAAAATACATGTTTAATTGATGATGGCATCCCAGGTAACACAGCAGATTAAAAACTTTCCAACATGGTTTTCTCTGGCAACAACACAGCATTATACAGGAATGTAAAAAGAACAGATGTGCTTGGTTTCCTGTTATTTTCTGCTTGCCTAAGGGAACAAGTTTTGGGTTAGGTTATTCGCCATTTTCTTCTGGATTGTCTGTTTTCCCTCTCCTCCCCATTGTGACTGTGTGCACTGTATATCCTGAGCACAGTTCTGCAAGGTGCTGCGCTCTCTGGTCTCATCCTGCAAAACAGTTAACAGCCTACTCAAATGTTTGAAGTTTGAGCATGTGCTTAAGTGCTTGGTTGGGTCAGGGTAGAGGGCTCAGTGCCTTGCAGGACTGAGCGCCAGGAGGGCAAAGTTCACGTCAAGGCCAACTTTTGCAAGTTGAATTTGACTTGCACACCCCACCTAGGGTGACCAGACAGCAAATGTGAAAAATCAGGACAGAGTGGGGGGTAATAGGAGCCTATATAAGGAAAAGACCCCAAAATCGGGACTGTCCCTATAAAATCATGACATCTGGTCACCATAACCCCTCCTAATGTGAAACATACCTTTTGGGGTTATTATGCAAAAGATGTGAGCTAATGAACTGGGATGAGGGGAAGAAAATTAAGGCTGTATTCAGCAAAGTTCTGATCACCTCCTGCAGTTCACATGAAGCCTATGAGAGCAGAAGCCCTAAGGTGAAGTAGTAGTTCTGATAGCTAAAGGGATAGGGCTATGTGAAAAACAAAGTCTGTGATCTTTCCAAATGGCGTGTAAACCAGTGTGCTTCCTCTTTTCTCATTCATAATGCCAACTAAAACTCTTGAAAAGAAAGGGGGAATTATTTGCATTGTTCTGCTTTTTCTGAAGATAATATCTTACAGGATTCTCACTCCTTTGTCTCAAGTAGAACTTCCCAGGTTTTGTAATTAAGAATAGAAACAATTGTGGGTAGAAACACCACCCTACCCCACTGGTTATTGCATGCCACCTTGGTTCTTAAAGCATCCCTGGCATCGTGCTGTGTAAATGTCTTTAAAAGCTGTATCTTGTGGGGGTGAATGAGAGTGACATTATCACCTACTCTGTATAAAAGGACTGGACCCCCATGATTGCCTCCATTCCTTCTGTACCAGCAGAGAGAGCAAATGGAACTCGCTTTCATGTCTTCAAGCTACACCTTCCATAGTTTAGCTTATTATTTTCTTGTAAATAGTGTAGAGAGTTAAAAAAGAGCTTAACATACATAACCTGGCTGTGTCCCAAAGGCCTTTGAACCATCACTTGGACAATATCAAGGCCCAAACCTCAGAAGGGTTTCAAGAGATGCACCTCCTGCCTGTCGGTCATATCAAAGATAGAGGCCCCTGTCAAAGCCTTCTGTTTCTGGGTGAGACCCATGCTGTAAGCCTGTGTTGCTCCTGAGGGAATTCTGCACCAAAATTTTTAAAATTATGTGCACAATATTTTAAAATTGAGCAAATTTTATTTGCCAATACATGTGGCTCCAGCATGGCTGGGGGAGCACAGGCCACTGGCTGCAAAGAGGTGGAAGATCACCCTGAAGCCCCCATGTCTCCCAGTACAGGGACTTGGCAGTGAGGTTGCACCTGACCCTGACACAGTCAGGGGCTGGGCTTGGCTGGGCCTGCCCCAGAAACACCCCGGGGCCCTGCCCCTCTGTGCCAGGCACAAGTAGAAAAAAACCCTCTGCAACTGTTTTGAGTCCAAGAGAAATAAATTCCAAGGCTATATGTAAGCTCAGTTTATTCTGCAAAGTACCCCAGTGAAATCACAATTAGTCTTTGATAGCAACTTAGTATACAGAAGAAGTCGTCCCCCCACCCCTGCTACCTCTCCAATGATTTTAATGAATGTATAATTAATTCAGAAATGTCTGGGAGCTTCACAAGGGCCTCACCATGAGGATACAGTTTAGTCACCAGACAATCTAGAACACTTGCTATAGAATGTTCTGCAATATGTTGTTTGGCTATTATCTCTAGAAGCAGCATAATCATGCTAGTTTCCTCCAGTCTCAAGTGTACGTCCAGTGAATAACATGAAACCAACAAGGCTGACAGCCTTGTATCATCTGAATCTAAATGAGGAACAGGAGTAAAAAATTAGATAAGTTGTTACTTTTCTAATGCATAATTTATAACACTAGGGACGGTGCAAAGGGATAAGCTGCTTTAAACATCTGTTAATTTTGAATACCTAACTTTAGCAATTGCTTTTTCCCATTTTCTGTTCATCAGTGGTTCAGTGAAATGGAAAAGTGTATATCTACATTTAATAAGATGTCAAAAGTGTGTTTACTAGGCTATTGAAATACTTACTGGATAGTGATAGGCGTGAGTCAATTGTGACCGGTAGCAAAATCATCTTGTATCTTAATGATATATTACCAGTAATTAGTTTAATTCATGTTAAAGAATGGGAGCCAGATCCTCAGCAAATTTAAATCAGTGTGGTTTCAACTGGAGGCAGAGTAATGATGACTTACAGCAGCTGAGAATTTGGCCCTGAATGTTTAGCTTTGGAGGGGAAGAGATTTTACATATAGATATGCATATGTGCACCTGTTCAAGTTTGAAGGGTTGTAGTCCATAGAGCTAGCTAGTTCTAGCATTTATTTTATTCAGCAATAATGTAAGGAACCTACAGACTTGTGAGATATTCACTTCAGCAGTCAGCATACGGCTTGAGGCCTATCAACTTTGGCACAGATCAATGGCCAATGCACAGCCCTAGGTTTTGGAGAACTGAAAATAGTGTGTGTAAGGGGGATTTTTGTGTATAACACCACCAGCTTTTGGTTAGAACATTCTCAAATGTCTAAGCACGAGAGTGCCATGGCAACTAATTGACCTCTATGATAATAGGTTGAGATTATTAATATATTAACCTATAGAAGGAGGACACCCCATATTAGTAGGGGAAGGAAATTTAAATAAGAACCCCCTACTGAATATGCACTAGACATATATATAAAAGTTGTATCCCAGCCTGGGTGCATGAGGAGCGAGAGGGGTAGCCCTTGGGAGGTGCCAGAATGCTGTCACTGGTGATGAGGAAGATAATGGCTAACATTTCAGGTTGTTCTGCAAGGGATGGTGAGTATATCATTTTCAAATGTACATTTTGTATTATTTCTGTCTACCTTATGGGTTAAATATAGTTCCTATAGTGTGTATGGCAACTGTGCACATCAGGGTTCCCAACTACAAAATAATTTTAAAATACTGGGCCTGATCTTGGGACAAGAACCTGTTAAACCTGAGTGACAATTGAGAATTCTTAAGTACTCAATATAATAATACAGAATCTATAGGTCAGGCTACAGAAGAATTATTTTCCTGCTTTTAAATGTACTTGAATAGAAATGCTAACTATCAGTTCTAACTACCCACAGTTGATAAATTAGGAAATGTCTATTGATAATGAGGAATTACATCTGTTGAAACCATAAACTCGCAAATTTATGCACTTTATAGATGCTAATGCAATACCTTTTTTAGAGGACAAATCAGCACGTACACCAGGTTTGTTCTATTAGAGAGACAAGGTCTAGGCCTGAAGAATAGCTCTGTGTAAGCTTAAACTTCTCTCTCTCACCAACAGAAGCTGGTTCAGAAAAGATATTACCTCAGCCACCTTGTCTCTCTAATATCCTGCGACTGATACATCTACAACACTGTATACAAGTTTGTTCTATGAAATTTTATACTTTTGCCTTTTTCCTGCCACAGATATTCTTTTCCTATGTGATTTCTTTGTAGAAATAAGTGTTTAAGGGGGAGAGTTCACCTCAGACCTATGCTTTCTCATGGTATGTCTTGTTTCCTTTAGGAATATCGCCTTTGCCAACACTACAAAACCCACCAATTTTAACCTGGCACCAGCTGTTAGTCTCAATCCTCTTTTCTATTCTTATACTCTCTGAACTTCAGGCACACAACACATCTGGTCATTGTCTCTTTCAGGACTCTATCCTTGGCAATGCCATCTAGTTGCATGGCTTCAATGCCAATGATGACAGACCAATTTACCTTTCCATATGCCTCCCTGACTTGGTTTCTGGATGTTTCACTACCGACTCAAGCTGAACTTTGATCAGGCTGAGCTTAATTATCATTCAAAACTTATTACAGTTTTTACCCCTGATCAGCAGGGGTAATTTTTTATGAAGACAACTTCTGCCATGTCAATACTTTGCCATCTGTGGGTCCTCTCCACACCTGTGAACGGGCTAGGTCCTTACCACTTTGGGTTTACCCTGCTACTCCAACTGTCTAGCCCTTTTCTGATCCCTTTATTAGCTTACTCTGCACAATCACCCAATTCATTCTCTTTATCCTACATGTCTGTCACTTTCAGCATACTGCCCCCTCTGCTAGAGACACCCTATATTGTAAATTTTACATGTCCTGGATATAATACAAGATGTATACCAAATATGACTGTCTGCATGGTGTTTGACCAGTTTCTATATTCTGAGGCAGAGATGTTATCTTCAATGTATACTTTTTATGTAATACAAGGGTTTGGACAGGGTCAAACTGTGTGTGTTAGTAGAAGTGCTTTAATCCAGGCCTTTTTTAAAAATGAGGTTAGAATACAGAGTCCAGGCCAAGCTACCTTATCCCAGTAACAAATATGACTCAAAACAAGTTTCACAGAAGTACGTTTTAATGAAATATAGATATGCTCTTTGCTGCTGATCTACAGCTTAACCAGTCAACACTTTCTCTTAGACCAAATTGCACTAATCCTTTCCAGCAATAGGCACCCAAATCCCATACTGTGTCCTAAACTGTGTTACCCATCCAGCCCTCTGTTTTCAAAGGTGACTGGCTCCCAAGGAAACTAGCATATCTTGAGTCAATCAGTAGGTGTGCCAACTGTTGTTTTGTGAATGGTTTGAGTTGCTCTCGGGCTAGCTCAGACTAAGGGCCTTAAGAGGGACAGTTGTTCCTCACTGAACCACTCACCCTGCCAGCCTTGTCCAGAAATTGAGTTCTCACAGGAATAAATGACTAATTATTCTTTTCATGAAGAAAGTTTATTATTGCAGGTCTGTATTACAATTCTAGTAAAAGCTAACAAAGAAAATGAACTAAGACCAATTTTTCTCATCAACAAGCAGAGGAAATGAATAAGCAGAATACATACACTGATAAAGATAAAACACTTTCCATTCTTGACTGCAGATCAGTGTCTCCCCCCTTATGGTTTCCAGTTCCTGCACTAGATGAAGAGGGGGATGGTAATAAAATATTGGCAGCTATTTATGGTGGGTAGTGGTAGTTCTTCTATTAGTTAGCTTGCCCTAGAACAAGGAACTGCTCCATCCTAACTTATGTAACATGCAGCAGGCTTTCCATTCAAAGAAGTTTTATTGTTTCTAATAGTTGTTGGGGGAGGATACACAACAGCTAGAATGAAAAAGCTATCTTGACTGCAGTCTTCAGCCCAATAAATGCCCAGAGTTCATGTTATTACATCCAAAGTTATTTGAAGTTCTTATTATCTAAACACTATCTTGAAGAAAAATGACCCCTTCTCTGAGAAACTTGGCTTTCAATATTGTACAGTTAATCCACTCAAGTTTTTCATGGAAACATGTCTCTTCAGCTCAACTCACTGTAGCCACTAGGACAGGAGAGAAAAATACAGCTTTTTGTGGGCATACACCTTTTCTGGGAACAAGTTCTGTTGACTGGGAGAGTCTGTTTGCGCATACGTGAGGCCTTGTAACTGTTCATCCATATTATGTTCTTGTTTAACTATACATTAGATTAAGCTAGTCAGATTCCTAGCGTGTGAGAAATGCATTTAATTAAGCCAACTCCAATGATAAAAACGAATCTAAACATTCAGAATTTCTTCCCCCCTCTTAATGTTCAGAAGCCAAAGGCTGGAAGAGCACTCAAAGCTACAGCACACACTTCATCCACCCACCTATTGACAGTCTGCCTGGGGCTTGCCATGAGAGAGTGGGAGCAAACCACACATGTGATGGATGTTCATTAAGTTGAAGGGGTCTACTGGCCTAGAAGTTGGCTTTGGTTTAAGTTACTTCTACAGAGCGAGCTTTTCCCCAGAATTCTCATAACATGCTGAGTCAGGCTGTGTGGGGGATTTGATTGGCTCAGAAGCAGCAGGGGAGAGGTTCTTGGACCCAGCCACATGAGGATCTTGAGCTGCAGCAATAATCACAGAAGTTTTCTGCATACCTGCTCTATTAGAGTCCTGAGAGTGCTTGTTGCAGAAAATCTGACTTTCCTTATCTAGAGCTGTGTTCTAAAAAGGAAGGTAAAAGACAAAAACAGTTACATCAATGACCCATACTACCTGCCCCGTTAAAACATTGCACAACACACACATTTGGGGCATGCATTAGACTCAGGAAAAAGGAGAAATAACATCAGAAATCTTAATGAATTGGAGGGTGTTTTGGTGATCAGAGGGATAACTTCTCTCCTATACACGCCACAGCAGGTCATTAATAGAACCAAGTTTGATGAAGTACTTGTAATACAAAGTTTAAAAAAAAAGTTAAGTCTGATGTGGACAAGTAGGCAGGCATAGTTACACCGCTATATAGGGAGCAAGTTCTAAGGAGTCATTTTCACCAAAATTCAGAGTGTGACTGTGCTGCCAATATTTTAACAAGGAGCACACACATTTCATAAGCCTGTGACAAATCCCAGGTAGCCGCAGGAGCTTGCAATGGAGGTCTCGGGAATTTGTTTCCTCATTTAAGCTAGAACTCTCTTCCTCTCATTCTTTGTTATGGGTGTTAAATTTGCATGAAGGTGGAAATAGTTGTTGGATAATTAACAACGTAGTAGGGGAAGCATGGGGGATTAAGATGCACTAGGGGAATTGTAGAGTATCTGCCCTGAGATGATTTTTTTTAAGTACCTGACACCTCTGCAAAATAAATCAAACTAACTAAAAGCTTAATTTGCAGAAGTACCTTCAAGTAACCTGGAGGGCCTGTCCCTAAGCAGGTCCTTCGAGAACAGAGCATCTCAGTTAGGCTTCAATACTGACTTAGTATTTGGTTACCTATTTGCAACTGGCTAGGGCCCAGCTCAGCAGGTTTCATGCTGTTTTTCCTGAGGGAGATTATTCTATACTGCTGATCACACCAATGACTGGTTATGAGCAGCATAGAGGCCATAAGCATCAATGGTGCACGACAGGATCAAGCTTACTGGGTGCTGACTCTCATGAGATGGCTCACAGTCCTGCCCTACATTCTGCTATATAGTCCCAAAGCTATAATTGGGTGGCTTGGGGAGTTGTTTTGATAACACTGCTCATTTCACAAGCCCTCTTGTGAAAGTTAGTCCAGAATAAATCAGGAATGGTTAAAGTCACACTTACTTTATTCTGAACTAGCTTTAATGTGTAGATAAGCTTGAAGGCACACACATTTTTCAAAGATAACCATTTACTTGGCAGCAGTATGGGCCATCTTGCCTCCAACCTTCCCTTTCACAAAACCTGATGTTTTGCAAGGTGAAAAATAACCACTCTGCCTAGATTTGCAGAAAATTTTCAGCGATACAAAGTCACCAAATAAAATGGCAAATGTTTATCTGGAACATCATTGAAAGATGCTCTTTCACTTTTATGCAGTTCTAAAATTCTCCCCATTTCAGGATAGCTGTTATTTCTCCTTTTCTCTTTGACAAACTCAGAACATGTATTTTGTGCAGCAGAACAAAACATTGCAGTTAGTACATACCATTGCCTTGGACCTACTCAGAGGAAAGCAATGCAGGCATTGGGAAAGGAGGAAAAAGGAAGGAAGCAAGGGATAGAAACTACACTTACTTTTAAGCAGAACTATCATCATTGAAACCAATTTAGATTTAAAAATAAAACATTCTTTTAAAAAGTCTGTAAATAAAAGGATTTTACAGCAAGACATTCTTAGCAGCAGAAATAGTGCTTTCCCTGTTGAAGGCAGCAGGAACCAGATTTCTTGTGCAGTTCCACTTATCTACCACATGATGGTGTCATCCATATTAAATTTGTTAATCTCTAAGGTTCCACAAGGACTCCTCGTATCTGCATTAAATGTGGCTGAACTTCTCTAAGGTTTTCAAAGAACCTGTATTAGAACTAAGTGGCTACATCATGCTAGAGAGGGTTTTTATTGAACAGTTTCCTCACACATAAAAGAAAGTGATATGGCTTTGTGATGCTACATTACTTTTAAGGGACTTGATAACACAAACTCTGAACTGTAGATAAACCAGTGCAAAGATGAGGCAGAAAAAAGGTTTCGGAGTAAATTCTTATAAGGACCTTTTTTCCACTAAGTATCTTAATAGAAGACTCAGACATTATCCCTAGTCTTCCCTGCATATTCAGTTACAGAGCTAGGCAGATATGAATTTTCCTTACTACTTGTTAAAGGGAGATAAGCAGAAATAAGTTTTCGTTGGCTACATAGGTAACAGAAAAAACCCACACCAAGAAGCAGCCAGATGCTGTACTGTGTCAGAGATTTGAGACAAGCTTAAGTGGCATGCAAATTGGAGAGGGGCTGAGAGTTAGAATTAAAATTGCTCTTATTAAATTTTGTACCAGCTTTCAGCTTCAGGCTTATCCAGTCTCAACTGTATAAAGAATGAAGCTCTGAAGTCCCTCTCAAACTGTCAAGTCAAACTGTCAAACAAAATGTAGATAACAGCATCAACCTGAAATCAATATGGTCTTCACTCTTGTGAGTATTTTGATGTTACTACAATCCCTACTTTTGAACTTGTCACCAATTCATATATATGTACATGAACCATGCAAGTGGGCAGATTTAAATAATTTTTCCACATGCAGACAACTACCAATATTAATTAAAGTGGGACAGCGACACTATACTTACTAGGCCATCATATATAATTGATACAGTGGAAAAAATCATCTTCTCTGGCTACTAACTGAGTCAACTGTAAGTGCTGTGTTGCCAGAGTGGCATATTCAGTATAGCAAATATATAGCTGTGCGATATAACTTCTTTAAGGTATCTGAAGACACATTTTGTGCGTAGTATCCATCCCGGCTGGAAAAAAAAGGACAACCACTTGCAGAGGTGAGAACTTGTAACTCATAATTCAGTCTGCATAGTTGTTGGAGCACTGCAGTGATGACTAGTCAGTAATAAGTTTACTACTGCATTGTGATGTGTGCCTGTATTTCCTAGGAAATGGAGCTGGGCTGAGCTCACCCACACAGCTCACTGTTGTCTGATAGGGTTTTTTATACATGTTAGACAAATATACAAAGTCATATCTACATATACAAATGCTGCATTTGCTTACCATGATGACAGAGACCCCAGCGGTTGTATTGTTCTGCTTGGGTAGCATGTTGTTAAAGTGCTGCTTCAGTTTACCTGTTACTTCAGCTTGCATATTATTCTCCTGCAAGGCATCATCCTGTGTAAACAAGATATACACACACAACTCCTCAGGTTTGGGGTTAAAAAAAAGGAAAGGTTTGGAAATAGAAAAATTACAAATAAAATTGACAGAAGGGATTTTCCTTCATCCTGAGATCCCTGCTCATGCTAAGGAGGATACAGAATTTAACTGCTGGGCTGCATAGATATAGATTCAACCTTTTTTCTTTTTAAAAGGCCTCTGCTGCTGAGAAACAGTTTACATTGAGCTCAAGTGAGCTGCATATGGAAGGAGAAACTTTGGCTTAAAATGTGGCATTTTGTTTTTCAGGTTAAAGGAGGACACTATAGTATGAGTGTGCCATGACAAGACACCTGGCTAGCAACTCCTGGCATTAAATGTAACATGTATGTTTTTACACAATAGCAACATTGCAGAGGAAAAGTAACAGCCATTAAAATGCTGATGACCCAAGAGTATTTAAATAAAGCCTAATAACTATCTTTATTTCCATAAAATATTCATCAAGTGGCTAAACAAATGGGGGCAGTTATTCACCAGCAACACACTTTTTTTTTTCCTTTTATATTCTCAGAAAACCAGGATTTAATTGGAGTTCTTCTCTTTCAAGGTAAATTGCACCAATTTTGCTTAGTGCTCCAGCCTGAAAATTCACAGAATGACACACTGAAATGTTTCAGAGTACCAGCCGTGTTAGTCTGTATCAGCAAAAAGAACAGGAGTACTTGTGGCACCTTAGAGGTTAACAAATGTATTTTGGCATAAGCTTTCGTAGGGGGAAATTAGCATGGGGAAATAGTTTTTACTTTGTGTAATGACCCAGCAATGCCCCTCTGCCATGTACATTGGCCAAACCGGACAGTATCTACGCAAATCCGACGCCAAGAATTAAAACATTCAAAAACCCATCGAAGAACACTTCACCCTCCCTGATCATTCACTTACAGACTTAAAAGTCACAATTCTTCAACAAAAAAACCTTCAAAAACAGACTCCAACTAGAGAAACTGCAAAACTGGAATTAATTTGCAAACCGGACACACCATTAAATTAGGCTTGAATAAGGACTGGGAGGGTCATTATACAAAGTAAAAACTATTTCCCCATGCTAATTTTCCCCCTACTATTACTCACACCTTCTTGTCAACTATTTGAAATGGGCCATCCTGATTATCACTAATAGCCCACCTTAATTGATTAGTCTTGTTAGAGTTGGTATGGCAACACCCATTTTTCCATGTTCTGTGTATATACACATCTTCCTACTGTATGCATCTGATGAATTGGGTTTTAGCCCACAAAAGCTTATAAATTTGTTAGTCTCTAAGGTGCCACAAGTACTCCTCGTTCTTTAACTGTGAAATGAATTTGAAAATAAATGTTTGATTATTACTGTTGGTAGGTGAGATCAGTTTATTATTTATTACTAATCTCCTACATTAGGATCACAAAAGGTGGACACCAGGGAAGTTTCTCCCTATGGACACAAACAGTGTTAAGTTACATTTTTGAAAATGGGACCCCACATTGTGCCGCTCCATTTTACACGCAGATTAACTGTGCATGTAAAGTATGTCACTGACTACATCTTATACACCAAAGCCGGTTGTGCTGCCATGTATGTATTTTGTGAACACCAGGTTATGGGCCAAATTTCAAAAACAGGCACTTGAGTTATCCATAAGACCCCTCTGCCACAAGCATGCCCATCTGGGATGGAGGGCCTTTTTGGTGCTACGGAGTGGGATCAGAGCAGCTACCCAATGCCTTCCAACCTATTTTCTGTTAGGAAAAAACCCTCACCCTGCTCCACTTTAATATAAAGTTGCTGCCCACCTCCTTATGTAGCGATATAGAATAAAATCCTATGCTATTGGGTAAACAGCCAACATACTGGCTATCTATACTAGCTGTGTCTCTAAAGCATCCTCATGTTCACTGAAAAATCATGTTAGCAAAAGAAGTTGTCCAGTTGAATGCTCTCCAGCCCTTATTCCTGTGAGCTTTTTTGTAAATTCAGTTTTATTTGCTTCAAAGACAAGACAGCCCACAATAACCTCTGTGCAGCAGAAGGGTAGACTTCAGCGTATAACTGCCCTCTGCAGTGCCATTTATAGGCAATTCATTCTTTGTTGATGGGGGACATCGAAGTTGCTTGATAAACAGAATTGGGCAAGCTGAGTTCTGTCACTACTTCTGACAGCACTATTACAGTTAAAGCTTAATATTAAATATCTAATTAGGGACAAGTACAATGCAGAGTTTACTCACGGACACCCAGGGATGGCCTAGGATCTGTGCTGCTGTATATCGAGCTTCTACGTTTACCTGTAGCATCAGACTAATTAACTCCTGAAAAACAAGAGTGAGAAGAGAGAGAACATTAATATTAAAATGTGAAGCAGCTTTTGCATTGAATTCTTCCAAGCATTCAAAGTGGTGTTTTTCCACTACCTGGGTGAAATCCTGGCCCTGCTGAAGTCAATGGCAAAATTCCTATTTGACTCCCATGAGGACAGGATTTCACCCTCACACTCTAAATTGCAGCTGTAATATAAAATGTATTCTTCTGTACATTCATGCAGGCAGCATGGACAGAATAGAATTGCATCCTCCCTAAACCCTCTGAGTACAGCACATATGCAGATACCCTCATGCAAAAAGAAAGTCCCATAATTTTTTGTAACCATCAAGTGACAGGGCACATAGTGTTTGAGTAATTTACAGAGAGAGGATAAAGCTGCTGAAGGGGGCTCAGTAGGGATAAGGAGGATGGCAGAGCAGAAAGCACCTGCCAAGAGCACCAGCTTGTACCAAAAGCCACGTGCATTTATGAGCCTGTAATTTTAAAGCTATTACTAGCAGGGATGATTTAACTGTACAGAGAGTAAACTAATACACAAAGATTTTTTTTTTATTTTAAGTACTATCACTAGAACCATCTGTAAGCATTTAAGATGATGATACCATTCCTTTACAGCTGGAAAATGAAAGCTGCCCATCAGCACAGAGCACTTAAGAATTCTATTAAAAAGGAATGACTGACAGCACCCAGCATTAGTTAATTTTAATTATCTATACTATGGGCTAGATTCTTTGCCTTGGTATGGCTACTTTGTGTTGCTTCAGAAGCACAAAGGGGTCATTACCCAGCCTGACCAATTGTCTAAGGATCCCTCCCGCCCTGAAAAGGGAATCCCCAGACAGGAGCCAGGAAAAAAGGAGGCATTGTCTAGAGGGCTGATGTGCTTACGTTTCCTGGAAGTCACTGGGATTTCACCATACATTTAACTGTAAGTATATGCTTAATTGCTTTGTTGAATCAAGGCCTTTGAAATGTCCAGAGGCTATACAATAGATGGCCTTAGGTTCACTGCATATTTCTATGGCACTTCTGTTTAGTACTGTCACAAGTGGGTCTGTAGCCATGGTAAATCTTAAGAGCCTAGTCACACAAAAGGCGGCCAGTGAAGGAAGTTATGAACCCTAGGTGTAACTTCTCATCTCCAACTTTTATTGAATTTATTAATTCAAGTTCCTCCTTTGCTACTGGCAACTAACTTACTGGTGCAGATGCAGGTTCCAGACACAAAATAACACGTGTGAAGAAACTAATTAATGTCAAATAATTCCCATCATTAAAACTCAACTGCCCCATTTTTTTGGAAAGTTTCTGTAGCCTCAGGGTTGTCTCTTGCTTTATGTCCTAATGAAGAACATTCCAATGAGACTTATTCTACTAGACAGCAACTTCTCTGGAGAAACAATGCATGTGCAATTAGGAGGCTTTTGTTCACCCTCCAAGTTCTGGAAAATGACTCTCTCAGCAAATTACCCAGCAAGAATACAAGCCAGGGATAGGGGGTGGGATGCTTCAGGGTAGTCACATTGTACTCAGTTCAAGTTTGGAGCAGGAGGGCCACCTCTGAGGCTGCATGGTGCTGATTTGACAGCTGCTCTCTTTTGTGCAAACTGCCAATTGATTTGAGGAAGGAACCATTTTGGCAGCTGGGAACCACTGGCCACACTTCATATACTAACAGCCAGGAAAGGGGAAGACACAGCTATGAAAACTGAAAGCTGTGTGAATGCGCTCCTAGGCTGGGGCTAGACTTTAGGGTTGCTTTGGCTCTCAGAGCAGTGCAAGACAGTCCCAATTCTTCCTTAAGATAAACTTATGGTCTTTTATGAGGCTACTATCAATGCCACTCTAGCCAATGACCATTAGGAGATTGAGAGCAATGGAGCCAATTTCTTTCTTTCAATAACAACTGTGATTTTCATCTGCAATGGAACCATGTGCCCCTGGACTCTGGATGAATCCTATGAACAGTCCGTCATTCACACATCACTCACAGGCACACTACTATAGTTAGGACCCTATAAAATTCATGGTCGAGAATATCAAACGCATCATGGACCATGAAATCTGGTCTTTTCTGTGCTTTTACCCTATGCTATACAGATTTCATGGGGCCAGGTCAGCGTTTCTCAAATTGGGGGTCCTGACCAAAAAGGGAGTTGCAGGAGGGTCAGAAAGTTATTTTAGGGGTGTCATGGTATTGCCACCCTTACTTCTGCACTGCCTTCAGAGCTGGGTGGCCAGAGAGCAGCGGCTGGTAGCCAGGTGCCCAGCTCTGAAGGCAGAGTCTCACCAGCAGCAACAAAGACGTAAGGGTGGAAATGCCACACCATGCCATCCTTACTTCTGCACTGCCGCAGGCAATGGCTCGGCCTTCAGAGGCTTGCTGCCCAGCTCTGAAGGCAGCAGCACCACCACCAGTACCGCAACAACACCCCCCCCCACATCTCCTTTTTGGTTAAGGATCCTTACAATTACAACACTGTGAAATTTCAGATTTAAATAGCTGAAATCATGAAATTTACAATTTTTAAAACCCTATGGCCATGAAATTGACCAAAATGGACCGTGAAATTGGTAGGGCCCTAACTATAGTATTTGAGCCTCTACGGGAGTTAGGGTTAGAATTTCAAACATTGCCTTTAAATGACTGAATTTATGAAATCAAAGGGAAGTGGTATCTTACTAATACATTTTTACTTAACTGGCAAATCAGCTATTTGCATGTGAATGAGCTCTAGCCAGTTTAATGCCTCTAGTCCAAAGGTGAAATGAACAGTGTCCAGTCCACGTAGCAAGCAGCCCTCTCTCAAAAGGGTGATGAAGGGGGGAAATTTGGAGAGATACTTACACTGCAGCTGAAGCACTGAACCTAGTATAAACCTCATCATTAAATAAACCAAACTATATGCAATGCTCACTGAATGTAATCAACGTTCTGTTACAATCATTCACCCAGGAAGTAGGGGTGTGAGACCTGCATTTTCATCACTGCCATGCTTTGAAGAGTACTATGGTTTGGAATATAGTCAACAATAGTATAGATTCTGTGAAGGCACAATGCTCCCACTGGCTTGTCAAACAATTTCACAGCTTGAAGCCCTGGGCTCCTAACTTATTTCAGTACCTTAGCTGAGTCAGTGATGTTATCCCAGTACGGAGAGGGAAACTCTAGCTTTCCAATGAGGATCTGATCAAAGAGATCTTCCTGAAGATTGTTCTCACTGTGGATGAACAACAATGAAGAGAACAAGAGAGTAATTTTTGTCACGAAGGCATTGAAGTTACATTTTTGAGGTGGTAGAGAAGCAAAATTCACATCAACTATTACAGAAGTTTGCCCCAGTTTGCCACCTTGTACTCTAGGAGTGTACGTTTGGCAGTTTTACACCATAGTTATCCTGTTAGTAGTGGTGAGGGTGGGGAGGCAATACACAGGAGAAAGGCCTCAGTCAGTCTTCCATTCAAATAGAGATTGCATTGGTAACATGAGGACAATCATTTGTGCAGTAACAGACAAGGTACAATCTGCTGCTGGTGCTGGGGAGGAAAAGTAAATCAAGTTAGTCTTTTCTTTTGCCTGAGCATCCCCATGGCTCCAGAGGACCAGCCACAATAGGCAAGTGATGTGTGTAGGCACACCAGCAGCACTGATGTGATCCTCTCCTGTGAGCCAATCTGACAAATGTTTTTAAATACACGGAGAGGATTAGGAAAACCTGGGATAAATTCAATCCCATGCTGAATTTAACAACCTGCGCCACTGGCATAATCCATAACAATGAAAGAAATAGCCCCTATAGTGCCAAAAAGAGGGGTGGTGGGCAGGAACAGAATATACACACACAGCAGATCTGTTGAATAAGATGGGACCAATTTTACAATTGTACTCACTTCTGATTAGTGGTTTAAATCTCTAACAGTATTGCTCAGATTCTCTTACATTTGTTCACACCTGATTGTTACAGTCAGAAGCATGGCAGAATAATTGTAATGATATGGTACATCTTTGAAGCGTGAGCTAAACATTGCTAACCAGTCAACTGTGTCTGAAAAACAAATTGTAGAACTAAACGGCAACTTCTCTGCCTTTCCACAATTATTTTAAAATAACCTGGGAGGAACAACATAGCCACAGAGAGTGGCGAATTTTAACTTTTAGTAAAGCTAATCTAAATGTGCCCTTGAAAAAACACAGGCAATGATATATAATGGATAACTGTCACCTGATCATAAAAATGAGATACTTCCTGATTTAAAATGTGGTTTCTGATTCCTTCTCTCCCAAAGTTCCAGTTACTTTACCTCATTTTACTCCCATCCCAAACAATCACAGAAAAGAAAAGTGTGTTGATATTCAATCTAAGTATGGATATTATATGCTGGACATGCAGAGTAACCATAACGAATTTTTGTTTCACTGATTACAAACTCTTTCATATGATGGGCACTAAGTTTGTAATGAGATTGAAAACAGTTATCATCTACAGAGCTCAACTAATAGAAATAAGATATTTAAATGAACATTGCTAACTGGAATCTTTTAGCTGTGACCACTTCTCCAAGATAAAAACAATAAGTTGAACTTGCCAGCTGCAAACACTAGAGGGTGTACAATACATGCTCACTGCACTGAGCTCTTGCTGTGGAGTATGGAGGACAAAGGGACAGAGGAAGCTGGCTTCTCACAGTAAGACACCCCTACACAGTGGTGTAGGGAAGGCAGGACTGCACTTCTCTCTCGTGCACAGAACAATATTGAAAAAGTGACAGCTGGCAAAAGGGCAGGGTGATATCGAAACTAGGGGCAGCATAAGCGAGTTAGAAAAGGAGAAAAAAACTTGGGGGAACACAACAGTTTGGAAACAGCTGGAGCCAACTATTGCTGGGGGGGCGGGGAAGAATCAGATTTCCCCCTTATTTGAACAATTCTTTGGGTAATTAATTCTTTACTATCTTCCCTTTGACCTGGAACTAAACTCACCTGCGAAAAGGTGGGAATCCACAAAGCAGTATGTATGTGATCACACCCGCAGCCCAAATATCCACCTTTAAACCGTAACTGTAAAATAAGAGAACGTGTTACTTGTGCAAGCTTCCAAAATGTGTCACCTCTAGTTAGTTGTTTTTTAAATTAATACATACTGAGAGTCTGCCAAAGGCAGATATATTAGCATTTCATAGGAGTGGAATCTGTCCTTCAATTAATACCACGGAGTATAACAAGAGGGGCATCTAGACAATATTTTTCTTCTTGTCCTCCAGAGTATTGAGAGCCCTGAGGATCCCACATTTTCCTTTGTTTTTAGTTCACAATCCCCCAGTCTCCATGGAACAGTCAATAGCTTTCTGGTCTGATTCAGATTCTTTTCAGCACCAGCCCATAATAATCAAAGGAGGATATTGTTGAGAGAGAGGGGGAAATCCTTTCCCTCTCCTGCCACAGTGGACAAACTGCTTCTGCATCATCCCCAGACACTACCAAACTGGGGAGCAAGCTTCCAGGTCTTGAGTCTCCTGTATGAATGAGTAACACTAGGATGAAGAACCAGGATGTTTCTTTTTAAACATATGAATATAAATACTGTAGGTCAAAACGTCACATTTTCTCGCTCTGCAGGTGACTCAAATGCCCTTTGACATCTTGGTCTCTCACAGCTCTCAAAATTACTTTTCAACAACTGCGCTGTGCAAGAGCAGCAATGCATCAAACAATCTGATATTAGAAAATCCAAATTATTCATGCCAACTATCACCTCCTCCCCACCCAAGAGGTCTGTAATTTACTTCCAGGATACAGAGCCATCTTCCCAATTAAGCAGTGAGCTGTAGCAGCATCTCTTATCTAAGTTACATGTGCACACAATATTTCGCAGAGTGGTATCAGAGGAAATATATATGGAACAAGCTGATATATTCACTCATTAGACAAGCAGCTGAAGACCAGTTTAAATGACCCACACCCACAGAGCAGTGAAATTAAATATTTACTGGGGTCAAATTTGGCCCTTACACACACGCTTTCACACACCAATTTAGGAGACAAAACTGCTGTATCCTCACCCTGTCTCTGCAATGATTTCTGGAGCCACGTATGTAGGGGTGCCACAGACTGTATATAAGGGTCCTTCAACCACTGTGGCCAGTCCGAAGTCCCCAAGCTTCAAGGACTTTGTTCCATCTGAATACTCGCATACCTGGGGTTAGCAAAAACACAAGAGGGATTGAAGGATATTTTTCCAATACATGAGGGAGTAAAACAGCAAAGGCTGAACATGATATAATGTGATGAGAAGAGAGATTCTTAAGCTATCCACTGCATTGGTTTTGCTCCAGGATTCTTGAAGACTTGGACTTCCAGTGCTGTGATTCATCTTTGTGCTTGAGGAGCTTTAATTCTCTCTTGGAAAGTTTTGATGAGATTAGACTCAATTTGAGAAAGGAAATAAATCTAAATGATTTTTAAAATAGATTTTGCTCTGTTTCTTGATAGATCTAGTCCTCACCTACTCCTAAAAATCTAGAACCCATTTCCTATTGCTTTTAGTAATACTATTCACTTATATAGTGCTTTCCATCCTGAGCATGCTTTAGAATGATGTATTGCTCATGCTGAAGGATAGGTGTAGAAGATAGGGTCCTGCCTGGAGAAGGTTTAAATATTAAAATTTTCATAACACCCTTGCAAGGTATTTATTGCCCAAGGCCAGAGCAATGGTTAGTGTAATGGACAGGACTAGAGTTCTGAGTTCTTCCTCAGAATACTAGACCACTATGAAAGGCATTTTATAAAATGCCTTTCAAATATCTTCTCTGTGGCCTCCCTGCCATTCACATCCCCCACTGCATTCAAAATGCAGCTGCTAGAATCTTTGCCTGCTGTCCTGACCATGTTACTCTTAATCTCTCTTCCCCCACAACACACACTGCTCCCTACTTTTCCAACACACCAAGTTCAAGCTTCTTGTCCTCACATTCATGGCTCTTGACATCTCTGCTCCTTCCTGTCTACTCAAAAGATCTAGTATCACATCAATCGCCCCTGCTCTCTACTCAGCCAACAGTGCCACTTGTCCCACAAACGTGTCTGTGCTTTTTCCATGCTGCCACTTACGCACAGAACCTCTCCTAACCACTCTGACATGTAAGACTGCCTCCCTCTCCTTCAATCCACTCAAGACCTATCATCAACCTGATCTCTTTACTTGTATGCCAGCTGTGTTGTCTTGAGATTGTAAACTCTTTGAGCAAGTACTGTCTCTTATTATGTGTACGGACAGCGCCTACCATACGTTGACTCCCAATCCTGAATTGGGCCTCTGTGTTTTCCTTTTGTGTATAATATATTTAAATGTAGGTATTTAAATTTTTTTCTTTAAAGAGTCCATATCCAATATGGAAACTCTGTGCTTATCTTTCTCAGAAGTCTGTATTCCCTATGTCAAGCAACACAACTCCACATATTTGCCAAAGTACTGAACCTCTCCCTAAAAGAAACCTACCCAAAAAGCAGCCATAAACACAAACTGATGCATTTAAGAACAGTGGTTATCAGACTTATTTGATCATGTCCCCCTTTTTTGTGTCGGTGGTAGTTTATGCCCTTCCCCTGCCACACAAGTACCTATACCGATAAAAAAACCAAGATGCAACTCTCACTAAACATTAAAAACTTTAATGCAGTGATTCAAACAGAGCCATTTAAATATATAGTAATGTAAATGTTAAGTGAGATACTGCTTACTTGCATAATACTGTTGTTACTAGCGTGATGGGTGTGCCTTTTTTGGGAGCAGAGCAATTCCATCCGGGGTTGGATGCGTGGGACAGCTATCCAGAGATCCATTTCTACCTTCAATTAAGTGTGCACACCACGTCGTAATAAGTGGATTAAACTACAGATGACAACAACTTTGTATAATGCTATGCAAGCTTAACAGAAATCTGTCAAAATTTGCCATCTAGAGTCAAATGCATAGTGCCAGATGAAGACTCGATATGTAGGGGTCTACCAAATTTGTGGCCATGAAAATCATGTCATGTGAAATACGTTTTCCCCTGTGAATTCTGGTCTTTATGGACCAGCTCTGAAGGCAGAGCAGAGAGCGGTGCCCAGCTCTGAAGACAGCGCCTCCCACCAGCAGCAACACAGAAGTAAGGGTGGTATGGTACTGCTGCTCTGCCCTTGCAGCTGGGCAGCCAGAAAGCCATGGCTGCTGGCTGGGCACCCAGCTCTGAAGGCAGCACCACAAAAGTAAGGGTGGCAATATCACAATACCCTAATAGGCTTCTGACCCCCTTTCAAGTGTGGGCCCCTAGTTTGAGAAACTCGGCGGACATATCAAACATTTTTCATGGGTTGGTCATGGCATAAACAGCATATTTCACAGATGTGTAACACATTTGCTAAATTTGCTATTTATGCCATGACTAACCCACAAAAAATTGTGTGATTGCAGTACGTTTCTTTTTCCTAAAGCTTCTCACGCCCCGCTACAATACATTCTGTGCCCTCCCAGGGGGGCCCGTGCCTCATTTTGGGAACCTCTGATTTAGAGAACAATGCACTGTACTTTCCCCACTCTCTGTTGCTCAGGGGACACCAAAGGTAATTACAAAAGCAATTTAACTGCATTTTCTAAAGGTGGCACTTAGGAATGCAGGCCCTACTGAGGACATAAGAGAGATATCTATGTCCACAGGTTTGCCCATGTATTTTTTGCTGACTACTTAAGCATGCAAATACATTATCTTCATAGTTTAGGTGCAAAATGCCTGTCTAAACTTCCATATTTATGGACTTATTGGATAGATTATCAAGGAATGTATGTTATGTGGAAATGTGTACACACACGTTTTCATTTGCACTAGATGCTTCAAGGACAGTTCTAAAAATATAGCGACGTCTTTGCATGCTTAATATGCATTGAATCCCAATGGGTCACCTGAAGACAGTATCAAAGACATCATTTAGTAACTGTTTTATGTAATCCACAACAATCAAATCACCACTCGAAATTGCAAGAAAAACCTATTACCAGACTCCTTGAAAAGAGGGGCCCCAAACACATTACACTGTATACAGACACTCTGGAGCATTATTAGAACTGCTGTCTGGATTGCTGACAGTTGATTTATAAAACAGGGATTGTTACTGCTTGTTGTAAATCTTCCAAGTCACTGAGGCAGTAATGCACAATAACTTCTCAAAGTGACTGGAATAAATATACAGGCACAACAGTGACACTTTATTATTCTTGCAGATGAGAATAATCTGGGCCAGATGCTGTTTTCACTTACACCAGTGTAAATCTCAAGTAACTACTTTAACTTAAATGGAGTAAGTCTTCAGTTACTGTAAATACCAAATTTACCAGAGTAAATTCAAATAGATATTGGCCCTTTGTGTTCATAAATTGCACTTAAATCTGATTTAGAAGTATTGGTGTTTAAAACTACTCATTACATTCAGCCTCTGAGCTAATTCCTGCATGTAGTTCCTCTAATCATTTCTGTACACAGATTTCTGGAATGTATAATAAGCCTTATAATGTTGAAGGGTTCTTTTTGGGATTTGGCTAAAATTAAGCAGCAATAAAGCATTTCTAACTATTGATGCTCATCGTATATATAAAAGCTACTCTGGTTGGGACTAATGAAATACACTGCTGGCTTCTATGGCCCCTACAACAAGAGCTGAACGTACATTTCTTTATCTCTGAATTATCAAAAGTCATAAAAATCTTCTAAAGGTTAAAGAATTTAGCCCTATTCTTGATCCAGATAGGACATAAAAGTCTCTACCTAGAAACTTGTGCTGCCATTTATAGCACAGATAATATTGTTACAGATGACAGGATGTTAAGAACATAGAGTGTCCATACTGTGTCAGACCAAAGATCCGTCTAGTCCAGTATCCTGTCTTCCGAAGGTGGCCAATGCCAGGTGCCCCAGAGGGAATGAACAGAACAGGTAATCATCAAGTGATCCATCCCGTCACCCGTTCCCAGCTTCTAGCAAACAGAGGCTAAGGACAACATCCCTCCCCATATTTATGTAGCTGAAGTGTGAACTATTGCTTTACGTATTTTAACAAAACGTCTATTGGTTTTTCCTAAAAACTGGGCCTAATTTTTCCCTCTGTTCACTGATGTAAGCAGTAATAATGACTAAAATGAATAAGTAATGTCTGACTAAAACCCCAATCTTGCAAATACTTACACATGTGCATATCTTTACTCATGCAACTACTCCTACTGAAGCCAATGGAACAACTCATGTGAGTAGAGTTACATGAGAGTGTTAGCAGGGCTGGAGCATCAGAGAGAAATCACACCTATGCAAGAGTGGCCAGAATTGGGCCCATTGTTTGTAAGCGATAACTATGCCTGATCTACTTCTTCCTGTTTGCTTGCACTAGTGAATACGATTACAGTAAAAAAAACAAAAACAAAAAAATGTCAACAATTGAGGAAGAGAACAAGTTAAATTAGCATGCCATAGTCAACCTTTACTTATATAACTACGTTTTTGTTTGCAAAGTCATGGTGTGTTTTAAAACCCACTCATTTTCCAATAACCTCACACAATATTTTCCACCTACTAACCTATATTACAAATTATTAAATTTCTTAAATAAACTAGTGTTGACTAAATAATCTAAGAATTCCAATAATGGCAACTAATGGGTACATATTCCTACTAGCATCAACAATGACATATGCTATACCTGTGCATGCAGGAAGGAAACAAACAAAATGAAGACAATTTGTGACAGTAAAAAAAAAAGGGGGGAAAAAAGTAGCAAGAGGACAATTCTGCAAAATTGAGAGAGAGATTCACTGGGAGAACATTTTATTTTTAAGTTTTCAGTGAAGAGTTGCAAGCAGATCAGTAGGATCCTATTTAAAGTATATTGTCAAGGGATTTTTATTAAAAAAACACAGCTACCCATGATTTGGAATTACTTGTTATAGATTTGAAGATAAATATTTTCCATTTTGTCCTTTTCAGTTTAACAAGCATGGAGGAGGGTTTTTTCCCCACCCGTGTTCAGAACTGAGCAAAAGTTTTGCTTCTTTCCAGTTTTGTACAGCTGGATCGCCAATTGTCAGCACAAGTCTGGGAATAGTATTCATTAGTTAATTGTTTTTGCAGAGCCAGCAAAAGGCCCAGAAACATTAGTCATAGAATTCTCACAAAAGTGGTAGTTTGAAAATTCTCATAGTGATACCTGTTTTTTTGTTTTTAAGAATTTAGAATCAAGTCAGAGGGTTGGGGTGTGTGTGTGTGGGGGTGGGGGGGGTAGAGGGCTCTGGCTGGGTCTGGGTACTCCAGGGTGGGTCTGGGGATGAGGGGTTTGGGGTGCAGGAGGGTGTCCTGGGGCTACTGTGGGGAGAGAGGACTCCCCCCAGCTCTCTCTTCCTGCAGCAGCACCTGGGAGGGACAGGTGTCTCTCCCTGCTGCAGCAGCTCTAGGGCTGGGGCAGCAGGGTAGGGGCCCCTCCCCCGGTCACAGCAGGTCCAGGCCAGAGCTGAGTTTGGGTTGGAGGAAGGGAGGCCATTCCGCCCACTGGCACCTCTACCTTAGCAATAACCTTTCATTGCCCAATGAGAACCAATCACAAAGTCTTCTCTCTGGAGCCAGAGCGTGTGGGCCAGCACAGACTACAAGTCCCAGCATCCATTATCATAGAATCATAGAAGATTAGGGTTGGAAGAGACCTCTGGTGGTCAGCTAGTCCAACCCCCTGCTCAAAGCAGGGCCAACACCAACTAAACCATCCCAGCCAGGGCTTTGTCAGGCTGGGCCTTAAAAACCTCTAAGAATGTAGTTTCCACCACCTCCCTAGGTAACCCATTCCAGTGCTTCACCACCCTCCTAGTGAAATTACGTCCTGGAGTGGGTGGGCCGGACTAGCAGGAGGTGCCTGATAGTCTGCACTCCTTCACGGCTCTAAACCAGGAGTTCTCTCCACAATGAGGTGCGAGAATACAAACCAAACAGCGCTCAAGTTGCTGTGAGGATTTGGACCAATTAGCACCTGCCCCAGTCAGTCCGGGCCAGGGCTGGGTTTGGGCTGCCCCTCCCCTGGGGACAGCAGGTCTGGGGCTGAGTTGGGGACAGGGGAGAGGTGCTCCAGCAGGTCCCAGCTTGGCAGGTTCCCTGAGCGTCTGTGCAGCGCTAAACAGGCTGCTGCATGGTCATGCAGTTCACAAGGAATTTAGGTCACAGTCCGTGAATTTTTGTTCACTGCCCATTACCTATCCATTACTTTTGCTAAAAATACCCATGACTAAAACATAGCCTTAGTCATCACTGTGTTATAATTCATAGCTCTAATGGAAACCTTTGTGCTCCCTGATATAATTTCACGTGTCAATGACAACACAGTTTGTATTTATGAGTGTATGATTTTCATTCTTTTTACCAATCAGACATCTGGATGATCTCAGGTTAAAGAATTGAAACACTGGTTAGTATAAAAGCAATTGACACATTTACATTTACACCCACTTCTATTATGTTATCTTAACATGCATGCCAATGTCAATCACAATGAATAAGACTTGCAACTGTTGAGTAATCTCGATAAGCTTTCTAGGCAAAAAGGGTGTTTGTGCCTATTTATACCTGATTCGATTACTAATGGAGGCTTAAAATGTCAGATTAGCCTCAGAACTCCAATCCACCCAAGATCCTGATGTCACCACATTATTATTTTAAAATGAATGAGATCAACTATGGCATGCCATGGGATGCCACTAAAACTGTGCACACTCTTGTTTGCTTCTGGACCAGCATACTATATTGAAATTAATTCAGCATGAACATGCAATCTTTAGAGTGGCTAAGCTTTCAGATACACTTGAAGATAAAACCACCGTCTTCTCTGTTTTTCTCTCCCTTACCTCAAAGTTGCCAAGGGTATTTTTTTGCCAGAAAATTTTCAGGTCTTATTGTTAAAGGGTCACTATTCATTTAGACTGCATAGTGTTTATACAACATTCTAGCCACTTCACATAAAGTAACTTTTAGTATAATTTTTTTAAAATCAGTATCATCCATAAAGAATAGCAATACTCGCACAAAATAAAGGGTACCAAATAAATAATAATAATAATAAAAACCCCATGTTAGAATCCCTGTATCCACAGCTCAACAACCCAATGTCCACATACCTTGCAACTAAAAATTTATCAAGTAAGGTCTGAATACATATTTTTTCCCTCAAATTTCACTGCTAAAGGAACGACCGAGTCCTGGAAATCCTTACTCACTGTTGTCATTGGGACAGCTGTGGTAAGAAACGACTCTTTAAGTTAGTAAGGGTTTGTCTACACTGGAACTTTGTTGGCAAAACTTGTCGTTCAGGGGTGTTAAAAAACAAAAACAAAAAAAACCCACCACCCCAAACGACAAAAGTCTTACTGACGAAAAGCACTTTGTTGGAAGGAGTGCTCTCTCCTGCCGACAAAGAGCAGCTACACTGTGCGGCTTTCAGTGGCAGCGCTGTAGTAGCACAGCCATGTTGCTAAAAGCTGCATAGTGTAGCCATATCCTAAGAGTTTGCAAGTTCCAGCCCTGTTGTCTGTGCTTGTTCAAATGCCGCTGCTGGAGTAAGAGACATAAATCCCTTCTATCAGCTTCCCTTTGGTGCAATCTCATTACACCATTAACAGGACTGACAAACAAACAGAGCTTAAATAAACTAACACATAAGGCTTCCAGTTACTGATGACCCCGTGCCTGTGTTGTGGATTCTGGACTTAGTTGTCCAGTGCCTTGCATTGTAGGTAGTTATTTACACCTGTGCAATGTGGGTGTTAAACACTATCTCTGCTGTCAGTGACTTAGTAATCTTTTGCATACTCTGCCTATATAAGCTACAAAGCAGCAGCGAATAATGCACTCACTCCACTGCCAATTTCTACTTGGAGTTTGTAAAACAGAATCCACAATATTTGTTGCTATCAGGCACAGAGCAGTAGATATTTATGTCCCTGATGGGAACTAATGGAAATTAAATACAGTTCCTTCTGAGGAAATAAATGTACTCTGAGTTCATAGCTAGGATACTGAGAAGTCATCAAAAAGATTTTACCAGATGCGGCAATGGGAGAGGAAATATCTTACTTCAAATAACCCTGGTATCTTCAGAAAGTGATTAAAACCCTTGTTTTAAATTGCAGCTAGGATTGTAAATAATTCATTAACACATTTTTAAACCCTGTTTTGTGCTTATCCAAGTCAGAGCCAAGAATCAAAATGTAAGTGATAGGTCTAGAGTCTAGTGCACATTAAGCACAGATCAATTTCCCTATGTCTATTAATATTTAATGGAAAGAGATTTATTTTAAGCATGCAGTCATTCTAAATTCATGTTCTATGTCTGTGATTGTTCAGCTCCTTGGCATCTTAACATTTACATACAAACATTTACATTTGTGAGGGATGAAGCAATGGAAAGCATGACAAAACAAGTGACATACCAGGAGATTCTCTGGCTTAATGTCTCTGTGCACAATGTTGAGACCATGGAGGTATTTCAGTGCACTGGCTAGATTGTAGACCATTGCGCTACCATCTCTCTCCGTATACTTTGTTGAAGAAGTGATAGCATCAAATAAGTCTCCTCCCTAAATAAGGGAAAACATTAAGGGCAATGACAAGAAAAATCATCAGGTGTCAGTACCCTAGTCAGACTACTGAAAAGATGTCAGAGAAAGCCGTAATTCAACATCCTTGCACCAGAGGCATGCACAAAAACCTGTCATGTATTATACGGGAAAGATACGCTGCACAACTTGAAGCTTGTCTACATGGAGAAGTTGGTGCACAGTAAGCTAGGGTGTGAGTTTAAAGCACACTAGCAACTCCTCACTAACTCTCTGTGTGGACCCACTTACTGCATACTAAGAGTGACCTCACGTGGTTTAGCTTAGTACATTTCCAAAGTGCACCAGCTACTGCAGCCTTTTTCCTCATGTAGACAAGCCCTTGGAAACAGCTATCATGGTAGGGAAGGATGAACCTGTAGGCTGAGGCACTGGGACTCAGGGTATCTGGGTTCAATACTCGACAGACTTGTGTGTGTCGTTGGGCGTCACTTCACCGCTCTGCACCTCAGTTCCCCAGGAGTAAGAGGATACCACCACTTCCTTTCTCCCTGCTTTTGACTGTCTTGTCTATTTACATTATAAACTTGTCAGGGTACTACAGACCTATTTGTTTGTACAGTGCCTAGCAGCTGGAGCCTCTAGCTGATGCTGTAATGCAAATAATAATAATTACATAATAAAGTACATGTTAGAAATACTTAGTGCAAACATTATGAAAAGTAAAAATAAATAAGGATGAGGCAGGATGATAACAGTCCTGCATTCTACAGCATATTTGCCCCATGCAATATATGGCAGAGTCCGCCTGGTGTTTTTTGAGCATACCTGTTGTGCAATATCCTACCAGCATCCATTATAGCTCAGGGGTATGTAACAGCATTTTTAAAAACAGTAGTAAAGAAATATTTTAATTTATATGGCATTTCCACTTGCTGCAATTAATTTAAGTTGTGTGCCATTATGATAGTTACCTTGGATACAAGAGTGGGAGTGACTTGGCTGGGTTGGGGGGGTGGAATTCCAAGCACTGTAGCACATGTGAAAGCAGTAGCAATTCAGGATATATATTCAAAGATTACCCTTTTTTTTAAAGTTGCATCTTAAAAACAAAAAAGCCATCTGCCACATAAAAACTGTTTCTAGAGATAGCCAGAAATGAAGCAGTGGTACTGAGCCAGCAGCTACAGACCTTCACCAGGGGGTTTCAAGCAAACAGATGTTGCGGAAAAGGTTCTTGAGTACAGTTAAATTTTTAGATAGCAATACCTTCTGAAATGCTGATTTATACTTTTATCCAATATGCTGATATAGTCTGGGTTTACTGCTGTTGTTTTAACATATAGACTAGTTTGCATGTTTGCTATTGTTCCTGTACGAGAGATAAGAATGTACATTTGTGTGCAAGCATGTGAGAGAAGCCTCAGATTTGATACAGGTTTATAAATCTAACTCAGATGGCCTAGACACTCACATTATTCATTATCTTGTCACAAAACAAGCAACTAAGAAATATCAGACCTATGTCACATAGAAATTTCTGGATTGTTTCAGTATATTTGTATATTTTCTTATTTTATGAAGGGGAAAATATGCTAAGTATTGTAGCAGGGAATCTATTTTTCTTCTATATAATATTTTTCAGGTGTTTCCTTTTAAACAATTCTGCAAGTCATTCTGCCTTCTTTGCTGCTATATATGCTATTCTGAGGGAGTTCTGCACCAAAAAATTAAAAATTCTGCAAAATAGTGCATATTTTGTCAAAACAACATTATAATCACACCATTTTCACTTATTTTGGTGCAGGGGGCTGAGTCTTGGCACAGTGGGGATTTGAGTGCAGGCAACTCAGCAGGGAGTGGTCTGGGTGCGGGGGGAAATTCAGATGCCTGGGGGTTGGGCATTTGGGGAAGCAGCTCTCTGTACAGTGACCCCTTCCCCCATGGCTGGAGAGCAATGAGGGCAGGAAGCAGGGGAGGAGCTTCCTGAAACCCAGGGAAGTTCCTGGGGATGGGTCTGACCTGGCCCTGGCCCATGCAGGGTCAGAGGAAGTCTCATTCCTTCAGCCCAGCTGGAGTCCAGTACAGGGTAGGTGCCACTCACCCAGGCTCCTCTACTCCTGCCCCTTCTGGCTCTGGGTGCTCCTTGATAGCGAGCAAGAGGGACAGAGAGAGACCAGCCCCCAAGGCAGTGACTTACATCTCCCCCTGCTGCTCCTGACAGCCAAACCAGACTCCCTCCTGCCCCCTGCCCAGGAGGGGGGCATGAATCAATTTTTCCTGTGGGGAAAAGAGTAAAATCTGCCAGGGACGTTAATTCTGCACTTGTGCAGTGGCACAAAACTGCCCAAGAGTAATATGCCAAAAACCCCTGGTTTGTGTAACATGTTCATGCTATGCATTAAAATGTTTCTATGGAGGTGCTTCATAATGCCTTTGGTATTGGTAATTCACAAGACAGCAGTATCACTCTCCAATGCCAGCAAAGTGGAGCTTCAGATGCATGGAGTAATTTTTCACTCCATGCATCTGAAGAAGTGGGTTTTTTACCCACGAAAGCTTATGCCCAAATAAATCTGTTAGTCTTTAAGGTGCCACCGGACTCGTTGTTTTTATAACAACGATTGTTCATTTTAATGGAATTTAACAACAGTATTTGCATGATTAATTGGAAGTTCTCATCAAAATGCTCATCTGATTATGTCTTCTGAGAGCTGTGTGATATTGGAATCTTCCTAGACTTCACATTATGTGTAGATAAATGAAAAAGAAAATTCCTTGAAATAGTCTTACCTTAACTAACTCCATTACCAGATAGAGTTCTGTTGGAGTGTCCATCTCCTCTATCAGCATGATAATATTGGTGTGTTTCACTTGGCGCAGTATGGATACCTCATTCTCTATCAGATGCTCCTATTTAGTCAGGAAAAGGAGGAAAGTTTATTTTAATTGACAATGAACTCCCAGTAAAACTTCCAGGTGATAGCTTTCCTGTTTTTGTTTTTTACTTACACACACACACACACACACCTTTCACTATATTATTTATATTGCAGAGCTGTGGTGAAATGACACATTTTAACCTTCACTTAATACCACTGTATTTCCTTCCAGACCTGATCTCTTACAAAATAGCTGCCAACTTCATGGGTTTTATTTTTTGTTTGGTTTAATATTTATATTTAGAACCTGAAAACTACTTACCCATTTAAGTATGGAAATTGTTTTGGCTCCAACAGCTTGATATTGTGCTAGGGTTAGGTTTTATTCCCCCTTCTCCTGCCCCCCTCCCCCACCTCCATGAAGGTACAACGGCTTTAAAATAAGTTAATTCTAGGGTTCTTTCCTTTTCTTGTTGTTTTAAATTCAAGACACCCAATCCACTAAACTAAATGCTGGGGATTAAAGAAAGTTGCACATTCCCTTTCATTCATGAATGTTTTTGCTTTTTTCCTTTTTAAAATATCTGAAAACATTCCTATGATGGGTTTGGTCACAGAGACCCCCTTGGGACTACCACCTGATGTGCTGAGACTACCTCTGAGCCCATTTTCCCTGCCAGCTTGGGACTTCAGAACCCTGTCTTGTTGAGCCAGACATGCTAGCCTGCTGGAAACACAGACCCGTGTCTGAACCACATCCCCCAAAAGCTGCAGGCTTAACTGAAAACAGCTTAAGAAGTACTCTTGTCTCTAGCAGCCAGATACCCAGCTCCCAATGGGATCCAAACCCCAAATCAATCCATTTTACTCTGTATAAAGCTTATACAGGGTAAACTCAAATTGTCCACCCTCTTAACACTGATAGAGAGATATGCACAGCTGTTTGCTCCCCCTTACTCTGGGTTAATTTATAAGCAAAAGTGATTTTATTAAATATAAAAAGTAGGGTTTAAGTGGTTCCAAATAATTACAGACAGAACAAAGTAAGTTACCAAGCAAAATAAAACAAAAACACGCAAGTCTAAGCCTAATACATTAAGAAACTGATTACAGATGAAATGTCACTCTCAGATGTTCGAATAAGCTTCTTTCACAGACTAGACTCCTTCCTAGTCTGGGCCCAATCCTTTCCCCTGGTGCAGTCCTTGTTCCAGTTAAGGTGGTAGCTAGGGGATTTCTCATGACTGCTGCCCCTTTGTTCTGTTCCACACCCTTATATAGCTTTGGCACAAGGCAGGAATCTTATCTCTCTGGGTCCCCACCCTCCTTCTAAATGAAAAAGCACCAGGTTTAAGATGGATTCCAGTACCAGGTGACACCCCAAGCCTTCATTCTTCCTGGCCTGACTCACAGGAAGGCTTGCAAGTAAACAGAGCTATTTACAACCAATTTTCCTGGTTGACGCGAGCCATCAAGATTCCAAACCACCCTTAATGGCCCACACTTTGCATAATTACAATAGGATCTCAGAGTTATATTTCATATTTCTAGTTTCAGATACAAGACTGATACATTTATACAAATTGGATGATCACACTCAGTAGATTATAAGCTTTATAATGATACCTTATAAGAGACCTTTTGCATGAAGCATATTCCAGTTACATTATATTCACACTCATTAGCATATTTTCATAAAACCATATGGAGTTAAAAAGGCTTTAAAATAAGTTAATTCTAGGGTTCCCCCCCCTTTTGTTTTAAATTCAAGACACCCATCCACTAAACTGCATGCTGGAGATAAAAGAAAGTCACACATTCCCTTTCATTCATGAATGTTTTTGCTTTTTCCCTTTTTAAAATATCTGAAAACATTCCACAGGGACCTTTTGGTTCATTGTAAATCTAATAACCATCCCTGTGTAAAACAAGAGGTTATTTGTACTTTGGGAAATAAGTCACCTTACTGGGAGTATGAACTTGCTCACATTAAAAACACTAGTAACACGCACCTCATGCATTTGTGAACAGAATTAATGGAATGGAAGTAGATATGTACATATTATGACAGACTGTACAATGAGCAGTGACTGAAAACCTCACACTATTTCATCATTTTTCTGCAGGGCTATATAAAGATGTCTTGTTTTCTGCTAAAAGCTCAGTCACATGGCTGTGTAATTCATTAATTTGAATTAATGGGTCTATTTCCCAGAACCCACATACCAGGCATGCATCTCATCCTCTGAGAGTGGTGCAGTATATATTGGTTAAACGGGTTGCACCTTTGAAACCCAATTTGCAAGAACATCAATTTTTCGTTCAGCAACTAACTTAAGTCTGCTCCAAGCAAACGTACTCTGGAGAAAAGAAAAACAAACGAAACAATTTTGTTTAAAAAGTTGACCTTTACCCACAGAAAGGAGCCATTGTAAAATGCTGGTTATTGTGATTCATGAAAAATACTAAATAAAGCAGGGCCAAGGAACCAAGTGAAATCTGGAATCCTACTATAAACAAGATCTCAGCTTTAGGAGCAAATAGCCAACATAATCAATTAATTACACTATTTAATTCTGACCCTAGCAGCACAGAACCATCTATGCTATCTTGGCCTCATCTGAGCCATTAAATTGTTCTCTTTAGACAGGTTTAAGTAACAATCTACTGTAATTAATCTTTTATACAAAGGTTACAAAATGCTCTTGCATCACTGTCCTGATACATGTCCTGTGAAATACTGACCTGTTTATGATTATTAATTTTTAATCATCTTGTCCTTGCTGTATTCCATTAAACTTTTCAAATATATCAGTTTCCACAGCTACCTCAACCTCTTCCTCAGGGAAATTGCTGTAATAGATTTTAGTCTAAGTTGAAAAGATTTATTTAAGTAGAAATGATTGTACTATTAACATGTATACTGATGGATGAGAAAAGATCAGCTAGTTTGATTAAAAAGTTCTAACACCCAAGATACAAATTGCTGGACAGTAAATTTGTGCTGGACAGGAGTGACCATCCTCAATGCAAAAGTTGTGCATATTTGGGCCAGATGGTGATTTTAAGGCTTGTGACGTGGGAATGGGTGCGGATACATTCAGCACAGAGAAGCAATTTGAGCACTGTTTTCCTCATGGTCATTCATTAAGTCACCTTACTAGATCGTAACTTATCTTATATTCTCTATGTCTATTTAATGGGGTAGGGGCAAGATTAAACTCCTAGCTCCTGAAAGACAGTTTAGGATTAATGCATTAAGCAGGTAATGCACATTGACATGTACACTGTTATAGCTGCTACTTTCCTGCCTAACAGAAGGAATGTTATCTAAACTGCTCGCAGAACACCGTAATATGATATGCAGCATTTGCAATTTATAATTATATTGTACTATACTCTTCAAATATCCCTGGATTTTACAGTCTCAGACAGAGTTGCATCAAAAAAGAGTTGTGCAACAATCCATAAAAAATGGGCTACCTATGTAAACACTGCAGAAACAGAAGAACTGCCATACCAGAACAGACCATTTTATCTGCCTCAGATCCTGCCTGTGAGAAGGTCCTATACTTCTTACCTTCAGAGAAAGGTAAGCGGCTTCCGTCATGCATCTGGTCATTTATCCAAAATACTATGTCTTAAGTGTATTCTTGCCTGACCCCAACTGATGATCAGTGCCTGTAGCTTGAAGACTGACATCTTTATATATATAAGAATAGCATCTGCAAGTACCCTAGTTGGGATAAAAGTGTCTAAAACTTTCTTGAAACTTGATAGATTTCAAAAGCAAGTTCCAGGGGTTAATTATATTGCATTAGAAAAAACTTCTTTACTGTTTTATATTTGTTGCTTCTTAATTTTCTAAGTGACTTGCCCAGAGTCACACAGGAAGTCTGTGGTGGAACTGTGAATTGAACCTGGATCTCCCATATCCCAGGCCAGTGCTGCAACCACTGGGCCAGCCTTGCTGCCCCAGAAATGTCTTATTTATAGTTGATTATTATCTATGCTTTTGAAAATTCAGTCCAATAACTTTTTGTAGATCCAGATTCTGTTTCTTTCAGGCCTCCCTGCTTAGGAATTGTCCCACAATCAGTCCAGTAGGCTGGTGTTCATAATGCTTCAATCTGAAATACCTGTGTACTATTCTTTTTCACCCACTAGACAACCAGACATGGCAAGATCAACAGATCTTGGGTAGCATCAGTATAGCAGCAGAAACTCCCAAAAAGGTCTCCCATCCTAGTGGGGAAGAGAAAATAGCCAAGAGAATCCTCCCAATTTTTCCCTGCAATGCTCATAAAGACACTGGCCTCAATTCTATTACATTTGCTTGTGACACCTGGGAATACGACAGGAAAGGGGTTTGATGTGTTTTCCAGCTGACTGAATCTGAACTTTTAAATTCACCACTTAAAGCTTAAACAACAATTTTAGAATAAATGTTATTTGTAAGGGATAGGCTGTTGTCACTAGCCAATAGAATGCTGTTTTCAAAAGTCCAGCTGTATATAGGTCAAGGAAGGAGGTGCTGCAACCAAGAGGGAAAAATAAGGGACAAGGCAGAAGTTTTAGGTAAAATAGGAAATATAAGGAAGCTGTCTTATTTATTTTAAAACTTCCATGCTTGCCAAATCACTGGGGGCCCACTCCAATAGTCTTTAGCCCCAAAGAAGAAAAAAAACCTGTTACCTACCTTTCGTAACTGTTCTTCTAAATGTGTTGCTCGTGTTCATTCCATTCTATACGTGTGTGCACCTACATGCACGGTCAGAGATTTCTACCTTAGCGGTATCCGTAGGGTTGACTCTGGTGCCCCATTGTGTGCCACGCCCATGTGGCGGTATATCAGGCGCCGCCGACCCTATGCCCTCTCAGCTCCTTCTTGTCAGCAATTCTGACAGAGGAATAGGAGGGTGGGGAATGCAATGGACATGAGCAACACCTCTTGAACAGTTATGAAAAGGTAGGTAACCGTTTTTTCTTCGAGTGCTTGCTCATGTTGATTCTATTCTAGGTGACTCACAAGCAGTATCAATGGAGGTGGGCTCAGATTTCACAGTCCAGCGCAGTGGTTCTCAAACTTTTGTATTGGTAACCCCTTTCACATAGCAAGCCTAGGAGTGTGATCCCCCTTATAAATTAAAAACACTTTTTTATATATGTAACGCCATTATAAATGCTGGATGCAAAGTGGGGGTTGGGGTGGAGGCTGACAGCTCACGACCCCCCATGTAATTACCTCGTGACCCCCTGAGGGGTCATGACACCAAGTTTGAGAACCCCTGGTAGTGGCTGGCAGTACTGCTCTACCGAAGCCAGCATAGTCCTGGGCTGCTGGGTAAGTGTGAATGGGACATGAACGTGTGGATGGACAACCAGGTGGCCACCCTACAGATGTCCTAGATAGGCACTTGAATAGGAAATCTGCTGAAGAGGCTTGCTTCCTGGGTGAGTGGGCAGTAACCATCGCTGGAAGTGGCACCTATGTCCAATCGTAGCAGCAGCGAATGCAGGCAGTGATCCAAGAAGAAATTCTTTGAGTAGACACTGGATGATCTTTCATCCTGTCAGCCACCATGATGAACAATTGCGTTGACTTGCAGAATGGCTTGATCCTTTCAATGTCCATTTGGCCAGGTAGGTCGCTCTGGTGAAAGGCTTTCTACTGCCCAACAGGACCTGTTGGACACCAGCTGAGCACTCCTGCTCCTCTGCATTTAACCATGGAACAGCCAAGTCGTCAAATGCAGTGCCACCAGGTTCAGATGCAGAAGACTGCCATAGTTTGGGCCACCAGGACCAGCCTGAGCGGTAGCTGTAACAGAGCAGCCACCAAGAGGTCCAGAAGCGTGCCGAACCAGGGCTGGTGCTACCAGCCCGGCGCTATGACGATCACCTTCAACCTGTCCTGCTTGATTTTCATGAGGACCTTGTGAATTAATGACACTGTGCTGGGGGAGAGAGTGGGGGGGGTGAGCCCCCAACCACAGAAGTAGAAGAGCGTCTGACAGGGAGCCTCGGTCAATCCCCCAAATTGAGCAGAAAATGAGGCATGTCCTGTTCTGCCTGGACATGAACAGGTCCACCTGGGGAATCCCCCACCTCTGGAAGATGATGCTGACCACTTCAGGATGGTAGGACCACTCATGGCAAGATGACAAGGCCCCACTGAGGCAATCTGCCAAAGTGTTCCTGGCTGTAGGGAGATGTGTGGCTATGAGATGGATGCTGTGTTGTATACAGAAGTCCCAGAGCCTGAGAGCTTCCCCGCAAAGAGCAGATGATCTGGCTCTGCCTTGCTTGTTGATATAGAGCATAGTAGTTGTGTTGTCCGTCAGGTCCTGGACCAGCCTGCTTTTTATGAGAGGTAGGAAGGCTTGGCAGGCCAGGTGAACTGCTCTGAGCTCCCTGACATGTGTAGGGAGCAATCGTAATTCGACCAATGGCCTTGTGTGCTGAGATTGCTCCGGTGGTCTTCCTACCCCAGGTCCAAAGCATCAGAGAGGAGGGTCACTGATGGTGATGGAGCCACAAAGGGAACCCCCTCCAACATCAGTGCTAGAGTCTGCCACCAGGTGGGTGATGACAGTACATGGTCTGGGACCCTGACCACCCAGTCCATGCTGTGTCTGTTGGGGATGTAGACTGACACCAGCAGGGGCCTCAGATGGAGTCGTGCATGTCGGACCACATAAACGTAGTCCGCCATGTGGCCCAACAATCTCAGGCACGTGTGAGCCGTGGTGAGGGGGTGGGCTTGAATGCACAAGATGAGGTCTGCCATGGCTTGGAACCAAGTCTCAGGTAGGAAGGCTTTGGCTTGTAGAGTCGAGGACTGCTCCAATAAACTCTATGCGTTGCACCAGACTTAAGGTCAACTTTTTCTTGTTTATTAACAGCTCTGGGTCACAACAGGTGGAACAAACCAGATTGAGATGCTGCTGGACTGACCCTTTATTAGCCAGTAATTGGGGTACGGGTAAATTTGAACACCCTGGTGCCTCAGATAAGCAGCCACTGGTGCTATGCACTTCGTGAACACTCTCAGGACTGACGAGAGACTGAATGGCAATGCCATGAATTGGAAATGATGCTGGTCCAGCGTAAAATGAAGGAAGCGCCTGTGCCCCGGGAAAATGGAAATGTGGAAATACGCACAAGTCGAGGGCAGTGTACCAGTCTCCCCAGTCCAGGGAGAGGATGATGGAGACCAGGGAGACCATGCGAAACTTCAACTTTTTGAGAGACCTTGTGGAGACGACGCAGGTCCAAGATGGGTCTGAGGCCTACTTTTGCTTTTGGAATCAGGAAGTAATGGGAGTAGAACCCCTTTCCTTTCATGTCTCGAGAGACCTCCTCCACTGCCCCCAAGCACAGGAGGTTCTTGACCTTTTGGATGAGGAGCTGTTTGTGAGACAAGTCCCTGAAGGTCGACGGGAAAAGGGGGTGGACTACGAACTGCAGGGTGTAACATGATGATTTTACTTTGAACACCAAATAGTCCGAGGTCAGCTGAGACCAGACTGACTGGAAGGGATGGAGGTGGTTGAGGAAAGAGTGGGAGGGTGGATCCTGGGAAGTGACTGGGGTGTCACCCTCGAGCGTACCCTCAAAATGACTGCTTCTAGCCTCCTTGATTTCTGGAAGGCCCAGGATGAGCAGACGAATGGGAAGATGACAGGTGTCGCCACTTAGACCCCTTGTCTCTATCCTTTCTCCTGTAGGTGCCCACCCGGGGAGTCCCCCAAGACATGGACTGCAGAAGTGGAGGAGGTGAGGGCATAACAGCTTCCTCGCCTGCAGAGTATGGCTGCCCAAGTAGCAGAGGGTGGCACAGGAGTCTTTAAGGCCATGGAGTCTCAAGTCCATGAGCTCGGAGACAAGTCCCATCCCCTCAAACGGGAGGTCCTATAGAGTGGCCTGCATCTCCTGGGCTAACCCGGAGGACTGCAAGCAGGAGCTGCGCCTCACGGCCACTGCAGAGGCAACCACTCTGGCTGCTGAGTCAGTAGAGTCCCAGGCCATCTGATAGGCCCCCCTTGCCATGCTGTGCCTTCGTCCACCAAAGCAGTGAACCCCTAGGCTTAGTCCTGCAGGAGAGCCTCCTTGAATTTATTAAGGGAGTCCCACAGGTTAAAACTGTACCTGCCTAACAGGGCCTAGTGGTGAGATACCCAAAATCACAGTTTTGCCATTGAATAAATCTTTCTGCCAAATAAGTCCAGTCTCCAGGCATCTTTGTTTTTCAGTGTGCCACTGACTTGGCCCTGCCTGTCCCTTTCATTAACAGTGAACATGACCAGTGACACTGCTGATGGGTATGTATACAGGTATTTGAACCCTTTTGCAGGGATGTAATACTTATTTTCCACCTTCTTAGAAGTAGGTGGAATGGAAGAGGGGGTCTGCCACAGCAATTTGGCAAATCTTAAGGACCCGTGGGTGGACGGGTAGCACAATCTGGGCCTTGTTGGAGGAGGATATGTTAAGAAAGTCAGACTTCTCTGTGACTTCTTCAATTTTTAAGTTCAAGTTGGTAGCCACCCTCTTAAGAAGGGCCTGGTGCTCCTTGAAGTCATTGGGAGGGGGAGAGAGAGAGAGAAAAAGAGGGTTTGCCCTTTTGGGAGGGACTTGCCACCACGGAGACAACAAAGACAAGTGCACCACCAAAGGGATGGCTCCTTAGGCGCTGGAGTCCTATGCGCTGCCCTGGTATTGGATTTGGCATCGTGTTCCGACTCCGGTGCCACGGGCCCCAGGGGACAGTTTGTCCAAGGCTGTCAGGGAGGACTGGTGGGAATACTGGATTGATATTGTGGGCACACCCCACGGGTTACCATACAGCCATTGAGCAGGCCACTGTCCCTGCTGCCATGCCATTGTGGCAGGTGCCGTGCCGGCTTTGCGGGTCGGTGGCAAATCACTCCTCCTTGGCGAGGGGCTGAACTTCCAGTCTGAGTCCAACCATTGCCCTTCCGGTGACCAGGGCGGAGCCATTGATGCATGAGTCTGCCGGCTGACCCTGGTCGGCAACCAACAAGGCAAAGATCGGTGCCTGCCCAGTGAGCAGAACCGGGAGGATGGCGACTGGTGCCATGACCGGGAGCAATCCTGCCCCAGTGGGAACAGATGTCTGAAAGACCATCTGGGCAAGGATGATTTGCGCCGTGGCGATCTTTGATGAGAAGCTCACTGGTACCGGTGGTACAGGGACCAGTGCCTCAACCCTGGTGTCCCATGTCTCGTAGTGGGAGAACGTGGCATTGGGGACCTGGGCCTTTTGACCGGAGACCAGGAATGCGGTGCCAGGGTCCTAGACTGCAGAGATGGGGATCTATATCTGCGGTCTGGTGACCGAGAGTGCTCCACTGCCCTATGGAGCAGTCCCATAACCAGCTTGCCCTTAGGCATTGGGGCCTTCACCAAGTCCGGTGCCTGGTGCAGTGTCTACAGTGCCAGTCGCCCTGCTTATTCTTTAGCGCTTCAGATCACAGTCATGGTGGTCTCTAATAGGCATCAGCCTGTTGTAGGACAAGCATGGTTTGAATCTGGGAGAATGGGGCATGCCCCACTCCGGGGTTAAGTCCCAGCCTGGACTCTAACTACCAAACTAACTTAACTCTTAACTTAAAAGCTAACTAAGTACCTAAACTATATACAAAAATGACAGACAATGGGCTGCTGAAGAATCGCTAACGCTCTTGCAACTGCAAGACAAGGCACTCCAACCAACTGTCATGGGCGGTAAGAAGGAACTGAGAGGGCATATATACCAGCACATGGACATGGCACTCAAGCAGGTGCCACCGCCAACCCTACGGATACTGCGAAGGCAAAAATCTCAGACAACCGTGCATGTTGGCGCGCACACACCTAAAATGGAATTGACATGAGCAAGCACTCAAAAAAGAATAGGGTATTTTGACTGAATAAGGACTGTAGGAATTTATCCCATATTAACTTTGCTTACAATGGTTACTATTGTAGATGTGAGTCATGACATACTTTGGGGCCTTTATAATTTGAATTGCCTTCATAATCAGGATTGAATCATAGAATCATAGAATTCAAGATCAGAAGGGACCATTATGATCATCTAGTCTGACCTCCTGCAAGATGCAGGCCACATAAGCCGATCCACCCACTTCAGCAAGCGCCCTCTCTGCCCCCCTGCGGAGGAGGAAGAAAAATTGGGTTCCATTATGCTAGGTGCTGGGCGCACACACACACACACTCTCTCTCTCTCTCTCTCTCTCCATCCTTCAAAGATTTTACAATCAAAGCCACTATGCTGTACTTTCGCATTTCTCTTTTTATTCCATTTTGGCCCAATGAAGGAAGAACAATTGTGGAAATACTACACATTTTCTTTGTTAATCCAATCCAACAAAATAAATTACAATCTTTGTTTGTTTTTGTTCCATTATCTACTAGATCAGTTACTACTTCTATTGTTTGCATTTTGTATGGAAAATAATCCTGCTAATACTAAACAGATATTTCTGAAAGCAGCCACAGTTCTATCAAACCCAACCGCACCCCACCCAACACACACCACTTTGACTAATGAACAGCTGTGAATGCTATTTTTACTCCTTTCACATGTAAATGGGTGTACACTACCTTTCCACAGCATTTTGCCTTGTCTATAATCTTCAGTGCAAACTCCTTTCCAGTGGCTCTAAGAAGAAAAATTGGAGAAACATTCATTAATGCCAGAAATTCCAGCCCAATTTCTGGTTATCTGTAAGAATACATGTAATCGTAATATAATCTTTTCACCCAGGGGAACAGCTGACAGAAAGATGGCAGAAATGATTTCATTTTGTTTCTCCTCTCTCCAAGTAACAGTCCTGCCTGCTGTTTCCCTGACTACCATTACCTTGCTTATTGTGTGCATTAATCCCAGACCAATAGCAGTGACCCTAATGTGACCCAATACTATACTCTGCCACTACTCTACTTCCATATGCAAAATTTGCCCCCAAATCCTTCATGTAGCTTTGTTCAACTGGCAGCCTGTAACCACACTTTGAAAACAGATCAGACTGCAGGTTTGCTTGTCAGCTCATGTATAGGATGAGCAGCAAGAAGGCAGCCAGGAATATCGATGGCCTTTTTGGAAAAAGTCCCATAGAAGTTAGTAGGGAAGAAAACTATAGGGTTCTATAGCAATTACTACACAACAGACATCAGTGGCTATTAAATTATATAGGATTTTAGAACTACCTGACAGAATTCTACAGGATGGTTCTGCAAAACCTAGAGTGACTAAGGTGATCATTTTCTAGTATATGTGAGAAGACTTTTCCTCCCATAAAGTAGGAGCTTACTCTAGCTTTTACACTTGGTCACCCACATCCAGATCTAAACATGTTCTCCACAGGAAATAAAAAAAGCAACAAAAACAAACTGTTCTGTCTATAAAGAAAATTCTAATTGTTGCGAATGACCTTCAGTTAACACATTAAAAATAGCAAGGGAAATGCAATAAGCCCATTCCTATTATTATTAATTATTTGTATTGCAATTGCACCTGGAAGCCCCAGGCAAGATCCGACCCAATGTAAGGGGTGCTATACAAATTCTGCTTTGTAACAAGCTTTTGTATCTCAATAAGAATTACCAGGTATGTTTTATTAAATTCATAGTTAACTATAGCCAACAAAAAAATGTTTCAGATTTAGCTAATAAAGACTAATGTCTCACAAAAGGAATTACATTTCATACATTAAACCTGTTCCTGACTAAACACAGTAGTATATTAAGAGCACCTTTGCTCTAAAAGTGCAGCTTTGTCTGCTAGGTTGTCATAGTTACAACCTGATTCAGTGTAGCACATAAGAAGAAATTCCATCTGAACAGCATTTGAGATTTAAATACTATCTTCTTATATTCACTATAAAGCCATGTAAAACTGTATTATGGGCACTGCATGTAATTCAGAATTGCAATCTATGTATGATGATACTTTAAGTAAATTATCCAAAAGCCTGATGATAAACACACTGCAAAATCCAGTTAAGATATGTGCAAAATTTTCAGAGTTTGTCATATAACAGGGAGTAGATCCTTGTAAAGATTCACAAAGTTAGCTCATTATCCTTCTTCAAATCCCTCCTTAAAATTCTCCTCTGTCATGATACCTGTAATAACCTTGACAATGGCTAGCCCACTGGTGTGCTCATACCACCACTTATCATGCTGATCATATTGTTTCATTGTTTCCTTGCACTGCACGCTCCGTATCCATCAGTTGTCTGAGACTAAGTTCTTTGTGGGCAAGGACTGTTTTGTTTTGTCTGTACAGCACCTCGGACAGTGGGGTCCTGGTCCATGACTAAGGCTTCTAGGTGCTATGTAATACAAATAATAAAACTGCAAACAGATGAGTGTTTATAACGCAGGGAGATGGAATAGCTCAGTGGTTTGAGCATTGGCCTACTAAACCCAGGGTTGTGAGTTCAATCCTTGAGGGGGCCACGTGGGGATCTTAAGCAAAATCAGTATTTGGTCCTGCTAGTGAAGGCAGGGGGCTGGACTCAATGACCTTTCAGGGTCCCTTCCAATTCTAGGAGATAGGTATATCTCCATATATGATATGAACTAGCATTTCCTTTCCCACTAGTATTATAGATTGGATATTTTTGATCAGCAGATGATTTCAATAATATTTCTGATCACTAGACTGAAGACACTAGATGTAAAGGAGTTTTATACAAAAAAAGTAGGGATTTTATTTATTTATTTATTTTATAGTTTATTTCTAGCTACTATTCCTTTATAACCAGAGGGCTCTTTCTTTTATCTGAACCTTGCTTTCTAAAGAATTCAGGTAAAATTATCAAAGTGTCTAAATCACTTAGGAGCTTATGTCCCATTTTCAAAAGCACTAAGTCACTTAGGAGCCCAAGTCCAAGTGACTTGCACCATGATGTAAGTGATTCTGAAAATGGAATTTAGACACTTGCAAAAAAAAATATTATCAGGCATCTTTATCCTGAGATCTCAAAACATTTTTCAAGTATTGTTGAATCTATGTGCAGACACTGAAATGTCACATTCAGGGTACATAAAGTACAGCAATTTTGTGCCTTCACACCATAAAACAGTGTCCAGTTATTATGACCCAAGTCTTTCATGGGTAGTTTCCTGCCAAGTGAACTGGATGGAAATCTAGTCATTAGAAGACTAGCTATGTCATTTTATAAATTTTAAAAGTTCTTTAGATTGTATATTTGCCTCAAGCTTTCTAAGCAGCACCACACAGATTTCCCCATTGAGCTAGTGAAGCTTATTAAAAACCTAAGCTTTTGGAAAAATTGTTTTTTAAGTGTTCAAGAATTGAGATGTTAATGTTGAGAGATAGCATTAAGCCTAAACCCTAATGTGCTTCAGTGCATGACAAAAAGCTCCTTTAAAGTAGTAACTATACACACAGGGGTCAAATTTAGCTATCTGGCTTGGTTTAGGAAGTAATTCCATCAGAAGTCCTCTAACTCTTATTCTTTAACGCATAAGCCTGGATATTTGTACAACAGAGTTCCCTGATGAGTGAAAACAGAAAATTACTTAATACTATGCACTAAAACTAAGCATGAAATTATCATTCAGGGGAATCACCCCATCACATGACAGAGAAGAAATCCACAATGGCAAAAGTGTGCTTTGGCTCTGCCTTTTTGCTTCATTTGTTATTAGTGTCTGCCAGTTTTTGGTTTTATTTTCATTGCCTGAGGGTTTTCTGCATTTGTAGAGAAAGTTCTGAGCAGAGAAAAGCCCTGAGACGCCAAATGCATTTACATTTAAAAGCTTTTTTGGAAAGCGGAGAAAGCTAACTAAGAAGAGTATGGAGGATTTGCAAGTAGTCACTGCCTATTTTGGGGGCTAGATCAGGTTGAAAAGGTCCTAAGGGTTTTGATGTACTGGCTGCCAGTACTTGTTTGGTTAATGGAGAGGAATTAATGGGATATAGCAACAAGAAACAAGACTCCTGGGAAACCATAACAGTGGCAGCAGAGTTAGGGTCATTTTTTAAGATCAACACACTTGAATCCAAGAAGAGGAGAATGCAGGTAATAGTTCAGCAGTGGTAGCCAGCACGTTCTGACATTTCTGTACATGAGTCAGACTCAGACTTAGCCAGCAGAAGTATCTTCGAAAGTTCTCTCATTAGCTGATAAGACTATGAAGAGACATTTCACTTCATAATTAAGAGTCAGTTGCTCCATGAGCTTCTGAATATAAAGCCTCCCATGAATTCTTAAAAAGAAGCCTACAAATAGGGATTAAACAATGAAAATTGTTTCCGTGAGCCCCAAGGCTCTCTCAGGCATTTGCTGGAACAAAAACCATTGCTATGGACAAAGCTGGAGACTCTTTAAAATAATACTGATCAAAGAAACCCACGTAATTGTTTTATCAGTGGCCAGTGTCAGATGGTTCTAAGAAATATTGTTAGCAATTGAGAGAGTGCCCCCTCCACTAGCAATCATGGATGGATGGATGCGCACACACTTTTTACAAGTGACAAACTTACTAAATAGTTCTTGCTTACCTAATTTCTTCTAATGTATTGGATGTATTTTCTCTCTCTCTCTCATGTTCATAAACTAAAGCTTAGAAATTTTCTTCCAATACATTATATACAGTATAAACATATCTATGTGATTAGAAGACAGACTATTACAGTATATGGATAACTAAATCTCAGGGCTATATCAGTTTATTTTTTTATTTTAATTGTTTTCACTCTCCATTTTTTTCTCTCCACAAACATTCTTTGCTGTAGACATTATAAAAGACAGTTACCTTTTTCCATAACTGTGTTCTTCGAGATGTTGCTCATGTTCATTCAACTTAGGTGTGTGTGCTCGCCACATGCACTGATGCCACAAGTTTTTCTCTTAGCAGTATCCATAGGGGACCAGCTCTGGCACTCCCTGGAGTGGCACGCATATGCTGCGGCATATAGGGTGCTGCCGGCCCCCTCCACCCTTAGTTCCTTCTTCCTGGAAACTCTGACAGTGGGGAAAGGAGGGCAGGTTGTGGAATGGACATGAGCAACACATCTTGAAGAACACCAGTTACAGAAAAAGGTAATGGCCTTTTCTTCAAGTGATTGCTCATGTCCATTCAATTTAGGTGGCTCCCAACAGTACCCCTGGAGGTGGGTAAAGAGTTCATGGACATGTAGATTGCAATACAGCTCTGCCAAACCCGGCATCATCCCTGGCCTGTTGTGTGAAGGCATAGTGGGCTGTGAACGTGCATACTGAGGACCACGTCGTGGCTTTACAGAGGTCCTGGATTGGAACATGTGCCAGGAAAGCTGCTGAGGATGCCTGCGCTCTAGTTGAGTGGGCTCTGAAGATCGGCAGCAGAGGGACTCCTGTTAACTTGCAGCAGATCCGAATGCAAGATGTGATCCAGTTAAAAATCTTTTTCATGGACACTGGGAGGCCCTTCATCCTATCAGCTGTAGAGATGAAAAGCTGAGTCAACCTACCGAAAGGTTTTGTCCAATTTAAGTAGAAAGCCAGGGCCCTTCTTACATCCAAAGTGTGAAGATGCCTCTCTTCGTTAGTCTCATGGGGCTTAGGGCAGAAGACTGGAAGAAAGATGTCCTGGCTCATGTGGAAAACATACATCACCTTGGGAAGGAAGGCCAGGTGGGACCGGAGCTGGACCTTGTCCTTATAGAAGACCATGTATGGTAGTTCTGAGGTCAGGGCTCACAGCTCAGAGACTCGCCTCGCTGATGTCACTGCCACCAGGAAAGCTACCTTCCATGATACGTGAGACAGGGAGCACAAGGCCAAAGGCTCAAAGGGCGGATCCATGAGCCTGGACAGAACCAAGATGAGATCCCACTGAGGAGTCGGGAACCGAACTTGAGGAAAGAGCCTCTTGAAGCCTCTAAGGAACCTGACAGTCATGTCATGGGAGAACACTGTCTGCCCCTGGATTGGCAGATGAAAGGCTGAAATAGCCGCCAGTTGCACTCTAATAGAGGAATGCACCAGGCCCTGGTTCTTAAATGAAGCAGGTAGTCTAAGATTGACTGCACCGAAGAATGCGAAGGGGAGATGCCCTGTGCGGCCTCCCAGCAGGAGAACCTCATACACTTTGCCAGGTAGGTCTGCCTAGTCGAGGGCTTTCTACTCTGGAGGAGGACCTTCTCGACTCCTTCCTAACAGGTCCGTTCATCCGGGTTCTTTCCCTTGAGGGAAGCTGGAGACCTTCCTTCCTTCCTGGGCTTCTTGGCTGGAGCCACGGAAGGAGATCAGTGCCAGCTCATAGACGGTACCAGGGGGACGCTGTGCACCAAGGTCACGGTGCTCAGTGCTGAATCGGAGCACTGCTCCAGCATCGGGGTAAGGGCAGACTCCATCAGAAGCGCCTTCAAATGAATGTCACGCTCTTTCTTTGTCCTGGGCTTGAAGGACTTGCAGATTTTGCACTTATCACTAACATGACCTTCACCCAAGCACCATAAACAACTATTATGTGGATTGCTAATGGGCATGGCCCTTTTACAGTGATCATGGGGTTTAAAGCCTGGGGACTGGGGCATGCCCCTCCTAAGGTGAAGTCCCTTTAGGGACCTACTAAATCTCTAACTTAACAAATAGGTTGAACTAACCTAGAGGGAAACTATACGCAGTAATATTTGCAAGGGGCAAATGAGTTCAAAGGAATGAAAAGCAACAGTTCTAGCTGAAGAAGCATAAGTTCCATGCATAGTCATTGGTGGCAAGAAGGAACTGAGAGTGGAGGGAGCCAGCGATGCCCTATATGCCGCAGCATACGCACACCACTCCACGGGGTGCCAGAGCTGGTCCCCTATGGATACTGCTGAGGGAAAAAACTTCTGGCACCGGTGCATGTGGTGAGCGCACACACCTAAACTGAATGGACATGAGCAATCACTCGAAGAAAAATAAGCCATATTTATTTCTCATTATTGCACTATCATGACTTTTTTTATTTTGTTTTGTTTTGTCATACATACTATTGATAGACATACATTTTATACTATGTATACCTGTATGTATATTTTCTACATACTGTATATACACACTGTCTCAGACATACACACTGGATTCTGTTTAATTAAATCAACAGCTTAAAAGATATAGAACTGAAATATAGCTAAACAACTTCCTTGCTTACCGTTCTACGCACTCCTTTACTACAGCAAAATTGCCATCACCAATCACCTTTCCCACTCTGTATTTCTCAAGAATAGTGGATGAGCCTGAGCACTTGTTTCCATTCACACCTGCACAAAAAGCAAGGACAATAATGTAAGGTGGAGAGAGACATCAGCAATATGGCATATCCCCACAGAGTTCAAGAGTACAGTGTAGATATTCCTAGATACAAAATAGGAATGTAAAAATAAACTATGTTCAGTACAATTTGTCCCTTTGTTTTTATTTCAAAACAGCAACAAGAACGGTTAAAGCTTAATCAGAGCTGTGTGACCTTCTTGTCCTTGTTAACACATAAGAAAAACATTGATATATTATTGTCATTTCTATGTTGACAAATCCCAAAAGTGACAGAAATTCTAGTTAAATGTTTAACTCCAGCTATGTCCTGACACATTTAGCTTTTTATTAAGAGGGCCTTCTTTTTAAATTTTATTTTTCTTTGGTGTTTTCCTTGAGCACAAAAAAAAAAAAAAGGAACGGAATTACAAATTCATGAAAAACAGTAAACATTTGGTAATGTAAAAAAAGACAGTTATGCATTTAACTAATGAGGAAAATTTCAGATGACTAATTAAACATATTTTATGTTGTTTGAGGCCCTTCTCATACCATAAAAAAGTAACAGCTCTTGACTCCTCCTTGCTTAGCACAGACAGCAGCTATCATACAAGTCTCTTGGCTAAACCACCTATGCAAGACCTTCTCTAAGGTGCAACAACATATCCAACCAAATATTGAAGACTGCAATTACACTTTGCTTGTGTATTAAAATTAAACCAAAAACATTCAAGAGACATTACATTTTACTGACAACATTGCCTATGGATCTCATTGTCTTTGATTTGTTTAATTAAAGAGCTAGTCAGGTCCCAGTCGTCTAGAAAATTTGGCACTGAAATTCTATGTACCAAATTTCTTGTCATAGTGCCAAACTACAGATAACTTTTATAACTGCTAATGTTAAGGGTTTTTTTTAAAAAAACATTGTATCTTTCCTTAAAAACCAGTTAATTCTACAGTATAATAGCGTCATCCCATTTTAAAGACTTAATCGCTTTATTAAAGGAGACAAGAACTAGTTTTAGATCATAGCAACACTTCTATCTACATTGGAAATAGACGTCAAGTAAAGTGGGGACAAATAAGATCATTGCCTTAAAACCTGTTCTTTATTAAGTTTCTTGTCTTGCTCTCCCATCCTGACTACAACCACTCTTTCACACACATTAAGAGACATCAATTTGCAAGTATTTTTGTAGGAACAAGATCACAAATGCTTTACTAGCCTCCCTATTCTCAACAGATTACTTATTTGGTAATGAAAAACAAAAAGATTAACAAAGTTCCCACAATGGTCACAGAGATTTATCCATAAGATGATCTCCTACAGAACTGAAAAGGTAAGTTTAGAATAGGGGGGCTGGCTGGTCTGATGACTCCACTTGCAGCAAAATGGGCTACCAAGAGGAAGACTACAGTTCCAATCCAACTGCAAACACCTTACTTTTGCGGGGTCACCATAGACACAATGTTCATAATTTCCGTGAATGGGCTGACTGTATCACTCTAAAGTGCCCACTGGGATTTGACTGAAGAGCAGGGGTTTTTATTCATTTTGCACCCTACAGCTTTCTCCAGAATGACTTGGTGAAGCTGCAGCTGGGGAGAATGTTGCTTGGGAGCAAGGAGATGATTATAAATATGGACTAGTATAATGCTATAAAGATGGACTGGGTGAAAAACCTTGAATATGGCAGTCTGAATACCTCAGGTCAGATCTTTAGAAACAAAGAAATCTTCTTGTAAAAGCGGCCTCAGTCCTGAAGTCAATACATAAAGAAAAATTTTAGACCAGAACTGCTGCTTGTAACATATTAAATCAAGTTATAAGAGGAGTGTATTAATGAAGATATTGCTATGGCATGCACGTTATGAGTTGTTGAGGTTAAGCACTCAGGATGAAACTCTCTCTGCATCCAGGCAGTCGTTAATGGGATTGTGTGGATTAGAGCATGTTCTGGACAGTGAAACCTTTTCCGAAATTCCTGTGTGTTGGTTGCATAACAACAGCATAAAAGAAGGGTAAATGGCCAGGCCATATTGCAAGACCATGTAACCTAGCTTTGGGTTAGAGGGTTTCCCAGGTGTAAATTCCAGGGAGCTGAGTCAATAATGTTTTGAGCAGTGAGATTCCAGGGGAACTCAGAAGAGAAAGAGGCTCAAGACAGCTGCCTCTTTGTAGGAGGACAGTGGTGGCTTCAGCTCACGGTTCTGAAAGAGGGATTTGTCTGTGCATCTTGTGTCATTTTGTTAAAGGAAAGAAGGTGTAGGTACATTTTGTAAATAAAACACTGATAATAGCCTGAGAGTGATTTGTCTTCCAATGGGAAACTGACCTGTAAGGTCTAAAAATCTGCTATCATTTGGTAAAGGGGTAATATTATTTAGAATCGAATTCATCTCTCTCACTGTACAGACTTGATATAGCAAGTGCAGTAACGGTTTATCGAACATTCAGTACCTAGTAAGGTATGTCAAGGATCTAAGATTAAAATCTGACGGATTGCTAGCAGTTGTCTAGTATCACCGAGCTAACAAAGTCACTTAAAGGTGAACAAAGATTTTGTAAAGGTTAGTAGCAGACAATGGTTTAAGTGCTTACCTTCAGGACTTATGCAATGGAATAGTTCAGGCACACCATTCACATTGGAAGAAGAGCCACAGTGTGGAGGAATCTATGGAAATATGCATAAGTCCATTATTTCTGATAATAAAGTTACTAAAATGAACAATAAGAAAACAAGTTATCTTCCCCAATTCAATTTTTATACATATTAATTTTTTATACTTATTCAACATAGTTACCTTGCCCTAGGGCTGCCCATAACAACTGGGATCCCAGTTCTGAGGCCCTGTTTATGAAAGGAGTCACACCACTGATTTCACTGGCATTAATCAATCACAGCAAATGACATTCTCTCTACTTTTGTGAAGTGATACTTGGGCTTTATGGGGTCAGTGTGGGGAAGGGAAAGTCCGTCCTCCCCCAAACCAAGGGACCAGTAAGGACTACAAAAATTTTCACATCTAAGCCAGATTCAAAACCTGTAGTAGCCAAGAGTCATTACTACACACAGTTCAGAGGCCAATACACGACGAGTCGGTGGTCTCAGTCCATAACCTAAAGTCCACCATCACAACTGGTACTGTTTGTAGTTTCATTAATAGAACTTCCCTCTCACCCTGATGCATAGTCTCTTTAGATTAGCGCTGAGGCATGCTGGGAGGGTGGTATAGGGAGGCTTGCATTGCCACCACTAATTTCTATGTCTTAAAGGAGAATTTCAATATCTAAGGCTGGCAGTCTGGCACCTCTATGAGCACTAAAATTAGCTTTACATTTAGTGGGGACAGGGCCGTCCCTACCCATACACAAAGTACGCAGCTGCGTAGGTCACCAGAAAATTTGGGGCACCAAATTTTCTGGTGCCCTGCGTGCTGCTCTAGCCCCTGTCCCGCCTCTTCCCACCCCCACTCCACCCCTTCCCCAAAGCCCCCACCCCTCTCTGCCCTAGCCCCACCCCACTCCCCTGAGGACTGCAGGAGGGCCGGGCCTGCACTCACCAGCGGTGGGAAGTGCTGCAACCCGGCCCCAGCTGTGCTGCCAGAGAGTGCAGGGGGGTGGTTCCTTCCCACCCCCAAAGACAGCCCACCCTCCCCCCCCCCAGAGGCCTGGGACCCCCCACACACACCCCACAGGGGGGCTGCATATGGCCCCAGAATAGCTAGGGTCGACCCTGAGTGGGTTTTTTTTTATATTAGTTCTAAGCATTCACTTTAGTAACAAGAGAAACTGAAGTCACGTAACTGTTCTACATCCCAACTGAACAATGCATTTTTACTATTATATATAAGAATAGAGACAGAGTAAACAATTTTTTAAGGAGAAATTCAGACAAGATGACATTTCCCACAGTAATTCCATTTTACAGGTACTATATGTTAACAGGGTCTTCACAACTAATTAAGAAAAGTTCTTGCCTCACATCACATCACAGTGATATATAAAGCAGTGCAGTGTTATTATAAAAGGAGGCAGGGACTTGTGCAATGAATAAATTGAAAGCAATCAAACAGTGAAAATGTTTTATGTACTAGAATGTTAAGTTTTACAAGGCTTCCTATTTCAGTTCAAAACATATGGGTGCTTTATTAAATTAATAGGTATTTAAAAGCACCCTCCTTCGTCCTTTACAAGATACTTCTACCTGTTCCCTGGGGGTTTTTCTCACTTATTTCATGGGTTAATACAGTTCTCACCATTCTCAAAGGATTAAAATGCTTCTCTGCCTTAAGCTCAATATCTGCTGAAACAAGGCTTTGCACAACACCCGGGAATGCAAGTGCAGCATTTTCAATTTCAGCTAACATTGTCTCGTTACATTGCTGAATATTTTAAGTCATTAACACTACTGTCAGTGAAGTAACTGAACTGGCAGAAAGATTTTGTTAAAGTCTCACATAATGCTCATGAGTGCTCAAGTTTCCAGTGGCATCTAAAGTGACAAAACAGCTAAAGGTACAGTGACTAGCTATGGTGCAACTTAATTTTATGAAGCCGCAGAAAAAATGCTGCTTGTCAGTTAGCGTCAGCAGCAACTGGATAGTTGCCACTTCCTATTGACAACTTTTAAACAGCATAAGTTAATTCATAACAAAAGCAGCATTATCTAGTTGCTATAAAGGAGTTAGGAACTGAATCCAGGTGTCCTGTTTATGACATTAACAGAAGATTGTAAGGTATCAGAGGGGTAGCCGTGTTAGTCTGGTTCTGTAGAAGCAGCAAAGAATCCTGTGGCACCTTATAGACTAACAGATGTTTTGCAGCATGAGCTTTCGTGGGTGAATACCCACTTCTTCGGATGCAAGATTGTAATTCAGTCAGTCAGTGACTTAATGACTCAGTGCTACGGCTTCTCCAAATGTAAAATGAGGATAATAATGTTGACCCATCTTTGTACAAAAGTCTGAGTCATCAGCAAAAATATCTAATCTCTCTTTTGGTTATGATTTAAAAATGTCATTGAATAAGTGATAATAGGTGAAGATAGCAAATCATCCAATCCACATTTCTAGATGGCTTTATCCTTGCGAGATGCAGGATAGTGAAATGTACTAGAATCTTACTCTATAGTGAGCTGGGATAGAAAAATGCAGGCAAGAATAGCAGAAAGGCAAGAGGAAGGATGGTGGTGTGTGAGATTAAGGCACTAGACTAGGACTCAGGATTTTAGCCCCAGCTCTGCCCCACTTACTGCATGACTTTGGGCAAGTAATAACCTCTTTAGGTCTAATCCACCACCTACTGAAATCAATGGGAGTTAATGGGCTGTGGATCAGATCCTCTGTGCCTTAATTCCTCAGCAGTAAAATTGGGGTAATAATCCTTGCAGCGTTCTGGTGAGATAGGGAAATAATTCCTCAATGCCTGTGAGGGGGTCAGACACTAAATTGATGAGGAAGGGAAGGGACATATAAGCAGATAGTCTGTGTGCATATACTTACAAAGCAGAGCAACTATATTTATGTTTTCGGATGACCAGCATTTGCAATATCCCTTGAATTTCTTTTTATACAACAAAATGATTTAATAGCAATACTGTGGGTAGTCTTGTTAAAGAGATTATTTTTTAAAACCTGCCACAGATTAGAAAGTTATTTTTCTATTCTGTGAAGAGCTAAGGGACAATTCCAGCAGCCAGCTACCCCAGTTAAGTTGGCAGGCACAGCTCCATAAGCACTCCCTGCACCACAATGCTTGGCTACACTTACAAATTTGCAGCGCTGCAGCAGGGTGTGAAAACACACCCTCTGCAGCGCTGCAAATTGCGCGCAAAAGCGCCAGTGTGTCAGCCCCCCAGCGCTGGCCCGTGCTCAGTGCTGTCCGCTCCCCCCACGAGGGGGAGGGGATGGACAGCGTGGGGAGGCTTTCCCCAGCGCTTTCTGCGACTGACTGGGCGCTGGCGCTAGCAGCGCGCGCGCGCAGCGCTGCGCGCAGCGCCGCCGCGGTACACAGCCTCTTAAGATGGGGAAAGAGTCAGGGCACTGGACTTGCAAACAGACTCACCAGTCTACCATCCATTCCCTATGTAATAAGGGAAAAAACAGGCACAGAAATTACTGCATGTTCCTCAGAAACTCAGAGACTATATTAGTTAATACAATGAACATACTATCATTTTGCAGCCAGGAAATGAGAAGAAATCCTCATCTACTCCCAGCCCACACAAACTCCCCACTTCCTGTTCCTCTTACACAGTACAATCACAGGGACCATACACTGAGGAGAAGGATTTGGCCAAGAGGACTCTATTCTGCTCTCCAATTTCTGCAACAACTGTCAAAGAATTCATACTGAAAGGCAGAATTTGGCCCTACGGTGACCATGTAGTAGTTTAATCTTGTGCTGTTAACTAAAAGAGTAGAACTATCTTGTCTCTTAAAAACTGTGAATACATCCATCACTTTAGAATCTAGGCTCCATTTCAGTATCTAGCTAGGACTTCTGCTATTAGTTAAAAGTACCGTACATTAGTGTGATGCCGTATGATTGAGATATGATCATTTATATAATTGATATTGCCATTTAGACAATTGCAACACATCTTGTACAAAGTATATCCTGTAAGGTGTCAACAGCAAAGTTATGATATGATAAATATGATTATCCTGTTTATATGCATGAATCATTTTTGTATCTGAAGTTATAAATATTGGCTATGCGCTGGCTAAGGTTGCCAACATTCTACTTGCACAAAACTGAACATCCTTGCCCCACCCCCTGCCCCACCCCTCCTCTGAGGCCCCGCCCATGTCCTGCCCCTTCTCACTCCATTCCCCCCTCTCTGTTGCTCACTCTCCCCACCTTCACTCACTCACTCATTTTCACCAGGCTGGCTCAGGGGACTGAGGTACGGGAGGGGGCGAGGGATCCAGGGTGGGGCCAGAAATGGAGAGTTCAGAGTGAGGGAGGGAGCTCCAGGCTGAGGCTGTGGGTTGGGATGCAAGAGGGGGTGAGGGCTCTGGGGTGGGGCCAGGGATGAAGGGGTTGGGGTGCAGGAGGGACTCTGGGCTGGGGGGTGGAGCCGAGGGGTTCAAACTATGGGAGGGGACTCTGGGCTGAGGCAGGGGGTTGGGGAGTGGGAGGAGGTACGGACTCTGGGCTGGGGGTGTGGGTTCCGGGGTGGGGCCAGAAATAACAGGTTCAGTGTGCAGGAGGGGGCTCTGGGCTGGGGGTTGGGGTGCGGGGGGTGTGTGAGGGCTTTGGCTTGGGATGCAAGTTCTAGGGTAGAGCTGGAGATGAGGGGCTTGGGGTGCAGGCTGGTAATGAGGGGTTCGTAGGGCGGGATGGAGGTCAGGGCTGGACCAGGGGGTTGGGGCCCTGGAGGGGGTTAGGAGTGCAGGCTCTGGGCAGTGCTTACATCAAGCAGTTCTCAGAAGCAGTGGCATGTTCCCCCTCCAGCTCCTACACAGAGGCATGGGCCAGGTGGCTCTGCATGCTGCCCTGTCAGCAGGTGTCACCCCCGCAGCTCCCGGCCAATGGGACCTGCAGGGATGGCATTTGGGGCAGAAGCAGCATGCAGAGCCCTCTTGCTGCCCCTACACATAGGAGATGGAGGGGGGACATACTGGCTGATTCCCGGGAGCCTGCCAGCCCTGCTGCACGGTACCACCAACAGGACAGTCAACAGCCCAGCCAGCGGTGCTGACCGGAGCTGCAAGAGTCCCTTTTCGACCAGCTGTACCGGTCGAAGACGAGACATATGGTCACTCTAGTGCTGGCATCCTACATATGTGCTATATTCCTGAGTAACACTCACCACATAAAATCTACATTGGAGCCAGACTGCACATTGTGAATGGACTATTCAACTGATGGCCCATTAAACACCACTTAACTCTCACAGTAGGCCACAGAAGAAGCTCGTCCCTGCCTGGTGAGCCTTCCTGTGAGTGCTTTAGCCAGAATATAGGTAATGGCATGTGACTTGCTCATGTGACCCAGCACTCCATCTATGTCTGTACTTTTTCACACACTAAGCCAGGGACTTTGTTTCAGACAGTAAAAATTCCATCCACATGGGAGAAGGTATAGAAGAGCCAACATCTCCATTTTGCCTCTTCAATGTTCTAATCTCTGGACTATGGATTTACACTAAAGGAGCACAGTGAGGACTGAGGACATTCCAATCTTCTGGAAGACACCAGAGACTTTACAAGCCAGCAGTCTGTAACATCACTGCTACAAACCTGATACAAGAACTTTGTAATGATTGTATGTATATGAATTCGACTATTTTAACTCTCTCCTCTTTCTTTTCTCTTATAAATAAACCTTTCGATACTTGATACTAAAGGACTGGCAACAGTGATTGAGTAAGATGTGAGTTATATATTGACCTGGGTATGTAGCTGATCTTTTGAGATTAGAAGAACCTTTTGTTTGATTAAATTTGTTCTCAATAACTACTCATCATAAAGTCCAGTGGCTGGGTGGTGAAGCAAGGGTCGGAATGCCTAAGGAGACAGCATTTTTGACTTGCTGTCAACCAGTGTAGTAAGACAGAAGTTTAGAATAACCACCAGATGAGGGGTGAGTCTGCCCTATTTCTCAGCAGTTTGTCCTGAATCTGGTATTCTCAGCTATGCTCCACTGAGGCACACAGTGGCAGTTAGCACTTTTTTTTTTGGTGCAGTTTAGCAATCTTCACCTTTGCCTTCCCTCAAGTCACATCCTGTTTTCACATAACATCCAGAGCAAACACTAAACCAAAGCAACACAGCATTCAGTGACACACAGAAGACACTTTACAACACACACACGATTTACAAAACTAGTCAAATATAGTGTTACAAAGCCTCACTTACACTGCCAAAAAACAAACAAAACCCACAAAATCTGTTCTAAAAATCAAACCTGTCCAACTAATGTTTTAGCTTCCTCAAGCAGAAATGTGTAAAACCAAAACCTCTGCGGAAGAGTATTAATTTTCCACAGCTTCACAAACATCCAACATGCTGTTCTGTATATGGAATTATTTTATAGTGGCTGCTTGACAAAGCTGGAGAAGTTGGGTGACATTCTGATATATGGCCTTGCAACAAGGACACTCACAGTATATGTGCCTATGAATTTAAAGCATGTATTTTGGTGCTCAGTGTGACAAGATGCAAGGAACACATTAATTTAGCCTAAGGAGTATGGCATGACTAACCATTCTTGCCATCAACCCAATTCCCAGTCATTCATTAATATCGAGAGAGAACTCCATGCCACAGAAACTAGTACTGGGTACAAAGCCTGGGAAACCTCATTTTAAAACTAACTTAAAGGAACCAATTTCTTTTTTAATACAGCGGCTTCCCAAAAACCTGTCAGTTTTCGTCACATCATGAAGCTTATCACCTGAAATTTTAAATTAACTGAAGACTCAGAAAAATTAAGCTTATAAAAGTAAAATATTATTTATTGGAGAGAGATAGGACCCACTGCATACAGTACTATTTCTGCACCACTAAGGTTTCTTTAAGTTCATCCCTAAGGAAATAATCTTGTACAGAAAGTGTTTAGTAAGCCACTATACTATATAATTACATTATGACTACATTAGTGGTTGAGTTAATACTGACAGTTATAGTCTGTGCCAAATTAATGCTAGTGAAATCATTTGATTACATTCTACATATTATATTACACTGAATATTTCCACTGTAAGTCCATAAGAAGTGGCTCTAGGAATTTAAAATAATCATTTGCAGTAGGCAGGAGACAAGTGAGTCATGTGGAATTGGATGTGGTTTGTATCTTTATAGTTTATAATTTGTATTACAATGTCATCATAAATCTGCTAACAGTATTTCATAGGAAATACTGTATGAAGAACAACATTTAATTTAACATTTAAATGCAAGAAATCCTTTTCCTTTCCCTGGCAGCAGCTATGCCACAAACATTATTATGGTGAAATGGTGAATGTTTCCAAAAGACCTAAGAGGAACCCTCTGACTCCCACAAGCTGATATTGTTTTGAGGTTGTCTGCAAGACTAAACAGCTTTTGATATTCTCCAATCTGATTCTTAATGAGTTTAAATATTTATATTATTTCTATAAAAGGAAAGGAAGCATCTTTGTGAAGACAAGTGCAGGGCTTTTCCAAAGACACAAGTGTTCCCCATACTCCTTCAAACAGTCAACTGCATGACTACCACAGCAATACAAGGACAGAACAAGATGGGAGTGATGAAAAAGTCAGTGGTACTTCATAAAGCTGTTTCAAATCTGGCCAAGGACCATTGAGATAACCCAAAATAAGGCTTACAGAATTACAAGAGGGCCAGACAGCTGCAATGAAATTACCTATCACTACTCCCCGAGCACGCCCCCATCCCCAGTTATGAGTAATTATTTAATTCTGGATATAGGTCTCCAGGGCCACCCAGAGGATTCAGGGGACCTGGAGTCCTCGGTGGTGGTGGGCCCCTGCTTTGGCAGTAATTCGGCAGCGGGGGGTCCTTCCGCTCCAGGACCTGCCGCCGAAGTGCCCCAAAGACCCGCGGCGGGGGTCCCCGCTGCTGAATTACCGCAGGTCCGGGGGTGGAAGGACCCCCCGTTGTGGGTCTGTGGGGCACTTCGGCGGCGGGTCCCGGTGCGGAAGGACCCCCCACCGCCGAATTACCACCAAAGACCCGGAGCGGAAGAAGCTCCAGGGGCCTGGGCTCCGCGAGAGTTTTCCGGGGCCTCCGGAGCGAGTGAAGGACCCCGCTCCAGGGCCCCCGAAAAACTCTCGTGTGGGCCTCTGCGGGGCCCGAGGCAAATTGCCCCACTCCCCCCCCCCGGGCGGCCCTGTAAGTCTCTTATGCAGTCAGTCACTCCAACAAGACAATATGTGGAATAAGATGAACAGATGCCTGCTGATGAGACAAAAAAAACCCCAAAACCTTCTTTTCTCTCCTCCCGCCCTCACCCAAAAAAACATAAAACCAAGCTCAGATTTTCTTGGAAGAGGCTATGAGAAAAGTACCGCATCTTATATACACATCTCACTGATAAAACAACTTTCTTTAAAGGTGTTAGAAACTAAGGTGTTTACTTTAAGCTTGAAGATGACATGCAAATTAGATGCTGTCTTGAATAGAAATGAGTGATAAGGTCTTAACTATGCAGCTGAGGATCTGGAGTGTTATTCATATATTTAATTCTCCTACATGTCTACCTGAAGTGACTAGAAAACAGCTGGAATGCACATACAGTCAGCAGAAAGCATGGTCTCTAGTTGGTGGCCAACTATTTGTATTTGACTATTTTAATTTTTGGAATATATAACGTGATAGGTATGAAACAGAATATTGAAATAGATAATACATAGCATGGAACTTTAGGAAGCTCATTTGCTAAAGGCAATGAGGGAGTTTGAATATTACAAGAATGTCTTCATTGCTATAAAAGGTGACAAGATAACCACTATGAGTGAGCATTTGCATATGGAAGCGTGGTACTAAGAAAGGGCAGTGAAATAGCCACCAGAGTGTTATTTTAGGTTTTCCCACTTTAAAAAAAATAATAAAGCTCTAATCCATTTTGATTCATGGGACAAAACTGACAAAAGACTGAGGCTTTAAGCCAGGACAGTCCCAGGACAAAGTCCTCACTGTCACTGACATATTGCTTTATATTTACTTGCTCATTGCAGTTCTTGTCCCAGAACCCCATCCTACAGTGAAAGACTCCATTATTTTTGTTTGGTCTTCTGCTTGATTTCAAATTCTCTTAATTAACTCAATGGGAGAGATCCTGTTATAAATGGGACCCAGCAGTCCCACGTTTGGCTGATGCACTATATATTAAATTCTTCACTTTCTACTGCAATATCAAGTACTTGACAGGGCTGCATTAGAAATGTTGAAGAACTACGCTGACATTACTGCCATGCAGCTCAAAATCTCTTCAGCAAGAGTGTTCAGAATTCCGAGCCCATCTATGATAGCTGTAAATTGGCTTTACACTAAGTAGCATGTTCATGTTTCCCTTTCTAGCACAGACAGGCTAAATCTTTCTAATCTATTACACCATCAGTAAAGATATTTAAATATAAATATCTGAAGGCAGTGTCTAAAGGACTCCTCTAACAAGCTCTATTATTTTTATTTCACTATAATAAAATGATCAACTTTGCGGAAGTTTATATTTTTAAAATTGAACATGCTAACATGATTAAAGGGAAATTTTAAAAAAATTTAACCCCACAAGAATATAGGCTCTGATCCAGCAAATCACTTACGTGCATGCTTAACTCATTGACATCAGTAGGACTAGTCTCATGCTTAAAGTTAAGAATGCACTTAAGTGATTTGCTGGATCAGAGCCATCAGGGGCGGCTCTAGACATTTCGCCGCCCCAAGCAGGGCGCTCTGCCGGTCGCTGGTCCCGCGGCTCCGGTGGACCTCCGGCAGGCATGCCTGCGGGAGGTCCACCGGAGCCGCCTGCCGCCCTCCCGGCGACCAGCAGAGCGCCCCCTGCGGCATGCCGCCCCAAGCACGCGCTTGGTGTGCTGGGGTCTGGAGCCGCCCCTGAGGGCCATAATGCCCTTTGACCGTAGTCATTTGGTTTCAACACATTGAAAACACACACTCTAGCACAGTGTTATTTAGTTGCTTAATCAGGTTTCCAAAACTATGCCTCAAAGTTAAAGCCTGTTTATTTACAGAAATTTACAAAGCAAGGCTGGGTTTTATGGAACCTAATTTCAGAAGAGATACACAAAGTATCTGCTGGACACACCAATCACCTAAACCGTTTTGCTGCTGTGGTTTTCACCACATGGATTGTAAAAACAGTTTTAAAATGTCAGACAGAAAATGAAACATTTTAGCTGAATTAACCAGTCTGAGATGAGTTTCAAAAAACACTTCACAAATCCTGATGTCTATTAATAACCAAACACACACAAGGGAGCATTGGAAAGTCCGAGACCATGCTTTAAAATCTCATAATGTTAAGTACTTGATTCCTCTTTTCCCCTAAATGAAAGCTTCTGACAGATTTGATTAACCCTTTCAAATTGGGAGTTTGCTTTTTTTTTTTTTTAAATGGTGCAGTGCTATCTAGTAGCAGCAGATGTAGTGGATCTGCTGAAGCCAAGGAGAAAACATGTATTTTAAGAGCATTATATATCTGGGTCACTGGAGATGCCAACCAGAAGGGTTGTACTTTTCAACGGTCAGTCATAAGCTTATAGAAGAGTAAAAAGAACACTGTCCTCCTTGTTAAGTCATCCTGCATTATCCAAGACACTATCATGGTTTGTTTGACTGTCAAATTTCTGAATGACTCAGCAAATCAGAATCTATGCTGAAAAATGAAAGTAAGCCTCTCCCCAACACTCACATTATGCACAATGATCTTCCAATTGATGTGAAAAAAGTTCAGAGGTTTGATTAAAACTAGGGCAGTTAACTCATGCGATTAACTCAAAAAAACTAATCATGATTTTAAAATGTCATCGCTATTAACTGCAGTTTTAATCACACTGATAAACAATAGAATAACAATTGAAATTTATTAAATATTTTTGGAAGTTGTTCTACATTTTCAAATATATTGATTTAAATTACAACAGAATACAAAGTGTACAATGCTCAGTTTATATTATAAATATCTGTATTGTAAAAATGATAAAGTAAACCCCTTTTTAAATTCACATCATACAAATACTGTAGTGCAATCTCTTTACCGTGAAAATGCAACTTAAAAATGTAGATTGTTACATAACTACACTCAAAAACAAAACAATGTAAAGCTTAAGCGCCTACAAGTCCACTCAGTCCTACTTCTTATTCAGCCAATTGCTAAGACAAACAAGTTTGTTTACATTTACAGGAGATAATGCTGCCCTCTTCTTATTTACAATGTCACTTGAAAGTGAGAACAGGTGTTCGCATGGCACTTTTGTAGCCAGTATTTACATGCCAGATATGCTAAACATTCATATGCCCCTTCATGCTTCGGCCACCATTCCAGAGGACATGCTTCCATGCTGATGATGCTCATTAAAAAAATGTGTTAATTAAATTTTGACTGAACTCCTTGGGAGAGAATAGTATGTCTCCTACTCTGTTTTACCCGCATTCTGCCATATATTTCATGTTATAGCAGTGTGTAGAGGGGCAGTCACCCCGCTCCGGCCCTGAAGAGATTAAAACAGCCCTGGGAAAGGGCTGCCCTGGGGATCCAATAGGGGAGGCTGATTAGGAAGGCAGCCACAGCTGGGGCCATGCCCAATTAGGAGACAGCTGGCCCTATAAAATGGCTGGGGGCCAGGAGCTGGGGCAGTCTTTCTTTAGCAGTGGAGAGAGAAGGACCTAGCTGCCTGGGGGCAGGGTACCAGAGGTAGAACAGTGCTGGGGAAAGGCAAGAGGAGCTGGGGAGCTCCAGCCTGGCAACCTAGGCTGTAGTAGGACTGAATGGACTTGTAGGCTCCAAAGTTTTACATTGTTTTGTTTTTGAATGCAGTTATTTTTTGTACAGTTATAATTATTTTGCAGTTATAATTCTACATTTGTAAGTTCAACTTTCATGATAAACAGATTGCATTACAGTACTTCTATGAGGCGAATTGAAAAATACTATTTCTTTTTTTTTACAGCAAATATTTATCAAAAATAAATATCAAGTGAACACTGTATTGTAACTGAAACCAATATATTTGAAAATGTTAAAAAAAATCCAAAAATATTTAAATAAATGGTATTCTATTATTCTTTAATCATGCAATTACTTTCTTCAATCACTTGACAGCCCTAATGAAAACTCATACCAATATCCAGTAGTGTGTGATAGCATGTGTTGTTTCCATGGGTACCCCAGTCATTTACTAACCCATCCTCACAAAAGCACTGTGTCACAGTAACTTTCCTTCCGTCAAGGAACACCTCTACCTCGATATAACGTGACCCAATATAACATGAATTTGGATATAACACAGTAAAGCAGTGCTCCAGGTGGGCGGGGCTGCGCACTCTGGTGGATCAAAGCAAGTTCGATATAATGCGGTTTCACCTATAATGCGGTAAGATTTTTTGGTTCCCAAGGACAGCGTTATATCGAGGTAGAGGTGTATTTATGAAAGGGCCTGATCCTGCAATCTTTACGTAGGTTAAATTCCTATTGACTTCAATATCATCCCCCAGATTCCGGTGCAAGTTTTGCCTGAACAAACACTGCAGGATGGGGACTTACAACAGCATCCTGAGCTGGTTGGTTAGCTCACTGAATCAGTAGCAGAATGACATTCTGGATGAAAGTTTATCAGGGCAGAAAAAAGCCCCTCTATAAAAAGATAAGCTGTTCTTCCTTCAAGAGTTTGTTTCCTGTGATTGGTTTTCTGCCCCTGAGGGTACCATTTCCATGGATCCAGTACACTGAGGAGAGGGAAATCCTTGGGGAGTGAAATAATTCTTCATTTTGCTTTGAAGGAAAAGTGGTATGAAGAGAATATGATGCAAGGGTCAAGGTCTGTGATCAAGAAAGAAAAATTGCTACTAAAGTCATTATGATTTGCTATTTTTCTACCCTGATGCCTGGAATTATCACTTAAGCTCTGCCCTGGTCTTTAGCATTTATTATCAAGCTTCAATCCTGTGGTGAAATACGCAATGTACTTAATTTGCCATACACTTTGCTCTGGAGATCGAGAAGATATTGGTGTTGCAAGGGTATTGTGTTTGCAGCTGCTATTCCTGCATGATCATTTCAATAAGTTGAAAATCAACCCTGATTTGTTCTCTTCTTCCAGACAAAAAGACCTCATCATAATTGTCTCCAATGATTATGCAACAATAGACACTGTTACCAGAATTGTTATCCACTTTAATCAAAGAAATGACCGTTTATTTTCTATACAGAATATCAATTGCCATTGAAAAGGGGAGCTCAATCAGCAGTATAGCATTCATAAGTAACCATAACTTCTCTTTTTTTTAAACTGTGGAGCAGAATGAGCATTTGGGTCTGTTTTTTTAAAAACCTTAAAAAAAAAAACAAGAAGGGAAGTGTCAGAGCCCTGCCCTTTGAATTCCTGAGAGCTACTGCATGAATTGTTGCACGTGCACACACATAAAACCACCAGCAATTTTTAAAATACCTTCTTAATTGTCTGTTAATATTCTACATATTAATACACGTCTACAATGAAATCAGCAGCCAAAACATTAACTTTTCAAACAAACCAACCCTCTGCATATCATCTTGTGCCTTCAACGTGTTAAATGTTCTGCCATGGTTTCAACATCTACATTTTTTCTCAGCTGCAGTCATGGTCACTTCCTGGACAAAAACAGCGAGGAGTCCTTCTGGCACCTTAGAGATTAACAAATGTATTTATTATTAAGGTGTCACAAGGACTCCTCGTTGTTTTTGCTGATACAGACTAACACGGCTACCACTCTGAAACCTGTCACTTCCTGGACAGCGATTCCTTGCAGCTTTATACAAGTGCAGGAAGCCAGCCTGTGCATGTAAGAACACAGTGTGCAACAGGGGACATAATCAGTGGGATAAGGCAAGGACTGCAAAGGCCCTACAAAATAATAAAATTGAATTTTTATTTTTCATAGATGGACAGGTCAAACCAAACACCACAAATATAATGGCCCCCTAAAAAGCACAGGTATAAATGTGTTACAATATTCCTGTTACTATTTTTATGTTAATTCTTTGACCCTCATGCATGCTTGTTGGAATACTTCCCAGAAACAGATGAGTGTTGGGAATGTATCCCAGAAACAGAAACAAGTGTGACAGAATGCATTAACTCCTTTTGGCATTGACCCCAAGATGAACCAGCTAAGCATACCCATCTCTCTAGTGACCAAAACACAGCTGGAGTCTACTTCGGAATAGCTGCATACCAGTGGGAAAAATGAGAGGTAGCTACTACTTCAGTAGGTACTTTATGTTTTTTGGATGATTAGTTTGTTTTTGCCATTTTCCAACTCTGATGATGCATGCATGGCTTATTTGACATGAAAATCCATTAGTACCAAGTATCGACTGAATTCAAAAATGGAAAATTACTGCAGAAGCTACTTGAGTGAAACTGACAGTGAAAGGGAGAGAGGACTTTCCACTTGATTAAAAATAGCTTGTTACTATCAGAAATTATCTCTATTAAAAGCAATCAGAATAGTAATTATTTGTAATTCTACATTAGTAATTTCATTGAGGTAAATGAGATAAAGCAGAAGAAATTGTTAAAATGTAGAAGCCGAAAAATCTTGTAAATAAGATACCCTCAATTCCACCAATAATGGTGTTTTATACCATAAGCAACTTCAGGATACAATACTGGAGATTTTTTGAGCCAAATTCTGATTTAAGATACTCAGTTGACATTTTCACAAGTAAAAACTGATATTGCTCCTACACGTCATTTTTTCAAGACAGAGTGCATAACAAGAAATCAATCTAAGCCCGTGTGCGAAGAGGAACTAGTATAGCTCAGCACTGTGGCCTCAGTGCAAGAGATGCACAAAATTACTACCAAGAACCAAGTAATTTAAGAATATACTGGAACTTATGTCAATCAAAATTCCTTTCTAGCAGGCTCACCGGGGAAGCCTGCCAGAAATCAGTGCACTATGCAGTCGAAATAGACAAAGATTCAATAATTAGTATGTCAAAAAACCCAAACCTGAGTACCACTCTAATTGTGATCTGTCCTTTCTGTGCTCTCTAAATTGAGACAATTATGTTTGATGAAATTATGCATCCTCTTTACAACCATTATGTTCAACAACGGGAACTGCAACTTAGAATGATCAGGGAGTGAATCCTCTAGTGCACTTGGAGAAATGCTGCAATGTATATATTCACTAGAAAATTCTCCTACAAAAGACAAGTAGCAAAAGTCTCGCCACCATTCTAGCCCCACAGATAAGGTAACGGGGCCAGAGCCCTGGTAAAGGGAAAGCCATGGTTTCACTAGGGGAGGATTCTCTTGGTGCAAGCACTGCGGAAGCCTGACAGCTGTAAGGCTGCTCTCAGAGAATCCCCTAATAAGCCCTAATGTAAGGGGCAGGAAGAGTTTGCCAGGGGCGAGAGGTGCTTGCCAGGGGTGGGGCAGCAACTTGCAGTGTTGCAGCCCATAGAGTAGCCCTGGGTGGTTACCAGAGCTTTAGGCTTTCTAAGTTGCATGGGAAGGGTGGCCTAGGCCTAAGCCAGGACATGGTTGTCTCCCTCTAACTCATTCATAAAACTCAGGTTAGGTGTGGAAAGGACCCTTAACCGGGTCTGTGCAATGGTTTGGCTAACTGGTTTTCCTTCCTCCCAGCAACCTGTAAAGTAAGACATCCCAGAATACACTGCTCCTTGGGCTGCTGGCGTTGTTCTGCATGCTGCTCTCCCCCGACTCTAATCCCTTGCAGAGGCAGTGTAGGATAGGTGCCCAGAGATGTAGGCAAAGAGATGGCTCAAAGCCACCAGCACACCCCCTCTCCCGCAACAGACTCAGAGTTGTGTGCTGCACCTCTTAGAAAGGCACATCACAGAATCTCACCCCAAATCTGCCAACTAACTTAAATCAATAATTAAACCAGCAAGAATGGCTTATGGACTAGAATTGGTTTTTGATTTCTTGTAGGTATGTATGTACTTTTGATTTGTATTCTTGAGCACCACCTAGAACTCTGTTCCATTAGTAAGGGGTTGGTTATCAGCATGAAAGTTTCAGTTTCTGCTGCAAAAGACCCAGCTGTGCAATACCTACCTTGAGTCCACGAAAGCTCCCCGGGCTGGTTGGTGAAGAGCTGGAGGACTTGGTAGATTTTGGAGTGGATATCTGGCTGCTGGGTGTTCCATTGACTGTCCAGAGCAACAAAGGCAACCAAGAGGAAGAAACAATTATTAAAAGATAAAAATGCAAATGCCTATTGCAATATAATGTGCCTCTCTGAGGTATTATCTGAGTTTACTCACATAAAGACTAAACAGGCCCAACCCCAACATCTCAGAAAGAATCATAAAGTCCAATACTGTATCCTTTGCTCAGTCAAACTCCCATTGGCCGGAAATTGGATGCATCCTTTGAACATACAAAACACTGCATTTCTATTCCAGTTTCATGAGAGCCAGTCTGCCTGTTGCCAGTGGGAGGTTTGGGTACACAAAGATAGGAGGACTGGGTCTTTAAGTTGCATAATTTATTGCGATATCATAACAAAATATTAAAGAGATACAATTCAGGTTGCCAAAATTTGACCTCCCTTTTCCTCTTCCCCATTTGCAAAGTCAACTTAATACTTTATAGGTGATTTGTGTTTTCATTTAAAATAAAGTGTGTGCGTTTTGGGGACCAAACTGTACTAGACTATAGGCTCTCAACTGAACCTTTAATAATACAGCATTGTGTGTAGGAAAAACATTTTCAAAAAAATTAACATTTCAATTTTGAACTTTCAAGAAGTTACTATAAGCATCAATGAAAAAATTCTGAGAGGACAGAAAAATTCTTCCTCCCCACAACCCCTGATGTCAAGAACCTACCCATTTTAACCCCTTTAATTATTCAGGGCCTAATAAAGCCTCCACTATACTCCTATTGGCTTAAGGGGCAGTTAGCTCAGTCCTACATTCTTCCAAAAAAGGGCTAAATCAGTGTCATTCATAAGATTGACCAAAGGAGTCTCTATTAAGTGATGCACTGTATTGCTTCTGCATCCAATCCTTGTTTGCCCGAAGAGAGGAAAAACTGATCAGGAAACTAAAGAGCAAAAAACCCCCAAAGAACACCACTTCACAGTGGGAGGAAGTTTCTCCTTTAAGAAAAACAAGAACCTGCCAACAAGACATTTTGTTTCCATGGAAACAAGTAACCACCTACACTTTCAGATGTGTGAAGAATTTCTCTAATGGGCTATGCACTACTCTTAAGCACAACCATTGTTTTTTTGCTGTGCAAATGCCAACCAACATACAATACTGAACTTCTCTGGGAACTGAGGAGTCTTCCTACACAGCTCTACTTTATTTTGTAATGCTTGAACAGTTGTGATCTCAGTGGTTACTATGACTACACAGTGGCTCCACAGTCTTAACAAATGATCCTCCCTGATGTGCATGATGCTAGGTTAAAAATTTATCTAGGGGATCAGTCTTCCTGGAATCTGATGACCATCCCAGTTCTGTTCCTGGCTCTGCTATCGAATCACTAAGGGGTTGATCCTACATTGCTAACATCAATGAAAGTTTTACCATTGGCTTTAACGAGATTAGGACCGAGCACCTTATGACCCCGGACAAGTCACTCTGAAGATTTTCAAAAACATCTACATGGAGCACAAGTCCCACTGAATGTCCCTTAGGCTCTTGGGAAGATCTCCTCTCTCTCGGTTACTCAGACATCCCTTCAGTAAAATGGGGATAATAAAGCTTCCTTAACTTCATAAATTGCATGAAAAGGCTTAAGTGTTAGTTATTATTTTATATTGTACTTCCTGGAAAGCCATATCTGAACTTCAAATTTTAAAATTCTAATCAGTAAAACAAACAAAAAAACCCAGCCTGTGAACATAAAAGAAGGTTGTCTAGAGAATTCTGCCTGAAATCAGCTAAGTAGTGCTATAGGAGCAGAAATTGTCACTTTTTTACATAGTTCATAGGAAGCTCACAATCTTGTGCCAGTCTTAGTATGTTTGGGTAGCCCTGCCTATGTGATAACTTTTACCTAGGTTTGTAACCAGTTAGTACCATATTTGTCTCTCAACCATTACATGCACAACATGGTAAACACTTAGTCACTGTAACAGCTGACCGTATGTTGCGACTGTCAGAGGCCTAGGCCGGGACATGGTTGTCTCCCTCTAACTCATTCATAAAACTCAGGTTAGGTGTGGAAAGGACCCTTAACCAGGTCTGTGCAATGGTTTGGCTAACTGGTTTTCCTTCCTCCCAACAACCTGTGAAGTAAGACATCCCAGAATACACTGCTTCTTGGGCTGCTGGTGTTGTTCTGCATGCTGCTCTCCCCCGACTCTAATCCTTTGCAGAGGCAGTGTAGGATAGGTGCCCAGAGATGTTTAGTAGCTACACAGTATTGTGCTGGAGACAACACAAGAAGAGACTGACCTGCGGATAGATCTCAACCATGTTTTCTGCAACCACTCTGGATGAGTGCTACAACATAGTTGTTACTGTAGTGAGAACAGATCCGTAGGGCCCAACCCTGGGATAGGCTGAGCCCCCTCAGCTCCCAAGAAGTGGAGATGTCACATGGACAGACTAAGAAAAGGGGGAAAGCAGCTGCCAATTGAAACTGCAATACCTTCCTTTGACATTCTCAATAAAAAGAGTCAGTCATTGTTTTATGTATTTCTAACTTGTTTGTTGCTGCTGATTGTTGTGCGTGTACACAAAGCTTTTCCTTTCTAAATCAGTTCTCCATTTGTAGGCATTTTAGGAGCAGGGTTTATGTCTTTCTGTATGATGTGTGGCAGCAGCACGCACATTTTGAGTATGAGTTATAATACAAATAAATACATTTCCTTTTCCCCAGTTCCTTAAATGGAATATGCAATGCCACAATTCATTAGTATATAAAAGATTTTTTAAATTTGAATTTCCAGTGTGGTCCAATATTGTAAGCCACTTGCCAATTAAGAATACATATATTTACGTGGGAAATGGAGGTGGTTGGGTTTTTTTTGTTTTGTTTTTTTTAGGACACAGCTGACCCATTTTTCCACATAAAGACATTGTCAGATTGTAGATCTAGGACTTAAACGGCAGAGATCCAAGAAAAACTATATTTATTTAATTTGCGTCACAAAAAGTTGGAAAACATATAGGGCCTGACTTGTTCTGGTGTAAGTTAGTAGCAAATCAGTCCCACATTATTCTGAATTTAGCTACATTTTCAGCAATTCTCAGTCTCAGCTCCAGCTAATCTTGTCTGGTGGTGTTGGTTAAAATTTCTCATCATCATACACTCTAGAATGACTAAATACATTCATGGCTTGGAAGGCTGCTTCTCTATATGTAGTCAAATTATACCTTAATAAATCTAATTTTACTGCACTGTCTGCAGATGTCTGGCAGTTACAAGAATCACTCACACTCTCAATCTCTTGCCCACTCAAAGACCTACAGTAACAAGTAGGATAGATCCAACATGCTTTGGTTTTCCAGAGCACAAAATGTGTGTGGCAAACTGTAATACATTCATGGAAATGGAGAGAAGGGTAAATGGAAAGGTAAGAGGCACGATGGTGAGATAAAGCCATAATAATAATGGCTCACCTGGGGATTTTGCTGTAGAATAAGCACTGGAGTAGTGGCCACCCCTCTTTACTGCACTCATTCATTTGACACAAAGGAGAAAGACATTAAGGAGAGAAGTTACTGAGCATACGCACATAAAGGAAGAAAGGTAAATGCACAAGCAACAACCACCACCAAAAACTGAAAGAGAAAGTATGGTGAGTATAAGCATAAATACCAAACGATTTGGGGTAAAATCCTCAGATCACCTAAGTGATCAAGGTGTCCAAGTCCAAATCATGATTTCAGAGCCTAGAGTCCTATTAAAGACATCCAATAGGACTGAGGCTCCTCAGTCACTTTTGAAAACAGGACATTTGGCACCTCAACCACTTAAGCACTTTTGAAATTTTTACTCTTTGTTTTCATGTAAACGTTTGAGCAGAATAAAGTTTTAGACTGAAAAAACTTTGGTGCATGACCTGTCTACTTGGGTATGTGGACATTATTTAGCACATTCTGAGCTTTAATAGAGTATAAATAAATCATAAAATGAAAATATTAGTACTAATCACTACATTTTGAACTAAATTAATTGAAGAGTTACACCCCATACAACCCCAATGAAGTTGACAGGCTTGCATGATGTATGTGTATATCAGTTGTGAAATCAGCCTTTTATGTACTGCCCTTTCTTTTCTTATGATTACAGTTATTCTCTGAAACTAAAAAAAATTCCTACTTTTACTTGTGACACAAAGACACAAAAAGGACAATGAAAATCACTCTAGCAAGGCAGTAAATATTGATTTGAAAATAATAAAACAGGATCATATTCTGGCTTTGATACGCACACAGGAGTTGCACATATAACCACAATCAGAACATGGCACTATATATTTTAATATTTAATGGCTCAATGTCAGTGTCACTTTTCCCCAGTGGAGAGAAAACCCATTTGAGTTTTGCTGTATTTTGGGGGGGAGATGAGGGAAAACCACAATAACTTGGGAGGTAAAAAGGAAAAGCAAAATTTTTCCCATTTTTCTCATTTTCAAGTAAAAATACCCAATGCTTGGAAATGTGCTATTCAGTCAGACTAGCAGCAGGTGAAGAGAGAATTTGGACATTACTGTAAAATGACAGGAAATATGAGAAGAAAAGGTGTTTATGCAATTTCACAGGGCAACTTACAACAGCTCAAAGAAGCAAACTGCCACATTTTGACAGTGTTCAATATATGAAAAGGGGAAAAACCCTAAATTCAAAACACAGAAGGGTATATAATGTAATGAATGAGGATTTAACCAGACGATCCCATTTCAGTTAATAGGGGTCTTCAGCAAATCCAATCCCATGCTGAAAATTTATCCTTAAATGTACAATTAGCACAAGCAACTGTAAACATTCACAAATTCAAACCTTTTTGGCTTGTAATGAAAAAGAATCTCTTTCTTTGCAGGGTACAGAATAAATGCATTTCAGTGTATAAAATCTATGTGGCATAACTTAGCATTTCAGGTTCTTCATCATGAAAATACATGACATTTCCACTTTATAAAAAGATGGCAATCTTTTTAGTCCATTTAACAACTTACAAGTTTCATATGCTCTGAATATTCAGCTATTTCCTTATAATTGTACCTGAAGCAGGTGACTTGCTTCGACGTGAGGGTCCTGGGCTTTTGGATCCAGATTGTCTTGGTGTACCAGGTGAACGGGAATATGACGACTTCATAACACGACATTCTGGAAGGAAATGGATGGAGTTTGGAAAATATTTAAGTGTATGGATTCAATTCTAAAATCAGACCTACGGTAGCTGTTTATTGCCCACAAAACAAACTGACATTTTCCAAACATTTCTGCCAAATTAAATAAAACTAATCTATAGAAGAATCCAAAAAAACTTTAACCCACATACTGAATAAATTCTGTTTTGAGCTGGCCAAATACTGAAATATTTATCCTGAATGCAGTACTTCTCCATGCCTGGAAGTTGGATTCATAGTACAATTCAAATTTGTATTTAGACAAATGTGAGACAGTGAAGTGGATGAAGTGGTACACAGGTTCTTCTGATGCCTCACCAACCTCTGTAGTTTGTAATGACAGTTCTATATAATGCAGCATCACACATGCTGGAGCACATGTTGACACACTGGAAATCTTGTTAACTGGACTGAAACCTGCACCTTCTGCCTCTTCAAGCCAATTTCCTTTTAGCCTAACTCTAAGACAGTTGGATTATTTTTGCCAGAAGTGCAGTGCCATTCCTACCAATTTTCAGAGGAAGTGAGAAATGCCTGCGGGCACCAAAGGGCAGAGCCAATAAAGTTATCTTCTCCCTCCCACCTATCACATACATCTATTAATAAAGGGAAGCCAAAGACGAAAGGAACCAATATTCACAAACACATTGCCTTCTTGGGAAGTTTTTCATTCCTGCAGTTAAACACCCATTACTAAACTTTCACCATCTCTCTCAATTAGACCAATTTTCCTCCCCATTTCCCACCAACACCATCAATTCAACCCAACCCACCAACAAATGAATTCACACATGCCACTGGATCAATTTATAAAAATCAATACTAAATGATTCAAATCCCCATGAAACAAATTCAACCCTGCTAATGTCAAACAACCTTCCTCCTGTATTACCAAATCAATTCAAACCTTCCTGCCCTCTTCATTTCTCCGTGCCCCCATTTTACCATCCTCAGGCTATTCTACTTCTCTCCAAACCAGTTAAGATTGTCCCTACCCATCTAATTCACAGAGCCTCTCCATGACTTCAACTGCTTCCCTTTACATGCTCCAGGCAAGGGCGGCAGGGCTTAGACTAGGATCCCTATACTCTTTCCACCACTTGCTTCAAGGGAGACACAGCCATTTAGTTCTAACACCGGACCACTAACCTCCAGCTTTTGGGTCTATTCTCAGACTCCTGCTGAGTCTCCAGCATTTGACCAGCTACCAATAGTGGATAGGATTAGTGACTGCCCCCCCCAGCCCGCACGCCAGACTCTTCAGTGCTATTGCTGACCTTGAGCTACCCTTCTCTTCCATTGAGACCCCCAGAGTTACTGCAGCTTCTAAGCAAAGAGCCCAACTCAGATAGCCCAGAGGTACTCGGGAGAGGGAGAACTGATGGACTGGGACTGGAAGGTAAACTATGGCCTCGTCTAGACTATGATTTGGAAGATATTAGTTAACACGTCAGCTCTCCTCTCAGGCCTATGTGAAGTTAAAGCTTCAAGCTCGACCTGTTCGATTCATGCTAAAGGCATGCAGCCCTGTCTACACTAGGCTGTTAATACATGTTAGCTAATACTTCCCAAATCCAAGCCCAGATAAGTCCTAATGGATTCAGGGGAGAGGGAGAAATAGAAATGGAAAGCAAGGAGAAATAGAATTAATACATTAGATGAAACTGAGATAAAGTAAGACTAATAGTTGGGGGGTGGGGATGAGGAAACCCTTTTAGATCTTGACATCGTCTTCAGGCTTTTTGTATTACCAGTGCAGGCTGCTCAGTCTCACATAGGTCTGGGAGCAGAGCTGATGAGAGTTGGTTGCAATTTTTTCCCCGCAACAACATTTTCATTTTTGTCAAAAATAATTCAGGTGTTTATAGAAAAAACAAATTGAGGGAGAGAGGGAAAAAGTTTTTTTTCCCCCACACAGCCTAAAACACTCCCTGAATGATCTGTGGGCATTTCATAAGGAGACCAATGCGAAGCATCCTCTCATCATAAGTATTTTCATTCAAGGAAGGGTTATTTGGTTCAGTAGCTGAACCAGTGTCGATACACTGGAAGAACCAAGGAGGCAGATCACTCGACAAGAAGGAGAAAAAATAATTAGAAACTAAGCTTTGCCAGCCTGACACAGGATCTGGCTACAGTACTCTCCTAGATCTGATAACGGCATTTCCATGAGACTTGAAATATTTCTAATATTAAAGATGCATAATGAGATGTGCTGGTGAGAGAAACTGTGCAATAAATAGTGTAAATCTGCCTCAAATTTCAGCATAAATAATTTCACATTACTTGAGATTCCAAATTGAATAATCTTTGCAGAAATTCTAAAATTACCTTTGAATTTACATTATAGGATTTCTCTCTTTATTGGAAAACAACTTTATAGCAGCTAATACAGAGCCAGGGTATAAACTGATGTAAAGAAAGCATGAGTGCACAAGTTCATTGTTCTCTATGAGTTTACAATAAAATAATAAATCAGTTCTGTTCATGTAAACTGGCTAAGCAGCAGGTTTTTAATAGACATTTTGGAATGAATGGGATAATTCTTGTAGGTCTGCAAACAGCAGCTACAGATGTGATTTCCAAAAAACCCTCAAAACAGGAACATGGGGACCAAGTTAGAACCCATCAAAGTCAGTGGAAATATTCTTATTGACTTCAGTGATCAGGCCCTTGGAGCAGATTAAAAGCACCCTTTTCAAAGTTCACTGCCATTCACCATATCCTTTTAAGTACAAGGTCCATTGCCCACGAATAATAAACCAGGTTTACAAAACACACTCTGACAAATGGACTGGTGCTAAACTATTGTTTGGAAAATTATTTTATTAGAGAAACATGTTTGGTAGGAAAAATTATTTCAATAAGGTTCTCCAAAAACACTTCTGAATCAGGAAGGGGAAAAAAAAAAAGAGGGAGTTCAAGGAGAATTGAACATTTCAAAAGGTTTGAGGTACAGTCTTACCACTATGATCCAGTACAAAGTCATCTTGAGCATAACGATATTTCTCAGGTCCGCAGGCAATGAAAACATCATCATCTCCAAAAAAGTCTTGCAAGCAGGTAACCTAAAAGCCAAAATAAGTAAGAAAGTGTGCAAAATATTTCCAAGATGAAGTCAATAGCTAGACAGCCAACAAAACCCAACAAATTTGTGCTTTCTTTTCACAGCTCTGTGACTCACTACAACACTGGGTATCATATTTTTTTTTCCACAGTGACAGACACTTACCAGTTTTCAAGTACTATAGAGCAATGGTTTTCAGCTAGGGGTATGTGTCCCCCTGGGGGTACACAGAGGTCTTCCAGGAGGTACATCTACTCATCTAGAAATTTGCCTAGTTTCACAACAGGCTACATAAAAAGCACTTAGCGAAGTCAGTACTAACTAAAATTTCATACAGACAAAATGAGAAAGTAAGGAATTTTTCAGTAATAGCGTGCTGTGACACTTTTGTATTTTTATGTCCGATTTTGTAAGCAAGTAATTTTTAAATGAGCTGAAACTTGGGCATACACAAGACAAAACCGACTCCTGAAAGGAGTACAGTAGTCTGGAAAAGTTGACAACCACTGCTGGAGAGTCATTCTTAAAGTAAACAAGCCAGAAAACTTCAAATGTCAAAAATGTAAAATACTATGCCATTTTTAAACAAGTAGCCTTCACTGACACTAGCATACATATAATCATTTATAATTGGGTGTAAATATTTATGGCTTTGATGGAAATGACTACAAGACATTATTGAAGTGTCAAAGTTGACATTTATATTAAAATTTCCAAATTAATTCTATACAGGAAAATCCTTCTTCCAAAATTACTCACATTATTATTTCCATTATAACCAAAATATCCCTACATTTCTGTTTGTTTTCAGAGTGGCATTTTAATAATATAAAAGATTATTAAAGTATGTTTTTATCAAATAGTTATAACAAATTAAAAATTGTTTCCTTTTTAGTAAAATCTATTCACTAGTACAATAATATGCAAATCATAAATACAAGTTAGACTGAGTGAAACTTTGTACTTAAAAAAAATTCAATATCAGCAATGTGATATTTATGGATGAAAAGCACTGACTAGAAGAACAAAGTGTTATAGATAGGTGTTGAGGGAGTTAAGATTTCTCAGCGGTATTCGTACTAAACACTTTATTCCTTGTTCAGATTTCAGATAAATAGCTATTTGTTAAACAATGCAATTTAGTATGAAAAATCCCACACAAAAACAAACACTGTTTGTGTGGAAGGTGTTGTATTAAATAAACTGTATTTCAAAACATTCTGTAAAGTACAATAATAGAGGCACAGAGTACAAAAAAACTAATAGTATGTGTGCCCGTAAAGTAAATATTGCCAAATCTTCAGCTATGGCCCATTGCATTGAAAATGGCAATATGTATCCAGGCAGTGCTCCTTTCAGATCCTGATAAGCAGAGGGAAAGAAAAAGGACTTTGTCCACGTGTATTTCTTGCACTCAAAGTAGGTACAGGACAACAGGCTCTTCTGCAGATGCAGGCGCCTTAGGTCTAATTCTGTTTCTATCAAAGTAAAGATCCTGTTGATTTCAATGGGGGAAGGATCTGAACCATTATCTATAGTGGGGAGCAACTCCACGTGAGAGTATTCTCTTTGATAATCTTATAATCATTATATAGATGTGTGTCACTGGGACTGTAGAAGTTGCTACCGTGCATTTTAAATACTGTCCTTTCACTCACATCCTGAATCCTAATGTCAGAGGTAAATAATCAAATCTAGTAAACAAATGAAAATATAGGAAGGGAAGGGATTTTCAGATGCGTTCAGCATTGGTCTGTCTCTGCTCCCACTGAAATCAATGGAATCACTGCCTTAAATGTGAGTTGAGTTAGGTCTATCCTGAGCAACCTTAAGTATTACAGTGGTGGGGGGAAAGCCTTTAAAACAGATTTAAGAGCAAATGTTTATACAAAATGAAGTTTACATGGCTAGTATTTTTCTGTATTCCTTATGCTGTTATTAATTCAACACTTTAAGAAGTGTCTCCCGATACCCTTCACAGCTTAGCTTCACTCTGATCCCGAAGTCAGGACATAAAATCTTTGCACTAATTGCAACACAATCTATTAGCAAGGAAAGGACTATGGTATTATGAATACAAGTATTAGGACTTCATTACACAATCAAATATCAGGAGAGGATGGCTTGACAGAGAACAAGGTGTCTTTTAAAAAACAAACACAGAAGGAAACTCCAAGCAATGTTCATTTACAAACACAGAAAGGAAAAGTGGGAAGAGCAAGTCCCTCTTTAACATTACAAACCCTGCAACAGCTAGGAGAGCTGTAACCATTTAGCAAGACCAAAATAATTTTGTACTGGTAATAAAGAGCTCAAAAACTACTGTTACTAAGGAATAGACTTTCTCCTTCTGGTCCAGCTGCCCAACAATAAAGTTTGCATATATTGGCCACTGTGATAATAGTAAATATTGGCTGATGTACAGGAAGGGTTTCTAGTGCCTGCAGTAGAAAGCCACTCAGAATATCAATGACTCAGCTGTCTGGAAGATCATTCAAACAAGGCATTCACAAGCTGTGCAGTTGTCATGGCAGCTAAAACAGCGATAACAGTATGTTGCTCTTACAGCAAGAATCTCAGTACACTAAAACATGCAGTCTAGAACATTTGTTTGATTCTATTATGATGCTCAGTCATATAACACTCCCTTCACCAAATGACAAAACCTATTTATTTTTTACTTTATCACCACACCAATAAATGTCTAGTGTCGTTGACTGGAGACTATTTGACCGGTACTTAATATTGATGCTTTTAGTTTAAATGAAAAGGCAATGACACCTGAAATCACAATGACTGAATATTTCAGAAAGTAGTTTTATTAAGATTGGACAGCTTTTCCTCTTATCTTTTTAAATAAATACATATGCCAAAAGGTAGAAGTTGCTTCTTTGCCCAGACTTTTGATACAAAATATGTTTTTAAGAAGACCACCATCTTTAACATAAAGCCTTCCCATTGCGGGGAATCATTCCTCCATAGAAAAATATGGAAGTGGCACTGGGTGAAAGAGCAGCTGCAAGAAAAACCTTCAGAATTTTCAGTTCAGGCCTGGGGGGACAAGCTGCCCCTCACCCACAATTGGACAGAAGTTTACACCCTAAACCTCACATCTCATAGATATAGATACCTTGCCATCCACACTGAGGCCCTATTCCTCCTCCCCTATTCTGAGTTCCTTCCTAGTATTGCAGTCTAGGCTGCATTAACTTTTCATTAAAATTTACCATTGGTGGCTAGAAGAACACCACATATCTTCCTGCTCCCACCCCAGGGGCCAGGCTCCCCAAATCTGGATCCTGCACCCTGTGGAGGGACTTCTGTGGGATTATGGGAAATGTGTGTGTATGGGAGTGGGGTGTTGGTGCCACACAGACAAGACACTCCCCTTCCTTGTTTAGAGTGGAAGATCTACATGGAAAGATCCCTTCTGTGCACAAATCAGAGAGGTTGGGGGATCCATTTTCTTATCTGGGAAGGAGGCCTTAAAATGCTGTAATGGTTAACGCTTGTTAAAACAGAATTCCCTCATCTCTGAATGGATTAGGAATGATCAGCAACAGTGGCAGCATGCATGGGACCCTAAGCCAGCTACACTGCTGGTGGCGGGGTCATGCAGGAATTAGGTAGAGAGACTCCACCTCTGTGTATTTGGTCAGGGAGCTATGGATCTTGAGCCAGAGTCTGATGCAGATGCCTGCCTCTTCTATGTGGCTTCCAACTGTAAGTCACAGAAGGGAATGAAGCACTGCAGCAATTTTGCTTTCAATATACATTATTTTTATTCACTGGTAGGTGCACAATCAAGTGACAATTACAAACATGGATACATAAACGCAAGTATAGTAGATATTCATTCAGCTACACGGGTGAATACTATAATCCAGCAGTGACAGATTCAAAGTAACAAGCTTCAATTATTTATTAGCACAGCGGTTCTCAAACTTCATTGCACCACAACCCCCTTCTGACAACAAAAATTACTACATAACCCCAGAAGCGGGGACTGAAGCCTGAGCCCCACCACCCCAGACGGGGGCAATGCCAAAGTCCATGGGCTTCATCCCCAGGCAGGGGGCCTATAAACTAGCCCAGCTGCCCAGAGTTGAAGCTCTTGGGCTGCAGGCTCCAGCAACTCTAAGCCAGCCCTGGCAACCCCATTAAAATGTGGTCATGACCCACTTTGGGGGGTCCCGACTCACAGTTTGAGAACTGTTGTGTCAGCATATGGCTGAGACATATCTCTGGAATAATGACTGCCCCTCTCCCCCCATCAAAGGGGCTGGTCTAACCCTACCTTGTTTACAAAATTTTAAAAAAGTGTGAAAAGACACAAACTATTTATTTAGCAAGAATTTAAAGTCGTATCACTTGTTCAGTCCAAACGATCAAATAGTGAGTTAAAAGCTAAAAATTTTAAAATAAAAATTCTGGAATGCTCCTGTTTTCCTGGAAAATTGGGCTAATTTCTTTTCTGTCTACCTAGTTATTTATATGGCCCTTGTCACCATAATATCCAGACAGCATCCCCCCCCCCAAAATACTAAAATAAACTCATCACCTGCAGAAGAAATTTTTACTTTTCTAATACAAAGGAGTTTAAGTAGGCGATTTTGACTAAGAAAAGCTATTGAGGGAAAGATAAGTCAAATAAATGGTTTGTGTTTACTCTGAATGCTGCAAGGTCCAAAAGTCAAATATATTGTTTAATTTTTTTAAATTATATCTCAACCATTTGCTGTTTCGAAAGAGATTCCTCAACCTAGAGATTTTATTAAAAGATGCACTTTTCCCTAGTTTCCTCAGCATCTACTATGCAGAAAATCCTTTGAATGAAATGTGTTGGTGGGTAGTCCAATATGAAAAGCATGTCAGCTATTCACGTTATTTAAGCATCAAAATGTGGTCTGTGAACGTGGTATTGGCTCTGGAAAATACGATGATTAGACTAGCTCATTTCATTTGTTAAATGCACACCTGTTACTAGGATAATAGTCTGGCTGTGGGAGCAAATGCCTGTTATGCAAACCTGTGTGTCGCTGAAAAACAAGTGTTCAATTAAAATTTTTTTTCATAACAACAGAAGATCAGTCAGTGTGCAGTCATTTAATGCAATGAAGATGGCATCAACAGAGCTGCACATAAGCAAGTCACAGCAAATTGTGATGTGCTGGCAAACTGTGAAAACTCCCATGGGTTAAGTAACAATTCTTTCATTAAGGCTGTTATAAATATTGTCCAAAGAATAGCTTTTTCAAAAGTAATTAGTCATATTGGATGCCTAACTTGAGACACCTAAAGAGTAATCAGCACTGTCTGAAAATCAGGTCCCCTTTTAAGATATCTTAGATTGGCAGCCAAAAATTGGAGTTTTCAAATCACTAGTCAGTTTTGAAAGTCTTGGCCTGGCTGTTTTCTAGTTCACACGCAAGGGCTTTATACAAGTAATTGGAATATTTATTTCCATTGGGGACCTTGTAGAAAGTCATCTTAGAAAGTTTCTCCAGCTGCTGTATGGTTGTGACAATAGCAGATAGCCTGCATTTTATTAAAAGAGATGAATTCTCTTTTTGTGACTACAGAAGTGACCTTTTATAAAGTATTTTCTATGACACGCATAAAACTGCGCAGGAGCTCATTATCATAACCAATAATATTGAGATGTGCACCAAAAGGACTTAAACATACACTTTAAAGGTTTCAAGGATGGTCTACCTTACAGGTCATGCCTAGGCTTAGGAAAATAAGTGTTTAAAATGTGTTAGATAACAGGTTTTAAATGCTAGTTCAGACAGGATTTAACATCTTTTAACGCATTAGCTGGTTGGGTCATGTTCACATTTTAACTACATTTTAAAAGCCTGTCTACATGCTTAAATATTATCAATTTGCCTAGCCCAGACACTGCCTGTGCATGTTCTGCTATTGCCTCTGCCATTTTCCCTGAGGAGAATATGCCAGGAGGAAACAGCTGACAACGGCACCAGACCTGTGCTACTGTACTGCCTCGATTCAAAACGTGCATTCCCACAAAGCAGAGTGAATTAGAGGCTGTGTGCTATAGACTGGACTTTTCAGCCTGGTGCCCATAATAGGTCAATATGGTGGTGTGAAGCAGCAAAAATATCCAGTGCTGGAAATCCTGTTAGAGAAAAGTCAACGCTTTTTTTTTTTTTTAAACAAAAAAAAGCAGACTATCAAGTGTTTCAGAGAGCCTTTTCACTTATTTTATCACAGGTATCCCTGAGCTAGGAATGTAACCGGTTACCCTTAACCATTAACCCATCAGCCCCTCACCGGCCGCATGGACCCCAATCTCGGCTGCGTCAGGCAGGCCGGCTGCCCAGAGAAGGCCCCAGCCCCAGCGGCCAGCCAGAGCAACTTCTGCCCCAGCCCCCACCATGCCAGGTCTGCTGGAGCTACCTTGGTTAATGGTTAAACAATATAATTTTAATCGTTTAACTGGTTATCTTTTTTTAACCAAGATTTATATCCCTACCCTGAGCAGGCTCAAAACGAATCAGTATTTCATCACTTCAAAGTGGGGGACACCTTTCAGATGACCACAAGAAAAGTATGACTATGGCTTTCCTCTAGATTGAAGAGGACATGACCCAACAGCAGCACCCAGAGACTTAACTTTCTTAAAATACAATTTAACTACAGCTAAACCAAACAAGCCTGCAAGAGGCTCCATGAGACAACTAATCAAAAACTGACTTGTTTGCTGAACAGATCCCTGAGAGAACTAATTACAGTATGAGCTAGAAATTCTGAAAATTCTCAGGACATGAAAAAGATAACACTATACAGAGAACTCCCTTTTAGCACTAGTAATATATGCTATGCAGATAAATAGAAATTGGAAACACTATTAATGGTAATAATAATAATTTGCACTCGCCTAACAACTTATATTACTTATCCACCACTCTAAAGCTTCTATCATCATTTTACAGATAGAGAAATGAAAGCAAGGAACTGGGCAAAACACATCAGTTAGGCAGTGGCAGAGTTGGAAGAACAACAGGTCTCCTCCATATCCGCTGCCTGCTCTAGCTCTCAGACACACTTACTCTATTGCCTCTCAAGTCATTTAATAGATGTACGACATGCTGTAATGTGTAGGTTTTGAAAAGGAAAGCAAATATAATGGATTTGCCTAAAAATCTAAGCAAAATAAATATTTGACAAGCGTTTACATTCAAACTAGGGAATTTTGCGCCTCCCACAGGGAAGCTTCTTCAGTCAGCATGACAACCATCAAGCTATAGTGCCAACACATATAACCTGTTGCCTTTAAGTACATCCCTTCCCCCAGTGTCATCAGGAAGGGGAAAAATATAATTTGTAACTGCATCATAGTGTTAGAGCTAAACCTGAGACACAAAAAGGACTTGGCCTTTTCTTCCAGAAGATCAAGAAAATGATGTTTAGTCTGTAAAATAGGAGCTGAATAACTATTCTTAGTGATTAACTTAGAGCTGCAGAGAAACATCCAGTGACATCACTAGTCACAGGATAGTACTTCAGTGTCCCTCTCTCTCTCTCCTGGAAAAATCCTATAGCATTTAATAGGAATTAGACCAGTAGGGTTCTACAGAAATGTAATGAAGTTTTGTAGAAATTTCTAAAACGATTTCTAAAGAATTTAACCTCTCTCAAGGTTTTTTGAAGTGTGCTATTAGAATTCTGTAGCAGGGTTTAGTTTTCTACTATTCTGTAGGATGCTTCAAAAATTTCTATAGGACTTTTTTCATTAGGGAATGCACTTATGACCACTTATAGTCTTCACATACAGTGTGTGTCATAACAGGGTTCAAAAAAGAACTAGATAAGTTCCTGGAGCATAGGTCCATCAATAGCTATTAGCCAGGATGGGCAGTGATTTAAAACCATGCTCTGAAGTGTCCCTAGCCTGTTTGCCAGAAGCTGGAAATGGGCAACAGGGGATGGATCACTTGATGATTACCTGTTCTGTTCATTCCCTTTGAAGCACCTGGCACTGGCCACTGTCGGAAGACGGGATACTGGGCAGGATGGACCATTGGCCTGTCCCAGTATGGCTGCTCTTATGTTTTTACCAGAATCTCTCAATGGACTCATACTTACATATCCAGTGTAGCTCTGTACGTGACACTCAGTGATTTAAGAAAGGAAAGATCACAGGCAGAAAGTGACGACTGAACAAACAAAGCAGGAAGCCAAATGAGCACTCCCCCCTCCCTTTGGCAAATCTGTACATCTAAATCTGCAACACTATTTTATCTCCCACTCCACAGCATTGTAAATGTCAAGGTAATTTTTATCTTAGCCTTATTTATTTTCTGCCAAACAGCTCACACAAGAGAAAAATTGCATGAGAAGCACTGAAATAGTGAATTAACCCCAGAAGTAACTGTACAGTACACTAACGTGCAGCATGCAAAAATAAATCTTGGAAATTGTGACACCTAGAAAGGTTTTATTTATTGTTTTAAACTACACTAACGATTTAGAATTCAAATTTTCAAATACATTTATGTTTTATTTGGACAAGACACCACAGTCAATCTCATTTATGATTCAAACTTAAACAGATCAACTGTTTTAGTCCAGTGAACGCATTCTAAAGCAACTTGTAGGACCATATGAACATCCTGCAGCTGGGGACTCAGTGGATAAACTATGTCCGTTTCAGCTCTGGAGCCACACTTCTTCCAAAGTGCAGTCTCTCAGATCTGTAAACACAATTTGGTTCAATTCAGCATGGCTGGCCCACCTCATATAAAGGGCAACAGGACTTCACTGTTTAGAGACAAGCACTGGATAGCAGTTCCTCTTCACTGTGAAAAAAGCTTCTACGGAAAAGAAAACAAAGCCTCTACTTCAGTTGCAAACTGAATTGAAACATCAAAGCTAGAAAGGATATAGCAAACTTCTGTTTGCACAGGTTTTAAACAATACCAACAAGCTTCAACACTGCCAGCTTCAAAAAAAAACAGGATATGGTATAAATATTCTAAAGAGGAAGAATATGACATAGGGGACAAAAGAAAGGAAGCCTGGGTGTATAGCACACCCAGTAATAACTGGAATTGTGTGCGTCTTTTAAACTGACTAGTAATGACAACCAGTTGAAGCAGAAACACTCACAGTGAAGCAGTGTTCATTCTCCGTGCACTGCTGCAAAGAAATGTCAATAACCTGTTGGGGTCAGCGTGTTGATTTAGACCATCCTCCCCCCCCCCCCCGCCCCCTAACCAATATGATGGGTGTCTACAATCCCGCTGGGCAATTCCACTCCATTCTGAACAAGACGCATTGCAGTTACACCGCTGCATTGTTCGTTACCCTTCCTTTTACATCGCCCTTCATTTTTGAGAAACACAACAATTCTTTGTCTATTTATCTGGATATGTTATATCATTAATCATCATCCTTGGTTTCTTTTTTCATGTAAACTAGTGCATTGCCATCTCCTGCCCACCACAATGCCAACAGTCACATTAAAATTCATGTCTGTAGCTGTCAGGTTTACAGTTCAAGGGTTTTCCTGATGCCTGAAAGAGCAAAATGCAAGATAAGCACTCCTACAGAAATAGGTCAGCCTCCTGTTTTCTATTACAGAACTACCACCAATGGGACAGACCTGTCCTACAAAAAGGAAAATTTCCTCTGGGCAGCCTCTAGCATTAAAAAGTAGGTGAAAAGGACATTTCAGCTGTTTCCTGCTGAGCAATGGTATCCCTCACACATGACAGCTTTGCTCACCCTTGAAGCTTTATTCAGTTGCCTCTACTTTCATAAATCGAGATGACCTGGAAAAGGAGACGTGTGTGTGTTTAATTATTGTTCTTAAACACTAAGCCTCCAGACTGTAACGGCTGAAACTGAGACCACAAAGAAGATTCAGTATCAGCTGAAAAGCAACCAACAGGTCTACAATTACTAAAGAAATATTATCCCAGAAATTTGATTCAGTAAGTAATGAGAGACCAGCCAAATTGATAGCCAGGGTATACCAGGAAGTGGCTGAACATTCGCCCTATCCCTATCTGAAGAGGGCTGTGAAGTTGCTAACATTTCTTTTTCATTAACAATTCATTCAGTTAGTAGATTCTGTAGACCATACAGGGTTAAAGCGTTCCATAATATTAAAATAAAACCATTGCATTTACTAGTAGGTTTAAAAAAAATGTAAAACAGACAGACAAATCTGGAAGCCTGCAAAAAAAAAAAAAGGGGGCAAGAGGAGAAATATCTATGCAGTCACCTGCAAATTCATCTTGAGTATTTATTTTTTTGATGCTACAGAGAACAGACATTCGACTACAGACACAATCAGCCATAGAATTTTTGGGTAGGACTGCAAAACTCTGTCTCTCCCAAAAGTAACCAACTTCAACTAACACGATCACTCCATTAAAGAGAGTCAGCCTAAGGATTTGGGGAAATGTTAGCAAAACAGATGTATGCAGTATGAAAACCAGAACTAGATTTTCTGGCCACCAGCTGCTTCAAGTGGCTGGTTGGGAGGGAGCCTGAAAAAGCCCAAAGACGACACTGGTCGCCGACGGGGCAGCAATGCCCACAACTGCCACCATCTAGTTTGGGGATCCCCTAAAAATTGAGGAACCTGTAGCTAAGTATTTCATAGTCATTAAAGCAGGGGTGGGCAAAATTTTTGGCCCAAGGGCCACATCTGGGTATGGAAATTGTATGGTGGGCCATGAATGCTCACAAAATTGGGGGTTGGGGTGCAGAAGGGGGTGACGGCTCCGACTGGATGGTGTGGGCTCTATGGTGGATCCAGAAATGAGGAGTTCAGTGTGCGGGAGGGGGTTCTGGGCTGGGGAAGGTGGTTGGTGTATGGGGGGGGAGCCTGGGGGGTGCAGAAGGGTGCTCAAGGAGTTCGGAGGGCAGGAGGGGGATATGGGCTGGGGAAGGGGGTTGAGGCATGGGAGGGGATCAGGGGTGCAAGCTCTGGGTGGCACTTACCTCAAGCAGCTCCCAGAAGCAGAGGCACGTCCCCACTCCAACTCCTACACGGAGGCGCAACCAGGCAGCTCTGTACGCTGTCCCATCCACAGACACCAGTCCTGCAGCACCCAGCGGCATTGGTTCCCAGCCAATGGGAGCTGCAGGGGTGGCACCTGGAGCGGAGGCAGCTTGCCGAGCCCCTTGGCTGCCCCTACGTGTAGGAGCCAGAGGGGAGTCGTGCCACTGCTTCCGGGAGTTACACAGAGCCATGGTATGCAAGAAGCGGGGCAAGCCCCCGACCCCGCTCCCCAACTGGAATGCCAGAGCAGGGCAAGCCCCAGACCCTGCTCCCTGGTGGGAGCTTGAGGGCCAGATTAAAATGTCCGAAGGGCCGGATGCAGCCCCCGGGCCTTAGTTTGCCCGCCCCTGCATTAAAGGCCATCCCTGTTGATTGTAGATGGATGAAATAAACAACACATGCTATCTGGGAAAGTAAGTGATGAACTTTCTGCCCTTGCAGTCAGGGTCACCTTTTTAACGTTATTAAGCAAAAGAGTACAGAATACTTTATTTTTCTGAATTTTTTTTAAATGTTAAGATTAGGTTTGATGTCCCTTCAATCAGTGATGTTGGAGTATAAATACAAATTTTGCATATATTTAGTAGGGTGATAGACTGTAGTTACAGAAACAAGATCAGTTTTCAGGAAGAAAATGGGAAAAAATACATGAAAGTATCAATGTTCTGTCCTGGGGTGGCCAAATCTGTAGCCTGATGTCTATAGATCAGGGACAAATTCTGTGCTCACCATTGTAAATCCAAAGTAACTCCACTAAAATCTGTGGAGTTACTCTAGATTTAGAGAAGAATTTGACCCCAAGTGTCCTTTATGTCTGTTTCTTAGAACACTTAGATTTTTGGACACAGGGAAGAGTGCAAAAAAAAAAAAAAGGGGGGGGGGAGGGAATATTGTATCAATTTGCTTGGTTTTCAAAATCCTTGTAAAAGCCTAGAATTAATGGGATTATTTCATCCAGCAGCAGTAGGAGAAAGGAACAATAAAAAACTTTTGCATCATCACTGTTTTATGGTCCCAATCCAGCGAAGCACTTAAGCATTTAAACTTTAAGTATGTGAGTAGTTCCAGCGAAGTCAGTAGGAACACATACACAAAGAACACTCAAGGCCAATAGGAAGTCTTGCTGTCTTCTTTCAGCTCTTCTGGATACTTCTCAATCAACAAAATTAACAGGCTAGCTCTCACAAAAAATTTCTACGAGACAGGGGAAGAAAATACTGTCTAGGTTGGTATTTCAGGACATGGGGAAATCAAATTAACCAATAATAGTTTCTTCCCCTAACATCCTTCTACACTGGCCCAGATTAAGCATAATATCAAACTGCTAATAAGAAACTGTCAAAGAATTTCCTTCAAAAATGGGTAACCAAATCATGACAACAATGAGTAAAAAGATACAATAACTGATGGCTTTACATGTTTCCAGAAAAAAATATTGTATCTCTTTCTGGCCATTTAATTGGTCAGGCCCCTATGAAATAGGTTTAGATAATCTCAGGGGAGCTTTTTGCCTCAGCTACAGCTACCAGAACTTCAGAATGTATATAATTTTAATCTATTATGCAAAGGTTGTTTATCCTTTCTTGTGAGCCCTTAAAAAAGATAAACTAATGATGATCACATAACTGATCTGGCCAAGTTCTCATTAAGGTAATTCCTAACTGCCCCCTTAACATTTAAGATTTCCTTTGTATCCCCTCTCAAGTTTTGGAGAAGGTCACTGAACAGGATGAGAAACCTCCTGGCCTAGATTAAAGCGGTCTCCTCTCACATTGTGGATATGAGGATGCTTTTCTATGGAGCATCCTGTTATAGTTACATAATATCGAATCAGGATGCTGGCCTAAAAAATGATGGTCTTCTCTCAGAGCTGGCTCAAGAAGATGATGTTGGATAAACGTGCACCACTGTTGTAATTTTGATAAGTCATCATAGCTTAATATTTTGCACTATGTTAAAAAACCTAACTTTTAGAAAATGTCTCTTGCTGTCTCACTGGCAGGGAAAGGATGAAGCACAGAAAGGAAGATTTTATGTTATACATAATTAATTTGGTCATGACAACATTATGATACAAAAATCTTCTATCTGCACTACGCAAAAAACAAAACAAAAAACCACATCCAAAAACTATAAAATCAACCTACTGGATCAGGCCAGTGGTCCACTTCTCTGGTTCCAGGTGCTGAAGTGGAACGTGACAGGCGATTCAGAAACAACAGTTACTCAGTTCACCCCCATGATCTTCCTGATAGAACAAGAGTTTGTTTTTTAAATGAAAGCATGCATGCACACACAAAATATATAATAGACTTACATCTTGTGATCATCATGGTAAAGGTGAGTGAGACTTACTGAGGGAACAGTCTTAAGTCTTGTAAATTTTCATGGTGAAAATGGACTTTCATGGACTTATTGCTATAGAATTTTCAGCAGTTATTTAATTTTGAAAAAAGTTATTTCTTAAATAGATATTTTAAAAGTAAAAAAAAAAAAATCAGTAATCATTGACTTCTTTGAATTCAGCCCATTGTCTCATTCTCAAGTAAAAAAAACTTTAAAAAAGCAAAGAAAAGATGAATACTGGAACAAAGAGTACATTGAGAATAATGCATCCACTCAAGCCTCCAGAGTGACTATTTAATCAATGGTTGTGTCACATTATTACAGTCATCATCAGAAAATGAACCTCCTTCCATTAATACCCATGATGAGGAACAGCAGGGGAAGGGAGGAGACAACTCCTGCTGTTCTGCAGGGAATATAAAATGAGTAAGAAATTAAGCAAACGCTGAATCTTTGTTGCCTGCTGTCTGATAATCAGGAAAAGCCTGGCAATGAGCCCAGGAAGTTCCTAATACATTATGACAATGCAGAAGGATTTCATCAGCAGAATAGTTTGGTCATCACTGCTCAGAGAGCTACACTGTAATAGGAATACATGCCAAAACACTGTGCATTTCACATTGCAGTATTTCTTTCAAATTTAAAACAGATGATTTTATACTTTTTTTTTTGCAAGCATTTTTGAGCTTGCTCCAGACCACAAACACTCATGGGTGGAAATGGGAGGATGTATACTGGACACACTATTTCTCACTATAGCTGAGAGTAGCATTAAAAAAAACAAACCCTAATAAAACACACAGATTTCTAAGTGTGACCCTATGCATATCTGGCTCTCAAACTTTCCAAACATTACAGGAATTTCTGGACAGGTCAATCCAGCAATCCTCCTGTGAGCAATCGTGATCTGTCTGCATATGCCAAGCTATAGAATGCTTATTATATATGAACACACGTGCAGCTGTTTACAAGTTACGCCAATTGCAGCTCTATAAGGAAAGACTGCAATTTTTCACATTTTAAAGCAATACTGATCATCTGGGATAAACCCAATTTATCATCATACTCTGGAAAGAATTAAACTCTGGTTATTTTCGAGTAGTGGGTAATATTAATCACCTCTCTTTAGTCATTAGTTTTAAAAGCTCCAATAAAAGTTAACACCATGTTTTCCAGTAGCTTGTGTTCCATAAAGGAAATAGAAAATTACACCAAAACCTAGAAACAAGTGCAGACTGTAGAAGAAGTGGAGAATTAAAATGTAGCTCATGATCATAATCTAATTTGCCATAAAAAAAAAAGTCACAGAAAACATTATGTTCCCAAGACATTGTGTTTGTCCTTCCCTATATGTACTTTCAGTCACAGCAGCACATTTGGAAAAAAAATTCACAGCATAGCACATTCTTTCCAAAAGTGCTGTAAATGCAGAGCCCAATGCAGATCAAGAAATAGTGTTTGACTTTGCACAGCTACATTTCATCTTACTACAGGAGTGGCTAGTCTAAGAATAAGTTATTTACACTAAGAAAGAAAATTAAAAGATGAAGCATGTGTAAATACAGAAAGATAAATCATACAGTTCAGTGGAGTCATATAAATTTAAGATCTCTCTTCCCCAAAAGAAACTTAAAACTACACCATTGCGACATAATACGCAATAAGATGGGGGAAGGAAGGCATATAATCATCCCTATGCCCTTAGCAAAAACAAGGTACTTTCGAACACGGGGTGAAAGCTGATTTTTTTTTTTTAAAGAATGAAAGCATGTATGCATGAACTTAGCTGACTTGATTTCCTTTCAAGTTCCTTTAAGTGGCACGTGTAACATCACTACAATCTGCTACCATACTAAGTACTTGAGGCTTGCAAACGTACACTGCTCCCTGGAGACATTACACAAACAGTGGTTTTCCAAGCAAAGGCTGTGCCTCCATACAGTTATACAAACCTTGAAATGGTTGGTTCAGGTCAGCACAGAAACGAGAATAAGCTATGAGACCAGCAACAAAAGAAAAAAAGAGGTGAAAACCCAGGGAGACCCTTTGTCATTTAAAGGTAGTTAATGTAACATTTTTACAATTAACTGGGAGTTTTTTTGAAGTTTATTTTAATGGCTTTCAATTTGATCTGCTAAATTCAAATGAGTACAAGAAATAAAAATTAGGCTACAATTAATTTTTTTAGCTCTATCAGGAGGTTCAGGAGCCAAGGTGATTTTGTGGTGTTAAGTAATACTTTAAATACTGATATCGGTGTTGCTGTGCCAAAGCTCTGGGAAGCCACCTGATGTGCTGAGGTAGCACTGAGTCTACCTGTACTGCTGGCATGGGCCCCCTTTAACCTGTCTTGCTGAGCCAGGCTCTTAAAACCTCCTCTCTCACACTCACAGGCAGGGCTACACTCAGCTGCAGATCAGCTCTGGGAAGACTCCACTTAAGGGACTTGTTCCAGCACTCAGATGTCCACCTCCCTTGGAGTGCAGACCCAAAGATATATCATGAAATTCGCATCTTCCCTCAATGTGGAGGAGGGTGTACACAACTTTTTGCCCTGCCCCCCCCCAGTTAGAAATCACATAAACTGGGTTATATTGTAAACCAGAAATTAACTACTTAAAATAGACTTGTTATAGGTAATTAAAGAGGTAGCAGACAGAACAAGGAAGATTACTAAGAAAATAAAACAGAGCACATAAACTAAGCTTAATACAATAAAGAAACCGGTTACATGCAAGTTCTCACCCTAAATATGGTTTTAATAATCTTCTTCACAGGCCAGACACCTTTGCAGCCTGGGCCAAGTTCTTTCCCCCTGTTCAGTCTTAGTTGTTTCCAGCAGTCATCTTGGGTGAGGTAGCAGGGAGAATTGATTACTTAGATTACCTCACTCCCCATTCTTAAATAGGATTTGCATAAGGCAGGAGTCCTTTGTTTCCTAGTTTGACCCCCTCCTGTAACCCCCTTACAGTGAATGTTACAAGTCCTCCCAGGTAATGTTTTAGTATCAGGTGACAAGACCACCTGACCCTGCAAGATCACCGCATCCATGAGTCAGTGGCAGTATGGAGGGTCCACAGGAAGGCCAAGTTTTTCCACAGTCTATTGTCCTTGCTGATGGGCTATCCTCCTTGTCTGGCTTTTCCATTGTTGTACTTGAAGTGTTAGCAGTGGGCATCACCCAAAGTAGCATAGTTGAAATACAGATACATAGTCAATATTCCTAACTTCAGATACAGAAATGATACAGACATACACATTTGATAATCACATTCAGTAAATCATAACCTTTCAAATGATATCTCACATGAGCCAACTTGAATAAAGTATTGCAGTTATGTCACATATCATAAGCATATTTTCATAAAGAATATGGAATGACAAGTCACAGCTGTTGTCCTTGTGCACCCAAGACTGCCCCTCAAATTCCCCTGATTGGGAGAGCTGGGTCTGCAAAGGCTGCAGGATGTATTTTTTCCCTCCATGTTGTCCCTCAGAGTTGCCCGCTCTCCAGGATTGTCCTGAAGTCTCCAGGAATTAAAGATTTATCTTTAATTAAAGAAGTCATGCGATGAAACTGCTAGAAATACATCCAACCAAAACTGGCAGCCCTACATGTAATTAATTCTGCCATTTTTAACCATGGGGAGTAGTACTTTTCACTGAGATTTCTTGTGGACTAATCAATGGAACTATTTATGGAGTAATATTACTCTAAATGGCATAACTAGGCCCTTTATGGATCTCAGCGTTTTAATATTTTCTGATAGAAAATGTTAAGATATTTCCTTTATCAGTATTTTGTCTTTAAATTCCAACATCACAATGGCTGCATTTTTAACCCAGGAAGAAGTTCTATTTTTATAACAGTCACTTAAAAGTTTTGCAATGCAAATAAATGGAAATTACCAAACATCCACTCACGTGGTATGCAGTCCCCTCCAAAGTAATTAAAAATTTAAAGATGCTCTCTTAAGTGTGAATTGTAAGGTATGGAAAGAGGAAAATGGAGCCTGGGGATGCTCTCTTCACCTTCTTACCAAATGGCAGTGTGACAAACAAAAGAAAATCAGCACTGGAATGCTGTCATGCATTATGAATGCTGTACTACTCAAAGAGTAAACATCCATACTCATTAACATACCCAAGGTATATTTGCGCACCACATGCGCGTACAGGTCTGCCAGTCACATGTGCTGTGGCAGCCAAGTAACTGAAACTGAGCTATTTGTATATCATATAATGAATGGGGATACTGCAGACAGTTCATTAGATTAACACATTTTAAAAACAGGAAAGAATTAAATTGGGAATATAGAAAATAAGCATTGTACCTGATAACCGGATTTCAGCAATTCTGTTCGGATTAGTTTCTCATTCTGTCACCTTGACATGCAACATAGCTATAAGCAATCCTAATTACTGCCTTTTAGGACTCTCTGAACTGCTTTACTGAGAAAGCAGAAAGCCCATATAAAATCATTTTAAGATTCAGGAATGTTTAAGATTGCACATGCAGACAAATGAATCAGCATGTACTTACAGAGGTAGGGGAGAAGTAACATTTTCATACTCTGATGCAGGAACAAAAAAGTGTCAGCTCTATGCCTGGAACTTCTTTCCTAAAATGGGTTTGCTATAATTCTGCCAGCCCCTCTTTAAAACACACTTCTTCCATGCTGCCTAAAGACCCTAGTCCTCCTTTTGAACAAGTATTGCAAATTACAGAAAAAGAGCCACGTTAGGAAAAAGGAGCATGCTAAACCTCATTGCTCAAACAATCTCTCTGCTTCCGTTTTAAGAATTGGATTGGGTTTTTCAAATGTCATTTTTAACTTACACTGTGTTACATTTTTATTACCATAATATTAACAGTAGTTTGGGTATTTGCTGCCAGGGACTTTCATTTGCTTGCTGTGCACCCTGGAACAAAATTCAGGGTTTTTTTTTTTGTTTGTTTTAAAACATGTAAAAATACAATTTTGTCACAACTTGCAGTTAATGCAGGGGAGATGTTCAAAGGGACCAGCTGGCAGAGTAAGAAACCAAGGAAATGGCTGGTTGAGCTATTAGGCCATAGGGAAAAGTGGACCAAGTACCTAAGTACATACCTGATATTTTGGGGATCAGTGTTAGTCCCCATCATTAAAGATGATAAAGTCGCAGCTTTCTGCTCTAAAATCCCTCGATGCATTTCAATCTTGGGTGGCTAATCTAAGAGTATTCAGCAGGTATTTTCTAAATGCATCACCTTCCTTGTTTTGCTCATTATGATGCTTTCACCTCAATTTGCTCATAAACAAAATATAGTGCTTGTCATTTGACTTAGGTTATATTATTGAGTTATCTAAGTATTTGTGGTATACCTGATACATGTATGTACGACCAAGGCATAGCCGGATATCCAGTCATAGCCTTACAAAGGCATTATTGTCCCAGTAATGAATTCTTCTTGAGATGTGGATCCACTGATTTGTGTCTTTCACAAAGTGAGGGTTAGGCATGAATACATGATCAAATATGGTCTTTAAAATAACTCGTTTTTAAGATGACAAAAATTTATAAATAGCAATAGTGCCTGTCATCACTCTTTCTTTAATCGTCTTCACTTACCTGGGAGGGATGCCGTCAGACCATCCCCTTCCCAAGCTGGTCACAGCTAGCTCTTTGCTGGTACCCCATCACCCTCCCTTTGTTTGAGGGCTAAGAGGGCTATAAAAGGAAGGGGGTTGGCTCCCCACTATACTCGCTGTTAGGAGCCCAGAACCTCCTTTCCTTCAGGGATGGTTTCCTCTAAATCTCCCTCCAACCCATGTTATCTGATAACTGTATCCTATCTATAACAAGTGCCTGCACTAGAAATCTGCACCTTTTTTTAATTAAGTTACAATGTTTTAACCGAACCTTCCTGACTCCCCCAAGGGTCCTTGATGTGCTGTGGAAAGACAAAAATCCCCATTCTGCCTCAGCCAGTCTGGCAGCAGTCTCCCCCACAGCCCCTCAAATATAAAGGCAACCAGTGTAATGCCCATAGCGCGTCATGAAGAAAGCCAGTCTACTCTGATTCCAAGGGTGGGACTTGCTAGCCTGACTGCACCAAGGGAGGGCTTCTCCAGAGCTGTCTGCAGTACGTCCCCCATCATCTTCAGTCACCTAGAAGGTCAGTGCCCTCCCCTCCACTCACCACACCTGGTTCAGCCACTTCCTGCTCTGTCCAGGTAAAATTTTCCTCCATCCTCCCTCTCTCCCACCAATAGCAGAGGAAGCCCCCTATAGAGCCACAATGCCTCCTTACAGCTAGTTGGATAAAGAACCCACCACATAAAGTTGCTGTGAGCACATTAAATATCTGAATCTAAACATCTGTCTGAAGTTCAGAGGTGTTTAGATATGGTACCAGGCTGCAATTACTTTTTTTTCCCCCCTAAAACCACTAGTGCCTACTATGTACTAGATGCTTTCCATACACTTAAGAATGATGATCCCTGTTCTAGAGAATTCATTAACCATCAATATCTGAAGATAATAAACCTAGAGAGCTAGCTAACAGTTGATGTATACAAAAGAGAAACAATTTTAGAAACAATTTCTCTCCACTCCAATATGAAAAGAAAGTTCTTTTCAGATGTTTCTGTTAGGCAGTGAACCAGGATGTGTCATGTTGGGTTTGCTCAGTTTCACATTATGTGAATTGAAGTGAAAAAAATGCTAGAAAATAAGTAGTTTATTTATTGTTCTATACTCTGAACACACAAAAACAGCACACACTCCGATAGTGATATCATTAAGATTTGTTACTGTCTTCCACTATCTTCTATTCAGAAATATCCTTTAAAAAAATACACCCACTGAAGAGCAAATGGAAAACAGAGTTACTCCTGTCATACAAGGCCCTTCAGACTTAAAAACAGTCAAATTCTATGTAATTTTAAAACAATTTACATTTCATGAGGAACAATGTGACACCTACATTTGCCCATTCATTGACTGATCCTGTCTTCTCAATGATCGTATTTATTCTACTTTCCCCAAATTCTACTTGAGGCAATAACTGTTACTGACAATCTCCTGAGTTTGTGTGTATGCTACAGTGAAGTCACAGTTCACTAAGCATATTTTCACCCAATGGCAGTTGTTTCAGATAAACATTTTTAACACCTAACATATTTTGAGGCTTCTAAACAATTTAACTTAATAAAAAAAAAGTTATAAGTGGGGGAAAAAGGGGAGCAACCACTTTTCACACACTAGTTACTTTTTAGGTTAAAATTCATCAGTTCACCAGGCACTTCATCATGCTTAATCTCCATCATGCCTGAACTATATGCCAGATCTTATCAGACATCTACACCATCTTCAGTGCATTGATAAAACATTTACGGACTGAGAATCAGTAAATCCGGAAATAAGAAAAAAAGAAAGAAAGAAAGAAAAAAAAACCACCACCACCTTTTGTACTCAATACACAATGAGCAAAAACTTTACAGATAGAAATTAGAGAATTCTCATCTCTGGCAAAAATTGGGGACATGAACACTGGCTACTTAAGGCTAAAATAAAGAATAGAACATGGCACTGGAATATGTAAAAATGCTGGTAAAGTCATCATTTTTTCGTCACTGCTCACATCTGAACAGTAGCATTTGAGAGTGTGTGTTCGGCCCTATATCTAGATATTAAAATATGAATGGAATTGCAAATTGTTGATTTGAATGAAAAGGGATTGTTTTTTTTTTTGGTTTGTTTTTTTTAAAGTCAGCTTTCACCTGCAGAATTATAAATACAAATCAACAATGCTATTGTGCTAGTGAAGAAGCAGCACAAAAGGAAACTGACTAGCAACAAAACTGGGACTGGACAGTTTATCTTCATTATCCACTCGAAGGAGAGAGAAATGATTAAAGGGGGGGAAAAATGGTAGTCAATTTAAACACAGCTTTAAAAAATAAACTACTCTAAATTCAGGGTTCAAACCAACCAAATATATCAATGGCCTTGACAACCAATCAAAGCCACGTTTCTGAACTGAGAGCCAACTGACTTGTCATTTTTCTTGCTTTGTTTGGGGTTTATTTTGGACACTTCCAATAATTTAGTTTCAGAATGTTGACTTTGTATATAATATTTGTGAACTAAAAGAGATCATACTAGAATATCAATCTGAAAACCATGCTATGGCTTTTTAAAGTGATTGATTTTGTTGTCATTTCCCTACATGTTGCTTTCCACTACAACATACCCACAGAAAGTTTTTGGGTCCATTTAGAAGGCTGTGGGCTTAAGTTTGCTTTTTTCAGAAACCAAGATTTGGGCAGTGTAGTTTAAATCTGAGCAGCCAGAATAAACACTGGATTTTCAAGGTTTTATAGCCTGACTGTTCCAAATCAATGCATTTTGATAAATAAAATTGTCTACCTAAATAGTTTGTTCTCTTTAGAAAAGAGTTTTAAGCTTCCCCCCGCCCCCAGTTAGAGTGGCAAATAAAAATATGTGGATGTAGTTTTCAAACGCTTTAGGGAAATAAAATATTGTAGGCAGCTTCCCTTACAAGTTTGTCAATTTTAGTTTTTTACTTTTTTAAAGAATGTAGTCTACAAAGGTAAGCTACGGTTTTTAGTATTTTTGAGAAAACAAAAAAAACTAACCAACTATTTTGATGCATGCAAGCTATTTAAATAAATAAAAATATTTATTGTCTTGCTAGGGTCTATCATTTCTTTAAGATATTAGAATGGGAGTACAGCTAGACCAACACAACCCAAATGAAAATCTATGGAAAAAAAACACATAAGGAATCCAAAATAAAAAAGTTAAAAAAAAACCAAGCCAATACATTATAGTTGATAACTTCTCCTTCCCCAAATGAATCTTAAAGTGCCTTCATATTTAAGCCCCCATCCAACTACCAAGGAAGTCAGTAGGTGTCTTTCTAATAACTTCCGTTCCATGGATGCTGAAATCAGTGCATGGAGAGGGGTATAGGGCCTGTGTTGCAGCACACCCACTGCAGCACAAGCTAAATAAGGTTCCTCAGAGCTTGTTAATACCACTTTGCTTCAACTAGAAAGGGCTGCTATATAACATATTAAAGTTTCTAATTTGTTAGCCCAGTATGCCCACAAGGGTACCCTAATAACCTTAACACCGCATGCATGTAGCGGAGAGTCTTCTACAACTAAGTCCAAACTCTAGATGATGTTGCAGAACGTTGGGCAAACACACATTTAGCCCTCCACTACAGTACAAATAAATACTGTACATTGTGAAAATTCATTTGCACTTTGATTATTCATAAACATGACATTTTGCAGTGACTTTGGATCAGACACAGAAATTCCAGGACTATTGTTCTCACAACAAGTATGCAATGTTTTCTGGTAGCAGGAAAAGGATGCCTTTGAGCAACTTACTGTTTTCGTCACAGACACAGGAATACTGCTTAAGTTATGTTACATTAAAAAGGGTCCAATGGGTACCAAAAATAAATAGTATATATGGAAAAGTGTCAGCAAATTGTCGCAAAATCTACGTGTCAACTGTACCTAGAGATTCTTTCTATACTCTCCCCTCTTCTCAGGTTCTTCCCACAGAGAAAGCCCTTGCCATTTCTTTAAGTTCCAGCAAGTTTTGTATTTGTTTAATACAGTATTAACTTTAATCCATTTGGTAACTATCCTAATCAGGGGTATAGTTCCTCAGGAGGTTACTACTGTACTTATTTTTACTCTCAAAGTCTAAGGCTACTGTTTATATATGCCCCAGCTCTTAAATGAAGCTTTCTAAGCAGCTTTTGAGAACACATGTTGTTTTTACTAGCTCTAGGTACAGTTTCACTGAGTGAAGTGGATCTCCTTGAGGCCCCATCAGTGACCCACTGACTATTTATTTTTTCTACATTTAGAATCGCTAGCCTAACTCTTTTAGCTGATCCACTGCAAGAGTCTTAGGTCTTATCCAGATCCAGAGTACAAAACAGTAATTATCTGCTAGTTCTTCTTTTGGAGTACCCTGCACTTATTGTCTGCAGTGTATTAAACTGGTTAAGAATACAATTGTATGACTCCTGAGGACCCCCCATCCACAAAAGAGGCTATCCCATAACAACATTAGAGTAGAAAGCTATGGATCCACATTAATATTGATTTTCATTTTATAAAGCTAATAATCACAGTTTTTCTGAATGCAATTATATCTGGAAAGCCCCAGAGGCACAGCACTTTGATGGCCTGTTTATTCCCAACTAAAGGAATGATGTCAACACGTTTTTATAAAGATGTAATTGTATTACAAATATTTTTCCAAGCTATATAGTATTACAGTAGAAGTTAAGTGTGGCTATTTAGGGCCCCCATTCTCCCTTCTGCACCTACTCAGTATTTCCCAGATATTCTCTACACTAACTGTAGGGAATACCACATTAATTTTATCAAAGGCAATATTTGAAATTGCTAATGGGTGACCACTGTAATAGTTTTTGTTTTAAAATTATTTAAGTATTTTCAGCAGTGTTGAAAATAAAACTTAAAGGGACTGTTGTCACCTTGAAATCCGGTTATGAGTTACACCAAGTCAGTTAAAAGGAGCTTCATGTACATACATGAAGTTAACATAGCAATTTTTGTGATTTTATCTTAATCCTGTTGCTGTGCGAAAGACCCAAACAAAAACCAAGGCGTAGCTCCTGCATGTGACACTGCCTGGGCAAATCCCTATGCCAGTGCCGAGCCACAATGAATTCAATAGGGCCGACCTACATCGGTTCCCCTTGCAAGATCAGGGCCCAACTGACTATAAAGGGGAAATGATGAAAACGATCACGCAAAATGCTGGCAAATGCAGAAAGTAAAGACACTGAAAACAGAAGGAAAGTTCATGTTTCCTCTGATCTATTTCACTTACAGTAATCTGAGGTGTTACTGGTAACAATAGGTGCATTTTTTTAAATTTGGCTGTGAACCTTAAAGTTCAGGATTTAAATAAATACAGCAGCCCTGAGTTTGCACATTGCTTTCTGAAAAATCAAAGTCTTGTGCATCAGCAAAGAAAATCAGGTTAAAGGGGAGTATGATTAACAATTATTGTATTCGTATCAGAGGGGTAGCCATGTTAGTCTGGTTCTGTAAAAGCAGCAAAGAATCCTGTGGCACCTTATAGACTAACAGGCGTTTTGCAGCATGAGCTTTCGTGGGTGAATACGAAGAAGTGGGTATTGCTCAAGCTCATGCTGCAAAAACGTCTGTTAGTCTATAAGATGCCACAGGATTCTTTACTGCAATTATTGTATTATATACCCAGATTTCCAATCTACTTACAGATGCAGCGGTGTAACAAATTTTGGAGTCCCTTGCTGTTATCAAATCGTGAGACTTAAAAAAATAAATCTATTTAAATCTTCTCTCTACGTGATCTCCCCTTGGAAGCTTGTTTTATTCAATGTTTTTCCTCCTCTTTAAAAAAAAATTTATCCATGACTGTTAGTTACTTCTGTTAGCAAATGATCAACATTATAAATGCAAATTGGACTAATTTTAGCATACGATGAGAGCACTCTATTCAAATGCATCTATCCTCAGGCATGCATCACACAGTCCCCTTATCAATATATTTTGTCATTCAGCTCTTCACAAATGAATTCTCAGGGCTTGGCTACACTTACAAGTTGCAGCGCTGGTGGAGGCTTTCCAGCGCTGCAATTAACACCCCGTCCACACTTGCAGGGCACAACCAGCGCTGCAACTCCCTGGTTGCAGCGCTGGCTGAAAACCCATCCGGGTTGGGGTATAAGGAGTGCAGCGCTGGTGACACCAGCGCTGCTCAGCAGGTGTGGACACTCACCAGCGCTTTACCTGTCCTCCAGGGAATAAGGAGCTATCCCAGAATTCCTGTTCAGCCACTCTGCACATCAGTTTGCACTCTACTGCTCTTGCCTCAGGTGACCCGCCCTTTAAATGCCCCGGGAAATTTAAAAATCTCCTTCCTGTTTGCTGCAGCCAGGTGTGGAGTGCAATCAGTTAATCAGTTACAGGTTACAGGTAACCATGCCTCCACGGCAAACGAGCCCCAGCATGGAGCACAGGTGAATTGCAGGACCTCATCAGTGTTTGGGGTGAGGCGTCTGTTCAGGCACAGCTGCGCTCCGGCCGTAGGAATTACGATATCTTTGAGCAGATAGCAAGGGACATGCTGGATAGGGGCCATCAACGGACGCACTACAATGCAGGGTGAAAGTTAAAGAGCTGCGGAGTGCCTATTACAAAGCCCGCGAGGGTAATCGCAGATCCGGATCCGCCCCCACGACCTGCCGTTTTTACTTGGAGATGGACAACATACTTGGGGGTGACCCCACTGCCAATCCCAGGGTAACGATGGACACTTCTGAGCAGGCTGGGGGACAGGAGGAGGAGGAGGCTGCGGGGGGGGGAGAGGAAACCGCGAGTGAAGCTCCTGGGATGGGGGAAGAAACCGCAGATTCCCTGGAGGCATGCAGCCAGGAGCTCTTCTCAAGCCAGGAGGAAAGTACCCAATCGCAGCAGCCAGCAGTTGCAGAAGGACAAGCAGAGGAGCGGGGTACCGGTAAGCGGCTTTTATTTTCTGGGTGGAAATGTTTCTGGAGAGGCAGGGGGGTTATGGATGCATGCATGGCAGCGTCTAGATGTGGAATAGCCCGTTGATGTGGTCTATCACGTCGCGGTAATCTGCTTCAGTTATCTCAGCAAAAGCTTCATCCAGAGCGTGGGCAATATGCCTGCGCAGGTTTATAGGCAGAGCCACTGTGTCCCTTGTCCCAGTGACGGTGACACGTCCGCGCCACTCTTCGGCCGGGGGGGGGACGGACCATTTCTGAACACAGGCACGCCGCATAGGGTCCCGGGCGGAATCCACATTGCTCTAAAAGAGCCCCCCGCTGTTCCCTAGTGACTCGCAGTAGGGAAACATCTTCCAGGATTAAGTCCTGTGAAAAATGTTGGGAGACTCTTTAGTGAAGAGATAGGAGATAAGATCACCCCTGCATCTGCATCTTCACTCAACCCCTCTAGCACTCCAGATTACCCAAGCAACCAGCTCCTCTCACTCAAGCCCCTCTTCTCCCTATATAAGTAAACACTCCTCACTCACCATTTCGTGGCTTCTGTTGTGTTTTCCTTTTGGGATAAAGAATGCAAGTGAGAACTTGCAAGTGAGAACTCCCTCAGTGTAACAATTCATGTCTGGAGATAGTGGATACAATGCTGCCTGTGTTAAATGTTGTCATTTCTGTGTCTACAGTGACCTTGACTGGACTGCCCAGATGTTCAACATCACAGAGGCTTCAAAATTTGAGAAAAATCCCGAAAGAGCAACGAGGACATGCTGAAAACTGTTCTTCAGCACTCTGCTACAGAGAGAAAAGAATTGAAGGAGTGGCGAGAGAAAGAAAGCAGGACCCGCAAGAGAAATGCAGTGGCCAAGAGGAAAAGCACGGAGCGGCTGCTAAGCATCCTGGAGCGCCAAGCGGAGTCTATAGAGTCACTCGTTGCCATGCAAGCAGAGCACTACCGTGCTACTCCCCCACCCGCCCGTCCTTTGTGCCTTGTGCCCCAATGTCAGCTCAAACCACCTTTCCCCAGCATCCAGGCTCTTACCACCACCAGCTGCCTCCAACACCTGTACGTTCCCCAACCAGCCCTGATACCTACCACCACCCTTACCCTCTGCATTCAACCCCATCACCATGCAGTATATGAACCCTGAAGTGCAGGATTCATTAAACAGCAATCCAGACATGGCATATGCAAACTTGTGACTGTACAGTTCACCAACCCACACCCTTGCCCTCTTGTGTTATGAAATGTTGTGTGTCTGTCTGTCTGTCAAGGAAGTTTTTTTCTTTTCAATAAAACAATTCTTGGCTTTGAAAACAGTCTTTATTATAGCAGATAGTGAAAGACACCTTAGCCCAGTAAAGAAAGAGGCACTGCAAATCATATTATTATTATGGATAATAGAATAACAGTGTAAGCAGTGCAATTCACTCCCATGCAAGGCAGCAACATTACTGTTGGCTTTCAGCCTCAAATTCTTCCCTCAAGGCATCCCTAATCCTTGAAGCCCTGTGCTGGGCCTCTCTATTAGCCCTGCTCTCTGGCTGTGCATATTCAGCCTCCAGGACTTGAACCTCGGTGGTCCATGCCTCACTGAATGTTTCACCTTCCCTTCACAAATATTATGGAGGGTACAGCAAGCGCTTATAACCGCGGGATGCTGCTTTCCCCCAAGTCTAGCTTCCCATACAAACATCTCCAGCGAGCCTTTAAACGCCCAAAAGCACACTCCACAGTCATTCTGCACCGGCTCAGCCTGTAGTTGAACCGGTCCTTGCTCCTGTCAAGCTTCCCTGTATAGGGTTTCATGAGCCAAGGCAGTAACGGGTATGCGGTCTCCAAGGATCACAGTGGGCATTTCGACATCCCCTACTGTGATCTTCCTGTCTGGGAAAAAGTCCTGCCTGCATCTTCCTGAACAGGCCACTGTTCCGAAAGATGCGTGCATCATGCACCTTTCCAGGCCAGCCTGTGTAAATGTCAATGAAACGCCCGCGGTGATCCACAAGCGCCTGGAGAACCATAGAGAAATACCCTTTACGATTAACGTACTCTGATGCCAGGTGGGGGGGGGCCAGAATAGGAATATGCGTCCCATCTATCGCCCCTCCACAGTTAGGGAAACCCATTTGTGCAAAGCCATCCACAATGTCCTGCACGCTCCCGAGTCACGGTCTTTCTTAGCAGGATGCGATTAATTGCCTTGCAAACTTGCATCAAAACGATTCCCACGGTCGACTTTCCCACACCAAACTGGTTCCCGACCGACCGGTAGCTGTCTGGATTTGCCATCTTCCAGATTGCAATAGCCACCCGCTTTTCCACCGTCAGGGCAGCTCTCAATCTTGTGTCCTTGCGCCGCAGAGTGGGGCGAGCTCAGCACACAGTCCAATGAAAGTGGCTTTTCTCATACGAAAGTTCTGCAGCCACTGCTCGTCATCCCAGACTTCCATGACGATGTGATCCCACCACTCAGTGCTTGTTTCCGAGCACAAAAGCGGCGTTCAACGGTGCTGAGCATTTCCGTGAATGCCGCAAGCACTGTAGTGTCACACGCGGCAGACAAATCCATATTGATATCATCGTCGGACTCCTCACTGTCACTTTGGAGCTGAAGGAATAGCTCGACTGCCAAACGTGTTGTGCTGGTGACACTCATCAGCAGAGTCCTCAGCAGATCAGGCTCCATTTGCCACAGAAATCGCGATTCACAGAGAGTAACAGAAAGACACTCACAATGGCGCCAAACGCTGCCGGAATGAATGCTGGGATGTGAAGCGATGCACCACGGGGCGCTGGCAAACAGGAAGCGGAATGACCCGCACACTTCCTTCCCCTTCCCACAATACTCAGCGCCAAAACGGCGCCAAAACGGGACGAGGTGTTCTGTGGGATAGCTGCCCACAATGCACCTCTCAATACAGCGCTGGAAAGTGCTGCAAGTGTGGCCACACTGCAGCGCTGGTAGCTGTCAGTGTGGCCACACTCCAGCGCTGGCCCTTACACAGCTGCATGAGCAGCGCTGTAACTCCCAGCGCTGCAACTTGTAAGTGTAGCCAAGCCCTCACAATCATTTGCCCAAGTCAAAGACTTTACCATGAATCCTGGCTTATATCCAGCATTAAGTTTTGGAAGTTTCAAACTGTTTGCTTTAAAAGAAAAAATGAAAATACTTCTATTAAAGTAAAAGCTATACTAAAATAGTGTTTCATGAGGTTTATTCATGCATCCTCCATTTGCCCAACCTAACTAAGCACAGAAATTAAACTAAGTGAAGTGAAACTCACCCCCAAAACAAAACAGAGATTTCTGTGGGACCTTATAGCCCCAGGGTCTTCACGGGTCTGATCCAAATTCCACTGAGGTCACTGGCCAAACTCATATTGATTTCAATGGGCGTTGGATCAGGCCCCTTAAAAGCTCCATCACAACCCTCTGGTGGATGGGTTAGTGAGGTGTCCCACAAGAGCTTTGACTGCCCACTATGGAATTGTCATGCACTTAATTACAACTTTCAGAAACCAAAACTGCTGCCTGTGGTGTGAAAGTGCTTTACTTTAAAGAGCATGTTTAAAAACTGGATTACAGAGGAAAACAAGAAAAGTTTATGCTGTGAGAAACTGATGCTGCCTGGTCAATAGCTGAACATAACTGATATGGCAAGAATTTATGACACATCTTGAACAGAGCAAGAGAAAGAAGCAGTTATTATCCAGCAACATACATCACACTATACACAGGCAGCACCACCACCTATCATTAAGGTTGGCTGCCACTTCCCTTTACAAAATCCTGTTTTCACTTTCCAATAAGTTTGCCAAACTTTAACTATTCAGTCTGAAATTTTCCATGCTGGATGTCTGCCTCCAAATGATTTTTTTTTTAAATTTAATTTCCAGCCAAAACACTTCATTTGCTTCAGAGAACAAGTCTAATGAAAAACAGTGTTTTTCCAATGTTAAAAAAACTGAGACCTTTTATTTGAAGTGCTCCAGCATCCCCATGCTTTGTAGCAGGGACTTGAAATCTGGCAGAAGAGGCAACCTGTTGTCAGGGATGTGCCTTTTGTCATCCCTGTGAAAATCTACCCAAATTTGGCCACGTTATAAACTATTGGGTGGCGGGGGGGGGGGGAAAATCACATGCTCAGAGTTGCTATAGTTATATCAGTCAAACTCTCTAAAGAGTCTGTCTTCTTTGACCATCCTCAAGCCTCTTTCAGCTCAGTTGCAACCTTAATTTGGCCCCTTGCATGTATGCATGACAACAGTCTTTAATTACATAATCACAGACTACTTTTTCCAGAACACTCATTCAGTTCAGTACAGGATGGATGGTGCTCAGTTATTAAGCTTCTATTCAATTCAGAAAGCCAAATTAAGGTTGCACCCTGTGGAATTCGTTCCCAGGGGATGTTGTAAAGATCAAAACTATAATTGGGTTCATAAAAAGAACTAGATAAATTCATGAAGGATAGGTCCATCAATGGCTATTAGCCAAGATGGTCATGGATGCAACCCCATGCTCTGGGCGTCCCTAAGCCTCTGACTACCAGATGCTGAGACTGGACGACAAAGGATGGATCACTTGATAGTTGCTGTCAAGGTTCCTTCCCCACTCTGAACTTTAAAGGTACAGATGTGGGGACCCGCATGAAAGACCCCCAAGCTTATTTACCAGCTTAGGTTAACAGTAAGCTACCACCACCAAGAGCGTTTCAAATATTAGGGGAGAACCACTTGGAACTCTGCCTTCCCTCAAATATTTCCCAAGTCCCTAACCACCCCTTTCCTGGGCAGATTTGAGACTAATCCCTCCCACCCAAGTCCTTACACCCCTTTTCCCGGGTAGGCTTGAGAGTATACCCTCACCAATTAGTCCTGGTGAACACAGATCCAAAACCCTTGGATCTTAAAACAATGAAAAAATCAATCAGGTTCTTAAAAGAAGAATTTTAATTAAAGAAAAAGTTAAAAATCATCTCTCTCTAAAATCAGGATGGAAAATAACTTTACAGGGTAATCAGATTCAAAGAGTCCAGAGGAACCCCCTCTAGCCTTAGGTTCAAAGTTACAGCAAACAGAGGTAAACACTCTAGCAAAAAGAACATTTACAAGTTGAGAAAACAAAGATAAAACTAACACACCTTGCCTGGCTGTTACTTACAAGTTTGAAATATGAGAGACTTGTTCAGAAAGATTTGGAGAGCATGGATTGATGTCCGGTCCCTCTTAGTCCCAAGAGCGAACAACCCCCAAAACAAAGAGCACACAAACAAAAGCCTTCGCCCCCCAAGATTTGAAAGTATCTTGTCCCCTCATTGGTCCCTTGGGTCAGGTTTCAGCCAAGTTACCTGAGCTTCTTAACCCTTTACAGGCAAAAGGATTTTGGTGTCTCTGGCCAGGAGGGATTTTATAGTATTGTACACAGGAGGGTTGTTACCCTTCCCTCTATACTTACGACAGTTGCCCTGTTCTGTTCATTCCCTCTGAGGCATCTGACATTGACCACTGTCAGAAAACAAGATCCTGGGCTAGGTGGACCATTGATCTGACCCAGCATGGCCATTATGATGTTCTGAGGGGGCGGAGGGAAAGAAGACACCCACCATTTTGTGTCCAGCCAATTTTAGCATCCAGATTCAAATGAACATACCAGTTCCAACCATATGCATACACACTTACAGCTTCTATATGAGAACATGAATATTTCCTTTCCAATATCACTGTTGGTAACGAATGAATAAAATGGTGCTAATAAATAACTTTCCATGAGGCGATTCTTTTTTCAGGACTTTTATTGTCCTTTATTATGACAAAACAATATCAAAAAGAGGGAAAGTGGGACTGCTGTACAAATTCTACAATGAACTGAACACCACAAAGTTGGCAACCTCAGCTACACAGGATGATCACGTCTTTTTGATGGCAAAGGTGCCTGTACCAAGAAGACAGACCATGGTCTTGCAGAGCTCAAACACATTACAAAGGCGGGATTCATCGGGAAGCTTAGCACCACGCTACGCATCACAAAACACTGCAAAAGCTTACTAATGAAGGGTCAAGAGCTGGAGGGGGGAGGGGGAAGTGGTCTGAAGTGGCACAGGAAACTGCACTGAATTCAAAAGAAACTAGAAAGTAGGACATGGAGTATTTTAAAGTTAATTCATTCAGGGCTTTGCTCACCATTACTCACATAATGGAGAATGCAAATAAAGTCACCAAATGTCACCTAAATATCTTGTAGAACCCTTGGGCAGAGGCCAATGATTTACAGAAACAGATTCATTTTGTGTGGTGTTTGGAAACATGGTATAAACACTTTTATCCAAACAATTAGTGCAAAACAAGACCCTGGGATTACTCGCAGGCTTTGCAGTAATCCATACATGAATACATATACTGCATGACCAAGTATTCAATACAATTCTGTTTTTAAATATCTGATGATTTTTGGCACTTGAAATAAAAGAATGTCTGTATGAAATACTGTGCTGCTCAATAATCATGGTGACACACTAAAATTAGATTTGGCTATCATAATAAACACAGCAACTAGGTGAAAAAAATCGGCGAGAGCCCCTGGGAGACTCTACAAGTAGAATCACTGTAGAAAGGAAAAAAAATCCTTGTTCCCTTTGTCACTAGCATTTGCAATCCTACAGTCCTTACACAGAGGACTGTCTCTTACAAAGATAAGAGGATTGGATTGTAAAAATCAATCCCCCTATCTACACGATGATGAAAGTGATTTTTGAGATTTGTTTCCCAATATTTGGAGGTGAAACAGAATATGCTGTACTTGGTGAAACTGTTTCAGCTTTGGATAAAACAGTTACATAAGAACGTAAGAACATAAGAACGGCCGTACCGGGTCAGACCAAAGGTCCATCTAGCCCAGTATCTGTCTACCGACAGTGGCCAATGCCAGATGCCCCAGAGGGAGTGAACCTAACAGGCAATGATCAAGTGATCTCTCTCCTGCCATCCATCTCCATCCTCTGACAAATAGAGACTAGGGACACCATTCTTACCCATCCTAGCTAATAGCCATTTATGGACTTAGCCACCATGAATTTATCCAGTCCCCTTTTAAACATTGTTATAGTCCTAGCCTTCACAACCTCCTCAGGTAAGGAGTTCCACAAGTTGACTGTGCGCTGCGTGAAGAAGAACTTCCTTGTATTTGTTTTAAACCTGCTGCCTATTAATTTCATTTGGTGACCCCTAGTTCTTGTATTATGGAAATAAGTAAATAACAGATGTCCTATAAAAGAAACATCCCAACAGTTCATTTAGTCTATTTCATGTTGCCCTTCTCATGTCTCCATTATATCAAGAAAATAGGATTTACAATTACTGGAAATACAATTACTTCATGTTTTACTAACATTAAACATGATGTGCCAAGTTCAGCCCTGGAGCAGGGAAGTACAACTCCCATTGACTCCAGTGGGAAATAAGCCTAAAAGAAGTTTTCCCCAGTACAATGTAATGGCATGTATTTGCTCTAATTGGAATACAATAGTTTCATAATCTATTGCAATTTAAAAACAAGAAATCTTTCCGCATTAAAATCACAACTGCAATATTCTCATAATACTGATGTTTTAATCACCCCCAAAATAAATATTCAAGTATGTGCACATTCGTTTATGAATATTGTGTAATACACACAGTACACAAACAGCTCAGTTTAACTTTCTTCCACATTACATCCAAACAAAAGCACACAGTATTTTGAAAAGTATTGCTCACCGTTGCCAGCAAGAGAAATAGGCTGTGACATCAGATGCTTTTACTGATGCATGATAAAACCACCAAGAGCAACAGCTGAGCAACACTGATGCACTGAGAATAAATTAAAACAGGAAGTTTCAATGTGTAAGAGGTATACAAAATTGCTATGCTCCACCTTCCAGGATACAAGTAAATTCTGCGTAAGTCAGTTATTTTATAGCAAACTATGGTATGTTTAATTTTTACCATGGTTTGTATGACTTGACATTGTTATGACAATTTTTCCCTAAACATACCATGACATAAATACAGACCCGCTTGGAGCTCATTGCTTTTAAATCTAACCAGATTAATAAATGCTGATGCTTTCAGGTGGGGAATAAGTGAGGAGGAGGAAAAAGATTATTCTTCCCATTTACTGTTTGTAGTAACACACAGAGTACCCTTAAAATATTTTAAGGGCACCCTAACTCCTCTGAACATTTCTCCTTTCAGGAGATATACCTGAACAAAAGATTTTGGAATTGTCATGGCTCAATATTCATCAGCAGTCACTCATTGCCAGGGATGCTGTGAAGATCAGAAGTATGAACTGGTTTAAAAAAAAAATAGATAAATTCATAGAGAACAGACCCATCAATGGCTATTATCCAAGATGGTCAGGGACACAACCCCATGCTCTGGATATCCTAAACCTCTGACTGAATGACAAGGGATGAATCACTTGATAAAATCGCCCTGTTCTGTTCACTCCCTCTGAAGCATCTGGCATCAGCCACTGTTGGAAGACAGGATACTGGGCTAGCGGGACCATTAGTCTGACCGAGTTTGGCCATTCTTATGTTGTCATCATAGGTCTAAGAGTTGTTCTTCTAGTCTGTTCCCTCCTCGCACAAGTGTGTTTTTAAAGTTGTAAGAGGAACCTTAAGAAAAGTTCTTTCCTTGCCTAGTTATCTCCAGTTTTAGCCTGTGGGTAGGCCTACACTGCAGCTGGGAGATGAGATTCCCAATGTGGGCAGACACACTCACATTAGCTCAGCTGAAGCTAGCTTGCTAAAAATATCCGCATGGATGTTGCAGCACTGGCAGCGACTAATATTTTTAGCTATTCAAATATAAGCGGTTGGGTTTTTTTGTGTGTGTGTTTGTTTTTTAAAAGCCACCAGTTAGAAAGATTTTCAGACACAAAATTTTTTTTTACATAATAATATGACAGAAATTGCGTCTTTAAAACTTCAGAAACTTGCCCTGGACTTATTCCTTATGAGCACAAGGTAGATCATTTTCAAAGGCACAAGTAAGAGTTGTTCACTGAACTCCCATTGCCTTTTAGTAGGAGTTTGATGGCAAACTCTCAATTTTGCCTTGGAGAATTTCCACCTAATGCTTTTGATATATACCAAGATAAAAAATAGTTAGGAGTTATGAAATCATTTTCCAACTAATTTTCATTACTAATTATTTTTTACTAAACATAAATAGAATGGTTGACTGTACAAATTATTCTCTTATATAGGCATTAAAAGAGGGTGACAAACTTTCTAGCAATTTAAAACATACTGATGCGCAGAGCTCAAGATTCATATTGGCATAATCTATACACCTTGTACCCTCTGTGCAGAATCTAGTGTAGATTGTTGATGTTCTCCTATAAATTGTAAGACTGATGGATGATTCAAGAAGATTTAAAGAACACCCACAAACAAAAAAACTCCTCAATGCATCTGATTCTGAGTCTCAATATGTGCTTCTTTCACTGTATAGTACAGTAATTGCAAATTCAAATTAATTAATCTTGCAGATTTGTTCCCCCTTCCCTCTCAGAAGATCATCATACACAAAAGTCAGGCTATTCAAAGATACAGTTTCCACAGCAACCATTACACAACCACAGTTCTCATATTATAAATATTAATTCATAAAATTACCAGTCTACTGTAAAACTCTCAAAGAGGGTACATTACAGTTACTTTAGGAACCCTAACTTAAAAACCGATCACAAACAAAAATCCCACAACCACTCACTCACCATAATGTCTCACTAACTTTTTGTTTGTGTGTGTAGCGGTGATGACAGAAAGGGAGGATGGGAGAAGTTACTTATCTTATAGTAACTGGAGCTTTTTGAGATGTGTGGTCCGTATCTGAATGCCTCTGTGGGGTATGCATATGCTTCATGTGCCCAGAATCAAAGCATACCGAAAGCAGTATCTGTTTGCCTGCACGTGCCCTGAATCTCCTTGTGCCTCCAAACAACATGATAAAGGACAGTGTGGGCTGACCACCTCTCCAGTTCCTTCTTTACCACGAATCCAAGCAAGGTCCAAAGCAGAGAGGAAGGAGGGTGGGTAGCGGAATACAGAGAGGGACCACACTTCTCAAAGAACCTCTACTTACTACAGGATAAGTGACTTCCTCCTCCTCCGAGTGCTGGTCCCTAGGTGTATTGCACTGTAGGGGACTGATAAGCAGTACTCAAGTAGCGGAGAGTGCAAGGATGCAGGTTGCAGAGCCAGATAAAGGACTGCTGTCCCAGAGGATGTGTCAGCAGTGGAGTCCAGTCCTAGAGTATAATGTCTCATGAACATATGGATGGAAGTCTACATAGCTGCCTTAGAAATGTCAAACAAAGGCCCTTCCTGAAGCGATGCTATCGATGTCACTTGTTCTCACCTTCTATCTGCAAAGGACAAGATTGATTTGAAAATCTCTCAGACTTTGTTGCCATAGCTGGACCTCAGACTCTTTCTGCTATCTTCTCTGAGAGGATCTCGAAGTGGATCATGGGTTGTATCTTACTCTATCAATTGTCTCTCATTCCTCCCCAACAAGGAGCAAGTGCTTGTGCTCTTGTAGCACAAGCACTTGCTCCTTGTTGGGGAGGAATGAGAGACAATTGATAGAGTAAGATACAACCCATGATCCACTTCGAGATCCTCTCAGAGAAGATAGCAGAAAGAGTCTGAGGTCCAGCTATGGCAACAAAGTCTGAGAGATTTTCAAATCAATCTTGTCCTTTGCAGATAGAAGGTGAGAACATGTTGTACGTCAAGGGAAATGAAGCCTTCTCACCTCTCCGACTCGTGCAGTTTGGGAATGAAGGGGTGGAGAACAGGTAAGTGCACAGGTTGGTTTATGCAGAACTCTGAAGCCACCTTGGGGATGTAGCTGTAATGACACTTTGTCCTTCTGGAATATAGTGCATGGGGGATCCACCATTAGGGCTCCCAATTTATCTACTGCCCTGGCTGAGGTGATGGCCACAATGCACCTTTCATGGACAAGTGATACATGTTCCAGGTAGCTAATAGCTCAAAGGGAGGCTTAGTAAGAGATGACAGCACAAGGTTCAAGTCCTAGTCAGGAGCAGGCTTCCCTACTGGTGGAAAGGTTTTAATTAGGGCCCTTTAAGAATCTGACAGTCAGCAGTTGACACCAATCCTAATCCGACATAGGACAGCTGCAGGATAAATTACAAAGGTTTTACCAGACTAATTATCTGTTAATGGTCAAAGTCAGTGGGACTCAACAAATTCCCAAGGTTTAGATTCCAGCTCTGTGATTTCATCTTAGAATGGCAGGTGGCAGACCATAATCACATGCCTTTCATTTACCATGCTAGCTACTAAGTCCATTTCTGCAAATCACTACTTAAATTGCTGTCATTAAAGCAATTGTCATTAAGATAGGCTTTGGAATATTAATAAAACTAAACTAAACATCTCTCAGCAAAAAATTAGCCATAAAATGTCACTGTTTGACGTACAAACTAAACTATTTAAATAGCAACTCCGTGCTACATAAGTGGTGGTGCATTGGTCAGTTTTTGTGAAAGAATGGATTATTTTATCAAATGTGAACAACAAACAACAAAAAATGCACTATAGCAAACACTGTCAAGTTACTGTGGCACAATTTCAATAGAAAGCTTTGGTCCATTATCCTTCAATTTTTAAATGTGTTATTGTAGTAATAAAACACTGACAAAAATAATTAAACTTTTTGAATGGAAAACATACTCTCTCCATGTTTTCTGCTCTTTGAACCAATCAGGCAGAGTGACCAATCACAAGCTCTGAAGATTTTTCTCCTGGCCCAACAGTGTTTCTTCCGCAGGCTGACTCTCACACTACTTTACATACATCTACTATTACCTTGTCTTCAGTCTGACACCTTTGTCTCCTCATGGAGCAACCAATCACCCAGAGAAGCCACAAGTGTGACTGTGTGCCCAGCTTTCCTTGTGGCAGGTTCACAGTGATGAAACTGCATTAAGATTGCTTGGATCATATTCAGACTGGGAGTCTCCCTCGCCACGCAGGCAAGCAGCAGCACCTCTTACATGAAAGCTAAACTTGCAATCATCTATCTGCAAAATGGGTGAGTCAGAGTTACCACCACCACAGAAGCCACATGAGGGTCCATCATCACCATAATTTCTGTGCCCTTCACAACTCTTAGCAATCAGTGAAATAGCTGGGACTAAAACTTGTGGTCTCTGGGCTTCCAGTTTACTGAAACTGCCCTAGCCTACAGGACAATGTGAGGGGGAGTTTCTCCATCTCTCTCTCAGGGCAGGTCTACACTAAGGGCGGGGGTCGAACTAGGGTACGCAAGTTCAGCTACGTGAATAGCGTAGCTGAACTTGAAGTACCCTAGTTCAAACTACTTACCCGTCCAGACGCCGCGGGATCGAAGTCCGCAGCTCCAAGGTCAACTCCGCCACCGCCGTTTGCAGTGGTGGAGTACCGGAGTCGACCGGAGCGCGCGGGGAGTTCGAACTATCACGTCCAGATTAGACGCGATAGTTCGAACTCCGAGAAGTCGAACTCACCGCGTCGACCTGGCAGGTAAGTGTAGACTAGCCCTCAGTTCCTCCAAAATTGCATCTTCATGAGACCGCCTGAAGCAGGGGGCCAAAACTGTACTACAGTATTCACAATAAATCTGAGAGAGTTGGCAACACTGGCTTAGAGCCTGAAACGTAAGAAGAAAGATAAAGCACTCTTTTTAATAGGGAGGCGTTCCAATTTTCAATAGCTTTTGAGTATGTACAATGCCAACTAATGTGGAGGCAAATCTCTATTATAGTAATTTCTAACACCTGCAGTAAAATGTCTGATAGTAATGTAACAGTGCAATTAAAATATGCTTAAAATACAGAGGGGATGAGAGTCACTACAACCCTACGCATATTAACTTATGCCTAGTTTCTTCACTGTAAGCATTACTGATAAAAAAGGTTTATTTTTAAACTGAAAAATTAATGTAGTCTTACAGAAACTGCCCTGCACTATCATTGGTTCAGTTCCCTACCCACCCATAGGTAACCAGTATTTGCTGAAATTACATTCGCAAACGTAAGGTTATAAATTCTCATTTTTTCCCCTCTCACAAGGCACCATTATTTTTATAAAGCTAGAAAATATTAATTTTACACTATGTTCTGTAAACTGAAAGGTTATTTATTAGGCTCTGTGACAAAGCATCAATCCCAGTCAGATGGGAATTATACTGGGGGTCTCAGATTCTCTGGGGAAACCAGATGATGAGAAATGAAGGAACTGATCTTGGATACCAATTGTTCTGCTAATCCTACTTCTCTTGCTCTTGCCTATCCATTTCTTGCTGACATCAAGAAATGCTGCCTAATCTCACATCAACAAGGCTGTTTTAACAGGTACATTTGGCCTTCATAAATTCCCCAAGACAAGCCTCCCACTAGAAACATTTACTTACATACAGAGCTTCACTTACCACTCTTCAATAAATTATGGGACCCTTATGTGGAGCTGGCCTAAAAGAACATTGAAGAGAATTTGTTTCAACTCAGCAACATGGAGATAACTACCTAGATAACATTGGTTTTCAGGGACCAAGCGTGAGCTAAAAGCATTACCTATTGTTTGAGGCATGTTCTTTCAGTCAGTACAATTTGTTATACTGTACTGACAACCTTTTGGGGAAGGATCCTAACTTTTTAGTCTTGTTGAATTGTTATGGAAATTCCCAATAAAATCGTTAATAAAAACCACCAAGCAGTTGGTATGAAGGAGGAAGAGAGGTGAGTCAAGATGAGGATGGACAAAATATTTTATGTCCATTATGTGACCAATACTTGCTTTCTATTTCTATACTATGCAGCTGGCAACAGAATGCGCTTTCTTGAACATAAGGAAACAATTTCAGCAGAAGGTTACTGTCCCCAGTCATCTGAATACATTACTGACCTGTAGGACAATATCTAGTCTGTGCTGGCAATTACTTTGAGGTCCTTTTAACAAGATTTAAACACTCCATCCTTTATTTGGGCACAGAGGATTAACTTTCTAAACAAAGTTTAGTCTGTCTTGCCTCACTTCAGAGTAGGAAGGAGGGATTCCAGAAACGAATGAAGAGAAGAGAAAAGATACAGCTCTCACTCTGCTTGTAGGAAGACATCGAGCAAATCCTCCAGAATAGAGGAAAAGTCAGTCTAGGCCATGGTACTTTTACCAGAGCATTTTGTCTTGCACTGATGCTCTGTCAGAATCTGGGAAACAGGAACTAGATTCTGTTGAGAGTTGAACAACTAACAAACAATCTAAAAGTCCAGATCTTATTGTTATAACTAGAGGTCACTGGTGTTCAAAGGAATGAAGAATGTTTAATTGGATGTTATAAATTATAGCTTAAAATAACTCATAATACACAAAAATCTCAAGAAAATGTTTTTCCTCTATGCATAACTATAGTCATGTTGTTGCTATAATAAAAGAACAGTCTGATGTGTAGATGAAAAATATTAGACAATTATTTTGAGACTTTTCTTTCCAATGTACTGCTTGAAATTAAAAGGAAGGTTTACTCAAAAGATCACTAATTTAATGATCTTTCCCCCTCAGAGTGTAAATCTCTCAACTGAAAATAAAACAAATTAACAAGAGAACTAAGGATTCCTTTTGAAATGAAGAGGAATGTTGTGGGGAAAATTATTATTTTGCAAATAATATCTGAATGTCTTTACTTAAAACAAACATCCTATATCAATTCCAAATTAGCAGAGCACAATTTATACTTTTCTTAATTTTTGAGAGGCCAGAAGGGTTAGTAGAGTATTTTCTAGCAGATAAGATAAAAAAAAAACCCCACACAACAGCAGTTACATTTTACAATTACAAAATGACTTTTTTTTTAAAGTTGCCTTTCAAGTTTTGCCAGCAACAGGACATCAACACAAAAGAATTGCCTTCCTAGCAAATTTGGAAGAAGTAATTACTGCATTAGGGAAAATGGGCTCAGAAATCTCCATCAGCTGCTAATTGGAACCAAAGCGCCTTGCCATCTGCCAAACCGTACAAATGCCCTTGGTGCCAACCTCTAGGTATACCAGCAAAGGACAAACAAACAAAAACCCACACACACACACACCACACTGTGTGCGTGCGAGTCAGGCCATTACTGCAGGAAAGGCAGAAGCATCTCTCCCCTCTAGGAAGGTGAAACAGTTACCTGCCAAAGCAAAGGAGCCTTTCTGCTAATCAGTGTGCCTGAAGACAGAGCCCCCATAGGGTTGCCTATGCAGCCACACACACTATTAGCTAATCACCAAGAATATGACTAAGGTGGAAGTAGAGCAAGGCAACTTGCTATTTCCCTCACTAGAAAGAATAATTGAGGCTTGCAGAAACACTGTTACAGCATGAAACGAAGGAACATTTGCCTGTTGGGAAACAGCTAGTTACTCTAAACTTACTCTTTTCCCCCCTCCCCCCCATTTCTTCCTCAAATGTATGATGGGCCAATCTAATGCAGCACCTGCAAAGAAGTCAGGAATTGGCTAAGTGGCATTTGGGCTCAGTGCTGCCTTTGTCCCTATGTACAAATGGAAAAAAACAAAACAAAACAAATGCTGCACTGTGAAGGATAGTTCTGTCAATAGATCAAAGCCTACTCAGATTCAATTATATCAGCCAAGACCTTAGTTTGCTCCATGCTTTATGTATATTGTGCAGGTGGGAACAGGGGAGGAGAAGAGACAGCTTTTATGAGCCAGTTGTGTAGAAATATCTGCTTCCACAGCTTCATTTTGGAAAGGGAGATGCATATAAAGAAGCAGAATTTCAGCATGAAGTTACTGATATCACTGTCCCCAGCAATCTAAATACATTACTGCCCTGTAGGGCAGTTCTCAGTCTGTGCTGGGGTAACAGTCTGAATCTCCCTCCCTTAACAGAGCAGTTGCCATCTTTACTCTTCTCCACAGTTGAAAAACTGCACAGTAACGAAGAGGTAACAGTGACAGCTCCCCTCAGGCCTGCAGCTGAGGAATAAAGCAGCAGATTGAAGAGAAAGCTTTTCTAGAAGTTTGCCTACCCTGCCTGAGAACATTTACTGCTTCCTCCTCACTACCACGCCAATCATAGCCTGGCCATATCCACTTCCCAGGAGCATGAGGAAGAGTTACTGCAGCAGCCAAATGTGTTTTGCCCTTTTTCAGAGCATTCCCCAGTGCCACAGAGGGCCAAGAACTGAAGATTCTCCTCAGTCCACAGTAAGTATATCACCACCCATAATGTCCCCATCCCTATCACTAATATGCTGAGGTCATAAATGTGCCCTGGAGTTTTAATAATCTATATTATAGAAATGGCTAACAGCCTGAAATAGATTAGCGCAATAGGACTACAGACACTGTACAAACTAGTCCCTGTCCCAAAGACCCTGCAAAGTGAAAGACAAGAGGTGGGTGAAATAAATAAGCAGGGGGAGGAGGTAACAAGACTACAAGAAGATACTTTCATTTCCCCTGAGGGCCTCCCCTCCCACATGCACACACTAGTATCAACTAGTGAATTTCTACTATAATATCCTATAGGTGGAAGCAGTAATTTACTGAAGACAGGAAATGAGTGAGCGGAGGGTGACAGGAATCCTGGATTGGTTGCACTCATCCCAATTTTTCCTTTTCCCTATTCCAGCCTCCCAAATTGTGATTATATCTCCTGTTTGAAGAATAGCAAACCTACTTTTCTGGGATGATAAAGGAGGACTTTGGAAAAATTAATAACTGGTACAATATAATATTCATAAGCAGGGCAGAACTTAGATGTTAACAAAAACTGAAAATGATAACAGAATATAAAAGTAGAGGCAGCTTAATTTGTACTCAATATTCAATAGCCAAGATGGTTTGTTCTCTTACCTGCTTCCCATCTAGTGTTACAAGTCTCTTGACAATGCCTGAATCTAACTTAATGGCTTCTGTGATGTCAGTCAAAACCTGTTCAAAGGAATGAGCAGTCTTTTTATTCAGCAGAATTCTCACAGCTTTCCGTGGCTTCACTCCACTCCGAATAACAGTCACCAGTTTGGGTTTAATGAAATCTTTACTCTCCTTCACTTCACTTTTCATCGATGTCAGAGATGTCAAGGATCGAGCAGACCCAGTCTTAATATTCACAGACCAGTTTGGATTGACATTCTTGGTATAATCAACTTTGCGATATGGTTCATTGGATGCACATACATAACTTTCACCTGAAGGGGGGGGGGGAAGGAGAGAGAAAGACATTGTGATTTAGGGTTTTATGTTAAACAGATTGGAGACTATATGGAATAGTTGAACAAACTGACAGTTTCTTGTCTGAAGCAGTGCTATGCATTGGGTTTCAAATATAATCTACCTGTCCAATTGACTCCAATGTAAACCACAGTGATATGCTAGGTAGGGGGCCTCAAGAGTCCCTTATTAAAAATTCTGCTAACCCAAACTGAAGGGAGCGTTGGAGACAGGGGCGGCTCCAAACCCCAGCACGCCAAGCACGTGCTTGGGGTGGCATGCCGTGGGGGGCACTCTGCCGGTCGCCGGGAGGGCGGCAGGCGGCTCTGGTGGACCTCCCGCAGGCATGCCTGCAGAGGGTCCGGTGGAGCCGCGGGACTGGCGACCGGCAGAGCACCTCCCGCGGCATGCCGCCCTGCTTGGGGTGGCGAAATGTCTAGAGCCGCCCCTGGTTGGAGAGATTTCTCTCTCTCTCTCTCTCAGAGCTCCCTTTCTACATACTGCTGAATTATCTCTATAGAATATTACATTCCTGGGGCTCACAAAAAAAATAAAATAAAATAAAAAAAATAACTTGCATACACCCACTCACTCCACCCCGTAGAATGTACCCAATAGGAGGAACTGGGCTTCCCTACAGTCACAAATTGTACACTGTGATATTCTAGTAATATACTTGACTAATTTTCAGGAGACAAAGTCTAAGAATTTGCAGAAAACGTGTACAACAATATTAGTTAACTTGCTTTGTGATGTTGCCTCCTTACCACCTTAGATTATTGGAAACATTTTAAATGTTTAAATAGGAAAACACATTAATAGATTATTTAGTCCTTCCTCCATCTCTTGAAGCCCAAACACTCTAGGCTTTGTGGTTAGGGGGGGAAATTTTATAAGAGTCTCCTGTTAAAATATTGACAGCATGTGGCTTGTAAAATACATATGCCCTACTCTTTAAGATAATAAATTCAAAGAAAGCCCAGCAGTTTCCAGAATTTCAATCATATTTAATCATTCATGGGGGGGGGGGGGGAGAAAAACACACACTAAAAGTAAGTATAGGCCATATATGCAACTCTTATGCTTTATTGTTACTTTGCTGTGTCACATGGTTGACAGAATTTTGTTAGATCATTTCACACACCAGAGAAATGGAAAAACTGCTGGAGAGAGTTATAAAGGAACAGCAATAGAACTCTAGACTAAATGATGGTAATTCTCTGGGGTTGTATTAGTATGCTAAACTAACACTGGATACAGAACAGTCAGTTTTCAGTAAATCTATTCAAAAGGTTTCAGAATATTCTGCTGAAACCTAGGTTTTAAATTTGCTCCCAATGGGCCTTTTTCTAATTTGAAATGACCATGCAAGCTATAATAAAAATGTTTGTAAATATTTAATCTAGTTTTATTAATAAATGACTGATAATCATGCTACATGTAGAGAATTCAAAAGTGCAGAAAATTAGATACATGATGTTACACTTTACATAAGTGTGTTAGCATATCCATAGTTAACTAATTTCCATTACAAAACCCTCTTCTTTGCTCCCCTACAACTTTGACTCCAAAAAAAAAAAAAAATGACCTGGCCTGAAAGTTGCATTGTTTACCCTAATAGCAAAAGAAACTGTAAATTTCCTTCACAGGTTGCAGAAACAAACTGCCTTTGAGTTACTAGGATTTGAAATTTACTTGTCCGTTTTCTTAATCCAGTTGAAGTGACTTTTCCCTTTCTAGTTTACTAGAAAACTAAAACTCCCAGGAAGCTTATTTAACTTACAACTTATTTTCTTCAAATATAGCAATTAAGTTATTAGTTATTTTTGTTCTGCATAATTTGGAACCCAGTTCTACTCTTTGATGTCATTGGGAACTGATCCCATTGCTATCAACAGGAACATATCAGACATTATGCATTGGCAGATTGCAGTTTAGAGTCCTTTTATAGCTGACAGTTTGAAGATCTCTGTTAATACCAAAAAGTGTCATATACCATATCTCATACTAAAAGGAGAAGTCAGAGTCAATGTCTACAGCGTGTCTATGAAATGTATCAGTTGGAAATATTTAATACATAGGCTTGAATTTCACCACACACACACACACACACACACACACACACACACACACACACAAAATCAATAATACTCAAAATTTACAGATAGGCAAAGAGTTCCTTGAGAACTCCGAGTTTAAAAAATATTTACTTTGTATATTTTGATAGGTGATTTTGACAATTTGTGTTTTAATGGTTATAAAGCTTTAACGTTTTGAATCTCAATGTCTATTGTCATTAAATAATTATCTAACCCAGCCCCATTAACTGGCTATAATGAAAGGACAGAAGACTCTTGATATGGATTTAATCAGGCCACAACTTTATTATTAGATGTCTGGGACTACCCGCTAGATAAAAGTCTGCAGTGCAGGCAAACTCCATGATCATTCAAGTAACTACCCAGGGCTTCCACCAACCTCCCTTCATTTTCCATCCAGGTCCTCCAGCCAACCCATTGCTAGGACTTACCATGCACTCCCCCTCCCCACCCCATAGGAGGGTTACAGTGGGCTATAAGAAAGGGGGGTTGTTCCTTGCCATATCATTCATAGGAGCCCCAATCCCCCACATACACGTGCCACGGAACGTGAAATAAGCCCTTCTCCATGAAATCTGATCTTCCCCTTGCTGTGGGGAGCACCCTAGATGGGGGCTCCTAGCTGCAAGTCCCTGTCGGGCTGGGGAGGGACAGGACTTGTCCTTCTCCTACACAGCCACTCTCAGGGGGAGATCAGACCCACCTCTGAGTGCATCCCCCTACTGCAGGAAGCTCCGGTGCTGGGCCCCAAAGGTTCCTGCAGCTAGAGGAGGTTTTTGGATGTGGGTCCAATCTCCCCCTGCTGCTGACAGCGCCCCAGCTGTGAGTCCCCGCTGCCAGAAAAGGGAGCCCCACGATCACAACACTCAAAATTTCAGATGTAAAAGTCTGAACATATGAAATTGACCAATTAAAAAACCCTCTGGCCATGAAATTGATCAAGATGGACCATGAATTTGATAGGGCCCTCACCATTGGTACTTATGCAGACCAATCATCAGAATATCTTGCAAACATCCCCAATGACCATAGATGGGAAACTATATGGGGAGGGCTCTGAATTACTACAGTGAATTCTTTCCCCAGTGTCAGCCCAGTGGGTCTTGCAGACATGCTCAGGCCCTAACCGATCACCATATTTGGGGTCAGGAATTTTCCCCCAAGTCAGATTGGCAGAGACCATGGGGGTTCTTCATTTTCCTCTGCAGCATGAGACATAGGTCACTTGCTGGTTTGAATTAGAGTAAAAGGTGTATTCTCTGTAACTCGAAGTCTTTAAATCATAATTTGCGGGTTTCAGTACTGAGCTAGAGGTTATAGATCTATCACTGGAGTGAAGTTCTGTGGCCTGCAATGTGCAGGAGGTCAGGCTAGATGATCACAATGGTCCCCCCTCTGGCCTTAAAGTCTGAGAGTCTACACGAATCAGGGAGCTGAAACCAGCTCCCTGAAACCTCATGCCTTGCCGTCTGCCAAGCACAGCTTGATTGCAGGAAAGAATCTGGTCCATTCTCTTCATTTTTCAGTGTAATTATTTCATCATTTGAATACTCGCGCACAGCTTCCATTGATTTTAATGAGAACAATGTGTGCATATCAGAGGGCAGATCCAGACTCTGATATAACAAGAGTTCTGATATGTGGTCATATCAATTTTCTGGCAAGATCAGATCACTGTTTTACCCATCATAAAGAAATCTGTGAACTTATTTAAGAATTATCCTTCTCTTCCAACAATATTTTCACATTAAGTTTGCAGAAACTACAAAGATATCACATTTTGTTTAAAAAAAAAACAGCAATAATCAAACAATGAAAGATAGTACACAGAATGGAAAAAGTCCTTACTCTACTAGATTCAGGGGTACATGCTTATTTTCTGCTAGAATCCTATTGAGCTATATGGCTGCTCTGTCTCTAAATACTGGCTTGCCAAATAGAAACACCCAGTGATTTGAGAGATCTTTCTTAACCCTTGCCAACAGGCTTATTAAAATTATAGATGCCAAAACAGCTAAAGGAAAACACACTTCTAAGGAGCTGTAAAAACAGATGTTAGCAGATAACTATGAGATTTTTTTTTAAAAGTTAAAGAACTACATTTTTTACAGATCAATTTTTTTTCTTGAAGTTGTTTTAAAAGGAGCAGATTTCTTTGTGAAATTGCTGAGGAATGGGCAGAGTATAGTGGGACAAAAGGAAATATTTGTACTTTGTGTGAGAGGGAATCTTTTGAATGATTAAAGCAGAACCCAGGAATCCCAATCACCAGTTTTCTACTCTCAGTTTAACAAATTGTTTACTAGGTGACCTTGGGCAAGTCACTTGGGCCAGCATTTTCAAATTTAGTCACTTAAATCAATATTTGGGCACTTAAGTGGCTTGTTTTTCAAAAATGAACTACCTCCAGTTCAGCTTCTGTGGAAGAAGAAAAAATAATCTCCCATTAATTTAGGTGCCTAACTTTAGGCACCCAAGTTTGAAAATATTTTATGAGCCACATTTTGGTTCAATTCACCTATCTTAATATTCTACCAACTTTTTATATGAAGGAACTTATCTACTCTACGATGTTATTCAGTTAAGGATATCTTGTAACAGTTATAAAAGTACTAATATTTCCAAAATCCCAAAAGAGATCCCAAAAGAAATATTACATAAAACCACTGAAATCAGTAACCTCTGGATTAAAGTATGTCAGGCAGCTATATAACTCTTGCACTACAGTGCTACAAAGAGAGAAAATTCTTAGAAGTAGCACCATGAGATCTTCACAAATGTATTGAAAGCAGACAGAACTTTAGTGATTACAGTTTCACCCAAAAAGCTTTTATTTTCTAAATCACTTGGAATTTGAGTGACGGATGCTTTGAAGAAAGACATAGGTTTCAATATTAACACGGGTTAAACCAATAGGAAAGGAGTAAGGGCCTCTGGCTACAAAATGCTAATTCAAGTGACATTCACTGCATGTTTGCTTCCTTTCAATAACATTCATGTATCCAATGCTAAAAAAATCAGCAAAAGTCAGAGTTAAGCCTGATGGCTAAGGCTTAAATTAAAAAGAGTCTGGAGAAAAGAAAATGAATGTTGGACAGAAACAGGTTCCCCTGCTGAAATACATGCATTAATTTTTATAATGAAATTAAAGGACAACAGAACAGAAAGAGACTTCCTGTTCTCAGAATGTTACCATTATAGATTTTCCCAATGCTACCTCAACATTGCCATTACAGATGCTCATCATGATAGGATATTTTATTTACACTACACGAGTTAATATGACACACAGTTTATCAGATTTATAATGGAACACCCGTCACAACACTGAGAGTCTTCCTATAATATTTTAAATCTATATTAATCTACCAGAACAGTGAAAACTTTTTTTTTAAAATCAGTTCCATTTTCCAAGGTCTGAATAAGGCCAAGTCTCTTGAACATCTGGGGAAGTCATGGGGTCTATTTACTAGGATTTTTTCTGAGGTGGGTGAGGTTGGGGTGCTACAATTTTCTTCCTTTGATAGGAAGAGGTAGGGAGGTTTTTTTAATTAAAATATTTTAAAAAGTTACAGAATCCATTTCAGACTGTGTAAAATTCAATATTTTAGCTCTACTTTGCCAAACTTCCATTTCAAAACACAGGCTGCATGCAGGTTCATGAATTTGAAAGAATAGCCAATATACACAGGCAAAAACTGGCATAGTTCACAAACACTGATCTAACAAGCAGTTTGATGCATGACAGGCTTATTATTTGGTCACCTTAGTGTACTGTAGATTGTTTTTTCAGTTTTTCAATTGTTTTTCAGTTCTATGCCTGCTCTCTCTTCACGTGGGGTCAGATTGGGCTACCACACCTGCATGCCTACACATCTGGCAAGATCAAAGATAAGAACAGAAGAGAGAAAGAGAGAGAAAACTATTTAAAAATGGAAAAAACTCACATTCTCTCTTTAAAATAAATGAGTGTGTCCTTGGTTCAGTAATTTAAGAGAAGGGATGAAGTCTTGGCTCCATTGAGAGTTCAATGACAAAAACTCCCATTGGCTTCCATGGGACCCGGATTTCATCCAACATTCCTAAATACCATCAGAGATCTTGCTAAATGTTCTGATAATGATATTTAATTACACCAACTAAGACACCAATTTGCATGTTCTGATGGGTTATGCATGGAACTGGGAGCCAGGAACTCTCAAACAATAAACTTGGATCTGCCACTGATTTGCTTGGGCAAACTGGCAGGTTTCAGCTAGCACACGTAAGTGCAAATGGAAACCCCTCACTCCAGCAATGAGCGCTGCCCTGCAAATAGGATTCACTTCAGTGGGCGGACAGATGGAGTTTCTAAAAGACAGCAAATTCTAGTACTCTTCTCCCATTTCCCACATCGGTAAAATGAGAAAAAAACACTACCATCCAGACAAGGAAGCATTAACGTTTGAACAACACTCTACAAAACACCATGTATTCTAGCAAGGTGACTCTTCTGTGTCAAGAACGTTCTCGTCTCTGTATCTTTCTTTTGCAGAAAGAGTAGGACTTAATTGAAAGCATTTTACATTATGTGATCACTGATTATTCTGTATGTATAAATCCAGTGAATTTGATATGTTGCTATATTTACCATTACACCAACGGATTTTAAATCCATTTGAACTCAAAGTTTTGATTTCCTGAACAAAAAAAAAATCCTCTGATGCTGTGATTATTAGCTCCCACTAAATACAAACATTGATGTGTAGAAATATTTTCCCCCAGGGTTACATTCCATATTTAAACCCATATTAATGAAATAGTTTCTAAATATCATTGAATACAATGTAACAAATGCATAAAAAGGCAATTCCAGCCCAACATAATGCAAGTTTAGCTGCTTTTTCAACTTTCCTATAGAAGGTTTTCCCATTTCAGATTTGTATACATATTATCTAAACTGGAGACTATGGGCCAGATATGAAGGCCACAGAAATCATGGGAATCCTTTGGATCAGACCCTAAATTTCAATTCACTCATAAACGTATCATCCCTAGAGGATTAGCATGATTCCACATACACATAATAGCTGTGTTTCGAAGTATGTAAATATGCTGCTGACTTTAATATGCAGTGAACTTTACATTAATCTACAGTTTGAAATATTTTAAGATAATGCATAACAGCCACAAATGGCATATACATATAGCAATTGCCTTGCTGAAAATACAAAGCATGAGTCTTTAGTATACAGCAGTGGCTTTCAAACTGTGGGACATACAACTGGTTAAGACTTTTCCCTTGTTTCTTCAAAATATTGCTGATAACATAATTTCTCTCACTAGCTGAGTGTCCTGCTCCAGCTCCTGCTGCCAGGCTGGAGGAATGGGGAAGGGATGAGGAGCAAGGGGACCTGGTGGCCTCTTCCTGTGCCAGAGGTGGAGGGGGAGGGATAGCTCAGTGGTTTGAGCACAGCCTACTAGACCCAGGGTTGTGAGTTCAATACTTATGGGGGCCATTTAGGAATCTGGGGCAAAAATCTGTCTGGGGATTGGTCCTGCTTTGAGCAGGGGGCTGAACTAGATGACCTCCTGAGGTCCCTTCCAACCCTGACATTCTATGATTCTATACCAGGTCACTCACTCTCCAGGGGCAGGTACAGATGCACCCCCTTGGGAGGTAGTTTCTGCCTACCCACACAGGCTCTTGCACCTGCAAGCTGGTGATTGAGCCAGGACCAGAGGAGCCTGTGGCCTGTGAATGATTCTGGGGATCCCAGGGACAGGAGCATGAGGAGAGGGGCACAGCACAGATTTCTGCATCCAGTTGGGGCCACCTTCCTGGACCTTCCATATCCCAGGCAGGAGATGCTCACAGGCCAGGGAGCAGTTGGGCACCTAGCCAGGATGAACTCCCTGACCCTAGACATCCAAGGAAATACTCTCTCTTAGAAAAAGTGTGGTGCACATAGGACATGACTCTCCGAAGGGGTGCACAGCCAAAAAATAAACACCAAAGTTGGGAACCTCTGATGTACAACACTGGCATTCAACATAAATCATCAACTCTCCAGTTTTTAGATGGTAATGTGAAATTTGTTACGTAGATATTGCACGGCTAATTACAAATATAAAAGCAAACTATACGCTGATGAAAAGGAAATTTTGTTAAGCAATAAGAGGCTTATTAGGCAGAAATAATATGAGCGCTACTGAAATAGGTTACAGTCTGGCTTCTGTATCCAGACAAACTATTCTGCAGGAAGCTCAGCCAGGCTGCAGAACTATTTTGGCAGAAGTATGAAAGCGCCTCACAAGCTGGCATTCTAATTTCAATGGGGCATATGTAAAATCCAAAAATTTATTAGACTAGTGTTTGCAACAATCAAGAAGTGACATCTTTTCTGTGCAGAAATCCTCCTGGTAATAAGAAATCCCCAAATAAGGCCTATGCTTGTTTAAAAAGATAGAACATCTGTTGACATTTTGGACCATTATACAATCAACAAATAATTTAATTTGTTTCTTACTCTCTGCCTCAGAGTTTGGAGTGTTACACATGAAGAACAAATGTTACCGGCCTATAAGACCCAAATTCCTAAGTAGTTTGCCCTTGGGTTGGGAAACTAAAAATTTCCCCAACATTTTATTCTACACAGAAAAACCTGTCACACCCTAATCCAAGGCTTTTTGGATCCTTTTGATGAATAGTTTACAGAACACCCTACAAAAATCTCAGGCTCTTGGCTATGCAGCTGTAAAAACTGATATTGCACAGATTAGAGAAAAAATAAGAGAGCTGGGTACTGTCCTTTTATGATAATTAAGGGAGTTCTTGAGACCAACTATTTTCTGGATTCATGTAAAACTGGGATATACTATTTCCCCTGATTTTAAGCAGATAAATTTATTAAATATTTTGCTGTTACTTGGGTAAAACTCGTATTGAAGTCTGGGGGAATCTAAAACTGTAAGGCTGTGTTCAGAATGGCGAGGTTTAAATGGAATATCTGCAAATCTTCCTTTGGCAAGCTGTGTTTTTGATCATGAGACATCAGAACACTTCTGGCTTGCTTCTTAAATGTGTAGCCAGTTGGCTGTGATGTATAATGAAATTGGAAAAAAAAAATCTTGAACAGCACCACACAATAAAACTGTATGTGACTTGTGATTATATATGGTCATTAAGAAAGTAGTTGCCAAATATCTCAGTGCCTTTCATGGCGTGAACATTATACATCACAGCCAACTGGCTACACATTTAAGAAGCAAGCCAGAAGTGTTCTGATGTCTCATGATCAAAAACAGCTTGCCAAAGGAAGATTTGCAGATATTCCATTTAAACCTCGCCATTCTGAACACAGCCTTACAGTTTTAGATTCCCCCAGACTTCAATACGAATTTTACCCAAGTAACAACAGCAAAATCGGACCCTCTGTATTCACAAAATATGATGATCCCATTCAGCTCTCTCAGTTCAGAATAGGTGTAATGCAGTTCACTGTATTTCCTGGAGTGTCAATGAGTTTATCTTAGAGGTCTCATTATAAAATGTTTACAGTAAGTGCTTTGCCATACTTCCTATATGTTGGAAGCTGCATAACGATATAGTGGGAAACTAAGTATGAACCAGCATCCACTATCACAAGATGCTTCCATCTAGTTCTTCTAGATACCATAAGTTGTCTCCAATTTTACACATACTAATATTTAATAGCATTCCTCTTTCCTGCCCCCAAATTACAGTAAAAACAATCAAGTACAGTAATAAATAAGGTTATGATGGAAATTTAAATTACACAAAGTTTAGGGAATTCAAGAAATGAAAGGGCCAGATTCAGTTCTCATTTACACCAGATTTACATTACGGTAACAGATCAGAATCTTCTTCATAATTTCCAGAACCCTGGTAGTTCAGTTTCCTTTTTAAATGCAGTTAAAACTTCAACCAGAATATTGCAATAATGGATCTTTTCATGCTTCTCTTCCTTGGTTTAAATTAAGAGATTTTTATAATCATCACATGATATGCAAGACTGAACTGCTCCAGATATAGAGCAAAGGCTAGTCCATTTACCCAAATATTAGACACATTCAAATTAACACAGGTAACTTTGTGTGTGTGTGTGTGTGTGTGTGTTTTAAAATCAGATATGTGTATCTGAACAGCCATATTTAAATTGATAAGATACATTGGGCATGTGCACTATACTATTTTTAAATGCTTATACCATTTTTCAATATGTATTCTTTTTTCTCAAAGTCAATAAAGTTTACATTCCTGACTGAGGATTGAGTACATACTAATTTTTTTAAAACAAAAGAGCTTGAGTTCTCAGAATGCCAACACAAGGAGAAGAGTATCAGAGGGGTCGCCGTGTTAGTCTGGATCTGTAGAAAGCGACAAAGAGTCCTGTGGCACCTTATAGACTAACAGAAGTATTGGAGCATGAGTTTTCGTGGGTGAATACACACAAGGAGAGAACACTGAGTCCCAGATTCACAAAGGGCCTTAGGTGTTTAAACCCCTGATTTAAGCACTTCAGTCCCAGTGTGATCCACAAAACTGCTCAGCTGCCGCTTTATCCTGGTGGCACCTAAACTGACTCACTGCCTAAATTTTCAGGGTAAAAAGTTCCTTGGGCACCTACGGGTATGTCTACACTAGAGACCTTACAGCAGCACAACTATAACGCTGCAGCTGTGCCACCATAAATTCTCCCATGTAGCCGCTCTATGCTAATGGGAGAGAGCTCTCCCATTGGCATAATTAACCCACCTCCCACAAGCAGTGGTAGCTATGTCAGCAGGAGAGGGTCTCAATCGCTCTTATTTAAATATTTAAACACAGTGGAATAGCTTCAAAAGTCATTGGACCAGAGAGTGAATGACTCTATAGAGTTCAGTGGTTAGGGCATCCACTTCAGAGGTCCAAGACCCTTACTCTAATCACTCTATTGTTACAAAGTGAACTAGCTTCAAGAGGAGAAACTGAGGGAGAATCAGAATGTTCCATAGCTCAGTAGTCAGAGCATTCTTCTGAAGTGTGGGAGACCCCTGTTCAAATCTTCTCTATCAAGCAGAGGGAGGAATTTAACCTAGGTTTCCCACATCCCAGGTGAGTGCTCTAATCACTGAGCTAAAAGTTCTAATGACCATCTCTGCCACCTCCTCCAACCAGTTTGTGCAGAGCAAGGCAGGCACCTAACTCCTCTCTCATAGAACTGGAAGAGACCCTGAAAGGTCATCAAGTCCAGCCCCCTGCCTTCACTAGCACAACCAAGTACTGATTTTGCCCCAGATTCTTAAGTGGCCCCCTCAAGGTTTGAACTCATAACCCTGGGTTTAGCAGGCCAATGCTCAAACCACTGAGCTATCCCTCCCCCATGCTACAGGAAAAGGGTTCCCTGGCTGTGGATCAGAGACAGACAGACTTAGGCACCTAGCACTATGGGGAGGTGCTCAGGATCCCACCCCTCTCTCCCATTCATGACTTTCAGCCGTTCCCTGCCTACTACGCTGGTTTTGGTGCCTCCCACTCTTAGGACACCTCTCTCTCCCCAAGTACTGTATAGGCCAGGGAGTCTAGGCACCTAACACAGGCTTTGTGGATCCCAGTTGTTGATTCAGTGATTTTCCTAGCACTTAGAAGTTAAGTAATGCAGCACCAAGTCCCTTTGTGGATTCAGGCCTAAGTTCAGGTAACAAAAGCGGCTAAACTAAAGTTACTGAAATTTTTAAATAATATGCCTTTAAGCAGAGTACAAATATGAAAAGCAGCCCAAAAGGCAAATTTTTCTGCAAATGTACAGATACCTAAGATGTCAGCTTAGAATGAAAATGCTTCTTATTTATAACTATAGCATTAGGTTAAAAGAACCTATGTGCACTCCTGGGAGATGACAATATGAGAGGGGTATCAAACGTATTCTACTCAATCTCTGAACAGTAGATTTGGAACAAGAATCTTGGGGTGAGATATGGCCCTTGGTTTGCCTTTGTTAGGTGTTAATGGGCTTCTATTATCTCCTGAGGCTGAGATAAAGTGTCCTGCTTCTCAGTGAGAAACTACACAACAGAGTAGAATAGATGACACAGTTATGAGTGTCCCCAGAGAAAGAGCCACGAGAAAGAGCCATCAGTCCCCATTTTTTTTTCCAAGTGCGCCACTTTGAGGCACATAAGTCAAAGCAGGCATCTGGTTGCCCTTCATGTTTCTGTCTCGTAAGCCTCAGCTCATTCTCACATCATCCATTACTTCTAATAAGGATACAGCTAGTTCCCTGTTCAAACTCTTTCTACCTAACTCTTTCGTAGTGCTACTGATGACTATTCCCTCTGACCTTCCAATTTAAAGAATCATTAGAGTATCCTCTCTCTACTTCATACCACAAGGAAACCAGATTTCCAAAGCACTAGTAAACTTCATTTTCCTTCCTTCCTGATTTCTTAGGTTCTTGGACAACTTACAAATGATCATGTTCTTGTCCTCAATCTACTTAAACTCCTCAGATACAGACCCTTTGAGAAGCTAGGATGCCACACTTACTCATTCTCACCTAGTCCTTTCTCTGCTTGCCCCTGCTCTCACCTTCTACTTTGTAAGGGGGTACAGATGAAAATTTTCTGAAAAGCATGATTAAGGCCACAGGTTATCAAGCTTGCTGATTCTATCATTTGGCTTACCCACAAGAAGTAGACACCTACCCTGAGAAACACTCCCATAAATTACAATTTTTTCATACTAAGGAGATCCCTAATGGTGGTTTTGTTCATATCACAACAGTTTATTGCACTAACATTTCCTATGTAAACTGAAAACACTGCATCTCACCAATACAGTTAGCATATATTTGAGATGCGCAAATATTTTAGAAGCGTTGTTTTTTAAAAAAAGTATCTACCTTTCTGTGTTATACCAGCCAGATCATCCTTGCCCTTTACCTTTTTTATGATTTCTGAGGTGCCCTGGCTTTTGGCTTCAATGCCAGAAGATAATTGTGCCTTTTGCAAGCAGTGAAGATACAAATTGCCAGCTGGTGCTAGCATCTGGTTGTTCTGGCACAAGGAAAGATGTTCTTGACCTACTTGATAAAAGCACACATCAGTTATAATCTTGAGTACTTTAACAGGATTAACCCGATATTGTGAAATGCAACAATAATACTCAAAAGCAGTAAGTACTTGGATCACTCACTAATTGGTTCCCACCAATGCTTTCTTTCTTCTGCTCCCTGCTAACATGAAATAGCCATCTCCTCAGGACAGATAAAACAATATCCTGGGACATTGCTCCCTGCCATGGATAATTACAGCCCTACTGAGAATCTTTCTACATCCTTCCAAAGGGCTTCTGTACATGCGCCTAGCATCCTTGACAACTTTGAGTATGTTGCCAGTGGTGCTGACATACCACAAGAGGTTTAACTATAACTGTTGAAAGCAAATGCTATTAAGAGTATTTGTGCTATGCAGAGCACTGAAGATATCCTATCACTTGCCACATTAGAATGCCTTTTTCATCAGTGATGAAGACCACTTTTTCCTGGTTCTTCCAGAAGTCCAAAAAAAAAAAAAAAAATCTCCTGGTTAAAACGGCCAAGGAGCCTCAATATTTTCCTAGTTCCAGAAAAATCTAAGTATCTGATAATGAGAGGCTGCATGGCCAGTAAAAAAATAAAAAGTAAAACAGAAGATGCTAAAGAAAGAGCGAGAGTCATGAGCACCAGCTTCTGCCACTGAAGAATTATGGTGTGTTTTCACCCCATTCCTAGTGCCTAAACAACAGAGTGGTAATATAAAGTCATTTCAAGAATTAAAAAAGACTAGACACCTATCTAGAAATCTCAGATATACCACAGTTTCTGCAAACTGATCTTATGTCCCACACGCAACCAATTAATCATTGGGAGTGGGAAGGAAGAGAAAGAAAAAAAAAAGTTGTTCCACTATGGCTATATAAAGGTGAAATATAAAAATGCTCGTGGGAATCCTGTTACCCCAAACCAAGAATATTTTGTCGGTGTCACATATAGTAAGTGTGTGCGCCACATCAGCAGAAGGATGGGGAGAAATTACACACACAATATCCCGCTGTTCTCAAACAAGGATATATACTATAGAGGTGAGAAACATGGGTTTAGCAAGAGGGTGTATCCCAAATAAAATCTTATTCTCCCTATTCCCAACAGCTCACACTATTGATGATTTTGCCAAGCACATTTGGGTCCTGTATATTAAAGGACACAGCCCTGCTTCCATTAACTCCAACATAAGCAGAATCAGAACCTTAGAGATTCCTCTCTCCTCACGTTCTCTGCAGGCACCTGAGTTGTCAAATTGACAATCCAGAGATATTTATATCTATTGGAGCTGGGAACAGACCAGTCTCTGTGGAATGTGCTCAGCATCTCTGGTCCAGCAGACCATGAGTTTGCATGCCCTTCAGAACATGATGCGAAGCATGTTTAACCAGACTTGCTGAAGGATGTGAAATTTTTAAGTGGCAGTTGTTAGGTTACATTTATTGTTATGATATGTGCTGTTGAATTTGTTTGTGGCTATAGATAAGTTATAGGCACACTATATACATTAAACAAACAACAAGAACAGTAGTGCCTGATTTTTTTTTAAATGTCAATAGAATTTCTTACTGTATGTGCCCAAGTCCACCGACAAAGCATGTAGCATCTCAATTTAGCTGATACAGAATATCATGACACAGGGTTTGATCAGCCAGTTCTTATATGCCAAACTGACAAATAGCAAATTTGCCTTAAAGTGCTCATCTGCAGTGGATCTGTCTAGAGCTGTAAAGAGTGACTCTGAGCTGAGACAAGCTTAACACCGCACCTACTGGCTTGGTCACAGAGGCTTGGGGCTCTCTTTAGGCTCACCTGATACAGCTGCTGCAGCCAACAAATCAGAACTCTTGTGGCTCCAAGCATCAGCCGCAGAAATGGGCAGGATGTACATATAGCTTGTCCTGCCAACAGAGACATGAAGGACTGAGGTAGGTGGCTACATTGGCTCTGGTACCTGGCCATCAGTTACCATACACAAGAGCCTTCCACTGTATTTACAACATATGCAACTCTACTAATGGTGCAGAGACAATTCAAGTCTACTGCCAATGTCTTTTTAGAAGGCTTAATTCCACTGTGGATTTCCATTCAAGTCTGCTTGGTAAGAAGGGAAGAGCAAGTAAAGAATAAGTGTTTATCCACCAAACTGATGGAGTTCTGACTGCAAAGGAGGGTTTCTATGGGCTCTCATAGATGGTAGAGCCATTTTCTGTACTCTTTTCCCTGCCCCACCATGCTTCCTGCCTCAGGGTTTTCTCTTCTCTATATGCATGGTAAACAGATCTATAACAGAAACTAATGCTGGTGAAATTTGGTGTGCTAATTGGAGCATATGCTAATCCAATCATGATGCTGAAGGACTTTTTGAATATTCCTGTGAGCTGTGTTGATCATGGATAAATGAGCAAATTATTAGGAATCTTCTTTCCTTTTATTTTACTTAGAGAACCATGAAAGTGATTTTTCAATAGCGGTATTATTGTTGTTGCTGTGCATCTGATGAATAAAACAAAAGGGCACACTCAATGAGCATATAACAAAAGAGAGACAAATACTGGCCTCAACTGCACCCTTAAAACCCCACCTAAATTAAGAAGACTGCAGAGGTGTAGAAGCAGAATTTGTCCTGATGATTCTAACCAGTACATGAAAAAAAACAAAAAGATACTACGGATGAAAGTTTATAATGATCCTGATAGGAATCAATCAGTTTTAACAATAACTGTACTAAAAGCCACCTAAAACAGGCAATCCCTCCTTCATGAAACCACTTTAACAAGCAATTTTTTTTGGCATTAAATTTATTTAACTATTATTTAAAACAGGGGTGGGCAAACTTTTTGGCCCGAGGGCCACATCTGGGTATGGAAATTGTATGGCGGGTCATGAATGCTCATAAAATTGGGGGTTGGGGTGCGGGATGGAGTGAGGGTTCTGGGGTGGGGCCAGAAATTAGGAGTTCAGAATGTGGGAGGGGGCTCCGGAGTGGCGCAGGGGGTTGGGGTGAGGGCTCCAGATGAGGGTGCGGGCTCTGGGGTGGGGCTGGGGATGAGGATGAAGGGTTGGGGGTGCAGGAGGGTTCTCTGGGCTGGGACTGAGGGGCTCAAAGGGTAGAAATGGGATCTGGGCTAGGGCAGGGAGTGGAGGTGCAGGAGGGGGTCAGGGGTACAGCCTCTGGGAGGCACTTATCTCAAGCATCTCCCAGAAGCAGCAGCATATCCCCCACTCCGGCTCCTACGTGGAAGTGTGGCCAGGTGGCTCTGCGCACTGCCCCATTCACAGGTGCCGCCTCTGCATCTCTCATTGGCCACAGTTCCCAGTCCATGTGAGTTGTGGGGGTGGCACTTGGGGCGAGAGCAGCGTGTGGAGCCCCTTGGCTGCCCCTACGTGTAGGAGCTGGAGGGGGGACATGCCACTGCTTCTGGAAACTTGCTCTTCCCTTCTGACCAAGCATGTGCAGAGCATGTGCAGAGCAGGGCAAGCCCTGGACCCTGCTCCGTGGCAGGAGCTCAAGGGCCAGATGTGGCCCCCGGCTTTGCCCACCCCTGACTTAAAAGATCACTTTTACTAGGCACCCATTTTTAGACTAGAGATGGGCAAACTTCTTTTGTCTAATTTCATATTCACTTAAACATCTGAGGTGACATTCTGGCCTCATTGACTTAAACAGGGCCAGGATTTCACTCCTGGTGTTGGAAAGAGTGACTCAAATGATACTGAAAATTCTGTTTAGGCAAGACCATGAAAGAGAGACCACAGGGGGAATAAAGTCCAATTAAAAAAAATGGAAAAAATAAGTAGAGAGCAAGCAACTAATGAAAACGTTGATGGAAACTATCTATACATCATACGCAGAGCACCCACTTATACCAGCCTAGCTATTGCATACCCAAACATGCAGCACAGGTACCTTTTAAGTAGAATTTTTAATTGAATAGTCCCTTTTTTTAAAAAGGAGATTGGAGGAGGATTATAGGTGTTACATTATAGAGAAGGTTTGCAAAAACAAGGATTAGTCTGCAAGAACTCCACAAGATTCTCCTATCCCTGCATAAGGCAAGTGCCATTGCCTTACAAATCAGAGAAGGAGTCTTTTTCAATAAGAGCAATTGCCCATATTTTTAAAATGTATTTTGGCACCTAGAATGCAGACAGCTGCCCACTGAGATTTTCAGAAGTGCCTCAGCACCTAGCTCCCATAAATTTTAATAGGAATTAGGCACTTTTCAATATTCCACTAGATGCCAAGCTGCATCTTCAAAACACTTGTAATAGTTTGGACCGTCAGATCCTAAGTGTCACTGAAAGTCATTAGGGTCTTAGTCCTAAGTCACTTCTGAAAAAGGGACTTATGCCTCCAGTTTGGTCCATTACACGCCAAAATATAAATATCAAGGCTCCTACAGGATGACTGTTTTCAGAGTATTTCACAATGCAAGGGCTCTCTCTTGTTCTGAACAAGTCTGAATCGCCATGGGTGAAACAGCAATATTAACATAAAACAATGTTATGGGAGTTAAATTAAAACATTTCCCTTCCCAAACAAATAGAAATATCTGGAATACATCCTGAAAATGTATTACTAATCCTATAGTTGAAACAAAATATCAGCCAGTTAGTTAATCGCATCAGATCAAATAACAAACACTACCATAGAGTACCTCTGGGTAAGCCGTAGGGAAACACCAGTGAGAGGGGGCTGGGGATAGGTAGGATGGAGAATGGTGTAGGTAGGGGAATAGGCACAAAACAAAAAAATGGAGCTCCAAATGTAGCTTTTACTGACTAGGCCTGTGCTTCTGGGCAGCTTCTCTGCACCTGTGTCCTCTTTGTGCTTCTAAAAGAAGATTAATACTTACCTACCTCCCAAAGATTCATTAGGGTTTTTTTTTTGTTTTTTTAAACCTCTACAGATGCAAGAGAGCCAAATTCCAAACCAGTGTAAATCCAGATTAACTCTGGATTGAAGCCAATGGAGTTACAGAATTCAACCCTAAGTAACTACTCTTGCTAAGGTGCCTTGTGCATTTAGACAGAGAAAACACAACGGGATAATGTGAATGTCTTGTGTAGATGGGGTGGGACTGGGAAGGCACAGCATACTGGGGGAATAACAAGAGAAGGTACCTTACAGGAATACAAGGTAAAATAACAGGTCAGACCAGCCTGAGCAATGCCCCTCTCAGGAGCCAGCCCTTCTGTGCAGCCTGGATTTTACTCCCCAGCAGCTGCAGGTGTCTCTCTTACCTTCCACTAGCTCCTCCAAGCTGGTGAGTTTCCTGCTGCCATCAATGGTGTAGATGGTGCGGACTCCCTGGGGCAGGTTCACATTGTCCGACAGCGACCTGGTGAGCTCGATCAGGAGAGCATCGAAGGAGCGAAAGCGGTCGCTGGAAACGGCAAACACCAAGCCCTTGAAGTACCTGTCCCCATTGCGGTAGAACCGGGCTTTCTTTGCTTTCTTCTCCGAGCTGAGGGCCTGCAGCGTCCGCGTGCGGTAGAAGCTGCAGTGGGCGCTGTGCGCGGGGCTTGGGATGAGCCCGTTTCCCTTGGGGCCGGAGCTGCTGCTGCAACTCGAGCCGGTCCCCGCTCTGCGGGCCCCCGAACGCTGCTGCCTTTTGTCCCGCTCCTCAAAGTGCTCCAGCTCAATGCTCCTGGTGCTGGCCATTTATTGCTTTATTTATTGCACCCTCCCCCCTTCCAACAGCTAGTCCCCCTGCTTTTGCCCCAGACCCCCCGGGGCCCAGTCCCCAGAAACCTGCCGCTAAGCCTGGCTCAGGGCATGCAGATAGAGCGCACACCTAATTTAGCATCACGTCGAGCCACCCACCTGGAAGGATCTGGCGAGAGAGCTGCACCTACCCTGCTCGGTATTTACACCCCTAAGCGCCAACGTTGCCCTTGGGACTAACTGACCTGCGGCGTGATGATCTTTGCCCCCCTCTTAAGACACACATGCACCCACTCACAAACGCATCCCTGCTGCCTGCCTCAGGAAAGCCTAACTCAGCACCTCGCGGCCGGACGCAGCAGCAGCTAGGACACGGGGCACAAACTTCGGGAGGCTGAGGAGTTGCTGGCGGGGGCTGCTGGCTCCGCGCTGTGGCCACGCAGCCTCACACAATAAAGAGGATGCTGCTAGCCATGATGTCCCCAATCATGCCATTCTCTGCGGAGAAGGTGGGGGGTGGGGAAGGCATCTCTCTCCCGCCCGCTCCCAGCGCCTTCCAATCCGGAATGCCCAGCGCCAATTGCCCCCACAGCGCGCCGGGAGCCCGTGGGGCTCGGATCACATGGGCGGATTGCAGGCAGGGGGATGCCTCTCGCGGCTGCCGCTCGCCCACAAGGCGCAGAGGAGAGGCACAAATCCAGGCTCCGCCGGGAGCAGACAGCCCCCGAGTCAGCGGTCCCGCCCTGCACAGCTCCAGCGGGTAGGAGCCGCAGCTGGGGAAGGCTGTTAGCCGAACTGCCCTGTGCAAAAGCAAACGCCCGGCCCCCTAGTTTCCCTCCCCTACGCCTTTCTATGCCGGCGACTTCTATAGCCGGGCGCTGAGGCTCCAACCGGAGAAGCGAGCTGCGACTGCAACCCCGCCAGTCCGCGTTAATGGCAATGCAACGTCTGAGGTAGGCGAGGGCTTCTCCCGGGTCCTAGACAAACACCAACTCCTGCACTAATGAGCCCAGCTGGCTTTGAGCAGGAGCTGCCTGTTATCAACCCCATTGTAAGCTGCACTCAGGCGGTAGCTTGTACCTAGGGCTCTACCAAATTCATGGCCATGAAAAACGCCTCCGGGATCATGAATTCTGGTCTTTTGTGTGTTTTTACCGTACACCTTACAGATTTCACAATGTTTCTCCAACTGGGGGTGGGGGGCCTGACCCAGACCCAGACCCAGACCCAAAAGGCAGTTGCAGGTGGGTTGCAAGATTATTTTAAGGGGTCATGGTATTGCCAACCTTACTTCTGTGCTGCCTTCAGAGCTGGGTGGCTGGAGAGCAGCAGCTGTTGGCCAGGTGCTCAGCTCTGAAGGTGGTGCCCTGCCATCAGCAGTGCAGAAGTCAGGGTGGCAATACCATACCATGCCATCCTTACTTCTGTGCTGCTGCCGGCAGCAGCTGGCTGGCCGGCCAGCAGCCACTGCTCTCTAGCTGCCTAGCTCTAAAGGCAGCATCACCACCAGCAGCAGTGCAGAAGTAAGGGTAGCAGTACCACAACTCACCCTACAACTCCATTTTGGGTCAGTGCCCTTACAATTACAACACCCTGAAATTTCAGATTTAAATAGCTGAAATCATGAAAATTACAATTTTAAAAATCCTATAACCATAAAATTGACCAAAATTGACTGTGAATTTGGTAGGGGTCAGCCAGCTAGTGTGTAAAGCACCATCACAGGGGAATTAAAGTTGTGTGTGTGGATGGGAGGGAGGTGAGAGCAGCTCCCAGGTAAGAGCTAGTTAACTTCAGTGAAGACAAGCCCTGCCACTCAAACCTGGCAAAAGCAGGGAAAATCAAGGACAGAACTGAGGATCTCTTCACTCTCCCACTTGCTTTGTTTCTTTGTTTTGCTGATGCACCTACTGTATGTCCGGGAGGAAAATTAAATTACATACTTGAAAATACATTACCTTCTTGTGGTAAAACATCCTCTCAAGTCACAAGGACACAAGGCCAGATTCTGCTCTCACATCTGTGTAAGTTAACGGTATTTCTGTGGTATAAGTGAAATCAGAATCAAGCTCTCTATCTAGATAAAAAGTATATTGTTGCTCAGAACTTATTTGTCTTAAATATTTATGTCTGAGTTCTCCTTTTAGTTACAATATTGGGACAACATTGACCTCAATGGAATTATTCTAGGGGTTTTTACTAGTGTAATTGAGCTTAAAATTTGGCCTTTGTGTTTTAGGTCACCAGCCCAGTTAGCTTCAGGTTACTTGGTTTTTTTACTGTTTTGAAATAAATATTGTCAATGAGGAGGGGATAAAATATTAATATTTTTTAAACATTTCCTTACTTAGGTTACTAATTTTAGTATCAGGTCTGTATTTGTTATAAACCAGTACCTAGAGCCCCAGTTCCTGGAGTCATGTGACTACATAAGCTAAGATTTCATTTTAAAAAGAGTTTCTAATACTTAAGGTTGTCAAAAAACAACCTTGAAAAAGCAACATATTTCTTAAAAGTGTGCAGTCTGAAACAGTAGCTTTAAGATTTGTGAATTCCTCCATGTATCTCAATGGGGTATTAGAACCCCAAATTCCACCTCTCAGGAAAGCTCCACCAGAGAACTCATGATGTGACAGAGGAGAACAGTGCAGAGGACTCAACCCACCACCACACAAATAGATATACTCCAACTTCTGAAACAAATACTACGGAGCCCTGCTGCTGCCTGTTGGGAGGGAGAGAGGATCCCTGTGCCACTCCTGGAGAGAAAAAAGTGTCCCTCTCCACTGCTGCTCCTGGCTCTAGGAGCTGAGGGTCTCCCCAACTGCCATTATTCCAAGTATGGGGTGGAGTTACAGGAATATAGTAATGATAGGACTTGTCAGGTGTGTTTAGGGCTGCAGATTGCCTCAATCCAGCCCAGTCCTGCCCTGATCTCCATCTATGTGTGGGGATCTGCTCTGCTTATTAATTACAAATCAGTAAATAGTATTTTCTAATTTAAGTTGAGTGTTGAATTTATTCCATATTTTTGTGGATGAGAAGGATATTCAACAAATGAGAGCAGCTTATTGCTGCGCACACTGAGACAGTCAAATGAATAAAAACATTTCTTGTTTACATTAGACATTTTGAAGAGAAGCAGGTGTTTTTAATGTTGCTTGGTACTTAGTAAATCATGCCCCAGGTGTTGCATTTGTCAAATTGTTACTTTTAAAGCATATTTTGATCAATTTATGGCAGCTTTAAGGTTTCCTGTATTTTAAAGTTGTTAGAAGGTTATCCGAAACCAGTTAATCTGTTTCTTTTATTTCTGTATTCTCTTGCACCTCTTAGCTGTCTTTGTTAAAGTAGCATTTTCATGTATGTACAGCAGTATACTCAAAACTATTCCATTAATATTACTTTTTTGGTAAGGCTCACAATTTAAACATTCACTTTGATCTTTCAAAAATTAGGTGTTCTTTGTTACTGAATGATTGCATTTAAACAATATGAGAAAGTCTCTTAAAGAATACATGGACATTCTATAATGCAATTATAAATAAAGTATATTATGAAAATCTTTCTTATGTCCTTGTTGAGATGAGGCCTTCACTTTATGTATCTTTTATCATTTTGGTGGTTATTCATTCTGCTGTGTGTGACTGAACTCTGTGGCATTAGAGAGATGACTGGGATGCTTTTATCTATATTTAACTTACTTATTTAGCATGTGTAGGATGCATTATGGTCCAGTTTAAATAAAATTTAGCAAGGATAAAATATTCAAGGGAATTTCTTTCAGTCCTTTAATTTTTCAAGCAGATCCACAAGTGCTTAGTTCTCAATGACTTCACTCTTCCATTATCATGTGTAATAAAGTCTAAATTGATAGCTAGGTTAATATCTTAGAGAAACATATATTCTTTTCTTCTGTTATTCCTTTAAGAAATATGTCAGGAATTATATTTCTCTGCAAGTTATTGTTTTTTAACTTGATACTTCTGTATGACTCACCTAAAGTTTCTATATATGCTGTGTTGTTGTAGCTGTGTTGGTCCCAGAATATTAGAGAGACAAAGTGGGTGAGGTAATATCTTTTATTGGACCCGCTTCTGTTGGTGAGAGAGACAAGCTTTTGAACTTACACAGAGCTTTTCTTCAGGTCTGGGAAATGTATGCAGAGTGTCACAGCTTAATACAAGGTGGAACACATTGTTTAGCATAAGTAGTTAACACAGATTTCAAGGGACCATTCAAGCTGCAGTGGCCTGTTAATACCCCTCCAATCATAGGAGGAAAAGGAAGTGTTGGGGGAGGGTGAGAGGGAGGAAGGCAGCTGAGGGTGGGGGTTGTTAGTGAGTTATAGATTGTTGTAATAAGCCACAAATCCAGTGTCTCTATTCAGACCATGATTTTTAGTGTCTAACAAAGTTATGAATTTAAGCTCCCAAGCTCATCTTTTGAAAGTGTTGCACAGGTTTCCTTTGAGGATGTGAACTGATAGATCAGATACAGAGTGATCCCTTTGTGAAAAGTATTCATCCATAGTTGATATGGTGTTTTTGTCTTTTATCATTTTCCTGTGCGAGTTCATTCAAGAGTGTCTGGTTTCATCCATATAGTTGTTACTGGGGCACTTAGGGCACTGGAGGAGGTACATCACATGTTGTGTTAGGCATGTGTAGTACTTATGAATGGACCTTATGTAGTACTTATGAATGAAAGGAATGTTGTGTGTGGGAGGGGGGTGTTGACAGGGGCGGCTCTAGACATTTTGCCGCCCCAAGCACGACGGCATGCCACGCGGGGTGCTCTGCCGGTCGCCGGTCCCGCGGCTCCGGTGGACCTCCCGCAGGCGTGCCTCCACCGAAGCCGCGGGACCAGCGGACCATCCGCAGGCATGCCGCCGAAAGCTGCCTGCCTGCCGCCCTCCTGGCGGCCGGCAGAGCGCCCCCCGTGACATGCCGCCCCAAGCACGTGCTTGGCGTGCTGGGGCCTGGAGCTGCCCCTGGGTGTTGATCATTGTAGCAGTGGAGATATGTCTTCAAGTTTTGCATCTGTTTTTCTGGCAGGTCTGGTGCTGCTTTGAGTTGGTGTGTCCTGATCTGTGGGGAGCTTGCTTCTGTTGTTGAGCTTTGAGAGGCTGAAAGCTGGAAGAGGGGATACAGGAAAGACTTCTTTAAGGATGGAGTCCCCATTAATATGTGTTATAGTTATTTGGTGATTTTCCCTGTACGGGTTCCAGTATGGAGTGATAAGTGACAACTATGGACATGCAGTCAGAGGATGGTTTTATTTCTGTAGTGAGGTGGGTTCTCTCAGGGTATTTGGGTGGCCTATTCCATGATCTGATCTACTTCTCTGGTGGAGTCTTGTTTGGTGAAGGTGCTTTTGAGTGTTCTCAGGTGTGTATGTATATATATATATATATATATATATATATATATATATATATATATATATATATATATATATATCCTGGACTTTCTCCTCGGAGCATATTCTGTGGTATCTGAGTGCCCGGTGGTAGATAACAGATTTCTTAGTGTGTGGGGGGTGGTTAATGGATCTATGAAGGTAGTCTGGTGATCTATGGGTTTCTTGTATGTAGTTGTCTGTTGTGTTCCATTGTTTAGGCTGATCATGGTGTCCAGGAAATTGAAGTTTAATAGACGGGTGGTGGTTGTTGAAATTGTGGTGGAAATCTGTGAGGGAGTTTAAGTCATCTGTCCAAAGGATGAAAATTCATCAATGTATCTCAGGTATATCACTGATTCTGTGGTGCATTTGTTCAGTGGTCCACACTGCAGAAGAGGCAAATTCTGATGTGATTGCCTTGATTCTTCATAGGCTGAAATCCTCTCCTCTAGCTTTGACAATAACATATCTCTTACCTCCCCAAATCCAAGATGTCCAGATTACAGAATATGCAATATTTTTCTAATTTCTGTTGCATTTTTAAATATGGTCATCAGTAGTATCTAGGTATGATGTTACCCACCTTCTCATATGTGCAAAGAAGCACACCAACATTACTCTTATCCTTAAAAACTCAGCTAGCTCTAGTCTCCATGCACTTTAGGACCTAGTTCAAAATTGCCCTAATTTCGTGTGTGTGTGTGTGTGTGTGTGTGTGTGTGTGTGTGTGTGTGTGTGTGAAAATACTCTGTTGACTTTGCCTAGTATATTTCACACACCATGCATTAAATTCTCTGCTCTTGTAATGAATGCAGTTACATTGACTTCAATGCAAATTCACCCTTTCATACTAGCAGATAATTTGTCTTCTTACCACTTTATAAATATAATACATAACTGTTAGTATTTTAAAAGGTATTTACAGCTGAGTACCCTAAAATTACTAATTTCTTACACTGTGTAGCAGGGTGGTCACCAGCTCCTGCCTTAAAAGGCTTAAAATAGCCTGGGGAGAGGGCTGTGGCAAGGAAGAAAGCCTCAGCTGATTGGGGAACCAGCCACAGATGTGGCCATGCCCCAATCAGGGCCCAGCTGGCCCTTATAAGAGGGCAGTGGGCTAGGCACACATAGAGTTTCTCTCTAGTGGTAGAGGGAAGGGTCTGGCTGCTTGGAAGCTGAGCAGGAACCAAGACTGGAGTAGGGCTGGGGGAAGGCTAGAGGAACTGGGGTGCTCCAGCCTAGAAACTCCCTAGGCTGCAGGCCTTGTTAAAGGCCAAAGAAGGTACTAGGGTTGCAGAGGGTAGCCCAAGGGCAGGCAGAAGCAACAGGTCCAAAAAAACCCTTGCCAGTGATGAGTGGCCTTTACAGACTACAGTCTGCCTCAGTGAGCAGGGGCTAGTTGGTGACTGGCAGTAGCCACTGAGGTGAGGGGGGGATAGATCTGGGGGGGGGGTACTGCCAGGGGGCAGCACCCTGGCCTGAAAGGGGCACCAGGGTTCTGGAGAGACTTGGGCCCAGCGGCAAGTGGGACACTGGCCTGCAGAGGGCATTGTGGAGCTGGAATCAGAGTTAATTCCTACAGACTAGCAGGAAGGGCTACAGGGGTGAGTCCTGCCCTGTTACACACTGTAATAAATATTTACATATAGAAATAAATGATGCACTGATTCTTTAGGCACAATGTTTTCTACAGTATGGTCCATTGGCAATTGTTGTAACATTGTTATATCCAAGCCAAAAGGCATGCCTCTGAACTGTTTGCACCAACTCTAGATGAAATAAAACAAATGCTCATCAATGTTGGTTGGAGGGGTGTGTGATTAGGACATTCCGTCTGATTCAGCACAACCCTGGTGCAGCTTCTGCAAATGGAAATTAAATTGCTGACTGGCAGAGATGCCCAAAGGAGTGTAGAAGTACTTCCAACTGCTCTTCTTTGGGAGACTCCCTTCTCTGCCCAGTGATCCACTCTGCAGCAGAGGTAATTTCTGAAATGTCTGGGTCCTCAGGACCCAACCATTTATTTTGACATATCAGGAAGTTGAAGGGATTTTGGTAAGGGTCAAGAATGTGCCTATATCTTCATGTTTCAACAGTTCTCTTTTTTTTTAAATTGGTTTCCCTATATTTTCATGCATATGTTGTTTATTCCTTTACTAATATTTTGAAATAGCAATAAAACTGTCCGTAATTTGTTACCAAGAGAGACTGTTGCTGGTAAGTAAATGTGTAAAAGAGGATGTACTGTCAGGTTTCATATGGTCTACCTTTGATGTACTGTATGTCAAAGAAAGACCTAGGAGGATATAGGGGAACTCTACTCTGCCCAGAAGAGCGAAAATCCAGCAATGTCTAGTAAAAGGAAAGCACCGCAAGCAGAGGGAACTGATAAATGTGGAGCTGGATTGCCCTCTCTGGTGGTTAAAATCTGTAGAAGGAGTGGAGGGTGTGGGCAACTTGATGAGGTCCTTGCACAGTTGATCCTAAGTTCTCCTGGGCAATAGGATTTGCCCCCATACAGGACCTGCTCTAACTCTCTGAAGCTTACATGGTCAGAAGGTGGCTGGGAATATTTTCATAGAGTGTCCAATGGACTCTCACTGCCATGGACACCCTTTGGCTTTAGCTGCTCAGAAAGTCCCCTTAAAAGGGAATTCTGATTGTAGAGCATTCTCCACTACTTTTCTTTTTTAAAATAAGCTCTGCATGCCCTTTACCAGCAGTGCATGTAGGGCAGTGTGGTGCGGTATGCCATACCAGCAAGATACTTATAGCTGGTAGTATGGCATACCAGAAAGACACAGGAGGAGCAGAACATGGGGCTGCTGGGCAGCCCCATGCTGGTAACTCCTTCAGCACAGCTGTACTGCCCCTAGCCCTTCCATGCAGGGTCTCCTCTGTCTGTACAGCAGCCCTGCTGGAGGACAGGGCAGGGGGCGGTACAGCTACACCAGAGGAGCTGCAGATGTGAGGCTGCCCAGTGGCCCAGTGTTTAGCTCCTTTCCCCGCTGCAGTTCCTGGGAGAGCCCCTGGGATTCTCTAAATGCCCTAAATTTGAATGGTTTCATGTAATTATTTACTTTCATCTATCATGCTTATAAATGTGAATACATTAAAACCTCACAACATCCCTGAGGTGCTATCAGGGCCGGCTCCAGACCCCAGCGCGCCAAGCGCGCGCTTGGGGCGGCATGCCGCGGGGGGTGCTCTGCCTGTCACCGGGAGGGCGGCAGGCGGCTCCGGTGGACCTCCCGCAGGCGTGCCTGTGGATGCTCCACCGGAGCCGCGGGACCAGTGGACCCTCCGCAGGCATGGCTGCGGGAGGTCCACGGGACCGGCGACCGCCAGAGTGCCCGCCGCGGCGTGCCGCCGTGCTTGGGGCGGCAAAATTCCTAGAGCCGCCCCTGGGTGCTATGCAAAGATATTCTTATTGTCATTTTACAAATGTGTAAAAGGAGATACAGAGAGGTTAAGTGACTTGGCCAAGTAACACACAGTCAGTTGTTGTCTTGAGAATAGAATCCAGAGTCCTGACTCCTCTCCAAGACCCTTATTCCAACCATTAAAATCACTTTCTCTGTAATTAATGTATATAATATATTCCCCTCTATTGCCTTTAAAAAAGCATATGTGCATATAGACAGGCAGAAAAATGCCAGTAAATAAATAAGCATTAGCCTTTAGTTAGCCAGCATTATTTTCTATATGTTGCATGTTAGTTAACACTTGTTGCATAGCTGGAAATATGAGTTCGTGCTTACTGAACATGGAATTACTTCAGTGTATCACAATTAGAGAATCATCTGTATTAAATATCTCTGCTGAACCGCTATAAAAATTCACAGCTTTCAAAAGACTTAAATTATTAATTTCTGCAACTTGGGTACATCTATAAAGCATGGAGGCACAGCAGTCCCTGAACTCTTAAAGGGCTGTCTGCAGGATCCTTCTGCCCGTAATTTATGTACAACCACCACAGAGTTGGTGCTCACAAAACTGTTATTAAACAGTGTTGGGAAATTGTTTTGAAAATTTAATAGTTTAGACACAGTCTATTCATTTGCCTTTTTCTATAATGATTAGTGACAAAGAAACAAATCAGTTTTTACTCTCCTGTCAAGGAACGTTACTCACTCTGGCAGGTAAAGTTTTGCAAAGTTTTAGTTAAGAATAGGTAAACTTGCAATCTGACCTGCTGGAGAAAATGCTGTAAAGTCTGTAGTTGTTATAACTGCTGTATTAAATCACGTCATATATATTAGGTGGTGTTGTCTACATTCAGTGTGTACTACTATTTGAACATGTAGTTTAACTTAATTATGTGGTTGATTTCTTCAGATTTCCATCAACTCTTCCTATCTGAGTGGAAAATACTTTAATACAGCCTTTTGTAATTTTTTTACAAGCACAGGAGGACTTCTTCTTATTAAAGAGCACATGGTACCAAAACCAAGTCATAATATATAAATTCGATACATCAGAAAGATAAGATTGATCATCCCACTAATTATACATCCATGTCTTGTTGCTTTTGCACTGCTGTCCCATATACGGGTTTCTGATTTTGTCTGAGGATGCCTGTAAGCTCCCCAGGGCAGAGATCTTACCTAAGTGTTTTCCAAAGCAGCCTGTACAAGTATTTTGCCATACCAATATTAAATAGCAATGTTCCTTTTGTTCACTGTTTGACAACAATTTTAATATAATTATAAACAGATAGGGCATCTAAAGCAGAATGCTACTTTCTGATTGTTACCATAGCAGATATTATCAAGCAGACACCTCCATGGCAATGTCTTTTAGGTAGCATGATCAAAGCTCAATAATAAGCTTATTTTGTCCCCAGAAACCTTTATAATGGCAATAATCACCATTGAATCAGGTATTTCCTGGCAGTTACTTAATATCATGACAAGCTTAAGACCTCTCGGCTACTATGCAGGCTCTCAGGCCCTCCATGCAAGGCATTAACTGCCATGAAATGTCCTGTAAGGTGGAATTATTACATTTACTGCACTTGTGAGAGTTTTACTAGTTTCCTCCCTATAGCATGCTCCTGGGAAAAAATACCATTTCTCCAGTCTTGCTTAATGTGGTATTGTCAACACCAGTTGTTCAAAAATAATCATAGAATCATAGAACTTAAGATCAGAAGGGACCATTATGATCATCTGGTCTGACCTCCCGCAAAATGCAGGCCACAAAAGCTGACCCACCCACTCCTGAAATAATTCTCTCCCTTGACTCAGCTGTTGAAGTCCCCAAATCCTGATTTAAAGACTTCAAGTAGCAGATAATCCTCCAGCAAGCGACCCCTGCCCCATGCTGCGGAGGAAGGCGAAAAACCTCCAGGGCCACTGCCAATCTACCCTGGAGGAAAATTCCTTCCCGACCCCAAATATGGCGATCATCTGAACCCCGAGCATGTGGGCAAGACTCTCCAGCTAGACACTCGGGAAAAAGACTTTCAATATCCCAACATTGTCCCTCGGTACTAATTACCAGTGGCGGCACGTTATTGACCTATTGACTAAATCACGTTATCCTATCAAACCATTCCCTCCATAAAGTTATCAAGCTTAATCTTAAAGCCAGAGAGGTCCTTCGCCCCCACTGTTTCCCTCGGTAGGCTGTTCCAGAATTTCACTCCCCTGATGGTTAGAAACCTTCGTCTAATTTCAAGCCTAAACTTCCCAACTGCCAATTTATATCCATTTGTTCTCATGTCCACATTAGTACTGAGCTGAAATAATTCCTCTCCCTCCCTAGTATTTATCCCTCTGATATATTTAAAGAGAGCAATCATATCTCCTCTCAACCTTCTTTTGGTTAAGGAAAACAAACCGAGCTCCTCAAGTCTCTTTTCATACGACAGGCTTTCCATTCCTCGGATCATTCTAGTGGCCCTTCTTTGTACCCGTTCCAGTTTGAATTCATCCTTCTTAAACATGGGAGACCAAAACTGCACACACTACTCCAAATGAGGTCTCACTAACGCCTTGTATAACGGGACTAGCACCTCCTTATCTCTACTAGAAATACCTCGCCTAATGCATCCCAAGACCGCATTAGCTTTTTTAATGGCCACATCACATTGCCGACTCATAGTCATCCTGCGATCAACCAGGTTGATAATGAGTCAGGCCTCCAAAATCATGAGATTAGATTAAAAGTATGGTTGGTTTGTTTGTTTTTTTTAAAACTCTAAAGGCCCAAGAATCTAATTTTGTTGATTAAAAAAACAAACAAAATTGGATTCTTGGGCCTTTAGAGTTCATGATTTTAAGCTCTGCTCTGAAACCATGAAGACTAGACATGTCCTTTCTTTTTAAAATAAAAGCTAAGATCCTCTCTGAATCCTGTGACTCCAGGACCTTCCAAAAAACACTAAATCACAGGCAAAGACAACTGGGCTTATTCTTGCCTGAAAATGTAGGGATTGCATTAATAAAGAAAACACTGAGTTTAGAACAGGAGCTCGATTATCTCACTTTATGAAAAGTGAACCAATTTAGTCATAGTACAAAACTACTTAAAGTGATATTCAACAGTTATTATTTTTTAACTCTAGCCTTCACAAATAAAAAAAAGTTGGCTTTACCCCTGTAAATAGACAAGATCTATAATAAAATTGCAAGAGTTGGCAACTCTGTTAATAATGCAGCATAGCCATCAAGACCTAAGAAGCTTCTTGAGTGACCTTTTTGTGGCTGTGAGTATATTTAATTTAGCCTGTCCCCTCTATATAACAATACATTAATGATGATTAAGGCTATGATTTAGTCACAGGTATTTTTAGTAAAAGTCATGACAAGTCACAGGCAATAAACAAAAATTCACAGCCCCTGGTCTGTCCATGACTTATACTATAAATACCCCTGACTAAATCTTGGTGGGAGGGCGCTACTGGGATGTGGCGAGTCCAGGGCCAGCAGCATCAGCTGCCAGGGGCCTCCAGAGCAGCGGCTACTCCCCCCGGCCTGGGGACTGCTGCCAGGGGCCTCCAGAGCAGTGGCTGCTCCAGCCACCGCAGGGACTGCTGGTTGGGTGGTCCCCAGGGCCAGTCACACTGGCCACTGCTCAGGCGGTCCATGGGGCCAGCTTCCTGGGACTGCCTGAGCAGCAGCTGGCTGTGAGGCCGCCTGAGTGGCTGACTGCAGAGCTGCTCCAGCAGCGGCTGGTGTGGCTGGCCCTGGGGCCACGTGACCAGCTGGTCCTGGAGCCAGCTACTTGGGTGGCACTGGGGTCAGCCACACTGGTTGCTGCAGAAGTCACGGAGGTCATGGAAAGTCACGGAATCTGTGACTTCTGTAACCTCTGTGACAGATACAGAACTCTAAGGATGATACTATATTTCCATGCCAGGATATTAAAGTGCTTTCACCTACCTCTAAAGAAGGCCAATATTATAACCCCATTTTATAGAGAGATAAATTGAGGCTCAGTGAGGTGATGTGATCTTTTTCCAAAGATTTACAGCAAGTCAATGGCAGAAATGGGAATGGAACCCAGGAGTTCTGAGTCCCAGTCCTCTGCAGTCTACAAACCAAACCCTGTTTGTCCCTGCAGTATTTTCTTTTTACCTCTGCCAGTCTTTTTTAAATTAATTTATTATTATTGTCTTTTTGTTTCTCTACCTCCTGACCCTTCTCTCCCCCAACCCTCTTTCCCTTAGCAGTCTTCCCACATTGGTTCAATCTAATCCTCATTTCTTTCTCTCCTTTTTTCTTTGCAATCCTGTCTCCTCTTATACCATGGCTGCTTCTAGGGGATGAAATATGTTGCTGCTCTGGCCCAGAAAGTGGCAGTCCTGTATTCCTCTCCACTGGACTGTACTGAGAGGCACGTGGGAGCAAGAGAAGGGAAGAATAAGCTTTAGCTGTCGGCTCAGATGCCCTGGAAGTACCCACAAGAAGAAGCTGAACAGGAAACATTGCTCACTACCTGCACTCTGACTTATGGGTGCTATTTTAGCTGTTATGAGTGAGTGTGTGACAGCAGGGGCAAATATGTAACTCATTCCATATTGTTGACACTTGTAAGATACCAGGATGTGAAGGGGCTTAGAGACTTCAGTAAACATTTTTCAGATAATATATTTATATGCTTTACTTTCTTAGATAGTGGCTAGCCCAGTGCTGTGCAAATGGGAGTAAGAGCAGTATTGCTAACCCCAAGTGTTCAACAATCATGAGTGAGATCCTCATAATAAAATTGACTTAAGCATGAAACTTTAAAAATAAGAAGTCTTGGATTACTCTTTTTTGCCTTCTGGTTTCTGAGCCATTAGGATATGTCCAGTTCATGTTTTAAGACTTTTATCCACAAGCATGAGGGTTAGAAACTTACTTTGTTTTTTAAATGAAAACTGAAATTCTTGCATAATCACCTCTGGTAGCTGGGGCATTAAGCAAAATAATCAAATGCTATAAGACTTGCACTAAAGTTGGCAACACTGTGTGATGGGGCTAGGATTCTCTTACCAGATATGCAAAGGTATAACAGGATGGTTTGCCCTTGGGCTGGAGAGCTTGGGGCTAAGCCTTTGATTACAATATGAACCTCACCTGAGGGGAATCAGCTAATTCAAATATAAAAGACATCAGGAAGTAAGCATGTGTGTGTTTGATTGAGAGAAGTTCAACAGTGAGGAGAAGGAAGTAGGATCACGGGGCTAAATGCTATCCAAAAAGCAGTGGGGATTGCTGGTTTTGGGTGGAACAGACTGGAAGACAAAGTGCCCTAGATGTGACTGAAGAAATGGAGCTAAGTATGAACTGTTGAGCTATGATTTTGGACTTTATGATGAGGATTGTTTTGGTTAAGGATTTTGAGGTCTGTATGAACTGTTTTGATATTAAACTAGCTGCAGAAAGGGGTGGTGTTAGACATAACAGAGACTCTGGTATGCGTAAGGAGTCTACAAGAGGGGGCTAACAGGGCTAAAGTGTCTGTAACGTGACCCCTGGCCATGAAGGGGTGCTCAATAAGTAGTCACACTGCTGCAACATAACTCTAACCTTAATTTTTTGAACTTCAGGGTGACATTTATACTGTACAAAGGGTCAGCATAAGACTTATGCCCCACTTAAGGCCATGTTTGGGGCCTTCCGTGAAAGGCTTTGTACTAACCGTCTGCCCAGGGCTGAATTTCATTAAAAGGATATAGGGACAGTCCCTGGTTATGGTGATATTAGCAACTCTAGATTCTATAAAGTGGGTATGGCAGTAGTGTAGTTAAGAGTAAACTGAGTTTTTTGTCTTATTTCAGGAATATGGTGTTTACCCATTTCTTTTTGGGGAATAGAGAATTTAGATTAGTTTGCCACTTTATTTATTTTAAACTACAGTGCTGGAGCAGGACCACGGCCCTATACCCTTCCACTCTGGGCAGCAGATCAAGTCTGGTGCAGGGATCACAAGCTGCATCTTGAAACTAGGCACACTAGTGGCTGCACTGGTGTGCATTCAGATTATATTTCCTAAGGCATTTTGTATCAGAGGGGTAGCCGTGTTAGTCTGGTTCTGTAAAAGCAGCAAAGAATCCTGTGGCACCTTATAGACTAACAGACGTTTTGCAGCATGAGCTTTCGTGGGTGAATACCCACTTCTTCGGATGCAGGCATTTTGCTTGCAGAATACCCCATGACAAAATCCACAGCTTTTATTCCTGTGTGAACCTGAGTTTGTGTAGCTAGAGCAGCCTGGGAGACATGGATCTCCACAAATGACTCATCTGGAGGTGGGGATGGATGTGATTCTGGTGTGCACTACCAGTTTGTTTCCCTGGTGCCTGGGTTTGGCATAGTGTGAAAATACAAGTTCTTTAACACTTCACTCTTGTAAGGGAGTTTTTCCTCTCACCTGAGATGGTAACTACATATGATTTTGGTACTTAGGGACCAGGGCTCTGTGTTTGAACTCTTAGCTTTGTATGGTTTAGCTAGTAATTGTATTTAGGTTTTCTGTGGCAACAAGTTTCTTGCCAGGGTCGGCTCCAAGGGTTTTGCTGCCCCAAGCAGCCCCCCCCCCCAAAAAGCCGCGATCGCAATCCGCAGCAATTCAGCGGGAGGTCCTTCGCTCTGAGCGGGAGTGAGGGACCCTCCGCCGAATTGCCGCCGAATACCTAAAAGTGCCGCCCTGCTCCCAAGTTGCCGCCCCAAGCACCTCCTTGATAAGCTGATACCTGGAGCCGGCCCTGTTTCTTGGAGGATGGCACTCAATTGTTTCCACACACCCCCTAAGTATGAATATAATGTATCAAATTCTTTCTAAGAGACCCCAGCATCCCTTACCCTCCACATGCAGACCAGATGTTTGACTCTTCCTCAGTATAGCAGAGACTACAATATATACAGCACACTTTTTTTTTTCCTTTTATGATCCAGAGACATCACTTCTCATCCTCCCTTCCCACGAGGCAGAAAACCCAATTTACCCCACCCTTGCTATATGGACTGGAAGTTATACCTTCCATATTTACTGTTGTGAGTTAGATACAGAAAATTTATCTACCTTCATCCAATCCATGTGAAACAAATATGCCATAGATTTCAGAGTATCCAATTTATCAAAGCGTGCTAGCACATTATTATTAAGAAAAGAAGGAAGTTAATGTGCATGTAAAATGTATCCTATTATATCTGCACACAAGTTAAAGCATAACACGTACAGGGTTTTTATTTGTCTGCCTGTTAGATGGACTGCAGTAATGCAATGCTAACGGTAGGGTTCTTTTTTAGGAATTTGCAGTGTCATATTTTACTTAAACTGAATGAACTAGAAAATTGGAAAATTCAGAAACCTTTCTTTAACTGTATTGCACTACTCATTTGTAACACATTACAACCTCTACTTAAAGTTATCAAAATTATTTTGTTGTTAAATATGATACAGGATGCATTTAGGGCTGGAGTCCCCAACGTGCACATTAACTTCCTTCTTTTCTACCATTGTAGACAGGGATGGTTCTTGGGTGTATAGAGAGCCATATAGGGTATATATCCTAGGGTTCAGTTGTGTGTAGGCAGGTAGAATAGAGTGTCATAATCAGTGCCTCACTGTATACACTGATATTTGTATCCATGCTCGATGGGCATGGGGTGTCTGCATTCTATGCACCACTGTAAGCGTATACTCTTCCTACCCTAAAAAAGTATGAGAGGAGGAGCGTGGACCATTCAGAAAAGGGAAACCAATATTATGAATCTGTGTGTTTGTTGGCATGCAAATAATAATGCCCTGGAGTAGAGCTGGGTGAAATTGCTGAAAACCTTTTCATGAAAATGTTTTGTTTGGTTTTTTTTTTTTTTTGCAAATTCACTGAGGTTTTTTTTTTTAATTCCTTATTATTTGAGAAATTAGAGGAAACAAAAGTCAACAGCCTTTCACTGGTTTGAAACTTGTGCAAGTAAGAGGGTATCATTCCCTGGCTCCAAGCTTGTGCCCATTTCTCTACCTAATACCACTTTTCTTCTAAACATTCTCATTTATAACTTCCAAGAACAAACTTTTGAATACAAGAGGCTTTGAGATTGCACATCTTTCACTAGGAAATAATTTTCAGTTCCCTCTGCCTTTCACTGACTGTAGCTGCCTTAGTTGTGTGTCAGCATATAGGCCCCTCAGTCAGCAAAATCACATGGCCACTTGCATTCTTGGTAAAAACCTAATATAAACACACCCTACTTTAGTCAAATATTAAGGAAACCTCTTTGCACCGATGTGCAGCAGCATAGGACTCTTGCATTTGTTTTTTCAAAGTTGAAATAGTGACCAGTTTAGGCCTTGATCCTGTGAACACATAAATGCATGCTTAATTTGACACACAAGTCTTAAAGACCATAGTCTAAATTCTGTGGTGATCTAAATGTTAATGAGCAATGCTTTGGGGATCTGGGCCATCTCTGCTCTAAAGAGTTTCCAGGAAAGAGCCCCATCTTGACCCTGAATGTAGGTTGGTAAACTGCCAAGCCCAGATCCACAAATGTATTTAGAGGCCTAAACCCCAGGCTTAGGGTGCCGCAGTTTCAGTTTTAAGCTCCACTCTGAGCTACAAAACTCCTGCCAAATGCTGTGGGTCCCTAAACTCCCTCTGTGCCTACAAGTTTCCACTGCTGCTAAGTTTCTGCCTCAGGCATCAGTCCCCATGTCCAATATCCTGTCTAAGCCTCAGTGATCCACAGGGGTGGCTCTAGCTTTTTTGCCACCCCAAGCACAGCAGGCAGGCTGCCTTCTGGGGCTTGCCTGCGGGAGGTCCCCGGTCCTGCGTCTTCGGTGGCTTGCCTGCGGGAGGTCCGCTGGTCTCGCGTCTTCGGCGTACTTGCCGCCGAAGCTGCGGGGCCAGCGGACCTCCCACAGGCAAGCCGCCGAAGGCAGCCTGACTGCTGCCCTCACAGGGACCAGCAGGGCGCCCCCTACGGCTTGCTGCCCCAGTCATGCGCTTAGAATGCTGGTGCCTGGAGCCGCCATTGGTGATCCATGACCTGGGAGAAGAGAGGCATTTGCCCACCTAATTTGCATGTTGGGCCTGATCCAGTAGGTGTGTTCAGAGGCTGCCTACTGGGTTGGAGCCCATTCAGAATCTGACAAAAGGTAGTTGCCTTTGTTATAACCCTTGTTAGACTACTCACCTGGGGTGTGTGAGTCATTGAAGCAGAGGGTCTGGAGCTGGGATCTCCCACTAACCTGGTGGCTAGGACACCCACCTGGGCACAGTCATATTTATTTATTTTATTCTCTCTCTCATCCAATGACTTACACATGGTGGAACAGCTTCAATAGGAGAGATTAAGGGAGCACCACATCAGACTATCCCATAGCTCTGTGGTTAGATCATGCTCCTGAGAGGTGGAAGAGGCCTGTTCAAATCCTTCTGTCCCCCCCACCCCCCTTTAGGCATAGGGGGAAACTGAGCCATGATTTCTCACATCCCAGGTAGGTGCTCTAACCACTGGATTACAAGTTATAAGGTGGGTGGCACCACATCCTCCTGCTACTGGTTTGTGTGGAGCCAGGTGTCTAATTCTTTCTTTCTCTCAAGAAACAATTGAGGCTCCTAAGCCACCTGACTCCAAGAGGAGGGGTTCTTGGATTGCTAGCAGAGATAATTGCCTCCCTTCAGCCCAGATTTAGGTGCCTATCTTTATGAGAGGGGCAAGGCTTAGGACACAACCTTCTCCTTAGCATCTCCCACTAACTTATTTAGGCAGCTGCCTGCCTAGCATGCTGGGTTTTGCAGATTTCATTGTAAGGCCCCATCTACATTGGCAAGTTTCTGCACAGTAAAGCAGTCATGCCTAGTTTGAGCGGCAAAACAGGCTGATATACTCCATCACTTCACGGGAATCTCCCTCAGAGATCTCCAGGAAACTCTTGCGGATTGCCCGGTATCTCCACACCTGCAGGTTCCTTGGCAGAGCTGCTTTGTTTCTTGCCCCATTAATGGTAACTTTCCTGTGCCACTTTCTGTCATGCGGGGGCGGCACCACTGCTGCACAAAGGCTAGCCCCATAGGGGCCAGGGCAGAAGCCGCAGGCTTGGAGAAGACCCTCTCTTGATTCCCTGCTCACCCTCACCAATGAGATCTCCCCCAATGATCACCTCCTGGTGAAAGTGTGGAGACAAGCATGATTATCAGAGCCCCCACCCCCAATGCTGGCTCTCCCCAAGTGCCCAAGAGTCACATGCCCAGTGTACAGCAGGGTCTGGGAATAGTGATTTACCCTGCCCCTGTGGCCAGTCACCATTTTGGGCGTCTTGTGGCTTGTGTGCTTGCCTGGTGTCAGCCAGTTGCTGACCGTGTGTGTGTGTGTGTGTGTGTGTTGCAAACAATACTGCTTCTGTAAAATGTTGCATTTAAACTTCACAGAGATGACCTTGGGAGCATAGCCTCCCTCTTCGTTATTGGTGCAGAATGGTTGCAAAGAATTAGAAAGCATCCGAGAAGAACTAAGGAGGACTTTATGCATGAGGTTATGATGCACTCCACTGCTGAGAAAAAGGAATTGAAGGAGTGGCGGGACAGTGAGAAGAGGGAACAAAAGGAGAACATGGCACACCAGAAAGGGGCCACGGAGCGACTCTTAACAGTTATGGAGCCCCAAGCAGACATGCTCCAGGCGATACTAGCTCTTCAAACCAAGCAGCTCCGTGCCCACCCTCCCCTGCAGTGGCTGTCTCAAAACTCTTTCCCATGCACGCCCCCACCCCCACCCGCCAACACTCTCTTATCAATCTCCTGCTCCATTCTCTACCCACAGCATTCCACTCCTCCCTCCTCACAGTCCAGCAGTGTGGACTCCAATACCCACTGCACTCAACACCTATCCATCTGCAGTTTGACCCTGCTGAAGTACAGCACCCGCTGCATTGTACTCCAAAGGAGAAGGTTGGGTATGATCCCTGGACATACACAAATCTGTAGCCATCCCAGGACCCCTCCTCCTCTTGAGACCTTCCATTTCCCCCATCCCCATCCATGCTGATTTTTTTTTGTTTGACTCTCTCCTCTGGTTGTTTTTCAATAAAAGAATTGTTTGTTTGAAAGCAATCCTTTATTCTATTAAATGAAAGCAAAAAGAGCACTGCAAAGCAATGTACAATTATGTTAAGGCCCTTTCTTACATCATGTGCACCAATCACCTCCTAGCATTACAAGCACTGCAATCCTGAGCATAACAACAAATATTAGTGGCGTTCAGCTTCAAATTGCTGCCTCAAAGCATCCCGAGTCCTTATGGCCCCGTGCTGAGCCCCTCTAATAGCCCTGGTCTCTGGCTGTTCAAACTCAGCCTCCAGGCACTGAGCCTCTGAGGTCCAGCCCTGAAAGAAGCTTTCACCCTTCCCTTCACAAATATTATGGAGCGTACAGCACATGCCTATAAGCATAGGAATATTGTCATCGGCAATGTCCAGCTTCCCGTATAGGTATTGCCAGCGGGCTTTTAAATGACCAAATGCACACTCAACAGTCTGTACTTGCTCGGCTTGTTGTTGAGCCACTCCTTGCTGCTTTCAAATTTCCCCGTGTATGGTTTAATAAGCCATGGCATTAAGGGGTAGGCGAGGTCTCCCACGATCACAATGGGCATTTCAACTTCCCTTATGGTGATCTTCTGGTCCGGGAAGAAAGTCCCTACTTACAGCTTCTGGAACAGGCCTGTGTTCTGAAAGATGTGTGCGTCATGCACCTTTCTAGACCAGCCTGTGTTAATGTCTATGAAATGCCTACAGTGATCCACAAGCGCCTGGAGAACCATTGAGAAATACCCCCTTGCAATTAATGTAGGTGGTGGCTAGGTGGTCTGGTGGCAGAATTGGAATGTGTGTGCCATCTATCGCCCCTCCGCAGTTAAGGAAGCCCATTTCATAGAATGTCAGGGTTAGAAGGGACCTCAGGAAGTCATCTAGTCCAACCCCCTGCTCAAAGCAGGACTAGATCCCAGTCAGATTTTTGCCCCAGATCCCCAAATGGCCCCCTCAAGGATTGAACTCACAACCCTGGGTTTAGCAGGCCAATCCTCAAACCACTGAGCTATCCCTCCCTCCTTGTGCAAAGCCATCCACAATCTCACACATGTTGCCTAGAGTCATGGTCTTTCGGAGCAGGATGTGATTAATGGCCCTGCACATTTCCATCAACATGACTCCAATGGTCGACTTTCCCACTCTGAACTGGTTAGCGACCAATTGGTAGCAGTCTGGAGTTGCCAGCTTTCACAGTGAAATTGCCACGCACTTCTCCAGCGATGGGGCAGCTCTCATTCTCGTGTCCTTATGCTGCAGGGTTGGTGAGAGCTCATCACAGTCCTATGAATGTGGCTTTCCTCATGCAAAAGTTCTGCAGCCACTGCTTGTTATCCCAGATGTACATCACGATGTCATCTCACCACTCAGTGCTTGTTTCCTGAGCCCAAAAGCGGTGTTCCACTGTGGTCCACACCTCCATGAATGCCACAAGCATTCTTGTGTAATAGCTACTATGTGTGATGAGATCAATGTCACACTCCACTTGCCTTTGTAGTTTAAGGAATAACTCAACTGCCACTTGTGATGTGTTGGTCAGTGTGAGCAGCATTCTTGTCAACAGCTTGGGATCCATTCCTGCAGCCAGAAAGAGGCAGGGCAGGGCGTGCAGTACACAAACCATTGAAAGATGGCGCCAAATGTGGACAGAAGCACAGAGATTGCTGGGATGCGAAGCAATGCACCACGGGGCATTGGGACAGGACCTAAGATGCCCCACGACCACTTCCACATTCCCACAAGTCTTAGTGGCAAAAGAGAAAGAGGTACTCTGTGGGATAGCTGCCCAGAGTGCACTGCTCCAAATAGTGCCGCAAGTGTGAATATGCGCAGGTAGCTGTCAGTGTGAACACACAACAGTGGTTTTCCTTCGGCACTCTTTGAGTGGCGCTGTAACTGCCGGCACTGTAACTTTGCCAGTGTAGACGTGCCCTAAGACATCTATCTCTCTTCATGTTTAGGGACCCTAGCACTTTGTGGAGTGCCATGTTGTTCCTGTGATTTTGTAGGTGCCTAAATGTTAGGCACTGTGAACTCAGTGTTGCAATGTCTAATTCTCATTGTGGATCTGATGCATGCAGTTTGTAGGATTGGAGTTAAAATACAAAAAGGCAGACAAATGGAAGAATTACAATAAACAAAATGGTCAAGATAAGATTTGACTATTATGATTTTTTTTATTTAAATTGTTTCTAATCATCTCTCCTCACTCCAGTTCCCAGATAATGGAGCACTGGAAGATGTGGTCCCTTCATCAATAGGTTTACTAATTTCAGATTTCTATCTTCTTGTATGTAATCCCACTAACTTCAACTGTGTTGATATCACATCTCTCTTCTTCTACTTCCTATTTAAACACTTAGGTTAATATTTCTGCCTCTTGCTTTTAGAATATCCATCATGAAATCAAAATACACCTTATGTGTGAACTTTTCCCAGTGACATGGTGATTGAATTGATGTAAATAGAAAGTATGAAGAGACTCTGAGAATAGTGTAGAGACATACCCTAAGAAGAGAAGATAGATCTGCAGGAAGGTGGGGCTGAGCCCAGCTTTGGGCCAAGTCACTGCAGAAACCAAGCAGACTGAGAGGTCAGGAGATTCAATCTGAGTGAGAAGTTATAGCAGAAGGACTGCTTACCTTCTGACCTCTCCTGAGCCAGGAGAGAAAGTATTGAGGTGGATTGACCTGACCTCCAAATGGTGGAGGAAGATTAGAAGGCTGCACTCCAGCAGAGATGCCTGAGAGAAAAAGACTTGGTGATGAAGTTGTTCTGAGTTCTGCTTCAAATAAACAGAAGGATTTTGCTGCCAACCTGAGAGAACTAGGTGAAGGTAATTTAAAGGGGCCAGCTGGGAGAAGCCAGTTTAAGGGCCTCAACCTACTACACAGTGTAAGAGTAACAATCTTGCTCTGACTTATCTGAGCCATGAGGGGATAGGAGAAGAGCAGAGTGGTGCCAGCTTTAAATTAAGTAGAAGAGATCAGGGCTGGAGGAATAGGGAGCAGCAGCAGAGCAGTGCCAGTTTGACAATAGGCTCAGGAGTCTCTTCTGTGCTTTGATTTCCCTGTCTGCAAAACATTTATTCACTTTTTAGGGATCAATTGTGGGTAAATCTGAATGGTTTAAAAACACTGAGTGCTGAGTATTAGTATTCATCCCCATTCTGTATTAGGTTGATGAGGTTGGTGGAGCTGAACTGATCATCTTACCAGTCCTCTAGATTGCTTTGTGTACTGTGGAGGGGATTCAATGAGCAGGAAGCTAGGATTATATATAATATATATATTTTTTAAATTCTGTTGCTCAGTATGTTCACAATGCACTCGAACTAGAATCTGCCTCTCCAAGCTGATGAGCTTGGAGTCAATGTGCTGCAAAACTAAAGACTGGATTACAGCTCAGCATGCAAAATTTTAACCAGCCAGTTGCATATTGAACAAATTCCATCTTCCAACAGTCATCCCTATTGTTCAGGGAGAGAAATTGTAGCAATTTCTATTGAGACTACTATATGATGCAAGCACTGCCACCTGGTGGATGGCTACAGAGTTTGGAGAATTTTTTTAAAACCATGGTTGTATCTATAACTCAGAAGAGGGAAAATTAAGATACAAATATGATGTTTAAAAATTGGCATTATAGATGTGATTATACAGTAGAGGGTTTAAGTACCGTTGTAAACATGGAGTATTAAAAGTAAAAAGAGAAAATAGCTTACAGCAATGCGTAACAACTTAACTATCAAATCACATGATGTATATCTATATCAGTGGTTCCCAAACTTTAACAAACCACGAACCCCTTTCACAAACATGTCAAATATTGACAACCCCCTCCTAAAAATGAATATTTCCAAGGATTGTCCTTACCTGAGCAGTGATCTTGGAAATATAAAATTTGTTTTTTATGACATGCTTATTACACACCATTTATTAATTATTTGTCATTACAGTATTAATTTTATTACATTATGAAAACAGCAACACTCTTCCAAGATTTCACTTTTTTAGCTTGTATCACTGTGATTAAGCCTGTTATAGGACAAGGCTCCTATGTTCCATCAAGGAGTATCAGATGTGAAACAGCATGAAGGTATATAAAAAAAACAACTCAAACAGAATTCCTCCTACACTAGCTTTTGGGTCTTAGGCAGTCCAGGCAAACAAAGTGTGACTACAACAAAGCTTAAACTGGTTCTTCATAATAATTTAAAAAACACTAGCAGCCTATTTAATTTTAAAAACAGCAAAAAATATTCACCTCCTTTCCATTTTTCATAACGAGTCTTGAAATTTAAATTGCTTCGGTGTGATGGATGCACTTGCTTTGATCTGCATAGCTCTTGGAAGTCTGGAACCACTGGAGAAAGATAAAGTCTCAGGTCTGGGTCAGCATGGAGTCTGCTTTTGTATTTGGTTTTCAGATGTGCATATGAGGAAAATGCTTTCCCGCATAAGTATGTTGTCGAAAACAGTAACAAAACTGTAGTCGTTTTTTCTGGCAGAAGGGGGTACTTGTTTGTTAAACTCGGCCAAAAGTTGATCAGTGACAGATTTCTGAAACTCCTTTTCAGTTTTCAGGAGATCTCAGTCAATTTCTCTTTTTCCTCAGTGCTCAGTATCTGCGTTGAGAAAGTGGTATAATCAAAGGGCTTGCAAATCCAGTCATTATGGCCTGACATAGCTGGAAAGTATTCCCTGAACATTGTACAAAGTCCTTTTAGGTGTGCAATTATATTGGTATTAGTGCACTGATCTAACCGAAGTTTATGTTCTGCCAGGAAGTCATGAAGAGTACTGAAACACTCAATTTGATTGTTTTCCAAATACCTTTCCCAGAACTGCAACGTCTTTATCATGGATTCAGCTTGGTCTTGCACGTTGAAAAGTTATATTGAGGCCTTGAAGAGAGAAATTTTAGGTAATTAATCCTCGAGAAAATGTCTGCTAGATAAGCCAGGCTCTGGAGCAGGGATCGGCAACCTTTGGCCCGCGGTCCGCCAAACCTGGCTCCCACTGGCCGCGGTTTGCTGCTCCAGGCCAATGGGGGCTGCAGGAAGTGGCATGGGCCGAGAGATGTGCTGGCCGCCAATTCCACAGCTCCCATTGCCTGGAGCGGTGAACCACAGCCAGTGGAGCTGCGATCAGCCAAACCTGCAGACAGTGCAGGTAAACAAATTGGCCCAGCCTGCCAGTGGGCTTACCTTGGCATGCCATATGCCAAAGGTTGCCGATCTCTGCTCTGGAGCCAGACGTGATCTTCCATATAGCTGCTGAGGTAGAAATGGTGGTGGTTGGGGGAGGAGGGGAAACCTAGGATAACCATTATAAGCTCAAACAAGCGCACAAGGATTTTGCCCCGTGAGAGCCATCTAACTTCGGTATGGGTCAACAGACAGTTGTGTACGCTATCCATTTCTTCACAAAGCATGTGAAATATTCTGGATTTTGTTGGCCGTGATTTTGTGAAATTCACCATTTTCACTGCATTGTCCAGCACTTCCTTCAGTCCCTCAGGCATGCGTTTTGCTGCGAGGGCTTGTCTATGGATACTGCAATGAGTCCAAGAGACGTTTGATGCAACCTTTTTTTTTGGGCTACGAATCTGGTATACTTCCCTGAAATTGATGTGGCCCCATCAGTGCAAATGCCTAGGCAATGAGACCAATCTATTTCCTTTTTGTGAAAATATGCATTAGTCAGACTGAAGATATCGTCTCCAGTTGTACAATGGTTGGCAAAACAAGTCATCAACCATACCTTCGTTCACATAACGTACAGACAGTAGCAACATCAGTTGATTCATCCAACTGTATAGCATAATAAGGACTATTTTTCACTGTGTACAATTGTGGTCTCTACATGACTTGACATGTCGTTAATTCTTCGCAACAACATATTATTGGACAAAGGTACTATGTCAATCCTTTTTGCAGCTTTTTCTCCGAACATGCAATGAACTATGCCTTTTAAACATGAACCAATCAAGCTCTCTGCTACGGTATGAGCTTCTGATGCTTTTGCTACTTGGTAGCTTACTCAGTATGATGCTTCAAGTGCATTTTCGTTATCACTACTTGCTTTGGATACAAAACTGGTAATGTCACTTTTCCACTCAGCTCATTTTTGCTTGAAAAAAATCAACAGGCTTGTCGAGTTGTGTGGGATGCCCACTTTCTAAGCGGTGCCGAAGTAGAGAAGGTTTGAGGCTGCTGTTTGCTAGAACGTCACCACAAATTACACACTGTGGTTTTGGACACACTTGATCACCAATGCATGTAAAGCCATATTTTATATAATCATCACATTTTTTGTTTCTGAAGTGACTTTCCAGGACCATCATGATCATTTAACTTAGATTTTCCACACTTTGGACTTGACAAAACACTAGCTGAAGTTAAATGTTTGTTTTCTCGTGTCTTTATACTTCGAGTTTTTAGCCACTTGTCCATTATTGGGTGTACAACAGTTCAAATAAAAACACATTGAGAACACTAACAAATGAACAAACTAGTAAATGAGAAGATTCAGGCATGTCTCACTGGAGCAAAACAGCATTCCACAGGGAATGACTGAGTATCGACTAATTGAGGGACATTACTGCCACTACATTGGCTGCAGTGACCTTTGTTCTGGCTGGTTTGGTGTGCAGACTTTTTCTTCCGCCTGCAGGGCCAGGGAAAAATTAGTCTGGATGGCCCCTCAGGTACAGCGTGGCTCCCCCTCTGCCCCTCATGCTACCCAACTTCTCCCACCCACCATAGGCAGGGTCCCTGGCTGCCACCGGCCCCGCCCATGTCCTGGGTGCTGCCCCCCATGCCCACGTTCCCTCGGGATAGCTCTGTCCACCATTATGAATTTTTTTCCAAGAACTCCCTGTAACATTTTGTGAATCCCCAGGGGTTCACAAACCACAGTTTGGGAACCACTGATCTATACCATGTTCATACAGAGTTAATAAGCTTCCACATATAGCTTCTACATTGTTTCTCCATATTTGCTGTTTCTTTCATTTACGGAACTATGGCTTTAACTTGCAGTGTTCCTGGTGCTTTTTTTCTCTCATTCACGGGATGGCCAATTATTTGTCTGGCCATCCACCAAAAAAAGGGGTTCCTGGACTCCTAAAGCCTGCAACACTTATGGCTAATTTACAAGGAGAGTTTGTGTGGCAAGCTAGTATGGTGTAGAGTTGCACTTTGGCTTGCCACTACACTAACTTGTCAACACCACTATAGGGATATAAAATGTTACTTCCTTCTAGAGTAGAGTGACTGCATGGTGCATTATTCCTCCTTCACTGAGTTGTGTGATCTTTATACTTTCCCCAGTTCTGGGGCTAAATGGAGACTGGGCCAGTCCCCAACATAAATTACTGCAGCATAGTAATACCCTGTCCACTCCCACTTCCTGGGACCATCCCCTGTACCAGGGACTAGGTAGAGGGTGGCACAGGAGCCAGTGCAGCAGTTCGGCTCCATCCTTGCACCACAATCAGAGTTGTTCAAAGCAGCTGGAACATAGAGCAAGATCTGGCCAATGTGTTCTAGCATCCATAAAACCTCAGCCTGGGCTGTGTGCCAACCTGTACCAACAGAAACTGGCCTTTGTCTTTTTTAATTCTCAGTGGCACAGGTCAAACAAAAAGATGCCATGAAGGTACTTGCTGAGTGCACTGCTAAATATCGGTGTCACTTACTAATGCTGATTCCTGATTGATTAGGTATGTGTTGTGCACAATGCAGGAAAATAGCACTCTGAAGATATGAGTGGCTTATTTTTACTCTGAAAATGTCTTTTAATTATCTACAATAGCTTTGCATCTTGTGTTATTACTATTTGTATTAGAGTAACACTTAGGGCTGGGGTAGGCAACCTCTGGCACGCGAGCTGATTTTCAGTGGCACTCACACTGCCCGGGTCCTGACCACCGGTCTGGGGGGCTCTGCATTTTAATTTAATTTTAAATGAAGTTCTTAAATATTTTGAAACCTTATTTACTTTACATACAACAATAGTTTAGTTATATATTATAGTCTTATAGAAAGAGACCTTCTAAAAAGGTTTAAATGTATTACTGGCACGCGAAACCTTAAATTAGAGTGAATAAATGAAGACTCGGCACACTACTTCTGAAAGGTTGCAGACCTCTGACTTAGGGTATGTTTACACTGCAAACCCCGCCCCCCAACCCATGGCAGCAAGTCTCAAAGCTCAGCTGACTTGAGCTTGTGCTAAAAATAGCAATGAAGATGTTCCCTGCTCAGGCTCCTAGACCATTCCTCTTGCTGGGTTTCAGAAGTGGCCCTCCAGACCAAGTCGGAATGTCAACACTGCTATTTTTAGCCCCATAGCACAAGCCCAACTCCATTGACCCAGGCTCTGAAACTCATTGCAGTGGGTTATTTTTGCAGTGTAGACAAACCTCTAGAGGCCCCAGCTGAGATCATATGTGTTTGAACAGCAACTAGTACAAAAAGAACGGTTTATATAAACTGGGAATTTAATTGAGATTAAGATGGGGTGTGAATTTAAAGTGGACTAGCTATTCTTGATTAACTCCATGTGTGGATGCTCTTCTTCTGGAATAAAAATGCCTTTTTCTGAATTAGTTTAATCTACTAATGGTTTATTTTGGAATAAGATCACATGGTTTTCATCAGAAATAACTGTTCCCTGTAGACAAGTCTTTACAGTGGGTCTCTGTAAGCAGCCTTGACTAGGAGTTTCTCAGATGAAAAGTACAGGGGCTGAAGGAGAAAAAGGGGACCAGAGTATGTAAAGTAATTAGACCTGAGTAGGGCCCTGGAGAGAGATGGAGGTACAAGGCAGCTGCTCCTGGGGACAGGCCAGAGGTGCCTTACCTGAGAAGGGGGTTGTCTGTCTGTGGGCCTTTTGTTACCACCTCTTTTCAAGAAAACAGGACTGGTATACATTTTATCTATGAACAAATGATACCAAAAAATCTGGCATTGATTTTTAGATTCAAATGGGGAATTCACCTGCAAGATCCCAAAGATCTGCTCTTTCTCAGCACAGAAGAAACATTAGGCTTCAGTGAAGTATGATTTTATTTTTGACCCTTTGTTCAACATCTAATAGAAAACATGGCTGGAAGGGGGAAAAAACCAAACACTTTTGAGGTAGAAGGTCAGACTATAGATCCAAAGAATCTTAGAGACCATTGGAACCTCAAAGGCTTCGAGATGACACTTTGGATAGAATTTTTTAAAAAAATGACTTTGGGGAAAAGTGGGGACAACTGAAGCAAATAAAGAAATGCTGTAGTTGCAAATATCTTCAAGGATTTAAGATTTGGTAGCAAATATTACAAAGAAAGCAACTCATGCTGAAGCAAGAATGTTGATGCTAGAGGACTGTCAGCAAAAACCCAGAGGTAAAATATTGTCACAAAGTTGTGTCCTTGCTAAAAGGCAAAGCGAAAATTATGAAAATAGAGCCACATCTGCTAGCATAGGAACACTTGGAAAACAGCTGTGCAGAATTAGTGCAAACACGTCCAGTTAAAGAACTGGATTGGAAACCACTTAATTGCAGCAATGTTGTGTAACATAATAAGGATGCTAGTGTTGGCCATCCTGTGTGTTGGTCTTCAAAGTCAACTTTTTAAAATCATATTGCATATGAATTAAAAGCACTTTTAAAAAATGTCTCATAGCAAGGCCAAATGCCTAACAAGGTGCTCAGCAGTTTTAGGTGTCTGCCTAATGCAAGGTCATCTGTCTCTTCGGCTTAAAGTATCTGTCATATCCACTCTGTTTTTATCTAATGGTTTGTTTCTATACTTTAGATTTTCCTCTGAGGAAAGACTATAAACATGTAATGGTAAAATACAACAGTCAGAAGGCAAAACAGAACTGGAAATGATGCTTTGGAATTCTGATTTTACTACAGAAGCCTCGATTTTTAATGTGTGATCTTCAACTTCTAACAAATCTGGGCATTTACCAAAAAAATTACCATGTTCATCAAGGGGAAAATCCTGGTCCCATTGAAATGAGTCAGTCTTCTCCCATTTGAGGAACACTGGAGGCTACTCCCCTCAGAATGACTGCTATTGAGGACACTCATGCTTATCATTTGTATAGCACTTTGTATTCAAAGCCATATACAGACATTAATTAACCCTAACACCACCTGTGAAATAAGTGGTTGTGTTCCCATTTTGAACAGGTTGTGAAGCTGAAGTAGGAAGATGAAATGGTCTCGACCCACATCACACAGAATCAGGAGTACAGTAAGGATGAGAATTCTATCACTTGTCTGATATTGTGGTTCTGAGCAAATCATTCAAACTTGTCTGTGCCTCATTCTCCATATATAAAATATGGCTCATCTGTACCTTTAGTAAAGTAGTGTCTAAAAGAACAGGATTCTTACTGGCCCGTTTCAGTACTAGGATAAAGTGAGCTCTTCTCTCATGCTGTTTTAAGATGAGGAGGGAAGGTAAAGGAGAAATGTTTAAATTTCCATTCAATATTAATGATGTAATTGTATCTCCAGGATAATTGATCCTGATGTTCCTTTCAGGGTATGAAATGGCTGGATTCACCTTTCTAGGATTTTTGTTCTTTGGCCATTGTATTGCCCTCTTTATTTTCTTGTTTTGCCTCTTATGGTAGACAAGACTGACTTGGAGGTTTTGAAAGCTTCTGTTTCAATTTGCTTTCTTGAAACTGTGCAATTAGATCACATAAGGGGAAGCAAGAATATGATGTCATGACTTTATTTACATAAACTAAAACAGTCATATTCTGGTCACGTTGACTTCAGCTTTCTTTTCCCTGGAAACTAGTGGCCAAATAATGAGACATGGATGTTGCACATGAGTGGACATGGCATAATAATAAAGCAAAAGCAATATCCAGTCTTAGTGAAATAGGGCCAACTGAAGTCACTCCAAATTGACATTTGGACTAGCTATATGATTACAATACTCAGCTTTGCAGTGAGTGCTATAGAAATGCAATCATTACATTAAATTCCTACAATACATGTAAACTGTATACAGTATTGCTTTCCTGTTGAAAAGAAGGCATGTAACTTGTCTAAGGGTCATAAAGTGAATCAGTGTCAAGAATAGAACCCTGATCCTCTCACTCCCAGTAGATCTTCTAACCTGTAGATCATGTTCCCAAAATGCATTGGCAGAGCTGGACTTGGGTAGGCACTTGGACTAACAGGGGAAGTTGCAGGGTAGGACTGAGGGCCAGGCATTCATTGTGACAGCTAGGAGGAGTGGTGTCAGGGCAAGACTGCACAAGAAGATTTGGATTGGGAACATGCATAACTGGTACATGTATGTTGAGTTGAAATCAGTGACTCTGTCCATGACTTCCCCTGACAACATCTGGCTCTGGGTGACACTGAATCTCATTTTATTTCCTGCTTATTTTTTTAACCCTTTGTTGTCCTTTGTATTACATTTCTGTCCTTATGGATCTTGGTAACATCTAACTTATTTTCATCTGCTAATTTAATTAACGTGTTATTTTGCTGCTTTTCTGGCTCATTAATGAAGATGGATACAATGGGTTTCTTCCATTTCTAACTCCGATGATCAATCAGATGTTAAAGCTTGGCTCTAACTCCATGGTATCTTCTGAGACACATTCCCAGCTCAATACATGGCAGCTTAATTTATGATTACTCTTTCTGTTTGCTTTCCATCGCTGGTTTTCAATCCACAAAGCAGTGTGCATATCCAAGCCAATTTGATTTAATTTTGCAACGTGTCAGGAGGCATTATCAAGTGCCTTATTAAAATCCAAATATATCTACCACCTATTTCTCCATCAAACCTATAATAGTCCCTTTAAAAAAAGACAATTAAGATAGTTATAAACCATGCTGTTTGTTGTTCATGCTTCACTTATCCCTATATATATGAAGTTCTTCATGTTTGATTCCATTATTTTACTAGGAATCAAAGTTAAATTTACTGTGCAATAAATGCCAGGATTTCTTATCTGTCTCTCTTTGGAAAATGGTATTACCTTTGCTCCTTTTCCTGTATTTGATATCTCGCCAGTTACCCATAACTATTTTTTTTTAAAAAACTCAACCTGTCTGTCATGTTCAGATATTTATATTCACATTTTTCAAGCCTTTCCTTACCTGCAGTCAATACAACTCCTTACAAGGTCTTCACAACTTCTTAATTTGCCAGTTTTTTAACTTTGCTTGCTGAAGTCAGATTTTTTTTTAAGAAGTTCACTGTATCACGCATTTGATGTGCCTCATTGACTTCAACACCCTTTTTTTACTAAAGATGTTCTGTCTCCAGTACTACTTTCCTCCGATACATTTGTTAAGGCCCAACTCATTTTCTCTTACTGCTTTGGCTGCATTAATTCATTCTGCATTTTTGTCTGCCCTTCTTTCCCCTGCAGTATTAACTGAGACTATATAGGAAGGCAACTAAATAAGACTTTCTCCATTTTTTTCTCTTAGTCTCAAGTCCCTGAGCAATCCCTTGTTGCTTCTTGTTACTGACACTCCTCCTTTTTCATAAGTCTGATCTGCAATACTAATAAATAGAGATGGTTGAAAAGCAGGATAAAATTTTGTCAAAACTTCAATGAAAAATTGTGGAGACTTCAAATTTTGAGCCCTGTGAATCAGTAAACCCTAATGGCTAGGCAGGTGGCCAGTAGGGATTATTGATATTCATATTTCTTGTTTTTCAGTTTTTGGGTCTAAACTAACAAGACTTTAAATGGCTTGAAACCAGTTAATTGTGTCATCACTAATCTGTGTAACCATGTGCTTTTTTTTCTGTCATCCCTCTACCAACACTGTCTGTTTAAATTTACTTGTTGCATCTCATGTTTAAATTAAATTAGATTGTAAGCTCTTCATGGTGGGGTGGGGATTGTTTCTTACTATCTGTATCTACAATCCCTGGCACAATGGGTCTCTGATCCTGATTGATACCTCTGGATGCTATGGTAATACAAACAATGATAGATTCACTCCTGTGGATGTTGATGGGCAGCTGCACTGGAGGGGAGGTCAAGGGGCTGGTAGTGTCATCTTCCTCCCACAGATTTCCTACCTTAGGAAAACATTTTTAACTTTCTTTAAATTCCATTTGGGGCTCTGCTCCCAATGGCTTTCTGAGAGATGCACTGAACCATTGTATCCTCTGGCCAGCGTGGGTGTGCCATGCTCACTTTTGGAAATGGAACCTGCTGGAAAAGGAGACTCTGGTTGGCTTCCATTAATGTGCAAGCAAGCAAACATTCAGACAGAGTGGAGGTTAACACCTTTCTAATTATTGGTAATTGGAAACCCCTGAGGACCCGCCCTCTCCACCTCTTCCCCCCACAAGGTCCTGTCCATGTTGCTCGATCCTCTCCCTCCCTGTCATGCTGGATCATCTCCACCTCTCTTTCCCCACCCCTCCTCCTCCTCCTCCTCCCCCACCAGTCTCCTTCTGTTCTAGGGCTTGGAGGGGAGCTTCTGCAGCCTGACAAGGAGCCTGCCTGCAGGTAGGAGGCAGTGCTGGCTGGGTAGGGGCTGGTGTGGATTAATGACCTGGTGCATCCCTCTGCTGTGAGGTAACCAGACTTTTGTACTGACTGGAAACTGCCAGGTCCCCTTTTTTGACCAGACTTTCTGATTTGAAAATCAGACACCTGGCAACCCTAATCAGATTCCCAGGCTCCAGCTTCTACCAGTTGAACTCAAGTGAATCTGGACCATAGTATTTCTCTTTCCATCTCTATCTTTTCCTGGCTTCCTTCCTTCTCCATCTCCTTCCCTCATCTCTCTCTTCTGGCAGCTGCAGATGGTAGTAGCATGCTCAGGTAAAGAGAGGCTCTCTCTCCAGCTGCATAAACACACAACCAGGGGAGTGATTGGAGGATCTAGGTCAATTTCTTTGTGCTACTAGCTCCAGTTGTTTTCAAACCGAGCATGGCACTACAATCTGTGGGTGTCACTGGTTGTCCCAACTGCTAAATCTACCACTAGGTGACCTTTTACTGAAGGCAAGTTAGGGGAGAGCACTTGTGTATGGTGGTAGGCCAAGAATTATTAAATATGATTACAATTTAAAATATGTAGCACTTATCCCTAGAGCAGAGTGCATGGAAATAGTGCATTTTGCTTTAGGGAAAGTACCGCAAGGCTGGTGGAGGGGTGAAGGCCTGCCCCCAGGCATACAAGATGCTTCAAAAACAGCTCAGAAAGGCCTGCTGGTGGCTAGGGCATTTATGCCGGCGGTGAAGATGCGGGAATGGGTACCACACCTGGAGCTCCTCACTGGGATGTGGAGAGTAGGATGCAAGCAAGAGCCTAAGCATCTCCGAGAAGATCTTTTTCTTTCTATTGAGGGTGGCTCTGGAAAGGCATTTATAGTTTGAGAGCTGTTTTGCTGGAACTGGATAGGCATCTGGGTCTGAGCGGTCAGGCGCAGTGAGGAAGGGGTTGGATTTTGGGGTTAGGGAATTCATTGAAGACACTGAATACATTTCCATATGTTTTTAAGAGTAAATTTATTCATGTAAATAGTGTCCAGTGGGAGGGACATCAAAAACACTGAAATAAATGAGCAAAATGGACCAACTGATCACTTCACTTCAGATTCCAGCTGAATAACCAGGTTTAAATTTTGGCTTGTTGCACAAAAACTCTGATTAAAAGGGACACTGTCAACATAGATTTACAATTTTATAAACATTGCTGCTCCATAAAGTTTTTCTGCTCACTCTTTCAGTTTGGCAATCTGGGGGCTGGAGGAGGCAGTTAACTGTTATGTAACTTTCCCCGGCTGGAGTTAGTGAGTGCACCCCAAGCAGTTGCTGGAGGCCCTGTAGTCTCTGTGCTGCAGTCAGCTATTATCAGGGCTGCCATCCTTGCTGTTTAAGTTCCATCACATGGGATTTTTCCCTTTACATGTTCAATTATTCACTTACTAGCTTACAGATTAGACAACATTGTCCCCTCTACTACAGAATTATGAAGAGGCCTTTACCACTCAGAAGTACCAACAACTTTATGAATGGATGCTTTGGGTGACAGGGAGCAGACACATACTTCTATATAATCTATTCTTTTATAATCATCTCTCTTGCTCCTCCATCAAATACAAGACTAAATTAACTGCATACACTGTTTGCCTTTAGTATTTACTAGGCAGGAAGCTTATAGAATTAGAAAATATATATTACAATTTAAGAATTTATAGTTTAATTAAAAAATTCTTTCTGTAGGTTTTTTTTTAACCATGCTATAGAGTTCTATAGCAAAAGTATATTTCTCTGTTCAGTTTCCTAGGCATGTCCAAAAAAAGCCACTAGAAAAGTTTTCTACTTAAACCATGGACAAGTTCCATACAATTTATGTTCCAGGGTAGCCTGGTTTAATCAAAGATCTTTCTAAATTTAGTCTCAATCTGATTGATTAGTCTGAATCAAACTAGTTTAACTATCTAGCTATTGCCTGAATAATTCACTATCATCCTTTCTGGTTTTTTGTATTCTTGCTCTATTTATTGAAGGGTAACCATTTTAGTAATGTTTTTGAGTTTCTAAAACTTGTATGGGCTCTTTCATGCCCTCTGCATGGAAAGCTAGCCTATTTTAGTACCATGATTTTTAACAAATCTACAAACCCTCTAATATAGCTCTTGTACACACACACACAAATCAATTTTAAATATCAATATCTTGTAATCAACTAGGGCTGGAAACAAAACAAACACACACAAAAAACCCACCACCACATACACAAACACTTGGCTGGCAGGTGTCCTTCATTCTTGTTTGAGGTGCTGGACTGGCAATATGCAGTCCTGACCTAGACCAGTAACAGGTTTGAAGTCCAAGATCTTATGATCTTGCAGGCCAGGACAGAAGTGAGAGGCTTATGCCATTAAAAAGCTATGAAATCCCTCTTTTCAAAAATAGTGTAAAGATTTTAAGTGGATGTTTTAAACTCTCATGTTTGGAATGTCAAATACTGATAGAAGAGATGGGTTAGTAGGCAGGGTGTAGATGAGGTGGTGAAATATGCAATTGACTACATGGATGTCACTGCTGTGTGTGTAACATAAAATGTGGATCTCACAGCCATTTGTACAGGGTTATATCCTCCTGCAGCAATACACGCTGTCTAGAGAAGAACAAGTTAACTCATTGAAACTATATGGGGCATTTTAGCAGAAAATAATTATCCATCTTGTAATTAGGCAAGGATGCAGAAGCTTACACCTCTAGGCTTTCAAAAATTGCCTTGTACTCTGGTAAGAACTTTATATAATACCATAGGTTTGCACAACCACAAGTGGTAATCTAAAACACTGCACCTCTAACATAACAGTGCCCCTTGACTCTGGAGAAGAATGTCATTAACAACTGCTTTCTGTTGTACTGGTTTCCTTGGAGATCTGTAAAATACTGTACAGGCCCAACTCTGTTTACCTTATGAGATCTGAGCAGCTCAAATCCCAAACTGCTATTATGTAATCTAAAATATAGGTATAACTGGTTTAATATTTTTGCTGGCATTGATAAAATTCTGGTACTTTGTGAGTTTCTGTATAATGTAATAAATATTACATTCAGAAATGTTGTCTTAGCAGTTACTCGATGGCATTAAAGAGCCAAATCTAGCAATCAAGCTGAGAAGGTGGTATTGGGTGTTACTGTTATGAGATTTTCATTGTTATGAGCTTGTAAATACTACCTTGCTTATGTTCATTGCATCTTTATAACTGTACATTTTTTCCCTTGCCTCTTAAAACTATAAAGATTACAGGAGAGCTTTTCAAAGGCACAAAGAGGAGGTAGGTACCCAATTCCTGTTGAAAGTCAATGGCTTTGAACATTTTCCCTATTAAAAAAAATCTACATATAAACAGTCCTGTGGCACCTTCTAGACTAATAGATGTATTGGAGCATAAGCTTTTGTGGGTGAATACCCACTTTGTCAGATGCATGTAGTGGAAATTTCCAGAGGCAGGTATAAATATGCAGGCAAGAATCAGTCTAGAGATAATGAGGCTAGTTCAATCAGGGAGGATGAGGCCCTCTTCTAGCAGTTGAGGTGTGAACACCAAGAGAGGAGAAACTGCTTTTGTAGTTGGCTAGCCATTCACAGTCTTTGTTTAATCCTGAGCTGATGGTGTCAGATCCAGGCTAGCATGGTTACCCCTCTGATACTTTACATATAAACAGTTAAGAATTAGATCACACACTTCATGTTTGGCCAAGTTTGGTAGTTATGTAAAGTCACTAATGTATTATGGCTCTTCAGCTAATTGTGTGAGATGGGTTTGCGGCCTCTGTCCACTTCTCAGCAGATAGTACTTTTGGTCACTGGGCACCTATTAATGTTGCAGTTAACTGTGATCCTTTGGCAATTTCATTCGCTGAACCTGTTCTGTGCAAGGTGAGAGGGACTTTAGTGATGTCAATCAGTCTTATTCACAAGCAGTAGCCTCTCCACCATGTAGCCTTAGGGGAGAACTGCAGACACCAGCCAGGAGTGGGAACAGCAGCAGTCAAAGCAGGGAATACTGCACTAGGGAGAAGGGGGTAAAATAAATCCATCAAAAAAACCCATGAAACTAATATGTTTGCTGCTATCACATTGTTCACTCTGCTTGTGTCCTGTCCATTCCCCTATCCTGTCTGTCATGTCTATTAGCCAATGTTGTCTCATTATTTCCTTGTTACTCCCCTGTGTCTTTAATAACAAAATGTTTTTAAGTATGTCAGAAGCAGGAAGCCTGCTAAACAACCAGTGGGGCCCTGGACGATCGAGATACAAAAGGAGCACTTAAAGATGATAAAGTCATTGCGGAGAAACTAAATGAATTCTTTGCTTCAGTCTTCATGGCTGAGGATGTTAGGGAGTTTCCCAAACCTGAGCTATCCTTTGTAGGTGACAAATCTGAGGAATTGTCACAGATTGAAGTGTCGTTAGAGGAGGTTTTGGAATTAATTGATAAACTTAACAGTAACAACTCACCGGGACCAGATGGCATTCACCCAAGAGTTCTGAAAGAACTCAAATGTGAAATTGTGGCACTATTAACTATGGTTTGTAACCTGTCCTTTAAATCAGCTTCTGTACCCCATGACTGGAAGATAGCTAATGTAACGCCAATATTTAAAAAGGGCTCTGGAGGTGATCCCAGCAATTACAGACTGGTAAGTCTAACGTCAGTACTGGGCAAATTAGTTGAAACAATAGTAAAGAATAAAATTGTCAGACACATAGAAGAACATAAATTATTGGGCAAAAGTCAACATGGTTTCTGTAAAGGGAAATCATGTCTTACTAATCTATTAGAGTTCTTTGAAGGGGTCAACAAATGTGGACAAGGGGGATCCAGTGGACACAGTGTACTTAGATTTCCAGAAGGCTTTTGACAAGGTCCCTCACCAAAGGCTCTTACATAAATTAAGTTGTCATGGGATAAGAGGGAAGATCCTTTCATGGATTGAGAACTGTTTAAAAGACAGGGAACAAAGGGTAGGAATAAATGGTAAATTTTCAGAATGGAGAGGGGTAATTAGTGGTGTTCCCCAAGGGTCAGTCCTAGGACCAGTCCTATTCAACTTATTCATAAATGATCTGGAGAAAGGGTAAACAGTGAGATGGTAATGTTTTCAGATGATACTAAATTGCTCAAGATAGTTAAGACCAAAGCAGACTGTGAAGAACTTCAAAAAGATCTCTCAAAACTAAGTGATTGGGCAACAAAATGGCAAATTAAATTTAATGTGGATAAATGTAAAGTAATACACATTGGGGAAAAAATAACCCCAACTATACATACAATATGATGGGGGGCTAATTTAGCTACAACTAATCAGGAAAGAGATCTTAGAGTCATCGTGGATAGTTCTCTGAAGACATCCACTCAGTGTGCAGTGGCAGTCAAAAAAGCAAACAGGATGTTAGGAATCATTAAAAAAGGGATAGAGAATAAGATGGAGAATATCTTATTGCTCTTATATAAATCCATGGTACACCCACATCTTGAATCCTGCATACAGATGTGGTCTCCTCATCTCAAGAAAGATATACTGGCATTAGAAAAGGTTCAGAGAAGGGCAACTAAAATGAGTAGGGGTTTGGAATGGGTCCCATATGAGGAGAGATTAAAGAGGCTAGGACTTTTCAGCTTGGAAAAGGGGAGACTAGGGGGGATATGATAGAGGTATATAAAATCATGAGTAGTGTGGAGAAAGTGAATGAGGAAAAGCTATTTACTTGTTCCCATAATATAAGAACTAGGGGCCACCAAATGAAATTAATGGGCAGCAGGTTTAAAACAAATAAAAGGAAGTTGTTCTTCACACAGTGCACAGTTAACCTGTGGAACTCCTTGCCTGAAGAGGTTGGAAAGGCTAGGACTATAACAGTGTTTAAAAGAGAACTAGATAAATTCATGGAGGTTAAGTCCATTAATGGCTATTAGCCAGGACAGGTAAGGAATGGTGTCCCTAGCCTCTGTTTTGTCAGAGGGTAGAGATGGATGGCAGGAGAAAGATCACTTGATCATTACCTATTAGGTTCACTCCCTCTGAGACACCTGGCATTGGCCACTGTCAGCAGACAGGATACTGGGCTGGATGGACCTTTGGCCTGACCCACTATGGCCATTCTTATGTTCTTATCCATCTGTCTCTTGTCTTATACTTAGACTGTAGGCTCTTTGGGACAGGGACTGTCTTTTTGTTCTGTTTATACAGTGCCTAGCACAGTGTGGGCCTGGTCCATGACTGGTACTCCAACAATATAACATCCTCCTCTTTCAGTCTCTTAATCTTACGAAATGCTAATTTACCAGAGGGGTCATTTAGCTTTCCTCTAGGTCACCCATTACACAAGCTAGAGTTAACAGCTTGCAAAAATAGCCATGCAATCTTGCAATAGTTATTTACATTGCTTATTTCTCCCGTTACAAAATATCACAGCTTTTAATCTATCCTTGCAGTCCACCCTCTAGGGAGCCTACAGGTCATGTTATTTTATTTGTATTTGTGGCTCCCTGTGTGTTCTGTGGTGGTTCTGTTCCCTGTGATATGGTATTGCTGCCTCAGGCCTCTTGGTAATGGTAAGGGCACTTTGTAGTCTGCTCAGCCTTCCCGTGTTGCCACTCATGGTGTCCCTCTTGCTCCTTCCTTCCAATAGATGATCACTGTCGCTGTTACCAGAGTTAGAATTAGAGAGGCCTGCTTGTGACAGGGTTGTGTTTTAAAATGAGGCTTAAATTCCTGTTTTTTCTCTACAAACTCAATGGCCGATCACTGTGAAACTTCATGCAAGATTAGTTTTCATGCTGTGCTATTTTCTGATCTAGTTTTGAATTTTCAGTGTAATTTTGGTTTGGTTTCTTTTCATAAATGTTTAAGCTCTGGCTGAAGCTTTTCCTTGGCAAGCTATGCTTTCATTGTTGACTAAATCATTTAAAAAACAAATATAGTCTGTCTACACACCTTGGTAGAGAGGTGGATCTGGTGCACTAAGTTGGATTTAGGTTCTATTTTTAGCTGTTTATATTGTAACTGAAAGTTTATGGACAGCACATTAGCCTGATTGGTTGCTTGGGGCTGGGTGCATGCAAGGTTGATTTGATAGAAGCCTGTAAGCATGTAAAATCTTTTCTGTCAAGAGCTATGCTTCTCTGTCAGACTTTATCCTACAACAGAAAAAGGTTAGTGCCCAGCTGGAAAGGATAAAATTTCTTGGTCAGCACCTACATTTATACCTCCCACAAGTCTACATACATCTCATCCAAATCTTCTTCTAAACCCCCCCACCTCTAGACAATTATTACACAAAAGATCTTTGTCATGTACTTTAGGCTTGCAACATACACAGCATGTTTGATACCCTCCCCCTACAGCCCCCAACCAGGAAATGAATACCTAAGTCACCTACCAATATAAACCCTCTACTCCTCCAACAACAAGTGCACATTCTGTCATTACCACAATTACCTTACATGCTGGATTACTACTGCACAAATTTAAGAGGGGCAAGACACTTTAGGGCAGGCAGGCGATCAGGGCTTTGAGAAAAGTATAGTCAGTGGAGGCAGAGAGGAAAGGTTGGTTATTGGAGATGTTGTGCAGAAAGAAGCAGCCCTAATGTGCTAGGTGCAACAAATTAAAATAAAAACGTTTGAGAGCAGAAAATACTTCATCTAAACCATTTTATTAGAGAGGAGCTTTTGCCACAAATTATAACTTGATTATGGGGTTCAAAAATTATGCTGTTTTGTGACTGACAAAGTCTAGAGCTACACTCCATAACATGTCACCTGGGATGATTTCAGAAGTAGCATAAGAGAAGCAGACTTTTGATATTTTAAGTTTAATATTGTCTACATTTAAGAAACAAAACATTTCCCCAAACATTGTATGTTCAGTAATTTTATGTTCTATCAATTTTAGAGTTGGTTAGTCCATACATTTTAGGAAAAAAAGGTGCATTGCAAATGGCACATTGCAGTTTAAAGTGGTATGAATAAAAGTATTCATACTAATACTAATTGCTCTCTGGCAATTTAGGCCAGGGTGATACTAAACCTGTGTGTGTTTGTGTTTGTGTTTTTTTACTGCCCGCCTCCAAATATTAGGCCAAGTTCTGCTTGCCATGTTAATGTGAAGTCAGACTCACTACTCATTGAGTATCACCTGTAATCAGGTATGAGTAAAGAAAAAGGGGCAACATATCCTAAACACACAGGCAAGGCATCTTGCTAGATGAGCCTCTGAATATCTATTTACTATGAGATAAACAATACTGGTGTCTGTTTTCTTCTTTCCCCTGAACCTGTATGAGACTTCTCATCTCATTTCTGAGACTGTATCTCTGTGGTGTGGTATTCAAACCACTTAGTTTTGTAATGTTGGCTTCAGTGTATAGGTATAAATGATCTATAAAAACTCAGAATAAATTACACACAATTGTGATGGGAGTCCCGGGAGAACAAACTGAGGTCACTCAGTTAGGGTGAACTGCAAAGAATGGGGAAGACAATCCTCAAAGCTGGTGGATATTCCAATACTTAGATTTACCAAACCAGCACAAAACAGCTTCTGTAATACCTCACTGGTTATCCAGAAGCCAACACCACAGTCCCCTTAAAGTAACCCAGCCTTAGGCCTCCACCCAGACATCAAGTCAAATATGATGAGGATTACTGAAAATCTTATTTGTCATATAAAACAGTTCTACCAATCCCAAAAGATCAGACACATTACCTCCCAGGTTAATGAATATTTCAGGTCTTACCCAAATATACGCTTACAGCCAATTCTTATTAACTAAAGTAAAATTTATTAAAAATACAGACAGTTCTTGAGATAAGATTCATAGTAGAGATGATCTTTGTAGTTGCAAAGAGTTCTTTCAGAAATAGTCCATAAATTATAATTCAATGTTCATATTCAGGATGATTCCAGATTAAGACTGGAGATCTGTCTTGGGTTTGAGCTTCCCCCTGCATGAAGCATCAAGCAGATCTGAGATAAAAAGGATTGGGACCCAAGGCATCTTTATACAGTTTCAGGCTGCCTTGTGACAGCTCAGAGTCCTTCGGTGAAAAATAGGCAATTATGGAGACTTTTGAAGTAGTTCCATTTCCTAAGCACCACTGGTAATTATTCACACAGATTAAAATAAGGCAGTTGCCCATTTTCCATCATTCTCAGGTGATTTGCTGTAAATGTCAGAGACAAACACAGTGATGCTACTATGTTTACAGTTCATCTAAATGTTAATATGTCCTTTTGATTCATTAACTATAGTGACAGGAACTGTCTGTTTACATGGTTAACATCTAAAAGATATAAATAAACACATACAATTAGTATCCCCTCTAATTCTTTAACAATGCAGGTTTGCACTTCAAAGTTCTAGCCTATCTACCATGGAATGGCCTTAATTACCATTTACATACTGTTCTAACATCTCTCTAATGGTTGATTCTGGGTCAGTTATCCTGCAGGATGCTTAACCCTTTCTGGCCATACAATACACTTTGTATAAGATTTGTTGCAGTTGTATAACAGTGATAGCAACAATGAGCTGTGTGGTCATAGTTTAATCAGATAATGTCACAACAATGTAGAAGGAAGTATTTTTAAAATGAACAGATTCTGGATATTTACTATCCCCATTAACCTACACCAGAAAGAGTCCTGAGATAATGGAAAATTTTAAACCTTGTAGGTTAAATTAATTCCTGATGTGATCTTCTATAAAGATAACTTCATGCCTGTGTAACTCCATTATGTTGTGTGGTGCGCAAATTGCAGAGTTAGATGGCAGAGGTCTTCTCTCCCTCCCTCCGCCACACAACCTCTATTAAATATAATTTGTTGTTTTGACACAAAGCGACATTGCTATAGCTATGAGACATCCAAAGGAATATGGGGGATTCATTCTAGTGATGTGAAAACTCAACATTGAGTAATTTTTGAATCTGGATTATTACAACAGTTTTTTGGATGTGGACGGGCACCTTCTGAACAACTTCAATCTGCAAAACTGTGAAACTAGAACTTCTGATGAGACTTCTTGCTTCTAGTCCAGCTAAATCTATCATGAGGAGGAGTTCCTGTGGTAGCTTGCTAAAAGTAAAAGTTAAAAAACCAAAAGCAAACAAAACTTCCTCTTATATTAAGCCTCAAAATGAATTCTGTGTGAGCTTTAGTGAATTCTGAGGGAAGTGAAAGTTGTTTGATCTGATCCAACTGTCTCTACTAAAATATGTGTTGCCACACCTTGGATAATTTCTCACGTAACAATGTAAATTATACTTCCCTAAAATTGCTTGGCCAGGTGAACCACAAAGGAAGGCTGCTGGCAGTACTACCATCTGCTAGGGCGCAGCAGTTTTAACTATAGTTGGGGATCCAAAGGAGCCCTGCTGAGAGAAGTTGCTAAGGCGGGGTGGGTAAACTTTTTGGCCTGAGGCCTGCATCGGGTTTTGGAAATTGTATGGAGGGCCGGTTAGGGGAGGGGGTCGTGGCCTGGGTCCCTTCCCCATCTGCCCCCCTCTCCACTTCTTGCCCCCTGATGGCCTACCCCCAGGACTCCTGTCCCAACCAACCCCCCATATTCCCTGATGGTGCCCCGGGACCCCTGCCCCATCCACCTGCCCCACTCCCTGTCCCCTGACTGCCCCCTGGACCTCTGCCCCCATTCAACCCCCCTGTTTCCCACCCTCTGACAGCGTTATCCAGCCCCCCCACCCCCTGACCACGACCCCGAACTCCCCTTCCCTCTATCCAACCTCCCTGCTCCCTGCCCCCTTACCATGCTTCCTGGAGCACTGGTGACTGGTGGTGCTACAGCCACGCCACTGCACAGCACAGATCACTGGGTCAGGCCAGGGTCTGCAGCGCCGCTGCCCCAGGAGCTCGCAGCCCCGCCACCCAAGAGCATTGTTCCGGCGGCAGGGCGAGCTGAGGGTGAACAGCAGAGGAGGGGCCTGGGGCTAGCCTCCTGGGCCAGGAGCTCAGAGACCAGGCAGGAGGGTTCTGTGGGCCGGATATGGCCTGCAGGCCGTAGTTTGCCCACCTCTGTGCTAAGGTGATGTGATGAATCAGTGCACCTACCTGGTTGCCCTTGCTATGTTTCCTTGGCAACAAGGACTACCCACTTTGGGTAGCACTGGCTCCCTACAGAACATTCAATGTTGAGAGGCTGTGGCCAGTTTCTCACAATCCCCACATTGCACATTCTGCCATCGTGGTGTCCCCCAGGTTTGTGCCAGTAGCAAGCCTAATTATTCTGGAAGAGAGCACTGAAATATGTCAACACTTGCTCAGAAGTGAGGAAAGTGAGAGTAAAAATACCATCTGAAGCAAGTTTACAGTATGGGCTATAAAAGCATAACTTTAAACATGCTAACAAAAGAAAGATAAACACAATAAATGAATTGGAATATTCTAGGGGCCCCACTTTTTTTTTTTAACAGTGTGATCATAGAACACAGAATTCCAGTCAGGGTACAGTTTCTATCTTTAATCCAAGTGACCTAGAGTTGTGGGGAAATAAGTAGACCAGACAGGCTAGTGGATTACCCAAGGAAAACTGGTATTTTTAGTCAAGCAAATAGGTAGTCATCTGTTGTGAAATAAAGAGGATTACTTTTGCCTGAAAGCTCTGTGTTGTGTTTTTCACTGTGGCCGGAATCTGAACCCTGCACACTCCAATTTAAGAAAAAAAAATTCCCTTAGTTTGTGCCAGAGCTTTAGCTACAGCAAGAAGGGTTATCTTTGGCTATAATGTTTAATTGAGTTTCTGTCTATCTGGTGTACGCTAAATCACTGACATTTTATATATACAACAAAAAGTGCAATACTGACATCTACATTTTTCTGGTAAGAGTTCTTTCTCTTCAGTAGGTAATCCCCAGCACACACCTGCTAAAGATGCTTTATTTAAAAATAACTAAGTAAAAGAGCCAACTGGGTGTCTGCCCCTCAGATGGGGTTCATACCCCAAAAGCTGGCAAGGATATGTATCCAGGGGGAAGGTGAGCTTAGCAGTGAATGGTTTAGTTTTTCTTGACTAGCTATGAAATTACCTCACTTTAGCCCTTCTAGCAAGAGGATTTTAACTGGATTCCCCTTAAAATTCTAATTTAGGGGACTTGGTGGTTTGGGGGACTGATCATCCTGCCAGTTACATAGAGGAAGGGGGGCAAATTCTACCCCATGGAACAATTTGAAGGAATTGCAGTGTCCTTCCTTCCCCCAGTATGTGGTGGATGGACAGGTAGGGACAGAATATGACGGGGCAAACATGGCGTTGCTTTTGGCCAGTATTTGTAGATAGGCGGCCAGCATCACTTTTACCTTGTAGCTGGCCCTCCTTCCATATCTGCACAAGACTTGATGTCAAGGGACAGATTGCAGCCAAGCTTTCAATGTCCTTTTATGAGGCGATAATGTGTATAGTGTATCTAACAAGAGTTCAAGGTTACATGTACTTTAGACCAAGGGAAAACAAAATTCTGTGCTATTTCCACTAGGTAATTCCCAAAGTTCAAGAGGATCAGGATGAATCTACATTTCAAGATACGGTTTCATGTTTAAACCTGATATCAGTCATGCTCTAAGAGGACTCCTAGAACAACCTAAACATTATTGTTGCGGCAGAGCATGGGGCACTGGATTAGTCACAGCTATTTGTGATTTGAAGTAAGCAGGGTCTGAATGAATGCTTCCCTGACAGCTAGCTGGGAGGGGAAGAGACTATGGGTGTGTTTATGCTCCTGTTCTGTTTAAATATTCATCAATTACAGCTGTGTCAAAGGATCAACTTTGGCTGCTGTTGGGTACAAATGACCTTAGTACTGAATGCATGGGTAATGAAATATGGTTACCAATGTTGTAATTATTGTAGGAATACAGGAAAGCAGGACTGTACTTAACCTGTCCCAAATAAGGGGAGGACCAGCACCCTCAGTTGAAAGAATGTTGTTAAGCAGGGGCTCGAATGTCAGAGCCTTGTGAAAGTAAGAGAGATGGGGATAGGAGTCCTGGTCAGAAGGCTGTACAGCCTGCCCTCCCTCGCTCCCTGGGTCTTCTCTGGACTGGCTTAACCTATTCTTCCCCACTGTTAGAAGAATAAGCTAAATAGGCTTCATTAGGGGCCTCTTGTTACTTTAATTGCTCAATCAGAGTTGAAACCAGGTTGTTGTTGTTGTTGTTCTTCTTCTTCTTGGCACTGGTCCTGGAGGCACTGCAATATCAGGTCAATGTAGGTCTGTGTTTCTGCCCTGCCTGCTAAGAGTTGAAATCTCTTGAGATGGGGCAGTGTTTCTGCCCAGCCTGCAAAAGAGCTAAAAATCACTGAGACTGATGTGTAGAGGTTACTGCAGAGAGGCAGAAGGTGACTGACAGTATCAGGGCGGCCGGCAGAGGGGCACGGCATGGGTAAGATGCCTCTTTATCCCCCAACCCAGGGTGGTAGGTGAACTCTGCAGATGCACCTCTGAACTCTGGGTCTGCACTGACCAAGGACAGCAATTGTGAATAGGGTGCAGAGAAGGGTCGGGCACGTGAAAGGGACTTTTGAGTTGCTGAAGGGAAAAGGGCACTGCCCGATCTACTTGGGGGTGAGTCTTTTACTCATGGTTTATGTTTATGAACCCTGTTTGTGGTGTTTTCCCAAATTAACTCCGAGTTATTTCCTTCCTTTTAATAAAAGTTTATTTTCTACACTCGGACTCTGTGCTTGCGGGTGGGGAAGTATTGCCTCTCAGAGGTGCCCAGGGGTGGTGTGTAATTTTCCCAGGTTACTGGGTGGGGGCTCAAGCCGTTTCCATGTTATATCAATGGAAAGGAACCCCTAGATATCGAACCTGGTCCTGGTTGCTGCTGGCTCCACCTAGCAGAAGGGTTGCATAGCTATCTAGGTCCATTACAAGGGGAGTAGGTCAGCTGTACTGAATGTGAGTGAAACATTAATTCTTTATAAGAACATACACTGAAGTATCTGCCCTTAGTGAACTGATGTGCGCTATACACAATTTCTACCTCATCTGCCCATGGGATTTTTCATCCTCTTGTTGAATGTGCATGCATATATTGAAACCTGTGCATCTGTCTTTGGGGTTTCACTTACATACACTTGAAATACATACATTTTTAAAGAGAAGCATGTGAAAGGCATATTTTGAAAATGTTTCCGTTTGTTCTGTTAAGTTCACCTAACCTTTTTTTTAGCTTGCTCCAATTTTGTTTTTCCAAGTCACTTAGCACCTACTGTTTTTTTAAGCTTTCCTGAATGTTTTTTTTAAAAAACCCACAACTCTGTGAATTGCATACAGATTGGATTTGTTCACCTGAGGTGCTATCTCAAGCATCTGAGCACTTGCTGACTCTTATAAGGACCAGGTGATCTTCAAACCATCACCTAACCCCAACCTCTCAGCTGGAAAGCAGCTGACCAGCCACAGATGAAGCTGGGCCAAATGCCCCTAAAAGGCCAGCTACTTGGGGCATAGTTGCACCATGTTCACCCACATTTGAAATAATTCTGGTAAATATCTGATTTCCCCCTCCCCTTCCCTTCTCAATGTTGGTCATTAGGAGCAGTGTGAGATTCTCTGTTAATAGGCTTTAAACTATATCTTGTCCCATATTTTTCCCACCAAGCTGACAGCAAAGAGAGTCTTAAACATCTGTTTTTGCTGTTAGATCATTATGAAATTATTTCATGTATCTAAGTCAGGTGTCAATTTCAGAAGATGATACCGTGGTTCCAAAAAAAGTGTGCTAAAATATGTCTAGCACTGAGTTCCAGTCCAGCATGACTGCCTTGCTTGTGTGCAGGACTGTATTGCCAAAAAAGACACTTAAAAAAAAAAAAGCTTGCCTCCAAAAGCAGGGTGACCAGATTACATGAACCAAATATTGGGACACATGGGGGAAAGGTCCGGCGCGCCGCCGAAGCAAATATATAAGCCAGAATATCAGGACAAATGGCTTCCCGACCATACATCCATCGGGACGTGGGACAAACGACTGAATATTGGGACGGTCCTGATTTTATCAGGACATCTGGTCACCCTATCCAAAAGTAAATCACAAAATTGCAGCAACTAAAACCATATTACTTTTAAACTGATTTTATTCCTCTTTTAAGTCTTAGGACCTCTTTCTCCCTTTTGGCTGGCCAGCTTCTACTCTGCATGTTCCATGTTCATCTACTGTGGTGCCGATACTAATCATCATGAAATCTCACTAGAGCTTGGATGTGGAAAGTGCCATTTGATTTTTTTTTAAATGCATACTTATTCAAAGTTATTGCATGAGAAACCTTAAGTTCCAATCTTGCAAACCTGTATCCACATGTAGGCTTACTCAGGGTAGTAAAGTTAAGCATGTGCATAGGTGTTTGAAAGGACTGGGGACTTGATGAGTATAAAACAGTAAAAATACTCTCCAAAACCATGCCATATATTTAAGAAATTACATTTAGTAGGCCCCTGTAGACCTGTTCCATTGGTATGATATAGTAGCTGTGATATCACTGCCATGGTGAAATCACTGATATTTCAAATTAGTGCTATAGATAAAACCATGTTGTAACAGGGTAAAGTCGTGGATGCTTTTGGGACCACTCAGTGCATGTTGTATGGTGAAACTGTCTGGAATTTGTAATTTATCTTTTCAGGTTATCTTAAATGAAGTGCTGGGATTTTAGGACTACATTTTGTCTCAGTTGCAAAAACTAAAATTCTCTCTGGGTTTGTTACTTTAAATAGAGCTCATGTCTGCCATCTGGTGTAACAATGCTAAAACACAGCACTGTGTACTAAGTCAAAAAAATAAACAAGATTTTTCTGAAATTAAATTGCTCTCACTACAAAATGTAGGGATACAATAACATCAGTGTCCTCCTGCTGCAAACAAATTCTTGTTCATGAGGTGATGTTTATAAAGTTGCAGTCTAGTTTAAATAATAAAGAAAACCCGGACAGTGGGAGGTTTCCCACCCTCCACTCAAAAAAAACAAAAACAAACCAAAGTCTGTAGGAGGTCAATGTTTTGGGGCCTTTCTTGCACCTAATGCAGCATTCCACCTGTGTGAAAGTGGGTGTAAAACAAAAGTCTGGAGAATGTTGGCTAGAATGTCTAAATGCCTCAGTCCTGCCTAAAGTTTGTTTTAATATAAGGTTTAATTTTTATGGAGAGGTAATTTTTTTTAATTCATAATTTGATTTTAAGATGTATGTTAAACATATTGCTCACAGAGCACAAGCCTGCTCCCAGCTGAAGTAAATGAGAATCTCATCACTGACTTTAATAGGAACAGGAAAAGGCCTGAAATGAGCTGGCATGTGTTTAATCCCATATACAGTGTTAATAGTTTTTCTTTACTTCTAAAGTAAGTGTGCTGCTCTGTGTGCATCACAAGTATTGGGAAAATGAGTTTGTTTTTACTTGAGATGCTCCCTACTCTGCCTTACAGTGTATGTTTTACCTTCTAATTTAAATGTATGCTAATATCACCAAAAAAACACCACCTGCTCATCTTGACTGTACCTCTGCTTCTATGCTTCCACTATTCTAAAATGAGCTCTATTTATCCTGCCTTTGCATACATTTCCTGACTCTGTTTTTAGAACCCAACGCTTAACTTAGGTAGTTTGCAAACCACTAGTACTAAACTCCTGTCTCTCCCCTCCTTCCCCCCGCAGCCAATATTCAGCTGAGCTCATCTTTACAGTTGGAGCTGGGAGGTGCTGAACACCGTTGGCTCCCACAGAAGTAAATGAGAGGGTGGTGCCCAGGACCAGGCAAGATCCATGTGCTTGCTCTCCTTGAGCTAGCATGCTAAAAGTAGCAGTGTGGCTGCTGAAGCACAAGTGGTGGTTCAGGTGGTTTGAGTAGGATCCTAGGGGGTTAGGCTGGATTGGGCTCGGGTGGCCACTTGGTGTGGCTACACCACTGTTTTTAGCCCATTAGCTCAAGATGAGCTAGTATATGTATGTCTACCTGAGCTGGGAATCACATCTCCTAGCTGCTGTGTAGATGTACCCTTAGATGGATTCTTCATTCAATAGAGGCACAGCCAAATCCTGCTTATTTACTTCCAGTCAAAGCAGTGGGATTACTTGCGTGAATAAGTTTAGCAGGATTTGGCTAGACTGATAATGCACAATTAAACAATGCCCCCCAGTTTTTGTACAAGATTTAGAATCTTCACCAAATTCTAAGCAAAACTTATACATGATTAAATGTAAAATCAGTCTATGCAAAATCTAAAAGTAATAAATTCATTGGTGGTACATTCCATGCTTCCTGCTTTTCTTGTTGGGGCGGAGAGGGAGGAGAGGAAATTCACCACTAAATCATGAATATTTTCTCTTCTCACTTAACTAATAAATCATTCAAAGAGAACTTTGAACATACTGTGCACTTATTTCTTCATTTTTTGAAGATTTTATGCTTTATAATGGCAATACTAACTTACATTTGACTGATTGAGGCATTGACTTGTCTTTCTTACTAGACAAATAATTCATATTACTGCGTGAAAACCAATAAATAATACAAAATTCTGGCAAAGGAAAAACAAATCACAAGACTTTGGAGCAAGTTGTGTGTGTGGTGGGGGGAGTGTTTTTTCTTTTTTTTTTTTTAACTGAAAATGATTCCTACCCTGGAGATGTCTTTCCAGAAAATGGACTTAGGAAGGTGCCTATCATATCGGACCTGATTCTGAGAGATCCCTTGAGGACCCGCATCTGGTCAACCAAGTCAATGGGATTTGACAGTCTTCAGTACCTTGCAGAAGCAGTCTCCACATAACATCATATCTTTTCAGATTTATCCCAGTTCTTCTTTATTGCATTTATCTTGATTGAAATCTTGTACTGGTTGTACTGCTGCCAGACATTCTGCTCCCCGACATTCTGCTCCACCAGAGTCACCCTATGCCATCATCTTACACAGAGAGTTTACACTGCTTCAGTCTGCTCTAGTTTATATCAGATGGAGATATTAAGTTATATGCAGGAAAACAGGTGGGTAGAGCAGCTGGTATGAGAAGTGAGCAGCTGACAACAGGAAAAAAATCAGCGGAGATTGCAATACAAAAATTTGCCTAGGAAATTGCAGATCTCACAATCTGTTTATGAGCGCTGACTGTACAATAATTCTTCTAGGTAACAAGTCAGGGAGACTCCTGACTTCCCTGAAAATGGACTATTTAAGACATGCAAAGATCTTGTTAGTTTTGGCTTCGACCTATTACAATATATAATGCACTCTCATTTATTCTCAGAAGTGATTCTTGGTGAATTTCAAAGCTAAATTTAAAAAAGTCACTGTAGTTTTTCAGTTGTACTTAATTAAGTGACTGACTTGATGTGTTCTGAAGTACAGATGGTAGTTACATAAAGTCCTATGGTAGTTACATAAAGTTTAGAAGGTGCTGCAGTCACTGTTTATAGTTACACGAAAGTTTGGGGGTTTGTCTCTAGTTTCATTTATCGACATGAAGTATGCATCAGTTTGACATACAAATGCCTTTTTATAGAAGGATAATTGATTAACTCTGAGCTCTCCTTAATTTGAGGCAGTGGGGGAGCTTGGAGTGGAATCAATGATCTGGAGCAGGTGTAGGAAGACGCAAGAGAGTAATATAAGCAGGGATATCCAGGATAAATATTTGCAACAATCAAGACAAGGGATTGTGAAAGCACGAACTAATGTCTTGGTAGACAGAGGTGCATTTTGGATATATCATGAAAGTCACTGTAGCATTTGGACCTGGATGTCAGGGGAGGAAACAGAGGTCTCAGAGATGGGAAGGTTGCAATCTAGTGTAGTTGGGAAACATGTTGATGATAATGGAGAAAGAAGATACATTGATTAAGAGGAAACATTAGGTTCCTATGTCATGTCCTATGGCATTTTATTCTGGGAGCCCCTGCCTCCCAAAATACACCTTACAGACCTGGCCCCTCAATATCTCCATTACATAGAAGGAAGAGCCACTATGGTGGCTTTTGCACCATCTCCAGTCCTGACTGCTGGCATAGGTGCTGGAACAAAAGGGCATTACTCAGCTATTCTTGCACCCCTAAAATTCTGGCTGTTGTACTAGCCCAGGACATGTTGGCAACCAGTGTAAAGGGCAACAGTGTTTAACTATAAAGAGATGGGAGGAATAAGAAGAGGTAGAAGGTTCAGGAGAGAAGTCACCAGCAGCAAAGAAAAAATAGAGTGAGTGGTGAACATTAGAGAATAACTGTAGGCTGAAGCTGGAGCAATGATGGAGGGCATCACAGACTGGTAAAATTTGTTGGAGTAGAGATGGGACAGTGGGATACTAGTAGGGAAGGGTAGAAGAGGGAATGTGGGAGGAAAGAGAAAATGGAAGCAGCAGGACGGATGACAACGTGTAAGAAGATCATGATGAAACTGTAGTACTGAGTGGGAGGGAAGGTAATGAGGATACACTGAGGAATACGAGTAAGGAAATTAGTAAGAGATAGCAACCTGAAGACAGGGACAGATCAACCAGTACACATACTGTTTAGGTGAGGGACAACTAAACAGTTGGTGTGGAAGTGATCAACACAGGATTCAGAACTGGAACTACTAACTATTACATTCCCCAGGCATATCTGTACAATGTGTTTGGAAGGGTGAAGCAAGTCTGGCATGTTGCCTGGTGTCTGGCAAAGAGTGACAGCTGGTGGTGCTCCTAATATCAAAACTTAATCCAAAGGAATGGCTGAGGCAATTCATCATTCATAATAAGAAGTCAAAGGATGTATGAGGAGAACTGGAAAGAAAATTTTATTTGCAAACTCTCAGATCTTTAAATGATTTTATGAGTTTTGCAGAGTTGCATGAGCATGCACAGTCAGAATATTTAAAGCTAAAACAATCTTTAGACAAGAATGATGAGCTCCAAAGTTAAATATGTGGAATCTGTATTTAAAAGAATTAGACAAAGCAAAACAAAATCTATAGGTATATGAATTTTTTCCTATCATTCTGTTTATTGTATTGCAAGGGATGTTCAGAAAGTGAATGCTGAGGAAAAGCTAATGAAAGATGCTGATTTGAATCTTATGTGGTTTAAACACTTTCATAATCTTTACTGGACAGTTGTCAGTATAAGTACCTCTGGCATTATTCAACCAAAACACATGCCAGAGACATTGATAAATGTAGGCACATATTTTGGGACCATCAGAAAAGTGTTTCACAAATTGTTGAAGATACAACTGAATAAAAACTCATTTGGATTCAGAGATGCGTATTTTAGCAGATGTCTAACATAAATGGAATTGCACAGAAACAGCTGAACTGAATCTCTTTGAGAGCTGAGAGATTTATTTTTAGATATTGAAAGGGCTGGGCAGGTTCATCTCTGAGAAATTTCTTGTAGACACAGTAAATACAAGTTAGCCTTTAAGGACCCAATTCAGGAACTCACTTATTCATATATGTGATTAGTCTGTTTCTCTGCTAAGTTAGACATAAGCATATACTCAGTCCTTTCCTGAATTATGGCTTATAGTACCTATGGAATGGCGGACAGTGATTATTTGTGCCTGCGTTTTCAGTTCCTAATACTCATATAATGCTGCCACTTTCTTTGTACTTCTATGGCACCTTCCATATGACGATCCCAACATGTGGCTAGTCAATTTTGTCTCTCTGCATGCAGTAACATTTCCATTTTACACATGCAGAAACGAACACTGAAAGGTTAAGTGACCAAGGTCACAAAACAAGGCTGTGGCAGAGCAAGAATAGAGCCCAGGTTGCCCGACTCCCTGTTTTGCATCTCTTATTTGTACTAAAATTAAATGACAGCAAGTTTGTGCTGTAAACCAACAGCTGATACAGTAGCCTTCTTGCTAGAAAGTATAATGTGCAATAAGAATTCAGCTCTTGGCCTTTAATCCCCAGCAACACCTCTATTTTTGGTCCCATTATTGAGACTCAGTATACAATCATGTACCTCTGCTAAACTTATCACTTTTTGTAGGTTTCTGATGTTTGAAACAGACATAATATGGATGAAAATTGGCAAAAGCATGTGAGAAGCTTCAGGAATTTAGGTGAGGTGGCAGAACATTCTGGAAGCTTCTCCCATACCACAGATGGTCTGTGTTAATTGTTCTGGCAGAAAATCTCTGACAAGAATCCTGTTTAGTTTATTTGTAAAATAAACGTAAAGAATATACAGTATATTAAATAATTCACATAAATTCTTTACATTTTTCACATGCCTCATGTCTGATTCCTACCTTCTTGATTATGGCTATTTAAAGTTAATATTCTTGTTGTGGTATAGTCATCCTCTCTGGGTTTAATATTGTTCTGACTAGAGATTTTTATAATTGGGCTGAGGAACCAAGAGCTACAACTGAGCCAACACTGAACTCAACACTTATTTGTAAAAAGAGCCATGATTAGCAAGCTAGTTAATAGTCTGACATTTTCATTATAGTTCTGAGTACTAAAGTCAGTGCATCTTATAAGAAAAAAGTGTGACGGTTATTGAATACTTAAAATACTGGTGCATCTAGAGATCCCAAACAGGTTATATTATACTGCAAGACAGTGGCTGAAAATTAGCTAAAACAGACTTGCTAGGAGTGGTTGGTAGGAGGACCACAGAAGATGCATGCTATAGGGTGCAGAACTACAGGGACGAGAGTGGACATGAGGGCCCATACACCTGATCCCAACCCTTGAATTTAATCATTTTTGTTTCTCTAGTTGAAGAATAAAAGTGAAGAAATACTTTAAAGAGAGAAGTGGTCTTCAGTTGAAAAATTCTCAGACACACCAGCTACTGAGAAACCTCTTTGCCCTCAGGAGCCCCAAAAGGGCAGATTTTTTTTTGTACTATGTGCTTACACTTTGCATATAAGGAATTGGGCTCAAATAAAATGTGACTCCCTGCTTCTAGATATTGACAAATCTGATTATACTTTTCAGGAATATCACCTGCAGTACTAGGTTTTATTTTGCATTGGAACTCATGGTACCTCAGGAATGCAAGCTACTGACTGGTGTTTCAAGAGGAAAACCTTCCAATAAAATTTCCATTTGGTCCTGTTTAATTTTTTCTACTTCCAACTCCATTTCTATATGGAGAAATCCTGTAGTTAGGAAATGGTATATAAGTTAAAATTTAGGTTATTAAAATAAGGGGACTCTAGGATGGCATTAATCTTTCCATATGATTCCTTGCATTTTATTGCAAAAACTTAAACCCCACTTTAGGCAATTTAGATGTTACCTCAAGCTTGATATTTGTCCTGTTTGGAAATAGCTATTTCCAAATAATCTGGTTGCCAGAATGAGAACCTTTTCAGGGCCCTTGATCCAGAAAGATCTTGCTACTATAGAAGATAAGACTGTATAGAAAAACTCTAGTGTATCCACAGCATTTTGGCTTAATGTCTTATTGACGATTTCATTAATATAGGCCTATAGTAGGGCAATTTGAGGTTAGCTAATATGACCTCTCTAAAAGTAATGAATCTCTCAATTTTTCAATTACCTTTCCCCTTTGTCTTTATTCCCCTCAATCAGATAATCCTAACAGTATTTAAAATAACTATTATTAAACTCCCCCAGTGGGACACTATTTGTTAAATAAGCATGTATGGAGCTGCATTCTGTTAAATTATAAACTGATTGGAGAGACAAGGTGAGTGATGTAATGTTGTTTATTGGACAGACTTCTGTTGGTGAAAGAGAGAAGCTTTCGAGCTCCTCAGGAAGAGCTCTATGTAGCTCAAAAGCATCTCTTGCTGACCAACAGAAGTTGGTCCAATAGATGACATTACATCACTCACCTTGGCTCTCTAATATCCTGGGGCCAACAACACGGCATCCAAACTGATTGGAGTGATTTGTGATATCTAACTAGGTGCTGCACGTGGAATTAATTGTCAAAGAAAGGCCCAGTACAGATACAGTTTCACTTTTTAATCAAGTAGAACAATTGATGTGCCAAAAGCAAGAAGCACAGTTTATAATTGTCTGTGACTGGATAGTGGAAAACTGATTTAAAAAGCAGGGAAGGACTTGAATGTTTTACAGATATGTAGCTGAAAGGAAGGATTTGCGGAGTTGAAAAGATGGTGAAACAACTTGACTGGTAATGAATAAAACACTTAACAGAAGCTGCCTCTGTTTTAAACCAGGTCAGAGTGATATGTCATGCAAAGCTATACCCGTGTTATGTTGCACAATGGAATAGCAAAAGACCACAAATTTAATTTTAGGGCTAGGCTAGCCTAAGCCCATAATGTAGCTCGTTGGAATTATCCTGTGATTTACTGTAAGGTGCTATTTGTGGTGAGCCTGTATATGAAGCCATATTTCTACAATTCAGCAATGAGACTGTTTGTTAGTTTTATGCATTTTGTTGTACCTTTCCACTTCCATAGCAACAATTTAGTTATTCTGAGCTCTCTCAAATTGTGAGAAAAATCAAATTTCCATCTGTTTCTGCCAAAGAAAGAAAACAGACTGAGGCTCTCAATAATATACTTCACTTGCAGCCATCTTTAGTTTTTTCTAAGCAAACTGGGGCCTGGGAAAGTTGTGTAAAGTAAACAAACTTCCCTTCCATTGAGCAGTATGTAGGACCATCATCAAGTTACTCTGTTGACTGATTTTGGCAAAATGAGGGCCACTTTAAACATCTATTGATCATGGCCTTTTGATGGGTTTGTCACCTTTAGGTTGGTTCAATTGGAAAAATGTGTTGATGGAGAATCAGATTAATAAGAATTTTGTTTTCAGGCTGTAAACCTTAGTGTGTACGCACTAAGCATCCAATAAATTCAGAGTGTGTGTCATCCACTTTCACAGGAAAAGGCAGTTGTGCTGTCTCATCCTGCAATAGTAAACCTAGGAATGTGTCTTCAGGAAAGCCTCAAATAAAGCACATTACAGAAAATTAGCCTAGAAATCACAAAGGCATGAGTCACCATAGTGAGGTCACTCCAGACAAATAGACAGCAACTGCCAAATGCTTCAGAGGTGAAGTATTTAATCATTGTGGGATTTCTTCCTTTAGTGTAAATAACACTCTGTGCCTTCAGCTTCACAATTCTTTATTTCTGATGTAAATAATTTTCAACAATAGAATGAGGACTAAAATGAGTAACATCCCATGAAATGTGGAATAGTCAGTGTGAGGTCAAAAATGCTTCTCAGGCTGTGAACTCTAGCAAACTGTTTGTCACATCTCATTAACAGAGAAAGCAAAAAGCAGGTAAAATCCACTAGCTTTCCCCTATTCTTCTGTAATATTTTCAATTTTGTATGGTATAAACAAAATGGCTTATAGGAGATCAACTTTTCACTTTTGGAAACAACTCTTTGTTTTCACATAACCCAGAAAAACATTATAGGAAAAGATATAATTCCAGCATCTGATAACTTTTTTTTATTGGTTCTTGTATGGGATGATGTTTTGCTGATAGCTCCCAGGGCTAAAAATTCAGAGAAATCCCAACCCTTTCCATTGTGCAACATATTATTCACCTGAGGTGCTGGCTTCTAAAACTTCTTGGTCTGGGAGTAATGACTCAGCTTACTTTGTGAAGTGACTGTCTCCCTATGAACCTTTCAGGACAGCTGATTTTTGGTATCGTTGTAACCAGAGAGGCAGCCCCAGGATGTTTGCAGGTATCTTTTCCATAGACTCCTCAGAATCTTAATGGTCCTTGAGACTATATAGAGTCTGTATTCAGTGTAATGTGTTAGGGGCCCTTCTTTTCAAGCAGTATGGTAATGGACATTTCTTGCAATTTTGAATGGTAACTTGAGTGTTGTGGGATTACAGAAAACAGTTGCTAAATGATGTCTTTGCTGTCATCAGGTGACCCATTGGGATTGAATGCATATTTAAGCATGCAAAAACATTGCTATATTTTTAGAACTGTTCTTGAAGCACCTAGCGACAATGAAAACAATTGTGTGTGTACGTGTATACACTTCCATATAACATACATTCCTTGATAATTTATCCAATAATTCCTTAAACATGGAAGTTTTGAAGTGCATTTTGCACCTAAACTATGGAGATAATGTATTTGCATTGCTTAAGCAGTCAGGAAAAAATACATGGGCAAACCTGGGGACATAGATATCTTCTTTTGGGTCCGAAGTGCCACCTTTAGAAAACGCAATCAAATTGGTTTTGTAATCACCTTTCATATCTCTTGAGCAAGACAGATTGGGGAGAATCCAGTGCACTGTTTTCTAAATGTATCTGTCTGTGTTTTTGCCTGGTTGGCCATTTTTGGGGTAGATTTCTTAGTGAAAGGTTCAGTACTTTGTCAAGTATATGGAGTTGTATTGCTTTACATAGGGACTACAGACTTCTCAGGAACATAAGCACAGTTTCCATATTGGACATGGACAATTTTTTTTTCTTTATAGTTTATATCTACATTGAAATGTATTATACACAGAAGGAAAACTCAGAGGCCCAGTTCAGGATTGGGTGTCCCATTCTGCTAGGTGCTGCTCATACACATAGTAAGAGAGTCCTTGCCAAAAGAGCCTACAATACAAAGACAACACAGATGACCTACAAGTAGTAATAAGGTTGATGATAGTTCTCGAGCGGATTGAAGGAGAGGGAGGCAGGCTTACAGGTCAGACTGGTGTTGGTCAGGTTCTGTGCATAAGTGGCAGCATGGAAGAAAGCACAGACATGTTTGTGGGACAAGTGGACATTTTAAAGCTGGCAGTGCTGGCTGAGCAGAGGGCAGGGGCGGCTGATGTGATAAGATACTAGATCAGTTGAGTAGCCAGGAAGGAGCAGAGATGTCAAGGATCTTGGACATGACAACAAGAAGCTTGAACTTGATGTGTTGGAAAAGTAGGAGAGACAGAGTCTGTGTGTGGAGGGGATATTAAGAGTAATGTGTTCAGAAGAGCAGGCAAAGATTTTAGCAGCTGCATTTTGAATGCAGTGGGTGATGTAAATGGCAGGGAAGCCACAGAGAAGGTTATTTTAAAGGTGTTTTATAAATTGCAGAGCATAGTGGTTTAGTATTCTGCACAAAAACTCAAGTCTCATCCCTTACACCAGTGGTCTCCAAACTGTGGGTTTCCCTCTTCCACTCCTCCTTTCCCGCTGCTGCTGTGTGTGTTGTTTGAGGTCAGCAAAGTCCCAGAGTCCAGGGGCACATTCAGGTAAGTTCACTTGGATGGGGTGAGTGGTTCCTCTGCTGTCTCTACTGTTACCCTGTCCTTGGTTTAACGTCCTACAGCACCATGACTACTTAGCCCAGCTATTAGTAATCACAGCTACAGGACTTGATAGGGCGAGGGTGCCTTTGAAGTTGCTGTCTCTCTCACCATGCAACCTTTTAGGCACAATGCTGTGTTCAGAGGTTCTACCACTTAGCTCAGTTCTCTGTGATTTCAGCTTTAGTGATTTACCTGGGTAACAGGGAACCTCACTGCTACCACCACTGCCTGTGTCTTGTCTTTCACCACAAACACTGTCCCCAAACAAGGTCTAAGGCTGTCCCCATCAACCAGCTTATCAGTGATTTCAGCTTTATCGATTAGCAAGAAGGATAACATTTCATTACCCCTGCAGCCAAGACATAAGTGAATTTTAACCCAAAATTAATCACCTTGGCAAAAGTGTGTTTATGCAAATAAGGTCTTTTCCTCCAGTTCATCAATAGATGGCAGCAGAGAGCTCAGGCTGTCCATTGGTTTACTTATATAAGAATTTCTGATTTGCAATAGCAGATTAGATTGTTAATTGCTTCAGTCTGATATAAAATAGCCAACAGCTAAAGCTTCAGAGGAAGGTAATAAACTTCTATGATTTGACTTATAAGAGCCTCCTGGGTTTGGATGTTATTAAAATATACTCACCAAAATTTTGCAGAGGGTTAAATGAGTGAAACAGGGCTGAATTATATGGTTTCTAGTGCAAAGCATCAGAAACTCCAGTGGGTTTCACTGAGGTTTTGTCTTAGCCTGTACACTAAAAGAGGATGAAAACCCACATGAAGTGAAATGAGGTCTACACAACCATACCCATCTCCACCCTCATGAATTGGAAGTGTGGAATTTTGCACAGTACAAGTGATCATGTGCATGGTCAATTGAACAATACTGTATTGGAGCTAAGGGGGGAATTATTCTTCCATGACCCCTGTGGTGATCAGCTTCTATGGCACAGCATGGGATTTGCTTTTACCCTATTTCAGATACACTTGTTCATTACACACAACCATATAGTTATTCCAATAACCATTTAAAAACATTTCTTCATTCACTTTAATTCTTTGACCATCCTATTTTTGTCTCCTGCTGTAAACTTTGCTCAGAAATCAGGAGGTTAGAGATCGATTTGAATACTGATTTATAAAGCACCTACCACAGTAATAGTCGTTGTATTGCTGCCCATGGTAGCTGCAACTGCTGTTCAGTGAACTCCTCCATAGAACAAGAGTAGAAGCAGCAGCAAAGCTGCACCTTGTCAGAACCCAGTATAACAAAGGCTGGCTGTTGCCTTGGTAACTGGGAGTGCTGCTTTTCCTCCTCCCAGAGATTTTGCTGGCAGTTGCCACAGCAATGCTGGGGGCAGTGCAAGGTTTGGGAGATACAAGTAGCAGTGTCTGAGGAACCAGCTCAGGGAGGTGAGAGGAAGAGTGTACTTAAATACAGCAAGTGTCAACAAAGTGAGAGGGAGAGGTTGGGAAAAGAAAGAGAGGCAGAGATCTCTGCAACCCTAATATTCCGTGATTCTATGAAAAGGGGAACAAGTGAACTAAAATCAAAGTCAGTCCCTTCAGGGGCACAGAGAACGTGGTTTGTGAAAATTCAGTCCAGAAAATAAATCTTTTATTCCATCTCCTTACTCCCTTTCCTAGCCAGGCATATTGTCTTGCTTTGGTCTCCACCTTTGCTTGCATTGTGTTTTGTATTAGGGGGTAGCTGTACAAGTCTGTATCCACAAAAACAACAAGGAGTCTGGTGGCACCTTAAAGACTAACAGATTTATTTGGGCATCAGCTTTCGTGGGTAAAAAACCCACTTCTTCAGATGCATGGAGTGAAAATTACAGATGCAGGCATTATATACTGACACATGAAGAGAAGGGAGTTACCTCACAAGTGGAGAACCAGTACTGACAGGGCCAATTCGATCAGGGTGGATGTAGTCCACTCCCAATTGTGTTTTGTGTTCTCGATTAACTCTGTAAGCTCCTTGGGGCAGAGAGCAAGTTTCTTCTGTGCTTTGCGCCAAGCTAGTGCACTACTGCTACTTAATAAAGGACAACACAACACTCCATTGAAATGAATGAGGCTATAGTTTGCTGAGCCTGTCTGGAGAATCAGGCAGACTGCACTGCATCAGTTCTATATTGGAAAGATTTTCTTAACAATCATAAGGGCTACAAGCATAGGGACAAATGTTCCCCTATTTACATGAGCAGAGGGGAGCCTGAAGTGGTACATCCTTGTCCAGGGAGCACAGAAGAGGGAGTGATATCTCTGTGTCATACTTCTTGTAGAAGCTGCTCTGTGAGGTTTGTGTTTTATAGGTGCAGTTGGGGAGCTCAGCTACGTTCTTCCATTACCCCCTTCAGTCCATATGGCAAATCAACACAAGTTCATGCTTATCAAGTCAACATTAACTAGTGCTGTTCCCCTTACATGCTGTGGAATCTTTCTGATGGAGATTCAGGATGCAGCAGTGGAAGGAGATCCCAAAAATGTTCTTCTAAGGGGGCTCTGGGGGACAGTGTAGAGGGATAGGGCATCTGTGCATGAGGCTCTGGCCGTTTGCAGATCCAAATTCGGTGGGCCTTTTGGTGAAAGAATTAGAAGGAAACAGAGTACAAACTCTTAGATTTTTCCCCGCTTCTTTGATTATGTCTGTACTGGCAAGTATGGGACAACCAGAGGAGTGCTAGAATCTCATCCGATCCCGTTCTGGCTCCTTTCTCTCACTGAATCGTGCCATGTATGGAACAGATTGTTCACTCCAACTTCTCACAAGTTGAAGTGGTCGTGATTGCCCTCTGAGTATATTATTAAAAGACACTAGTAACTTCTTTGGTAACAGGTGCAACTTACTGACAATATTTTGATCCCGTGATTGTGTATTTCATGTTCTATGGGCTCACCTGTTTAGAAAGCCAGATTATGAAAATCTTAGTTTATTTACACTAGCACTCTCATAGACTCTGATGGGTTTACTTATGGAAGTAACTGATCACCAAAGTAAGTAAGGGGTTCAGTAATCTAGCCCTGAGATTTTACTTGATTCGGGTGTAGTGTGAAACTTGTATCTTTATTTTAATCACTAGCCCCTCCATTTTCTAGTTCATTCTGTCTCCTTTCCATCTCTGCTAAGGTCATTTTCCCATTCTTCATTTTTTCCCCAATCTCCCTTTACCATGTGTGTTTTTTCACATTTAATCCTGCTTCTGCAGATTCTTCCTCTTTCCACATGTGATTAGTAGCGAAAAGATAAATTGTATGAGTAAGGCTCACAGGCTCAGACCTGAGCCTCTTTTCCTCCAGTAGCAGAATTTACCTTCCTTGCTAGCTGTCAATTTTTGTTCATCTTTCTCAAAGCTATTTGTCTGGTATAATTTTTTGTGTTTCTCAGAGGGATCTTTTGAAAAAAAAAGTTCCTTGAAGGAAAGAAAATGCAGTGTGCTCCCAAAATGTTGTTTTAAAGGACAAAACAAATTAATGTACATTTAAACAAAATACTTTAAAAAGCAAATAAAAGTTATTTTACAGTTGGTTTCACCCATTGTATTATCAAGGCTATTTCCTTTTACTACTAAAAATTTAAATATCCCTCAAACAAATAAACTTTAAATAGTTTAGAGGACACCATCAGTTTAAATTTTGTCCCTGTCACCTATCCTAAAATTACATATATTTAAAACAATCCTTTGAGGATGAGAATTGGCTCTCCAAATTGAGGGCTGCCACACTTTGTTTGCCTACCAGCATTATACATTTTAATATATTTCGGGCATGATCTGGTACTGATGGACATTGATGGATCTGGCTCTTTTTGATATATAGTGATGTACATAGTAACGCACATGCTTCCTGTGTTTCTTTTCGACTATCTGTGGTAGTGTTGGGCCAGTAAAATAATACATTTGCTTTTGTACTGCCTTTGGTCAGATTCTGTAACCGTTATTCATGTGGAACAGTACCTTATTCTTGTGAATATTTCATTTATTTTATTGGGACTATTTGATGAGACAGTCTCTTCCCAATATCAGAATCTGGTCCTTTGTAAATAAATTTAAAATACGGGTGGTAAAGGAATTTGGGGAGAGCTTAAAAACCCAGAAGCTATATTATGCCATTGGATTTTAAACAAATTTGCCAATAATTTCAGTGGGAAGTTCTGATTAAAAATCTGTGGCACAATTCTTAAAAGTAATGTTACTAATACTATTTGAAAGTACCATAGGCCCTGATCCTGCAACCCCAGTTATCAATGGTAGTTTGTAGAAACTCTGGGTCTCTAAGTTTTCAGTGTAATGAGGCAGCTGGCACAAGTGACATGCCCTACCTGTTACATCATGGCCCTTGGTTAAAGTTTCCTATAAGAACTGATCAGTCAAGTATTCAGCTGTAATCAACTATGATGATTTGTTGTGTCATAAACCAGTTGGAATATCTGTAGCAAAGACTTATCAGTGAGATTTTTGGCTTGCTAAATGCTTTATGAATTTCTGTATGACAGATGTCCTAGTGTACTCAGCATGTTTGACCTTGATGAGCAAATAACCATAATATTGCACCTTATTGCTAAACAACTGTGATTTTGCAAGGTGCTCTGAAGCTAATACAATGCACTACCCTAATGGATCATTAAAAAAATTAATCACAGTAGCAGTGCTCAACAGGTTATGATCCTATCACATAGTCGTGTGTTATAACACAAGTAATTGAAAATGTGGTTCCTAATATACTGGTGAGCCTTTTGGGAACACAGCCTTTCAATTTTGTTCCATTTTTATGGCCCAACTCTTGGATGGGCACATCTTGCCAGATCTATAGAATATATTGCGTGTTAGTAAGATACCATGCAATTGATAGGTGCACCAGAGCACCTTTCTTCCATTGCATAGAATTGTCTATGTTACAGTATTTTAATAGCCATAAAAATATCCTAAATTCTCCTAGGCCACATAACTCACACTGGCTGGGCATTACCTGCACAATTTTACAGTGGTCAATGGCCAGAGCCAGCATAATTGATGATGAATGTAAATACCTATGTAAATAGTCTGGGTAAAATCAAGAGTTGCTGTGATTTCCTCCAGTGTTCCAAAACCCTTGGTCTGCTCTGTGCTCCTGCTCTGTGGTACATAGTGCTACACCTGAACTCTGTGCCTGCTCCACATGTAGGAATGTATTATTTCCATAAAAGATGGGGGGCTGCTGTACAGATGTCTCTGTGGTGGATCACTTGTTCCATCAGAACTTATTTGTTAACTTTATGTGCTGGTAAAACCACCTCTTTTCATTCTGTTGAAAAGGTCCGTTGATGTGCAGAATAGGAGGAATCTGACTACTTGAAGTTACTACTATTATGGTTATCTGTTGGGCTCTTGCTAATGACGGTCTATAGGCAGTGTGATCAATTTCTTAATTTTTGAACTTCATATTATTTTAATTGCCCCCAAATGGGACTACACTGCACACACTAGTTTATAAAGTTCAGATCAAACCATCATGCATCCGACGAAGTGGGCATTCACCCACGAAAGCTCATGCTCCAATACGTCTGTTAGTCTATAAGGTGCCACAGGACCCTGCTGCTTTTACAGATCAAACCATGTTACTGGAACTACATTAAATTGTCAGTGTTGCTTGTTTTGTGCTGAGGACTGTGCCAGTGAATATGCAGAATTAAGCCTTTTTTGTTGACTAGCATGGGAGCAACTGAAACTGGTAGGCTCCCATTAAAGAGAGTCTAGTTCAAGGTCCCTGTCCTGATATTCTAAGCTCTTCAAGGGATTGGCTCTAACCACCTGAGAGAATTTCTCCCTCTACAACCTTGATCTCACAGGATAGATGGAACAATTAAAGAGCTGGCCAAACCAGGAAGGCTCATGCAACAGAACTTTCACAGGAGCTGTATCTAGACTAGGTAACTAACTCTCACAATAGAGAATGACCACAGGTTAAAACACTTTTCTTCAGTTTAGCCTTGCCTCAGTAAATCCTTCACACATGTATGGACACACAATATAGCCACTCTCTCACACACAGTTAGCTAGGCCATTTCCCCTATAGCAAGGAAGGAAGAAAGAGCGTTGAAAGGTTCTGTTGATGATGCGGGCCCATTTAAGAACCAAGAGAGGGAAACAGATGGCCGTCACTAGATCTAGTTGCTTTGGTCTCCTATAGATATTAACTATTTTCAATGTTAGGAGCTGATCCTGCATGTGAGCAGTCCCACTGAAGTCGATGGGCCTATAGAAGTGAGCAATGGTTTGTAGGACTGAGCCCTAAGACAGTAATAATAGTACAATTTTGAGACCATCCAGAGTGATGTAATCCTACTTGTATTAGATTGAGAAAGCTGAATTGAATCTTGTGTGGCTGCCAGAAGGTGGCAGCATTGATGAAGAAAACAAGTAGAAAATTAGAATGATAGTAAATATTGATATGAATGCTGTTTTGCTTGGATAAAGTAGTGCTGTAGCAAGTTAATGACAAACCATTAATTAAATATAAAAGAAAACCTTATTCCTACTAAATTTTTTTTCTTAGGCTGAACAAATCAGTTTGTATGACATTGCTTCATTGTGAAGTCAGGCAGACTCTAAAGTAATCATCTAAATCCCACATAAATGTAGCAGTTATGCCAAACTCAGAGCTTATTTTGAATTAAGAATGATTATTAAAGCTACTTGCCCGTGGTGAATAGGAATCCTTTCCTGGGTGAGTATCAACTTCTGTAAAACTCTAAGCTATTACTTAAGGGCTGAAATATTAATTATGTTTTTGTGGTTCTGAGGAAAACCTAAATGGGACCTACGTGTAAGAAGATGCAATACTATCTTCCACAGTCTGCAAAGACACATCTCCTGTCCATTTGCTGTTGTACCATAAAAGGAGTATCTATGAAGAGTGGATGGATGGATGGACGTGAGAAGGTGTGAATGTATGCATGTGTCTGAATAGGGGAGAGACTGATTATTAATTCTTTTATGGCACCCACAAGTGTACAAAGCACTTTTCAGAAAATGGGACAAGCAGCTTGTTTCCTGGAGCTCTCCAATATGCAGAGGTGTGCACAAGCTGCTGTGCTTCAAGGGTACAGCATATTTCACACAGATGTAGCTGGCAGGTGTGTGTGGGGGAGGGACTCCATAGCTCTGCCTATTCTATATTCCTCCCTACCTCCTTTGGGGTGCCATGAGCCCAGGGAGAGAGCAGTTTGGGGAATGGTCTGTGTGCTTGCCAGAGAGCACTGACTGCGATTGTTCTCTACTCTTACATGGGCTACATAAGATAGGAGACTCCTTACTCCATCACCATCATGATAAACCTTCTCTTCTGTTCAGGGTGATATACTCAGTCAGACACTCTGGGCTGAGACATTTTGCAAAGATTCATTAGGCAGGTGATTTTTTTTTCCCCAAAAAAAGTTTGGCAATTCACCATTTTGTGGTCTACCAACATTTGTCATTTTGATGGGAGAAATTGCTGAGATGTTTAGCCTCAAAAAGTGACTGAGAAAGTGCATACTTTTTTTCCCCAAAGTGTTTTTCTGATTTTATTTGCTATGGAATAGAAGCGTATATCACCATCTTCTAATCATAGTTTACTCCAGACACCATGTCATGTATTTCTTGTATATAGCTACTAGCAGGTCAGGCTTCTCTATCAAATATGGACTAATTACAGAAGTTCCTTCCCAAAGACGAACACCAGATGTCTTTCATAAAATCCTTTAATACTTTCCCAGGTCTGGTTTAGGTTAGCTTAAATAAGATACAGTATGTGTCACACAGTGCCACCTAGTGGCTGAATGGTATAATACAGTCCTCTCCTTCTGGATTTGGACCTCTCTTTGGAAAGTAAAAAGCGACAAATTGTCCTGTGGCACCTTATAGACTAACAGACGTATTGGAGCATAAGCTTTCATGGGTGGATGCACGTCAGATGCACGTATTCACCCACGGAAGTTTATGCTCCAATACGTCTGTTAGTCTATAAGGTGCCACAGGACTCTTTGTCGCTTTTTACAGATCCAGACTAACACGGCTACCCCTCTGATCTTTGGAAAGTGTCAGCTTCAGTCTCAAAGGTTACAGACCATATTCTTCTGCTGCTGCATTTCATTGACTTGAAGAGGGGAATGACCTATTAATACGAGGAGAATTAGATTTCATCTCTATTGTGACACCCAGTTGTACTGCCCCTTAACCAAATTACCTGATATGTCTCTTGGTGACAAGTTTCAGAATGGTAGCTGTGTTAGTCTGTATCAGCAAAAAGAACAAGGAGTACTTGTGGCAACTTAGAGACTAAAAAATTTATTTGGACATAATCTTTCGTGGGCTAAAACCTACTTCATTGGATGCAGGCAGTGGAATGCATACGATGAAGTGGGTTTTAGCCCATGAAAGCTTATGCCCAAATAATTTTGTTAGTCTGTAAGGTGCCAAAAGTACTCCTTGTTCTTTTTGCTGATATCTCTCTAATATCTTGTCTCTTCTCATTGCCAGAACACACCCAAACTTCCTATTAAATTCATATTTAAATATTTTTAAATTTATTTAATTATAAGGTCAGAGTTCAGAAGAGTGATAGCAGGATAATTGGCAAGGAGCAGAGAGGACTTTTTACTTAGAAGGACCTCAAACTTTTCAGCAAGGCCAGAAATCATGGTATCACACTTGACCTCAAACATTTTTTCCTCTCACCTCTCTTTCTTCAGCTCTTCCTATTACTACCAATGGTTGTGGAATCTGGTTAGAACCTGGCCTTACTGTTAGTCTAATTATGCTAAAATTCTTTTTCATGCTTTAATTAGTTCCATCTTAACAACTCACATTCTCTCAATAGTCTTCCTTTAAACCAGCTCTCTAAATTTAGAAATATTATGCCCAGATTTAGTTTACATCGTCAACTTTATTGGCTCTCTTTCAATCTCTGAATCCAATTCAACATGACAATTCTTGTTATCAAAATTCTCCATGGACATGCTCCACCTTTTCTCTACCCTCATCTCCTTTGCTTGCTTTTTCCATCCAGTTTTCGGATCTTGGCCTCCTCTCTTGAGATTTCCATGTCACTCTTTCATTTCTTATGGTCAGTGACTGTATAGCCTCAAGGTCTTAAAGTACGTTTCTGTATCTCCCATAGAGAATGAAGAGGGAATTGGATTTCTTCCAACCTTGTGTCCTGTTTAAATGGAATTGTAGGACTCAATCTTTTCAATGAGAATTTTATCACCAACTCTTCAGGAGGATTGACACCTTAGCATCTGAGGTTAACAAACAAATCTTTCCTGTTAATTGCAGTACTTCTTGGAGAGAAGGGATATTTTTTTCTCTTCCCCTGCCATCCTACGCTATCCTATCCTTGCTGCTGCTGGGAGTGAGAGAGGATCCCAGTGGCTGGGTTCATAATCATGACCTAGAGGTAAAAGGCCTGCCCCCATCCCCAATCTCCCTGAGCCATCTAGCTCTCATTTTTAATGTTGTATTTTGGTTCCTTCATGTAAAATGAGCATCAGTTGGTGATCACAGTAATCTGGCTAGATCTCACTGATGTAGTGAGCTTTGATTCTGTCAGCATGATGTGAGGGATTGTGGGCCTAAAACCAGGCTATAGAGCCTCACATAGTGCTCTGGCCATTGCTGCCACCCAGACACTCACCTGAACTAGTGGAGAAGGGAGCCGATGGAGCTCTAGCTCACAAAGGATCCTGCCCACAAAACTATTGCTTGGAGGAAGTGTCTAGCCCCACTGGTTAACTGATAAGATCTACTTAAACCAGAAAGAGGCACAGGAAACTGTGTCTGAGCAACTAGGTGAATTGTTAGCTGGCTGCTACTATGAACGCTGCCTATTTGCCTGTCTCCTACTCTCCTTACTTCAGACCCCCTCTGTTCCCGGTTCCTGCCTTGTTCTGCGACCCTGATCCTATGCCATACCCCTGGTGCTGACTCTGGCTTTGACCCTTGGCTTTACTTCTGGCTCTGGCTCTGACCTTGGTTCCAGGTTCCGCACTCTAACCATTAGGATTGACCTCCCATGCCCTGGTCCTTCCATGAGTGACAAATCCATTCTATTATCATGTCTTCTGCTGTAAACAATTCAGTTCTGATTGTGAGCTATATTCTTTGCTTCAACTGTTATGTACTTTTCAGGGGTAGTATCTGTAAGGCTTTTTGCAGACTCAACTCCATATAGTAGTTCATTTATGTAGCTTTCAATAAGCTCTTAAACATTCTATTTCTGCTAACTTGAGCTAGGCTTCCACTAGACATCTGTATTAAATTCAAGGCAATACTAAAAGCCTCTTGGCCTTGAAGCTCTATTACAATCAGAATGTAGTAGTAAAGTTTTAAAATTAAATTCCTGCAGGAATTAGGTCCACCACTAGTGTTATAAGTTTAAAATTAATTATGATTTTAAACCTTCAGTCTAAATACTTTAGCTTTTTATTTTGTAACCCTGTTGTGTGTTCTTGATTAGATTTGTATGGATTTCCTTCTGATATTGCGTTTATAATCTTATCAGAGCAATATATTGTGTCATTGTAAGTACTTATTATGTACTATAAGTCATGAACAAGGCTTCTTTTGTAATAGACTACTTGCCTGGAGAGTATGTGTAGAAATTGATGCACACTGTACGTAGCTCAAGGCTGCAGTTTTTTGCTTATTAAATTAGCTTTTTAAAATACCGATTGCAGAATAGTAATATCCGAGGAATAATTTTTTTTTACATGAAAAAGCCCATTTTTTTAAATTGCCCATTTCATAGTAAAACTATTCACAATCTGTGGTGCTTTGGAAACTATTATGGAAGAAGCAGGAATATGTACCCCACAATGTTACACTAAAGCATTGTTTACACTAAGTATCAAAAGGGCAGCCGTGTTAGTCTGTATCCACAAAAACAACGAGGTGTCCGGTGGCACCTAATTGATGCCTGTATCTGTAATTTTCACTCCATGCATCTGAAGAAGTGGGGTTACTACCCACAAAAACTTATGCCCAAATAAATCTGTTAGTCTTTAAGGTGCCAGTGGACTCCTCGTTGTTTTTGTTTACACTAACATGATGCTATACTGAGAAAAATGCATCTCCACTGGGGAAGCACTAGTAGTTTTAGATGAGTATGGGTGGATTTTTACCACTGTGGGCAGGACTACCTGATATAGTCTTAAAAATGCCTCTGCCCAGACTACACTAACACTGGCACCAAAGCTACTACCAGTGTTCCTGTGGTAGGTGAAAGAACCCAGCTATTAGGTAGCTCTCAAGTAGACAGCATGGGGAATAAGAAATGCAGGGAAAAGGTGGACTCCTGCAGGAGTCCCTGGGTCAAGGCAAGGAACCAGAAGGGCTAAGAGAGGGAAAGAGAAGTCTCTGGGAACTGTAGTCCATGTTGTTTTATTTTGATGATACGCTTACTTTTTCGATTTACTCAAAAAATTGTGCCTGGAGGCAATGGCCTGAAACAGACCCTGCCATGGTATTGATCCTTCCTGGGCTGGTCAGACAGACCACCAGCTTATAGACACTTAGGTCAATAAGAAATGAAACAATCAAGGAATTGCTCTGTCTCACATACAACTGTAAAATCCATGATAAGGAAGTATATTTATAAGTAGAAGTTTGCATGCTTTGTTGCTTCTGTAGGCTGAGCTCATTGCTGATAGCAGGGTCTCTTTACATTGCTCCATTTTTCCCACCTACAGCTCCCTGTGTGCCATATTGCCATCCCTCTCTATTTCAGGGACTCCCTGCAACCCCCATACTCGTCATCGTCCCCCCCATTCAAAGGGCTCTGTGTGTCCTCTCTTCCCTCCCCATTCCTTCTCCCCTTCCCCCATACCACTGTCCCCCAACTGCTGTGATTGCTCCAGAAACCCTACAACATGCCTTGAGCAGCCTCTTGGAGCTGTGCTGAGACCCTGCATCTCATCACCAGCTGGGGAGAAACATAAGTGCAGGAAACTCTTGTGACCAGCAACTGGAATAAAGACCTTTTTGTGGACGTTACTAAACAGTTGTCTGTGAGCAGCCATAAATGCTGAACAGTACCAGAGAAAGAGCAAACAGCTCAGGACCACTTACATTAAAATGAGGGACAACAGGAAAAACACCCAGCAGGGGACATGTAACCTGTCCATTGTTTGTTTATTTTTTTGGGGCACTGGACTTGATTGTAGATAATGACATGAAAACCCAACCCTTGTGGAGCCTGCTGGCTGCCTTCTCTCTCCCCCACCTCTGGCGAAGATGAGAAGCAAGAGTCTTTGGGGGATGAGAACAAGGAGGCCAGCAAAGAGATCTCCGCAGAAAGCCAGGAGCTCTTTTGGTCTTAGCACCCTGATGCCACCCAGGCAGGAGGTCAGCCTCATTGCTGCCAGGCAGCAACCTGGACTGGGAATGCGGCTGATCCTACAGAGGGAACCTTGGCATGTAAGGTGTTTTTTTGTTTTTGTTTGTTTAAATTACTGTAACTTCTTAATTTGTTATGCTATTCTGCCATACTAGCTTCTGTTCCAGCTGCAGCCATTGCAGGTGATTGTGAGCTAGAAGCCTTTCTGAGACCAAGGTCCTTGCCAGCCCCTCTCTCTCTCCCCTTTCCTCCCTCCACTGGCCTATGCTGCCCATTTGCTCCCCCGACCTGTACACCTTTCCAAAATGGTGGCTACTCTAGCTGACCTCTGTCTCATGCTAAAGTTCCAGCTGTTGACTGTTTACAAGCCCACACTGTGGAAGGCCCATGCACATGTACCTATTTTCCTTTTCCCTTCCCTCAGCTGTCCTGCCCGGCAAATGTCCCCTCCTCCCTATTCCACCTGCTGCCCCGAGCATGGTGTACACCTCAGCCTCTCTAAGGCCAGGTTCAAATGAGAACATAAGAATGGCCATACTGGGTCAGACTAAAGATCCATCTAGCCCAGTATCCTGTCTTCTGACAGTGGCCAATGCCAGGTGCTTCCGAGGGAATGAACAAAACAGGTAATCATCAAGTGATCCATTCCCTGTCATCCATTCCCAGAAGCTCAGGACATCATCCTGGCCCATCCTGGCTAATAGCCATTGATGGACCTAACCTCCATGAATTTATCTAGTTCTTTTTGAAACGCTATTAAAGTCTTGGCTTTCACAACATCCTCTGGAAAGGAGTTCCACAGGTTGACTGTGTGTTGTGTGAAGAAATACTTCCTTTTGTTTGTTTTAAACCTGCTGCCTATTAATTTTATTTGGTGACCTCTAGTTCTTTTGTTATGTGAAGGAGTAAATGATACTTCCTTATTTACTTTCTCCACACCAGTCATGCTTTTATATCATATCACCCCTTGTCATCTCTCTTTTTCCAAGCTGAAAAGTCCCCATCTTATTAATCTCTCCTCGCATGGAAGCCATTCCATACCCCTAATAATTTCTGTTGCCCTTTTCTGTACCTTTTCCAATTGCATGCAGTATTCAAGATGTGGGTGTAACATGGATTTATATAGCAGCACTATGATATTTTCTGTCTTATTATACATCCCTTTTTTAATGATTTCCAACATTGTTAGCTTTTTTGACTGAATAAGGAAAACATTCTTTCATGCAAAATGCAAAAGTCTGGGACGGTGGTTACAAGGAAAGAAGTTTCGTTTGTGCTTTCGCTACGTGAGATAGATATGGACACTGCCTGCCTGTGAAGCTACAAAGAGTACAGCCACCTGTAAATATCCTGTAACGTGCATGCTTATAGACTGGTAATTGTGAATTCTTCAGGCGATCACCCATGTTTAAAACGTGAAGGTAAATAAAAAGAACCCCCAAGTGATGTCGTGGCTTTAAAAAAAAAATCTTAAAAAATAAGTTTCATGGCTTTTGGGACCTGACTCTGGCAGCAAGTGAGAAGCATATCTGGCAACCATAGCAGGACACTGACTGGGACACCAGCTTTTGGATTGGAAGTTCAGAACCCAAGACTGTCTTTGCCAAACTGGACAGTTATCAGATGAACACATGATAAGCTGTGGAGTCTTGTGGTAAACTGCAGTTATTTGGCATCGCTGATTTCTCTCTCTTTCCCCCTTCCCGCCCTCCCGGCCCCCACCATTCTACCTTTAAATGCTGCTCAGCAAATGTGCTTCTTTTCAGGACAGTTTGTAGTAGTAAAGACAGAGCATCATAACTAATTCCCATTTAACTTCAATAAAACAGTTTTTATATTTGACATAAAAACAAAGTATTAGTGAAAATAAAACTATATTGTCAAGCTACATGAATCCAGCTGGAAATGCTTTTTGTGCATAACATTAAGAAAATCATATTCTGGTTTCAGCTACTTAATATGTGCAATTTTTGTGGGTTCAGATTGTGCCTGAAAAGAAGCTGACTGCATTTTGAAAATCTGGGCTTCCATTTCCAAAACAGAATAGCTGAGCAGTGAAATGAAAACCAAGGCCAAATGTTCAAATCTGCCTGACCATTAGGCTATTAAATCCACAGTTAGGCACCTAAATATGTGGTGTGATATTTATTATGCTTAGGTGCTTCTATGCATGATGTCCTCTAATTACTTAGGGTTTGTCTACACTGTGGGGACTATACTGACATAGCTATGTTTCAGTAGCTATGCCAGCATAACCCCATAGTGTAGGCATGGCTACACTGGCAGAAGGGGTTTTTCTGTCAGTGTAGGAATGCCACCTCCCCGAGTGATGATAGTTGCATTTACAGAAGCATTCTTCCACCGGCAAGCTGCTTCTACACTGGGGGTTAGATCAGCATAGCTACATCAGCCAGGGATGTGGATTTCTCAACCTCCTGACAGACACAGCTATTTTGACTTAAAGTTAAGTGTAAATCAGGCATTAGTGGTGTTTAAATACATACACTGAATGTATTAATCAGACATTTGTGTTCAAGAAACTACATCAGGCTTCGGCAGCAATTGACAAATTAACCCACAAAGAAAGAAATCCAGGTAGGCCATTGAGTATGTAGCTTTGTGTTATATTTCTAGAGTGGTAGAGAAGATAGTGCTTCAGATGCATGTGCTTAGGTTAACTTATGGAATGTTACTAACGATGGCTCCTAGAAGAGACTGCATATTTTGCCCTGTCAAGATGATGTAGACTCTCAATCTCCTAGTTTATTCATTTTAAAGGTGTTTCATGTTGTAATAATTGGGCCAGCAAATTTATCCTAATTGTGAACTCAATTGTGGGAAAGTGGATAGAAATTCATAAAATGTCACGATAACCTACGACTATACATGTTGATGGGAAAAGGTGCAAAAGGGAGTCAGGCTGCCTTAATCTAAACCAGGGCTATCAAGTGATTAATCAATCACGTTCTTAAACAATAATAGAATACTATTTAAATATTTTTGGATGTTTTCTACATTTTCAAATATATTGATTTCAGTTACAACACAGAATACCAAGTGTGCATTTCTTACTCTATATTTTATTACAAATATTTGCACTGTAAAATGATAAAAGAAATAGTATTTTTCCATTCACCTCACACAAGCACTGTAGTGCAATTACTTTATCATGAAAGTTAATCTTACAAATGTAGATTTAAAAAAAAAAATTATTACATAACTGCACTCTAAAACTGGTCTCACTTTCAGGTGACATTGTAAATAAGCGGGTAGCATCATCACCCGTAAATGTAAACAAACTTGTTTGTCTTTGCAATTGGCTGAACAAGAAGTAGGACTGAGTAGACTTGTAGGCTCTAAAGTTTTACATTGTTTTGTTTTTGAGTGCAGTTATGTAACAAAAATCTATGTTTGTAAGTGACACATTCATGATAAAGAGATTGCACTACAGTACTTGTACGAGGTGAAGTGAAAAATACTATTTCTTTTATCATTTTACAGTGCAAATATTTGCAGTCAAAAATAGTGAGCACTGTAAACTTGGTATTCTGTGTTGTAACTGAAATCGATATATTTGAAAATGTAGAAAAATATTCCAAAATATTTAATAAATTTCAATGTGTTCTATTTCAGTGTGATCAAAACTGCTTAATTTTTTTTAATAGCAATTAATTTTTTTGAAAAAAGAACAGGAATACTTGTGGCACCTTAGAGAGTAACAAATTTATTTGAGCATAAGCTTTCATGAGCTACAGCCCACTTCATCAGAGTTAATCACAGTTAACCCATGTGATTAATTGCCAGCCCTAATCTAAACAAAAAAGCCTACAGATATAACTCAAGGACTGTGGTACAGTCATGCCTGGTAAACAAGAGAAGTGTGGGACCAGAAATCAATGGATCAAGATTGGTATGTCAGAAATTAGGCCTAATTTGTGGACAAAATAAGTAGGGGATGGGCTATTCCACTCTCATTTCCACTTTTAGCAACAAAGAGTCCTGTGGCACCTCATAGACTAACATGTATTGGAGCATAAGCTTTCGTGGGTGAATACCCACTTCATCAGACGTATGCGTATTCACCCACAAAAGCTTATACTCCAATACATCTGTTAGTCTATAAGGTGCCACAGGACTCTTAGTCTGGATCTGTAAAAAGCAACAAAGAGTCCTGTGGCACCTTATAGACTAACAGATGTATTGGAGTATAAGCTTTTGTGGGTGAATACGCATACGTCTGATGAAGTGGGTATTCACCCACGAAAGCTTATGCTCCAATACATCTGTTAGTCTATAAGGTGCCACAGGACTCTTTGTTGCTTTTTACAGATTCAGACTAACACGGCTACCCCTCTGATACTATTTCCCCTTTTAGGCCCCTCAAAAAGAGGGGGGAAAATTGCCCAATGGAAAGATGGGAGAACAAGAAGAGTGAGCTGCTTTAGCATGGCTGCCACCCTCACCATCTCCTGGGGTCCATCCTAACATCATGATATCTTTGTTGTTGACCAGACTCGGACAAAGAGAGTGTCGGAGAAAAACACAGTTCTCACTCTCTGGTTGGGTGCAGCAAAGTCAGATACTTTATTCTCGCAAGCAATTGCATAGAGGGAGAGAGTGCACTAGGACACAGGGTTTCCCCACTCCTAGGCAGGTCTCTCTACAGGTAAACAATTACAGCCAGCAATTATATCTTTTGCTACATAGAATAATAAGCAACAGCTGCATTTTGTTTATACATAGGTCATCTTGATATCTTATTTTCCTCACTTATTTAGACTCTAGTCTAGATTCCATATTTATCTACACAAGGTCGCAACAACTTCTCACACAGTTCTTTCCCACTCGTCTCACACACTCCTCGCTTCTACAAATCTCGCGTTATTAGGGTTACAGTTAGCCTGACTCTTGCTCACAGAGGAGACTGTATTGAAATCCCTTTCAACTCCCTGTCAGTTCTTGCTCTACTTCCATAAGAGGGACCCAGAAAACATCACACATCCACCAATGAGGATGTGAGACTTTGTCACACATGTGCCCCCCTCCCCCAAGTTCCACTCCCCTTTGGTGTTTGCTTTCTTTTCCAACCCTCTTCTTTTGCATTGTGGCTTAGCTGGCTAAGACTACTGATATTGAGGGATTTCAGGTCTCAAACGCAGGTCCCTAGGCAGTCCTCAGACCACAGCCATCATCCAGCAGCTCACTGATACCTGCAGGGAGCATAGGCTGCTGGACCCCAGCTCATCATAGTCACCGCCCATGAAGCTCCCAATTGGAGGAGACGTCCAGCCTCTCTCTGTCTGACTCACTATTTAAGCCAGAAGGAGGCAAAAGAAATTGTCCAAGCAACTAAGTGAATCCCTGCCTTCTTGCTTGCCTCCAGAGCCCGATGTGCCTCCTGATTCCTGCCTTCCTGTCTTGTCCTGTACCTGGTTCCTTCCCTCCTGCCTTGTGCAGATCATAGCTTATATACCTCACCCCAGATACTGACTCCAGCTCTGACCCTGAGCTCGGTGCCTGACTCTGGCTCTGACCCTTAGGGTACGTCGGGTAGTGTTCGATTTATTGGGGATCGATTTATCGCGTCTTGTCTAGATGCAATAAATTGATCCCCGAATAGACGCCTGTACTCCACCTCGGCAGGAGAAGTAAGCAGAATCGATGGGAGAGCCGCGGCGGTCAACTCGCTGCTGTGAGGACAGCCAGGTAAGTCGAACTAAGATACTTGGACTTCAACTATGCGAATAGCATAGCTGAAGTTGCGTATCTTAATTCAGCACCCTTCCCTCCCCCCCTCAGTGTAACCCAGGCCTTAGCTTAATGCCTGATGCTGTGTCTGTTGCTGACCTCTGGTTCCTGGTGCCTGACTCCTGCTCTGACCCCTAGACATGACCACCACTGCTCTGACCACCTACATCCATGTCCATGGCACTGGTGTAAAAAGACAGCTAAAAGCAGTGCTCTAAACAGCCCAGTGCTGGTACAAATTCACTCAGTCTCCAAGTGTGCTGTGCCTGTGTTGCTCTTACAGTGAGGTTTCAAGTGAGAGTCAATGCAAGAGATGGAAGTTGCATTTTCTCTCTTTGCTGTTATTTTCCTTCCCCTTTTGTGGGTGTTTTTTTCATTTTGACTTTTAGGAAACAGGACTGGACTTTAAAAACAAAAGTTAAAACAACTCCAGCCCATCTCAGCTAACTTCTCTTTCCCTCTAAAATGACAGTTTTTACCATTTTTAGTACCATTTAAGAGACCAGCAAATAGGGAGTGGGGTTACTTTTAAAAAACTCTCTCCAGCTAAAAAGAAAGGAAATAAAGGATATTGTTAAAATTAAACCTTTATTTAATACCTTACATTTCAAATGCTTTAACTGGTTTCCCTCCTTTTCTATATCTTTAATAAAAGGGTAAAATGATGTTTAATTATGTTTGGGCCATGGTATTAAGCAGGCTGAGGTATTTGGAAAGCAAAACCTGAACCTTGCTTAAAAGTGTTTAATGATAATCAGTGACAGGGTCATGTTAACTCCTTTGACTCTTTGGTTCCATGTCTTCCATCAAAATTAAAACAACAAGCCTGTATATGCCTTTGGTAGCCATTTTAAATTAGAATAATTGTATTCTTTAGTAGTAACGTTAGTAATCAGCCTCTAAGAAGACTTCCTGTTTCAGGTGTTAAACACGCTCACTTGTGTCAAGTTAATATCAATGGGATAGAAAGATGTTAATCCTGCAGTACTGATCAGGCAAGCAGAGAACAAAAGACACAAAAATGTCCATATTGGGTCAGGCCAATGGTCCATCTAGCACAGTATCCTGTCTTCTGACTGTGGTAGGAGCCAGATGCTTTGGAGAGAGAGAACAGAATAGGGCAATTTATAGACAGATCCATCCCCTGTCATCCAGTCCTAATTTCTAGAAGTCAGAGGTTTAGGGACACCCAGAGCATGGGATTGCATCCCTGATCACCTTGGCTAATAGCCACTGATGGACCTATCCTCCATGAAGTTCTTATTCCTTTTTTAGCACAATTATTCTTTTGACCTTCATTACATCCCCTGGTAATGAGTTCCACAGGTTGACTGTGCATTGTGTGAAGACATACTTCCTTTTGTTTTAAACCTGCTGCCTATTAATTTAATAGGGTGACCTCTGGTTCTTGTGTTGTGTGAAGGGGTAAATAACACTTTCACTTTCTCCACACCAGTTATGATTTATAATTCTTTATCATATCCTCCCTTAGTCATCTTTTCCAAGCTCAAACAGTCCTAGTCTTATTAAACTCTCCTCATATGGAAGCTGTTCCATAAGAACATAAGAACATAAGAAAGGCCGTACCGGGTCAGACCAAAGGTCCATCTAGCCCAGTATCTGTCTACCGACAGTGGCCAATGCCAGGTGCCCCTGAGGGAGTGAACCTAACAGGCAATGATCAAGTGATCTCTCTCCTGCCATCCATCTCCATCCTCTGACGAACAGAGGCTAGGGACACCATTCTTACCCATCCTGGTTAATAGCCATTTATGGACTTAACCACCATGAATTTATCCAGTTCTCTTTTAAACATTGTTATAGTCCTAGCCTTCACAACCTCCTCAGGTAAGGAGTTCCACAAGTTGACTGTGCGCTGCGTGAAGAACTTCTTCCTTTTATTTGTTTTAAACCTGCTGCCTATTAATTTCATTTGGTGACCCCTAGTTCTTGTATTATGGGAATAAGTAAATAACTTTTCCTTATCCACTTTCTCAACATCACTCATGATTTTATATACCTCTATCATGTCCCCCCTTAGTCTCCTCTTTTCCAAACTGAAGAGTCCTAGCCTCTTTAATCTTTCCTCATATGGGACCCTCTCTAAACCCCTAATCATTTTAGTTGCTCTTTTCTGAACCTTTTCTAGTGCTAGAATATCTTACTCCTAATCATGTTTGTTTGCCCCTCTCTGTCCTTTCTTTCTCTAATTCTAATATCTTTTTTTGAGGTGGGGAAACCAGAACTGCATGCAGTATTCCAGGTGTGGGCATACCATAGATTTATATAGCAGCAGCATCATATTTTCTGTTTTATCATCTATCCCTTTTCTAATGGTTCCTAATATTCTGTTACCGTTTTTGACTGATGCTGTACATTTTCAGAGAACTATTCACGACTCCAACATCTTTCTTTGGTGGTAACAGCTAATTTAGACCCCATCATTCTGTATATATAATTGGGATTTTGTTTTCCAATGTGCATTACTTTGCATTTATCAACTCTGAATTTCATCTGCTATTTTGTTGCCCAGTCACCCAGTTTTCAGAGATCTCTTTGTAAATCTTCACATTCTGCTTTGGACTTAACAATTGATGGTTGTGGGTGGTTTTTTTTTTTTTTAAGAAGAGTGCTGTGGCTTATTTCTTGGAAGACAGGCTCTAAAGAGGCCATTTATCACCTATGGAGAATAAGAGCCATAAAAGCAAAAACATCAGAAATTCTATAATGTCTGCTTGCTATTCAGGTTTGGTCCTTGTGCTTTACCCGCTTTCAAGACTGGGAATAAGTTTATCAACACCCCCTGTCACACTCCCATTCTGTATGGAAATTACCAAGGGACACTAACTTACCTTCCTGTTCCCATCAGGCATTCACAGAGGACACTGCTAAGATTGGCTTTTGAGGAAAATATTTTCACTACAAAGCCTTCCCCCTTAACACTCATTGCCTCTGAGAGTTCCCCAAACATTCAGATCTCCTAGGTTTTCCATAATACTGTTGGTTGACATATGTATTGATGCCACCACCTCATGTAGTCCTCTGCTGCAGTAGGGACTGTTTACCTTTTCCACCCTCAGCCAGAGCTACAGAGTTCTCTGCAAGGCTGCCAGCTATACCCATGCTAACAACAGCTGCAGCAGGGAGAGCTCTATGCTGCACAGGTCCTGGCAGGGGGAAGAAAGGCCAGGTGGTAGCAGCAGCCACCCTGCAATAGGCAGTCTGAAGAAACAAGGTGGCACAGGAGTGAATATTTGGAATGAAAGAGGAGCCTAAATCTGAGCCTGAATGTAAAAGTAGGGGAAACTGGGGTCTGAACCTGAGGCTGGGAAAGAAGAAAGATGAGTGAAAGGAAAGATTGCAAGAATGGAGAAAAGACGGGATGACCAGAAGAATGTGAGAAAATGATTAGAGAACAACAGACATAAATAGGAACTTCTTAAAAATACTTAGAAGAAATATTGAACAAAAATGTATATAAGGAAAGAGAAAGGAGTAAAAGAGAACAAAACAGGAGAGATGGGAAGCTGGGTGGCCAAAATTATTATTGTTTTTTATCTAGTTATCTCAGTTTATAAAATATGAAATCATTACAGATTAGAAGTTGTATATGAGTGTCTGGATGGTTTTTAGGCATATAGTGTCATACATGTTGGCTAGTTAGGGAACTGAGAAGTATGTGACTAAAGTCTTAATTGCAGCTCAGAGAGAGAGAGAGAGGCTTGTGCTCTGACCTTCCAAGAGAACTTTTCATAAGACCAGCAAGTCAAGACGAGTCTCCTTTGGTTGCTCAGTAGTTTCTGCAAGGCATTTTATTGTATGCCATTCAAAGATCCTACTCATTTCTTCCCTGAGCTGATAAAATCCTGGTTTTCACTCTTGATTTCCCTAAAAATAGATCCTCCATTAGTTCTTTTCTGACAGGATCAGACTTGCTGAGTTGGAACCTAATATTTTACCCGCAGCCAAGAAACTCCATCTAGCAGTTTGGGAGTTGAGAGAGAAATATTAAACAAGAAGTGATACTCCAGTAAGTTATTGAAATATCTTCATATTTTTCATTTATGTCTCTGTCCCTGTCATGGAAGCTGCTGTTGAAATCTTTCGACATTAACACTCTGCCATTTAAAACTTACCCTGCCAGCATGCCATCTGTTATGATCAGGGAACCACTTTCTACGTGAGTTGACTCCTACGCACATTGCACAATCCATTTGCTGAACAGTTTATAAGTCACCTCTCAGATAAAAAGCACTACTTCTCAACTCAGACAAAACCAAGTCTAGGCTGCTGATCCTCAGTCCCTCCCTCTTCTCCCCAGACCCAGCCCATCCAATGCTTCTCAGATTCACAAGGACAATTACAGTACTTAAAGCTCAGTGGAACTGATCAATGCTGTGTTCTACGATCAGTGTTGGTCAACGGTTAGTTTTCCATCTTCACGTGTATTGCAGCAGCGGGGAGAGAATGTGGACCCAGGATTTCATGCTTGTGTCAGCTGGGAGGGAGGATTAGGTACAATTCAATTCATGTACCTAAACTGTTACCACTGAACTCTCTTACCATAGACAGTGTAATTCACATAAGTTGTACAAATAAAGACTCTAGCCTATGAAGATTTATGTATAAAATATTTTAAGATTTCTGGAGTTCAGTAATGTCCAGTCCTTCCACCTGCCACTGACTTCCCAGCACTTACTGCAAGTTCTGCACTTCATACCAGGGACTGGTGCTGATGACCTTCCATACTCCAACCTTGTGTAGCTGCCAAACCGCAGCTGGACTGGTACTTCTGAGAGGCACTGCAGAAAAGAGATCCATGATTTATTTTGTTGGGGGGTAGGAGTGGGAGCTTGGAGTGAGACATCTCAGTTTATAAAGTTTTATATGCTACACTCCAAAGTTTTCAGGAGTCCATTCAAACCTTGTAAGTTCTGAGGGAACCTAACATATGCTGTTAATGTATCTTATTTATACTTTTTTAAATTAAAATATTTCCCTAAACAAAATCCTTCATTAAAATTAAGGCTTGTACAGTAAATATCTTGCATTTGTGAGGAAATTTAGAATCACAGAGATGTAGGGCTGGAAGGGACCTCAAAGTTGTCAAGTCCAGACCACCGTTCTGTGGCAGGATCAAGTAAACCTACACCATTGCTGGCAGGTGTTTATCCAGTGATGTGGATTTCACAGCCTCCCTTGGAAACCTATTCCAGAATTTAACTACCCTGATCATTAGAATTTTTTCCTAATATCCTAAAATAAATCTCACTGCAGATTAACCCATTACTTCTTATCCTATCTTCAGTAGACATGGAGAACAATTGATCACAGTCCTCCTTATAATGGCCCTTAATGTATTTGAAGGCTGCTATCTGGTTCCCCCACCCTTCAGTCTTTTTTTCCCCCTGCAGATTAAACAAGCCCAGTTTTTTAAACCTTTTCTCATAGGTCAAATTTACTAAACCTTTTATCGTTGTGTGTTTCTTGTAGCTTTCCTCTGGACTCTCTCCAATTTGTCCATATCGTAACAAAAGTGTAGCATCCAGGCTGGACATGGTACTCCAGCTGAGACCTCACTAGTGCTGAGTAGAGTGGGACAGTTACTTCCCCAGCTTTAATATGGCATTCCTGTTGATGCACCCCAGATTATTAGCCTTTTTCACAGCTGCATCCCATTGATTCATTCAATTTTGGATCCACTATAAACCCACCAGATCCTTTTCTGTAGTACTACCACCTCCCCAGTTATTCCCCATTTGTAGTTGTGGGTTTGGTTTTTCCTTCCTAAGTGAAGTACTTTGCACTTATCTTTATTGAATTTCATCTTCTTGAATTCAGAGCAATTTTCCAATTGTCAAGGTTGTTTTGAATTCTAATCCATTCCTCCAAAGTGCTTGCAACCACACCCAGTTTGATGTCATCTTCAAATTTTGTAAGCATACTCACCAGTCCACAATCCAAGTCATTAATGAAAATGTGCAGTTTAATAAAACAAACATATGATCAAAATTTTAAACTGGAAATAAATTAAGGTAATGTAGATATGCAAGGATTCTTACAACCTTAATTGTGACCATTTTTCTCTTTCTGTGGGTAATACAGTTGTTAATTTTGATAATAGCTATGGTATGGCATAGAAAGTTGGTTGAAAAAGATAAATAATGCAAGTGCACTATGCTATTCTAAGCATTGCGTATGTATCAGGAAGCATACTGTAGGAAGATGTCTTAGTTACATATTAATATTACATAAAAAAATAGTAAATGCGTACATAATTCAATAAAGAAAATGTCAGTATTGAGCAGTTGTGTGAAATAGCCCTTGAAGGACATTGTCCATGTAGTTTGGTGCAAGAAAACTTGGAGCAATGTTTACTGTAGGTATTAAGTATCAGAGGGATAGCCATGTTAAGCTGTATCCACAAAAACAATGAGGAGTCTGGCGGCACCTTAAAGACTAACAGATTTATTTGAGCATAAGCTTTCATGGGAAAAAACCACTTCTTCAGATGCATGGAGTGAATGCATCTGAAATAAATCTGTTAGTCTTTAAGGTACCACCAGACTCGTTGTTGTTTTTACTGTAGGTATTTAACGCTTTGAATTGAAACAAGGGTTTTTAAATCTTTTTTTTCTGTAATTCAAAAACTCAAGTACTATGTTGTTCGAGGTTCAGTATGAAGGTCAGTGTTACATTATCTAACATGTACATTGTGGTAATGAGTGCTTGACCTATAAGGCTATTTGAATCTTTATCTATAGTACCTTACTTATAATACATATATATTTACAAAGATTTGTTTGTTTTTTAAAGTAATGTTCTTGTTTCTTTTAAAGATTTTCTTTCTTATTGTGGCTGCTCAACTTTAAGTTAAAAGTCCTAGCAATGTGAACATGACCACCCGGTAGGAAAACTCACCAACTGATCATAAACGAGCTTTAAGTTTTGATATAACAGTGACTGAAAGAAAAACATTAGCATCAAATCCTTCACCAGATTCCGGGAACCCTAATAACAGAGGATTGATGTTTGCTTTCAGATGTGGAACTTCTGATCTTTGCATGCTTTCCTTTCCCACCTCACCCCTGACCTTTGATTCTTAGGCAACATTAAATCAAAGTAAAGTGGGTCAAGCTTTCCTTTATAGCTCCATTTTAGTACCCACCCCCTCCTCCAAGTAAGTTCTGCAATTTCATTTACTTCCAGATATGTCAGAAAGAGCTGCCTTTTTGGAAAGATCATTCTCTCTATGAAGCCGGAGAAATGCTGTTTCTCTCAGCATGGCCGCTGAAGGGTGTGGGTTCACCTCTGTACAGATGCTCTAGTTTTGAAGAAGCAACTGTAACAGAAATAGCTCACTACTATATATAGTATCAGAGGGGTAGCCGTGTTAGTCTGGTTCTGTAAAAGCAGCAAAGAATCCTGTGGCACCTTATAGACTAACAGACGTTTTGCAGCATGAGCTTTCGTGGGTGAATACCCACTTCTTCGGATGCAAGTCCACTTCTTGCATCCGAAGAAGTGGGTATTCACCCACGAAAGCTCATGCTGCAAAACGTCTGTTAGTCTATAAGGTGCCACAGGATTCTTTGCTGCTTTTACTATATATAGGTTATTTTTGATGGTTAGTGCAGTACTCAACAGATTAAATTGGAAAAGGTATCAGTACCAAAAGTGCGTACTTAGTTTTATCCCACAAAGGGATTCTATGGGTACGTCTACACTACGGGACTATTCCGAATTTGCATAAACCGGTTTTGTAAAACAGATTTTATAAAATCACACTAAACACATTAAATCGGTGGTGTCGTCCACGGTCCGAGGCTAGCGTCGATTTCTGGAGCATTGCACTGTCCTTGGCATTTCCGGGTTGAGATCCCAGTGCCTGATGGGGCAAAAATCAGGTGGTTCTGGGTACAGCCTCACCCTCCTCCCTCCCTGACAGCGGCAGACAAAGCACAGCAAGCATGGACCCTGCTCAGCTCCATACCGCAATCGTGGATGTTTTAAACACCTCGCGCACTCGTGCAGTATATGCTGAACCAGGACCTTGAACCGAGGCAGTAAGAGGCGGATGCGATGACAGTGATGAGGACGTGGACACAGAATTATCTCAAACCGCGGGCCGCGCTTTGGAGATCCTGATGGTAATGGGGCAGATTCTATCCATTGAACGCCGATTTTGGGCCGGAAACAAGCACTGACTGGTGGGACCGCATTGTGTTGCAGGTGTGGGGCGATTCCCAGTGGCTGGCACTTTCATGGAACTTTGTGACTTGCTTGCCCCTGCCCTGAAACGCCATAATACCAAGATGAGAGCAGCCCTCACAGTAGAGAAGCGAGTGGCGATAGCCCTGTGGAAGCTTGCAACACCAGACAGCTACCGGTCAGTCGGGAATCAATTTGGAGTTGGAAAATCTACTGTGGGGGCTGCTGTGATGCAAGTAGCCAAAGCAATCACTAAGCTGCTGCTACGAAAGGTTGTGACTCTGGGAAACGTGCAGGCCATAGTGGATGGCTTTGCTGCAATGGGATTCCCTAACTGTGGGGGGGCGATAGATGGAACCCATATCCCTATCTTGGCACCGCAGCACCAGGGCATTTTCAATGGTGCTGCAAGCACTGGTGGATCACAAGGGACGTTTCACAAACATCCACGTGGGATGGCCAGGGAGGGTTCATGATGCTCGCGTATTCAGAAGCACTACTCTGTTTAAACGGCTGCAGCAAGGGACTTACTTCCCAGACCAGAAACTAACAGTTGGGGATGTTGAAATGCCTGTCGTTATCCTGGGGGACCCAGCCTACCCCTTGATGCCATGGCTCATGAAGCCATACACAGGCAGCCTGGACAGTGGTCAGGATCTGTTCAATTACAGGCTGAGCAAGTGCAGAATGGTGGTGGAATGTGCATTTGGCCGTTTAAAGGCTCGCTGGCGCACATTACTGACTCGCTCAGACCTCAGCCAAACCAATGTCCCCTATGTTATTGCTGCTTGCTGTATTCTCCACAATCTCTGTGAGAGTAAGGGGGAGACCTTTATGGCGGGGTGGGAGGCTGAGGCAAATCACCTGGCCGCTGATTACGCGCAGCCAGACACCAGGGAGATTAGAAGAGCACACCAGGAAGCTTTGAAAACGAGCTTCATCAATGGCCAGGGTACAGTGTGACTGCTGTGTTTGTTGATGAACACCCAACCCCCTTGATTGACTCAGTCCCTGTAAGCAACTCCCCCTCCCCCTTCGAGTACAGCTTACTTATGCAAATAAAGTCACTCTCATTTAAAAAGCATTAATTCTTTATTTTTTCATTATAAAAAGAGGGAGAGAAGTAAGGGTGTGCTTTGGGAGGAGGAAAGGAGGGATGGAGAAGGCCATTAAAAAAATTCACATCCTTCTGGTTGGGCTGTCCACGGGGTGGGTCTGGGTGAGGAGGCTAAGGAACATGGTGAGGGGAGGGTGGTTATACAGGGGCTGCAGCGGCACTCTGTGATCCTGCTGCCGTTCCTGAAGCTCCACAAGGCATGTCAGTTTGATCACGCAGCAGCCCCAGAGTTGCATCCCGCCACCGCTGATCTTCCTGCCGCCACCGCTGATTTTCCTGCCGGTCTTCCTGCCGCCACCTCTCATCTCGGTTGTCCCTCCTGTCCTCACGTTCATCCCTCCTGTCCTCACGTTCACTGGCCTCTTTCCTGTAATTTGAAACCACGTCCTTCCACTCATTCAGATGAGCTCTTTCATTGCGTGTAACTTCCATAATATCTGAGAACATCTCATCTCGCGTCTTCTTTTCCTCCGCCTTATCTGTGCTAGCCTTTGGGATGGAGGAGGGAAATTGCAGCTGCATGAGGGAGATAAATATTTAGAAAGATACATTTTACAGAACAATGGTTATACTCTTTCACAGTGAAAAGCACTATTCACCTTACATAGCACATGTGCGGTCCCTACCAGGTCGCATGTTTCATCTTAACCGGGACTGCTTGCATCGCTGGGGTTACAGATCTCACAGACACCGGTCCAGGCATCACGATTCAGCTTGCACGCCGCCAGGGTAAGCCACTGTCTCAGTGATTTACCCTCCCCCAACGCATGGCTAATACCACGCTAGCTCCTGCTAATCAACAACCTTCCCTCCCCACCCACTGCTTGTCCGGTAGCTTGTGACCAAACAGAAAAGATCATCGGCATTTCACCCCTCCTCCCCGCGTGCAGGAAAGTGTTTTTTTTAAGCTGCTGCATTCCACGAACCCAGTAGAAAAATGGCCACCCCCCTTACTTAAATTCCTGATTTTTAACCAGGTTATCCTGAACGATATCACTTTGCTGAGGATAACAGAACAAGATAAAGAGCGGATGCTTCTTGAATGCCAGCAGTCCCGGGACCATACGCTGCGATGCTTTGCCACGCAATGATACCTGATTACTTGCTACATGCATGGCATGGTAAAGTGTCCTACCACGGTGGGCAGAACAAGGATGCCTTGCCCAGAAACCTTCTGCAAAGGCTTCTGGAGTACCTACAGGAGCGCTTCATCGAGATGTCCCTGGAGGATTTCCTCTCAATCCCGGACATGTTAACAAACTTTTCTAAGTAACTATACTGTCTGCGAATGCATCCCAAGTCCTCAGGGCAAATCAATCATTAAAAAAGGCTTGCTTAAAAAACACTGTTTGCTATTTGCAAAGGTACACTCACCAGAGCTCCCTTCCAGGGCGTCATTCTCTGCAATAGTTGCTTGGCTGGGAGCAGGGTAATTCCGTCAGGGTGATAAAAAGCTCCTGGCTGCTGGGGGTCACGGAGTGCTGTGTGCTCTCTGCGAGTCTTCCTCTTCTTCTTCCTCTTCATCTTCCCCGTCTGCATAATCCTCAGACATGGCAGAGATTACAACCCCACCTCGGAATCCACAGTCAGGGTGGGGTACTTGTCCTAAAATTGCATGCAGCTCAGCATAGAAGCGGCATGTTTTTCGACCTGCCCGGACCTTCCGTTTGCTTCTTTGGTTTTCTGGTAGGCTTGTCTGAGCTCCTTAACTTTCACTCTGCACTGCACGGAGTCCCTGCTGTGGCCTTTAGCAGTCATAGCCTTAGAAATTCTTTCAAATACTTTTTCATTTCGTCTTTTGGAACGCAGTTCTGTTAGCACTGAATCATCTCCCCATATAGCGATCAGATCCATTACCTCCCGAGCGGTCCATGCTGGGGCTCTTTTTCGATTCTCAGGAGACTGCATTGTTAACTGTGCTGATGAGCTGTGCGTGGTCACCTGTGATGATGAGCTCTCCACGCTGTCGAAGCAGGAAATGAATTTCAAAAGTTCCCGGGGCTTTTCCTGTCTACCTGGCCAGTGCATCCGAGTTGAGAATGCTGTCCAGAGCGGTCAGTGGTGCACTGTGGGATAGCTCCCGGAGGCCAATACCGTCGATTGCGGCCACACTAACCCTATTCCGATATGTTAATACCGATATTAGCGCTACTCCTCTCGTCGGGCAGGAGTACAGAAACCGATTTAAAGAGCCATTAAAATCGATATAAGGTGCCTCCTAGTGTGGACGGTTGTGGCGTTAAATCGGTTTTACACTCGTAAAACCGATTTAAACGCCTAGTGTAGACCAGGCCTATGTTAGCCATATCTCTTAATTTTCCTCCATCTCCACCCCTCTGGCCAACCTCATCTTTCCCTGAGTTCCCTGGTCTTTAGCTCCTTCCATCTCTCTTCTGTTTTCCCACATTTGCATCTCTGCCCTGGCTCCCACTTTTCCATATTAGCCTCTAAGTCTTCACTGAGAAATTGTTTGGATTTTTTTTTTCACTGAGGTGGTTTAGAAAGTGGATTTGCTCCTAGGATTTTCTGACTTCAGGTCTTTGCCCTCTGTTTTTGGGGATTGCTACACATCTAATTTGTTCCCAACTAGTGCTGTGAGAGTACAGAAATAAAAATATTTTCTGTTTATATAAAATATAATATAAATAAAACATATCAACCTAAAACAGTAAATCAGTGATTGCTAAGAAATCAAAACCACAATCCCTACCCCATGCAGAGATTTTGTTCCCAAAAGGGAAAAGTGCCAGGATCTCCATGAAGTCCACTGGGGACTTTGCTATTGCTAGCATAATACAGTGATGGGCAAAAGTATAGAACCCCAAGACAGATAGATCTCTTTCTGCCTACCTGTATACCAATTTAGAACAAGTTATCCTGGAAATGGTTTGAAGGCACTTCTTAATGAGTAAATTTGGGAGTGGTATCTTGGGGACTCTGACTCAGAGCTAGGTTCCCTGCTATGATTTGGAGCAGTTTACAGACAGGAACTGAGGCAGAGAAAGTAAGTAAAAGGAAGGTACTACCTACCTCCTTGTGCCTAAAAGGTGTTCTGAAGATAGGATAAATTCTCTAATATTTGTAAGGTGCTGAGGTCTGACATTGAGGGGTGTTAATTAAAAAACCTTGTGAATAAGAAGATAGGTCTCTAATAGCCTCGCCCATGCATCTGAGTCTACTTTTCTGCCATCAAATAGTTAAACTTGTAATTGATGTTATTCAGGTTTGGAAAAATATTTGATTTGTGTGTAACAGATTTGCTAAATGATTATAAATATTTCTGGCCCAGGCACAAAGGATGATGATAAATATATCAATGATCTTACTCAGTTATTTAAAAAAAAAATTCACCCTAGGTGAGTGCAGTTTCACAAAGCTACTATATATGTGAGCATACGTTGTAGCAGTGTTTCTCAACTCATGGGGCATGCTCCTGAGGTGAGCTGGAAGGGGGGTTACCTACTAGGTTGCACTCCATGATTAGAGTGGGGAGCAAATCTGTAAATCTGTGTGGATGCGAGGATCCAGCAGGAGCTAGGGGAGTGCAGGGAAGGCACATCATCCTCCCTGCTTCTGCTGATGTTGCTTTTCCCCATCTCACATACCAAACTTAATCCCAATAGGGCTCTCCCACACAGTGCTCAGCTCTGGGGGAGAGGGAAGAGCAGCCAATTTCAGTCTTAGGGTATGTCCATACTACCCGCCCGGATCGGCGGGTAGCAATCGACTTCTCGGAGTTCGATATATCGCGTCTCATCTAGACGTGATATATCGAACTCCGAACGCGCTCCCGTCGACTCCGGAACTCCACCACTGCGAATGGCGGTGACGGAGTCGATGGGGGAGCCGCGGACGTCGATCCCGCGCCGTGAGGACGGGTAAGTAGTTCGAACTAAGGTAGTTCGATTTCAGCTACACTATTCGCGTAGCTGAAGTTGCGTACCTTAGTTCGACCCCCCCCACCAGTGTAGACCAGGCCTTAGGGACAGTGCTCTGGGGGGTGGGTGGGAGGCAAGTAGGAGACAAGGGAGTGAGAGGAGGAGTGAGTGCCCTAGCACAAGCATTCCAGCCAGAGCTAACATTCACATTAGTCTTACACCTAGCATCCAAATCCCCTTCCCATTGTTTCTGTCTCTGATGCTAATCCCTAAAGGATCATGGGATATATATGGTCAATGATTATTTGGTGGTTTGGTGTGGTGGGATTTTGTGTGTGTTGTTTACTGGTCGTGAATTCAGAAAGGTTGCAAACCACTGTGTCATAGGAGTCCACTCTAGAAGTATCAGTTATCAACAGGATGTCCCAAAAAGAGGGATGAATGGAGGGTGCCAGAGATTATTGGTGATGGTAATAGTTTCTGCCTGGTAGCTATGAAGAGTTGCTGCCTCCTTATCTGTTCTGTACTGATGCACCAACAAGAAAAGTAATTAAGGAAAAATGCCTTTTTTAGTGAACAAAAGAAATCTCTTTTCAACCCTGATAAACTCTGAAGAAGGCTGGAAATGCACTGCCTTACTCTTCCACCCTCCACCCCTGATGCGGAAGCTCATGTTGAGGCCACCATTCTTCCAAATGAATATAGCTCGGATTTAGTACAGAATAATACATTTGTAGGGCACTCCCCCTCTTCCAGGATCAGTGGGAATCATAACCATTGTCAGACTAGGGAGCAAGAAACCAGTACAATGCAGAACACTATCAAAAGACTATCAGATCAGTCGTCACCCTTCCTTCTCTCTCTCCTTTTTTTTTTTTAAACCACAAATCCTCTTAAGTAGCTTCACAGAATGGTACCCTGTAACTTTAGTGTCCTTGTGGCCAAGATGGAGTCTGCTCTGCAGGCAGCTAAGAGAAGGTGCATGCAGGAATGCAGCAGGAAAAATCCCTTCCACCCTAGAGGCACCTGTTCCAGTTCCACACTTCCCAGAGTGAACACACCCATGCACAGGAAAAGTACAATGGATATTAGAAAGGGAAATAATTATTTACAGAGGGATGAGAGGAGAAATACAACAAGGAGAAATATAGGGGGAGCAGTAAAACAGCATTGCATCCAAACCCAGGCCCCACAGGCCCAGTGGTTGCACAGTCTGGAAGGGCAGACACCAAGCAATGTGTCTGCACACACAGTTCAGAAGTCCTGAGCAAAGTTCCAGTCCAGTGGTGAGTCTTGGGTGCTCCTGGTCGTCTTCAGCGCCAGTGAACTTCCCCCAACAAACCCCTCCAGTGCCCTCTTCTGCCGCTCTCTGCAAAGCCACACAGAGCGACCACCTCCCCACTTAGCTAGCTAGCTGCCTCCCTCTTTGTTCCCAATGCAGAGTCACAAGCCCCAGTACTCACAGCCCCATGCAGCTCTGGGCAGCAGTGATACTGGGTCCAGCTCCGGCTTGTCCTCCCTGGCACAGTGCTCCTCCTGGCTCCTGTCCTGGGGTGTCCCCAATCGGCCACCCTGTCCTTCCCAGGCTCCAGGCATGTTCTCTGCTGCTTCCTTTGCGAGGGCCTGTGGGCTGCTGCCTCTCCCTCTCTCCGAGCTCCAGAGCCACCCCCTGGCATTTCCCTCCCTTTTTCTCCCCCTCCGTCTCCACCCAGGAAAAAGATTTAAAGGGGCCATGCTCTCTAAACTCCGAAGGGGTTATACTACCTTAATACTCACGCTGCAAAATCAAATAGAGTACTGATGACACCAATGAAAGTTCACACTACAGGAATATAAACTCTTTTTAGATCACATTTGAAGAGGGGCTCAATATTAGAAAAACAGTAAGGCAAGCTGCTAGTGAATTATAGTCAAGGTCAGAGATAGCACATTTATTTTTCTGGTGGTTATAGCATTATCAGCCCTTTGATAGATCCACTTGTACTGAAAATGCAGCTAACTTACCTTGGTGAATTTGATTTATTAACATTGCAACTGACAAGGTTGCCCACTTGTTGGTGCTTATTTTATATTTGAATAGCTTTCAGCACATATATTCGAGATATTGCTCAAAGTTACTTTAGCTCTTTCATATTTCATGAAGATAGCTGAACCAGAAGAGTGCTGCTGTTGATATTTCTATTTTGATATTGTCTATTTTTTATAAATGAATATGAAGCCATGAAGATGCCTCTATTTGTACTTCAGGCAGTACTTCATGCCCAGATCTTATACCAGGCAGTAGTATCCCAGTGTAAAAATTACTATCTTTATCTTGAATGACATGCTTTATAATACAACTTGTTACCCTCAGGGCACTGTGTACATGTATAATAACTCACTAAATTATGGATTAACAAAATAACGAATGAACTAAATTAACCAGATTAATTTGTCTGAAAGGGGAAAGGAAGCACATGATTAAGTACATGGAGCATGCTGAAAAACTTAAATGGGACAAGTGCCTACACTGGCCAAGAAGGGCTTAATGAGCTCCTCCCCAGCCCAATGCCCCTAGGAAGCCTGAAGTACTAGGGGAGGGCAGCTCCTAAAAGAGAGGAACAAAGCTCAGTTAGGGGTTGTACTCTGAGGGGAAAAAAGAGCCAGAGCTCCCTGAATCCACAGAAGGGGGAATGCTGACTATAAAGGCTGCTGAAGATGCTCTGCTGCCTTGACCCTTTGGATAAGTAGAGGAACCTCTATATAAATACATGGTATGCCACTGGGTGAAAAGCTGGTTGCCCCATCTCAAAAAAGATTCATGGTAATTGGAAAAGGTACAGAAAAGGGCAACAAAAATGATTAGGGATATGGAACAGCTTCCCTATGAAGACAGAAAAATAAAACTAGGACTTTTCAGCTTGGAAAAGAGACCACTAAGTGGGGGGATATAATAGAGGTCTATAAAATCATGACTGGTGTGGAGAAAGTAAATAAGGAAGTGTTATTTACTCCTCATAATACAAGAATTAGGGGTCACCTAATGAAATTAATAGGCAGCAGGTTTAAAACAAACAAAAGGAAGTAGTTCTTCACACAGTGCACTGTCAACCTGTGGATCTCGTTGCCAGAGGATGTTGTTAATGTCTTGGCCTTCACAGGGTTCAAAAAAGAACTAGATAAGTTCATGGAGGATAGGTCCATCAATGGCTATTAGCCAAGATGGCAGGGATGCAAAACCATGTTCTGAAGTATCCCTATATGCTGGGTGCCAGTAGCTGAAAATGGGTGACAGGGGATGGATCACTTGATGATTACTTGTTCTGTTCATTCCCTCTGAAACACTTGGCATTGGCCACTGTTGGAAGACAGGATGCTGGGCTAGATGGACCTTGGATCTGATCCAATATGGCCATTCTTATGCTCTTATGTCTTTATTAAATTCTTTTCCTGTGTTAGATCCCAGGATTGCTAGGCCCTTCAGACTGACCAGGGTTAGAGAAATCCAGCCCTAACCCAGAGACTACTGGCCTGTTTGTCTTGCAAGGCGAGCTGGGTGGGCCCAGAATGCTTTGGATTTGCAGGATTGGTCTACTTTGCTGTATTACGTGGACTACTGTTGGGGGAGGGCTAGACTATGCCCCTGATATTTGTAGCTGGAAAGACAGAGCACCTCTTCAGACCAACTCTAGAACAACCTCTGTAGCCAAAGGAAGATGTCAGGAAAAAAGTGTGCCCTACCCACTCCCCAAAGGGGGTCATCACACCAAGAATACCACTGCCATCAATTGATTTTGGATCAGGCATAACTTAACTATAGCAGGTGTTGGCTCAGCCCCTTCCCAGAGAGATCTACCTCAAAGTAAACATAGTTGTATAAAGAACGAAATAGAGGGGGATAAACCTCAAAAGTAATAACTTTTCCTGAACTTCTTGCAGATTCTCTGGCTCCCTCCAGGTCTCTTCTCTGGGAAAGAAACTCTTTATATAACCAAACCCATTTCCTGGCAGGCTATGTCTGAGCCCTGGATATATAGTCCTCGGTGCCTTGGATAGTACAACTCCCAGGCTGCCATGCTCTCCTGGTGCTGCAGAGGGAGGCTGGCCAAAACCACAATGAGCCAGCTTGGTCTCTCCACACTGCATAAAGAGGGCAGTTGCAGCTCACTGTGCTCATGGAACTCTGCGCTTGGCCCCTGAAAATGTTAGCATTATGAGTTTTCCCAAATGGTTTCCTCAAGACCACTACTTTTTCCACAGTCACTGCATCTCTAGGCTGACTGAAGATGGTTCCCCTCCTGAACCATAAAGAGCCAGTATACCTTGTTACAGGAGCTTTGGCGAAATCATAATATAAACAATTAATAATCTTCCAGCGATTCAAGAACTGATATCAGCCGCTGGATGAGGCACAACTGGCTGAAGCTAATCAGGAGCAAGACTGAGGTAATGCTGTCTTGATTCTTCAAAGGACTTGCTGGATCTATACTATCTATCTCCACTGAAGTCATTTGTCCTCAGATCACTAAGACCTAGCCTTAGTGTTCATCTAGACTCCTCGCTCCTTCTGGATAACCAGATATCCATGGCTGTTACAAATGCCACATTCTGGGATTGACAAAATGATCCCCTTTGTTGGATTTCCACCATGATCCATACAATTGAAATCTACAGGCTTGATAATGTTTGTCTATGTGTCTACTGTAGCAATCAAACTCAGACCTAAATAAATAAAAATACTACAATTCATAACACCGCAGCCCAGCTCATCTGCTTAACAGCAGAGTCCACTGAGAGCACATCATCTGAATGCTCTTGTCTCTTAACTCATGCCCTGTTGAATACTGAGTCAAATTCAAGGTTTTGGTCTTCATATTCAAAGTTCTCCATGGGATTGGCCCAAGCTGCCAGAGGAACTGCTTTATCCTTCATGATCATAATCTCCTATGATCACTATATTCCACTGGAACACATAGGCGCCGACTTATATGGGGCTCTGGGGCTTTAGCCCCATGAATAAATCCCAAGCAGGGCTCTGAATCCCAGGAATCAGAGGGCTCTGGGCTAGCCCAGACAGTTGCTGCCATGCTCCCCATGGAGCCCACAGCCCTCTCCACCCCAGCACCTGCCTTCCAGATTTGAACACCTCAAAATTCAGGAGTGCTCAAGCTCTGTTTGGGCAGCTTTTACTCATTTCTCCCAAATCAGTTTCTGCAAGGTGCCAACTGAAGGTGTTGGAGAACAGAGAGATCAGGTGGCCTCTAATGCCTGGAAAAGAGACAAAGGCCGGAGGAGGGAGTGTCAGTGCCTGTGCGACTTCTGGAAGTGCACGTGTGGAAGGGATGCTGTGATGCTTTGGAACATCTCCATACAAAGCCAGTCAGGACTCTACTGTCTCCAGGGCAAGAAGCTTACACCTTCCTGGGTCTGACCTCAGAGCATTCAGCATGCCCTTCCACGTCATGCACTTTCCAAAGTGAGTCTGCCCAGGCTGGTCCTGGGGCAACCAGAGGTCGCTGCACCCCAACTCTGCAGTCAGATGTGACTCTCAGCCAGACAGTAAAACAGAAGGTTTATTAGATGACGGAACACAGTTTAAACAGAGCTTGTTGGTACAGAAAACAGAACCCCTCTGTCAGGTCCATCTTGGGGGTGGGAGCCCAGAACCAAGTTCTGGGTCTCTCCCACCAGCCAGCTCCAAACTGACACTCCCTCCTCTGGCCTCTGTGTCTCTTCTGGACAAGGAGGCCACCTGATCTCTTTGTCCCCAACACCTTCAGTTGGCATCTTGCAGGGGAAACTGAGGCACCCACACAGTATTCAGAGAAAATATTAAGAACATTCCCACTTCATCACAACAGATGCAACAAAATATAATACTGTATATTGAAGTAGGCAAGTGCTGCTTCTGACTTTCCACTTTTAATTGACCCTTGTAATCTTGTGGCACTGGGGGCACCACCATTTTGGGCCCCACCAAAAATTATACAAACCTGCCGCCTATGCTGGAACAGTAGAATTGTCAACCTCAGAAGTGACGCTCAGATATGCAGGCAGGTTAGTATGAAAGTGATCAAAAAAGCTGAAATGAAACAGCTTATTAAAGCCCCTAGAGACAGCACCATTTCTAGTTTCATTTTAAGATTCCCCCCCCCCCACACACACACAATTTTTCTCTGTTATTTTGGACTTTGATAACCCTTCAGACCTACTAAATACTCCTGGGTTTCAGGAAAAAGGCAAATTAAGTTTTATTCTAATTATAGGCTTTCAGGTGAAGTATAAATTCAAGTTTTGACTGGGCAGCTATCAGTAAGGCATGAAGAGGTCAAAGGGGAAAGCAGAGATCCCTAAATGAAGAGTCAGACTTTTCACACAGTTGGCTGCCTGAAAGATTCTTTCTGGGAAAAGAACAACATTTAAGAAGAAAATGCTGTCCCTAAATCCAACAGTAGTGGGTAGATAATTTTTTGTTGTTGGTTTGGCCCATGTATGAAACTGTATGAAAATTACAGTGAAGCAATTTTAATTACAAAGCAGTCACTGTAATTAGCACTGCTTAATACAAAATATACCCAATACATTTTATATGTAGCTAAAATTCTGTAAAATTACACTGTAATATAAATAGACTTACAGAATAAAAGCAGGTTAAAATAAGCAAATTTCATGTTTTAAACATTAAGATAAATATTCTCTAGTGAATTAAAATATTGTATTTTAGACTGTTAGTCTTTTCATTGAATAACAAATATGAATTTCCATCTTATGTAATTAATGCAACCCATACTATTCAGTAGAGAACTGAAATGTTGAATCATACATAGAAAGTAGCTATGAGTATTTCATTACCAAACTAATTCAGTAATTTCCACAGGCTTATGGAAAATGTTATTCACCTCTTGGGGAAAACCTTTGGCAGTGAAACATAGTTTTGCTTGGCATCTCATTTGCATCACTTCAGTCTCTGGTTAGTCAGCCCCCTTTGGTGGCTATTGAACACACGTTGGTTCAGAAGACTACTTCAAAAGTACTTTTTTAACATTAGCTAACTCATCCTTGATCTCCTCCTAGGACAATATAATGGAAGTAAATAAGTTCTGAAGCATAATGTATCTGTTTCTTTTGTTCTGGTATTTTAGGTTTCATTGAATTGTAAACTTTGGAATCCAGTACGATAGTATAAAATCTTGTGTGCAACGACGACAGTTTCTAAACGATATCATGGGGATCTTGAGTTTTGCTTCTTATACTTTATAGTCTCTTCATCCAGCCATTCCTGTGGTGTAAAATAAGGACATCATCTGAAATATGACTATATGCTTCTGATGCCCAGTGAAGCTTTTAAAATTATACCTCACATCCAGTAGTACAGCTATAGATAGACATTGATTTTTGTTCTCTTTTCACAAAGAGAGTCTGTTAAAATCAGTGAGAGGGAAATGGAGAAAAACGTCTTACTAAAGATAATTATTTATTACACTTCCTTTTTAAACTAATGCCGCTTTGTTTTGGCTTGATTTGGTGTTTAAGTCTTAACAATACTTCAATACTTCAGATGAGTTAGACATGCTTCTTACCATTAAAATTACTGTTACTTTTTTAAATTAATGGGAACTGGGTGACCAATACCCTTTGGCAGGTTTGAAAATTATAGGCTTTGGGCTGAACCCTGTGTCACTTACTCAGAGGAATACGTGACTTTGATGGCAGTACTCACCAGAGTAAGGAGCACTCATGTAAATATGACAGGATCAGGCCATAACTATTTTTTAATTGGCCAGGACCCGCATTATAATACTTGAATGCCCAGTCTCAGGTAAAGTTGTTTAGTGAGACTGTCTTAACTGAACTGCTTCCTTTCCAAGTGGTCTTGGTACTCCCTGATTCTTGGCTTAGAGGGATCTCTTTGCAGAGGAACTGTCCAGGGGATTCTGTGCAGGTGAGCTAGCTTCCCTGGTTATCCATACCTCTGTGCTTGACTTGGGTGTTCTATAAAATTTTCAGGCTTCAAGGTCTGCATTAAGTTTTGCACTTCTCATCCTGAAAGATCCCAGAGTACTGTATAAACGATACATATAAACAGTAAAACTGAAATAGCCTTTACCACCACTGACAATCAGCTGGTGCTTTGTTGGGAGATTTAAAATTTGGCTAAGAACACCAGTACGGCAAAGCTTCATTCTTTCTGAGGACTGTATCCATGCCATGAAGAGAGAATACTTTTTTTAAGTGCTCTTCTGAAATGAAGGAACCTTCCAAGGTTCCGTTTTCTTAAACATTGCCTCTTTAAGGTTTAAGTACATGCAGAATGTAGTGGAGCTGAACTGAAAATAATACAAATTAAATGTCATAAATTACTGCAGTACATTCTCGGTGTGGGATGGGGAAGTTCTGTGCCGAGTTCTTGTAAATTCTTTGATTAGTTCTCACCCCTTTGACATTGAATTCCAGCCTAAAATTCAGAACAGTTGGAGAAATAACGGACTTGGAAAATCATGGTTCATTTGTGTAGGTCAGTAAAACCAAGTTGGTAGACGGAAAGGTGTACTAGTAGGCTGCTAGTGCTGTGATGCACCAATCCTCTTAAGATACTCAGCAGTGCCAGGTATACTATGACTTGAAGCCAAATGCTGAATGTGCTTCATCTGCTAGATCTTAGGTTCTAGCACTCAGACACAAGGCTGAAATATAATGACAGTAGGACATCTCCCAGCTTAAAACACCCCCGCAACCTCCCCACAAGACGAAAAAGGGAAAATACAACTACGGGGGTTTCACAAACTCTCATCTCTTGCAATCTTCTAGACTCTGGAGAAGGAGTCAGATGGTGATGTTCTGCTGGCAAAACACTTCTCGCTAGCAGATGTTCAGGTGCAGGAAGATTGGTCAAAGGCTGGTGTAGCCTGTTTGGAATATCAATCTTTCCTCAGGTGGCTTGAAAAATGAGGCTTAGTTTCACCCTTGGTTCTTATAGTTTGTGAATTTAGTTTATTTCACCTTGCAGCATCTCCCTCCAAGGTCTTTGGAGAAATCAGGTGTGAGACCTGCCTTGGATCCAGGCAACATGGTCCAGTCAGGTTTGAATCTGGTCCTCTTTTTACTTAGAATCAACTTTAAAAATAGTTGGTGTCTTGTATACCTATGAGAGTGACTGCAAGTCTGTGACGCACCTCACAGCCATGTTTTCCCTTCCTTCCTCCCCCCCACCCCAATAAAACAGAATACATGATATCACTTTTGAGGAAGCTGGCAGGGTCTTAGCTAGTGAAGGGTCTTAAGGTGACATTATTACACTAGTTTAGGGAAGGTTGAGTATGAAAATGGCTAATTGGAAAAACCCTAACAACAAAACCAGCAACTCAACATTGATTCATCAGAAAAATTAAAAATAAGTTCAAATTTATGTTCAATATCTTCATCTTCGTTTTCTAATTAGAAAGATTACTGCAAAATGTCTCATTTCTGTTTTGGAAGTGGACTATAGATCAAACCACTTATTTTCTGGAATCTTCATCTTGACAGAGAAAAGTTACTTTAACACTTAGCAAGGTGAAATCCACTTAAAACATAGAATGTTAATTCTATATAGGGTTTGTATTGCTGTATAAGTTGTTGCTATACAGCTGCACAGATCTGTATCCTGTTGCAAAGTTTGCCACTCACAGCCTACTCCTCAGGTTTTCCTTCCTTAGTTGGATTCCTGTTCTGTCTGTGATTCCTCACATGCCCTGCTTCCCTGCTCTGGTCCCAGCTTGCCACCTGGCCCACCCAGCAGCGTTCCAGCTCCTGCTTCTTCTCCTGGCCCTTTACTGTTTTTCCTTTTTCTTCTTCTTTTTTTTTTTACAGAGGTGTAATTCTAAATTTTCTTCCATGGGTGTGTGACTTTGTGTGTGACGGTGGAGAAGTCCCTTAATTGCTCTCTGCGTCAGTATCCCATCACTTCCTCGCCTATAATTTGCTGTCATATCTATTTAGAATATGAGCAATTTTGGGCAGGGACTCTCTCTTACTATGTGTATGTACAGCACCTAGTACAATGGCCACACAATAATGGGCGGGTATCTAGGCCTTACTATAAATAAATAAAAATAAGAAGGGGGAAAAAGGACTTGCCTTGTCTCCAGAGACCACTTACAGATATTTTCGCAGTCTGGATATTACACACCTAACACCCCATAAAACAACACCAAGCCAACCTCTGCACTCCTCTACTCATTTGACCCTAAAATCTATTGGTGGGTTTAATACAACTCCATATAACAGCATGTTCAAAAAGGGGAGGATATTTATTGTAAAATGTGTGAGCTGGTCTTCCTCACGAGCAACCTAACATTCTCAATGGCTTTTTGTAGGTGATAAAAACATTTCTGTATTTCAGAATGACGGTAAGTCAAAGACTGCCAGATTGATCCAAAGCAAGGCAGCAGCCTGACCCGTCACCAGGGATTACATTCAGGAGCTTTGCAAATAAGATAGATGTGATTCACTTAGTCTTCTATGACGGTGAAAATGTAAGTGACCTTTCTTGCGGAGCTTACCAGTTTGCTTAAATAGGTGTAGATTGCAGAATCAGCTTTTCATCTATGCTCCCAGAGAGAGGACTATTAGTGTGAAGAGATGATCTTTTTGTTTTGATAGAAAGACCGGAGGGAAAACGTTACTTTATAAGAACTTCCTCCTTATTTTGCTATCCTTTTCAATATAGTCCACTAGTTTTTTGACTTTGACTTTGTTCATATGCAGGTTATTTTGTGTGGTGTTAAAACACAATTAATGGCATAATTTATTTAAAATCTGAATTACCATGAGTTTCCCAGAGGAATGCATTTAAAGAAAGGTCACTAACGCCTAATCCTGAACTCCATGTGTACTTTGAGTAGCTGGGCATGGCATGAGACAATTGCATAATAGGAAGAGGAATCTCTTGGCCAGATCTCGGAATGGCTGTAGTTACTCTACAGAGGCTACTTCAGACCTTATTTGGTTCCTCGCATGGAGAGGAAAATAGGAGGATCTCTGCAGATTCTACTCTTCTGCCTTTCCTCTTGCCAAAAATGCCTTTTACTCTTCGTTTTACGCATTCCTCCATGCTGCAGTTCTGCTCCCATTCAGTGCTCTCTGGTTTGGAGGAAGGGCTTAGATTTGCAATTTTTATGTCTTCGTAGATTCAAAGGTCAGACAGGACCATTAGATCATCTGGTCTGACCTCCTGTATAACACAGGCCATCAAATTTCACCCAGTTCCCCTAGATTGAGCCCTATAACTTGTGTTTGGTGAAAGCACATTATTATCCCATTGTAGCCAAGCAGTTAGCCAATTTTCATAATCTTAGGGGCTTTTCCAGTAGGAGGAGAAATTGGTGATGGATTCAGGTATTTCTTTGATGCAAACCTTTTTATTTAGAGAAGAATGAACATATTGTTCTGTTTCCCTAAACACAGTAGGAATCCAACAGAAGGCAGTTCCTTTGCTTGCAGTTCTAAGCCTATTTCCAGCCAACATTCTGCCTCCCAAACCCCCTATCTTTGCTTTCTCTCAGGGTCACGCTAAGTGCTTCTTTTGTTGTCCCCCTAGTTTTCTGGATGCTTCTGCTCACAGACAGAGACACAGCAAAAGCCCTCAGCTCACATACCTTAGCTTCTTACTGGCCTTGCATGTGGCACATGTTTTGGGTGGTGGCTCTTATTGTATCACTATCTTATTCCAGAAAGGAGCTTAAATTTATCCTGAATGAAGAGGCATTATTACACCACCAGCTTCAGTAAGGTTTCATCTAACCACCATAATAACACTATCTTCCAAAACGGCATCCAGTCTTGTTTTGAGGAGATGGAGAATCCACCTCATCCCTTGGTAGTTTTTTCTTATGGCTAATCAACTTCCCAGTTTTTTTAAAAAACAAAACAAAAAAACAAACAAAAAACAACTCACCTCATTTCTAATGTTTGTGACTCGTGAAAGACTCAGCCCTCAAAACTATTTGATATAAAATCCGTGTTTCTGCCAACAGCAGTCTCTTCTCTGTAAACACATCTATTCAGAAAAGGGAATTAATTCTTCTCCATAGAATCAAAACAATACAACCCCCCCACCTCCGCAAAAAAAAAAAAAAGGCAAACTGGGTTTGTTAGAGACAAACAGTTTTTTTTTCCTGGAAGTTCAAAAATTGTGAGAGAGAGGAGGGAGAAGAGTGAAGTGAGGAGATTCCAGTTAGGAAATGCTCTCTCTTTCATAAACTTGTTTACTGTAGGAGAAGTAAGTTCAGTATTTGGTGATAGAATAAGATGAGGTGGTAATTGCAATTGAAATCCTTGTCTCTCCTAGCTTTCTGAACAAATTACTTGTGTGAGCGACAATTTCTCATGTTTGGTCTTATCTCCGAGGTGAATTTTTGTACAAGAATGAGTGTGTAATATTTGAAAAAATGATTGTGCATAAGTCCCATTGACTTCACTGGGACTTAAGCATGTGTTTGAAGTTAAGTGCTATCCTGAATAGGGATGCTTTCCTGAACTGGAACTTGAATGCTTGATATGTCTATTTACTTAGTGTGAACAGTGAACAATATATCTTGCACTCCCTACTGATTCCAGCATGCAACAAAGTGTGACACTCTCTTTATTAACTTATTTATCTTTCTTATAGGTGTAGGAAGAAGAGATGGGTCACATGGACTCGACTATATTTTTGAGCAGTGTTTTTTTTTTTTGGGTAGCATATAGCAGATTATATTACTGATGAGGAAAATCTCCAGTTTGGAGTTACAGTAATTTCAAAGGAATGGAGAAATAACTCTTTATTTTAAACAAACTAGTTTCTCGTCATTTGTTTATAAATTTATAAATGTAGATATTTTGTTCAGGGTAAACACTGCTCCCCTCCAGTTACTTCCAGGAAAAGCTTGACAGCCACTTATAATATGGTAAAGTTAATAAATAACAAACTCAAACAAATGGTGGCTTGTTTTTGATGTCTATTTTCAAAGCTAAATAGGATTGTGCCTGATTAGTATTTAGCTGAATGACCATTTGGGATTGAATTGATGGTTTAGGTTTGTTTGCGTGATAACAATGGCTGATGACTTTTTAAAAAGGGAAAATAAATAAATGAAACTTCATGAATAAACAGGTCTGTGCAAGACCAACAACACATTTTAAAAGGCTAATAATCTGGTAGTTTTAATCTAAAAAATTACCAGTATATTGGTTCCACATTATGGTGATACAGCTTGCCACAGTTTGAAAAAAGGTGACATCGGTTATGCATTCAAAAACATTTAAAATACACCTGGATTCTAACAATCTCCTAAAAACAGATTACTTTAAAAATATGCATGATATTTTGTATTATGAATATTTATTTTTCATAAAATGCATTTCCATTATAAATTAATGGAACCCAGTTTGCCTTTGTAATAGACAAGTGAATTAAATTCCCTCTTACTAAGAAGAAATTACAGACAATGGTCTGAGAACCATTATTTCTGACTGTCTTGTTTCTAGTAGGAATAATGAAGGCAAGCAACCTAACTAGTTTTAAAATAGATTTGATAAGTTTATGAATGGATTATGTAAGGTGGTTACCTGAAATAGTAGGGAATGGTACTTAGGGATCCCGGAGGTTCCTTCCAGTCTTATACCCTATGTTCCCAAGGTGAGAATCTGTGGGAACAGTTCCTTAAAAACTGTAATGCTCTCTGTAAGAATTGATTAGTTAGGATATCTTAAAACCAGCAAAGAAACTCTAGTGTGGTTGTCTTAATGATTACTAGAGAGTACACTAGCTATAGTACTACTCAGGAGAAGTAGTAGTGCAGTAGGCTCCAGTTTGTACTTATATGAGATATTTCCATTAGCTGAGGATTATTAATATTAATAATGTACATTCTCTACAGAAAGTGAAAAATAAAAACAAACTGTTGTCTTTTTATTTTCTCTGTTAACTTAAGGCTTGGGACCACAGATTGTGATGAACATATAACACAGGATATTATATCAGACTGTTCATACCAGAATTTGGATTTTCAGTTTTCAGAACAATTACTTACCTTAATCTGGTTTCTTTCTTCACAGCCATTTGCTGGAGTTATGATGGACTGTTTTATGATATATTTCAAGGCCAGCAGTCCATAAGAGACATTGGGACCTTAAAAAACCCAGGCCTATGTGGAGATGGTATGATGAGATTCTCTTCTGGAGGACACAACTCCTATTTCAGAAGGTTACTGAACAATTTTTTTCTCTTCATAAGCGGCTCCAATATTAATCTGTTGTCAAAAAAACTTATTACAAACGCTAGACACCTCTAGAACTGCAGCAAAAGTTCTCTCGTTTTTATTATTGTATCAACTATACAAGGTACAAAATTTCCCACATTGGTCTCATGGCTGGGCTGTTCCTGGCATTTTGACACACATGTATATTCAAATAGTTTCAAAGCTGCTTAATATGCAATACTGAATGGTGTTTGCATCAGCAATGGTGTGGTGCCGGTTGGTTGGGGCACTGTGTTAGTGGAGAAAAGGGAAGATGGTTCAGGGGAAATGTGTTTATACTGCACCTAGCACTATCGGGCCCCAATCATCACTGAGGCTTTTGGGGGCTAGTTCAAGAGAAATAATAATAACTAATAATAGATAATGTAGTAAAGAATATTTTGATTCTACTGATACATAGGAATTCTGTTTTTTAATTCTAATGCTCTTAATAATAGTGATGGCTGAAAATTTTCTGATAGAACAGTTTTGCATTGGAAAGTGCTGACTCCATGGAGTTGATGTTCCACAGGTAAGTCTTTTATGTCAGAAAGATCTGTGCCAGGCTCTTGGAATCCCTGGGCCACTCAGCTGGAGAATGGTCTGGTTGGCCAACTCCCTCAGCTATCTGCTGAGCAGGTAGGTGGGCTGGCTGGCTCCCAGGCTATCTGTCCAGCAAGCTGACTAGTCAGCTTGGGGGCCTACTTGGTACCCAGAAATTTTCCAAAAAATCCATTTCAGTCTTGAAACAGAAATTATGCCAGAAATGAAAAAAATCAGAAAAATTCTGTCTTTCTGTTGTGACTTGGAATAAATTCATTATTATTATTTTATTTTGGAATGCTAAATTTACTGAAGGATGGAAATTCCTGTTCCCACACAGCTCTACATAATAACCTATTATAATCCCACATAACTAACTATAAAGAGTGATATATGCAGACCACTTTGGTTAAGTGGACCACTGGCAAAACATCTGAGTAGGTGACCCAGTATCTTCCACAAAAGTTTTAAAGCTGTTCTTAAGTTTGAATCTAAACTATTGCAGCCTGATCAATTATAAAATTATTTATTGGGGTGCAAAATGCATACATTAGATTCCTTTTCAGGTGATTACTTAGAGTTAATTTAGAAGATGAAATTGGTGAAGCACACACAAACTTTAAGCTTTAGTTAATATAGACAAATATAATTGAAATCATAGGAAAAATCAATATACATAAGTATAAGAAAAAGACAAGTACAGTAAAGTGGTTTTCTGCATTATTCATACTTAGTCTTACATTGTGCATACTTACAATTTGAAAGAGACCATTAGAAAAAAATATGAAAGGAAAAGAAAGTGGAGGTCATCCCAAGAGGGCGGCATTGGGCCAGGCTGCCTACCCAGCTGTCCCATGTCATCTGCCAGTGTCCCAACAATAGGCTGGATAACCACATCTTTTATTCACCTTTTCCTATACCACTCACACATCTGGGGCCATATTTGATAAGGTTTGGGCCCTTGAATATGTGTGGTATTCTGGCTAACTGTAGTTAAGATTCTGATTACTGATGCAAACCATTTGTGTCAATTAATGTCCCAATAGTTTCAATGTGTCAACCTTCATGGTTACCTTATAGCAAATATACCCTAAGATGTCACGATATATTAGGATAAAGGCTAAATCAGTTGAGTGTTGACAATCCTCCAGTGCCCTTTTCACAATTTCCCTTGAAGCTGAGACAAGTTCTCCTGCAATTGACTATAAAAGAATCCTAGAGTGTCTCAGCACAAAGATCCATGGGATATGCTTCCCTTCCCTCCTCCCCGCCACCCCGGCCCACATTGGTGAGTACAAAAACAGTAATGTGGTTAGGGCTTTGCAGTGGGGACACTTGCACCTGGCTTAGGCTAATCTGAATGCTCAGCCCTGGGTGCTAATCACCCGGGTTAACTGTACAATGAAGACACAGTCTTAGAGCGACAAACACTGGTCTGTAAAGATTGCATTTCTAGCATGATGCTCAAGGCCATAGCTCCCACTAATTCTACTATCCCATTTGCTGATAGTTTTCCACTCAACTGCTTGTTGCTGTTGTCCATTAATATTTCATTCACTTCACTGGAGTGCAAGGTTACAGCCAGAACATTCAGCAATGCCACAAGTGTGTTCTCAGCGGATATACCTGGGACAATGAACAACAGTTAATGTTAATGAGAAATGTGCACATAAGGTCTGATTCAGAGTCTATTCAGACTCCAGTTGACTTCAGTACACTCAGATCAGGCCTATAATTCTGAAATTTCACCCTGAAAACTGCTTGTCATAGATTTTATTATCTATGACCATCAAATTTTAACTAGATTGAGGATTTTTAAATTTAGGTTATGGTGTTACACTATATAATGAAATGTTTAACTCTAATTTTTTATAGTTGTTTGCCATTATATGACAGCAATTTATTGTGCCTGCAGCAATCCGAGGACATGCTGGAAAATGAGATGATTCATTTCAAGTGTTTTATCCTAGTGAGCAAAATTTTAATCAGTTTTCTAATCCTAGCTCTGTTATTGGCACACTCTGTAAACTTGGCAAGGTCACTTCATCTGCTAGTACTGCAGTTATTCCAGTTAGAAAATTGTTAAGGACTCTGTTGTTGTGATATTTCATCTCAGCTAAATCATGATTGTTTATGTTTTAATCTATATGTAGTATAGAGTTATTTTAAAAAGCAAAATATAAATGAGAGGCAAATCTCCCTCATAGGACTACATTCTGCTGAACCACTTGTGGTAATTTAATCAAATGAATTATGGTGGGGACTTATTAAAAAAGAACACAAAAACCTGTAATTCACTGATCAGCTTCCTTTAGTCATCCTCAGCAGTTTGCATCTGTATTGTTTAGTAGTCCCTTTGAAGGGTAAGACCCAGTGGACAAGAACTTCATCTTCATCTGTATTCGGTGCACCTCTGAGTATGCTACTCTCTCTTAATATCCACATGGCAAAATGATTATTTGTTAATTTAAATAATTAAAACTACTTAAGCGCCAAGTGTACAATGCATTAATTAATAGTAATATGGAAAATATTCTCACTACCATAAATGTCAGACTGTAAATATACCAAGAATGATGTAGGAGCCTAAATCCCATTTTCAAAAATGATTTAGACCCCTATGTCTCTTTGAAAGTATGCTTCCTAAAGCACTTTTGAAAATGGAATTTAGGTGCCTCAGACACTTTTGTGAAGAAGACCTTGCAGTTACATTGTTAGAACAAAACTTATGCTAAAATCAACAGATTGCTGTGGTAATAGGTGATATTATAGCACATATGACTCACTACTCTTTTCCAACATTATACTGAAGAGGGGATCACCAATACCTTGTTACTTTCTTCTGATTTTTGCCTTTTCTGAAGCCAGAGTTCAGTTTCTTTACAAGGCATCCATTATCAGTTTTCATCCCAACCAATAGGATTCAGAAGGCATTTCAGGATGTTTTAAATTAAAGCAGATATTGGTGACAAATTATGGAAACACAAAGGTGAAATCATAAAACAAAAAGAGGGAGGAAATATCCTTGCCTAGGCTGTGATCCTGCAAAAACTTGTCCAAGTGCTTCACTTTATTTGCAATGCATAAAATTAAGCATGTAGGTAAATCTTTGCAGGATCTAGGTTCTACTCAACATATGGGGGGAGGGGAGATGGTCATCTCTAAACTTAAATCGTACAGTATTGTTTTAAGATACCAGAAATGTCTCTGGTCTGGCTTGACAGCAGCAAACTATATGTGTGTCTCAAATTGGGATATCATGTGTCTCAAGGAAATAACTCTCCCTATGCCACAGTGGGTCTTTGTTTTATAGCATTCCTCTTGGCTGTCATTTGTGGGAAAGATATTGACTAAAGTGAACATTACAGTATAACTGCCTTGTACACCAAGCCTATGCCTCTTAAACACTGTTACTGGGCTTTAAGAGTTGTCAAAAGAAAACATCCCTTCAGTCATCTCAGCATCTTAGTAGCTAAAAATACACTGTGATATGGAAGGCTAATGTGACTCCAACAGTATGAGAATGAATGTATTCTTTTCTAATAGAAGCTGCTTCATTCCAAGAAATAACGCAGACATTGTAAAATGAGAGAGAAATTCAGACGCATAGGGAGACATATTGGAGACATATTGGCAGTCAAGAATAGTGCTAGGGCCCTATCTTTCATCTTTCTGCTTCTTCTCACTGTATTCTTGGTCCTGTAGTTTTCAGAAAGTTAAATACCAGATTTGGGAGAGGTTGGAACCATTGAGATAACTATTGTTCTCCCTTATCACCTATTTATAATACTGTAAGATGTGGCAGAGTCTGCTTACCCAGTACAGCAAAAATCTCTACCCAGTCATGCGTGTTCACACAGAGAAAGATGAAAACATGGATTTTAAAGCAAACAAACCTATAAAAGCCTTGATGCTCTGCAGCAAGAACAATAAAATACTTTGCACTTTTAGAAATACTTTCTATCAGAGGCTATCAGAGCCCTTTGCAATATTTACTTACTTTCTACCCCTTTTTGGGGCAGCACAGTACCTTTTGCTCCCAATTCTCAAAGGGGGAAAAAGAGGAATGGTGATATTAAAGGGACATATCTTTTATTTACATATGTCTATTTTCTGCAAACAAACAAGATAATCATTTAAATATTTTTCTAGTGTATAGAAGTACAGTTCACTTAAAAACTTTTTGTGATGGGGTGTCTATTCCACACAGCTGGTGAAAAGGTTAATGTGAGTCTGAGATGCCAATTTACCCACTTGGTTGTACCTGACAGGTGGGCCAGAGTCAGACCTAATTAATGATGACACTCAGCAGGGGAGAAGTTAGGTGGTATAAACAGGGGAAGTCTGGAGCAGAAAGGGACTATAGGGTGAAACTCAGCAGTTACTCGTCTAATAGAGAACGAAGAGATCTGTAAGGAATCAGATGGCTGTTGTGGGTGAGGAGAAAACCCAGGGAAAGACTTGGTAGTAAGAAGTCCAGGGAGGTGATATCAAGAAATCTGATGGAGTGAACCTTGACTGCCTGTCTTAGGGTCTCTGGACTGGAGCCCAAGATAGGGGGTGGAACTGGGTTTCCCTACCAACCACTGGTAAAATGGTATGAAGCCCTTAAAAAGGGGTACAGATTACTGGAAGCCTGGAGAAAAGGGTATATGAACCTCTAATCCCAGTCACATCTATATGCTATGTGGATACAGGGCTTTTTATGGGTGATGGAGTGCACTTGTCAGACACTAGGGCTATAATTTGATATGAGACCTGGAGAGAATGGGTCAGGTTGGGAATAGCTATTAAGCACTAGTTGCTGGTGCCTCCAGTAGCCAGTGCAGATAAAGGCTAAAAGGTTTAACTCCCCGAAGTAAATAAGACCTGGGATTTTGCTGCTGGAACTTGTGGAGAAAGGGGAGACCTGAAGTTGTTGCATACTGAATTCCCCTTTTGCTACCCTCTATCTTCCTTGTGAGGGGAGGGTAAGAGGATTTGGGAGTGAGAAGGGAGCAAGCTGAAGAGGGTTCATCCTGAGTAATGGGTTATATATGGGTTATACAACCTCTGCACTGGACCCTGTTAAATGCCTGGTCTGTGTAAGGGGATGAGTATTTAGCACCCTTACCCAATGTTAGGTTGAGAAAAATTGCAGCCTGTCACTTAAATCCATCCCTGTGTCTGCCTACATATTTCTCTTTGAACTGCCAGTTTTAGTTCTTTCACTTTTTGAAACATTTGCTTTTAAAGATAAAATTTCCCAGGTGTGGTATCTGCCCAAAGGTGAAATCTCTCGTTAGTAAGTTGGAGCCAAAATGGTCAGGCCATTTTGAGTAGAAGAAGAGATTTGAGGACTTCAATGGCTCAGACAAAGGTTTGATACAGGAGTGGGTGGGTGAGATTCTGTGGCCTACGTTGTGTAGTAGGTCAAACTAGATGATCATAATGGTCCCTTAAAGTCTATGATTCTATGATTCTAAGAGGTTATTTTCCACTGTTTTTAAAAAAAATCTTATTCTAACAGATCAAAGATTCTATCTTGCAGGGTGCTGAGCCATTTTTCGCCAATCTAACAAAGCCCTTCAGCCCATGCTTAAATTCAGGCATGTGAACTGTCCCATTGACTTTTAATATAGTAGAGCTGAGATAATATGGGTTATGGTAAGAACGCCCAGCCATGTTTTTCAAACTAAATTTGAGCATCTAAAGCCATATTTAGGCACCTTAGTAAAATGGCCTGATTTTTTTATGGGTGCTGCTCTTCACACAAGGTCATATTGATTGCAGTCTGCATTGTGACTATCATGCTGAAATATATTCCTTGGCTACAATCACAAGGATTTTAAACATTAGGCTCCTTATGATTGGTTTTAAGCCTACATGCTTAGTGGATCTATATATGGAGGAAGAGCTATATGAACCACACCGTTGCTCTGGTATTTTGTTCATGATGATTTTCTTTTGCAGAAATTCTGCAAACAGTGTGTGATGCTACCATCCTTTAAATGCCTCTTTTATATTGGGTTGCAAAAAATTGTAAACAGTGTAAATTATTTGTATTATATAATGCTGCAGATGTTGGAGTAGGTTACAAAGTACAAGGAAAGAGACATTTCTTTCCCTAAAGAGCTCACACTTTTTTTTTTTAAGAGATTTGTTTTCCTATTGATTGTATAAAAACAGTGCAGAGAGATTAGTGGTAGAGATGAAAGGGAGAGGGGGGGAAGAGAGAGACTTCCTGGAAGAAATGGGTTTCAGGAAGGGATTTGAAGTTGGAGAGAAGAGAGTCCCTTAAATTTTGAATGACCATGCTACAGTAACTCAGTAGGACTACTCCGTTGTGTGAGTGCTCACTAGTGTGTGTAACGGGCATCACAATCTGATCCTCCGACATAAGTTTTTCTTTGCATGAAAAAATAATACTGAGCATAAAGGTTACCTCTGGCTAACTTCAGTATGTGGTCTCATTCCTAGGTTGTGCCTTTGTCTTACTCAGCCAAGCAAGGAAGTAAGGGGGAGTAAGCCCAGTCTCTTTGCTTTGTCTGCCAAGATCTTGGGTGTGGATCTGTTGTGAGCACAACTCCTGCTCTCAGGATACTTTTTTTTTCTCCTTCAAGTGTGTGGGGAACAGGCAGAGCCCCCTTCTCTCTGTTCCTCTCCACTTGCGGTCAGAGTGCCACATGTTAGGGAGGAAGTAAATTACATCCTTTTAAGGGCTTGCAGTAAAATACTTTCCCCTACCTACCATTAGTGCAAAAGGGGGAGAGTTAGCTCAGTGGTTTGAGCATTGGCCTGTTAAACCCAGGGTTATGAGTTCAATCCTTGAGGGGGCCACTTAGGGATCTGGGGTAAAAATCAGTACTTGGTCCTGCTAGTGAAGGCAGGGGGCTGGACTTGATAACCTTTCAGGGTCCCTTCCAGTTCTAGGAGATAGGTATATCTCCATATATTAGAGAGGAATTGTGGCTCAGAGGCATAGTGCCTCCTGGCCTGCTTTAAGAGTAGCATGGTACAGCTTATGCACCAGCAGTACCTCAGGGCTGTGCCTAAAGGCACAATTAGTCACAAAAATAAATAAATAAAGGATATCACTCCTCAGTGAGTGCTCTATCAATTCCTGCTCAATTATAGTCAAGCTAATCTGTAAGGAACATGGAACCAATAATACTTCAGTGAATTCCACCATGTTATTTCCTCTTCTGGAGATCCAGGGAAGCTAACATTCCACTCATCTTCCAAACATTCTTGAAAATTCTAGATCCCTTTATTTAATTTACTATTCTCAAATGCAGTTCTTTTATGCTATACTCACAGACACTAATGCATTTCATTATCTGCTATTTTCTTTCATTTTTAAAGTGTTTAGACTTTTCAGACACTCTTTCCCTCCTATTTCTCCTGTGTTGAGGAGTTCCAGTGCAATAGAGATTGAAACAGGTGGGTATTTAACCAGTTTTCTTCAGATGTCATGCATCTAAGGAGAGAATGGGGCAGCCAGTGCATTTAGAAGTTGGTGATAAGTAGATTTTGTGAAAGGTAATTTATTAATTTATTTTTTGTCCTTTTGTCATTTTTGGTAGCATAATCACTTGACTTTGTTTTTAGTGAAGATTTGAACTTTTCTAGGGAATTCATAGTTTACTTAAAGATAATGTTGAACCAGTCCTGATAACTTGTGTCTCAGCAACAGAACTTGGTCCAATAAAAGACATTACCTCGTCCACCTTGTCTAACTTGTTCCATTGTAGAGTTTTTTTAATATTTAACATGCATTTACCCTGCTACATCTCATACTCATGAATATTTGTTCCCTATCCTTCTGGACTAGTGAAAGTATTTGGTCCCTTTCCTATTTACAGCCTTGTTTTACCTTTAACTTCAAAGCTCATGAATCTGCTTTTCACCTCAGGTCTGAGAGAGCCTAGATTTATTTAGCCTCCATTATATATCTTCAAGCGCATCTGTCCTCAAGGCTTTCCTGAAGTGGGAGTTGGAGAGGCTGAATGGTGTAGTGGGAAAAGGGGTTTTGAGGTGAGAGTGTTTTATGTAGGAATTGGAGTTGAGAGAGATTTTGAGCCCACTGGTAACTTTTTTGGTATATTTTAATTTGTGCATATAACCTAGAGCTCTTGATGAACACTTACTCACTTTTTATTTCTTTAGATTATGTAGATAGTCACAATGCCTCACCTCAGTCCTACAGTCTTGTCTGAATATACTCAGTTCACCCTTTTCATCAGAGGTTTTATTTCTCCAAACTTTTAATTTTCTTGTCTTAATTTTCAGAAATTTGGCTGTCTATGTTGGAACTGAAGTACTCATTCAGTTAGGACTAACTCCAGCTACCAGAGGAGTAATTACTTCTCTTATTTTATACATCCCCTACTTCCTCCACCCCAAAAACACAATGCAATTTAAGATTTCTTTTTCTGGTGATAGTGTTATATTGTAGCTACATTCTGCTCTTTTCTAGTATATTTTACCTGACTCTTTCACCTTTGTCCGGCTATATTGAAAAGAGGGCAGGAGACACAATATGGATTTAACCAGGCCGCAACTTTATTATTAGATGTCTGGGACTATCCAGCAGATAAGAGTGTACAGTGCAGGTAACTCCATGTTCATTCAAATAACTACCCAGGGCTTCCACCCTCCCGCACTTCATTTTCCGTCCAGGTCCCCCAGCTAACCCCTGGCCTGGACCTTATCATGCCTCTTCCCCTCCTCATAGGAGGGTTAAGGTGGGCTATAAGAAAGGGGGATTGGCTCCCTGCCATACTAATCATAGGAGCCCTAAACCCCACCCTTCTCAATTTTTATTTTATTTTATTTTTTTTGCTTTGGCCCAGTCTGGCACCTTTCAAAACTTTCCACCCTTATGTTCCTGAGGATTTTTTGTAGCAGTTTCTGACCTCTTCCCCACCCCCTGTAAAGCACTGCTACCCTTCCTCTGGCAAGCCCGGACAGTGTTCCTTCCTCCCCACCCCAACTTCAGGTGCGTTGCAGTCATTCTCCTAAATCCTCTCTAGCTCCAAAGAATTCTTCAGAAGTTGATGTGTCAAGTTCTAGGAGCTGAGCTTAAATGACTCACTGATCTATTTTAATAAATGCTATATTATCATGCATTTGTTATCTAATTTATCTAGTGAGTCATCAACTTTGCATGCACTATACATAATACAGATGATTTACTAGATGATAAATCTGATTCAAAAGATGTATTAGATTTGGTAGGTGTTGACTTGAAGTCATCTTATGTTGAATTGATCTGGCTTACAATGATGTATGTCATTTTCCAAAAGCAATGTATCTGTTCTGATAAATCGCCTATTATTAAGTGGAAAAAAATAATTTATTGCAACAGGTGAAACATTCATTTAAATATTATGTGTATGAAAGATGCATAGTATATTTTAGGATTTGATAGCTAAGCAGTATACTGTGTTCATGCCTTAACTTTTCATATATTAAAAGTAATGTTGAACAATATATCTGCACTGTATGAGTTTTGAACTAAATGCCGCTTCACATTATATAATAGCAATTATACAATAAGCAATTTAGCATAAGGGGATCTTAAGCTTTATTTATACAACATTACAATTTAGAAGAAGACTGAACTTAATTGTTCTTTTATGAATGTATAGTTCATTATGAGAAATCAAACTATTGATTAAGCAGCTACAACCATGCCATCTTCCTCAGCTCAGAACTTCCAGCTTTACATAAGTGATGATTCACTGATTTCACTGAGTTCTGATGACATCATAAACCACAAGAGCAAAGCTTTGAATAGTTTACTGAAGTCATACCACCAACATGGACTAATAGATTATCATGTACAGTTAGTATGTTTCAATCTTCTTTTAGTGTAATGAATGTGAATTGGAAAGGAAACAGTGATTAAAGCTTAAGAAAATGAGTTCTAACAGTTGGGAAAGGAAGTATTTTAATCTGTTTCTCATTTCCAGAAAAGATGAAGGAATATGCTCTGCTGCATCATCTTCAGTATAATGCTCTCTGAAGAGGTAATATTTTCATTGTTGTGAAGAGGTTTGATTTTAAACCATTGGGCTGTATCCAGCTGTGGTGGGCAGCAAAATGGGGAGCTAAACATGCACACTGGGGAAAAGTATAGCACAGCATTCAGCCCCTACTTCCAGACTTTAGGGTAAACCCCTCTATGCAGTAAATGATCACTCACTTTGAGTGGTACAGGCCTGGAGGAGAAGCTGGGGAAGCAGCTGAAATCTGCTTAGGAGTTATTTGTAGTTGAAACATTAGTAATTGTCTCTGTGAGGGGAAATTTTGATTTCCATGGTGGTGTCCTGGAAGGGAGAAGTGGGGCTATGTCAGTGCAGCTCCAGAGGGAGTTTCGCTAACGTAGGAGTTAGGAGCTCAGGGACTGCCTTTGCAGGTGACCTTGATTCATGCAGATTTTGCAGCATCTGTGGGGCTCCAGATCTGCTGTAGCAGTTGTGGGTAGTGGACTCCCTCATCCCATTAACAGAATTATTTGGGGAAACTCATTTTGTTGCAGGTAGAGTTGCCTGTTGCCCAGTAATCGTAAAAATATGTTACTGCTGAGATCTCACTACAGAGAGAGCTGTACACATGTATTGCTTTTTGGAATTATCTCCATATCATTGTTCCACGGTTCTTAAATCATTTACTGAATTCATAGTTTGATGGTCAGTCAGGCTTGTCAGATAAACAGCTAATTTTAGAGGCTTAAAAGGAACTAGGCATAAAAAGGCCAGTCTTTTTCACAACTGGTGTGATGTGCCTTAGTTTTTGTATACCCAAATTGAGATCTCAGATCTCATTCTCAGGGGTGCTCAGCAGCCCAACTCCCATTCTCTTCAGATAGTCGTGGGTACTCAGCATTTTGGAAAATGGGAATAGGAAGTCTTATGTTGGGCACCTAAATATCAGTGGTAATTTTTGAAAATGTTCACCATAATATTTCTTTATTAAGGACCCATCTGCCTATCCTTGAATATACATGGATGTGCTCTCTACTTGTTGCAGAATGGAGGTAGTTGATCTGTATGTGAGAATTGTGCCATTTCAGGTTCACCATCTGGAAAGTCCCAGAAGTTCTCTCTCTGGCAGAATAGAGGTAGCGGCATAAAACTCCTGACAATGTGTTCAGTGGCTTTAATTTTTTGTTTGTATTTGTGGATGCTGGTAGCAGCTTATTGTTGCTTCATTGCTCTTTCTCATCTATCTTTATTATATTTGCTATAGTTTCCTCCCTGTTCTCTCACTTTTTGCCTTTTCTCAAATATTCAGTAATCTTTGGTTGCTGACACCTCTCTAGAAATGATGGATGTCCCAAAAAAGTCTATAGTATTGAACTCAGATTGTTGTAGATATCTGTGGCTTGGCACAGTTGAATGGGCATTTGAAAAAGCTTCTATCCACTTACAAATTAGCAAGTGGTGATTTTTGGTATACTCCTTGAAAAGGTGGTCATTCTATCAAACAACAAAGAAGTCCTTACCTCTCCAGAAACATCCAGAGAAAGCTAACATGGGATTATGACGGCATGGATCTTCCTTTGAAGCATATGGTCATCATCATCTAGTTTATCACTCCCAAACTGAAACCAACACCCGGTGTTTTCATTTACCTCAAATAGTTCCTCGGGGTTGACGGAGGGCATCAGGCAATGTTCAAGTGTTTGTGTAGTCTCTTCACATTTGGGGTCATTGCTCAATTGCCACTTGGTCATATTGTCACCAGTCTTTGCGACCCTAACTCTCACTGGAATTAAACTAAACCAGTATTTCCCATTTGAGGTCAGTGCTGGAGAGTGGAGCTCTGAAGGAGCCAGGTTCTCCAGGATCATTGGCATTTCTTTCTGTTTTGTTACTTTGTAGTCTTCTGGTCTTTTGGGGTAAGGGATTCTCAGAGGCAAAGATCTTTCTGGACTTCTGCTTCTTGTGTCTTGATCATGCATCAGTTTCTTCCCCTCCTTTCTAGGGAAGGCATCCCACCTCACTGGTGATGGTGTAATCCCCATGACACTGTAGGGGTTGGTTTCAAAGTCCATGTCATAATCCTACCGGATTGATTGAGTTCAGTATCAATTCTGTATGCCTGGCTCAAGTGTGTCCATACCGTGGCACTGCACTTAAGTAAAACAAGACAAGACTGATTGCTCAGAATGCTTTGGGAGTCAAATCCCCATTTTGTATTGGACAATTTCTGGAATACACAGTTCCTGGAGTTCACTCTTTCAACTTCTTATTTGCTCTTTGTATGTCAGTGTTAAGTTTAATGCGACCACCCCCATGGTATGCTGGATGCTCATAGTGCTAAGGACTTTACCATCCCACAGTATCTGGAGTTTTTGCTTGGCTCGACTGTGTTTCATATGGGAGGTGCACACTTGTGTCTCACTAGAATTAGCATTCAGGGACAATAGGTTTAGATAGTCCCTTGGGAAGAATTGGAACCAAGCAACTGGATTTTTTCACTTCAGTCCATTTCATGACTTCAGCTGCTACCTATGCTATTAAATGCAACTAGGCTACGGAGGAGGCGTTATTTGTTCCTGAAGAAGGGTACTTGCAGAAGGTATATCTGGGTGTGCCTTTTTGACACTCTCTCCAGCTAAAAATATATTTTTTCCTTTGCTTACTGCTAGCTATAATCAATAAATGAGGACCAGAGGATAATTTCTCTCTTTGCCAATGAACTATCTTACTTGTTAATTTATATTCTTGGAAAGGAACCATGGTCCAATCTGAGATGAACAATATTTAATATTCACTGGCAGTTTTTGGTCATGCAATATATTTCATGCTGCTTTTTCCCCTCCAGGAGACTAAATATTTGCTGTTGACCCTGTATTTTCCCGTATTATTTCTGAACCCTTAATTTTTGTGGTTATGAATTAATCTGATACCTTTAACTCTCAAGTGGCTGTTGGAGCTCATACAGGTTTGGAATTGATTGTTCTGGAGATTTCCAAGGGGTTGCCTTTCCAGATGTCATCTTCTCTCACAGCTCTGTACAGCTACTTCTTTTCTACAGCAGCCGGAGGGCATTCTCTTCTCTCATGTAAATAGCACTTGGAGAATGGATCTCTTCCAAGAACATGAATTAACAGTTAAGAAATTTGTCTTTCAAGTACAAAGCTTATATTTGTGAAGAAAATAACACATGTAAATGTAGCAGACTAACAGCACACTTCATGGAATATAGCAAACTGAAGTGTGTGTGTGCGCGCGCGTATGTTTTAGTGAAGTCGTGAGACAATGACACAGTCCAGAGAGTCATCAGACTGCTCACTTCACATTTATGGGTCAATTTTGTACATTCACTTACAAGACACAACATTCTCTTTAAATATTTTTATTTAGGGAAACAAATATTTGCCTTGGACTGGAACTGCACAGAAAAGAAAACAGAAATACATTAATAGTTATTGAGCTATCCACTACGGAATTTCATGGACACTACTGAAACAAAATGTAAGTGTGCACATACATAAACAATAGTCACACACCTGTATATTTAAATATAACAAGATAATAAAGGGGAAAATAGAGTTATAGTACTATTATCATTGTAGCATCTACAGAGTGCTTTATAGATACTAACTAATTTTGACAACAGTTCTGTATAGTGGATTATTATTCTTAACAACTTTACAGATGAGAAAACTGAGGCTGGGAGGTTTAGCAATTTGCCAAAGGCAAGGGGAAGCCATGTCAGAGCTGGAGTGAGAAATCTAGAAGTTAATGGTTCATAGTCCTGTGCTCAGACTACACCACTTAATATTATGCAACATAACTTTCACACCATTATTACATCTTATCAGCCAAAAGTGGCAGAGGAAAATACACCATTTACATCCTAGAAGTTTTTTATGTATTGTACTGTAACTACTGTATATTTTTATTAAATTTCAAAGTAAAATGAGACTTTTCCAAATGAAAGCTATCTTATGTGAACTGTTATTCAGAGGAAAGGACTCACTCCTCTGCTCAAAGATCTGCTTCTACTTCCATCATGGAATGTTGTTTATCCTCATAACAGCTGACTTCTGAACATACTCTATTAAGTAATATTCTTGATGTCAACACTGCAAGGTTATTTCTTGCTTTTTAGTAAAAGTTAATGGCACAATAGGAAGCAGTTACCCAGAGGTCATTCTTGGTAGAAACAACAGTTCAGAGAAAGTCTGTTGGATTTTTAAAGAATTACAGAAATACTTTTCATACACTGTCTCTGAAAAATGACTCTATTTTGTGTAGTATGAAAACAAAATGCTCCCCTGACTGACTGTAGCTACTTGAACATAGTCATTTTCAAGAATTGGATTAGGAGCTCCAGTGTCATTTTGATGAGGAAGAAATATTTTCAATGATTAGAATTAAGAGGCTTCTTGCTGAGTATCCTGCTGCTCAACTAGTCATTGTTTCAATCACAAGAAACAGCCCTGCAGTGATGTATCAAACTTTTCTACTTCCTATGGTGCATTCAGAGGTCAGCTGCAGTGAGAATACAGAAGCCTCTGATAGAATAAAAGGAAACCTGCAACCTTATAAATCATCATGAAAGAGGTGAAAAATTGATGTCTTAAGGAAACAGGATTACTTTTTTGTTCGGATAAAGGGATAAAGGAATAAATTATATTTCTGGACATCTTTGAAAAAGGAGAAATAAAGGCTCTGCAGAATTTACATTGAGATAATGCAGTATTGGTTTTGGCTAGCCTTACATGGTGTGGTGAGTTGAAAGTGAACTCTCTAACCCATTATAATACTCCACATTCCTTTCATGTTTTCATTTGGGCTATAATTCTGAGATGACTTTTTAAGGAAAAAAACATTTGTGCTTGAGAAGCTTAAGTTTCAGGAAAAAAAACTGATCAAATCTTGTATTTGAAAAAACAAATAGCAGTTCATACCCATAAGGAAGTGCTTGCACAGTTCATTTAAGTGTCCTGACAGTTTCTCCTCCAACTTCTTCTTCGACTCCCTGCAGTCTGGCTACCATTGAAACCATACATCACTGTACCCACTCTGATGAAAACATGAAAGACATCTCCTTTTACAAGGCTGAGGGTTTCTTCTCCATACACATTATTCTGTGCAAAAATTATTGAGAATCCGCTACTGAATTCAGCGGAGCAAGTGTCCTAAAACTTATACAAAGTAATTTCCACTAATGCACTGTTACACTATTGACAAAAAATTGCTTAGGCCTGGTGTACACTAGGGTGGGGGGTCGAACTAAGGTACGTGACTTCAGTTACGCGAATAGCATAGCTGAAGTCGAACTTCCTTAGTTCAAAGTACTCACCCGTCCAGACGCCGCGGGATCGAAGTCCGCGGCTCCCCCGTCGACTCCGCCACCGCCGTTTAAAACACATCAGTTCTACTGAATTATAATGGCCTCTATAGAGCTCCTGTTTTAAAAAAATAATTCCAATTGTTTAGTCAAAGGGAGAAAAGAGAAATGAATGGCTCTTTCATTACAATATGTTCATTCTTACCATGTAGTACCTGATTAGGTGGTGATTCCTCTTTTTATATATAATTACAAAACTATGTTACATGAATAAAGATATAAAATAAACATGCAGAGAAGTGTAATATATCATTCAGGTATTTATGGAGCATAGAGACAGGTATTTAGAGAGAATTCTTCATCAAGATAAATGACTGAAACTTAGTTAAGAGCCAGTTTCCCCATGAATAGACGGTGAAAAGGATACTCAGACCAGATCAAACGACTGTGATGATGTGGCCCCTGTAATTATCTTTACGTTACTTTATCCTCTAGCACGTTCAGATGGTTGGTTGTGGGTTATGTAGACATACTGGGGAAGTGAGCCTCCCAGCCTGGATCAACAGACTTGGTGGAGTAAAGTTTGCATGCTAGCTCTGAAGCCAAGGCTTCAGAGCCTGAGCTGCAGCCTGAGCCGCAATTTCAAAGTGCTGTCTATGCAGCTGTTTTTTAGAGCACTAGTGTGAGCCCTGCTGGTTTGGAATGTGAGCTTGCTTCTGTGAGCTGTGTAGACGTACCCACAGAGGATACGTCTACACTACAGGATTATTCCGACTTTACAGAAACCGGTTTTGTAAAACAGATTGTATAAAGTCGAGTGCACGCAGCCACACAACGCACAGTAATTCGGCGGTGTGCGTCCATGGTCCGAGGCTAGTGGCGATTTCCGGAGCGTTGCACTGTGGGTAGCTATCCTGTAGCTATCCCATAGTTCCTGCAGTCTCCCACACCCCTTGGAATTCCGGGTTGAGATCCCAGTGCCTGATGGGGCAAAAATCATTGACGCGGGTGGTTCTGGGTACAGCCTCACCCCTCCCTCCGTGAAAGCAGCAGACAACCATTTCACGCCTTTTTTCCTGGGTGAACTGTGCAGATGCCATAGCACAGCAAGCATGGACCCTGCTCAGCTCAATACCGCAATCGTGGATGTTTTAAACACCTCGCGCATTCTCGTGCAGTCTATGCTGAACCAGGACCTGCAAAGCCAGGCGAGGAGGAGGCGGCTACGGCAGCGCGGCGATGAGAGTGATGAGGACATAGACACAGAATTCTCTCAAACTGCGGGGCCCTGCGCTTTGGAGATCCTGATAGTAATGGGGCAGGTTCTAGCCATTGAACGCCGATTTTGGGCCCATGAAACAAGCACAGACTGGTGGGACCACATAGTTTTGCAGGTGTGGGACGATTCGCAGTGGCTGCGAAACTTTCGCATGCGGAAGGGCACTTTCATGGAACTTCGTGACTTACTTTCACCTGCCCTGAAACGCCATAATACCAAGATGAGAGCAGCCCTCACAGTGGAGAAGCGAGTGGCAATAGCCCTCCGGAAGCTTGCAACGCCAGACAGCTACCGGTCAGTTGGGAATCAATTTGGAGTTGGAAAATCTACTGTGGAGGCTGCTGTGATGCAAGTAGCCAAAGCAATCATTAAGCTGCTGCTACGAAAGGTTGTGACTCTGGGAAACGTGCAGGCCATAGTGGATGGCTTTGCTGCAATGGGATTCCTTAACTGTGGTGGGGCGATAGATGGAACCCATATCCCTATCTCGGCACCAGGGCACCCAGTACGTAAACCGCAAGGGTACTTTTCGATGGTGCTGCAAGCACTGGTGGATCACAAGGGACGTTTCACCAACATCCACGTGGGATGGCCAGGTAGGGTTCATGACGCTCGCGTCTTCAAAAGCACTACTCTATTGAAACGGCTGCAGCAAGGGAATTACTTCCCAGACCAGAAAATAACAGTTGGGGATGTTGAAATGCCTGTCGTTATCCTGGGGGACCCAGCCTACCCCTTGATGCCATGGCTCATGAAGCCATACACAGGCAGCCTGGACAGTGGTCAGGAGCTGTAAAACTACAGGCTGAGCAAGTGCAGAATGGTGGTAGAATGTGCATTTGGCCGTTTAAAGGCGCGCTGGCGCACATTACTGACTCGCTCAGACTTCAGCCAAACCAATGTCCCCTTTGTTATTGCTGCTTGCTGTGTTCTCCACAATCTCTGTGAGAGTAAGGGGGAGACCTTTATGGCAGGGTGGGAGGCTGAGGCAAATCACCTGGCCGCTGATTACGCGCAGCCAGACACCAGGGAGATTAGAAGAGCACACCAGGAAGCGGTGCGCATCAGAGAAGCTTTGAAAACGAGCTTCATCACTGGCCAGGGTAGGGTGTGACTGCTGTGTTTGTTTCCCCTTGATGAACCCCCACCTCCCTTGATTGACTCATTCCCTGTAAGCAACCCACCCTCCCCCTTCGATTACAGCTTGCTTAAGGAAATAAAGTCAGTATCATTTAAAAATCATGTATTCTTTATTAATTCATTATAAAAAGAGGGAGAGAACTGAGAAGGTAGCCCGGGTGTGGTTTGGGAGGAGGATAGGAGGGAAGGCCACTAAAAAAATTTCACAGTAATGACAGCCTTTTGGTTGGGCTGTCCACAGGGGTGGAGTGGGTGGGTGCACAGAGCCTCCCCCCACACGTTCTTACACGTCTGGGTGAGGAGGATGTGGAACATGGTGAGGGGTGAGGGTGGTTATACAGCGGCTGCAGCGGCACTCTGTGATCCTGCTGCCGTTCCTGAAGCTCCACCAGACGCCGGAGCATGTCAGTTTGATCACGCAGCAGCCCCAGAGTTGCATCCCGTCACCGCTGATCTTCTTGCCGCCACCTCTGATCTTCCTGCCGATCTTCCTGCCGCCACCTCTCATCTCGGGCGTCCCTCCTGTCCTCACATTCACGGCATCTTTCCTGTAATTTGATACCACGTCCTTCCACTCATTCAGATGAGCTCTTTCCTTGCGGGTTACTTCCATTATATCCGAGAACATTTCATTTTGCGTCTTCTTTTTCCTCCACCTTATCTGAGCTAGCCTTTGGGATGGAGTAGGGAGGCTTGAAAAATTTGCAGCTGCATGAGGGAGGGAAAAAAGGGAGAGAAGTATTTAAAAAAGATACATTTTACAGAACAATGGTTATACTCTTTCACAGTGAACAGTACTATTCACCTTACATAGCACATGTGATTTCACTACAAGGTCGCATTTTGCATCTTAATATTGAGTGCCTGCGGCTCTGGTGTTACAGATCACAGACACAGGTCTGGGCATCAGAATTCAGCTTGCATGCGGCCATGGTAAGCCACTGTCTTTCGGCTTCTGCGGTGCTTTACCCCTCCCCCCACCGCATGGCTGGTACCATGAAAGCTCACTGCTAATCACCCCCCTTCCCCCCCCACCGCGTGGCTGTTAGCTGGGAAGATCCCTGCTAACCAAACGTGAAAAAGCTCATCGGTATTTCACTCCTCCCCTCCCCCCGCTTGGCTACGTGCAAGAAAGGATTTTTTTTTAAGCTGCAGTCCACGAACCCAGTAGGAAAATGGCCATCTCTGTCCCCTTAATTAAATTCCTGATTTTCAACCAGGTTACCCTGAACGATATCACTCTGCTGAGGATAATACAGTGAGATAAAGAACGGATGTTTCTTGAATGCCAGCAATCACCGGGACCATACACAGCTATGTTTTGCCATGCAATGATACCTGATTACTTGCTACATGCATGGCGTGGTAAAGTGTCCTACCATGGTGGACGGAACAAGGCTGCCTTGCCCAGAAACCTTCTGCAAAGGCTTTTGGAGTACCTCCAGGAGCGCTTCATGGAGCTGTCCCTGGAGGATTTCCGCTCAATCCCCAGACATGTTAACAAACTTCTTTACTGGCTGCGAATGCATCCCAAGTCCTCAGGGCAAATCAATCATTAAAAAACGCTTGCTTAAAAAACAATGTTTGATATTTACAAAGGTACACTCACCAGAGGTCCCTTCCATGGCTTCATTGTCTGGGATAGTGGCTTGGGAGGGCTGGGAGGGTAATTCCGTCTGGGTCAGAAAAAGCTCCTGGCTGTTGGGGCTAACGGAGTGCTGTGTGCTCTCTGCAAGGTCGTCCTCCTCTTCCTCCTCCTCATCTTCCCCGTCTGCATAATCCTCAGCCATGGCAGAGATTACAACCCCCACCTCGGAATCCACGGACAGGGGTGGGGTAGTTGTGGCGCAGCCCCCTAAAATTGCATGCAGCTCAGTGTAGAAGCGGCATGTTTTTGGCCCTGCTTCCGTTTGCTTCTTTGGTTTTCTGGTAGGCTTATCTGAGCTCCTTAACTTTCACTCTGCATTGCACTGAGTCCCTGCTATGGCCTTTTTCCATCATAGCCTTGGAAATTCTTTCAAATACTTTTTCATTTCGTCTTTTGGAACGCAGTTCTGTTAGCACTGAATCCTCTCCCCATATAGTGATCAGATCCAGTACCTCCCGTGTAGTCCATGCTGGAGCTTTTTTTCAATTCTCAGGAGACTGCATTGTTACCTGTGCAGATGAGCTGTGCGTGGTCACCTGTGCTGATGAGCTCGCCACGCTGGGCAAGCAGGAAATGAATTTCAAAAGTTTGCGGGGCTTTTCCTGTGTACCTGGCCAGTGCATCCGAGTTCAGATTGCTGTCCAGAGCGGTCACAGTGGTGCGCTGTGGGATACCGCCCGGAGGCCAATACCGTCGATTTGCGGCCACACTAACTCTAATCCGATATGGTAATACCGATATTAGCGCTACTCCTCTCGTTGGGGAGGAGTATAGAAACCGGTTTAAAGAGCCCTTTATATCGATATAAAGGGCCTCGTAGTGTGGACGGGTGCGGCGATAAATCGGTTTAACGCTGCTAAAATCGGTTTAAAAGCCTAGTGTAGATCAGGCCTAAGTCCCCCTCTACTTTCTTTCAGAGTAGCAGCCGTGTTAGTCTGTATCTGCAAAAAGAACAGGAGTAGTTGTGGCACCTTAGAGACTAACAAATTTATTTCAACCTAAGCTTTCGTGGGCTACATCCAGCTGCATCCGATGAAGTGGGCTGTAGCCCACGAAAGCTCATGCTGAAATAAATTTGTTAGTCTCTAAGGTGCCACAAGTACTCCTCTACTTTCTGCTGCTCCATCTCTTTTTACCTCTAAACTCATGGAATGCAAGATTTGTAAATGTTGCCTTCAGTTCTTCTCCTACAACTCCATCCTGTATAATCTCTGGTGGGCTTCCATCCTCTGCAATCCACAGAAACTGCTCTTACCTGGCCAAATCTTAGGGCCTCTGTTTCTTAATCCCTGTCCTTCTTGATGCTATGGACATCTACAATCAGACCTCCTTTCTGACACTTTCCTGATTCTCTACCTATTTTTCTGATTATGCCTTCAGCACCTCTTTCAGTGGGCTCTCTTCCACTCCTTTTGGTTTCCCCGAACACATTGGGCCCCCTTCTTTCCCCGCCCTTCCCACTTTAAACCCTCTCCCTGAGTGATCTCATCCATTCATATTATTTCAACTATTTACTTTTTAGTGAGATCTGGTAGTGACAGAGGAGTTTACCGAGATATCTGTTGGAAAAGTAGTATGGCAAAATATGCAGTAAGTTCTTAAAATGTGTTGGGGATAAGGTCTTGTTTCAGAAGATAAGGAAGTAACCCGGGGGCAGCCAGTTTGGTCTTGATTCTGACTAACGGAGGACTTGGTTGTGACTGTGAAGGTGGAAGACAACTTGGAAGAAAGTGATGATGAAATGATAGATTTCATGATTCTAAGGGAAAAAAAGGAGTGACAGCAAGAGAAGAAGGAAAATGGACTTTAAAAAGCAAACTTTAACAAACTCAGAGAACTGTTCGGAAGAGACTCATGGGAAGAAAATCAAAGGAGAAATTTGTTTAGGAGAGCTGGCAGTTTCTCAAGAGAGAATATTAAAGGCACAAAGCAAACTATCCCAATGCAAAGGAAAGATAGAAAGAATAGTAAAAGGCCATTATGGCTGCAGCAGACACTCTTTAATGACCTGAATATTAAAAAGGAATCTTACAAAAAGTGGAAACATGGACAAATTGCTAAAGACAAATACAAAAGAATAGCATGAGCATGTAGAGACAAAATCAGAATAGCTAAAGCACAAAATTAGTTACAATTAGCAAAGGACATAAAAAGACAGTAAAAAGAAGTTATTTAAATATGTTAGGAACAAGAGAAGGATAAAGGAAAGTGACTACTTATCAAGGTAGGAGAGCTAATAACAGATGACACCCAGAACTATTTTGCTTCAATCTTCAAGGGTTTTTTTTTTTTAAAGGTCAATTCTGACCAATTAAATTAACAAGGGGAAAGGAATACAAGCCAGAATAGGGAAAAAACAGGTTAAGAATATTTGCATAAATTGGATGTGCTCAAGTTGGCAGGACCTGATGAAATTCATCTTAAGGTACAAAAGGGAACTAGTTAAAGTAATCTCAGAAGCATTAGCGATTATCTATGAGAACTCATGGAGGAAGGATGAGATCCCAGAGGATTGGAGAAGGGCAAACACAGTACCTATCTTTTTTAAAAAGGGGAACAATGAGTACCCGGAAATTATAGGCTAGTATAACTTTGATACCTGAAAAGATACTGGAACAAGTTATTAAATAATCAGTTTGTAAACATCTAGAGGATTATAGGGTTTTAAGGAATATCCAGCATGGGTTTGTCAAGAAACAATCATGCCAAACCAACCTATTTTCCTTCTTTTACAGAGTTACTAGCCTTAAGAGATGGGTGCGAAACCGTAGATGTGATCTTGATTTTAGTAAAGCTTTTGACACAGTCCCATATGAAATATGGTCTAGATGAAATTACTATAAAGTGGCTGCACAGCTGGTTGAAAAACCACATTCAAAGCATAGTTATCCATGGTTCATTGTCAAAGTGGGAGGGTGTATCTAGAAGGGTCCTGCAGGATTATAGGCACTTTGGAGGACAGGATTAGAATTCCAAAGGATCTTGACAAATTGGAAAATTGGTATGAATTCAACAAGATGAAATTCAGTAAAGAGAAGTGTGAAGTGTTCTATTTAGGAAGGAAAAATCAGCTACATAACTTCAAAATAGGGAAAAATTGGCTGGGCGATAATACTAGGGGGGTTATACTGGATCACACTTTGAATGATTCAACCATGTAAAGCAGTGGCAAAAAAGGCTAATATTCTGCAGTGTGTTAACAGGAGTGTCGTATGTAAAACATGGGAGGTAAGTGTTCTGTTCCACTCAGCACTGGTGAGGCCAGAGCTAGAGTATTGTCTAGTTCTGGGTGCCACACACCAAGAAATGTGGACAAATTCGAGAGAGTCCAGAGGAGAGGAACAAAAATGATAAAAGGTTTAGAAAATCTGACATCTGAGGAAAGGCTAAAACAACTGGGTATGTTTAATCTTGAGAAAAGAAGACTGAGGAGGGACCTGGTAAGTATTGAAATATGTTAAGGGCTTTTATAAAAAAGATGGTGATCAATTGTTCTCCATGTCCATTGATGGTAGGACAAGAAGTAATGGGCTTAATCTGCAGCAAGGGAGATATGGGTTAGATATTAGGAAAAAAAATTCTAACTATAAGGATAGTTAAATACTGGAATGGGCTTCCAAGGAAGATTATGGAATCCCTGTCATTGGAGGTTTCTCAGAACAGGTTGGACAAAGACCTGTCAGGGATTGTCTAGGTATACTTGATCCTGCCTCAATGCTGGAGGATGGACTAGAAGACCTCTCAAGGTCCCTTCCAGCCCTACATTTCTGTGATTTTATGATGACTCAGATATCTATTTCTATAGTTGTGCCCTGTCTCCCTTGGCCATGACTTGTTTGCTATCTAGGTTCTTATCTCTCATCTTCATTACTCTAACCACCTCCTCTCTATCTTCCCTGACATCCACATTGTGTCCCTCCAGTCCGTATAAAATGCAGCTGATAAGATCACCTTTGTTGTTTTTCTCGTTGATTTCTTTTACTATCTTTCACTCTTCTACATAATTAAGCTGCTTCATGTCAATGCCTTCAAGACCTTTCACAGCCCTACCTTTGCCTTATCTATTTTTGTCCTCTATTGGATCATCCTCACACCCTTTGCTCCACCAGTGACACAAGATTTGATCCAGAATATTTTTTTTGCTTTCCCACAGCTGGCTTAACCATTTCTCCATGCCATCCCCTTGTGTATCAAGTTGTATGACATACCCTCCCAGAACTAATCTGTATAGAACAACTAGGCCCTCTTTCAGATCCCTCCTGAAGATCTTTTACCGTGATGCTTACAATAAATTAATCAATTAATAAGATCTAGAAAGAAGGCAGTTGGGGATGGTTGATATTTATTACTGGGGGAAAATGTATATATTTTCATCACATATTTTTATCCCTCCCTCTGCCCGTATGCTGCTTTTCTTAGACTGCAAGCTCTTTGAGGTGGAGACTGTGTCTGTATATATGTTTGGATAGTGCCTAGCACATTGTGGGTATTACAGGATACAAATAATACACTGTAAATTTTTCTTAGTTTCTAATGAACAAAAATTCCTGCCACTGTCATGTGTATTTAAAATTTTACTTTTTCACTGTGAGATCCTAGAAACTGCATAACAACTACCATATCAAACCTTTTTTAGCTAATTGCACTGAACAATGGTTTATTGTTGTATCTAAATTACAATTTTAAAACTAATTTCCCCAATTTTTATTCCAAATAGGTAGCGACAGGCCAATAAGCTCTTGTGGGGTAAGTATTATCAGTTGTCTGTAATATAAAAATTTGGGGATAGTGTTTTCATTTGGGAATTAGTAGAGGGGATAAAGGACGGGATGTGTCACTGAAAGATCCCATAAGGATGAGCCGGCAGGAGCCCCAGGCCCAACCCCTGCTTTGCCCCACACCCTGCCCCCAGTCCATCCCTTCCCCGAAGCCCCCACCCCTGTCCAGCCTCTTCCTGCCTCTGTCCCACCTCTTCCCACTCTGTTCTGCCCCCCCTGCCTCTTACTGCCCCCCCTGCTCCTTCCCATACCCCCAGTGCCTCCTGCACACCACTCAACAGCTGATCACGGCAGGTGGGAGGCACTGGGAGGGAAGGGAAGGAGTTGATTGGTGGGGCTCACTGGGTGAGAGGTACTAGAAGGGAGGGGAAGGAACTGATCCACAGGGCTGCCGATGGGCGCTGAGCATCTACTATTTTTTTTTCCGTGGGTGCTCCAGCCCCAGAGCACCCACCATAAATACAGAGAGCTTGGATAAGCATTTTGAGAGAGACCCTCAGTTGGTGTCAGTTGTTGTAGCTCCATTGACTTTCATGCAGTTTTGTTAGTTTATACCAGATTATGATCTGTCCCCTAACTTTTGATAAATATTAATATTTATCTACCTTTCCAGGCTGGAGAATGGAGGTGGAGGGGAATCCTGTGTATATTAATCCAGAGTTTTTGTACAGTTATTTGAAGAGCTACAGCTCATCATCTGCTTCTTGCAGCTTGGAGGAGCATAAAGCACTGTGGGAGCATTACAAACACTCCTGTACATAGGTCTACTGGCCTATACAAAACCCACAGGGGGATTCACAGGACAGAGTGTAGAGAGGGCATTGGAGTCCGGCATTGTTTGGTATGAGTGTTTTTGCAGAGAGAATTTGATTTTAAAGAAAATGAGGTAGTAACACTGGAGTTAGAGAGCTTTGCGAACAGGGATGGATTATTGTCTAAAGATGAGTTTAATGTTATTAGCCATGGGTTCAACTCTAGTCAGGCTTGGCTCAAGTTTTCTTCCTCAAGATAGATATGGTGAGTACCATAATGTTTGCTGTGTAGATTATTTTCAGAACAGAATCAAACTCAGGCGCTCTGGTAGTTGTGTGAACACTAAAGAGAACATGATAGACATGTCCTAGTGTCATTTTACAAAATGTTTCTTCCCACTATTGTTGTGCACTTTCATCTGTGCTGGTTGGCTGCTGCCTTCCTCCTTAAAGGCTGCTGCAGTTCCATGATGCTGTATTTATTCCATGGGTTATATTCTGGTTACCTCGCAATCCCTTTACACTGCTCTTCTCTTGCAGGGCTAAAGGTCTGTAACAGACTCTTGGGGAATGCCCTCAGTGCTGGAGTAGTTTAGAGCTGGTGTAGCCCTACACTGTTGTTGAGGTAGTGGTGTGCCAGGATAGGAGTGCAGGAATGGGTGAGTTGTGGAAGTGGTTGGAGTGCTTTGTTCTCCAGCTGTTCTGAGTTGTAGAGCAGCCAATAGACCAGTGTTTCTCAAACTGGGGTCGCCGCTTGCGTAGGGAAAGCCCCTGGCAGGCCTGGCTGGTTTGTTTACCTGCCCCGTCTGCAGGTCCGGCCTATCGCGGCTCCCACTGGCTACGGTTCACTGCTCCAGGCCAATGGGAGCTGCGGGAAGCGGCGCGGGCTGAGGGACGTACTGGTCGCCGCTTCCAGCAGCCCCCATTGGCCTGCAGGGGTGAACTGCAGCCAGTGGGAGCTGCAATCGGCCGGACCTGCAGACGGGGCAGGTAAACAAACTGGCCCGGCCCGCCAGGGGCTTTCCCTGCATAAGCGGTGACCCCAGTTTGAGAAACAGTGCAATAGACAGCTGTGCAAAGCTGATATTGAGTAGAGCAACCTAGGAGATAAACTTGGCCCAATGTGTAAAGGTGTTTTAAGGATACAGCCAAATGATGGATGCTTAGCATAGGGTCAAGGTTCAATAAAATGTGAATTAAATATGGGGTCAAATCAATTTTTTTTAAAATATTTTATTATTTTATTACTTAGTGAGGAGTTTGTCTGTAACTTTTCTTAATTTATGGCCCCTGTACGGATCTGCATGGGCATCACAAGCTATACTAATACAGATCCAATTGCAAGAATCAGTTCTTACAGTTCTTTGGGTAATGGACCTGTCTCTCCTAGGCTAGATGTGAGCCACCTAACAGACTCATGGATGCTATAAAATAGTACATAGTAATAACATATACGTTTAAAATATTTTTATAAAATAATTTGCTAGACTGGTTCACAGCATGTTGAGAAAGCTATATTATTAGGATGTCCTGAGGGAACTGAATGAGTCTAATGATGGTAAATGGAAATGACTTTGCTTAACTGGGAAAGTATTAGCATAAAATAGGTAAGTGTAGAATAGTTTACTAGTAGTAAGTGTCTGGCTATTAAATATGAAATTCTAAGCTCTGACTGAGACCTTGGTCAAGACTGGCAAGGATCTGGTGATATCTGGCCAAATAGTTTAATTTTATGGGATTTGCACAACCTATTTGCAAGTTTTTGTAAGCCAGCAGAGTTTTGAAGCCATGAAGACCTTGCTCATCTATGGTTCTCCCACCTCTTATTTTTTAAAAACAAACAGTTTATTGCATGGAATTTGCTTATCTTAAATGGGCATTAACATTGTGTAGTCAGGTACTCAAAAGTTGGGAGATTCCAGAAGTTTCATCTTATAAAAAGAATAACATCCTCGAGAGTTTCTGGAACTTCTGAAATAACTGTGTTACATTCATAGCCATGCAATTATCTCTCAGTAACCCCAGATTCTTATTTTTTAAAATATAGTAGAAGCGTGGTCTGCAGTTAGGTTCAGCTCAGCAGAAACAACAGTTGACAGATTTTAGTTGTGGACAGTTTAATAATGTATTTATTTTGTCAACAGGAATATGATAGACCTGTACCGTCTTCCTCATGGGAACCAACAAGGACTTCTGCTAGTGCCCTTCCTATTTTAGAAGAAAACGCCACTACTTATAACTCTATTCATACAACAAATCTTAAAAAGAATTTTCTCAGAATCCCTTTTTTAGAAGAAGGATTAAAACAGCCACCTGAAAGACTAAGCTCTGTAAACAGTTTCACATCCAAGTGCTTCAAAACATATCCTGAGAAATCTAAGATATTAGTCCAACCATCTCCACAATGTATTCTGAAAGAAGAAGGTGAGAAAGATGTTTTTAATTTATTGTTATTTGTATGACCATAGTGTGTAGGGCCCCAGTCACAGACCAGGACCTAATTGTGTTAGGCACTGTAGAAACAGAAGACAAAGACAGTCCCTTCCCCCAATGAGTTTATTATTGCCACAGAGAAGTACTAGGAAACGAGAAAAATTGTCTAAATTGACAGACCAGACAGGGTGGGAGAAGAGGCATAACGCACAAGCAGATTGAACAATGTGATGTCAGCAAACATGTATGTTCCACAATATTTTTAATGTGTGTGTAATGGGGGGGGTTGGTTTAGAATGGGATCAGTTGGAAAGAAAAGGGAAGTGACAGGACAGGTGAGGGTTAGGTGTTCAGTATAACTGAAGTAAAGAGACTGCGAGGGAAGGTATGGGGAAGGGATGGAGAAAACAGCCAGTCAACACAGGGCAGAGAAAATCAGAACTTTCTATAGTTTTGACTGGATTGTTTGACAGTAAAGAGGTCCTTGCTTTGGCTGCTTCTGTTCCTTCTGCCTGGCATCTCTGGCTATCTCTAATTTTCCACCAAGTCCATGTGGTGAGGGATCCCTCCTGGATCATTGTGCCCCCAGAGTGTGTATGTGTGGTGTCTACCTTGCACAATTCTGGGTCCAGAGGGTGCTGGGAGTAGAAGGGAGTTGTATGGGCCCCATTTTACCCCCTCACTTTCTGTTCCTGCTGGCTGGAGTCTTTGGCAGGCTCCTCTGTCCAATTTTCCCTCAGAGTCACATTCATTTATATATAATTTTTTAAAAGGTGGAAAAAGTAACTCCTTACTTTGGGCTCAATTCTGCCTTCCTCTCTCATAGTGGCCTGATTCTCAGCGGGCATAAATGGGCATAACTCTATGGAGGTCTCATGGCAGATCTGGCTTATTAATTGCAAGGGGAATGCTCATGGAGTCAGTGTACGACTCAGTGTGAGCAAGGGTTTCACAACTGGGTTTATGAATAGCACGTGCAGCTCCAGGCACCAGTGCAGCAAGCGCATGCCTGGGGCGGCAAGCCGCACGGGGCAGCCTGCCATGCCTGCAGGAGGTCCGCTGGTCCCGCGGTTTTGGCAGCAATTTGATGGCGGGTACGCTGAAGGCGCGGGACTGGTGAATCTCCCACAGGCATGCCACCGAATCCGCGTTACCAGCGGATCTCCCGCAGGCATGCTGCCGAAAGCCACCTGACTGCTGTGCTTGGGGCAGCAAAATACATGGAGCCTCCCCTGACAAATAGTAAGGGTTACCAAATAGTGAGAAATATTGTTTGTTTCAAATGTGTCTTCAGTTTTAGATGACAAACTCTTTTGGTTTTCGGGTTTGTTTTTTTGATGAAAAGTTGAGATTTTCCACAGAAAGGAGACACCTTCAGGAACTTTGTCTTGTCAAAAACCCAATTTTCCATCAAAAAAAAATTTCTGTGGAATTTTTTTGACCAGCCCTAAACAGAACCTCATGTGTGCCTTCATGCTGACTTCTCTGCTCCCTCATGTAATCAAGAAGTAGAAGCTAGATGGAACTGATGTTGCCTGCATAGCCTTGGCCTGAGCTCATCATATTTCATCCCCTGATGTTCTCACTGTAATCTCAGAAACCACATTTCTTCCTTCCAAAGACCTCCGACCTTGCATCTCAGAAGAGAAATCATATCCTCTGCCTATCACTTTATCATCTAGCCTGGAGCTTGGCAGATTCTTAGATGGGGTATTTGAATGTTATAGTGTTGTGTGTGAAGTTCTGTTGCAGTCCAAAAAGCCACTACTTCAAAAAGATACATACACTATAATGATGAGCATCCACAGAAATAGTGCCAAACCTAACCACTGTGCACATCCTTGCCTGGTAAATTACAACTGCTACTAGTGCCACTTGAGGTATAACAAACCCCATTATGGGGAGGACTTTTTACCTCTCAGAGAAGGAATCTGGAAGCTTAATTTTTTTCCTTTACTGGGGAAGTGAAGTCAGTGCTATTTCGTGTTGATAGAATTTTGTTGTTTGTATATCTGGGAAAATGCCATGAGGCTTTGCTCTTGTGGTTTGGGTCAAGCATTTGTTCAGACATAAAAGGAACAAAACCACCACAGGTTATATGCTATAAACCAAATCCAACTTCCTATAATTTTTTACCCTATTGAACTTTTATTTTTTTCTCTGAACAGGTGGCCCAAGTCCCATAATGCCAGAGAAAGATCTAAGAGAGATGCAATGATGATCTCCTATGAATTTTGATAGTGTACTCTGTAGAAAAGGTCTAACTGGAAATTCTGAGGCTACAAAGGCCCATTTTTACACACACAATTATTTACTGAGAGGAAATTTACTTGTTTCTCAGCCATGAAAGAATTCACCTAGATTTGCCAGATGGAACCTTATTTCAAATACTCTGAATCAGACGGCTCCTGCATAAATATCTATATAAGCATCCAAAAACTCAAACCACAATTAATATGAATAGGTTCAGTACACTGAAACAAATATATTCACTCACTCACTACATATTACTCTTTGTAACAGGGGAGCAGAATTCTTACATTGACTCATTGCATTAGCACAAGTTGGAATCCTGAAAAGAGAAGCTGACTGATTCCTGCTGGCTTATTCGGGCATGTCTGCCTCATTAACTCCATCCTGGATATAAGGAAAATGGGACTGTCTCACTGGACAAATGGAACTAGGGTCTAGGACAGAAAGGTCTCTGCAGGGAAACTCTAGGAACAACCAAAATTAAGAAAAAAGCTTAGGCTGAAGTTTACATTTTTGCTGTTGTTCCTTATGTTACCAGTACACTCATAACCTAGGAAGGGATGGATAAAGTTTGGTCTAACTACAGTGTGCATATCAGTGGTTCCCAAGTGGTGGGCTGTGCCCCCTAAGGGGGTCATGGAGAACATTTGGGGGAGCATGCGGTGGAGCTCGGACCAGCCCCTATGGGGGGCAGGGATTGAGCACCACACTTCGAGCCCCACTCCATCCCCGTCCCTGCTCTGCCACCAGCCAAGCTCTGCCCCCATCCCCAGTTCTGCCCCCTGATCCACCTTCAGCCTAAGCTCCACTGCTGAGGAAGGCTTGGCTGTGCATTAATGGGGAGGGGATGCAGACAGATTCTGTTAATGGTCAGAGTGGGGTGCAACTGGAAAAGTTTGGGTACCACTGATGTAGATTGAGTTCAGAGGGTGGGTGAGGACCCAGAGGACTGGAGAAGAGCAAACATAATACCTATCTTTAAAAAGGGGAACAAAGAGGATGTGGGCAATTATAGACCAGTCAGACTAACTTTGATTACTGGAAAGATACTGGAACAAATTATTAATCAATCAACTTGTAAGAATCTAGAGAATAATAGGGTTATAAGGAATAGCTAACTTGGATTTGTCAAAGCAGCAAAGAATCCTGTGGCACCTTATAGACTAACTGACATTTTGCAGCATGAGCTTTCGTGGGTGAATACCCACTTCTTCGGATGCAAGTAATGGAAATTTCCAGGGGCAGGTTTATATATGCAAGCAAGAAGCAAGCTAGAGATAACGAGGTTAGTTCAATCAGGGAGGATGAGGCCCTGTTCTAGCAGTTGAGTGAAAACCAAGGGAGGAGAAACTGGTTCTGTAGTTGGCAAGCCATTCACAGTCTTTGTTTAATCCTGAGCTGATGATGTCAAATTTGCAGATGAACTGGAGCTCAGCAGTTTCTCTTTGAAGTCTGGTCCTGAAGTTTTTTTGCTGCAGGATGGCCACCTTAAGATCTGCTATTGTGTGGCCAGGGAGGTTGAAGTGTTCTCCTACAGGTTTTTGTATATTGCCATTCCTAATATCTGATTTGTGTCCATTTATCCTTTTCCTTAGAGACTGTCCAGTTTGGCCGATGTACATAGCAGAGGGGCATTGCTGGCATATGATGGCGTATATTACATTGGTGGACGTGCAGGTGAATGAACCGGTGATGGTGTGGCTGGACCTGGACCTAACCAGATCAGCCACACCATCACCGGTTAAGCAAATGAGGGAAATGTGGTCAAGATGAAATTACTGTAAGGTGAGGACACAACTGGTTGTAAGACCATACGCAGAGAATAGTTACCAATGGTTTGCTTTCAAACTTGGAGGCGTATCTAGTGGGGTGCTATAAGAGTCAGTCCTGGGTCCAGTAAAATTCAATACTTTCATTAATGACTTGGATAATGGGGTGGAGAGTACGCTTATAAAATTTGTGGATGACACCAATCTGGGAGGAGTCGCAAGCACTTTGGAGGATAGGATTAGAAATTAGACAAATTAGAGAACTGAAATGAAATGCAGTACTACAAAATGCAGAATAACTGGCTAGGCAGTAGTACTGCAGAAAAGGATTGGGGGGTGAGGAGGGTATAGTGGATCACAAATTGAATGAGTCAATGTGATGCAGTTGTGAAAAAGGCTAAAATTCTGGGATGCACAAACAGAAGTGTTGTATGTAAAACACAGGAGACAATTGTCCCATCTACTGTTGAGGTCTCAGCTGGAGTGCTGTGCCCAATTCTGGGCATCACACTTAAGGAAATATCTGCTCTCTCTCCAATTTATTCACAGCAACAAAAATGATAAAAGATTGCAGACTGGTGGGGCAGGGGAGAAAAATAAAAACGGGCAGGCTGGCTGGGGCCAGGAATACAAGGAAAGGAAGAGACTACATCCACCACCAGCAGCTGAGGGTGGGTGGGTGGGAAACCCCTAAAGAACTTCCCATTTGTGGAAATGTAAAAAGACTGGGAAAGGAAAGCTGGAACATAACCCCTAGCCAAGAGGCAACAGCCAGAAGGGGAAAGAAAGCTCAGAAGAAGGTCCCAATGGGGTCAGAGAGAATCAACCTGGATGGAGGAGCCTGAGAGAGCCTGCTGTTGGTGCAGCAGCAACAACACAACCTTCTGGTCTACAATTTTAGCAATTTTAAGGTGGCATTGGGCTATCATGCTTGCTTGATTGAAAGGGAAAAACAAATGTAGACCAGTAGAAATTTTTATGGATTGGTGTAGTCTTTTATGCAGGAACTTCAGAATAGCTGACATCTGAATCAACAATCTGGTGTGCAGGTTGTCAGTGCCTTTCCAAACTATTGCTATCAGGCAGGACTCCTGGTTTTGGTAGTCTAATCAAAGGACAATTATGTTCAATCAGTCCCAGAATGTTAGCAGGATAATCAGCTATGCCTGAATCTACTCAATCAGTGTCACTGAACATCTTTATATAGTGTGTTCAAAATTTGGTGGATGTGAACATAGTAAATAACTGTGCTATCTTTCAAAGCTCAATGTGCCAATAAAATGGTGAAGTATGAATGAAAGTGTCAGAATGAGAGAGAGACACTGCAAAGTATTTCAGGCAAAGAGGAATGGCATTACTAATAAAACATCTTCTTTGAAGAATATGCCTAACTAGGATCTGGAACAGTAGTGCCTCTCCCTGTGTAAGGTTAAAGGTAACCTGTAAAGCCTTTTTTGGTTCTTTACTATATACAAAAAAGACTTGAAAAGTTTAAGCCAAAGAGGCTTTTGCTGCTTGTTTTTTACATTAGAAATTCAAATCTTCCTACTCTGGAAAACTCTATAGTGACTGGGGAAGTGGTGAAATGATAACATAAGAACTGAGAGACTGAAAATTGAACAACTGGGAGGGGAAAGGATTTGTGGTCAGACTGTTTAAGATAGTTTGCAAAATACTTGAACCTATTGAATGCAAAATTGAAGAAACCAAAATGCACAGCTGTTCACTCCAAAGCCCTTTGCTGTCTTCCTGCCCTATGTACTGAGTGTACAGATTTTTGGAGAAGAGAAGGCTAAAGATCTTTAAGATATCAATGCAGTGAGCATAAGGTTCTCCCTGTGGAGTGTGGAAACTTGCTGATCACAGCAAAATTGAAAATACAGTTGTATCTTGTTAAATCGATTATATACCTTTTTTAAACCCGGTAAAGGTGTGGTCTCTGAAATGCCTGATACTCTTTAATTTATAAAAATGTAAAGTGAAACATGGATTAAAAATTCATGAGGCATATTAAACCTATAAAAAGGGATGGATTAAGGCATAGGCATGATGGTCCCATGCCTAGGCCCCACTTCCAGGAGTCATGATGTGATGATAATTTTAGCTTCATTTAAAAATAAATGTTTCTAGCTCTCACAGATGTAAAGAAAAGCTTGAAAATGTCACTTGAGTATAGCTGATTCCTGTCTTAGTCTGCAAACAACAAACAATAGCTCCAAGAAGTATGAACTACCTTATTCATCTTAACAGAAACATACTGTCACCCCCATGGAAGGGCAAGGATCATGGCATGGGGGCTGTGCCTGAGAGCACCATGGGGGTGGTGCCTATAGCCAGGGATTGCCTTAATTTGTCCTGGCCTATAAATTAGGTAAAGAAACAGAAATCGGAATTACATAGCCACAAAGATACCTTATAGTAAAATAGATTAAATGCAAAAGTCTGGCTTAGGCCTCCTTTATGGTACAAATAAGGACGAATCTGATCTAGCCACACTCCACAGTGTGGAGGGGAGATCTAATATTGGGAGAAAATAACACTCAGTAGTTGCTCTGAATCTCAGCAGCCAGTTCCTCAAGATCTGCTAAACCAGTGTTTCTCAAACTGTAGGAAAAGCCCCTGACGGGCCGGGCCAGTTTGTTTACCTGCCCCGTCCGGAGGTCCGGACGATTGCGGCTCCCACTGGCCACGGTTCGCCGCTGCAGGCCAATGGGGGCTGCTGGAGGCGGTGGCCAGGAAGGCCCTTGGCCCACGCCGCTTCCAGCAGCTCCCATTGGCCTGGAGCAGCGAACCGCAGCCAGTCGGAGTCGCAATTGGCCAGACCTGCGGACGGGGCAGGTAAACAAACCAGCCAGGCCTGCCAGGGGCTTTCCCTACACAAGCAGTGACACCAGTTTGAGAAACACTGCTCTAAACCACCTGAGCGACAATTTTCTTCCATAATTAATGGTCTCTCCTCTGCCCCCTACAACTATTCTCAGGGAGTTACTGCAGCTCTAGTGCTGGATATGCAGAAAGCAAGTCAGAGGAGAGGGAGCTCACGTATGAGACTCCTGACTCTTGAAGCAGTTCTAGGGATCCAGACCACAGATCTGCTGATGTGTAACCACTCTACACCTCATCCTCCACTGGCCTGACTATCCTCAGAACGAATCAGGCCAGACTAGGTTGTTATAAAGAGGCATAAGGAGCTAATATAACCCATACTTCCACAGAAGGGAAGATCAGTAGTTGGCCATCCTCTCTGAGGTGCCAGGGTCCCTCTTGTAGGGGTTCTGCTGGGCATGTGAAGGCAAGATAAACTGTACAAGGGATCTCTACAAGTTAGTTCAGAGAAGGCATTCATAGGCAGCGACAGCCCAGGATATCTGTAGCTACACGCATCCCATTGCTTTTCTTTGCCTTTGTGCTCATGTGGGTGAGGGGGAGTAGAAGGCTGGCTGTGAGCAGATACTATGGAGGCTACTCCATAGCTTGGTACAAACTATGTATTGGGCAAAAGATTTCCCCCTTATTGCACAACTATCACGAGTCTTGCTTATATTCCCAGGATTACGTTTTTCTTCTAATTTTTGTTGTTGTTGTTGCCATATTTGGATTTGGGGACTGATTTTCCCTGGGGCGAACTGCCGGAATGTTTTGGGCCTTCATCTGAAATGCTGATCAGGTTGCATCCACTGAGATCAGAAAAGCATAGCTCATAAGATTAATATGAGTTTGCTAAATCTTCCTGTATTTTTCTACTAGTGGGTTAGAACTCTTGCACTTTTAAGATTCCATTTTATATATATGGAATTATATATAATATTTAATTATAGAACCTATTTTGAACTTTGTTTCTGTTTTATTTATTTTTCAAAACGTGTGTATGTCTGTCTGTCTGTCTGTCTGTCTGTCTCTCTCTCTCTCTCTCTCTCTCTGTAGGCACTCAAATCAGGTGATTTCCAGAGGTGCTGAATTAGCATCAATGAGAGCAGAAAAGATGAAAACCAGGCTACCAAGTCTTAACAGTTTTGCCTTGGTCCATAATGTTTACATGGTGTGACAGACCCAGGCCAGTAGGGTACAGGAGTCTGGTAGAGGGCAAATATACTGGTCACTGAATGAGTAGTTTTCTGTTCCCTGAGTGACCAGAGCAGGGGCTGCACTAGAGTAATCAGGAACCTGCTAGAACCAATTAAGGCAGACAGGCTGATTAGAACACCTGCAGCCAATCAAGGCAGGCTAATCAGGGCACCTGGGTTTAAAAAGGAGCTCACTCCAGTCAGGGAGGGGGGAGCCAGAGGAGAGGAAGTGTGTGTGAGGCGCTGGGAGCAAAAGGTGCAAGGAGCTGAGAGTGAGAGGGTGTGCTGCTGGAGGACTAAGGAGTATAAGCATTATCAGACACCAGGAGGAAGGTCCTGTGGTGAAGATAAAGAAGGTGTTTGGAGGAGGCCATGGGGAAGTAGCCCAGGGAGTTGTAGCTGTCCTGCAGCTGTTCCAGGAGGCACTATAGACAGCTGCAATCCACAGGGCCCTGGGCTGGAACCCAGAGTAGAGGGCGGGCCCGGGTTCCCCCGAAACCTCCACACTCCTGATCAGACACAAGAGAAGTTGACCGAGACTGTGAGGAAGATCACTGAGGTGAGCAAATCTGCCAATAAGTGCAGGACCCACCAAGGTAGAGGAGGAACTTTGTCACAACTGGTGTCAGGAGTGGGATTTGGTGTGCACAGCGTGGCAGAAGAAGGAGGGTGATTTAAAAAAAAATAGAGGGTTTTTTTTTTCACCACGATGGATGACTTAGTGTGGGTATTGATACAAGCTACAGCGGCCCAACAGGAGGCTACCCGTGTCCAGGCAGCTGCCCAACAGGAGGCAGTGCGGCTGCAGCAAGAGACTAATCACCTGCTGATGGACCAGGCTTCTCAAGACCGAGCTATGTTGCGGGAACTGGTAAACCAGGTAAAGACCCTTACAGAGCTGAACCGTGGCCATGATGGGACGCAGGTCATACGGGCCAGCCATTGGCTGCAGAAAATGACACGGGAGGATGATGTAGAGGCATACCTTCTGGCCTTTGAGAGGACAGCCCTACGCGAGGCCTGGCCTCGAGTTCAGTGGTCTGGCATCCTTGCCCCATTCCTGTGTGGGGAGGCCCAGAAGGCCTACTATGATCTGCCTGAAGAGGCTGCAGCAGACTACCCCCAGCTGAAAGCAGAGATCCTGGCCAGATCTGGGGTAACGACCACAGTGCGGGCCCAGCGGTATCACGAGTGGAGGTACCAGGAATACAAAACCCCGCGGTCCCAATTGTATGACCTCATCCATCTTGCACAAAAGTGGTTGCGAACGGAGTCCCGGAGTCCGGAAGAGATACTAGAGGTTCTGGTCATCGACCGATACATGAGGGGACTTCCACCAGACCTTCGTGCCTGGGTAAGCCAGAATGAACCCTCCACCTATGAGGAGGTTGTTGCACTGGTTGAGAGGCAAGGACAGCGAGGGAGCTGACCCGACCAGTTAAGGAAGAGGCACCCCGGGTTAAACTAGCAGCACCAAGCCCTAGAGCTCAGGTGACTGGGCAACCAGGAGATCACAGGTGGAAAAAGAGAGGGGCTGAAGGCCCACCAGAAGCCACAAAGAGTCGGAGCACTGAGGGAGAAGAGGATCGTGATGTTAGACTGCCCAAACCAAGAGCCTGGGGAATGCCTAGGGCCCCATTTAGATGTTATGCCTGCGGGGAGTGGGGACATATAGCTGCACAGTGTCCCAATGCGGAGGAGCCTATGCAGTGTAACCTGGGGAACTGGGCAGACCCATGCTCCCTAATCCACCTTGTGGGGGTCTCACTAACCCCACATATGTACACCAGACCAGTAAAGCTAAATAGGTTAGAGACCACGGCACTGGTTGATTCGGGGAGTGCTATCACGCTGGTCTCGGGGAAGCTCGTGAAGTGTAGTCAGCTGCTACGGGCTAAGCATATGGGGATAACGTGTCCATGGGACAGTTGGTTATTACCCCACCATCCCAGTAAAAATTGAGATTCAGGGGAACACTACTGAGGTAGCAGCAGGTGTAGTCCCTAAACTCCCATACCCGGTGCTCATAGGGAGGGACTTCCCAGGGTTTGGAGACTTACTCCCAGTAGGAGGATTGGAGAAAGAGGGGAACCCTGAAGTTAGTGAGGCATCCACAGTAGACTGTCAACCCCCAGTCTTCTCTGAAATATCCCCAGATTTATTTTCCATTCCCAGACTGGGTAGAAAGTCAAAAAGGGAAAGGAGGGCAGCTAAGGCCTTGGGAACCCGAATAGTGACCCAAAGCCAGAGAGTCACTCTCGTAGGTAGGCGGACCCGAGCAGCTGAAAAGGAGGCCACCCAGGAGGGAGAAGCACCCGAGTCTGACCCCCACCCTAAAGCTTCTGAACCAGTAGAGGCAACAGAGACTGGGCCCCTAGATGTTGGGCAGATTAGCCCCAGGAGAGGAAATTTTGGACCGGACCAGGCTAAAGACCCAAGGTACGACAACGTTAGAAAGGAGGTGACTGAAATAGATGGGGTCCCTGTGGAAGGGAAAACCCAGGGACCAGGACCCTATTTCATAATGAAAAAGAATCTCTTTTACCGGGTTGCACCAGTACAGGGGCAGAAGGTACAGCAGATCCTAGTACCTCAAAAACACCAGAACACCGTATTAAGTCTTGCTCATAGTCATCTTTTTGGGGGGCACTTGGGGGTAGAGAAGACCCTGGCACGAGTCCTACGATGGTTCTCCTGACACCAGTTGTGACAAAGTTCCTCCTCTACCTTGGTGGGTCCTGCGTTTATTGGCAGATTTGCTCACCTCAGTGATCTTCCTCACAGTCTCGGTCAACTTCTCTTGTGTCTGATCAGGAGTGTGGAGGTTTCGGGGGAACCCGGGCCTGCCCTCTACTCCGGGTTCCAGCCCAGGGCCCTGTGGATTGCAGCTGTCTATAGTGCCTCCTGGAACAGCTGCAGGACAGCTACAACTCCCTGGGCTACTTCCCCATGGCCTCCTCCAAACACCTTCTTTATCTTCACCACAGGACCTTCCTTCTGGTGTCTGATAATGCTTGTACTCCTTAGTCCTCCAGCAGCACACCCTCTCACTCTCAGCTCCTTGCACCTTTTGCTCCCAGTGCCTCACACGCACTTCCTCTCCTCTGGCTCCCCCTCGCCTGACTGGAGTGAGCTCCTTTTTAAACCCAGGTGCCCTGATTAGCCTGCCTTGATTGGCTGCAGGTGTTCTAATCAGCCTGTCTGCCTTAATTGGTTCTAGCAGGTTCCTGATTACTCTAGTGCAGCCCCTGCTCTGGTCACTCAGGGAACAGAAAACTACTCATCCAGTGACCAGTATATTTGCCCTCTACCAGACTCCTGTAAGCCCCTGCTACACAACCCCCAGCTTCGTGTACAGGTGGCGGAGTCCCCCGCGGTGCGCCAGAGGCTGGTCTTGGCGGGAGTCACCAGGGTCGGGGACCTCCTGGACTACGACCGGGGAGACTGGCTGGATCCCCTGACGCTCGCTCAGCGCTTGGGGCTCTCCAGACCTCGTACTCCCCGGCGCGTACTTCAGGAGGTGAAGGCTGCTTTACTGCCCGCTGCTCGGGCCTACCTCGACCGGGTCCTGCGAGAGGGCACACCCCGCCCACCTTCCGCCCCAGGCCCCGTGGACCTTTTTATCGGGCCCGTGCCCCGTGGACCCAATCGGCCCCCTCGCTCTTTCGCTGCGAGCCGGCTGCCCGATCTGCAGCTGGTTCTGTTCCAGACCACGCCAAGAAAACATCTGTACACGCTCGTGCTCCACACTCTTCACCACCTCACCCTCACGTCCTGCCCCGATACAAAATGGCGGGACCTCGTGCCGCCTCTTGAGGGTGAGGAGCCCCGGTGGGCCAACTTGTATTCTGCCCTGGTCCCGAGGCCCGCCGGGGATGTCAGTTGGCGGCTCCTTCATGGGGCCATGAGCACGGGCGTGTACTTGGCGCGGTTTACCCGTCCCCAACACCTGCCCCTTTTGCGGCATGAAGGAGACCCTGGCGCACGTTTATTTAGAGTGCGCCAGGTTGCAGCCCCTGTTCCGGCTCCTCTTGGATCTCCTCTTGTGTTTTTGGTTGCACTTTTCCCCTCACCTGTTTATCTATGCACTCCCCATCCATGGCCCCACAAAGTCACGGGATCTCCTTATCAACCTCCTCTTGGCCCTGGCCAAACTAGCCATCTATAAAACCAGGGAGAGGAGGTTGGCCGACGGGATTTCCTGCGACTGTGGGGCCTATTTCCGCTCCTCCGTCCGTTCACGCAACCGGGCAGAGTTCCTCTGGGCGGTGTCCACTGGCTCCCTTGACGCCTTCGAGGAGCAGTGGGCGTTGTCCGGGGTTCTCTGCTCGGTGTCCCCATCAGGTTCCCTTCATTTAGCCCTATGACCTCACTCCTGATCCTGTTTTTTTCATTGGTTGTCCCACGTAATTTGTTAGTGTCCCAGACCTGTGGATCCTCCCCTTAGGCTGGGGGGAGGTCCACTTCCTGGATACTAATAGGACCAGACTCCTGTACCCTACTGGCCTGGGTCTGTCACAATGGGTATTCAAATAAATAAAAATCATGTGTTTCCAAAAGAATGTAGTGTATAACTAAAAGCATAAAGTTTATGGTGAGGATGGTATGATGAGATAGGTCACATGCCATTGTAAGCAATCTGAGACTGTTAGTAGCAACTATCCTCAATGGCTAGAGAAATGACATTAGATATGGAAGATTCTCAGTTACTACAGAGAATTCTTTCCCAGGTGTCCGGGTGGTGGGTCTTACCAACATGCTCAGGATCTAACTGATCACCATATCTGGGGTTGGGAAGGAGTTTTTCCCCAGGTCAGATTGACAGAGACTATGAGGGCTTCTTGCCTTCCTCTGCAGCATATGGGGCATGTATCACTTGCTGGCCAACACTAGAGTTAATGGTGGATTCTCTGTAACTTGAATCTTTAAATCATGATTTGAGGACTTCAGTAATTCAGCCAGAGGTTATGGGTCTATTACAGGACTGGGTGGGTGAGGTTCTGTGGCCTGCGATGTGCAGGAGGTCAGACTAGATGATCCCTTCTGGCCTTAAAGCCTGTGAGTCTATGTTAATTTTGGGGAATAGACACAAAGATAGATATTTCTCTTCCATAATTCTTTATTTTTGGGTGGGTGAGGTAAAGAAGCGGAGAGAATAGTAGTCTTTGCCATTTACCCACCTTGTTGAAATCTGCCAAATATTTTTGCTACCTGTTGTACCTTTGAAATATTGCACTGCATACCTACATTACTAGCAAGAGCCTTTTCTGAAGCAGATTTTACAGTTAAAAGTGGTCTGGTTTTCGTTGTGCTCACAAATATAAAACAGAGCTATGCATTGTGTGTGGTCCACTTGCTTAGTGTTTGAGTGAAAATTAATTGTAGAGCAACAGATGAGAAAATGTCTGTGTTGGCACTGTGTGCAAGTATTAATAGTTTCACAAACCCTTTGTTGTAGGAAAGCATCAGGTGTCCCATTTAGTTTGTTAAATGTGTATATACAGATATACAGCTGCTTACTTTTAAGTGTTTTTCTTTTTTGTTTTTAATAGAAACAATTAGCCTAAGTGATCTATTGGCCAGGATTGAATCAGTGAATAGCACTATGAAGCGTAAGAAAAGTGAAAACTGTGCATCTGTCAGGTAAAACTTCACTATAAGTGGCTGAAAGACAATGAATATCTACTACTCCATTTTGCCATTTATTCCCCATCCCCTCTCAATGTTATATATGAAAGTGACCTTGTCTTCTGATAGGGCATAACTTTTTTAAAACGTATGTTCACTGTAAATTACTTAAATTTTAGAAACTAATGGGTCTATCAGTGCTTTTGAATTAATTAAATTGTAACAAATCTAGAGGGGAAAAAAGGCTTTGTTTGCCTATAAACAGTGTTACATTTATGGAGTCATCAATACTTCACAAGGACATACCGTTAGTTTATATCTAAGACTAAGATCTCACTGCACATGTAGGATAAACTCTCTTTTCAATGTTATATTCTACAGACTTCTTTTAAGAGGGGATTGAGTTTGACTGTTTGTTTAGGCACTTTAAGGTCCTGATTCATCTCCCATTGAAATCAATGGCAAAACTTCTCCAATTCACTTCAGTGGTGCAGGATCAGAACCTATACAGCAAAATGTTATATTGACACCCAGAAACAAGAACTATAAGGAAACATTTTTATTGAGTTCACAGCATATAGCTCAGTCTCCTCTTTAAAATGTCAAAGATAGGTTTTAATGACTATGTAGGCTTTCCACAGCTTCATTTTTTCAGTCCCATTGATTGAATGCTAGGATCCTAGAGCTGACCCAGCATTCTGGTCACTAAAATACTAGCTATTCCCCACTAGTGGGGACTTAACTGGGAGATGAGTACTGAATGGTTTAATGAGCTAGTGAGAGCAATCAGTCCAACCCATCAGCTGGGAACAGTTAAAAGACATAATGAAGTGCGAGGATGTGGATGGCAGGGGCCAGGGGATACAAGATCTCAGAATGAGGAGAACTTTATCTCTCCCACCTCAGAGAGTAGGCTAAGGGAGCCTCCTCAAGGCTGTACTGATGAACTGGTGAAGGGGACCCAGTATATAACATAATGAAGCTCTGGAAAGCCTGTACAGTCATTAAATCTGCTATCAAACCTGGAAACATCTAGCTTGTTTGTGGTGGTCTAGAGGATGGAGAAGGTAGTCTTGTCACAGTCTCGCTTAAATTTAGATAGAAGAGAGGTTCAGAATAATAATTTTGAGGCAGCATGACAAACAAAAAGAGAACACCAAAATGAAGTTAAATATAAAAGATAAAATGGTTGTTACCAAGTGGGTTATTTCACTTAAAGCTTTATAGGCCCAAATTTTCAGACTTCTAGCTTCTCTTGAGGTCACACTCATTCTTGTGCCAGCATTTTGCAGATGAAAATGCATGAATACCTTCTAACTATGTGTGCCATTTATATACTACACCTGCAAGTGCTTGCATTTGACCCCTTCAATGCTTTTTATTAATAAAAATATGTGCAAATGCTAACACTTGCACATGTGCAATTATTTGGTTATTCAAAGGACATGCGTAAGAGCTTGTGAAGTAGGTGTATCCACATAGCTGTATGTGCACAAATAGAGGACATATAGAGGCCTGGCTGAAAAAGAATCCTATTAGATACACAAAGATTTTGGGATTGATTATGGTATTTATGCTCTGCAGCACACCATGGATCAGTATCCTAAATTGGAAGATCCTGCAGAAAACTTTGCCATAATTTCTCTTGCTTCCTAAATATGAATACTCTATGATTTTCAGATACTTCTGGCATTCCTTGGCAGCCCATCAACATACCCAAAATACTGGTGAATTTGTTTAAGTTCTAGTGGGGACGCTTTTGGTCAAAACTTGATCATCAAGTTTGACCTCATTTTGTGTTGCTTTCAGTAATCTCTTCACACAATGTGTCTGAACATCAGAATGATCTTGTATAACTTTTACCCACAAGATTTATTTCAAAATTCATAAACACTGTTTAATGCTGAAGATCATGCTCCCATTGAAGTCCAGTAACTTTAGGGATGTAAAAAGAATTGGGTCTTGTTCACAAACATTTTGGGTGAGCTGTAAGGAAATGAAAGCATGTACAGAATTATAATTTTACTTTTGAAAACTGTATCTTAAATCTAGGCAATAAGACATGCACAGCAATGTATTTTGGGTGATAATAGTTTTCTTAGATGGTGTTACAAGGCACGTGGCTGAACGCTGAGTACCTTTAACACCAGTGAAATGTATCAAACCTATAGAAGTGCACTTACTGGAGCATCTTGATACTAATATGAAACCAAATAGAACTATTAATGCTCTCAATATTACTGATATGGGTGTAACAGCAATAACAAAGAGCCAGGTAGAAGGCTCCATTTCTGTCCAGAGTCCTAAAGCTGTATCTAAATTTTGGTATAAGTTAGGATACTAACAAATCTAAAATGCCTAAGGCAAAAATATACACGTACTATAGTACTGGTACCTTCCCTCTGAATTTTCTATTGACTTGTTGCTAAGATTTGGATGCTCATATCCCTGTTCATGTCCCACATTAGGCATGAAAATGCTGCTCTGGGTTTAAAAGTCCCTTGTGTTATTTATTACTGGCTTTGGGAATTCCTGATGTGTGCATTTGCATCCCAACATCCATGATTGAATCAGAGCTGCTCTTGTGCTGATGCTCTTGCAGCACACAGTCATTTTATAGTAATGCTGGGAACTGAACTCTGGGACAAACATACACTGTCTCACTGTCTGGCATGTAACTTTTCCATAGTCGTCAATATGTAAAACTAAATGGTAGTGCAACAACATTGATTAAAATGGGACAAATCAAATGGGTGTGATGTTTGCTTACTGGACTGAGACTGAAACCATACATTACTGTAACCAAGCTCACACTTTAACCGATTCAGAGAACATGTGAATAGCTGAGCAGTGAATATTTCCCCAACTTTCATATTCAGACTAGAACGTGCATTTTTTTTATTCTGAAAAACATCCCACATGACCCCTCAAAAAGGCTTATTAGTAAACTACTTTGAATGCAACATTTAAAATGAATGGGATTCTTCTGAAAAACAACCCTGGAAGAGACAAGAAGGCATTTGTTTGGGAGGGGGATGTTGTAGGAGGTTGCTCTCCTCACGCTGCTACCTGAGGCCTGGGTAGCCAGCATGGCTATCCTCTCTTATAGCCTTGGACAGTCTCAAAAGCCAGGCCATAGTTTGACTCATAACGAGGAGAATGACTACAAAAATCAGTGTTGAACGATGTAGGGCGTTTTCTGTTTAAATGATTTTTCTTTTAGTGCCTATGGGGTAGTCTTGCATTAAAGCCCATCTTACAGGATAGCATGCACATAGACACCACAAGAGCCTCTTCTCTGCCAATATGCATAAACTCTGTAATCCCCAGGATTGACATGGTAATTGTGTCTCCATGCTCATTCACTCCTTGGCTTCTCTATTGACACTACCGAAAAGGATGGCAGTTGTGTTGATTTTTGTGATGTGGGAAGCCTGTCCACTAGGAGCTGGAGAGCTTGGACTGAGTCCATCTACTTATTTCACATTGACGCCAAACAGCTGTTGGATGGTAATAACTTTTCGGCATAACAGATTGGGAGCGGAACATTTAATCTAGAAATTAAAGACTCCATCCCATTAGCAAGTCCCAAAGCCATCCAGTTCCCTTGATAGTGGATTTTTTTAAAATGTGATTCCTCCTTAAATAATATTTTAAACATTGAGAAAATGAACATTTATACTGTATAGTAGTAGATCTCGTCATTTAAGTATGTAATATAGGGAATATATAAAAGCTAAATTATGTGAATTTATCTTGCATTTTCAAGGGGGGCCTTCAATTTACCTAGTGTTTCCACATGCGTGGATGATGAAATTCCTTGGCTTCAGATGAAACACAAAGGTAAATGTTGTTCTTGTTAATGGCATTAGATTTTATTTGCATTATGTTGCATTCATCATAAAAAAAGTTATTTCTTTTGTTTATATTTTTAAATGTTATGATAAAAATATTTTGAAGCAATATCTCACTTTGAGTTTAGAAATTCCAGGAAAAAGTAGAAGGAAATAAAGAAATTAATCTTGGCTAGTTAATAATTCACTGTAAAGCTAAGAGTTCATGTATTCCAAGGATACCATTGAGTAGATATCCTTTGAAATCCCAGTGGTCAGGCTTTGTGAGTTGCATTGAATCCTGTATGTCTCATTGGAACCGAAAGAAAGAAGTTACAAGATGGTTTACCTGCACCAATGCTTTGATTCCTATCATTCTGCTGCAATATACTACATATATGCTGAACACACACAAAAAATTCTGTCAACCCTTTGACAAGAAAGCTTTGGTGTCTGCACATGGGTAAGAACTCTTCTTGGCTGATTGACAATACCATTGCAGTTAACAATCCTGTGTAGTCAGTGACTATAACAGAGTAATGGGGGGCGGGGGAGCCAGGATGAATTGCATTCTTGTACCATTTTAGACTCCTGGTTCTGCATCAGAATCTGGTAGCAGGCACCCCTACACTTTTGAGGATACCCAGTGACATCAATGTGACTCTGCATGGCTATAAGGGTCTACACTAATGGATCCTGATGTGGGAGTGGAGCTTTAATCACTGACTCTTTGAATTTTTTTGTCAGTCAGTGTGCACTGAAAGCTGGGTAAAATGTCTGGACCTTTCTGCAAATGAGATGTTTGTCTGAATTGAGTTTGTTACTGTTTCTGCTAATCAAGGAAAAATATGTTTGCTATAATTGCCTCATTGGGTATATCTACACTGAAATTAGAAACCTGTGGCTGGCTTGTGCCAGCTGACTCGGGCCCACGGAGCTTGGGCTAAGGGGCTGTTTAATTGTGGGATAGACATTCTGGATGAGGGTGAATCCCAGGCTCTAGAACCCTGAGGGATGGGAAAGTCCCAGAGCTTGGACTGCAGCCCAAGCCTGAATGTTTACACTGCAATTAAGCAGCCCCGCAAGCCCATGTGAGCTTGCATGTCCTAGCCATGGGTGTCTAATTGCAGTGTAGACATACACTGAGAGCTCTAACACAGATTACCAGAGTCTGAATCATGATAGTCACAAAACATTTTGTTACTCTACTGTACTTAGCAACAGTCAGCCCATGTATATTTAACAGCAAAATGATCTGTCTGTTTTGATCTTATCTTTTTTTTCTGTGCACCAGACAGTCTTAGCATGAGAAAAGGTAAGGCTATTTAAAAAAGAAAAAAGGCAACACTGAGCTCTGAAAGCATCAGACATTCAGAATGAGTAGAAATCCATTCTTTCTGTTAATTGTAGTCAAGATAGCTACACATGCACAATCTTAATTTTTTCATACTGTAGAAAAAATAACAGGCTAAAAACGGTATTTGCACTGTAAATAAACATCAGGTATATTTTGAACATATCTCTAATGTGCTGATAGTGAAACACTGACAGCTTTATTTTATTGTTCTTTGGGACTAGATTGCAACATCACAATCTGCTCTAGATTGTGTATAATCCCTGAAGGTCAGGGAGGGAATTGTGACTCTTGATTCCAAGTCTCTCTCTGGTCCACCCCTTGTTCCAGTGAGAAAACAATTTGCTGCTGTCTGTACCAGTTTTGGACTACTTTCCTCTCCAATCTGGCTGAGCTCTGCTGGCCAGCATACTGGAGGGGAAGGCGGGAGGTCATAGTCAATGCTCTCCCTGTTCTCTGCTTCTACCAACCACCCACTTTGTCTGCACCTGTGCAGGAGGGGAATAGCAGGCCTTTGGTGCCTTCCCTCCCCCACTTAGTGTGACCTGGGATGTCTGTAGCCCATACAATAGTCGGGGGCACAGGACATGAACTAATCTTGCTCTTTATTAGTAGCATAGAAGAATTTATTAAAAATTGTCATGTGTTTGTAATACATATAGTATATTGCAGAGGTTAAAGAAAAATATCCAATCCTGTTGTGAAGAAACCTGCAATGCAGTAGTTCTTACTCTGTGGAGACTGTCTTTGTTGGGGACTATTGCTCTGAAATGTAGTGTGATCTGTATGGCGAGAGCTTATGTGGTGCTCCAGTGATATCATTGCTGAGATTCCATGTGGACTTAAGTATGGATCTGTGCTGATTGGATTGTAGGACTGGGGGCATGGAAAACAGGAAAGAAAGGGAGAGAGTAAAGTAAATAAAGGATTGTTTAAAACTAACTTATTGATCATTTTGTTAGCACTAGCTTTTCTGTACTCATAATTTTATAGAATTGACAGAAAGCTGATGTTAAGCACCTACATGTTATACATAACAAAAACTCTACCTGTCATTTCTTCTCTGCTAATGGATAGACATAAATATATGGTTATCAGTATAAACATTCTTTCAAGAGAAAATGTTTAACAATTCCTGTAAATTTTTACATTTTCATATTTCATTATTTTTTGTACAATACCGTTTTTGTTCCATTAGTAAAAAAAACAAGTTGTACAGACAGTTTTGAGCTCAAAGGGATTCCATCTTAGATTATGATAGCTTTTATCGTTGGTAAATAGGAACTGATAAGAGGTGGTGATGGAAATGGTCAGGAACATATGAGAGAAATATTTTATTTGATTTAGTCAATTAATTTTGCCACTATTAATCAAAGAGCGTTCGAGTCCCTGTTGAACTATCTGACTACATCAGACATTCATTAAATAAATTTATTTGATGAAAAACAGCTATATTCACCATCTGGCAGGTATCATTTGACTGGCTCTGTTGTAAAGTAAGGGGGGAAAAGATTTTCTAATATCCGCTGGGAGTGGAAATTGCCAAATGTTTGAAGTGTTTTTTCAGATTTCAGATATTTTTCCCTAGTCTAAGCTTTATTTTAAACAATAAATAGTAGTTCCTGTGAAGGTAATTTACTCATTGTTAATTAGAAGAGGCTAATGCATTGTTGTGAAGGACGAATAATTTATATAACTAAGAAAATTGCTTGATATGGAGCAGGAATTCCAAAACAGTATATACAAACAGCAGTGCTTGTGCACAGGGCCGGCTCTACAGTTTTTTGATGCCCCAAGCAGTGCGCCGTATTGCCGCCGTGGGCGTGTGGGGGGGGAGTCCATGTGCCCTTAGGGCGGCAGACGCATTTCCACGGCGGCAGCAATTCGGCGGCAGCTTCTATGTTTAGCTGAAGCCGCCCCGGACAGCTAAACATAGAAGCTGCCGCCGAATTGCCCTCACCGCGGAAACGCGCCTGCCGCCTTAAGGGCACACGGACTGCCCCCGCCCTCTCCGGCGGCAATTCGGCGCGCTGCTTGGGGGCAAAACAACAGGGACTGCCGCCCCTTGCAGAATGCCGCCCCAAGCACCAGCTTGGAATGCTGGTGCCTGGAGCCGGCCCTGCTTGTGCATGTGCCAAGCTGAGCATGCACAAAAAGCGTTGTCCCATTTTGCATATGGACATAACTTAAGTTGACAGTAAAGACTGGGCATGGTCCATTTTATAATTTATGGCAGAAATATCAACCTATCTTTTGCCAAAATGAATAAAAGGGTATTTGTGTCACACACACACACATACACCCCAACACTAGCTTGGTAATACAGATACTGAAAAGATTCTCAAAAAGAACTAGATAAATTCATGGAGGATAGGTCCATCGATGGCTATGGGCAGGGATGGTGTCCCTAGTCTCTGTTTGCCAGAAGCTGGGAATTGGCGACGGGATGAATCACTTGATGATTGTCTGTTCTGTTCATTTCCTCTGGGGCACCTGGCATTGGCCACTGTCGGAAGACAAGATACTGGGCTAGATGGACCTTTAGTCTGACCCAGTATGGCTGTTCTTATGAATGTGATCCTATGACCAATACATGGATTACCACCATCCTGCTTGAATAGAGCACCCATTCTTGTCAGCATTTCCACTCTAGCCTCAGAATCCAAAAGGAGTGTTCTTCAGGTGAAGGGATCTGCAAGTAGGCATAGGGGATGGAGTAGGCTGGTGGAAGGAGCCTGGGTGATATATATCCTTAATCTCTCCTTGTGAAGTAAAGATATTACAGATTTAGGTACTTCCTTCCTAGTGAGAATCCCTCTTCAAGGTGGTGGGGAGATCTGGGAGCAGATGCTGGCTAGGGAGGATCTGGTGTCAGAACTCCAATGGAGAACTGCTATCAGAGACCAGGGGTTGGGATGTGGTTGGGGGAGGGCATGGCTTTGGAGCGGAGCCTGGAGCTGGAGCGTGGAGCAGCTCCGGAGCAGTAGAGTTGCAGGTTTTTGCCTGGAGCTGGAGTGGAGCTGGAGCACAGCCCCAAAGCCCTGGGGGAGGGACTCTTTGGGACACAACTAGTGGGAGCCACAGAGCATCCCCGAAGATGGTCTTGGCCTCTTGGATGTCCCCTGGGGTCTGCAAGGATCTGTGGGATTTGTGGGCTGGTCTTTTGGCATGTTTTGCAGGAGTTCAAGCCTGTTTTCTCCATTCTTCCTATTCCAATGGCGAACTCTTGTGAGGAGAACCTTGAAAAATTCCTGACCCTTAAATCCTGCTCCAGGATATTCCGAACAGAAGGATGGTTGAACCCAAAATGTTTTACTTAGACAAACTGGAGAATTAAAGCCCTGTATCAGCCAAAAACAATCCAAACCAAAGGAAATAATGACAAATGTATGAAAAGTCAAACACATTTGATTGATCAGGAAGTAATGTCAGAAACCTCCCATTGACTTGGTTCATCCTTATTCATGAACAGTGATGAGTCACAGCTAAGCATTGACTTGAACTTGGTTCAGCTTTCCACTCTAACTGACCTCCACATAGACTTTCCACAGCTAGAGTCCCTCCGCTAGCACAGAACTTACAGTGAGTCAAGTCCAATGTGCATATGTTTGCAAAAGATTTTCTGTCCCTTTTCCATTTTTCCTCCTGCTCCTTCCATACCTAGGTGGGGTTGCTAACTTTCTAATTGCTGAAAACAGAACACCCTGGCCCCTTCCCCTACACTGCCCCTTCCTCCGAGGCCCCATGACTGCCCCGCCTCTTCCCCCGAGGCTCAGCTTAGGAACATCCAGAGCATGGGCTTGCAACCCTGACCATCTAAGCTAATAGCCATTGACGGACCTATCTTTCATGAACATATCTCTTTCTTTTTTGAACCCAGTTCTACCTTTGGCCTTCACAACATCCCATGACAAAGAGTTGGGCATTGTCTAAAGAAGTATTTCCTTTTGTTTGTTTTAATCTTTAGCTATTAATTTCATTGGGTGACCCCTGGTTCTTGGGTTATGTGAAGGGGTGAATAACACTTTTTTTCTCCACACCATTCATGATTTTATAGGCCTCTATCATATCCCCCCCTTAGTCATCTCTTTTTTAAGATGAACAGTCCCAGTCTCTTCAGACTCTCCTCGTATGGAAGCTGTTCCATAGCCTTAATAGATTTTTGTTGCCCTTCTCTGTACATTTTCCATTTCTAATATATCATTTTTGAGATGGGTGACCAGAACTGCATGAGGGATTCAAGGTGTCAGTGTACCATGGATTTCTATAGTGGCATTGTGATATTTTCTGTCTTATCATCTATCCTTTTCCTAATGATTGCTAATGTTCTTTTAGCTTTTTTTGACTGATGCTGCACATTTGAGCTGATGTTTTTCAGAGAACTATCCACGATGACTCTGAGATCTCTTTATGTAACAGCTAATTTAGAACCTATCATTTTTATGTATTATTTTTATGCATTCTGATCTGCATAGGGAGATAAATTTTAACTACTAATCACAGTAATATTTGTACTTCTCTAGTACCTAACCTCTGAAGGTCTCAAATCCTTTGATATAGAATAATGAGGTAGGTATGTATCATCAGTCCCTTTTATAGATATGAAGACTGAGGCATAGGGAGAATAAGTGACTTGCTTTTTGGAGTTGTGGCAGGTCTAGCAATAGACTTCAGACCTCTGGACTCCTGATTTTGTGTATTAAGTATATGACCACTTTTTCAAAGGGAAGGGAATAGTATTAGATGAAGATATGCTGTCATCTTTAGTTTCCTATGCAGTTTCCTTTTCAGTCACTTTGTTGTTTTATAAAATGGTGGAGTTATGGAAATTAGCACTAGTTCCACTACATTTTCCAGATATCTTATGCAATTTGTGGGTGTTATGCTTTGTGCTGCTGGTTCCTTTCCACTTTATAACAGGAAGCAGATAGAAAAGATTATTTTTCTTGCTGGATTCCCCACAGTTCATGAAAATAGATCTATCATACAAACACACTTGTTTGATAATATGAAAATACTCATCTAATGGAGTTGGTTCATGGGGAAAGGATGCAAAGTGTCACTTCATTTTGTAAAGGAGGGTACTGATTGAAATTGTGTCATGCAGCGGGAAAAAGAGAAAAAGCATAGTGGTGCAAATAAGCAGAGCGCTTACAAGAACTATTTGTAGTATAAAAAGGAAAGAGGTGGAGCAATTTCATCTCATCAGACAGGAAAAGAATCTGACCTTTAATAAAAACATTCACACTACATTGCTCATGGCATTTAAATATTCTGTTGACAATGAAATCAAGGGTAGTTTAGAGCCCTTACAGCTGGCTTAGTTTCTGAAGTACTTGAGTAAATGAGCTCATCCTGCATATATGCTGAAATAGACTTTTGCTGCCGTAGCAAAGGCAGAGACATTCTGAACCCCAGGTTTCATTCCTTCCCCTGTTCTTTCTGTCCTGTTTTTTTTCTTCTCATTTGCAACAGCCCTTACCAAAAAAAAAAGAACAACAAACCACCACTGAAGTGAACAGAGCTTGTTTTCGGGTGGCATCTTCAGATGTATTTCTACAAGGATCTAGTAGACAATCTTTATGAGCACTGTTATATTTTTAGTAGTACTCTCACTTGACTATTAAATACAGAACTGAACAATAGTAATTACTGCACAAGTACCAAGGTCCCAAAGTAGCACTGCTCACTTCAGTGAAGAGCTGCTGTGAAAACACATTTAAAAAATAACCCATGGTGACAAGAATAGGGGAAAGGAAGAGTCTGCAGTTCAAAGTGCTTTTTCTAAGGGAGCATAATGCATTTATATGTATACAGGATTCTTTCCCCACCTTTTCTTTGCATTTTCATTATTATGGAACTTGCCCATGTGAGTCTAGGGGTCAGACTGAGTACTTTAAATCATAGGCGTGTATGGTTAAGGCAAAGGACATCCATGAAGTAGGGCCTGATTGGGGAATAATGGAATGGGTTCCCTTTTGTCTGAGTTTACTTGAGGATGAAGGTTGAGATCACAGTGAGCTAGACATACCAGTGCAAGAAAGATCCATCCTGAGGATGGATGGGAAGTGAGACTTGGGGTAAGCAGGGAAAGGTTGGGAGAGGGAAAAGAAGAGAGTGCTTTGTGGGAAGAAAAACCTTGGGTTGAGATCCTAAGAGAAAAGGGAAAGAAAAGAGGGAGAGATGGAGAAAGTCCTTTGGAGAGTGTGTGGAAAGCTAAGATTTTTGTGCTGAAGATTTTTAGGGAAATCTCCCATCATTGCTCCCACACTGGTCCAACTCCACTGGTGATAGCCATAGAAGGAGCCTGGTACATAAAAGCTGCTGGTATTTTTGCCACTGTCTCTGCCTATGAAGGATTTTGTAGTTCTAATATTACTTCAGTGAGGTTCAGTCCGAGTTACTGTCATAATCTTCATTTCCATACAGTAATTGTGCAGTGATGGGCAATGGAAGGCTCTGTGCACGCTCTACCAATCTTAGTGGATATTTCTAAATCTTCAAAAATGCAGCCCAAATAAGTGGTGCTGGAACATTTTTGATAGTGGTGGTCCTGAAAGCCAGCCTCCTTACCCTGTCTGTGTGCCCCCCAGCTGGGGCCAGGAGCACGGCAGTGTCTCCGGGAAGGGGGACCTGGACAGAGGTAAGGGGGCTGAGGCTGGGGCCACAGACGGGTGGGGGCGGGACCTGGAGCAGAATCTGGGCATGGGGCTGGCAGCCAGGAGCATGTATGTCGGGCCAGGAGCAGAGACCCGTGTAAAACCTGGAGGTGCTGCAGCGCCCCCACAATCCCTAGTTCCCACACCTATGCCAAAATAGTAAAGTTAGTCAAAATTTTAAAAAAAGTTGAAAAATCGCCTTTTTCAAGAAATGTAAATTTTAATGAGAAATTATTTTTTTCCAAAAATTTTCCATTTTATTTTTTATAAAATCTGACAACGAAACTTTATTTTTCATTTTCTGTTTCCTTTCCCTACCACCTCTTTTTTGGGGTGAGGAGGCGGGTTGCAAAATTAATAAAAGATGGGGGGGGGAGAGGAGGAAACTTCCCCTCATGAAATTTTTCTAAAATGAAATTTTTCAATAATTCTTTTCATGATAAATTTCAGATAAAATATCATTCCCTTTTTAAAACTTTATAATAAAAAATTAATGTTTAATGTAACAAAAGCTGTTGGTTTTTAACCAGCTTTACAAATAGCTTTAAATATCCTATTTTATTCCTGCCTCAAGGACACTCACTCTAATATTATTTACTATCTCTTACATCTATTATTGAGCTATCTCACAGTTTCTTTCCCTTAGCTCAGTGTTTCTCAAATTGGGGTTGCTGCTTGTTTATGGAAAGCCCCTGGCGGGCCGGGCCAGTTTGTTTACCTGCCCTGTCCGCAGGTTCGGCCGATCGCCACTTCCACTGGCTGCGATTCGCTGCTCCAGGGCAATGGGAGCTGCTGGAAGCGGCAGCCAGTAAGTCCCTCGGCCTGCGCCGCTTCCAGAAGCTCCCATTGGCCTGCAGCGCGAACTGCAGCCAGTGGGAGCGGTGATCAGCCGGACCCGTGGACGGGGCAGGTAAACAAACTGGCCCTGCCCGCCAGGGGCTTTCCCTTCAAATGCGGTGACCTCAGTCTGAGAAACACTGCCTTAGCTTCTATTACTTTGTGTACTGTACTGTAGGTGCAGCCATGCCGTTTAGCCACAATTCCATAGCAGAGCGTCTGAGTGAAATCCTGGCGGCATTGAAGTCAATTGGAGTTTTGTGATTGATTACAATGGGGCCAGCATTTCACCTTCTGTCTCCCAAATCATGCAATTCCTGCCAAAAAATGGTTTACAAGGCCATTTTGTGGGAGCTCAGGGAGCTGCAGTCCAGATTGATGACTCCGCCCTCTCTCCAGTGCTGTCCATTTTAATTGTGCTAGCTGAACAATAGAGTGAGGCAAGTGACAGTGAAGTTTGTTAGGCTGGTGAAGAGGCTTCAAGATTTCTTATTTACTAAAACAAAGTTGATGAATCCAAAGGCAACCAAATTTCTAATTAATATCCTGGAACACCTAATTTTTTTAATGCATTAAAATATACTTCATATAAACAAATGTATCTTCAGCATTGGGTAGCAGGGCTCACGGATAAATCCAGATTGTTCAAAGCAGCTACCATTATTTTTTACTATCCTAACTGGATATTGAGGATTAGAGAAAGTTGTACAAAATGTGATGGCACTATATCTCACTTCTTTATTCAGAGAAAAACTAAAGTGGAGACTGAATTGTTTACTGCTTGAATTGTGTTTAGAAAAACTGCATTACATTAAGCAGGGATTAATCTATTTTAACTATAGAATGAGTCCATTCAGTTACAGTATATACTGACTGAATTGGGATATGGAAATATAATTCCCTTTTAATCACAATTCATTTCATCGGGGTTTGTGCTAAGTTGAGAACACTGTAATAGTAAGCCGGATGTATACAAAGGATGTTTATTTCATGCATGTAAATGTTTTAAACATGAGTTGGCAAAAACACTGCATAAAATGTGCTACAATGCAAATGGCTTTTTAAAAACAAAACAAGGCTGTTTTATTTGCCTGTTAAGTTAGCTTTAGCAGTTCTTAGAAACGTCATTTATTAAATGTCATGCTAATTACTTGTAATATCAATCCTGAAAAGCAAACCTTTGTAAATGCACTTTCTGAGGCTTTGTTCTTCTCTGTTTGTAGTCTGTCTGGTACATTTCTATTAAGTAAACAAAATGAGGATTTCAAAAATTAGTAGCTAAATTAGTAGCTAAAAATTTAAGTCTGGTGGTTCTGTTTGAGGATATTTTATAAATTCTTTAATTAAAAGAAATGCAGAATCTATTCTAATTTTAAACGAAGGGGCAATATTTTAGAATAGCTGTAAAGTGGATACACTCATTCATCTCTCAGTATCGCTCAACCTTGCTCTGCAGGGACCATCTCTGGGTTGAGAGGATATAGTCTACATACCCATTGAGTACATGGGCTCTCTGCTGAGGCTGACAACAAAGGTACAATTAGTGCTGATTCAGTGGCTGTATCTGTAATATGAACCATTTCACATTATGTTGGCCATTAGGCACTGGAAGCATATCACTAACAATAGCGGCAATCTTAGAAACAGTACCTGAGCTGCTGTTCCTAAAAGGGGGAGGCTAAGTAAGGGGGTCAGTTTGTGCATTTATTTCTACCAGTGCTTTATGTATGTGGGCAGCTCAAACAGGCAGGGAAGATCGAGATAGAATTATGTGTCTTACTGAAAAATTAGGCACCTAAATCAGTTAGGCATTGTAATGAGGAATGCTGCAACACCTAAACATATCTTTAAAAATCTGGGCCTCACTGATTTGCTCAAGGTCACACAGGAGGTCTGTGTCAGAGCCAGCAATTTAACCCAAATCTCCTGAGCATGGGCCCAGTGCTTGAGACATAAGAGTCTTGTTCCGCCTTGAGATGAAACACATTTTTAAAAAAAGAAGAAAGCCATATCATATTAACATTGTGTGTTAAGATAGCTTTTAAAAGCAGTACATAATAGGATTTCTTATGACACCCTAAATGCTCTTGCACCTTATTTTAACAGAGAACTCTCAATGACATCATAGCCTTGTAAATTAGAGGAATTTATCATGTATTCCTCACTACACAGCAGCTGAGTTTGGCACTCAAACAATATAACAGCCCCCTGTCCCATGAAACGTGTTTGATTGTATTGAATCCCTTGGTCACCTGACAAATACAGGAATGTTGGTGTAAAATTTATTTAAATGTTGGTGTGTTTTTTATTTTTATTTTTTTAAATTATAAACATAAAAATATGGACAGTGAGTGAAATCACATAGGCAGGTTCCCTAATAAGCCTGATTCTTATTTACACTGGAGCCTATTTACATCACTCTGACAGTGTAAAAGGCCTTAAAGTGGGCATAATTACATTCATGCTCACGCTAAGGTCCCTTTACATGGCCAGAATGGTGCAAAGAGGATTCAGTGGCAATAACAATCTGGTCCAATGTTTTACCTGCTCAGTTATATTCTGCAATTTTAAACTGATATAACAGATGAAATCTAACAGTTCAAATCAATCCTCCGACTGTTAATTATTCAAACAATTAGGATTTAAATTGACAAATAGGATCCGCCTCCTTTTTTAATTATGCTGATAATCAAAGTATGAAGCGCTAATTCTATCTTTCAGCTATTAATTGTTTGTAAGTACCTGAAGATTAAAACTGAATGTCCAATTAAAAAAGGCATTAAACAGTTGAGAGTTTATAAAAAGATAACACAAGTTTTGAATTAAATGGTCATTAGGGACGAGAGTGCTGCTGAGAACCATGATTGTAAAAATTACTTTTCCCCATCTTTTTATAGCTTCCACAGGATTTCAACATCAACCTTGCTAGTTCTTAATTTCTTCTTCATTTGGTTTATAAGTAGAAATCAATGAAACAACTCCTGACTGGCCTCACTGAAAAGTTGTTTATGGTAAAGGGCAAGATAAAGATATCTTCCTACCAAGGTGGAGCACAGAACAATGGGAAATAAAAGGGCCAGATGTTTGTTTGTAAGAAGTGGCACAAAAGGTGGGAAGGCAGGGATAGGGAGGAATTCACAAGGGGGACCTAGGCATTGCTACATTAGTGTGGCAGTGCCTGACTTTTAAGTGTCCTGCTGCCAAGTGAAATTCACAGGTGGCCAGGCTCCCCATAAATGCATGGGGAGAGTTAGGCACAGAAGAATGGGATTCACAGAAGCCAGCATGCTGAGAGGTGTATCATGATCAGTGGCACTGGAGTCAGAGGGCCCATATTCCCTGGAGTGACCTGTTATTGATGGGACCCCAGGAAAACAACGAACACTGGAGAATTAGACTGGAAGCAACTCAGCTACATGGACAGAGCAGTCATAGAATCATAAAATATCAGGGTTGGAAGGGACCTCAGGAGGTCATCTATTCAACCCCCCCTGCTCAAAGTAGGACCAATATCCAACTATTTATTTTGCCCCAGTTCTCTAAATGGCTCCCTCAAGGATTGAACTCACAACCCTGGGTGTAGCAGGCCAATGCTCAAACCAGTCCAAAGGACATAAAGTTCCACATTTTCAACTTAACTTGCATTCAGCTTCACTCATTGTGAAAGAAACATGGTGGCAGGATCTGAGCTGTGAGTTCTCTGAAGTGCAGCAGCTGGCAGCATGAACCATGGAAATCAGTGTGAAGCCTCCTGACGCCCTGAATTTTGCAGACCTAAACTTAACCCAGTGATGAACCCAGTGGAAGGAGATGTTTGAGCTGTATGCAGACCTGGCCAGGCAGGAGGGCACAACATCAGGAAAGTAAAACTATTATTTTATCTTATTGGAGAACAAGGCAGAGAGGGCTGCAGCTCGCCACTGCCTCAATCCTCACAGTAGCCATTGGAGCCCCAGAGAGGTATTGCTCCCCAAAGGATAATGCAACTGTGGAGTGACAGGTTTTTCACAAGAGACCTATCCGAAAGGGAGGGGATAACCTTTATGTTACTGCCTTACACACACTGGCTGCTACATGCAATTTTGGGGACCTCGAAGAGTTCCTGATTCAGGACAGATTGTCTCCAGCACTTGGGATCACCATTTTGGGACCGGTTGCTCTAGGAAGCTGATCTTACATTATACAGATGCTTGGTATGCCCCAGAAGCCTCAAGAGAGAGGCTGAAAGCCCTAGGAGGAACACCACCCTGAGAAGACATGCAGTGAGAAGGAGAGCAGGTGGCCAGGGTTTCATACTGATAGTGAGATGCATTTTTTGTGGGAGGCAGCATGATCGGATAAAAGAGAAGAGGCCCAACTGTGACAGCATTGCAAGAATGTGGTGAGTTGAACCATTTAGCAGTGTGTGCAAGAGCAGAGAAAGGTCCCAGAAAGAGTTGGTCAGATTTGTACAAGCAAAGGATAGCACATCGAATAATGGCAATAACATTGTGGCTTTCTCTTAGAGTCTGAGAACATATCAAGTTCAGGCTATTGGGACAGGAAAGCAACAAGGGGTAATGCCAACCTCCAAGCATAGAACAATTTTAATAGGGAAATGCGCTGTGTGATTTCATCTGGATAGTGGGGCCTTCTGCAGTGTGATTCCTCAGGTTGAATTTGACGTGAACAGGTTGAGAAAACAGATTGAGCAGGCGCACTCTAATTATGTACAATGAGAGAATAATGCAGGTCATAAGAAACTGTAACTTCATAGCAAATTTCCAACAACATATGGTAGCAACTGATCCCAAGTGAAGTTTGTGCTGGTGGATGGTAAGTGCCACAGACCCTTCTTAGGGAATACAGCAATACAAGTCCTGGATCTGACCAGGATTCGGCATTAGAATTTTATAGCTACCATGCAAAAAGCAAAAGGGGAAGTCCCCTGGACAATGGAGACAATTTTAAAGCATGTGGGGATGTTTTCAAAGATGAGGGGTACGTCAAAGGAAAACAGAGACTGGAAGTAGGCCCCACAAAAGAACCTGTGTGCTTAGTATGACGGAAATTCCAGTGGCATTATGTAATCCAGTATACCAGGATCTTGAAAGCAGGGGTATCATAGCACCTGTAGAGGCCAGCACAGGCTGAGTAAGCAGCATGATGGTGGTAAAGAAGCCATCAGGCAAATTACACATCTGCATAGAACTAAAGCCATTGAACTGTTTCCAGTATCCACTGCCCAAAATTGATGACATCTTGCCAGAACTTTCCAAAGCCAAAATTGTAATGATCTATGATATGAGGAATGGGTTTTGGAACAGAAGCCCGGATCAAGAGTCCAGCATGCTGACAAACTTCCCTGCAGTGGGCTATGGGATATTCTGGGGCGGGTCCCTCTCAATATCTTCTATTGTAGTTGTTCCACTGTGTACTAATGATTATATATGCATTCGGCCAAAGAGAGTGAGTGAGTCAAAGGCATACCAAGATCCAATTACTGGAAGTTGAAGTTAAACAAATTTAACCTTGAAATAATATGCAATCTCCTAGCATAATTAAATATTGGAACAACAGAAGAGGTGATGGACTCGCCATCTCTTGGAGTATTTAAGAACAGATTAGATATCTTTCTATAAGATATTACTATTGGGATATCCAGGTGCAAAAGAATGGCCTGTGATATATAGGAGGTCAGATGATGATGTGATGGTTTCTTTTGGCCTTAATTTCTATGAAACTATGAAAAGTGAAGAATTTAAAAATTTCGCATACAACAAAATTTTCTAATTTATTTGGTTCAGTTCAGTCAAAGCATTTCATTTTGTTTTCCACTTTAAAATAAAGTTTTGTAACTGAAAAGGCATTTTGAAATGAAAAATTGAAAGTGTTGTTTTCCATTATTTTTATAAGTAAATGTATGTCAAAATCAACATATTTCTGTAAAATGTTTTGGTTTTGATTAATTGGTCTTTTTTAGTGTAAAAATATTCCATCAGAAAGTTTTCAACTAACTTTTTTTTTAAGGTAGTTACATGACTAATAAGCAAGGAAGTTTTCACTTAGCTTACAAAGTAGAGTTAACAGACAACAGTATAATTCACAAGAAGTAAGTTTGAGTTTAGCGTTAACAGAATATAGTCCCATATTAATCTCCTGATTATAGAGCTAAATAAAAACTACATCAAAATTAAAAGGGAACATACTGAAGTCACCTAGGTAGATTCATGAAGGACTTATGATATAGAGTAAATGCATAGTAGTTTTCACTGGAATTAAGCTTTAAGTAACAGGGGCATCATTCAGAAAAATTTTGTTGTGGGCAAAGTTGTACCAGCATCCCTTCCCACTAAGGCTGTGGCTGCTCATGGAGGTTTAGCAAGCTGGTCTAATCCCAGAGAGGGGCAGAAAGGTGGTGTCCCAGTCCTGTTCTGGGAGTAGGGATTGGCATTGGGCTGGGGCAGAAGGCTGTGTCTCACCAAAGGCCAGCCTCGAGCAGGGATTGGGGCCTACCTCGTTCCATGCTCAGCTCTGACCCAGGCTTCATCTGCTGCTTCCCATCCAGCAAACGGGGGAAGGGACGATGCAGAAATGTGGTGATTAGGAGCCCCAGCCTGGCTTGGCCTGCCCTAGAACTGTCCCCACAGGCCTGGAGGAGACACCGCAGTGACAGCTACTGGGGAGCTATGAAAATTCGGGAATACAAACCAAGGTTTGCGGGGACCCCTGCCACCCCTGCCCCATAGCAAATGATGCCCCTCTTATGTAATCAAAACTCTGCTACTTTCAAAACTGTGGAGGCTGATAACAGGCAGGTAAAACTGACAGGTAAAGGTTTGCTCAAAGCCAAAATAGAGTAGTGGGAAAAATCATATCTAACTCAAAACAAGGTGATGCATAGCCTTTCTTTTGTTTTTAAGACAGAAAACTATGTTTATAAAAATAATTGCAACTTTTTAGGACATTTTAAATATAGTATATGACTATACTAGATTATGAACTAAATAGAGATCTGGCACAAGGCTCTGGGGTATGTACACGAGCTGGCAGTGTGCCTCCCAGCCTGGGTAGACAGACACTGCTCAAGCTAGCATGCTAAAAATAGCCCTGTGGACATTTGGCATGGGCAAGCCCCAGAGGTAGTCAGACAGACTTGTACTTGTGTAGCTAGCCTATGCCACCGCCCATGCAGCAATGTCTGTGCTGCTATTTTTAGCATGCTGGCTTGAGCAGAGCTCTTGAGAGTCTGTCTACCCAGGCTGGGAGGCATACTTCCTGCTGCAAGATAGATATACCCCTTTGTTGATCTAGACAGACACATACCGGTAGATGTATCACAGAACAAGCTGACATTCTATAATGGATTCCAGGCCCACCTCAGCCCTATTTCTGGTTTTTGCCTGGTATAGAAGCATTCTGGCTGGTAATTTCAGGACACATGAGAACCATAAGTCTTGCAGTAATGCATGCTTGGAAAAGGAAGCAGGAATATATGGGAGTTTCCTTTCCTTGGTCTGGTAGGATATTTGGAGAGCTTCTTGTGGGTCTTTCCATGTAGAACACCTGGAGAGAAAGAGGCTATTGGGGGTCTGAGTTGGTAGTTTGTGACAGAATGTTGAGCTAAGCCCGAGGAGAAGGCTTGCAGAAATGGAGTTTCCTTTATAATTGTCTGAAAACTATTTGAGAGACTGGATTAAAACAGATCCCATCAGGAGCAATGGTTGAGATTTTACTAGTTTTGTTGTCATTGAACCAGATTCCAGGCAGGGTGAGAATTATCTGAAGTTTGCTGTGGAAGTAGTTTCCACTTACAAGACTGATCCTGTACTAAGTGGGTGCCATTCCCATTGATATCTCTGGGAGTTGCGCCTACTAATATGAAGGCTCATTTTGGCCCAGTAGGATTAGTGGACACTTAATCTGGGTAAATAATGTATTATTCTAAACTGTGTTGATCTTTCTATAGGCAAAGTATATCAGGACTGGAGAGGGGTGGTATCACAGAAACCTTTAAATGTGCAAAAACGAGTGAAGCAAAAGACGCCAATAATAAAAGATTCTGACAAGGAGGTATGTAAAACTGCTCTCAGCTGATAAATGAAGAATCATTTCTAATACAGTATTGCATGAGAAATATGTACATTTTAATACTGAAATTTATTTTTTTTAACTGGGAGTTCATGTAATCTATGCAACAGTATTATCAAACAGTGTTTTTCTTTTGGGGCTTTTCATTAGAAAGCTATACTAGTCATGTCTCTAATTTCACCAAAATCTTTCATATGCTTCCATGTATCCAGGGAGCCTAGGCTTAAACTTGACCAGTGTAGCATGTGTTAAAGGTCTTTCTACACTAGACATTTAAAGCATGTTCATTAGCATGTGGTAGCTAATACATGCTATCATCACATCTTTAAATCCCCTTTTCTAGAAAATCCAAACTTTCTTTGAGAAAAGGAATTAGACAGCTCTATTTGTAGTTTGTTATTCACATCATTCGTTACCACAATAATTTTGTTTTGCCAAATTTATCTTACTCTGTATTCTTCATCAATACGAGGTTTCCTCTACTGGGCTTAAAAAAAAACACATGGAAATTGATCCAGCCCTCTGAAATGCAGGGTTGCAACAGGACCGTAACAATTCAAGTCACAGTGATTTAAAAAAAAAATTAGACATTAAATACTGAAAAACATGCAGCACTCCAAAGGGTGATGTTTACTCCAGTCTGTACAGTTACAACTGATGAAAGTCTGAAATGAAATGAAATCATTTAACAAAAGTTAAATATATTTTATTTCTTAGCAAAAATCGTTAGGAGGTACAGTGTGTTACAGGTTATTTATGGTATTTACGGTAGCAAGTATCTTTAACTTTTAGATCTGAATATATTCTATTTTGTAAAATCGTTTTCTTATATATTTCAGCTTATCTGGGAATTCCTGTGAAGGTTGAAAGGCTTGCAGTAAGAAAAGTGGGAGGGTTATTTTCTTTGAATGTTCCTTTTGTTCTTAAAGGGGGCCAGGCGGCTTGATCTGTGAATAAAACATAGTATGAAAGAAGGGCAGAGGTTTGATAGCTTAAGTTGATTTGGACAGGATTCTGGATAGTCACAGCTGGAACCCTAGCAACTCTGCAATTGCATGATGTTATCGCTAAATGTCTCTTTTGATGATCATGACTCAAGTAAATGAAACTTTCAGGTAGATATAGTCAATGGTTTTGTGTACCGTTTGTAAAATGCTTTGAATTGAGTCTTTGTGCCATAAGCACTCTCCCTCTTGTCTTTTTTCAGTCAGAATTGTGAATTTCCCTGAGTCAGTTAATGCTCAAAGACAATAGAGAGAACCACAACTGAGGAGTGTATTTCACCTCGAGTTAGATAATATTGAATATAGGATTATTGCTAAATTAAATTGTCACAATATTTCAAATAAGACATGGAACATAAAACAAAAGATATAAGACAAAATATCCATGCAGATATGTGTCTTAGGCTATGTCTACACCACTAACCAGGGGTGTGATTCCCTTGCTCATGTACACACATTTGTGCAAGCTGTTATTGAGCTAGAGCAAATATAAATAGTGTAGCCATGGTAGTGTGGGTAGCAGCAGCAGAGGCAAGGCTTAACCATGCAGAGTACATACCCACTGGTTTCAGGCAGGTTTGTACACAGCATGGTTAAGCCACACTATCACTGCAGGTACCACTGCTACCACAGCTGCATTATTTATACTGTTGCTAGTTTGAACTAGCATGAGTATGTGTACATGAGCCAGGAAATCGCACCCCTAGCTTGTAATGTAGATGTAGGCATAAAGTATCAATCTATACATACACATATGAAGGTATTTTGGGATCTCTTGCTCATGCCACTAGTCTTCATTTTTGTATTTTATAAATGGCCTCTCATAGGGAATATAATTGCCAGTAAATCTCCAGTATTGTCCTTTATCACATCAGAAAGGGCGATTAAAAAAGCTGTTTTGGGAGACCCATAGAAGATGTCATTCACTCTAAACCAGGGATCTCAAACTCAAATGACCATGAGGGCCACATAAGGACTAGTACATTGGCCTGAGGGCTGCATCACTGAACCCCCCACTGCTGCCCCTGGGCCCGCACCTACTCCAACCCTTCCATGAGGCCCCACCCCTTCCTGCCCCCATTCCAACCCCTTCCCCAAATCCCCGCCCCTGCCCCGCCTCTTCTCCACCTCCTCCCCTGAGCATGTGGCTCCTCCCCCCCCACCCTGGAAAGCATTTGGCGGCGGGAAGCGCCTGAAGGTGGCAGAGGAGTGGGGACGTGGCATGCTGGCGGGGGGGGAGAGGGGACATAGGCGGGCCGCAGCTAATAACTCTGCGGGCCACATGCGGCCCGTGGGCCACGTGTTTGAGACCCCTGCTCTAAACCCTCCTCTACATTATAGAATTGAACCATTGTGGACAATGATTGTGAGCAACAGGTTCTCCTGAGCCTGTGGTGAAGACAGTTTATTGACTATCTTGGATGGGACAAAACCATTTTCTGTGTTATAGAACATGATTGAGATACTTTCTGTAATGGTTCTGAAAATTGTTCTGTCCTTTCTACAGTGCAGTTAAGCAGTTTTCACAATTGGGTTGGGGAACCCATTGCTAACAACTGTTGTGAACACTGGGTTAGTGTTCTATGTAGGACTTCAACAGGCAAATGTCAGGTGAGTAAGTTAGTGTTTAAGCAAGGTGTGTTTACTTTTTGGCATTTTCACTTGCATGGAATTTAGTTACAATAGGTAATCCAGTTAAAATGAAACAGTCCAAATTAACAGAGGAAAAAACGAAACAAACAAAACACAAACTAAACCTAAACCATAACCAAAAATAAAGCCATCTGAAAAGACAAGCTTTTGGTTGTGAACATGTTTCACATAGAAATAAAACCAGCTTGTAGAATATTTTTGCAGTTCTAATTGCTTTCATTTTATGACAGAAAATGCACCAGATATAGAATATGAATTTTGAGAAAACAATGAGCAGACCCAGAAAGTGCTTGTAGCCTCACTTACATGTGCACACAAGGGGTATTGTTGTTGTTGTTGTTTAGAATGGCTTTAATGTACTCTTTGGAAAATTAAGAAACAACAAAGTTAAATGGATTCATTAAACTTTAAAATGTATTTGACAACATTTTTCACTAAAAGGCATATGGGAAAGTGGATAATGGATAATAGATTGCATAGGCAAACTGTAGAATTACTAGAGTGCCATTATTTTGGATTATTGAGTTGTTTTCATTGAGAGAATATAGGATGTAGTTGTGGTTTGCTCACAATTCTTATTTCAGTAGAGTTATTTCCATGACCTTCAACAGGAGGAAGAGCGTTCTTCAAAATGAATACGCTTTTAGTATGAGCTAGCACTTTGACTCTTGCACTGTGGTTCAATGCTGGCAAACAATAGTACTATCTAAGGCCTGGTCTACACTAGGACTTTAATTCGAATTTATCAGCGTTAATTCGAACTAACCGCTCAACCGTCCACACCAGGAAGCCATTTAATTCGAACTAGAGGGCTCTTTAGTTCGAATTTGGTACTCCACCCCGGCAGGTGGAGTAACGCTAAATTCGCACTTGCTAGCTCGAATTAGGCTTGGTGTGGATGCTAATCGAACTTAGCAGCTCCGGGAGCTATCCCACAGTTCACCACTCTGTTGACGCTCTGGACAGCATTCCGAGCTTGGATTCTCTGGCCAGCCACACAGGAAATGACCCGCGAAAATTTGAATTCATTTTCCTGTCTGGGCGGTTTGAATCTGACGTTCTGGTTGCACATCGGGGCGAGCTCCGCAGCACCTGCAACGATGCAGAGCTCTCCAGCAGAGGAGTCCGGGCAATCCCAGAATAGAAAGAGGTCCCCAGCATGGAGTGACCGGGAAGTCCAGGATCTGATCGCTGTGTGGGGCGAGGAGTCTGTGCTCTCGGAGCTGCGCTCCAACAAGCGGAACGCGAAGACCTTCAAGAAGGTCTCTAAAGCCATGAAAGACAAAGGATACAGCCGGGATGCGATGCAGTGCCGCGTGAAAGTGAAGGACCTAAGACAAGGGTATCAAAAAGTCAGAGCGGCAAACGGACGCCCGAGCCCAGCCCCAGACATGCCGCTTCTACGAGGCACTGCATGCCATTCTAGGTGGGTCTGCCACCAGTGCCCCACCAGTGACGGTGGACTCCGAGGACGGAATAGTGTACGGGACAGTTCCCCCTCCCTGTTCGCCGATGGGGAAGATGAGGAAGGGTCTTTAGAGGACGGCGCAGGCGACATCGAACCCACTCCCGCTTTCCCTGACAGCCAGGATCTCTTCATCACCCTCACAGAGATCCCCTACCAACCGTCCCCGCCCGTTAACCAGGACTCGGAATCAGGGGAAGGATCAGGCGGTAAGTGCTACAAACAGGGAAACATTTATTTTTTTAAGAAACAGGGATTTATATAAAAAATAGAAATACTATATAAACATTTTTAAATATGAAACTAAACAAACAGCAGGTCTACACAAACAGCAATGGAGCAATAGTCCTCTGGGGATATTTCAAAAAAGCTCTCAGAGAGCAGCTGGAAAAGCCTCAGCAAGAGGTTTCTTGGGAGAGGTGCTTTATTGGGTGCTCCGTTGAAGCACACTCTTCCGCGCCATGCCATCCTCAGGTAGAGGGGGACCATCGCCTCTACGAGCATGGCAGCGTAGGGTCCTGGTCTGTGCAGGGCTTCTATTAACATCCGCTCTCTCTGTGTGCGCCTGACACGCCTCAGGGTGATGTCGTTGTGGAAGTGCTGCATCTAATTAGTGGAATTAGTGTACTGTTACTATTGTGCATGGTAGACTTTTACTTTGCATAAGAATGACCTCGCTTAACAGAGTTTTACTTTGCATAAGAATGACCTCGCTTAACAGAGTTTTACTTTGCATAAGAATGACCTCGCTTAACAGCCACGTGTTGCAGGCCTCAGAGGAAAAGCATACAGGGTCTTTCGCGGTCACTGGCGGGAGATGCCGCATAACGCTCATCTTTTCTGCTTTGCACATTGCCTCCAGCAGGAGAGCACAGCTAAGCACTATCTGATAAGCAGTCTGTACTGTAAGGCTTACCAGGACTTTGTGCAAGAGGGATGCAGCTGTCTCTCCTCGCTTGTGCGCTATCCAGTGCAATCGCGCCGCCAATGAGAGCGTATTCCGAAATCTCGGACTAGTTCCGAGATCTCCTGAGACTTGGTTCCCTGTTTGGTCTTCTTAACTGAAAATGACTAGACTGTGTTTACTGTTGGCAAACATGTATTTGTTCAAGGAAATCACCTACTTTTTCGCATCACACAGCTTGGCTCCTTCACGGACTGCCCGCCATCCCCTACGCAGAGGCTGGCTCAGATTAGACGCCGAAGAAAAAGACAAGGGACGACATGTTCCAGGAACTGATGGCCAGCTCCAGAGCGGAGGCGGCAGAGCAGAGACAGTCGAGGAGAGCCTGTGTCAGCAGCATCGCACACACCTGGAACGGGAGGATAGGTGGCGGCAGGAAGACCAGCAGGCGACTCAAACGCTGCTTGGTCTAATGAGGAGCAAACGGACACGCTCCGGCGCCTTGTAGATGTTCTGCAAGACCACAGGCAGGAGGAGAGAGCCCCTGCAGTGCATCTGCAACCGCCCTCCAACGCCAAGAAGTCCTGTCCCCTCACCCAAAGTGACAAGAAGGAGGCGGTAGGGGCCGTGAGAACTGTCACTGCACCGCAGCAGAGCGCTAATGTACAAGACACCTCTCGCTGTAAATTTGTAGAAGTTCTTCCCTTACAGGATCACCCAGTCCCAAATCCAAGTTTCAACCCCACTGTGTATAACATTATTAAAAGCGGTTTGCTGTTACTCTCTGTTTCCGCCACGCTTTCGTGTCAGAAGACTTTGTGGGGGGGGGGGATTTTTAATTACAGTGCATAGCCCACATTACCAGGGTACAGACTTGGGGGCAGGGTCAACTGCAGGGCACACACAGACTGCAGTCACTAGGCACCAGGGACAGTCTGTGTGGTGTATGCTGCCCCGGTCTTTCCTTGATGTGTAGGGTCCTGGTGCCTGACATCCCGAATGTAAAGGCAGGCTTCCCTTCACATGCATTTGGACCGTAGTCACGATCCTCCCGGTGCCCCGAGCCCCAAAAAGAGACCTCATCCAGAGGCAGATACTCACCCTTCCCCCACACCCCTCACCCCTTCCAACGCCCAAACCCACAGCCGTCATGGTAACCCCTATCCAAGGACGGCACCCCTCGCCCCTTCCTGCAAACCCACCCATCAGTGCACACCTTAACCAGCACAGAATGCTTCCATGTTTCAACGAAGAAACAGAAATGCAAAGTCAACGAAAGATTTATTATTAATTACTAAAACATGTCCTTAGTTTTAAAACGTCCTTGGGAAGTGGGGAAAACTTGGTTTATGATCAGGCTCTCTTAAAATCAAGTGGACAGTCACAGGTTACCCTGCTCTGCGAGGAAACTCGCTTTCAAAGCCTCCCTGATGCATATCGCTTCCCGCTGGGATATTCTCTCAGCACGGGTGTCTGGCTGATCATAAACAGCAGCCAGGCGATTTGCCTCAACCTCCCAAGCGCCAAAAGGTCTCGCCTTGCTCTCACAGAGATTGTGGAGCACACAGCAAGCAGCAATAACTACGGGATATTCTTTCGCTGATGTCCGAGCGAGTCAGTAAGGTCCGCCATCTCCCTTGAGACGTCCGGAAGCACACTCCACCACCATTCTGCACTTGCTCAGCCGGTAGTTGAAGAGTTCCTTTTCAGTGTCCAAGGCGCCTGTATAGGGCTTCATGAGCCAGGGCATTAGCGGGTAGGCCGGGTCCCGAGGATCACTGTAGGCATCTGCACATCCCCAACCGTTATTTTGTGGTCCGGGAAGAAAGTGCCTGCCTGGAGGCGTCTAAACAGACCAGAGTTCCTGTACACACGCGTCATGAACCTTGCCCGCCCACCCGACGTTGATGTTGGTAAAACGTCCCCTATGGTCCACCACAGCTTGCAGCACCATTGAAAAGTAGCCCTTTCGGTTAATGTACTCGCTGGCCTGGTGGGCTGGTGCCAGGATAGGGATGTGAGTCCCATCTATAGCCCCACCGCAGTTTGGGAATCCCATCGCGCGAAGCCATCTATGATGACCTGGACATTTCCGACAGTCACTACCTTTGAGAGCAGTTGCTCAACGATTGCGTGGGCTACTTGAATGACAGCAATCCCCACGGTAGATTTGCCCACGCCAAAGTGGTTCGCTACTGACCGGTAGCTGTCTGGCGTGGCAAGTTTCCAGAGGGCTATGGCCACTCGCTTCTGCACAGTCAGGGCTGCTCGCATCCTTGTGTCCTGGCGCTTCAGGGCAGGGGACAGCAAGTCACACAGTTCAAGGAAAGTGTCCTTACGCATCCTGAAGTTTCGCAGCCACTCTGTGTCATCCCAGACCTGCAGCACTATGCGGTCCCACCAGTCTGTGCTTGTTTCCCGGGCCCAGAATCGCCGGTCCACACCATGAACTTGACCCATTGCCACCATGATCTCCACTGCCCGGCGTACCCTGCTTTCTGAGAGGTCTGCGCCACTCTCCTCACCGTGCTGCCGGAGCCTCCTCGCCCGGTTTCTCAGCATCTGACTGTGGAAGAGGTGGACGATAACGTGCGAGGAGTTGACAACGGCCATAAGTGCAGCGATGATCGCAGCGGGCTCCATGCTCGCAGTGCTGTGGCGTCCGCGCTGTAACCGACCAGAGAAGGGCGCGAACAGATTTCCCGCCGGCGCTTTCAAGGAAGAGAGGGAGGGCGGGATTGACGGTTCAATGACGACACATTTTTTCCCCCAGCATGCATTGGGGGGAAATCCCACAATTCCAATGGGCAGCGGGGAGTGCGGGAACTGTGGGATAGCTTCCCACAGTGCACCGCTTCCAAAGTCGAAGCTGGCCCCGTGAATGTGGACTCAGAAGTTCGAATTTGTGTATTTAGTATGGATACACAAATTCGACTTATTAAGGTCGAATCCACAAATTCGACTTAAGTAGATTCGAAATAGTCCTGTAGTGTAGACAAGCCCTAAGCAAGGTGGCTCCATAGTTTTGAATTTCCCTATACAAACTGGCTTATGTGATATTCTGAACTGAACAAAGCATGAGACATCGCGCGTGAAAAAATATAGCGGGTGAGAGCAGTGTCAGCTATACAATCGTTAGTGTTGAATTTCAGCTTTTGTTCTAGTCCACTCACCTTTTTTCAGTCTCTCATGACTTTCTCAGTCAAATTCCTGAAATGTTGTTGGTCTTAAAAAAAAAAATCCCCCAAAATCGCTGTATGTCACACAATTTGGAGCTGTTGAAAGTGACATTTTGAAACCTTTTCAGATTAATTTAAAGCTAAAGCTGTTGGTTTTTATTGAGTTATAATAGAAGACTGAAATTTTTGCTCTGGATAAAGAACCTTAAACTCTTCCCAAATAACCCCTTATGCTTAGTCTACAAGGGAAAATTGACTGGCATACGTATAGCCCCTTGTGTGGACACTCTATTTTGGAATAAAAGTGACTTTATTCTGGAATAATTACTCTGCTCACAAAGCATCACTGCCTGTGAGACAAAGCTGAGACTTATAACACTTAGTAAGCTTTTCTCTGAATTCCTGCCGTGCAGATGGCACAGTGGGCTGGGGAGCAACAGGACTGGGAAGCAGCAGAGGAGTTGATTGTGCTGGTGAGGAAGATAACAGGTGGCTTATGAAGTGGAAGGAAGGTCTTTATTGCAGAGTGCTCCTGTTTCAGACAGAAGGCTCTGAATTTAGCAGGGGTCAAGCCCAGAAGAGAGCTTGCAAGACTTCCTGAACCTCATGATTGGATCTTTAAGATAAAATGAGAAGTGGAGGAAAGGAGCTGTGAATGTTGGATCATAAGGTTGAAGGACCTTTGGAAGTCTGTAGAGAGGAACTGGCCTTGAAGAGTGGTGGCAGATGGCAATGGGAGAACAATATTATTGGAGGGCTGTGGAAGGGAAACTCAGTATAAGATATCTAGGTGAGACAATTTCTTCTCTAAGCAGCACAGTGCATATTGCTGTAACAGCCAATTAAATTCCTCTTGTAAGTGAGAGGCAGAATGAACTGAATTGGCAAGTGGATCATCATAGTGCAAAGTGGGAACAGTTCATTCTGAGTCAAACACATGCTTTGCTGCACTGTGAAGGTATTGGGAAATAAAAACAATAAAATAAAAAACAAATCTATCTTCTGCAAATCTTCTACAAATGTGATAGCTCACCTTTGCTCCCTTGACACTGACTTGTGAACTGGTCTGGTCCTGACAAAGGAGAATCTCTCTCTCTCTCTCTCTCTCTCTCTCTCTCTCTCTCTCTAACATACCAATCTCCAATCCCAAAGATTCAGAGTGTGCTCACCCATATGTGGAGAGCCCAGAGTGACAGATATTGCAGCTGCATGCAGTATCTTTGGGGGACCATATTATATTAAAATCTTTCACAAGTAACTTATCCCATTAAAGAAGATGAAAATAACCACGGTGCAACATTATCAATGGATCATAAACAAAACCATAGAGCCTGATGTCATCCTTCTGTAATATATAACTAAATGGCTTAAAAATGTGGTGGTCAATCCCTATACTTTTTTTGTCTTGTCTTAATTTATTAAGTATTTGTAGAATTTTATTCAAATGAATTTTCCCTCTGTTCCACTGTTTTGTGGGGGCAAGAAGGAAAAGACTTTTCTGAATTTGCAATCTAGAAACAAGGAAGACTGTTGCTGGGCTCATTACTACCATTCACTGCTATGGTTAGACTAGGTTTATGTATTTTAGCAGTATAGATTCTTTCAACAAAGTGTTATGTAAATTTAAAACTTTTTAATATTTATATTTGAAATATTTGGCAGTATGAATTGTCATGGATTTCTCCTGTAGAATTCACTAGCTCTATCGCTGTCTTTCTAGATGACAACAGATTTACAAGATGACAAATTAAAGCAAGCTGTAACTACTGCTACTAAATCAAAAAGGAAGATTAGCAGGTACTTCTTTTGTACTAATCTTTCTGGAAAGTCATAGCTAATTGTTATTTTTGTATTGTTTTTCTGGTTATTTTTTAAAGGTGAGATGGAAGAGAGAGCTTTTATTTGCCTTAGTCAGAGGTTAAATGATTTCCAGAAAAGAAGCAAACACCTTAGATTTTTAATATTATTATGATGTAAAACTCCACTGTTGTGCTATAACAGCATAATCCTTTCACTTGCTCAGCACCTTCAACTCCCACTGGGCACTGAGAACGTGAAACTAATTGCAGGATTAAGCCTGGGGGCTCAATCCATTGAATTACTATTACCTTTGTCTTCTAGCTTGAAGTTGGACCTGCTCTTGAGCCAACTTTAACAGCTGGTCTTAATGGTAGCATTTTCTTTTGCTAGAGTAGGGCTGTACCAAATTCATGGCCATGAAAAACGTGTCCGGGATGGTGAAATCTGGTCTCCCCCTATGAAATCTGGTCTTTTGTGTGCTTTTATGCTATACTATACAGATTTCATAGGGGGAGACCAGAATTTCTCAAAGTGGGGGTCCTGACCCAAAAGAAAGTTGAAGGGGAGGTTGTAAGATTATTTTATGGGGGGGTCACGCTATTGCTACTGTTGCTTCTGCACTGCTGCCTTCAGAGCTCTGTAGGCAGCAGCACAGAAGTAAGGGTGGCAATACAATAACATGCCATCCTTACTTCTGCACTGCTGCTGACAGTGGCTCTGCCTTCAGAGCTGGGCTCCTGGCCAGCAGCCACTACTCTCCAGCTGCCAGGGGTGGCTCTATGTTTTTATCCGCCCCAAGCACGGCAGTCAGGCGGGCTTTGGCGGCATGCCTGCGAGTGGTCCTCTGGTCATGCTGATTAAGCGGCATTTCTGCGGGTGATCTGCCAGTCCCGCGCCTTCAGTGTACCCGCTGCCAAATTGGCACCGAAGCTGTGAGACCGGCAGACCTACCACAGGCATGCTGCGGAAGGCTGCCTGACTGCCGCCCTCACAGCAACTGGCAGGCTGCCCCCCCCATGACCTGCTGCCCCAGGCATGCTCTTGCTGCGCTGGTGCCTGGAGCCACCCCTGCCAGCACCATCACCAACAGCAATGCAGAAGTAAGGGTAGCAGTACCGCAACCCATCCTACAAGAACCTGGGTTTATTGTTGACTGCACCACAATTCCTTTTTTGGGTCAGGACCCCTACAATTACAACACTGTGAAATTTCAGATTTAAATAGCTGAAATCATGAAAATTAAATTTTTTTAAATTCTGTTACCATGAAATTGACCATAGTGAACCATGAATTTGGTATGGGCCTAATTATAAGTTACAATCAATGAACATTCAAACAGTGAACAATTTGAGCAGATTTTTGTGTTTCAATATTGTTTTTTCATATCCATATTTTGTGACAGTTTGAATTATAATAACCTGGTAATCAAAATTCCTCTCCTCCATACAGAGTGTGTGTGTGTGTGTGTGTGTGTGTGTGTATGCTTTTATTTATGCAATATCTTAAAAGTCCTCAAGGGGTCCTGATTCATTACTGCATCCATATTCAACAAAGCACTTAAGCACTTTTTTAAGCACTTGCTTAATTTTAACTTCAAAGCATTTAAGCATGTTCTTAAATCCCATTGAAGTTAAAGTCAAGCATGTTCTTACGTGATTAGATGAATAGGCATGGCTACTGAATCTAGAGCCCTGATGATTGTCTTGAACAGGTGAACTCAGCTTGTCATTAACTTGAAATGCCTGACCATAAATTCATTACTGCTGCTACAATCAGGGAAAATATACTGGGAAAATAATTTCCAGTTTTGTGTTGAAATTTTAAAAGCTAAGCTGCACATTGCCAAAGATTATGGGCTCTGTATGCAGCTGGGGTCTTTCATATTTGTTAGAGAACACCCAGTACCAGTAGGAAATCAGAGCTTCATTCTCAATTCCAATAGGTTCAGAATCTTCAATAAAATTCAATTCCTTTTCGTAACATGAGACCTTTCATATAATGTATCTAAAAATTTAAAATTCTAAATTAAAATGAGAACACAACTGGCAAGAACTCAGAGAGAAAATGAGTAAACAATATCTAGGGAGTAAGACTATACAGTATGATATATTGTACTCCATGGTTACTATATAACCATTCTATTCTCTACAGTGTGGAGTGTTTTCTTTATATAAACATTCTTTCATAGAGTCCATTTGAACTTATGCTGCTTCAGCTTCTATACTCTCCTTCAGCACAATATATATGAAAAGTTCATTGCATTTTTTAAATCTCAGATACTGTCCTATTGCAGTTCATGAATAAACCACTTATTCTCTATTGAAGTCTTTCAACAGTATGCTGTTAATCCTTTGTAGATTAATATGATTTCAGTGGTAATCCTTTCATTTGTTGTACTTCTAAGACGTATAATCATTAGAGAAAGTGCTTGACAGATTTTCCAGTAAAGTTCATGTTGGTAGTGCTCTATATTATTCATTTAAAAATTAAATTTGCAGATGAAGTAAATAGATCCAAGGTTAGTCACTCATCTTTCCCCCTTGGTGTCACAGTTTAAATGTAAATCCAACTAAGAAAAAGTATTTCATGAGCCAGAGATGCAACAAGTATGGAATATTTTTAGGGTTGTCAAATGATATAAAAAAATTAATCATGAGCTTAAAAAAAGTTGCAATTAATTGCAATTTTAATTGCATTGTTAAACAACAATAGAATGCCATTTATTTAAATATTTTGGATGTTACTTACTTCTGCACTGCTGCTACAGCTCATGGTACCTGGCACTCAGCTTGCAGCTCAAGGCAGGCTTTGTGCTGTCGCACGGGGGTTGCATCTTGCCGGAGCCCACTGCCATCTCGCAGACCTCTGGCCAACTCTGGCCCCCAAGGGGCACCATTTTAGATTTTGGTTTGGTGTGAGAGAGAGTGTGTGTGTGTCTGTGGGGCGGGGGGAGAGTGTTGTCCCTTTAAGCAGAGTACTTAGTAGCATGAATGCATTTTCAGCCAGCAGCAGTTGCAGGTGGCAGCACTCATTCCTGAGTGGGCATCAGCAACCAGGTACATGGGTGGAGGGAGGAGGACAACCCAACATCAGCCCCCCACCCCACCCCCTCTCTGCTCAGGAGGCAGGCTCCTAGTCCACCACAGCTTGGCTGGGGTGGCTTCTTGCGGGCAGTGGTGGAGGAGGCAGGAGCAGCAGTGGAGCAGGGTGGCAGGAGGAGGGGCACCCTTGCCCTGAGGCATGCAGCGACACTGCTCTGAGCACAGCACTCTGGCTGGTGGCCCCCCTCACACACCCCTGAGGCCAACCATTTCTCCCTTTCCGCCTGGCCACAGCCAAAGGTGTCCGATTAACACTCATTTTAAAAAAAAGTGTTAAATTGTTTTGATTAATTGCATCTATTAACTGTGATTAATTGACAGCCCTAAATATTTTATTGAATGCTTTTTACATATCTCCAAAGAACTCTTCATCTGTGACAACTGAAAGCTTGAGTCATATCTTTCAATCAGCTTTGGCTGCAATGTATGGAATTGTGTATATGAGAAAATGCAGGATATGATGTAATAGGTGAGGTTCACCAAACAAAGAGGTCCAACAAAGGGCCTATGCATCCCTTAAATCTCAGACATAATTGATATTTAAATGGGATATAGATGTTGTTCTGATCCTCTGCACAGGGATATACCGTCTAGTTTGTTTGAGAAAAGTTTAGGCTGAAATATTCCTCCTCCAGACAGAATTGAGGACTAAGATTATCTGGTAGTAGACACTGCATGGAAATTCCTTGTGACTAGAGATTTGGATTGATGGAGTTTTTTTTATTGATTCCCCCCCACACACACCATTCCCCCTTCTCCATACACCTCACTACATTCCCACATTCTTCCTCTGAGGTTTCTCATGGCTTAGTCTTTTTCATAATCTTTCCTCTGCTCCTCTTCCCATGACTTGAAGCTTTTACCTGCATTCTCCTCTCTTCGATGTTCTAGACAAATCACTTAAATTCTCTGTGCTTCAGTTTCCACACCTGTAAAATGGAGATCATAAAGATTTCCCAGATCAACAAGGACACTGCGAAGAGTGTCGGAAATAGTTGAGGATCATCCAGTGGACAATTCTATAGACTTGCAAAATGCAAACTCTTTAGGACATCTCTTGGCACTTACATCAGGGCTATATTTAAATCTTGCTGATTCTTTTTTCATAACATCTTTATTATATGGCCTTTCCTATGCAAACACACAGCTGAAATTTGCATCTAGCTCTAATCATCTTGCATCTTGATTTCTGCAATATTCTCTTCTCTGGGTTTGACAAATGCAATCTTGTCCCTCTCATATCCATTTACAATACTGCTGCAAAGTCCATTATCCTAGCCTGTTACTTTGTCACCCCTCTTTTGCATCCCTCCACTAGCTCCCCCTTCTTTATTTTATCAAACATAAACCACTTGTCTTCACTTCCAAGGACTTTCATAGCCTTTTCCCCTTTTATCTCTCATCTCTCATTCACTATTGAAATATCTAATCCCATTTGTTTGGCTCTTTATACCAGCCTCCATCATGCACTTATTACATTTTCAAACTTTGTACTTTCTGCTATGCTACCCCTTGCTCTTGGGTGGAGCTCCACATAAACATCTGCAAAGCCACCTCATCTGCTTCAAAACTCTATTTAAAATTCTCCTTTTCTGTGATGCCTATAATAAAATTTAACAGGTAACTACTGTATCAAGACCATTGCCTGTCATATTGACCAATATTGTCTCACTGTTTCCATGTACTTCCCTTTCTATCTGTTTGTATCCATCTGTCTCTTGTTTTATATTTAGACTGTAAGCAATTTGGGGAAGGGACCATCTTTTTGTTCTGTGTCTATACAGAACCCAGCACAGTGAGGTGCTGGTCCATGACTATGGCACATAGGGCTATGATAATACAAATAATAAATCATAATTTAGGACAGGAACTGTCATTTACCCTGGGCTACATTGTAAGTTTACAACTTTTCCTGAGAAGCTGTCTCATACCAAGAGAAAATCACAGAACAAGTTGTGACTCAGAACCACAATTCCTTCCTGAGTTCCTCCCTTGCTCTGTAGAAAGAATAGATTAAGCTTGATCCCCTGGCCAGAGGGAAGAAGAGCCAGTGTTCTCCCACTCTCCACCATTCTTCATGGTTGTCCACTTGCTCTCCTCATTATAGGTGGATTTGCAATTCAATCCAAGCAGGGATGTAAGAGGGAAAGGGGGTCTTAGTCCCTCTTTCTTCCCTGCATGGCCAAGTAAGGGATAGGACCATCTAATCCTAGATATTTCCATAGTGCCTATAACAGTGGGAATCTAGTGGAGGAATCTAGGTGCTATAACAATACCGATATTAAAGAATAATTAATGTTCACTTTTCTTCATCTGCACTGAGTCCTGGAATGATTCTTTTCAGATGTTACATGTAGATGTGGAACTATGCACACTGACAAGGCCAGAATGCTCTCCGCTCCAGTGGCAGCCACAATGCCTTGTTAAAACTCTATTGTAGTGGTGTTGATGCCGAATGCCAGTTCTTGAAATTACTTGGTGAATTTATACCATGAGTAAAACATCTCCTGGGGACTGAACTGAAACCACAAACTTATATATCACTAGCTACCCATATATGAGTATCAGGGAACCACAGGTCAATATATGTGAAACAGAAACCTCTTGACTTGGGTTGATAGCAGATCAACCAAATCAAAGTAAATTGCAACTTTGTTCAAATGTAATTTATAATAAAGTAAGTAGGCTGGTCCTGTCAAAGGAGGGTGGATATTTGCCTATACATACTGTAGGGTTGTAGATGATTTGATGGCCCAAAGCAGAAGCAGACATCAAAACCTTTCTGCAAAATCAGGTCCTGAACTTGGCAACCCTGTTAGTTTTTTCTCATGTATTTGCAGCTTGAAAACTATTTGGCCTTTACAACAGCCAAAATAAGTATCCCTTAATCATTTCCAACCTATTAACAGATGGACCAACAGCTTTTATACATGGGGCATGCAAAATACTTCAATATCGGCCAAAACTAATTAGTAGCAATATCTGAACCAAAATTTATAACTGGTGTAATATGTATTAATGCTGATAAGATTACAGTTTAATGTAAGTTTCCTTTCAAACATCATACCTACTTTTTTTGATCTGGTGCATTATAAACTTGAAATATTAAAAATCACTCTTGATTTATCCTCCTTCTCTATTAAGAACAGAGAACACATTTTCTCATAAAAAAAGAAAAGTATTAGAGGTAGTATAACTAATAGAAATCACATAATACAGGAATTAACAAAAATATCAAACTTTCATATTAAGCGATGACACATATAAGAAAGAACAGTGTAACATGAAAATAGCATTTTGTTATTTTATTGTCATTTAGGCCAATACAAAATACTGTTATAATCATAATAGGTTGCTTGTATTCCAGTGCCAATTCACAATATCGTACTTTCGTACAGCGCTATAAATAGGCACATGTAAATGGCATAATATTAAAATAAAAGATTTAAACCTTCCAATTCAATTTTCTAATCTCCATTACGAGCCCATATAAACATCAAAACACTTTAGATGGTGAAAGTTATACAATATACTGCCCTTGGATCTGCATTGCAGTCTACTCACATTTGGCTTTTCATAGATGTTTAAGGAGCTGACAACTGCCCCTGCACCTAACTGAGGATTTGCTTGTTTATTCCCATCTTTCAAATAAGGCTTATCTCCAGGTCCTCATACCTTCCATATTTGTGTTGTAATAGCCCCCAACAGGATATGAGTTGACGCAGAGTGAATGTTGACCAAATGTGAGTGGAATCAACACAATAAGTGATTTCTCCAGACAACAGTATTAAGCTGGAGTTCAGCTTATGAGGAAAAGAACCCTTAAAAATCTTACTTTAGGGGGAAGAAACCCAGAAAGTTAGAAAATCTAAAATGTAACCCTAATGTTTGTGAGTCTGAAAGTAGAGGTGAGATAACCCAAGCAACCTTAACTCCATCTCAAGTGACGCCACAGTATCAATCATCCTCATGATGTAGATAAGAGTCTATGATAAATGTTTCTGACATTTTTCAAAGTTTTGAATTGATTAACAAGAAAAAACCACTCCATTCTGTTTCTCAATTCCCTTTTGCCTGTAGCATAGGTGAGGCTGTTTCTGACTAGCCTGTTTGAGAGAATGATGCACTCTGATCCACTGGCCACAAAGCCCAAACATCTTACAGCTATTGCACCTGGTGGTGAAAAATATGACAAGAGGCCACCCTTAGCCTCTCCTCCATCTGATGTCCCAGAGTAGACCAGAACTGCCTGCACAATGGGCCCCACTGTCTAGGAAAGGGTTGGAGCCAGGATGTCATGGAAATTAACTGATTTGATATATTTCTTAAGAAGCCTTTTCTGTTACAATTGCTGTAGAACCCCAATGACAAATTAAAGTTGCCATCCCCTAGAAAAACCTGTGGGGAAGAGAGCAATGTAAACACTACTTGCCCTTTATTTGAGTAAGCTGCCAGTGCTGGTGCATGAGTGAATCAGGGCCAGTATTGATCAGTATCTACTTATGAAAAATGTTGTATAAGAACTAGGTATTATTATTATTATTATTATTTTATTTGTAGAATGGAAGCGGTCAGAATGCATATCTAATTGTATGTGAGTGGTGGAGTCACAGATCCACTTTGGAAAGGTGACTAAAATAATCAAAAGTGTTTCTAACCTAGAGAGAGAGAACGGCTGACTGGGTTTTGCGGTATATAGTGGAATGGTGGATAAGGGTGTTTGTGGATTATATGTAAAGGGTATAATGTGAAAATGCTGCAATGACTTGATTATAGGGAGGAGGCCCAATTTTATAGGGCCAAACCCCTCTCCAAAACAAACATACCCCAAAAGGGAGGCTGAGGGGCCAAAAACAAAGAAAACAAAACTGCACACACATATGGGAAACTTTCAAATGGGAGAAGTTCAGTTTTTCAAACTTTCATATCTTACTAGCACCTTGTTCAATTAATACCAAATTTTAAAAACCCAACCATTCTCCTGTGACAGAGATACTCAGTGGCATTTTCCATGGAGTAGGAAACAGAATCACAGTTGGCTTTATAATACAAAGCTAGTTATGACTTTAACTATGAAATGATTATTTCCACTCATGATTATACCTTTAATACTTGCAGCCTAGTAGGGAATGTGCTGATCTACATGTCTGTAAAACACAGCAAATTTTGGATGCTGATTTAGTAATAGGAGATGGTAAATGACTAAATGCTTCTTTTAAAACCTGGAATTCATTGTAAAATTATTTTAGATTCAAATTGTATCAATTCCTTTGCTAGAATTTTGATTTGATAGTTTGTGTTGAATGCTCTACACTTTCCAAAAATAAATTTAAAAAACCTTTTTTGTTTTAATGTCTAGTGGAAAACATATTGTATTTAAAACTCAGGAAAAGGTCAAAAGAATTGGACCACACTTAGAAATCTTTGAGGCTTTCCATGCCAAAAAGGACCCTAGCTCCAGAAAAGTAATTAGAGCATCCATATATATTCAGAAATATGTCAGAGGATGGCTTGAACGTACCAGATTCAACAGAGTAAAGGCCAAGGTAATGTGTCAGATGTTACTTTAACATACTGTAATTCATTCTGCCTGGGTAGTGTTAAAATTCTAGGAAAGTAGCCTAAGCACTACTGCTTTTTATGATTTTAATATGAAATATTTGTTTTATGTCCACGCACAGTTAGCTCTCTATTGTAACCGCTATGTTGAACACCGTGGGCTGTTTGGAAATTCAGTGACAATGAAGATAATATCTGAACCTTCCTGCTCTAAATGGACAGATCTTCATCACTTGCGCTTAATGAGAACCTCCATTAGCTTGTAGGAGTAAAGGGCCTGTGATTCACATTTGAACCCTTTTAATTCTGTCCTGAAGAGAACTATGGCACACATACATTCTAATCAGTTAATTCCAGGATTTCTTTTTCACATATAAAAACAGCATAGGTTTAACAACCTGTTCATTATCTCTCTTCTTTACTCGCCCCCATTTTAAATATCAAACACTTGAGCTAAGCATGCATAGAGTATGTCATAAAATTGTCCTTTTTGAAATTTACTTCTTTTTCAGCCCGTGAGTCAAATATGAGCTCCTGCACATAGGGTCAGAAAGCACTGGAATATTTGCTTTTGCCTTCCATTTCAATATGCACAGTAGTTAAAAGAGGTCTTGCTTACTGCTGGCTATAGAAATAACACAGCTCCACCTCAGCAGGATTTCAATCTCTAGGTAATATGCAGCCCTCTAATATAATAAGTATTCCATAGCCTAACCTGCACCTGACTCAAATAGATGGTCTATTGTAAACTGGGGTCTTCATTAACCTGTTTATTATATGAATTTATAAATCAAACTGAAAACCATATTTAAAGGATTTCCAAGAATCCTTAAATAGAGCTAATACAAACCAGATAAAAATATTCCATAATCGTCAAACTGTCCTAAAATTCCACTGCGAGTATGCTGCTTTATATACTACAAAAAGTGGCTGTATTGTTTATATGATTAAAGATGAACTGAACTTGCATAGTTTTGAAATCGGTTGTTGGACCAAAGAGAATGGGGCATATTTTCCCTTACATGGCTATACTTTGGACTGAACACTGATTGTTAGGTTCAGTGGTTGGCATTTAAAAGTCAGCTATTACTGTACCATGGAATCTGAGATACCACATTATTTTTCTATAATTGTATCTGATGATAACTATGGTATCTGATGCAATTCAGTGGCTGCTGTTACCCTGATCACCATTAATGAGTTCACAGGTAAGTTATGCTGATTCACTCAATGATTAAGGTTTTGTTTGCATTTATTAATCCTTCATGTTTCTGGAAATATATGTAATGATATAAATTATACCATCCATTTTAAATCTTTTTGCAGCACTGATATTTATTAACTCCTGCCCCAATCCAGTGCCCACTGAAGTCACTGGAAAGGCTTGTATTGATTTCAATGGGCTTTGGCTCATGCCCCATATCTATTGTTTCTTGAAATCTCAGCATTACTTCATTGGGCAGTTGTGATTATCACATTGCTGGTCTATTATGATGTCAGTCACATGATCCTGCCATACTGATGCGTCTGACAAGTTTCCCCTGTTCCTTGCTCCATCCCACTGTTCCTTTATCAGATCCCTAATTCTGACAAATAAAAATGTCTGCTTCTCTTCATTATTCCAGCTCTGTTCTTGTAGTCTTCATGTACCCCACACATCCCAAAATATTTCCACTTCAACATATTTTGAAAAGATCAGCCCTTATTAGCACTGCAGACTGAAATCAGTTCTTGTACACTCATCTTTTATATATTACATAATGCATAACAATTTTTCAGATCTACAGTTACTTATTTGTGGCAATAGAATTACCTCTCTTCACCCTCTTTTAAGATCTTATTTTACTCTGCATATCTATCAGTTTCACCTCCTCATCTGCTTTCTTTAGTCATCCTTCACTATTTCTAAAAGTAATGAAAATGAAATATATCTGTAATTGCAGGCTGCAAGTCATGGACCATCCCTTTTAGCAGTTGTAAAGGAGTACCGTAAAATGATGAATCGCATTCAACGTCGAGCTGGTGTTTTGAATCCATCCACACCACTAAAGTATTCAGAACTAGAAGAGTGGTTGGACAAGAAAAAATGTAAGTGCTGTTAACATTTTTGTACAGAGTAATCTTTTATTCTAATTTCAGTGGTTGAATCTGTTCTTAAGTAATACTGTTCATTTATCACTTCATTTTAAATTGCTCCTTTGTGCAAAGGACATTGCATGTTTCTGTATGCACAACTGCTTTTGTAAGACGTCATTCTGGCCTTCAGAACTGTGGGATTTATGTCAGCATGGGTACAACAATTTGTGACATAGTCATTGCACTATTGACATTTGATTTTTGTTTTGTAACTTTCAGATGATGGACAGTGTTATGCACTGTCAGGGAGAAGGAATTCTTAATGAACTGGCAGGTGGCAGAGGACAAATTTGCAAATCATCTTAGTACTTACTATATTCTCTTCACTAACAGTGATTGCATTTAAAAATTCCTACTGGTTTGAGAATTATTACCAGTATGCCCCATTTCAAGTATAGTGAATCTCTCTCAAACTAGGAGCATCTTCCAAAATAGAAGAAATTACTTGTGAATATAAACAGCTTTTTGTGGAAAGATATCTGCATTTTTTAATGTTTCATTTTTCAGACATTTTATTCACAGAACTATTTTTATACTGCATATTGCCTTTCCTACAAGCTCATTTTAGTTCCAGTCTGGTGGCTACTCCATAGAAGAGCATAGGTTGTGGAATGGCTGTATGTGTGTACTTAAGAGGCACTCCTATATAGCACAATGTGATGCCATCATAGACCCTATGCACGTACTGGGGTACGCATTGGAGAAACTGGGCATGATGATAATAGGTTGAGACTAAAGCCAAACAAGTGGTCTTTTTTTTAAGGGGTGGGAGGATTTTACTTCTCTTGATCCACGCCATCACTAAGTGCCGGGGAACACCAACAGGGTGGGATATATTTGATGGGTAGCAGCAGTGCATCCTTGCTGCTGTTCTGTTCACTCTCTTCTGCACTGTTTTGCATATCACTACTGGATCAATCTTTGGGACATAACAAAAGAGTAATAGGATGAGTTTAAGAAAAAGAAAATTTTAGACTGGAGAAAAAGTCAGCAAAACTTCCTCACAGTGAGATCTATTATACTGCAGAATATTCCCCAAAGGAAGTGATAACAGTCCTATCACAATGAGTATGTAAAATTAGACTGGCAAAAGCACTGAAGGGCTGACATACTGTAGCAACTGCTGCAGTGGGTGGGAGCAATACTGACCTAACAGAACTTTTCAGTATCTGTCCTGTGATATCCAGCCATGTTGGAGGAATATATTGACAGGATGTTTCTTCAAGATGGGTAGCATTGTTAATGTTGATAATTGAATTGCCCTCATCAGGTTTTAGAGTTAACTCACCATTGGGATGAATGGGTGCAGTTTGTGCCTCTGAGTTACTGGTTCATTCTGCCTTTCTGAAGTCTCAAGAAAGCAACAGTATACACTGATTCCATAGGACGAAAACTACCTTCACATCCTAGGGTTGGAAACATGTTCTCAAAGGAACATGTAAATTCTGAGGAAGATAATGGGTCACCAGATAAAGATAGGAACTAGATTCCAGCCTGCTTGGCTTCCTTTGAGCTTCATATGTATTAATCAGGTAGAGCTTAATTCTCATTTACGCTACGTCCCTTTTACTCTGCTTTGGAATGTATACCTATTTTAAGGCCCCTTTAGACTAAGATTTTTCTTTTCAGTATCACGTAACGTGTAGTATTGCATGGATTTTTGAGTCACTGAGGCATTAATATGAAGACATAAAAATGTACCCCTTCAAAGCTTCTTTGTAGACAAAAGATGTTACATCCTGACATTTTGTTTTTTGTCATCCTCTTATCTTCATAGTCCTTAAACGTTTAGAAGGAAAAGTCCAGTTTAGCAGCCAGATGTTGTTAGTTTTCTTATACGTTAAAGTGATAAGTGTATGCTGTGTTTGAAGCATATGCTGTGTCAATTTCTATTAACTTTATCTAAAAGTTCAAATTAATGATTACATTAATAACTAGTAAACCATTCATTCTGACAGCTAGACTGAAATTGCTTACTGAGGAGGAAGATTGTCTGGCACAGACACTGCAAAAGTATTTGAGCTATGGTAGATTACCTAAAATGATCTTTAGATTTGCAAATGTAGACGATTATGCAGACATTTTTATACTTTGCATAATGATTTGCCTTTTTAGCTTGTAGCCTGCTGTGGAGATTTGCAGCTCTAGGAATTTTGCCGCCCCAAGCACGGCAGGCAGGCTGCCTTCCGCGGTGTGCCTGCGGAGGGTCCGCTGATCCCGCGGCTTCGGGAGGTCCTCCGAAGCCGCGGGACCAGTGGACCCTCCGCAGGCAAGCCGCCGAAGGCAGCCTGCCTGCTGCCCTCGTGGCGCCGGCAGAGCGCCCCCCACGGCTTGCCACCCCAAGCACACGCTTGGCGTGCTGGGGCCTGGAGCCACCCCTGGAGATTTGACCAACACAATCTGGACATGTTAAAAACATGTGAAGCTGAACTCACTGGATGGGAATAAGGGTCTTTTAAAAAAGTGACAAATATCGAATTCAGCTGTCCTGTCTTCCGTAATTTTACTTCCACAAGTGTCCACCATTTTAGGCAATGAAATCTGACACCCACCCACCCAACCACACGAAAAAGAAAGAATTGAAGATTATGTTCCAGCAACCATGTTTCATCATTCTGGGTTCCGTCCATTACTTTTGTTTTAGGGATCATTTTTGACTAAGAAATGGAAAGGCTGAGAACAATCTACAAATTAAAAACTGGTCACATTTGTAGACAGCTCACAGACAGACGAAGAAATTAAATTTTCCAAACTACTCACTGCCAGATATTCTCCCTCTTCTACTAAAATCTAAATATTACATTTACCACTTTCCCTTTATACCCTAATTTTTGTAATTCTTTCAAAGTAATCCAGTTTGTCTAGAAATATTTGTTTGTTTTTTATAAATCCAACTTATTTACTGCTCTTAGTTCACTTATAATCTAGAGTGATTTTTTTCCTCATAACAATTGTTTCATTATTTTATGATATACTATAATTAAACTTTTCAGGATTACTGTTCTTTCCTGTTTGGAAAAAATGTTGTACCAATTTTCAAATCTTCTAGTTCCTTTTTTGGCAGTTATTTTGTTTTGCAAGTCCAAAGGCCTCATTAAGGCCTTTAATAATTTCACTGGTCGTTGTACTGTATGTGTGTATGGCATTTGTACTGTACATGAACCTGGTTCTAAATAAGACACTTCTTAGACAATACAGAACATTCCAACATATATAATAGATCTAGTAAGATTTTTTTTTTAATTTCTGTAAATGAAACTATGAAACTTTTCTTTTAGTTTATGAAACAATGTTTGCCAAGAGGGAGTTCTGGAAAGAGATGAATAAAAATGATCTGCAGGTATTTTTCAAAGACTGTGGACAATTACTACCCCCGCAGCAAATAGATAAGGTTTTGCATCTGGTCTGTCCAGGTAAGTGTCTTATTTATTTTTTTAAAATGTTTTCTGAATGGTCAGGAAATATCCATTGCAGTTTTGTAATGTCTTTGTGTAGAGGCAGCAGAGGAGCTGCTGTTGTTATTAAAAATAGATTAGACAAAGCCTGCTGAAATTTTTCCTCATGTAGTGTTTTACAATTTCAAATGAAAATACACTTTGTAGAATTTCTTTGTTTTAATAATGCAAGACACTGATCCTTCACAACCTTGAATGGCATTCACAAGAGTACAAAGAAGCTTAGTATGCCCTAGTTTGCTGCTCAACCATTTCAGATATCTGCATGCCAGGCACTTGCTTCCTTCCCTACTCTGCATCACAGGGGTGCCAGCCTTCCACCATCCCCTTTAAACATCCTTCTGCACACAACTCTTTACAGCTCAGTGCAACAATCTACTACACCAAACATCCACAACTACTAGTGCGTGCATGTGTGTGTGTGTCAATATAATCTGGCAAAGGGGTATAGAAGACAAAAGGGGGCAGAGTTAAGTTTGAAGTGCCTGATCTGTGGTGTATGGTAGTTGTGAAAATGGTAACGTGTGTGCTTGTGGATGGAGGATCAGAGCAGATGTATTGTTAAATGGTTTAACTTTTCATTGTCTTGCTTTTTGGGGTTTATGTCAAATGCTGTGTATATAGCAACCCTACTGCTTCACAATTAAGTTTTTTGTGCATGTATATTATTAAAGAGAGCAAGTCAATGGAATAAAATGTTATAAGAGGAGAATAATGTTATGCTGCAGTATAAATAGGTGATCAAAAATGAAGTAAAACAAACTCCCCTCTCTCTTTTATCAGAGGGGTAGCCATGTTAGTCTGTATCCACAAAAACCACGAAGAATCCGGTGTCACCTTAAAGATTAACAGATTTATTTGGGCATAAGCTTTCGTGGGTAAAAAACCCACTTCCTCGGATGCCTCTCTCTTTTGCATCTCCCTCTATTGGGGAAGAGAATGAAGCAGTCTTGGAACAGCTTAATCTCTTCCCTGATCTTCTGGGCAGTCGTAGAGAATTCTATGAATGGAACTCTGGACCCAGCCTCAGACACTGAGAGACAGGGAAAGGACAGGTGGCATTTCCAGATTCCATTGTGCAGCAATACACTTTTGTTTTAAATTCATGGTGTTTGTGGCCATCCTTACCCAGGTTTGCCAGTACATCCAGTAAGTGTGGGAAGGTGTGATACCTGGATATTTCTGATAAAATGGCAGTGAAAGAACTGTCGGTGTTTGCAATTAAATTGTTATTAGGCTACAGCAACACAGTATTGAGATGAATGAGATGTTGGCCACAAGTTTTGGGTGCAGCTAAACTGTACTCAGCATTGCACCCAAAAGGAGCCCCAAGGAGATTTTATATCACCTTTGTGGCTCCCTAATTTTGGGGTCAGCCAGGGTAGTCAAACATTTGGGAAAAGTGACCCTGTTTTGGAAAACGATAGATTTGAGGTCCATGAAATACAGGTGGAAACTTCTTTAAGTTTGCCATAGTGTGATAAACACATGTTCAGTTGTATCACCTTTGGTTTGTTAATGACTTACTATTATCAGTGTGATACTTCGTTGAGATTTTTAGCCTACTGAAGTTGAATCCCTGGGTAGTAGGTTTTCCTCTGAGTATCTGACCCCACATGTCACTTTACACAATAGTATATCTCAATAATGTTTACTTCTAGTAAATTTAATTAATTTCTCATGGAAAATCATGCATTATATGCCATTTAGGTCACATTCCTAAGACAGTCTGAATAAGACCAGGTATTTTTAATCATTTGCTCAGTCCTCGTCACTATGGTAACGAGATTTTATAACGGTGAGACATATTTTTAGTCTAATATCCTAGCTTTTTTAAAGTATTGCTACTATTCACTATGCTCACAGACAGGCCAGCAAAGGTTAATGTTCCCCCACTCGTTATTTCATTTATTTAGCAAGTCTCAGTCATAGCATAGTTTCAACCTTGGCTTCACCAGTTTGCTGCCAGGGAATGGATTGGTCAGAGAATGAACTTGTAATGGCAAAGAAGTCTAAAGTTTCACCAAAGCATAAAAATGTCGATCATGAAATATTTTCTGAGACATGGAGATGTATGTCTGACAACAGGACACCCACAAAATTATTTCCAACATGCATGTGTTTTAAACAAATGGCACTTATCTGTAAAGTACCCACTTGTGATGGGTTCGGTCACAGAGACCCACTTGGGACTATCACCTGATGTGCTGGAATTACCTCTGAGCCCATTTTCCCTGCCAGCTTGGGACTTCAGAACCCTGCCTTGTTGAGCCAGACACGCTAGCCTGCTGCAACACAGAGTTATACTTCATATTTCTAGCTTCAGATACAAGAATGATACATACATACAAATAGGATGTATACACTCAGTCAATTATAAGCTTTGTAATGATACCTTACAAGAGACCTTTTGCATAAAGCATATTCCAGTTACATTATATTCACACTTACAAGCATATTTCCATAAAACATATGGAGTGCAACGTCACACCGCTCTCTCTGATTTATAATACAAATAACATTTATTTCTAAAGATTAGTTATAAACAGAATATATCCTCACCAGATTGCCAGGGAGACACATTGTGAATGACTGAATGTTGTGAATTGCAAAGTAATCTGGCTATCCTCTATGTCAGTGGAAAGACAACCATCCCTCCTGATTGCATGTTCAAAGAGGAGAGATATGGCAGTGGTGGGATGGCATGATAGACTCTTGTCTTGTGTCATTCTGCTTTTAATATTGCTGTAAATCTATGGGATGGACATTGCATCCTGTATAACTGTGTGATCAAGTGGTCGAATGGTTGGATCATCAAGCCTGCCACCCTCAATGAATACAATAAAGAAGAAAGATCTCTCTTCTCTGCCTCCTTTTCTGCTGCTGACACCTGTCTTCTAGCTATTCCTGTTTGCTGGTGTTGCAACGGGTGTTGTTCTCCAGCTGCCTTCCCACCAATACACTGCTCAGGTGCCCATTTTGATTCCCATTTCCTGATATTGCAGGAGCTGTACAGTGCTGTCTCCCTGCCAGCCAATATGCTGCTATCCAGCCTCCCAGTCATTGCCATTTGCTGTTGCTGTGCCCACCAATTACTACTTGTCTCTGACTGCTGCCAGAAATGCATGGAATATATGGGGAAAAAACAATAACTTTTTTTAAAAATCTCACTCCTCTCTGCCTGGTCCTGTGACACTGCTTCTTTCACTTCCCTGCTCACACTTCATTTATTATTATTTCACTTTATTTATACAGCAGCCAAAAGTGGTGCCAGGTGCTTCTGAGAACAAATGTGAAGAAGACATAATGCCTGTCCTGAGCAGCTTGCCATCTAATTTTACCTCTAGTATCTAATTTTGTATTTGTTGTCTGAATCCAAATATCATCAAAGCAATGGGGCCTCTGAAAATAAGTGTCACCGGACTTCAATGGGCCTGGTTCACTAATCTCCAGTAGCAACTTTTTGTCAGTCCAATCTTTGGTGCCATTAAACTAATAATAACCTGGGAGTGAAAGCTTCCATGTCCCATTATTATCCCTGCAGCTGTCTGGTATTCTCATTTCATTACAGCCATTTTACGTAATTTCAAATCTCGCTTGTACTACTTGAAATGGATCTATTTCTTCTTTAAAATACCTTTATTACACAGAAATAACTTATGTAAGTGAAATACAAGCCTAGAAATGGGATATATGCAACAAAATGTTAACTAGCTAAAAGTATGCAGTAGTGAGCTTTCTAGCAAACTGGAAGGAAAATTGTCGATTGCAGGATATGAACAACATATGAATAGGAAATATAATATAGAACACTGCATAGCTAGCTCTGCTAATACAAGGATACAGGGCTACTAGAGATGCCACTTTAAAATCACTACTCCTTAAATGATAAATATATTACAGAGAGCAAGACTCCAGCCACTGAATGAGTGTTGGCATTGTCAAAAAACAGATACTGGCACATACAGCAGTACCTACCAAACCATTGGTTTGAACTCAGACACAAAATGAAATGTGTTAACGTGCGAAATTTTCTTCTGAAATCTGGTTTTTAGCTTCTGGGGGATCAAGTTTGCTTGGCCACTGAAGTCAAATGAGAGCTTGACCTTAAATGGTGCTCAGAAATACCTTGTTTCCTACATCCTAAAGAAAAATAGATGACAATGGTTTGATAGTAGCTAAATACATTATTCTAAGTTATTGAAAACTTAAGGGTTGGCTAAAACCCCCGAATGGCATATCTATGGCAAGGTTACCCTGGTGGTGTCAAGAAAAAAAGCAGATTAAATTTAAGGATCTCTGGGACCCATTTCTTGATTTTGTAAACCAATAAATACATTATATCATGACTTTATAGACCAGTACCAGCTGTCACTTCATTCTGCAATATACTGTAGAGTTCATTATGCAGTCAGAAAAAGAGTAAATGCAACAATGTCATATATTTTCTTTGCTAATCCAGTATATTTTTTATTTAAGTCAATTTATTTTTATTTATTGGCTGTACATTGGATGCAGCCGTAGGAATTATAGTTAGCAATTGGTAGCAAAATTACATCTTAAAAACTGTTCAAAGGAGGGGATACATATATATATAGAGAGAGAGAGAGAGCAGAAAATCTTCTTTTTCACTTTTGTTTTTTCTATAATATCATAGAATCATAGAATCATAGAATTCAAGATCAGAAGGGACCATTATGATCATCTAGTCTGACCTCCTGCAAGATGCAGGCCACATAAGCCGATCCACCCACTCCTTAGCAGCAAGAACCCTGCCCCATGCTGGAGAGGAAAAAAAAACAGGCCATAGCCAATCTTCCTGGGAAAAAAAAAATTCCCTTCCCCACCAACATGGCTGAACTCTGAACCCCGAGCATGCGGGCAAGACTCTCCAGCCAAACCCAAAAAAAAAGGTTACATACACAGGCACATAATTGATAATTGACCTATTGATCTATCCCCTCCATCCTCATCCACCATAAACTTATCTAGCTTAATCTTAAAGTTAAGGTCCTTGTTTCCCCCCTCCGTTCTCTCGGTAGACTGCTGTTCCAGTATTGCACTGATGGTTAGGAACCTCCGTCTCATTGCCTGAATTTCTGAATTGACAGTTGACATCCTATATCCACGTTCGTCATTTAGCACTGAGCTGATCTGATTGAAATCTTTCTAATTCTTCCCCCTCCCTTATAATATGATATATATCCTCTCATCCTCCATCTCATCTCTCTCATCCTTCTTTTCTAAAAAACAAACCTCTCCTCTCACTCTCTTCCCTTTCCTCCTTCCCTTCCATTCTTCATTCCTCTCTTCTTGGCCTTCTTTGTTTTCTTTCTCTCTTCTAACATGGGAACATGAACACAAAAAAACTCACAAAAACACTCCAAAGGTCTCTCTCATATATAATAGTAGGACCTCTCCCTCCTATCCCTACCTAATACTACCTCCTCCTCAAAAACCAAGACATTAACTATTTATTTTTTATCCACATCACATTCATCCACCATCATCGATCAACCTCACTCCTAGGTCCCTCTCCTCCCTCCCCCTCCCCCCCACTTCCAACTGGTTCCCCCTAAAGTCTAAAGTTCTTGTTAAACATCCCTAAATGCATAACCTTCACTTTCAATATTAACTTTCATCTTAATACTAATCCTACAAATCCCCTCCAACCTCCCCATCCAAATCTCCCTCCCTGGAGACCTTCCCTCCCCCCTTTGAACAACAAATCAACCTTTTTCCACTCTTCCCTACTCTTGGTCTCCAGGTCAGCAATAAATAGATTGAATAAAATAATACCCAAAATAAAAATCCCCAAAACCGAGCCTGAAAGAAACCTCCCCCAACACCCCCCCCCCTTCCGTACCCTCCCCTTCCTCCCTCTCCCTGCTCCCTCCTCCCTTTCCCTCTTCCCCTCCTTCTCCATTTTTTTTCACCTTAATTTCCAATTTCTTCAGTAATAATTCATGTTCTACTTCAACAAACTGATCTCAATCACAATCCAGATATATCCAGAAATTTCCCATCCTCAAATCTAAAAACTCTAAAAAATCTAAGATTTTGGTTCTAAGGTCTTTGGTTGCATTATCCCGTCTATCACAGACGATATGTACTCTATCCCTTCCATCTTTTTGCTTTTTTTTTTTCTTCTTTTTTTTTTCTTTTCTTTGTATTTTTTTTTTACTCTAAATTCACTACTAACATCTTTTTCCTTCTTTTTTTTTTTTCCCCTTTTTTTCCCCAGACATCATTAGCTAATCTCAGTCTAGTCGCTAATATCCTATTATTAGGATTTATTAAAGATTATCGCTATTATTATTAAAATATTCTCGCCATATCCCTAATATTCTAGGATCCCAAGATTATCCCCCCTTCCGTCTCCTTTCCTTATACTTTCATTTCTGGCTACTACCTCAGCTACCCCCATGTTCATTCCCCCATATCTTCATTCCCATATCCCTATCATCACTATTCCTTAGCCCTTCATTTCATTCATTGTCATTAGCATTGATATTTTTTCATTCAAGAATATTTTCTTCTTTCTATTTCTATTTTATTATTTTCCTAAACTTTTCTTTTTTTTTCTCTTTCTTTTTTATTTTTCTAAAAATTTTTATTTCTTTTTTTTTTCCTCTAATCCATATCCACTTCTGCCTTTCTCTCTCCACAGCACCTTCTCCACCTCTGACCTTTCTTCTCTAGGTTTCTTTTCTGCTTTCCCCATTTTTCCTCTCCACTTTTTCCTTCCTCTTACCACCCTTCTTTCTTGCTCATCCAGCTTACTCTTAAACAAAACCTCTACCTACCTCTTCCCTCTCTGCTACCTGCCATGCTCTACTACTTCTCTGCAAACTTTCTGCCTACCACACTTCATCCTGCCTAACTACCCCCTAACTATTGCCCTTACTCCCCCCCCTAGTCTACTTAGTCCCTAAAATTATGTTAGCTTATTTGTAACCTTTTAGCCTTTTTAGCAGAAAATATTGATTATCCTCCACACTATTGATTATCCTCCCAGCCTCATGAAACGAAGGAACTATTTTCATTTCATGAACAATGTCCTCAACAAGGCCCTACCCCTAAAAACAAAAATAAAAAAACCCTCAACAAAATCCAAAGCAAATTCAAAATGAAATCCCAGCGATTGTTCAGCAATCTATCAGAGTTCAGAATCCCATATATGCATTACTAGCCTTTTCTATATCCTATTATCTTTATCTATTTATCAAGCCAATCCCCCATCAGTTCCTAAGTTCCCATATTACTAAAACCCTCCTTAAATTAAAGAAGAGCTCCCTCCAATCTCTAAGCTCCTCCTATCCGGTATAAGACTCTGTATTGTCCATGTACAAAGTACATCATTGGGATCTGATTCTGCAAGCACATAGGCAGGTTGAGTGCATTAAGTTCAGTGGACCTATACATGTATCTAAGTTACTTTCATGTGTAAGTGTTTGGAGGGCTGGGGCCTCCAGTTATTTTGGTAATGGTGTAATTCCTGAAAGAGAGTTTTATCTTTTAAAATGCAAGACATATAAAGTTGCTTGTAGTGTTTTGTGTGTGTGTGTTCATCAAGAATTGCTCGCAAGAATGTGAAATGAGATTCTAAAGACTCAGTAGCAAAAGTAGCAGAAACTACATCACCACTGAAATATATGCTGATGAAGACACTATATCACACTAGTTTTTAAGTATTAGCTATCTGTAAATTAATTATGCACAGATACATATGACTTTGTCTCTAACACATTGAGTCCAAAACACAGACAAGGCTACATTTATACTCTGAGCTAGGGGTGTGATTGTTTAGCTTTGGAAGATTTTCAGCACATCAGAATGAACACAGCACTAGGATCATAAAAGAGAAGAAACTGTTTAATCAGACTGTCTTATTAGATTCTGATTTGTCCCATCCCCAGGGAGACTAAGTTCACCAAGTCACAGCCAGTTCCATCTGACCATCTGTGTTTTCAATACCAGCACTTCAGGGACTTCAGTTTTTAATTTGTTTTATTAGTGGATCAATTCAATAACATTTAATGTAATATTTAATTTAATAAAGTACAATTCATTAACTTTATAAAATTTAGTATGCAATACAAACTTGTTTAAGATTTATAATGACATTAGTGTGCATGCTGTATTGAATTAATTAAAAATATCTGCTATTCTGCTTGGTATATTTTGTATTTGCAGACTTTATCTAGGAGATTTTCCAAATCGCCAACTGGTACACGTAGGCTGTCCCCTTTTCATTGCTATGGACAAATATGAAAGTAGTTCAGCAATGCACACTTGCTGATTTGTCTCCAGCTTGTTATCATCTGTCTTTAGTCTCATTTTCTCTCTTTGCTATGGCTAGCACCTCTTCATCTGCTGAAATCTCTCGCATGTCAGTATCCAATTTAAGTCCTTTTTATTCATAAATGAAATTTGCAAACATCAAGATCACTTTTTTCTTGCAACAATATTTATTATGGGAGGCAGAATTATTTCTTAAACACTATTCATATAGAGTATAATAATCGTATGACAGCTACAAGGCACAAATATAATAATAAATCCCTCCTCAAGACTTGCTTCTCCAGTGGCACCTACAGAAAACTGGCCAAATAAGAATGGCTAAGCTAAGAGGTGGTTGGCTATAGCTGATGTGTACTTGTACACATTTTTAATTAAATACAAAATTATTTTGGAGCATGTCCCTACACATATTTATAAACATAACTTTATACACTTGTGTGAGTAGTTTCATAAGCTTCACTGGGACTACTCACATGTGTAAAGTTACTCACCCACATGCTTGTAAGGTTGGGGTGCATGACTGTACACTCTTTGGAGTAGGCACTGTGTCCTCCTGTATATGGTCCCAATACAGCAAAGCACTTAAGCAGTGAACCCAAATCTAACTTTTGGTTTTGTACTTAAATTACACTGACATCAATTGGGCATAAAAAGCAAGTGCAAAATTAAGCACATGATTAGGTGTTTTGCTTAGTTGAGGCTTGTGTGGACACTGCCACAGCATACTGTGGGTTGCTGCTGCTATTATTGACTTGCTTCTTCCTTGTCCCCACTTCTTCTAACCTCTCCCAACACTTCTGCTCTCTTCTATTCTTCCTTTCTCCTGTGTTTTTTCTCCCAATTTTCTACAGTGTCCAGTAGCAGAAAACACATACAAATATATAGATATATGCTTAAAAATAATAGAGGTTTAATAAGAACATCAGAACAGCCATACTGGGTCAGACCAAAGGTCATCTAGCCCAGTTTCCTGTCTTCTGACACTGGCCAATGCCAGGTGCCCCAGAGGGAATGAACAGAACAGGTAATCATCAAGTGATCCATCCCTGGTCACCCATTCCCAGCTTCTGGCAAACAGAGGCTAGGGACACAACCCCTGCCCATCTTGGCTAATAGAAAGGGGGGAAAAGGAATTAAATGTTTAAAAAAATGATATAGGACTAAAAATGGGAAATAAAGAAAAAGTGTTTTAATAAGCAGATGGGGCTCCTTATTCCTGATTGAGGCCTCTAGATGCTACAGTAATATACATAATAAACAATAGAATACTGTTAAAAAGAATAGAAACAGGTCAAGGTATAAAAAGGGGAAAAATAATTGAGCAGAAGTTTAGAACACCAAATTACTAAAGAATTATTATAACACAAACAGGAAGATATGACAAAAAGTAGCCACAAGTGCTGAATATATCTGTCTGTATAATATAAAAACATGGGACCCCATCCAGCAAACTTACACATGAGAAGCTTGATTGCAAGCTCTTCAAGGCAGGGGCTGTATCTTTTATGTACTTGCACAGAGCCTAGTACAATGGGGACTTAGAGGAGTGATTGCCATAAGAATAATAATTATAATAAATAAAAAGAATAAATTTAGCCATTGAAAATCCAAACTTGGAGATTATGGCGATATTAAAAGGTTTAAGAATTCTGGAGTCAAATATCAAGGAGATATAGGGGAGATATATTAAATGTTCACAATTTATTACAGCCACAAAGATGTCTTTTGCATGATTTATCTAAGCTTCCTCTGGAGAAGTACAAGAAAAGATTTATCTGTGCAGTACTCTCCATTGCAAGACTATGTATTATGCGTCACAGAAACAAAGAATCGTTGCCATCTCCGAAGGAATGGATCACATCAATTGATATATCTGTAATCTTAGAAAAAATAACAATAATTAGAGACTTCCTTGAGACAGCTGGAAAAAAATACAGAATCTGTACTTGGTCACTTGCTATGATTCAAATGCATTTGGTTTGGTATCTGTTTTGAAAGTCACTTTTTGTTCATTATTGCCAATGTCCCAGACCAGTCTGTTTGAGACACAACAGTAAACACAATTTCTGCATGAGAAACTTCTGTAACAATTATCGTTACTGGAGCTTTGTCCTCCAGCTGTATGTTCATGAATGTATTTTGTGGGTTTTTTTTTATTACTTTACTATTTGTGCAGAGAATGACATACCTGTGGTAAACTATTTCCTTTTATTGCATGTGTGACCCTGCACTCCTTGCGCTGGATGCCTTTGTATCATAAGAACATAAGAACATAAGAAAGGCCATACCGGCTCAGACCAAAGGTCCATCTAGCCCAGTATCTGTCTACCGACAGTGGTCAATGCCAGGTGCCCCTGAGGGAGTGAACCTAACAGGCAATGATCAAGTGATCTCTCTCCTGCCATCCATCTCCATCCTCTGAGGAACAGAGGCTAGGGACACCATTCTTACCCATCCTGGCTAATAGCCATTTATGGACTTAGCCACCATGAATTTATCCAGTCCCCTTTTAAACATTGTTATAGTCCTAGGCTTCACAACCTCCTCAGGTAAGGAGTTCCACAAGTTGACTGTGCGCTGCGTGAAGAAGAACTTCCTTTTATTTGTTTTAAACCTGCTGCCTATTAATTTCATTTGGTGACCCCTAGTTCTTGTATTATGGGAATAAGTAAATAACTTTTCCTTATCCACTTTCTCAACATCACTCATGATTTTATATACCTCTATCATGTCCCCCCTTAGTCTTCTCTTTTCCAAACTGAAGAGTCCTAGCCTCTTTAATCTTTCCTCATATGGGACCCTCTCTAAACCCCTAATCATTTTAGTTGCTCTTTTCTGAACCTTTTCTAGTGCTAGAATATCTTTTTTGAGGTGAGGAGACCACATCTGTACACAGTATTTGAGATGTGGGCGTACCATGGATTTATATAAGGGCAATAATATATTCTCAGTCTTATTCTCTATCCCCTTTTTAATGATTCCTAACATCCTGTTTGCTTTTTTGACCGCCTCTGCACACTGTGTGGACATCTTCAGAGAACTATCCACGATGACTCCAAGATCTTTTTCCTGACTCGTTGTATCTAAATTAGCCCCCATCATGTTGTATGTATAGTTGGGGTTATTTTTTCCAATGTGCATTACTTTACATTTATCCACATTAAATTTCATTTGCCATTTTGTTGCCCAATCACTTAGTTTTGTGAGATCTTTTTGAAGTTCTTCACAATCTGCTTTGGTCTTAACTATCTTGAGTAGTTTAGTATCATCTGCAAACTTTGCCACCTCACTGTTTACCCCTTTCTCCAGATCATTTATGAATAAATTGAATAGGATTGGTCCTAGGACTGACCCTTGGGGAACACCACTAGTTACCCCTCTCCATTCTGAGAATTTACCATTAATTCCTACCCTTTGTTCCCTGTCCTTTAACCAGTTCTCAATCCATGAAAGGACCTTTCCTTTTATCCCTTTGTTGTGTTGCATGCGGGCCGGATAAAGCACAACAACCAATATGATTGCAAGCTGAATTATTTATTATTTACAATGCATTATATTATATAGGCTTCTTTATATTAGCAAACGTCAGACACACCAACATTACATTGCTGCTGATTGGTTTTTTGTTTGATACACACATTTTTTACATGCATGGCCCTTTGCCTACTGGTTTCCCATTTCCCATGCAACTTATTTGATTCCAATTAGGCCACCTGGCATTTGCCTCGCTCTGGCAGTTCCCTACTTTCTCATAACAACTTTATCTCATTTCTTTGTTCTTGTTGTTCTGCTGCTGTAACTTTTTACCAAGGCAGCATAGAAATAATGTAACCCTACATCCCATGACAGCTTAATTTACGTAAGAGCCTTTGGTGAGCGACCTTGTCAAAGGCTTTCTGGAAATCTAAGTACACTATGTCCACTGGATCCCCCTTGTCCACATGTTTGTTGACCCCTTCAAAGAACTCTAATAGATTAGTAAGACACGATTTCCCTTTACAGAAACCATGTTGACTATTGCTCAAGAGTTTGTTTTTCTATGTGTCTGACAATTTTATTCTTTACTATTGTTTCAACTAATTTGCCCGGTACCAACGTTAGACTTACCGGTCTGTAATTGCCGGGATCACCCCTAGAGCCCTTTTTAAATATTGGCGTTACATTAGCTAACTTCCAGTCATTGGGTACCGAAGCCGATTTAAAGGACAGGTTACAAACCTTAGTTAATAGTTCCACAACTTCACATTTGAGTTCTGTTATGATTACCACCAAACTTCTTGCAAACAAATAGTCTTTGACCATAGGTGAAGGCTAAGGTTGAAGATGCTCAAAAGAATGTCTAGCAAATCCCTGGCCTGTGTGTGTTGGTGAAGAGGTAGCCATAAGTAAATAAATCCAGATATAAATAGAAATAATTGATTAAAATAAAAAAAGTTATATAAATACAAAATTGAATTTTATTATTATTTTTCTTAGATCATTGTTTGATCCTCCCTCTTTTGTATAGATGTTTTGAGACCTGGATGTCTTCCTGAATTTATAGAACGTATTGTATTAAGTAGATTGGGTTTTGAAAAATAGATCTAATATTCAATCTTACAGATGGTGGCAAAAAACGTTCCAATTTTTGGATCTGGAATCCAGTCAACTGGAGTTTTCTGAACATTTTCCTCACATAAGTGTGGAAATATAGAGAACAGAAAAAGGACATGTTTCATATAGTGCACCTCATTTTTCTCGGGAAATATATGACTGATGAGAGAGATTATGTATCAGAAAGATATTTGAACAAAAAAGGGATTCAATTTCTTGTTTTATTTAGTGAAGCTTCAAGCTTTGAGTGACCGTGGACACTTACATCATTCATATAGTGTACTGGAGCTGAAGAATTAGAAATATTTATTAAGAGAAAACTTCAAGAAGTGGAGTGAAAGAACATGGCAGTGATTGTAACATAGGGTCAGTCCTTCTCTTATTGACGTCAGTTGAATTTGCCATTGACATCGATGAAAGTGGGATCACGCTTCTGGTCCAGAGGCTTAGGTACTGGATTGCCTATTGCACTGTTTCCCCCTTTGACTTGACTAGAGTATATGTCTTGTATAATACTTATGTGGAAGCAAAGGAGACTATGTGAGGCAAACAGAGCAAACTACATGCACATAGCCTGTTACCATATATTTTGTCCTTGATATTCTGGTACTGTCCTATCACTGAAATGTACTTTCCAGAAATATACAGTTAGTGTAATTATACAGATAATAAAGGAAGAGGAGTGAACCAGAAAATGAAGATCAAATAATTAGAGAGAACCCAACCTGACCTAATCTAACCATAACCTGAACCTCCCCTCCAAACTTATTTGATTATAAATTCTGAGATCCAACCCCCGTCCCCACAAACACCCTTATGGTTCTAGTTCTCAGTCTAATTCAAAACAAGAAAAAGCTTTCCCGCCTCCCCCCCCCCCTGGTTCCAGCATGCCTGAAATTTCACAAGAAAAGTTATCTTCATGAAAATTCAGCCCCATGTGGTGGAAAACGCTCCATAATAGCTGATTTCATGAAATTTCCACTTTTCATGAAGGCAGAAATCTTGTGAGAGCTATTGGTCTTGCAGGTTTTTTCCATTTTGGGAAAAACCTTACAGGAACCACTTGCAAGATCTTAGTGCTGTCAAATCGAAACATAGTCCTGATTCAGCTTCAAGCCAAATTCCCAGGCTTAACATGTACTATCTCCAAACATTGTCTTCTCCAGGGCCGTAGCAACAAAGAACGTGGCCCCCTCCGAACATATGTCCGGGGCCCCTTACAATGCAGAAAATGGAATGCAGTATTTATTTTATACAATATACGGGGTTCATATTATGTATACATAGGCCTACAGTGTACATGTATTCCGTATTTACGCAAAGCACTTCTTTCGAGCCTTGTTCTCCGCAAATTGGTTAATCAATGCATCATAGTCCAGAGATCTGGCAATCTTGTTTTCGATTGAGATAACTGCAAGCGCAGAAAGCCTGTTATCTGTCATGGTTGAGCGCAGGATAGTCTTCATCAGTTTCATTCTGCTGACGCTCCTTTCAGCACCGGCGACAGTAACTGGTGTGGTCAGAAGAATTCTGATGCAAATGCAAAGATTCGGATATATCTCCTGAAGGCTGTTCTTGTATATGTACGTTAAAAAATTGTTTGCCGTGACAAGTCCTCTCTCTTTCTCGATGACATAAATAAAACGATTCAATTCCATTATGAGTTCGTTGGCATCAATGTCTCCCATTTTTCTTTCAAAATTTTTGCTGTGATTCTCCAGTTCATTTTCTCTGTGACACTGCTTCAGGCTGTTAGCGTTGTACAGAAATCCAAACAACTTATACCACTCCACGAGTTGGTCAAATTGTGACGAAACAGAAGATATGGCCTGATCAGTGAGAAAGTATATCGTACCATGTGTACACAGTCAGAACAAAAGGCCACGTAGTAACATGGTCTAAAAGCGCACCGGCTTCTGTGGCTGTATTGCCATCTTTTTTTTCGAGCGCATATTCTCGCAAAGATGACAAAGCATTGCACAATTCTTCAAGGTGATAACGCAATGGCTTCACAGCATCAATTCTCGACTCCCAACGAGTGTCCGATAACCCTTTAACAGATATTGGCATATGTTCTTGAAGTATATCCCAACGTGAAGGTGACGAAGAAAAGATAACGTATATTCTGTTAATCAGACCGAAAAAGTCAACGGCATATTTCAATGACTTTGCCGCATCTGAGATCACAAGATTCCAAGTGTGAGCTCCACATGGTACATACAAGGCACGGTCATTTATTTCTAGCATGCGGGCTTGAACTCCTTTATTCTTTCCTCTCATATTTGCGCCGTTATCATAAGCTTGGCCTCTCATGTCAGCAATGTCTATTCCTAAGTTGTTTGCCTTTTCAAGAAATGCTTCCAATAAGCCCTCGCCAGTTGTATCATGAACATTAAGAAAACCAACAAATGCTTCACGAATATTGACACCATCTTCACCGTTGCATTCAACAAAGCGTAACACCACAGACATCTGTTCTTCATGTGACACGTCAGGAGTACAGTCCAAAATAACTGAATAATATTTTGCTTTTTTAAGCTGCGCTATTTTGGCCTCTTGGATGTTACTGGCAACAAGTTGAATCAGCTTGTTTTGGATCTGTGGACTGAGGTACTGAACATGTGTCTCTGCCTTCTTAATCCTCTGTAAAAGTTCGCTGAGGACAGTATCATACTTTGCAAGCAATTCAAACAGTCCCAAAAAGTTGCCATTCGAAGGATCGCCGAGCTTTTCATTACTTCCTCGAAATGCCAAGTTTCTTTCGGACAAGAAAATAACGACATCAACCATGCGTTTGACAACATTTCTCCAGAAATCTTTCTTTCAGAAAAGCCTGCAATTTGAGTTGGTCAATAGATGTACGTTTACTATGCCTGACCGAAGGTCAAACCATTTCACCATAGAGTCTTGATGACCTTTGCCTGTTTCATGCTGCTGAAGTCTTTTTGACAGTGCTTTCCAAGCAGATGTTCCACAACGTAGCGGTATGTCGCCAGTGCCAAATTAACAACAAAAACAAAAAATGGCATCTTTCTGAACTGAGTACATTAACCATGAACGTCTTATTTTCTCGCCATTTGCCATGGTTCGATAGAAATGAGTACCTCCGTCTTTCCTCGTTAAATGGAAATTCGTAACTTTCATTCTGCTGCGGTGGGCCATGTGCAACAATGTCACACACTTGCCTGTCCGATATTATAGACGGCCAGTCTCCTGGATCATCAGTCAGTGGTTCAGATTCAGATACTTCTTTCCTGGAAGCAGCTGGAATATCTGTGTCAGTTTGTTTGGTAGAACAACTGGCTTCACCTTCGACCTCACTTGAAGCACTTCTGGATACTTCTGGATACGATTCGTCGCTGCTAGCGCTGTCTGTTTCATGTGCCTGTACCTGTACGTTGGATTGCAGCGCAAAATACGTTGACAACTTTGGAATTTTCTCAAGTTCCTTCTCAGCATCTTTTGCTGCCTTTCGTTTACTAGCTCCGCTCTTATACGTTCTCTTAGACATCACAAAGCACGCTTCTGCGTTGGAAACGATAAAAAATTAAACAACTAAATTAATAACATTTATCCGCCGACCGCCATTATGAACGCAAATACACATTCTTTGAATGGGTCCAACTAAAATTCGATACTGACCGACAGACAACTGATATAGCCAATAGCATTATGATGTATCATAATGACTTCACGGTTTTGTCAGTAAAACCGACATGGATTGTGCAATAGCGTCAATAAATGTCACTTACCTAGTTATACCTTACATTTTTTTGCCACTTTTAGGGGCCCCCTTCCTTGCGGGGCCCCCTCCAGTCGGAGGGTACGGAGGGCGCTCGCTACGCCTCTGGTCTTCTCACCCCAGCTCTACTTCTAATGACTACATATTAACCTTTTCTACAATATAATTTTAAATACATTGAATTTTTATAGTGCTTCTGGTTGGCTATAACTCTTGTGCACCATTAACTTAACCTAAAAATACTGTAGATGTTTACATAAGCCTCCGCTAGTGACAGTGTGCTGTAGTGAATTGAGCAAAAGAGTTGTGATGGGATTTGCTGAGTAATATCTTTTCTCTTTGTGGTCTTTGGAAATTCACCTAACTTCTGAGTTTTTCACTTTCCTTGCCTCTAAAACAAGGCATTTGCTAAAAAGAATTAGCTAATATTTGTGAAGCACTTACAAAACAAAGTGCTATATAAATACTAAGTTGTTGAGATGATCATATATAATACTTGAAAGCTATTTAGCCTTTTAGGCTAACAATATGAATTCTGCAGAATGCCGTGGATTTTGTTTATTTTTAAAAGGAAATTGAAAGTGTATATTTAAATAAACCTGTAGTATAAACCAGCATAAGGGCTTGATCTTCCTCTCAGTAATGTCAATGTCAAGGCTCCCATTGACTTTAATGGTGAAGGATCAAGTGCTAAAACAGGAGATTTACAGTTAATGTTCACATGCCATCCACACTTCTCTTGGGTGTGCTTAGGTTATTTTTATAGATATGAGAGCTGGGGTTGTATATCAGTTGTAACTTTTGAATTTCTGGTAGCTTTTGTTTTTTGTGTCACAACCTGAATGTTATTTAAACATCTTTTGTATTATTATTTAACACTGGATAATTCTCTAGAGGCCTCTTCAAAACAGCTAATGTTCCCTTTGGCACTGAAATCCACTTACCTTAACTGACTTCTGTTATACTTCAACCTGATTCTCAGAGTCACAATGGTAATATTCATTTTAGTGTCCCAATAGGTTCTTAGTATTCATCAAATATTTGATTTACATTTTCTAATAAGGCTTATGGAATGCAGGCACATGAAACCCATACCCTGCCATGATTCTTACTACTGTCTCTTTCATTAACACTGCAGATTATTTCTCTAAAATAATTAAAATCTGTAATTGAATACACTAGAATAATTTTGGAAAATTAGTTTAATTATTCCAATGCTTGTATTTGGAAAGATCACATCATTTATAATAACTGAATGAATAAATGTGACTTTCATCCCCCACCTCATTTGGTTGATATTTATCATTTGAGAAGAAATATGTATTGATGTTTTCAAATGTATGTCTTGGTTGAGCACCACAGACAAAGTTTAGGTGTTGCTTAATGCAAGTCTCGAATGGTAAGACTTTATGATTAACTTTTCTGTTCAAAATTAGTTTAATAACCAATCGCTGTATCCTTTACTTACAAGTACTTACTGATAAACTCTTCTCCCCCCCTTACATATCTAAAACACACAAATTAATCCTTAACTGATGTACTTGTCATATATTTTTAGCCACGGTAAAAGTATTTACCCCTTTGGGTAACAAATGAAGCATGTATTCAATATGCAGGATTATCTACAGTTCAGAAATTGCAACAATACCTGGGCAGAAATGAGAGAGTACAAGAAGTAACTGACAGATGGACTGAAAGGATCCTGGCATTTCTGGAGTTGTGGAAGTCCCAAAATACATCAGTTCTGCCACAGTGTTGCTGTTCAGGAGACTCCACAGCCCAGCAAAGGTTCATTAGTTGGTGCCTCTGCAAAAACACTAAGGAGGTTTATGATTCACTGACCATAAACCACTGCACAGCACTCTGCAGCTGATACTACAGTAGATTGAGTTGCAGAACTGAGTGACAGTTTGACATTAAAAATTTTTCAACCTATATTATAAACTGTGCAGTAAAAAAAGGGTAAGACACTAAATGAGTTCTACCTAGTAAAAGACCTAAAAGGCAATAAGAAGGTGGAGGTTTTTAATGCCTATTATGCTTCGGTCTTCACTACAAAGGTTAATTGGGACTAGGGCAATCAGACAGCAAGTGTGAAAAACTGGGATGGGGGGCGGTCTATAAGAAAAAGGAGCCTATATAAGAAAAAGACCCAAAAATCAGGACTGTCCCTATAAAATCGGGACATCTGGTCACCCTAATTGGGACTAAATACTCAACACAATATTAACAATAAAGGGGAAGGAACACAAGCCAGACTAGGGAAAGAACAAGTTAAAGAATATTTAGATAAATTACAAGTATTTCAAATTGGCAGGGCCTGCTAAAATTCACCCTAGAGTACTTAAGAAATTAGTTGAAGCAATATTGGAACCATTGGAGACGATCTTTGAGATATCTTGGAGAATAGAGGAGGTCCGGAAAAGAGCATACTTAGAACTCATCTTTAAACAGGGGAAGAAAGAGGACTGGGGAAACTGTAGAGTGTTCAGCCTCATTTTGATAACTGGAAATAATGATTAAACGATTCATTTATAAGTACCTACAGGATAATAGGGTTATATGTAATAGCTAAGGCTACAATTTTGTCATGGGTATTTTTAGTAAAAGTCATGGACAGGTCACAGGCAATAAACAAAAATTCCCGGCCCATGATCTGTCTGTGACTTATAGTATAAATACCCCTGACTAAATCTTTGGGGGAGAAGGGTGCCCCAGAGGGCTGGGACTAGCAGCACCAGCAGTAGGGTGCTGCCGGAGTAGTGACTGACAGCCCCAGGGACCACCGGTGGGGCCCGCCAAGCAGCAGCTGCTCCAGCCAACCCAGGACCAGCTGCCAGGGGCTGTCTGAGCAGCAGCCAGTACAACTGGCCCCATAGTCGCTCCAGTAGCTTCTGGCTGCAGGGCTGCCCAAGCAGCTGGTGTGGCTGTCCCCAGGGCCATCTGAGCAGCTGGCCTCGGCGCCAGCAACACTGGCTGCTGCAGAAGTCACGGAGGTCACAGAAGGTCACAGGATCCATTATTTCTGTGACCTCCATAACAGACCAGGAGCCCTAGTAAAAGCCAACAATGATTGATGAAGAACAAATCATACCAAACCAACCGAATTTCCTTTACTGACAGAGTATCTGATCTGATGGATTGGGGTGGGCCCGGGGGGGAGGGGGAATGACATGATAGAGTAGACATATTTCTTGATTTTTAGTAAGGATTTTGACAGTTCCACATGACATTCTCCTAAGTAAACTAGGGCAATACTGTTTAGTATACTATAATGTGGGTGCATAACTTGTTTGAAATATCATATTTAAAGAGTAGTTATCAATGGTTTCCTGTCAAGCTAGGAGGACATATATAGTGGAGTCTTGCAGGGGTCTGTAGTGAGTCCAGTGCTAGTCATTATTTTAATTAATGACTTTGATAATGGACTAGAGAATATGCTTTTAACATTTGCAGATGACACCAAACTAGGAGGAGTTGCTGGAACTTTGGAGGACAGGATTAGACCTTGACAAATTGGAGAACTGGTCTGAAATCAACAAGATGCAATTTGATAAAGACAAGTGCAAAGTACTACACTTAGGAAGAAAGAATTCAAATGCACAACTAAAACTGGAGAACAATTGGCTAGGAAGTAGTTCTGCTGAAAAGGATGTCAGATTATAGGGGATCGTAAATTGAATGAGTCAACAATATGATGCAGCTACAAAAAACCCTAATATTCTGGGGTGTATTCACAGGGGTGTCATATGCAAGATACAGGAGGTAATTGTCCTGCTACGCTCAGCACTTAGCTGGAGTACTGTGTCCAGTTCTGAGTGCCACATTTTAGAAAAGATGTAGATAAACTGGAGAGAGTTCAGAGGAGAGAAACAAAAATGATAAAAAGGTTTAGAAATCCTGACCTATGAAGAAAAGTTGAAAAAACTGGATATATTTAGTCTTGAGAAAAAACTAAAGAGAAACCTGATAATAGTCTTCAAATAAGTTGAGGATTGTTATAGAGAGGACAGTGATCCATTGTTCTCTGTGTCCAGTGAAGGTCACATGAGAAGTAATGGGCTTAATTTGCAGCAAGGGGAATTTAGGTTAGATATTAGGAAAAGCTTTCTAACTATTAGAATAGCATAGAATAAACAGTGTAATTGGTTACCAGGGAAGACTGTGGAGTCCTCATCTTTGGAGGTTTACAAGAACAGATTAGAAAACACCACTCAGTGATGGTCTAGGTATACTTGGTCCTGCCTCAGTATAGGAGGCTGGACTAGAATATTCTCACGGTCCCTGCCAGCCCTACATTTCTATGATTTGATATTCTATGATAATTAATCTAAGAGAAAAGAGAAATTGGAAAAGGTGGAGGAAAAGACTTCTGATATACTTTTTGGTAGTGGAGGACAGAAACAATGTGGTGAAGGAATGGGAGAGAAATCAGTACAAGAACAAAAGGGAAACAAAGTAGGTTACACCAATTTACACCAGCTGAGGAGCTGACCCATAAATCTAATATACCTAAATGTTACCACAGAATACCAAGAACTGCTGTGTTATACCCACACATATTATAATTTATACAAATATTTATATTTATATTTGCACATAAATAAAATAACTAATTATACCTGTGTACAGGATTCCAAATGACTGGATTCTCGGGGTGAGTGCAAAGCTATGGTGCTTAAAAATAGAAGTTCTTGTACCCAGGCTACCTGTGCCTGCCAGTCTGGATCTAATAAGGAGTGTTTCTCATAGGAGGCACATTGCACCTGTGATCCATGATCTGCACGATATCCAGTTTGTACTGGAGTGTAGTTAAAGGTGTCGGTTTTAACCTGTAGAGCTTTAAATGGCTTGACTGCCTATCTCCTAGTGTGATCCTGTGGCAGGGAATTCATCTGAAGTCCTTGAACTAACTGTCTCCAGATTTTAACTTAAGGGGACAGGCAGAGCATTTTGAAGAGGTCTTTTTTCATTGTTTTATTTTATTTCCATAATCAGTTTGCCGAAGTCTGGGGTTTTGGGCCTTCGGACATGTAGCAGCACCCATTTGTTCTGCCAGGATGAGCAACTTTTAATTTCCTTCCTCGCTTCTGGTGTACTCTGGGCAGAGCTGTCTGGAGGATGATAACACCGTTTTGTGGCAAATTTTGAGGTTTCAAAATTTGTTGCTATTCCACATAGGAACAAAACCAAAACCCTTTGAATATTTTCATAAAAATTGAATTTTGTCACAATATCTCTTTTTGGAACAAAATGCTGTGTGTGTGTGTGTGTGTAACATAATAGTCGGGACACTGGCCTGGGTCATGTGAGGCCCAGCTTCAAGTTTCTGTCCTGCCGGACTCAGAGCAGAGTTTTTCATGCCAGGTCACTCTGAATCAAGCAGAGATGGGACTTGAATTTGGGTCTTTGATATCCCGGGCCAATGCTGTAACCACCAGGCTATAGAGCATCAGAGAAAGGTGCTGTCTCTCAACTGAAAAGCTTTGGCTTTGATGAAATGAAGAAGAGGAAAAAAGTCTTTGCAGAAAGGGTGAGGTGGATATTAAGAGATAATCTCGGGCAACTTCACTCTACCCTCCAAATGAGGAAATTAAGCAGCCATATTAGCCAATTAAATATTACTGCTTTCACAAGGCCTGATTCTGCAATCTCTTATCAACATTGAATAGCATTCACATGAGGCCTTATTGAGTTTAATGAATAAATACTCATTATACTCATGTAAGTAAATACTACCCAATGTAAGGTTTGCAGAACTGGGCCCAAAGGCAGTTGAAATAGCCATGTATCACTCTGTTTTTCTCAGAGAACCACTGGAGTTCTGTCAGGTAGAGTTCTGTGTGTAGATTCAAATGAGAATATGGCTGTTATTAGGACATGACCTTTAACAGCATCTTTTCTGATTCTGTTCCTTCAAAAAGGAGAGTACTGAGTAGCCTCCTAAGCTGCTTAGTACTTTCCCTGTTCATGTCTGAGAGAATCATTTCAGTGCTAAAGAGCAGAATGCAGCCATAATAATTTTTCTGAATACTGCTTGCAGAGCCTAATTCTGTTCCGACTGAAATAATTGGGAGGGAAAAACCCTCATATTGGCTTTAATTAGGCAAGATTGGACCCTTAATGGTATCACAGTCACGTAAGCTTTGGGTTTGTTTTTTTAGCATTATGCTTTTTAAGTGTTTTTAGTTGCTGCCTGCAGTGTATACAGCTGTGAACTTGGATAATAAATAAGGATCATTTCTATGAAGAAACCTTTGACAGCATTTTTTGCTTTGCTGAGGTAAGCTGTTAGTCATCTGCCACCAAAGTATAATCAGCTAGATTTTAAATATTGCTGTCTTTCTGGTTTTACTGTATATTTGATTAGTCAATAAATATGTGTTCAGTATGTTTCCCAAGCCAAGCAATATTGGTATCGTTGCAAGCTGCATTATTAAGAGGAAACTAATGTAAACCAACTAGAGCTACTGTGAAGGGTATTTTTAATTAAAATGTTAAGAATGTTATAGAAAACTGACAAAAGACAAAGTTGCATTATCAAAAATATTATCAAAACATTATAGTGACATGTAGGTACACAGCATTTCCAAGTCTATTTATTCTTAGGGCCATATACACTGCTGGTGAAAGTGAAAGCAATGGAGCTGAACTCATGGATGCTAAGGATGGATTTGTGCCAAATTCTGGCTTCAGAATCATATAGGCAAACATGGACAAGATTCAGAGGCCAAAATTTAGACTCCTAACTTCATATTTAAGGACCTGCCTGATTTTCAAAAGTGCTCAGTGCCCCATCAAGGCATTTATTTAAATAATAAAATAAATAGAAATATAGATGTACAAGATTATTTTTAGGCTTCTATCCTTTGTTGTGAACTATTTCAGGGCAAAAAATACTCATGCCAAGTTTCCTCCCTCAGAAACATCCTAGAACAAAACAAAAAAGACCTAGAAGGAAGTCATAACTAAATGTGATGTGTGAATGAAAGCACTAAGCAGTATGAAATAGGAGTGGTTTGGATGGATACAATTTGGCCTGGTATGGCTAGAAAACTGTGAAGGTATGTCCTGGCTCACAAACAAGGCAGATAGTAAAGGGTTAAATTAGTTGGTTCTCTTTGACTCATTGATTCAGCCAGAAATATTAAGAGGCTTATGGTGTATCTTAAGTAGGACAGTCACTGGTAAAAGGGCAATGATGCAGCTGCATCTCAAGAAATACTTTCTGATTACAGGGGGGAACACAGCAACGGGTATCACCCAGGTAATTATCCTGTAAGTTTCCTACTTTTTTTCCTGTAATGCATATAAACAGGATGAGGGCATGTGCACTTGGCAATGAGTTTTCTGTTCAGTTCTGGTTTAAAAAAAAATTATTTTGATGTGTTCTCTGATATTTTAACTCTTGGATACTTCCATTTGGTAACTGGGAAATGTCAGGTCAAACTCTGCGGCATCACTAATTTAGGCCTAAACTTGGCTAGCCTCTAAATAGGCCCATGCAGTCAGACATTACTCCTTGATTGGGTAATTCTGATCATTTTACCATACTTTCTTTCTGCTATACAAGTTAAAAAACTTCCTTCCACCAACTCCAATATGAGGAACTAGCATTAAAAATATATTTAAACAAGATGTCTGAGCCTAAAATTGCTACTGTTCAAAATAATCCGATTCCATGGTGGGACGATAACAGATGCAACATGTCTCTGAGATCACTTGAAGTTCTGTGGATAGCTGTGTGCAGAGTACATGAATTAACTTATTACATCTCAGAAGTGAAATGTTATGTGCATAATATATGTTGATACGTTGTGTGTGACTGTTATCTAATTTTTAGAGCCATATCTTCATTGATGCATAGCCTTATATACTGCTAAAGGCTTCATATAGGACAATGGTTAGTTTATACCACTTTTTTGAGGATATACTAATTTTCAGTGGAAAACTAATATTGATGACAAAAATACCCTTTTAAATTAAGGTAGTGAATACATTAACCTAAATAACTCTTATGAAAGGCTATAGTCATGGAAAATTAAAGTACTCAGAAAGTAGCAAAAGTTGTTATAGATTCTCAGTGCTTAGCAGCCAGGGCTGCCTGAAAGACATGGGTTGGGATATATTCAGTTGAGTGACTGTGTGATATCCAGTGGATAGGGATACCTGAGTTTTATTTTCAGCTCTGCCCCATTGCCCTGCAGTATAGCCTTATGAAGTCACTTAATATCTCTGTTTCTCATCCAACCCTCTGTCTTCCTGCACCACTGAAGTCAATGGGAGACCAAGATATTATAGGTAGTGACTTCTTTAGCTGTGTGTTTTTACAGTGACCAACACAATGGGCTGCAATCTCAGCTGGGGACTGTAGTAACTACTGTAATATAAATAATAGTGTTTTAATTAACTGCTTTATTTCAGTTCTGTTATCTCACAATTTTTTTGAGTAATATGGACATTTTGTTTCCTTTACACACTTAAAATAGTGCCAGGAGACTCAGTTGGTTTGAGGGTCAGCAATTATGTGGTTATTCAAATTCCTTGCACCTGCAGGTCAGATTTTGTTTGTTTATGTTTTGTGTCTCAGACTGAGTGTTCACTAAATACTATGAATTTAAAATATTCAAAAAATGAATTAAATGAAAACATTAGCACTGTTAAGTTTATAGTCAGTGTGATGCGGGGGATGAAAAGTAATGTGGAATCCAGCTGTACAGTATGTTGGCATAAGAACTCTTGACTTACAGCTGTTTCTTTATTCTTTTTTTGTTAGTTGAACAGCATATTTTTTCCAGAAAACCTTGCTTTGCATGACTTACAAATTCAAAAGATTATTTAGTTCTGTGCATCATAATTTAAACTGAGTGAATTCAAATTCCATTAAAGTCACACAGCATTCGTATGCGGTGGACAGGCTAACTAATAAGTCTCTCCCTACTGTTCCCTCCCTTATTCACTACATACTTTGCATCTTCTGCAACAGATGAATCACAGGTCTTACAAAAGGGGGCAGGGCAAGGAAAAATGATAAACCGAAACAACGAAATCTGAAAAAATAACTGTGTTTACTTTCCATTTTTATTGCTAAAATGGAAATTTTTGAAAAAGTAAAAAATGTTCACATAAATTTCCAATTTTTAAAAAAAGCATTGTTACAATGAATTATTTTGTTTGGCTTGCTTTGCTGGTTGGTGGTTTGTGGTCCTCCTCCCAAGCTCACAGGGATACCACATGAACAATTTTTTTATACTATAAATAAAAGCAATTCCAGTTGTTTGGTTGTTGGCATACATGTTCTGTTGCATAGTTTTAACAATGTTGAGTTCATAAAAGTCTATTGTGCACTTTAATCCTAGGTTGTGGTAGCTTCAAACATTGCTTGATGCCATCAATTCAAGTACCTACTTTAGTTGTTTTAACTCATAGCCCTTTGTTTTATTCTCATCCAGTGTGTGGGAAGACTATCTGAAGGCAATTTTGGTATGTAGCTCTTGTAGAAAATTTCCAATTTACTCCATTTGCCTCTGCAATCCTGATATTAAGGTCACTACTTTGGCTACAGTGGAGTGCTCCTGCTTAGGGTGATATTGCACATCTTGCAAAAGACTAGTTTTTTATAGCTGTTTTAATTTTGGATAAAAATGATAAGTTGGTTTCATGGTTAAAGAGGTGACTGTAACTGTGGAGACCTGGATGCTATATAACCCTCTGCCACAGGAGGCTAGATTCCCAAGGGGAATTTAGGCTGAGTATTGGAGTGCTTAACTTTTAGGTGCCCTGCCATGAAGTGGAATCCCTAATCCCTTTTCAGGCACCCAGACTCCCTATACATTGTACAGGGAGAGTTAGTCACCTAAAAAAGTGTTTTGCAGAACCCTGCAAGCTGAGTGGGGAGTCACTTAAGCTAGCCAGTAGGAAGTGCCAAAACAAGGGGTAGGACCTAAGCCCCACCCCTCAAAGGGAGTTAGGCACCTAAATCCAAGCTGAAGGGAGGTATCTCCCTCTACTCAGGATTCACACTCATGAAACCTCTCCTGGAGTTATGTGCCTAAGCATGGTCAGTTCTTTCTCCAGAAAAGCAGAGGAGGAGCCACCCCTTCTGACTCAATTCAGAGCAGGGATTTGAACCCAGGTGTTCCTCCTCCTGCTTGAGTGCTCTAACCACTTGGGTTTGGGCAAAAGGGTGGTGGCAATACCACCACCTCCTGCTGTGTTTTGTGCTGGGCCCAATCTAGGATATGTGCTCCAAGGCAGCATCTGAACACATCTACTGGATCATCTACTGGATGAGATATGTGGGGGTGGGGGAAATCCTACTGTATGAATCCTGCCAGGTCTCAGGTGTGAGTTAGGTGCCGAGCTTCTTGACAGTGTCAAGACTGAGGCAGCTTTGCTCATGCCCATCAGCAGAAATTTAGGCACCATGGAGACTTTACCAGTGGAAACTTAGGCCACCTACAGGGTTAGGTGGCTGCTGAGCAGGGGTTTTGTTAATGTCAGTGATATATTGGACTGAGATGCCTTAAGGGGAAGCCCCCTTGTGAATCTGGCCCAGGGTTCCTAGGGGCAAGTCATTTAAACCAAAATGTAAACAGGTGGCCTGTAATTATGTGTTCCTCATTTTCTGGGTGTCCATTTGCAGACGTGCAGAGTCTCAACTGCAATTGAAGTAAATTGGTGCTGGTCTTTGAACATAAAAAATATGGTACTATTAAATATTAATTACTCTGAAAAATTAGGTGCTAGGTGTCTCAAGTTAGGCACTCAAAATTAGTGGACATTTAATTTTGGCTTTAATCTCTCCCTGCCTCAGTAATATCACCTCTTAGTGATATTACTGAGTGTTGAGTGTTGTGTTGTGAAGTATTACTGGGTGTTGTGAAGATAAATTCATTAATTTTTGTGAAGCACTCAGATACTGTGGTGGGATCACTGTAGAAATCCCATGTGGTAATTAATAATTTTGTATTCAGTGCAGGGTTTTGGTGTTGTGTGGTAAATAAGGCCTGAGATCACACAGTGAATGATGACAATAAAAAGAAATATTAAATAGCTAACCATTCAGTGAACATAGTTCATTTTGTAAACTGAATGAGTCCTGTGAAAAAATAGTACCTTAATTCTGGTATTTCACAACTTTTGAGTGCTTGAATTTGCAAACTTAATGTTCTTTTAACTCAGTTTTTTAAAAATATAATACAGAAATATAGTAAAAGACCATACTTGCATTAGAGATATCATGGTCTTTAAGACAAGACATCTGCATGCACCATTTTTTAGGTATAGAGGCTTTGCTGTTGTTAGTAGAGAAAATTGAGCACATCAGTAATATCAGATTACTGCCTGCCTAGCCAATTGCATGCCCATATTTGCATGCACAGTTACATACAATTGCATGTGTCAAATGGCATAGTATCAAACCTCTTTGTAAGTGGAAAAATTAGCTGGAAGATATTGAATGCTGCTTCTGCTTGGTCTGCCTACAAGTTGGGAAGTGATTACTCACTTTGAAGGGGAATTAAACTATGTAAGTCAGGTATTTGGGGGCTCATTTTGTAAGCTTTGTGATCAGATGTAATCTGTGATCTGTACTGCCCTCAACATACTCTGGCTATCGAAGTGCCCTACAGAGATCACAACATGCTCTGGGATGAAAATGTAAGGGAAGATATCTTCTGATTCTAACTTCTGCTTGCCAATCACCTGTGCAGAAGGAGGGCCCATTAGTATGGATTACTGGAGCTACACTCATAAAAACCCATTTTACAGGTAGGGGGAAAATTCCCTTTTCATTCAGTACCTTAGTGGATGTAATTAACATTTTTAGTTCTAATTATAGTTTTTGTATCTCAGCCATTATGCTAATGGCATTATTCAGTAGTACGTGAGATTGCATTCATTATCACTGGTGAATTAAACCTTTATTAAAGAAAAATTCCCCCAGGTCTCATTCTGGAGTTAAGTAATTATTCATTTGGTTTTATCCTGGCAATTAGCTTATATACTGTAGCTCTCATTACTGAGTTTCTATAGTTCCCTGAATGAGATTAACCCACCATGGTAAATAAATGCCTACCAGCTTCCAGTGGGTTGCTTTTTAAGCACATTATGTAATAAAATAAGGACTCGTGAAGCCATGAAAAGGCATTCTGGTTCCCAACAAACCATGCAGTAAAAGAGAGGAGATTATGATGGACATTTGGGACTCAAACAGCAACAACAAAAAAGGGATTATGAAGCCTTCCACACAGAGCAGTTAATTTTTATTATTATTTTATTTATTCAGCTGACCTCTTTGCTGTGTAGGTTGTGGCAGATATTGCAACTGTATATGGTATCTTCCGGGGAACAATATTGTATTAAGTTTATATATCGCTGTGGCCAGAGATTACATGTATCATTGTGTTCTAGTGCAGGGGGGAAGGTTATCACAGCTCCTCCAGGGACCAAAAGCCTTGTGTGTATTGGGTGTGGTGGTGATTCAGGTGAATCACTTAGGTTGCAAACACATCCAGAGAGAGGTGCCACCCCCGGGGAGTCTTGCATACACTGGTTCAAACTGGGTTTTCAGAGACAAACAAATAAAGAAAGGGCTTTTGTCATAAAAAGACTGTGTTTAAACTGACTCAGGGCCCTCTCTCTCTGATCCAGCAAACGGACAGGACCTTCTGTCCAAGGGGGGCCCTTAACTCTTGCAGAAGACTTGGAAGGACTTTGACCTACTAGGGCTCCATACACTGGTGGGTGACCTCTGGTAAGCGTTTAGCATGCATACAGGAATTTGTATTGTTTTAATATATTATTTCTATAATGCTTTTACCTTAAGAATAAATGTGCTTTCTCAGAAACTGCTACGTGATAACTTTTAACTGCTGGTAGTACTCTGTTCATAGCCTTTAGAGAGAGAAAGCAAAGCACGTGGGCTTTAGGCAGACTGGGTTGCTGGGGATATTGCACAGCAACCTGCCTTACACTGCAGCTTTAAAACCCCTGGTTGGAAGAGAGAGAGATGCCCATCTCCAACAAGAGAGGTGACAACTGGGGATGGAAACCTTAAGTAGGTACTGTCAAGGGACCACAGAGAGGGAACACAAGTGCAGTTTTCCCTGAAACTGTGACATAGGCCAGTATGCTTTATAACTGAGCTATACAGTGTGCTAGGCCACATTTGCCCAATGAGAGCTTCTGGGCTTACAGACATTTCTTGGATGATCAGTCATACCTCACATTCATTCCATTGAAAAACTGTCTATCTAGCTACTTATATACCCATCCTCCATCATTCTAGTTTCTGAACACCTCACAAACACTATTGCATTTATCCTCACAATGTCCCTCTGAGGTAGGGAAGTGTAATTATGCCTGTTTGACAAATGGGAAATTGAAGCACACCAAGACTAGCTTGCTTACCACAAGTCACACAAGAAAACTGCAATAGAGACTGGAACTGAACTCAGTTCTTCTGAATTCCAATCCATATCTTAAACACTGAGAGGAAGAATGTTCTTACATTTGCCATCATTCTTATTTAAAAAACAGTTATATGTTCCAAAATATGAGTCAAATTATTAAGTCCTTACTCAATTTAAACTTAGTTTTCACTCTTCTCCCCTTTCCTCCCTTTCCCTGAGATTGATTTCCACATGTAGGGACAATCATCAATTTTTTCTGTAATTGTAGCAAGAGGTTTTATAACATTTCCAGGCCAAAATATTTTAAAGATCTCTTAAATCAACCGAGCACCTTGTTACCCAACCTTCACTCATGGATAAGATATAATAATAGCACAAGATCAAAACCTGAAGTACTACCTCAGACAAAGCTGTAACTGACTCCATGGGAGTTTTGTCTCAAGAAAGACTTCAGATCTTGACCGTGAACAACTACCTGTATGCAAAATACAGACATAGCCTCCTTTATGCTATGAATACAGTCAATTTGCACAGATAGGCAAAGCTGAGTATAAATTTGTGTTTGATAAGCATCATTTAATATCTCTGTTCCCTATTCTGACAATATCTACAATATACCCACAGGCTCTAAGAACCATCTCAAACAGCAGCACTTTCTAGTCCAAATGCAAGTTACATTTTGTTGCCTTTACCTTCAATAGCAAACACACAGAGCACAGCCAACATAAAATAAACAAATGGAAAATAATTTTAAAAAATACCTCCTTCCCATTGGAGAGAAAAAGACCTAGGGGACAAATGCTAGCCACATCATTTAATGAACTCCTGGAAGGCACCTAGATAGTTTTTTGATAAAGGAGGTCTAAGAAGCTGAATATTAGTATAGAATTCAATGTCATTAATAAATCTTAGAATAAATTATATGCAGAGTTATAGGCCACTAAAATAAAATGGGAAGTACTGCAGGAAATAGGCTACCTTAAAGGGTTAAAAGGATTGCTTAGTCAATATTCATAAAGTGTTTTGAAACGTACTGTGCTACAGCTCATCATTATAATGGATTTGAATTGTGTACAGTAAGACTTGCATAGCATTCATTTCAATACAAATGTGTTTTATAAATTAATACATATATCCAGGTCTCTCTTAGGGTATAAAGTAGACACACAATAGAATCAGTATGGTAGCAGTGTTGAATACTTTGATCTGGAAGACTTGGGTTCAGTTCCAATCTCTCACTCCTTAGGTAGCAAACAGAGCACTATGGAAAGAATGTGCTCAGTCCTGGCAAGAGAGTAAGGTAGTGCTTTTGTGATGACCCCTTTTGACCACTGAAGAAGCAGAGTGTGTCTGGCATGAAGGATGATGATGGTAGTTTTAAAGTGGAATTCTTCTCTGAAATGTCATTCTATAAAAGTGTATTGAGGGGGCTTCTGTGTTTAAAGAGTATCAATTACTTCTTATCAAATATTCTCAGTTTACATGTAAAAAGAATTTTTTTCTACCAGCACAGCAAATTCTGCCTGGGCTCTTCAAAATCAAGCTGAGTGTTTTCCTTCTCATGCATTATCAGTAATAATAAAGATCCTCCAGGCCAAATTCTTCCCTCAGTAATACTTGTACAACTCAGCTACTCTCTGTGGCATGATCACATTGTGGTGCCAGGCTGCCATTGGATGGAGCTTAGTGGACTATTATTATTATTATGGCAAAAGTTTAATATCATTCTCACATTTTAAACAGCACACTGGTCTGGGAGCATAACAGCAACATGAAACCTACTAGACTAGTAGCTTGCTGGCAAAAATGTGACTCAAAGCCAGCTAGCTTCTTGATTTGAGATGTGCAAATATTTCACCTTTATGTCCAAGGAAAATGGTCATTGCATTAAAGCAAATGAAGCAAAATTCTACTGGAGTTGAGAGCAGCACAGTACTATGCCTTTAGTAGCTCTGCAACCCTACCTTCTACTGTAGATGCTTACAGTCTAATAATATCTATAGTGTCTCATTTGAACAAGCAGTTTTGTTCTCTTAAGGGACGAAATCGGAGGGCCCAGATAATCTTCATCCAAAAATATTAAAGGAACAGGCACATGAAATTGCAAGCCCATTAGCAAGAATTTTTAATGAATCAGCAAATTCAGGGGTTGTACCGTACGACTGGAGAATTGCTAACATAGTTCCTATTTTTAAGAAAGGGAAAAAAAGTGATCCAATTAACTGTAGGCTTGTTAGTTTAACATCTGTAGTATGCAAAGTTTTGGAAAAATTTTTGAAGGAGAAAGTAGTTAAGGACATTGAGGTCAATGGTAATTGGGACAAAATACAACATGGTTTTACAAAAGGTAGATCATGCCAAACCAACCTGATCTCCTTCTTTGAGAAGGTAACAGATTTTTTAGACAAATGAAACACAGTGGATCTAATTTACCTCGATTTCAGTAAGGCATTTGATATGATTCCACATGGGGAATTATTAGTTAAATTGAAAAAGATGGGGATCAATATGAAAACTGAAAGGTAGATAAGGAACTGGTTAAAGGAGAGACTACAATGGGTCATACTGAAAGGTGAACTGTCAGGCTGGAAGGAGGTTACTAGTGGAGTTCCTCAGGGATTAGTTTTGGGACCAATCTTATTTAATCTTTTTATTACTGACCTCGGCACAAAAAGTGGGAATCTGCTAATAAAGTTTGTGGATGACACAAAGCTGGGAGGTATTGCTAACACAGAGAAGGACTGGGATATCATACAAGAAGATCTGGATGACCTGGTAAACTGGAGTAATAGTAGTAATAGGATGAAATTTAATAGTGAAAAGTGCAAGGTCATGCATTTAGGGATTAAATAACAAGAATTTTGGTTATAAATTGGGGACACATCAGTTAGAAGTAACAGAGGAGGAGAAGGACCTTGGAGTATTGGTTGATCACAGGATGACTATGAGCCACCAATATGATGTGGCCGTTAAAAAAGCTAATGCGGTCTTGGGATGCATCAGGCGAGGTATTTCCAGTAAAGATAAGGTGTTAGTACCATTATACAAGGCACTGGTGAGACCTCATCTGGAACACTGTGTGCAGTTCTCGTCTCCCATGTTTAAGAAGGATGAATTCAAACTGGAACAGGTACAGAGAAGAGCTACTAGGATGATCCGAGGAATGGAAAACCTGTCTTATGAAAGGAGACTGAAAGAGCTTGGCTTGTTTAGCCTAACCAAAAGAAGGCTGAGGGGAGATATGATTGCTCTTTATAAATATATCAGAGGGATAAATATCAGGAAGGGAGAGGAATTATTTAAGCTTAGTACCAATGTGAACACAAGAACAAATGGATATAAACTGAACACTAGGAAGTTTAGACTTGAAATTAGACAAAGGTTTCTAACCATTAGAGGAGTGAAGTTCTGGAACAGCCTTCCAAGGGGAGTAGTGGGGGCAAAAGACATATCTGGCTTCAAGACTAAGCTTGATAAGTTTATGAAAGGGATGGTATGATGGGATAGCCTAATTTTGGCAATTAATTGATCTTTGATTATTAGCAGGTAAATAGGCCCAATGGTCTGTGATGGGATGTTAGATGGGGTGGGATCTGAGTTACTACAGAGAATTCTTTCCTGGGTGCTGGCTGGTGAGTCTTGCCAACATACTCAGTGTTTAACTGATTGCCATATTTGGGGTCGGGAAGGAATTTTCCTCCAGGGAAGATTGGCAGAGGCCCTGGATGTTTTTTGTCTTCCTCTGCAGCATGGGGCACGGGTCACTTGCTGGAGGATTTTCTGCACCTTGAGGTCTTTAAACCATGATTTGAGGACTTCAATAACTCAGACATAGGTTAGGGGTTTGTTACAGGAGGGGGTGGGTGAGATTCTGTGGCCTGCATTGTGCAGGAGGTCAGACTAGATGACCATAATGGTCCCTTCTGACCTTAAGTCTATGAGTAACACCGCAGTTCTGTTGAGCAGTAAAGGACATAAAATCTCTGAGGGCAATACACAACAGCAATGATAAATGTGATGACAAACTGGAACAACAGGACATATCTTTACCAGAGACATTGGGATCTCTGTTTGGAGGCTCTTCCATTGTAGTGTTGTCCTAGGAGGGTCTGTTTGCCTTGAGGAAAGTTTCCACTCTGTTTCTTCCTCAAAAATGAGTACAAGAATTTATCTATAGATGCCCTTTCCAAAAATTATTCATCTCATCTGCTGTATGCCATTGTCCCATTCCCATTACTCTTGTGCTACGTTCACAAAATAAAGGAAAACATGTTAGTCATTTTGATGCCTCCCTGCATTTACTAGTCCTGATGGTGATGTTCTAAGCTGTTGCAAATAGCAATAATTTCTCCAGACAGGTTTCTGCTTAGATATGGTTACTGAACCAGGGTACCTTCTTTCATCTAGATATTCCAGAATATGCCTACACGTCAAACACCACAAAGTCCTTATGATTCCTGTGATTCCAAAGGTTTTTTAGAAATAATCTAGGAAGTTGGTCCTCATCTTGAAGTTACTGGTGGTCACTTTGAATTAGGTTCTAGATTCTGCAGAGTACCAAACCTTTCTTGTTCTATTCACAGTTCAGACATTAAATAGTCAGTATTTGCCAACCTTTAACACTGAGATCCTAGATATAAATATAGGAGAAATTGTGGTAATTTCAGATACCAGTGTCATAATAATTGACAAATATTGACTTTTAATGGTGACCATTATTGTATATTTTCTAAAACTAGCAAATCTATTTAATGTCTTTCTTGAGTTTAGAGTTTACTATAGTGCCCATCCCTGTAATCTATGATTCACTATGTTTTAAAAAGTAATATCCTGAACTTCAATAACACCAGTCTGGAAAGTATCAGATCTTGGAGGGACTTTCAAAAAAATGGTTAGCATTGTACTTTTTATAAAGCTAAAGATATGCTTGGGATTTCAGCAGTCATTTGGGATATTAAGATAAAGCTAAGGATTCTTGGTGCAAGGAGTACTCAGTAGGGGGAGAGGATCAGGGAATAGGTGTTTTTGGATGCTATCTATTTTTTTTCCAGATTACTCTAAAAGGGATTGGGATTGGCAGGATACTATCCCATTCATGAATATCTTTGAATGATATTTGGATCCAGGACAATACCACTATGGGTAGGTCTACACTGCAGCTGGGAGCATGTTTCCCAGAGAGAATAGACCGACCTGATTGAGCCAGCAATGACAGTGCTAAAAATGACAGTGGAGCTGTGACAGCATGGGCAGCACCTTGGGCTGGACACCTGAGTACATACCTGCCCAGAACCCCCGTGTACATACTCGGGCAGCTAGCCTAAGCCACCACCCCTGCTACCCCATCTGCACTGCTATTTTTACTATGTTAGCTAGTATGTCTGCCTGCACTGGGAAGCACATTCCCAGCTGCACTGTAGACATACCCCAACAAATTCTGTTTGCCTTTATATAGAGTCTAGGGATGGATTTCCTGAAGAAGAAAAGAAAAAAAAATAGCAACCTCTAGGTAAGATTAGACATACATTTGGTTGATCTGCAGATTAAATGAAACTTTGGACCACACAGAACCAGAGATGGAAGAAAGGCTATTAAAATGACTTCCTACAAACAAATGGAAATTATTATGAAATGGTTTGTGTCAAGATGTCTACTTTCTGTAGCTTCTACAACTGACCATAAACATTTTGATTGAAAAAAAGTTTTGGGATTTGGTCAAAAATCAAATTGTCAACAAATTGTTTAATCAGAAACTCAAAATATAAACTTTTTTTACCTTACACAGTAAAATTACAATAATGTTGATTTGTCATTTTAATGGCTGCTTTTCCATCTTGTGAACGTCTCCTCCTGGACCTGATTACGAATGGTCCAAGGTCTCATATTACCTCGTTGTGGAGCCAAGATGTAAAGTCAAGAGCCACAGTTGACCAAGAAGCTTCCACTCTTTTTCTCCTTTTTTTTTTTCCTGCTGCAGGGATGAGAGTTCTCTTTTCTTCAGTGGTTAGAACTTTTTACTAAAGAAGTCAGATGCTGCAGTCAAGTCTGAAATTTTAACTATAGTAGAGGTGTCACACTCAACTTTTCTGTTGCTAATGATTTACTGTTTTGATGGACATAGACTCAATTACTATTCTTTTCTCTTTAGGGTTTCTTGTGTTGAATGACTAATATAACTAAAGAAGAAAGGGGGAAAGGTACAGCACACATATCAATGAGCTTCCCAGTTTTATTTTTTGGTAAAAATTCCTAATGCCAGATACTAAGCTACTGTAAACCAGCACAGCTCTATTGAAGTTAATGGAGTGCTCTAATTTTACACCAGCTGAGGATATGGACCCTGAGTTTCTAATATAGAATATTATTTTTACATATTTTAAAAATTATTACTTTATTCTTTTAACAGAAGAGCTTGGTTTCATGTGATATCTTCCATTCTCAAAGTATCCCAAATGCTTTATGAAGCAATGATTATATGTTAGTTACCAGCAGTGTAAACAAATAGGTGGCAATGAGCAGCCATTATATACTCAGAAATACCTTTAAACAGTAGGGGTGAAAGCCTGGCTCTATTGAGGCAAATGGCAAAATTCCCATTCCCTTCAATAAGGACATGCTTTCAAATCAGAAGAATCTTTTTCTGAGACAGTTATTTTGGACACTGAAGTTATCCCCTTTTCTCTTTGACTTGTGTGTGCGTGCCATAAAATGTGTAAATCCTACTAGTGCAATCACTATGGATGATGAGAAACTGAAACGATAACTCATCTGAAGGACTAAACCTTGAAAGGTCTATCCCAGGTTTTGGGATCCTTGAACTTAATTCAAATCCCAAAGACCTGAACCAATATATTTGTAGCCCACAGAAAATAGATCCATACCCTTTTGGCACCAAAACTCTGACAGGTAAAACTCCAGTATTCTTCCTTAAAGATGGACATGCACTAAGAAATGTAACTGTAGATCACTTTTATGATTTTTTTAACTACAATGAGGTTTATTCTGTATTTTTCAAATGCTATTTTTAAATATTTGGGTTTTTTATTCTATTCAATAGGGAGATTTCCCTTCTAGGACTGGGTTACACAGCTGGAACTACTACAGAAAAATATACTTAGGCTTGGAACTGAGACATTACTTACAATAATTTTATAACTACAGTCTTTATAGTACTCATGGCCTTGTTATTCAGCCATCACAATTGTATCACCAATTGTTCCCACAACCCTTGGGGATTAAGAGTAAGGTTTCCATGGTAATCTTAGATTTTGTAAATGTTACATTTCCCCCCTAAATGGATAGTAAATAGTTTAAATAAATAAATGACCAACTGGCTGCTAATCAAAAATATACTTGATTGGTAAAAGAAATAGAAATATACCTCTGGTATAAAAATAGATTAGTCTGTTGAGCCATAATAAATTCAAAATCTGAAGAATCATGACCCTACTGATCGTCAGTGTTAACAAAAGCTTGCTCCTTAATTATCTGATTGCATTCAGCTGCTGTTTCCCTCCTAAACTTAATTATAGACCTAATAGCAGCTGTGCTGCCATTGTTTGTTGTAATTCATTTTAAAGTAGTTTGATTGGGTGTCATTGGTCTTCTTGACTAAATATGCAAGGTTCAAAGTATCCACTGCCACTAATAGCCCTCATCTCATCCCAGGATTATACTAATTATTTATATAATTATATGTTATACATTACACATAATTATTATTTCTAAATGATAGTTCTACACCAAAAAAGATGTTAAATAAAAACTATATATAGTTTTTTTGTTTCTTTCTATATAAAACTTTTCTGATAAACTCCATTTCCATATTAGCCAACAACTACAATATCCTTCCATTACACTAAAAGATTTTTGTATTGTTCCCATTTCTATTGCCTTCCATTGGTATCCCTTTGTCTGTTGATCATTCTGCACATCTATGGTTGTAACAGGTGCCCTGTGCAAGTGCCTTTAGAGGAACAAGAATGACCTTTATGTCCTTCAGGTTTTGTTGTGCTACTAGTAAACCATGTGACAGGCCATACTTTGACGATTTAATGTGGCTGGGAGGGACCCCGACCATGGGGCTGGAGAGCTGTGAGGGATCCTCTGCCGCCTTGTAGGGCTGGGAGCTGGGGTGGGATCCTCCCACTGCTGGCAGGGGCTGGGCTACTGCGGGACCCCAATGTCATGGAGGTTGTAGAAAGTCATGGAATCCGTTACTTCCATGCCCGCTGTGACATACTCGTAGCCCTATATATGATCAGATATTTAAATACTGCACTATCATGCATATGAACAAGAGGGCCAAATTAAAGTTTCATAAGGAACCTTAATCCTGGACTTTTTTACCCTTTGGGTGTTTGAATTTGCAACTTTAGTAATGTTCGTTTAACCCAGCTTTTTTTGGGTGTGCAATATTTTATAAAGTTTGATGGTCACTAGTTTAGGAAGACAATCCAGGAAGTTTTTGGAAAGAGTAGGGGATAATTTCCTGGTGCAAGTGCTGGAGGAACCAACTAGGGGCAGAGCTTTTCTTGACCTGCTGCTCACAAACAGGAAGAATTAGTAGGGGAAGCAAAAGTGGATGGGAACCTGGGAGGCAGTGACCATGAGATGGTCGAGTTCAGGATCCTGACAAAAGGAAGGAGAGCAGCAGAATATGGACCCTGGACTTCAGAAAAGCAGACTTTGACTCCCTCAGTTAATTCTCCCTGGGAGAATAACATGAGGGGGAAAGGAGTCCAGGAAAGCTGGCTGTATTTTAAAGAATCCTTATTGAGGTTGCAGGAACAAACCATTCTGATGAGTAGGAAAAAATAATAAATATGGCAGGCGACCACCTTAGTTTAACAGTGAAATCATTGCTGATCTTAAACACAAAAGAGAAGCTTACAAGAAGTGGAAGCTTGGACAAATGACCAGGGAGAAGTATAAAAATATTGCTCAGGCATGCAGGAGTGAAATCAGGAAGTCCAAAATCACAATTGGAGTTGCATCTAGGTAGAGTAACAAGAAGGGTTTCTACAGGTATGTTAGCAACAAGAAGGAGGTCAGGAAAACTGTGGGCCCCTTACTGAATGGGGGAGGCAACCTAGTGACAGAAGATGTGGAAAAAGCTAATGTACTCAATGCTTTTTTTGCCTGTCTTCACAAACAAGGTCAGCACCCAGACTACTGCACTGGGCAGTACAGTATGGGGAGGAGGTGATCAGACCTCTGTGGAGAAAGAAGTAGTTCAGGATTATTTAGAAAAGCTGGACAAACACAAGTCTATGGGCCGGATGCACTGCATCCAAGGGTGCTAAAGGAGTTGGCTGATGTGATTGCAGAGCCATTGACCACTATCTTCAAAAACTCATGGCAATCGGGGGATGTCCCGGATGACTGGAAAAAGGCTAATGTAGTGCCTATCTTTAAAAAAGGGAAGGAGGAGGATCCAGGGAACTACAGGCCAGTCAGCCTCACTACAGTCCCTGGAAAAATCATGGAGCAGGTCCTCAAGGAATCAATTTTGAAACACTTCAAGGAGAGGAAGGTGATCAGGAACAGTCAGCATGGATTCACCAAGGGCAAGTCATGCCTGACTAACCTGATTGTTTTCTACGATGAGATAACTTGCTCTATGGATGAGGGGAAAACAGTGGATGTGTTATTCCTTGACTTTAGCAAAGCTTTTGATACGGTCTTCTACAGTATTCTTGCCAGCAAGTTAAAGAAATATGAGCTGGATGAATGGACTATAAGGTGGATAGAAAGCTGGCTAGATCATCGGGCTTAATGGGTATTGATCAATGGCTCCATCTCTAGTTGGCAGCCAGCATCAAGTGGAGTGCCCCAAGGTTCGGTCCTGGGGCCAGTTTTGTTCAATATCTTCATTAATGATCTGGAGGATGGCGTTGATTGCACCCTCAGCAAGTTTGCAGATGACACTAAACTGGGAGGAGTGGTAGATACTTTGGAAGGGTAGGGATAGGATACAGAAGGACCTAGACAAATTAGAGGATTGGACCAAAAGAAATCGGATTAGGTTCAACAAGGACAAGTGCAGAGTCCTGCACTTAGGAAGGAAGAATCCCATCACTGCTACAGACTAGGGACCGAGTGGCTAGGCAGCAGTTCTGCAGAAAAGGACCTAGAGATTACAGTGGACGAGGAGCTGGATATGAGTCGACAGTGTGCCCTTGTTGCCAAGAAGGCTAATGGCATTTTGGGCTGTATAAGTAGAAGCGTTGCCAGCAGATCGAGGGACATGATCATTCCCCTCTGGAGTACTGTGTCCACACTACAAGAAGGATGTGGAAAAATTGGAAAGAGTCCAGCGAAGGGCAACAAAAATGATTAGGGGGCTGGAGCACGTGATTTATAAGGAGAGACTGAGGGAACTGGGATTATTTAGTCTGCAGAAGAGAAGAATGAGGAGGAATTTGACAGCTGCTTCCAACTTCCTGAAAGGGGGTTCCAAAGAGGATGGATCTAGACTGTTCTCAGTGGTACCAGATGACAGAACAAGGAGTAATGGTCTCAAGTTGTAGTGGGGGAGGTTTAGGTTGGATATTAGGAAAAACATTTTCACTAGGAGAGTGGTGAAGCACTGGAATGGGTTACCTAGGGAGGTGGTGGAGTCTCCTTCCTTAGAGGTTTTTAAGGCCCAGCTTGACAAAGCCCTGGCTGGGATGATTTAGTTGGGGATTGGTCTGCTTTGAGCAGGGGGTTGGACTAGATGAATCCTGAAGTCCCTTCCAACCCAGATATTATATGATTCTAAGATACATATATCTTTTTTGTGGCTATGCTACTTGTTAATATAGTTATCCCAAACTTTAAAGCACTTCCAGCCACCATATATCTATATTAGGGGCATGATTAATTTTTCTTCTTCTCCTTCACACGTACTTTTTTAAATTACTGTATACCAAACACTCACTATTGAAATCCACTGGATTCCAAGTATTAATCTGGGTAATGAGACAAGTCATCTATTTTCATAAAGATAAATGTAAAATTGTTTGTAACAGAGCTTTAGTATCATAATCCATTTAAAAACATATTATATAGCATATCTTTGCCAACTATCTCAAAGTCTACAATGTGAAGGTATATTTTAGAGTTATGTACTACATTTAAAAAGTACATTAAGTACAATTTTTAACCATGCTAGGAGATCTGAAGTGAAAATTTCATAAAATAGTTGTGAAATGAAAGTATATTTTAAGTATATTCATAGATTCATTGATTATGAGGCCAGAAAGGACTATTATGATCATCTAGCCTGACCTCCTAAATAAATAAAATCCAATCTTGATTTAAAAATTGCCAGTGATGGAGAATCCACAAATACTCCTTGGTTCCAATGGTCAATTATCCTCAGTATGAAAAATGTGAACCTTATTTCCAGTCTGAATTTGTCAAGCTTCAACTTTCAGTCATTGGATTTTGTTATACTTTTCAGAGTAGCAGCCGTGTTAGTCTGTATCCGCAAAAAGAACAGGAGTACTTGTGGCACCTTAGAGACTAACAAATTTGTTTGAGCATAAGCTTTTGTGGGCTACAGCCCATTTCTTCGGATGCATAGAATGGAACACACAGAAAGAAGATATTTATACATACAGAAACCATGAAAAGGTGCAAGTAGCCATGCCAACTGTAAGAGGCCAATCTTCTTTCTATGTGTTCCATTCTATGCATCCGAAGAAGTGGGCTGTAGCCCATGAAAGCTTATGCTCAAATAAATTTGTTAGTCTCTAAGGTGCCACAAGTACTCCTGTTCTTTTTGTTATACTTTTATGTGCTAGATTAAGAGACCATTATTAGATTTTTGTTTCCATGTAGGTAGTTTACAGACTGTGGCCCCTTAACCTTCTCTTTGTTAAACTAAACAGATTGAATCTCTCACTATAAGGCATGTTTTCTAATCCTCTAATCATTCTTGTGGCTCTTCTCTAAACCCTCTCTATTTTTGTCAGTACCTTCTTGAATTGTGAACTGAACATAGTATTCCATAGCTGTTGCATCAGTTCCAAATAGATAATATAAACTCTTTACTCATACTCAAGATTCCTGTTTATACTTGCAAGGATTGCATTAGTCCTTTTGACCAGAGCCTTGCACTGGGAGCTGCTGTTCAGCTGATTATCCACCATGATCTCTATGTCCTTTATGGAGTCAGTGCTTTCCAGGGTAGAATCCCCTATCCTGGAAGTATGGCCTATGTTCTTTCTTCCTAGATGTATAACTTTACATTTGGCTGCATTAAAGCACATATTGTTTGCTTGAACACAGCTTACCAGGAGTTCCCGATCACTCTGTGTCCAGTTGTCTCCCTTTATCATATCTATGATTGTTATTATCTTGGCTTCCCCATGCTCCTGGTGTTTGCCCTTCTTTTGGAATCTAACTTTTAAGAGATGTACAGAGTACATGCCTCTTCCATTGACTAGTATCCTGTAAAACAGTCATTGTGGTGGTCTATGTTTAATGCATAAGAGCAGCCATAGTGGGCAGACCAATGGTACATGTATCCCAGTATCTGTCTCTGACAGTGACCAGTGCCAGATGCTTCAGAGGGAATGAACAGAACAGGACAATTATCAAGTGATCCATCCCCTGTCGTCCAGTCCCAGCTTCTGGCAGTTGGAGGCTTAGAAACACACAGAGCATGGGGTTAGATCCCTGACCATCTTGAATAAGAACTGTTGATAGATAAGTTCATGGAGGACAGGTTTAGTTCTTTTTTGAACCCAGTTATACTTTTGGTCTTCACAACATCCAATGGCAATGAGTTCAATGGATTGACTGTGCATTGTGTGAAGTGATTCCTTACATTTCTTTAAAACCTGCTGCCTCTTAACTGCATTGGGTGACTCCTAGTTCTTAAGTTATATGAAAGGGTAAATAACACTTCCCTATTCACTTTCTTCATGATTTGATAGATCTCTATCATATCCCCAATTACTCATCTCTTTTCTAAGATGAATGGTCCCAGTCTTTTTAATTTCTCTGCAGATAGAAGCTGTTCCATACCACTAATAATTTTTGTTGCCCTTTTCTGTATTTTTCCCCATTCTAATATCTCTTTCTTGAGATGGGGTGACCAGAGCTGAGTGCAGCATTCCAAGTGTGGATATACCATGGATTTATATAGCGGCATTATTATATTTTCTTTTTATTATCTATCCCTTTCTCAATGGCTCCTAACATTCTGTTAGATTTTTTGATTGCTGCTATGCATTGAAAAGAAGTTTTCTGGGAAGTATTTACGATGACTCCAAGATCTCTTTCTTGAGTGATAATAGCTAATTTAGATCTCATGATTTTGTTTGTGTAGTTGGGATTATGTTTTCCAAAGTGCATTACTTTGCACTCATCAAAATTGAATTTCATCTGTCATTTTGTTACCCAATCACCCACTTTAGTGAGATCCCTTTGTAACTCTTCACAATCAGCTTTGAACTTATATATCTTGAGTAATTTTGTATCATCTGCAAATTTTGCCACATCATTGTTCACCTCTTTTTCCAGATCATTTATGAATATGTTGAACAGCAAATGGTCCCAGTACAGATCGTTGGGGGACCCTGCTATTTACCTCACTCTATTGTGAAAACTGACCATTTATTCCTCCCTTTTGTTTCTTATCTTTTTAACCAGTTATTGATCCATGAGAGGACGTTTCTCTTATGCCAGAACTGCTTACTTTGCTTAAGAGCCCTTGGTGTAGGACCTTGTCAAAGCTTTCTGAAAGATGAAGCAGCTGTATCAATTGGATCACCCCTGTGCACATGGACCCTCAAAGAATTCTAATAGATTAGTGAGGCATGACTTCTCTTTACAAAAGTCTTGACTCCCAACATATTGTGTTTATCCATATGTCTGATAATTTTGTTCTTAATTCAACCAATTTCCTGGTACTGAAGTTAGTACTTCTGGCCTGTAATTGCCAGAATCATCTGTGGAGCCTTTTTTAAAAATGGACATTACTTTAGGTGCCCTCCAATAGTTTACATATCACAGTTAGTAGCTCTTCAGTTTTATATTTGAGTTCCTTCTGAACTCTTGAGTGAATACCATATGCTCCTAATGCTTGTTACGATTTAATTTATCAATTTGTTCCAAAACCTCCTCTATTGACTCATCAAACTGGAACAGTTCCTCTGATTTGTCACCTAAAAAGAATGACCCAGGTGTGGGGATATTCCCTATATCCTTTGCAATGACGACTGATGCCAATAATTTATTTAGCTTCTCTGTAAGAGCCTTGTCTTCCTTGTGTGCTCCTTTAGCACCTCAATCATCCAGAGGCCCCACTGATTGCTTGGCAGACTTCCTGCATCTGATGTACTTAAAATATTTTTTTGCTGTTAGTTTTTGTGTCCTTAGCTAATTGCTCTTCAACTTCTTCTTGGCCAGAAGAATTATTATACTTGCCAGAGTTTATGCTTCTTTCTATTTTCTTCACTAGGATTTGGCTTCCAGGTTTTACAGGATGCCTTTTGGCTCTCTCTCATTTACTCTGGTGTTTAGACATGGTGGAATTTTTTGGTCCTCTTACTGTTTTTTTTTAAATTTATTTGGGGTATTCATTTAGTTTGAGCCTCTATTATGCTGTTTTTAAATAGTTTCCATGCAGTTTACAGTACTGTCACTCTTGTCACTGTTCCTTTTAATTTCCGTTTAACTGGCTTCCTCATTTCTGTGTAGTTCCTCTTTTTGAAGTTAAATGCAACTGTGGTGAGTTATTTTGGCATTTCCCCCTTCAAATATGTTAAATTTAATTACATTGTGGTTGCTCTTACCAATGGTTCAGCTATATTTAGCTCTTGCATCAAATCCTGTGTGCCACTTAAGACTAAATCAAGAATTGCCTCTCCACTTGTAGGTTCCAGCACAAGTTACTCCAAGAAGCAGTCATTTAATGTGTCTAGAAATGTTATCTATGCATCCATTTCTGAGGCGACATACCCAGTCAATATGAGGATAGTTGAAATCCCGCAGTATTATTCCTTTTTTATGGCCTTTGTAGTTTCTCTACAAGTAGGTGGGTAGTATTTTCCTACTACTCTTGTCCTATTGATCAAGAATGGAATTTCTATCCAGAGATATTCTATGGTACAGTTTGATTCATTTAAGACTTTTATTTTATTTGATTCTATGCTTTCTTTCACATATAGTGCCACTCCCCCACCAGTGCGACCTACTCGGACATTCCTAGTACTTCTCTCTGATTCCATATAATGTTGGCTCTGTTTACAAATTATAAATATGTGAGTAAATGAGAGCAGAATTTGTCCCAGACTATGCAGTACAGTGGAGATGATTATTGTGAAACAAAAAAATACATTGAATAAACACAACTGACAGAAAATACACAATAATATACAATATATTGCTGAAGAAGTCCAAAACACACTAATACACATAGAAAAACAAGTTTCTAAGCAGTTCTACAAAGCAAAAACATGAAATTACATAATAGTAATTTAGCTATAGGAGGAGTATGAAAAACTTTATATTTTATTCAATAGTGAGAACAATTAACATTGTTTTGTCTCCTTTGAAAAAATTCGAAATTAACAATAATTACCTACATCTGATATTATCTTAATTGTATTATTAGTAATGATAAACATCTGGAACTAAGTTGGCTTGATTTTCCCTGTCCCAGTTTGTTTCCAGTAGAAGCTAACCATGAATGCTCTGTGAACAATTTTTAGATAATTTCATTGACTACAGAACAGCAGGGATAGGTAAACTCTTTAGACTAAATTACAGCAACTAGTTTAATTTCACAGTAGCATAAATTTGAGTCTTTACTAGAAAAAAATCTGAATCTTTGGTTTACAAAAAGGTATTGAACATGAACAAACATCTTTTGATTCCAATGCTGTTTTGAAAGATAATTTACAAAAATACAGATATTAATAAAAAGCAAACCAAATGATTACCTCTGTATTCTGATGAATCCTCTTCAGATGCCTATTATGTTCATATTAGGTCTTAACAGAAAAGGATAGGTCACAAATTAAATATGGTTTTTATTTGATCAGAAACCAACAGTATAAATTAAGGAAGAGATTTAAAAAAAAACACCTATCGGGTTTAGGAGCACATTTTCAATGAGGCTTGCACTTCTAAATCCTTAGGTGCTTTGAAAATCACCTCTTAGGGTTCTTTTGAGTGTGATCTGTTCTCCTTCTAGGCCCCAATCCTGCAAAGATTTACACTGGTGCCTCATGATATACATTGTAAGTAGTTTCATTGACTTTAATGGGCCTACTTGCAAGCCCCAATTCAACAATCCATTTTAGCACATGCTATTCAGCAAAACACCTAAGTATGTTCTTAAGTCCCACCAAGGTTAATGGCCTTCAGCATATAGTTAAAGTTAAGCATGTGCTTAAGTGTTGTGCTGAATAGGAATGGTTTTGTTTAACTAAAGCCACCACATATAAAACAAAGTACATGTGCAGATCGTTTGCAGGATCAATACTTGTGTGTTTGTAATTTCCACAAAAAAAGAGAATAGCCTTCTTATCCATAATTCAGTAATAATAAAAATAATACTTATTATGCATTTAGATGTTTGTACAAATGTCCTTCCAAATCTAAGACTGTAGCCGTCATTTTCGAGCTTCTTCTCTGTAACAAGAAGCGCAGATATTGACTTATGTTGAGACCATAAAGATTTATTGTTTTTAGAGGCAAATTGTGACCAAGGCAACGTAGAGATCAGTATTTACTTCAAGGGATAATAACTTTGGATGTTCACCACTACTTGATGTCACTCGGTATACTATTACATACCTTCTCAATCACCTCATAAACATCTGGAAATCTTTTTTATAGCTATTCCTTTATTAACTGTAACATTTTCATTGGACAGAGAGTGAAAGATAGAACTCCAATCCAGCTTTTATTTAAGTCAATGGAAAGAACCTGAGTTGTCATTTCTCTGAAGTGAACATATCCAGTTCTCTTTATCGTTTTCCCCATCGTTTTAATTTTTTAGATGTTTTATAATTTGTGTGGCTATCTGAATTCTGTCCAGTTTGTCTTTTGTAATCAAAATCGATTATAGTATTTAATTTGTGGCCAAACCAACTGGAGTGGCTAATATTCCTATAAAATGGGTAATTCTTATGTCTGATTATAGTATATTTGGCACTTCCTGCATTTCAGAAAAAGTAGCTCAAATTAAATTTTTCTTACCCATCCCAGCTATTAGCACACCATTAAATTGAATTAAATATAGGTAATTACTGTCAAAATATTTTTCCTTTGATTGTACAATTCCTGAATATAATGAAAGTGTTTTTAAAGCAATTATAACCCATTTTATGGTAATTTCGTCTCTTAATTTACATGTAATATTTTTATTATATTAACAGAACCTAACTCAACATTTTGGGGTTTGGTGATAGCTTTGCATTGTTGACTCACATTCAATTTGTCTTCCATTCTATACTTGTGAATTTGAGTATCCCTTCCCATGTGAACCACATTACATTTGTCTTTAATGAATCTTATTTTACTGATTTTTTTTGTCCATGATTCAAGATTGCTTATAATGCTGTTTGGCCTTATCCTGCAAGTCCAGTGAGTGCAAGGTTGCTACATTCCAGTGCAAGTGTGAGTTGAGCGTATGAATGGTCCTGCTCCCATTGCAGTGAAAAGCAAAACTCCCATTGACTTCACTCAGCAGAAGTTAATCTCCAGCTCCTTGTACCCATGATACCCTATTCTCAGGAATGTAGGGTATAAAAGGGGCAGAGGATGGGTGTCTGTAGAGACATTGACTTAAGTCTGATCTTACGTCACACAACTGAATTGTTTAGCTATTCACTCTTTTCTCACTGGCACTAGGCAGGAGTAATTTGATGGGTATACTCTAATGCCTTCATTAATATAGGATTGTGTTCTCCTGAACTCTTTGACCCAATCATCCCTTTTACCTAATGTTTGCAAATGCAGTTCCACATCTGTGCTGTGCATTATCAAGCCCTTTGTCATTCTTCATGGCTTCATGCAATACATAGATATGAACAACGTACTCCCCACTGGATCCTCCAAGCTATTAAGAAAAGATATTTATATTGAACTCCAAATGGTCCAACTGTCCTCTCCTCTCACCTTGACATGAGCCATTAATAAAATATGTTTTTTTTTAGCAAAATGATGATCTACGTTTTGAGATTGTTGTGTGGAACAGTATCTCTTGCCTTATTACAGTAAATAAAGGGGCCGCATTTTGTTCAGTTACCCTTGCAGGTCCCACTGAGTTCAAATGAGGTTTGCAGGGTTGAACTAGAGGCTGTAACTGAAGCAGAATTAAGCCCTGTAATAACAATACCTAGCTCTTAAATAGCACTTTTCATCAGTAGATCTCAAAGCACTTCACAAAGGACGCAAGTATCATTACCCTCATTTACAGATGGGGAATTAGGCACAGAGAGGGTAAGTGACCCTCCTGAAGTCACCCAGTGTGTGTGTGTGTATGTGTGTGTATATATATATATAAAAACAGCTGTCCCAATATAATCCAAGTGCCCCACCCCATCATCCGGTGTTCCATCCACTAAGCGACGCTGCCTCCACTGTACAAAATGTCATGTCCTCCCTTTCTCCACTAAACGTGTTTTCTTGTCAACAAATTAAGTAAAAGATTGTATTGTGGATTTTACAGTCAGGGCCAGAGTAATGGAGATACAGTGGTAGTAGCTGGAGGCACTCTATCTGCAGAGTGCTGGAGCAGGCAAAGTAGGAGAGAACTCAGAAGCTGGTCTTATCCCTTTTTAGAGGTGTAGCATTTCCCTCTAAACCACCAGCCTCCAACCACCAACTGGTGGGCACAGGCAATGATCACTAACCTCCCATCCTAGTCATGTTCCCTCTGGAATGTAGGGTGCTTGTGGCTGGACTAGCCTGTGTCCGCTGCACATAAGAAGCACAAGCACCAACATTCTGACTGTTTCCTCCATAAGTATGCAGGAGATCAGGAGGGGTTCCCTCTTTTCCCCACTTATGAATATCAGCAAAGAGGCAGGCAGATTCTCATCCAAAGTGTGCTGATATTGTAATTCACATACACATGTATTTGCCTATAGGTTTTGTTTGTTCTATACTGATATGCTACATACAGCTTTTCCTTATGCCATATACAATTATTTTCCTGCCATGACAGAAAACAAAACATGGGCGACTAACAAGAAGAGTAATTTAGTTTGCTTGGCCTTTTCAAAGAAAGAAATGGAAGACTGGTACTACCTATCTGGGTTCAAATTAAAAAATGGCTTTCAAAACAAAAGACAATTTATCTGTTGGGCTTCCTGAAAGTGCATTCTTTATTTATAAAGACCTAGAAAGTGTGTTGTTTAATTGAACATCAAAATAATGGAAATTTATGACCAGTATTGTGAGATTAATTTAATTTAATTAACCCATTCTTTATCAAAGAGTTTTAGGAACAGAATGGTCAGGGAATCCAGTTATAAATTTCCTAATGAACCCATTTGTGCCAAGCATTCAGCTGTTTGATTAGAGAAAAATATGGTTTCCTGGTCTCCACATCCTGGAGAGAACAAAGGGAATGCTATTTTATATCTGCTGAGCCTGAGCACATCAGCAGTTACCAGTGTTGCTTTCAACATGGAGAACTTCCTGACAGGGGAAGGATCTTTCTAGCTGCCTGAACCAATAGAAATCAGAATGTTTGGTGTAATAAACTGGCAATTGGTGCTTAAATTATTTGTATATCTTCTACAATTATAAGCAAGAAATATTCTCATACACACACATAAATCTATTTTTGTCTTCTGCTGTATGTTGTAAACTTTCTTAGTGTGCCATGCCTTCAATTTTAAAGTCTAATATTTAACAGATGCAGAGAGATGGATCTAATGTTGTTTACTGTATGAATTGGTGTGAAGGGGCATTACAAAAATTAAGTTTGCCACCCCAAGAGCTGGGAGGCAATGAGGGAATGGAAGAGTGGATCATTCGTCTTGAAGTCTGATAACCGGTGGGTATTGTATTTTCCAATACAAATTGAGAGTGCCTGTGGGGAAGTTGCATTGTGTTAAGGTGCCTAATGGTAGTGATGGCACTGAGCAGGAGGCTCATGCAAGTTAATATATGTAATAGATATGTTTGTCTCTGCCAATCCAAATTTTTACTATTTATCACCTTTGCCAAAGGTTTGGGAGCTGCTTACAAATTGACTGTTTTGCTAGCTAGCAATTTGAATTTGAATTTTCTGTTCTGCAGTTCCCCTGGTATTAGTTTTTCTTCTCCTTTTAAAATAGGTAATATGTTTTGTCATTTTTCCAGTTCTAACTTTGTTAGTTTTCAGTAATAATGCACAGTCACTTTCATGCTACTGCTGCTAGTTTCATTAGCTCTCTGAGATGAATTTTATCTGATTTTAGTGAACTTTCTTCTGTTACAATAAATCTGGCGTATATTACAAGATCAGGTATTGTACTCCTTATTCCGTTTAGCCTGGATAATTCTGTTCTCCCATACTTTTTAGAAAGGTGTGTATGAGTTTGGGTGAAGTAGGTATTGTTAGTCTGGATAGGAACTGGATCACTTTATATACTGCAATATTTTTAAATGTTTATATCGGAACGTGATGAGGACTACCAAAATGGTCTGAAATTTTAACATTTTGTTGTCTCTATATTAAAAATGAGTAAACATCCCAGAACTCAAGTTATCTATATTTTTAATATGTTGCCATTCACTGGAGTGAAAAAAATAAGACCTGGAAGTGCTATTAATAATGACTCCTATGGGAAGATCCTCAGCTGGTATAAATTGTGGTAGCTCTATTTAAGTCACTGGGGTTGTGACAGTTTACACCAGCTGATGATCTGATGCTGGGTTTAAAATTTTGGATTGTTATGTACAAAGGAATTTGTAAATAGTAACCAGGAAGCTTTATTAAATGTTGTTTCTTAAGTTATAAAAATCATTTTAAAATACAGGGTTATTGTCTGTAACCCTTTGCATGGCCTCTCAGTATATCTACTTCATTAGTCCTGCAGGTCATGTTCTTAGTCCAGTTTTAATAAACGTTTTTGTCCTTTTTCCTTGTCATGTACTATAGGCATTTAATTATGATATCAATGATCAATGAGCCTTACATTTATTTTCCTAGATCGTATCACTCAGTGACATCCCTCTGAAATGCTTTCTTAGCAGTTTTGCCCTTCAGTTGTAACTCCTGTTCTTCTACTTCTTCATTAATGATCGTGGAGTGCTTACATTAATGCTTAAAAGAAAATATTACATGTAAGATAGTTCCATTAATTTAGGAACAGGGACAGTCTATTTAGAATCCCCTTTCCTTGTTCAAGGAGTAGAACATTTTTCATTTTGATAAATGAGCTGCCTTGTTTATAATTTTTTTTACTAATGAATAGAAAATAATTTGTTAAATAAAAATGGTATGACAAAAAAGTGTGACATTCACTTATTTCATACTGAAGAAAATGAATGCAACATAAAGTGATTTTACTGAACTGTGACAACAAATTTCAGAAGTTCAGATTTGAGAGCTTGTGATGCTGTGGAATTTAATTGTTAACCGGATACAGATCCTTTTGCCTCTGATCTTGGTTTCAATATAGCTCAGATGGCTAACAATCAAAAGTTATCAATGATGGATGGCTTTGCAGTGGAATGAGATGCTTTCTAGTGGATGCCAAAGTTGTTCACACCTAGAAGCCCGGTATTACCACAATTGATAGTACTGAAGGTGGGTTGTGTCTGGAGACTAATTGGTATGGAGAGTGAAATATCCCTTGCAGTACTTAGATGTGTTTCCTCCTGGCCAATACTGCCAATATAGTATGGAGAAACGTACACCACTTGCCTGTACTGTATGCAAAAATAGGATTTTAGTTTCCTGAACTGTCAGTCTAATGCTTTCAACAAGCATCAAGTGCACTTAAAAAAAAAAAGCTGGTAGGAAATAGTTCCCAATGTATTTTAATATTGTATAATTCTGTGAATTATTGTGTCTTAAACCATTGAGTTCTCATTTTAGGATTTATTAATTTCCTTTTTCTAGAATTTATACAATACACTTAATATTATAAAAACAAAGTGCATTCACAGTATCCGAAACATCTTCCCCATTGTTTCTCTAACTTTAAACACAAATACAGAAGAAATCTTTCTCCTCAAACTGAATACCAACCCAATGTTGCCAACTCCAGTGATTTTTATCGTGAGTGGCATGATGTTCTGTGTGTTTCATAAAGGTGGCATTAAGCGATTGCATGAGAATCTCAGCTTTTATTGAAAAAGAAAGTAAGCATCTGGCCCTCATGGTTGAAGAAAAAAGCTGGAAAACAAGAAGCAAGTGCACTCTAAAGAGTTAAAAACAACAATAACAAAAAACGAAGTCAAATAAGAAGAAACCAATATTAATAAATCCCACGGTATTTAAGCCAATATTGTGATGGGGGGGCGTTACTCATGGTGTTTGAATGTTCAGAGGCTGGCATTCCACAATGAGGATAGAAGAGAGCCCTTGCACCCTGCTCTAATGATCAGTGAACTGAAGCACTGTCAATTCAGCTATATGAGTTGTGATGCCCTCAGCCCTCTTTTGGAGATGTTTTGTCTACTGTATGGTTAGCATTTTTTGACAACATTCATTAAACACCATGGACTTGATTCTGCCAAGGTTTGGGTGCAGCGTGGGGTAGGGTATGTCAGAGAGCTGGTCACAGCTCCTTCATTCTCAGCTGCCACGCCCCAGTATAAGTTAAAGCTACAAGGTACAAATCAACGTATGCCATTGATGTAAGGTACTTGAGGAACCTTAAATCAGTGGAGAATTGGGTGTATTGGAGTTCCATTTTGTCACACCTACTCCCCTTATGACATCCCTTCTGAACCCCCAGAACACCCCTGACCTCCCTTACCCCAAAGTCAATGGGCCCAGTTGGACTGTTAAAGGATTGAGCCTAGGGAGGGCTGCAGGACATTCTGGACTTATACACCAGAATGGGTTTGTTTGTTTGCACATGGACTGAGAGTGACTCGGCCAGAGGGCTGAGTCACCAAAGACCTGCCTGACAAGCGCAGTGGCTGATGGGGCACCAGGAGCCTAGAAATTGAAGAAAAACTGCAGGCACACACACACTCAACCGGGGGCACTTGAAAGAGGTGGGTGCCACCCTATTAAAAGTGCCTATTCCTATTGACTTCAACAGAAGTAATTGCATCAGACAGTTACAGGACCAAACACTGTTGGTCTTTTTCATGTCCGTGTTATTTCATTTTGTTCTTACCATATCTTGTCAGCAACTGCTGATTTTAAATAATTACTGAAGAGACTGACTGCTTGCTTGAAGTTGTAGCTCATCTTTCATTTTCTCAAATAATTTACAGGCTGAAGCTTGAGGTTGTGCTGTTCATGACCAATTCACAGAAAGCATCTAGTCTGGGATTTTCAAAGGGGCCAAAGGGAGTTATGCACCTAACCCTCAGAGATTTTCAACCCCTTTGAAAATCTCAGTCCTGAAAATTAGTGTTGTGTGAGGAAACATATTAAATCATACTATCTGCTAGTGAGCATCATTATTGAATAAGCTTCTGTACATAATACCAGTTTAATTATTAGAATACTACTAATAAAATATCCCTATGAAGAATCCTAATATTGTGCTATATAATGCTTAATGACCGAAATCATCATAAGGTGAATCTATCCAAATTATACACCTTTACCATGATTGTGAAATGACATGCATTAAGCCCATAGCCTATGGTGCTTCAGTGGTTCAGCCTGCACAAGCTCAGGAGTCCAATTTAGGGTATGAAACAATCTCGAAGTATGTGCTGAAGCCTAATATCCATGTGCAACTACCATTAATGTTAATGTGAATTGTATGCATGTATCAAAAGAAAAGATATGCCTCAGTATTTGAAGTATAGTTGTAGGGCACTATATAAATGCTGTTTATTTGTTCCCAGGTCACACTTCTGGAGTAACAACCATCAATCAGCAGCAAGTGCTCGAAATGGCTTTCACACTACATCCTCCTGCTGGTGCAAAGCAGAATACTGTTGTTCAACTAAAGTCAACCTGGGTGCAACCTATAGTGGATGGAAAAGATGGATACATATATTTAGGTAAAATTTTAAAAGCCGTATTAGCCTATGAATATAGTCAGGTGGCTGAAGGTATTTTGCTTTAGCAATGAGTAGTATAAGTTGTGTGTAGACTATATCTCTATAGAAATGCTGAATAATAGATATAAACTTTCTAAATAAACCAAATATTTGATAGAAGTGATGTCAACATCTTGAGTTAAAAGCACTGGCTTATAGGAGATATAGTATCTCCACAGGGAATGAGTAAAGGAAGACGACTCCTTCCCAGACTGCAGATCACCAGCAAAAATTCTCTGAAACTGCTACTACACTCCATAGTCAGTAAAAAGGGTTGCTCTTTTTGCCTTTGCACTTCCTTTTCCCCTGCTAGGGGTTTCAGCCAATGCATTCACATACCTACAAATCCACCAGTTGCAGTCACATCCCCCTCAGGCTCTTCTGCTATATTTACCAAATATATTTACTCAGCATTTTGGCAAAGATTTTAATAGGTCTAACATTACAAAGGGCCAATCTATAGTGTGCCTGTGCATCTATGTGAAGCCCGTATCAGTAAAAATGCCACATTTCTACCTCTGTGTGGGCCAGACAGTAGAGAACCCATATAGAGGATCTCTGCACACCATGGAGTACAGCTGTGTAGCATCTCTCCACAATGGAATGCTGGGAAGGGAGAAGTAGTAAAATGGGCGTCTTTGGGGTCAGTGATGCAGACATAATCCTCTTATTTTCATGCTTTATATGCTTCATGTCTCAGCCATTCCTTAAGTTACAAGGTCTTTATTCAAACTGAATTCCATTTATATGACTGTTTTCATAGGAGGATATCACGACAGTAAACAGTTACAAACTTGTTGCTGAAAACAAATTGTGAGAGGATTCTTTTTAATCTGTAGGTGCATAGCTGTTTCTGCACCAAACACATAAACTAGCACTGTTTTTTAAATATGCTTGAATTATTGCTATAAAGTGGTGCATGATCTTTTGGTTCGGCCAGATTTTTAGCTGATGTAAATTGTCACAGCTCCATTGACTTTAATAGAGCTGGGTCAACTTACGGCAACTGAGGATTGGGGCCTTTTTTGTTAGGGTAATTAAACCCTAACAATACACCTGCCAGCATCTGTAGTATTTAAGTGCTTGTCCATGAGTTGATTGATTTTTTTCTAGGCAATAAACTTCACTTCTAAAATGCTTATTTAGATCTTTGATAGAACATTAGTGTATGGCATTTGGATTATTATTCTTATCTATATTATATAGAAGACAAAAGTGGATCTTCAAATGAGATTATGTTATATATGGTAAGGACTACTTCTGAAAGCCTTTATAGTTTTTTTTCTAAGTGACCAGCATATTGTATCTTTTTGAGTTACCGTGGTTATTAAACCAGTTGACAAGCAAGAGGCAGCAGTTGCCTTGAAAAGAGATTAGTCTATTAAAGGAGGACTTTCTGTAGCTCAGTGACTCCTCTTCCTATAAACATTTTAGGAAAAATAGCCCTGGAAATTTATTGTGTGTATACTCATAAAAACTGGTACAGAATCCAGACATAACTCTTTTTACTATTGATTCCACTTCTGTGGCTTCTGAGATGTGTTGAAAATTTCATCAGATAATTGAGTAGCAACGAATACACAGTTATCTGCTGGTTTGCAGGAAGTAAAGATTCATGTGATTTAAATAAACAGAAATGGACCTTTTAAAGCAGGGGTTCTCAAACTGGGGGCCATGATCCCTCAGGGGGTCGCAAGGTTATTACATGGGAGGTCGCGAACTATCAGCCTCCACCCCAAATCCTGCTTTGCCTCCAGCATTTATAATGGTGTTAAATATATTAAAAACATGTTTTTAATTTATAAGCGGGGTCGCACTCAGAGGCTTTCTGTGTGAAAGGGGTCACCAGTACAAAAGTTTGAGAACCCCTGTTTTAAAGTATTTTCAGAGTACAGTAGCTTTATTCATCTCATCTATATGGCATGTTTTTGGGAGACCATTCTATAATGCTTCTTCATTTATATTAACTTTGATGTTTCTCCCCTATTTCCTATTGGTAATGTGTAAACATCTCTTTTGTTAAGGATGTGACCTTCATTGAATTATTGAATTGGAAAATGGCAGAAAATATGCAATTCTATTTAGAATGTGCTATTTTTGTATAGTGACTTTTCAAACTCAATGTATTTGCTACCTTGCATATTCAGAGTTATATCTGATCACTTTTCTGATTAAAGAGTCTGATAAATCCCCTGTACTCTCCCCTAGTGAGTGGTAGCTATGTTTTGATTTTAGAATTTTTATCACTGGTAATGTGTGAGCCAGAAAATGAAGTGTAATGCTTATCTTCCACATTGTTTGCAGTACCGACAATCATTTATATTAATTTTAATTACTTTACTTTTTAATTGTGAACTGAGCAGATTTGATAAAGAAATCAATTGGACACCATAAACATGGAACTAAGCAATGCCATTTTTAGAATCAGTTTTCAGGGTAGAGATGCACTTAAGGTTAGAATTCTTTGAAGTCCTGGTTTTCTCTCTAGGATCTGAGGAAGGCCACTTTGGTGGGGGTGAATTATCGATTATCTTGTAGGGACAAAGCAATAGAACAGGGGTGGCCAACCTATGGCTCCGAAGCTACATGTGGCTCCTCAGAAGTTAATATGTGGCTCCTTGTATAGGCACTGACTCCGGGGCTGGATCTACAGGCGCCAACTTTCCAATGTGCCAGGGGGTCCTCACTGTTCAACCTCTGGCTCTGCCACAGGCCCTGCCCCCACTCTACCCCTGCCCTCTCCTGAGCCTGCCATGGCCTCGCTCCTCTCCCCTTCCACCCAGAGCCTCCTGCATGCCACAAAACAGCTGATTGGGAGGTGCAAGGAGGGAGAGGGAGGCACTGATCAGTGGGGCTCCAGTGGGCAGGAGGCACTGGGAGCGGGGGCGGAGCTGATGTAGGGCTGCTGACATATTACTGTGGCTCTTTGGCAATGTACATTGGTAAATTCTGGCTCCTTCTCAGGCTCAGGTTGGCCATCCCTGCAATAGAATAACTTAACTAAGAACACTATTAAACATTAGCAAAACTAATTATATTGTTTTCTCAAAAGTAATTACATTTCTCTCAAGATGAATAAACATTGCAGAAATAATTTCATATACAATCAAGATTTAAAAGTGATCTTTTCTAAGGAAATTGAGTTCACTTTTCACAGAGCCAAAATGATTCTTTTATGTAAATAAAGGCAACTTGAAAGTGAGAGAGTGGCTAACTAAATACGCAATATTACTCATATTCATTTTCTTTTCTTTTTTCTTGGTCTTGGATGAGGGGGGTAGGGGATAGTTGGTGTTCCCATTTAGGTCTGTATATTTCTGGAAATGGTGTTTCTGGGCTGATTTGGTTCCCATATTCCATAAGGTGCCTTCCTCTTATCTCCATGGAAGCTGGTAGGGTTTGTAAGGACTACCATGCTACAAAAGGAGTCCTGTAAGAGAATGAAAATTTGCTATCACTACCAACTCCTGTAGTATTAAGCATGTGCACTTGGGTCATTCTGCCCTAAACTACTCCCTACATAGGGCAAGGGGGAGCAGTGTGTGTCAATGGAGCTGGGACAGGAGATCTAGGTTTTCTTCACAGTGACTTGCTGTGTCACCTTGGCCAAAACACTTCAACTCTCTGGCCTGTTTTCTCATTTGTAAAATAAGGATAATGTTACATATCCACTTTTGTAAAGCACTTTGAGATGGGCAGATGAAGAGCTATCCATGTAAATACTAAGTAGTAGTAGTAGTAGTAGTAGTAAACTTGTTTTTGCTGTGTCAGCAATTGGCCTCGGTTTGTATTTAGATGGGATGTAATAATAAGTAATAATTATATTTATTAAGCATCCTTTTCTCCAAAAAGCCCTATGGAACAATGATATTCTGCCAATCACTTAATAAGGGGTTCCCATTAAATTTTTTCTTTCCTTGTGACAAAATCCTTGTACCAGTGGTGTATATGCTTGCAGATAAATGTGGTCTTTGACTGGGAAACCTATGTAATTATTTTTTCCATTGGAACAAAGCCATTTTCTCAATATAATAACCGAGCAAGCAGGCAACACCTCATAGCAAACAATCTTAGAGTCATTGTACTTGCTGGAAATACATTTTTTCTCTTGAAAAATATAAAATGCATTGATAGCATAGCACAGTGTTTAGCATATTTAACTTGAATGTGGAGGGAAGAGCTGAGGAAGATCTTGTGGGAGTAAAGCCTTTCCTGGAAAATTAATTTACAAAACAAACATTTGTGTTCTGATCCAAAGTCTTTCCATTGACTTCAATGAGAATTTGGATCAGGCCCTTGGTACATTCCAAAGATGAACACTTTGCACATTAGTAATTATTTCATAGGGGATGATTTAAGGATTTCAAGGATTTAGTATCCAGAATTCAGTGAAGTAGGGAGTGGGATGACTCCATCAGAAGGTGGGAAATCACCTTAATCTTCCCTTTAATATTGTAATGGTATTCTAACAATGGTTCTATGCATACCTCTGTCACTGACTTGGGGAAGTGTACTATTGTGCAGTAGTGTACTACAAACATAATGGAACTCATTAAAAACATATTCATGAAATTCCAAAGGAAAAGAATAAATGGAGGGGGTTCAGCAACACAGGGGACAAAATGGGAGGGTTAAAACACTTATAAAATAAGGGAACAGCTCTGACCATTCTGAATAAGAACTAGAGAAGAGGGGGATATTTCAGATGTTGTTTGAATGTATGTATGTAGTATAGATTACCTCTTTATTTTAGCGTTGATATTACTATCTTGATTACTGAGCTGTTTAACAGCATGATTTAATTTACATGGTGGAGCCTCAAAAATAAAAGCAGCAGATATTATACAGCTAACAAGGAAAACTCTTTACATGGTGTCAGTTTGGAATAAAAGCTTCTAATGATGTCTTTCAAGCAGCCCCCTAATCTCTGCAAAATGTGAAAAGCAGAATTAGAGCAGTATGTGGTCTCTACCATTATTGACTGTTGTGACTCAAAGACACTTTTGATCACTTAAAAGATACTTCAAGATTCAAATAAAACAAAACACATGAACTAGTAGAATTTCCACAACATTCCATTTTTTTATTTATATCACACCAGGATCAATTTTTAATGCAGTTCATATGAGAATAAATGTACTGCTCTCTTGATTTTAAGGTCTATCCAGTGTCAGATCCCAGCTGTGATTAATAATATGTGCTTTGTTGGCCAAACCAGCAATATCTACTGTATCTTTTTTCTTGTGTCAACTGATATGTAAGTAGGTCAGCAGCACTGCTAGCCATTGCCTTGTGGATTTAAGGTTTTCCCTATAAAACATATCAAAATCTAAAGATCAGAATCAGATGAAAGTTCCAAATCTATACTATCCCTTGATCCTGTAAGTTCTTGAATGGTATGCAGCAAGGTGGATGTCCTTCAGTGCAAGCGTGGAGAGAGGCTATACATGGACACTAGGACTGGCTAGAAAACAAGAATTCTATGTTGCAAAAATATCCAGGTTTCAAAATTTGTTTCCATTCTGGAAGTCCTTCTGAAATTTTTCACAAAAATACCCAAGACCCTTGTCAGGATAGATACAGGCCTAGGGCACTCACTTGGGTTGTAGGAGATCCAAGTTCAAGTGTCTGCTCTGACTGACTCAGAGCAGGGACTTGAACCTCTCTCTCTCTCTCTCTCTCTCTATCACATTCCAGGTGAGTATTTTAACCAGCAGGCTGGCTATAGAGTCAATCTGTCTCTAGCCTAAAAGGTATTTAATTATTTATATGAAATAGAACAAGTCCAACAGAAAAGGTTGAGAAACGTGGGTTCCCAACCGGGGTCTCCCAAATGCCTAATGAGTGTCCTAACAAGCAGGCTGTTCCAGGGTAGGTCTTGCATGTTCTAATTTTCATCACAGGTTCCATCCTGGACCTCAGAAACCTTCTCAGTGAAATTTTCATGGAACCGGATATGTTTCTGAGAAAAGTTTAGATCCACTAATTGGAATTTTCTAATCAATAAACATTTTGTTGAAAAATTCCCAGCCAGCTGTAATGGACATAAATTGGTGTAGAAACAGGAAGGAAGTCTCTTACATTCAAGAACACAAGGTAAAAAGCAGGCAAATGTAGGCAGATGACTGGCAAATCTGAGAAAACATTGATTTAAATTCAATCTGCAGCATGGAAAAGAGGCACTTAGTGAGAAGATATCTTCTTTGCCCTTACACTTAGTATTAGATGGAAGTCATTTGCTGGCTATATTGCAGTGCTTTCGTTAATGTTGCAGATCATAGTTCATTTATGAAGTGGTGTTTCATGCAGAAAGCACTTCATACCTTTGCTCTGTGACCTGAACTGGCTACCAACAGAGTTCTAGGCAAAGTTTGAGGTTTTGGTTTTAATCTAAAAAGTCCTAAATATTTCAGTTCCTGGCTGGTTGAGACACCACCTCTCTCCCATTGTGATTCCATGATAGTTGTGATTTTCTGGGGTGGTTGAATTAACTGTTTCTTTTACCTCCGTCCAGAAAAAAATATGAAATTGTGATCACTAAGCTGTATTATGAATACATAGAATTTAAGGAATAATTTTTTGATAGATTTCACCTCTATTTCTGTTTGCAGGATATTATTGAGAAGTTTATAATTTTCTTGAATTTTGACACACAGATTTTAAGGCCAGAAGGGACAATCTTGATCTTCTAGTCTGACCTTCACATTGCAGGCCTCAGAACCTCACCCTCCCACTCCTGTAATAGACCCACAGCCACTAGCTGAAATACTGAGTTGACAATGATTTTTGAATGCCTTAGTATCTGAAATTCAAAATTTGACATCTGAGTTGTGTTGATAGTTCTGACTAGTTGGATTAGACTTCTGTTCCCTGATTTGATTAACAGAATTCCAATGAACCATAAGTACTAGATCATGAAAGCTTTCTACTAGTTTTTCCATTAGTAAATTCTAATTATGCAAAAGACCACATAAAGAACAAAATTATCAGACACAGATTAAACACAATATGTTGGGGAAGAGTCAACACAACTTGTGCAAAGGATAATCATGCCTCACTTAAGTATTATAATTCTTTGCAGGAATCAACAAGCATGTGGACAGGGGTGATCCAGTCAACATAGCATACTTTGACTTTCAGAAAGCCTTTGATAAGTTCCCACACCAAAGGCTCTTAAGCTAATTAAGCAGTCATGGGATAAGAGGAAGGTCCTTTCATGGATCAGTAACTGGTTAAAAGATAAGAAACAAAGGGTAGGAATAAATTATCAGTTTTCGCTGTGGAGAGAGGTAAATAGAGAGTCCTCCAATGATCTGTCCAAGGACCAGGGTTTTTCAACATATTCCTAAATGATCTAAAAAAGGGAGTAAACAGTGAGGTGGCAAAGTTTGCAGATGATACTTAATTATGAAAGATAGTCTATCCAAAGCTGACTGTGAAGAGTTACAAAGGGATCTCACTAAACTGGGTGATAGAGCAACAAAATGGCAAAGGAAATTCAGTGTTAAGTGCAAAGTAATGCACATTGAAAAAAATAATCCCAATTATACATACAAAATGTTAGGTTCTAAATTAGCTGTTACCACTCAAGAAAGAGATCTTTGCAGATAGTTCTCTGAAAATGTCCACTCAATGTGCAGCCGCAGTCCAAAAAAAAGCCAAGAGCATATTAGGAAAGAGAGAGAGCGATCATAAAACAGAAAATATGAAAATGACACTCTGTAAATCCAAAGAACACTATACAAAGTTTTAGTTACTCCATGTCAAAAAAGATATATTAGACATGGAAAAGGTACAAAATGATCAGTGGTATGGAACAGCTTCCGTATGAGGAGAGTTTAAAAAGATGGGGACTGTTCATCTTAGAAAAGAGATGACTAAGGAGGGGTATAAGTCTACAAAATCATGAATGGTGTGGAGGAAAGTGAATAAGGAAGTGTTTGAAAAAACATAAACTACCTTTTCCCCCTCCCTACTTCCCAATATCATGGATTGAGAACTTGAATGCCAAATTTCAGCCCTGACGAATGTGTAAACTTGAGTTATTTAAAGTGTTTATAATGAAGCCCCCAAGAGATCTTAAAACAATGCAACTGGTGCTACTATAATGAATCTGCTTGGAATTCAGCCCTTGTTTTTAGGAATTTAGTGTTTTGTTTTAAATGTTTGATAACTTTATAGGAGAAGAAAAAAATATTTTGCCAGCTCTTTAAATGCTCTGGACATAATTTGTATTCCTGCTGTTACATGTAGAGACTTGTGCCTAAAAAAGAAAAATTGTTTGGAAAGCATCGAGAAGTCTGGAAAGGTAGTTTTTAATCTAAAAATATCTGTCTTCAATAAATTGTCTATAGAGTGAAATTCATCTGCTGAACAATCTAATACATAAAAATTAATCAAAATGTCCCATTAATTAAATATATTTACTGTGTCCCATTCATTCAAAATGACATGTTTTTGTCACAGATCTTGAACAATACATGCCATTTGAGAATTATGCTGAATAAGTAATTCATAAAAAATGTTAAAATGAATGCAGCAGAAAATATAGAATACGCACAGGATTTACATGAAAAGTCTCAGAACAATGGGCAGGTTAGCATTGTACTATATTTCCTGTGCGCAGAGGAGTAGGTTAAGGTCTGCAGGTACATTTTTCAAAAGTGCCTAAGTCCCATTTTCAAAAATTTGTCAGCCTGTAGTAGCCTAAATCTCACTGAAAATTAATGGGACATTGACTCCTAAGGGTCATCCTAGGATGTGGGAGACCTGGGTAGAGCTGAGCAAATAATTGATTTTTGATTAGCCAAAATGAAAAACCGAAAAAAAAAACAACCCATGTTTTTCTGGGTTGAACAAAAGGTTTTGATTCCCATACTAAATTTACATTTCTGATTTTTTTTTTCATTTTTTTTGGCCATAACTATTAGTCAATTTGATTGGAATTCACAAACGATTTCAGTGACCCCCAAAATGCATTACTGTAACTGGTGAAATTGCTATTCACTGAAAAATTTCACTCAGTTCTAAACCGGGTTCAAATGACACATTTATGCAGATCTAGTCCTAGGTGCCTAAGTCACATTGAACTCAATGTGCATTAAGTGAGTAGGCACTTTTGAAAATCTCATTAGGTGCCCATCTGAATCTTTAAGCACAGGGACACATTTTAAAGGTATTTATAAGTGCCTAAGTCCCTTTTGTAAATGGGACTTTATCTCCCAAGTCACTTAAACACTTTGAAAATCTTATTCTGGATCAGTTTGTCAGCCTTCTAATGTTCTCAGTATATTTTTATGTTCATGTATTGCCTTTTTTCCTGTATTAAAAACTGTAAATGTAAAAGAAAAACATAGTCTTTGGTGTTAATCAAGCTAGATTGTTTTATTTAAATATGTATTAAGTCATTTTACAAATATTATTTACTCAATCTAATTAAAGAAATCTGTAAAAAAAAATGTGCAAATTAAAAAATATATTCAGGCCTGACTGTAGTGGGTGCAATTAAAATTTTGAGTTCAGCATGCACAGCAGACCATAATTGTCTCAAAGGAATCATTACACTCTATTATGTGTATGGTCCCTATACTATACATACAATATTGAATACTTCAACTATGAGATTCCCACAACAGAGATGTATAGTTTGCGGATTCTGTTGGGAATAGAGCTGCCTCAAATTGGGAATTTCCTGTGCATAGGAAATTTAGACATTTCAAAATATGGTTTTAATGATTCAGACTGAGTCTAAATTTTGTAGACATTTCTTGTGAACTGGAGATTCTGACAAATTTAATTTAGTTTTAGAACACCAAAACGGCAGAGCCGAGAGCCTCAACTTTGAGAATCAGAGGTTGCCTGGGTCTCCCAGAGTTTCCAAGGCTGCCAGACTTCTGGCTCCTCAGCAGGGATCCTGGAAGCCCTGAAAAGATCCTGGAAGCCCCGGTGGAGCCATGAGTGGAGCCCAGGGTGTGTTTACACAGCATTTTAGAGCAAGCCTCCCAGTTTAGGCTCACAGACTTGGGTTAGGAGGCAAGGCCGGCTCCAGCATTTTGCTACCCCAAGTGGCGGGGGGTGGAGGAAAGCTGCGATTGGCGGCACCTCTACCACATCTGCTTCATTATTCTTCGGTGGAAATTTGGCAGCAGGTCCTTCCCTTAGAGAGGGACTGAGGGACCCGCCGCCGAAGAGCCGGACATGCTGCCCCTCTCCATTGGCTGCCTCAAGCACCTGCTTGCTGCGCTGGTGCCTGAAGCCGGCCTGTTAGTAGGGCTTGTACTAGTGCTCTAAAAATAGCTGTATAGATAGGACTTTGAAATTGAGGCTCAGGCTGGAGTTTGGACACTGAAGCCTAGGGATGGGGCTGGGCAGCTCACTCCAAAATACTATGTAGATACTACCTTGTGCTTCCTGTTCCCCTACAAGTAATTTAATGCTTGACAAACCAACGTTTTCTGATGAAACTCTGTTGGGAATTACATAAATCTGATCCAAGTAAGCACAAAGGTCCATCCACCCAGATGAGATTGTAGTATTGGGGCCATAGAGAAAAATATTAAAAAAGGCAGATCCAAGCAAGACAGCTAATGGTTTAAAATGAAAATATGTGTTTTTTTAATACATTACTTGGACACACTGTCTTGGTGCCCTTGTGATAATACTTATTTATAATTTTAACAGATGCAAGACTAGGATTTTTTTTTTCTGGGACAATTCTTTTTTGACTAATGAACCAGAAGAACAGCTTCATGCTTGCAGTCAAGAAACTCAATAATGTCAAATCTGTGATTCATACTTGCAGTCCTTTGAATATGAAAACAACTGATAAAATAAATTTCTGAAAACATTTTAGGAAACTGTAAATTCCTTAAGCTTTATTTTCTTGTTCTTTGAAACACACTTTCTATTTATTATTATATTACTATATAATGCTTACATTCAGCATGTCTAATTTAACTAGCTAGCATGGTAGTTTTTCCAAGTATGTTTATACTGGTATTTCTGTAACATTTGAGGAAAAACAATAACAAAAACATGAAAAATATACAAAGGTGATTACATAACTGTCACACTGGCTGGCATGGCTCGTGACTGTGTGTGCCTACCTCAGGGCAGACTGCCAAAAACAGGGCAGAGACCCCAAATTGGTATGTTCTATAATTAGATTTCACCAAGCCAGTAACAAATGGGAATGGCTGGGAGGAGAGGGAGATTTCCATGCCCGTTTTCACAAGTTCAATGCAAACATTTTCAAAGTAATAAAGCATAATGTATATACATATTTCCTAATAGCATAGCATATAGACATTACAAGTGAGATTAATGCATGCAGCAACTTACAAGCATTTCATAGAGTCTAAACAGTAAATACATTCTTATAAGACTAATACCTATTTTGAACAAAACTAACAAACAGGTGAATTGGTTTGGGTTCCAGCTGTGAGTTTGTCAGTTCTTAGCTTATGCCAACTGCCTGGCCAGAGTTGGCACTTGGTTTACCAGCATCACAATAACAATTTGTCTTTCCTTTAAAATCAATAGGAGTTAAGTATCTAAGCACTTCTGAAAATCCTGCTCCTAGGCACTTTTGAAAATTTTACCCTACGTCTCTAATTTCACTATGCTGGGACTTTGATTCTATTCCAAGACTACTACTTCCTGCATGATTTTTATTTTTATTGGAGGTCTTCTAGCCTATGTACCAACTATATCCTACCTGACTTAAATCGTGAAATCTGAAGATGAGAGGCATGAAGTGGCATTGGTGTTGGTTTTGAACTCTCTATGCTATTCCAGGGCTTCTTCAGGGGCTTTTGCCTCTTGAACTGACCTAGCCAGTCTAGGCCCTATTCCTTCTCTATGGTATCTGAATGCCTCAAAGTGTTTTAATAGCAAGGAGAGGGAAGCAGTGCAGATTTGGGATGGGATGAATCTGAAGGATTCCAGCTTGCTCCAGGTCAGTAAAGCCTGAGTCCCATATAGGGGTTTCCTTGGGGGGACCGAGTAGAAGGGTGTATCATTCTGCTTTAGTGAACACACTCTTTATGGATGAATACTCCTCTCCATACACGGATGTGACAGGGAGGATTGAGCCATTAGTATTTATACTCACGTTCATATTTACTATTCAGTCACTGAGATCTGGCACTGTGAGTATACAGCTTATGAAATGAGAAGACTTCCCTTCTACAGTAGGGTGCATATCAATCACAGCAATGAAAATTAAAAATCCAACCATGCTCTAAACTTCTGCCATAACATTAAAAGTATACTGGATCAGAACATTTCAAACGGTCTGTTTCTGGTATTTCCAATACACCCACTACTGTATTATATAGGTGATGTGAGTTCTACTTGAAGGACTGCAGGATTTTCCCTAATGATGTTCTGGGACCTTCTTCAAATAGCTGTTTGCCTTAACCAAAAATACTGCTGTAGCCTTTTACTGCTGCTACCCAACAAGGGGACATAACTTCATGCTCTAGATACATCTGTACACTCTGTATATGCCTCCCTGTAATTTTCCTATTAGATATTTCTTCTGTTGAGGTTTTTTAATAATATCTAAACGAGAGATGAAAAGCATTGAGTTTAATTTGTACATTTCACATATAGCAGGATCTGGCAATTATTATTTAACATGATTTGCTTAAATGTGTAATATTGTCACGGATGTGTCTGAACCTTTGAATCATGCTACTTTTGAAATCCATTGAAGGTTATTATGAACAGCATTTCTGAACATGATGATATAATAGGGCTCAAGTTGTCAAATGATGCTTTTCAGGAGATGATTCCACATTACAGAAAAGTTTTTCTATTTAACTATTACTAGCTGCCATTCTGTTTGAATCAAAGAAGATTGGTACAGTTATAAAGCAGTTAGATTCCAAATGCAACATATCCCTTATATATACGACACTTGACATCAGTGGGAGTTTTGAATGTAAGTGGAGTTGGATTGTTTCCTTAGGAACCATCATATCCTATCAAGTATCCATACTGAACATAGAACTACAAGTTACACTTCATGTATCCTGTAAACACAGAAGTTGGCTAGGAACCCAGGTAATCATGGGCAGATGATTCCTTCTTGCAGAAACTACTCATGTATTTTACCAATATAACTAGGAAAGAAAAATATTTAATTGATTGTGTAATACAGCATCTTGAAATAACCTGACCAGAGCTAGGGGAACTTTTATGACAGTATAGTATAATCACCAAAAAATGGAGTTTCATTCAAACCAAACCCATAGATGCTGGAACTGAAGGTGCTGGGGGTGCTACTGCACTCCTGGCTTGAAGTGGTTTCCATTAAATGCAGTGTTTACAGTTTGGTTTGATGACTCTCAGCACCCCTACTATCCAAATTGTTCCTGCACTCGGCCCTCTGGCCATGTCACCAGTTGAGTCTGCCACCCCCTTCTGAAGGATTAACAGAATCCATCAAAATATAAAAGTCCAATGTCCTGCACAAAAGAGTCTTCAGCCCACATCCAGGCCTCTGTGGGTTGCGTGCTCTTGCCTTGGGGTTTACAATGTCACTATCCCCCTTACCTCTTGGGAAGAAGGGGTATGTGCCCCATTGTGGAAGGTGGGGCTAGTAGGGGAACCCGGGCCCTCCCTCACAACCAGGCTCCAGCCCAGGACCCTATGAAAGACAGCAATGTCAAACATCTAGGAGTGCTTCAGGGCTGCACTTCCTACTACTGACCTTCCCAATCCACGGTGTGGTCAAAAGCGTTGCAGATGATCCACAAGAAAATGGTGCAAAAGGTTCCCTAGTGCTAGGTAAAGGCTAGTCCGTCCTCTAAGCCTGTGGTAGATCCCACTTTCATCCCGGACTCCAGCTGTACCCTTACTCAGGAGTTCCCAAGTTAAGTTGCGCCTCCTATCCTGCCTGACCCCTTTCTTTCTTTTTCTTTTCCTGTCATTTTATGGCACTGCAGCCATAAGCTCAGCATTTGACCACCACCTACCACAGTTTTTGCATAATCAAAATCTGTATCCTCTCACTCTGTCCTTTATCTTTAAAAAAAAGTACAATAATGTTTTGTTTTTTAATGCTACCCCACTTTCCTGGCATTTTCACCAATCCTTTCAGACTATAGTCTTTCTTTTTGAGACATCTCAATTCTACATAAATAATCTTTCTTTCTGTATAATTCTCCCTGCATTGCCATAGCAGATTCTCACCTGTTTCTTTAATTTTGCATTTCGCATAACTCATCTTTGTATGTTTGATAGATACAAATTATCATTCAAGCCATGGTGACCTCTTAATACTCTAAATACAGCTATTTAACTTCTTCTGTCTTAGCTGTGTAGTATAATGTTATCTTCAAATTTAGGACATATTTCATAGAGCCTTCATCCTTTTTACTCTTTTTGGTCCATGTTTCTTCTTAAATTCTCTCTTAACCAAACTTTTAAAGTTATGGGTATTCAGAGGAATCTTGATATCAAGTTCCTCATTTTAAGGCATTTTTTTGCTGCTTTATGTGCCATTTCATAGCCAGGTCTCCTGATGTGCCAGAAATCCACACTATTAGTATATGTATACTTAATGATACTATCTTCATATTTAATTAATTTATTCCTGCTTTCTGATGTTCCCTTTCTGAGCTTCATTACACCAGATAAAAAGTCAGATAGGATAGGAGCTGTAGCTGGGCAGACATCCCTTACCCAGGTCAGTGCCAACAGTATACCCACCAATTCAGCCATAATAATAGTCACAACATTGGATAGTTTTACTTATCTCTTAATTCCAAATTCAGGGATACCAGAAGACTGTTCCCACTCTACCCACGTTGTCCTCTTTAGATCTGTCTGTATAGATATGGTAAATGGGATCAGCATTGCCATATATAAACTCATAAATTTTATTCAACATATTTGATGACCCTGCTGTTCCCTTTGTTTTATTGTATAATTCCACAATCCACAACTGGTGTGACAACCGCCCAGCTATACTTTGATTTCCCATTACTAAAGATTTTAATATCTTCATTTTCATTCAAGTAATATACCCCCCTTTAACCTTGTTAGCATGTGGGAGTTTGTGGCATTCAGTTACATCTTGTCTACTTAATTCTCAACAATACTCGTATATTTGTGTAGTACTCTTATCTTTACTATTAACCTTACCCATTAGCCTTAGCCAAAAAGGTTAAATCTAACAATTTCATCCTTAAATTGTATAGGCTTGTCTCTGGTAGCTACCTGCATCATACATAATGGTGTTGTTATGCTTCTGCCACATGTGATTTGCAGCAGCTGGGTTTCATTTGTCTCTCTTTTTTTAAATGATGATTTAGAAGCCAAATTGAAGGCGTGATATCCATAATCTATAACTGGTCATCTTATTAAGTGTCCTATACAGCGTCATCAGTGTGTTCTTATTTGTACCTGAATTGTTCCCAGCAATACTTTTCAGCAGATTTGTCATATCTGGAGAATGGATTAGATGACCTCTCGAGGTCCCTTCCAGTCCTATGATTCTATGATCTTTACATTTAGTCTTGGTATTTTCTATATGACTCTTCCGAGTTAGGTTGTTGTTTAACATAACTCCTAAAAATATAAAATTTTGAACAACCTGAATTTTCTGTGCATAGAGACATGTTCCATTCTTCCCCAATCTTCCATTTTGTGAAGATTACTCTGTTTTGTTTTACAAAGTGAGAACTTAAATCCCCAAGCATCTTCCCATTTTCAACTCCCCCCAAGTACCTCATTGGTTCTTTCCATGGGCTATCTTAAGTCTTCGATGTTTGACCCATATAACACAGTCATCCGCAAATAGGGCAATACCTATTCCTGCCCATACACACTCCAGGAGATCATTAATCATGCTGTTAAGTAATGTAGTACCAATAATAGTCTCCTGCTGAGTGTCATTAGTAATTTTATAAATATTCAACAAAGTAGCAGTTTGTATCACTACTAACTTTTTGGAATGCTTTTGCTATAATTTCCACTTTATCCTAAGTTAGAACTTTCAACTTTATCATTTACTATAAGTCTGGGTATACATTTGTTTTTACGCTATATCCCATTCAGTCTTTTAACTTAGGATTTCTGAGTCCCTGGAATCTTTGTTCATTTTCAAAAAATCATAGAACAGGAAGGGACCATGAGAGGTCATCTAGGCCAGCCCCTGCACTCGTGGTAGGACTAAGTATTATCTAGACCATCCCTGACAGGTGTTTGTCTAACCAGCTCTTAAAAATCTCCAGATGGAGATTCCACAACCTCCCTGGGCAATTTATTCCAGTGCTTAACCACCCTGACAGTTAGGAAGTTTTTCTTAATGTCCAACCTAAACCACCTACAATCTAAGCCCATTCCTTCTTGTCCTGTCCTCAGAGGTTAAGGAGAACAATTTTTCTCCCTCCTCCTTGTGCCAATCTTATGTGCTTGAAAACTTATGTCCCCTCTCAGTCTTCTCTTTTCCCAACTAAACAAACCTAATCTTCCCTCATAGATCATGTTTTCTAGACCTTTAATACTTTTTGTTGCTCTTCTTGGACTTTCTCCAATTTGTCCACATCTTTCCTGAAATGTGGCACCCAGAACTGGACATAATACTCCAGTTGAGGCCTAATCAGTGTGGAGTAGAGCAGAAGAATTACATCTCATATCTTGCTTACAAGACTCCTGCTAATATAGCCCAGAATTATGTTTGCCTTTTTTGTATTTAGTTTGTGATCCACTATGACCCCCAGATCCCTTTCTGCAGTACTCCTTCCTAGGCAGTCATTTCCCATTTTGTATGTGTGCAACTGATATTTCCTTGCCAAGTTTCTAAGTTCTGCATTTGTCCATATTGAATTTCATTCTGTTTACTGCAGACCATTTCTCCAGTTTGTCCAGATCATTTTGAATTTTAATCCTATTATCCAAAGCACTTGCATCCTCTTCCAGCTTGGTATCACCCACAAACGTTATAAGTGTACTCTCTATGCCATTATCTAAATCATTGATGAAGATACTGAACAGAACTGGACCCAGAACTGATCTCTGTAGGATCCCACTCATTATGCCCTTCCAATTTGACTGTGAATTATTGATAACTCTCTGGGAACAGTTTTCCAATCAGTTACGCTCCCACTTTATAGTAGCTCCATGTATTTCCCTAGTTTGTTTGAGAAGGTCATGTGAGACAGTATCAAAAGCCTTACTAAGCTATACCACATCTACCATTTCCCTTCGCCCCATCCACAAGGCATATTACCCTGTCAAAGAAAGCTATTAGGTTTGTTTGACATGATTTGTTCTTGACAAATCCTTGTTGACTGTTACTTATCAATTTATTATCATCTAGGTGTTTGCAAATTGATTGCTTAATTATATGCTCCATTGTCTTTCTGAGTACTGAAGTTAAGCTGACTAGTCAATAAATTCTCTTGTCCTTATTTTCCTTTTTTTAGATGGGCACTATACTTGCTCTTTCCCAGTCCTCTAGAAACTCTCCTGTCTTCCATGATTTTTGGAAGATAGTCACTAATGGCTTGGATACCGCCTCAGTCAGCTCCTTGAGCAGTCTAGGATGTATTTCATCAGGCTCTGGTGACTTAAAGACATCTAACTTGTCAAGTAATTTTTCCACAATACTTTCTCCAAATATTTTTTGCTTTATTAATAAGCCTTGTGCCATCGCTTTACATCTTTTATAGTTCATTAAGTCCTTGCTGTTCAATTATTTTTTGCTTGTTTGTCTGCTGTATTTCTTTCTTTAATTGCTGCTTTGCATCCTTCATTTCACCAGGGAACTAGATTTCTGAGTTTGTGGAATTCAATATTCTATAGCTAGGTTGGCTGCTGCTACAGCTCCCTTTATTATATTACCATGAAATTCCTCTAAATTCTCACTTATGAAATTTGTACTTAGATACTTATCACACTTACTCTTAAAGAGACCCCAAATTGCTTTTCTGTGGTTTCAGGTAGGGATTCTTTCAGTTTTTTCAACATTACTTTGGTCTTGATATATAATTAGTAGGACTGTCAAGTGATTAAAAAAATTAATTGCAGTTAGTCACGCTGTTAAACAATAATAGAATACCATTTATATAAATATCTTTGGATGTTTTACACATTTTCAAATATATTGATTTCAATTACAACACAGAATACAAAGTGTACAGTGTTCACTTTATTTTTTTATTACAAATATTTGCATTGTAAAAAAGAAACAGTATTTCAACTCACTTAATACAAGTACTGTAGTGCAATCCCTTAATCATGAAATTTAATTAATGCATTTTTTTTTAATGAGCGTCATCAGCATGGAAGCATGTCCTCTGGAATGGTGGCTGAAGAATGTTTAGCATATCTGGCGCATAAACGGCAGCATTATCGCCTGTAAATGTAAACAAACTTGTTTGTCTTAGCGATTGGCTGCACAGAAAGTTGAACTGAGTGGACCTGTAGGCTCTAAAGTTTTACATTGTTTTATTTTTGAATGCAGTTATTTGTTGTACATAAGTCTACATTTGTAAGTTCAACTTTCATGACAAAGAGGTTGCACTACAGTACTTGTATGAGGTGAATTGAAAAATACTATTTCTTTTATCATTTTACAGTGCATATATTTGTAATATAAAGTGAGCACTGTATACTTTGTATTCTATATTGTAATTGAAATCAATATATTTTGAAAATGTAGAAAAACATCCAAGATATTTAATAAATGTTAATTGATATTCTATTGTTTAACAGTGCAATTAAAACTGTGATTAATCGTGATTAATTTTTTAAATCTCGATTAATTTTTTTGAGTTAATCATGTGAGTTTACTGCAATTAATCAACAGCCCTAATAATTAATATAGGAAAATGATCACGTCTCATTCCATCTTTTTATAGATTTCCCATCTGCATTTCCTTGCTATATTGCTTGTTGCAATTCCAGATCTAAACATGAAAAGATTCCATCCGCCAAATTAAACCAGTGTGGGCTCTTCCCCCTACGGGGTGGCGGGGAACCACACCGCCTCACTACAGATCCATTATTAGTAGAAATTTAAAAATCTGTTCATTAGCAGTTATTTTTATTGCTACACGCAGGCTCTGGGTTAATCAGAATCATAGACCAATAAAGTACTGACTACATTATGAAAAAACTACTAGACTTCTGAGAAGACAGTTTTTGATCATGGACTAATTAAATGGAGATTCACTTCTCTCAGGAAATGAAGTAAGGAAGAACCATTGTTGCCCCATCTTATTACTGTGTCTAATTTGTTTCCTTGAATCATCTCAGGCAGTTTCCATATTTGCACAAACACTTCCAGTCTTGAATAACATGCTGCAGTTACTCATAGAGTGGTAAAATTTCAGCACTTGCCAATCTTCACTAGTAATTCTCTTTGCATAAAAAAACATCATTTTCCATTGGTTACCCAATAATGTCTGATGTCCTACTGGCAGCTCCAAAACAGTGCAATTAACAGGTGGTTTTTTTCCTTCCAGAAAATTTAAGTATGATGTCTGGAAGTAGATGTGATTCTACAGCTCAATGAGGGTTTGTCTTCTAAGTTAACGGGAGCCCTAAATCGCTGTCACGAGACAATCCAACCAGTCAGCTCAAAAAAATGTTCTGACCTCACTGTCAGCTAGTAAGTGGTCAGTGGGAAAATTCATTTCTATAATGGTGGCCCAAAGTAATTTCACCAACTCATGTTAGAGCAAATCAATGGCATTTAAAGTTTCCCTTTCCCTTTCGGAAGTCATACCTATGTATAACATGTTGTGAATCCATCTGATGTATTGATTATTAACTGTTAAGAAGAAATTATTTGTCACTTCTCCATCTTCCAGATACCTCTTAAATGCATGAGAATATGTACAGAAATCTTTATAACTAGTCTGACTCTAATGCTGTCTCTATACTTGGGAACTAGCCTAAATCAATAGGTAATTCTCTTCTTCCAGAAACCCATTTGCACTTACTGGAATCTTGGGTTGATCCAGTCTGGCTCCAGGGTGCAGTTTCTCAAGGACTGAATGCTTTATATCCAGGCTCCTGTGGTCCATCTGTGACTCTTACAGCCAGGTCACTTTCCCCCCTACTCTTATTACTGGCTTTCTCTGTAGATGTTTTGCAGATCTCACTTCTTTTGCCTGCCCTTTGACCCACTATCATCCTTCAATTTCCTGTTACTGCTGCTGGCTGAGCAGTACCCCTTTGTTCCTCTTCTTGTTTTTTTACCCCCTATAGGAGAACCAGGATTTAGAAAACAGTAATTTTCATTTAAAATGTAATAATCTCAGGATCCAATTGTGTTCTTGCTTCAGCCAACTCTCCATGCTCACCATCACTGTTGGTTACCTCATCCTCCATACCCTAACCGTGGGTATTTTATAGCAGGGTAGCATGGGAAAGAGGAGAAGGAAAAGTCTATTTTAAATGCAGTTCCATTTAATGATCAATTTTGGATCAGAGTACAAAAAAGCCCATTTATTCATGGCCACTTATGCTGCACTTGTCAACAAAAGAGACGTACTACTGAAGTTAGATATTCGAGCAGCAACTCTAGCCACATTTACGTGTATGAGTGAGAGTAGGGTGATCATATTTGTGAAACAGAAAATCAGGAAACATTCTTAATATTCTCATCACAGGCAAGGTGCGTGGGGAAGATGGACAATTTGGGCAGATGAGGAGAATTTTGTTCAGGGCGTTTAACAAATTTGATGCAGAAGGTGTTTTGTAGGGGGACTGGGCTGTACTGCACATGTGCTTAAATACTGCACTGATCTTGTGTGATAAAAAGCCAGACTCTGCTGCGGCTCCCTGGATGACTGTACACAAGGGGCATTTGAGTGATGGCTAGAGGAACTGGCAAAGGCTATGAGATGCATGGCTAAGCAGATGCTTTGGTCATTCACTTTATATAAAGGATGCAGATTAGATGGAGTAGCTCTGCATCCCTCTGAGGCATTGGGGAAGGATTGCTCTCCCCTCTTACCTGTTGACATGTGTCCAGTACCTATCAACTCCTTGGACTGGGAGCACACCTGAGGATTTTGGCTTTGATGTGCAAAGTGTACCTGTGCGAAAGGTATTCTATCTTTTTTGTTAATTTGTTGTAATTTTCTATTATCCATGAACATGTTAAAAGGGCTCAATATACCATGGGGCCTACATTTTCTAAGGTGGCTAACAACTTGGGTGCCCAACTTGAGATACCCCTACAGCGTGTGCTAAAAATCTTGTAGACCAATTACATACAAAGCAACTATGCATATACGAAGCAAATATTTGAAGCTCAGTCTTGCAAACATTTTTAATTTTGTTTCTTACAGTCAGGAACTCAAAGCAATTTGATTGTATTGTGGAGTATTGTATTGCCAAATTTCAGTTTTTAGATCGATGCTGGTTTTGAGTGATATGAGCTGTGATTTTGAAGTTGGTTTGAGGGAGTAGATTATATGCTTTGTGTGCCATGTTTCAGACCTGAGAAAGGAAATATACTGCCAAGTTAAAAACTCCTGATAAACAGGATTTAAAATAGAAATGATGAGACAACCCTAACAATAGCATTCTGAATGGCGACATTGTCATTCTGAATGGATATCAGCTTGAATCAAATTGAATAACAATGCTTTTTTTCTTCATTAAGGCCATTAAAATCTGTAAGGCTATGAGACCTGGGTAGACATAAAGGTTTTAAAAAGCAATGAGGAGAGACTAATGTTCATTGCTGTGTACTTACTCTGAGAGCCCAATTAACTAAAAGTTTGTGCTAATGTATTCTCACTGAAAATCAAGCAGAATAGCATACATTTTTGTTATTGCACTAGTACAAAAAGGAAATATGAAATTCTTCTCAATCTTTTCATATAAATATTAATCTAGATTCACTTTAGAGTTACAGAATTATTTTAATAATTAAGGGGTAGATTAGTGCTATTTGTGCATAACATCAAAATTTAAGGACTGATCAGGATTCTGTCTCTGCATTGCTACACTACCTCAGCTGAGCATCTTTGGTAATATTGCAGTTTGCTATTGTTTTTTGAAAGTGCTAATTTTAGTATGAAATGTGATAAGAATTCTTTAAAAACTTAATTGCATGCTCTTTTTTGGCAATAGCATTTTGTGTCTCTGAAATTTGTCTTTTCAGAGTGCTTTATGTAGTTTCTCTTAATACCCTGTAATTTAATAATTGGGGTGGGAGGCTGAGCAGAATATGGAATTGTAAAGAATTTGCATACTCTTTTGATATGTAGGCTATGATATGCACAGACCTTTTTCTTTATATTTATCTTGAAAAACCATTTTGGTGGGGATAGTCTGGGCCCAACCAGAGCACAGAATGACCACAGGACAAGGGACCAGAAAGGGGCTGCTGTTAGCTGTCTGGCCCCAAATGGTGCTTTGTGAACTCACAACAGAGTCCTATAGCAGAGGAGAAGATTAATATATTATGGTTGAGATGTGACCCCGCTTCTGCACAGGTTTTAAGGTGCACATACATTTTAGATTTGCTCTTCCTTTGTCTTTTTCCTGGCTTCTCTCTCCTTACCTTGACCACTTTCCCCTCTTGCAACTGGCCCAACAGCAATGTGGATATTTTGCAGAAAGAATAAAAGCAGATGGTGGTAGTGAGGGAGCACTTAGCAGAACTACCTTTCTCTTTCATGAGATCCCTGTGTTTTTTCCACAGATCTTCTTCCCCTCTGCACTGTTCAGTGGAGTGGAGGGAACACAGGGGTGATACAACATTAACTGGAAGTTCTAGGTTGCAATTCCATATTAGAACACTCGTGCATTCGTTTTAGTATGTAAGGATTGCATTTTCAGTTGATGGCAAAGGTGCCTAGCCCATGGACATTCTTTTGTGATTATTTTAACTACTAGTGAATAAAAGAAGTGTAAGATAGCAAGTGTCTCACTTGCATCATTTTCAGAACAGAATTTCTTGCTTCGTACAATGTGTGTTATTTTAGTTTTAGAAAATATGGCTTAGGTGAAGAAATGCTGGATATTTACATCCTGTCTATTACAGGCATGACACCAAAATTAAAGACAGCCATGTATTTATTATCTCAGTCTTTCATGCTCTGTTGCATGTATATTTTCGTACCAATCCCAGATTGCATATCATTACTGAAAGATCCAAGTCAACGTATAGTATGGTTTCTGTAGGAAGTACAAGCACACTTAGGCTACAGTACAATTCCAATAGTTTTTGTTTAGCTTGTTATTTTTATATTGGTGTGCAAACAAGGGGGGCATCACACAGCCTGCCATGTTGTTTCTTGTAGTCTTTACAAATATATATTTTTTAATTGAAGTTTGAATTCATGATGGATAAGAGAAATGTAGAAAGTAGTAGAGAAGTCGATGATACAGTCTGTAATGGTCAATTTTTGTTGGCTGTGCCACCTTGTAAAGAGGGAACCTTCTCCTTGGAAGTATTTTCTCCATTTTCAGGAACAGAACAAAAGACAAAACTGTAATTTTTTGGACTGATTTTCAAAGATGCTGAACATCGAACTGCAGTTGAAATAAATGGGAATAAATAAAGAAAATAAATGGGAGCTATAGGTGTTCATTACTTCTGAAAATCAGACCCTAACCTTTTGACGTAAAGTCTATTTTAATAGCTTTCAAACTTGCTTTGTGCTGTAGGCTGTTCACAATGGTGGTGGATATTGTTCATTCTCAAATAGATGAAGCTAAAGTCTGTTGCTGAGATACACTTAGTTTAAAATGTTAACCATAGGAATGTTAACCATGGGAATGTGGGAAAGAATAGAACTAATTTCCACAAAAAATATTTTCATTGTGGCCTACATGAGGCATTCTGCTAAAATAGAGCCTGATCCTCCACAACCCTTATGAGTAATTTCATTCACTTAGGGTGAAATTCACCCCTATGCAAAGAACCAGCATAAAATCTATGAATCATTCAAGTCCCGTGTACCATTTAAACCCCACCTATTTTGATGTCTCCAAAAAGACTTCACTGGTTCATAGGTCTCATTCTGGTTCTCTGCATCAGGTGAAATTCACCTGTGAGCAGTGCCACTGAATTCAACTTTACACACTTGAATATTCAGCAGGACTACTCCAGTAAAATAAGTTATTCAAATACATCAGTAAATGTTGGCAGGATCAAGCTCACTTGCCATAGATGGCAAAAGAAAAAGGTGTTTTTGTTTGTTTGTGTTTTCACTTCTTTCAGTTGTAGGGAGTGTGGGAGTACAAAGAGTCTGAATTTTTGTTAATGATAGTACATTAAGGAGCAGTTTAGCAGCAGTAGCAATTTATGACATAAATATGGGCAATAGCAACTTCAGGACCTCAGATGACAAAGATTGCTCTTGTGCCAAACATGGTGTGTTCCTATCCATAGTCCAGTTAGAATTGGATGAATGTTGGGTTTTTTTTGCTGAAAAATGCAGATTTGAATAGATTGAAACATTTCACAGTCATATCAAATTTGCTGAATTGTTTCTTTGGAAAAAACCCCACAAAAATAATTCAAAAAGTTGAAATGTTTCATTTTGATATTGGCGTTCTGTTTTGAATTTTTACCTTGTTTTTATTTTTAAAAAAATTAAAAGGTAAAAATATAGAAGAAAAAGTCCCCCAAAAACAAAGCAAATCATGTTTCAAATAGAACAAAATGTTTTAATGAATTTTTCTTTACTTTTTTTGGTTCACCAATTTTTTTTTTAAATTTAATTTTGGGTCTACTCAAAATAACACTTTTTTCTGGTTCAGCCACTGAACTGAAAAACTGGTTATTTACACAGCTCTAATTCCAGTGGTGATTTGTTATTCTCTCACAGGCAAGATCATCCTTCATTGGCAAGTGCAGTTATCTTATCTTACATCTGAGAAGCTTAAAGACTAACCAGTCTCTGGCTTTTTCCTCTCTCCCTAATACACAGAGGATTACCCTTGTGAAGGACTACATAAATAGAAAATGTGATGGCTGTGCTTTAACTACAGTAAGCCTGCTTTTTTCTCCTGTCAACAATTTTAAGCAGCAGTGCTACATCCATATTAAGTGTGAATTCTCTTGTGTAAATCCCATTAGGGTTAATAGAATTTTAGTTTTACTGCTTAATACATTTTCAAGTGGATTAACTTTTGAGAAATATATAACCACTATGATGCACAGAACATGATCATATACAAGTATCAATATATTATAGCTACAATATGAGGAAATCTAATTAAACACATTCATGTAGTTTATTTAAAGAAATACTTGTACTTTGGAGAAACTTTAAAACCCTTTTGTACCTTTCTTTTTCATTATTAGTTGCCCTTGCCACCTTTACTGATTATAAAAGTGCATTCTTTGTTTAAATTTGTATTGTTTTAAACTTAGTCTTAATGCTGAATATGTGACATCAGACTTTACAATCTAATGCCATTGAAATGTGATAAATATAAAATTATGACAGATGCAGGACCAATCTGAAGGAACGGGCCTGTGAAGGAGAGAGCTGATATTCAAATGCAAATATTTCAGATAATATTTTTTAAAAACTACATTACATTGCAAATATTACACTGCATTATAAACTGGAGTTTTTTCAATTTTGTCCTGTTTTCATATTAAAAGCACATTTTTGAACATAAAATAAGCTTATGACATTAAGTAAGCACTGCATCTAAAATCATCATTTTTATCAGCAGAAAACTTAACTGAGAATTTTCTTTATGTCACTGCTACTATTTTAGATTTGCCAACCTAAAACCAAGCTGTTTTGTAACTCTGTAATGTTAAATTTATAACAGAGAAGTAAATCCATTTTATTGAGGCAGATTAGCTCCTAAACTTTCAGTTAGTGGTATCATTCTACATTTAATGCAGGAGCTGGGTAACTATAGGCCAGTTAGCTTGACATTAATCCTGAGCAAAATCATGGAAAAGCTTACAATGGATGCACTCAGTAAAGAAAGAAAGAGGTTCTGTAATGTATGCCTGTCCACATGATTAATGAAAAATATGTTTTTTCAAACAAACGATGTTATTTTTAATGAGATTACAAATTGGGTTGACAAAAGTTAACATAATATATTTAGTATTCTGTAAGACATTTGACTTAGTACTGCATAATATTCTACTTAAGCAGTATACAAGTCAATGTAACACATGTACAATGGATTAAAAACTGACAGATTTCAAAAGTAATTGTAAATGGAGAATCATCATCCAATCAGAAAATTTCTAGTGAAGTCCAACAGGGATCTGTTCTTAGCTGAGTGCTATTCTATATCTTTTTCTGGGGGAAAATATAAATTATTGCTGGTAAAGTTTTCAGATGACACAAAAATTGGTAGAATTGTAAATAATTATAAGGACAGGGCAGTTCAATAGAGCAATCTGTATCACTTGGTAAGCTGGGGGTCACTTAAACAATGTGTTTTAATAAAGTTTAAATGCAAGATCACATATCTAGGAACCAAGAAACTAAGTCACATTTATAGGATGAGGCGATATGTATTTTGGAAACTAGTGATACATGGATCATAGTGGATTACCAAATAAACATGAGCTCCCAATGCAATGAAATGGCTAAGAGAGAATCTGGATGCATAAGCAGGATCCTCTCATGGAGTTCCTCCAATATCATTCTGCTGGGGCAGGCTTTGTTCCCCCCACTCAAATAGGCTGCAGGCTCACTCTAAAAACCAGCGAGTCCTAGGAGTGGGGGATCTCTGAGAGACCAGGCCATTTATACAGAAGCTCAATGCCTCCACACTAGCTGTATTCCCTGGGGAGCCCCTGGGTACCCATTGGATTCCTCACTGCTCTTGGCCACCTTAAGGAACACTGTATGGGTAGGATCTGGAGAAAAGATAATATAGTTCAAGCCGTATTATCTTTTCTGGAGATTTTCCACACAGATGGAGGAGTGGTGGAGGACACCAACAGATGTGTCTTTCCCAGTCTTACTCCCCTTTCCTACCCACTCTTCTCCTAGTCTGCTCAGTCTCTGCCCCCTCCCCAACAACAAAAACTCCAGATGTACTAAGCACCCTTGACAGGGCTTTAAGGAAGTGAGGATGGTTCGACATAGGCAATTGACTTTCCTTTCCATGTTTGGATCTTCCATCCATACCTGGCTTGGGGAGACAGTCTGGGTATATTGTAGGTCTGTAGGGGTTATCCTCCTGAGATGGGCAAATTTGTTTGTTAAATAAGAACATCTGTCTGCTCCTCCAGATATTTGTCTGTCTCTTGAATGGAACTAAACTCAAAAATCTTTTAGGTTTGAGTATGTCCTTTGATTCCTTTCCCTTCTTTTCTCCTCATTCTCTCCCCAGTCCCAAAACTTTTGCTGGCATCCCACTCAAGGGGTTCTCTGGTGGCAACATCCCAGAGAGCAGACAAGTATTTGAACTCTCACTGCTTAATCTAGTCGAATTTCCAAACCTTTTAATGTTCACCCATCATTATGGATCGTGCCCACTATCTAGTAAGGTTCTTCTGTTTCTTCTTTTCTTCCAGATCCCTCTGCTCACCTTCTTTTTATTTGTGTTGCATGTTTATAGACCACCTAAGACTTGTTAAATTAATAGGATGTATAAACTGACACAATATAATAACACCCCTGAAAAGAGGTGCAGACTTATGCAGTGAGAAGAAGATACTGTAGTCTGGAATAGTGATCTCTTCTGAAAAGATATGTAACCTTCTTCGGAGAACTGGCTTCATGATTATTTCATTTTCCTTGTGGTTACAGTCTGAAGACTGATTCTAAAAATGGCATTGTAGCTCCAGCTGGGAGGTGTGATTCCCAGCATGGGTAGACAGACACCCACTAGATCTGCTCAACCTAGCACACTAAAAATAGCTGTGTGAATGTTGAGGCACCGATGGCAGCTTGGGCTAGCTACCTGAGTCCAAGCCTGCCCAGCCTTTGGGTCCAAACTTGGATGGCGAGCCCAATCTGCTATTTGTGCTGCAATATCCACGCTGCTATTTTTGGTGTGCTAGGCTGAGCAGAGCTACCACAAGTCTGTCTACCTATGCTGGTACCAACAACTACAAGCTGCAGTATAGACAGAGACTCCTAGAGAAAATGTAAAAAGCTGCTGTTTTTTCTAAATGCCAGCCCTGCAAACTGTCTGTGACCTTAAAGTCGAGTTGCCACATTGCAATAATGAATTGCCTGGAACTGGAACTTAAGAGTACTGCTGATGGCACATGAGTCAGAATAGGCTCCAGTCTGCTCTTCCACAGTGTATTGCCTCTATGGGACTAACTGAAAGTGGTAAAAACTTCTATTTTTGTCAGAAAATATCTCACTGCAGATATGATCCTTAGCACATTCGGGGAAATAATTAGTTGAAAAACAAGGTGAGACATTTACATAATCATTTTTCTGATTGTAACCACAGTTGGAAACTCTGAAGTACATTACAATACACATCCCCAATGCCATCTCTCGGAGAAGCCAAGATGGCTTGTTTTTATGTTCTGCCATTTTTGACTTGCCCAAATTGTTTTCCAGTGGAAAGAACCATAAATCCCTCCCTTTCCGTTACCCTTTCTTATTGAAATCTCTGTGTTCCATCCAGTTCATGCATGAGTTCGTCATCTTCAGAGGTGCACAGCCAGTGTTTCATAGTTGTTTGTTATGCCTACATCTGAACATGTTTTGTGATTTTATAAAACCTGTATGTGTGGGCGATGTAAGCCTTTCTTTCAGATCCACTAGCAGCATTTTCTCTTTTAAATGGGAGTTTACTGTCTTTCCAGTGATTTGTTGCCTACAGTTATATTGTAAAGGACAACTGCCTCATATTTATCCATTTCACAGCTGCTTGACATGTACAAGATGTCTGGAGCAAAACACCTCTGATGCTGACTGATGTATCAAGTATGTGTTCTCCTGTGACACTAATATTAAATAACAATAATAATAATTAATACCAGGCTCTTATATAGCAATTTTCATCAGTAGATTTCAAAGCACTTTACAAAGGAAGAAAATAGCATTATCCCTATTTTACAAGTGGGGAAACGGAGGCACAGAACAAGGTAGTGATTTGCTGCAGTATGTTGCTACATTTACAAGGCATTCTTCACAATCATTTCTCAGGACACTGAACTGTTCTGAGTCTCCACTCCTATAGGTATTTCTGTTTTTAATTGTCCATTCAGGCTTTCCTCTCATTATTTTGTACTGAGGAAAGTCCTAAGCCAATGTCTCATCATAATTTGACAAACATTTTGCAAAAAAAAAGACTGTCCCTGCTGCATAACATGCATGTACAGCTTCATGTATGGTTAACACACATCTGGCTCAAGAAGGGGAATATCTATCTTTGAGAGCTGGCTTAACGTAGCTTTCTAATGCTCATGCTTGATGGATAATTGATCAGTGCCTTGCAAAGTGATTGTTAGGGATGCCTTGTAAATGCAGATTGGGGGTCGTGGTAGGTTTGACCCTCTGGTTCTTCCCCCTCTCCCCACCTCCCATTGTGTGAAAAACATCTTCCAGCTTTATTTTTTTATGTTTAGAAGCTTTGGCAGAATGAGAGGGGTTAAATAAATAAATAAATATTAACCTCAGGACTAAAATTAAGGAGTCACAAGCACTTGGTCAAAACAAGAGACACTTTTGGAGGGACAACTCTCTTAAATAATCAAATTCTCAAAAGCAAATCATCAGAAAGAACCCCGGCCCACCAAATGACTAGCAAGTAAGAATTTAAAATCAGTTCCTTTCAGAAGTGCTGATTATTGTTATTGGAACTGATCTGAAAAACTCTCAAGAGCCTCATTTTGTATGTAACAAATTACATACCGTTTCAACCCTTAATTGGTAATAGACTGTTTTATGCAGTTCAGTCCTCGGGATGTATGCCTATTTTCCACAGATCCTGCCAAAGAGAGTTTCCATTTTGGGGCTTCCTGCTTATTTCTTCCAGCTGCTTCTCTTTCCTATCCCTTCTGCTGTTCTCCTCCTCCTGTGTTCTTGTTTTACTACTGACAGTTGTATCTCTTCTTTTTTATATACATAGAATTTGTAATGTAAATGGTCTTGACAATTGTTTGTTTTTATTTTTTATCTTTATCCTCTTTTTAATGTATTTTAAGTTTACTTTTCAGTTTGAGGCAATCATTAAGCTGGGGAGTGTGTTGCTCATTCAAATTTGTTAAATGTGAAAATAAGAGTTTTGAAAGATTTACAAGGAGCATGTTCAGTTCTCAAATGTAGCACGACTCTGCTTGTGTCAATAAAATCATAAGCCATATGATGGAACTACTTCTCATGGGGTATTGTTAGTATATACTTAGACTTAGAAGGAAAAGTTAGACTTAGAAGGAAAAGAAGCAGAGGCAGTTTTTTGACCTTTTGGAGACTTTTGGTTACCTTTTACTGGAATAACTTTAGCTGAATCAGCAGTGATATAGGGATCACTGCTGCAAATGCTTTACCTTGTAACTTTACTCATATGAGTGGTCCAATTGGCTTCAAGTCAGTGACATGTCATTTGCTCAGATATGTGTAGGTGTTAGCAGGATAGGGGCCTTTGTTTGCTTGTTTTTCCCTATTTTGGAAAAAATTAAAAACTTCCTGGTGTTAATTTTTTGATCTGTTGAAAATTATGGCCACTTAGAAAAGTTGCATTCAAATAAGTGTTACAGAGTGTTTATTTTAAAGTAAACATACCAGCAACATAGCTGTATATTGTGGCTGTCATGTTTTAAAATAAATATTCTGTCTGTGAGGCATTGCTAAGTGACACTACAGGATGCTAAGTGCCGTGTTATAAATGTACTAAAGTTAGCAGAGCTTCTCCCAACTAAGCATGGTCGCTCCCATGTTTACCTGATCTAGATCAAGAGCCAGGTGGCTCCCTATGCACCTGCTTTGAGCTCTTCCATAGAGGTGCCACTGCTGGGGGTGTGGAGAACATCAGGAAGTATTTTGTCTTTGGAAGGCAAAGTGGCTTCTGGGCATACAGAGGCCACATGCCCACTTCTGCACCCCTCTCTGCAGTGAAACTTACTGAGCACCTGAGCTGCTGGTGTAGAAGAGTGGATCTATGATCACCCCTCTTTCCTGCATCCTTTGTTGTACTATGTAGTCTTTTTCACTGTCCACAATGCAGGGGCTGTAATTCTGCCTGGCCCGTACATCTTTTTAATTTCATCTTTTGTTTTATAAGCATGTTAAAGTTGCTTTTCCTGTTCTCGTAAGGATTGTATTAATAGATTTGTTTTAATTTTTCATTTTTTTAATCTAAAAATATTTACCGAATACTTGTACAAGTAATTATTGCAAACTGTTTTAAAAACTACACCTCTTGACAAAGTTCAGGAAGCATAATGGTGTTTGTTGTTTTTCTGATTTTGTCTTTCTAAAGAACTAAAAATAAGCAAAAGCAGCAATCATTCTCTTGTATCACATGGGGCCTGATTCTGCATTGCTTGCACTCCCAAACTCCTTTATGGACTAGAGTTTTGGGAATTCAATGGCTGCAAGATCAAACTTGTGAGGATAAAGTCCCTCAACAATTTGGACACATTCAACGAGCTTTGTTTGTGAGGAGGGTATAATTCTGTAAGCATCTCTGAGAAAAAATATGTGTTGTTATAACTCCATGTTGCTGATATTTTTTTTGGTAATCTAGCATCATCCTTTTATTATAGGGGAGCACCAGATCTACTACAGTTAAGGTTGGGAAACCCTTTCAGTTTAAAGGATGACTATTCACAGTGCCCTAAAACCTGCATGTTTACTAAGATTGCTTTGAAATTGGGTGTCTCTCATGAGGGCATGATGTAGGGCTAATGATCCAAAATTGGTGTCATTTGACCACACAGCTTCCAAGATTCAGCCCTCCCACAAGAAAAAAAAAACTTATGAAGTTTGACACATTCAACCAACTGGTTTTTTTTGCACAGGCATAGGGATCAAACCATAGCTCTGGTCGGGCCCCAAAGAGTCTCAGTCACTCAACATTTACCCCAGCTAGTGCAAGGCAAACATCCCATTTTAGGGCACAGTATTGGAAACATTAATGGACAAAACGTTTTTACACACACACACGCTATAGCCAGCCAGTATTCATTGGAGCTGGGCGGCTCAAGGGGATGTGATGTGATGTGGCCATTGAATCTGAACTGCACATGGGCACTTTGTTTGAAGCCAACCCTTGGCAGAAATAGGAAAATGAAATATAGCCATGTTGATACAATCTGCCTTTGTCAAAGGGTTGGGTTGTGTTATTTTTGTTTTGTTGGGAAATGTGATTTGAGTGCAGCAAAAAATTCAAGTGATCAAACTTCACTCAAAAACAAAATAAATTACACACAAATTCTTGCTGGGAAGGGTTGAGGGATTAGGGACTGGAGGAGTTGGGGGGAATAGGGGAGGGAGTTACGGACTGCCACAGGGAGAGGGGGATAAATGGGGATGGGTCGTAGAGGAGGGGAGAAGGATTGGGGGTTTAGGTCAGGGAGTGGGATTGGGGATTAGGGACAGTGAGAGTGGAAGTGTGGGACCTTGGGAGGGGTAACATTGAGGAGGATGGCAGGTGGTATGGGGGATTAGATACAAGGGGGCTATCAGCCCCCCATTCTCCTTTCTTGTGTGTGCTGGGATTTGGGAGAGGGCCTTGTCCCTCTGGGGATGTCTAAACCCTTCTCCCTACACCCCCCCCCCCCACCCCACCCTCATGTGGGAGCTAGGAAATGGTCCTTTCCCTCTCAAGACCTCCTGTACTTTCAGGATTATACTGTGCTAGAGATCTGGATATAGCAAAGCAGTTGCTGATTATTAATGTTGTACAAAATTATAGCAGAGCATCAGCTTTCCTATAGACAAGGTTGAGAAAACTTTTCTGTTTAAAGGTCGATTCTTCTAAGTGCTCTACAATTCTCATGCTTAGTCAGATTGTCTGGCCTCTTTGAGTGATGCCCCAGCACACACATACCAATACCAATACTCTGCCTTTGTTGAACAGGAGCTTCCTACACTTGCCCTACACTGAAACATTTAGTCTACTTCACAGAAACAATACCACAATTGCTAAATTTTGCAGCCCCTATGACCGTTTTACAATCTTATGCACACAATGCCATCTAACACTATATTTTCACTTACCCCTCATTAATCCCACAGACCACTCTTATCTCTGACCTATCTGCTGACAATTCCCCTGGAAAGAAGACCCCTGTGTCCTGCTACTGATGTAACCTACAGAACTCATTGCTGAAATTAGACATACTAGATTTCTCAAGATATACATGAACCTCTTTCATTGATTGCATACATGGAGGTCAGGGAGAGAGGCTCACATGAATACCTCACATCACTATCAGCGCTCTGCCAAACTGCTTCATATAATCCTTTCACCATTCAATACAGTTACATTTACTACAGTGAATGCAACTGGAGTACATGCAGATAATTCTATGCTATTGCCAGCTCCAGTGGCGGGAAGAGTTATAGTTGCATGAGCACGTGTCTTATCTCTGTATTTCCTGGTTTTCAGACATTTGAATTTTGCAGAACTCAACAATTTGGAAGAGCAGAGATACCACAACAACAACTATATACTTAGCAAAAGTCTGCAGCACTGAATAGACATGGCCACTTTCTATGGCTTTATTCCAGGCTTCTAGAAGCTCCTGACTGCATCTGGTGCAGTCAGGTTAATCATGGATGAGTGCATGGCTGCTGCCAGTAGGATGGCTGAGCAATGTCCTCTCCTGACCTCAAGTCCCATCTTCAGAGCTCAATGTGCAGGGACTTTATATCTGATGCGGGCTGTAAGAAATACTATCAAGCAACCTTAACTCTGCATTAATAAAGTTTTCTGTCAGTGAATTATAGATAGAAGTCTTTACTGGGGTGCACATTCACTTTCAGATATCGATCTTGCAGTCAGAGTTTAAGGCAAGAAGTACCTCCAGATCATCTAGCCTGACCTCCTGTATATCGGAGGCCAACAATACCACCCAGCACCTGCACACTAAACCCAACAACTGAATTAGACTAAGATATTACTGCCCACAGGAGATCAGACTATTATGTGCTATAGGGAGAAAATAGGAGTGATGGAGGTGCTCCAATGTCTGAGGCCTCTGTAATGGCAGGTAAGTGACTATGTGAGATATACCCAGATCCTAGCAAGTGACCCACACCCACATGCTGCAGAGGAAGGTGACACCCCCACCCTCACCCTCACCCTCAGTCACTACAATCTGATCTGGGGCAAAATTCTTTTCTGACCCTACATTTGGCCATTAGTTAGTGTGGCAAGGCATCTTCTCGGTCTCACCAGCCTCAGCTGTTTTGAGCCTTGGTGAGACAGGCTTGGGTAAATAGTCCCTCTTGGTTGCAAGTCTGTACCTTCTCTCCACCAGTCTTTTGTGCTTGCTTTTCTCCCTTATGGAAGGGAATACAGCCACCCCTCCTGATGAGTCTTGCTGTTCCTCACCTACTGGCAGTTTGACTTCCCCCTCTCTTTCCCCACAAGGGGAGGGTTTAAAAAGGTTTCAGGCATCCTTAGTTGGAATCAGCTGATCCTAATTGACCTCAGGTAACTTTCTCTCAGCTGATCCTAATTGATCTCTGGTAACCCCTTCTCAGCTGAACCTGATTGACCTGTAGTCACCCCTCCTCGGTTGATAGGCAGGAGGGCCTTTTACCCTCCTTTTTTCTACCCTGCCCTTGCAGCTGTCTGTCCTGAGTTTATCACATTAGGCACTGACCATATGAGCAAGAACCAGCCAGCCAAGCACCTGAAAGGGAGAGAATGGTCAGAGCCACATCAGAGTTCTGGCCCATCCTGCTCCAGTGTCCCATCTCCAGTCATGGCCATCTCTGATGCCTCACTGGAAGGAGACCAAAAATCCACTCACAAAAATCAGAGTACATTACGGGTGTTGGAGGTGGGAGAATCCCTTTCTAACCTCTGAGGGTGGCTGGCTGAAGCTTTTAGGAACATGAGCTTTTAGGAACAGAAGGCATAAACTGATAACGATCCCCAGGCTGCTGAGCCCTGCCCCCTACCAGCGCAAGCAACCCCTTCTACAATCAGTCAAATTTGTCAAGCTCTGTCTTTAAACTAATTAAGTTGTTTGCCCCCACAACTCCCATTGGGAGGCTGTTCCAGAACCTCATTCCTCTGATGGTTAGGCACCTTTATCCAGCCAGAATTTGCTCAGGACCAGTTTATACCTGTTTGTTCTTGTGTCAACATTGTCCTTTAGCTTAAATAGCTCATCATTCTCCTTGTTGTTTCCCTCTCCACCTTGGATGTACTTATAAAAAAAATTATATCCCCTCTCAGCCTTTTTTTTGCTTGGCTAAACAAGCTAAATTCTTCAGCGCCTCTCATAAGATAGGCCCTCCATTCCATCTTTCTTGAACATGGGTGACCAGTACTTTATACAATATTTCAAACAAACTCTTACCAGTGCCTTGTACAATGGTATTAATACTCCTCTACTGGAAATACCTTGCCTGATACATCCTAGGATTGCATTTGCCTTTTTCACAGCTGCATCACAATGGTGTCTCAAAATCATCCTGTGATCAACCCACACCCCAAAGTCTCTCTCCTCCTCTGTTTTTTCCAACTCATGAGCTCCTAGCTGGAAGCAGAAATTCTTATTATTAGAACCTAAGTGCATGACCTTGCACTTCATACCATTGGATTTCATCCCATTTCTGTCAGTCCAGTCTTCAAAGTCATCCAGATTTTCCTCAATAATGTTCTGATATCCCCTGTATTGACGATGACATCCAACTTTGTGTCACTGGCAAATTTCATTAGCACTTTTGTACTTTTTGTTGCAAGGTCATTAAGTAACTTATTGAATAACACTGGTCCCAAGACAGATCCTTGAGCAACTCCACTGGTCACCTTCCAATTTGATCATTCACCTTTTACCATAGCCTGTTGTTGTCTTCCCTTTAGCCAGTTCCAATTCTTGTACTAATCTCCATCTTCTCTGATTTAACTAATAGTTTACCATGTGGTAACATGTCAAATCATGTCTCATAAGGGCTGATTTTGGTCATGCTGTTTGCAGTTTGAGTAATCTTTATTTGTAGACTTCCAATTTACAAACAAATCTGTTCATTTTGTATTATAGTGAGTGGACATCCAGCATTAAAGGCAGCTGACATTCGAGTGGTCGGAGAGTTAGTAGCCTCATCAATGAGAGAGTGGAAATTGAAAAACCTTTCTGCTCAGGATTCTAGCGATGATGGATGGAAAGTAGCCAACAGTCTTTAAATGTCAAATTCTTCTGCAAGTGTCCAAAAGCAAGGAGTTTGATTGTAAGGATTCTGTTATAGGCAGAAGAGAAACAAAAGTACTACAGCTGTGTATACACAATACATAGAAATTCCACATGCAGACAAACATAATCAGTTAGGCTCTTAAAGCTATTTTTTGAAAATCCAGTAAGCTATGTTACTCAAGCTCTATTTCTGAAGTATATATGTTGGTGTGCATATCACAGGATATACGGTAACAGTATAGGAAGCATGTACAAATGCTTTAAAGGAACAAATCAGTACAATAAAATCTTCTCAACTGAGAAAGAAAAGTTATTTTAATTTGTGGGGAAAATGTAGACACATCAGCCAGTGATTTTTTTAAAGAGTACTACAACGTTTTCTTAAAACTGGGGCCAGATCCTCATGTCCTTAGTCTTTACTCTGGCAAAACTCCTATTGATTTCAATGAGAGTTTGTATATAGTAATTGAGTAAGCATTTCAGAATTTGGCCCTAAAAGGGAAATCTTGCTTCCCCATCCTCCCTGTGAGTGCAGATGGGCCTCTGTCCATGGATCCAGTGTGATTCCACTGTGAACTATAGGATTTAGGTATGTTGTGAGCTGCACACCCATGGCATGATGTGAAACCTCCATATGAACCCCTTGAGCAGCAGTGCCCCTGGGAGTCTGGCTGCAGAGTCATCCTTAGAAAGGGGAAGCTACGTTGATCCCCCTGGCCTTGCTCCCACACAGTAGAGCCATAAAAATGATTCCACCTGTTAGGCTTAAGTGTCGTCCCTGGTGAAGCATGGCTGCTGCTCCATGGTCTGGAAGGAGAACTATTTCTCTCTCCTTGTCCTAGCTTTTCACAGAGTCAGTTAAAATGATTATGCCAATAGATGTGTCTGCAGGTCATATAATCCAGCAGCCACCAGCATCTGGAAGGAATGAACAGGACTGGGCATTCCCCTATGGTTGTTTCTGAACGCTGAGAGGCTTTTAAAGTTTGTTTGTTTGTGTTCAATATGCGTTCTTGTATTGCCTTTATCACCATTTTATCTAAACTCCTCCCAGTACCGCATTAAGTGAGGGGACTAACATCTGTCATGCATGGTTCCGTCATTTTCCTCTCTGCAGGGGGACAATTGTGTGTGCAATTACCACAGCCAAGTTTCTACCTACATCAGCCCCATCACACTCCTAGCTACTAGAGGGATTTAAGACAAACATATGTTATTAATGAATTATAAGAGCATCTTGTTTACACTCTCCAGGCAGTTACTCTTCTAGGATTATGTGTCCCATAAATGGCAAAAATGGGACACATAATTTGCCACCAGTAGGAGCAACAGCATATCTACCACTGAGTTGTCTAACCCTGTTCAGAATGGGGTTTGATGGCATGATGATAAAAACATACCACATCTTTACCAGTAAGACTGTACCAGTGGGCACTGGTGATGAATTAAAGCTCACATTTTTGCCAGGTTTAGATACTGCCCTGGTGTGCCTAGCTTATGGTTGGGCAACTCATGTTACCAATGAATCTGGCTGGGTTTGTCATCTATGAAACTTATAGCTGTATTGATGCTTCTTGATCTCAACTTGTTCTACATGCCTCTTCAGAGAAATGAACTTGCTTTTTAGTTCAGTGACAATATGTCAGTTCAGATCTGTAGAAGGCAGTGTAAGGTTAGTGAAGAGAAGCTTTCACTTTCCAATAGTCAGTTTCTATATATAAATTGGCACTAGATGCTCATCAAAGAACAAGAAATATTGAATATGCTCTAAATGTCCATTGTACTTTTGAGCCAACTCCTTGATGGAAGTCATCACTTATATGTAAATGAACTGTCAATGGCTTGCCATCGTTGGCAATCACTGGACTGTGAAGGGTATGTCTTAATAAGAACCAAAGCTCTTCACAGACTTTGATTTACTGGAAATAAAACAGAAAAGTCCTCTGAGACTATAAAGGACACTTGTTTCAGATAAAACGTCTAGACAGTAGCAATATATTTGGGGCTTTTATTAAAGCAAAACTGCAAATTACAATAGAGTGCTGAGAAAATTCCTATGACCCATCTGAGTTCAAAAAAACACTGCTTCAAACTGATCCTTGCAACACCTAAATTCAGAATAAGTTCATAAGCATTCAGAAAAAAAAGGAAGGAAAGGACAGATGTACAAGGTCAAGATTAGATCTTTTAGAGTTTCCAAAATGTTACATTATTTCTGACAATATTCTGTCACCTTTTGCAATTCAGCATTAAATGTGATTGGTTTAAAAAACAACATATTAAGATATATAATATTAGGTGACAGACTGCTTTACCGAACTTTCCAATATATAGGCTTTTCACTTCAAATTACTGAAAATAAAGAAATGGGTTGTATGAATTGTTACATCTTGGGAAAGAAATTATCAAAAAATGAAACTGACAATCTGCTTTGGCTGAGATATATATCTCATTTTAAGGAAGGTAAATCATTCAGCATTTCTGGTAGAGATGGGCAAATTTCAGAGGTTTGATTCAGATAAACGTTAAAAAGTTAATGGGACAAATTCTGCTCTCAATCCAGATTTACACCAGATTATCTCGATCAAATTCAATGAAGTAAGTGGATTTATACCTATGTACATGAGATCAGAATCTGGCCCTTCTACATATCCATATTTAAATGATTTTATTATTATTTTATTTATATATTATCATTTGCAATTTTCATAGTGCCCCAAAGATTGCCAGATATGTTACAGGAGAAAGAGAAAGACAAGGGGTGCAATCCTGGTTCCATCAAAATCAATGGCAAAGCTGTCATCGACTTATATGGGGTCAGGATTTCTGTCCCAAGATTTTGAAATCTAATTTTAGACATGATGTGAATTATCGAAGCCTTTGAGGCACTGCACCGCACCCTCTCCCCCAATCAAGCCCCTGGTCTCCCTCCCTTCCCTATACACAGAGCTCAAATTGAGATACATGGCAGTAGCACGTCTCTCGAGCTGCCTAGCATCAGAATCTTGGATTTCATTAAAAAACAAATAAGTCACTGGCTCTTATGTGAATACATTTTTGAAAGTGTGAACCAAGTGTAACTAATGCAATGATATCTATATGAGTTTACAGTAGCCTTAGACAATCGTTCTGAGGGGTGTGAACTGTCCCATTAATCTAAATGAGATGTTACCTTAGATGATCAATGATGCTTTTCATATCAATACTGTTAATTATCACTGATATCTCATTTTAGCAGCTCGAGTTGGTGGTGCTTGGGAGACTACTGATACTGTGACAGCCTGGCTGCTCCCTCAGGAATCATATTTTGTAACTTAAGTTTTAGAGTGGCAGGTCAGTGGGATCCAAGTAGAGGGCTAAATGAGTTCTGCTCCCCAGAGTGAGGGAATCTGTCTGCCAGTACCATTGGAATACATTTCTGGATTAATTGAATGGGAGAGAGGGGCTACTTGGCTCTGCAGGCAACTGCAAAGTATATATTTCAGAGGTGTGAGTTTCCCCCTTCATCTCAGTAGGCTGTTAGCTCTGAAACCTAACAATGGCAATTTGATAATCAATTATTATTATTTTACTGCTGAATGGTGTAGTGGAAACATCCAGTTAATGTGTTTATCCATTAGAGCAAGTAAAAAATATTCACATGGAACAGTATCCTGCCAAAAAAGAGGTTTAACTGTAACTTATTTTTTTGATGGGAAAATGTTGAAGTCAATGAAAAATTTTGGTTCTCCTATGGAAAAGTTGTAAATGAAAAAAATTGGTTTTGAAACAAAACACTGAATTTTGAATATATTTTTAAATAAAAGTGTTTTTTGGAAATGAAAAAATTGTGCATTTTCTATTTTTGGATTTTTTGGATTTTCTCTCCCTTTTTAATTTTCTCAGTGGAAAAAAAAACAGGTACAAAGGAGAAGAAATTGCCCCCCCTCTCCCCGATTCCAAGTATGGAAAATCCAAATAAAATGACAATTTAGATAAAAAAAGAAAACCAAAAATTGAAAGGTTAACTCAAAACAAATGTGTCGGTCCAGATAATTTCAAAATTTACCACAGAAAATAAAATTTTGAATGATTATTTTGTTCAAAATTTCTCACAGGAAAATTTTGATTGTCCAGACAGCTCCATTATTCATTGTTGTAGGGGATGCACTAGTGATAGATATTAGGGCAGTTGTGGCTATCAATTCAAACCCCTCAAAATGTCATGTGAGTTCCATTCATAAAAGGTGAGGGAAAGGGGAGAAGCCTCCTCTGTACCAAAAAACCTCAACTATCCCCTAACTTCCAAAACTCAAACCACCTCCCATGATTTCATAGTTGCCATAGGCTTAAAGTGCCCCACCCAGCTGCCAAAACCTCTAGATTGCTCCTGCCACATTCTAGAGTGAATTTCTGCATTTTCAATATACATTCACATGTTGGCCTATTGTGAACTAGATGAGAAATATGACAAGCATCTCTGCAGCACCTTGTTGTCAGGTCCTTTGATGGGCTTGGTGCGTTTGGAGACTACACTAAAAATAACAACAAAAATTAATAAAGACCAATACAAAACCTCTCTGCCTCATGGATTAATGTAGTCATGGTCCTGATGAAAGCTCCTCTTGAACTGCAATGAATTCAGATTTCCTACCTGTTTGTAATTTTTCTGATAGCAATGAATTCAACTCTCAGAGTGGCTGATCCACCTTATAACAGATTTTTAAGAAGGATCAGGTGGTGATGCTTTGGACTCATCCCAGAGCCCTTTGAAAGGTGGTGAAGGTATTCCATCCTAATGAATTTATCATACTGCCAAAGGAATTCCCAGCCCTTCATATCTATTCTGGTGAGGGCCTTCACCCCAAAATGAGTGTGAAAAGATCTTTGGGTTTTTGTTTGAAGTGGGCTAAAGATCTCTGCAAGTCCACCCAGCTTTTTGTTTCTTTTGATGCCAATTCAACAGGAACTGCTGTCATGAAAAGGGTTATTCCTCTATGGTTATCTGATTAATTTCTCACTACGTGGACCTGGTAAGCCTGCAACTAAAGATCATGTTACTGCTCATACCGTTCAGGGTATAGCAGCTTCCTTTGTGAATGCTGAGGATGTTTCAGTTCATAACATGCACAATGCTGAAAGAAGGTCCTCCCTACATATATCCACTGCACAGTTACTTAATTTTAGCCTCTAGGGAAGAATTGCAGTTTGGTCTTTCAGTGCTTCAGAACCTGTTCCCAAAGTGGGATTGCTCAAATTATCTTGCTCCATAGATTTGTTTTTACTTTGGGGAGGCTGAATTTAAAGAGGCCAGTGTTTGAAAGTGTTTTGCTTTATGAGAACATATCTATGAAGTTAGGTCTGCTTTTTTAACTCCTCTCTGTCAGTAGAGATATTTTATCATTTTTCTATTTTTAAAAATTTTTAAATGGGATTTCCGTGTTGGTCATTGGCCTTTTTCTTTCAAACTCCCTCTTGCAGAATTTTATCCTAGTTATTTTAAGATATCCCTTGAGCTATTTATACTCTTCTATGCAGATGGTATCTTTATTTTGAGATATCCCTTGAGCAATTTATTCTCCTGTGCAGATATAATTCTGCTTCTTTGAAGATATCATCTCAGAAGATGTTCCCTCACCCACTCATTGTTTGGGTTCTCAGCACAGTTGTTATGTTTCAGATGCTGAGGACCAAAGCAATCATTTAAAACTATAACTATTAAACTCTTTCTTTTTGTTTGAGACTGCATGAGAATTATAATTCAGCACCTAAACATGTTGACAGCCTTTCTTTAATAAAACCTTTCAACATATACTTCTGTGGCCATTAGGAAAATGCTCATATAGTTGCCAGTACTGCACAAATCTACAGATCCAGACTGCACAGAAGTGTGGATTCAATTTAATGCTTGTGCACTCAAGTAGTCTACTAGCTGCTCGTGGAGTGTGTTTTTAGTTCCCCTGTAATATAAATATATGGCCTAAGGTCAAATGGCCTATATTGTTAGCACTAATGCAACATTTGCTGTGGCTTCACAAAAAATAAGTTTTATTGCATAGAAATCTGATTCCAGTTTCGTGCTATAGATGACAGTCATTAATGTAAATATGAGATCCACTTACTATATACTTTTCAGAAGATTAATATATATTATTGTTAGGTTCTAAAGATATGCTTAATAACAAAGTATGTTAAACCTGATGAAATGTGAAGGGGGTAATCATAATTTTTATGTGCATTTCCATCCAGTCAGCTTTATAATATATGGTGGTCATAGCCACAATACGTTTTTTCATGTTATCTTTTATAATGCCATATAATCAATACGAGTACAAAATAAACATATGTAATCCAAGTGAAAGTACTTTCTTGGGCAAATAATTGTAGATTATTTACAGTGTCTTCAGGAGGTTCCCATCTTCCATCTATGTATACAAATCTATTGAATATTTAACATGACCAACAAAGTTACTATTACCAGAGATAGAGCACAAAGCATGAGAAACACATTCAGTATTAGAAAATTGATTTTAAGAAGGTTGGAGAAAACAGACAGAAAATTTCAGTATAATGAGACAAAGATTGTATTAATATCTATGCACTTCTTGGTTTGGAAAACATAACTCAAACATCTGTTGTGAGAGAAATTACATAAAAAGATTCACCATTGATTTCTTGGCATTGTATCTACTAGCACTACATTGTTGTTATATTATAGTGGCTGAAGTATTATCTGGAAAATCTACCCTGTGTTCAAGTAGGTGCTATGTTTACAACCTATTTTTATTCTGCCTAAAGAGTACAGTACACGAGACCTTAACAAACTCTTTATATAGAGACAACAGAAACAAAAAATGTGAGATAAATATGGCTTAGATCCCAGATATATACTAAATCATTTTTAAAAAATATTCCCTGAATTCCAAAGCCACAGTGTGTAGTTTAAGCAGCTCGGCTTCTCTATAGGGATAAAGTTAGCTCAGCAGATACTCTGCTTCAATGAGGAAATTCCATATCTTTAAAAATGAAAATATTTGAAAATTTTTAACATGCAGTTAACGCCTTCAGGGCGGGGATGGGGGTCGGGGTGAGGGGAAAAGCCGATTGTCAAATTCTTTTAAGCAAAAATTTAGTCAAATCACTGTTTTTTCCTTGGGAAAAACTTAATTATAGTGAAGTAGAATTTTTTATTATTATTATTGAACTAATCAATCCTCCTAGATGAAGACAAAAATTGTTTTTTGCTTGTCTGAGTTTGATTTTAGTCAGTCTGGTTGTGTTTTTTATTTAGCAGAGAACTTCAGTGAGGAGCATGTTATTTTATGACTGAGGCCAATAGGAAGTCATTGGCATAATAAAACTGCAGATTTTACAATTTCAGCGCATCTGCTCCATGACTTTTAAGCAACTGTGAAAGCACATTGTTTAAAGTGTTTTTATAAGGGTTGATGCTTGGATCCATCTCCTTGCCTCCTCTTTTCCACTCAGGCCTCCAGAAATCCCTCAAATCAATAATAAATATTACAATCTAACCGTTTTAGTGACTGTTCACAAACACCTCATTTTGAATAACCAACTTGTTATCTGTTGTTATGCTAGTGTCCGAAGGTTCAAATTCTATTAGCAACACTATCAGTGAACTAGTTGATATTGCTCCACTTACAGATAATCCATTCATTTTAGGGATAAATACAGGTACATGGTATATTTTAGAGATTAATAGCAATGTCATGACATAATTAATGTTAGAATATTTTATGACTCCTCTGTGATTTATCAAATTCCTTGGTAATAGGTGAACTACTGAGAATATATATCATGTTTGACTAACCATACGGAGAACTGTTTGCTTTTTCTGGACTAGATTATCTGCTGGTGTAAATTGGTGCACCTCTATTGAAGTCTGAATCTGCACCAATTTATACCAAAGAATTTGGCTCTATATGTTAAAGTCCCATATCTTAGCTGAACTGCTTTATTTGAACAAAATTTCTGTTGGTCAGTGATTGTCTGCTCCTTTCACTAGGAAGTGTTTGTGATCCTGCACGTGCTTAACTCTTATCAGCTGCGCAGTTTCATTGAAATTCATGCAATTAAGCATGTGGGTAAATGTTTGCATGATCAGGGCTAATGCTGGATTACAGATTTTAAAAAATATTGCATACCTGAATCTCCTTCACTCACTTATTTCCTTCTTGTCTGACAGCATCTTAAATGATCATTAGTTCTGTGCATCAGATAATACAATAAACATAACATGATGTTTGGAATTCTGAAAGGTTGCAATTTATATTTTTTATGTTCCTATCACACTTTTCATTGTGCATGTTATCAAAATGTCTTAAAAATCAAATAAAAAAACCTAAGCCCTGCTAAACAAAATTCTCCTTTCAAGTGCACCAGGTGAACTCCATTTACAACAGTTGATTCCAAGATCAGTTTTTCCTCTCATTCATATTGGTGTTAATCAAGAGTGATGTATGGGACACAATGAGCTCCTCTAGGTATACATAGATATAGAGGAGAACAGAATCTTATCCCAACTATTTCTTTAGGTGACAGATATTTTGCATGTTACAGACCATGAGATCCAAGCACAGCCAAATAGAACAAGGAACAGATGTTGCAGTCCTTACTCACATGAATAGTCTCACTGAAATCATTGGCTTCAATGGGACTAATACCATGCATATGCCTACCCTGATCCTACAGTTATCTGTATATTCCTGCATGAGAATCAATCTTGCGCAAATTCAGGGCTCAGTTGTGGCTCTTATGAGCCTGAGCCACAAGGAGGAGCGGGAGGTGGTGCACTGCATAAGCAGAGGTGGCTGGGGATACTGTTCCTTTAACATACATCATGCCTACCCAAAGGTGGGGGAAATATAGATAGGGACGCTTCTTTCTATGTTTGTCCGTATTCCATCAGCACAGCCATCCTAGGGCAAAGGGAGAAGTTGGAGGAGTGCAGCCATTAGTACATCAGGCAGCACTAGCTGGTCTTCCCCTATGATCCCCAGACTAGGAGTCAGATTACGGCTGCCCTACACTGGCACACTGGGGAAAAGGAACTTGAACACAGTCTCCCCTTTGAAGTGCATCTACATGAGGGAAGGCATAATTTAGCCTACAGTGCATAAAGGGAGTGGGTAAATAAAGGGAGTTAGGTAAAACTTCCAGTGGAGTCTGATATTTTATAATGTGCATTCAAAACAAACACAATGCAGAGATTCAACATTTAATTTCATTTATTTTTGCACAGAGCATAAAAAAAGGATTGTTAATAACAACAGATGTAGATCTCATCTCTGCGCCATTGGAAATAAAGGTAACTCATGTCTGCTTGTCTCAGTAACACTGGCAATCTATGTCTAAATGTATAATCAATTTCTAGGGGGGGCTAATCCTGCAAATTTTAATCATGGGCTTAGTCCCACTAACAGGAAAGTTCACATGAGCAAGGATTCTAGTGTCTCTATGTGCTCAAATTTAAGAAGAAAGCGTTAAAAGGTACCCAGCCTTCTGGTTGATACATAATAAAAGTATACTGTTTTCACAGGGGTAGAAATTTCTGTTTAGCATATCCATTCAAAACAATAAATATTTGTATAGTATGCTTTTCATAGGCATTCTATTATAGTCTTCAGTAACAGGATTTATCTTTCCTAGGCACCAGAAAACAATCCATGAATCTAGTGGGGGAAAAGTCAACGTACCTCATATATAGTCACATATTAGAAACAGCAGAGGGCCCCTACTCTTTATAAAGAGACCAGCTCTATAGAAGGAGTGTGTTTACAAGATACCTTAGTAGAATTAAGAGCCAAAATAAATAAAAGTAGTAGTTATAAGGTGAGCAAGACTGAAGCTAATATTTAAGCCATTTGTCCTGGTCACAGAGTTCTTTTAAAAGGAGTGTTATAGCTGGTTAAATAGCTTTTTGAAATTTATTTATGCAGTTAAAATATATCTTAAATCCTAAGGGCAAAGTTCTACCTTGCATGTTTATATATAGGGTGCAAGGATCTGAGTGCAGGATGGCTCAACGGAGTCCTGCATCCCTCCCCATGGTTTTAGATTTCAGAGGGGTAGCCGTGTTAGTCTGTATCAGCAATAACAATGAGGAAACCTTGTGACACCTTAGAAACTAACAAGTTTATTTGCGAATAAGCTTCTGTGGGCTATAACCCACTTCATCAGATGCACGGAGTGAAAAATCAGAAGGCAGGTAGAAATATACAGCACATGAAAAGATGGGAGTTACTTTACCAAGTAGGGGGTCGGTGCTAACAAGGCCAATTCAGTCAGGGTTGACAAGAAGGTGTGAGTATCAACAGAGGGAAAAGAACTAGGAGTACTTTTGGCACCTTAGAGACTAACAAATTTATTTGGGAATAAGCTTCCATGGACTATAACCCCCTTCATCAGATGCATGGAGTGAAAAATACAGTAGGCAGGTAGAAATACACAGACTAACATGACTACCACTCTGAAACAGGGAAAATTACCACTCCCAGTCTTTATTCAGGCCTAATTTGATGGTGTCAAGTTTGCAAATTAATTTCAGTTCTGCAGTTTCTCAGTGAAGTCTGTTTTTGATGTTTTTTTGTTGAAGAATGGCCACTTTTAAGTCTGTTATTGAGTGACGAGGGAAGTTGAAGTGTTCTCCTATTGGTTTTTGAATGTTACAATTCCTGATGTCTGATTTGTGTCCATTTATTCTTTTGCATAGAGACTGTCCGGTTTGGCCAGTGTACATGGCAGAGGGACATTGCTGGCACATAATGGCATATATCACATTGGTAGATGTGCAGGTGAACGAGCCCCTGTGGCTGATGTGGTTAGGTCCTATGATGGTGTCCCTTGAATAGATATGCGGACAGAGTTGGCAATGGGGTTTGTTGCAGGGACTGGTTCCTGGGTTAGTGTTTCTGTTGTGTGGAGTGTAGTTGCTGGTGAGTATTTGCTTCAGGTTGTGGGGCTGTCTGGTCACCCTGTTCCAACACAGCCATCAATCAGCTGTTATGTCAACTGCTTTAGTGAAAAAGGAAGCCCCAGAGACAGAGCACACAGACACAGACCTTGGGACAATCAGTAGACACAGAAAGGGAGCAATATTACATCCATCTGTACTGAGGCAAATCGGAGACTAGAGTGACCCAAGAAGGAGGGTACATAAGAAGCACAACAGCTTCCTAGGCCTGACTGAGGAGCATGTGTCCCTGTGAACATGCTTGGGGCTTGAAGGTCTCACATACTCAGTGTACTGGTAGTATGGGAGTGACTATCCTGTTTATTTGTAAGCCTCTGAACATGCCCAGTATCCATTAGATGCTTCCCAAAGCCCTAGCAGATTCAGAGTAAGCTGAGCGCTTGCAAAGTTAGTAAAAGACGCATTAGATACACTAGATTTGTGTCATGTACTAAAATTCATATTCCAGTCATTTTGATATTGTGTAATACAATCACTCACAGTGGGTCCCTGGCACATAAAACAAGTATCAATTTCTGAATGTCCTGAGATATAGCATTGGAGGGAACCAGAATGAGATCTATACTCCAGCATGTGTTAGGGGAACATAGGAGGGACTGTTGAGGGAACAATGGAGGTTCTGTATAAGCAGCAGCTAGTAGCAGGTTGGACTTCCTGCCTGAATGGGAGTTAAGCTTCTTAGCCCTCTTATTATTACTCAACAGAAAAGGAAAGGGACCAGTGTATAGGGCCCTTGAGATTACCAGCACTAGGAAAAGGCTCATAAGAAGAAGCAGGGTTCTTCCCTTTGCCAGTAGAGCTAAGATTCTGGCAGCAATAGTTCTTATGAGCTGCCTTGGATTGGCAGGGGATGGTAGTTTGTGTTCTGTTTTCCCCACAGGCCAACAGGAGAAGACAGGATGGGATTCAGCTGGGCAATCAGACTGGTTTTATTTCTTCCGGTTCTCTATACCTTGCTTTACTTATATTCCTACCATTCACAGGGTTTGGGGTGAAAGAGATGAGGAAACTGTGTGGGTAGTTCAGATTACAGATGAATCATGTTCATATCTATGAAAGCAGCAAAGAAGCCTGTGGCACCATATAGACTAACAGACGTTTTGGAGCATGAGCTATCGTGGGTGAATACCCACTTCGTCGGATGCAAGTCATATCTATGGTACTACAGGGCTCACTGAAAGTTGCATAGGGACGGGGAGGGGGGAGTTTGTGAGAAATGTAAATTTCAGAGATAAATGAAAGTAAAGTTTTTTTTAAAAAAGAAACAGTGTATAGGCGTACTTGATACACTAAAAGTTGAAAGTTGCTGTCAAAGAAATCTCTTTGCAGTTTGTCTTTAATGTGGCCTAATCCCAAAGGGAATATCCTTTGGATTCCAGGTATCTATTAATTCACCAACCTGTAACCAAGGAATAAAACAAAACTGATACTGACAATAAGAAGCAAAAAGAAAATAATGCAAAGGCATGTTGGAAATAAACACATTTGCCAAATAGAAAAGGACAAAACTGTTATTACAGAAAGTGTAAAATCTAAAAAAGGTCTGTGGTAGTGTCCCATTTAACCCTGGATTTCTGAGCTTTGATTGTTTTCTGTGACTGTCTTAACAACCTTTTAATGAAGTCTTGATGGATACATTAAAAAATTAAAATCCATCCAGTTTGGCTGGATTTTAATCTGCAAACTAAAACCAATCTCATTTTACAGAAAAGTATCTGAAAGTGAATACAGTGCAGTTCTTTCACTGGCATCACATTAGCTCCTGGATCTGATCCAGACTTAATGAAGGTCTACATGAAAATCTGATTTACTATGGGTCTTCCATTTGTATCTGATCAGTTTCCAGATCTGATCTCAATGGAGGTACTGTATATGCAAAAGCCACGTATGCGACAGTTCTTCCATTCAGATTGGACTGTCTCCAAAAACTTAATGTTTTTGTTCAGTTGCATCAGTGCCGCTGATCAAAAAGAGAACGACATCCTTATGTTTATGAATAAAGCCACGTCAACATTCCTTATGAAAACATCTGTGCGTGTAGACCTACTCTAATGTGGCAAAAAGGGGGGATTTCTTGAAGTAACATCATCAGCCTTAAAGCGGCCCTGACCACTGTACATATTACATTTTGTTGTAAGACATCTACAGAAAGATGCATGGCTTTTCTATGGTTTGCACTAGACAGCTGCTTTTTGAAGCATGACAGTTTTTGAAATTGTAGCAAGAAGATCAGAAACAACAAATGAACACATAACTATCATTGATACATGTCTTTTAAAAGTAATGTGAAGCAGAGCATAACTCAAAAAAGCAGGCAAGCAAGGTTTATCAAGAAGGTACCTACAGTTTTCTCAATGCCCTTTTGCTGCACTTGGACAGAGCTCAAATATGTATTGTGAGAGGAAATCTGGGTTATTACAGATACATAATGCAAATAAATTCCAGAGATTACATGATTTACTCTTTTACTCTTCATACGCTGCAAGGCTAGATTTAGGCTGAACATTTTAATTTTAGAATATTTAAAATAAGTGTAAATTTCCTAAACTGCTACAGTGCAATGGTTCACTAGGGAGGGAGAGAAGGTATGTTGCCAGGCATCTGCACAAGAGGCATTATGCTTTTGAAAGGTGTAATGCAGGTACCAAGGGAAGTGTGGTAGGAAGTAGCTCCTGCTACACCTTTGAAGCTATGCAGCCAGCACTCAAGGGGTCAGGACCACAAACTAGTATATTGAAGTATGCCATATAGGGGACAATAAGGTCCTTAATCTTGCAGAGCCATATTCTGATACCCTTACTCATGCCGACTAGTACCATATGCAAAGAGTAGTTCTAATGAAATCAATGGAACTGCTCACAGAGTTTGAGAGATCTGGCCCATAATAGTTTTTTTCTGTTATTTTTCCAATTTACCTCCAGCTTCTTATATATTGGTATTACTACTCCAAACACAATGATCTTCTCCAGAATGCTTCATAACAAATTAAATTATGGAAGAGTTGACGGGGACTAAAAAAGAACAGGCAAGGAAAAATTAAGGACTTCAAACAGCTTTTTAAAAACCAATCACACTTCTAAAAGATATTGAACAGAATACAGAATCCTATCATTTAATCTGATTTCTTAATTTGTTAGAAGCAACCTTTGAGACTGTTTCTGTACATTAACAGGTGAGCTGCGCGAAAAGTTCAGCTAAACCAGTGAACCCACTCCAAATCAGGGTGGGTCTGAGCTCTACTTGTGACTGCTGAGTAATAGTCAAGGATCAGTCAGAGAGCTGGACAAATGCAGTTCACTCTGTCCTAACCCAGATACACCTGTGTTGCATGACCAAAAGTCTCATACAGATTTAAAGTATAATTTATTAGAGATTCATGATTTCAGTATCACACACATCCAGAGCAACCCTAACATATTAAACTACATATTCATAAGGAATTTGAAGCTTTGTGAGTCTTTCCAACTATTTTTGAAGTTTAAGAATTCAGAAAACAAAATAGAAAGGCAGGATTGCTCCAGGGTGCACTGGATTGTGGGAAGGAATCCCTACCCTAGCAGAGGGAAAAATTCTGGTGAAGGGAAAACTACCTCGGCCACACCCAACATCAAGACAAACTTCACCCAGGACTTGACCAGTGCCAGGGTCTATTCTAGGAAGGGAATCCCCTAAGCCTGGGTAGCATTTCCATAGCCTTCACAGGGTTTCTCTTAACCCAATGAACTGTAGGGTTTCTATGCATAGCACTTAAAGGACTGGTGCAGTAGGACCAGAGGTAATCATTTCCTTGGCCTTTGCTGCTGGATGGGAAGTGGCCACATGAAACCAGCAGGTGAAGATTGTTCCTTTGATTGGGGAAGAGTGGTCTATCTTGCTGACCCTTCCACTCCCAAGGAATCAGAAGATGGGGGTGGGAGCAGACATCTACCAAAATAATGGAATGGGGAGGTAGTTGGTGACTAGGCTCCACTAGAGCATGTGAAAAGTAAGTTTGAGCCAGGGATTGTTGGCAGTGTGGGTACTGGGTTCAACCCTAATCGTTGAGATGAAGGATAAAAAAGGGCCAGAGGAAGCAGATAACAAAGCATGCATGTGTTTTGCTCCTTCCTTTGCATAGTGGAAAGAGGTTGGGGGTGGGAATAATACTGTGCCTGAGGGTATGGCTACACTGGCGAGTTGCAGCGCTGGAAAGCCTCCACCAGCGCTGCAATTAGTAAGTGGCCACACCTGCAGGGCACTTCCAGCGCTGCAACTCCCTGGCTGCAGCGCTGGCCGTACACCTCACTCGGCATGGGGAATAAGGATTCCAGCGCTGGTGCTGCAGCGCTGGTCATCAAGTGTGGCCACACACCAGTGCTGTGATTGGCCTCCAGGGTATAAGGATATATCCCAGAATGCTTTTATAAATTACTCTCTTTGTTTTGTTATGCAGCCTCTCTTTGTTTTGTTGTGAACTCCGAGCTCCATAGCTCCGTTGATCTACAAACACAGCTCCTGTTTGCTGTGATCAATCTGTGAACAATCAAATGAGATAATGAGGCAGGCAGGGAGTGAGTGTTTGCTTGACAGAAACAGCAGGGGCAGAGGGGAGAAAGGGAGTCGTGTTGGCTGCAGGCTGTTTGCAGTTAAGGGTAAGGGATCGGGAACATATTCTGATTTTTCAAGTCAGGAAGCTAACACACAGTGTTGGCTCCAAAAATCCACTCTCTCTCTCTCCCCCCGCTCCCTGTCACACTACACCCCACCCCCCTCTTTTGAAAAGCACGTTGCAGCCACTTGAATGCTGGGATAGCTGCCCATAATGCATCACTCCCAACAGCGCTGCAAATACTGCAAATGTGGCCACACACCAGCGCTGGCCCTGCACAGCTGGATGACCAGCGCTGCAACTACCAGCGCTGCAGATTTGTAAGTGTAGCCATACCCTGAGTTAGGAGTACATGTCCTCCTAGCGTGGAGATGCTGACAGCATCAGTTAGGTACTAGTTTAGCCCAAGTTCCTAACAGAACATGAATAAGCTTCACGTAATTGCCTGATTCTGTACGTGCAATGTGTGAGTGGGAACAAAAATAAGCAGAGTTTGTCCACCTTTATGATTAACAAAGATGAAATGGCAGCTGCTACAATTGATACAATACTTCACAGCTGCTCATTCAGTTCACAGACATTTAAAGTACATTACACAGACATCTTTCATAGCTTTCCACTGTATTTCCTTACACAGCAGGGTACAAAAACTCACACGAGAGATCATTCTTTATTAAAACCTAACATAAAAAGAAAATTTCTCAAATCTGTTGGGCTGGCTGTTTCCCAGTTGTATGGAATCTGAATTATATTACTACAATATTCCAGACATTAAATTAAAGACAGTAGGAACAAGTATAGTTGACATCTGTGCAAAATTTAAAACTGAGGCGCTTCTAGTGGTTTCTGTAATCCCAGCCGAATTAAGGCTTTTACCACACTCTTCCTTGTGCATTGCCAATTTCTTTTCCAAATACATTCACAAGCCCTTGTGCATGTTTGGGGCCAAATCATACCCCCCATGCATGACTGTGCAGAGGAGCAAGGGGCTGCAAGGTACCCCAGTGCATCTCTGCATGGACCATTGCTAGTATGCGTAGCAATGCAGAGACAAAAGCGACCTCGGTGGAGATGCTACGCTATCCCCCCCCACACACACGAGGGTCGGAGTGGGTAGGCATGGGTGGAGCTTGTACAAGAGACCTGTATAGACTTGGTGCAGTGTACTGACCCAGAGCAAGGGAGAACCTGGGAAGCAGATAGTAACTCTCAGAGTCACAATCTGCCTCTTACTCCGCTCCTGGGCCTGTACAAAATTGCACTGTACAACAATGCTGGGCGTGTTGGCAGAGCTCTGAGTCCTTCATTTGAAAATGTGACGTGAAAATCAACTGTGATTTAGCTGCATATTTTTTCTGCCTGTTTTGCTGACAGGTGTTAATGGCTGCCATTAAGTATGGCTGTGATGTACAGATCAGTCCTAGATCTGGTTGAAGTTAATAGGTGCTGGTGCACTAACCCCCTTTCAGCCAGCTGAAAGGAAGAGCAGCTAAATGCCCTTTTGTAGTGATAGCTGAAACAATTGGCAGGCACCACATGAAGTAAGGCATCACACATGGCAAGGCCAATCGTGTAGATGGAAGGGTTCCCTGGGGACTGATTGCAAATGCAGGGACTTGGGGATTGATTAGTTGCACCTGTGTGTGAGCAGAAAGCAGCAAAGCTGTGGAATGTGGCCCTGGGAAGAAACCAAAAGACAGAGCTTCTTGTGGCAATAGTACTCACTGGACAGGTAGGCTTGGATTTCTAAACAAAGACATTGTTTCCTGTTGTTTTTTCCCACTGCATTTAGGGAAACAAGATCTCGTGTATGTTCTTTGTAGAGAAGTAGGATTATACTAAAGGATATACTGTAACCTGACCTATATCATTAATTTCTTCTTCTAACAAAAATGACCCAGCAAGACTGTGGATATTGGCTAACTGCTCAGGCTAAAAAAGGGGAAACACTCCCCCTTACTGCCTATTCAGTTGTGTCAGCATCTCTGTAAGTAAGGTGGAGCTGACTGGGAAAAGGTAAATATAGGTTGTGAATGACTTCAAAAGAAGCAATTTTCTTAAGTTTTTAAATAAACTATTTTTAGAAAAATTCAATCAAAAACTTGTGTTGTTTTCAGTGGGAGAAAAATACCACTCACTTTTTACTTCTCCTCCCTGCCTCTCTCAAATGGGAAAAAGTGAGAGTTTTCCCAGCAAAATAAAATGAACAATTTTGAAAAACTCTGAAATTTGTAATAAAAAAAAGAAAAATGTAGTCAAAAACGAAAACATTAATCACATTTCCATTTTATTGAAAAGCCATTTGTGTTTAAAAAAAATTGTCTACATTTTTGACCAGTTCTAATTATCACTTCATCCATACAGTTTGTTGATTATTATTTCTAATGGCTGTGCAGGATCTGTGAGGAAAGCTGGTACTACACTTTCCTACTCCCAAAGCTTGACATCACTTTCTATTACGTGCTCAGTAGAGAGCTATAAGAAAGACTGAATATTGTTCTGATAGCAAGTCTTTCCTTCTTTTAATCTTCGCTAATAACTAAGAACACTTTAACGTATTCCTCTATGTTATCCATATTAGCCTGGTACTTTTCAGATTGTGTAATATGCCAATCAAGGGGTAAGACAGTACGATGTTCAGTAATCACACAGTGCTTAAAATGCATGTAAGAGCTTTGTATTATTTGGAGTGTGTTTCCAATAAGATTTTCACAGCACCCTACCCATACTCTCTGTTTGGGAAGTTCATCTTTAAAGGAACAACCCCTAACGCTCCAGACAGTGAAGGCAAACAGCTTTTAATCTCTTTGGGAAAGATCCAGTGGGGAGGCAGAGGTAGTGTGTAAAGGCCAGCTTGCTCTAGATAGAGCCATCCTCCATTTGCAATATAAAATGGATCAGGATGGACATGTTCCTGGATTCACTAGGTTCCTTTTCAGAGCTGCAGCAGTGTGAATATCAACAAGCATTGGGTGGTGACTCCAACATGCCCAGAAGCTAGTAGACCATTCTGACTCAAGGGCAGAGTGTGCTTCCCTCTGAGGTAGCCAGTTCGAATTACTAACTCATTTAGGAGCACTGGGTGGGTGGGTTGATGGGCGGGTAAGGGGAGATATCCAAGCCTTCTGACCCACCATATTGCACCCACATATCACAAAGCAGAATTTTGGCCTCTTACTCCCAGGCGTGAGAGGGAACAAAGGCAACTTCCCTTTCCTGGGATCCCAAGCAAAGCAAGGATGACAACAATATCCATAAGCTTCCTTGGCAATATATCATTATTAATTTTATCGTTTAAGTGCTGACAATGTGCTCAGTACCCTACAAGATATAAAAGTGATGAAGAAAGTCCATTTTCCGTAATACTTCCATTCTAAAGCTCTGATCTTGCATGGGGATCTGGACATACTGACCATGTGAAGTTCCAGTGGAGTCAGTGGGACTTTGCCTAGGAGTAAGCATCTGTGCATGTTGGTCCTTTGGCAGGATCAGAGTTAAAAGACAAGCAGAGAGAGATCCTACGAAGCCCTGGGGAAAAAAAACCTAGAGGAGGAAATTAATTTTGATGTTTTATTTCTTTTCCTTCTGCTACCACCCATTTTAAAAAAATGAAAAAAAATAATATTAGATAACTTGGAGATCCAAATGTAAACTCAAGCTCTAAACATCACATGGTATCTGACATCCCCCTGAGCAATCTGGGGTCCTGAAATTAATTAAATTTAAATAATCCAATGAATGAAGTACATTCATCTATGTATTTTTTTCATGTGACAGATGTGACATACCTAGATAGCATGGCACAGCATAGATGTGCCACATTCACTTCACTGACAGGTACTGTAAGCACAATGTCACCACAATGCTGCAACTTCATGTCTAATAAGTCTTGCCTGTGAGAAGCAAAATACTACTGCAACTCAAGATACTGTCATAAACTTGATGTGGCTTATGTTTTGTTACAGTTGGCCAGTTATTTTTGAAATTAATATTCTTCTGTATTAGTAAAAGAGTATGCACTAATATAAATTCTCAATAAAAATATTTATTAAAGCAAAGCAGTCAACAATCTGCTCCTCCAAGCATGCATCTTGTACTGTATTAGAATAAGAGCACATTATTATTAAAAATTATTGAAATAAAAAGATTGTTTACTGTTATTCTTTTATCAATCTGCTCACACAAGCAGGCACCCTGACTGCTTAGGTGTATAATTATAGAAAGTGCACAATGTTTATGCAATATTCTTAATAATAACAACGTACCATGTGTTTTTCTGAAGGAAGATTTACTTAAATAAACATGTTACAAACCTAGCAAGGCCACTCACATGATAACAGGAAAGTAAACAAGAAAGAGAGGCATTCCCTAATGTACATTCAAAAGGCCAAAATCAGTGCTATGGAATTCTGTTTGGTTTTCCCCTCTCCTCCTCCCAATGACTGAAATGTTAGGGGTGTGTGGATTGTTTTGTTTTAGTTTTGCTATATCTCAGGAGTTTATGAAGACGTATGGGCATTCAAATTTGATGAGTATGTCATAGCCATCCTTCTGACCCACACCAGTGGGGAAAGAATTGAAAAGAGGGAAGGAAGTTGGAGTGGTGGGAAGGAAGAAGCATTGTTCTCTCACTCCCTACCCCGTCATTTTTATTTTCCCTGTTCAAGCAAAGAGTCCAACTTGTATTCCACAGGTGGTAATTTTCACTCACAATCACTCAACTTCTAGAGGCAAATTAATCCTTGCTGTAACAAATTCCTGCTCTTTATAATTCTTGCATATTATTTTCTTTGTGACAGCCAAATCTCTTCCAGAGCCACCCAATTATGATGTCAAGAAAAGGAGGGTTCTGGCTGCATGAGCAGGAAATGATGCACTTAAAAAAATCATTTTACATAAAACTATCATTAGGTGCAAACAACAAAGAAGAAACCTGTGACAACTGTAGAGGGTTTGATCTGTCATTGTCCTACACCTAGTGTAGCCATCTACACCTGCTCAAAATGGGTGTAAATTCTTGCTAATCTGAGTGGGTGGTACTTTGCACTCACTTCAAGCAGATGCTAATGATAAAAGGTGCAGGAGAGTGAAGAGTCAGGCCTTCGATGTTTCTGTATATATACGGGATGTAGCACTATTGTCAGATACAGACCTGGTGTATGTAGAGTTTCAGAATTTGTCCCATTGTTTCTATATAGTTGGTCATAGTAACCCCAGATTAAACTCCATTCAGGTCAGTAGGCCACTTTCATCTCAGATAGTTCAAGATGTTGGAAATGTTACCCCCCTGCAGTAGTAAGGCCCCCAAACTGCCAGGGTGATTCTCTCCTGTAGTAGGTTTAGATATGTTTTCACAGCCCCCTTCTCTCAGCATCAGAGGGGTAGCCATGTTAGTCTGGATCTGTAAAAGCAGCAAAGAGTCCTGTGGCACCTTATAGACTAACAGACATATTGGAGCATGCGCTTTCGTTGCGTCCGACGAAGTGGGTATTCACCCACGAAAGCGCATGCTCCAATACATCTGTTAGTTTATAAGGTGCCACGGGACTCTTTGCTGCTTTCTCTCAGCAGTTGCACAAGCAGTTGAATCAGCACAGTCCTTTGCTGCCCTGGCCATGTCCTCCAGGGCTAGCATTTTCCATCTTTGGGCTGTTGTACCCTTATGGGCCTGACAGCAGAGGGGAGGTTGCAGACATTTTACACCACTAGAATGCCCCTCACCACAGCCTTTTTTCTCCTGGGGTCTCTGCACCCTTGTTTATGCCCATGAAGATAGTATAAACCAAGGATGATGCTAGCTCTGCATGCTTCATAATTTCCCCACAAAATGTGTTTAGTGACACATTAAGTACAACTGGATCCTAACATCTAAAAGAAATAGTGCATTACAAACACATGTCTGTTCTCCATCCTAATGCCTCATGCAGCCTGTGTGACAAATGGTTTCTTAGTACCCAATGACTTTCACACATTGAGGAGCACTTGAGAAGCATGATGAGTCACCGTTTTTCAGGGCTGGTGCTCTTTCAAGTTACAGCTGCTTTCTCTATATCCTGAGCTGATCTCAGAATAAACTATTTTGGAATGTTTTCTAAACATTCTCATTGTGCATTCATCACTATTCTGTCAAAGATTTGGCACATCGATTGGATGAAGGTTTGGCAGATGTGAATTCAATTGATCTGAACTGCTTTCGCACTGAATTCTGTTACCAGAATTCAGATACTGTACAATAAAAATATTACAGTGATTCTTTGCTCCCCATTCTTCAGTTGCTCATTTTTTCTTGGATATGACCAAACCTCTCTGAGAATTGAAAGAGAACAAACTGCTCTATTCCAGAGTTGGTGGTGTGATGGCAAAAACACAGGAAAATGCCAGCGGCAGACAAGGAAACAAAAAATTCATGTCCAATCTTGTGGCTCAGCCATGCAACTTGAGCATGTATCAAGAATTCAAAGTTACTAGCAGCTGCACCCTCATTAGAAAGGAATAATTTCAGAAAATGGACTGAAACAATAGTAACAGTAGGAAAAGAAACCATACATATTATTAGGCGAGATATAACATTTTTATCATTAGGGCCTCTGATACTGCATAGCCAGTAATCCTCTCAGGCTACTTTTCAAGCTGGAGCCAGTGGCCTGGAGGTTATAGCTGGCTACGAACAGCTGTATTGGGGTTTTCTGCACAAGATTTTGGTTTTCCTTTTTCAATATATTATTTATAGCATGTTAGGTTAGCAGGCTTGCTGGAATATTTATGGCTCTGGCAGTAAGAATTGCCTAACTGTGATACAGAGTCTACCCTTTAAAGAGCCTGGAAAATAACCCAGCCTACTAGTTGTAGTATTAGGCCCCTGGTGGGAAGCCTAGCAGTGTTAAAATATTGGATTTTTTTTGAAAAACAAAGTTTCCTTCTATCTTTATTCTTGTCTACAGTGGTTGCACTTAAAATACTGCCCATTTTCTTTAAAGTTATCTCAGTATTTGCAGTATTCCTTATACATCCCTATGTTTACTGTGGCGAACACTGTAAATATTGAGGTAGTATTTAGTTATGATAGGCAATTAGCAAATTGGATTTGAAAACATGTATAAAGAGTGATTAGAGGTGACCAGAATCTAGAAACATTTGATTTCCTTGGTTCTTTCAGAGGAACACTAGGTTCCATCACTTGACAGTGTGGCAATAGATTCCCTAAGGGTGAACAGCTACTTGCTTTGCTCTTCTTGTTCCCTGATGTCAGGAAGCAGAGCGGAGTCTGTGCAAACATTCCCCAGGGAACAGGGTATGATCAGCACCCAGTTGTGAGGGTAATTATAAATGCCTGCTAGGAATGGGGAATAGCGCTAAGGATAAACAATGCTGAAAACATTAAGCTGGTTGAGAAAGGTGAAACTAGAGTCAGGTGTGGCTCAAGAGTGGCATTGGCTCAGTCAAACAGAGACTCCTGTGCTAGTGGAAACCCTGCTAGCCATTAAGTTCCTAGTTCTGCATAAATGTGTGTGTCACCTCTCAGTTGTACAGGGATACAAACTGCATCCATCGTGCCCACGGTAGTAACTGAAGTGGAATGGAGATGTACAGCTGGCCTACCCCAGAGAACTGGTGCTGCCCTCCCTGAGGGCTCTGTCAACAGAGGGCAGCTTTATAATGGGACTTGGTCTCCATCAGAACCCCAGTGCAGGTCTGCCCATGAGATGCACTGAGGGTATGTTTTCACTGCAGAGTTAATTCAGGTGATTGGCAGTTGGGTCAGAGCAACCAAGTTAGCCTAGCCTGGGTCTGAGCAGTCACACTGCACAGCTCTGTCAGAGTTACCGTGTCCTCATTGGTGCTGCGCTCACCCATGTGTGTTGCTAGTAAGCCTGGGGGTATATCCCATGGTTCTCTGTGCTGCAGTAATCTGAATACTATGATTCTTTCTCAGTAAATTCTAGGAGATCTTGTCTGTCCTTCTGGGCACACAGGAGGAATTGTGGGAAGGCATTGGAGGACTAGCGCTTGAGTGATTTAGTCTGCATCCTCACTGTAAAGTCGGCTGGCTACCAGCTCTAGTGAAAGCCTCACTCGGCATAGCCCCAGATAGGCGAGCTAGCCTGGGCTGAAAATTCCACCAGACTCAGGTCAGAGAGTTTTGTGAGTGAGGAGGGGCAACACCAGAGTAAGACCCTGGGTTAACTCTGCAGTGAAAACATACCCTTTACCCGCAAATCTGCCCAACCTAGCCCTATTACCTCTTCAGCTAGTACCACATCTACATGGTAGACTGTGCTGGCTGGTTACTGCCCCAACGGTGAGGTGAGGCGAGACGGATAAGGAATCACAGTTGGCTTTGTACTTCTATGCTTCCCATCCTAACAGTCATCCAAGGCTGAGGACCTGTAGCTGCTGGCAGAAACTGAGTGACTCAGTCCCATAGTCTGGAATTAGGTTGTTAGTAGTTATTAACTGGAGATTTCTTAGAACCACCCACCCATACTATGTAAAGAAACATAGGTCATTTTGTTCCCCAGTTGCCAGCTATCTTGGTCTTAGAAGTGGTCAAACCTCTCCTTCAAATCCAAATGCCCATGTCTATTTCAACTGTGAATTTAAGACTGGTGAACAATTTTCACTCTGTACAAAGGGCAGTATGTCAGTTTTTGTGTGACATGTGGATCTTTTCTATGATGTATACTACATCTATCTTATTGTGGGTCATTCAAAAGAATGGTAGGTATGTCTTGGAAAGTGTTTCATGTTGCATTAAATATATGTGAATTGTAAAGTTACGGAGTATGTAGATCAAAGGTTAGCAACATTAAAAATATATTTTAATATAAAAGACAATTTGTATGGGGTTAGGTGTTTTCAGCTGGCTCAATTCTGCATACCTTACGCAGGAAAAGTCCTATTAACTTCAGAAAATTGTGCAGCTTTCAGCTCTGTTTAGGCAATTACTGAATGTTTTTTCAAAAAATTTCATGCACTGTTCAGGGCCAGGTTAGTGCATAGGTTAGCAGAAGTGGGAGTCCTAGTTTATTTTTAGATTAGAGAAAGCACAATAACCACTTTGTCATGTTAGCTTTATTAGTCTGGGGTGAGCACTGGGAATGAGCTCAGAATCCATAGTTCACTCTATGGCCTGGATTCTACAGTCTGGCAAGCTACACTCAGTAGAGAGGAGGGTGAAGTTGGCTTTAGGTTATGTGGGAACTGTTTCAGAGCATATAATAACTGATGAATATTCCTAGTTACATTAATGTAGGATCACTCACAAAGTTCTCTTGGGGTACTTTTAATATAAAATCAAAGACTATAAAGAAATATCATTGTTGCAAGTAAGAGTGCTCAGCGACAGACACAAAAGAAACTATGTACGTACCTGGTAGACAAGAGAAGAAAATACTTTCAAGACAGCTAAAGCTAAAGTGGGTTTTAAGATGCAAAAAAACCCATTAAGCTGTCTTAACTGGCTACTTGGGATTCCCTTTGTATGGTTGGGAATGAGGAAAAGTAGCTGAAATGCTGTGGTGCTTCCATGATCCTTGTCTGCTAGAATAGCTTCATTGCAGCCTGTGTAACTTAAAAAAGTCTCAGGACTGCTCTACATTGAAAGTTGGGACCAAACTACTGTCCAGCAAGGCAACCGTGCTCAGTTATTTACAATAAAGCTATGCATCTAATGCATTAAGCACCACAATGGACAGAGAAAAAGTAATCTATTTATGCGCTTTTAATCAATCAACAGCTACATTTCATAACAAATGGAGTTTGGGATATGTTTATTTTTGTATGTATGACAAACCCACTGAGGTTTCTATAACCTGGGTTTGCAGCCAGAGACAACAAAATTAATCGCCACTGGAAACATCAAGTTATTTAGTTTGAGGAAATAGTTATTCAGCAGTATTACACCAAAGTCTATCCAGTAGGTCTGATTAGATCAGATATAAAAGTTTTCTTTCTTTTCTCCTAACTTCCACATATTGCAGTTATTAGAAATCACTGAGGAGGTTTTAGATATTCAGGAGACAAATTTAAAAAATGGCAGTGGCTACACTGTCCTACTTTTCAAATACTATTATGTCTATATCTGTTATTAGTACCAAGCAATTCCATTAAATAGACAATATAACTCTAGAGTGCTGGATTTCCATTATCCAGGAGTGTAGCGTACACACGCACACAGTTTTTTCTACCTCTTGCTGCAATACTCTTTGTTGTTTGCAAAATGCTTGACTATGAAATCATGATTGGTACTAAACACTATGGTAATTTTACAACAGATTTTATTTTATTTATTTATTTTTTTGCCTCTTGCTCCATTTGCCCCAAGGGAACCTTCTTATTCCTGATGACACTTTGTGCTGTTATGCAATGGCACCTCTGTTCCTTCTGTGCCTTCTAGTTTCTTGGTGTGAACGCTAATGGTTGAACACTATTTTTAATTTGCAGTTTTAAGCAGGCATGATCTCAGCCATGCTATGTGACAAGTACAATTAGTCTGACCTGCTATTTGAATCTGTGTCCCTGCCTCCTCAGCTGCCACCCTTTTGGTGCTTAATCTCTTGTCAGGAGGAAGGCCAAAAACCAAGCATTAAACTTAAATCATTATTATGTGTGAACAGATGACATAAATATGCTCAGCCTCTTATGGAACTCAGCGACCCTGCTTCCTCACTCTAATCAATGTCAGAAGGGCGTTCATGAAAATCTTTCACTGAAAAAAAATGCATTGGTAAAGGCGGTACAAAATATAAAGGGAGGAGGTAGGACGAGCAGAAGACGTGAAATAAATGTGAAAATTGCAAGTCTCTCTCTCTCTCTCTTTTTTTAAAATACTGTACTGCACATTACTTCCTAAAGCCTTTCACAGTGTAGCCAAATGACTTTGTGTTTGGCAGGTAAGTGTGGCCTGCTGAATTCTGATGATGGATGGATGCAAACAAATCATCATTAATAATTCATGGCTAAAGTACTTGCACTACACCCAACTGGGTCTGGAATCAGAAGAGGACCCTGTTGAAAAGACATGTGAAGTCAGAGCAGCTGTGTTGTAACCCTGATTATTATTATTTCAATTTTTATTATTTCTTTTTCATAGTGTGAGTACAGCCGGTGCAACACAGGCCAGTCCTTTGACTTTTAGTGTGTGTTCTGGCAAGCAAAATGGGGGTGTCTTTCAGTCAGGTTAGTTCAACTGAGTGAGTTTAACATCATGGAAAAGCCTCATTAAGATGCAGGCTAACACAGCTGAAGCCACGCTAGCAGGACTTGTTAGAGGCTAGTGGGAGGCCTGGAGCCTCAGGGCTAGACGTTGAAAGAACGAGCATCTTCCGCTGGCATAGTGCTGTGCACATGAGCGCTTATGCCGGCAAAACTAATGTTGCTCAGGGGGTGTGTTTTTTTCACACCCCTGAGTAACAGTTGTTTTGCTGACATAAGCGCTAGTGTAGACATGGTCTTAGATGTGGATAGTTTGTGAGCATTACAATTATTATTAATGTGTGTATTTTGTTATTATTATTGATAGATTGATGACACTTGATAGTATGCCTGTTGATTTGTTAAAATACTTTGTTTTTAAACCTAACAGAAATAAAGAGTTAAGTATTACACATTGATTAAGATTTGTTCTATATCTCACAGCTCAATTCATCTTTAGTATATGCTAAGGTCATGTGGGCACCAAAACCTTCAGTATTGTGACAAGATAGCCAGTGATGGGTGTAGGCTGCCTATGCAGCCAGACCATTCTAAGGCTCAAGCGAGACATCAATCTTAGTGGCATACAACCTGTGAGGAGGCTTTATCCCTTGGGATTTGCCTAGGTGAGGACGATGACAATGATTGAGGACAATGAATGAAACTGGCCTATGTCTAGGAAAACTACAGTATATGTTGGTTTACGGTAAAGAGATGACACCACAACAACTCCACCATTCTGAAAGAGTTATAGAAGAAAAAAAGCCTGGTTTCTGCTTCTACTGTCTTTTTTGCTCTGCCCCATGGCACACGCTACCAGTTATAGTTATAATGGAGGTTTAATGTAGAGCCCAGAACGCCCAGCTAATCCAAGTGTTGTGGGCCTAACCACACTGTACTATATTCCAGAGAAGCACTCTTGACCATAAAAGGAACTTTGAAGGAGAGAACATAAGACTGTACTAATGTACTTCTCCTTTATCAAAGCATTCAATTCTTCTGTGAGTATAGGCTAGGGTGTGGGCAGGATTGAGGGATGGCTTTTGCTGGAATAGAGGCATTTTCATTAGAGCTGGGTAAAATTTTTCAACTGAAACTTTTTTGGCAAAAATGCAGATTCAGCAATACTAAGACATTTTGTAAAATTGTGTCAAGTTCTGAAAAAATATAAATGTTTCATTGATGTTTTCAAAAGAAAAAACTTCATTTTTTATTCAAAGTAGATATGTTTCAAAATCTCCTTTAATTTTATTTTTTAAAAAAAATATGAAATTTTTTACTCTCCAATTCAATGGAAATTTTAAAAGTGTTGTTTTCAGTTCAATTTTTTCCTGCTTCTTTGGAAATACCAGCAAACTGAAAAATCTGTTTGTTATTCACCATGCTGTAATTTTAATATTGAACACTAGAATCCTGAAGTTTCCAATAAAAACAAATTCACTATATATTGTGGCTTCACTTTTCAGCTTATCATCTTTCAGAGAGTCACTAAATAATAGTGTGTTTTGGATGAGTGACAATAGGAGTCATCTTTACTGTAGTTCCAAAGTGCAACACTTAAATTGCTCCTAGATTTCATTTTTATAGAGAGATGAGCAAAATTGATATCTTAAATAGAATCTCTTTGAATGTCAGATTGGAGTTGACTATAGACTTACCCTGATCTAAACATTCTCTATCAGATCCCAATCTCGAAAGACTATTTGGTTCAAATCCTGACCTGGGCAAACACTTGTGACAAGAGCTGTTCGTACGAGATTTCAGGAAAATATTGTCCATGAGAAAAGCTGTCCTTGAGGAATTTATGATATTTTGGAATAAAAAATCTCATGAGAACAGCTTGTGAGTTTTTAATATTGATTAGTCTAAACTCAGGCTCTTTTTTCAAAAAAGATCACATTAAAAGAATGTTGTTTAAATTGTAAAGTCAACCCATGGACAACCTGCAATCATAATCCCACTCCCTTGTGTGTCCATCCTGTACTCTGGATGAGGTAGGAGTCCTGTGGAAAAAATACTTTGTGAACCTGTAATTAAAGACTGTACACACAAGGGGGGCTGAATTAAGATTGCAAGAACAACCATAAATCTATCATTTCCTAACTTGAGTGCTTAACTTTGCAACATAAATAACATCCTTTAAATGTATTTTTAAAGAGGAAAACACAAAAACATTTTATTGTTTACAATTGTAATATATTCCATATAATGCATCTCCAGCAGAGCTTGCCCATGAATCTCCAGCCCTGCAACATAGACTTTGAGCATGTGAGCAGCAGGAGAAGGGTATTATCTCAGGAGAGTGGGTAGGCCATTGGTGCCATGTGAATGGTTCAAGAAGTGGTTGGGGAAAGCAGAGCCTGGTGGGCATGTTCCCTCTCTTTTCCCCTCTCCTGGCAGGTAAGGGCTTCTTCCGTTATGTGGTACGCCCAGTGGGAGGGACGGGATGCCGGAACTATGTTTGGATCTAGAGTTGGTGCAGCTGAGGAGTGAGGGAGAGACACCCTGTGTGGCTCTCTTCCTTCCCCACACTCCACTAAAGTTGCTCTGGCAGCTCTCCTAAAGCAATCCAGCCCTAGGCTCCCACCCAGACAGCCAAATCAAATATGGTAAGGATTACTTAAAATCTTATATAAAATTCAGTGTTCTAACAATCCCAAGAGAGCGAACATGTTACCCACCAGGTCAAAGAATAATTCAGATTTTATCCAAATACACAGTTACAGCCAATTCTTATTAACTAATCTAAGATTTATTTAAAAAGAAAAGAAAAAGAGTACTGGGTTAATGATCATTATACATACAGATATGAATAAAGTTCTTAGGTCAGTTTCATAGCAGAGATAGGGAGCTGCTAAATTGTAAAAAGTTCTTCCAGAATCAATTCTATAGGTTATAGTCCAATAGTCAGTGCATGTTTAAATTTTTCCATGAGAAATTGCAGGGTAATCCAGAATGGAGCTGGAGACTTCAGTCTTGTGACTTAAACTTCCCGAAAAGGTTCAAGCAGATCTCAGATGAACAGGATCAGGTCCCAAAGTTCTTTTATAGCCAAAGCTCAGTTGATAAACTTCTTTTCACAACAGGTATTCCTTAGATGAAGAATAGGTAATATACATCCTTGCTTTGAAGTCAATTCCTATTTCCCATGTATACACAGGTAATTAGTTGCATTGATTAGCATAAGACACTTAACCATTCAAAGGTTCACAGGTAGTTTACTCAACCTTCAAAGTGAAAAACAATGATATCATTTCACCACATTTCATCTAATTACTAATATTTCCTTTTGATCTCTGACTCAATAGACTATAGTAACAGACAGGAATAGAAGTTTATCATCTACAAGCTAACAAGATCATATTGTGACATTTCTAACAGATATAGGTAAATGTAGACAAACACGATTAATATTTATTTCTAATTCTCTAACAATACAGACTTACATTTTAAAGGCTTTAGTGTACCTACATGGCTTTGATAACTATCTACAAGAAATGGCCCTGTTCACCATTGCAGTACTTCCCTAATATGTTCTTAAAGGTTGATTTTGTGTCACTTAGCCTGCTGGTTGCTTAACCCTCACTGGCTCAGTGTCACAGGGACTTCCAATGTGTTGACTTACATTGGTTCATTTATTTGTCAATCCTATCTTGATTCAGATTTCTTAGGAACATATTTTCAGTATATGTGTACACATAATTTCTTACATAGTATTTCTACATACATTTTGCAAAGATATTAATTAGCAGTGACACCCTGGCTTTTATCGAAGACCTCACATAACATTCTTTATGGATAAATACCAAGAAAGCGGTGTGCTAGGTATAAGGAGTTTGTCAGGCCTGTCAAGAGTAACAGAACCATGAAGCCTGTGCCAGTTGGCACAAAGGGGCTCTTAGGGTCACAGTACTTCTCGAGCCTGTGGGCTCTCTTGCTTCTAAAATTCAAAGGCCTGCTGCAAACAGTGAAGGTGTTTGAGCTTCCAAAGAAGGTCCCACATTCTTTTAGAATGGAGAGCGTTAGGCAGCCCAAATATACGGCTCACCCTAACATAACTAAATAAACTAGGCATGATCAAACCCACTGTTTACAGGTAGGGTATGCTTATGGGTTCTGTTGATTGGGGATAACATTTCCTCCTTAATTCTCTCATTTCCCTTTTGCTTCATATTGTATGTCTCAGTTCTTGAGTTTACCTGTGAGTACTTTTACCATATTTTATTTCAATTTTATTGCTATGCTGCCTGTTCTGCACAGCTCAAGCACTGCATTGTTGTTTGTAATCACTGATGAAGTAAATAGTGTCATTAGTCCATTCCTTTTCAATATATCTGCTTTTTATGTGAAACTTTGAGGCTGTTAATTTAAAAACAGCACATTCTAAGGTCCCACATCTCTTTTACTAATTTATATTCTGTTCAAAAACACGATTCCTCATCTAGCCTATTGGCTGATAATCATTTAAGCTCGTTTTAAGTCATTAGCCTACCATTTTGTGTGATCTTCCCAGAACACATTTGAGATGTCTGATTCAATGTTTATGCTGAGATTTTTTAATGCAAATCATTTGTACAACCTCCTGCCTTCATGCTCCATCACATTACCTGTAAATGCTTGGATACATCAGCCTAATGGATTTACAGTAAACCTATAAAAATCAAAGATTTGAGGCTTTTCAGTTTAGAAGAAATGCTTTTTCAAAATGTCTAATTTAAATCAAAGTTCCATAGCAATATATTCAGAAAGTACACTTTAGTAAACATGGCTAACCTTAAAATAGTCTGAACCTATTGACTATGGCTATTGAAGAGTGACATATAAATGACCTGGGATTAAGTACATGGAAATTATTTGTAGTGATTCTATACATTTCTGAACATTGTAGCTTGCTAATGTATTAACACTTTGGTAGACAATCTGTGGAGAACGAGGGCTAGATCTGTATCATTCTGTATGAATATTTTAGGTACCTCATTCTGTGTGATTACAGAGTTAAATCAAAGGAAGCTGTTAGGGCAAACCAAACAGGAAATGAAACAATGCCAGAGAGAAATTATCTCCAGGGTTATTAGGGAAATAATAGGAAAGGGGGTTCTGAATTGGGAAATGATCACCTGCCTGGCTTTGGATTTATTTTTCTCAAGCCTGAGCCTAAGATCAAAAGAATATGTAACTATTAAAACCCCTTTCCTAGAGAGGAAGGTTGGAGGTAAATGGGCAGTGAAGCACTATGGGAGAGATACAAAGAGGGACAGGGGCTATCTGTCTCTCTCAGCCCAAGTGTCAGGGGGTCTGAGCTGAGTGGAACTTAGAATAGGAAAGAATGAAGTGTAGGTAAGACCCAGGTTTCGTTTTAATTCACTTCTTCGAATGATTCATAGTTTTGAGTGAATAAATAATACTTTGTTTTGAGTCAGGCTCGGTAGGGAAAGGTATTGCAGATGTTGAATATAGTTGAGCCTGCTGTTTTTTCCACGGGTATTAAATAGGGGACTGCAACCAAGATGCCCAGTCTAACGGTGGTAGGGCCACATGGTTCCATCTAGAGAGGAGTTAAGGCAGTGAAACTTGTCACCAAAGTGGTATACTTGAAAGGGAATAAAAAGGGCCTAAAGTGAAGCTCACCTTGTAACCATGATACAACCCTCTAGATAAATAATAGACTTTAGGTCAGATCTTCAGCTGTAATAAATTGGGATAGCTCAATGGAGCTTTAATGGAGCTTACTGATTTACAGTAGCTAAGGATATGGACTATTTCCACTTACAGTACTTTATCTTGTGTTAAAAAAAATCATTATTTATAGACCGCTTGTAGGAAAATTTGACATATTTTCAACTTTAGCTGACATTTCTAGGCCCATAGGTGCATATGATTTGCTCAGTGACTTTAATCTCCATTTCATGAAAGTGAAGGTCTTCTGTCTAAAGGCTTCCATGCAATTTAATAGTGGGAGATGTTGGTTTTTACTCTCTTTTTTTTTTAAATTTCTTGTAAACTGGATATCACATGCCCTGCCTTTAGTCCAAAATCAACTACGTTTAGAACTTGAAGGAAGGAATTTTCCACCTTGAAGCAATATTCCACCATAATTTCTGTCACTTTATCTAATCTTGCAGCTAGTTCTTATTAGCTAGGGTCTTACATCTTAAAAGAATGACTGTAAGTGGCATCTTGTTACTAAATCTATCTGCTCTCTGTATTCTTCGAGTTTTAGCTCTATAGTTTTACAGACAAGCAGTGAAAGCATGAGAGTTGTTCAGTTTTTCTTCATCAAAGATTACCTTCTATGTTCTGAGTCCAGGATCTTTATTATTAGTGATCAGTATACAAAACAGAAAGAAAATTACTTAATTTTCACACACCAGGGGGTGGCTGCTCTCTGCTCCCATTGAAAACAATGGGGAATTCTGTTGTTGATTCCAGTGGGAACAGGTTTGGGCCCTGAGCTGGCAGCTTAAAAAATGAACATGTTTCAACTTATTAAGTGAGGGCCCAATCACTCCATGGTAAAATGGGAGAAACTCTCCTAGTGGAGAATGGTTCTGCTCAGAAGGTGAAGTTTTGCAGCACTGTATAACAGGCCCAGCTGCAGTCTTTGGGCCATCTTTATAGCCCCTGCTTTCTGCCAGCCTGTCTTCAACAGAGCTGCAATGACAGGGCTCACAACCAAGTACGGCCCTCTGGAGTCACCTGGGCGTACAATCTATATCCCTGTTGGCCCCATTCCACTCAGACCCTAGTGAGCACTCTCCCTTGAACCTTGAAGGAAGGTTCAAACCTCATGGAAGGGGTTTTATATTCATTTAGAAGGGAATCTGTCTCCACACACAAGTGGGAGCAGGGGAGAGGGGGCTATATGCATGTGAGCTAGTGCCTGATTCTTTGACCGCACCCCCTCCCACCCAACTCATATGAGGAGTGCCATTGAAGTCAATACAGCTATTCATGTGGCTAGAGACCACTTCTATGGCTAAGGTCTACTCACATGAGTAAGAATTTCAGTATACCTTTTAAAAAAAAATCTGAAGGGAGGATAAATACGGATCACCAAGAATTTGTTAAAGCTTAGTTTTAATAACTCATTTTAAAAAGTTTTCCAAGTTATTACAAACCAATCTTTCACCTTTGCAGAATGTGTCTATCCTACCACCAGCCTGACCAAATCTGTAGCAATGCACCAACCAATCACAGAAACACCTTTGCCTTCTGCCAACTTCCCATATTGACAATATTTGGTCATTGTAGATCCTGTGCTCTGATTCACCTATATAAGTCGCATTCTTTATATGAACTTCTCTGTTAACCAATGTGAACCATCACATATGTACAACAGGTTCTTTTGTCTCTTTAGGCAGAGTTAAGGACATAAAGCTGCAGACTAAGATAAAGGTGAGCCAGGCTGTAGTCTTCTCTTTTATGTTTTATAACTGTTGAACTTAGACTTGATATTGATTGCTCCCCAAATTGCTCCTGGGACAAATAAGTCATGTTACCTCTTTACAGTATGTAGCTTAGTTCTCCTGCTCGTGGCAGCCTAGCTCTCCCAGCCGGCATGTTGATGATGGAGTTTAGGCTACCTGACCTGGTAACTAGTGCAAATTGGAAATGTCAACAAAACCACCACTTTTGGCTTTTGTCAGTTTGTTTTTGAAAATTTGAGTTTTGGCAATTGAAAACCAATATTTTCCAGTTTTAAATTTGGTCACTGAAAACTGAAAATAATTCTGGTTTTGACTAAAACCAAAGTTCTCAGTAAAAGTTTCCAGTTAGTTGAAATGCTCTTTTTTATTTAAAAATAAAATAATATTTAAGCTGCTCTGATAACTCCTTTAGGCCTTCCCCTTAATGGTGTGTCTAGACTGCAGAGTTTCCAAAACTTGGTAGCTGTATTGTACCTGGTTGTAGTGGCCATCACACATTGTGGTCACCTAACAAATCTATTTCCTCTTTTAACTAAGATTGTTGTCTGAGCTTTATTCTAGTTTTTAATCAGAATGTCCAGCCTGCTCCAACTCGCAAAGGCCTTTTATTCCAGTCTTCTTCTTATATTAACTGTGATTCTTTAGCCAGCAGTTTCCACATAACTTTCCTTTTAAAGCAAAATGGCAGTGATTAGTTCTAATACATTAGATGAATATCTACAAAAATTAATCTTTCAAACGTGTTAGAACTAATTACTGCCATTTTGCTTTGAAAGGAATGTGCTCTAGATGCTGCTGTTTAGTGGAGCACAGTTAGTGTAATGATCTGAATCCTTTAAAGAACTAAAAGAAATGGTTGTGGAAACCATGGTTTGCACATGGGGTAATCATCAGCTGAGTTCAAGCACAGACACAAATTACACCCACAGAAATGAGTGCCACAAATGAAATGCAGGGTTGAATCTTAAGTAGTTATGTGCCTACCAGGTATGTAGCATTTGACAGCCGGTTTGGTAAACAGTGTGTTCTCTGGGAGCATATTAAACATGTGCTCTGTGATCTGCACTGGCTTCTTATTGGTTTCCAGAATGAAACCTGCATGCCTGCAGGAGGTCCACCGAAGCCGCGGGACCAGCAGACCCTCCGCAGGCAAGCCACCGGAGGCAGCCTGCCTGCCACCCTCGTGGCGCCGGCAGAGCACCCCCTGCGGCTTGCCGCCCCAAGCACGCACTTGGCGTGCTGGGGCCTGGAGCAGCCCCTGCCCAGACCTTTGGAACTCATTTCTTCCTCATGTCTAGAACAGCGAGACTTTGTCAGCTCACTCTGCATGTCCCACCTTTTCACCCTTATCTGTTCGTAGATGGGTGCTGGGCAGGGCCGGGTAGTGGTGGTGGTGGTGTAGAATTCTGGTGTGCACTTTGTATAGATGTTGATCAGTTTGTTGTCCCTGTGATTGGAGTAGCTGATGAGTCTATTATTTATTACTATATTTTTGTCAAGGGTGTCCAGAGCACTGACAGGGTGCTCTTATTGAAGTTTATTTATATTTATAAAAGTATAAATAAAATAAAATAATACTATGAGGAATTTTGTCTGTAAAGAGAGGTCAACTTTGACTCTAATAAGTTAGTTAAAGGTTCGGGCATTATTAAACCACATTATTTATCATTTAGTAATATGACAATGTTAGGACCAGGTGTTTAATCAAATACCTAAAGTTGCTTGCTTAATTAGCAACCACACCATTAAATATATTATTCTTTATTGTACAATGTCACATGTAAGAAAGCATCTATCATCTAGTAACTGTAAATGATGGGTAATTTTGTATCAGCATTTGCCTTCTTAGTGGAAGAACTGACGTGTGGCTTTTCCATTCCATCATCTTAATGGTTTTGCACTTCTTGAACTGTGAGAAGTTATGTTTAAGGAACCATGGAACAACAGAAAAAGATTCTCATTGAACACATTCTCTCAAAGATACAATCTTCTAAAGATTTAAGCTCGCAGAAGCTGTTGAGTTAATGTGATATATATCAAACTGATTATGAGAAAACCTCTCGCTTGATGCAAGGTGGATTAGCATGTGGCAGGCTGGCTGGCCACCAGCCCTTCCTTCCAGGAGGAGCTGCTAGGCAGCAGTCATCCAAGGGATACTTGTCTTCAGTCAGCCCTCTCTGCAGGAACTGAGAATTGATCTTGTACTTTCCTCTCTAATCTTCCACCTACTGTGCTAGTTTTCCTCCTTCTAAGCTCCTCCTTCCATGTTTGTCATCTATCAAAGGTGTGATGGGGCAGGGCTGCCTGAGCCTGAGCCCACATTAGCTCATTAACCCTGTGTCATGTAGTGTGGGGTTTGAATAGTGTTTGCAGAGTCTTGTTAAAGGGAAAAATACACATACACTAAATCGGGGGTTCTCAAACTGGGGGTTGAGACCCTTTGGGGGTCACGAAGTTATTCCAGGGGGGCCTCCACCCGAAAACCCACTTTGCCTCCAGCATTTATAATTGTGCTAAATATATAAAAAGTATTTTTAATTTATAAGGGGGGGTCGCACTCAGAGGCTTGCTATGTGAAAGGGGTCACCAGTACAAAAGTTTGAGAACCACTGCACTAATTGGAACAGAGACATGGTGGAAAGAAAATCATAGCAAGTGAAAATAACTCCCTGCTTGACCTTCAGTTTGCTACAGTTCCAGTGTTTGTGTTTCCAAACTTTTTGGCTTGAGGGCCACATCTGGGTATGGAAATTGTATGGTTCTCCATGAATGCTCGTGAAATTGGGGGTTGGGATGCAGGCGGTGGGAAGGGGTCCAGCTGGGGGTGCGGGCTCTGGAGTGGGGCTGGGGATGAGGGGTTGGGGGGTGCAGAAGGGTGCTTCAGGCTGGGACCGAGGGGTTCAGAGGGCAGGAGGGGGATCAGGGCTGGGGCAGGAGATTGGGGCACAGAAGGCGGTCAGGGATGCAGGCTCCGGGCGGGCACTTACCTCAAGCAGCTCCCAGAAACAGGGCATGTCCCCCCTCCGGCTTCTACATGGAGGTGTGGCCATGGTTCAGTGTGCTGCCCCATTTGCAGGCATCGCCCCTGCAGCTTCCATGGTTCTCAACCAATGGGAGCTGTGGGGAGTGGCGCTTGCAGTGGGGGCAGCATGCAGAGCCCCCTGGCTGCCCCTATGCATAGGAGCCATAGAGAAGACATGCCACTGCTTCTGGGAGCCGTGCGGAGCAGGGTAAGCCCCCAACCCACTCCCCAGCTGGCGTGCCAGACCACAGCAAGCCCCAGACCCTGCTCCCTGGCGGAAGCTCAAGGGATGAATTAAAACATCTGGAGGGCTGGATGCAGCCCCTGGGCCACAGGTTGCCCACCCCTGGTTTGAACATATATTTAAAAAAACAAACCTACCTTTATAGTTGGCTTTTCTAATGAGACTCATTTTGTGCCTTCCCACTTAAATGTATCAGCTTGTCAATTTGAAAATATTCACTCTCTAGTGTTAGTACATGGTCCACGTGACTTGCTGCAATGCTAGAGTACTAAAGCATAAATACATCTCATGTAATGAAGGTGTCACACACACATTACTGGAAAGACTGTTGTGGTAGGTTGGTTGCATTTGGTTAGTTTTTGGCTCCAGCCACATGAGAGGAAAGAGAAAAGAAGGCTTCCATCGATGGTGATGAAGATGCATCTTTCCAAGTGAGAGCAGGAGCTGTAGATACTTTCTGCTAGAACCTCTAGTTGCTATGCTGAAAATACATACTTCTAGTGGCCTCCACTATGTCGAGAATAAAGTGTAATCCCTGTCAGAAACCTCCGTCTTTGCAGAACTCCCTGCAGTAGTGTGGGGTGAAGAAAAGAGGTCTGGTGCATTTTCAGTCCCCATAAAGTAATGCTGTGAATACAAGATACTGCACATGCTCCACCCCAACTGTAGAGACACATTGTTTAAAGAAAAGGATTAAATTGCACAACTAGTATAAAGGTAGGGTCTGGTTATAGTGAAGCTCCACTATTGGTTTAATTACATAAGATTAATAAGTTTGTCTGATTGCCTGAGCAGACTTTTGTAAAAGAGGCATCAGTCTAGAATCAAGCTCTTATTGTCATTTTATTTCATTCTCATTTGACCTAATACCTGGAGGTTCTATTCATATGGTTAAAAGCCTACGTGAAATGGCCACTTAGCCAAATGTGTAAATTTCAGTCATTTTACCAAATGACTAGTTTGACAGAATGACTGTGAGAGAAATGGCAGCTTGTGCAGTTCACTTATTAATCAGTGCTCAATGACTTTCAAGAGCTGCCAAATTATTTCCAGGTGAAGCATGAGGGATTCATTGTTTACTGGTTCACTGCCCGATCCTGTGCCTGTTGAAGTCAATGACAAAGCTCCCATTGACTCCAGTGGTGTAGGACCAAGCCCTTAGAACCTTAAATGCTGGCCTGCACTTATGTGCTGGGTCCTTGCTATTTGAAAAAACAAAACAAAACAAAACTATTTTGGTCTCTGTTTGAAACTGAAGCAGTTGCGATACTCAGGCATTTAAATAGATAATTTCCTGGTTTAGAAGCGAGGTTGCTGGTGGCAGAGCAATCTCCTTGGGGCTGGAATTAGCTTCTCTACTTGGTTCAGCACAGCACAGATTTAAAGATGCTGCAAGGGTACCCAGCTGTCCCAAGCTTTTCCTAGGGAAGAGCTTTGATGAGGTTTTTATTGGCCTGTTGTGGTGGCTCTTAGAGGAAATTTATTTGATGGCAGGGGAGCCTTTTTAGAGCTATTTTGTTGTTTTGTTAGGTGTCTTTATATCCTGTAGGAGAAATATAGAGGTGAGAGTGAGGGTTGGATTAGGTCTTGGAAGTCTCTTATTCCAGATCCTTTTATCGTTTTTTAATGTCTGATTTTGCATGTTATGTTTTTAAAAAATTGTAAATGCCTAGAGATTGATTTACACAATAAATCTCGAAATAAATTACTAGATCAGCTATCCCACCCACATTTCCCTATTGGCATGTGAGAAAGAGAATCACTTTTGATAACCAGGGTGACTTTTCAGTGGAATTTATAAAAAAATAAGGGCTATGTCCCTAATGTGGATACCACAGCATTTTGTATCATTTTGAATATTTTGTATACAACAGGAAATATTTATAAAAATCAAGTAAATTAGTTTTCTTTCAAAATCTAACATTGATTGTTTTTTTATTTTCTATTTTGTGTGTGTGAATGAAGTTCTGGAACAGCTTTCCAAGGCAAGCAGTGGGGGCAAAAAACCTAACTGGCTTCAAGACTGAGCTTGATAAGTTTATGGAAGGGATGGTGTGATGAGACGGCCTACAGTGGCATGTAGCCCATCAGCAACTGCCAGTAGCAAAAATCCCCAACTGCTACTGGTGGAACACTAGCTGGGAGGGCTCTGAGTTACTACAGAGAATTATTTCCTAGGTATTTGCCTGGTGGGTCTTGCCCACATGCTCAGGGTCTAGCTGATCACCATATTTGGGGTTGGGCAGCAATTCCCCCCCACACAGGTCAGACTGGAAGAAACCCGGGGGGCAGTTCACCTTCCTCAGCAGCATGGGGCATGGGTCACTTACAGAGTAAATGGTGAATTCTCTGTAACTTGAACTAAATCTTTAAACTAGGATTTCTGGACTTCAGTAACTCAGCCAGAGTTTAGTGGTCTATTTCCAGAGTGAGGTGGGTGAGGTTTTGTGGTCTGCAATGTGCAGGAGGTCAGACTAGATGATCACAATGGTCCCTTTTGATCTTAAAATGTTTGAGTGTATGATTTCAAAGATCTCTTGCTGTTTTCCTCCTGCTCTTTGGAACAGTTCTCTAATCTGCATCAGTGTGAACTGGTGTCATTAATTAAAAAACCATTAAAAACACCTTTACTCCTGCAGTTAGCTAAATTTCACTATATTAATCTTCCTTAACATTAGGGCCAGATTGGTATGATTGATGTCAGAGGTTTATTTGGCGTTTCAGTACAATATATTATACTGTATACTGCATTAAGCTATATATCATAGCTGCTTTATCTGGTTAATGATGCTTTTTTAGTTTGATGGTTTCCCAGTTCCTACAGTATTTTAGAGTCTGGCTTTGGAAAATGTTCAAACTAGCTTTTTTGTAGATTTTATGGCCACAAAATTGGTATTTTGTTTGCAAATTAGGTGATTTGACTTTTTTGTGTCCAAATGCAGTTTTTGTGCACAAGAACTGTAAAAATATGTTCTCCCCTGCTTTAGCTGAGCGATCTAAAAATTTTAATGTTTGCACTATTAAATCAGCCAAATTCTTTAGTCCTTCCCAGCCCTTTGTCATTAGTTTGCTCCTGTTTCCCCTCCAGCCTAGCTATTGCACTTTCCAGACAGCAGGAGTCCCTTAAAATGTTTCTGCTACTTAAGAAACTGAATTGGGAGTTATGAAATACTAATGAAACTCAACTGTCTTTTGAAATGCTGATCTGCTGTCTAGGTTGGAGGAGAAGTGCAGTAGTTCCCTCTGATATGCAGTCACTCGTGGGTGTTACCAAATAAACTTAATTGAGGAATGGTCACCATCCTCTCAGCCTGTAGCCATAATGAAGCTGGGCTGCTTGAAACCTTTACTTTATTATACATGGCTTTTTGTCCTGACTCACATTAAAATCAGTGGATAAAACCCCATGCTATACTTCAAAAAAATACACACACTTTATCTGCTGCTCTATGGGGGATTTTTCAAAATCATATATTATAGAATACACATTGATTTTAATGCTTCCTTTTTCTTTTTTATAACATATACATTGCAGCTGGATTTCTTCATTAATATTTAAATTGCCAAGAGGTCTATGTTTCCAGCTATCAGCCCACTAATGTACATGTACAATATCACTGTTGGAGTTAGTTTACTCTCCCTTTTCCATGTGCCACCCTGGAGATCTTACTCCCAAGAAAAGAGCAATGGTAAAAAGAGGCACAGATGATAGCTGTGTGGCACTGCACTGGGTAAATACCATGAAATAAAGGAAATGATTGAAAGAGAGAGAGGTAATATATGTATCTCATGAACAAAGAAATAAATAGCAGGAAACATTGCAAAACCCACAAAAAAATATTTCATTAAAGAGTGACCTGCCTCCTCTCCAGAGCAGTTGGATTAAAATAGACAAGTAATTATTTGATGTTGTTGTCAGAAATAGACAGCTATAACTGTGACAGAGAGCAGAGAGTTAACAGGTGAGCCTGCAGTCTGACACCATTTAGTTCCTCTAGAGAAAGCTGATCAGGGTATTTGACTAATCAGGCTGGTGGGCTAAGCGAGCTAATTAGCCAATTAGCTCATCACCTCAAGAATGATAAAAAGGAAGGAAGTGCAAGGGGAAGAGAGGAACAGGGCTACTAGTCGAGCTCACTCTCATGGAGGCTTCAGGGACAGGAGACCTCTGCTCTTCTCAGGCTGGGAAGAGAGGGCCTAAAACATAGTGGATCTTGTAAATCATACTGCTGCATGGGACTGTAAGAGTGTTGGTAGAGGGAGCTTCTATAAATGGCATGGTGGATACATGACCAGTAGACTCCACTGCAGTTTCTGCGGTGTGAAAAGGCAGGAGCACAGCCTGCCCTGCTACAGTATCTTTCATTAAATTTCTGCTGATGCAGGGCTACATCTTTAAAGGATTTGCACACTCTGGGGAAAATCCTTTGGCCAGAATGTGATCTTAGTAGCCAGTGTGGGTGCTAAGCAGACATGCAGAGAGGAATCCTTGCTCCCAATGCATTAGAGTAACTTCAGAGCTCTTAAAAGCTAGAATAGCTTCCTTCATCCCCCATTCAGGGAATGGGCAGATGAGAATCCATTCATCAGTGAATCTTCTGGTCATGCCCCTTCCTCTAACTAATCTGACCCATTCACCTTCTTTATCCTTTGTGTTGCTGTGCCAAGGGCCTATGCAAAGCTGTGTCCCCTGGAATCCTATGATCCCCCTGGAGCAACAAAACCACCTCAGATCAATAGACAAGGAGCCTCAATGTCTGTGGAGGCAGCAGCAGGAATTTCCATGTGCCATAATAGTCACAAGTTTGTGTTTACATTTGCAGAGACTTTGAAAAACAGGCACAGTCTAGAACAGGGGTAGGCAACCTATGGCACGGGTGCCGAAGGTGGCACACAAGCTGATTTTCAGCGGCACTCTCACTGCCCGGGTCCTGGCCACCAATCCGGGAGGCTCTGCATTTTAATTTAATTTTAAATGAAGCTTCTTAAACATTTTTAAAACCTTATTTAATTTACATACAACAATAGTTTAGTTATATACCGGGTAATATAGACTTATAGAGAGAGACCTTCTAAAAACATTAAAATGTATTACTGGCACGTGAAACCTTAAATTAGAGTGAATAAATGAAGACTCGACATGCCAGTTTGAAAGGTTGCCAACCCCTGGTCTAGAACATTAGTGAATTGCACCCCTCCAAAATTTTAACTGTCAGGTGAAGCATGTGGATTGTATGGCCTGGAATGTGTGTTTGTAAGGCAATATCTCTATAGAATGTGTAGAGTGCAAGAACAAAGAATGGAACCTGTATGACAAATTAGAAAAAAAAACAAACACCGCCTCGTTTGTATTCTTATGTTATCCCTGGAATTACAACACATTAACTGTATGGTGCAATAGTACCTTAGCATAAAATGAGTAAAATTGTTGAGATCAAGAACTCAGTACATTAAAAGTTAACAATATAGTTAAATCTTTGGATGTTGTGGAATGCTGGAATAAGTGGGAGTGAGAAATATGTAGGGAGAAGGAAAGCCACACAAATATCAGCTCAGTGGGTATGTACTGTGAGAAAGCATTCCAGTTGTATGTTCCAGATCCACAACACCATTGTGGCCAATGGCTCTTGTTTCCTCTCAATATTATTAATATAGTAAAATTCCAGTTCTAATTTGTCAGCTGAAGACTAGAAAAATGCAAAGGGAAAATTTTCAAATCTAGTTCTGGATTATGTTATCACTAGTGTTTAGGGATCAGCATTGGATTCAACAACGACGAAAGCTCATGAGGAGCTCCTGTGACAATTCAGTCACATTTGAACTAAACTGGAACTAGAAAACAGACACTGTCTGACTTTGGAACCTACAACTTAGGGGCAGATTCAGATGTGTGGCTCAGTCCAAAATTCATAAAGTCAAAGTTCCTGTTGTGATCCCTGTCTACTGATAATATAAGTTAAAAGAAAGCCTTTTCTGCATAGTTAAATATCCTGTAACCAGTTTACAATGTCAAACAGCCCTTCAGTAGACCTAGTGCCACTTACTATATTTCTTCTACCAGCAAAAAAGGGAAGATAAGAAAAATCCTGTTTCTTTAAATCTCTACCACAGTATGATACTGGCATTCCATTGCACTGGGTAATGTCAGGTCAAATGACATCTGTGACATGACAGAGATTAACAAAACACACAGTTGACTCCTTATGCTTAAAGCACTACAGTACTTCAACACATGTTCAGTACCAACAAGCCAGCATAACTGAGTGAAGAAAACAGAAGCCTAATCATTACTCCATGTTCCTAATTCATAAAGAGAGAGACTGTCCACCCACACAGTGCTTGATGAATGCCAAGTCTTTTACAAACTTAGGATTTACACTTGTGTATCCTTCTCTGCTCCCATCTTTTTGGTGTCTTTAGATGAAATGCTAAAGCTATTCTACCCTAATGCACAAACAAAATACTCTGGGGACAGAAAATTTAATTTCCGCTGTCATGGAATTTATTATGATTTGAGGGTTAATCATGAAATCTCACAATAGCTTTGCATTAATCAGATCAAATGTTGGGTTTAGATTTAACAAAATTTCACACAGTAGCAGTCAAGTTACTGCTTTGCTACCATTTCCCGGTACTGCACACTGACTCTGTGTGTGGAGGGGGAGTGTGCATTTGAATAGATATTTGAAATAAATAAAGAATAAAAACATGGTTCTCGACACCCCTGGACTTTTTTCAGATACTAATTTGAATATAAACTCCCTGGCTTGTGTATGTGGGATAAACAGATGGTAACGTAAATTGATCTATGCTAATTTATACCAGCTGAGGAGCTGGTTCTAGATCTGTAAATGAAGAAAGGATTCCTACTCCTGAGATGGCAACAGTATCAATGTCTTACTAGACGTGTAATACACAGGAACTGCATGTATTTATGGAAATGGATGGTAGAACTGCCTTACCATCGTCCATTTATGCAGATACTACTGACTTGCCACTGGCAATGCTATAAAAGCTTTTGCATCTCTAGCCTGTAATATTTGTGCCACTTCATACTCTGCAGAGCAAGAAGAAGGTCACACTTGGTCTGCTGCTGAAACACTACTATGGTGACATTATTTCATAAGAAGGGAAAACAAAATGAAATGCTTCAAGAAATTCAAGAACATCAATCCAATGTACTTTTAAAACAGTACTTCATCTAAGTACTGTACTTAGTTATAATCAACAAGAACAGGCAAGACTCAGAAGTAATTTATCAGCCACAGGTAATAGGTAGATAGTGAAGAAAGTTCCTGAGAAGATAGTTCACCCAAGACGGGCAAAATGACTAAGAAAATGCCTTTGAGCAGAAAGAGAATAATACTGGAAACACTGGGGGATTACCAACCAACTGTAAATACAAATCATGAAATCTATACTCAGGTATAATAATGACATTTAATAGAGTAGAAATTACTGACTTCAAATTCCATGGGAATGTAAATGTGGTTGTGAGGCTGACAAACCAGGTGCCAGCTCTTGCCAAGGCTTTAGGCCTCAGCCAAGCACTGACAAACTGATTGCTGAAAACCAGTCTGTTTCATAGAATCATAGAATATCAGGGTTTGAAGGGACCTCAGGTGGTCATTGTTATATCCTTGGGGGCAGCCAGTTTAGGAAGAAATCACTTGAGGCCAGAGAGCAGACAGCTAACAAAACCACCATTTTATTTACAGACCATAATACTCTAACTCAGTTGCCATAGCAACAGAAACCATGACAACCAAATACACAACATATTCCTCCCCCCCTAATAAGAACATCCCCTAAATAAAAACAAACAAACACACACTAGACTAGAGAAGGAGGGTAGACTGCCTCCATTCCCGGCTAAACCCTGGGGATTATTTTGCCCCATAACCGTGGGTTCGCCCTAGCTAGAGATCCAGCCGATGAGGAGGCCTTCTGTCTCTAGGTGGATTACGGCGAACTTCTGGTGTTATTGCACCCGAAAGCACTAGGGGCTCAGGGTCCGCAGCACGAACGGGTGAGGAGGTGGTATCAGCTCGTGCTGGGCAAAGGGGTATCTCAGCCGCCGGCAGTAATGGAGGAGAACAGTCAGGAACAGGTGACTCGTGATTCGGTGCCTCACCAGAAGAGGTGAAGTCAGACCCCTCAACTGCAGATGGGTCCTGAGGACTGGCATGACCTGGCAACAGCTGATCTACATGTCGCCTCCAGGTAACATTCTCTGCAGTCCGGACTGTGTAGGAAACAGGTCCTGTTTGAGTGATGACTGTGGCTGGGACCCATTTAGCTCTGGAAGTATAATTCCGAGCCAAAACTGGCTGTCCCGGGCTAAAGGTTCGGTCTTTTGCTCTGGGTGCCCGTCTGATGACTTGATATTGCTGCTGATGTTGCACAGTTTGTCGGGGTTCAGAAGGTTTCAGCAGATCAAAGCAAGTGCGCAGCTGTCGTCCCAACATTAGAAAGGCTGGGGATGCCTGGGTCGTAGCATGAGGGGTGTTTCTGTAGGAAAGTAAGAAGATATCAAGATGCTTTTGAATGGAGTGTTGTCCCCTTGCTGATTTCAAAGCGTTTTTCATTGTCTGCACAAATCTTTCAGCTAATCCGTTGGTGGACGGATGATATGGTGCTGACGTGATGTGGTGTATCCCATTTGCCTTCATAAAATTTTGAAACTCCTGATAAACGAACTGCGGTCCGTTGTCGCTCACAAGTTGTTCTGGCAGACCAAAACGACTAAAGAGTCCTCGTAGTTTTTGGATAGTACTCTCTGCAGAAGTGGACTGCATTATAGAGACTTCTGGCCATTTAGAATGGGCATCTATTGCCACCAAGAACATGCTTCCTTCAAGGGGGCCAGCAAAGTCAACGTGAATACCTTGCCACGGGTTTTCAAGCCAGTCCCATGGGTGTAGGGGTGCCCACTGGGGTGCATTCCTCACACCCTGACATGACATACAAGCTTTTGCCTTCTCTTCAATAGCGCTGTCCAATCCAGGCCACCAAAAATAGCTTCGTGCAATTTCCTTCATGCGCACTATTCCACAGTGACCGGAATGTAGCTGTTCTAACATCTGTGATCTCAGTGGTGGTGGAATAATGACACGTCTCCCCCACAACAAACAACCAGATTGGACCGATAACTCCATCCGTTTGGACATGTAGGGAACAAGGTCGGATGAGACCGGAGAGGTTTGTCGAGATTTTCCATGCATCACCAGGTCCATAACTTGGGACAATACTGGGTCAACGCGAGTTGCTTTCTTTATCTGAGTAGCAGTGATGGGTGTATTCTCTACCTGTTCAAAGTAGAAGATTTCCTTTTGGGCGCTATCTTGATGTTTGACCGGCAAAGGCAACCTCGAGAGGCCATCTGCATTGCCGTGCAGAGTGGATTTCCGATATTTAATTTCATATGTGTGTGCTGAAAGTAACAATGCCCAACGTTGCATACGACTAGCAGCTAATGGGGGAATGCCTGTGTAGGGTCCAAAAATTGACGTCAGAGGTCGATGGTCTGTAAGAAGAGTAAACTTTCGCCCAAAGAGGTACTGATGAAACTTCCGAATTCCAAAAACAATTCCTAATGCCTCCCGTTCGATTTGGGCGTAGTTAGTTTCTGCTTTGCTTAGAGTGCGTGAAGCAAAAGCAATAGGTCTCTCTTCTCCCGAAGGCATAATGTGTGACACGACTGCTCCCACTCCATAACGGGAGGCATCGCAGGCCAATTGCAGGGGTAAGGATGGATCAAAGTGCGTTAGAACTTCAGAATTTAACAATGCATCCTTAGCTTTGTTAAATGCAACATCACAGGCTTCAGTCCACTTCCAGGCCTTGTTCTGCCCAAGGAGCTCGTGAAGTGGTTTTAGCAGTGTGGCTAACTGTGAGATGAACTTTCCATAATAGTTCAGTAGTCCTAGAAACGAGCGCAGCTGGCTTACATTTCGTGGTGGGGGAGCCTCCACAATAGCTTTAACTTTTGCAGGGGCCTTATGAAGACCTGCAGAATCGATGATGTGTCCCAAATATTCAACAGAGGGCTTGAAGAATTCACACTTGTCTTTGCGAACTCGTAGGCCATACTCTTCCAATCTTTGTAGGGTAGCCTCTAAATTCTTTAAGTGATCCTCTTCATTTCTTCCAGTGACCAGGATGTCATCCAGATAGCACTGAACTCCTGACAAGCCACACAAGATCTGGTCCATAGCTCTCTGGAACAGGGCGTCAGCCGATGTTATAACGAAGGGTAGGCGACAGTATCGATAAAGCCCCTTATGAGTCACAATAGTCAACAGCTCTTGGGACATTTCATCGACGTGCATCTGTAAATATGCTTGACTCAGATCAATCTTACTGAACTTTTGTCCCCCAGCCAGGCCTGCGAAGAGGTCATCGATGCGGGGAAGCGGGTATTGCTCTGCACACAACACTGGGTTGACAGTGACTTTAAAATCACCGCAAATCCGGAGAGAGCCATCTTTCTTCACTATTGGAACGATAGGAGTGGCCCATGAGCTATGGGTAACTGGTATTAGGACTCCATTGGTGACCAGGCGCTCCAGGTCTGCTTCAACCTTTGGCCTGATGGCATATGGCACAGTTCGGGCTTTCAGATATTTTGGTGGACTGCCAGGTTTAATGTTCAATGTCACAGTGATTCCCTTCATACTTCCCAAATCATCTCCAAAAACAGCAGCATGTTTCCTTAGTATAGGGTTAGTCTGGTTTCTTCTTTAGTCATCCGGTGCACTTCTGCCCAGTTCAGTTGAATCTTCCCAAGCCAAGACCTACCCATTAAGGCTGGGTAGTTACCTCTCACCACAAACAGTGGCAATCTAGCGGCCTGTCCATTGAGCTCCACCTTAACATCAATAGTGCCGACCATGGGCACAGCTTCTCCCGTATACGTCTTCAGAACAGTTTTTGTTGCCTTAAGCGGAAGATGCTGTAGCTTTTCTTTATACACAGTCTCAGAGACCAGCGAGACAGCTGCACCGGTGTCCAGTTCCATGCGTATAGGTTTGCCCTCCAATAAGGGGGTTACCCAGTATTCATGTGAGCCCGCTGCCAAAGACAAAACATGCAGTGGCACTTCCTCTTGTGATGAGGTGTCTCCTTGATCATCCTGGGTCTGCTCTAGAGTATGCAAGGTTCCTCTTTTGTCGGCCAGACCACAGGCCTCTTTTTCTTTTGTTTACAGGCACACTCAATGTGTCCCTTTTTGCCACAGTGTCGACACACCAGGTCCTTACACCAGCATTCTGATGCCTGGTGTCCTGGCTTACCACAGCGGTAACATTCTTGACTCTGCACAGTTTTGTGGGTCGGTTCTTGTGACACTTTTTGCACCCTAGGGGGTGCACCGATGTATTGTGCCTCCCTTGTAGCCAGTTCCATGGAGACAGCAATATCAACAGCCTTCTGTAAGGTAAGCTGAGCCTCTGTCAGTAGGCGCTTCCGTATAGCTTCACTGTACAGGCCACACACTAACCTGTCACGCAGGGCATCATGTAACATTTCTTTAAATTCACAGTGTTCTGCTAGCTTTTTTAGAATGGCTACAAATTGTACAACTGTTTCATCTTCCTTTTGGTCTCTTTTGTGGAACCTATATCTTTCAGCAATTACCAGTGGTTTTGGGGAAAAATGGGACCCCAGGATTTCCACAATGTCACTGTAAGGTTTAGTTGCTGGCTTAACAGGGTGTAGTAAGCTGTGTAGCAGGGAGTAGGTTTTAGCTCCTACAACACTTAAGAATATTGGCACCTTCTTTGCTTCTGTAATGTCATTTGCAATAAAAAAAAGCTCAAAACGCTCAGTATACACATGCCACTGCTCTGTATTCTCATCAAAAGGCTCCAGAGGCCTGGTCAGAGTAGCCATGATTTTAGTTTCACTTTCACAGTCAGTGCAAAGAAGCAGCTTTTTTGTTTGTTTGTTCTTTACCTTGACTTCTACTTCCTTCTGTTACTGGAGCAGCACCGGAATCCCACCCTCGTCGCCACTTGTTATATCCTTGGGGGCAGCCAGTTTAGGAAGAAATCACTTGAGGCCAGAGAGCAGACAGCTAACAAAACCACCATTTTATTTACAGACCATAATACTCTAACTCAGTTGCCATAGCAACAGAAACCATGACAACCAAATACACAACAGTCATCTAGTCCAACCCCCTGCTCAAAGCAGGGACCAATTCCCAACTAAATCATCCTAGCCAGGGCTTTGTCAAGCCTGACCTTAAAAACCTGTAAGGAAGAAGATTCCACCACCTCCCTAGGTAACCCATTGCAGTGCTTCATCACCCTCCTAGTGAAAATGTTTTTCCTAATATCCAACCTAAACTTCCCCCACTGCAACTTGAGACCATTACTCCTTGTTCTGTCATCTGGTACCATTGAGAACAGTCTAGATCCATCCTCTTTGGAATCTCCTTTCAGGTAGTTGGAAGCAGCTATCAAATCCCCCCTCATTCTTCTCTTCTGCAGACTAAACAATCCCAGTTCCCTCCGCCTCTCCTCATAAGTCATGTGCTCCAGCCCCCTAATCATTTTTGTTGCCCTCCGCTGGACTCTTTCCAATTTCTCCACATCCTTCTTGTAGTGTGGGGGCCAAAAATGGACACATTACTCCAGATGAGGCCTCACCAATGTCGAATAGAGGGGAATGATCACATCCCTCGATCTGCTGGCAATGCCCCTACTTATACAGCCCAAAATGCCATTAGCCTTCTTGGCAACAAGGGCACGCTGTCGACTCATATCCAGCTTCTCATCCACTGTAACCCCTAGGTCCTTTTCTGCAGAACTGCTGCCAAGCCATTCAGTTCCTAGTCTGTAGCAGTGATGGGATTCTTCCGTCCTAAGTTCAGGACTCTTCACTTGTCCTTGTTGAACCTCATCCGATTTCTTTTGGTCCAATCCTCTAATTTGTCTAGGTCCCTCTGTATCCTATCTCTACCCTCCAGTGTATCTACCATGCCTCCCAGTTTAGTGTCATCTGCAAACTTGCTGAGAGTGCAGGCCATGCCATCCTCCAGATCATTAATGAAGATATTGAACAAAACTGGTAACAGGACCAACCCTTGGGGCACTCCGCTTGATACCAGCTGTCAACTAGACATGGAGCCATTGATCACTACCTTTTTCACCTTTGTTAGTATGGTTAAGATGGGCATTGAATTTATAACAGTGTGTTTAGACCCATGGTGTGCAACCCATGGCCTGCGGGCTGCACGCGGCCTGTCAGGGTAATCTACGGGCCACTGCTTCCCGCAGCTCCCTGCAGCTCCCATTGGCCAGGAACAGCGAACCGCAGCCATTGGGAGCTGCGAGCAGCCATGCCTGCAGACAGTCACTGTAAACAAACTGTGCTTCAGGAGTTCACATTTATTACTGCTTTGGTGAAATCTAATTATAGAACATACAACCATTTGGGGTCTCAGTCCCACTTCTTGATAGTCTCTCCTGAGGCTGACACTCACGGTTGTGAACCACTCCAGATAGCATGATAGTGGTGTAAGTTAGAGATTGGCAAATCAGCATAAACCAGTATAAGTACATAACCTGATGTAATTTAAAGTGTAAAAGTGCCATTCTTTCATTCCTCTATGGCAATTCTTATATTCCTTATTAAATTATATGTTAGCAATATATTCTCCCTGCAAAGGGTATTGCAAACTTGTATTTAAACACCATTTTTACTAGTGTAAAATAGGAGATATAGCCATCACATTTTAATTAAGACTAGAGAACTTACACAAATGCAAATGGTCTATCAAAAAGCTAATTATTAGGAAAGCATTTCCCATTTGCCCAATTTCTTGACATACATCTGCTAAATATGTCCATGGCAAAAAGTGAAGATTTGTTTTTCCAATGAAAGCCACAATCAGTAAAAAGATTCATGAATTAAAGCCCCTGAGAAACAGAGCTTTACCAGCAGCTAAAGGCTGCTGTGTTAGTGAAAGGACTAAAGCAGTGAGTCCACTTATATATAAAGTACAACAGCAATGAAGATCACCAGTGGGAGGTGGGTAGGCTTCTTAATCTACAATAGCTATTCATTTATAATGTGAGCTCTGTCACCTTTTTTGCTTGATTAGCTTCAAGGAGAATATGCAGTTTTCATACATGATAGTGATGGAGTCTCCTAGGCCCCAGTCCATAAAGGTACTTAGGCACCTCAGACTCTGGCCCCTAAGTCCCAGTTTTAGACTCCACAGTAAACCACAAAATTCCTGCCAAAACCTATAGGAGCCTAAGCTCACTAAAACACCTATGTTTTCAGGGTAAAAGTTCCCTCGGTGCCTGTTTCTCTCTCTGAGCATGCACACTGCTGGTTCCCACTAGGTACCCAGATGGTCCTCCACCTAAGCCCCAGAGTGATCCACGAACTGGAGGGAAACAGGCGTTCAGCCACCTAAGTTGTGTGCAGGACCCAATTCAGCAGGCATGCTCAGCGCCTGGATTGGGCATCATTCAAAATCTGGCTGGAGGTGGAGGTGCCCACCTTTTAATTTTCAGTCCACTTGTTAGAGCACTCCACTGGGAAGTGGGAGACCCAGGTTCAATTCTTGCCTCTCCACCAGAGAGGGAGAAAGGATTCACCCTCTCTGAACTATGTCACCCTGAGCTATGGAACAATCTGAGGTGTGGATCCCTCAGTTTCCCCTGTTGAAGCAGTTCTACTCTGGATAAATAATAATAGAGTGATGGGGGCAGGGAGACTGGAGACTGGACCCTGGGTCTCCTGCCTCCCAGGTGGGTGCCCCAACCACTGGCCTACTGAGTCTCTCTCTTTCTCACTCAGTAACATTATTTATTTATTGACAGTGGGAGAGTCATTGGGCCAGAGAAAGAGACAGAATGATAACATTCTGATCCATTTCATGGTTCACATTCCAAGGTGCCAGTCTCTCTCCATTCATCGTACAGGGAGACTAGGCACCTAACTAAGATTTGTGGATCTCAGTGCTGTTCCTGTGATTTTTCAGGTACCTAAAAGTTAGAGATGGGACATTCAGCGTTGCCAGACCTAAATCCCTGAGTGGATCTGGGCCCTAGTAAATAGGGTTGAGCTATGTATCTATGTATTCAGGGTTTTTATTTTATTTATGAAGGAGAAATACATTTATCTGAAATGTTTTCCAGCTCAGAATAAATGCACATTAAAATAACCTCACAGGTGCATCTCTCCCTCTCCCCCCACATATGCTTTAGTTGAGAGATGATGAGGTCATACTGCAAATGAAGAGGTTTTGAAGTTACAAGGAAATCAATTGATTTTTCAGATGCGCATCAGCTGAAATTAGGCTGTTAGAACAACTATCCAATTTACTAACTACTGGTTTGGGTTAATAATTATTCATAAAACCTGCTCCACTTCACAGCCTGATTTACCACTGCATTGCACCTTCTAGAATCACTTACCATTCTGATGTAATAGCATTATACATCTACTTTGTACAGGTGTATCATTTCACATTTACATAGCACCTACTTTGCACAACTGTTAAGGACTACACAAGGTGCAAGACTCAGGCTCTATCTTGACAAAGTAAGTATGCAAAAATAATTAAAATTTAAATTTCTGGAAAATATTGTCAAAAGCATCCTCGTGAAACTCTTCAGACTATTATGTTCAATTAGATAATGATTTGCAAGATTCTTATTACAGTTTTACTAAAAATATATTAATGTTATGTATTTTGCTTTTTCAGATCTATTATGTATAGAGTGGTTTTGAATGTTGAGAATTCATTAGCATGATGTAAAACTTGTATTTAGTATGTACAAATTGCTTCTTGTCTCAAAGGAACTGCATGGAAACCACATAGTGTAGCTCTCAAGGCTGGAGAGCACTATTTTTTCATAAATCAGTTTCAAATTCAAGTAGGAAACATAGTTCCTGTCCACCAGGAACTCTCTATGCACACGAGTAATTGCTCAGTCATATTTTCTTTCTCAGGATTCAGTGTTTCTCTTCATTAAACATTAAAGGCTCAAACCTATCTTGGACCCTAATCCTGCAAACTTTTAATGCAATGGGTCTACATGGTCCAGATCCATTAAGGGACTTAGTCATTGCAATGTTGATGGCACCTAGAAAATCATAGGAACAACACTGTGACCCAAAAAGCCTGAGGCCCAGTCTATGCTTAAAACTTAGGTTGACATAGCAATAGTGCTCAGGGGTACGAACAATTCACTCCACTGAGAGTAGTAGCTATGTTGCTCTAACCTCTGGACTAGAAGCAGCTCACTCAGAGGAAGAATACTTCTGTTAACTTACCTACCATCACTCAGGGAGGTGGTGTTCCTACAGGGACGCAAAACATCCTTCTTGTGTAGGCTGTGTCTACACTACACGCTTATGCTGGTATAACTATGGTGCCATAGCTATATTGCTATAGTCCCTATAGTGCAGACATGGCCTGAGTTGGGCACCTAGGTTCCTATATGATGAAGGGGGAGAGAGAGGCACTGTAGACTGTGATCCACAAAGGCAGTCACAGGGTTAGGAACTAAGTTGCAGTCAGGGCCCAAAGCAAAATAGCATAGGGAGGGGCAGCAACTCCCTCATAAACTTTAGCCTAGTGGATAGGATACTCACCCAGGATGAGGGAGAAACCTAGTTCAAATACCACCCCTGAGGTGAGTGCGTTAACCACTAGGCTACAGAATCATTCTAACTCTGTCACTCGCCCAAATAATATTTAATTAAAGTGGAACTTCAGTAGGAGAGAGTGAGAGAAACCACATCAGAATATTCCATAACCTAGTGGTTAAGAGATGGCTGATTCCTGTTCAGATCCCTTCTCTCCCACAGGAGGAGGGGCAACTTGAACCAGGGTCTCGCACATCCCACTAGGCCGTGGTTAGGAAGGAGCTGTTCCTCTCCTCCCGTCTAGCTGGTTTGCATAAACTCACCTTGGGGGGCCTGATCCAGTAGCATGCTTAAGATTGGGCCCTGCATGTGACTTTCGGCAGCCAAATGCTTATCTTTCTTGGTTTGGGAATTATTCTGAGGCTTAGGTGGCAGATAGGTGCCTGGGCACCTAGAATGAGGTTGCAATGTAGAGGCAAAAACCCTGGTGCTGTGTGATGTTAGGCAGCAGACAAGTGGGAGATTTGTGGATTGCAGTAGTGTCAAAAACAGGATTTAGACACCTACGTGTCTTTGTGGATTGCACCCTAAGTGTTTGCAAGACTGGGGCCTTAAGGCTTAGAGAGTAGTAGCTATGTTGCTCTAACCTCTGGACTAGAAGCTGCTGCTGAAGCAAATAATAGTTATAAAGGGGACTTCAATTTAGAAGCACTTACATACAAATATTTAGTGTTCCTGTGGTCTTCATGGTATACCCTAGGTCAGTGGTTTTCAAACTGCGGGTTGTGACCCAGTACTGGGTCACAGAATGTAAGGCACTGGGTCACAGCGGCTCTAGTCAGCACCGCTGACCAGGCCATTAAAAGTCCCGTTGGTGGTGCTCCCCAGCTAAGGCAGGCTAGTTCTGACACAGCACTGCACCCCAGAAGCGGCCAGCAGCAGGTCCAGCTCCTAGGCGGGGGGCCACAGGGCTATGCGTGCTGCCCCCGCCCTGAGAACAGGCCAATGGGAGCTGGGAGGGGCAGTGCCTGCGGGCAAGAGCCACATGGAGCCTCTTCTGTGCCTCCGCCTAGGAGCAGATCTGCTACTGGTCACTTCCGGGTCGCAGTGCAGTCTGCGATGCCGGGACAAGCAGGACGCCTGCCTTAGCACCCCCGCTGTGCTGCTGACCAGGAGCTGCCTGAGCTAAGCCCATGCCTCAACCCTACACCCCAATCCCCTGCTCCAGCCCTGAGCCTTCCCCAAACTGCTCATGCCTGGCCCTGCCCCAGAACCTGCACCCACAGCCCTGATGCCCTCCCACACCCCAACCCCCTGCCCCAGCCCAGAGCCCCCTCCCACACCTTAAACCCCTCACCCTCAGCTCCGTTAGGGTGCTGGCATCAACAATTTTCTTCAACTGGGTTGCCAGAAAAAAGTTTGAAAACCACTGCCCTAGGTGTGTATATATAAAAATACTGCCTATATTACAGTAATATTATCTTCCTGAAAACTATAAAGATTTGGGTCTCTATTCATCAGGCCTCGTCAAGCTATCTGAAGCTGCTGAAGCAGCAAAGAATCCTGTGGCACCTTATAGACTAACAGACATTTTGCAGCATGAGCTTTCGTGGGTGAATACCCACTTCGTCAGATGCAAGTAGTGGAAATTTCCAGGGGCAGGTATATATATGCAAGCAAGAAGCAAGCTAGAGATAACGAGGTTAGTTCAATCAGGGAGGATGAGGCCATGTTCTAGCAGTTGAGGTGTGAAAACCAAGGGAGGAGAAACTGGTTCTGTAGTTGGCAAGCCATTCACAGTCTTTGTTTAATCCTGAGCTGATGGTGTCAAATTTGCAGATGAACTGAAGCTCAGCAGTTTCTCTTTGAAGTCTGGTCCTGAAGTTTTTTTGCTGCAGGATGGCCACCTTAAGATCTGCTATTGTGTGGCCAGGCAGGCTGAAGTGTTCTCCTACAGGTTTTTGTATATTGCCATTCCTAATATCTGATTTGTGTCCATTTATCCTTTTCCGTAGAGACTGTGCAGTTTGGCCGATGTACATAGCAGAGGGGCATTGCTGGCATATGATGGCGTATATTACATTGGTGGACGTGCAGGTGAATGAACCGGTGATGGTGTGGCTGATCTGGTTAGGTCCTGTGATGGTGTTGCCGGTGTAGATATGTGGGCAGAGTTGGCATCGAGGTTTGTTGCATGGATTGGTTCCTGAGCTAGAGTTACTATGGTGCGGTGTGCAGTTACTGGTGAGAATATGCTTCAGGTTGGCAGGTTGTCTGTGGGCGAGGACTGGCCTGCCACCCAAGGCCTGTGAAAGTGTGGGATCATTGTCCAGGATGGGTTGTAGATCCCTGATGATGCGTTGGAGTGGTTTTAGCTGGGGACTGAATGTGATGGCCAGTGGAGTCCTGTTGGTTTCTTTCTTGGGTTTGTCTTGCAATAGGAGGCTTCTGGGTACACGTCTGGCTCTGTTGATCTGTTTCCTTATTTCCTCGTGCGGGTACTGTAGTTTTGAGAATGCTTGGTGGAGATTTTGTAGGTGTTGGTCTCTGTCTGAGGGGTTAGAGCAGATGCGGTTGTACCTCAGTGCTTGGCTGTAGACAGTGGATCTTGTGGTGTGCCCGGGATGGAAGCTGGAGGCATGAAGGTAGGCATAGTGGTCGGTAGGTTTTCGGTATAGGGTGGTGTTAATGTGACCATCACTTATTTGCACCGTGGTGTCTAGGAAGTGGACCTCCCATGTAGATTGGTCCAGGCTGAGGTCAATGGTGGGGTGGAAGCTGTTGAAATCGTGGTGGAATTTTTCCAGAGTCTCCTTCCCATGGGTCCTGATGATGAAGATGTCATCAATGTAGCGTAGGTAGAGAAGGGGCGTGAGTGGACGGGAGCTGAGGAAGCGTTGTTCCAGGTTGGCAATAAAAATATTGGAATGCTGTGGGGCCATGCGGGTGCCCATAGTGGTGCCACTGATCTGGAGATATATATTGTCATCAAATTTGAAATAGTTGTGTGTGAGGATAAAGGCACAGAGCTCAGCAACCAGTTCCTGACAGCTTTTATTCCATCTGTGTGTGGGATGTTTGTGTAGAGAGCCTCTACATCCATGGTGGCTAGGATGGTGTTTTCTGGAAGGTCACCAATGCATTGTAGTTTCCTCAGGAAATCAGTGGTGTCACGGAGATAGCTGGGAGTGCTGGTGGCATAGGGTCTGAGTCCACATATCCAGACAGTCCTTCAGTGAGAGTGCCAATGCCCGAGATGATGGGGCGTCCAGGATTTCCGGGTTTGTGGATCTTGGGTAGTAGATAGAATAACCCTGGTCGGGGCTCTAAGGGTATGTTGATTTGTTCCGGTGTTAGTGTAGGGAGTATCCTGAGTAGATGGTGCAGTTTCTTAGTGTATTCCTCAGTGGGATCTGAGGGAAGTGGCCTGTAGAATTTGGTATTGGAGAGTTGTCTGGCAGCCTCCTTTTGGTAGTCAGACCTGTTCATCATGATTACAGCACCTCCTTTATCAGCCTCTTTGATTATAATGTCAGGATGGTTTCTGAGGCTGTGCATGGCATTGCGTTCTGCACGACTTAGGTTATGAGGCAAGCAATGTTGTTTTTCCACAATTTCTGCCTGTGCACGTCGGCGGAAGCATTCAATGTATAGGTCCAGACTGTCATTTCGACCCTCAGGAGGAGTCCATGTGGAGTTCTTCTTCTTGTGCTGTTGGTGGGAGGGTAATTGTGTATCCGTGCGCTGTTCAGTGTTGTCCTGAAAGTATTCTTTGAGTCGGAAATGGCGAAATAGGCTTCCAGATCGCCGCAGAACTGTATCATGTTGGTGGGGGTGGCAGGGCAGAAAGAGAGTCCCCGAGATAGGATAGCTGCTGAGGCAGCACAAAGCATCTGGACGGATGGCCCTTTAGGGCGAATGAGGATTCCCTTTGACATAGGAATCTTTGGTGGCATAAAGCCAGCCTAGCTATCTCTGTACCACCCATCCCTGCCCTCCCTGTGAACAGGGCGTGCTGGGGGATTAAAGAGGGGAATGGAGCAGGGCAGGGTGCGGAGTATTCTGTGTCATATCCTTGGCTAGTGCAGCAGCTGGCTGCAGCTGTCATAACTTAGAGGAAGAATTGGAGGAGTGGTAAAATGGCTGAGGATGACATTTCTCCATCTGTCTTCAGCTGCCCCAAGTAGAAACTTGACAAAAATGAGGACTGAGCCATTTAATGACTATGGCCAGAAAAAAAAATAGGGCCTGCTATACTACTCCATAAAAAGAGTTGGAGTAGCAAGTATTTGACATCTTGATTTGGGGAAGATAGGTTTATTTGCAATCCAATCTAAACTGTCTCCAAAGATGGAAAATACATGTGGCCTTATTGTCTACTGCTTTGCACCTTGTGTGATCATTGAGTCAAGACAGGTGTAAATGTAAATGCTAGTAGTGGCCTAAGTGGCTGGAGAATTCTGACTTCAGAGCGTTTCACACCTACTTTGCTCAGGTGTAAATGACTACACAAGGTGCAAAATAGGGGCCCCTGATATTTTAGTGAAAAGCTGCTAGAACCCCTCAGAATGCCTGATGAATTGTGCAATGCTCTAGAGGTGGGAAAGTGTTGTTTTTTCTTGACACCTGAGGTCATCAAGTCATCATGTGGTTATTTAGATCCCATTCTCCCAAAGTGTGAGATTTGATTACCTTTATGTTAGCATTCATAATTGCAAATACTGCTCTTGTTCATAAAATTGAGACTTTTCATCCAAACTGCCTTTAAGAAAACAGCGAATATTCCTTTTTTTGGGGGGGGGGGAAGGGGAGGAGAAGGGGGAAGCAATTGGGAGGAGAGGGGATTGCCTGAATAATACATCATGTTATAATCAAGGCCCATTATTTCAGTGGTCATGTCAATTATTAGGGAATTTAGAGCTAGAAACAGACCAAGACTGGCTCTGTAATGTAATGTAAATCTGAAGCATGTTGGGGAAAGTTTAGCCTGCATTGCCCTGGCCAATGTGTTAAATGTCCTGTGTTTGTCTATAGAACATGTGTCTTCTGCAGTGGCTCCTTTTACCAACATTATAGAAAATGCACTACTGCACACCTACTTCTTCCCTCCCCCCCCCACTTCTTCTGTTTGCTTTGGAGAGGTTCATTAACAGTCAGTAACATGTTAGGAATGGAGAAGAGGACTAAAACCAGTGGGAATAGAGGCAGAACAGAGGTATGAAAAGGAGTGTTGTTAAAACAATGTTTAGACTATAACCTTAGTGAAGGCTGCTCTAAATTTCACCAGCTGGTAATAGTTCCTTAGGGCCAATCCACCAGCTGGAAATAGATGAAATGCAGCAAGTTCCAGCCACCATCCCAATTGCCTCTTCCTCTGATATACTATGTACGCCAGGGCTGAAGGCAGGTGCTGAAAGAGTTTGCTCTGTTGACTCTACCTCTGTTGGGAAATCAGCAGCAGGGAAGATGTGGCCAATTTCTTTTCCCCTTCTTCTACACACCAGTGTGCGCAAATGGAGCAGAATCCTCTGTCCCAGTAAATCCAGCTCAAATTTTATAAATAATTACATCCCCAGAAAACTCACAGACATCACTAATAGGTTGCCTAAATGGATGTTCCTGAGAGATGGTGATTGCTAGTGGGACACTTATCTAGAGCAGTCAAAACAACCTCTAGAAACAGCAAAGCATATGAGAGGGGATGCCTGGCTTCCAGGGTGGACTCCTTCCATGATCAACATGCCTTAGCTGTAAGGGGAGATGCACTGAGGAAAGGGATCTAATAGGGGTGGTGAGAAGATGCTATCACTTCTCCCCAATCAGACTGCAGTGTCTGCTAAGTGAAATGGCTGCTCTCTCAAGAGGAGCTCACTAAATCTACATCCTAGTCCCAGAAACCATTGTCATCAAATACACGTCACTGAATTTTTTCCAATCTGGGGTGGGGTACTGGAATTTCAGGGTGCAAAATCACACAGAACTAATTAGTGAAACATTTTGTACCATCTTCACATAGACACATCCCGAATGAATAACAAAGGCTTGGGATTAAAATGGAGAAGGAAGATCTTGGGTCAGAACTTCAGCTGCTGTAAATCAACGTGGCTTCACTGGGGCTAGTTTACCACAGGTGAGAATCTGTTCCTTTTGCTGCCCCATGGGTGGGCTCAGAGCCATCAGCCGGCAGCTCCCACTAAGTGAGTTTGGTCACATTTGTCCTGCAGGTATGGACTTTTTCACAAGGAAGATGGTAAACCTGACCAAACCCACCAGCATTGCAGAGGGTGATACAGTCACTATGAAGGCCCAGAACACCTTCAAGAGTGCAAAGGTCAGCTTCAAGCCGAGTGGAATTTGATGAGACAACCATAGATGACAGGCATATCAAGGTAGGTCTCAGGGAGGAACAACTGACAGGAAGGACATACTAACACCATTGGGAGCTGCTGATCAAGCTAGCATGCTAAAAATAGCATGTAGCCACAGCTGCATGAGCAGCAGGATGGACTAGCTGCCCTGAGTACTTTCCCCTCCAATATACTAGGGGTGTCTTTGGGGCTGCTAGCCCATCCCACCAGGCATGCTGCCACAACTATACCCTATTTTTAGCATGCTAGCTCGATAGGAGCTAGCAGGGGCATGTCTCCTCACATTTGGAATTATACCCCCAACTCAAAGTTTAGCTGCACCATTGACATGTGGGACAGTGCTATAGTTTGGTTGTGAATTGTAAAGTATGCAGATTACTATGTAACGCAGTTTGCAGTCAGATGCGCATACAGTTCAAGTCCTGCAGTAGCATCTACCAAGATCACAGTAAAGGTTGGGAGGCCAAAATTTTGAGTTATTTTACTTTTGTCATTTTCAAAGTCCATCCAATTCCTTGTAACAAATAATGTTTCAGTGATGTATTTCCCCTAGCATCCCACTCCTCACCTCACTAACATAAAAGCCATAGGCACAACCACTCAACACGCATGTTTTGTATTGAATAAAAAGAGTTGTTAAAGACAGAGGTTTTAATCTTCTAGAGGGGTCATTATAAAAGGAGTGGTATTAAAAATAATGGAAAGGTGACCTGCAAAAGATTTCAGAGATTGGGCTCTTCCCTTTTCTGCTTCTTTATGATGTATGAAGAAATTCTAAAAGATGATCTGCCCTCCTCCTCCTCCCCAACTCCCCCCGAGAGTGGGCAGATTTTGTTCTCTACTAACTCTGCTCTTCACTGATTTCTGAAGGATTGGTAGGGAGATTAAAATGGCATATCCCTCATCCTTTAATGCAGGGAGGGAGAGTGGAGGAGTGCATTGAATCCTTTTTCCAAAGTGTTAATACTCATTCAAATAAAAAGATTCCTGACAGAAGGGTGGGCAGCCTCCATCCCCATCACCCCTCATAAATGCCCCCACTCCTTCAACTCCATTTGCCAATGTCCTCTCAGGGCAGAGCTGCAGCCTGTTCACTCCACACTCCTGTCCTTGGTCAGGTGCTCAGAGAACAGTCACACTGATTTTCAAGAGAGAGGAGGCTCAGCACAGTCTGAAAATCAAGCCATTTTTAGTGGGCAGCCAAAAACCACAGTTCTCTTAATTAAGGCATTTGCTAACTTTGGAGTGCTTGGACTTTGTGGCCATACTGTTCTTTTAATATCTGGGTTTTGTTTTCTTTGTTTTAATGTAATTTCCTAAGTACATGTAAAATTTAAACATTGATAAAAACAAAAATGTCACCCTGTGGAACCTTACTGACCCCCCATGGATGTCATCAGCAGGGTTGGGGTCTTCAGATCCACAGCAGAGTGCTCTGCCACTTGAGCCAATGGAGGATCTGATTGCTATAGAAGGCTATCATCTTCTGTGTGGACCTGCCACTGGAGGGAGCTAGAGACACATACTTTGCCAGTTGGTTCTATAACTATTTGCTAGATAGTAAAGAAATGCTGAGACTTAGAATTCATGGGTTCAATTCCAGATTCTGTGGGGAAGTATGGTTCAGTGTCCCTGAATCCTCCAATCTCTCCCTTATCCTTTCTGCTCCTATCCCCCTAGCCAGCTCCTGCCCTGTCCCCTCCTCCCTGTCCCACTCTCTCTAATTTGTGCCCCATCTACATCTCCTGCCTGTTTCCCGAAACCCCTCTCCTCTACTCCCACTCCATGGCTCCTGCCCCTCTTCCCCTGCTTCTCCCTTCCCTAGATTCTGCCTCAGTCCCCTACTGTGCTGCTATTCCCTCACTCGCCCAGCTCCTGACCTTGCCCCAGTGTCTGCCTATGTTCCGCCCTCCACAGCTACCACCCCCCAGCATCCCTGTCTCCTGCTTCTAACATACCTCCCACCCAGGCCCCTATTCCACCTCCTTTCTCGGCACCTCCACCCCTCGATCTCCGGTTCTCTCCCACAACCTCCCCGAGCTCCTGATCCTGTTCTCCCCCTACATTCCTTATTCACTCACAGGGGTTTGCACCAGTTTAACTATATCCATTTTAAAACTCTGTCCTTGGTTTCTGCTCCTTTCCCAGCCACACTCATTCCTATCTCCCCACCCCAGCCTTCTGCCTTCCCTCTGCCCTTGTCCCCCTATTCCCTGCTCTTAGAATCAAAGAATCATAGGATGGAAGGGATCTTGAAAAGTCATCTAGTCCAGTCCCCTGCACTCATGGCAAGAATAAGAATTATCTAGAGACTATCCCTGACCGGTGTTTGTCTAACCTGCTCTTAAAAATCTCCAATGATGGCGATTCCACAACCTCCCTAGGCAATTTATTCCAGTGCTTAACCACTCTGACAGAAAGTTTTTCCTAGTGTCCAACCTAAACCACTTTTGCTGCAATTTAAGCCTATTGTTTCTTGTCCTATCCTTAGAAGCTAAGGAGAACATTTTTTCTCCCTTCTCCTTGTAACGATCTTTTATGTAGTTGAAAATTATCATGTCCTCTCTGGGGAATATGGATCAGCATTCATGTCACGCTCCCTGTCAGAACCTGGCCTGGGATGGCAAAGCTAATGATCCAACTAGCAGACCAAATTTGGTGATGAATCCTGGTCACACGCCATCTGAAGCACATTGTGCATATGCTAAGAAGAATGTCCCCTCTCAGCCTTCTTCTCCAAACTAAACAAACCCAATTTTTTTCAGTCTTCCCTCATAGGTCCTGTTTCTAGACCTTTAATCATTTGTGTTGCTCTTCTCTGGACTTTCTCCAATTTGTCCACATCTTTCATGAAATGTGGTGCCCAGAACTGGACACAATACTCCAGTTGAGATCTAATCAGCGTGGAGTAGAGCGGAAGAATTACTTCTCGTGTCTTGCTTACAACAACTGCTAATATATCCCAGAATGATATTTGCCTTTTTTCAACAGTGTTACACTGTTGACTCATTTTTAGTTTGTGATCCATGATGACCCTCAGATTCCTTTCGACAGTATTCCTTCCTAGCCAGTCATTTCCTATTTTGTATGTGTGCAACTGATTGTTCTTTCCTAAATGGAGTACTTTGCATTAATCCTTATTGCATTTCATCCCATTTACTTCAGACCATTTCTCCAGTTTGTTCAGATTATTTTTAATTTTAATCCTTTCCTCCAAAACACTTGTAACCCCTCCCAGCTTGGTATCATTCACAAACTTTTTAAGTGTACTCTCTATGCCATTACTTAAATCACTGATGAAGACATTGAACGGAACTGGATCCAGCTTGACTGTGAATCACTACTCTTTGGGAATGATTTTCCAACCAGTTTTGCACTCACCTTATAGTAGCTCCATCTAGGTGTATTTCCCTAGTTTGTTTATGAGAAGGTCATCCAAGACAGTATCAAAAGTCTTACTAAAGTCAAGATATACCACATCTACCACTTTCCCCACTCGCTTCTATCCTCCCACATGCCCATATCTCCAAACTTTCTTCCCTCCCCACCAGTTCCCCACCCCTCTGCATTTGGGTCAAGCCGTTTTCTTCTCCTCAATGCTGTGTGGGCACAGCAAGGGGAGCACTGAGTGCATAGGAGAACCAATCTCTCTGATTTCAGTTCTGGTGCCCTTGGCAGTCAGGAAGAGCAATTTCAGGAAAAGTTCTGCTCAACCCTGGCAGTCCTGGGATGGAACATTCACAGTCATTTTGTGGGGATGGCATATGTGCAATCTTGTCACCAAGTAGCAGCTGTGAGGAGATGGTGCATGCCCAGTACAGATGGAATCTTTAGAAAATGTAGCTTCCAATCTCCTAACAAGCCTCAACTGACTAAGCATGTGCAAACTGAGATTGTTCAAAGACTTATAAATTTGGAAAGTTTTTCAAGGTAACAGTGAAAGGCACATCCCTGACCCTAGGGCAACAACCCTGCCAAATTTCAAGTCTCTGCTCCAAAGCATGGAAGCACTAAAGTTTCTCAATTAATATTTTTTACATTGGAAAAGCAACATATTTTTCCTTAATCACTCAGAAATCACTGAACCATTTTAGCTGAAACTTTCTCAAAACATTCAGGCTGAGGTAGACATATGGCATAGAAAATTACAGCTGAAATGGTTTAACTTTGGCATAGTTATAAGCAACTGAAAACAGGGTCTTATAATGGAAAGGTTTAGGCAACCATAAATTTGCATTGTTACCTGCATTGCCTATAAAAATGGAGGAGAAATTAAAGTTTAACCTTTGTTGACAATAGATCAGGAAATCTTTTGCATGTACAACCCCTCTACGTAGTAAGGTGCCGCCTCTCACCTTGTACATGTTGGTTTGAACAAAACAACTCTATCCATCATATTACCCTTTTGGCCCTGTCATTGGGATGGGTCAGCCTGTTCCTTGTTATTTGTGTGCAATGTACAAGTATGTGAATGTTCTGATATCTAGTGTTCAGTACCTTTTAGGTACATATCTTCTTGCAGCATCAGCCCTTTCCTTGCCAGCTTCTGTGAGCAGGGCCTGCCTCTGGCTCACAGCTTAACTTTGCTTTATGTTAGCAAAGTCTTGACCATTACTTTAGTTTAGGCCTCAGGCCTCATACCAGGCCTCTGATACCAAGGTTTATATCTTAGGGCCTCCTCTTACTACAATTGGCAGCTGGAATTTTGTCCGTGGGGCACAAATTAGAGCAGTTAGAGGGACATGAAAGTAGTGTGAAAGACCTTTGCCCTCCCTCCCCACAAAAAAACCTTCAAAAAAGTGTTCAAAAAAGAACTAGATAAGTTCATGGAAGATAGGGCCATGAATGGTTATTAGCCAAAATGGTCAGGAACAACCCCTTCCTCTGGGTGCCAGAAGCTGGAACTGCATGACAGGGAATGGATCACTCAATATATTGCCCTGTTCTGCTCACTCCCTCAGAAGCATCTGGCACCAGTGACTGTTGGAAGACAGGATAGAGGATTAGAGGGAGCATTGGTCTGACCCAGTATGGGGTGGTTCTTATATTCATCTCAGGTCCTGAGCTAGACCAGAAGATCTAACTCAGTGTCTTTGCCGGCTTCTCTATGTACATATTAAGGGACTTTTTCTCCTCTTATTTTCACCAATGTAAATCAGGAGTGACTGCTGAAATCAGTGGTGTGAAAGCAGAGTAAAACTGGTGTAAGTAAGAGGAGTATCAGGTCCTAATTCTTTATTTGATAGGATTAAGTAGAATAAAGCTGACTAGATTTATCCAACCTAATTAAAAGATGAATAAAACTGCATTCAGAGCTCACTTTATAGTAAATTAACATTACAAAACCTTTTCTAAGGCAATCTATGCATCTCCTTGAAGTGGGAAGGCAAGTTGGCTGTAGCTGCTGCCTAGGCTCCTTTAAATCTTCACTGTGGAGTTTTAATCTGCTAATGGGATTTGCATTGGTTTAAAAAAAACATATCACAGTATCTCCTAAGACTCCGTATGAAGGGGGTGAGTGCCTGCCGTTTCAGAGTGTCTGCTGTTTCAGTTCTGTGATTGTTCACATACAAAATGAAGCAAAGGTGACTGACATAATCAGCAGGGCTCAAACACCATTTTTTCAGGTGCAATGGTTGTAAGCCTGTGCTCACACAGACTGAACTGATAGTGCAAATCAGTAATTATGCCTCCTGGACCCTGATTCATTCCACTAATCAGACAATTACAGGTGCAAGCAGTCATATTTTTCTGAAGAGTTCAAATGCAGCTGCAAAATTACAAGCACAAATTGCATCTGCAAAAAGGGAGGCCACCGTTTAGAAAATATATCCCTGTACCTTTTGAGTTTACACATAGCACATAGGGACAAATGACAACTGTTTATTATACCAAACATGATCATTTCACTGTTACCTGGCCCTTCCCTCCTCTCCCAATTTATCTCCAGCTGGTGTCTCTCTTCATAGACAGTAATCTCTTTGAAGCTGGGACTATTTTAAAAAACATATGTGTGTGATTTGCCATGCACAATCCATCCCTCATTGGGGTCTCTAGGTGCTAGCACAATAAAATATAAATAAATTAAAAAGTATGTTATATATATTTTTCACCTGGGCTGGCATAGTATCTTACTCTTGAGCCTATTGACAGTGGTCAATAAATAAACAAACAACATTGTACTCAGCCTAATTAATGATGATGACCTCAGCAACAGCTTTAAATTACATGTGCTTCTAAACATCAAAGACAAGATCATGGCTGGACTCTGAATGGGTATATAAGAGAGGGGAATGTTTACAGATGTAAGCAGAGTCAGGATGAGCCCCACCCTGACATCTGGTGGTAAATTATGGGGAGTGCGGAAAGTGTTGCATTGGTATTTCGGTTATTTGCATGGGCACTCCCACCCCACTTAGCATACCGCAAAGCAGCATGGGATGGTTATTTTCACAGCTGTGGGAGCCCCAATTTCGTTGTTATTGGGGCAGGAGGAATGAAATGTTGTCACCCTGATTGGGTAAATGGGGAACTACAAAATTGTCTTGTGATGGGGGGTTTCATTGTCAGCTGGATAGCGCTTGCTAGATGGGGCACATGGGTTCCAAAACCCATTGAAAAGAGAGAGGCTGGGGACAGAGATTTGTACTTGGTGGTGCAGGCTCTTTGTGTGAGCCAGAAGCACCAGTTCCACCTATGCCTCTCTCCACTGTGGAATGTCAGAGTTAATTTTTGATTCCCTTAAGAATCTAAATGCAGGTTACTGAGCTGAATTCACTGGTACTGGGGCTCCCCTACTAAGAGCTGGAATCACTAAGAGCTGAAATCACTGAAGAGCTGGACTTGCTGAGCTGAGAGCACTGAGTACTGTGCTAATGAGTTGGGGAGCCTGAAGCCATACTGTGGAGCAGAGCAGCTGGCAGAGCAGAGTGGAGCAGTTTGTTCAGCTACTGGGTGAGTGGAGCCAAGCAGCTCATGAGGACGGCTGGAGTGGCTCACAGGACAGCTGGTGGACCAGAGCAGCTGGCAGAGCAGAGCAGCCCACAGAGCAAGCAGAGCTGAGCTGTTTGCGGAGATGACTAGTGGAAGCAGAACCCCACGAAGAGGCAGGGCATTTGGCCCCGAAACCACGTAAGGTGCCCCTTTCTACCCAGGCTGGGGAGGGGGACCTCTGCAGAGAGACTCTTGAGCTCTGGGGCTGCACTGACCCGGGACAGAGACTTTTGGATTGTGGGACTTTTGGGACTGTGAGTGATTTGGGGGTTGCTGGACTCAAGGGCCCCAAGAGAAGGACATGGCCCAATTTGCTGGAGTGGGTCTTTGCTCACGGTTTGACCTATGAACTCTAGCTGAGGTATTTTCCCAGTTTAATGCTTGTTGTTTGTCATGTAATTAAACCTTTTCTGCTACACCAAGACTCTGTGCTTGCGAGAGGGGAAGTATTGCCTCTTCGAGGCGCCCAGGGGTGAGTGTAAGATTTTCCCAGGTCACTGGGTGGGGGCTCGAGCTGGTTTTGCATTATGTTGTGGGGAAGGGACCCCTATGTATTGAACCCGGCCCTTGCTGCTATCGTTTCGGCCCGGCAGAAGGGTTACACAAAGGTTTCCCTCCTAGGATGGAATCCTTACAAAAAGGATCTTGTCACAGTTGCAGTTCCCATGTTTCTCAAACGAGGCAGGGAGGAGGTAGGACTTATAACAGTAGTCACTGGCTCCAGTGGCTACTGAATCCTGCCATATAATTTGTGTTTAACCTTTTGTAACCCCAACCTATGATATATGACTGGGGCTGGAAAATAAAGATTACTCTTATCAGTGGTCCTCTAGTCTGTTCCACACCTTTATTACAGGGCTAATCCATGGCCCTTCCCCTTGCACTGGCCATCAAAGGTGTATAGGGGTGGAGGGACGCGCATGCTGCTTCCCCCAAAGTCATGTAACAGGGAACTAAGAGGAACTATATTTCCCAGAGCTCTTCCTGCAGTGGTAAAACTCTACACTGTAGGTGAATGGTAATTAGCACAAATTGGGAAGAGAAAAGAACAGGTAAAGCAAAACACCAACACAGAGGCAGATTCTGGTTTGTTACACCAGTGTAAATCTGGAGTAACTTCATAGCAGTCTGTGGAGTAATTGCTGGCTTATTCCCATATAACTGAGATAAGAAGCTGGTCCATAATGGGACAATGAATAGAAGAAGCTAAGTTCATTGACTGAAATGGAGATGAGTGCTATTATACCAGCTATAACTTTGACACACAGACTGTAGGGATGTGCTAGAAAGAAGGAAATGGGAAAACAAGTAGGTGAAAAATGCGATGGAAAGGTAGGGTAAATAGCTGATAGTCTCAACACATTCTGCACAGTCATAACCAAATACAAATGTGAAGTTCATAGGATGTTTTCAGAGATATGAAAAAAAGTTATTGTAAAAAAAAAAACAATACCCTTTTCCTCAGCAGATTCCTGAACTATTAGGTAAACCTTTTAAGGGGAGCTTATCACTACATAGCTGAAGCTTCATAACTTTAAGAGTTAGGCATTCTCATTCCTATTTATTATTTTATTGTTACTCTGGCTCCTCCCACTCACTAGAAAAAGATGTTTCAATATCACATAATTTCCATACATGCTTGAATACAATTGTGCAAGAGGTACCAGCAGGACTAACTAAATGCAGCAACCATTTGAGATGCACAGAAGGCAATGGTGGAGAATAAAAAAACTGAAAAACTTAGATTTTTCCATAGTAGAGCAGGTGCTGTAGGCTTAGAAGGCTGCAGCAGCTGGTCTATAGCTACCATTATTAGATTTTTAGCTAATCAGAATCTCTACTCTTTTGTTGTGTAAGGAAGGCAGACCTGCCTGGCAGTGAAAAAGGATTTATGCTACAAACTTGCCGAGGGGTAGAACTGCAAAGCACTCTCACTTTTTTCAGCCAAGGAAGAAATTCCATGAAAAATGCAAAATGTTCACTAAATACAAAGCACAGAGAAAGGGTTACGTTGCCCTCTACCACGGCTGGGTTCTGAAAGCTTCAATATCATTCCATGGCCAATTTGCAGGGTAAATTGAAAAAGAATTACTTTGGGCTCAGTAGTACGTGATAGTCATAGCCCAGAGGTGGGCTGCTGTGAAGCCAGATGAGTCCAATGGCTGTATCCCCTCAATGCCTCCTGGAGTACCCCAGCATGCACGGGGTAATCATAAGGTCTGTGATTATAGATATTGTGTGTGCATGCACGTGCGCAAGTAGAAATCCACTATCTCCCACTGCAGAACACCCCAGCCCACCCAGACAGACAGAGACACAACAGCCAGGCACAGTCTTTTGTGTTGTATTCTGCTCTCAGTTAAGCCACTGAAAACTCAATAAGGATAATGGAGTTGCCTACAACTGAGAGCAGAATTTGTGTGTAAACAAAACTTACCTGTGTTTCTAACAGGTGCTTTTAAAAGCACCTGTTTATATAGAAATGGAGCCCAAGAAGATTAGAGAAAGAGGTTCATTATGAAAATGTAATTAAAGAGAACATGGAGAATGACAAGAAAGAATGTGAGCTGGAAAGAGGGCTAAGCTAGAACCTATGCACACAGTATTTTAATAAAGTGTCAATCTTTTTAACTTTGTGGTATGTGGACCAACAGGTTAGTTGCACAAGATGTGTACTACACCTATTTCTCTGCTGCTGGGACACTTTGAGTGAGTAAATTCCTTTGAAAACTATCTTTACAAGGAACACACAATGTCAGTTCAGTTTGCCAGTGACGGTCTGTAGATTGCCTAGTCAGCTGGACGAAGCAGTTTGGCCCATAATGGTAAACAACTTCTCCCTTAAAACTGGTATCTGGAATTGCCATATAAATTCATCAGCTTCTAAAGATAGACATGACAGAGTGACAATTATCAGGGTGGGCAAACCAATTACTCAGTTATATGAGGAACTCAGCCTTCGGTCTAATGTCAAAATTTTACTGCATATATTTGGCCAACAATCAGTAGTAGACTGTGAATAGGACACTTATGCAGGAGAGTGTGATCTTCTCAACCTTCACGTGACCTCACCTCAGTTTTTCTGTAGTTATGTGTTGGTTCTTTAAGTTCCATCACTGATTTGGGCACATTCAGTTTGGGGCAAGATCCACATTCCATCACCTATGTGTCTGTTAAGAAAAAGACTGAAACTGAATTAAATGAATCCTAAAGAAAAACAGAGACTCTCTGAGTATGTTTGAGCAAACTGATTACAGAGAAACTGGAAAGTGATCTGAATCTTCACCCCAAATGAATCTCTTTTCATGGGGTGAAAAACCACTATTTTTGAACATTTGTCTTTATATCTTAACTTCCTGGTTGCAGCTGGCAATGTTGAAGTACTGTGAGGAAGGGCTTTCTCTCCTGTGCAAGAACAGGAAGCATGGCAAATCATTAGGAACCCCCCGGAGATCCCAGAGGACTGGAGTGCCGGGATCAAATTTGAATAATCATCTGGGACCTGATCACCCCCTCATTTACGTTCACCCTCTGAAAAATGGTGCAACCAAACAAGAGGCATGGAAGGACCAGGAGTGAGAAAGTGTCAGTTCTGCAGCCACATTGAGGCTCACAGGATAGTAAAAGGCTGTGGGGTGCGTGTCTCTGTTATTCCCCAGTCAGCTGGTTGTAACTATGTCATCTGACTGGAGGATGGCTGCACATGTGCAACTGAGGGAATGATCAGGCCCTAGAACATTTAACTGGTTATCTATCCAAAATGAACTGAAGCCACAATGTTTTTGAGAGTCACATGTGCAGATGATTGAATTCCAACCACAAATGGGCTGTAAATCCTAAAGAAAATCAGATTCATATTGTAACAGGGTGTTCACCATAGGTTCAGACTAAAAGCTTGGCACACTAGCTCCTTCATACTTCCAGTTTCTGAACCCTTAAAAGAAGAAAAAAAGACTTTCTTGTAATTGTTAACAGCCAATGTAATAAATCATTTAGCATATAACTAAAGGGACACTATAAACTTAAAATCACACTTCTATCTGAAAATATTGTACCTACTAGTGTTACAACTAGTACCAGTACATGAAAATATTTTTAAAAATTTGTTCCTATTGTACATTTTGTATATGGCCGATTTCACTGTTTTTCCTGCATATTTACCAGTAGTTGTTTAGGTTCCCCTTTCATTTGTGTGGGTCTTTCACACAGCAGCAGAGAGGAGCGAAATACTTCTAAAATAGGAAAACAAGCTTTTAATGCCTCAAACATTATCGGAGGGAGTCGAGGCAGATGTAATTTGAAACTACTTTTAACTCATTTTTTGAAATAGACTACAGTAGTTTTAGTATGCATTTCAGAAGTCAAAACAAAAAATGTTTCTTTGCATCAGTCTTTTCGCTCTTTAGGTTTTCTCTTCATTGTAACTCATGACTCCTTTCCTATCATTCTCATAGCAATGAACAAATAAGCATAGTTTTAAAATTGTGATATATAGCTACTGGGAAATTCAAATGCAGGAGATACAAAGCTTCTCACATTCATAAACTAACATCCAACTTCAAGGAAGATCACAGCATCATGCTCTCAATCCAAATGGATATTCATGTGAGAGCTAGAGCTTCAGTTCACACAGGGTGAAATTCACCCTACACATAGGGCCAGTGCATCACATCTCACATAAAACCCAGGCTGAGTCTCTGCAGACTTAAAAAGTAGTTTTAAATCTGCAGTTGTCAAAAGTGCAGATGTCTAAGTCTACAGCTGTCCAAGTTAAGTCTAGTAATTGATGAACCTCAGAAGATTTGTGGCCAGATTCACCCATATGCACTGGCTGCTTTGCATTATTCTGGCAAGGCCAGACTCGGTTCAACTGGCCAGAAAACTGGGTTTATGGTTGCTTTGTGTCACTCAGCTGCCAGAGTGTACTGTTGAATCTGATTCTTTCTGTCAAGAAGCATCCAAAAGTCCAAATACTTATCTAAATCTCTTTGCTCTAGAAATTGGGTTAGAAACCTTGTGGTAATAGACCTTTGTGAGATTTTCAGTACTTCTTGGCATTGGATGATTGGTTAGAGAATATTAATATTTATTACTACTGTGCCAAAAGGATGCCTAGTGTTTTACAAGTATAATATATTGAATAAGGACTTTGCTTTGGGGAACGTACAAACTAATTAGATTTAAAAAAGTCAAAGGTTGGGGGAAGGAAGCTAGAAAAGGGAAAGTGATTGAGCAGTCATGATGGCACATGTCCATGTCTTAGGTCTGTAGGGGATTGTTTGATTTTTATCAATACTTCTGTGACTGAGTTGACGAGAGGAATTCGGATAATAGGCTTCTTGGAAGAGGAGTGTTTCGAGAAGGGATTGAAAGAAGAGAGGGTGGAAGCATAATAGATCGGGTCAGGAGGAGAGTTCCAGGCATAGCAGGCTCCATGTAGCAGGCACAGAGAAAAGAACAGGAGAAGCAGATGTGTGCAGCTTGAATTGCATGTGAAGTGCAGGATGCAAATGAAGGAACAAGAATGAAAAAAAGATGAATGCAGACCTTTTCTAACTGATTTATTTTGGTACTTCTGTTTCCACTACTGCTGTGAAACCTGAAAATACAAACAAAAACCAAAACAACAAATAAACTAAGCAACAAACCTCAACTTTTTAAAACTTCAAAAAAAGAGCGATTTTGAGTTTGAGGTTGAGTTTAGATAGTTTGTCTGAATCAGTTTCTCTCATTTCTAGTTTTGGCAGGTAGAAAGCTTTGTGCCTCCTCTTTAAAGAACGATTCAGAAGTTATTCTGTCTTCTTATTTGCTCAGGATCACTTTCACATTAGTATTTCCTGAATATCATGCAGCCACTGTTGAGACTAAATTAAAAGAGATGCTTTACTGTCTCTTCTCTCTCTCACACACATACTGGAGAAAACATTTCCAAATGTGCATATTCTAAAGAACATTCAAATGAGTCTGAGATTTTGGTTCAAAAATACAAATCTCATATTTGTGTAGTTACCAAAGGAAGAGAGGGTGGAGGGGAACTGAACAATTTGATTTCTCTGTGACACACTTCAAAAATATCCAAAAGCAGAGGCCTCAGGTTGGATTAAAATCATGCAAGTGTATGAAACCTAGCAGGCTCTGGACATTATATGACATTTTATACTTATGTCAAAAACGTTAAAAGTTGTCAGGAAATCTTCCTTTCCAATTATTTTCAAATTATGCAAGTGATGCATATTACAATTTTTGACCATAAGCACTTATTGAATCATACATTCTGCATATACTTTTCTCAAAGTCACATTCAGCTTTATACCATAACATACTGGTTTCAAATCCTGGGAACTTTTGAGGTTCTCTGCTTTCAGTGGCATCAGTGGGAGCTGCGAGCATTTAGCCAGATAAGAAATTCTGGCCCAGAGACTCTTCTAATTTGGTAGCACTTTACACCCATTTTCCACAGGTATAAATCATGACCCTGTACAAGACAGAGGAAAACTAAGTCCACAATATTCAAGTAATATGAATTCAGGAGTAATGAATTACTGTCATATTATTACTGTCATATTATAATTTTAATCAATTTCGAATAATTCGGTAACCACTCACTTTTGTAATGTGCCATTTAATTAATAAGGAAGGTGACATTCTGAATGAGACAGAAGAAGAGTCCATGTGAAAAAAGAAAATGGCAGCTAAAAGCTTGTTGTTTAGACATTGCTGTTGAGATTACAAGCGACATTAAGAGCTCTTCAAGCTGTGTTATACACCATTTCCAGGTATGCTCTATTTGTCTGCAGAAATAGTCCAAATGTTCAAGGGAAAACAAGGATACATTTGACACTGACAAAGTCTGTTGAAAGTGTAATTAAAAATGAGGATTGCAACAACATTGAAAAATTCTGTTTTATTATCTCACTTGGACTAATGAACATTTTAGCTGCATGTAGTCAATGGCATATCAATGAGATGCATTTGCAATAGAAAGTGTAAGTAAAGCATAAAGAAAAGAGGAAATGTGGGGCAAGCATTCTCAGTTCAATGGTTATGAAAGGAGTTGTATGATTTAGAAAAGTATCCACACCTCTGCTCACTGAGGTTACCCCAGCCGAGTTTCTAGGATTCAGCAAATTTTAGGGATCACATAGCAAGGTATGACACAGGTGCATATATTTATCATGGGATTCCAGACAGACCTTGGGATGGATTTACACCTGGTTTTTTAAGAAAAAAACACTACTAGTAGTCTCCAGGTCCATTTTAATTCCATATTATAAAATAAAATCCTGATTGATGATTGATTTAGATCACAGGTCAGCAACCTCAGAGTGGTCAGAGAGAGTTCATTTATTTATTCACCCTTTTTTTCATTTCTTTATTAATTTTATTTTTTTTTTTTTTTAGTCTCTTTTTTATATAAATCATATATATAACTAAACTATGTGCATGTAAAAAAAATAAGGTTTTTAAAATGTTTAAGACACTTAAAAAAAAATTAATTAAATGTAGAGCCCCCGACTCCGCGGCCAGACCCGGCAGTGTGAGTGCCACTGAAAATGCTCAAGCGCGCCCTTGAATTGGCATGCATGCCTGCCTATTCCTTGCCTGTGTTAGAACAACATAATAAGAGACACCACACTGGGTACACTCCAGTCAGTGCCAGATGCCCATCAGAGCAGTTGCTGACAGTTTGGCTTAGAGGAGCCCAGAGCAGCAGCACCATCTCTCTTCCACATTCTTGGCTAGCAACCACTGATGGACCTATCCTCCATGAACTTTTTTTTTTTTTTTTACTTTGAACTTTTACTTAACACTTTTTGGCAATACAACAGTGTGTGCTGCTAGTTTGTGTGTTATGTGTTTGTTGTTTTTTTTTTTTTTTTGTTTTTGTTTTATTTATTTTTCATTCAGTGACCACCCTCCTTCTCTTCTAGTGTATGAATGATTAATAAATAACACCTTTCTCTTCACCACCACTTTTACATTTTTTATTTCTTTTCATCATTTATTAGATGAATGGCCTTAATCTTCTTCTCCTCTCTCTCTCCTTTTCCCCATATATCTAAATCATTTTTTTGCCTTTCTTGCTCTTTTTTCCTATATTTTTCTTTATTGAGATTGGAGAATATGACAGTATATGCAAGGTGTGGGGCATACCATGGATTATATATTATGGCAGCATAATATATTATTATTCTATCTTAATATCTTCTTAATATCTATTTGCTTCCTATTTTTTATTCAGCATATGTTTTCAGAGAACTATCCACAATGACGCCAAGATCGCTTTCTTAAGTGGTTCTTAAGCTAATTCAGACCCCATCATTTTGTATGTATAGTTGAGATTATGTTTTCCAATGTGCATTACTTTGCACTTATCGGAATTTAATTTCATCTGACATTTTGTCACCTAGTCACCCAGTTCAGTGAGAGCCCTTTGTAACTCTTTGCAGTCAGCTTTGGATTTAACTGTCTCGAGTAATTTTTTATTGTCTGCAAACTTTGCCACTTCACTGTTTACCCTCTTTTTTAGATTATTTGTGAATATGTTGACCAGAAGAGGTCCCAGTATAGATCCTTGGGTGACTCAGCTATGTACTTCTCTCCATTGTGAAAAATGACCATTTATTCTTATGCTTTGTTTCCTATCTTTTAACCAGTTACTGATCCATGAAAGAACCTTCCCTCTTATCCCATAACAGCCTACTTTGCTTAAGAGTCATTGGTGGGGGACCTTGTCAAAGTCTTTCTGAAAATCCAAATACACTATATGCACTGGATCATCCTTGTACACATGCTTGTTGACCCTCTCAAAGAATGCTAATAGATTAGTGAGGTATGATTTCCCTTTATGCAAGTTGTGTTGATTCTTCACCAACATATGTTTATCTGTGTGACTGATAATTTTGTTCTTTAGTCTAGTTTTAACCAATTTGCCTGGTCCTTAAGTTAGGCTTACCACCCTAACTTCAGTAATGGTAATGTGAATTCATCCACAGTCTCTCACTCTGCGTGTCATTCTGCCCTAGGCCTTCTGTGCAGGGTCCCTCAGCACAGAGTCCAGGCAGAATGGCAGAAATAATTTTAAAACCACCCCAAACATGGATTAATAAATATCAGGATTAGAGAACAATTAGATGGTGAGAGAGAAATGGCCTATTAAGCTAAAATGAAAGTGAATTTGTTAATTGTCCTGTGCAAAATGTATACAGTACAGCTTATGAATCGATGATTCAATGACCAGGAACAGGAGATGTGTGACTCTGCTTGTTTTTATAGTAATGCCACTGTAGTTGCATGTGTGTTAGGTAGATTTCATTTTGCATACATTTATGTAGAACTCCAATAGAATGCATCCTACGTATGGGAAAGGGAGTCTGGACTTAGTATTGATGGAGGGCTAGAGGAACTCTTACCCCTGCTAGCTCCTGGGAGCATCAGCTGTTTAGCATCATGACCCTGTGCCTAGGAGGAAAATTTCAGAGTGACGTATTCAAGATGAAAGCCACTTGTTGCTGAAAAGTTGATATTTTAAAATGGAAAGTAAATGGTCAATGTCCCTATTTAGGCTACCCCATAGTATACAAAAGTTAAAACCATGAGTAAAGCCTGCTCATGACATAATAAATCAGGTTGTCTGTTCACATGGTACCACGTGTTTGATTTAGAAGAGTTTTTTGAGGGTTAGGGTTTGCATGTTGTGTTTCCTGCTTGCTACTTAGCATTAGAGTTTAATTTATCTCTAATTTTCTTTTCTGTGATATCAGTCTTGACTTTTTATTAACAGGTTTAAGATTGGGCTTAGTTCCCAGGATAATATTTTGGTACTTTGCTGCATTTCTCTCCATCTCCAAGGTTTGAATGCTCCTTTCTAGGGGGTATGGTTCAGAGGAAAGGTTTTGTAATATTCAGGCAGGGGCAGCACTTGAGAGCACTTTTTTCCTCAGCTATTTTTGAAAGGTATTTTATTTTTCAATGATTTGCTTTTTAACTCCTTCACTCTTGACGCCGTACTTTTGTGTTGCTGTGAACATTGCACTGAGTACCAGTACATCCCATAGCTATCCATCAGCAGTGAACAGGCGATTATTATTTTTTTAGGCTAGGAAATAACGTGAGAGTGTAGCTGCCTGTCTGCCTTCCTGTAGTTTTTTATATAAAGATAAATATTACTGTTTGAGCTGGAGTTGTCATTCAGGGAAACTGGGTATTTAAATATTAACCTGCTGCATAATTTACCAGATATTAGGCTGCAGATGACAATTCTTTTCCCCTCCTCCCACTGCATTATATATACTGTACACCACTAATTATTCCTATGTATGTGTGTGTGTGTGGGGGGGGGGTTAGTGAGCATAGCAGCAGTCCTTTCCGTGGTCAAACTTTGTGTGGTACATGCATTCCAGATTTAAGGATTTTATATGAGACATATGCCTCAGAATGTGTTATGTAATATTTGACCCTGGGTGGTCCAGTAGCTCATTGCTGAGGTTAGACCCACTGGTTTATAAAAATTTTTGCCTTGACTATTTGTATTCCTTTTACAGAAGCTTCAAACATGTACACTAGGCATTTCTTCCTTCTGACTTTTTTTGATCTCCTTCAATACAGTTTTACAATGGTGTCAAAATTATGATACAGACCACTCATTCAATAGATACAGATCTCTCTTACAGCAGACTCATTTATTATAGTCATGGAGTGGAAAGAATCATGGTTAGTATTTTTTTAAAAATTATTGCCTCCTTTTTGCCACCAATGTCTTTATGCAGTTGGGCGGAAACAGCTAAGAAGATACAGGAGGCCAGCTAATCTGAGAGACTGCAAAATTTAACTCTTTTTTGGGCAGGCAAGTTTTGTAATACTCTTGAAGCTCTATGATTTTACTTCAAAAGGAATTGGCAAAGGAGAGATATTTTAAAACCATATCGGAAATGTGATTACTGAAGATAAAGTGACCCTTGTCATCATTATGGATACGATTTTCTCATGGTAAAATTAGGCAAAATTCACAGAGTAGTCATTCCTGCCCACTCTCCCGCCACCCACCCACCCACATACATGGGGATTGGAGAGGCTACTTGCATGCACAAAGTTAAATACATATGTAAGTATTTGCAGGATTGGGGCCTAAGCAGGTAAAATATGTTGCATATACACCTCTACCTCGATATAACGCTGTCCTCAGGAGCCAAAAAATCTTACCGTGTTATAGGTGAAACCGCGTTATATCAAACTTGATTTGATCAGCCGTAGCATGCAGCCTTGCCCCCTCAGAGCGCCGCTTTATCATGTTATATCCAAATTTGTGTTATATTGGGTGGTGTTATATTGAGGTAGAGGTGTAGATTGAAAATATTTGAGGAAAATATATTATATATATTTTAATATTACAAACTGGGCAATTTGCAGAATAATAAATTTAATATAAAATGACACTAAATTGTAACTATGTAAATTGTATTGTCTCATTTAAAATATCATGAAAATGAATCAAATTACTAATATTTTACATATTGTATATATTTTCAAGTGTGTTTTAAATATACATATTCAACACATTTTATGGCCAGTGTAACCAATGTATGGAATGGCAGATTAAGTTTCCTAATTGCATTAGGGCCTCAACCAGCACTTAATCACCTGTTTAACTTTAAGCAAATAGCAGTCCCAGTTACTTCAAAGGGTATGCTTAAAAATAAATGTGCTCAAATTCTCAAGTGCTTTGTTGGGTCAAGGCCTAACAACAAAACAAGGGAGCATCTAGAAAGTTAGGATTTTGTTAAGGATAATTAAGATGTCTTCACAAAAGATCTCTTTCCTAGAAAGCTGATAGAGTTTTTGAGACTGTAGCAAAAAGAGAGAGTGGGGGTTGGGGCTCAGGGTGGGAGAAGTGAACATAATTTACTTGTGTGTTGAGGAAGCTTTTCATACATTTTATATAAAAAGCTAATCTAAAAGGTCAGCAAGTATGGTGAAAGGGATGAGATGTTTGAATTTGAATGGGTACAAAATTGGCGCAAGCACTGAAGACATTAGGAAATTGAGAATGGTAACATTTCAGGAAGAGGAATATAACTAATAGACTGCTACAAGAATAAGTATTAGGAATGATCTTGTTCAGTTTATATAACAATGACCTACAAGAGAGAAAAATGCAGTAAGGTGATACAATTTGCTCATGAAGCTGGGGTGAAAGACTGGTAGTCAAACTAAAAGTGTTCAGAATGACTTGGATAGACTAGAGACAATAGAATTCAATACAAGCTAATACTATTAATTACATGACAGAAATGAAATAGATACATCTAACGGTTGCACAATACAAAACACGAATAAGGAGGAGATGCAGTTTTGTAGAATAGGAATTGTGTTTATTCAATTCTCATACCTGAACAAATTAACAGAAATATAAGTTAAAAAAATATCTGCCAAAAAGGCAACATCGCTGAATACTCAAACAAGTTACAAATAAATATATTGCTCCAATATCCTTAGGTAACCCTGCATGCAAACAGAAATTTATAAGAAGGAATGTAAACTTTGACCTCCTGTATAAGGATTCCGAAAACAGAACGTATACTGATGGCAAAAGTATTCTGTTAATATACACAACACAAAGAATATACAATATTACATTAAAAATTTGATTTAGGTTGCAAAGTCAAGCATTAAAAGTTAGAAAATGCCAGAATTTAATTCTGTCTCATTATGATACAGTTATTACTTACAGAATCTAATATTATTTTTTCACAGGACCTCTGTCAACATTTGTCTGTTTTAATTTTTATGAAACGTATGCAAAAGTCAAGCAATTTTATGCAATTTCAAAATTCTAAATGAACTTATGTGCAATATATTTTTCACTGTATAGATATTTTCAAAAGCATGAAAAGTTGTTTCTGAATAAGATAAAACATTGTTCACACATCAAAATATATAGTGGTTTCATAGTCATATGCAAGTTTTATTTTAATTAACAATATGTTTGTTTGAAAGTTTTTGAAACCAGATAAAACTGGTTTGAACGCAACCCGCTCTAGGCTAAAAGACATCTTTTCTCTCTCTCACACACACACACACACACACACATCAAAAATTACTTCAGTCACTTATTATAAGCCAAATTCTCCACAACCTAATGCAAATTAAAATGGCTGAGATATAAGTAGCTTTGAAACTAGATTCATAATGGAAACACAACCAGATCCTGTACTACAACAGCACTGTTGAGGACCATTAGGGCATTTTATAGAGCTTTCAGTGCCAAACTCAAAGCTAACAGAGGAGGAGCTATTGACCATAATAAAGAACGCCCAAACAATGAAGAGATCATTTAAAAAAAATATAGGCACTGAAAATTCCTATTGGGCTTTTCCATTAGCAATGACCTTGGGTACAGGATACAAGTTATATTATCTGCTTCAGAAGAATATTGCCTTAACTTCCTATACATTGAGTGCAATAAGTGCATGTTCATGAGCAAATGGGGGGAGGGGATGGAACTTTAAGTCAGAAGCCAGCTGTCAAAAAACAATGTATCATTCTCATCTATTCTGAGCCTTCTATCTGTGCTCCTTATTATTGAATCACTGAGAATGCATCACAAGATGACAGCTAGATAAAATTAGATATGGCTTGGTTTGACTTTTGTGCCTATTCACATCAGCCTACTCTTTTAACTTTTATTGTTAATGCTTGCACTTACATAGCACAGAGTACAGGTGTCTGCTTTAGACAATCAACAGCTTGAGAAAGGGCTTTTAAAATAGATGGCTTAGTTAATATTGGCATATCACAGTAGCATGGATTGGAATCAGAATCATCACTTCTCCAGCCATAGATACATATCTCTGGATACAGTTCACTGAATACTATGGTGGTCAATAAAAAGTCATTATTTCCCATCAGTTACATGGTGATAGTGGAGATAGCAGAGTTCGTTTTCTAAGTATAGGGAAACATAGTGGTATCTCAGATACCACTAAGTATTAAGTGTTGATCAATGTTGCCTTTATAGTGGAAACCACTGTACTGTCCTTATAAAATGCTGTTTAGATGGTATTGTGTAAACATCATCCCAGCACAGAGGGATGACACAAGGCCTTATGCACCATATAAACTCCACTTAAATTTTTTACCTGGGGCTTTACCGGTGCATAAAGCCTTGGTTGAATCTTCTGCACTAGAGTGAATTGTATCCATTGTGGATAAGACACATGATTAAATAATCTCAGAGAATCCTTATCCCTTTTATTTTGTTGCCCAAGTGTAATATCTTTCTATTTGCTTTTTCTGAACTGAATCCTTAAACTTCCAAGTAGAGTAATGAGATTTTTTTTTAACTGAAGTACATGGACTATAACTAGATGCATGTAGAACTCATGTGCATGCAGAAAATTAGTGGACTAATTGCTAAACTTCAAATCCCCTCAAACATTGCTTATTTGAAACTTAGTGACAGAAGGAACCTCTTTAAAATTACAGTGCCATTTGGGTATCTGGAGATCCTGTTTTCCACTTCTCACCTCAATTAATGATAATGATGCCAGCCACTAATTTCTGTCACCAACTGACCTTTTTTGAAGTTTGTCGAATTTGGGAGTAAATACTATGATATTTGAATTCTGTGAAATTCCCCTTAATAAAACAATGTTTTTAGTTATTTTATTAAACACTTCACCTTTTAAAAATTTTTCAGAGGATTCATGAAAATCCAGAGATTCAGCGTGTTCCCCCTTCCCCAGTTTTAAATGGGTACAAGTTCTTCCTTTGGTATACTTTCCTACATCCAGTTGGCAATAGCCTGAATATAGCTGACCATAGACATTGGATCACAGAGAGAGCTGTCCAGAGGACAACGATTATGTTTCTTGGCAACGTTCAAGGTTTTGAAATTTGGTTTCATTCTGCACTGACTTGAACCTGAGTCTCCCACAGGTCAGTGTATTATCCATGAAGTTAGCATGTGAGAGTCTTGCTTTCTCAATCTTCACAATGAAACTTTGTCAAAAAATGTTCTGATCAGCTCGTCTCCAGATTAACTGTAGCTTCCAGTGGCTCCTTTCTCCATATTTGGAGGAGGGGAATGAGAAAGGGAAACATTGGAGTATGTCTGACTTCAGCTACATTTTTAAATCTTGGTTTAACCAAATTTCCTTCCTGGCCTCAGCTGAGAACTCGAGGACATTTTTATTATAAAAATGTGGGCAAGTCCTTATCTCCAGTGGCACTGCCAAGTTACATGCCTGTTATCTTCACACACAACACAGAGTTCACAGAATCCCACTAACTCAATCTTTCATCAGTCTGCCAGCGTCCATAATATATTATACTATCCTACCTATACTTCTATGGACTATTCTCTACCATGATTATAAATTATTGCTTTGTTTTTGTAGGAATACCATGTACATGAATGGTTTATGTCTCTGTGAAAGGGAGAAACTTAATCCATATATTTCCTTGGCTTCTTCAGGTCATTTGAGGAGACTGGCATGTGATCTGCTGAGTGACTGAAAAGTTGCTTTTCAGCAATTTTAAACATGGTCTGTGTTGGCTGGAGGATAGTTAGGTGTGCTGCAGAACATGCTGATCACCTGCCAACACTGTGTATGAGGAAGGGTAACCCTCATAACAGCAGGGTGTTAATCCCCCCATATAGTCAGTACATTCCCGTAGCTGCATGTGAGGTGTGTGGTTAACTTTATAGCACAAACTATTCCTGTCTTCCATTGAAAGCTTGTTAACCTGCTGACCACGTGTCTCCTTGCCACTATTATTAACAATACTGAAGGACTGAGAGACAAGATAGTTTGTGCCATGCTTTGAGCTTGAAGTTGTAGAGTAACTCAAATGGTAAGATAGAAAAACATGAGTAATAGGTTTATATAGATAATATACTGATCTATAAACTGTATACATGTATATGATATATGAATATATAGAGAAAGAATACACCATAAAAAACTTTAATTAAGATCATAGGTCGGATTTACAGAATTGAGGCATCCACTTTATCCTTAATACATACTGCTGAGCCTACAATGAGACCAACACCACACATGATATAACATTGTTCAGAGACCAGAATGTTTAAAAGAGGTTAACATATTTTTTTCTGGTTCCGTTTTTAATGCTATTAGTGTTTGTATGTGCATTGCATATATAGTAAGAAAAAAATAATCCTACCGAGAGTTTATGTCCTTTGACTGTGACAAGCTTACATGATCCATGGATCATTGACACAATAGAGATACTGGCATGGTGATAAAATAGAAAAGGCATACATTGAAAAGGAAATGAAGCTAGGGCACTTAATGTGTCAGGACAGACTACACATGTATACATTTAAATAGGACTGCTATCTCATAAATCAAACAACTCTGAAACATATAGTTTGACTTCCAACTCCATTAGATAATGTTTTAAATATAAAGCCACTTAATGATGAATGCTCAGAAATGAAAAATGTACACTCCCCATAAAAAGTTTAGCAGAAACTGGCGTCCACCTATTTTTAGTACAAAAAGATTATATTAGTTCATATTGTTATGAAACCACTCAGCTGTCCTTGAGAGTTCTTTCTGGGATTTCAAATAATTCATCTTAGGAAAAAGCTTTCTTATTTTAAAGTTACTTATTTTAAAATAATTCAGGAAACAAAGCATTGTAACCTGCACAAAGTAACAGAGCCACAAGTCCAGAAAGTCTTAGATCCTCGGCACTTTAATATTAGTATAACATTCCTTAATCAAGAGCCATCTGACTAGTTGTTACAATTTTTAATTCCCTTCAGGAAATTAAGCATATATAAGCAGGGACACATTGGCTGACAGAACCCAGATTTCAACTAGTGACAGTCCAAGGCAAAAGATATTCTCAATAATGGGCCCACTATTATTAAACAATCCCCCATAGGAAATTAGGCTGAGACCAGATCTCATGACATTTAAAGAGCATGTGCAGGAAGGCACACCCTTTTAAATTAGTCTTTCCTCTCTTAGTCCATGTAGTTCATTCTATACTGGCGTGTAATATAATTCTCGTTGTAGTCAACTCTTTGGCCTCTGCTATCCTTCTTCCAGTGCTTGGCATGTAATGGAGACTATTTTTAAAATTAGTTAACTGATCCAAAATAAAGCAGAGAAAGAAGAAAGACCTAAAATCACATAATTAAAAACACTTGAAATAAACGACGGAAGAAGAATAATTAATTTTCCTCTGTAGTAACCATTCTTGGGAAGATGCAAATTAGCAACAATTATTTTCAATTCTATATATATGCACATCCAATTACATAAATCCCATAACTCTAAATCCTATGCCCAGTAAAATAAGGGACCAAATACGGAAAGGAAAAATTACTAAATATCTAGAGGATCATGGAAACAGTGGTAAGCAGAATGAGTTTACAAATAATAAATCTTGCCAGACAAAATTGAATGTTTAGGGATATAATTACAAAATTAGCCCCAATTCTGCAAACTGCTCTACAGGAGCAAACCTCTTTGTAAAAAAATCTTCTTGAGAGTGAGATCTATTAGGCTGTGAAATCGCCTCCAAAGGGAAGTGATGGGAACCGCATCACTCGATCCATTTAAATTAGACTAGACAAAACATTAGTAAGCACACAATATGAACCATTGTTATTTTTATTTGTATTACATCAGCACCTCAAGGCCTCAACCAAAATTGGGTCCCAATGTGCTAGTCACATTGTAAGGGATAATCTCAGCCCCACAAAATTTACAATCTAGACAGACAAAGACTAGGAGTGGAAACAGAAATGAAGTCCAAGGATAAGGTCAGATCAGTGACAGCACCAGGAACAGAAATCAGGTATCTCAAATTTCAGGCCAGGGTCCTATCTACATTCACTGGCTATATTCTAGTTTCTCTCATTGTACACCTGCTTTCCATCTCTCCAGTGCCAAAAATTGATGTGCTGAAAACAGAACATTCCCAGTGAGCAGATTTTCTACTGTTGACATGCTAAACTTGAAAGCTATAAGATTGGTTTAATCACAACATAAATAGAATAGAACTCCGCTAAAATAATCGTAAGGATAAGCATAAGATATGCAGAAAGTGACTTCCAGTTAAGATAAGCACCTTTTTACAGCCTCTGCCTACCAATTACTTGCTGCTTATATCTCACCTGTTATAGCCATGACAGTCTAAGTACAGACTTGCCTAGAGGGAGGCTTCCATTGATCAGGACATGCAGGCAAATAGATTTAAGTGGCAAACCACAAGTTCATAAAGTTAACATAGGGGAAGTTTGCTATCCGCCCCACTTCACCCGTCTCTCATTTAAATGGGGCCAGTGCAGAGGATACAGGGCTAACCCATAACTCAGAGTAGACCCTCCTCAGCCTCTCACTAGGACTCTGCTCACTTCTGAATCCTCTCACACTGCAGCAGGTGGACAGAAGGAACAAAAGGGGGACCTTGGTCTGCAAGGACTTCAGATCTCCCCTTCTCCCATAGGCACAAGGCCTAGCAGTGAAATCTCAGGTCTCATCTACCTCTGGGAGCTGACCCTTTTAGCCTTTACCTGCTCTAGACACCAGTGGCAAGGTGTGATGAACTGAGCATTCCTATAAATTCCTTATATTCATTTTAAGTTCTATTCCTTTTAACCCTACTGTGCCTCCATGATGCTAGGAGGAAGGTAAAAAAAACTCCCCAGGCTTCTGCCAATTTGTCCTAGCAGGAAAAATTCCTTCCTGATCCCAAAACAAGCGATTGGTCAGACCTACAACATCCTAAAAACACTGTTCCTATACTGCAAATACAGGGAAGGAGAGTGGGACAGCTAAAGCTTCCAAATACCCAGGCAGAGGTTTAAATCTCCTCCTAGCTGGCCAAGCAGAAGTGAAGAGCCCTTGTAGAAGGAGGAACCCCTGCCTGCATTTCCAGGCATGCCTGCACCATTCTGTGTTGTCTACCATGCTGAAGTCCAATCAAGTTTCCTATCCAGCGAGCCTGGGGTGACATTTACCTCACAAGGTTGAGCTACAACCTGCAAATCTCAAGGTTTATACTTGCTACTGAAGCACATAAGATGTGCACAGAATAAGTCCAGCTGCCAAATGAAAACATCAATAAATAACAGGCCTTCAATGTTCCCCTCAACTTCTGAGAGTGCAGGGGAGCTTGTATTGGTTAATCAGGCTGGAGGAGATATGACAGAGAGTAAAACTACTTGGCATATACCCGTCTTCCCCATCCCAGAAGCTGCTGCACTTCCATGGTGCTCTGTGTATCTGTACAGACATAGATACCTAGCCTTCCTATGTACAAATTTTGTAGCTACAAATTGCCCCATACCTTAGTAGGAAGTCACACTTCTGAAACTCTAACCCCCTAATGTGTAAAGTGCTTTGGGATGCAACGTGCTATATACATGTAAATTCTTATTTTAGTATGCACTGCTTCACTGGGACATATCATCTTGGGACAGCTGTTTTGCTGGGACATCTCCCAGAAAATGATTCAATCTATTGATAGTGAACGATAGTGACTGCTGCTTAATTGGGATGATTTTTAGAATAAATTTAGCTAGTGCAAAGTGTTTTAACGATGACTAACTAGATGTTACATAAGTGTGAAATTCTACACTCTGATCTTTTGACATACAAATTGCCAAAGATTACTAAATCTGCTTTTCCTGGTATTCAGAAGGCCTGAATCAAAGGTGGTTTGGGTTTTGGTGGCAAGGTTCTGTTGCTACCTAGTTATGGCGATCTAGAGTAAGGAATTAACATGCTCTATTTAAAATGTTTTGTAACAAGGAGAACTTGAAAGCTTTAGAGACTATAGCTGTTTTTTTGGGGGGGGAGGTTAGATATTTCACTTTTCTCCTCCTTTTTCTTGTAAAAAAAGGTAGAAAATGAAATGCAAAAAAAAAAAAAAAGGTTAATGCATGCAACATAAAGGTTATGTGCTTAAGCATGCCATAGTCAGGAAATGCCAATTTACAGTTGAACTTGCCATGCTAACTCTGCCCCATTGTACAGATGCACTATAACACATTTTAAATTAAATAATCATATACTGTTTCTTGACATGTACAAGGTAGGTTGATTGATTGTGTGTGCGTGCACATTTTTACCAGATGTTTCTATGTGCATAGCCCAACATTTTTAAACTTACTGGCCTGATGTAAAGAGGTGACAAGTGCCTGCAGTTAACGCTGATTACAAGAATTGTGGACAATCAGAAACTCAGAAAAATCAGGCCCCTAGTTTGCACATATATGCAAAATATCTTTTCAATATTTGTATTCAGTATATTTTACACTGAAATATTTTTATGCAAAATATTTTCAGTGTTTACAATGCAGTTTTATTTTATAATCTGATATACTGTATATTAAAGGCTAAGCTGAATGGAGAAAGATAATTCTGTACTGTAAAGGATTTTTGATATTTCTAAATTTGTTTTCATTCCTATTTTAAGTTTCTCTGAAGTCTACCTGGCAGGCCATCGTCGGTAGTATGGATCTCAGAAGTCCTGGGGGCACTTGACTCTGAGGCAGTCCATCTGGAAAGCCTGCTGAGGAATCAGGTAGGCAAACTGTCAGCATGGTTAAGCGCTGGAAGAAATTGCCTAGGGAATATTTTCACTTGTTTTAAAACAGGTGTTTTCTGATTGTGTGTTGTATTTCTGATATGTAAATTGACTTGTATATTTTTGTTTCAAAGAGCTAATGATCAAGTTATGAGAGCCATGTCAACAGCCTCTTTCATTAAAAGGTTGTGCATATTAGATCATTTTTATTACATCCTACAGCTCACTGAAATATGTTAATCCTAAACAAAAAGGAAATAAAGATTTACACTTCAGTGATTTCCATGTGTTACTTTGTTCCCTTTGTAAAGGCCATTATACACAACATATAGCTTGGTAACAGTCATATTTGGATTCAGTATGCCCTAATTATCTTTAAAAGACTTTGTTACCAAATTTTAACAAAAAATACCTCTTAACAGTTAACTAAGAGATGGTGCAGAATGCACTCTCCATCTGATGCTGAGTAGTTCTCTATAATATGTGCTTCTCCCATATGGGGGATTATGGTTGTCCTGCAAATTTTCTGTGACCTGAGCAGCTGCAAACATTGCTTTTTCTGTTTCTGCTTGGTTCCTCTGGGTTTAGCTCGTTGCTTGTCTGCCGTGTCACTGAACAGCTTTCCTATTGGCTCTTGTCTGTCACATGGTTCCATTCTGTGCACCCACCATGTCTGGGATTTACACTGGTCTGATTTTGCACATTTTAAATTGCCGGCTACCAGCTAGCCTGCTTCCCATCAAAATTATGACTACATTAATTTGGCACTATTTTTGGAAAGCTTAAAAACATCCCAAGAGAATATTATTCACATACATAATCTTTGTTTGTATTTAATGATTATAGTACATTTTAAAAAAAACCCTTCACTTCTGTTAAGCTTCAGCTGGCATTTATACAGAAAAACCCAGCCGAGCTAGGAAAAATTCTGGCCAAGTGGCATCCTACTGGGGGCTCATGGGATTTTTTTTGTCAGTATCAGACATGTAAGTTCTTGCAAATGCTTTCAACACTCCACAGATTTTCTGCTGAATATCTCAATTATTTTTTCTGAAAACTGCAAATGACTCATTCCAACCAAAATAAGGTCTAAATTGTGTAATTTTAATTTTGAAAACTAAAACTTTTTTTAAATTGACAACTTGGCTAGAAAACAAACAAAAAGTGAAATCATGCATATGTCTCTCTGTTATTCAGCAATCTCTGTAAATCAAAATCAGATGAAGTAATTTAAATAGTTTTTCTACCACAATAATACTAATAATAATCTTAGCAGCCAGCAACTTAGATCCCAGATTTTAGCCTGGGACAATTATTAACAACTAAGTATTAAGGACCAGTTTTGAAACAGTCTCCCTTTTGTTTGCAGTCTGTTGGCAAAACTGATATAATTTAAGATGCCTAATTAATATTTGCTCAATATGCTAAAGAAAGTAAATAAGATATTAGGACATATTCAAAAAGAAAGCAGAACTTTTTCTTGCAAACCTGATCAGCACAACTCTTAAACTTGTGCATAACTTAAAGCACATACATGACAATGGTACTACTCAGGTGATTAAAGTTATACTTATTCATAAGGGATGTGTTGGATCAGGGCCTTACTCTGGATATAGTCTTCACGATATTAACATGTAAGTAAGCCCTATTCCTAACAGCATTTTTTTGTAGGATGAGACCCTAATACTGTAAAAGTCATAATATATCTGTTATCTAGATTATTAGATGGTGCTCATCACAACAATGCTATTATATACAGTATATATATATATTTAGCATGCCCTCACTAGGAATATTTTTTCACTTTTGGGCTCTCTATCTAAAAAATTATATAACAGAAATCACAAAAATTATTGGAGGCATGGAAATCTTCCGTATGAGGAGAGTTTTAAAATACTGGACTATTTAATTTGGAGAGAGGATGAGCAAGAAATGCATGATAGATGTATATGAAAAATTTAATACAGATTAAAGTTAATTTGCCCATTCTTATTTATCCTTTCTCATACCACAAGAACCACATGACACCCAATGATATTAAATACTACAAATTTAAAACAGAACAAAATGCATTTTTGTATAACACTTAATTTACTTTGGGACTCAATGCCACAAGATATTATTGAGGGAAAGAAGTTAGTACGATTAGACATTTATGTGAATACTAAGAATATTTAAAGTTATACTAGCTAAGACAAAATCTTTAGCTGCCTGAAGTTAAGAAGAAACTTTTTCCATAGGCATATAGTCGCATAATTTTCCATTTTGGGGGATTTACACTTTCTTTGGCACTAGGTACTATTATCGATATGATTTCAAGCCTCATAGCCCATATGACAACTCCCATGTTCCTTTATGCAGGCACAATCACTTAGTTATGCACCTAAATGACAGTGATTGCACCCATAACTATTTGCACTCAGATTTATTTCAGGAACAAAGAGGGAGTCCACTTTTAAACAAAAACATTGGGCACTAAAACCATAATCTTTGGTTTGAGCTACTAGCAGACTCATTACACAGCTTTTGTCACCATTCTGATTATGATGGAGCAGTAAAGAGAGCATAGTGAAAGTTGCTTCAGAATTTTAAAATCAATAGGGTAAATACCCCATCTTACTCAGTGTCAACTAATATAAAACTGTTAATAGATAGAAGTGTGGCGTTACAGTAAATAACTCAGTGTTCTGCACAAATTCACAGGCACTCATGCTCTTATGTTATTTATACCATAACATTTGTTGGTTGTCCCTTGAGGAACAGGTGAAATTCCTATGGGACATTAAATACTTGAATTATACATTGTTATGGGTATGCATATGCCATGCACATCAGGGTTCTGAATATTGAATTTCCTCCTGCAATACTTTTTATGGTAACTAGCGCAGACTTTAGTTCTTCATTAGGTCTTTTATATATTGCTGTGTATCAAAAACAGCAACTGCTATGTCAATGTTCCTTCTGTGTGTAACATCAGATCTACCTTGGGAGATATAGATGTGTGTATGGGTGAGGTATATGGATTGGCCTTTGTGTTTACACATTTAAGGGCTATTGACTTCACTGGGAATACAACATGTAAAGGACTTGCAGACTCAAATCCTTAAATTATTAGCTGTAGCCCTGTTGTTATTACAAATGGCAATGTGTAATTGCCAAATGTGACTACAGATCTGGTTTTAAGGTTGGGATTAGTCATTTGTTTCCTGACTAATAATAATAATTTTGGATGATAATGTGCATGCTTTGGTTTTGTGTTTTGTCACTATGTGCCTGCTTAGTAAACATCCTTATGAATAAGACTCCCCATACAAGGGCCAATGCTAAGTGAATTGCTGTTCATTAATAAATATATATAATACCAGTTATTACATAAATACAGGTGGTCAAAAGACAATTTTAATGAAATAAGGTTTCTCTTGCCTGTTAAACCCTTAATCTTTTTTCCAGCTGTGATGGGGCAAGGCCAGATGGCTACAGTAAAGTAGTGAGGAACAGGTATGTTAGCCCCAGGCTAAACAAATGCCTGGTACCGTGGTAACCAAATGGCAGTTGCTCCAGGTTAATCAAGACACCTGGGGCCAATTAAGATCTTTCTAGAAGGCAGTGGAGATAGCTACATTGATTGGGACACCTGAAGCCAATCAAGGGCTGGCTGGAACTAGTTAAAAGCCTCCCAGTTAGTCAGTGAGGGGCACATGTGAGGAGCTGGGAGCAGGGCCGCCCAGAGAGGGGGGCAAGAGGGGCAATTTGCCCCAGGCCCCGGGTCCCGCCAGGGCCCCCACGAGAGTTTTTCGGGGCCCCTCGAGTGGGGTCCTTCACTCGCTCTGGGGGGCCCAGAAAACTCTTGCGGGGCCAGGCCCCGGAGCTTCTTCCACTCCCAGTCTTCGCCGGCGGGGGGTCCTGCCGCTCCAGGGCGTAAGGACCCCCCGCCGGCGAATTACCGTTGAAGTGGGACCCGCTGCCGAAATGCAGCCAGGTCTTCAGTGGTAATTCGGCGGCGGGGGGCCCTTCCGTTCCGGGACCTACCGCCGAATTACCGCCGAAGACCCGGCTGCACTTCAGCGGCAGGGGGCCCCTGCCGCGGATCTTCAGGGCACTTCGGCTGCGGGTCCCAGAACGGAAGGGGCCCCCCGCCGCCAAAGCGGGGGCCCCCGCCGCCAAAGACTCCAGGCCCCCGGAATCCTCTGGGTGGCCCTGGCTGGGAGCAAGAGGTGTAAGGAGCTGAGAGTGAGAGGGGGTGCTGCTGGAGGATTGAGGAGTACAAGCATTATCAGACACCAGGAGGAAGGTCCTGTGGTGAGGATAAAGAAGGTGTTTGGAGGAGGCCATGCGGAAGTAGCCCAGGGAGTTGTAGCTGTCCTGCAGCTGTTCCAGGAGTCACTATAGACAGCTGCAATCCACAGGGCCCTGGGCTGGAACCCGGAGTAGAGGGCGGGCCCGGGTTCCCCCTAAACCTCCCAACTCCTGATCAAACACAGGAGGAGTTGACCCAGAGTGGGGGTTCCACCAGAGGGGAAGATCACTGAGGTGAGCAAATCTGCCAATAAGCGCAGGACCCACCAAGGTAGAGGAGGAACTTTGTCACACAGCATACTCATTTACACATGCTATACATGAAAAATGAACAAAAAACAACCTGAAATACGGAGTCTAATACAGAGAGAAAACACAGAATGGAGTCAGAGTCAGTTCACATCGTTTGCAAACTTAGCAATTTAAACCAAGATTTGTATACATTTGAAGCACATGGAATTTTCATGCCTTATTGCACAAAGAGGCGATCTGGCTTAGTCTTGACCTACGTACCTGAGTGAGCAGACTAGCTTGGTCTGTATGTAGAGAGAAATGCATCTGGTGGCTAAATATTAGAGCAGAGTTAACCAGCTAGCAACCACCTGTGATGTATTTTATTATGGTTTTGTGACTCGTATATTCTGATAGCTAAGACTCAAACCCAGGGGCTCATGATTGGTACGAAGGAAACAAGATGAGTCTCATTCCCTTGGCTGAGTCTGAGATCTATGCTAAGCTTTTCTTTGATAGAGGCTATTCTCTGTGACACATATAAACAGCAGTCTAGAGACAGAGGAGAAACAGCCCATTTATCCATTCCAAAGTCTAAAGGCCTGATCTAATGCCTATTGAATTCAATACAAAGACATCCAGCAGATCCTATGTACTGTAAATGGGATTTTCTAAACCATACCTGATTCCCTCATAACCAAAAGAAGAAGCAATCACAGAATCAAAGTTAATGGTAGAAAATACACACTGCATCCATCTCGCTGACAGTGCAGGTTTGTTCCTTACATCAGATAATGTAGTGTTGTATTCTGTCCAGTATAAAAGTCTCAAATGATGGTGCTTTTACCAATTTTTCCATAGCCAGTTATGTTTCACTGTCAGGAAGTGTCTCCTGATATTCAGCCTTAATTTATCCCTTTCTTAATTTCAATCCCTATTTACCATTCTAAACACTTCCTCTACATCCTTAGCCTTCAAATATAAGAAGACAATCCTCATGTGCCCCTCTAGCTGTTGCTTACTCACGTTGCAGTATACATATTCAACCCTTTTAATCATGCCTCTGAAGTCAGACAGGTAAAAGGTAAGAACAAAGTTATTGAGAAAATGCATTTTTTGTGGGTTTCTTACCTTACTGGTGAATAGAGGATATCATTTTTTACTTTTCTGTAAGAAGATATTTAAGGCAAAAAAAACCCTGCACAAATGCATGTTGATAAAGGAACATACCAGAACTTTGTTGGCATTAAGTATAGAGGACTTAACTCACTTGAATACCCATCATGATCCAAAAGATAAGTAGTGAGAGGTGGAATTAAAGGATATCTCTTTTAGCAGATGACAATTCTCTAATCTCTATAAGGACAAATAAATAGTGTGCTCACCTCAGAAAGATAGAGACAGAGAAGCAAAACCTGTGAATGCTCTGCATGTTTTATTTCACGCCACAGAGTTTATGGCCATTAATCTTGCAAGCAAGCTGAATATTTTGTTGATTTGTATTTCTTTGGGAAGCTTTTCCAAGTCACCACAACATTAAATTCCAGAAGTCTTCCTTTAACCTCATCCTACCACGGGTCACAAGTGTCTAAGCAGTCCTAATAAAATAGGTCGACACCTGCCCAGAGGATGGGCAAAATTCATCCCTGGTTTACTGTACCTCATTGAATTCTATTACTTGCTTCTCTTGATGTCTGCAGCCTCCTCTATGTTGTAATGGCAATAGAGCAAATCAGTGTTTGTTTTCTCAGAGTAATCAGATGATATGGACAAATCAGAAATTAAACCATTTTAATTTCTTTTTCTTCTGTGTTCGCTTCTCCCTGTCTTTATAAAAGAAGCTATTTCTGTAAGCATGGGGGAACCTGAATAAACTTAACCAGAAGGCAGACATCATGATTATCACCTTCCCAAGACTTATCCACTAATTTTCCAAGACTTTAATCAGGGAGGGACAGAGATTAGTTGCCACCAAAGGATGCAGCAAGTTCACCAAAGGTGAAGAATTAAAGAGGGCCCCTTTCAATGAATACAAATAACCCTTATCATTTCACTTTAGTAGTTTAAGAAGCTTGGCTGACCATTAATGCTTTGCAGTGCATGCTGACCGCAGCTGAGAGGAACTAGGAGTGCAGATCAGCAGAATTCTGGGAAGGAAGTAAAAGTGCTCCCAAAGCATTCCCCTCTCCAGGGGAAGAAGAAGCCGCCAGCCTGGCTATGCCACCTGTTCAACTCTTCTTCCATCAGCAATGGGGCACTTAAACTCACATTGCCCCTATAATCTACACTCTGATGCTGTTATGGTTCAGAACACAGTGCTAGATTGAGACACTGGGCACTGACTGAGGAATGAGGTTTTCCACAGCACAGGGCACACACAGCCTCATTTTCATTTACAGTAAGGCCAGTTTACACCACTTTGGCAGTAAATATAATTTTCCCCACTTTGAAACCTGCTGGCCCCCACCTGGCTGTTCCATAGTGCAAAGAGACATCAGTAGAAATCAGAATCAGGTTTCAAGAGCACAAGTTTAAAGGTCTAACAGTAGCAGCAGAATCAGCACTGAGCATCTAAATCCTGCTGCTCTGAGATACTGCTTCCCCATAAAAAAAAACCCATACCTTTCCAAGTGGATTTTTTTTTCATCGAGAAGTGGATGCATCTTGCTAACCTTCAGCAGTACCTGGCTTGGGGAAGTAAAATGGGGGAAGCTCCTTGTAGAAGTGGAAGTGGCTGCACAGCTGTCTCCAAAGCCAGCTGTGGGAAATCTGACAAATAGAAGTGGCTGCCCGACAGAAGAAGGCTATACAGTAGGGAGCCCAGGGCATCTTGAAGGCTTTAAGGTCTTGAAGAGAAAGGGCCTGAAGGGCAGGCGGAAGGATGTTTGTATTCCGAGGATGTATAGTAGAACATCTGACTATTATATAATCAAATACAAATGCTGGGGTGTTCACGTATCAATATCAGAAATATCACATCACCTTTGTGAGTGTTTTGGATTTTTTATTACACAATTATCAGTAGCAGCATCCTGCCTGTAGTTACAAAGCAGGTTGCTAGATGAACTCAGCAAACCCTTTTGTGGTTGGAAGTGGATGGCTGATTGTCACCGTGAATCTTATTGCCTTTCCTAGCAAAGGAGCTCTGAAGAGCAAGCCTTTGGGGGAAAACAGGGAGACGAGATCATCACTGTCTCTGAAAAGACAATAGAAGCCTCTCTAGAAGGAGAATGGCATCCAGGAAAATATGAACGTGAATACTGTGCCCTCTTGGAGCTCAGCTGTGCTAAGTGGCATATATTTGTAAATAAGAGGAGTTGCTAATTTTCTCTCTGATTTTATTCTAAAGGTTATTGTCCCTAACTGCTTGACTCTGCATAGGATACATAATTACCTTATCTTATTTTCTGTTTCATCATGTAGCGATGCCACATCCTGTCAACTCCTTCAGTCCGTATAAAAGAACAAGAAGGTACTCTTTTAGATATAGGGCGGGGAGTTAATATCATGTGGTTAACAGAGGACTCTGATTAGTTAACGTTAAAGAGTGGTATAGTTAGATTACATATCCTTCTAAAAAGTGCTATAACTTATTGACAAATAAAATACAATGTAGCTTTTTGCTCCCCCCCCCTTTTTATATATATATATATATTGGTACAGTCCCCATAATTATTCTGAACATTAGAACAGTTATACAGTATAAATTAAGCACACTTCTTAACCAAGAAATCCTAGAAAACTGTGTAGTGACAAGGAACAGACCTCCTTTATTACATGCTCTGCCAGTTTTACATAGGTAATATATAACAAATATTTGGGTAACCCCATGCAGCCAACACTCTGCTGGCTGCCTACTTAGCTATTTCCTTAGATGTAGGAACATTTTGTTGAAATGTTTTAACTACAGCTGAGAGAGCTTGAAAAAACTCTGCCATATAAATAAGCTGTTTTCTGCTGCTGCTGCTTCAAAAAAAAATAATCCTAAAACTAAAACGCCAAAGTCTTCAATCTCAGGATCTTACAGGCAGCTTAATTTACAGTTATGTGAAAAATATCACAGCTCCTGTGTGAATGTTGCTTTGAGAGACTAAAGGCATCAGTGAATGAGATATACCTAAGGAGCCAAACAAGGTCTTTGTTCAGGAGATCTTATATTTGTAGCAAACAGCTGGCTGCAGTACAATTTTACTTTCTTGTTACTTGGGTTTAAACATTCACTATTGAATAGTAGTCACCATTTAAAAAAAATCACCATCTGCTAACAGTGACTACATGGTAATAGATAACTTCATGCCAGTTTTCCCCTGTACTTAGAAAAAGAGATATCTGTGAGAACTATATTGCTGCTATGTGGTGATTGCTGCAAAGGCTGACATTATAATGGCTTCTACTGTACATATACACAGTATGTATTCCCAGATAAAATACAATTAATTAAACAGGAGTTAAGGTGGCAAATACAGGTCAATATGCTATACAAGGAACATCCCCCACCAGCCCCACCACAAAAAAGCATTGAAGAGTTACAGGAAATTAGAACTCAGACATTTAAAGTGATCATAAAAATATACTGGTCCAGGGTCAAAATCTACAAATCCATCTTTCCATAATATGAAGGCAATTAATGGAAGAACTAATGATACTTTATGCACCTGTTTCAGAAGTGGCTCATCCCAGGTAAATGAGATATTAGAATTCTACAAAGTTTTAATAAATTAAGATTAAAAAAATCGAAAATAAAAGTATGGGCTTGTGAAATGTTAAGGTACCACACATAATTTTAACTTTGTCCCCTGCCACTTTGATCTCTGTTCTCTGTCCAGATGGATAGATGAGTGTCTGTGGTAAATACACAGCTAACACCTGTTGTATGCCCCTTAAACTCTGTTCATTGTATGTTGGTGGTTTGACCCAAAAATGTGCAAAATTAGGCAGGTGACAAATTAAGGGTACCTTATATCTGCATTTCTATTAATTTATATATATAATTAACTTAAAATCTACTGGCTTTCTACAGTTGCTTTTTTTAAGCTATTTTATGTTTTATGTCCCTTAGGTATTAACATTAATCTTAACTCCATTTTAATAATTTGTGTATGGTAATATATAGATCTCAGACTAGCAAAGATTTAAGCTTATGAGTAGCCCCTCTCATTTAAAATTACTTGTGTGTGAAGCTTTTTGGGATTGTGGCCATAGTTAACCATATCAGAAAGTGCATTCTGTGGTCTCAAAAGAGAGGTTGTTAATTTATTTATATACTAATAGCTGAAACCCCACACTGTTATTGAAAATCAACATTAATGTACAGCGAACTCCTCAGCCAGCTATTTTAAAACTCTTGGATGCAAATTATCTGGACCTGCTGATTTAAAAATGTCTAACTTTAATAGTTTCTGTTTTACATCATCCTCCAGTGAAATGAAAAGTGTTATTACCATATGATAAAACTGCATCATCTGTTTTTTCTCCAAACACAGAACAGAAATATTTATTGAACACCTCTGCCTTTTCTTCATTATTAATGATAATCCTACCATTTCCATCTAATACCATTGTTCAGATTCTTTTTGTTGCTAATCTATTTTAAAAATTCAATTTTATTGTCCTTAATTCTGTTGCCCATAGATTTCTCCATGTGTGCTTTGGCATCCCTTATCAATTTTCTACAATTCCTAATTTCTGATTTACAATCATTACTGTCACCTTCCCCTTTCTTCCATTAGTTTTATATATATCTTTTTATTTATACTTTCTGATTGTACCTAATTTCAATTTTTGTTCAGACCTTACAAAATGTTTAATAAAAAAGGGAAGGAGCCATTCTTTCTATTTGTAGATGTGTTAATCAAACTTGCTTGAAATTAATTTTCAAGCAAAGGTAAACTTAATAAAATAACATGCTTCAAACCATCAGAATATAAAGCACTTTTTAATGGGGAATCTCATGTGATCACTATACAATCACAAAAAGGCCAGGCCAAATTACAAGTGCAAAAACTTTAATCCTTAGTTAGTCGGATATCACGTCCAGTCTTCTCATCTAAAAGGTGGAAAGAGGTTTCTATGGAGGGGAAAAAGGAATGTGGCTTTTAAAAAGAGTTTAACGTGCTGATCTATTATAAAAAACGATAACAATGTATAGTTAGCAGCAAATTACATTACTTCCTGTGCCATTCATTGTGATAATAACATTAATCACGATGAACTCTCAAGGTGTTCATGTAGATGTAATGCACAGTTCCATAGAAGTTCCACCATAATTTAATATGAATTAATGTCCACTTAATGCAAAATGTTACTGGGAAAAGTATATTTGAGAACTTTATGTAGTGTTATATTCCTTTAGTATGAAAGAAATTGAAAAGAAAAGAATGATACTGAATAGAATTCCTGGGTAATAAGTAAATTCAGTTGTATGCAGAGTGCACTTAATCCAATGGTGAAATAATGTGAGGTACTTAAAGCTGTTACATTTTCAATGGCTTAATCAAGAAAATGTTGAGACTTCAGGATTGTGGTTAGGATTAGGAGTCCCTCAAGTGTCGTCATTAAATTTAACAAATTAATATAATGGACAATAATAATACTTTGCATTTATATAGCATAGCTTCTTGTATCAAGGAACTCAAAGCACTTTACAATCATTAATGAAGCAAACCTTACTGTACTACATGGCATAGTTTCCTGTTATTGGCTCGGATCACATCCCCTGCCCCGTGAAAGAACCTGCAGGCAGGTGCTCTCCAGGAGAAAATCTTCATGAGAGTCTATTTGTGGACTTCCTCGCCAGTTGTTCTGTTGGGAAGGGTAGAATTTGCCCCTTATCACTCAGGCTTCAAAACCGCATCCCAAACCTGATGGATCCACATTGAACAAGGAGACCAAGGGCATCTTGCACAGAGGCCCGGTGCCTCTATGTGCCCCCACTTTCCCCTGGCTCCCTCCCAGGTCACAGGACTCCATTGCATTCTCGTGTTATGTCATTCAACCAGTTTTCAGTCCATATGACAATGTTCTAAATGGGAATAATTTAGGTACAATTTTATGAGACACTGTATTAAATGATTGACTGAGAATCCAGTACAGCATATTACATCTCCAGCTCTTTCTTGATCTACTAATTTTATCTGATTAAAAAACCCACAATAAATATTTTGACAGGATTTAGGGTGGGATCCATGAAGGTACTCAGGTGCCAAGTCCTGTTTTTAGGCTACTGAGACAGTCTAACTCTTTCATTGGCCCAAGTAATACGTAATTATTTAATTATTTAAAGTGGAACAACTTCAATAGGTGAGATTGCAGGAGACCTATATTCGAATCTCTCATAGTCTAGGGGTTAGGGCACACACTTGAGAAGTGGCTGATCTCTGTTCAAATCCCTTCTCCTTATCAGGAGGAACCGGTGGGGGGTCTCCCACATGGTGGATGAGTACCCTGTCCCCTAGGCTGAAGGTGGGTTCCTACTTCTCCCCAACCCCTGCTGTTTTGTTTCAGCGCCCACACACAACTTAGGCAGACAAATGCCTATTTTCTGCCCCTTCCCCCATTCATGGATCAGTAGGAGAGCTAGGCACCTCCCTGTAGCTCAGACTTAGGTGCCTTTCTCTGAGAGAGGGTGGGGTTTAGCACTCACCCTTCTCACTGGCATCTCCCACTGGCTAGTTTAGCGGCTCCCCACCTAAAGTACTGCCTTTGTGGATTACAATCTATGGCATCTATCTCTTCCCATTCACTGAATAGGAGCCTAGGCACATAATTCAGGCTTTGTAGATTGCAGTGTTGGTCCTGTGGTTTTCTAAGCGCCTAAAAGTTAGGTGCCTCAACACTCAGCATCACAAGTCCTAAATCCTTTGTCTAGCCAACCGTTAGTCTTTATAATCCCATGTTCCCTACTGTTCATGGTTCCAAATATGCTCCTGATGTTTAGTAATATTTTTCATTGTAATATTTCTTACATTATTTTAACTGGAATAAAGTTGAATGTATGGTGTCTATGGCTTTGTCTTATTCATATAAGCAGTGGCTTCAGCTGGACATAAGTAAGTCATGCAGGATTTGGCCGTGGGACAATAATTTTGGTAAATTGGTATTACATCTATTTTTGTTCATTTCTCAACGTTTTTCAAAAATAATTGTCACTGGTACAATTAGTTCATTAATAACCATGGATTTATGCTATCCAGATTAGTGATTAGTAAGTGTTTAAAATTTTCAAATATTCCCTTACCTGCTTGTCTGCAATACTTATTTTCACATGGTCTACATAACTTCATAATTGTCCAGAGTTCTATTCTTTTTTTTTACTTGTGATAATTAATTTTAAAAAGTCATCATAGCTCAGCCACTATTGTCTCATTATTAATTTATTCCCCCTTCTCATTTATTAACAGACTGGCTTCCTTTCTAGTTTATTCATTTTTACAATTCATTCTTATTCTCGATGAATAGACCCTGCCCAGAGGTCAACAAGAGCGAGGTTAACTAACTTATTCACTTTGGCTAGCGGAAGGACCACAGTTGCTTCCCTCATTGCAAGGATTTTGCATGGTAATAGAACTGTGCACCTGTTGGGAAGGAATTAGTTAACTAATCTATCTATTGCTGCCAGCTACGTATAAAATGGATATGTTTCAGGAAGGTAGCTGGGTGTCTGGTTAGAGGTTTGATCTTTCTTTTTTGCTCTGCAGTTTGGCTGAATAGAGCCACACTTTGGAATGTTGCGTTGGACTTGGCTGAAGGGAGTTATGCCTAAACCTTTATCTAGAAGAGGAAAGTCCTATTGCATTTGTTTCTCTCTCCAAGGGGGCAGGATAGTTTTCACAGTTATTCTTCAGTTTTATGATAAAGCATACTACAAACCACACCTAGGTATCCTACCGTACTTTCACACGCCAAGCAGGCTGTCAAATCTCTTCCTAGCCCTTTAACTAAAATTAACTTGTTCTGCTTCTTGCAGCCTTTAACATTTCCTGCATGTATTAGGTGACTCTGTATTCTTGTTTAGTTGCTTCCCATGTTACACATTATCACCCCAAAGTACAAGACCCTCCTTTTTTTCCCCACATACACATAATGTTTAAGCAATTAATTAGCCGCTAAGAAGCTTGGTTACTCTATCTAATAAACATGGCATAACTAGAATTGTTCATGCCATCATAAAGGGAGTGTGGCCTAGTAATTAGAATAGGGGACTGGGAGTACCTCCTCATGGATTTTATTCCCAGGTCAAGTATCTTTGCCTTAATTAAATGCAGTTTGTAAAGTGCTTTGAAATCACTGGATTAAAGGTACTATGCAAGTATAAGGTGCTAATTATTATTATTATATTGCATTTATAATTGGGACATAAAAGAGAAACCTTTGAACCCCAACTACATTGTTACAGACACTTGAATGTGTGGACTCTTTCCTCTGAATGCTGCTTTGTGCCAGCCATTGGTAAAGTCTTTCAAAGTACACAAAACCCTTGCAGTCTTTTTCAGCCTGTCCTGGCCAACAGCCCATCAACTGTTCCACAAACAAACATATATTTCTCTCTCTCTGCGTCTTTCTTCCTCTTCGTTTTGTTCCTCCTTTTGTCCCACTGTGCAGCAATTAGCTATTGAATCCTTAATAAGCCAATTTAGTCCAGCCCACATGGCTATTTTGCTGCTAATAAATCAATTAATTCAGCTCACATAGAGTGGTTTGTCATATTTACAATATCACAGCTATTTGTGTAGGAAGTACAGAGGTAAGGAGTAATTTTAGGGGGAAAAAAATCCAATCCAAATTTTATATTGTTTCTGTTGAGCTGAAGTAGTAGGGGATTCTTTACTTCAGTTTGGGGCAGGGGAACTCAGGGTGACAGACTTCAGACCTACCAAAGGAGGAAAAGGAATGAGAGAGAAAAATTACTGGTGGTGTTGGGTGTTTTTAAATGAGCAGCAAATCCTTTAGAATAGTGCAATGTCAAACTGTCCTTTTTCAGAAACGTTTCCTAATATTTTTCAACTTTATTAATCTTAGGAGATGGCCTTTAAAACAATCAACAGAACAATGTCAAGTGAGTTTTTAATTATTGGGGGCAAATAAAAAAAGTTTCAGAGGTTCAATTCAGAGAAGCATCTAAATGTTTAGATGATTATGCAAAAGTTAGCTTAATTTAACTGCAGTGGTAGCCTTCAGTCCCTGTAATATGTGCAATCACATAGGGCTATACATTTCCAGAAGTCCACGCTAACTACATGTATTTGCTTGATCCTCCTGCTGGAGGGTGACTGACACTCTTTTCAGCTTCTTCATATTTTTGTTATTATTTATTTGTATTACAGTACACTAAGATGCCCCAGTTGGGTCTTTTAGATAGCAAAACTTTTTTCTGTCATTTCCCCTTTAAATAGCATGGCTAAAAACTGGCCACAGTTTATGCAATAATATCCCAGGAAATTTTTTTACACGGTATCTTAATTCTCATTTCACCATAAAAATAACGGTTATAGCCATATACAGCCTTCAGATGTGGAGCAGCCTATGTGGAAAAGACATATGGTCCATATATGCAAATAGTATGGCCAAAGTTATTTTTATGTGTGAATTGTAATGTACAAAATGGTCACATTTAATTTTCGTTCATGGAATAGTCTATATATGCACTCCTAAGTCCAATATATAAAAATATACTACTTATATAACTTTAACATATTAACTTCTGTGCTAATTCCCTGCCTTCACCTCCCAAACCCCCCTATTTGAGGAAAAAGAAGAAATAGTTTTTCCTTGGAAAGTCTAGAGGAAAAATGTGGCCCTATTATCCAAAGATGGACAAATACTTGAAATTCTTAGAAGAATTTTCTATATCAGATCTTCTGTTGTGCATGCATGGATTTTTGTTAAGTTTGGGGATTTTTTTTCTTTTTGTTTTTTAACCAATCAGATGAGAATTCAGTGCTTCCAGTTCTTTCAATATGTTATGTCCTAAATGTAGGTGCTGCGTAATCAAGAGATTTAGAATATGTGGACTGAACCTGCTCCATAAAAATTAGTAGATGTGAGCTGTTGTCCAATATATACTGGCAGACTAATAAAAAATAAATGTATTTTTCATGCACATAATCTCCTGATTTGCAAGTGCAACATTGACATGGGCAATGCACTAATTAGATCCTCTTGCATTAATTTAATCACACAATGCTTATTGTTAGCTTCTTTAAAAAAATGTCTGATTCAGTACAACAGAAATGACTGTCTGCTAGTGTGGGGAACAGTATATCTATGGCATAGCCAAACAATACTTTAGATTGATAGAGTTTCACTCAAATCTGGTTTCTCACTGCTCTGAATAGTGGCCAAAATCCTCCCAGGGCAGAAGATGTTCTTGTCAGTGGCTTGAGAACAGAAATTCCAGAAGCTACTTATAGAACAGCTGCCATCCATCACCTTGTGGATTTCCCAATTATTTGAGGTTGCAGCCATGAAGCATATCAATTCTATACTTCTGAACAACATGGACTCCTATAATTCTATGTACTATAGCATCTCTTTAGGGATTTACTAGCTAGCTCTTCTTCTGACTCCAGAGCTGCATCTGGAGGTGGGAGCCAAAGGGAAATCTAGAGAGACATTCCACTAAGACACCTATTTCTCTGCATATATATCTTTCCATGTATAATGTATATATGTGAACATAATCCCTTGAATGATTTTTTCCTCTGCCTTTTCCTCTTGCTTCCTGCATATAGTTTAAGGCCACATGCATACATCATAAGAAGAAAGACAGCAAGGAGGACTGAGAGCCAGGAAAGGGACTGGGAGCCCAAGAAGAGGGGCTTAGGACCCACCAGAGATAAACGGGTCACAGAAGGGAGGAAGATAGAACCACTGATAGTAACCAATGAATTACAAGCTACATCTGAGCCAGATTAAATGGAAGCAGAGTGAAGGGAGGGTAGGAGAGGACACAGACAGGAGAAATTATACTGGGACTGGACATGTGTTGTTCTTCATATTAAACCAACAAGAGCTTGCATTTAGCAACTAAATTATTTTTACTTACTGATTACATAACTCCAACATGACTGAAATTAGAGCTTGCTGTTCACTGAAGCCTGCACCTCACTATCTGCTCCCTGTCCTTGATGGCTAGGCCCCTTCCTTTCAATATGGCAGCTGACCCCTTTGATCTCTGGAGGCACAGCATACATACTTACACAACAGCTGCTCCACTCAAAAGGTGGTGAAGAGATATGGAGAACTGGGGGCAGATGATCAAAGAAAAATATGAATCACTCAGCTAACCGAGTTCTACAGGGTGCATGGCATGTGTTACAACGATACTTAGTCATCGATGTATGGTTCTGTAATCAATAGTTTTGGCCTGATGAGCGGAGTATATAAAAGTGACATTATGAGTCCTGATGTGCAACAACATTGAGTATGGATTATACATTGTTAGTAATATGCCCAAGTTTCTAGTACCTCATTAGGCTGTAAGAGCTATAGTGATTGAACTTTTGTCTTTGTTTCAAAAATGCCATGGTACAACATTTTAGTCTTTTGGACTGGTTGTTACAAATCCCTTCATGAATGCATTATGGAAAACTGGGGCAGAGTTCTTTACTTGTTAGCCAAGTGCATGCCTGCTGGGGCTTTGTACTAGCAAACAGTGAATAATATTTTTAAAGCCAGAGTACAGTAGAAATCTGTTCTACACCAAGTACCATGCTGCACAAAACTAATTTTCATTAAAGAATCCCCCCACTGTTATGTGAAATATATATTGTTTTGTTATTTTTCAGGCAATTCTTTAAATGGGTTCATTTTCCTACTATATTTCACCTGCTGGTATCCTGGAAATAACTTATTTTAACAGTTCTATTCTTTTATTGAGAATTCACGTAAAAAGGTTTCATTGTATTTCTCTCTATGGTCTAGTGCACAGAAAATGTATTCTTTAAACAGATAAAGGGTTCATTTAAATCTCCTCTGCTTTACTTACTGGTATTAGCACAAGCAGTAAATGCCTTCTGCTGTGACAGGTGTACAGCCTGGAACCCCACAAGGGCATTTCAAGTACCATCATTCTCAGCCCACTAGTGACACTGTGGCCTCTCTTAACTGGTGGGAGTTTTTGTAATTTCTATCAAGCCATTGTTATGAATGCAAAAAAAAATGTTTCTTACAACAATAACGTATAACATTTGGCAAGGAACATTTGGAACATGTCTCCACCTCCAAGTTTGTGGTTAATATTTTTCCTTATGTTTCTGGCCACTGATTTCTAGTGTATTTTGGGAAAAGACTATTCTTGGGAGTGGGTGAATGTAGTCCTATCCCAGTATCCAAACAGCTGGGTTACAATAGATAGGTTTAGTTCTCTAGCCCTTGCTTCATTAAGGAGATATTGGATTCAATAGCTGTAACTACTTAGCTTTAGTTAATATAATTTACTCTAATATAATAGGCTATAGGTCACTCTGCAGTAATCAGAGGGGCTTGTTAGTTTTTTACTTTATTTAGTAGTTGCTAACATAATATATGTTTAGGAAAACAAATAATAAAATGCTCTGTGCCCCATTGTTAAAATGATAGTTGAAAGGAAATATTTGCAAGAATAAGTTCTTAGCATTCTTTTGTTATGGATCTTACATGTTTCAAGGGATAGAGGGAGATTGTGACATTTTAACATTTTTTGCCTGCCAGTGTATGGGTAGCTGAGTGAAGGACAAAGCAAAGAATTTATTTTTTTGTAGCTCCTCTTTATATCTAGGCGGATTTCAAACTGAGCAGGTAAAGATGTGATGCCAGCACTTCTTGCTCTCTTGTTTCCTTTCCCTTACCCTTACCCTGCCCACATGCGTTCTCTTTCTTCTCCCTCCAACTGAGCAGACAGGCAGAATGGGAAGGATGGAACAGATGGGAGCGAAGCAAGGTGGGAGAGATACCAGACTGTAGTAAGAAGAGGCAGCAGAAACAAAGGGAATGGAAAAGTAGAAAAAAGAAAAAGAAAAGAAAAGGTCAAGTTATATTTTTCAAAAAAAAAGGAGAGCCAGAAAGAGGAAGAGATGTCTGGGGAAAAATAGCTCTGGAATCTAGGAACATTACCCTTAATATTTAAACAACCATCAAAATTCCTGAGTCATCCCAATGGATGAATATTTTAATCTACTACCCATTTATAACGTCTCTTACCTTGATAGTAACCAATGAATTACAATTCATATTTGAGTCTATGTTTCTGGCAGGAAAGAAAAAATGAAATAATGGCGTGAAGGCAGATGAGGTTCAGGCTATAGATAAAAGGAGGAGTGAAGTAGCACCTTAATTTTCAAATTTAAGCACTGATTTTACACCCCCCCCCCGCCCCACACACACACAAACAAACCCTACAATCTGCCTGGATATGAACTCTAATGAACAATACAATTGGATAGCATCTGGCCTAACCCATGCTGTATCTGAAATGTTTCTGTTTCTTGAATCACATTGGAACAGTCAAACTGTGCACATAATTAGCCCAGTTAACTGCATGATCTTATTACTATTATTACCTGAAGAAGAGCTCTGTGTAAGCTCAAAATCTTCTCTCTCACCAGCAGAAGTTGGTCCATTAAAAGATATTTCCTCACACACCTTGATCTTATTACTGTTATTTTTATCTTCCTTCCCCAGCTCCCACCTGTTGCTTGTAGCATCTTGTTTCAAATTAGATGGTAAGGTTTTTGACTGTGTCTTTTGTGTGTTTGTACAGCACCTAGCATGGTGGAGCCCTGATCCTGATCATGGATTTTTGGGAGCTACTACAGTACAAATAAATAATTATAATAATCAAGTCCTCTGTATTTCTCACAGTGTGAACAGTGATGTGTGAAACTTTCAAAACAAAGGCAGATTGGTTTGGAGATTCATTATAAACTTCCCTCTCCCGCACATTTAGGCAGATTAGCCCAAATGCTTTCAGATTCAGGAACTTTGCATGATTTCAATCTTAACCCATGTAAAACCAGGTAGTTTAGGTTATATACCTGCATGCAGATGTCAGCTTTCTTTCCTGCTAATAAAGGCAGACATCTTCAGCTGATTCATATTCTCAAAATAAGTTGTAGAATCTCTTTTTGCATGGATCTCTGCAGTTTTATGGATGGAGGATGTATTTCAAACTGTACCAAGTAAAGTAGCTATAAATATAACATGAGGTAGAAAGAGAAGCACAATAGGTATCTAAATCAACTTGTTTCTCCCAGCGGGCAGAAAGTCATAGTTCTGCATCTGCTTGACCAATAATGCAGGAGTAGGAGAACCTAATATCAAATCTTTGAAGCCACAAATCTTTGAATTATTTTGTCCCTGTCATTAAAGGCATTAATATTCTTTCCCCATTTCATGTGATACCAATCGTCATCTGTTTCTGCGTGAATAGCCTCCAACTACTGAGTCAGATGAGAAGTTCAGGGAGTCCAAATTCATTAGGCATATGCTATAAAGTTCATTCTCTGTAAAGTTTTCAAATGGCTGTTTGTGCAGTGGCCCAGGAAAAATGACTGGCTTTAGTGATCATGGTAGACGTATTGCTAGCCTTTAAAGAATTTGATGTCCACTTTCACAGGCCCTCATTGGGCAATACTGTACTTCATATGATTCTGAGGTCTTGCACCTGTCTATGATTTCTCCACTTATTGGCAGAGGCATGCCACCAGTGTGAGACACACATATTTGTGTACTTGCACTTGGGGTAAGAAAATATCTTTGCATTTTTGAATTAACAAGTTTTAAAACCATTTAACTGGTGGTGAAAGGGGTATCATCAAGGTGGTTTTATCATTTGTTTTGTGTTTTTATGTGGGATTTGTAGTCTACAAAACTTTCTGATCAAGTATTTCATTATACATAAGATATTGTATGAAATAGATGGTCATTCCTTTCTTGTGCTGCAATAATGGCATCTTCTGGAAATTAGAAGCTAATGTTATCTCAGCAACAAAGTCTAGATTGTTTAAATAATCGATGTACGTAATTTGCAAACAAGAATTCATCTATATAAATAGCCCCAGAATGTTAATAAAAGAGCTCATGGTACCCCTGAAACAAATTCATGTTTTTTATTGGAACAGGCATACAGACACTTCTTCCTGCAGCATTTGCTCTGTTCTACTACATAAATTCTCATCAGAAACAAAGCAGAACAAGTCAGTGGTGCAGGCTTTATGATACTTCAGGGTGCTACTGACAGCAGCAGACTGTGATGTGGTACTTTTACTCCAGATCATTCTCCCAAGCAGAGAATGATGTTACCAATGAAGGCTTCTAGTCTGGAGATAAATCCAGAGACTTCATACTATGTGGTAAAAGCACACAAGAAGCAACAGCTGAAATAAGCTACAATACAGAAAAGTAAGGATACAGTTTCCATAGCTTATTTATTTATTTAGATTAAATAACGATAAAAATGCTCATATTAATGTTCTAAGCAAAAAATAATCTTATACAAATAATGGATTAACTCAGCCAGCCTGTGATGGGGTCTGCTTACCCTGCATTAGCCCAGACAGTGTTAGGCCCATATTATTGACAGCAGAAGTCCTGCCTCCCCAGCGAGACTGGGCATGCTCCAAATGCTCTAGCAGTATAAAGGGAGGAAGCCCAGGTCATTCTGGGCTGGAGGCTGCAGGGAAAGGACCTGTCTGGGAAGCTCCTGCAGAGGGCCAGCCACAGCTCTTGACTACGCCGGGAATCAGAGCCTCCCTGGACCCACCTGCATTCCGGCGACTGGAGGAGCCACCAGAGGCAACCGGCCCCGCTGACCACAGCAACCCCAACATCTCATGGGAGACCCCAACACAGACTCTGGTAGGAAGTGACCAAGGGAGAGTGACAGAGTGGTACCTCCCACTCAGGAAACCTCAGCGTGCCTATACTTTCCATGCAGCTTGAATCTCTTGGCTGACCACAACTGTTAAGCACATCATCTGTGAGGTAGGCAGGACCAGTCCACTTGGAGTTCTGTAGGTCAGGACCATCAACTGAAACTGTGCCCAGACACCAATAGGTTCCCAGTGCCAATCCCAGAGCACAGGTATCAAATACTCCCAGCAACAACCCCTGCCTAATCAGTGAAAGGATGAATTTTCCATCAGCTTCTGTTTCTGAACAGTTTTGAGGTGTACCCCAATGTACAGCACATTCCAGTAGTCTAATCTGGATGTGACAAAGACGTGGATAGCTGCCACAAGGTCTGCATCTGAAAGAAAATATCATAACCCCCAGGCAGGTGCAGACTGTAAAAAACGGAGTTGGTTATGCATTGTCCAACAGCTTGAGGCCTAAATTTGCTAGCAGTTGTGAGCTCTGAGTAAACACTCCCTCAATCAAAGGGGCTGATTTTACCTCCACGTTCTCCTCTGGCTGCATCCTCCAATCCACCAACATCACCTCAGTCTTGTTTGGGTTGAGTTTCAGCCAGCTCACGCTCATCCATACCCCAATCCCAACAAGCCGTTGGCTGAGGCACTGAACCACATTCTTGGAGTCAGACGAGAGAGACATACATCTGGGTGACACAAGCATACTGAAAACATTGCACCACATGCCTCCTTATAAACCCCAAATACACAATGAACAGGAGTGGTACCCTGTAGTATCACACACGTGAGATGAGAAGCAATTGCCCATGACTACCATGTAGCCACTAAAGGGCCTTTCAGTGGTAATTATAATGTTCTGCCCTGACTTATACACTCTCGAAGCACATTGGCATAAGTAAGGTGTTATGGCAGGATGGGAGATTAAGTGTGGGCAAGATTTGGCCTATGGCATATTTTAAACATCTACTGGGTAAGTTGTGGGGAGATACCAGATGGTCACAGAACTAATCAAAGACTTATTCTTGTAAATAAATATTATCCCAAAAATCAATGTCATTTAATCTACTTGTTCTGATTTTGTGCCTCATTAAGTTTTATGGACTATAGTTTGTAGTCCATTTGAGGTAGCTGCTGTGGACCAGTTCTGTTGCCACTCCCCAGCCTGTGTGGTAAGAGTCCCTCCCCTTTCACCTTTTCAGAGAACTCCCAGAACCCACCCCAATTACCTGAGCTCTGCACTGAGCTTAGAATTTTTCCCATAATGTTTGGGATAATAAACAAAAGCCACGTGGTTTACCTTTAGGATAATATGCATCATGGCATTTATTTGAAATGAAATTAGGGGTGATATTAAAGGATCAGCCATGCAAAGAGTCGTGGCAGATCATCTGCTGGATTCTTTGTTTAAAACAGTAGGGTTTGGGTTTTTTTAGGGAAGGGATAGAAATGCTAGACCAAAATTCAGTTACAAAATTCCATAGAAATATGTTATATTTTCTCTGGACAGTTTTTACATTTTATTTTTAATTACAGTTCCATGGATGGCAATACTCCCTATATTTCCTCCACAAAATACTGCTTGAGATGTATTTACCCCTCAGGCCAAACACCAAGGTTAGCAAAATTCCTGTTAGTCTTTAACTATGGATGCCATGGATATTTTATTCTGTATTTTACAATGAAAGCTACTGTAGGTACCATAAATGTCCCACAACTATGTACTTGCGAAGATGAGGGGTGGTGGCTTGGAGAAGCTATTTGTCTGGGGAGGATAATTTAAACTAGGACATTTGCTCATAACAATCAAGAATCACTTTACAAACAAACTTATATTAGGTGTATTTGCTGCAAAAGTGTATACTTTGTTTCTGAAAAATATATCAAATTTGTTGATGGTGTAACATGAGGCTCAGCCTGTGATACTTTAAATGGGAGAAGGGGTTGGGCAGGGGGCTAGTGAAGATCTTGCAGGAGTCCACGGTATACTCCCTCCTCCCCCACCATGTTATTTTAAAATGCATGGTGCAATAAGGAGCATTGCGATGGAAATAGTGGAGAATTATAGTACCAAGAGACTCTTGTAAGTCCCTAACCCCCTACAGTATGTCACTGACCAGGAGTGAACATTTCGTGATTTTTTTTCCTATTAGTCCTGTTGAAAGCAGATTTGAGTCATGACCACAGTGAAAACTGGTTGCTGATTAACCCATATAGCCTGTCACCTAAGAGATTTGTGATGTAAAATATTACTTGAACTTTTTAAATAAATAACTGTAATTTCCATTTAATTGATTTTTGACTATGAAATACAATTATTCAATGGTAATTTACCTCAGGATAGAAGCTACTAGCGCAGCAGCGGCATATAAACTGGTGAGGAGGATGCTGTAAAAGTGGTGTGTATGAGAGAAAGACTCCATTTATTACGGGTTAGCTCACATTTGCACTGTAGTCAGCTCAATATTGTTTCTTTTTCCTACAATGTAATTATCAAAGACAACATAATTTACAAGGAAACCTTTGAGGAAACATATGGAAGCCTGTGCTGTGCAAACAATAAAGATTCTGGTTTGAGAACAATTCTCTTGCCCTGCTTTTAGGATTGCTGTGTTTATTAGTTACTATAGCTCCCAGGGGTGTACGTGGCACTTTACAGAACGAGCAGGAATGCATGGTCCCTGCCCCGAACAGCATACAATCTAAACTTTGCAAACTAAACCACTTAGAGGAATTAATGAAACAATACCATGCAGAAACCCATTCTTTGTACCTTGCTAGAGACAACAATTTGAACCTCAGACATTTCAGATTATGGCCTATATCTACAGTCCATGATTTTTGAGTGAGTTCTAAGTTCCTCACAGAAGGGAGGTGGTAAAGGTAGAGGGAGGATCAGTAAGGGGGAGGGAGCAGAAGAGAACCATATAGAGCAGGTAGAATGAGGGTGAAGTGAAGAGACTGTGAGAGAGGGAATGCGAGGGGGTTGGAGCAAATGGCCAATCAGAACAGAGGAGAGAATGTCCAGAGTAAAAATGGAAAAAAGCAGTTGTGCACTGATGACGTCATCCATGTCTAAAAGTCTCTGCTGCAGGCGTTTGTCTCTACTCCTGTGTGTCTTGGTGGCCCCTACCAGCAGTTTCTATTTCTTTCCAATGCTCACATTGTGTGACTGGGGTGAAAGTCTACCCCTCACAGTTCTGAGTCTGGGGGGCACTGACCATCTTTTTTATTTCTGGTTTGGATAGGGTGGTTTTCGGTACAAAGCCCAGGTCTTTATGTATTTGCTTTTTCAAAACTCTGTGTCATTAAATATTTTTTAGGGTTAGGTATATTTCATATTTTTATTACTAAAAGTAAGCAACATTTTTAAACTCATGACCAAGTAACCCAGTTTACATAGTCAAGACAGGAAAGATGCTTACAACTGGGAGAGTGGCGAAGCTCTGTATGCCCCAAGGTTATAATAATGCCAATTGTACATCTATTTTCTGCAAAGGGAAACAAATTGTGGGTTCTCATAAAGTTTAACACAGTTTGGAGTTCTTTTTTACTTGCAGCAAGAATTGTTATTGCTGGTGCCAGACATGAGCCAGTTATCCCAACAATCAGCAAATGGCTTGCAAAAATCTGGTAGGTGGTTGCAGTTGAAAAAAGGATACATACCACATAGGTCTGTTATTTTTGGATTGATTTGATATTTAATAATTGTCTGGAGCGTGGATAGGCATTTTTATGTCTGTAAATCTCTAATAAACAACTGATCAGCAGGAATACATGTTATGGGGCTTATTCCTTCACCCTCTCACTTCCCTGGTCCTTTCCACATGAACAGAGAGCAACAATACCCAAAGTCCGAAGGTGCAAACAATTCAATGTTTATTGGGGTGAACTTCCAGCAAGCATGATTCCAATTTCATTCCTCAATATCCCCCTTCCCAGCTCTGACACCACAGAGCCTTGCCTGTGTCCCTGTTCCGATTCCCTGTTCCCATTCCACCCCCCTTAGTGAAACATGATTCCAATTCCCCCACCACCATTCCCCCACCAATGTTCCCATTCCCGCCCTTACTTCCTAATTGACTGCAGACTATATAGTAAAACTTGAGTTTTGCTTAGCTATATCTTAACCAATCATTTTACTGAAATTTAACAAACCAATCCTAACATATTGTAACATGATAATTTAATCAATTATATCCCACCACCTTAATTGGTTTACACCCAACAAAATTAATTATACAGCAGACAGAAACAATCACAGAATCAGATAGAGTATACAGACAAACAATAGGGAAGTAGAGACAACAGTGATAGAACAATACAGAAGTGAGGATTTCACATCCCAGCTATTGATAAGTGAGTTCTTGGCAGACAGGATGCTATCGAACTAAGTTTCCTTTTATATCTTCTAGGCTCTTCCCTTTCTCTGGAGGTGATAGGATTGTATTCCTAACAGCCAGTGGTGAGCTGGAGCAGGTTCCCACAGGTTCTCAAGAACCGGTTGCTAAAATTAGACCTCTGTGGAGAACCGGTTGTTAAAGGGCCAGGGGGTGGGCAAAGAACTCTGGTCCGTGGGCTGGACCATCCTGTTGCTCCCAGGATTCCCAGCTGGGGAGGCTGAGGCTCCCCCAGCCCTTCCCCCGCTTCCCCCCAGCTGCAGCATGGCCAGCCGCCAGCACCAGCTGGGCAGCTGAGCTGAGCTCTGGAGTCGTCCTGCTGCCACTTTTTGAATGGCCCAGCAAGGTTGGAGGGAGGGGCTGCTGCAAGCTCCAGGGCTGGCCAGAGGGGAGGGGGCAAGTGGCCCAGGACCTGCAGAGGCCCCCAGCTCCATAAGGCTCTCTCCCCCAGCCCCTCCCCCGCTCAAATCAGAACTTTTTATAGGGAACCGGTTGTTAAGATTTTGGCAGCTCATCACTGCTAACAGCCCAATAGCACCTTATTTCAATGTGACTAGTTTGGAATGTAAGGATGTAACCATTCACTTCCCAGCTTATGGCTGCCTCTGCTGCCTAGGCCTGGTCTACACTAGTCAGTTATTTCGGAATTAGCCAAGTTAATTTGGGGAAAAAAATTATTCCGTCCACACAACCAAACATTTTTTTTCGATTTAAAGGGCTCTTTAATCCGATTTCTGTACTCCACTTCGGCAAGTGGAATAGTGCTTAAATTGAGATCACAATCCTGGGTTAAAGGTATTGTGGACGCAATTCAACATTATTGGCCTCCGGGAGCTATCCCAGAATTCTCCCTTGTGACCGCTCTGGATTACACTTTCAACTCCAATACACTAGCCAGGTGGGCAGGAAAAGCCCCGGGAACTTTTGAATTTCATTTCCTGTTTGGTCACCAGCAGCACAGGTGACCATCAGCACAGTCCATCATCACAGGCGATCATGCAGAGTCCACCATCACAAGAGATCACGCAGTCCCAGATTCGCAGACGAGCTCCAGCATGGTCCGAACGGGAGGTACTGGATCTCATTGCATGTTGGGGAGACGTGTCTGTTATGGCAGTACTACGTTCCAAAAAAAAGGAACCCAAATACATACGTTAAAGTCTCCAGGGCAATGACGGAAAGAGGCTAATCCAGGGACACAGAGCAGTGTCATACAAAAATCAAGGAGCTCAGGTAAGCGTACCAAAAAGCCAGGGAGGCAAACGGGCGCTCTAGGTCACAGTCCCATATATTCCGCTTCTACCATGAGCTGCATGCAATTATGGGGGGGGGGGGTGATGCCACCACTATCCCACCACTGTCCGTGGACACCTGCAAGGCCCCCCTTTTATATGGCGAGCCCACCAGTTTGAAAGCATTGAAATGAACGTAGAAGAAGCAGAACCCTGCGTGCCCCTAGACTGCCTGCAAGCTGAATTCTGTTGCCCGGCCATGTGTGATGGCTTACTCACACCAAAGTAGCAGGCACTTCAGTATAAGAGGCAAAATGCTAACTTGTACAGAAAAAACATGTGCTGTGTACTATGAATTGCCTGTTTCACTGAGAAGGAGTGTCCCCTTTGTTCTCTGAAATATATCTTTTAAAATACTACCCTCCCTTTTTCTCTTCCCGCAGGTGCAAATGTTTCAACGCGGCCCCTATCTACTCCGTCCCAGAGGCTGGTCCAGGTTAGAAGGCGGAAAAAACGAATTTGGGACAACATGTTCGCCGAGCTCATGCAGTCCTCCTGCACTGATAGGGTCCAGCTGAATGCATGGAGGCAAACAATTACAGAGTCCCGTAAAGCATTACAGGAACACGAAGAGAGGAGGGACGTGCATGATGAGAGCAGGCAGGACGGTATGGTCAAGCTCATGAAGGAGCAAACTGACATGCTCTGCTGTATGGTGGATCTAATGCGGGAAAGGCAGCAAGACCACAGACAGCCACTGCAGCCCCTGTATAACTGCCCTCCCTCCTCCCCTAGTTCCATAGCCTCCTCACGAAGATGCCCAAGAACATGAGTGGGGCGACTACGGGGACCCACACACTCAACCCCAGAGGATCGCCCAAGCAGCAGAAAGCTGGCATACGCGAACTTTTGATTTGGTTTCTGGACTTGTCCTTCTCTCCTCCTCCACCCTCCTAAACCAATACCCCTTGTCCCCCTGGTCTACCTTCTGATTTCTTTCAATGTGTAGTGCAACAAATAATAAAGAACGGTTTTAAAACAATTTTGACTTTATTTCCGTTCATATATATAGGGGGCAGGTAACATCAAGAGAAATAAACACAACAGTCACATCGTACCCTGGCCAGTCATGAAACTGGCTTTCAAAGCTTCTCTGATGCATAGCGCGCCCTGCTGCGCTCTTCTAATTGCCCTGTTGTCTGGCTGTGCGAAATTGGCCGCCAGGCGAGTTGCCTCAACCTCCCACCCCACCATAAATGTCTCCCCCTTACTCTCACAGATATTGTGGAGCACACAACAAGCAGCAATTACAATTGGAATATTGGTTGTGCTGAGATCTAACCAACTCAGTAAACTGAGCCAGTGCGCTTTCAAACATTCAAAAGCACATTCTACCATCATTCTGCACTTGCTCAGCCTATAGTTGAACTGCTCCTTACTGCTGTCCAGGGTGCCTGTGTATGGCTTCATGAGCCATGGCATTAAGGGGTAGGCTGGGTCCCTGAGGATAACTATAGGCATTTCAATATCCCCAACAGTAATTTTCTGGTCTGGGAAGTAAGTCCCTTCCTGCAGCTGTTCCAACAGACCAGAGTTCCTGAAGCTGTGAGCATCATGCACCTTTCCCAGCCATCCCACGTTGATGTCGGTGAAACATCCCTTGTGATCCACCAGTGCTTACAGCACCATGGAAAAGTACTCCTTGCGGTTTATGTACTGGCCGCCCTCGTGTGCCGGGGCCAAGATAGGGATATGGGTTCCATCTATCACCCCGCCACAGTTAGGGAACCCCAGCGCATTAAAGCCACCCACAATGGTCTGCACATTTCCCAAAGTCACTACCCTTGCTAGCAGCTGGTCAATGATTGCGTTGGCTACTTGCAGCACTGCAGCCTCCATAGTAGATTTCCCCACTCCAAACTGATTCCAGACTGACCGGTAGCTGTCGGGTGTTGCAAGCTTCCACAGGGCTATGGCCAATCGCTTCTCAACTCTGAGGGCTGCTCTCATTTTGGTGTCTTTGTGCTTCAGGGCAGGGGACAGCACGTCACAAAGTTCCATGAAAGTGGCTCTACGCATACGAAAGTTTCGCAGCCACTGGGAATGCAACACTATGCGGTCCCACCAGTCTGTGCTTGTTTCCCAGGCCCAGAATCGGCGTTCCATGGCATGAACCTGGCCCAACACCACCATGATCTCCCAATCGCCACATGCCATGCTTCTAGGAACGTCTGTGTCCATGTCCTCATCAGTATAGTAACTGCGTTGGCGTCGCTTCCTCGCCCGGTTTTGCAGGTACAGTACATACTGCTGGATAATGTGTGAGGTATTTACAATGGTCAAAACTGCAGCAGAGATCTGAGCAGGCTCCATACTTGCTATGGCGGCTGCATGGGTAATCCTGGAAAAAGGGTGCGAAACGTAGGAGAGCTGTTCAGTTCAAGATAGCTGATAAAAGGCAGTAAATGGTTGTGTTCTGTAGCTTTCACGGAGGCAGGAAGCTTGCTAGAGCTGCAAGAGCGGGAGAGTAGAGTTTGAGGCGGAAGCTATGCAACTCAGTTCACGATGGCCGAAAAACAGTGGGAAATTGTTGCCTTCTGTAGCTTCCATGGGAGCCCAGGACAGACAACATGGAGAAATTAGCTAGTGATGCAAGAGTGGGAGAGCAGAGTTTGCGGCGGATGCTGTGCTGCTAACACATGGTAGCCAAAAAAAGGTGGGAAATGGTTAGATAAAAGAGTAGATAGAGATGAGAGGACATGCGAGGTGGATTCATAGTACCAGGAGACAGGTGGTGCACTGTACTGCACCGTCTGCTGGCAGTATGGCGTCTGCCGTAGCTTTCACAGAGGGAGGAGCGAGTGATGACACACACCCAGAAACACTCGCGAGAATGTTTTTGCCCCATCATGCACTCGGAGCTTAACCCAGAATTCCAATGGACAGCAGGGACTGCGGAAACTGTGGGATAGCTTCCCACAGTGCACTGCTCCGACATTCGATGCTAGCCTCGGTACTATGGATGCACTCCGCTGAATTCACGTGCTTTAGTGGGGACACACAACACCGAATGTATAAAATCGCTTCCGAAAATTCGAATAGAATACGTTTGAATTAATTTCGTACTGTAGACATATCCTTAGCCAAAGGCTTAGCCTAAGAACAGGGCCTCTGACTGTCACAGTAAGAGAAGGCTCTTACACAGACAGACAGTGATTTTGATTCTTTCTTTTATACCTCTATAACTAGCTAAGTGAGAAGAATACACCTAAATTCTTAAAGTATAGGCCTTTGCAGACAGGCCTGAATATCTATATCCTAACAATACATACACAATTTACTTGGACACTTTTTGTTACCGTCCCTTCCCCCCAAAAATTCAGCAATTGCTACTGCACAAGGGAGACTAGCTTCATTCTGTGACAGCTGGAAATCTAAAATCTGTGGATAGTTTGCAATCCTTTTGCCCCTTAATCATGATGATAAATATATCAATCTATGGCTGTTCCCTGAGGGCCATGGGCACATATACAGTCAGACATTTGTTAGTCTATTTGAGAAATAATGGTTAAAAAAATCACTCTAAATCACTACTATTGGTTTCATTCTGGAAACAATGTAATGTTATATTTTTTTAATGGGTTAGTAACTGCTTCTCATAACTAACAATTGATTTCTTTATATCATAGGCCAAGCCTTCACCATGATTCTTAAAAGTGTCAGCTTAGATATATTACTCTTATATGCAACTGCATAAAGCTAGGAAATAGGCTCTGACAATTTCAGGAATCTTGTCTTAAAAACTTATGACTACTGGTTGATGTTAGGAAAGTTGTTATGAGAATTGTTGTATCATGGAATGCCTCTAAGTGCATGGGAAATCCACCATTTGCTGACAAGGCTATAAACATATCTCTCCCAGAACAGATACAATGTAGAACTGTTAACCTGAATGACTGTGCTCTGGACTGCACAACTGGTATGCTAAGAAGGTTGTCTGGAGCTGGGAGAAGCTACTTCCTCTAGCATGTCTGCAAGGGGCTGGTGAAATGAAGAGTGGGAAAGTACTAGCCACAGAACAAAGGAACCAGGTGTTGACGGGGTGGGGAGTGTGTAAACTTATGAGACTTACTGAAATAGGAACAGGAAGCTTTGGGCAGGAGAGGGGAAGAGACGGGTACACTTTTTGTAGCAGGGTGATCCTGTTATTGGAGACCAACCAAGGTCAGAGAAAGCTAGTTGGTCTGGAAAGACTCCATGATTCAGAAGAGAAGTCATAAGCAGAAAGGGAAAGATTCTGGAAACCGCAGCAGTGTCTGCCCATGCCCTAAAGGACTCTGCAGAGTCGTGAGGAACTGGAGGCAGGGAAATGTGTACAGGTGTGCTTCTTATTTCATATAGATCTGTGTTTTTCTCATGCTACGAAGTAAAAAGCAATGGTGTTTTAAAATCCTGTGCAGTCTATCTGTGTGCTTGCTTTTATTGACATGTGCCCATGAAGAGGTAGATTGTAAATCCAGAGCACCTACACAGCTGGACTTCTGGGAGAGGGTGTATTAAAACTAAGGAAGAATATGAGGGGACAGCACTGGTTCTAGGGACTAGGCAGTTGGACTGTGTGGTCTCAGAACAGGTTATTAGACAGAGAATCTGCACCCTGAGTGTGCGCCTAGAGATCCCAGGATAGGGCCTGGATTCTGTTCAGACTCCGGAGCCTTAAAGCACACAAGGTCAAGATGGGTGGATCCCCTCAGAGCAGTCTGGTGAGTTTCCAATGGTGGGAGTTCAACCAGATCTGTGGCATAGGCCTACGTTAAAGCTATTTTCTTAAAGACATCCCCATCTTTTGTAAATTCTCCAGAATTTGAATATGAGACAAATTCAGCTGAAACTGGACTTCACATATGTTTCTTTTGGGGAGAACTAAGAACTTTTGTAAAATTAGATGGGAGTATATTGATTACAGTACAGGAAGGGTTTGATTTCTCCAATGTAAGATGGCTAAGCAGAGGAGGGAAGAAGAAGGTCCCAAGTAGCTAAGCAGTATGGAAGTCATTATCTAGGACTAGAGCATCAGTCAGTGCAAACTCAGGGAACATAACCAGTCTTTGGTTACCTGGCAAATCAGTATTGTGCTGTAATTTGGTTTTGTTCTAAGATTCAGAGGTATGCTGAGTTATCACACTAGCTTATTTTAACTTGGAGTACATGTATTGACAGTCTTCAGGATTATCCCTTTTTTTTCACATTTTCTGACTGGACCATTAAGAAGCCAACCAGGAATTCTTTTGAGAGGAGACATTTTATTGAGGAAACCATTGCATAGATGGCAACGGCCACAGCTGGTGTAATCTGTTTTAGCTTTAATCGATTTACATCAGCTCAGTCTAGCCCATTGTCTGCATTGGAATGGGGTTGTAGGATGGGCTGCTCTGCAGCTAAATTCCTCGTGGAGCTCAGGTGGCATACATATTTCACTGAAAGCTCCACTACCATAATATTAGGTGGCATTCAAGGTGCCAGACGTGGCCTTGCATTCATTCTGTCTCTCCCCAACCCTTTTAAGAAGCTAGCACTAGAAAGAGGAGCTAGCCAGGCTCATCCCCTCCAAGGCTGGTACTGGCCTCTGTAGGGGAGCATGTGATGTGGGAAAAGTCCTTGCAACTTGTCCCTCCTTTGTACATGGTTGGAGGACCAGGCAGAATCTTGCCATGCTGACCAATACTGTGCAATCTTGAATTGCAACTATTTCTTTCTTATGCATATATATTGGTTGTGATTTACTGATATTATTCCTTTAAAATATGCACTTCAAGCATCCTGGTTTGGGGTTTGAAAGCTACTGGAGTTGCACCAGTGATGAATCTGTCCCAGTGATGCCAGACAATGGAAGGCAGAGAATAGTCAAATAAATGTAAGCAGAAAAGTTAGGCAGTGACAAATACCAATATCACCTAAACTGTTTACAGCCTATCTGAAAGAAGATTTCCACAAATGGAATAAAAATGCCAAAAGATTTAGACACATGAGATTTATAGACAACGGTGTGCTTATATCAGATGAGATAATCTTGGGGGATTAATGTCCACAATAAGAGAACTGCAGCAAGAAAGTGTAAAGGTTGAACTATGAACATGAAGCAAGCAAATATAATGTCAGCTGCATCTGATCAGAAATAGTGCCTTCTGCAAAAAGAAACACTCTGGTAAAAGATGTTGATGAATTTAATGTAGGTGTTCAGCGTAGCTACTGTGAAAACAGAAGGCAAGTCCTGAGAGAAGGAAAATCAGAAAACAAAGCTGGGTTGGAGCACTCTTCTGAATTCTACAATTGTCTGAAGAATTGACTCTGCTGGCTCTTCCGGTATTTAATAAATATATTCTGCTAACAATGATGAAGGGGTGCATGTGTTTATGCCAAACAGACATCCGGGAGATTTTTAATATCTGAAATATAGAGCAGTAACTGGTGCTAAATAGGATAGCTAGCTCAAAAAAACAGGACACTCAGTGTCAGGAAGCAGTATCTGCAGCACACCTAGTCTCTGAGCATCCTAATGAACACAGATAACCTGTAGTAGGCTGCCTGATGAGCTATACCACCTGATTGGCTAGAAAAGTCAGCAGACCAGCACTTAAGCCCAGCTGCAACAACTGTTCAGTGGCTGCTTAAAACATTTGCCCACAGCTATAATAGCTCCTTTGTGTTCCCAGCCCTATCCCTGCCTTAGACTTAGCCTTGCCTTGCTCCAGGTAACTCATTTCTGACCCTCAGTTCTGATTTCTGGCTCTGGTGCCTGGCCTCTGACTATAGTTCAGTCTCAGGGCTTTGATTCCTGGCTGCTGACTCCTGCCCAGACCTCTAGGTATAACTGCCCATGCCCATGGCCTGGTCTCTGGTACTCAGTGGACAAAACTAAATCATAGAAAGCAGCTGTGGCTAGAGAAGAGAAATTAAGGCTGCCAAATGGGTGTGATTACAAGATTTGCCACAATGAGATGGACAAAGCACAAGACAGGAGAGGGAAAAACAACAACTTTCAGAGGCTTTAGTTGCCTGGTAAAGTTGTTGCTGATGCTAAATATGGCACTATAAATTTTAACCTTGGTAGACATTTTATGTTTTCAGATCATTTGGGATATAGTGTATTGTATTATACCAGAGTAGCTGTTTAAAAGAAACTGGAATGACTGAGAATGGATTGTGATAAACCTTGAGGAAGAGAATTGCTGCCACACATCTGCTGTGGCTGTATCTTTTAGGAGGAAACATCCTTCCCAAACAGTGAACTAACTTATTAATTTCAAAATGTTCTTGCAGGGATAACCTTAAGACACAATCTTGGTTTCATGAGGATTTCAGTGGGACAACAGTCACATGGCCTGTATTTGCATACTTCAGTGCTACGACAACAACATACAAGTGGTGAGCTTCTACTAAAGAAAACCACTAGTTAGGTGTCTTATTAAATTCTGCTAGAATAAATCCACACATCACTTGGGAGGAATACAAAGAAAGGGAAGTGAGAGAACATCAAAACATTAATCTATATTTTGTGAAAGTCTCAGAAAAATAACTCAGAAAGCTACTCATTGGTAAAGTAATTCTGTGACTCTAAGTTCCTCTGAGCTCCCTAGTGCTGTTGCTTGGAGGGTAATGGTAATGAAGGAGCACAAGCAAACAGAACAAGAAATGTGAGTGGGAGTATGTCTGGAAGTAAATATGCCTGGCTGCTCAGCATGAATCTGATGCAGTGTGACTGAGTGACTGATTCAATATGGCTGAGCTTGAGTAAAAGAGCATACTGATTCAATGCAACTGCAAGGATAAAAGAGCATGTGTATTGTAAAGGGTTCTCTCACTAGATGTACAAGTAGAAGAGGAGTTGAGCAAAGTGAAAGAAACTGGGGAACACATCAGAAACATAGTGGAATACTAGGGGCAAAAGGATGGCCTTCCTAGAGGGGCCAATCCTGATAATCAATGGAAATTCCTTGCTACAATACTGGCTCCTAAAATAGTATCAGGGAGCACAATCAAGTACATGACATTATGTCCTTTCTGGCTGATTTGTCCCTGAGATAGAACAGAATGAAGAGCTACCTTATATAACAAGTTAAACTGTGATACTTGAAGTATTTGCAAGGAGCTATTGTTAGCTCTACAGGATATTCAAATAGGTTATGCAAACAGGTATTCAGGACATACACAATGAGATGTGTGACCAGGATTTTCTTCTAGAGTTGAGTGGCAAATTTTTTTCCTATAGATATAAATAAATATATATTGGAGGTAGTGCAATGGCTCCCCTACACCCTTCCTGCCACTTATGACTTATAGGACATCACTTATAAGTGAGCTGAATGATTCACCTAACTTGTATTCAGTTTGTGTCTAGCTACTCTCAGTGGGCCTGATTCTCCACTGCCTCACAGCTTACATAGTCAATTGGTGTGCCCCATAAACATGTGCTAAACTACCTCATAATCCTATTTCAATTCCTCTGTGATGTTGCACTCCATATGTTTTATGTTTTATGGAAATAAGCTTATGATGTAACTGGAATATGCTTTATGCAAAAGGTCTCTTGTAAGGTATCATAACAAAGATTATAACCTACTGAATATATTCTTCCTATTAGTATGCATGTATTATTCTTGTATCTGAAGATAGAAATATGAAGTATAACTCTGAGGTCCTATTGTAATTATGCAAAGTGTGGGCCATTAATGGTGGTTTAGAATCTCGATGGCTCCCATTGACTAGGGCAATTGGTTGTAAATTGTTTGTTTACCTGCAAACCTTCCTGTGTATGTATTGGCCAACCTAGGAAGAATGGAGACTAGGGGGTCTTACAGTGACATGTGACCATGTCACATGATGCTGGAAGCCTTCTTAAATCTGGTACTTTTCTATTTAGGAGGGGTGGGGACCCAGATAGACAAAAGATTCCTGCCTTATGCCAAAGCTATAAAAGGGGGTGGAGCAGGACAAAGAGGGGCCAGTCATGAGAAAACCCCTGTTTACCACCTGAAATGTCTGCTGGAACTAACAAGGACTGTACCATAGGAAAGGATTGGGCCCAGACTAGGAAGGAGTCTAGTCTGTGAAAGATGCTTATTGGAACATCTCTGAGGGTGAGATATTACCTGTAATCAATTTCTTAATGTATTAGGCTTAGACTTGCATGTTTTTGCTTTATTTTGCTTGGTGACTTACTTTGTTCTGTCTGTTATTACTTGAAATCACTTAAATCCTACTTTTTATACTTAATAAAATCACTTTTGTTTATTAATAAACCCAGAGTAAGTGATTAATATGTGGGGGAACAAACAGCTGTGCGTATATCTCTATCCATGATAAAGAGGGCAAACAATTTACAGATTTACCCTTCATAAGCTTTAGACAGAGTAAAACAGATTTATTTGGGGTTTGGATTCCATTGGGAGCTCGGTGTCTGGGTGCTGGAGACAGGTGCTGAACTGTTTTTAGTTAAAGTCTGAAGCTTTGGAGGCACGGACCAGACCCTGGGTCTGTGTGGCGGCAGGCTAGCATGTCTGGCTCAACAAGACAGGGTTCTGGAATTCCTAAGCTGGCAGGGAAAATGGGGCTCAGAGGTAATTTCAGCACATCAGGTGACAGTCCCAAGGGGAGGCTCTGTGACCAAACCCATCACACCCTCCTTTAAAACTCTCCTTTGCCATGATGCTTACAAAAAACTTGACATGGTTAGGCTACTGGTATGCTGCAAACACTGCCTGCCTTGCTGACTAATATTATCTCATTGTTCCCTTGCACACCCCCCACCCACAATCTGTCTGTATCCAGGGACCATCTTATTGTTCTGTGTTTATACAGCACCTAGTACAATAGCACTCTGGTCCAGGACTAGAGCTTTTAGGAGGCTACAGTAATACAAAATTATAATAATAAGTCAAGTGAGGCCAAAGGGGTTATAACAGGCTATCAAATAAGAATTCTCCCCTCACTTCCATCCGTGTTAGCATTAATACACCCACTTTGCCCTCAGTTTCCACAAGTGTCAATGGCAATGGGAGACAATAGGGCTCTGAAACATGTATGCCTTCCTGACAAGAAAGATAAGGATCCATGAACTGGCTTGAAGCTTAACTACACATAAAAGTTGTGCTGCTTTAATATACCAGTCTAGTTAAAGTGATACAACTCTCCCCTTACTGTGGATGTATTTATACCACATAACTATATTGCTACAATTCTCCCCCCGCCCCCCGATATAGATATGGCACAAAAACCAAGGGTAGACCAGGCCTGAGAGAGAAAGTAAGAACTGGGCTAAAGATGCAGATGTAGTGGAATGAACTTTGCCTGACCTCCTGCTTCTTACATCTTTTAAGATGTTCAAAGACGCCTACAGTGCCCAACTCCAGCTGAAAATCAATGAGAGTTAGGTTCCTAATGCCCTTAGGCCCCTTTGAAAATCCCAGCTTGAACCAATGTATTTCCTATTTATTTTCCTGACAACTTGCTCTAACTTTGTATTCCCACTTGTGGGAGCACATCTGTAGAAACACCACATGATTTGGTTTATTCTCTATATTGTTGCTGTGTGGATTTTTAATTGTTGAGCCCCACTCCAAAGAACTTCTGCTGGGAGTACTTAAAAAAATGCTACTCCATAATGACGGTTCTTTAATAATAAAAGAACCAACCTAAACCATCACCTTGGTCTCAGACTGAGCATTCTTTTAATTCCTTTTCCAGTGGATTTAAACTTTTTTTTCTGGGACCAGAAATAGTAAATATTTATAGTATAGTATAGTAAAGTATTAAAATATTTCCATCCTGACTGTGAAAGGCTAGACTAAAAATCACTTCTCACCTAAATGTATCCAGGCGCCTTGGGGACACTCAAGTTAAAAAAATGATAAATAGGAAAGAAAGGAGGAGTGAGATTTTCAGCTACCTATCTAGACCACAGAAATTCAGATAAATTAAAATAACTATCCAGTCTTCTGGATATTCAAACAAATTAAACCAAACCTGTGAGTCTGTGATTCCCATTATTAGTTGAAAAAACTGAATGGAATAGACTTTGCAGCTCTCTGCTCTTTCATGTTGTCATCCTCTTGAACAATACAGCAGGATGATAACATTGCTAATAAGTTTAACTGAAAGAATATAGGCTGACCCAAGGGAGTATGACTCTCCAAATTAAAAATCAAATCTCTCCAAGAGCAGTAGAGGATATAGACAGAGAAACTCCCTGCCCCAGTTAGATCAACAATCATTTGGTTTGGAACAGGGACTTTGTTCTTATCTCTATGGTAAAAAGCATAATGTATATATACCGTGTGATTATAAAAAGATAAACATTCTTGCACTTAAAATTAGAATGACAGGTTGCATAATTATACAAAAAGCAGCATCACCTGACCAGTTTCAGTCTGCACCATATGTTCTGGAATTCACCACAAGTGTTCACTTGTTTAAAAACAAAAAAAACACAACCCTAAGTTAAAATATGATTTTGACGTACTCTTTTTTTCCTTTTCACCAAGTTTTATGTAACACATAATTGTGTGAAATAACATTATAAAGAGACCAGACCCCTTTTAATTGTGGGGAAATGGAACAATTCAGGACTGAAGTTTGTATTTTATTACCATGTTTTTACAGTGCCACAGATGCTCTGCAATGTTTTCCATAAAACATTGAATGGATGGAAGGAGGAGGAGGGAGGAGATACCTTCAGGAATAATGTCACAGTACTATAGATAATTAACTAAATTCTACAGGAGCAACATTCTGGAATGTTGTCACAGAAAGATGGTGGGACAGAATGTATAAACTCCTTGGTGTCTCCACAAGCCTGATACACCCCATTCCCATTTTTCTGAACAAAAGGATCAATCTAGATCAAGGATTCTCACACTGGTGGGTTGCAAGGTTATTACATGGGAGGGGGGTCACGCGCCATCACCCGCCACCCCCAAACCCAGCTTCACCACCAGTATTTATAATAGAGTTAAATATTAAAAAAGTGTTTTTTAATTTATAAGGGGAAGGGGGCGTCTCACTCAGACTCAGAAGCTTGCTGTGAGAAAAGGGTCACCAATGCATAAGTTTGAGAACCACTGGTCTAGATATTGGAACAGATGGATTCCAATGAAAGTCAGGACTCAGGGAAGATCCACAGATAACTGAGGGGAATTGGAGAAAGGGGCCTTTGAGCCTGGCTTACTGAAAGCAGCTTTGCTGCATTTTGCAGGGCTTAAATAAGCTAATTCAATCTCTAGGGAAGGGGCATTAGCAAAGGGAACCTTGCCCTATTTCTGCAGGTGTTTGGAGGAGTCTACTGATGCAAACCTGAGAGTCAGGCTCTGCTATGTAAGTTGTTATATTTATTTATATAGACTTTGCTTCTCTTTGAGTAGCAAATAGCCATCTCAGAAGCATTAGGCAGAACATCTGAGTCTGTTTAGTTTGCTTTTTTTGTGACATCTAAAACTACTAAATGAGGCCTCTTTGAGAATGAGAGTTTCTTGTGTTACTGCAGGGGAACATTTTGTGGTTTATACTGGTGCTTTTGAACTAGGTTTGCTCTCTGGCTAGATATTTAGCTGAAGTGGACCTCTACACATGTACATTTCTCCTTTATCATATATTTCTTTCTCCCTTTTCTTCGGTCTGTCACTCTCCCCAACAAAAGTTGGTCTAATAAAAGACATTCACCCACCTTCTGCCCTAGTCATAGAGGGGAGGAGAAGATTCTAGTACTTTGAAAATCAACATCTGGCATTCTCTTCTGTGAAGAAATGCTCACAGCTCAATAATTTAACTGCAGCCCTATACATGCAAGAAGCATAGATTCTAGTCCTGGACCACTGCAGAATTAAGCTCCTTAGAGAAGATGTTTAAAGCAGTCAGGTTGCAAGGAAACCTTGTTGCACTCATATAATTACCATCCAAAATAAGACGTACATTGTGTGGCTAGCGATCCAAACCACTACCTTGCCAGCCAATGCTGAAAACAGCCCCAGAATTGCAGTCACTGATTGAACACTGCAGGCCAAATCCTCAATTGGTGGAGTCAATGGAGCTGTATCAATTTTCACCATCTGAGAATCTGGCCCGGAATCCAGTCAAGATCTCAAGGAGCCATTGAGAATGCTTAGAGCAAACTTCCCCTGTCTCATTCTAACTGAATGTTGGATTTGGGATCTCGCCTTCTTGCTGGCTCAGAACCCAACGACTAATCCTGATGGGTTATTTTTTATCTTCTGTGCTTTTCATTAAGCAACTGTTCTATACTATGTAACAGATTTAAAGTAACTGGAAATGTAGCTAACCAGTAACTACTTATAAAGTTCAGCAAATGTCACTAAAAGGCTGCCAAAAAGACTAGTAAGGGAGAAACTAGAATCCAGTTAGCCTGGACAAAACACTCCAGTGTGGGGTTCACTTGTCACTGTCACAGGTGAAAAATGTTCACTGATAAATGATTTTGAAGGAACACACAGACTGAGGCAGTCCTCTTCTTGTCTGCCACTGGTTCAGACTTCACTAGTGAACACTTTACACTGTGATAGCTGCAGATCAATCTCAGGCTGGAGTTTTTCACCACAATTAAATAGTCTAGTTATGCTCTGAAACACTAAAGAGTTGAATTAGGAGGGGGCAAAGAATTAAAATGTATGGTTCAAAATGAAGACACCAGGCCCAGTTTGCTCTCTTATCCCACTATCTACAGGGAGTGTCCTGGGAACAGAGAACCCTCCATTGTTATGGTGCTTGGGTTAGTCAAGGAGGTGGAAGAAAGAAAGAAAAATCCAAAGGCAATAAAATATAAGAAATATTGTGCCTTTACAATTAAGTTTTTATACTGTGCATGTGGTATGTTGCTTCCATCAAAGTCAACTGGAGTTTTTCCATTAATGACAGTAGGTGCAGGAGGCTCCTGAATCTGTGCTCCTCTATCCATTAATCTTAGGATTTTATATAGTATCTATCACCAGGGATCTCCAGTATATGCTTGATGGTACTAGCAGAAGATCCAACAGGCTTTTGTCACTATGGCAGCTGTTTAATTAGCTTCCTTTATTTTAGTTCATAGATATTTTTTACTCTTTTTATTTTGTTGACAGTAGGATTTTTATACAGAACTTTAAACTACAGTAGTGCCTAGACAGCTCTACTCGAGCTTTGTGTACAAAGAAAGCAATGATGTCACCTTGCCTAGGACTTCCGCGCTCTGATCTTGCAGTGAAAATAACCCTAACCCTCAAAGATGCAAAGGGGAATGGGACTGGGGCTTGCAATCAACCATTGTATTATGTAAGTCTGATTAATCACAGGGGTAACTTTCCTTCACTTGCAGCAAATATAACCAGAGTTACTGAGACTGTGGGTGTGCTTACCAAAGAAAGTCCTTCATCTGTTAGCTCACTGAAGAACTACATCATTGGATTCCTCAACAACATTATTCCAAAAGGACAGAAAGAGATCCCAGTTTTTTTCTAACTTTCAAAAAAGTCATGGACATTAAATTCATGACCAGTTTGGGGGATAGAGAATGATATCCTGAACTTTTCACTTCTCTCCAGTTATCTTCTGATAGATGTTCTGTGTCCTATCTGAAATGTGGTGTAGAGACCAGTTTGCAAGGACCTGGACTGAGACCACCAATCCGCGACATGATACATCATACTATCTGGCATTTCTGTTGGCAATAATAGCAGAAGGCTATGTTCTCAGCCTTAGAGAGAGCCCGTCCAGTACATGGTTAAGGCACAGTGGTGGGGCAGTGGGAGGAAGCTTACAGTGTTGTTGTGCACTCTAGGCTTATTTTGCAAAGAGAGGCCTTCATTGCTATTAATTACTTACACAAAAATACTAGTTTAAAAGTGATTTTTTTCCATTATAGCACAAAAGTTCTACATTGTTTTATACCTTGTGCAAAAGTATTAGTTTCTCATTCCATTAATTTTGACCCACTCCCTCTCTGGGGAAGAAGAAACAGGAAATTGAATATGCTTGACATTTATTTGACATAAAATAGCTAGACTGTTTGTGATGGGGTGTCCATCCCACCAAGGCCTGAAGGGGCAAATTAGGCCAATTAACATTAGGCTGCACCTAGAGGATACCTAGGGTGTGCGAGAGCCCAACTGCAGATGAAATTGCAGAGGTGGGGAGGAGCTGGGCAGGATCTATAAAGAGAGGAAGTTCCCAGGCTGGGGCAAAAAACTTGCAGTTGCACTACCTGATGCCAGGGGGAAGAGTAGGAAGCTGTAAGGGGAGAGTAGGAGCAGTCCAGGGAAGGACCAGTAAAGGCTGGGAAAGTAAAAGGCTGGCTTGAAGGCCCCTGGACTGGACCTGGGTTCTCCTGCCAGCCACTGGGGGAGTGGCACAGACTAGGCAGTGGGAAGGGGCCTGCCTGAGACAGTTTGCCTCAAAGGGTTTGTGATAGCCTGGAAGGGGGAAGAACTTGAATGTGATTTGGTTGGAGGTCTAAGCTATGAAGAGGAAAATGCTGCAGCTCCAGGAACATAAGAGGCTGTGGAAGGAGTGGAATGATGGACTGAGTAACTGCAGGCAGGGGAGTCCAGCTAGGTGGCAGAGCTAATTCCCCAGATGAACCACAAGGAGGTACTGCCAGGAAGAGAGTAGACCAGCCCCATTACACTATTTTAATCTTTTTTTTCCTCAAACCATGAAAGCCAGAGGATATGTTAGTGTGTGTAAAGTGGGAATAATCACCAAGGATCACTCCAGGAGATTACTATTTGGCACTGGTGTGAATGGCCAAAAAAAGTGCACAGGAGTGGAGAATCAGGTCTTGTAACTCTAGCTGCTAGATGTTCCAACACTTTGAATCAAAATGAAGGAACCAAAGGAAGGCACTGTCTCTGTTTGCACATCCTGCTGCACCGAAATATTTTTGATTTGTGAAAACTGAATGAGCAGTGGACAGTATGGTGCTCAGAAAATAATTAGCATAAATGCTTAAGTCCACCTGCGAGCCCAGCAAGGACTATGACTGTTAAAGTGGTTCAAAGGAATGAATACAGAACTGGAGGTCAAGAACTCCGGAATCCTAACCCTTGGTTGGCCACTACTTTCTGTGTGGTTTTAGGTAAATTACTTAAACTCTCTGGTCTGGTCTAGTCTGGGATAAAAGGATGTGTTGTCAGAAGGTGTCAACTGATGCACTTTAAAAGTCTAGTGTAGACAAGACCTTTAATTTGTTCCAAGTTGGTCAAGAAAAGCCTAGGGGGAAGGTTTATCTCAACCAATTTAGTATGTTGAAAGCCTACACTGCCTTGTCTACACTAGACTTTCCAGCTGTGTTAATTAGAACATGTTTGTTTTAACAACATGCCTTTAAATCCTACTCTACATAAGGCCTCTGAGTTAGGTTCACCTCTACTGGTATAAGATAGAGCAAATTGCTAATCCAGCCCACTGCACCCCAGGAAGGATATATTCTAGAGGATGGCAAAGCAATGTTGTCACCATCAGCCTCTCTGGGGGGCTGTTAGAAGAAGTCAGCTTTCAGATCTAGCTGGGATATCATAGGGGCTCAGCTGGCAAAGGCTGCAGCAAGGACACACATCCCTCAGCACCTCCCACTTTTGGCATTGTGTTGAGTACCTGCAAGCTCCCAGCAGGCTGCACTAGCAAAGTAAATCTGGCACTCTGTGGCAGTTTCCCTATGTATACAATAGGGGCAGTAATACTTACCTATTTCACGGGGCTATTTGTGGATTAATGGGTTCTAAAATTCTCTGAAGCTATAGAATATAATATAAGCGCCAAGTATTAATAAATGCTTTATTGATGTCCCCTCCTGCAATAGGTTATGGAAGCTTTTCTCCAACTCATCTGGGTCTTGTAGAATTATAATTTGGAAACAGAAAAGATAGATACCAACAGCTACACTCAACTCAGGGAATAATTAGTAACATGCAACTTCAAAAAATTGAGAGATCCACTTCTACACCTGCCAAGAACTAGAGGTTACAGAAAGTCTTGAGAAAAAGCCTCTTGAGAAAATATCACTGATGAACAGTAAAGCTTCCTCAAAGGGAAGGACATCTCTGGAGAATGTCTGAGTACTGCAGCACTGCTGGTTTGTTGGAATGACCTTCAAACACTCGTATTACACCGGGAAATCCCACTGCTGATGAAAGATTAATTCAGCAATTCGTCTGTCTGCCATGCTACAAGGGGCTCCCTCAGCCAAGACTGAATGCCCTGCACCTGCTCCCCTGTGCCTGATAGACACTGCAGTGCATAGGTCCTGCTAAACCGCTCATCCATGTTTTTAGAAACTTAAATCAAATGTGAAAAGTCCCGAAGCTTGTGAACTTATTATAAAAGGTATTTTTTTTTAAAAAAAGTACATCAGAGTGACCTTCTTTGACTCTGTAATCAAAGACAAAACTCAGTCTGATGTTGTGCTGTCTACATGCTGGAGGCTGCCTTCTTGCTTTACCTCCCCCAGGTTCACCTGATTCAGAACTTGTCACTTTACTGAAGGGAGAAAAAAATCCCAAACCACTCTGGGGAATTCATAATAGATAAACAGTGGCTTACATAACAGGTACTGCAGAGATGGGAGAAACGCTGTATCGTATTATCATTATGATAAAGTATAATCCCAGTTGACACTGTTCTACCAAGGTTAAAGCAATTCACTGGTCTTAAGATGTTACTAAAATATCCCTCTAATGAGCATCTTATTTTTACACCAGTATTCCATAAACTACCGTTATATATGTCTGCATGTGAAGATTTATTTACCCCATTTGTGTTTCCAATTAACCCCATTTGTGATATTATATTAATTAAGGAAACAATATTAAAATACATTTTAAAAAAATCTAACCATGCTCAAAAATTAGGTGACATTTTGGGGAGGACGAACACTTTTGTTTAAGCGTTCTGAAATATTTGTATCTTACAAAAGTCAGATGTAGCAAAACCATAGCGAGGGCTGAATTCTGATCTCACTTCCTCTGCTCTTTGTTAAGTCAATGGATTTATCCTGCTGGTAAGATGGTGTGAGATCAGAAGCACACTGAAAATCTGTAAACAGATACCAAAACTATAAAACTGGAAGTAAATAACAGGTAGCATCTCTCCCTGGGGAAGTATCTACATTAACACAACAATACAGAGAAAACTGTTCCCAGAGTATATCCTCAATGGAAAGGAAATAGAGCTTAATATAAATGGTTTTTGTATCTCACACCCAGAGTTGGCTTAATCTTAGCAAGTCTTCTTTTTTCTGTTTCAAATTCAGTGCTTCACTTTCCTTGAGCCGAGAGGTTAAATACTCCAAATTATATAAGTGCCCTAATATTGTGAAGGTCCAATTGAATAATGATGACTGAGAGTTGAAGCATTAGGAATGCAAATTATCAGCTAAGTGACAACTGTTAAACTGGATTTACTAATAAATTGCCTCTTTTTAACAGTCATATAGATAGAAACCATGCAAGTGTGGAACTGGTGTGGGAGATAGAGAGCTTAAAATACTGGGAAAACATTTGTTCCCTTGTTCTTTCATTTGTCTTCAAAGCAAATAACAGAATCACCTCAGGAAATATGCTACTGTAATCTATCAGGGGGCAATCTCCACACAAGTAAATATAATAAGAATAAAGAAAAATATTTAATGAAGCTGTCATGCAAGATGTAATGAATTATATAATACCATTATCACATAGTGAGAGTCCATTTGGATACCTTCTGAAAGTCATGACTGGTGGATTATGGGATATAAATTGCAAATGCCTATGTAACTTGTTTGTTAATGTCACACAAATTATGAAGCTGATAGAACTTGTTGAAATAGTTCCAGATATCAAGTTGATTTCTCTTCTCTCCTCCAAGAGAAAAATGTCTTTGAAATTCCACAGCTTATTTGAATTTAAATGTGATAAAGTAGATGTCATTTAAAAACTCAACATCCTACACTCAAGATATATTAATTCACAAATGTTCCTGTCTTTATAATGGATATTAACATGGTACTTAATCACCGCAGAATGGCAAATGTTGAGATATGAATGGCACATGTTGTACCTATGATTGTTATACCATAAATACGAAAACCTGACACATGACTTCAAACTAGAAAAAAAGCAAGCAGAATATGCCCACTCCTTGTGCCTGTGGAATGTATTGCTGGTGGGGGGCATAGAGTTAAATACTATAGTTAGATTTTTAAAAAGCGTTGGGTGATTTTTATGATACCCATGTCCCCAGTAGGTCATTGCAAAATTCACTGGGTGAATTATGATTTATTCTTTATATGCCTGATCCTTTACTACTGACTTCGATGAGTGCAAAATCAAGGCCTATTTGCCACCTTCTTCTAAATTACTGGGTAATATCAAGCCTCTGCAAAGCATAGATACTTGATGCACCACTGATCTGACTTCCTATAGTAAAATCTATGATCTTCCTGTGTCAGTATTTTCCTTTATATGACCCAATGACATGCCAAACTACCCTGCAAGAGGTATTAATGACATTAAAGACAGCCAATAACTTTTACAATACTATTGGAAACAATAATGTTGCTCTCATTCATAATGCCATGCCTGCAATTTAACTTCAAAAGCACTTTTTGGTGGATTGTATATCTCAAATTCTTCGTTTTGGTTGTTTTTCATAAAGTGGCTAACATACTTTGGGCACTATGCAAATAAATAACAGTAATAACCATTAGAGAAATATAACACTTGCTTTGAAATGTATAATCTATTCATTTACCTGGTAGTAAGGGAACACAGATATAAAGGGAGAACATTACTGATAGCCAATTAGAAAGTTTAGTTTGTTTCCAGAACTTTTTAAAATATGCATTTAATGAAAAAATACAATTCATCACGAGACGCTTTTAATATTGAATTAAATGATATGTACTGGCTACACAGATATTAAAAGATGGCTCATCAGCATATATGGTTATACATGTTTCTGATGTAAAATCTTTGTTTATAATGAGATAATATTTTTGCCTGTGAATAACAACATGCCAACCAAGCTGTGACAGTCAGATAATCTTGTCTTTGTGGTGCTATGATCACCATTATTTCATGAAGGGTGTCCTAGACAAAGAGGGCTGAAAGGTACAGCACTATATATTTTCTGGATTATTCCTTGAGACGCATTCTTAGAATGGCTCCCTTTGAACTACATGATGGAACAGGTACGCTCAGTTGTTTTGCTTTTGGCAGTGGGAGAGGTATATCTTTGGCATGTGGAACACTACTTTCTTTAGGATAAAACATGCCTTGTTGCTTTTGGAGCAGTTGCTGGAATCTATCTTTGTGCACAATAGATATAGGTTTGCAACAGATACTGTTATAAAGTGATTACCCTGCTTCTTGATTTAATAAAACTCCAAATGAAAATATTTTGCTTTGTGGTTCCCTCCTTTTAATATAAAAGACATAATAGAATGCATAGCCAATAAGAATGTTAGGAGAAGTCTCACAAGTGTCCTGGAACAGTAACTATGATATCAGAGTAATGGCCATGACTTTATTTGAATTTCTCTGGATTTACATCATGTACAGGGGAATGCACCCTATACAATATTTTTTTTTCATTCACTTTTTGCTTAGTAGCTCCATAGAATTTCCCCTTCTTCTTTAATATTGCAGTGAGATGTCTGGCAGTATTTATAATGTAGCATTTATTATTTTTAATTATTTATTTTATTTTATTAATTTTATCTAGTTCTGATATAGTGTTCTTCATCAGTAGATCTCGAAGTGCTTTACAAAGGTGGTAAGTACCATTATCCCCATTTTACAGATAGGGACACTGAGAGACAGTGGTGTAGACTAGCTGCCCTCCAAATCTTTTCATGCAACACATACAGACTTTTCAAAACAAATCTAAGCTGTTCACACTACATCAAGCACATACTGATGTGTGGATGATGGATAACTATAATACATACTGACGTATAATTTCTAAAGCATCTAATCACATACCACATGTGAAGTGAGTTTACTGTTCTGCATTTATCCAAGGGGACAGCCACAAAGAAAGAGAGACATCTTCTCCCTTGTGGAGTATCTTTCACAAGTCTTTTCTGAAGTAACACTGAAGAGGAAAAGATATCCTATCACAAAAAGCAGATCTAAAGCAGACTGCGTACGTTGAATGTTGTGCGAGTGCAGTAGAACACTCATCTAAAGAGGCTGAAATGACACTTTTGGAATAGTAAGTAGTTTGTTTAGATAATAACAAACATTATAATTTAAAACTCCTCTAAGGAACCATCATCTTGCTTGATTTAGAATTGCACTTTCCCCATTAATACCTCAAACACTTACAGGAATTTGGTCATGTTCAATCCCTGACATTCAATTAATGTGACTTTGACTGACTGCACTGACTACAGGAATAATTCTGAGAAAACCATACCTGATAAGATTAAGGAAGTCTCTTTTCCCTCCCCTCCCCTGACATCTTCTCTCCCCTGTTGCACTAAAACATTATGTTAAATTAAACTTCATTTCCTGAACCAAAATAATAGGGATATTGGGATATTACCTGCCATCATTTCCTATGGAAAACAGGTATTATTATGAACTTGTCCTAGATGTAGTATACAGAAATCTTAATTTTGGAAATCACTCTTGGGTTGAAATTAGTTAATAATTAGTTAACTATATTTTTTGTCTTTAACATTTTTGTGGATGAATTTTAGTGATTATGAACCTAGGGGACTGATCACACTGGTTCATACCAGTATATGGTACACGGTAAGCTGATTAAGCTTTCTATCGAAATTCTTCCAATGCATCTTTACCCTGATTTGAAACTTCCTTATTATTCCAGTCCTAGGCTTTTCTTGATGAGAGACTACAAGTCATGCCAAATTGCACAGTGCTTTTCACATCAGTGAGAGTACTATAAAAATTAAGGCCCTGGCATTTTCTAATTGTGTCTGATAATATTTCCAAAAATCCAGGCTGAATACAGTTCAGAATGTTAACACAATCCTAGTATCTGGCACAACATAGCTTCTAGGTGGCATACATAGTTGAACTTAATGCACTCAACACAGTTGTGGATAGAATTTCAGCCCTGGATTGGGGAAGAATGGCTGAAAAATATCTATATGAGGAAGACTAATTTTTATTGGAGCTTGGCCTCACATTGTATCTCCCTCCTCCTTGCATGTGATCTGCAATTCCTAAGGACAATAGAACTGCTCTTGTTTTGAGGAGGGACAAGGTGGGTGAAGTAATATCTTTTATTGGACCAAGTTCTGTTGGTGAGAGAGACAAACTTTTGAGCTTACACAGAGCTCCTTTTCAGGTCCCGAGAGGTCCAGCTTGTGTCTCTAATATCCTGGGACCAATATGGCTACAAAAACACTGCATACAACATTATTTTGAAGAAGCAGGCTACACCTAAATACACCTTTCTGCCCCAGTTGTTGAGTTAGTGGGTGCTGGGCCATAAACGAAGTCGTACTGCAGGCCCAGTGCTGCTGGGAGTGGGGCAAAGGGGTCATTTCCGCAAAAGAGAAACAATCTTAAAGGGGACCCAAATTTATGTCAGAAAGGCCAAAATATGTATAGCCTTAATCTTTTATATAAATCACAAACCACAGCAAAATTCTGACACAATAGCCAAATTTTATTTTTTTAAATGCTTAAAATCCAACATTTGCAAGGGGTCTAACTAGCCCCTGGATTCCTGAGAGGTTGTTTTATCAAATAGCAACAGTCATATTGAACCCAGTCCTGGTTTCTGTCATTGACACCTTGAAGAAGGGCTACACTCCAGTTTACATATCATGGGATAAAATGGCACATTATTCACCACTCCATGCTAGAGTTAATAACAGTGTTTCTGGACCTACTGAAAGCTCATGCTAAAATAAATTTGTTAGTCTTTAAGGTGCCACAAGTACTCCTGTTCTTCTTGGTGATTCAGCTTTCCCTTGCTTCTTTTACTAATGAAAGAATTCCCATACTATGGTAGCATAAATAAGTGTCACTTTAACTATCAGCTCATCAGGATTCAAATGACGGTGGAATGTGCCTTAGGAAGATATATATTTGCCTAGTTTCCTCTGCCTTTTCTTTTCTCATATATATAGACATAATATGTTGGTGTTCAAAGGGATGGGAATGGTGGAAGCATCAGGCAATGCCTCAGAACTTGAGGAATGACAGCCTTTGTAATTTTGTACTAGCTAGTGTGACTACAGATACTATTATTCATAAATACCTAAATCTTTTTTGATTTCACTAAACTGTTTCCCTAAATAGTATCAATCTTTGTTCAGAAATGCTCTCTACTGTCCCATACACTCAAAAGGTCATAGAATTCATCCATATTTTATTTGTAGGGGTTTTTTTAGTTCTTCTTGAGCTTAGCACAGAATTTTACATTCTGCTCAGACACAAACGTTAAAATATGACAAACTCAGAAGACTCAAAGACCAAAAACAAGAAAAATATAATGGATCAAATATAATCCTGGAGTAAATGGCATAACTCTGTTAAAGTGAAGTGAGTTGCAGCTTCTTACACCAGGGCTGTATTTGGCCAAGCACTTTAAAAAAATGTATTTTTGTCCTTTTACAAAAAAAGACTTTTCCTATTGTGACATATTCAAGGTACCATCTGGACTGACAAATAGCTGTGTCCCCTCATTTCTCTAATCTGCGGTGCCTTTTACACTGCTTTGCTTGAGAGCTACCATTCCTGGGCTTCTCACACACAGCCTCCAGCTTGTAACTTGCCCCCATTTATAGTGTATGATGTTGTCACCCTTCAATTATGCTGCAGAGTGACACCAGCAAACTCCCAGTCCCAGACTTTCCACAACAATGTACACCTTGTACTGCCCAGTTCTCATCTGGACAATACAAGCTCATATAAAGTCTGTCATTTTATTAATAGAAAATGATATGCACAAATGCTGTTACCCCAAATGGAGTTTCCCAAACACTTCAGTCCAAATACACTGATTTGATAAAGCAATGAAACAAGTTTATTAAGAGAGATTTTAAGTAAACATAAGTAATGAAGTATAAAAGTCAGAACTCGTTACAAGAAAAATAAAATAAAATACAACTAATGCCTAATTTAACCTAGAGTGAATTCAAAGCAAAGATCTCTCTCACCACGTGTTTCAGCAGTCTTACTGGCTCAACTTCTTTCAGTCAGTATCTCTCCCCCAGTCCAAAGCTGCTTTCTTTGTTCTTCAGGTGTTGTGGATACCATGGGCAGAGAGAAAAGGAGGAACCATTTGGGGCATCTGCTTTCCCTTCTTATAGCTCTTTCTCTCCTTCAAGAAGCAGCTCCAGTTGAGGTTCAGGAGACAGAAAGGTGTGTGGATGGGAACCGCAACCTGCTTCTTTGTCAAGATGTAGATTTTTTCGCCCACACCCTTTTTCCTGTCAAAGAGTGGCCACTTGCCCACGTGATGGTCCATTTGATTTTGCTGACACCTGGCTGAGGCGTCAGCTTGCCTTTTGTCTCTGGGGAACTGGTTTGTGGCTGCTCCCCAGACTTGGAACCTGTCTTAGTTTTACCATACAGAGGAATCTTATAACTTTACATACGATGGTGCCACACATATTTTACCAGGACAATAACAAACAGCAAATTATGAGTTTTCAAATGATACCTCACAAGGCATACTTTATACAAAATTTGTCATAATCCTGTGACAGAGGTAAACCCAGGGGTACAGACGATCACACCTATCAAATACAAAAAAAAAATTTATAGACAATACTTTCTCACAGACAGACAGAGAGAGGTACATCACTACCATTAGAGCCTTTGGGAGAAAACACTTCCCACTCTTGCCTGGGACTGTTATAGGACACTCAGGCCTGTATCAGAGGATAGAATTGATACTTGGTATGTTTACTTGCATGTCATTTCTAAGAAATCTTTGGTTTAGACACAGCATAAAATCATAGTTGTGCTGGCCTTGAGCTCTGGAAACAAAGCAAGGGCTAGATTGTGGCATAATGCTATGTAGGGGAAAGTATAGACTTGCATTGCCTCGGAGCATGGGAAGGCATTAATCCCTAGGAAGATATAAGCCTCTTGCAGCTCCAGGGAGTACAGGGGCAGTTCACCCACTGTAGCAGCATGTTCAATCACTGAGAGTCTGGTAGTGTTTTCTCAGGGCTTGGCTACACTTGAAAGTTGCAGCGCTGGGAGTTACAGCACTGGTCATGCAGCTGTGCAGGAACAGCGCTGGTGTGTGGCCACACTCACAGCTACCAGCGCTAGTGTGTGGCCACATTTCAACAAAACAAAGAGAGGCTGCATAACAAAACAAAGAGTAATTTAGTTAAAAGCATTCTGGGATATCTCCTTATTCCCTGGAGGCCAATAAAAGCACTGGTGTGTGTCCACACTTGATGAGCAGTGCTGGATCACCAGCGCTGCAATCGCTACACCCCCAACCTGACCAGGTGTACAGCCAGCGCTGCAGCCAGGGAGTTGCAGCGCTGGATGTGCCTTGCAGGTGTGGACGGTTACTAATTGCAGCGCTGGAAAGCCTCTACCAGCGCTGCAACTTGCAAGTGTAGCCAAGCCCTCAGGTTGTGGTTATCACCTCTGGCTGCACTGCTTCTCAAGGGCACACTAGATGTAGGCCTAACTACTGCTATAGGCGCTACTGTTGAAATCCCAGGACTGGCTCTTAGTACAAAATAAAACTCAATACAGAATAGAGTAGATATAACCTCACTCCCAGCTAGGCTTTGATATTTCTTGTCTTCAATAGGAAGAGAATCTGCTCTTGCCCTTGACACATGATCAGACTCAGCTCTCTAGATGCTAAAATATACATCTCAGTGAGATAGACTTGGCAGTCAGAACTAGTGTCAGCCTTTTCAATAAGATTAAGTAGGCTAGGTGGAATTTATGTGACTGTTACCTTGAGTCATCCTACTGTGATTCTGACTTCCTTTCTCAGTAGGTTGGAGGGAGGCCGGTGGTTTGACATGGTGGCTTGGGCCAGGAAAAACATTAAGTGGGATATAAAGCGGGGAGGGTGTTCCACTCTGTTGGAGATTAACCCCTCAGTAATCAGTGGTGATTTGCTCAGTCTCTGGACATTCTATCCTGATTTGCAGGGGGTCAGGCACTGGTGGTATGGGGAATGGCAACTAAACCATCCACTAGCTGCATTTGGCACTGGGAAAGCCATACAGAATTAACTAGTTAAAGCATCCTAGAGAGCCACAATAAAAGGGGAATCATGCTATCACCATAGGCTTGTCTTCATGGCGCAGCAATGCACACTAGAGGGGTGTGATTTCTAAAGTGCATCTATGTTTTGCACACTAATTTGCCCCCGAAGACCTTGCTGACACCACCCATAGCTTCCCTAATTCACATTAATGTAGTGCTGTTTGAAATGGGACTGTGTTAATGCACAGCAGAGATTTTTTTAGATTGCTCCAGCAGGGTCTACACAGGCCAGTTAATGTGCCTCACATTGGTGCACTTTAGAAAACACATCCCTCTACTGCACATTGCCTCACCGTGTTGACAAGCCACAGGGTACCCATCACTGCAGACATCTAGAATTCATTACATACATTTAAATAACAGAAACAATTATCTTTCAGGAGAAAGACCCATGATTCCTTTCTCTCCCATGCTTTTATAATGCTAAATTAAAGATATTTGGGTCTATGTGCTTTAGTTCAGGAGTCTCTTTTTATGACCACTAGACTTTTAGTGAAATGCATGCCACAGAGATGAGTCTTAGACTGCAATTTGAAAGGTGCAAGGCTTGAGTTCAGAGTGATTTGTGGTGGAAGTGAGTTCCACACCCAACAGCCTTCCATCAAGATCACCTTCATTGCTGGAAGATTCAAAAGCAGAGCTCTCTTCCCCAAGCTGTGTCCCTTTGGAATATAGAAAGGTGCAGAGAGGGATGGTCAGCCCTTAACAGAGGTGTGTTTTTACACCCCCCAGTGTCAGTTACCGAGCTAAAGATCAAGTCATGAATATGTCCCTGAATGTATATGGGTCCAAAGAGCAACTGGGAGAAGCCCAGGGTTGCCAAAATAATAATCAGATCTTGGTTTAGAAATATCTTCCATGTAATTCTGAAGTCCCCTAAGACAATGAGTATGTGACCCTGACTTGATATCAGTTCAGTAAATTCTTAGAGGAAACCAGTGGGACTGTGAGGTGGCTTGTGTACTCCCTCTGTTTTATTTCAGGACTCACATGCTGCATAATATGGGTGCATGTAAAGGAGTTTGATCTAGACGTGCGGTTTTTTCCTGTATTTTTTCCTACTCTATCCATGACTTGCTATATGACTTTGAGTAACATTGCAGGTAGTAGAAGCTCAGGAGCTCAGCACTTTTGAAAGTCAGACCACTTATTATTTAGGATCTTGTTATGGATTTCTGTGTCTAGCCTTACACACCCACATTTTGAAAATGTCAGCACTTATTTACCTTGCCTCAGAGGTGAGGCTTTATTAATATTGGTAACATTCTTTGAAATCATTGCATGAAAAGTGTCACTTACATGCAAATTGTTATTATTTCCATATTAAAAATAATCAACACTGAACATATTGTGAAAGCTACTGACGGATGTGAGTGGTCTACTCAGGCTAGCCATTTTTATAGAATACGTACATCACGTGTTTGGCAACAAAGTTAGCCAGACCAAACATTCTGTTTCAACAGTGTGAGCAAGTGTGCTTGAACAAGGTGATCTTTTTCCACACTAACAGGAAAACGGTTATGGAAGGCATCCCAGTTTCAAAATATGGACCCAAATTTCCATTCCTTGCATACACTCCCATTCAAGTCAGTAGGTGTTCTGAGATGTATAAGGAATACTGGATTGGGTGTTGTTATTTATTACATTGCAGTTTCACAGAGATCTTTCTCCTTGTGTTTCTTACACATTTCATCTGTTTCCCCAGAGTCTGCATAGGCAGCTATTGTATTGGCCACAGTTATTTTAAATCAAAGGGGATGAGGTCCGTGTGTCACACCACAGACAGAATCACCACAGTAAAAAACAAAGCCACCACCCGCTGCTAATAATGTATTCTATTCTCGAGCTGCACCACAACACTAGCTAAATCCATGATCTGAATGAGAAAAACGGTTGACTCAACATGAACTGAAAGCTTAACAAAATTCAAAATGTAATGACGAATAGGCCGGATGGCACATAGCTTTTAAACAGATTTTTCTATCGGCTCTATTTCTAGAGACCATTTTTCTCCAAGTTGTGGAACACACTCATCCAAGAGTTAAATGTTCACAAATTCTAGGCCTTTTTAAGAAACAATCACTTTGCCGACAAGACACACATGATAAATGTAGGCCTGTCTCTGCTTGGCATCACTGCCACCTCATGGATTAATGAATTCCGTGTCCTCTAATTCCCCCTTCTTATGAATCTCTTTTATATGAGTAGCCAAATGTATCTAGATTCATTTTAATGAATGTGAGTCATTCCCCGTATTCAGGAGGCAGGGCTGTTTGTGTTGTCAGTAAGCACACCATTAGCAGTGCTAAAAATAAACAAGCAGTACCTGCAGGAAAACCTATACAGTAAAAGGACACACACTGCTGAGCACCAAAAAAACAAAAAACCCACACCAAACAAGCTACATGCTATAATTTTCCTCCTACTGTAGCTTAAAGAAACAAGGCCGTATTTTGATCTTCATTGCAGTGGATTTACTCTGGATTTCCACCAATGTAAATGAGAGCAGAATAATGCTCTCCAGATTTCTTACAATGAAATTTTAAATTCAAAATCTTGAACTATAGCATAGTTTTTGTACCGAGTTCAATATATTTTGTAATGAAGAAATCCAAATGCCAGTGTTTTAATATATGTAAAATAAATGACAGTTCTTTCTAGCCAGTGAAACCCTCTTTCTGTGTTTTAGTAACCACATTTCCCTTTTGTCCCCTGAAGATTTCAAGGGGACAAAAGGGATTCAAAGATTCAAAGATTAATCTTCTCCATGTGTGTTGTAAACGGCTAGCGGTCTCATTTTTATATCCACTGAAATATTAGTATAAAATATTGTTTTAAAAAAGCAAAATGTCTTCAGTTTACAGTGGAGGCTCATCCTTCTCTATTGAGCTGTGCCCAAAAACATGGACAATGAATGTTTCAAGAATAGAAAGAAAAGACTGTCAGTCGAATATTTTTGTGAATATAACTACAAGTAGCCAGAGATGCATCAGCTGCACAATACTGACTACACTCCGGCTTAGCTATGTGGCCTCATGGAGTGGACATGACACTGTGTTCTACATTCTCATGCTGGATCTGTAACTCTCTGAGTGTGTGGCCTTCCCTTATCGTTGTCTCAATGTTTTCTCCTGTAAATGTGGATGACAAACTGGATGAATACTGTACCTGCTTCACAGGTGGCTGTGAAGATCAATTAGTTAGTGTTTGTAAAGCAGTAATAGTGCTGGTCATCTAACTTAAAAATCTGTTTGCAAAGAGTTTCCCAAAAGAGAAAAAAGGTTTTGAATCAGCCTGTCCATGTCTCTTTGTTCTTGATTGTTTACAAACATGCATACAACTGAAGTTCCCTTCTTACAATGTCACAAACAGCTAATTTAAGACCCCTAACTGAAATTAATTTAAGCTATACACCGAATGTATTATGAGGGAACAAAATTCATTTTGGAAAAAAGCAGAAGTCATTTATAAAGGTAACCTCATCCATTCCAAGCAAATAAAACACACCTTTTGAATTTAGAAACTAGTCACAAAGCTTGAATAGCAAATAATCAACCAAATACACACTGCAAACAGCTTGCACATAACAATTCATAGCTCAAATATGTTCATCAAAACTATTCACTGAAACATTAATAAATGAGTAAAAGAGTGATTTAGCCATGGACAATTTCCAATTAGGAAAAAAAAAAGGTCAACATTTGATAAACAAATTTTGCAACTAATAAGTTGACCTGCTTTGAGAACCAGAGTTTTAAAGATATTGAGGCACCTTAAGGGCTGGCTCAGGCTTTTTTGCCGCTCCAAGCGGCGAGTGGGGGCGGGAGGGAAGCTGCGATCAGTGGCGCTTCGGTGGCAGCTCAACTGTGCCGCTTCATTCCTCGGCAGCAATTCGGTGACGGGTCCTTCGGTCCAAGAGGGACTGGGGGACTTGCCACCGAATTGCCACCGAAGACCCAGATGTGCCACCTCTTCCCACTGGCCGCCCCAAGCACCTGCTTCGTTAGCTGGTGGCTGGAGCTGGCCCTGCACAGAGATATCCAGGAGGATTTTCTAAAGCACCTAAGTGTCCAACTCAGTGGAAGTTAGGTGTCTATGCATTTTGAAAGTTTCATTAGATGCCTGCATCTCTAGGCACCTAAATACCTTTAAAAATCTGGTCCTAAATGCTTATAAAGTGAAAGGCCTTATCTACAGGGGTGTCTTCATTGCAACAGTTAGCTCAAGTTATTCCACTCAAGATAGTCTAGCTCAACTGAGAGCAGCCACACTACAGAACAATACTGGACCTACACAGAGTGATTTGATTAGCAGTACAGAGTGACTGGGTTAGCAGAGTGTTTGGATTAGCATTATGAGTTATGCTAATTTGAGCTGTAGTCTTTAACTGCATCTCCACTGCATTACTTGCTAGAGCTTTAGCAGTACTGAAGCTTCGACCCAGGTCCTCCTTGGGCCAGCTAGCTTGTGTTTGAAGCACCACTTATCTCTAGCTAGAGAGGTGGGTGGACAGGAGTCAGGTTACAGGCAACATTAAAATTATACCTTGAGCTATCACTGGAGTGAAGGCAAGCCCTAAGTGCCAAATATTAGCCATGTCTATAAGCTCAATGTATTATCTGGTCTTCAGTTTTAGAATATGTTATCTATCTTGCTTGTGTAAAGTTTTGTGATGCCTCTAAATGTAATGCTCCTTGATGTAGCTATCTGCAAAGCATGTCACAGATGTAAAGAATGTTTGCATTTGAAAGGGAGATAAGTTGTTTCCAAATTCAAAGATACCTGCACCACTGGCAGGTGGAGCTATAGGTGGTCATTTGAAACCTAACTGGAGAAGTGTATATTTCAATCAGAAACAAAACTGAAGCAGATAAGTTTTTAACTAAAAACAAAGTTATGAAATAATAAATATAACAGAAACTTTGAAGCTGGGTCTCTCCCGTCTGTCTACCCATATGTAACTGCAAAACAAACAACAACCAAACTAATTAGGAGCTGGCACAATTAATGCTGTTAGAGGCCATCAGCAAAGCCCTCCGAAAACAAAATGGTTCCCTTATTTCCTTTAGTTTATTTTTATTTTTAAGTAACTATTAGTTAAAAAAGCAGAAAAAATAAAACATTTAAAAAATAGGGCCTGATTCAAATCCACTGAAGACACCCACTGGGTTCAGTTGGCTTTGGATCAGGATCAGAACTCATAGTGAATAACTATTTGATAACTTTTTTGCTTCCTTTTTAATTTGCAAACTGTCTGTATATGAAGTATGTTTATGAATGTATTTGTTGTATGAAATTCTGTTTGTGTATAATTCTTGGTCTGTAGCTTGGTCATGAGCAGTTCATTGTGAGATTTTATTATCCAAATTAAAACAAATTGATAAACAAATACATTTTAAAAAGAAGAACTTGCATTACATATGCCAATCATCACCATGGCCATCCTGCTTGTTTATATGAGGCCATATATTTCTTCACCCTCTATCTACTTGCTTGGGTATTTTTCTTTCTTTGTTTCCTTTTTTCTTTTTCTGAGTACAAGTTTTGGGGCAGGCTTTGTGTTTCTCTTTGTACAGTGCTTAGCACATTTTGGGTGGTACAGCAATATAAATACGCTATTTTGGGGGGGACACAAATGTTGTTGTGTATGTCTCTATTACCTGGTTGGATGAATGGAACTCTTACAGAATTAGGATCCCAGTGGAAATTCATACATCTAATTCAAAGTTAACTTTCCACAAATACATTGCAATATTCAGCACTTCAGCAAATCCTTCCTGCCAGTAAATCCACTTGCTAGAAGATTGGTGGAAAGTGAACACAGAAGGATCCGAACACAGAAGGATGCAAACCCATCCTGATAAGAATTATATTAAAAATGTAACTAAAGAATTAATGTGATGGTATTTTCCAGCCCCCTCTCTCCCCCCACAGTGTATCCTCTTAGGGCAACAAAGACTAGCTGGTCTTAGGCATGCACAACATGCCTCCTTGCGTTTAATTTACTTTCTGACTGCTTTGTCAACAAACTGGCTCCCTCTAGGTGATTCTGGCATGTCCTTGGAAAAGTTGTAAGACTAGTTCTGCATCATAAATATAGTCAATGGATAGTGTGACAGATTTACTGCTTCTCATTCCCATTTTAATCACTGCCTACAATGTCACCCACACCTTCTGTTACCTCTCTTACCAGAACTTCCTAAAGCACCAACATGAGTCTTGTTATTCTGTTTGAAAACTGTTCCTTTGCTTTCCAGTTACATAGCACATGGGCCTCAGGTGACCTAGATGACATAAAGATAGAAAATATGTACAGCAACAAGCCCTAATGAGTCATATGAATGTTGCTGCATACAGACTGACATACTACTTGGAAAAGGTGCTACTATACCTCTTATCATCAATCCAGTCATGTCCAAGTCTTAGCATGACTCAGGAACATAGTTAAAGTACCAGCTCCACTACAAAATAGAATGGTGGCAAACAAGATAAAGGAGAACCATCTTGTATTAGAGTCCCCAAATGAGGGGGACTTCTAATGTAGTCAAGACCATTCTAACCTCTATCGCCTTTCCTTGCTTTTTGCTTTCTGAGTTAACACAGCAAATTATATTTACTGGTCCAATCCAGATTCTCCACTAGTGGATTCTGCACTAGTCAGCTGCAGTAGGTGGGATACAGTTCCTGGAACTCCACTGACACAAAAAAGCTATTCTAGTTAGCATAGTTCCAAAATTGCAAATTCTGCTGTGATAGAAGGTTTTAAATCCAGGTACAGCATAACAGCAACAGGTTGCAGTAGAAATTGAGCTCTTTATCCACTGAACAAAGCACCCTTAGAAGGGGTCAGAGAGTGAATAATGTTGATCTGAGGCAGGGCTCATATGAAATATGTGCCAGAAGATGCTGAAACTTGAAGCCATGTTCCAGCTGCCCAAACAGAATTCAAATCTTAAAGGGGATAACATTTGAATCCCTCATCGTGGATTAGGTTTAAAAGTTGCGAGGATGAATCCTTCCTTTCCTGATATTTTCTTTAAAGTTTCTTGGAGTACGGCAGAAACTCTTTAAACTCAGCATGAACAAAACTAAGTTAGCTATTTTTACCAAACTGGGTGACTTGTGAAAGTATTTTTCATAAACTTTTTTCCTCGGATCCACATGCCCTGTTTCCCTCTCCACAGACTCCTTACTGTGAATATGAGGCCTGTAGTTCACGTGACTAAAGGTCAAATCAAAATCATGTGATGCAATAAGTGATGGCAACACTTTGGCCTTCAGCTGTTTCTTTACTGTGAGAAGTTTCACCATTGGCAAACTTTGTATCATAAGGACAAAAGTACGTGGATGGGTGTGGGTGTGGGTGTGTGTGTGAGAGACAGAGAGAGAGAGAGAAAGAGAGAGAGAGAATTCTGGATAAAACTCTGGCAAGAACGATTTAAAAATCAAAGAAAACTGGTACCTGCTCTGCCCAGAGGTGATAAAATAATTTTAAAACCTTTTCAGCAATAAATCAAAGCAGATAGATATCATTTTCTAGAGAAAAGGACACCAAGATTGACCAGCCAATGAAGTCTGGAGAGGGATGGGTGGTAGGTTTGTGTTTGGGGTTTACCCAGTCGCTAGTTTGAATTGTGGGAAATCCTGAAAGAGCCACAGCTGCTCAACTAAAATGGAAGCTTGTGAAATCACTCAGTGTATCATTATGTATCCTGAATAATATACGCCATAAATCGCTCTCTGCATTATATGTTCAGTGTAAATTACAATAAATTAAAAATCAAGATTTTCAAAAGCAACTTGCAATTTTGGGTGTCCAACTTGACTCACCTTCTAGGTGCCTGATTGTCAGAGGGTGGATGCTCAGCACTGAAAATCAGGCCAGTTCAAGGTGTTTTAAACCGAGTATCAAAACAGGAGCCACTTTGGGAAATATGGGTTATCTGGCAAATATTTAGAGCAAACTTTTGCTCATTGATCCAATATTCTGCTTTCACTACATGCATGATTCCCACGTTGACTTCAAAGTACTGCTCATGTAGGGGGAAAAAATCCAGAATATCTAAGTTAAATTCTGGAATGAAAGCAGAAGCTTACCCATATGTTTGGAGGTATATATTCGCACATATAAAGACATGAACTTAGAGTGCCAAAACTTGTGTAATATTATTGGTATTATTATTGATCCACAATATCACATTGTCTACCTTTGTTTGCTTTTAGGTTCAATATGACCACAGATATTTTCCACCTAAAATGGATGTCATAATAATAGGAAATTGGTAAGTCATAATAACAAAATAATTAGATAATGAATAGTTTGTGCATTGAAGTTCTCAGTAAACCTGGCTGTTCTGATTGGCCATTATTTGACAACTGTGCATTATTACTTAATTATTAACTGCAAATCTCACTAATCACCATGATTTTACTGACAGTATCTGAAGCAGAAAATCAATTTGCTTCTCTAAGGTACGGTGTTTGTTTAATTAGAAGCAGCATTTAGTAGGGGAAAACATTAACACACTATAATATAATCTCTTTCAAAATTGCCTAAACCAATATGCTTTCATTATGTACTTTAAACTTTTAAAAGTTTGTGTGTGTGTGTATATATATATATATATATATATATATATATAATATTAATAGTTTGATAGCTTTATGATTGCTTCACATTATCTTTTGAACAGCTGTGTTTATTACAAAGAATAGTATTAGCATGAAGAAGTACCATAAATATAATTTTAAATAGAGAGAAAGAAAAGGCATCTCTGTATACTATAGTGATCAGGACCAAGCAAAGGATGTTTGGCCAGTTGTTCGATTTTCACAGACATACATAGTCACAGTCAATAAACCTTTAGTCCTGATGCTGAAAACATTGCAGAGAGTGCAATCACAGGGTCTAAAGGTGGACTAAGGTGATATTCTGGAAGAATTTCTCAATTGAAAATGAGATATAAAGATATTTTAAGAAGTATAAATATTTGATTCAAATGTCTGAAAGAAAGAATGACCCAGGAAATCTGAGGTCTTTAAAAAGGGGATAGAATTTGCATAAAGCACTTTCTACCAGGCTCTCGTTACAAACAAAATACTGTGATGGATTATTATAATAAAGTTCAAAGACAGAGTAGCTGCTGTTCCACATTAAGTGCCCATCAACTGACTGGATTCTCAATTCAACTGCTGTTTTCCCACGTAATTACAAAAGATTCCCTATAGTAGTGCTTTCTGGACAGGCAGCACTGAGCTAGCTGCCATGTCACTTCCAGCATCACTCTCACCCGAAATGCTGAACTCTCTTGAAGCTTGAGATGAACCAGTCCCAGCAATTAACCCTTATTACACCACAAAGCAAGAAAGCAAATTAAAAGATACAGACCAAGGCTGGGCCAAGGGCATAATAATGTTGACTATTTTCCAGGAATAATAATAAGGCAAAAAAGCAGCAACCTGTTTGTACCTATCACTGTGAGGTGAAGCAATTAAATACCATGTAAGAAAATTCTTTAAAAGATGTTTATGTTGATATATTTTCACTTTGTCCTGTTTCATAGCAACAAGCCGTCATCGAGTCTAGGGGCCTAGCTTTCTCTCTAAGGCAAGGGCAATGCAGAACCATACCACAGCTGCAGGATTTCTCAGAGGCACTGTACAAGAGGCCAAATGCCTCCAGGAGCTTTCAGGTGATCACTGGTATGCCTATTAGCTAAGGCTGTCTCATTCAGCCAGCCAGATCTGCTGGCCAGTACAGGATGGGGAAAGGGCCATAGCTTCATCTTTTCCTTGTTTCTTTGGAGGTAGCTGGCAACACCAGTGGTGCTGCCCAGCAGCAATCCTTGAATGCAGAGGAGCACAATCCCTGCACAGTGAGCACAAGGAGCGAAAGCGTCTCACCTACTTTTACATACTCATATGGTGTCTAATATAAAATGAGGCTAATTAAGCTGTAATAAGAACTCTATATGAACAAAAGAAGATAGTTTGAATTAGCAGTGTTTTACTCAAACCAAAGGTATGCCCTGGTCCCTTATACATTTTTCATTAAAAATAAAACTTCCATAAACTTTTAGTAGTATAGCAGGTGTGGCCAACCTGTGGCTCTAGAGCCACATGCGGCTCTTCAGAAGTTAATATGCGGCTCCTTGTATAGGCACCGACTCCAGGGCTGGAGCTACAGGCGCCAACTTTCCAACGTGCCGGGGGGTGCTCACTGCTCAACCTCTGGCTCTGCCACAGGCCCTGCCCCCACTCCACCCCTTCCCTGAGCCTGCTGTGCCTTTGCTCCTCCTCCCCACTCCCAGAGCCTCCTGCATGCCATGAAATAGCTGATCAGGAGAGGCGGGGCTGGAGGGGGAGACAGGGGCTGCTGGTGGGTGGGAGGTGCTGGGAGCGGGGGTGAGGAGCTTATGGAGGGAGGCTCCTGACATGTTACTGTGGCTCTTTGGTAATGTACATTGGCAAATTCTGGCTTCTTCTCAGGCTCAGGTTGGCCACCCCTGCAATATAGGTAGGGCCCTACCAAATTCACAGTCCATTTTGGTCAATTTCATGGTCATAGGATTTTAAAAATTGTAAATTTCATGATTTCAGCTATTTAATTGTAATTGTAGGGATCCTGACCCAAAAAGGAGTTCTTGGGGGAGGGGTCACAAGGTTATTGTGTGTGTGTGGGGGGGTTGTGGTACTGCTCCATGACTTCTGCACAGCTGCTGGTGGTGGTGCTGCCTTCAGAGCTGAGCAGCTGGAGAGCAGGGGCTGTTGGCCGAGAGCCCAGTTGTGAAGGCAGTGCCACTGCCAGCAGCAGCGCATAAGTAAGGATGCCATGGTATGGTATTGTCACCCTGACTTCTGTGCTGCTACCTGCAAAGCTGGGCCCTCAGTCGGCAGCCGCCACTCTACAGCCCCCCAGTTCTGAAGGCAGCAGCGCAGAAGTAAGGGTGGCATGGTATGGTATTGCCATTCTTCTGTGCTGCTGGTGGTGGGGCGCTGCCTTCAGAGCTGGGCGTCTGACCAACAACCGTTGCTCTCCAGCTCTGAAGGCAGCACAGAACTAAGGATGGCAATACCGTGACCCCCTAAAATAACCTTGCAACCCCCTTGCAACTCACTTTTGGGTCAAGACCCCCACTTTGAGAAACACTGGTGTCCCCCATGAATTCTATATACTACAGGGTAAAAGCACACAAAATACCATATTTCATGGGGGGAGACTAGATTTCATGGTCTGTGGTGCATTTTTTACAGAGGTGAATTTGGTAGGGTCCTAAATATAGAAGATTTCATAATTATTGTACTGCATGGCAGCCGGGCTCTCCATAAGCATAATTCAGTGCTCACCAGAGAAGCCTCATGATCTTCAATGTGAGAAAGCAGAATCTAAGACCATGCAATGAGTTTCTGGGTTGGCACCTAGATACCATGGTGAAGGTTCATTAACAACAAATGAACAAATAGAAAGGTTAAAAATATAGCTAGATAATCTATAGAAATCTGACCTCTGGTAATGCTGTTAACTAAAAGTGCTGGGTTTCTACAGTGCAGTTTGTGGGATCCTGCAGCCACTGGACCACTGCCTGAGTCTGCGTGGAACTTGGCAGGATTTTTGTAGACTTATACCAACAGTTTTTGGATCCCTTTACTTAGCCTGAGGTGTGAGTACCCAACTTTGCAAAGTGCCACCACACTTCACAGTTGATAACATGAAGGCCAAATACCATCCTCAGAAGCATACATGCCTAGGCCCTGAAAATGTGGTTTAGGAAGCTTTCTGTTGGCAGTAATCCCCTACCCCTCCAGCAACCATGCATATGGTAAAGTAGAGAATTGTGTGGGTGGCAGCTATTTCAGAAGCTTTAAACCTATTCTACAGGAAACCGATTATTCTGGATGATAAAATTTTACTTTAAAATAGCAATCAGGCTGACAAATAAGCCCTCAGCTATTTTTAACATAAAGATTGCCACAAGTTCCAATTCTCACCGGTTATTTGTTTGTTTTTTAATTTTATTAATCTCAAGACCAAACAGACTGAATCTTGGACACTATGTATATGCAAAAGATACATTATTTAGGACCTGTGTTGATCCTCAAAGCTCCATTCATGGTACTGAAAGTTCTGACTGTGGAATGACTGAAGTATTGTATTTAAGGCCAGATTTTTCCTGCCAAGTACCGGGCCAGTGTCACCAGGAGCGTTCCTTCCCATCGTGTGTGCCAGGCAGCGTTCCAGTCCCTATAATAAGGATACGATAAACCAGATATTGTCCCTAACATTTCCAACATCTTCAAGTAGTCCTCCACCAAAAATTAGTCTAGCCACTGGACTTTGGGCCTGATCCAAAGCCTTTTGAGAGAAATGAACAGACATCCATTGACTGCAATTGGGATCAGGATCCAGGAGCTTGGGGAGAAACACAACGGCTTTGTGAAAAATGCACAGTATACAAAAAGGACTACTAAAATTAATGCTCCCCCTAGGCTTTTCTTCACCATGTGTATGGTTGCTGGAGGAGATGGGGTACTGCCAGCAGCAAGCTTCCTTAGCCTCATTTTCAGAGACTAGGGAGCTGCCTGCATGCATCTAAGGACAGTATTTGTCCCTCAGTTTTTAACACTGTCAACTGCAAAGTATGGTGTGACCTGCGCAAAGTTAGATACTCATACCTCAGGCTCAAAAAGGGACCTGTGACAGGGTGTGCTTGCCCTGCACTGGTACTCCAAGGTTAACTCCACCCTTTGGTCTGAGGAAGCCACGCCCCCTTGGCCCTCCAGGGCATGCTCCAGCTGGAGACCAGGTAGCAGCTCAGCTGATTCAGGGCTGACTGCCAAGGAGAGAGGATGCACACTGCATGCTCCAGCCTGGAAACTGCTGAGACCCCAGGCGGCAGAAGCCCAAGCTTCTCCAAATGCCCAAGGAGCAATGGAGCTGCTGAGAACCACACAGGCCAAGGAGCCCAAAGACCTCGGAGATGCCAGGCCCACTGTACCACGGACTGGGTAGGAAGTAGCTCAGGCGGAATCAGTCATTGTGCCGAGTGGTGTCAATGTGTTATGGAAGGGTCCCCTGCTGACTTGTCAGCAAGCGCACTTGCCACTGCCAGCGCACTGCGCTGGTACCCGGTGGAACAGGGAGACCCTGAGTCCCCCTACCTGTCTGGGTGTGTCTACACTACGGGATTATTCCGATTTTACAGAAACCGTTTTTTTAAAACAGATTGTATAAAGTCGAGTGCACGCGGCCACACTAAACACATTAATTCGACGGTGTGTATCCATGTACTGAGTCTAGCATCAATTTCTGGAGCGTTGCACTGTGGGTAGCTATCCCATAGCTATCCCATAGTTCCCGCAGTCTCCCCCACCCATTGGAATTCTGGGTTGAGATCCCAATGCATGATGGGGCAAAAACAGTGTCACGGGTGATTCTGGGTAAATGTTGTCACTCAATCCTTCCTCTGTGAAAGCAATAGCAGACAATCATTTAGCGCCCTTTTTCCCTGGATTGCCCTGGCAGATGCCATAGCATGGCAATCATGGAGCCTGTTTAGCCTTTTGTCACTGTCACTGTACGTGTTCTGGAAGCTGCTGACAGACGCGGTACTGCAGTGCTACACAGCAGCATTCATTTGCCTTTGCAAGGTAGCAGAGACGGTTACCAGCCCTATTGCACCGTCTGCTGCTTTGGAAATTGGTGATGACGGTTCCCAGCCCTATTGCACCATCTGCTGCTTTGGAAATTGGTGATGACGGTTACCAGTCCTTTTATACCATCTGCTGCTGTCATGGGTGCTCCTGGCTGGCCTCGCTGAGGTCGGCCGGGGGCACATGGACAAAATGGGAATGACTCCCCAGGTCATTCCCTTCTTTATGTTTTGTCTAAAAATAGAGTCAGTCCTGCCTAGAATATGGGGCAAGTCTACTAAAGAACCAGAGAGCACAGCAGCTCCGGGTCAGAGCCCCAGATATCCCGCAGAAATGATGAGCTGCATGCCATTCTAGAGGATGCCCCTGCAACAACCCCACCCATTGCTTCCCTCCTCCCACACCCCTCCTGGGCTACCATGGCAGTGTCCCCCCATTTGTGTGATGAAGTAATAAAGAATGCAGGAATAAGAAACACTGACTTTTTAGTGAGATAAATGACGGGGAGGCATCCTCCAGCTGCTATGATATTCCAGGCAGGACAGAATCTCCATTACTCATTAAAGGGTGCGGGGGAGAGGAGCGCAGCCTCCCGCTGCTATGATAGTCCAGGCAGTACAGAATCTTCATTTGACATGAAAGAGCGGGTGGAGAGGAGCTCAGCCTCCATCTGCTATGATGAGGATGGTTACCAGGCCTATTGCACCGTCTGCCTCTCCAGGAGACAAAGCTTAAAGAAGAGAATGACCGGGAGTCATTCCCATTTTTGCCCAGGCGCTCCCGGCCGACCTCACCGAGGCCAGCCAGGAGCACTCACAGGATGATGAGGATGGTTTTCAACCCTTTTGTACCATCTGCCATCAGGAAGGGGAGGGGATGCTGCTGTTCAGCGCCGCAGCACCGTGTCTACCAGCAGCATGCAGTAGACATACGGTGACATTGAAAAAAGGCGAGAAACGATTTTTTCCCTTTTCTTTCTTGGGGGTGGAAGGGGGGTAAATTGACGACATATACCCTGAACCACCCGGGACAATGTTTTTGACCCTTCAGGCATTGGAAGCTCAGCCAAGAATGCAAATGCTTTTCGAAGACTGCGGGACTGTGGGATAGCTGGAGTCCTCAGTCCCCCCTCCCTCCCTCCATGAGCGTCCATTTGATTCTTTCGCTTTCCGTTACGCTTGTCATGCAGCACTGTGTTGAGTCCCTGCTGCAGCCTCTGTCTATCATAACCTGGAGATTTTTTCAAATGTTTTGGCATTTCGTCTTCTGGAACGGAGCTCTGATAGAACAGATTTGTCTCCCCATAAAGCAATCAGATCCAGTATCTCCCGTACAGTCCATGCTGATCAGCACTCCACGCTGGGCAAACAGGAAATGAAATTCAAAAATTTGCAGTGCTTTTCCTGTCTACCTGGCCAGTGCATCCGAGTTCAGATTGCTGTCCAGAGCGGTCACAATGGTGCACTGTGGGATAGCGCCCAGAGGCCAATTCCGTCGAATTGCGGCCACACTAACCCTAATCCGACATGGCAATACCGATTTCAGCGCTACTCCCCTCGTTGGGGAGGAGTACAGATATCGGTATTAAGAGCCCTTTATATCAAAAAAAAGGGCTTCGTTGTGTGGACGGGTGCAGGGTTAATTCGGTTTAACGCTGCTAAATTCGGTATAAACACGTAGTGTAGACCAGGCCTCTGCCACCCACCCCTAGGTGGTGACCCACTCCCCTGACTGGCCATTGGGCCACATGGCCCAACTGAAGAGGAAGCCATGCTGACTCTGACCACTAGGCCACACAGCCATGTTGACTCAGGCCTTTAGGCCACACAGCCCTGCTGAAGAGGGCAGCCCTACTGACTGGCCATTGGGCCATGCAGCCCTGAGGGAGAGGTCAGTTATACAGCCCTGAGAGAGAGAGCAGTCGTACTGACTTTTGCCCTAGGCCATGCTATCCTGAGACAAAGAGTGATCGCACAGACTCAACCATGGGGAAATATAAACCTCACCCCACACCAAAAGGGGGTGGGGGCACACTTGCCCTGACACAGGATCCAAAAACTGTTTGTGTAGCTCCCAACCAGGTATTGTAAACTCTGTTGGCATAAGCATGGAGCAATGGCAGCACTGCATTAAGCTGCCCATGGTACCATTGCAGGGGAGAGTTACTACAGGAGTGATTCTGTTCATAATTACACTGGTGTCAATCAGGAGTAACTCCACTTAACTCAGTGGAGTTATTTTAGTGTAAAACTGGTGCAAATCACACCAAAGTAATTGAATAAACTGGCTGACATAGGTGTTCCATGTTTAGAGCTAAAGGTCCTAAAACAGGAGGGCTCTCGGTAGGGTTCAAATTTGTTCTAAGCAACTATCTCTTTGTGTGACGTCAAGCAAGTCACTTAACCTCGCTATGCCTCAGTGCACCCTGATATAATACTAAGTAAAAGCAGAACTTTGCTGAAAACCTGATGCTTTATCAGAGCTGAACATTCCAGTTCTGGGGAAATCAATCAGGGGAAAAGAAAAGAGCAAACAGACTAGTATAGTATAGTAAGAATAATATACAGGTAAATATTGCATAATGATAGGCAGTAATATTATATCAAAGTTACATCTGAGTAATAATAATATGGTTATATGTAAAAAGAGCTGTGTTTTGTGAGACATCTTGGCAGAAGAGTTTGTTACTTGCATATTCTGACATGGATAGGCTATTTGTATAATTAATTGCAAAGGCGCTTGGCTTAGTAAGAATAGTAGCCAAACATTTGGTCCATAATATTGCACAGAAAGGTGTCATATCATATAAGAATATTGTAGTTCCTAATGTGTCCTTTGCAGTGAGCTTCGTTTTGGGAACAGTTTGAGAAACAGTTTCACCATATCACATTTTACTGCATATTTCCTATGGTTTACTAATTCCCTGTGCAGTTACATATGCAGTCTGAATTTTAGTTGCAGAAGGATCCATAACAAAAGGTAGCCTTATTTAGATGAGGTTCTCATGGCTGTTTAGGACTCAGTAGATACCAACAACAAAGCCTTTGTAGAAAGCTTTAGGCAGAAATTGGTGCCACCGCTTCAACTAATTTAGAAAGATTGTAAAGAAAGAGAGAGGAGGATGAAAAGCTGCCAAGGAAAGCAGCTGAATTTTCAGGAAGTTTTAAATCCTGCACTTAAATTGGGGATCTGGTTCTAGTTCTGTCACATTATGGATAGTCAATCTGGAACATTTTTGGATGGTCCAGTAGAATCCCTAAATGTTCCCCCTTACATTCTCCTAAGCCTAAATATTATAGTGTGACCCTCACCAGTTGAAAAGAACTGCAAACAGCTCCCTTCAGAGACCATTAATGTTTGCTACATGGAAATGCTTCTTTTGAGAGAATGTAGCGCCAATCCAATTCTATTTAAAGCCAATGGAAAGACTCTCGTTGGTTTCAATGCAACAATAAGCAATCTACTGCTCTTCCAATCCCGGAGAGTTGCTTTTGGCCACTACTGAATCTGGACTGGTGGTGAACTGGTGACAATTATCGGTCCCGGTGCCTGCTATTCTGGAAGACACATAGTAGTCAGAAAAATGTTATATAGATATAGATATATCTATATAGATAGATAAAAACTGTGAAGAAAATGAATTAACCATTACCAATAAAGAAATCGACACTAGACCATATATGTGATTGTTTCAAGTTTATCATTCAATGGTGAAAATGGTGCTGATCTAACATGTGTGCACTACAGCAGCTCATTATGGGGTGCCTAAATCTCTCAATACATGGCAAACCCCCTACATAACTCAATGTCAGAGCAGATGAAGCAATCTGAATCTGGCATCTGCTATTCTGACCTTACTGATCTCTTTAACATCTTAAAGTGAACAAAGCAAATGTCCCTTGGTTGCCATCAAATGATGTACACCCTTCATACACCATTTGTCACAAAGAGTATTCTGGCTGAAAGTCTAGATCTAATGGCAATAGAAAGCTGTAATAGCTTCAGATGCTGTAGATGACATATATATGGAAGTAGTGAACAGAGTTCCTTATGTTCCTTTATTGTATATACACATTTTTCCAATACTTTTTTAAGTTTGCTTTTCCAGAGCAATAGAAACATCAGACACATGACATAAAGTTTCTTATTGCTGCACTGAAGACATAATAAGAACCGATACATTAGTCAGTACAGATCTTGTATACATATTCATGCATGTAGAGTAGAACTATTATTATTATAACTGTTATTAGTAACTAAGGACTTCCACAGCATTTTTTAGTTCAAAGCATTTTACAAACATTAACTAATTATGCTATTTAGAAAATAAAGTCATATCTGTCCCATAAGAAGCTTTATTATTTCCAAGTGACAAAAGAATAGAACAAATAACTGAGATCACACAGCGGACACAGCTGTTAGTGTTTCTGCCAATCCAGAAAAATATCGGTCATTTTTCATGGCAAAGGTGTATAGTGCCTAAATTGATAGAGGATCATTGAAGGAATCAGTTATTTTAATGTGCCATGTTTTTATTATTGTTTTTTGGAAGGTGAAGAGGGAGGGAAAAAGCAATTCCCAGCAGGTAGTACAGATCATCACAATTTTTGTCTGCATGTTCCTCCTACCTTTTGCCCTTAAGGGGTTATGATAAACATACTACATGACCTAGAAAGACAGGCTATTAGATGAGCCTGCCATGTTTAGAAGATTTGTGGTATATGTGCCAGTACAATAAGCACAGTTGATTCCAATATCCTCACATCACACATCATCCTGTCCTGGTCTCTTACGGTCCTCAGCATAATGACAGAGGTGCCAAAGAAACAAAAAGAGAGTGAGAATTTAAAAAAAAAATCCAACAACCCAGCAACAATTTAACAGCAGATGAGTCAATGAAGTCTGTTTGAGTTAAGGCTCTAACGGGTGTGACTACGCTCGGCAATACTATCCATATGGGAGTCTGGGACTTGGAAGGAAGGCTTGCAAGTACAAACCCGCCTCCTCATCTCCCGGCTCCTGAGGGGAAAAAGAGGATAATTCTGAATGCACAAAGCTATCTCCGTTTTATAGCACAAAATTTTGAAAACTTTCAGCACAATTGTGCCATCTTTGCAAAGTGATCCTGATAAATTCCAGGGACTATCAAGGGAAAAAATGGCCTGTCACTGTGTAAAGAGTCAGGCCCAGACCTTCAGCTGAGAGTGAGGGTCACACAATGCAGCTAGGAGGTGGCCTTTGTGTTCCCTGATCCTGAGCTGGCTATGTACCAAGCCAGTCCTTTGATATAGTGCAAACTTCATGCTGCTGTTAGTTACACTTACTGCCAATAGCACCAGATAGGAATCATCAGGGAATAGGACCACTTTAGCCATATCCGCTGCCCTGGCATTATGAAGGGAGTAATGCAAGAACTGCTGTTTCATTTCTATCCCACCAGAAGATATCCCTGCAATGAGACGATTCTCTTGTGGCTGACTACATCAGCTATAGAACTGCTTTACACTGGCAGTGAGCTGTAAAGTCTCTGCAATCCAGAGGAGAATCTGAGCATCAGGTCATAGAATCATAGGACTGCAAGGGACTTCAAGAGGTCATCTAGTCCAGCACCCTGCACTCATGGCAGGACTAAGTATTATCTAGAGCATCCTGAGAGGTGTTTGTCCAACCTGCTCTTAAAAATCTACAGTGATGGTGATTCCACAGTCTCCCTAGGCAATTTATTCCAGTGTTTTACCACCCTGACAGTTAGGAAGTTTCAACCTAAACTACCCTTGCTGCAATTTAAGCCCATTTTTTCTTGTCCTATCCTCAGAAGTTCAGGAGAACAGTTTTTCTCCCTCCTCCTTGTAACAACTTTTTATATACTTGAAAACTTGTTATATTTCTTCTCAGTCTTCTCTTTTCTAGACTAAACAAACCCAATCTTTTCAGTCTTCGCTCAGAGGTCATGTTCTCTAGACCTTTAATCATTTTTGTTGCTCTTCTCTGGACTTTCTCCAATTTGTCCACATCTTTCCTGAAATGTGGCACCCAGAATTGGACACAGAATTCCAGCTGAGGCCTAATCAGCACAGAATAGAGCGGAAGAATTACTTCTCATGTCTTGCTTACAACACTCGTGTTAATACATCCCAGAATGATGTTTGGGGTTTTTTTGGGGGTTTTTTTTGCAACAGTGTTTAATAACTAAATAACTACATTTATACCGAACAGTATTACACTGGTGACTGATATTTAGCTTGTCATCCACTATGACCCACAGATCCCTTTTATATATATATAAAATTTGGTCCTGCAAATAGTTTCTATGATAATTATATCTTTATTCTGGCATATTGTCTCCTCCCTCCCTATACACTTCCAATGGAAGTACAAAGTAGGAAAAAGGTGACATGCCCATGAAGCAAAGTCTGTCAGCAAGAAAAAAACCTACATGAGTAGTAATACTTTGAGTTATGCTTCTGAGCAGGCCAAACACTGAATAGGTCTGAGAGTCCCATTGCCTGCACAGTGATGGCTCACCTGCCTGCCCAAGGCTATGATACTTTTCAACAACCCTTTTTTAACCTAAAAGTGCAGTTTTACATTGAAAATTGACCCTTTCAAATTGGCATTATGAGGGATGCATTTTTCTTGTACTTTAATGATTTTTGTTTCAACTATGCTCAATTTACAGATAAGATCTCTTTTTCCTAACTCTTAACAGGACAAACTCAAGCTGAAATGTGAAAGTTGTCAAAGAGGGTTCTTTTCTTCATTTTATTATCCTTAGTGCTAAAGATTCTGCAAGACAAATTATGTGCTCAGTTACATGTGTGTAACCCCATTGCCTCCAGATTATGTCCTCAGTGATACCTGTGCAGTCCAATTGCCAATAGTGAGTTTGTAACTGATTGGACCACTAAGTGGAATACAGCAAACAATTCTATTGATGATGATGCACTTGAAGAACTAGAATCTAGCTCAGGCATTCTTGGCTGTGCTGGTTATTTGGGGTTAATGGGCTTAAAGATCAGTAAAATCTATTTTTGTCACTGAATTCAACAGATATGGCTCTGAATACACACAGGGAGCAGCTCTGAGGAAGAAAGTGCCATTTTTGCACAGCCGCTTTTCAGACTAGAACTACAACTTCACAGTCCTGGCTTTCCCAGATATATGAATGGGTTCTGCCTTCTCTCAGTCCTCCTCTGCACAGTAAATCTGGAGTTCCTACTGGAAAGTGTGAGTAAAATAGCAGTTTCCACTGAGATATGGCTACGGAGAAACGAAGACTGACAGCTATCTCTAAAAGCTGTTTTGAAAATTCACTTTCCATATATGCAGTACAGTTTGCATAATTTTTTCTTAAATATTTATTGTACTTTATCTGAATACATTTATTCTTTATTATCATTATCACATTCCAGTGTAAATATGAAGGATACTGCAATCATTCAGTTTAATTACAAAAATGAATAATATTTCTAATGATATTTTCAAATGTTTTAAATAAAATAAAAATGAACACTTAACCATCAGATCAGAAGCCACTGTCAGATGAAGCAAATTAAGGGGCCAATTTTGCAGACATATTCATATAGGTAACTTGACTTAACTTTCAGGAATTTTAACATGAATGTTTTATTCATGCAAAAAGAATTCATACTGGAAGTTGGTATGAATAATGTAAAGACTAGCTAATGTTGTTCTTTATTTACATGTTATTTACGTATATTAAATGTGTTAGTTGTCCAATCAGGGAGCAGAAACTATATCATATGATCTATCACACAACACAAATAATGAAGAGTGAAAGCACCCAACATCTCAAAGCACTCATGAACATCTCAAAGGCTGAAAATTATTTGTTAAAATCATTCAGCCCATACTTAAGGAAAATCAAACATATCCACAGAAATCAGGTTTGGTTCAGTAATGATTCACTAACCAAAAGAGGAACTAAATTTATACTGCGTAAGATCTGAAATTAGTATTTACACGAGGTCTAATGTCAATAACATACGTTAAAAAAAAAAGAGAAGAGAGAAAGAGACACAAATTGAACATTCCAGGATAATGCATAGAGTAAGTACAATTAAATCATGTCAGCTGGATCTGACAACAGTTCCCATAATCTAGGTGAGTTAATAACCACAAACATGAATTTATCATCTGTACTGGAAGAAAATATCTAACATCTTAGACAGCAATATAACTGCATTTTGTGCATTCACATGACCATCAGAATAACTCATAAAATGCATTGTTAAAGATGGTAATATATAAAAGGCCTTCACAAAAAACAATATAACAGTCCAGTACAGTTAACCAAGAGCCATATCATCCTCCCAAGAGTCATGTGAAGCTCTTCTCTTGAATAGAAATGGGGGGTGTATGGGGGTAGGGAGTTGCATGCGTGCTGTAGGGGTGGTTGCCTCTATCAGCATCCATTTTCACAGAACCATTGGAAGAGCTTTCAATGGATCAGCAAATGGGAAGGGAGTGAACAAATGTTGGGTTGGGAGGTAAACACCATATGCACACCAAATCCCATTCAGGGGTTAATTCAGCCTGATTTAATCCTGAAAGGAGTCCTTCCATGCCATAGCAAGTGATTTGCTGGCTCATGGCCAGAGCTCTCAGCACATTGAAGGATTGAGCCCACAATGGTCTGAGTTCTCTAGGGATCCTCTTATGTTTATGGAGCTTGGGTTCCAAGTTCCTTCCCTAGGTAAAGTAGGTCTCATTGTGCTGTGTTCATTCATATTTTGTATGTCTCAGTGGTTGAATTTTTCTCCCAGAAGTACAACTTTTAAAATCCATGTCTTTTAACAAGTAGGCATTCAATGTCCTTTGATATCACTGCATGAGCTTCCTACCCAGTGGGCTTCATTTCAAAATCCAGTTGAATAATGGAAGGAAAAAAATAAGCTGTTTTTGCGTTTTTCTTCTTTGCCCCAGTTTTCATCAAGAAACCTTTGGCTCCTGCCACTCTCCTAAGATCTTGTCTGCTTTGTCTGCCACATGAACTGTGTGAAATTGTTTCTGAGTGCATTTAAGCCATGCCCATCAATCCATTCCAAAAGCCTCTTTGGATTCAGTGTACCGAAATTCAAGTATTCTTTTCCCCTCCTATGGTGTTTAGCTCAAAGATTGGCTAGAAATATTAATACACTTGAGTGGTCTGGGCTTGAAAGACCATCTTCAAAGGAAGGCTAGCTCACCTCTTGGCCAGAGTATAATGTTCCAGAATGAGAGGGGAAAGTGCAGCTAGTTTCATACTTGATTTCCTTACTTTTCTGTGCATCTCTTTGTTGCACTTATGTCTTACAAAACATCCAAAAAGTGTCTTTAATTCTTCTGGCATATTTTACTCATCTTCCAAAGAGATTGGGGTAATGGTTAGTTACCTGAATTTCCCATTACTGTCTTCCCTAACACCAAAAACTAAAAAAAATGGACTGAAAAGCCAAATAAAATACAGGAAATCAGAGCTGTAGTCTTCCCAGTGGGGTATGATATATATTTTCAGGAGTTTCAAACTCTGCCACAATGTGGTATTATTATTTTCATCAGTATTATTTGGCTTTGCTCCAAAATTACATCTGCTGCTTTTAAATAGGGTTGCCTGTACAACTGGGGGACTAGGTGTTAGTTTTAAAGGCACTTTAAAACATAGACACAGGTTGTTTTGATGAGTGGAATTGAAACTGAAGGGTTTGCTTGGGTCTTTTTGTGTGTGTTTGGTTTTTGTTTTGTTTTGTGCCTCTTTCTTTCTCTCATTCCCTTAAATATTTTCAACCCCATTCATTCATTCATACCAGTCCTCCTCCTCCCACCACTTCTCATTTCTCCCCTCCTCATCTGTTTCTGACTCATCCACTTTCCCTTCTCCTCCTCCTCCACTTATTTAATGGGCTAGATCATCACCTTCCCAGAGAAACCTGCAGGAGAGAGGAAAAAGGGACATGGAATTTCACAAAGGTTGTCCCATCAGCTGTGAGATGTTTTGGAGAGATGCAGAGTGTGGGGGGTCACTGCCTCCCAAATCGGCAAATCATAGGGATCTGTGGTTGTGATGGCTCATGGATGAGCTGCATCTCTGATCTTCCTGGTGGGCACTCTTTCCAAGTGACAGGCTTCCATATTCACTCTTCTTGGAGTGGAACTCCAGAGTTCAGCCTACTTAAGATTGGATCACCAGGCTACAACCCACCATCTGCTACAGGTACTGTGTGAGTGGTGGCTAATACTCCCTTATAGTCCCTCACGAATGCACACTCTCAAGTGACAAGTTCCACTATCTCACCTCTCTCAGACTAGACCCCACAGATCTATCAGTCTTACACCAGATATCAGAGTGGCAGCAATTGATACCTGCAAGTCATTCTGGGTGCCTGTGACCAATGGCTTATTAAAGTGACTCAAAACAGCTCCTTCTAAACATATGTATTGTTCATTGGCCCAAAAGTACACAGCAAGCAGAGAGAAAGGGTTAAATCCACAATAGGCTTGGATTGCCTGGAGCTTGCCTGCAGACACCTACCACTCTCTCAAAGATAGGTAAGCCCAGTGGTCTCTGGTACATTTCTACCATTATTTCATTCTCTCTCTCTCTCTCTCTCTCTCTCTCTCACACACACACACACACACACACACACACACACACATACATACAGAGCGTCCTTTGATTTAACTCCAGGCAGACAGGTTGTTATCAAGCAGGTAAACTGAGGCACATGTGATCATCATTAAAAATATACAGATAAATGCCATATTCTCCACAATGGTGAAGAGAAGTCCCATGAGGCAGAACTATCTGTGTTGAGGATCTATCAATCCTGCTGGGCCACCATAGTCACTAGCAACTAAGCTGGACTCTTTCAGGAACTTTGTTCGCATTGGCTCAGCCTTTCCTCATTGTGCAGTAGCAGTTAGAGAAATGTTCAGAGCACTAACTGCTTGAAGTAGAATTGACTCCTGATTGGACTGATGCACGGAAATCAGTGGAGTCAGCTACAGATGATGCTGTACTGATTAATTAGTTCTTTTCTCCTTCCCTTTATGTCCTTGGCCTCACTCCCAAAATAATTCTGAACCACCCTCATGAACTTGTGGCACAGGAACATCTGGGCTTGGCAGAGAATTATTCTGTAAAAATGGTAGTATCTTCTTTTGGGCCCAGTGAAGAAATCTACTAATTCTCAGTCCCCTCTGTGTTGTCTTAAGAAAGAGGCACAGTCTGGACTCAGAAGTAAGGCTTTATTAGAACTAAAACAGACGTACATAAGGCAAAGGAGAGCCATGCACTCCCAGCTATGTATCTGGTGAAGCTGCCACTAGACTACTTCCAACTGGTTCTTACTAGTCCCAGTCCAATTCCCTCTAACATTGCTCTGCTCTTAAATGCACAGTATATACTCCTAACATCTCCCCTTTCCAGCAAACACAATTCCAAACAATTTAACATTTATACTGTTTCTGTATAAATACCATATCATACTCAATTTTGTTAGCAGTGCTCAAAGAATCTGTCAGGTGCTCTGCGCAACCTGTTTGATCTACAAGGCACCACTTCAGTCTTTGCATGAGCTGAATCAGCAGACTGCTCTGTTTGCTGATCTGAAGGATACTCTATGGTTTTTTCAGTGTTTTGTCTTGTAGCTGATGTATTTGCCTCCTTATCCTGTTCTTCTTCAGGAAGATGGAGATGTCTCCAGTTCCTCTCAAATGTATGCCCCTCAAGAGTCTGTACTTCATGAGATTGTGGGGTAACCTCACAAGTCACTACTGCCCTCTGGGCCCAGCAAGTGCCATCATGAATCCACAGCGCATCTCTAGGCTTCAAAGGCTCCAACACACTGGACCCTCCAACATAATACATCTTTTGCTGTCACTTACCATTTTGTTATAGACATCTAAGTCAGTATTGCTCTGAGGGATTATTACTAAATGAAGGAGTCTTGTTCTAAACTTCCTGCCAAACAATATATCTGCAGGTGACAGTCCATGATTCACTGGTGCTACTCTACAGTTCAGTATAACCAAATATGAAGCTGTACCAGTCAGTGGCCTCTTTCAAAAGTCATTTAACAATTTTCACACCATTCTCTATAAAACCATTGGATTGAGGATACTTGGGACTTGAAGTTACATGCTTAAACCCATACTGCCTAGCAATTTTTTAAATTAATCTCCATCAAACTGTGGATCATTATCAGACATGATAACTTCAGGGATTCCATGCCTGGAAAATATGGATTTTATAAACGTTATAACAGATTTTATGTGGTATTTGCTCATGAAAAAGCCTCCAGATAATGAGAATAATGATCCAAAATGAAAACATAGTCTTCCCCTACATATGTAAATAAATCCACCCCAACTTTAAACTATGGCCTTCAGTATTCATTGTTTATCAACATAGGCTCTTTTTTCTATTTAGGTTGGTATTTTTGAAATGATTCACACATTTTAACAGTTTTCTCTATCTCATTGTTCACATTTAAGGCCAAAAGGGTATCTCTTTGGCTCTGCATTTACATTTCTCCCCACCCAATTGTTCTTCATGTATTCTTGAGAGCACATCAGCTTGTAACATCTGAGGCACTACTATTCTATTTCCTCTAAACAATATACCATCAACAACACAACTCTGCTTTAAACTGGAAATATGGACTTGGTATGTAATGTCCGGGCCACCAGGTCATTGCCTTAATTACCCTCTGTGAAGTCCCATTAGCAGTAGCCTCAGCAAATTCAATCTACTTCCTTTCTGAGATCGGTCAATTGTTTTTTTGTTAGGTTGACATGCACTATGTCAGATTCCATCTTTGTTTTTACTACAATTTTATGAAATGCTCTGGAAAATGTGTCCACTACCCCCACCTCTTTTCCTGGTTTGTATACTATAGTTAAACCATACAATTGGAGCTGAAAAACAGTTGTATTCTGGGTGGAGTGTCAGCTAGCCCCTTCTTTGCAATTGATTATCAGAGGCTTATGGTATGTTTCTTCAACAATTGGTCTTCCATAAATGAATACATGGAATTTTTTTCAACCATGCACCCAGCTAAAGCTTCCTTTTCAATTTGGACATAATGGCTTCTGTTTCTGCAAAAGTCCTGGATGCATACACCTCAGGTCTCCAATGGTCATCATATTTTTGTAGCAGCGTTGTCCTTATTCCTTCTTTGGAGGCATCAATGGACAATTTGGGCTGCCTCCTGCTGTCGGAATACCTTAGCACTGGGGTTTTCTGAATCAATTGTTTTAAGTTATTAAACTCTTTGTTCAGGTTAGCATCCCATGTCCACAGACTATTCTTTCACATGAGTACATGGAAGTTGCTGGTTTGTACAGCCAAATTAGATACAAATTTACCAACATAATTAACATTCCTATGAACCTCTATATTACCTCCTTATTTTCGGAGTGTGGCATATTTGTTATAGCTTGTGTTCTGATAGAATCAATATATACCCCTTGTTCGATTAACCTTCCTCCTAATCAGGTAATTTTTCTGAGCCTGAATTTACATTTTTATTTTGCTTCAGGCCTCTGCTTTAGCCCCATCCAATGCTCTATTTAACCTGTAATTATGTTCCTCTATTGCCCCAGATGAGATTATCACCTATATATACTTTTGTGCCTTCAATTTCCTCAATATTTGCTGCACAGTTCTATGAAAGACGTCTGGAGTGGATTTTAGACCAAACGGTAATCTGAGAAAGCAATACCTTTCATAATTCAGAGCACCTCTCATCTAAGGGAATTGCCAGAATCCAGACAATGCATCTAAAGTAGTAAAATACTCTGCATCAGCCATATCCCCAAAAAAGTCTTCCCTATTAGGTAACTGAAAATGTTCTCTTTTGATATATTTGTTAAACTCTTTAGGATTTAGGCATGATCTCAATGTTACATCCTTTTTTCTACTATTACTAATGAGTGCATCCATTCTTTAGGCTCTTCGGCTCTTCTAACAATGTCTGTTGTTACTAAACAATCCAATTCTTCTTTGAGCTTTTCACCCCTCATACTTATAGTAATATTTCTAGGGACATGTACAAAAGAACAATTTGGTTCTGTTAGTTCAATTTTCTATTCAGTTGCTAGTTTTTCTGTTCCTCCAAAAACATCCTGATACTGTTCCTCTATGCCTGTGGCCCTTATCTCCTTACCATGTGAATTCTTTGTATCAGCCCAGGGGTTTGACATATTTTTAAACCCAATATAAGTGCTTCATTCCCTTTAACTATCACAAAGTTTACCAATTCTATTTGATCTTTTGCCTTTACTTCCAGTACACATGTACTAGTAGGAACAGGGTCCCTATTATAAAATTTCCATTCAACCTGTTTGCTCACCATGTTCCTTGTTTTTTTCTTCAACCTTTTAACATTAATATCTGAAACAACATTTACCTGAGCACCAGTGTCAAATTTGTAGGTTATAAAAGTCCCATTAGTCTCTAAGGAAATTGTCATTTCATCTGTTCCTTCCTCTTCAGATACAGCTCCTACATAGAACACCTCTTCTGTGTTGCTGTCTGTGCTCTTTTCCTGGATTCCTGCATCAGCATGCAGGCTTTGCTTCCTCTTCTACAGTTGTTTATCCTGGTTGCAGAGTTTGGCAAAAATATTGTATTTCTTATAAATATTGCAACATTCACTAGAAGCTGGTCATTGCTGAGGTCTGTGTTTGTGTCCACATCTTGTGCAGTCCTAGAAGCTGTTCCTTACAAACTTTTGTGCTTTGCTTTTTCAGGCTTCTTTGTGTTTTTGTTCTTTACTGACTTACTGCTGTTGTTTTTTTCCCCTCTCTTGTCAGTCTATCCAGACTGGCAGTTTCCTGTTCTCCTGCCATTATTTTTATTCAGTTCAGAGAGATTTCGGCTGTATGATCAGTCTTACTGCTTTTTCGAAAGTGAGATCCATATCTTCCAATATGGTTTTTTTTTTGTTGTTTTTTGCAGCTTTGGATCTCTGATTCCAGTTCGATTCCTTATACCTGAATCTGTTAACTGTTCTTAGTGGCAGGTTTGGGTCATTACTTTCAGCTCAGTTAGGAATTTTTCAAAGCTCTTTCCTTCCTTTTGTCTTCCAAGGTGAAACTTTTACCTTTTTAAAGGTATACAATAGTCTTCAAATTTCTGCAAAATTGTGTCATAACTTGCTCTCTCTGCCTGATTTAGTTGCATGCTACTAAAGACAGCAACTGCCTCAAGTCCTGCAATGTTTAAGAATATTGCTGTTTTCTGCTGGTCTTCTTTCTCACCAAAGCCAGCTGCTTGCATATATACATATGAACACTGTTTGAATCTCTTCCAGTAGTTTGCTGCATTACCTGAGAGTTTCAGCTTGTTGGACGCTTTTACTTGCTCTATTTTCATGATAACTCCTTTATTCCTTCACACAGCCCTCTTTCGTCTGTCCTCACTTATACCTCACTCTGGTACCATGTGTTGTTTTATGCATTCATAAGAAGGAAGGCACAGTCTGGACTCAGAAGTAAGGCTTTATTAAAACTAAAACAGAGTTATATAAGACAAAGAAGAGCCATGTGCTCCTAGATGTGTATCTGGTGAAGCTGCCACTAGACTGCTTCCAACTCATTCTCACTAGCTCCAGTCCAGCTCCCTCTGACTTGTACTCTGCTCTTAAAGGCACAGTGTGTACTCCTAACACACTCCACTTGCAAAAGTAGCAAAAAGAAACAGCCCCAATATCTTTTATTATTTACAGTAAGTTCCTATGCATACTCATCCTCCCCAGAAAGAATAGTATCAGAGGGGTAGCCGTGTTAGTCTGGATCTGTAAAAGCAGCAAAGAGTCTTGTGGCACCTTATAGACTAACAGACGTTTGGGAGCATGAGCTTTCGTGGGTGAATACCCACTTCGTCGGATGTATTCACCCACGAAAGCTCATGCTCCCAAACGTCTGTTAGTCTATAAGGTGCCACAAGACTCTTTGCTGCTTTCCCAGAAAGAATGTGTCACAATTCCACAAACCACCAACGTCCACAAGAAAAGCAGGCTGGTCTTAAAGGTGGGCCACCTATTCGTCATGACTAAAGCTATGATTTTGTCACAGAGGTTGTGTATGTCACAGAATCCATTACTTCCAGCAACCTGGGGAGGAGGAGGGATAACTCAGTGGTTTGAGAATTGGCCTGCTAAACCTAGGGTTGTAAATTCAATCCTTGAGGGGGCCACTTAGGGATCTGGGGCAAAAATCTGTCTGGGGATTGATCCTGCTTTGAGTAGGGGGTTGGACTAGATGACCTCCTGAGGTCCCTTCCAACCCTGAATTGGGTTTTTCTTTCTTCTTCTCCATGGCCTGTGGTGGTCAGGAGCTGCAGGGTACCCCGCCACCCACATGGAGCTGTGGCATACCCCACCGCCTCTGGCGGCCCCTGGAGCTCCAAGCCGCCGTGGGCAGTGGGGGAACCCCCGAGCTCCTGGCCGATGGGGGATGCAGGGGAACCCCTGAGCTCCCGGATGCTGTGGGGGAACCCCCCAGCTCTGAGCTACTGGGGAGGAACCCCCCACCTCCTGGCCACAGCTTCTGTACACCATGGGGGAACCCCCGGGCTCCCAGCCACCCCAGCCCCTGGAACTGCGGATAGAGGGGGAACCCTGCAGCTCCCAGCTGACATGGGAGGCAGGGGCACCCCACAGCTCCCAGCCTCCCTGGGCAGCTGGGAACCCCTGGAACTACTGGTGGCAGGGATGCCCCGCAGCCCCCAGCTGCTGCAGGCAGTTCATAGCCCCTGAGCAACTGCCCCACTTCAGTGTGGGGACCCGCAGATCCCCATTTTGTCATGGATATTTTTAGTAAAAGTCACCGACAGGTCACAGCTTCCCTGAATTTTTCTTTTTTTCCCGTTACCTGTCGGTGACTTTTACTAAAAATATCTGTGACAAAATCTTAGCCTTAGTCATGACAGCATGACAGAGAGGCAATTCCACTCCAGCCAGCAATTAGACAAATCTAGTCAAAAAGTCTAGCCTAGGTTTTCAGAATACTGTAGGTTCCTGAATCTCTGGAGAAGCTACTTCATGTAAGGTATGATATATAGTTAAAGCAGTTTCAAACTGCTAAAAATGTGATATTATTTTTAAAAGAGGAAACAAATTAATGAAGGACATGAGAGGTAAACGAAAGCATGTCACAGAATGAATCCCAGAGTTCAAAAGCTCTTAATAAATTAAAACGAACAAAAGCAATTTACAGAGTGTTTTATCTAAGTCACTATGATGAGGTTTTATTGCTGTGATATCATAATTTGGCTGTCTTTGACCCCCTTCTCTTGGCAGCTCTTGCTCTAAAAACATTATGTACAGATCATGCCAGCCCACAAAGATGAATGCCAGAAGCCTCCTTTATTTGGTCAGCAATCAAGGGGACTTGTAGGTTTACATAGAGACGTGTACATTTATTTCCCAGGGGCCAAATCTTGAAGTCTTCACTCCTTGATTTCAGTGTGGGTAATGACTGACTAAAGAGATCAGGATTTGGCCCCATAATTGTACAGTTGTGAGCCATATTCAATATTTCCCAGAAAATTACCCGTTTATAAACGTATCCAGATTTTACGTTGAACTTTCTCCTTCTCTCCTGCTCTTAAAGATAAATGAATTCCTATACATGTTTGTACTTGCAAATTCATAGATTTATACACTCATGCCAATTTAATCCCTATTAAACTAATCTGAAGTCACGTCAGGCCAACTATCCACAGTAAAATGGATTAGACAAGCCAGTAGATCAGATATAGAAATTACTCTGGACTCTTTTCCTGTCTACTCTTCATGCATTTAGAGTACTCGTTTCACACAAATAAGTTTGTCCTCTTTAATTCCTTGTGAATTTGATTAAGCAAATTCACAAATAAAATCAGTTCTTAGAGAATCATTAATGTGAAGTACAGCAGACAGTGCTCTTAATTAGCACTTTTCATGCCTACTTCATTTGTTCAATAGTAAAATTACTTACATATTAATTGATTACTTTATTTCAATTTATATAGCAAAATCTAGATATATAATTTGCCATAAAACACCTTTAAGAACGTCTCAAGAGTAGCTGACACCTCATTAAAAACAGAAAAATATTCTTTGTAAAGCCAGTCTATGTGTATATACATGTTTACTTTTTTCTTCCCTCATGATTTATTAGAATATAATGGAATTATGCAAAAATCTTGACAAGTCTGTGGTGATTTTTTACATAATGGGCATACAGTCTCTTTACATTGCTCTAGCAATATATTGCGGCCTTAAGTTGTGTGTAAATTACATTTAAAGCCATTTTGGACACTTTGTATTGTCAGAGTGGCATAAAAGGGGCTTTGGATTAAATGACAACAAGGCCTGTTCTGCAGAATTTTCAGAGAAGAATTGTGTTTTCAGTTCTTAACACTTCTAAAAGAGAGACATTAAAACATATATCAGATTATTAAAATGAACTGCTGGCAGAATGTAAATGTTCATAAATTAGTTTCCTATGCATTGTTAAAATGGGATGGATCAAAAATTTTGAATATTGGATTAAAATTTTTATATTATGTACAAAATATCTACTCAATCCATAAACAAATGGCTAGGATAGCAAAACTGTTGTTAAACATATTATTTTAAATCACAGTAATTTCTGCAACAGTTGATAATTTCATTTTGGGAATAATGCTAAAAACCCATTTTATAAATCTGAAAGTGTAGAGTGGCCTTAAAAGGGGTATAAATTACATTGACATTCCCGCCCCACTTTGAGGCCCTTTACACTGTTAGATTAATGTAATGGCATCTTTGTATAAATTTTAATAAGGCCCAATAGCTTTTTAAAGATAGGAATAGCTAAGGGCCCATTGATACAAAACTTTAGTCATAGAAGTGTCTGCAAGACTGGGCTTTAGTTAGCACCTACAGAGATTGTTTAAAATAATGATCCTCCTAGAATAAGTTTCAAATTCTAGTTTTCTCCAATATATTTTTCATTTCATTGTAGTGATTGTGAAAGATGTCTGAATGACTGGATTGGAGACAGAAGAGCTCTATTTATTAACACAACAGTTACAGCACAGGTAGTGTGATGTGGACACCTATCTAGCATAGACTGAGACCATCACAATTATGGGTTTTTTGCTAATAAGAAACAGCAGCCTCTTACCTTTTGAACTTTCAGATTGTGAAATACATCTCATTATGAAATGTATGTGGAAATGAGGTTTTTATAGGGACAGGTGATGCTCAAAAAGTTCATACAGATACAGGAAAGCATCCAAAAGTTCAGAAGATTATCTGAAGCACTTAGGACAGAGCATCAGGGGGGACAACTAAACAGATCCATTTTATGGTTGTTGTTTTTCTTTTTGCAAGATTTATGGCATGTCCTTTGTTACATTTTGATATGTGTGTTCCAAGCCTTGACTGACATAAGGAAGAAAAAAGCTTTGTGAAATTCATAAAATCATAAAATTAGCAGTCCCATGGGATTCAAGCAGCTTTGTGCTCGGCATGGCTCAGCCATGCCTCTGCTGCCGCTACCAGTGATACCATAGCTACACTGCTATTTATACTCATGTTAGCCCCATGAGAGCTAGCACAGGTATGTGTACGCGAGAAGGGGAATCACACCACTCAGTGTAGACGGTGCCTTTAACTGCTTCTGCTATAGCATTGTGGACAAAGCTGAGAAAAGGCAAGAATAGGCTGTCGTAATCACCACTGATAGTCTCCCACCTGTGGGAAGGAGTAGGGAGAGGGGATAATGGCTGAGATATTAGGGAAGCAGCAGGAAGATGGAACCCGTGTTGATGGTTCCTGTGGCAACGCAGCTGCTGCACCTCATGGCTGCTGTGTAAGTAACTGCATAATATTATTATAGGTGGGGCTAGTTGCTCCACCTATGACTATGGGTGCTCAACTATCATATGACCCTATTTGCAGTTGTTTGTAATTTTGTGAAACTTTAATCATTTGGTCCAAAATTTTCCATGCTGGGTGTCTGTCTCAGGCTGATTTTGTGCTTTATCTTTTGTTGTTGTTCAGCCACTTCTGAGAACAAGGCTAGGGGCAAATACATTGTTTTCCCCATGTTAAAAATATTATTGAGATCTTTTCTTTGCAATGCTCTAGCATCCCCTCATGGTGGAGCAGGCACTTGAAATTTGAAGGGAGAGGGTCTCTGCGTGCCAGTGTGTGCTTTTTGTCAATCCTCTGAAAATCCACCCAAATTAGACCAAGTTAGGAACCTCTGAAAAATCATGGTTTGCGCTTGCTCAGTAGAGGCTTCTTAGATTTTAGTAGCTAAAATCACCAAAGATTCCTTCCACACAGATAATGCTTGAGCCTCTCAAAGTTCCTAGTGCTGACCAGACTGTGTATATGCCGTCCCCAAAGACCGACTAAGCGTTCCCCAGCCCAGGAATGGGGGGGCTCAGAAGGACTTTCAGATGGACTTTTATTGCTCCCAGCTGCTCTGAGCTGGTGATAGATCAGCCACCAAAACTGAAAGCAGGGAGCCTGTCTCTCCTGTGTTCTCAGTGAGCCCTGCCTGGCACCTAGGCATCATGGAAGATAAAACCATATGATCTGAATGCAGAGTGGACAAAAGCCAGACCAGCAGGAGTGATAAGAAAAGACGAGACAAGGAGTCTGGTGAGACTGGGACTGGAGGGGTGAGAGAGAACCTATGACTGGAAGGGGGAGAATGGGACTGACTGGTCAGCTAAACTGGGACTGGGAGCTGGGGATTGGGGTCTGGCACTGAGGGCTGGTGAAAAAATCGGCAGAAGGGGACAGAGAGCCAGTTGCCTGAGGAAAGGAACATTGAGAATGGATGAAGAGCTGGCAGGACAGAGAAAGACTGAAACTGGTTGAACAAGGAGACTAAGATTAGGAACCAGTGAGGAGAACAGAAGCAGGAAAGGAAGGGAGACAGATGTGACAAGCAACTGGGATGAGGGATGGAGAACTGGCACTAGCTGAGCAAAGAGACTAGGAAAAGAAGCCGTGGGAGTGGTGGGGAGACTGAGATTGGATGAGAAAACTGGGGAAGGAGAACAGGACTGAGAATCAGGAGGGAGAGACTGATTGTATAAGAAGGTGGGAGGGGAAAACTGGGACTGTCTGGGCAAGAAGAGTGGGAATGGGAGGGAAAAAAACTGGGAGCTGGGAGGAGACTGGGACATGTTCCCAGGGACTGGCAAGTTCAGAGGGGAGATGAGGATGGCTGGACAAGGAGACTGAGCCTGAGGTGGGACTGGAACAAGGAGCCAGGGGTGGGGAAGAGACAGAACAGGGAAAGGTTAGAGGGGATAGGACAGAAGGAATAATACTTGGAAGAAGCAGGCAGAAGAGTCTGTGTCCATTAGAGAACACTCCCCTCCAGATTCTAAAATGGAATCTAAAATTCCCGAGTCTCCCTATTCCTCTGCTAACTGTGAAACCCACAGGGAAAGTGTATCATTGCCCTCCAGTGTTGGTCAACTCAGAGGATGACAACATACTATTGCTATCATTTAGTCTGTTAGATCAAATGGCAGATGTCTGTGCAGTAGATCTAAACGTTCCAGTCCCTTGATGACTCATGTGGTCATGAATAGGATGCCACAGGGTGAAATTTCTGGTTTTTTTCTGTTTGCTTTTTAAAAACCTAGGAAACTACACACACAAATATATATTTAAACAATTATTAAGATTGCAAAGTCAAGTACTCAAAAGTTAGGAAATGCCAGAATCAAGGCTGCCTGTGCAACCTTAATTCACTCTCTTTTTATGCATTATGATTCATAATTTATTTTCTTTAATTACATGATTACATACTATTTTTTGTTTGACATGGCCCCTTCCCCATTCAGTACACAGGCTGGACTTGCTTTCAGCATGAATCAGACTTGTTTGAGGAAGAAGGCTGTTGTCCACAGGAACTCTGCCTCATTTGTTGCAGAAGTTGGAAGGTGTGTGTAGTGAATGAGGCAGGAGACTGCAGCAAGAAAAGGAAAGTCTCATGGTTAAGACATTTGAATGCTGCACTGGGGAACTGGATTCTGTCCTTTCCTCTGTCACAGAGTTCCTGTGTGATGCTAAGCAAGTTACTTAAACCAAACTGTTTAGAGGTGGTCGTTAACTGGATCTGATTCACAGAAGTGCTCAGTGCTCAGAACTGCAACTGAAGTCAATGTGAGCTGTTCTTGAATATATAAAGTGCTATGTAATGCTAAGTGCTTTGAAAAATTTGGTCCTGGATATCTCAAATTGGCGACCCAAAATTAGTGGATGCTTCTGACATTAATCTCGCCATGAAATAGCTCCCTATCTGTAAAATGGGAATAATACTGTGATGGATCTGCAAAGCAGGGGACTACAACTCCCATCAGCCGCCCAGCCCATTGCACTTCCTCTTCCCCTGACCAGAGAAAGGTCAGGAACCAGGAAGTGGCTGGGTTCTTTGGCAATGGGAGGGGAACCACATGGCTGCAGGGAACTAGAGAGAAGCCAGAAGAACTGTGGACAAAGCTGCATGTGGAACAGACTGTGACTGCCTGACAGCACAGGTGCGTGCAGGTCTGTGTGGGACTAATGGGGGAGCAGCAGCAGCAGCAGCAGGTGGGAAGGGAACGGAACCAGTGCAAAGGGTCCTCAATGAGATACTCTGAGCCTGGCTTGGAAACCTGCAAATGCTTATTTCCTTAAATAGAGACTGAACTGGAGAAGGCACCTGAAGTCATAGGCCTGAAGAGCTCTGACTCTCAGTTGGACTCCCACAGGTACTCAAATGGTTTGAACTGTAACTGGTTAAGTCTTCTCATATAGGGTATTTGCAACCTTCCCCTTTCTAGCAACTCTAAAACCTCTCCCTTAGCCGTGTGTTTGAGTAGTTATTAGAACCTGCCAGGGTTAGCTCCTACAAGGCCTGGCTGCTGAAGCACCTACAGTGCTTTCCTCCAAGTCCTAGTACACTGGGTATGCTACTGGCAGCTGAGGGGTTTGGAGTACAGAGTAAACCCCAAAACTATAATAGCTCATCATGACCTCACAGGAGTGTTAAGAAGATAAACTAATTATCTCAGTGTAGCATTCAGATACTAAAGTGATAAATGTCATGGAAAAGCCCATGAAGAAATTAATAATTCTGCCTTAAGCACATGGTTTGTCTAATATACATTGTAGTAAATAAGGCATAGGGCACTAATAAAATATAGTTGCTTATTTATTATACACCATCCATCCTGAGCACTGAATAAGGGATTCTGTAGAAAAAATAGTATGTAATCATGTCATTAAAGACTGTATCATAATGCATTCATTCAAAGCAGAGAGTTAAGGTTGCAGAGGCAACTTAAATTCTGGTGTTTCCTCTATTTGGAATGATTGACTTTGCTACCTTAATAATGTTTTTTCAAGATAGTTTTTGTGTGTCTGATTTTTATGACTCTTGTATGTTTTCCCCATTTGTTGTAGCTCTTACTTGTTGCATGATTTCTATCATTTGAATGTAATATTTTTTTAGACAGGGCATGTATCTGCCTTTAAGTGTAGAAAGCTGATGGCACATTTTTAGGCACTACAGAAATATATATGATTTTGTATCACAGACAGAATATAACTTGAGAAGAGCAAAATTACTCTTTTCATGCACTACATCTTAGTACTAATGAACAAGGGAAGAGAAACAAAAAAATCTTGCCATTAAGACTGGATAGTTGCTAATTAAAATGTTTCCAAAGTTTTATATGAGTTTCTCTATGTATGGCAAGAAAAAGTATAGTCAATATATATGTTTTTCCATATCAGTGTCCACAAATGGACACAAATCGGACATCAGGAATTGTAACATACAAAAGCCAGTAGTGAACACTTCAATCTCCCATGTCATTGTGTAACAGATTTAAAAGTCACTATTCTTAAACAAAAACACTTCAGAAACAGATTTGAAAGAGAAACAGCAGAACTAAAATTAATTTGCAAATTTAACACCATTAATCTGGGGTTGAGTAGGGACTGGGAGTGGCTGGCTCATTACAGAAGCAGCTTTGCCTCTCCTAGAATTGACATCTCCTCATCTATTATTGGGAGTGGACTACATCCCCCCTGATCGAACTGGCCCTGTCAACACTGGTTCTCCACTTGCGAGGTACTCCCTTCTCTTCATGTGTCATTATATAATGTCTGCATCTGTAACTTTCACTCCATGCATCTGAAGAAGTGGGGGGTTTTACCCACGAAAGCTTATGCCCAAATAAATCTGTTAGTCTTTAAGGTGCCACCGGACTCCTTGTTGTTTTTCCATATCAGTGTATCTTAAGTTGGTTAAGATTGTGTATGAAGTCAGTGTAGGGAATGACAAGTTCTGAGTTGTATGAGAAAAAATGTAATTGAAAAGAACTTTATTGAACTTTGAAGGAGTATTTTAAAACAGGCATTGTTTGATGTCTAAATCCTGGGACTCTTGCAATTGGGGTTCTTGTTTAGGCTATTGAGCACAGAATATCAGGCCTTTGGCTAGAAGAGAGAACCTATCTTGGCACTGCCTCGGGCTATGCCCTAAGCCTTTGAGAAAATTGTAACCCAAACAGTGACAATCAACAAAGACAGCGACAAATGGAAAAGAAGTGGGGAAGAATAATGACATTTGGTGCTGAACCATATGTGCGTGGTTTGAAAGACATGACTGAATTGTTTTTGGTGCTCTATTATTCTGACATTTAGAATGAGGCAAATTTCCATTTCCATTAATGTGCTGCCAAATAGAAGGGGAACTGTCGCAAATTTGAGACTAAAGAAAGCTGTTCCTCAAACTTATACTAAGCAGAATCAATGTACTCACTAAGCAGCAAAATATTGTAGAACTGGTTATTATTCATTATGCCTTTTGAATAATATGATAGTAGTGATGATATAACATAATCTTTTTGGGTCCGGGCCATGTCTTTACATATATTTGTACACCAATTAGTACAGTGGGGCCCTGATCCTGATTGGTCCTTTGGGCACTCCTGTGATATAAATATGTATGTTTAATAAAGTGAAGAATATAACACAATATGAAAGAAAGTATTGCAAAAATGTTTCAAAAGCTCAATAACAACAAAATGAGGCTATATTTGATTCATTTATCTTATTTCATTCAAATGGAAGCAAAGGACCTTAGCCTCTCATCTCTGCATTTCTGGTAACAACTTCCAATTTGATTCAGTTTGGTATACAGTAGAGAATGAAATTCATTGTCATCTGATGCTTGTTCAGTGATGTATGTGAAATGGTTTGTTGGAGTTAGACTTATCAGACCAATGGCTACATCACAAAAAGACAACACTTTTTGCACCTTTTTTGAGATTCTTAGAAAAGAAATCAAGAACCTCTAAAATCTGAAATATATGCATGTGGAAGTGTGAAGAAGCTTACCCTGTTGCCCCTTTGTCTTCCTGTGGATAATAACAAGAGGGATTCAGTTTCCACTTCAATTAACACAACACCTTTCACAAGCCCTAAATTCAGTTTGTTTGTTTTTTAAGATGTATCCTTTGCAGGAAACTAAGGTAAGCAAATCTACCTTTTCAAAGCCTGCTTTTGTCTTTGCATTTGTTAAGGCTCAGGGTTTGCTGATCACTTATCCACCCACAGAAAATTAGCTGGGTCTGGGTGGTGGATGCTCAAGTGAAGAAAGCTGAAAAGCCCTTGGTTTTTCAAAGCATTACTAAGTACATGGATGAACAGTTTTACAAAACGAGAAGACTGAAGGTAACAAGCCACAGACTCAGAATTCAGGACCCGACTTGACTGAGAGATTCCTGACTCATTCATTCCCTTTACCTTCTGTGTCTCTGCCTTCCTGGTGAATGACCCTCCATGCTGTAGTATGCTAAAATCCAGGTGTTCTATTTTCAATGTGCTTAAGAACATCCTGAATCAATGGTACTCTCCTGACCTTTAGAGCAACAATACATCCACCTGTGTGATGGATGGGCCCGATGACAGGGGCAACGTAAAATCAGTAGCAACATTCAGTGCTCAAAAGAGAAAAGACACAGGGATGATTTTTTTATAACACTTCTCTGTTTGCGTTTTCTTTAACTTATTTACATATTTCAGTATGACTCACTGGATCTCCGATCCTGTGGATATGGCGGGTCTGATATAACTCCCAATAAAGCCAATGGGAGTGCTTCCACTGACTTTAATGGGAGCTGGTTCAGGACCTGTCAGTACATTCTTGCATAAACTGTATATGAAGTTTTGTCTTTTTGCTACATTTGGCAGCATTAGCCTAGAAAGCCCTTAAGTAGTGAATGCAAGTTTTTACTTCCTTTGTGTGGAGTGGAGTGGACTGGGGTGAAACATCTTTCATTTCACTCAGGACAATAGAAAATCATCCTCCCCAATCTCAGCACCAAGCACTCTACCTTGCTATTCCCCTCAAGTGTGATGAATCGTAGTTCCTGTCTGAATACCAAGTTCTGCCCCCTTTGTAAATTCTTGGAACACTTTCCTGACATATCACAAATTAATTTCTTTGCATGATTCACAAACTGCCTTTTAAACATACAGTGCCCTGATCCTATCATATGTGGGGAGGTTTTTTTTTTTCTTCTAATTGGGAATAACTTCATCATTCCTTGCCCATGATATTTTACAAACTTTGCAATAATTTTTTTCCATCCTGCTAGAGTGGTAAAGATTAAGGAAAGATACAAGAGCTAATAAGACATTACCAATTTACTTAAACATCTTAAATTTATTACTAGATGCCAGATTGGCAGACATGAAACCTGAAGACATTAATTTATCCCCAGAGCAGGTAATACAGATACTGAATGGGCAGTATGATATTGTAGAGCTAGTATTCCCCCAAACACCCCTCTAGCGTATCTCAATCCTATGCTGAAGGATTCAGCTCATACTGCGAGGTTAGCTCAGTCTCTATGCCTAATCATTTTTTTTTCAAATTTGTATTTTTTTCATATTTAAAGCATAAAGACACAGATTTAGCCTTAAGAGGTTACAAACTTTTCTTATATAAACATTTTTATATACCTTTAACTGTTGATTGTAACACTTCGGGTACATTACAAAAAATCTAAATTGTTATGAGGAAAATAAACAAATGTCGGAGGACAAGAAGAAAGAAAAAGAAAACAGAGGGAGGAAATGTTATCAGACATATCCTGGCCTCTCTGCTAAGACTGCTGACAAAGGTACTAGTTAATGTTCCTTTTGCATGGGAGTTAATAATGTGAAAGTCTATTTCCCATTGGAGAGTCAAAGACCACAAATTTATTTGACATGAGCTACAAAGAAACTATCTGGTATTAGCATTTTTTAATAATTACTGTCCTGGTCTGGATTTTACGTTTCACTATGGGCTCCCCCCCCCCCAGGATAGTTCTCTGATCACGTAGATGCTGTGTACAGTACATTCTTCAATGGGCCTCAGATGAAGTTCCGTCTTACTGTGAATTTTGTCACCAGTATCCAGGAGAACTTCCAGGTTGAGCGTTTACTCCCTTTCTTTCTGTGGAGTGGGTGCAACATCTTAAGTTTTAACCAATAGCCTATACATAAAAAGCTTTGAATCCCAGGTCACTGAGAGTATAACTGGGCCTTGAGGGTCTGTCTACAGTGCAATAAAACACCTGTAGCTGGCCTGAACTCCTACACTGCAATTTTATCAGCCCATGCCCCAGCCACGGGTGTTTTATTCATGCAGTGTAGAAATACCCATAGTGAACATTAAGAGAGGCTAACACAGTTTAAAAGTAAGGGCTTGTCTATACACAAACTTGGAGCAAAATAATTAAGTATAATTCACGTCTTTATTATTTTAGTGCAAGTCTACGCATGATTTCTCTTATTTAAACTAAACATGCCCTATTGCAATATTCCTTAAATCAGTAAAAAACTAACTTAAGCCAAACTGAAACTGGACACTTTTAAATCCCTTACACACCTAACTCATGGACTTTCTACTGGAGTTGGGCACCTAACTCCTTTAAGCACTTCTGAAAATCTCACCTGTAAAATGTTTAGAGATCCTTCAGAAGCAGAGATTATGGCAACTCCAGATAGCTAAATCCTCACTGTCTGGAAAGCATTTTCGGTCAGCTAACACAGTTCATTGTCTTCTAAGACAGTTGTTTCTTCTTTTTCATTATTTCCTTTATCATAACTATGCATAGTAATTAAACAGTCTTCCTGTATCTGCTTAGCAACTATCATTGTATTATTTCAGAAATAATTTATAAACACACTGTATTATTCTTGCGGTCCTGTATTGTCAAGAAAATTTTATTCCAAAATCAGATACATATAATCAGAAGTCCCACATTTTGAAGGACTAACTTGTGTATGAGTTATTGAATTATGGTAGGAGACATATCTTTTAAAGATTTTTTTTTCACTAGATCCTTAGTGGAAAGAGATTAAAATAATTATGTTCCCTTTCTCTAAGTCCAGTACTGTGCTCTCTACTTGAGTTACTTACACACTGTGTGCAAACTTCACCCTACTTTGGAAGAATTCATAGCACTGAATATTCATATGGCATCTATGATACAGACACTGAACCCAATTTAGTAAATGAATACTTGTAATTTCACCAAAGCCCCTCTGAGAGATTATTATGCAGATTTATGAAGGAATATTGCTGAAGCAATTCTTGGCTGTGTTTTCAGTCACTAAGGACTTTAAAGTAACCTAAAATAATTTCAGACTTATTTACTGCTTCTGCTTTCATCTTCTGAACTTTCTTGACATCATTTCTCTCACCATTTTGTATTCAACATTCCCTCTGTTGTCCTTGCCCTTGAGCAAAGAGCCAGTGTCATAACATCTACAAGTGTTGCCAAGTTACTCCCAACAATATCCTTGCTGCTATAGTGTCAGCAATCTGTCCCAGTCCTATTGCTACAAAATTGCAATACAGACACAAGGCTGCAAGGACACAGGCATGCATGCAGTACATGTCACAAAGAGATATATAGACCAGGAGACAAGCAAACTGTGAGCTAGATTATGACATCCTTTCTCATGGTGAATATTACCTTATTACTTGCTTTGTGAGTATATATAATCAGTGCAAAGAATAGGATATTTCAGCGTTAGGCTGAAGGGCTCTGACCCTGAATCATTTTTTACTTTGCTTTGGAGTTCAGCTAATTTGCTGTAAATTCATTTCTGCACTGGTGATTCTGCAATACAGTGTCATTTAAAAAGGATAATAGACCCACCCATTTTTTGCAGTGACCTCCAGAACCCAGCATATTGCCACTTCAATTTTGCTCCTTTGTCAGAGTAAACTTATTGCTGCTTTTAAATATTTAAAATATTTTAATCTCTAATAGCCTATTGATCTCTTTGAGTTCTGACATTGCTACCAAAAATTAAAAAAGCAGCTAACAAATATCCCCTAGTTATAACCAATCTCATATCACAGCCGTGCAGACACAATTCATTAAGGAAATGAGTCACCATCAGCCTAAATTGTTGAAGGCACAGGGCCAAATATTGAAGTCCTTACTCACATTTTACTCAATCATTCCTCAGCAATGGGAGATTTGCTGGAAAGAAAGACTGAGTTAAATAATTCAGGATTTCGCCCAGAGACTTTGCAAGGCTACTGTAAGAGTTAAATCTAATATACTGTAAATATCATGCTTCTTCTCAGTTAGGCTTCTTGGTATAAAATACAGTACCATATGTTATAAGGAAGTGAATCTTAAAGGCCAACTTCTGCTCTTGGATTCAGCTTTCAGTGACTTCAATGGTATCCCACTGCAGTGGAGGCTGGTGACATCTGCAAATGGGTAAGCAAACATGACAATGCCTCTATGGGGGTTCTGGGAGAAAGAGCCAGCAGATGATTCCTGAAGTATTTGATGTAAATTGCTGCAATGTGGTTCATTTTTGGGTTTTTTTTCCCCAAACCCATGTTTTTCATCTTGAATATGCGCATTGTGATGGAGCAAGGCCAGATGGCTACAGGAAAGTACTCAGGAACAGGTATGTTAGCCCCAGGCTAAGCAAATCCCTAGTACCATGGGAACCAAAATGGCAGTTGCTCCAGGGTAATTAAGGCACCTGGGGCCAATTAAGAACTTTCTAGAAGGCACCGGAGAGAGCTACATTGATTGGAGCACCTGCAGCCAATCAGGGCAGGCTAATCAGGGCACCTGGTATAAAAAGGGGAGCTCAGTCCAGTCAAAGAGGAGGAGCCAGAGGAAGGAAGGGTGTATGAGGAGCTGGGAGCAAGAAACACAAGGAACTAAGAGGGTGTACTACTGGAGGATTGAGGAAACACCATACAATCAAGCAGTATCAGACACCAGGAGGATCCTATGGTGAGGATAAGAAAGGTGTTTGAAGGAGGCTATGGGGAAGTAGCCCAGGGAGCTGTAGCAGTCAAGCAGCGCTTACAAGTAGCACTATAGAGACTGCTGCAATTCACAGGGCCCTGGGCTGGAACCCGGAGTAGAGGGCGGGCCCAGGTTCCCCCCAAGCCTCGCTACTCCTAATCAGACATAGGAGGAGGTGATCCAGACTGTGGGTTTCATCCAAGGGGAAGACCACTGAGGGGAGGAAATCCGCTAATAAGCGCAGGACCTACTAGAGGAGAGGAGGAACTTTGCCACAATATGTACATATTGAACATCTGGTACAAGTTCCTATGTAATAGGACAGGATAGGCCTATGGGCAAAAAAGTTAGGCTCCACTGGAGGGCCATGTTTAGTTTCCTCCAAAGAAAGAAGAAGAGAGAGACGGAAAGAAGTGAAGATAGGCAAAGATGGGAAGAAGCTGCAGGACGGAAACAGTAACTGGAAACAAAGAATAGAATGTAACCTGTTTCCTTCGTATTATGCTAAACAACAAAATAACTTGGAAAAATAAGATAGACACATATCATTACGTCTAGTGTTTTTCTGCAAATGGTATTTTGTTTTATAACTTTCTTCAGAGTGTTTTCTATCCCTTTTCCTGTACTTTTTCTTTTCATTCCTATTCTCATTATTCCTGTGTTCTTTTATTCTACCTTGTTTCTGCTTCCACACTCTTCTTGTTACTCTGTATTGTTGTTGTGTTCCTTCTATCTCTTGTTCTTGGTCTCCTTTTCCCTCTGGTAACCCATCTAGACATTTCTTCTCTTCCAACTTGTGTTTATCTCTTAATGAGAATATTCAAGTTTGGGGCCGCATAAAAGAGCACACAGTGCAGAGAATACTAGGAACTGAACTGTCTTTGTTGGCGGGGGGAATGTTTTCTGGCAGGCTGGTTCACTGAAGATGGAAGGGAAGACATTAGCTTTTGAATTGTCAATGAGCTATGTTAAAAGGATGAGGGTGTACATTATATACAAACCACCCTCAACTGCACCATAGAAAGAGCTTTAGATACTAAGTACGGAAAAGTGATTTTAAAAAATCACTCCTTCCCTATGTGCAATCACTAGACTATTACAGGTGCAAGTAAAACATGAGAAGTTTGTTTGAAACTATAGATGGTACAGTACAGTGCTGTATGTCATATTAGGTGCAAAATAATGAAAGCCAAGTTGTATTCCTTATGGGATGAATCACACCTGTAATTGACTAGACAATAAATTATACATAGCATGGGGAAAATTTTCTCATTGACAGGAATTTTCCCATCACTTGCTGTGTTCTGCTTTAACTGGACTGATAAGCACAGTGTGATCTGGAGGAAGCTTTTATGAAGTGCTGCTGGGAGTTTAGTATGTTTTAGAAAGAATGGTATCAAGATTTTATTAAATGATAAATGTGGGAGGTGTGTTGAACATACACAAGGCTAGTAAACGGCAAAGTGATTCCACAAAGATCTCTGAAGACTCATTCTTCTGAAGACACACATCTGCTTGGTCTTTTCCCCTATAGTCTGCATGCCTTGCATCATGTTTCATCAGTTTGGGTACTCTGACTCAGAGCTGGGCCTTCTTGATGGTTGTTATATGTAATTTAGTAAGAAGGAGTTTGGTTTTTATTAATGAAAGCAGAGTTAGTATTGAAAACTCAGTTGCCAGGACTCGACTCGGTGGTTCCAGTGACCAAACAGTGTTTTGTAAAGTTCAGACTGTGAATGTGAAACTTCTTAAGAAAGCAAGGCATTATGGGTAAAGAGCAAGGAGACCCAGAAAGTTAGCATATATTCAAGTCTCACCCTCTTCATAGCAACTATCACAAAAGGTTTAGGGGAGACATTTTAAAAAAACCTAAGGGATTTAGGAGCACAAATACCATTGCCCTATGTTCATAGTACTGCATTTTCACAAGCAAACATGGGAATTTTTTAAATTGTAAACTACTTCCTTTCTCTGTGTTATGCAGCCCTGGCCTGAAATATCTTTTTTTTTTTAAAATAAGAATATGTGCTATTATAGATTTATTGGCTTGGTGCATAATTTATATATAATTTTCTTTTATTAAAATGAGAAAAATAATTGCATTTGAGTGTGGTCCTAGTGTCAAAAAGTATAGTCAGATCCTTGTCTGGCTTGAGTTTAATAGCCACTGAGAGAGTGCTCTAGCCCAGGGTTTTAGAAACCCTATCCCTCAATTGTGCAAAGCTGTCCCCCATATAAATTATACACTTCCTGTGGAAAAACACACAGGACTTGAGAATACAAGCTTAAAACTTGCTCTCCCTGAAGATTTGTGAGAGGAAAAATCAGCCACGCAAATGTTGATGAAAAGTTGTGTGAATGAAACTGCCGTAAATTTATTTTAAAATTTCAACAACTGCTCAAGGAGAATTTTTGTACCATGTTAATCCAATTCTGATGTGAAAGTTTTCATGTTGCTCATCTCTTGTTTTTGAACAACCATCCGATGCTTTGTTGGACGTATATGCCAAATCATTTAATTTAAGCAAAAGCACCCATTTCCTTCCTTTTCTACCCTAACAAGGTCTGCCATTTTTTACCTTGGGAGGTTAATACCCCTTCTGCTAGTGTATCCCATCTCATAGAAAGGGGCTCAGTAAATCCCAAACCACATGACTTATGCCTCTATCACTTGATCTCCACGTTCAAATTTCTCCTATCATTGTTTGCCCTTGATATGAGAAGGAGCTTTGAGAAGGTGACCTGAATGACTCCTATCTTAAGTTATCTACGTAGGCCACAGAAGTGATTCATGATCATATAAAATCTTATTTCCTTGAGATCATTATATCCCTAAGGCTTAAGCAATTGCTCACTCTGACTAGAGACTCCCATCAACCATCTGGTGTCTGCCAACTGTAGTGTCTAGTCAGGTTATATTGAATGTGAAGAGAAATTCATGCAGTGGCACCAGGCTAGGATCCTTCCCACAGGCCAAGCAGAATATTAACTGGCTGCTGCCCTAAAAGATTGAGAAAAATATTTCCAGTGACCAGAGTGGAAGGAAACCCCATTTCTAGAGTGAAGCCACATTTTAAAGATATTTGCAAACACAATCTTGCAAGAGAATGACACTAAATGAACTAAATAACATTATAGATCTTCCTATCTATAATTTCTATCATTTTTATTAGTTTTTTAATTGCAATTTATCCTTCTATAAATGATTGCAATGCTTTTTTTTGTTTTTGGAGGGAGAGTCCAAATGCCTCTTCAAACTGTCCTTGTCTTACAAAAAAATCTGAAAAACTCATTACATATATTTTCCCCAAATGTCATTGTGACAGATATTGGATGCAATTCTAGCAATATCTGCGGAGATCATCTTGTATTAAGTTTCTGTATCATTGTGGGTCAGGGATTAGATGCAACTCCAGGAGGGACTATAATCACATCTCCTCCAGGAACCAAAAACAGTGAGAGAAGAGTGATACGGTGAATCACTTAGGTTGTAAACACCTCCAGAGAGGTACGACCCCCCCTGGGGAGTCTTGCATACACTGGTTCAAATTGGGTTTTCCAGAAACCAACAGACAAAGAAAGGACTTTTGATATTAAAAAGGCTGAGTTTAAGCTGACTCAGGGCCTTCTTTTCAATCCAGCGAACGAACAGGACCTACTGTCCAAAGGGGGCCCAAACTCTTGTAGAAGGATTGGAAAGGCTTTGGCCTACTAGGGCCCTGTAAGACTGACTGATGACCTCTAATAAGCTTTTAGCATGTGTATAGGAACTCTTATGAGGTGTTTGTTTGTTTTTACTTGTTTTCTCTAATGCCTTTACCTTAAGAATAAATGTACTTGCTTAGAAAGAGCTGTGTGGTAACTTGTAACTGCTGACAATACACTGTTCATAGCCCTGTGAGAGAAAGCAAACAGCAGGTGCTGACCTTTGGGCAAACTGGCTTGCTGGGGATATCGCAGTGGATGGGAGGGGTCTGTGCAGCCTGAAAAAAAAAAACAGTCAGGAGGGAAGAGGACGTGGATGATGGCTGGGAGCCTAAAACTTGAAGTAGGTGCCCTCGAGGGACCATGGAGGTGGGGAATAGCTCCAGTTACCTGAAACTGGGACAGTAATCTTTTGAAACCAGATTGGGTCAGTCTTTTTCTTGCATGAAGTGTATGATTTTTAGACCACATAACACTTTGAGATTGGTCTTGTGTCCCACAAAGACTCCCCATAATTGAAAATACACATCCGGGCATGTTAGCTAGACACACTTTTTGTTACCTCTTTGTCCCCCACTCCAAAAGTACAAGTCAATCATATTCGTAACACTCGCCCGGTCCGAGGTACTGGTGGAAGGTCCTCCACACTACTTCAGCCATGCAGTGTGGCTAGTTAGGGCACCACAGACAGTTCAGCCTTTAGGGGAGTCCCCACACTTCTTGCATGCTGCAGAGGGATATTTGACTTGCATAGGAGGATCATGGGCAGTACTGGTTGTAGTCCTGGGGCAGGCCAGAAGGCTTCATGGGATCTCTAATTGTGCTGCCTGAGTGATCCTAACAACCTGCGTAAGTGGCAAATAGAGGCTGCATCCACCATTTCATTTTATAAGCCACCATAACAGCCATGGAGGAGCTGCATTGATTAGAATATTGTTGGGGATACAGCTCAGTGAAGGGAGGAATTTATATAAGAACAGCCATACTGGGTCAGACCAAAAGTCCTTCTAGCTCAGTATCCTCTCTTCCTCCCCCAGCCCCTGCATTTCACCCATGTAAAGCCTCAGAACAGGGGCTGTGTGCATGGGAAGTGAATTTCATCCACATAAATTACATAAGCTCAGAATTAAGTACAAAATTGCACAGCTATAGCTGTTCCTTATAATATATGGGCCTAGTTCTTCTCTCCTTTACCCCAGGGTAAATCAGGAGTAACTCTGTTGAAGTCAAGGGAGCTACTGAGAACAGAATATAATGAACACCTCCTTTTCAAAATTAGGGTAGAAATAACAGAAGAATATGCTTTCTCACAATTTCTCATGCTTCCTGCTTCAGGAATTTCAGAGATGGTCCAGAATTAAAAATAAGGGAGAAAAAAGGTTACAGCTTGGAACTTGAGAAAATATGATCTTTTTTAAGATGAGTTCTTATTTTGTCCAGTCCAATTCACGTTACTCTTTTAAGAACCCACCCACCCACGATGTCCAGCTAAAAAAAACTTGACTATGATTTTGAAACCTGAGGACAGAAAATGATAAAATCAAACTGCTAATTTCTGGATAGGGGTGTGGAAATTCCCCAGGGCACCATATCGAGATCTGTCAGTCCTTTTCATTTGCTGGAATTTGACCTGAGCCAAAGGCTGTTCATGTGACATGGGGTTCAAGAGCTCAGGTTTGTGCAAAAGGCAAAAGCAAAAAACCAAAACAATAATAATAATTTGTCGGGAGACAGCTCAGACTATATTTACTATATACCATCTGCAGAGAGCCCTGAGATACATTGTGTTCTACATTCTCTTGTCTATTCTACAAAGAGCTTTTCTGATTCCTTTCGTGTGACCTTTTTCAGAGTTTGGTAGTATGACACTCTTGCTATGCCAGGCTCAAGCCCATTTGAGGACAGGCCTCCTAAACCCTGCCTTTCACATTAATCGATCACCTTATTATAAGAGTAAATCAAAGCAGTTACTCTCAGGTTTCCCGAGAGTTGAAGGTCAAATGGGGGAAAAACAAACCTTATCCTGGCAAGAACATTGTGAACAATTCTCTCAGTCCTTCCCCTTTGTCCTTTGCCTTAAAGACATGACAAAATTATATGCTGTGTATACCATTTAGAGAAGGAAGATGTACAGTGATATACAGAGTGTGTTTATCGGCATCTCAATGCCTCTTAATCTCCTAATTGTGAGTAGTTTTGGAAAAGCCCTTCATTTATGTCTTGGGAAACAGAAAGTGAGGAGAAAAAGTTATCCCTTTGTACAAGAGAAAAAAGGATCAGACCATTTCCACCTTATGGCAGCATAGCCTGTGAGTCAGAAGATGGGAATACCAAGTGGTACAGGAAAAGTGCTTTAGTAGCCTTGATTTTTATTATTGTTTCATTTTGGATCCATAGAGACATTTTGAAAAGTGCAGAAGTGCCTCCACAGTCATGTGCAGGCAATCTACAGAGGCACGGAGGCTGCAGTAATTTCTGAAGATAGGAAAGGGGGACTGTAGGTTAAAGATTTTTTTTTTTTTAGAAACAAGACAATCTGCAGCATCAGTCTTGCCTAGACTCTTCCATGCTTCTGAATACCCAAGTGGCCTCAGCTGTGAAAAATGCCCCTTTCCTCCTCCAACTGGCTCGGAGACTTTACCATTTGTAACCTCAGAGCTTAATTACTGTAACACACTAGGAATGATACTGCCAACCTTAAAAAAGCTCCAGTTGGTTCAACAACACAGACCACTAAGAGTATATTCCCCCAGCCACCTACTGGGTCTTTTCATTGGGTCCCCACAGATAAAAGTATCCAGATGACCCAAAGATTGTGAGAGTGGTAAATAATGAGAGGACAGGTCATCGCTACAGAGAGATCTGGATCAGTTGGTAAGCTGGGCTCAGGCAAACAAAGTGTGTAATATGGTCAAATGCAAATGTATACATCTATGAATAAAGAATCGTAGACCATCCAGGATCAGGGGGCTCTATCCTGGGAAATAATGAGTCTCTAAAGGACTTTGGAGCCATGATGGATAATCAGCTGAACATGAGCTCCCAGTGTGATACTGTGGCCAAAGGGTTAATGTGATCCTTGGATGTGTAAATGAGGGAATATTTACTAGGAGTAGAGAAGTTATGTTAGCTATTATTTGGCACTGCCACTACTGGAATACTGTATCTAGTTCTGGTGTCCACAATTCAAGAAGGAAGTTGATAAATTGAAGAGGATTCAGAGCCAGGAGAAGGATTAGAAAACATGCCTTATAGTGAAAGACTCAAGGAACTCAATGTATTTTGCTTAACAAGGTTATGGGGTGAATTGATCACCATGCTTAAGTACCTACAGAAAATTGATGATAGTAGGTTTTTCAGTTTAGCAAAGGTATAGCAAGATCCAATGGTTGGAAGTTGAAGCTAAGTGAATTCAGACTAGAAATAAGGTACACATTTTTAAATGAGGGTAACTAATCATTGGAACAACTTTTGAAAGGTTGTGGTGGAAATTTCAAGACTGGATGCTTTTTTAAAAAGAGATACTCTTGTTCAATTGGGGGTTAATTTTAAGGAAGTCTAGTGTTATACAGGAGGCCAGACTAGATGAGCACATTGGTCCTTTGTGGCTTTATAAGACTTTATAGGACTCCCAGGTTAAATTCAAGGTTTTGGTCCTCATCTTCAAAGTCCTCCATGGGACTGGCTCAAGATACATGAGACCTCCTCACCCTGCATGACCATGCAACACAGAAGCTATATTCTATACTAACAGGTGTATATTTTGTGCAAACTATTTAGGGCTGTAGTTCGCACTTCTGCATTCCCCAGCCCCCCACTCCACTCCAATTTTTCCCCTCTGTCATGCACAAGCTTTGATGGACACAGATCACTGAAGACCCACTTGCACACTCCTTTATTGTTGCTCCGTGGATGGAAAAACCACTTACATCTGTTTTACAGACAAAAATGCCAAATTTAGTGGTATAAAATTTTTGAAAATTTAGCTGTTAATCCATAGTAGCATCTCCACATAAATGAGGATTTAAGCCTTTTAGGTTATAGGTGCCTGGTGATGTTTATATGACCTGGCTTGGGCGAGTGTATGGAAAGAAGGTGGTGGCTAGCCTACTGTAATAACCTTACGTCGGTAGAGAGGAGAAGTGGTGTTGTGGTTAAGGCACAGGGTCAGGATTTAAGGGCTCTACATTCAGTTCCTAGCGCCATTAGAGTTCTTGTGTGACCTTGGGCAAGTCACATGTTTCATCTGCTTCAGTTCCCCATTGTAAAGTGATGAATAATCATAATACTGCCTTTCGCTAACCTTCATTTGTCTTGTCTCCTTCGACTGTAAACTCTTCAGGGAATTGTAATTTCATTGAATCTTGGTTCAAGTTCTGTGATTTTTTTTTAAGCTAAAGGCTTTCCGTGAATTGTGTTTTGTTTTGTTTTAAAGTCTACCTTGGATTTTTTAGGCTTTTGTAAACATACAAACACACCCAATGACACAGAGGGTGTGGGACACAAATGAGGTTCCTGGTCAGAGGCACCTGCCAATTTAACTTGTTTCTTTTTAAGTCACAGCTTTAAAAAGAGAGAGAGAGAGAGAAATTGTTGATGCTGTAAATAACACAAGCACATACAGTGATTTATTATTATTGTTGTTCTATTTACAGTGCTCTAAGTCTGATAGGCTCTTTCCAGAACACATACAAAGACATTATCCCTACCCTGGAGAGTTTGCAATCTAATCTAATTCCATTCTAAGACACCCATCTCTACCCATTCATTGTATAGGGGCCCTCAGCTCCTAACCTAGGCTTTGTGAATCTCACTGATTTTTCTAGACCCCTAAAAGTTAGGTGTGGCAATGCTCTGCAGCAGGCTGCCTATGTTCTTTGTGAATCTAGCCCCATGTGACAAAAGAAGGTCACAAACTGTAGGGAGCAGATGCGGTGAGGAAGAATACAGGTTACAACTAAGGTGACACTATTGCTCAGTTTAGGGATGTCCAAATCTTGACAACTCAGTTAAAAGTACAATGGGTTTTTTGTAGTTGTTGTGTTGAGTGATCTTTGTTTTTGTTTTGTTTAGAATAATAGTAATTATTGACTCACTACTTGTGCACAGCATGGAAAGAGTGACTCTTAGGAAAAGATTTCTTTGTAAAATTGGTAGTGATTGGACAGATCAGAATTTGAAGGACATTCCATGAATAGGAGACAGTGTAGAAAAAGGAATGGAGGTAGCTGTAGCAGAATCAGTGGGACATTGATGCAGGCATTATAGCGGAGAGGAGGGAGAGAGGGTGACATGGTATCAGCCTAAGTTGGATAAGTTGGCAATGTAGAGTTATGTATGGCCTTGAAGGAAAGGACTAGGAGTTCAAAAGGATACTATCAACTTGAAATATAATCCATTTCAAATAATGAATTAAATTACCATGTGCCCTGGTTTTACACTCTCAGTTCCTATTTTTTAAATGTGTGTTTTGCTCTTGTGTTGCTGTGCAAAAGGCCTCCACAAGCAGCAGGGAAAACTGACTAACAGACGACATGGAAGAAAGAGTGAGGAATAAAGTGCTATCAAGTGCACAAAGTAAAAAAACTGAAAAAAACAGAGAAATATTTTTCTCTCATCTCTTTCAAATATAGTAATGTTAGCAATTGTAGGTGAGCAAAATCAGAAATATTATTTTAAGTTGATGGTAACCCTTTAAATGGCTGTGTTGGAAAAGGGAAGCCAATGGAGGGATTCAAAGATGGGGAAATATGGTCAATTAGAGCGCCCCATTTCTGAGGTTAAGTTATGGGGAAATACTTACCTCAGAAAGTTATCTGCTTTGAACAGTCATTATTGAAAGGTAAGTACTCATCAAACCACGAACAAGAAAGGGAGCGGGGGCACTGCAACAAATCAGAACTTCTTAGTTCTGGTTGTTTCTAGTGACAAACCATGAATACAGAGAGAGGCCCAAATCCTAAAACCAAACAGCTCACATTTAGTGGTGAGTTGAAATCCAAACATGGATCTAAATCCAGATTTCACAGCTGACAGTTTTTCTGTATTAGGCAAACACAATATGGATGCAAATACCCCCAAACTTTTGGTAGGCGGTCTACAGCTGAATCCAAATGTTGTGGTTCAGGCCAATCTCTATTCAAAAGGATTGTAGGTTTTGTTTGAATAAGCATCCAAAAGTTCAGATATCTTTCTGAACTTTATCTGAACAATCTATATCTCTAGGATCTAAACGCTTGAACCTTCCTGAAAGATTTTTGTGCTTCCTAATTATGAGCAGGCCAAACATATCAAGAAACCAACTTCTCTGATGGTATTTTAGCTTTTCTGCTTCTAATCCCTGCCAGAACTAAGAAGTAGAGAAGTGAAGCAAAAGAGAAGAATTATGGGAGGATTTATCCAAATTGTCTGAAGTCTCAGCAAAGGATTCTCTTTAGTTTTGGTTTGAATATGGGGACAAAGATTTGGGCTGCATCTCATTTCATTGCAACCAATTTATGTGCTATACTGACAAACTTTCATGGCTAGAGTGGTTCCACTGCATTATCCTGCATGTGTCTAGGGTGGGGGAGGACAGGAACTTTAAAAATAAAGGCGTGTCTTTTATCAATTTTCCTTGGAAACAAATTTCAACTGACTAATGTTTTGTTTCTAAGTACATTAGGCTTCTTGCATGTGCCCCGCTTCAGATGCCATTTCAACAATATTAAAAAAATTATTACATCCTATTCTACATCAGACCTCAAGACACACCCCAAATTTTGTAAAAAATGGAAAACAACTATTTCGTATATGGTTGTTTCCTAGAGCCTGAAGGCAAAATCTATGTATAGAACTGAAACAAGTCAAATGTAATTAAAATTCACAATGCATAGTTAATTAAAAAAAAACTATTCTAAATGCAATAATATATGCAAAATATTATCCTACAGTCAGTACTCTGAATGTTGACAGGGCCGCCGAGAGGATTCAGGGGGCCTGGGGTTTTCAGCGGCAGGGGGCCCCCGCTTCGGCGGTAATTCAGCGGCAGGTCCTTCTGCTCCGGCGGTAATTTGGCGGTGGGGGGTCCTTCCGCTCCAGGACCCACTGCCAAAGTGCCCTGAAGACCCACGGCGGAGGCCCCCGCTGCCGAATTACCGCTGAAGCGGGACCCGCCGCCGAAGTGCCGGGTCTTCGGCAGTAATTCGGTGGCGGGGGGTCCTTCTGCCCCAGAGTGGAAGGACCCCCCGCCGCCGAATTGCCGCCGCCAGCCCGGAGCAGAAGAAACTCCGGGGGCCTGGGCCCCGTGAGAGTTTTCTGGGGCCCCCAGAGCGAGTGAAGAATCCTGCTCCATGAGCCCCAAAAAACTCTCGTAGGGGCCCCTGTGGGCAAATTGCTCCACTTGCCCCCCCCCTGGGTGGCCCTGAATGTTGAATGGTCCTAGTTGAACTCCTAGATTACCGAAAGCTGAAGGATGAACCATATGGTAAATCTTTCAAAAGATAATGTCCTCTGGATTTACAATTATGTCTTGAGTTTGGCCTTTGATCTATATGTTTGAGAATATTTGTGCTCCCTATAGGTAATATTCAGGCAAACATAATCTTTATAGGCTTCTTTTGTAGATTTGCTAGAATTTGATTCATTTACAACGATAAAACTCATTAATTTCCAAAATGTAGTGTGTTTATACTGATGGTCAAATTTAAAACATCAGGTACCTTAGTTAGGTGCAACAAACCTGAACTGGGACATTCATACTGGCACTCCTATACCCATGTGCGGTAGCACCCTTAGTAAAAATCATTAGCAGAATAATTCTTTTCAAGATATACTGTGTTCAAAATCCGTTTTTTTGAATAATCCATTCTACTGTTTAAAAAATGAGAAATTTCCCCAAATGCCATTGTTTGATATAAAAATATAACAACTAGCTTGGCAAAAGTTGTATGTGAAATTTCAACAGAAACTATAAATTATATTAAATGGCCAATAAAAATGTTCAATCAAGAACTCATTTTAAGATACGTTGTTAATGAACTGTATGTAATGATGCTTAATCAAAACCTGACACCTTCCATGGGAGAAAAATTCCACAGGACCTCAGGAGCACTATTGTTCTGAACAAAAGATAACAATAGAACATCATAATTAATAGCCTGCAGTCATGTGGCATTCTCCAGGGAATCCCAATTTCTAAACGAGCTCCATTGTTTTTCAAAAAGCAGAAATTATGCTGCATGATATTGCTAATGCCTTGAACTTGTTCAAACATCAAGACATCATTTGTCTGGCAGATTTTGTTTGCTCTGGAGTTTTGATAATTTCCCCAGGCAAAGTAATTTTTAAAAAGTGAAACTTTTCCAATAAAGGCACAGTCCAGAAGGGAGACTACTGCCTTCTAGCATTTTGCACTTTTGTGATTCTGAAATTACATAAGACAGTTTAGGAGTAAAATTCTAACAGGATATCTTCACTATTATAGAAACATCAGTAAGAATTTAAATACGATTATACCAAAATGCACAATAGATTTACTTTATACAGTCCACATTTGAACTGTATTATTTGACATGTCATATTTATGAAAACCCCTAATAAAATCATGTCCTGGTCATCATTTCCAAATTTCAGAATTTTCCTAGCAAAGATATAGAAAATACTTTTTTTTAATAGAAAATCCAAAGAAAAAATGATCCAAACTGGGCAAGCAGAGTAAAATTCTTAAATTCCTAATTACTTTCAGCAACTGTCATTGCAGAATAGTGAGTACTTTTACTATACGTTCCATGTGCATTTTTCTCTTTTAAGTCCTCCTTTATCTGTGCAACGTGCAAACATACATGTATGTGGACTGCAATTTTAAAGCATTCATTACCTGCTATTAGAACCCAAAAGTATGCTGCACCCATTACAAGGCACATCAACAACTAAATATGAAATTTTTAGCCCATTGAAAGTTAGTTTGACTTAGGTTTCTAAGTGGTTAATTCATTTTTGAAAATGGGACCTTAGGCTCCTAAGTCACATAAGCACTTTGGAAAATGTTACCCAATTTCTCTCAAACAAAGCAAGTAAAATGATAGGATGTGAAGGAAAAAGGCCTTCCTGAAACATACATTTCTCTGATAATTTTTAAATATGCCAAAATTATGAAAAACCCATACATAAACTGACTGATATTAAAGACAAATAGATACAAATTTTTCTGTTAGTATGAGCATTGTTTTTAAAGTGTTTTCCATTGTTCTTCAGGCAGCTCCACTGAAATGGACAGAATAAGCTGATCAGGGAATCTGTTGGACTATGTTAGTACAGTACAATTTTCTTTCTCTGTGTCTGAGAATCTTACAGCATAGAGGTGGCCTCGGTACCAGTTTGTATTATTAAGGGAAGGTAAATACAATACTGTGCAGGCCTATGTGTAATACACAGTATATTACTAATATGTACTATGTCAGCTATGTGTAATACACAGTATATTACTATGTCATCAATACTAATAGTATCATTTTTGTTGTTTGGAGCCTTTGCTAGGAAACTTTGGCCCTGTTTCTGAGCATCACTCACAGAGCACTGCATGCATCTAACTCAGGCTGTGTCTACACTATGCAGCTTTTAGCGACAGCTACTAAAAGGCTCACAGCGTAGCCGCTGTTTGTCAGCGGGAGAGCTCTCCTGCCGACAAAAACTTCCACCCCCAACAAGCGGCGTTGTGTTGTCAGCAGGCGAGCACTCCTGCCAACAAAGTGCTGTTCACACTGGTGCTTGTCATAGATAAAACTTTTGTCTTTTGTGGGGGTTTTTTAACACCTGTGAAAGACACAACTTTTGTCGTTCCGTTGCCAGTATGACAAAGCCTCAGAAAAAAGGAGTGCAAAGAAGCCATTTCCCTTTCCCCAACCAAATCATTGGGCTGGTTCTGCAACTGGCTAATTAGAAAACTTGCAAGGGTGATATACTAGTGACCAAACAGCTCTCTGGGTCCATTTCAATAACTCAGGATAGATGAGGCTCATGTCACACCCCCTTCTTCTCAGACACCTCCTCCCTCCCCCACCCCCACCCCCAATACTGGAACTGGGAAGAGAGTGTCATGGGAGCCACTACAGCAGCTCTATGCTAAAAAAGATTCCCCTCCACCGTAAGAGTCCCTTACCAGTTAAATGCTGCATTTAACTCTTCTTTATTTTACAAGATTTATGAAAAGCAGGTTAACAGGGCCAAGAATCTGCCCATTTGTCATCCTTTGTGTTTCTTGTATTAAAGTTAAATTATTTTATTTATAGGATTTTCTTTGGCACTCAACAGCTCCTCACTAATGAATTTATCCCCTGGGAGGTAGGCAAGTGTGTGCACAACATCACACAAAAAGTGTACGACCAAACAGGAAAGAGAATCCAGATCTCTCACATCTCAGTGCTGTTCTTTAACCACAAGGCCATCCATCCTCTTTTCCTATGTAGAATTGCAGAATTGATTTGATCCCATTTATTATCAACTGTTCTTTACAGATCTAATATAATTAGTCAGCTTGGTTTTCAGTTAAATCATTTCCCCCCAACTAATGATTTTTAAAGGATTTTCTATGATTTTGTTTCTCCACAAGAATGGATGGACACTATTATTTTCTTATTTTCAATTTCAGATATGATCCCTCTCTTGCACTTCCATTTTTTTAACCTTTACTTTTGATTTCCTTTTCATACCCTGCAGCATCTTATAAAATATAAAATAAAAACATGTAATGAAACATTCAGAGGTTCTCTCTCCTTGTGGATTTTAGGGGATGCAACAGTGTGCTGATGCTTCAGCTTGCATTTTATTACTTCCAAGAGGGTGCAGAGAATAATAATAAACACCTGCCTGCACTTGTAGACTTACAAAAGCAACATGTTCAAAGATCCTCTCACCTCAGCTCTGAGTCACAAATAGATACCTGGGGGAAAGAGGTGGGGAGCTTATATTATTTTTATGTTTCTTCTTCTCTCCCCATGAAAGTATTTTAAAAGCTTATTCTAATACAGTGCTCACATAATCTTTACAGGGTTTTGAAGTGGAGAAGTTGTGGTACTGTTTTAAGAATTATTAAATGTCATGATTTATTCCTAATTTGTCCTGGTCACATTTCCCAAGAAAAACTACCTGGGTTTAGTTCATGCGTTTTCTTTGTTACAGCTGCAAGATGCATCCCCCTACCACCTTTTTTTACAATTTTAAATTCCCTTCTTTCCAGTCAAGCTCTTCTTTATCACATTCTTTCTCCAGGTCATATGAGTTACTGTTGGGTAACATAAGGTACTCACTCCCTCTCAGACACTAAATGAGATTCCACCAGAAAAATCTGGTCTAAATCTTTCTATTCTCTTTCTCACTGGCTAAGAATAGTTTCTTAGGTGTAGCTGCTGCCTACAGGTTATACTCATGCAAACAAACAAAAACATTGCATAATGTCAGAAACATCACTTGGCCTCAGAAATACCATCAAGACAAAGTGGCCTAAGAAAGGATGATAGGCCACAGTCCTGACGTTTCCTGGAGTTCAGTTGCTCAGAATTAATTAAGAAAGTATGAAACTACATAAGCAGTGTTGGAAACTCAAGAAGCATTCAGAGCATATTTTCAAGAGTCCCTTGAAATCCCCAGCTGAGAAGGGAAAATGCTATTGGCTAATCTGGGTTGAAGAGGAAGATAGAGTCATATGTAATACTTGGATACCTATGTTAGTTGAAAAGAAAAAAAGATGATGACATACTACAATAGGTTTTCTAAATATGTCTCCCCAAACATAAACCCATTGTTTGCATGCTAAAATTCTGTAACAGAGGGCAAGATCCAAGTGAAACCATATTTGTAACAGTGTTAAGGTTGCTAGATAAGGACTGTGCATTGACTTACATGGGTGAAAGGTTTTGTTACAGGAGGAATTGTTCCAGAGTTTTGAGAGTCAGTACCTGACCCAGCACTCTGATAATTTAAGCATTAATTAGCTCCACCAAGAATGGCCTGATGGAGGAGGAGAGTACTTAGTTGTCTAAACAAACTGGGAGTTGATGAGCTAAGGAGCTAATTATTCTGCCAGCTGGGGAGACTAGTTAGAAGCACAGGAAGGAAGTGCAAAGGGCTAGCAGAGCTCAGAGGAAGAACAGTCTCAAGGTGGTGAGAGCTCTTTTTCTTTCTCTCCTTGGAGAGAGGCCTGAGGATTAGAGAAAGTTGAAGACTTGCTGCACAGGATTGTGATGTTGGTTTGGTGAAGGTAATGAATAAAACTCAGAGAGGTGATAACCAATGAAAAGGTGTCCACGGCTGTTTGCGAGGGATCTCAAAACAGGAGAGAAGCCTGCCCTGTTCCCAATAATGTTTGAGAGAAGTCCACCAAAAATCCATGAAAAGCTGATAAATCATGGAGCTGAGCTTGATTTAAATAAAGCAGTAGTCATTGCTGGCTCTCATAAAATGGCACAAGCCCGCCCACAAATCTTTCAGGAGAAGGCAATATTTGGAGTAGCAACATTTCACCATGCTTTCATGCAAACAGAAAAACAAGAAGTATCTAATGTCAACAAGTAAGCAACAAACTCCTAAGGGAAGGGGAGAAGCTGTGTCACCTGTCAAAAGCCCGATGAACATCCAGGCCCTGAAGATGTTCCAGATGTAAAAAGGGAAATCCACAAATGTGCAAATCCAAAAGAATACATGATTGTTCAGCAGTCCCAGTACAGCACTGATGATGTATTTGTGGACATATACCTGTGACAGGAATAAAGAGAGCTTTGGCTACCAGAGCCCAATGGAGCCATGTTCACAGAAGTTACCAGTAGGGAGAAATGTCACCAGGTTAAGTATAATTTGATCACTGGTGTAATACCCACTAAAGAATTGGAACAGATAAAGCTCTCAAAGCCCCGTATACCTCCTACCTAAGAAATGTTTGGCTGTGGAACTGACTCACTGGATGTGCAAGATATGGGATGCACTATAATATGTAAGCACAAAGAAGATGAAATATTTAAAATTCTACCTTGTAGACACAGAGATAATATCAGTGTTTGGTTTCAGAGAATGCATGAATCTTAAACTGATCTCACGGATGATAACTCTGGGAGACACCCTAGTTCTAGTGCCACTAATGCTTTCTAAGCTAAAAGACCTAATGGAAGACTATAAAGATGCATTTCATGGAACAGAGCAGTTTCCTGGGAATTAGGTGACCAGATGTCCCGATTTTATAGGCACAGTCCTGGTATTTGGGGCTTTTTCTAGGCTCCTATTACCCTCCACCCCCTGTCCCGATTTTTCACATTTGCTGTCTGGTCACCCTACTGGGAATACAAGATTAAAGTGAATCCTGTTCTACTTGCTCCATGAAAAATCCAAATTGCACTGGAAGATATATTGGCTAAAAAGATTTTGAGAATAAAATATGTAGGAAAACAGTACATAAACTCCATTGTAGGAGTGAAAAAACCATGCAAGACAGAGCTGTGACTATATCTAGATTCAGGAGATCTGAATTTGGTAATTAAGGAAGAGCATTATTGTATGCTTGTATTTGATGACAAGTAAATTAGCTGATGCCTATTTTTTCAATATCTGGATGCTCCAACTAGGTACTGATAGATAAAACTGTACAGAACAAGTTCACTGATAACCCTGTTTAATACCCCACTGGGGAGATACAGATTTGCCCAGTAAACCTTTGGTATTATTAAGCCCAGAAAATTCTTCAAAAGAAAATGTGCAAAACATGTCAGAATCCATGGATTTGTAGCAATTGTGAATGAAATATTGGTGTCTGGAGCTATCACAGAAGAACATATTCTGTATGTCATGATCCAAAGAACTAGGGGGGAAAAGGAGGGGGATAAGTTAAAATGTGATAAATGCATCATCGGAGCAATTGAATTAAAGTAGTTCAGTCACGTTTTCTGAGCTAAGGGCATCAGACCCAACCTGGAAAAAATATCAGCAATCTCTGAAACAAGCCGCCAAACACTCATGCCAAGTTAGAAAATAATTCAGTGTTGTTGATTTACCATGCCAGTTTTAAACTACACCTCACAGAAGTTTTGGCACCAGTAAATGAAACTCAGAGTTTAAATGAGACCCAACGAGATCCTGCCTCCAGCAAAATGAAGCCGTAAGTTGCCAGTGCAGTCACTATATATGATATAAATAAAGAGGGGATGTTAAAGTCAAGTGAGGGCTTGGGCTGTGTAACTCCAAATAGGGAAAATAGTAGTTTATTCATCCAGGCCTCTTATTTCCATGAAAATAAACTATGCACAAATCAAGAAAGAGAGATAACCAGTATGATTTAGCTGTAAGTGCTTCCATCAGTACATGTATGAGAGAAAAGTTACAATGGAGTTCTGTGTTTAAACTCATTAATAATGGTGTGGCAGCATCACCAAGGCTACATAGAATGGTGTGCCTGCAGAAATGCAATATTGAGGATAAACTAAGATCAGGTAAGGATGTGCCATTTGTTGGCATTTGAACAGATTTTTCTGGCAGACTGTGATGATATGGCAAAGTCATTTGAGGCACAAGATGAATTTGACACAACTAAGGGTTGCAGCTAAACCAGATCCTCAGTTATCCATATTGCTGGAAATTGTCTTTGGTGGCTGATCAAAATAAATGTATCTGTATCTTGAGCACTTAAGCTCAAGATTATACCCATCCCCATTCAAAAATACTTATTCATGTGCTTAACTTTCTTTAGGCATGTGTTTAAGTGCCCTTGAAGTCAATGGCACTCAAGCACATTCTTAAACAGGTCCTTCCTGAAGAGCCAAGTATCAGACTAAAATCTGTTAGTCTTTAAGGTGCCACCGGACTCCTCGTTGTCTTCCTGAATAGAGATGCCTTACTGAATCAGTGCTAGAATTCTGGACATTACAGTGATAGATGACACACCCTTTAAACGTGAAAGACTTGTTACTCCATGATCACTGAAATCAGAAATGACAAAAATAACTCAGGACATATTGAGCTAAAAAATAAGCATAGAACCATAGATTTACTGTTTTGGCCTGCTATTAATGTACAAATGGAAGAACAAGCTTGCCAGTCTACCTGTTACATCAAGAAGATTAAAGCCTTGTCTTGTCTGTAAGGGGTAAGAGTGTGCATGCAAAATTTTGATTGACATTGACAATCTGACAATCAAAGCCAAATCATACACATTGAAAGCTTATTTCTTTTGGACTGGCAGTGGAGGAATACTTAATCATAGATATTCGCTCAAATTGCAGGAAGTTAATTTTAATCTATTTGGTTCTGATTATGACTCAATAAATTTTAATTTCAGACCAGATGAAAGTTCTGTTTGGCATGAGGATTTTACAAAAGTTCTTTGTCAGGGAGAAATTAAAAGACACAATCATTTTTTTACCTATGCTGGTTGTGTTGTAAAACAACCTGAAAGATTGAATCTACAAATATTTGGTCTGATATTAGCATTTAAATAATGTTCTGGAATATTAACTAGAGCAACTTTCAAATCTGTTTTTACTATAAACTTGAGGAGGCAGACCCTAAGTTCCTAAACCTATGACAACTTATATCTGCGAAGACCTACCCTGAGAAGAATTTTTTTTTCTTCTTTATAAATGGGGGATATAATGTTATTGGGATATACTAGATGGTCTTATTACAGGTACAACCGTAGTGCTGTCAGTTTTGTACATGTGATTGTAGAGAATTGATTGTCAGTTGTGGAGCAAAGCTTTTTAGAAGCTGAGCATATTATTAGTAAAGTCTGTCCGAAATAAGTCTGACTAAGAATCATTTCTTAAGTGTAGATGCTGCCTACAGGCTACATCCATATATATTTTAAAAAATTATATCTATCTATTTAGATGTATAAAAATGTTTGCAGGCTTTTCTCAGGAGCAATCCCCCTACATCAGAGGATAGTGAAACTGATGATTCTTTCTTCTCCCCCCCACAAGATTTCCTTTCTTAGGAGAATTTGACTCTAAGGAATCTCTGAATAGTTCAAAGAGAAGGGCTCTCTGATCCCTGTCTGTCTAAAAAAACATGGTGGCACACTGCCTAGTCTTGGAACTCCTACAGGAATCTGTTGTGCTATATGCCTACAAAGGTTGGACTGTTCCATGTGGGAATTCAGGTCAGCCTAATGTTGGTGCCTCACATAGGGTGACCAGACAGCAAGTGTGAAAAATCGGGACCGGGAGGAATAGGCTTTTATATAAGAAAAAGCTTCAAATATCAGGACCGTCCCTATAAAATCGGGACATCTGGTCACCCTAGCCTCACATCACATGGTGCTACAAAGGCAATAATCTGTGTATAAAATATGTTAGGTCTCTGAAGCCTTCTCTGTTCTCTTGTTCAGGCTGTCCAGCCATCTGCTGGAGCCAAGAGTGCAGTATATGGCTATATACCATGCTGTTCTGTAACTGCACAGCATGTTATAGACCCTGCTGGTGTGCTCTAAAAGGGACTTAGTTCATGTCAACATCTATGTTAACGTGAATTAAGTGCCTTTTGGAGTGCACCAGCAGGGTCTATCTGGGGCAGCTCAAGTGTAGCGCGTTAGAGCTTTACAAATCAGAGCCCGATAGTGTTCTTTGCTGCGCTGTGTAGAAAAGCCCTTAGTTATTCTGTTGGCTGGCTGGGGAGACTGTCCCCAAAGATCTGGACTTGTATAGAGAATAAAAAAGGGAACTTATAATAGGAATACAAAATGTTGATTTTAAAAACACATTTATGATGTCTTTTACATTAATAATGCATACTGCATAAGAATATGGCACAGCTCACTCTTCATACTATTTACAAGACTCAGGGCTTGCCCCACTCCATGCAGTAAAACCAATGAATGCAGTTTCTGTTTCCTGATTAATCACATTGGTTGCAATAGTTACAAAGTAATTCTGGGTTGTTTTTATCTCTTAAGCAAGAGTCCATTCCCTTAAACAAAAAGCAGTGTAGGAAGTCTATAGTAATACAAATGTTTCAGCCAGTTTATTTACACATAAATGTATTTTAAAACAAATTTATAAATTCCTTCTAATTGCTCCAAAATGTATCTCTCTGATTGTTACTACAGAAAAGATGTACTTACTTAAATGAATATCTGATTATGATTTTTTTGTGCAAGACCTTTAAGAGTTTCTTTATTACGAAGCCTAAAAAAAGCTGTTGTTCAAAATAAGCTAATCAGAGAAAACCATTTGCATGTCTCCTGCCTAGGTTTCAGTGACACTGTTTTCCAGGTGCATTCTTGCTGACCTTGACTATAACAAATAGGTGTAAATGACATTCAGGACTCTGTGCTTATGTCATTAGGTGTTCTTTGTTATACTACAGGAGATGCATTAGCATAACACTGAGAGTACAGTATTACAGGTGAAAGAGAAACCTGAACCTCATGGATATTACAGTTTAACAGCTTTGGCTCAGATTCTTGAGGCATTGAGCCAAGTGATAACAAAATGTAGGTAACATTAAATACAACAAAACCTCCTACATTAGCATTAGGCTCTAATTAAACTCATAAAAGGAAAAATGTTGTGAGTTAAGTCTGCTTCTAGTTGAATTCTGAATTAGGAATGTTGTCAACGGGAACTTTATAAAATGGACTAGGTTTTTTTGTTTTGGGGGGGTTTTTAAGTCTAATTTGGCCTTTAAGTATTCTAAATGGACAACCTATCGTAATTCTAAATTACTGAGGGACAGCTCATGCTGCAAAACATCTGTTCGTCTATAAGGTGCCACAGGATTCTTTGCTGCTTCTACAGAACCAGACTAACACGGCTACCCCTCTGATACTTGATATATTTTGGTTTCCACAACCAAATCTCTGTACAACTTTTCATGAGTGGTGTTCCCGAGTATTCAGATTCTAATATCTAAACTGCATTGTTAAATCTATTCACCTAAATTTGGGTAATTGCTCATTATGTACTATATGTATCATATGACTTTAAAAGCAAACTTTGCATTTGTGCATAATCTAAGCATTGTACCCAGATGTACAGACTGTCTTTTCCCAACCTATGTATTATATAATTTTTAACATTAGCTTTAATAACATTTTTATATCATGGATTTTTTTAAAAAATTCCATTTTTGTTTGTTTTGCACCCTTGTGGATAATTATAGAGTCAAGCAAAGCATGATCTGTAGTCAGTGGGAATAATTGCATTAACTTCAGTGGGCTTTGGATCGGGCTATCTATACAAGTGAAACAGTAAAACTGAATTAGGTACAAAATGTTGCTAAATGGACACAAACTAAAGAAATTGGAAAAAATACAGAAAACGTTTTCTTTTAACTTATTTTCAGTTATAATAAACATAGATGTTACCTGTAACTATTGTAGGTTCAAATTTTTCAGAAATACACTTGATTTTTCAAGTTCTTTTTAGGGCTTGATAATGAATCTTGCGGTTGAGTAAGTGATTTTTGTTATGAGCCAGAATTTGCAAACTGTTATTTATGAGTAGTAGTTCCTCATGTGAATGAAGCTCTGCAGTATCTAGCCCCTATGCTTGCTGTGACACTTGATCAGTTTACCTCTGTTGTTTATTTGGTTTCATTCCTTTTTAATTGTAGTCACCTTTGGATACTACAAAGAACCTGGGTGACAAGTTTTAACCTGCTGCATAATAAAATGTCTATAGTGAACCCCTCAAAAGAAGTGAGGTTTAAAATGAAAATATCAAAATCACCATGGTTCCATGCCCCCATTGTTTTAAGTGATTCTTCATCAGACACGAGGGGCACAAAATGGGATTTGCTCATGTTGCAATTCTAAATCTGACTTCTTAGTCCTAGCTTCTTATTTATTATTAATTACCAGATCCTGTGAACCATAATATGTCAGAGTAGTTAAACAAGATGTTTGCTTATAATTAAACTGATAAAGAGACTTTGAAATAATGTCTCAGTTTAGTGAAAATGCATGAAATGTAAAAAAGGATACTTGTATTAATAACGAAACTTTCAAACATATTTCAGAGATATATGAGGCAGAAGATAAGAGGTGCTAAAAACTGTGCTTTTTGCACCATATGGTAATTCCTATAATAAAGTCCCCTGTATCATGCAAGCTAATTTAATTTATGAAACTGAAGATAACCATCTTTGCATAAATTGAAATTGTTGTAGTTACACGTGGATGACATTTTTTAGACATAACTTTTTTTTCAGAGAAAAAACCGCAGATTCAGTGGCACCAAAACATTTTACAAATTCGTGTTGCTTTCACCAAATTGTGTCAGACTAAAACAAAAGTCAGTTTTTTTCCAAAAAATATTTTGCTTTTAGAATTCCAAATGACTTTTTTTAAAATTTATTTCAATTTTATTTAAAAAATTGCAAATGTTAAAAATGCTCAAGCTCAATGAATTTTTTTCATCTTTCTCATTTGCTAAAAATTTTGAATTTTTTGTTCGATTTTTTTTCTGAATTCCCAAAGAAGCAGGAAATCAGTTACTTGCACAACTAGTGCTAGTTGTAATGTTAACTGGGAGCAAACAATGTTCAAAGTTTGGTTTTGTGAATTATATTTTAAATTGTAAGCTGCAAATGAAACAAGTCAGTGAATGGGGTGACTTCCATCCATCTGTGTGGACATTAATTTTTGTGTGTAAAAGTCCAGCCATGTATCTCATGTTCTGTTATTAAAATTAATAATGAACTATGGAAAAGAGAGGCTGAATAAATAGCATTGTAGCTTGAAAATTCACCAAAAAAGGTCTCTTGCTAACTTTGCCATTGAAAACTTCAGTTTGCTCACAGTTTAGAATGAAAAAAGGCAGCTTGCGTTCTTAGGCCTTGGCTACACTTGCAAATTTGCAGCGCTGCAGCAGGGTGTGAAAACACACCCTCTCCAGCGCTGCAAATTGCGGCGCTGCAAAGCGCCAGTGTGGTCAAAGCCCCAGCGCTGGGAGCGCGGCTCCCAGCACTGTACGTTATTCCCCACAGGGAGGTGGAGTACGAACAGCGCTTTGAAGTGCAAGTGTAGCCAAAGCCTTACATGTAGTGAGGACTGTGGAGCAGAACATAGTTTACAAACATGCCATCTACATAACTTCATCCTATTTTGTGGTCCTTGTACACATGGTCTCACAGCCCCGGCAGTGTTCTCAGGGCCTAGTCCCTGGGCAAAGGGGTTTGTTCATTTTTATTAGAAGGCAGCCTTTCAAACTTCCATGGGGAGAAGAGGTTCAACTCTGTCACAACTGCTCCTGCAGTGCTGAATATGTGATCTATGTACATGTTTGTTTTTTTTTGTCAATTCATATTTTACCGCAAATCCAAATGAAAAAAGCTCTTTCCAGTGCCCCATAGACCCACCTTCAACTCCTAAGAGGTTACGAAAATTTTGCACTTCAGGGTTCACACTGAACTCTCATTCATTAAAATCTCCAATGTTGGAGAGCAGGTAGCTTAGACACTTCACAGTGATGGTCACAATTTCTGCTTCCCCAGTCAATGAAGTAATGGTTCTGTACAGGCAGAGACACCACAGGTGCCCTGCAGATAATCTGCTACTATGTGGGTGGCACTAGCCTATGCTGATTCCAAATGCTCTCATGTTCTTGCAGCTCATGGGGTCAAAGTCTTCTAATATGTCCCAGGCAATTTTTCAGGAGCACTGCTCTGATTCCTCTCCTCATGCTGCTGCTGTGGCTGCTACCCTGATTCAGGCTGGCTGTGGTGTGGGACTAGCCCTTTCTGTGTCCGCTGAGCCACCATATTAATCAGAAGTTCTTTGCCTCTCCTCTCCTTCAAGCAAGAAGCAGACATGGTATCTTTGTGAAGGCAAATAAAAAAGAAAACCAAATCTATTATTTTTACATTGTTATGATTTTAAAGCCAATCTCATGATTTTTGAGCATTTGAGGTTGGCAATACTGAGCATTCTGAACTGGCCCTCAAACTGGGAGATGGTGGAATGTTGAAATCCCACTCTTTGTCCTACATGCCATTTACAGCTATCCAGGCATTCTACATATGGTGTAAGGTGGACATAAGCCTGTATCTGTCAGCTGTACCATGATCCCTTTGATGTATTTTAACAGCTTTTATGTATTTATTTCAGTTTCTAAAATGTGCTTATATGTAGTTTTTTCATGTGTGAACAACTATTTAGACAATAGTTATGTACAAAATTGGGAAACTCAGCTCATGGAAACCTCTCCCCAGCTATCTGCCTAACCCTAACCTGGTTTAAACTACATCAGAAGTTTTTTAAAAGATAGGCCTTGCTCTGAATGTCTTCAGATCTGGGCTGTAGCAAGTCAAGTGAGTTCCAAAGGACATCTCACTGACAGTGTTCTCCCAGCATTCTCTCCCCTCCCTCCCCTCCATTGTATAAACAGAGGAATACGAGTGTCTTGGCTGATCCAAACTAACATGAGGACGGAGGTGGATTCTGAGGCAGTCAGGGCCTATTTAGGGCTTCATAAGTCAGAACCATCACCTTAGATTTTGGCCTGGATGTCAGCTGGCAGCCAAGCCAGGCTTTCATCAGCTCGATGATACATTTCATCTGACTGCTGGAAAAAATTCTCTGTGTAGTCTCACTATGAGCAAAGAAATGACAAGATATCTTAATCTACTTCACAGCATGCAACCGATACTATAGGGAGACATGTATTGGGAAAACAGAATGTGTGCAGCACAACATCCTGTTCCCATTGCTGGATCCCTCTGAGAGGTTCCTCCTGGATGTGCTCAATCAAATCAAATTAGAGCACTATGCTGTTTACACAGCTTACAAACTAACAGAGCTTCTTCATCTACATGCCCAGCTGCAGGCAGCTTCTTTTGACTGTCCCAATTATGTGGAGTGAGATTAGCCAATTGGGGAACTAGAACACATAATAGGTGACTTTTATCCCGTTTGAGCCTGCCCAGCAAAGCCAGACAAATATCAGCCTTGTGAGATTTATGCATAACCTGATAAAGCAAACTGATATGAATTCAGTTCTGGCAAAATATTGGCCTAGACCAGGGGTTGGCAACCTTTCAGAAGTGCTGTGCCGAGTCTTCATTTATTCACTCTAATTTAAGGTTTCGCGTGCCAGTAATACATTTTAACATTTTTAGAAGGTCTCTTTCTATAAGTCTATAATATATAACTAAACTGTTGTTGTATGTAAAGTAAATAAGGTTTTAAAAATGTTTAAGACGCTTCATTTAAAAATAAATTAAAATGCAGAGCCCCCCGGACCAGTGGCCAGGACCCGGGCAGTGTAAGTGCCACTGAAAATCAGCTCGCGTCCCGCCTTCGGCACTTTTGCCATAGGTTGCCTACCCCTGGCCTAGACAGAATATTTTGAACAAAGCTCTGGTGATTCATTTGCTTTGTGCAAACCCAGACCCAGGCTAGTACCTTTGTAAAAGCTTTATACCATCCTATACCACCCACACATTTTCGGATCCAACAAAATAAAAATGACAAATCAGTAACGGTGAAATTATGCACAGAGCCTGTGTGAGGTCTATCCACCACTTAAACTCGATGATAGCCCTAGTATGGTCTTAATAGGTCTTAATAGGTGTATAGGCCATCTGCAAGCACTCTGCCCAGGAGGGAATTTCTCCCTAAATGAACAACTGCACTCTAGTATGTTTAAAAAAAATCCAGACACAAACAACTAGTATGATTGATGCAGTCACACAGTTCATCACATACTATATTTCTTCCTCAGGTAATCCAACCAAAGACAGCTTTTTTTCTTCAAGTTCTGCATTCTTCTATGCCTGTATAACTCATACTCCATCAATGTCCTCCATGCCAGTAAATTGTGCAATATTGTCAAAGACATTCATGCTACAGTGATGGTTTGGTTTTAGAACACACCCCCACCCCTCTCTACTTTAGCAAGAAATTTATATTGGTCAAGGTCATGTGAATTTGAGCAGGGGGGATACCTGACTGACAGCCCCTTCCACATGCTATGGAGATATACTGCTTTTCAAAATATACCACAGCAAGATATTCAAGACAATGGCAATTTAAACAAATCCACAGACACATATACAGATACTCATCCAAACATGAATATATATGCCAATGACATTTAGAGAAGCAGACTTCAAAACTGGTGCATTCAAAATCTCTCAGTGAAGCCTTAAATACCATTGCAGCTTAGACTGGAAGCTTTATTTTTGCAGTTTAGTTAAATGCACCATTACTTTATAATAAACCTGTAATACCCATGTTTGTATTCTAAGTATTCTTCATGGCTCTATATGGCCCTCCTGTTATGTGATTGTGAAATGGCTTTATCTGTTAAAAATGCAGTGCCATTGCAGTAGAGTATTGGCCCTATAACTGTGAGCTGGAATAATGGAGCTATTACTGTATAGTACTGCAATATAATTTCAAAAGTATTGACAGTTCGGTTCATCTTTCTTTCTTTGCTGAATCTCCTAACAGGTACATGAATTCTTACCCCACTACTTCTTCATTCCCAAAGTGCACAACAGCACATTTCTAAAGATTAGACTTACAGAGAAACATGGAGCTGGAAATCAGTTACCTCTCAGGATGGCCACATCATATGACCTCCTATCTGTCCAAAACATACATTAAATGAGGAGGATTTAATCAATATAATGATTTTCAAAAGGCGCCTTTATGCCCTTAAAAGTATACCTTAAAGTGATTAATCTATCCACTGTGGTTCTCCTACTCTGGCTTCATTGAAGACATTAATTCATGAGCCCATTTCATACCTAATAACTGAACTGTGAACTTTCCTTCTGCACAGTATATTAGGTTGTGCTCCCAAAACCCTAAACAATGCAGTGAAAAAACTGGAAAAGGCAGTTATACCTCATTCAAATCACATGACTCTCATCTGTTCTTGACCTGAAGTTCACATTCAACTTAACTAACAAAATGAAGCAGATATATAACAGGGGAAGCATGCAGAGGTGGTAATGGCCACAGGCTGAAATGCACGAAGAACTGGAGCAAGGCATTAACACATGCAAATCACAATTCAAGGCAAAAATAAATCAAATGGGCTGAAAAGACTGCAATGTATCCAGGAGATTTTCTCTGAGCTATAGAAAAAGAAAGCCACCAAGGGGTTGGGGGAGGGATAGGTATCATAGGCCTAAAGAATGGTTTATGTGTAATATCACTTCTGATATAATTTTCTTTACTGTGTATTTTCTTGACTGGCAGTAATTTTACAGTTTGCCTTGTAACATTGTGCCTGTTCTGTTGCTTGCAACAAACTGACTCATCAAGTGATGTATTTTTACTGCTCTGTTTACACTACTGTACCAGCCCTATTTACACAATAGTACAATAGTACAATAGTCCACTGCAATTTCTTAATAAAATAAAAATGCAGCGTCACTAAAAATAACACATCCTCATCTTAGTTGTCCTCTTCAGGACATAGTACTGTAGGTCCTGCACTTATTCCTTAGCAGGTCTTGCATATATTCTCTTCTTAATACCAAGTAATAGTACTGAATTCTAGTAAGACTTAGAGAGAAAGTCCCAATGACATTATGCCCCTGTGCCATCAAGAAACCTCAGAGAGAGACACAGGATTGGTTCTGAAAAGAGGAAGGACGACCAGGAAAAAGTGTCTGAATGTAATCAGAAAAACCACACTTGCGTATACCATAAGCTGGTATGCTAAGCAGAAATATTGTAGAAAAATAACACAGAGTTGATTTAAAGAATTTGTCTTAAGTGTTGTAAAATAGGGGTTGGAGTGAGGTAGAAGAAAATAGTTTGGTTTGGATTTAGCTTCTTGTTTCACTTTCAAAAGGATTTTTGGTCCAACAGAAAAGTTTTAAAAGTGCTCTCATTTTTTTATTTTAATAACGGGTTGAATTTTATGAATATGCATAAACAATCATCAAAGAGTAGTAGCAGGCATGCAAGCTTTAACTACACGACTCTGCTACTGCACCTCAACCTCAACTACACAATCCCTCCTGTTCTAGTTATGGGGCTCTCCTTGGCTGAGATTTCAAATCAAGTAGAATTAAGTGAAATTGTGAGGTGATTTTGTGATGCAAACAAACACCCACTGGAGAGACTGTACTGAGACCACAAAAATCACTTCATACACAGTAAGCATTATTTGAACACAGGTCTTCAGATGTACCATTTACATGAGATCACGAATTTTGAAGAAAATGGAGGACTGGATCTTGTGTCCTCTAACCCAGGGTTTTTTTGTCCGGTACTCAACCCCAGTCAGCCCATACTAATGCTCACTAATGAGGGACAGGAGTAGCAGTAGTGATAAGTAGCTACTAAAAGCCATGTGCCACTGCTTCAGCAGGTCAGATATGCAGACACAACTGATTGATGCAACCAATGCAGAACCAATAATCAGGGTTGAGTACAACCCTGAAGCTGAAACCAGGGTTACAGTTGCCTGACTAGATTCACAAACATGAGCCCACTGGTATAATGAAGACCAAGGAATCACCCATCAGAAAAGAGAACCCAAAGCATACAGCTTAAAGAACTCCCAACTAAGTTCAAGGACTTCATCTTTTGAATATGGACCATAGACAAACACTGCCTCCCAAATGGGTCAAGTACTGACTTTATGCAACAACTATTCCAGCCTTCATGTTTCTACTATGTAGCTTGTTTGTGCTGGAAAATGTTCTGGGAACAATTTTCCAAATGGGTATAAGCACTTGGCAGTGCACATATACATATCTAACTGCATGATTAATTTACACTCACAATCAGCACAGCTACATGCAGAAATCAGGTTAACAAATATACAGTTTGTGCATGTAATCATTGTAATTTCATGCAAAAATTAAGAACAAAACTATCACTGTTTCAAAGGGAATATAATTATATAGCATTAGAATTCAAATGAAGGAAGTGGCTGCTACTGCTTTCAGAAGGCTCTGACTGTAAGTTACTGTTTCTTGTTGGAGAAGCAGTTTGTTGCTCCTAGAACTGAGCTTTACTGCTAGTTCTATAGCAGCTTGTGTATAGAAAATCTCAAATTCCTACAGTGAAATGTGATTGTAATAGGGAGTGCTGCAAACATAGGAACTTGTTTTAAAATGAGAAAAAAATTAAAAAAGCAACACAAAATGTACAGCAAAAGTCCCTTAGCAAGGACATTTCAAAAACAACACTCAAATGAAGGTCACACAAATGGTTTGCTGCTTTGCTTAGTAGCAACTCATTTTCGTTAGTACAATTGAGCCTTGTACAATCTACCCTTGACATCACTAGAAGAAGGTGAGAATAGCATACAAAGGATGTAGCAGAACCAGGAATAAAGCAAAAGAATTAAAAGAGAGAGATCAAAACCGCTCAGAATGCATAGAAATAAGCTTCTTTGAGATAAGCACCTTTATTCCAGTTTAGTTGTATCCACATTAGGGGGTTCCAGAGATTTACCTTTATTGGTCTCAAATCAATATAATTCAGACAGTACAAAAGTTGTGCGGACAAGACCTATGACCTATATTCAGTAAAGAATTCAAGGAAATGGACTTCAATGTGGAAGGCAAAGGGTTGGTGAGTTGGGGTAGAGTGAGGATATCTAACATAAGACAGATAAAGCTGAGTGAGAAAAGGAAATTTTTATGAAGAAGACTTTAGGTATTAAGTCATGAAGATACCTACTGTACTAATTTTCTTAGGTCTCATTTAACCATTTTACCATGTTGTGGTTTAGTCTTGCCTGTGCAGATGGGAGTAACCCATGTTCTAACCATGTTGTCAAACTGTTCTCAGTCATCCCTAGTGTTGAAAAATCACTCTGTCAGATGTGTGTGCTAAGGGATAAGCATACCCACATATATTTGGACACAGGACTTGGCTCCTGGAGATCATAGGTACCAACTAGGGTGACCAGATGTCCCGATTTTATAGGGACAGTCCTGATTTTTTGGGTCTTTTTCTTATATAGGCTCTTATTACCGCCCAACCCCCTGTCCCGATTTTTCACATTTGCTGTCTGGTCACCCAGCAGGGCTTATCCTATTAAATTAGATCCACATGCAGCACTGGGCATTGCTAGGTGCCTGCAGAGTTTATGCTGCAAAATTCATAGGCTTCCCAAGCACTAGCACAATGCAGGTGCCTAAATTCTTCCAGGACTAATACCCTGTCTAGAGTTAAGTAAGCTGGTGCATATGAATGTACAGATTTACTCATGCCTTTTCACAAGTGTCTAATGGTGATTTTCAATATCTGCATGCCTATCACTTTAGGCACGAGGAGTGCTCAGCCATAGCCCATTCTAGGTACGTTACCTTATAATTGTTCACCATTATTACTTGTTAATGTTTAATAACTTATCACTTTCTGTATGCATAAAAATACACTCTTTATAAGAAGTCAAACTACACACTGCCCGTACTGTCAAACCCATAGAATAGCTACCACTGGTATTGCTGCAGTGGGGAGGATGAGTGGGGTTGGACAGAGAGAGGTTCTGGCCGTAGACGGAGAGAGGCTTAAAAGAACCCAAAGCTCAATGTGGCGAGGGGACTGCTGGGAGACTTCAGATTAGGGGCTCTCACTCTCTCTGGATTAACGAATAGTGTTTAGCTCTCCTGAGCTGTGCGCACAGAATTGGTATATGCACCTGGAGGTGGCTGGCTGACATATTCTTTGTGTCTCTTATAGTCCCCTCGAATGCCATTGTGGCTTAGAAACATGGGATTATAAATTACCGTCATCACCATAAAATTTGAGTCCAATGAGTCCGGCTGCTCAGAGCCGTTGTGCATGTCGATACCTCTGGAACAGTGGTTTCTCTGACAAGTTCAGATAGCTAATGTGTGGCTATCTGCCTGAGTAAACAGGTTCATCACTTCTGCTTGTCTCTGCTAACTTTCTCCTCCTCTTCCTCTCTCCCTCTAACTTCCTGGCTCTTCTCCTCTCAAACTCTCTGAACCTTTCTTTCATTCTCTTTTTCTCATATTTGAGTACTGAACCTGCCTCATACACATCAGCTGCCTCTTTTTTTTATGGCAGCAGCTAACCAGAAAGTCTACAAGCAGCTAACTAGAAAGTCTACCCCACAAAAGGTTCCCAAAATGTAGACATGGAAAATAATAGTGTTAAGTTGCCTTTGCCTAACTCACAGACAAGAAACCATGAAATAAATTATCAGAGGGGTAGCCGTGTTAGTCTGGTTCTGTAGAAGCAACAAAGAATCCTGTGGCACCTTCTGTTAGTCTATAAGGTGCCACAGGATTCTTTGTTGCTTCTACATGAAATAAATTGTGATCTACTATGTTCTAATCCACCTTCACAATCTACCTCCATTGAATGAGGCTATCTTGCATATGGTTTGCATGTGCCCAAATATCTCTTCTGAATATTATGTGCATGCCTCCTTTCTGTTTGAGGCACCCACTTACGTAGCTGGATTTGCTTGCCTGCAAGTCTGAAAATGCTTCTGTGTGTATATATAGGCCATTTGACAATGCTTTAAAACAAAACCAGCAGTATTCTGAAAGTCTTGGTCATTGGGTTTGCCTCCTTTCTAGAAGTTACACCATGAACTTTCTTTTTCCTGGCATCTCAGGCAGTTTCTCCTTTATTTACGCACTTAGTCACTTCAAAGAAAACTACTGTGTAAAAACGTAACAAAAGCAGTAAAACTCATTCTGATTCACTCTTTTCATGTGCTGTGTTCTCTCACAGAGGTTTCTCACAATCACTCCTTCATAAAAAAGAAATCAATCTCATAACTAGCCTTTAATATAAAACCTTAGCAACCAAAAGTCCAATCACAAATAGAAGCAACGTTCAATTCTTCAGTTTATCCAGGATACAAATGGAAACACAGAAACAAGAAACAGACACATTTCAAAACACTCAGTAATCTTTTGAGCCATTCATATAACATTATCCCCAATCTTAAAATATTTTAAGAATTGTATGTTTAAGCTTCAGTTTATGTATTGTATAAGCATAATGAACATATATTGTGTTCTGATACTGTAATCCAAATTAGCATCACAGTTTAATTAGTCATAGTGAAGTAAAGAATCAAAGTTTTAGAGAGACTAAATAGGTGCTTTAAATGTTTAAATATCTGAATAGGATAAGATAAATATAATTAATTTCACTGAACCATGTTAAATATTTTCCATTTCAGTCCCTTCCTAAGCCATTAGACAGAAATAAGGATACAAATTTTCATTCACAGACACATGTTCTTAAGCATAAGAATACCCATACTGGATCAGACCAATGGTCCATCTTCTTACAGTGGCTGTTGCCAGATACTTCAGAGGGAATGAACAGAACAGGGCAATTTATTGAGTGACCCATCCCCTATCGTCCAGTCCCAGCTTCTGGTAGTTAGTGGCTTGGGGATACCCAGAGCATTGGGCTGCATTCCTGACCATCTTGGCTAATAGCCATTAACAGACATATCTTCCATGAATGTATATCATTCTTTTTTTAACCCAGTTCTACTTTGGGCCTTCACAACATCCCCTGGCAACAAGTTCCACAGGTTGATTGTGTTGTGTGAAGAAGTATTTCCCTATGTTTGTTTTAAACCTGCTGCCTAATAATTTCATTGGGTGACCCCTGATTTGTGTATTATGTGAAGGGGTAAACACTCTCACTTTCTCCACACCAGTTATGATTTTATAGACCTCTACCATATTCCCCCTTAGTCATCTCTTTTCTAAGATGAACGTTCCCAATTTTTTTAATCTCTCCTCATATGGAAGTTGTTCAAAGCCCCTAATAATTTTTGTTGCCCTTCTCTGTACTTTTTCAGATGGGGCAACCAGAATTGCGTGCAGTATTCAAGGTGTGAGCGTACCATGGATTTATGACATTTTCTGTCTTATTAGCTATAACTTTTTTAATGGTTCCTAATATTCTGTTAGCATTTTTGACTGCCACTCCACATTGGGCATATGTTTTCAGAGAACTATCCATGATGACTCCAAGATCTCTTTCTTGCGAGGTAACAGCTATTTTAGACCTCATCATTTTGTATGTATAGTTGGGGTTATGTTTGCCAATGTGCATGACTTTGCATTTATCAACATTGAATTTCATCTGCTATTTTGTTGCCCAGTCAACCAATTTTGTGAGATCCCTTTGTAACACTTTGGACTTAACTATCTTGATAAATTTTTTTATTGTCTGCAAACCTTGCCACTTCACTGTTTGCCTTTTTTGCAGATCATTTACAAAGATATGAAACCGCACTAACTGTTGGGGGATCACGCTAATTACCTCTCTCCACTCTGAAAACTGACCATTTATTCCTACCCTTTGTTTCCTATCTTTTAACCAGTTACTGTTCTGTGAGAGGCCCTTCCCTCTCATCCCATGACTGCTTACTTTGCTTAAGAACCTTTGGTGAGGGACCTTATCAAAGACTTTCTGAAAGTCCAAGTACACTATATGCACTGAATCATCCTTATCCACATGTTTGTTGACCTCCTCAAAGAATTCTAATAGATTGGTGAGGCATGATTTCCCTTTACAAAAGCCATGTTGACTCTTGCCCAGCATATCGTGTTCATCTATGTGTCTGATAAATCTGTTCTTTACTATAGTTTCAACCAATTTTCATGGTACTGAAGTTAGAAGGCCTCTAGAGCCTTTTAAAAAAAATTGTGTTGCATTATCTTGTATCTCTGTTACTGAATGAGACTAGCTTTAATTTATCTTGTTTTGCTTTGTTCATTCAGGAGGACCAGTTTTATAAAAGCTCAGACTTGGGACCTAAATCCTTTTAAGAGAAAATGAGCTTCTCCATAAATTTATCAGTATGGTAAGCTGACTTCACTTAAAACAAAACTGGGGATTCCCCTTTACAAACACCAAGATTCCAATTCTTCGCTACTGGTGGTGTGACAGCTTGAAAAACCTTGCATCATTTTTTTTATATGATTCTCTGACTTCAGGGGCTTCTTCATACATAACCTTTCAGGTAGTAAATCCAATCTAAAACTCTAAGCCAAACATTTAAGAATCTTTCTTTTGATTTCAGTAGGAGATGGATTGGTTTCTACATAGTCTATGGATCATACACTAAGGGAGATCTTTCTTTAGATTTCTGTACCACTCAGAAGCAGTAGACCCTTGGTGAGCAATTTTCCTTTTTCTCTCTTCAGCACAAAATTCTCTGTCCTCAACACATCCAGTAGCTTGTATTTTATTTTTCCAATTTGATCATGTTTTTCCACAATGCAAATCATATTACAAGTATTTATGTAATCCCACCACCAGACATGCACATGCAATTTACACACACCAGTTCCTGTCCCAAATTATTGAGGAATAACTATGAAAATGACTGGTGGCTGTGGGTAGATTACAGACATAGTAAAAGACATACCTTTCAACCTGCCAGTGCTCAAATGGGGGATGTTAGCTGCGACAAAGACCCAAAATGAGAAAATGAAACAAAAAGAAATACAGGAAACTTAAAATACTGTAGGATTCTTTCCTTTAGGGTAAATAACTAAAGGGGGAAACAATGTCTTATGGAATGTAGGGAATTTTGGGTCAACAACAGTTAGGGCCCTTAAAATGAGCAATATTTGAGATATATGGAAAGGAAGAAAGGTTTGCTAAAAATCTTGAATAAACCTTGGACTGGTACAAACAAGATACATTCCTTGTGTATAGACCTGAACCTGACAGAACTGGTGGAAGAATTCTTACAAATCAAATGATTTTTTATCTGATGTCATAGTGAAAAGAGAGAACTTGTGATAGACTCCAATTTCAGAGAAAAGCTATGGACAGTTTGATTCCTAGTGTCAGACTACTATCAGAGAACATTATTGGGATAAAAGCATCACAGAAAAGATCAACCAACTAATTCCCAGGATCTTTAAGTAGTATAATCTGAGAATAGTGCAGGTACATCATATGTGTCAACATCAAACCACTCTAACAGAGGGAGATGACAAAAATGTGAAACTAAATAAACTCCTGAATTCCCATAAAAAGAAAAGCTAGAGAATGTCTTTAAAACATTACAGATGACAAAGCACAACATTTGACCTCAGAATGAACATGAATAAAACCAGATTCACAAACAACCAGCATGTCAAATCAAAAGGTTTCATTATTGTACTGGAGAAACAGATGACTTTGCAATACCTATGGGAGCAGATAAGTATTAACTATAGCATGAGAAAGATGAAAGAGATTAACTAGCTATTCAGCCCATGTGTCCTTCCTGCCCTGTCCTACAAGGCAGTGCAACGCAATTCACTTTTTTATATAGAATACTTAACACATCTCATAAAATGCTTTATATGAAGAGTCAGACAAGGCATCCACAGGGACAGAGAGAATATAGAGAAAAGGAACCTATGGGGGCAGAAATATCCGTAGGTAATTGTGGTAAAAGTCTACAGAGGTTTCCTGTTCTCCACTCCTCCCAAAAGAATCTACAGTTTTTTCTTTGTGTTTTCTACTCTATCCATCTCTGCTTTTGTCTTTGAACATCAGAAATCATTGAGAGACACAAATAGGGTCATTCCAATATATTTATAACTGTAGCTTACTTATTACACCAAACTAACTGCCTTTGTTGCTACTGGATCCAGTTTAACAGAAAACACATAAAACCACAATAGCTGCACCTGATAATCTCACCCTCTTACTGTGATGACTCTATTAAATCTAAAATTGAAGCGTCATAGCAAACAAAATGTAGACTATTCACTGCTTTGCAAATTCAAGTCCTGCAGCCTTATAGAATGTTCTTTCAAACCAAGGAATTACCAATATGTAACAAATATATCCAGCTACACCAGAGAAGCATGTTACCTTGGTGTTTCTAGTACATCAATCAGCCATGAAAGTCTTAGCTATTTTTGTATGTAAAATGTTGCAATTGGACTTCAGAATGTTTATCCTTTCCAGATTAATGGGGAAATTTCTTGTGGTGCTGTAGTTTCAGGTTCCCCATAAACTAAGAAAGTGAACAGCCTATTATAATGAAAACCTTTGCAGCAAGAAGGACAAGAAACCCGAGCCAAAGAATGTACCATAAATATGTGAGAAGACGATAAATCCCAGGAATGTTTAGCTTCTGTTGATTCTGTGGGGGGTTTCCATAATGGCTGAGAGAAAAAAAGAAAGTCTCAGTTAAATATGACAACAGAAGTCAAACAGTGATCCCTAGCTGTACAGAATCTGAAGGAAGGAGGAAAAAAGAGGCCAACATGGGAGAAGTGCATACGGAGGGGCTGGAGTTGGCAGCTATGAAATCAGTGAAGTACAGTGAAACTGTAACAGGGTGGGCTGCCCCTTTAAGGGCCAGTGATCTGGGTCAGCCAGCCCTGTTTACCAATCAGATGAAGTTGAGAAGAAGTTGGGGGAACAGGTGTTCTCTATAAAGAGCTGCAGAAGAAGGCTCAGTTGATTGGGGAGTTGCTAGGGAAACAGTGTTTTCTGTGGCTTGAAGGCAGCTCTGAAAAATCCAAGTCTAGTGAGAGATGGGTGGATTTTGCCTGGGAAGAGACAGACATGGGAAGGTCTCTAGGGAAGATGTAAGGAGAGTCAGTAGCTTGAGAGGAACTGAACCTCCAGTGAGAAAGCCCTAGGAGGCTGTGTTCTGCTAAAAGAGCAAGGAAGAACTCTGCAAAGCCTGGGAGCAGTATGAAATGTCTGTGGAGAACTGAGCCCAAGGAGTGTGGTCGATTATATACTCTGTTATATTTACTTTCCACTTTGGAGAGCAGAACTGAAAATGAGCCCCTCTGGAATGGAGGATTTTGTGTTTATTGCTTTTGATTTGTGGGACACTACTTGATTTGGGTTTTCCTTACCCTGGAATGAGGGGATAGAACTGACTGTGATGTGGCTGAAGAGCCAAGTCACTTAGGGCCTGAAGGAGGAGATGAGATGGAGTTACTGCAATGCTATGTCTTGCTGTGAGCAGTCACCTTGAGGATGGTAAGTCTTATAACATGAAGCAATGTATTAAAACTTTTCAAAACCAGGCAGGCAATTTTTTATTGGAGTTAGAGATGGCTACCGTAGGAAACCAGTAAAGGTTGTAATGAAGACATTGACTTCCTCAGAAGCAGAATTTTAACCAATGGGAGCTTTACAATTGATTTCACTGGGGCCAGAAATTCACCCATAGTGCTAAATTCATCCCTGGCATTATTGGATGTAGCTTTGTTGACACAGTCAAGTTGTGCCTGCATATGCCAGTGCTGGCCCACCTATGTTTCTGAAACACACAAAGCTACAGATGCAGATTGAGTGGAAAAGTATGGAGGAAGCAACAGCAGGAATTGCAATGAACTATCATAAAATAAATGTCTGAGCAAGGAAAAAGAGCCAGAAATCATGCAGCGTATCAAAATGAACACTGGGATAATGGGCCAGAGCAGAACGTACATATATCTCAATTGTGATGACAGCTGGACCAGCTCAGTGACCAAATTTATATTTTTATAAAGGAACAAAATATTAGAATACCTAGAAAAAAGAGCTACTGCCAGTTCTGTATCAAAGTCTATCACAACTGTAATGAATACAGTACAGTGTGGCTACTGGTACTGATAATATTTGTATATCATTTGAGGATGAGTGGTGGCTAGAGCTCTGTCTTTATAATGTCAATGGTCCCTGGAAATAGGAGCCTACACTACTGCATGGGTGGTTGATTGTAACTCTACAGATTGGTATTTCCTATGGATCAAATCTTACAATCCTTGGAAATGAAGCATGGACAGTAGGATTTGACTCAATATGTACTGAAGGATTTAAGCTTTTGTTCAATAAACTAGTATACCTGGTCCTATAGCTCAACTGTAGAGACTCATGCTTTTAGGTCCTGGGTTCAACCCAGAGGCTCCTGTGGAACTTTGAACTGCTGTTGATGTTGACTTCTGAAGCTTGGAGCTAGCTTTCCCAGACGGGGGTATGTGGGCCACTTTTGGGACTAAAAGCAGGATCCTTTATTGCTGAAATTAAAGAACAAGGACTGCATGTTTAGAGGAATGAGCAGACTCCTAAAACTCTATATGCGGTGTCCCCTTGGGAGGGGGTTAAAAGATGCAGTGTTAGTGTAGGTTACACAATGTTTCCAGGACAGGAAAAGGTTCAGAATAGTTTAGAATAAATACTAATCTTACAATGATGGAATAATGATGTATTAACTGTTGATTTACTTTAGTCACATATTAGTGTCATCATTGTCATTCACTGCTGGCCTTGGCTGTGGGAACAAAGGTCTCAGTTTCCCTTGTCAGAGCCCCCTATCCCTATCCAAGCTGATTCTCCCACAAGCCCTGATTCTGGTAACTTTCACCCTTACTCTGCTTCCTACAGCAGAGTGATAAGCCTCATGAGGCTCACAAGATGTGCCAGAAGTCCAGAGGAAGGATGCTAGCAGGAAGTGTGTGTATGTAAATGTTATAGAGACAAAACAAAACTTTTCTGATGTCTGTCACAGGCTCTAATGCAGGGCTGGGTGGTTTTTGGGGGGGCAAACCTTGAAAGCATGAAAAACAAGAAGTTAAGGGGAAAGTCTCTACCATTCCTCGAGGAAAAAGTCTCCAGATACTGCCTACGGTGATATTCATCTCCAAAACTCCAGAAGACTTTCACTTTCATCTTTATGAGATATTAAAAAGTGAGATGTACTCCAACTTGGGTACATGTTGCTTTTCAGTTTTGTAGGTGACCTGAAAGTTGCACGAAACTCCTTATTTTCATGATTTCAAGAGTTTGGATGAAGGAGGGATATATTGATGCCATCTTCTGTTGCTAAACAAAATACTTGATTCTGCTAACCTCTGTGAAAAGAACTCCCATTTATTTTAGTGGGAGTATGCAGGATATGCAGAACTGAGCCTTTCATTTTCATTTAAGGATCAGCCTGTTATCTAGTACACACAGCTAACCTTTGAAAACTACCACTCTGAAGCTGTCACAATAGTTTTATACTAAGTGGACTTCAATTACAGTAGAATTCTTATGAAACGACTTATTACATTCACATGTGCCTCTACAAATAATCATGATTAACTGTATTCCATTGAATACTAAAACAATTTAGGATTCCCCATTTAGCATGGAATACTGTCACATGGAACTGACACACAACTGAAATAAAGCAAGGAATTGCTGTACATAGCAGACATCAATGTTACGATAAGCACATGAGGAAGTTATGTCATTAGAAACTGGAAATATGCGCATAGTTCTATTCACAATCTTCTTGTGTCTGTATATTCTATTTAAGAATATCATATCATTTTAATAAGAAAATGAAGTTTCATTAAAATACTGGATACAATAAAATGTTCCTGCGTACTGTTACACATTTACTTTTGTAAGATTCACAGAGTTTTGTGGTGGAATGTGATTTAGTGTTAGAACAGGTGACTGAAAGTACAGGACTTCTGAGTTCATACTCTGCCACTGACCTCTGTCCAACCTTGATTTAGACACTCACTTTTTCAGTGTCTCTACTTGTAACATGTTCATCACAATAGCATCTAGAAAGCATAACATCAAATTTCACTTGAAGTCCAGAGAAAGTTTTCTCTTCTCCTCCCTCAGTTTGCTTGTATTTTGCACGTCCTTTGGAGAATAGTCTCTTGGTGAAAGGAAGATATTTCTGGTTGTGTTTTGCATTGCACTCTAAAAGAAAAGGGAGATTAGTTAATCCTAATTCTTGTGGCAGGGAGTTCCATAGTCAGGAGCCTTTTACCAAAAATCATCTGCTCCCACATCTGAATCTCTGATGATTTCATCCTGGACTCTCTTGGCCATAAATCCCAGTTACTTGACTTCTAGCAATAGTATGTAAAAAAAGAGTTCCTGAAGTGGACAGACTCTAAGGGATTTGTATATTAGGACTTGGACCTTGAACTAGATTCAGAATCTGAAGGCAAACCAGTGTATTGTACAGAGCACTAGTGTAATATATTCTCTGAGATATTATAGATTGATGTGTGTTGATTTTAGCTCATTTGTGGACTTGTCGTATTCATTGAAATAGTGTAAAAGCCAAGTTTCTTTTATAATTAAAAACATATATTTGTGATGTATCTTTGATGTCATTCCTGTCTTTTTCACGGTAGTGAATTTCAGCCTATATGAATAAACTGCAAACAAAATTACCCCAAAACATTAACATACTGCATGGCTTAAGTATGTAATTTGTTACTTTTCTGAGAGGAAATGATCTCTTATATTCCTTGGGGAAACATGCAGAGACTTGGGAAACTTAGCAATTGTTAAGGGACAATTGATCTAAACATTATTTTCCCTCTTATTTTCACATTCATTACATTATTGTTTAGAAATATCTTAATATTCCAATCAAGATTTCAAAATCCCTGATATATAACAACAAAAATATAATTGACCTGAAGAAGTCTGTATAGCTCAAAAGCTTGTCTCTTTCATCAACAAAGTTGGTCCAATAAAATATACTACCTCACCTACCTTGTGCCTCTAATGAAAACTAAATGAATTTTTGTATTTTTCCATTGTATCAACATTTTCTTAATCTTTTATCACTTAAGGTTTTCTGGCTTTTTTTTAAACTATCTTTTTCTATTCACTTCTTTGCGTTGTTTGTTTTTTCATGGAATAGCTGTGCACCAAATTTATGCTAGGTCTATCTTGATTGTTTTAACTGAATCATGATGACCCTGTGTGTTTAACATCTACCGAACTTCTTTCAAATAACCAAAAATAATAAAATGTAGGTAATCTTTTAAAACTATATATTATTTTTTCATTGACTACAACATAAGAATATTTACAGTACAGAGACTAATTTTAAATGAAAAATAAGGTTTGATTCTGATCTCCCATCAGTGTGATTCCATTGGCTTCAATAGAGCTACACAACTGTAAGTAAGATCATTCTAAACCAGTGGTTCCCAAGCTTTAACAACCTGTGAACCCCTTTCACTAAAATGTCAAGTCTCGTCCAACCTCCCCCCCCCACACCCAAAAAAATGAATATTTCCAGGGATTTTCTCATTTACCTGAGTATAAATTATAAAAGCAGTGATCTTGGAAATATGTTTTATGACATGCTTATTACACACTATTATTAATTATTATTTATCATTACAGTATTTTTATTACATTATGAAAACAGCAACACTCTTTCAAGATCTCACTTTCGTAGTTTGTATCACTTTGAATAAGCCTGTTATAAGACAAAGCTCCTATGTTTCATCAAGAAGTATCAGACGTGAAACAGCATGAAGGTATTTAAGACACCAACTCAAAGAGTTCCTCCTACACAAGCATCCAGGTCTTGAGCAGTCCAGGCAAACAATGCACGTTACAACAAAGCTTAAGCTTGTTCTTCATAATAATTTTAAAAACAATACTAGCTGCCTTTTTAATTTTAAAAACAGTAAAAAATATCTACTTCCCTTTCCATTTCTGATAAGGAGGCTTGAAGTTTAAATCTCCTCTGTGTGATAGATATGCTTGCTTTGATCTGCTTCACTCTTGGAAGTCCAGGGGCTCTGGACTGCTAGCCCCGTGCTGTCCGCGGTCCGCCATTAGGGAATTTTTTTCCCAAGAACCCTCTGTAACATTTCACAAACCCCAATTTGGTAACTACTGTTCTAAAATGATTTAATGTAGACTTACTTTAGCCTCTCAGCACACTTACCAGGTTGACCTAATCTGCCCAAACAAACAGAGCATGTGCCTTCTCTTACAATTATTGACTTGAAAAGGCATGAGCCTGATCCTATAATTGTGCCAAGTAATATTTTTGTTCTCTCACATTGCTACAATATAGCTCATCCGTTCTATGCTAACCATTCAAAATAGAGCACACTTCAACTACAGATAGAAACTTTACCTCAGCAGCTTTATTCAGCTACAGGGGAGTCGCATCTTACGCGGGAGTTAGGTTCTGAAGTTAGCGCATAAGGCAAAATCGCATATAGTCAAGCGCTCATTGAGTGGAATGGTGGATGGAATTTAAATTGTTATTTTTCTCTCTCTCTTTCTCTCTCTTTTTTTTTTTTTGCTGAGCACGTATAGTTAAAATCGCGTACGTTAAATGTGCCTATGATGAGACTCTACTGTATTTATTTTCAGTTCTTCTAAATGACCTTTTACTTTGGATCTGCCTACAGTCTGTCTCCTTTACTATCTAGTCACCCTTTGTCACATTCATCTTTCTCCACTATCCGAATGTAGTGATTCTTTATTTTCTTACTCACCTTATTTCAGTCTAATTCCTTGTCGTGTTTTGACTTCCTAGTTGTTAATTAACCTTGTGCTTATCTGTTGTTCCAGATCTCTATAAAAAGGCTGTGGCTGAACCATCACCTGTAATCACATTATCCACATCTAGCATGTGTGTAACTCCTTTTCTGTTTTTAAAACTAGTTTTGGTACTCTATATTTGAGAGAGAAGGCGCAGTAGTATGGCATGCTTTTACTGACATGGTAATATAATTATATGAGAATCATAGTAGCAAGTGAATAACTGAACTGGGCATTGTGGTTTTCCCTCTTTAATTTTCTTTATTATACTAACAGATTATATAGCTACTTTATATCAGAGTATCTGCATACATATAATGGATCCATGTGTGAGATGGAAGAGTGAGAATAGGTCTGATGAGCTCCCACTGCAGCCAGTTAGGGCTCCCTTTGACTTCATTGGCACAGGATTCTGGACTTACTGTGAATTGAACCCTGCAGCTGCAGAGCCCTAAAGCTATAGTAACTCCAGTGTGCAGGCTCAGGAGTAGGCTCCTGGTCTCTTGTTTTACACCAGGCTTATCTCCAGGGGTTCCTCTCCTCTTTCCTCACTCTGGTTGCCAGGAAGGGAATTTGGATGGGCCTCTGGTCTCTTCCCCCTGTCTAAGCTTCCTTTCAAGGCTAGTGGCCAGGGAAATACCCTCAGATAAGGCTTAGAGCACACTTCCCCTGTCAAGTCTCCTCACAGCTGTCTGTCTATCATTTAGCCAGATGAGAGCCTGCTGGGATGCCAGAGGGGCACTGTGCATGGTTGATGCCTAGTCTACCCTAATGTCTCAGACTCTGCCCCTGCAAAGGGGAGGAATTAGGAATCTGTTTAACCTGTATGCAGCATCTCAAGGTCAGCTCTCCTTTCTCAGCAGCTGCAGACTCCAAGCATGCCAAGCACCTCTGCACTCAGTCTTCATCACATGGATGGTATTATGCCCAAGTGTGGGCCTGGTGGGCCTTTAGCTTCCTTGCTGCATGAGGCAGCAGCCCTCTATAGTTGACTATTGGCTGGTTAACTAGCCTTCTTAAATTCTTGACAGTTCTCACAAAACATCTGCATATTTCTAACCTTCTACAGGACTCTCAAACCCTTTTAATCTAAGATGGTATTCACCTATGAAAGCTCATGCTCCAATACGTCTGTTAGTCTATAAGGTGCCACAGGACTCTTTGCTGCTTAATACTTGTATAATGATACTCCAAACATCTAAGCGTTAGTGGAACTGATTCAAGATAGATCCTCAGGTCTAGGTGGTGGGTACTGGTTATTGTATTGTAAATGAGCGAAACACCATGTGTGTGGTAGATACCAAAGTATTAAGTGCATTCCTTTGCTTAAGGCTCGGAGTTCTATTCCGAGGATTGTTTTCTGAAAAAATGACTTTGCAATGACCAGTAGAGTTACGAGCATTGCAATATTTTAAGGTTTTGTGACTTCTGAGTTGTTTTATTGGAATATAATACCTCCCTTCAGCAGCTAATGAGAATAAAGTACTATATTTAATACAGTTTAATTGGAAGTGGGAAAAATACTGCCCCTTGAATTGCGATTTCATCTCCCAATTGGCCTCCTCTAAGTGTATGAGAATGTTTACACATCAAAGAAAGTCATTGCAGTACCTAATCTTCTATATAACCCGATATCTCTATTTTGTTCATGTGTATTAGGATGGAGGCTTACAGAAATCTGTGGTGTGCAGAATCTTTGTTTAAAACATAATTGCTATCTATCAGTAGGGGTTCACTCATCTGAAGAGGCCTGGACAGCCATTGTGGATAAATATACTAGATAGCACTTGTTCTTGTGCCTGACAACTAGTGCTTGAGTTCATAAACTGAGATGAGGCAGAAGGGATTGGCAGGTTTTTTTTCTGAAGCAGCAGAAACTAGTTGGCCATTTTAGCTATAAATTACACAGTTATATAGAGAATCCAAGTGTTAAAACACTTCTAATCTGTTGTCTCTCTGCATTGGCAATTAAAACAAATAAGTAAATTTTACACTGATGTGCTATGAATGACTCCTCTGATTTACTGAGTAGTTAGTGGATCAAAAGCCCTCCATAAGAATGTAAGGAAACCAGAGAAAAGTAGAAGAAAAAGAGGACAGACAGGTTGACGTCACAGCCAATGTACTATTGTGGAGTTCTTTAACTTCTCAATACATAATGATTATGGTCTAAAACAGAGTGTGCTTTAATCAAACTAGTAACTGTAGCCAACTTGGTCATTATATTCCAGCCTTTTGTCCCATCAGTTTACAATATGCTCTTCTGCAGAAGAACAGGAGAATTAATTTACCTCTCATTTATCATAAAAGCCCTAGGATGGGTTTCTGCCCATAGATCTCACTCCTAATGTTATTGTAAAGGGACCCAGCTTTCTTCATATATGATGAAAGAATACATGGTTTTGGGACCTGATTACAATAAACTTTTGAACATCTATTTTCACATATTATATCTTGGTGTTATAAAAGGATACTAGCATAACAGACTTTCTCTTCCTTGTCTTTATTCTCTGGAATGAGTTGGCCTATGACTTTTCATAGTTAATTCCATCTAAATAGATAGTTCTTGTGTGGAAATCTGACCACCAGAAAACTTTTTTTGAATCTCAGAGTAGCGTGTCAGAAATACTTTGTGAAATATGCTCAGTGTGAGATGTAGCAAGAGAAATTACATTGTTCCAGAGAAAGGAAAAAAACAGCTTTTACTTAAATAAATAAAAGCTAAACAAAAGCCAATACATTTTAATATCTTACTTAAAGCATTGTAATGAAAGGAGCCAGTGTTCTTTATTCTTTTTTAAAATAAAGAATCTATTGGATTTGCTATGCCATGATGGTAAGCTAGTTGAATGTCAGTGCTTTTGCTTATCCCAGAATGTGAACTACAAGTGTCTGCTAGTTCTACTTTAAAGAAGGTGTATTCAATCTTGAAATTTTTAAACTTAAATTTAGGAGATTGGAAAGTATAAGGACACTGAAAGGAAGAGGAAATTGGCAACCATTGCTAGGTACATATGTTCTGGAAACCAAGAAGTTGGTAGAGCCTAACTCTTTTTTAAAACCAGCACTGAATCATATAATAGCATAAGATTTCTGAATGCACTAGCAGACGGCTTGATCATCACTTTATGAGCTGCCCTCAGTAAAGGGTAGCACTTTGTTGCACTGCCCCCGGAACAGCCTGAGAAGCAGGTTGTGATTCAGCTTGTGAGACTGCTTATAATTCATAATAATTTTCACTCAGAAATGGTACTGTTCTTGAGTGAAAAATAACTCAATGCTACCTGATAGAGCACAAAGTTCTGTTTGCAGAACAGTTTAATCTAACAGATTTAGTCTTGATAGAAGACTAGTCAATTTACTATTGCTTTCAGTTTTCAAAACCACCTTTATTCAATTTTTTTTGTACTTGTATCTAAAGAATTACTACTTCAGTACAGATTATAGTTAATATTTTATCTTATGTTAAGAATTTAGACTACTTAATATTTTACCATTTAAAATTAACACTATTATTAGTAGAGTTGCAGAACTTTTTTGCAGATCACTAAGATTAAGACTCGGGCAGCAGGAGACATAGGCTGCGATTTTAAATTTATTTCAAAAAGATACCTTCACAGCATTTTTCAATAACTAGTTTCAGGTGTCAAGTATTGATCTAATTCTCAAGTCATAGATGTGCTTGCAAACACTCTTTACAAACTTTACAGTTTCATATCAGGAACATCAGCCTAATTCGCTTTTTGTCATCTTGTTTAATACTTTACGGCTTGGTAATGCACCAGAATCCTGTGGTACTGTGGATGAAGAGGATTATGCATTAATTGTGTTAGGTATATTTACTGTCAAAATTGGTGAAATAAAAAAATACGTGACTGGAACTGTAAAAAAGTTAATCAAAGAACAATAAGTTCATTCCAGTTGATTGCAAATATAGATAACTATTAAGCTAGCCCTTTGGAATATGCTTGTTTTGTACTAGGGTAAGGTAAGGTTTCAAATTTAAGTATTAAAATATGAGTAGACTAGTGCATTTTGATTGCTTTCTTTTAATTAAAAATATCCTCTGGCATTAAAAAAATGCACAGTTTTATAACCGCTCAGAGAGAAGTAAATAATGCTTTTTGGGAAAGCAGTAAAGCCTCTCAAGTTTTTGGATTAAAAATGAACAGTGGTAGAATGACAAACAGAACTCAAATATGATCTAGTTTGGCTACAATGGAAGAAGAGTCTGAAGTCACTATTCATTTTCCCCATCAGTTCACCATCACCGGTCAGCAAGCCAGTCACATTGTGGTTCTGCTGCTTACTACTACTAAGCTTTTGGGAAAATGCCAGAATGATGCACCTGTGACGCAGTGAGGGTTAAAGAGCAGTTTTTGGCCCAAGAGGTCACCCCCACCCCACCCCTACTGGGCATGATTCCAGTGGAGGGAGCATTCAAAAGAGAGCAGCTCAGCTCAGTCTGAGCTTACTGAGGATGAGTGGTTGTGTGCAGCAGCTGGGGTTGAACCTCCTAACTGCACTGCGGGAAGCCAGCCAAACACGAGAACCAAAGGGGACAACTTGCTGTTGCCAGCAAAGGAACTGCCAGAGATGAAGCAGAAGGGATGCAAGAGGGACCCTACATCCAACCCCAGAGATGCCGCCAGAGGGGCTGGGATGAGGGTAGGAAGTGACCCCAGGGCTGCCCGGGCGGGAGGGGGAGGACAAGTGGGGCAATTTGCCCCGGGCCCCACAGGGGCCCCCACAAGAATATAGTATTCTATAGTATTGCAACTTTTTTTTATGGAAGGGGCCCCTGAAATTGCTTTGCCCCAGGCCCCCTGAATCCTCTGGGTATCCCTGAGTGACCCTGGGGACATGCTTGGACCTGAATCCTGTGTCAGGGTACCTTCATTTGAAGGGCCCATGGTCAGAACCCCATGGAGTAGGGTGGGCCAGGGTTCCCCTTTCCTCCCCACTCTCTCTGCTAGGCAACACTTCCCTGATATTGGCACTAGGCGGAGCAGCCCATTGGACTCTCTCCACTAGGTGAATCTTCACCTAGCAGCAATATCAGAGGAGGTGGCCACTTTGAACCCTCACCAGTAGGCATTACACCCCAGAGTATTGCCATTAGGTGATACTGCTGGCCCAGGGCACCCAGCCACCCCTGACAGCACCCAATGTAGAACTAGAGTAACAGGTATTCTTAATCCACAGCTATAGAAGATCAGACTACAGTACTTTTCTGTTTGCTTTATTTTTATCTGTTGCACAAACATTGAGGAACTCCACCTCAGAATGCTATTATCTGAATGCAGCACCTTTTCCATTCCCATCCAGTCTCTTAAGTATGCCTTAACTATGGAGCCTTCAGATGTGCTTATTAAAAAGTCATCAGTTCCTCAATTTTGCAAAACGCTAATAATTCCTATACCCTTAAAAACATGTCTTTGGTCAGCAGGCTACAATTTGACAAGTACGGACCTAGAATAGTCCAAAAATAGAAAAACGTAGGACTCCATCCCCTCTCTCATAAGCATCCTACCATGGTCCCAGAACATGGGGGTTTCATTCTCTGGGTGAAAATTTTCCACACTGTTTATTATATGTAAGATAGCTGAATGGGGGTAGATAGCATAATCGTAAAGGCCTGACCAAGCAAAGCATTTACATGTGAAATGGGACTACTCACATGATTAAAGCTAAACATGGGCTTGCATGCGTTATTAGACTGGGGCTAAATGAGGTTATGAGGTAACATGGAAGAGGGCTGAAAGAGGGCTTATAATAGAGATTCTGAGCAGCTGAATGAGTATGGAGCAAAAGCAGAAAGGACACATTGATGGAAACTAAGAGAGCAGGAGAGGAAACTGCTGGGAAAGGTGGGAAAAAGGAAGGCTAGGGCTGGGACATAAAGATGACCAAATGCATCTGAAAATATATGTTGTGGGAAAAAAAACTGATCTCTGTTTAGCTGATTTCACACAACTTTTTATTTCAGTTTTATTAACAGGAATGTTCACAGAAAGAACCTCTTAAGCAAATATTAGAGAATATTAATATTCAATGTATTTTGAAATAACAAGTGTAAGAGTTCGCACCAGGAACTTCATTAGAGGGGTTATATTAATTCCATCCATGAACAGAAACTGTGCCATATGACTTGTGTAGTCAAAACTAAACTAAACAGTTCAAATTTAATCAAATATAAAAATATTTATGGTGGGAGGAGGTGGGGGAAGAGACCAAGAAGTAGTCAGAAATGTTTTTTTCTCAAATGTATTCACTGTTAAAATTATTAATTGCTGGCAGCCAATTCACAAACAGAAAATGCAGTTAAATTCAGAAACACTCAACTTTAATTGAAATCCTGGAAGGCACTCAGTATCTCACAGGATCTGGCTCAAAGTTTGTATTATATTCTATACAGTATCACAGAATGTAAACTATTCTATTTCATTCTTTTATTATTGAACATATAGTGTTACAAGCCTACTATTGATTGTCAAGACAAGTTAACTGATTGAGAGCATCATAGAGGGAAATCCTTTTAATTTTCCATAGGTCAGAAACACAACAGACCTGTGACTTCCTCACTGAGAAACTAGGATGCCGTTGGGCAGAGACTGTTTTGCATTATTATGTTTACTAATGTATTTACATTCTTCAGGGCTGATTCTCTTCTGACTTACATTGACTTATATTACAGGAGAACACACAAGTGTGAACCAGGGATGCTTCTCTGAGTTCCTCACTCATCACACAATAGTTCATTTGGAAATACAGTTTTATGGACAAACTGACACATTTTGGTCATAAAAGCTTAAATTAATTGCCGGATAAAATTTCAGCAATTACAAATACATTCCTGTGGTAAAAAAGGTAATAAAGGTGGTCTAAATAAGAGGAGAATCAGGCATTTCATCTTGTCTGGATATGCCGAAAGAATGATAGGAGACATTAGATATGGGTTTAATCAGGCCGCAACTTTATTATTAGATAGATGTCTAGGACTAACCCGGCTGATAAACGTTTTCTCTTGCACTGCACATTTTATGTCCCTCCAGCAGAACCAGTGCCGGGACCTTACCAATTTCAGCCATTTGGGGGGCGGCGGGGGGCTTCCACCAGCTCTCCCCGCCCTTCCATCCAGGTCCCTTCAGCAATTCCCTTGCCGGGACCTTACCGACACCCCCCCCCCATGGGGGGTTCAGGTGGAGTAAACTGATGAGGGATTGGCTCCCTACTGTGCCAATCAGAGAAGTCCCCAACTGCCCCCGGCTTGCTTAGTTACCAAGCACCTCTCCTTAATTTCTTTTCCAAGCCATTTATCCATTCTAAATTTATGGAGTACCTGCACTCCTATTGCTACCCCATTCCACTGGTGCCAGAGGAAAAGGAAAATTAAGCCTTCCCTTTTGTACACCCCTTCCTTTCCCCTTTTTGTGTCCCCCTGGAGCTATGCTAAGACTGCTTACCAGCTCCTGCCCCTTCTGCCTCCTTGACTGAAACAGGGAATGGCTTGTAGCCCCCTATTCACTTCCTGTCCCCCAGTGAGTGGGAGGCTTCTTCCCCCCCTCCCCTCCAACTGTATGGGCAATATGCGAAATTGTGTTGGTTCCAGTGCCCTCTTTGTCCCTCCTATAGCGATTTGGGGGGGCAGGGGAGGGGGTTCCTGCCTTTCCCTACCTGACACTGTCTGGCTCTATCTTGGAGTGGATTGAGCACTATTTTTTTTGCCCCCTCCCTGCTGTCTCACATGGGGTTTCTGCTGCCCCTTGCCACCGTATCCCAACTCCATCCTGTTTCTATGGCCTGAATTGGGGAAGGGGCTGCTCCCCCTTGCTGTTCCTGTTAGAGTTCTATGGAGCAGGGAACCAATGCCTGCTCCCCCGTGCTGTCGTGTCCCAAACTGCTGCCTGCTTTTATGCCCTGCAAGGGTAGCAGGGAACCAGTGCCTGCTCCCCCGTGCTGCCATGTTCCAAACTGCTGACGTGGAGGTTCTGGAGCAGGGAACCTGTGCCCACTCCCCCCTGCCACCGTGTGCAATTCCTGCCTGTTTTTGTGTCCTGAAATGGGGAAGGGGTCGTCCCCACACACTATCCCCACTCACTGTTTGACTGCATGTGGTCCTGCAGCAAGCCATGCACCAGAGTTGCTGCCCAGCCTGTTCCAGCTGAATGAGGGAAGGGGCCAAGCCCAGACTGACCTTTTCAAACCCCTTATTCCTAGGTGATGAGTCATCCACCAGGCTGACTGCTCTTCCAACTGCTTTACGTTTCGCCTCCTCCCCCAAGCCAGAAAGCATTGCCCTCTTCTCCGAGACAGACAGACAACCCCCTCCCTCCGCCCCCCTGCTTAAAGTGAAGGGCAGAGGTCTTTATTGGTCTTACAAAGAAGCAGCATTTTCATGAAGTAGTCCTTGAAATCAGTGGGAGTTGGGTGCCTAGGCACTTTTAAAAATCACTAAATGCCTATCTGTATCTTTAGGTACCTAAAGGTGAGGAAGGATGGTCCAGTGGTTAGGACATTAGCATAGGACCTGGGTCCAATTCCTTGCTCCATTACAGACTTCCTATGTGACCTTGGCAAGTCATTTAGCCTCTTTGTGCCTCAGTTCCCCATCGGTAACATGGGGATAATAGTACTTCCCTACTCACCAGGGTATTGTAAGGATAAATACATTAAAGATGTGAAGATGTTACAGCAATGGAGGCCATGTAAGTATCATAGATAGATATTTGGCTTATATGCCATTGAGTCTACATCCTAGTCAGGCCCAAGAAGGAAAGCTCTCTTCTGAAACTATTTGAAACTGTTCCTATTTTGTTGCTAAAAGAAACTTCATGTAACATTTTTCTTTCTGCTAAAATGGAACAGAGACAATGCTAAAGCCAGGCATCTTCACAATTTACTAAGAGTTCTGATATTGTTTTCCTAACTTGGAGAAACAGAAGCTTCAATAAAATTAATAATTACCATTATTTTACTTAGAAGGACTATAACAATTTCTTGAACCTCCAGAGTACCAGTTTAAGTTCCCTCAGGAGTCCCTCTGAATTTGATCCCCATTCTCTCCATATGAGTCATAATATTGTTGTGCCAATCCAGGAGGTACATAAACAGTGTCAACTGACACACTTTATCATGCAGGCCAGCAGGGGAAGTGTTTTAGCAAAAGCTCTCTCTTTGTAGTTACACCTGTCTAACAGATGAACAGTTTTAGTGTCTTGCCATCACCAACTGTATGTTCATCCCTTCTAGCTTCAGTAGAGCACACAACTTCACAAGAACAAATAATTATTCTGCGTGTGAAGATAGATATAATCCTTTGGTTCATTTGCTTTATCAATGAAGTCGTGTTCAGTGGTAGACTGCAGATATAAATTATTTTCCTATCTATATAATGTGCACCACGTGACCAGAAACTCTCTTCATACTGAATCTTTTTCTCTAACCTTTTAAGATAATGCTTCTATATATCTCCAGTCATGCATGCATTTGTTACTATCTTCTAGTATGAGCAGAATCTTTACATTTTTCATAACTGGGATTCTTAGTTTTTTTCTAATGACCACAGGATACAATTTCTCATTGCTCTCCATATTTACACTGGTGGAAGAGCTATCAGTGTGCCTTTGCTCAGTAACAATATGACTAAAAGTTATTACCCTGGGAAGAATTGCATATTGGTACTGGTCTGTCTCATCTGAATTAGATTCATAATTAGACTTTCTTGACCTCATGGAGAATTTCCATTGTCTAACAGAAAATTCATCAGCCTCTTGTTTATTCACCATGCTGTCACTTCACTTGTATTACATTAGTCTTCATCTCTCAAGCCACCCATTAGTTGCCGCAAAATCTGAGAACACTAAAAATTGCATTCTCAGCTTTCCCCAGTTCTGGACGTCTAATAGGCATGATGATATTCAGTACTTGCTAGCACAGTAGAGTAAGGCTTCTTACATATCATCTGCCTTTCTGACCTGGCACCTTTTGTGGTCTGATTACAGCTTCAGTACTCCGCCATTTCTCTAATTCTTTATGTTTTTAAATTCTCAAAACTTGTAATGGCACTAATTTTCACCAGCAGCCTCAACAATTGTTACCTTTGCTTTTGTTTTCTAGTTTTTGCCATTGCATTGACCTTTTCCGTAGTACTGACCCATAGAGAAGGCAAGGTACACTAAAAACTAATGTAGCCTGTGCAATCTCCCTGTATATCAGATCACTTTGGGGAAGGATTATCCTTGAGGTATAATCCTTCCTGAAATTCTCTCTATGGCAGAGTGGCTCTCTATTGCTCCTAGTGCTGGTCTGTGTTAAAATGATCTAACTAAGCTGTCAGTAGTTGCTATACTATAGTTGAAGGCAATTAATTCCTGTTAAGTAGAAATTTTTTGCTTGTTGTAAAGATGTTATTTCATGGCAAAGCTGAAACCAAAATCCCAGGGAATTAACATTCAGAAATTATATTGAGATTGAAAAAAATGACATAGTATTTCTTTCAGAATTGGCATCTGTTTGCTTCAAAAATAAAGTACAGGAACAGTAAAGAAGAAAATATTTTGTTTTAATTTGAATAAACATTTTTCTTCTAAGTGTCTTCACTTTAAAAACTGATCATGGTTGTGATCAACATATGCAGTTTTCAATTCATTTACAATGATCTGCTGCACATTTGTAGAGAAATATTTGCTTTAAAGTCTGCAATATTATTATTATTATTTATTATTTAACACAATGTAATTTTCCTCTTATTAGCTCATGTTATAATGACACCATTTATTGCACAAATAATAAGGAAGAGTGAGTAATCTGGTGGTTAAAACACAAGCCAGTGTTATGACTGCTATAGGTAAGAAGGCATTTTCTAAAAATATTTATTAAAGATCTGGATAAAGATATTACAGCACACAAATTAAATTTCTTCACACACTGGATACCACACTCAGAAATAAGTTATGTTAGGAATAACTGCCTGATTATGATTGAAATTGGTCTCATAAAATCTACAGTGTTTTGTTGGAAGTGCTTTTCCAGGTCATTTCAGGATAGTGGAGCATTTCAGGATAGTTGAGTAGCTTTAAAATAATGTCACAGCTAGCAATGAACAAACCTTGAGAAGTTGAGAGGTTCAGTTTGGACAGAGCATTCAAAAATTCAAAGCTTATCCATATTATCTGTGCCTCTTCAGTCTGAGAATCTCTCTCTCTCTCTCTCTCTCTCACTCTCACGCGTGCGTGCACACACACACACTCACTGCAAGAATAGGCTTTTTTTTTTCTTTAAGTATTTTCCTATATTTCTCTCTGTTTCTTCTTCTGTCTGAAAACAAGGTGCTGGGGCAGGGAAAATTATTTTTAATAAGGGGCAACATTTGTCAAACTTTAGGAACCTCAAACATATTTGAATCCAAATTCAAAAACTTGGACTCCACTTTCCTCTGGGAATAATTTAGGTGCAGTTTAGTATAGCTGGCCACAAATTTTTCAGTGAACCATTTTTTCCCATCAGAAAATACCAATTTGTTGAAACCATTAATGGGAAGGAGTCAGCTTCAATGAGCTTCCTGTTTTGAGAAATGTTTGAAAAAAAATTCAAAATTGTAGAAACCTTTCAGCCAGAACAGACTGAAACAAACAACTATAACAACAGAATTCAAGTTTTTAGTCTGAGTTTAGTTTGAGATTTGAATAATATGTGCTACAAACCCACAACTCGCTCAGGAGAAATAAGAAGGAAACCTAGACTTATTGCAGTGATTGATTTCACATTAGTTTTATCCATAAGCAGGCATTGGTATCCAGTGGTGATCGGTATCACTGTAAGAACCTACACAGATTTTTACGGAGGAAGAAGTGAAGGTACAGAGAAGTTATGTCACTTGCCTAAGATTGCACAGGAAGTCTGTCATAAAGTCAAGACTAGGACATATGTCCCCGATTCTATAACAGTGACCTTCTGGAAAAATGAACTTCCCAAAGGTATGATTTTAAGTTTCCAAAAAGATTTAAAATGTAATTTAATCTTATACCAAGTATCAACTGCAACATTAATACACATCACTGAATATGGTTTGCTTTTTAGTCAAAATTAAAACAAAGTAAAAATACTTAGCTAAAAGGTTTACTTTTTATCTCCTACTTATTCTTTATAGTGAAAATCCACTTATCTTAGCTTTCCATATATGGTATTTTACATCACCTAGTATTACATTAGGGTGTGTATAAAGGTTGAGTCAACATTTCCAGTATAACACCATATTTTAGCGGGTTTATAACTCAGACATAAAAATTCAATCTAGGCTGAAACTTGGCATACAGAATCTCAACCTGGAATGCACTTTTATCACCAATATTTTCTTTTTAAATTGTTCAGCTGTTTTTTCAGTTATCTGAAGAGCATGTGAAATACGACTTTTAGGGTGGCTGGGATAATAAGATGGAGATTATATTTATTTAAGTCTTTCCTTGTAAATAGCAAAGCACTGAAAAACAACTTACAAACAAAAAGCATCATCATTCACAAAGCTATATGCTGAGCTGGATGCAACACAGGTCACCTCCTTTGAGTCAGCAACGCTCATTATGTGTGTGACTCACCTAAAACATAGGGATTACTTCCATTTGCCCTCACTCCACTTCCAAAGCCTCATGAGCTATTGGCAAGGAGGGAGAATAATTAAATAAGAAGCCTCCTAGGAAAGCTGCACCAGACAGCCAGAAGGCCATCAAAAGAATAGACCCATGTGTGGCAGCAGTCAGAAAAGGCTGGAAGGGTTTCAGCTATCGAGAAGTTATAAAAATCTGGATAAGTGAGTGTATATAGCCCCTGTTTAGTGAGAGAGATTTTTTTTACACTTGTTATAGAAATTGCATTACTTAGTTAAGTTAATCTTTCATGTAGTTGATTTTGGAAGCTACCTCGGAGTGAGACATTATAAGTAAACGCTAAAGGACTGCTAACGTGTGTTGGTATTTACTGTATTTGAAACTGGTTATTTTCAAAAATACGTATGTGACTTAGGTCTGGTCTATACCTAAAACTTAGGTTGACCTAGTGATGATGATCAGGTGTGAGAAAAATTCACACCCTTGAGAGACATAGTTAAGTCAACCTAAGCCCCTGTGTAGATACCACACTCTGGGGAAGGGGGGAGATTTACTACAGTGATTTAAAAAAAAACCCCTTTCTGTCAGGGTAGCAAGTGTCGACACCACAATGGAGCAGCTGCAGCAATTATCATTTAGGTGTCTAAGGCTCATCTCCTCAAATATATTTAGAAAGAAAAAATTAATGGGAGGCAGGCACCGAAATACCTTTGGGGAGCTGGGCCATAGGTGCTTTTGAAAACTTCACCTTTTGTTTAAGAAGCTACTGGTTCATTTAAGTAAGCTTACTATTTGGCAACCAAAAAGCTATAAAAATAGAGCTACTTATATTTTAAAAATACATTTTTGTCTCTTTAAATCTTTCTCCTGTTCTGAGAGTAACTTGTAGGTAGGTGTTGTCTAACCAGCACTTCTGGGACTGATATGCCAAGACTACTTCTGCTCCTGCTTTCCCTGCCAGCTCGGGACCAGCACCCTGTCTTGCTGAGCCAGACACGCCCATCTGCTCCAACACAGACCCGGGATCTGAATTACTTGCCCCAAAGCTGCAGACTTAACTGAAAGCAGCTAACAGAACTGTGCTTGTCTTTAACACTCAGGTGCCCAACTCCCAGTGGGGTCTAAACCCAAATAAATCCATTTTATCTGTATAAAGCTTATGCAGGGTAAACTCATAAATTGTTCGCCCTCTATAACACTGATAGAGAGTTATGCATGGCTGTTTGCCCACCCAGGTATTAACACATACTCTGAGTTAATTAATAAGTAAAAATTGATTTTATTAAATACAGAAGGTAGGATTTAAGTGGTTCCACGTAGTAACAGACAGAACAAAGTAAGTCACCAAGCAAAATAAAACAAAACAAAACACACGAATGTATGTCTAATCAAACTGAATATAGATAATCTCACCCTTAGAGATGCTTCAGTAAGTTTTTTCCTCAGACTGGACACTTTCCAGACCTGGGCACAATTCTTTCCCTGGTACAGCTCTTGTTCCAGCTCAGGTGGTAGCAAGGGGATTCTTCATGATGGCTCCCCCTTTGTTCTGTTCCACCCATTTATATATCTTTTGCATATGGTGGGAATCCTTTGTCCCTTTCTGGGTTCCCACCTCCTCCTTCTCAATGGAAAGACACCAGGTTAAAGATGGATTCCAGTTCAGATGACATGATCACATGTCACTATAAGACTTCAAGCCTTCATTCCTCCCAGCCTGACTCACAGGAAGGCCTGCCTGCAAACAGAGCCATCCACAGTCAATTGTCCTGGTTGATAGGAGCCATCAAGATTCCAAACCACCATTAATGGCCCACACTTTGCATAATTACAATAGGCCCTCAGAGAGAGAGTTCATATTTCTAGTTTCAAATACAAGAGTGATACATTTATACAAATAGGATGACCACATTCAGTAGATTATAAGGTTCGTAATAATACCTTACAAGAGACCTTTTGCATAAAGCATATTCCAGTTACATTATATTCACTCATTGGCATATATTTATAAAATCATATAAAGTGCAATGTCACAACTACTCTTATAGTTTAGAATTTTTTCCCTAATTTCTAACATAAATCTCCCTTGCTGCAGATATAGCGGTTTACTTCTTGTCTTACCTTCAATGGACATGGAGAACAACTAATCATCATCTTCTTTATAACAGCCATTATCATATTTGTAGACTTATCAGGTCCCCCAGTCCATGTTCTTCTCTCAGTATTAAATATGCCCAGTTTTTTAAACCTTTCCTCCTCGTCGGGGTTTTCTAAACCCTTTATCAGTTGTGTCGCTCTCCTATGGATTCTTTCCAATTTGTCCACATCTTTCTTAAAGTGTGGCACCAAAATTGGACTTAATACTCCAGCTGAGGCCTCATCAGTGCTAAGCAGTCAAGGACAATTATCTCCCATGACTTACATGTGACACTTCTGTTAAATCTCAGAATAATATTAGCCTTTTTTGAAACTGTATCACATTGTTGACTGATTCAATTTTGTGATCCACTGTAACCCCAGATCCTTTTCAGCAGTACTAGCATCTAGCCCAGGGGTAGGCAACCTATGGCACGCATGCTAAAGGCAGCACACAAGCTGATTTTCAGTGGCACTTACACTGCCTGGGTCCTGCTGACCGGTCCGGGGGGCTCTGCATTTTAATTTAATTTTAAATGAAGCTTCTTAAACATTTTAAAAACCTTATTTACTTTACATACAACAATAGTTTAGTTATATATTATAGACTTATAGAAAGAGACTTTCTAGAAACATTAAAATGTATTACTGGCACGTGAAAGTTGAAACCTTAAATTAGAGTGAATAAATGAAGATTCAGCACACTACTTCTGAAAGGTTGCCGACCCCTGATCTAGCCAGTTATTCTCCATTTTGTAGTTGTGCATTACCACACAGTAACGTCCCATATGGACACTGCTAGAGGATAAGGAAAGTCCTGGAGTGTGACTTGGCATACTGTCCTTTCAGGAGTAGTAAGCCAAACCACACTCCAGGACTTTTTATGTGGACACTGCTACAGTGCAGTGAATGTTACTGTGTGGCAAGCTGGTGCACTGTAGATGTACAGTCAAGCAGTAACTTGCCATACAGACAAGCTCTTAGCTGCAGAAAGCGTGTGTGTGTGTGTGTGCCACAGGTTGCGTGTGAGAGAGAGAAAGAGAGACACACACACAGAGTGAGTGAGTCTGGGAAACTAATAAGCTTTGAGGGCTTTGGGGCTAAATTCAAGGTTCTCCCTTGCAATACAGTGTCCATCAGCTTAATTGTGTCATCTTTTCTCACTTCCTTTTTGGGAAAAGTTACGAAGAAGATATCTCTTGGAGTGGATCTAAAGATCCAACCCTGCTGATAACCCAGGAGTGTGTCAATATGATGTCACATGATGGAATTTCTTTTTTTGTTTGTTTTTTATTTTGCTTTTTAAAAAACCTAGGAAAATACATACACAAGCTATGTCACAAGAATGTAATTACAGTTGCAAAGTCAACTCAAAAGATAGCAAATGCTCCTGGTGTGCATGCAATATGATACAGCTTTCACTTAATTTTTTTTTCTGGAGGGGATGGGAAAGGGGGAAGAATCCTTATTTAAAACTGGACCGAAATTCTCATCTCTACACAAATCTCTCTCCTTAATTCAGACTCTCCCTAATAACTTACCAAGTAAGATGTCCTGTTCAGAATTTATTGGAATCCCACTCTCTACATAGTTTTATCAGATTTATAGTTCTTGAGTTGGGTTTTCCTTCCCAGCAAACCAGCAAACTTTGCACATGGAGATTAATACAGCTCAAATCACTGTGTAATTGAGTTGGTTGGTGTTCATATATTGGATGCTAAGGATAAAGTCCTAAGTGCTTTGACTTAGTAACCAAAGATTACTTGTTTGTAAATTTCTACTGTAGTATAACGCAGCAATAACTGCTTCATTTTTAATTTTAACCAGATTCCTTTTAGGAGTCTGATATTCAGCCTACACTCTAACTTTCCCAGGTATAAATTAATCCACTTGAAATTACTACTCATGTCTGAGGGTATACAGTCTTTCTGAGTAGTCTGGTAAAATATCCAAATAGGAATTTCAAAGTTACAGGGCTTGAAATAATTCTCTCTTGTTTTTTTTTAAATGTTCCTACCTTTCCTTTTCTTATCCTATCTTCAGAATAGTTTGGTTTATGAACTCCATGTTTACTTTGTTCAACAAAGTTACCTTTCATTGTGTCCCTTTTGGGGCAGAAGATAGTAGTAGGAGAATTACAAAGAGATTAGAGAAAGATGGGAGAGATGGAACGTACATACCCCACAATCAGGTTGGTGGAGAACTAGCAGCTCATTATAGCAATGGTATAAAGATGTGACACAGGAAACTCTTTGTTCCTGAATCCTGGGTCAGGATTCTCTCTGGCTCCGACCAAGTTCCAGAGACATGCTTGACGGAGTGATGCACCAGGGGAGATCTAGAAAGTGACAGGAATAAGACAGGAAAAGGCAGAGCTCTATTAAATTGCAAAAGATTAAAATGTTTTAGATACAAAACTTCATGCATTTAAAGTTGTCCATTTAAAATTGGATAAAAGCCTCCACCTCCATCATCTACTATACACACATTCCAGTCGGATATATATCACACATACAATCTATCCCCTATGACCTTATTAAACTGTGCAGGAGGGGCGCCCCACAATGGTGGGCCTTATAAATGCTGTTACAGCACAGCTCGTATTGGTGCTCGTTGGGGGAGGGGGAGTACAAAATAGTTAAGGTTTTTGCAACAAAGTTTTTTTAAGTGTTTCAACATAATCCCAGCAAACCCACAAAATAATGTTATAAACATTCTCTGTTTACAAATATCACATCTTTTAACAAGTCCCATCATTGGAAAGTATGGAAGTGAGCATCTTAGGGATTTGGCCACTTTTTACTGCTGTGTAATTGTTCATCATTCACTATCATCCCACACAATTTATACTACCTTAACTTTGCCCCTACAATTTGGTAAAATTACATATAAAGGTCAACATTACAAAAGCCTAGAAGATCATAAAATCCCATTTCCTCTCTAAGGGATCTATTTCCAAAGTACTAAAACATGAACATATGCTACATTACTCACAGTAAAAAACTGCATCTGTTAGTAGCTACACATTATAGTTAAACAACAAAATTGCAAGGTCTACATACATTTACGTAAACCTGTAACAACACCATATAATCAACACAAACAGATCAATCAATCCAATTCTATTCATAAAAAATATTTTTCTACTCCATCACCACATCACAGTATGAAAAACAATAGAACTGTTATATTCCTTTCAAAAGCTTTGCTACACATTTAATAAATAAACAATATATAAGATTAACAGTATACCGACTGTTGCTAACTCATGATTTTACTGCAAATCTCATGATAGTTGGTGGGGATGAGGGGTGTTTTTGGATTTGTTTTTTTCCTGGAGTTATCCAATTATGTGAGAATCTTAGCTTTCATTTCTTTAAAAAAAATGTCTAGTCTTGATGGTTTTGAAAAACCTTGAAATTATGAAGGTTAAAAGCTTTAGACCAGAAGGCAAAAAGAAACAGTATTTTTAAAATATGAATTTTAAGCCAAAATAAAACAAGGGAACAACGTTAAAATTGCATATGTATCATTGATAATTGGTAATAGAAAATCCTAAACCTAGAAGGCTACAGTATGCATATTAAGTAGTGTTTACATGATACAATAATTGCATTCCCTCAGAAGAATTCAGAAGGACATTTGCTGTTCATCAGCTGAAATTTGCTTCATCCTCAGAAACATTTGCTTCCAAATTACTACAGTATTGAGCAGAAATGTAAAAATTCTCCGGGTATTTCTGGCTTAAGTTTTTCATTAGGAAGGAAAACCAGTTTTGTAAAGCTGTCTTTCTGTCTAGTTAAGGAAGAAGAAGAAGGAGGTGGAGAGTGGGGGACTCACAAAAAACTTAGAATTGGTAGATTTTTATTGGTTATGAAGCTTCAGGACAGAAAATATTCTATCAAGAGCCATACAGCCCAACCACAGGCAGAAAAAGTACTTTATCTGGAAGGCCTCAAACTTCCTCACTGACTATTGGTGCCTCACTCTTTGGGGGCGCAGGCTGTTTTCCTCTGTGTTTGGAAAGTATGTATCACATTTTGGACATTACCACAATAACTAATAATAATGACAGCTCAGGTCTCCTAAACAACCTCCCCCAGGAAGCCTCATATCACTACCCAGTACATCAATTAAAGTACCCTGGCATCCCCAATACCATTATTAATTGTATATTATGATTGGTTATTTGTTCATTAAGGCCAAAAGTGTGCTAAGTGCAAGGTTCAACCTCAAGAAAAGATTTGTTGAAGCTGAGTTTAGTCTCTTAGCCCATTGGCTGCCTGGAAGTTTAGTCACCAGCATAGCAGTCATTGATTGAATTCCACCCCAAGGGTCTGTTCTACAAGTACTTGCTACTGTACATGATGCTTTCTATTAGATATGGTCAGAAAACGGGAATGTTTGGAGGGAGAGAAATTTGATTGAAATAGTTTCCTATTTTTCATCAGAAGTTTTCCAACTAAAATTTTCTAACCAGCTCAGCTTATTGCAGTGAGTAGTCCTATTGGCTTCAGTGAGACTATGATGGTGGTAACTATTATGGCCAATAGTAAGAAGTGTCTGTAGGATAATGTCCTAAGCCACCTGGAGAAATGAAAATGATTGATGTACTTTTTAAAGGCAAAATTCACTCCTGAGCAGTGGGCCACACTTCACTGAAGTTCACCATCTGGCTCTTTGCAGAGAGATTAATTTCACCCTTGTGACAGGTTGTACCTGGCCTTTGCAGGTCCCTGCAGGAGGCCCTACAGTCCTACCACATCTAACTCTAAGAAACAGCAATATGAGAGGAAAGGAACAGCAAAAATGGGTCTTTCCGACTTGTCTAGAGAGGACTTTCTGCAGCAGCCATCTTGAAAATGAAAGAGACCTGATCCTCCAAGGGCAAGAGACAGCCAATCAGAGCCCAGCAGGCTCAGATAAAAGGAACTGCAAGGCCCTACCAGGGCAGGTCTGGCTGGGGCCAGAGGAGCAGAGAAGTGTGCACTTCTCTGGCTACAGAAGCCAGCCAGGATCTAGCTCTGGCTGCACTTGCATAGCTGTATTTGCAGAGAAAGAGGGACCTGAGAACTTTGTCCCTGAGCTAAGGGTGAAGATAAAGGGGCCAGGTGTGAAGAGGACCAGGGAAGTAGCAGCAATGTATCAAATTTGGCAGCATGTGGCTGCTGTTTATATGGGTTGGGACCTGGAGTAATGAGAGTGCCTTGGTTCTCCTATAGGCCAAGTGGTGGAAACCCTGAGAAGTAGGGAAAAGCCTAGCCTGAGCCACAGGAAGGGGACAGGTTTCAGAGTAGCAGCCATGTTACTCTATATCCGCAAAAAGAACAGGAGTATTTGTGGCACCTTAGAGACTAACAAATTTAGTGTGAGGATACTTAACGTGGGGAAATAGATTCAATGTGTGTAATGGCTCAGCCATTCCCAGTCTCTATTCAAGCCTAATTTGATGGTATCTAGTTTGCATATTAATTCAAGTTCAGCAGTTTCTCATTGGAGTCTGTTTTTAAAGCTTTTCTGTTGCAATATTGCCACCTTTAAGTCTGTTACTGAGTGACCCAGAGAGGTTGAAGTGTTGTCCTACTGTTTTTTGAATGTTATGATTCCTGATGTCAGATTTGTGTCCATTATACACATTGAATCTATTTCCCCATGTTAAGTATCCTCACACTTTCTTGTCAAACTGTCTGAAATGGGCCATGTTGATTATCACTACAAAAGTTTTTTTTTCTCCTGCTGATAATAGCTCATCTTAATTAATTAGCCTCTTAGAGTTGGTAGGGCAACTCCCACCTTTTCATGTTCTCTATATGTGTATATATATATATATCTCCTTAGTATATGTTCCATTCTATGCATCCGATGACGTGGGCTGTAGCCCATGAAAGCTTATGCTCAAATAAATGTGTTAGTCTCTAAGGTGCCACAAGTACTCCTGTTCTTTTTGAGGAAGGGGACAGGGCTTGTTTGAAAGCCTGAGCAAAGGGCAGAATTTAAGGGCCCAGAGCTGAGGGCAGATAGACTGTTTTATTTGTTGGATTCCTTGCTACCCTGGAAGAGGTTCATTTTGACTGTGTGACCTGGCCAAAGGGCCAAGTCCCTGAAGACCAGCAGAAGTAAGCAGACATCCTATAGGAAGTACCAGAAGTGGGGACAGGGCTGCAATACTGCACACAGCTGCAAGGTGGTACTCGAGGTCAGTGCCCCCTTACAACCGTAAGCTTGCTTGCTATTATTTTTGGCAAATTTGTTATTCTGAGATAATTTATAAGCCTCTTTTTAATTTAGCAATGACACTGAAAAGTCAGTGAGACAATGTGTAGGATAAGAGGGAAAAAATCCTGATTCCACTCAAATTAACTTGAGTAGGAATGGGATAAAACATAAGGAGAGCTACTTTACAAAATAGAATAAGAGTAAAGAAATGTAGCTTTACATGTGACTGCAGCCTTGCTTTCTATCCCTTGCCACATTATATTAACAGTAATGCAGGGTCTCTGAATTCTGGGCCCCCCAAACATGCTCACATTCTTTAACTGCCAAAATTGTGTATATATTTCAAAATGATTACAATTTGATTTTGAAAGAATAACCCCTGATGAACAAAAATGTCTTCAGTGAGCCCCATGGAAGAAATATAACTATCAAGTCACTATTTTGATTATTGGATTGTGAATGAACACCTTTGTGAATAAGGAGAATTTCTTTAGACCAGTAAATGGCCTGTGGATCTACAATGCATTCAAGACAGTCATACTCTTTTCTCAGTTACATTGTCTTAATCCGATGCAACTCCTTCTCATATCAGAGGAGTCCCTCCAGATTTAGACCAGTGTAATGGATACAAGAATTTGGCTCTCTACCCCAAAGTGGCACCCATGGATGTATAACATTAATTTGATCCTTTTTCCATTGAACTCAGTGGCAAAACTACGCTGTGTCTTGCCAGGTAACCGATTGCAAAACACCCCTACTACTAACTCCCAAAACATGCAGAATTATGGTGAGCACCTTAAAGACTCCGTGGCATGCAAGTTTTCATTAATATTTGTAGTCTATCCACACTTCTCTTGGATGAAGATAAAGTAAAATGCATTATAGTCACCTTATCAGTAACTCAGACTTGTATTATGCATTATTACTGGAAGAAAAAATCAGTTTAATCAACAGAAGAATGGATTCATGTCATTGATATCTATTTACCATCAGAAAAGACTACTTCTAAAGTAAAAGGCTCCCTTAAGTCTTTTGAGAAAATATGGAAATAAAATTAAAATTTTTAATTGTTCAAGTTATGTTTGTGATTAGTATTAGTCAGAGTATGAGAATGTGGGGTCTCCTAACAATGTTTAGTCTAATGTTGTTTTATAAATATTATGGTCAAACTAGTCATACCTGGGTGCCTAAAGTTGGTCTCCTAAGACCATAGTTAAGCATATAAATAAAAGTACTGAGTACCACTGCTCCCATTGACTTCATTGAGATTTATGGGTGCGCTGTACTTGTGAAAATCAGGACATTTATATTTGTGTCCAAGTATGAACGTAGGTCTTACTTTAAGCAGTCAGTTTGGAAAATGTTGGCCCTTGTGTCTTTAGTTGGTTAATTGGTGATTTTGTTGCTGTTGGATTTTTATGAAGTTTTCAGACTTTGGGTGGAATTCTCAAAAGAGCCTAAGTGACTTAGGACCACCAGCGCCACTGGCTTTCGATGGTTCTAAGTCAGAGGCAATTTTAAACTTTCTATTCCTCATGGCTTTTGTAAAAAGTAATGTTTAATGTTTTTTTTTAAAGAAATGTATATGAAGCTTTTCACCTGCAAAGGCATATTTCAGTGAATGCACTTATCACTCTATGGTGAGATGTGCTAGAGTTTAGAAAGTAGAATTGTTATAATTAATTGTTTACAGTTGACACATGACTGTGTCAAGACTTAAAAGGTTAGTAAATAAGGCACTACCTGCTTCTCACCTCTAAAGCCTACAGTTTAATATTTATAATGATGAGAAATAGCCTTGGCATTTGGTATTGCAGTGCTCTACATTTACTTGTATACCATAAACAATTTCAGCAACAACAAATCTTTTCAATTTATAGACCTGATTACTTTTTCAATTTATTGAAGTGCTGATATTTCCAGAGGCTGAAAATGATTAATCTCATTAAGTGATAAACTGAAAGGTGTGTTGTTTAGTTCATTGTGTCAAAATGTACATAAAAGAATGAATTCTTGTCTTTGTAATGATTTAACTGCTTGTCATCAGAGTTTTCAGGCTAGAAGATATAATGTTTATTGGAAGCCAAACCAAAGTTTAAAGGAAGAGTGGAAAATAATATAGAAAATCTAAGGAATACATCCCATTCATAAAGAAATTATATCACTAGCAAAATGTATGCTAAATAAAAATATATTAATCAAACAAGAAGCTGCCATGTGGATACTATGTTGACATTATTTAAGACAGAAATAATGAAGCTCATTTGAATGTATAACAAAGATAGGAGACATTTACATAAAATGATCACTGGCAACCATATTTTGGTTTTGGTTAAACTTCAGCCATTGGGTTTTGATTTACAAGGAGAAAACCAAAACCACCTGTAGTTTGTCTTTTTCAATTAATGGCCTATAAGATAAAGCTGATATGTTTTAACTAGAAAGTTAAAAAAGAAACATGATAAATCGGCCATCCAACTAGAAATAAAAAGATTTAATAACTGGCATCACACAGATCTCTAATCTCAACTTTTTCCATACTTGTACACTTCAGAACATCCAAATCCTGAAATTAGAAATTTGAGAAGTGTGAAACCTTCTCAGCTCTCAGAGGATGATGTGGCAGCTCTTGATAAGTAAATTGCTGCAGAGGAAGTTGAAGTTGTAATTAAGAATTTAATATCCAATAAAGCTCCAGGTCCTGATGGGTTTTCTGAGTAGTATTTTAGAGTTGTAAAGCAAATGTTGGTCTCTATTTTAGCTGAATTGTTTAATGGTATAATTTAGGAGAACCAGATTCATGAAGGAGGCAAAAATTGTGGTAATTTCTAAAGAAGGAAAAGATCTTACAATTGTGCATCATACAGACCTATTTCTATAATTAATGTGGATGCTAAAATATATGCCAAGATGGTAGCAAAAAGATTGAGTGGCATTTGCCCAAATATGTTCACCTTGTCCTATATGTGGATTAGTTGCCGGCAGGCATCTATCTGATAATATCAGAAGAACTCAGAATTTGATCTATAATGTTAATTTTAGCAATTTGTCCTATGAGCTGCTTTCTTTGGATGCTGAGAAACCTTTGACTGCCTGGAGTAGGAGTACCTCAGACTGATTTGGTAAGGTTTGGTTTTGGAAATTAGTTTTCTACAAGCATATTGGTTCTGCAAACTCATCATCGAGTGACCCAAGAGTATGCTGGAACAAAAAGGTTAATTTCTAAGATATATACAGTTTTGATTGAAAAAGATCTTGATAAGAAAACAACCCAGTTGAAATGATGGGGGAGGGATTTGGACAAAGAAATTGATCTGGATGAGTCAGTCTCTATATGGGAAAGGGGATATACAACTTCAATTTCTGTAGCTCAAAGAATTTTTTGTATAAATTACTGTTGGGTGGCATTTGATTCGAGTAAAGATCCATCCTATGTTTGCTGCTAGGGAGGCATTCTATTGGAGGGGTTGCAAGGAAAGAGAGACATACTTGCACATGTGATGGTTATGCCCAGGAATTAGATAGTTGGTAGAAGAAATAATTAAACAGATTCATCTTATGACAAAATGCCTGCTTCCTGGGGTCCCCTGACTTGCTTACTGAATGCTCCAGCAAAGGATCTATGTTTTAAACAGAATGACAAATTAGTTTAGTTTCTTGCTAGCAGCAAGACTTTGGTTTTACACATTATTGAAACAATTTGATTTCTCCCGTGGAATTGTGGTGTGGTAAAATATGTACAGTCCTTGTAATGGAAATGCTTTCACACCAGTACATACAAAAGAAAAGTGTCAAAATTGGGTAGGTTTTTAGAAATTTGGTTAACCTTTTTAGTATCACTTCCTCTCTCACTGAGTGGGTCTATATATACACTCCCTTTCATAATCAATATTTTGGGGAGCGGGGTAACCTAATGATGATTCGTGACACTTGAACTAGGAGCTCACTGTCTGGGAGAAGTGGGGGATCTCCTAGGTAAGCCCCCTCATCTTCTGAGCAAGTGTGAAGGAAGAAAGTGGGGAACCTTCACTGATCAGGGAGAATCGAGACAATGGGAAGGTGGAAGGAGAATCTTATCCTCTAGATAGGAAGGTGGGGGGAAGAAATTGAAGCATTCTCCCCAAGCCTATGACACGTCCCAGCTAGAAATTATAGCAGGAAGAGAAGGGGCATCTTCCTGGTGATAGATGGGGTACCATCTTTTTGGGTGTGAGGGAAGAGAAAAGGAGTGGATGCCCAAGTAGCCTACCCTATCTTTCTTCCCATTCCTCCCAGGCCACGATAGGGAAACCAGGTTGGAGGGAGCTGTGTATGAGAGCTCCCAACCCTTCCTCACATGGAATGGATAACAGGACATGAACTTAGTGGGAAATCTCTTTACTAATGCAACTGTTGTGTAATCAAAGGAGCCCCACATGTCCGTTGACCAAGCTGGGAGGAACCTGACCTCACCAGAGGGGTTACTCTTGCATGGGACAGCAGGGAGTGGGGGAGCTTTCCCATGAGTGCCTAGATTCAAGTTCTCACTATACCATTGGCTTCCTGTGTGACCTTGGGCAGGTCACCTACCGTCTCTGGGCCTTAGTTCCCCTTTTGAAAATGTGGATCAGAGTACTACTTTGCATGGGTGTTGTGATGATACACATTTAATGATTGTTAAGCATTGAGACACTGCTGGAATGGGGGACATCCAAGTACCTTCAACAGTGGTGCTTTGCTTTCCAGTGTTAAGGATCCAAATGAGATACAGAAATGGGGAACCCTCTGTTTTGGGATTTACACCAAAACTGCAAAGAGTTTCAGATCCATGGCATCAAATATGAAAACTTCCTCACCCCTTTCAGTTTAACTGGAGACTTACACTTCCAGAAATACACTTCCAGTTTAAGTCTATCCTTACTTGTAAAGTTGTTTCAAGGTACCTAGTTGTATTGAAAAACCATGACCTTCTGTGAATAACCCTAAAATCAAAGGTGTTGTCATGAAATTTACAGTCATGACAAACCTATAGCTTTAGGGTTTGAGCCTGCAAACACATATGTGTGAGGTGGATCCATTAAACTCCTTAAGACTATTCACATAAGGAAAGTTACTAATTAATATGTGTTGGTAGGAATAGCTCCTTAGTTGTGACTAATTACAAAAGCTTTCCTCTAATTGCATACTGAATGTTGTAACTCTCATTAAGATTTTAAGCTTTTACCAAAATCAACTGAGGAAAACAGATTTTGCTTCATATTTAAGCATTTGCCATCCACGTTGGGGCTGATCCTTCAAGTCTAGCTCAGGCAAATATCCATTTGATTTTTAACAACAGTTTTGCCTCCATTGGTGCAGCAAGACTGGTTCCATTGTATGTAACATTTGTCCTCTTTTTAATTTGAAGTGCCATTTTAATTTATTAAATCTCCTTGAGGCATCTGCACCACCATGTGAGACAGATGAGCATTATCCAAGTTCTATACATGAGGAAATTGAAGCACAGAGAAGTCAAGTTCTCGGCAAGAGCACCCAGCAAGTCCATGCAGACCTGAGACTACAACCCAAATCCGCACCTTTTTCGGAGATTAGATGGTTTGGCACAAAAGTTTTGTGCACATTTTACTGAATGTAAAATATTGTAGGTATTCCATTTGCTTCCAGACTATCCCATTCACCCTCTCACCCAATTTGTTTTTAAGCTAATGTTCACATGAAAGAAGCCATGGCAAACTGCCACACAGGAACTCCTACCACAGTAAACTAAGATCTAGTGAAAGCTATTTTTTAACCTACCTGTGTGCTTTCATTGTCTTGTATAAACCTGGAGGGGAAAAAAAGTTAAAGTCAAACCAGTTTATGGTTTATGACTAGCACTGATCCTGGATTTAGGTGTGCCTCCCAACATGAACACTGCCAAAAAAGCCTACAGGCAGGCAGGAGACATTTAAAACTGGTTTGGCCCTGGGTGAACCAGAATGCTGGCAGAGGGAGGAGGAATGAGTCTCGCACAGAGCAACACAATGGCACACAAAAATGTTTAAATTTAAAAATATAGGGAAATTTAAAGGTGTCTCTATAAAGTATGACTGTTACATTTTTAAATACAAATTGAGCTTCTTTGTCATTTTATTATGTTGTCCTACTTGCAGAGATGTTCTGCATGATAGGACATGTAATGTGGCTCCAAAGTTTTCTAACCACAGAACAACCAGAATATATAACCAGGAAGTCCCCCATTTGGCAGATGATATTTCTAAAAAATGCAAATATCTCATATGGAGATATTGGAGCAGATGTATTTCATGAGGAAACAGCACAAGTCTTTATATGCAATGGAAAATGTATACACTATTTCAATATAGAATTTGGTGAATACAGTAGAAACATTTCCAATTAATATTCATTGCAATTTCTAAACACTCACCTTTTGTGTCAATGACTCTGTGTTTGCATACTGTGAATATTCTAGCAACTGAGTTCACTGGCAAGAATGTTTGTAGAAACAGCACATTTTAAGTAAATATGAGAGAATATGTGGGAAATTAATTTTTAATTTGCAAACATGAATGTTTGCACCAGAAATCTGTTCCAAAAAGGTATCCTGATCCATTCAGGGAGCAGAACATACCATGTGATCAAAACTAGATAAGTAACTCAGCTCAAATTTCAGAGTAGCAGCCGTGTTAGTCTGTATCCACAAAAAAAACAGGAGTACTTGTGGCACCTTAAAGACTAACAAATTTATTTTAGCATGAGCTTTCGTGAGCTGCAGCTCACTTCTTCGGATGCATAGAATGGAACACACAGACAGGGGATATTTATACATACAGAGAACATGAAAAGGTGGAAGTATGCATACCATAGACTCTGCCTGTTGGTATGCATACTTCCACCTTTTCATGTTCTCTGTATGTATAAATATCCCCTGTCTGTGTGTTCCATTCTATGCATCCGAAGAAGTGAGCTGCAGCTCACGAAAGCTCATGCTAAAATAAATTTGTTAGTCTTTAAGGTGCCACAAGTACTCCTGTTTTTTTTTTCCAGCTCAAATTGTGTTTGTTGAATACTTGTAACAGTTCACACTCTGCAGGCCAGGCATTGTCCCTAGAAACTGTGCCATAAATATCTCTGGATAAGAAAAAAAAATGAATGGTAAGCTGCTGGTAAGAAATTTGCAAACTAAAATAAATGAAGTTGGTTAGATAAATGATTTGTCGTGAATCATTTTCTTAGCTATATCTTAATGCAATTAGGTTATGGCTACCTTACATAGCTGTGTGTGAAATACATGGCATGTGAACAAAAGTAGAGCACTCATGGTCAAGGAACTACCAACACTGTTCAGGAACTAAAACTACTCAGGCTATCCACAGTCTTCCCCACTTTATCCTGGGAACAACTCTCCGGAAAGAGGGCAGGAAGGGTGCCACAGTTCTTTCCCCTCATCATGGTCTAGCTAGCAGAGCTGGCCAGCTGTGCAAAGGGCAATATTCTGTATCATGTAAAGGTGTGTAGCAAATTACCCCCCTTACAGAGCAACTACAGTACTTCAGGATGCAATGTAGTCCATTGAGGGGCCCTTCCTCTTATTGGCAGGTGCAGTAACTACTTTGATTTATGGCTAATAGGTTTTTAAAAAAAACTGAGATGAGGAGAAATAGTCTCCTCTTGAAGTAGACCTTTTGATGGAGAAAAGTCAAACACCCATTACTCTTCCATGGGGGCTTTGAACAGGTTGCTTCCAAAAATAAAAACAAGTGTCTATGAAGATCCACAGCCTAACTATTAGAGCGGAACACAACAGGATCAGTTCAGGCATTCATGAATGTGAGCCTCTTCTTGAGCCAAGTTTAAACTAGGCCTTGTCTACACTTCAAAGTCAGGGTGATGTAAGCCTTGCATGGGCCTAGTTGTGCATGTGTCTACACTTAAATTTGTAGCTCTCCAAGCTCTCCAAGCGGCATTGACCCATGGTCAATGTACAGAGATTGATGCACTATAAGTATAGACACTACATTACCATCGTAGTGTGCTCTACTCACCGCATGGCTGTGCCTCCTTCTGGTTGTTCTGGGGATTAGCTCTGTCCGACTGATGTCCCTGGTTGCGCTCCAGTGATTGTCTCTGTCTGCGGCCCATCTCTCGCTCCAGGAGTTGCTGCTTCCTCTTTGTGATGTAGCCCTCCAACCAGGTCATATTGTGATTCCCCTTCCTGGGGGTCTTTCAGTGTCCTCCTGCACCAGCAGTATCAGGCAATCCTCACTGATACATCACAGTCATTTTACCATCAGGTGGTGGTAATTTCTGCAAATCATTGCATCCTAAGGGCCTGGGTGGATTCAGGACACCAGCAGCAGCTGTGCTCTCTGTGCCTTTGTTATCCTCAGGAGTGAGACCAGCTGAAACCACCACTAGCTGAGGAAAATGGTGCCAGTATTCAGTGCCAGTGCCCTATACTCATAGTTTCATGCAACTGAGCAATTCCCTTACTCCTGGTAGATCATACTCACCATGGCTTGAGCTGAGAGTGGCACCAGGGATCAGGAACTCCAAAGCGGAAGCATCAATAAGCTTGTCTTGTTTAACTCTTTAGGCAACCAAGAGAAGTTCTGAATCCTAACTTTCGCTTTCCATTCTTTGTATGCTGACAATGGTACCTTGAACAGGGGACCTGGAAAGTGAATATTGCAGACTGTACAGAGAAGGAAAGAACAGACAGAAGGTACAGGAAAAGGGCGAGGAGAGAGATGCACCAGGGCATAATGGGGGCTTCTCCGATAGCAAACTGGGATGCTGCCATCTCTTGTGGACCTCCAGGTTTAACAATCCCAGGCCTGAATGCCATTTCAGTCTGTGGGGAATGCAGCATAGTGCCTCACAACACTCCCCATCAGCATTCCTTATGGCCTCAGGGCCAGCACGCTTACCCCTACAACTCCACACCAGGGAAGAGCATGGACAACCACAGCTTCACCTGTGCTGATCTGTGAGAGCCATGGTTGATGTATGCATAACTACAATGGACATCAATGTTCCTTCCTCTGGTTTATTTATTAATATTCCTATTTTTTTTTAAGTTACACACTTGTAAATTCTTCAGATTATTTTTGGAGCTGTTTTCTTAAGTGAATAAAACTCTTTTGTTTTGAAAGTTATTCATCTTTATTAGCTTACAAAGCATGATGAATGACTGCTGGCAGTGAAAGTTGTGGTCTTGTAAACTTACAAGCCATCAACTCAGTGCCAGATACTGTAGCTGTCATAAATGTTCAGGAACCCCTCAACATTAATTGGAGCAGTGTCATTGGTATATGAGATGTTCAGCATGCACCACAGTTCCTTACAGGCCCCCAAGCTGCTGCCCAAGGTTGAGCACAGTACACCATAGCACGTTACTGTGGCTCACTCTTAGGGAGGCTTTGAAAGAGCACTTGAAGCTATATAGCTCCTCCTTGTGCTCATCCGATAGCCCTTATGACTGGCTGTTCAAACTGAGCAAACAGCTGCTCCACCTCCACCCCTATGGCAAGTTTTCCCCTTTTGCTTTACAAATATTAGGCAGGACACAACCGACAGCTATAATCACTGGGATATTTTTTGCACAGAGATCCAATCTGGTGAGTAAACCATAACAGGGTTGTTTCAATCTACTAAAAGCTCATTCAACTGTCATTCTGCACCTGCTGAGTCTGTAATTGAATCTTTCCTTGGTGCTGTCAAGGTGGCCAATGTACCTCTTCATGAGCCGGAAGTATGAGGGGTAGGCTGGGTCCCCCAGGATCATTATTGGCATTTCAACATTGCCAGTGGAAACCCGCTGATTAGAAAAGAAGGTCCCTGCTTGTAGATTTCTGAACAGTCCTGTGTTCTTAAAGATGTTAGCATCATGCACCTTCCTTGACAAGCCAACACTGATGTCAATGAAGCAATCCTGGTGATCCACGAGTGCTTGCATAACCATAGAAAAGTAGTCCTTTCCATTTCTAGGGCCAAAATGGGGATTTGTGTGCCATCTATTCCTTCACCACAGTTCAGGAACTGCATTGCTGCAAAGCCATCCATTACATCCTGCACATTGCCAAGACTCACAGCCCTGCATAGCAGATGACTAATGGCCCTGCACATTTACATGACAGTGGACCCCCCTCAGTGTATTTTCCCACTCCAAAAGGGTTTCCCATTGACCAATAGCAATCAAGCATTGCAAATTTCCAGTGTTATTATTGCCACTCCTTTCTCCACTGTCAGTGCAGCTCTCAATTTGGTGTCCCTGCATTGGATGGCTGGGGCGAGCTCAGCACACAGATCCAGGAATGTGGACTTGCACATCCAAAAGTGCAGCCGCTGCTTGTTATCCCAAACCTGCATTACAATGTGGTCCCACCCATCAGGGCTTGATCTCAGGCCTAGAAGTGGTGCTCCACCTTCTGCAGCTGCTCTGTGAATGCCATCAGTAACCAGGAATTGGTTCTTCCTATGTCCCACAGCAAACCGACTGCTAGGATATCATCATATTCCCCACAGTTCTTCTTACAGCCCTGCAAATACTAGAGGATCATATGTCCTGTGCTTGCAATGCACATGACAATAGTTCAGGGCTGTGCAAGTGCCATGCTTCTGTCAGAGATGGCAGACAACAAGAAGTCCCACATGGATTCATGGGAAATTGAAAATAAGCACAAAAAATATGGGATAGAGCTGATATTATAGGATGGAGAACATTGCATTACCAAAACTACCCAAGAGACTATCCATGGTGCACCACACTGTACATCAACACAAGCATTCCTGGTGAGTACGTTCAGCAGCAACTCAAAGAACCAAGTATGCAGCTGCACAAGCAATATACTAACTGTGGTGGCTGTATGTTGATGTAACTTGTGATGGCAAAACTTTGTCATGTAGACATGGCCCTAGTTTCACAAAGCTTCAAGTACTGAACCATTTCAAAGCAAAATTATAAAAGGCTAAGTTGTGCATGTAACTGGGCCAAGATTTGCTTGAAAGATTCTTAAGTCATATGAAATATTCAGTGACCCTGGCTTATATTTACATTTTAGAATAAACACAAAAGATCAGGCAAAATTCATATAGGCTGGAGGTTTGTGGGGGGTTTTTTAAATGAAAGTCACACAGTTTTACTCACTATCTTAATATTCCATACACCAGACTTGGTATAAGGATTACTACTCTATTGGATCCACTTACTGTGCTGGAACTGAAACTTACCATTTTCCTTGCTGTTTTACAAGAAATGGGCTAGATTCTCAGCTGGTGTCAATCGGACTAACTTTATGACCCATAAATGTGTTTACTGTGAGAAAAAAAATAGAACAAAGGAAGGACAGGAATGCCTGTCTTTAAGGGAAACTGCTATAGGATTTAATAGGAAATTAAAACTTTTTTCCATAGACGTTTTTAAACCCCACATAGAACTTTATATTAAGTTATATTACTGCTGTAGAGTTCTATAAAATGATGTAACAAACGTAAAGTGAAGACATACTTCTTTATTAAATTCTATATGATTTTAGGTTTGTTTCTTTTAAAACCTGCTACATTTCTATGGGCCCCTATTGGTTTATTTACTATTAACTTTTTTTTGACTCTTTCCATAAAGGTCATGTTGAAGAAAAGTCAGATATCTGAGGAGAAAATAAAAACTCTCTCCCCCTCAAATTTCTGGCTTTCCTATAAAAGCCAGGTTTCTTCCAAGCTGTGGCAGGTTCGGTCTTTGGCAAAATCAGTTCAGGTGTAAACAGCTAAAATAGTGCAAGTTGACACTGGCTTTAGGATCCCAAAGATTCCTAAAACATTTAGTGTAGCTATTATATATATTTCAGAATAAATAAATGCATTTTCATGGATGTAATCATAAAAAGCAGGTAACTGATTTATCCAACCCATATGGACATATGGCTTTGTATACAGTAGAACCTGCTTATAGTGAACTTGTATACCGTGACACACCGTTTAAGTTGAATTGTGTGTGTCATAGTGCCTGATGTGGGTTCTCTTCAGTGGGGTGCATTTCACTTAGAGTGCAGTGGCATGTCTCAAATTTCTTCCATGCATTTCACTCCTCCAAGAAGGTATGAAACTCGGTTATAAGCAGAAAGACGCTTCTCTCTCTGCTTATAGAGCCTGATCTAGTTCTAATTAAATCGATGGAAGATTTTTCATTGATTGCAGTGAGCACATGTGAATGATCAAGTTTCATAAGTCGTTTTCATGGTATTAATCCTCCGGTAATGTAGTAATTCACACTTTAAGCAAAAATTATTACTTCTCCAGTTGGTGCAGGCACTCAGCATGATAGGGTTGCTAGGTGTCCGGTTTTCGACCAGAATGCCTGGTCAAAAAGGAACCCTGGTGGCTCCAGGCAGCACCACTGACCGGGCTGTTAAAAGTCCTGGCAGTGCTGCAGGGCTAAGGCAGGCTAGTCCCTAACTGTCCTGGCACTACACTGCACCCCAGAAGCGGCCAGCAGGTCCAGGTCCTAGGCGGGGAGGCCACGGGGCTCTGCGTGCTGCCCCTGCTCTGAGCACCAGCTCCACACTCCCGTTGTCCAGGAACCACAGCCAATGGGAGCGGGGGGGTGGGCAGTGCCTGCGGGCGAGAGCAGTGCATGGAGCCCCCCCCACCTAGAAGCCAGATCAGCTGGCTGCTTCTGGGGTGCAACACAGAGCCAGGACAAGTAGGGAGCCTGCCTTAGCCCCACTGCACTGCTGACTGGGAGCCACCCGAGGTAAGCCCGCACCCCAACCCTGAGCCCCAACCCTCTGCCCCAGCCCTGAACCCCCCCAAACCTGGAGCCCAAACCCTTCATCTCTGCCCACCCCGAGCCCATACTCCCTCCCACATCCCAACTCCCTGCCCCAGCCCAGAGCCCGCTCCAGCACCCTGAACCCCTAATTTCTGGCCCCATCCTGGAGCCCCAGTTAGAGTCCTCACCCCGTCCTGCACTCCAACCCCCTGCCCAGGCCCAGTGAAAGTGAGTATAGGTGGGGGCCAGTGAGCCACCGAGGGAAGAGGAATGTAGTGAGCGGGGTGTGGGGCCTTGGGAGGGGCTAAGGCAGGGGTTCTCAAACTGGGGGTCAGGACCCCTCAGGGGGTCGCAAGGTTATTACATGGGGGATTGCGAGCTTTTCACCCTCCACCCCAAACACTGCTTTGCCTCCAGCATGTATAATGGTGTTAAATATATAAACAAGTGGTTTTAATGTATAAAGGGGATCACACTCAGAGCTTGCTGTGTGAAAGGGGTCACCAGTACAAAAGTCTGAGAACCCCTGGGCTAAGGTGTTTGGTTTTGTGTGATTAGAAAGTTGGCAACCCTATCAGCATCTCTCAGGATTTAGCCTAAAAAGAACTGGAAGACTGGATTTATTCCCCTTCCAGTGGAGTCCTGGAGGATTTTGCTTCTGATTGCATTGGAAGCAGGACTGGGTTCTAAATACATCATTAAGTCCATTAAAACCACAAAACAATGTTTTTATAAGGAGATATATCTATCTCATAGAACTGGAAGGTCATCGAGTCCAGCCCCATGCCTTCACTGGCAGGACCCAGTACTGATTTTGCCCTAGATCCCTAAGTGGCCCCCTCAAGGATTAAACTCACAATGCTGGGTTTAGCAGGCCAATGCTCAAACCACTAAGCTATACCCCCCTGTTAAATCTAGTTATTACTAGACAGTGCCAGAAACAACAAAAGGGCTAACTTGTTTGTTTATAAGGTGTGACATATATCATAGGTGGATCAAGGGAGTGAATGTGGAAATCTATTGTATGAACTGGGAATGAGCACTTCTATGAATGATCAATAACACATTTCTAGGAATCTACAAAGAGAAAATTTTGTGTGTAGGATCTTGTCACCAGTGTTTACTGTATGCAAATTTGCATTAGCTGACATTTTTATGTAAGACATATTAGCTTTGATTTTAGGAATAGACAATCCCGCTTATCATAAATATATTATGAATCACTATGTTTTTTTATTTATACATAAAACAGTTCCTTTTTGTATTCATAATTTGGATTTGAAGATATCAAATGTATCTGTCTACATTTCATAATTTCCAGTAACATTCTGCAAAAGTTCTTTAGCCACTCAGTTTTTTGCAACAGCTATATATAAAGACATTTTAACCCTATACAGTATACAATCTAGATCCTGCTGTCTCATACACACAGGCATACTCCTGCATCCCACTGAAGTCAATTAGGTTCATGCAGACATATGAACTTTCAGGATCAGGGCTCTCTTTTGTAATTGTGTAACAATCCCTAAACTGCTAAACATCCTTTGTCATCATACAGTCCATTTGATGAAGGTAGTAAAGTAGTAATGGTAGGTCATATGCAACACTGGAATTCTGGATGGTGGAAGTGTGGTCTTTGAACAGAGGACTGAGAGTCAGAATTCCCGAGTTCTGTTCTTGGTTCTAACACTGGCTCACTCTACAACCTTGGGAAAATCATTTGACCTCTCGGTGTTCCAGTTTACCTATATGCACAATAGATGTAATAGTGTTTAGCTATCTCACAGAAGTGTTGTGAGGCTTAGTTAATTAAGCTTGTAAAGCACTTGGAGATCCTGGGATGAAAAGTGGTAGAAATAGTAAGTATAATTTACTACTATAAAGCATTATTATCTAACTGTTTTGCCCACCACAATTTTGTCTTCACCTTGTGAATTGTTATTTTTGTCCTTGCTATTTTTCTAATGAAATAATAATCTCCTTTCTGAGTTATAAACTAGGCTAGCTCCTGTAGTTGTTCTGCATGCATTATTCTCACTTAATTGGGCTCAAAGGAGGAGGGAAATACTTCCCCCCCCCCTTGTATGTCAGGCATCCCTCAGATCTTAGGTAGTTTAATTTTTGAAATGTGAATACCAACATGCTTTCTCCTACACATTTTTGGCTTCAAGTGTGCAGCCATTACTGCATTCTTCATTGGACTATACTAGTTATTCACCAATGTACTTTGGGCAGACAACATTTATATGGTTAACTAAATAGACGTTGTACCATCTTGGAGTCCTCTTTTCTCTTCCACTTTCTTGGGTAGAGGTGACAACATTTCTGCCAGGTTTGTGAGGGGCTGAAGCAGGGACCCCCTTCCAAGGCATCATTTCCACCTTCAATCAACCCTACAAGAAGAGCCCCTCCAATGAAGATTTCAAAGGTTCAGGTTTTGCAGCTGAAGAGAGGTCAGGATCAGTGGATCAGGAAAAGGGCTGTTTGCTGTGGTGTCATCTTTCCTACCCCTCATTTCCTCTTACACTAAAGGGAGATTTTTGGGAGAAGTAGCCAGTAGGGAAGCCCCTGGCAGTATGTTTCCATGAGGCAAGTTGTACAGGAGTTGAGAGGTCAGGTGAGTCCCAAAGCAGGGTAAAAGAAAAAGGTCTCCATGTTGAGCTTTGGCATCCACAGGTCCCTAGGTTTTGTGCTGATTTGGTGGAGTCCGCTGGTATTTGAGTCAAAATCCCCTGCTGCTGCTGCAAGGAGGAAGTCAAAGGGAAGAAGAAGGTAGAGCTTTTGCCTTGATTCCTTGTGTAGCCCGCATAACGCTAAAAAGAAATTCAGTCCCTGCATTCTGTGGCTCACAGGGCTGCACAGTTCCTAGTATCTTGTAGGCACACAGTGCCCCAAAAGTCCTGTCCATTAATGGCAGGACCTACTCCTTCCAGACCCCTATGAAGGAGTAACCAATTTGATGATGATACGGCAGTTTGATGATATAAACTTCTCAGGCTGAATCAACCTAGTATGTCCTGCTGGTGTTGCAAAATGAAGAAGTTCTTTAAACAGTAACTAATTCCAGCATATAATGCAGGGGTAGGCAACCTATCGCACGGGTACCGAAGGCGTCACGCGAGCTGATTTTCAGTGGCACTCACACTGCCCGGGTCCTGGCCACCAGTCCGGGGGGCTCTGCATTTTAATTTAATTTTAAATGAAGCTGCTTAAACATTTAAAAGACCTTATTTACTTTACATACAACAATAGGTTAGTTATATATTATAGACTTATAGAAAAAGGTCTTCTAAAAACATTAAAATGTATTACTGGCACGCGAAACCTTAAATTAGAGTGAATAAATTAAGACTCGGCACACCATTTCTGAAAGGTTGCCGACCCCCGATATAATGTATATTCTTAATTGGTGTGTCCAGCTGGATCAAATTACTTTTGATACATGAGTATCTAAATAAGTCCTTAGCCAACTTTTAAAGTATCTTTTTTACTAAACTAAGAGGGCAGTTCCAGAAATGTCTGGGGGTAGCAGGAACATATTTGCTTTCCATCAGATTACTTTCCAAATTGCCTCCCTTGCAAGAAAAGAGTCATTTTTGATGACCAATCTTTCTTGCTTCTAAAAAACATAACTGTAAGCCTTGATAATATAAGAGAACCAAGGGAAAAGTTAGGAAAAGAATTACCAGACTCCTTAATGAAATTGACACTATTCTATTTGATATCTTCTGAGAAACCAGCCTTTCCTAGCACACATTTGAAATAGATTCCACTTTGCCCATCCCTAGGGAACTTCAAAAGAAACTATGGCTATCGGCCCAATCCTTCAGCCGCTCTGAAATCAAAAGTCCCATTGACTATGTCCAAAGCAGCTTCAGCATCAGGCCCTTTATCTATCTTCAGTCTCAAGTATTCTCACTTTGTAACTTTATCACTAAACCTCAAGGGCCAAAATCTTCCCTCATTTTCACCTGTGCAACCCCACTGATTGCTGGAGTTGTCTAGATGTATCTGATTGAATTATTTGTAATAAACACTTAGTAAATGAATTTACATTTTGGAGCTTAATATAAAATGTCATCTACCAATGTGAATATGCTTTGACCAGAGATCTTAGCAGAAAAATCATTGGTCACATCACCATTATGGAAATGAAATATGCACACCAAATCAAGCCTCAAAACACCAACCCTATTTTCCCAGGGGGGTTCAGGCACCAGCTCAGGAGCAGAGGAGAGGACTGCAAAAAATCAGGAGGCTCCATGTGAGAACACAGAGACTTACCAGGCCTGCAGTGTTCTTAAGTTGTAAGCTCTTTGGAGCAAGAACTCATTTACTAAATGTTTGTCCAGTGCCTAGTATGAAGCCCAACTTGATTTTGGTCTTTAGGTACTTCTGCAATATAAATGCTAATAAGAGATCATGCAATCCTTACTAATTCAAAACTCCTTTTAACATCTAAGAGAATTGTTACCGCACAATGACTGGGAAATAAACTGTAGAGTTTAGCCTACTATTATTTTCTGGCAGTGGTATTTGTAACCGATTCTCCACCACCAAATCAAACTTCTCCACTTATCTGCCTCAATGGTACCATTTCATTCTTGCATTGGAGCCAGATCTGTGGCTCCTGCTATGACTCTTGGCTCCAGCAATCTGACTGCACAAAGGGGCTGTCAAGCTGATTTAACCAGTTAGCTGTATAGTCCCCCAAGATGGGGAATCCCAAGGGAATGTAGAGTCAGAATAGCCAGCATAGGTTGCACCCCTTCAATGCTCACTGCAGAGCATAAACGGCATAGCTGGAAAGCTGCTATCCTCTGGTTATCCCTGACTAGTGTAATGGTTCCCTGGGGTGCTATTGTAACAAGCTCTTCACACCAAGCACAGCTACATAACCCTAGCACACCATAACATAGGTGTGACAGTAGGAACTAAAAATGTCACAGTACCTTACTCTTCCCTAAAACAAATGTGATTTTCTCTGTGTGTCCATCTCAACTCTATATCAGGACTCCTATTCAGACAGTCCAGCCAGATACTCAGTGTGACTGTGTAGCAATGGTGATATGGGGAGTAATTGCTACTGGCTGACAGATTGCCCTGGACACATTGAACTGCCTCCTCTTGTTTCTAGCTGCAAAATTAAAGAATTAATGCTGATGGGGGTTTCCTAGAAAAAGCTCCCTTCTCCCAAAAGAATGATACAAGGCGGTTTCATTTTTACAGAGGGAAAGTTAAGGTTGAGCAGTTGTGTGTGAAAGGGCTGTGCATTTCCTTGTTTTTGTACATTTGTGGTTTGTTTATTCTTGTAACAATAACATTCTTTGGGAGATTTGTAGGGAGATTTAAACTGAGCATTTCCTGGTTTTCTACAATCCGATGGGGGGTTTTGTTGTCCCAGATCCCACAAGAGTATGAACTGAAAAAGGCACTGTTGTATGACAGCAACTATAACTCCCTCAAAGATTTTTGTAAGTGAAAACTGCAAGAGAATTCCACTGCAGTCAACGGGTTGCAATTGCAGAAAGGATAACTGGACACAATCAGGCAACCTTCTTGTTGGCAATATGATTGAACACTTTTTATTTTTCTGTATCTACATTTCTGGACCACACCCATCCTCAATGCAAATAGCACCAGTTGGGTCTGAATTCAATCCTATGAGATGGTTGCACTGGATTCCCTTAACAGGGCCACCCAGAGTGGGGGCAAGTGGGGCAATTTGCCCCGGGCCCTGCAGGGGCCCCGCGAGCTCTGGCCCGGCGGCAGTCCGGGTCTTCGGCGGCAGGGGGCCCTTCAGTCACTCCGGGTCTTCGGCGGCATTTCAGCAGCAGTGGGCCCTTCAGTGCTTCCGAAGACCCGGACCGCCACCGGGTGAGTACAAGCGCTGCAGCTCCCCCACCTTGCCCCAGGCCCCCTGAATCCTCTGGGTGGCCCTGTCCATTAAATAAGGATACATAATAGTGCCAAGATGAAGTAGGAAACTTAGGGTTAAAGTGGTCTCTCTTCATTGACTTCTGTCAAAATAAATAGGAACTCCAATATTCAGTGGATTCTAACACAAGACGATCTTAACTTCTCTGCAACTTACAGGAATTAAATTGGGAAACAACATCTGTGAAATGTTCTGAAAAATTTCAGAAGGGCTTCTCAAAAAGGGCTGACAAAATCTTATTTTTTTGGAAAAGGATATTAAATGAATTGTTTACATGTAACGTACCTCACCCCTTGTAGCATAACCTGGAATGAGTTGCAGGTTTGAAAGGCTTTTTCATAGTGGGTTTCTTGAATACTTTTACTGGTTGGAGTGAGACATGGTTTGAGGTCGCCCCTCCATATAAACATAACAAAGGGGGTCCTTATATTGAAGCCCATTTAAGAGAATAAATAACTAATAAAATCTTGTAATGAATTATTTACAAATCACACCTTTCTATATGCTCAGCTGTGATAGCTGAAGTTGCTAAATGAATAAAACACATGTAAGGACTTTAATATAGATCAGCTCCCTAACCCATGCCATTATTTGCTAAAGCTTTATTAATTATGCTGGTATGATCCCTTTTGATTAGCCAGGCTATCCAAATGTCAAGTGCTGATCACCTTTCAGATTGCAGAAACATCAGTTGAATGGAGGTAACACCTCATAAGGTGTTAAAGGTGAAATGCCAAGTAAAAATGAAAATTGCACTGTGCTGAATGTCCCTACTAATCAAGTGCTGGAGAGTGGTCATCACAGAAATAAGACCCAAGTTTGCGCAGCACTGAAATAGAGACCCCTACTGCACCATTTTTGCTTTCCTACTGCATTGTCCTCACACAAAAAGCAGGACAGGGCAGGAATAAGGCCAGGGTCCTTCCCTGATGGATCCACTCATTCCCACCACATGGACATCTCATGTGGGAATTCATATTCTACTTAGCTATTGGACTGAAGCAGCATTTACAGTAGGGCTCTGCAGCTGCTCCATGACCTGTGAGAAATGATTTCTGCCCCTTGTTTCTCTGTATATCTCCCTAGTGCCTGGCACTGAGGTATGCCCATTAGAACCAGTTGAGCATTTACAGTGTAATTCACTGAAAAGATTTGTAAAAAGCATAATACTTCCATGCAGTAAGCCAGCATACAACATGCGCTTTCAAAATAATACTGTCTAGTGAAATAAATCAGATGAAACACATTTTGCACAGTACCAAAAAACAAACAAAAACAGAATGGACTGTTGGGCTGTTACTGTACGTGAATACATGGGCATTGCACCAATCCAAAACACGAATGAATTTTAGAAAATGAAAGACATATGTGAAAAAATTAACAGGGTTAAAATCATTATTTTGTATCAGATTAATCCTGTTAAATAATTTTATATTATAGTTTTACTGTTTTATAGGAACACTGCAGGAAAGAAAGGGAGCCTGTGTTCTAATTATAGTGTATTAGAGCCCTATGCAATGCCTGCACGTCTTACTCATACAAGAATGAATCCTCACTGAAGCCAGCAGGAGTAATTCTTCAAGGATCAAGCCCTTAGTTTGTGCGTTAACAGAGTATTTTAGCCCCAGTATTTTTAATTGTCCATATCTAATAATTTCCCAATATTATCACAAATATTTACTGAAAAATAAATATTTAGACAAGATATAGTTTATTAATGCAGAACATATTAACATTGATTCTTTCTTTCCTTTTCAACTCACCTAGTGCCATGGGCTGATTAGATCAGCCTGCATTACACATCAACAAGGTTTGCAACCATCTAATTTGTCCTCAGGGTACTAACTTCTAAAACTGCAACATTTGGGAAATATTACATTTAAATAAAATGTTTTCTATTTTCCATAACATTGCATCCTGCATTTCAAAAGATAAAAGTAGTTTACATCATTTTAGAAAATTAAGAGATACGATCAGTACAATCATAGAACTTTTTTCCACTTGTACCAAGAACTTTTGAAGCAGCAGCCTGCACAGCAACAAAGCAAGGAGGAGAGGAGGTCTGTCAGTTGGATGTTTTTTAAGGCAGCTTCATGCTAAGTTGTTTATAAGCTACATCAATGGTTAGAATATATAAATAGTCATGTGATTACTAGAGAGATTGTTGCAATAATTATGTCAATGTAGAGTATGTAGCAGCTGTGATAAAACACAATATTGGCCTTGATTTGTCTAGTGCATTTAGTCCGCTTAGTGCCATTCCCCCTGGAACAAACCAGATTTAAACCCAAGAAATCCATCACTTGAGGATTCTCCTTGTGTAAGGGGATTCTCAGGTGGTGTAGAGTTGCTACAGGGGCTCCTATGCTTTCATTCCTCCTGACTGCTAATGTTGGGTGTATGGAGCATTCTAATGCCCTAAGGATCCCTGACAACTAGAACAATCATAGAGGGTTGTTGGCTGTTGCAGCTGCGAGTACCTAGCCTGACCCTGTATAAGAAGTGAATTCAAGGACCCTGGAAGACTGCAGATTTGAGATGTCTATAGTTACTATATCATGGATTTATCATATTGCTCACTCTTGCAAACACGTTTTAAATTGCACGTGCTGGCTTCTCAGTGATGTAAATTTATGTAGCTCCATTTAAGTCATTACACCTTTTGTTGCAGGGAGCGGGGAGCAGGAAGTGAGGGGATGCTTGCCATGGTGAGCCAAAGAGAAAGGGCTAGGAATACCAGGAAGTTATCAGCTGGTGTCCAGGGGCCAAAAGGACTTGGAGTGAGAAGCCCTAAAACCAGGGCCTGTTTGAGCCCAGAGAAGAGCTAAATAGACTGTATTGGGTTCTGGGAAGAGCCAGATGGTAGCAGGAACAAGGAAGGAACCTATAACCTCATTCTGTTGAGCCCAATTCTATGCAACAGAGGACCTGTGTGCTAAAATGGACTTGGGAAGGATTACATGTGCCTGGAAGGCCAAAAGGAATTGTTTGTGCTTATTTTGTGTTGAGGTTCAATTCATAGATTATATAGCCAGAAGGGATGATTGTGGTCATCTAATCTAATGTCCTGCATAACATATGCCATAGGCCTTCCCTGAATTAATCCCATTTGAATGAGAGCATATCTTTTAGAAAAATGTCCAGTCTTGATTTTAAAATTGCCACTGATAAAGAATTCACCATGACTCTTGGTAGATCGTGCAGATTGTTAATTAACCTTATTGTTAAAATTTGCACCTTGTAAACTAGACCCCCAAGAACTGTATGGTACTTGAACTATGTTGGGGTATGTTCGTTCAGTGGCAAGCCAAGGAGAATAAACTGAGCAAGGGTGACTAAAACTTCTTAACAGAATGCCAGTTTTGCTGAATTTTGGCACTTATGGCCCAATACAGCTGGGCTTCCCTTCTCAATTCCACACAGACCAGGTAAATAATGGTGGCTGTAGTGTTCTACACTTACTAGCATCATCATTACATGAACTATTGCTTTGCCATTAGGAGCCTTTAATAATACGATATATGCGTTACCATAAGAGTAACACATTGAAATGATTTTGCATTGTTTTCCTGTGAGAATGATGAACATTAATGATTCTGGGCCTGATCTTCGCTGCTTTGTCTGTTGTGTATTCATTTAGACCTATGCAAAATTAGTGTAAGACTAACAGTGATTTACACTCATGACTACATAAGGTGCAAGGCAGTGGAGAACCAGGCCATCTGGATCCAGCGCCACTAGTGGAGTCTGGCTTTTGCCTTTACCAGATTGTCAGTCACTCCTGTTTTAAGACGCGTCTCTCTAAAAATGACTAACTGGCTGTACGAGTTAGGGACCAGTTCTACAAAAGGAACTTAGGTGTTGCAATGCTGAGCATTGCAATGTCTAATCCTAGGTGCCCTGGCACCTAGTTGAATCCGCAAACTTTGGGTTGGGCATGTAGGTCCCCTATATGATGCAGGGGGGGAGATATAGACACTTCAGAATGGGATCCACAAAAAATGGCATGTGCCTAAACTAGCTGATAGCAGATGCTTATGACAGAGGTATGTCCTAAACACAATCCCCCTCAGGGAGTTTGGTGCCTAAGTCTGGGCTGGAGGGAGGTGCCTATCTGTGCTTGCAATCCACAGCCAGGAACCCTCTCCTGGAAGGGAGGTGCCTAAGCTGTTTCTTGCAAGAACAGCAGCAACACATGCCTAACACTACACAAAATGGCTGGCAGAGGAGGAGGAGGACTTCCTTATAATGGTTGGCCCAGTGGTTAGGGTACTAACTCAGGCTGTGGGAAACCCTGGATGACTGAAGTGGAGAAGAGATCTGAACAGGAGTTTCCTACCTCACTTTCTGGATGAGTACCATAATCATTACGCTAAAGGTTATAAGGGAGGCAGGAGCCACTGCTGCCACCTTGAACTTCTCCCTGCCCCTACACCTTTTGTGTGGATTTAGGTATGCTCCAAGCACTCTTAGCAGATCGAGTCCTCCAGGCAAGACTGGGGGAGGGGAGGAGGAACAACTATCTTCCCCTGATGTGAAGATTGCACTGAGTCTTAGGCATAAATTAGGTGTCCAGACACCTGCCTGAGGCACAATGTGCATGCTCAGAGGCAGAAACTTAGGATCCAAGGGGACTTTTACAGCAAACGTTTAGGGGCCAAGTGAATTAAGGCACCTACAGAGTTAGGAAGCTGCTGAGTAGAGGATTTGTGGGTCTCAGTAGTGGCCAAATCTGGTACTTGAATCCCTTTGTATATCTAGGTCTATGTCACTGTCATCAAGAGCTGGTTGACAAAAGTAATATTTTATGAAAAATTTAAAAGAAATGAACTTTTGGAGGGTGATTGATTCTTTTATTTTATTTATTTATTTTTAGTATTTTTGTTTGTGAAGACAAAATTCCAAATCACAGGATTAAATATTTTGTTTCAGTGGGTAAAACATTTTCTCTCACTATCACATTTTTTTCTACTGGAAAATGAAAGGAAAATTTTAAAAATGAGAGGTATTTCTCTCTCCCTTCCCCTACACAGCCACGCTTTTTTACACTGCAAGAAAGGGATGAGAAGTTTTTAAAAGAGAGAGAGAGAGAGAGTCGAGTTTTCCCACCAAAATGTAACAAAACATTTCAAAAAACTTTATTTAGAAATTTCATTTAAAAAGTAAATAAGTGCTGTGAAAATGGACATTTTCACAAGATAATTTCTGTTGATGGGAAAGCCATTTTCCCTCAAAAAGCTGACAAAAATATGTTGACCAACATGTGTATTGTCTCTGTTCATGACCTGTATATCCTGATTGCTTTTTCGTTCCTTTAGGAAAGCTCATTATTTTGATTTTTCTTTACTTCTCCCTCAAAGGCAAATTCTTTTAATGGCCGCCTTTCTGTTATAGACTTCTGCCCTTAATTACCTTTAATTGTTCTTTTAGCAAGATTATGGCTACCTTTCCTATAATCAACATGTGTCAGCCTGCTTAGAGCTCTGCCTCTAACAGTTTGGTAGTGGGATCGCTTTCTGAATGCATCTTCCTCTGAACAACTTTTGCTGCTGTTTCTACACACCCACACGCACACACCCCAGTTTCAAAACTTCAGTGAAATGTGAGGCCTTCCTCAGTCAACAGCCTCTATATATTCTGTGTGGATTCTATATATTAATGTGTAGCTTACTTCCATGATATATAATTGTAAAACTGGTAGCACTGTGACAACTTTCTTAACTGAGCCACATAAGAGGAAATGGATTCACCTTCACGTTATTTCTTTTATGAACTGGATGATAAATGTTCATACAGAAATGTTATAATTCGTGCAAATCTTTCATCATCAGGGTTGTGTGAAACCTTCAAAGTGCACAGTGCACAGTTTTTACTCCCCTTAAACCCAGCTGAGCTGGAACTCTTCTCTTGTACTATCTCATTAACTTCAAAATATTGCTTCAGCCTGTGTTGGCCAGGCTTCTCTATAGAGCACTATCATAAAGGTATCCTTTTTTTTCCAGTATTTCTTGACATGCTCTTTGTGCAACTGAGCAAGTTATAGTATCCACACCACATGCCTAATGCTGCTCAGGTGGAAATTGAAGAGACAGCAGCAGTCTATATCACACAAAAGTAAAATCTGTGAGGTTGGGTTCCTTTTCTCCAAGCATAAGGTTCTTAAGTCCTTATCACTGGGTGTAATGCTTAGTTGAGTTTTGAATACAGAGCAACTATACACTCATAACTCTGTGAATCATAACAGGCTTTTTTTTCTGCCACAGCAATCATTTTTAAAATAGTTCCACTTTAGAGAATCACAGTAAATACAAGTAGTAACTTTAAGTAACTTGAAGCCTATAATACTGATTGAAATTGAATCCGAAGACTGATGAGGGCCTTGTGTTTTTCCCAACCCCATATACAGGTTTTCATTATTTTAATTTTCATAGCAGAGTAGTTTGGATGTATTTTATTTGTATAGTTATTACTTTTAATTCACTGGAATTCTCTATTTTCTAAAGTTTAATTCATTTAAAAATAATAAAACTTTTGTCAGTAATATCTTTTAGCAGATTCACTTAGAGCTGGATGAAATTTTTTTCAGCAAGTAGTAACATCACTGAAAAATGCCTTTTTGGGGGGCACCAAAACTATTCGCAAATTCAGGTTGAATTCAGCAAATAGTTTCAGCCAGAAAACCTCATAATTGTTTTTTTTTAATGTCAAAACAAAAAGACATTTTGAAATGAAACATTTTGTTTCGACAAGTTTCGTCTTTCTATTTAGAAACAGCATTTCATTTTGAAATTTAGCTAATTTTGTAAGGGTGAAACTCATTCATAAAATGACCTGAAACTAAACAGAAAATTGGGGGCAGAGGGTTGTTTCAGGTAGAAAAAAACATTTTGTTTGGCCCTACATTATTTTCTCCCCAGTTTTTTGTTGCAGCAAGAAAAACAAAAACTAAAAAATTGTTTTGATGTGAACCAAACTGCAATGTTTACAATTTGTCCCCCAAACCAAAACCAAAGCATTAGCTCATCTCTAGATTCTCTACATAGTTTTTATATAGCACAGCACAGTCTTCTACTCCAGGAGTTTTTTTTAAAAAAGCTTCAGTTACTATCTTTCTCTCTTTATTTATGAAGATATTTGGCTAGATTCTGCAATTGAAATTAAACTGGTGAACCCTCGTGCCCATGCAAAGACCCACTCAAGTCAATCAATGCTAGGATCAACACACATGGATCTGATTGCTAGGTCAGGGCTAAAATTTATCTATAGCTAGATAAACATATATAGATACAGATACACCAAAGCAAACTAAAGTTTCCATTGAAGTCTATGGGCCCTTTGCCTTTGATCTGAATGTCTGCCATTTGAAAGGGAAATAAATGGAATGCAATAACAAACTTTTAAAAAGTTAGTAATATAGCAATTAAATTAGGTAATGAAAAGCTTATAGAATTGGCATGATTCTTCATTTTTCTTTCTGGAGGCTATCCAAAAGCAAGCTGCTAGATTTGTTTTAAAGTATGGTTATACTCTGAAAAAGTGGCGCAGTAAGAACGTCATTGTGGTGATTAATGTTTGCTATCTTTCAACAACTTCCAGACTAAATTTTTTTAGTATACAAATCAAACAATATTTTTGCTGTCATATCTGCAAACTCAGACTGAGCTTTGAGAATCACAGTATATTCTCTGGCTCTGACATCACCAATAATAAAGATTCTTCAGTATATGTCTGACCATTTTAACCAATAATTTGCATGCTAACACTGAATAAATGTACATTTAATTGAATGATTTGTGAATGTAAATGAGATAATCAAATGCATAAATGGAGATGTGTGTGCACCAATTTTCTGCACATCAGAGAATACTTCTTTATAAACATGGCCCATTATATTTATTCTTTGGAAATTTTTAAGATATCAAAGAGTCAGAACTCCCTACAGATTCGCAAGTATCTCATAAAGCAGGGGTCGACAACCTTTCAGAAGTGGTGTGCCGAGTCTTCATTTATTCACTCTAATTTAAGGTTCTGTGTGCCAGTAATACATTTTAGCGTTTTTAGAAGGTCTCTTTCTATAAGTCTATAATATATAACTAACCTATTGTTGTAGGTAAAGTAAATAAGGTTTTAAAAATGTTTAAGAAGCTTCATTTAAAACTAAATTAAAATGCAGAGCCCACCGGACTGGTAGCCAGGACCCGGGCAGTATGAGTGCCACTGAAAATCAGCTTGCGTGCCACCTTCGGCATGCGTGCCATAGGTTGGCTACCTCTGTCTTAAAGACAACTTTTTGGCTTTCCCCACTTATTGCATGTGCAGGGCTCAGTTGTGTCTTTAGGGTCTGGCCCTCTAGTAATCTATTCCTTGCATTGTCTGACTTGTACTGCCAGCTGATGCATATGGGCTTCAACAACAACCCTTCTTCACCTCTGCAGTTCCCTGCCCCTTTTGAGGATTCTGCATCTCCGGGTCCATATGGAAGGAACAGTTCCTGTTCCCCTAGGAGCACAAAGCCTGCATGCCCTGCTGCAACACAGATATTCAAGGCTGGAGGTTCTTTGTGCTCTCTTCTTCAGCCCCACGTCATCTGCCCACCTAATAAGCAGCCAGGTCCTATCTGGCCCTTAGTTAACAGCTTCCAGATCATTTGCAATGGTCACTGGGGAAGAGAGAGTTTGTAACACATGTCCAGGTGCTGCCATTTAAAATGCATCAGCTACCCTTTTAGAGAATGTATTCTGTAGAAGCAAGAGTCTTAGGAATAGCTGAATGAGAAAATTTTATGTGGATAACAGTCTGGTATACATTTCTGTGTTCCAAGAGAGAACCATATTTTCAGAAGAGCTCAGCTACCATTGAGGCACTTCAGCATGAACTTGATTTTCAGAACCACTCAGCCCCCATTATGTGTTGAACTTGTTTCAAAATCTGGCCCTGAGTATGCTGAGCAGTTTTGAAAATATAGCCCATACATCTAACCTCTGTAGTCACAGATTGCTGAAAGGATGTTTCATAGGGAAATTACAGGAGATTTTGCTGAAAACTCTGTCTCCTGCTACTGAAATAATGAGCCAAGTGTGTTTCATGAAATGCAATATCTCTCAGCACATTAGAGAAAGTAAAAGAAATTAGTAAAAAAGAAACACAATTAAACCAGAGGCAGACTTCCAAATGTTAGTACAATAAACATTATGGGCCAGATTCTGATCTCAGTTACAACAGTAACTGGAGTAACTCTACCAAAGTCAAAGGAATCTAGCTGAGACAAGAATCTGCCCTTATGGGTATGTATATATTGTCCAAAACGTGACAGAACTGCCTAGACAATCTTAATCTGTCTTTTAAAATTTTGCTGTATTTGAAAAAGAGGCTTTGATGACCTCTAACTCTGGAATCGTGTTGTTGTTAGAGTTGCTCATGTAGCATATATTCAACTTCAACTCTACTGGAGTTATTCCTGTAGAAAGGACCCTGGTTAGTGGAGCTAATTTTGACCATCATATTTAGAAAGAAGAATGTATCACTAAACTGCACACCATGAAGCCACAGCAACTTAGGCAAAACTAAGAATAAACCTCATTACCAAACTGCTGTGTCAGAGAAAAGCTGTAGCGAGAGGTATTCAGAATTCAGGGCACAAACTCCAGAATCAGTCAGGCATTTGGAAGGGGGGGAGCAAATATCTAACATTCACATTAGTTAGTGGACTATGCAGAATTGACAGGGACTGCCACCACTGGCTGAGGCACCTACACACATTTTTACTCTTAAATATTCTATGTAGAATGTCTGTTGTCACTATATGTACATCCTTTTGGGGAGGGGACAACATCAGCCTGCTCGAGCATAGTGACTTAGTTCTGCATTTGCTTCTCAGTTTCAATATTAGTTGCATAACTATGCCCAGTATAGGTCTGGTTCATTATGGGTGTTCTTATTCTGGTGGGTATGAACAGGGCCGTCCTTAGGATTTATGGGGCCCTACGCAGTATTATTAAACTGGTGCCCAACAGCAGCCTGGGCTGGCAGCCCTGCGTGAGGAGGGATGAGGCAGCAAAGGATACCAAGCTTCCCGGCCTGCCTCACAGAGGCGGAGAGTCACAGTTCCCCACAGAGACCCCTGTACCCTCTCCCTCACACAGAATGTGCAGCACTGGCACATTTGGCTCTGTGAATATGGCCCCTTCCTAAGGAGATTGCAGTGTGCGCTGGGTGTGTGGGAGCCAACCTGCTTTTACCTGTTGTCATGGGCAGTGGGTGAAGCTGCCGCTTGGGAGGCTAGCTCCCCAACCTACCTCTTCTGCCTGTGGCCCTGCCCAGACTCCACTCCTGCTCTGCCCCAGGCCCCGTCCTCACTCTGCCCAGACTGTGCCCCTCCCCACTGTCTCCCTCCCCCATCCCTGCTTATCCCCTTCCAGCCAAATCCCTGAACCCAAATGAAGCAAATGACACGAAAGAAATTGCAGAAGAGCGGTTTTTTCAAAAGAAAATGGAGCATGTTTTCCACTGCATGCCAGATGGTGAAGACTGGACATGCAGAAGGTACCTAATTAAAAGCACTAAACATGGGAATAAAAAATGTCAGTCACAGGTATTTTGATATGCCCTGAAGTTTGTCAGAGATTTATTTGCAAAAACTTTGTAGTAAGGGCCAGTCAGCTGTCCTGCTGAATACAACATTAAATATTGTGGAATACATGATGCAGCTCTTCTGTTTTACATTTTCTTATTCAGTATTTCTAAGCTGATTTTATATTTTAAATGTACTCTTAAGCCTTCATGAAGTAATCATTCCAGATGTCTACATATTTAACTCACTGAAACAAAGACATCATTTTAAATTAATCAGTCACAGAGGTTTAGTGTGTTCATAACAATGTTCATTGCTTTTAAAAAAAGGGAACACTAATTTACTTTGTGTGATCTCCATAACAATAGACATGTTTATGAAATTTCACCAACTTTACAAAAATATGTTTCCAAAGATTTTAGGCATAACAAAGGCTTTATATCTTAGCTGGTACTGATTTTGCTGGAGGGTTCTCTTAAAACTAGTTAATCAAATAGTCAGAAGTAAAGAAAGGGAAACTCGTTTGTCCAGCTATCTGGAAGGAACAGGGTGTTGTCCCTTTACGGGCTGTCTTCAACAAGGGGGTGAAGGGAGAAAGGGATGGGCAGAAAGGACAGAAAGACTTGGGAAGCAAGTTTTTTGTACTATAGTAATTAAAATGAAAATGTGTATTTTAGACAAGGGTGGTCTTTTGAAGGATTTATTTAAAAAAACTGTATGTCTGAAGATCCAAGCATTTAACGCTAAAGATGAATACTCAGATTGTGCATCTAAAAATCTATTCAAGGATTTTTTAGAGATGTGATTTTATAATCTTTAACAATCTGCTAATGAAATATTTTTAAAGCAAATTTTAAACTAAGGTCCCGTAGACTAACATGTTCTGAGTAAATATTACAGTAATGCACAACTGTTTTTCTCAGTAAATTCAGAGCCTGACAGTATATACCTGGGGGTTGGCAAATGCCTGTTAAATGGCTTCATTACCACTTGAATGGCTCTTTAACCGTTTCATTGTTGTGCTAATAGGTCTGGCAGGCTAGAAGGCTTTTTCACTTTTAATTAGATCCCCTCCAATAGAAGACTCATCAGGCTATAGGAGCTAGCTGTGGGAGCCTGCAGGAAGGGTCAGAACAGGGATAGGAAGAGGTGGGGAATGTGGACACTAAGGGCTTGGCTACACTAGAGAGTTGCAGCGCTGGTGGTGGGTTTACAGCGCTGCAACTTACACTCCATCCACACTTGCACAGCGCTGCATCTCCCTGGCTGCAGTGCTGGCTGTACTCCTGCTCTGCCTCGGGTATAACTATTGCAGCGCTGGTGATGCAGCGCTGCTCCGCCAGTGTGGCCACCAAAAGCACTGTAATTGGCCTCCAGCAGAATTTTCCCATAATGCTTTTAACTAAAGAACTCTTTGTTTTGTTATGATGCCTCTCTTTGTTTTGTTGTGAACTCGGGGCTCCTGGAGCTGCTTATCTAAAAAACAAACACAGCTCCTGTTTGCTGTGAATGAGGCAGGCAGGGGGATGAATGTCTACAGCTAGTGTTTGCTTTAGGAGAGAAACAGCACGGCGGGGAGGGGGGGAAAGGGAGTCCGTTGGAGCAGCTGCTTATCTGGTCTGCAGGCTATCTGCATTTAAGAGTGAATGAGGCGTCGGGGAAATGGTCAGAATTTGCAAGGCAGGGAGCTGACACAGTGTTGGCTCCAAAAATCCACTCTCTCTCTCTCTCTCTCTCTCCCCCTCCCCCACACTCCCTGTCACACTCCACCCCACCCCCCTCTTTTGAAAAGCACGTTGCAGCCACTTGAACGCTGGGATAGCTGCCCATAATGCATCACTCCCATCACCGCTGCAAATGCTGCAAATGTGGCCACACTCCAGCGCTTTCCCTACACAGCTGTACAAAGACAGCTGTAACTCCCAGCGCCAGGGCCGGCTCCAGGCACTAGCTTATCAGCCAGGTGCTTGGGGCGGCAACTCCGGAGCGGGGCGGCACTTTCAGGTATTCGACAGCAATTCGGCGGAGGGTCCCTCACTCCCGCTCGGAGCGAAGGACTTCCCACTGAATTGCCGCAGATCGCGATCGCGGCTTTTTTTTTGCTTTTTTTTTTTCACTGCTTGGGGCGGCAAAACCCCTGGAGCCGGCCCTGCTCAGCGCTGCACATCTGCAAGTGTAGCCAAGCCCTAAGACCCAGCAGTGCCCTAAATTTTCAGGTGCCCTACGCAGCGGCGTATGCCTAAGAACGACCCTGGATATTAAATGTTTTCATAATCACAAACTGTTTGCTTTGGGTTTCCCTGTTATTGAAAAGCAGACACAGGTCCACTGCTATGACTCACTTCAGTATTTGTTTCCTGCTCAAGTGATATATGTCTATAGCAGTATTCTGAGAGCTGCATATTTTTCTGCCCATCCCTTTTTTTTTTATTTGTCATTTAAGGGTTGCACAGTGCTTGTTCATGTTCTGTGATTTTAATGCAATGTATTTGATATATTCTTTCCTAGAATGAATACTATTTGGCATGTCTGTGATTCCCCTCAAAGGCTCCTCCTGCTCTGTTGCATCTGTGTTACATAGTCACCACTAGAACGGGTTAACTAATATTAAAAGGGATGCATGAATATTTTTATGAATAAAAGCAGAAAATTTTTCTTGATATTATTTGAAGGGTTATAACATTGATTATTTGCATGTATTCAGACAGCCGCTTGTAAAAAGGGCTGTGAATTTCAAGTTTGCATAGATTTTAGCACCACTTATTATTAAGGCTACATTTTAGTCACGGGTATTTTTCGTAAAAGTCATGGACAGATCACGGGCAGTAAACAAAAATTCACAGCTTGTCACCTGTCCATGACTTTTATTATATACCCCATATTAAAACTTGGGTGGGGGGGCTTCTCAGGGGTGCCACGGGTGCTGGGGGAGGGCAGCCTGGGTGCTAGGGAGTGGGGCAGGTGGCGTCGTGTGGCCCAGGACCCCTGCTGTTACTGGGGGGTTGCGGTGGCGGAGACGGTAGACAGGCTCCCTGCCTGGCTCCGCGCCTCCCTCCTGCCCTGCAGCAGCAACAGAGTTTGGGTGTGGGAGGGGGCAGGGGGTTGGGGCAGGTTGAGGTGGGTTCTGGGCAGTGCTTACCTGGGGGGGCTCCCCAGAAGCAGTGACATCCCCCTCACTCAGCTACTAGGTGGAGGCGTGGCCAGATAGTGCTGTGCGCTGCTTCTGCCCAGAGCGCTGGCTTCGCAGTGCTCATTGGCTGGAAACTGCAGCTAATGGGAGCTGCCAGGAAGGTGCCTGCAGGTGGAGGCAGCACACAGAGCTGCCTGGCCATGCCTCAGCCTAGGAGCTGAGCAAGGGGGATGTCGCAGCTTCCGGGGAGCCCCCAGGTAAGCACCGCTCAAAGCCCACCTCATCCCGTCCGGTGCCCCAACCCCTTTCCCCCTCCCACACCCAAACTCTGCTGCGGGGGAGGGGGAGGCAGCGAGGTGGCCCAAGATTGCCCCAGCAGCAACCCGTGCAAAAATTATGGAAAGTCACAGAATCTGTGACCTCCCTGACAAAATCACAGCCTTACTTATTATCCATCCAAGAATTCACATCAGAAGTGCATTATTCCTAGCCTCTATTCCTTATTCTTTATTTGTTGCTTTCCTGTTTTGCTGTGTAGACAGAAAAAAAAGGTTGTATCTGAGAAATGTTTGTAGGAAATAGTGGTAAGTTATTAGCCACTTTAGGAGATGACCTAGATGAGTGGAGTGAGGAAAAGATGACCCTCGGACTACAGGTCTGATGTTGTGGTTTCAGTGTTGACAGAAAATGGCAGAAGTTGGGAGGGCTTAATAGGAAACGTACTTAGTTCAGTTTTAGCTATATTAAGTTTAAATTCACGATCAGACATCGTTGAGGCAATGCCAGGGAGACAGGCTCCAACATGGGATTAGATGGAGGGAAACAGTTCAGACTGTTTTAAAAAAAACACTATTGACAATTATGCAAAAACATTCTCTATCTCGGTTCTTATACAGCTACCATCACCATAGTATCTGAGCACCTAGAAGTATATACAAATAGAAATATCAGTAAGAATGTTTCTCTCTCTCTCTCTCTCTCCTCCTACCTGTTGGGAAGGAAGAGAGAAATTTTTTGTAACTTTTCTTTTTCTTTTCTCTCTCTCATTTGTTTGTGAGCTCCTTGTGTGGAAAACTTAGTCGAAGACTCTTAGATTTTCACAGGGTCCAAAACCAGAAGGGAGCACTGTGATCATCTAGTCTGACCTCTTGTATAACATAGGCCATAGAACTTCCCCAAAATAATTCCTAAAGCAGATCTGTTACATTGGCACCGAGTTTCTAATCTGCTGGGGGGGCTGCCCAGGCCCCACCCCCACCTTGCTTCTTCCCACTCCCGCTCTGCCCCCACCCCTTCCCGTTCCAGCCCCGCCCCTGCCCCACCCAGTTCCACCCCATCCCCCAAGCGCTGTGCCCTCGCTCCACCCCCACAGCAAAACAGCTGATCTGCAGCAGGCTGTAGGTGCTGGGAGGGAGCGGGAGGCACTGATCTGAAGGGCCCACCAATGGGCATGAGGCGCTGGGGAGAAGGGGAGGTTCTGGTAAGGGGGCTGCCGGTGGCTGCTGAGCACCCACCATTTTTTCCCCATGGGTGCTCCAGAAAAACATTGGAAAAACATCCAATCTTGATTTTAAAATTGTCTAACTTAAACTTCCAGTTACTGGACTGTGTTATTTCTTTCTCTGCTAGAGTGAAGAGCCCATAATCAAATATTTGTTCCCCATGCAGGTACTTACAGATTGTACTCAAGTCACCCATTCACCTTCTCTTTGTTAGACTCAAGGAGCTCACTCCACTTAGCATATCATTATAAGGCATGTTTTCTAGTCCTTTAGTCATTTGTGTGGCTCTTCTATGAACCCTCTCCAATTTATCAACATCCTTCTTGCATTGTGGGCACCAGAATTGGACACAGATGAGTTTTGCATTTAGAGAAGAGTATTGCATTTACTTCTGAACGTGGTGAGGTCAGTGCTTATTCTTATCTCTTGTGGGGGCAAGTTCTGCAACCATCACAAGCCTTCCACTTTCGATGACTGTTTCATTATTCTAGTGCAATACTAGATGCTGTGGGAAGCCCTGATTGTGGCAAAAAAGGTGATTTTTCCCCTCAGGTAGCTAGAGCCAGTCCTGTGGGAGAGTTTCTGTTAACATCAATGGACTTTGGATCTGGCCTTTAGTGCTTATGTCCCGATGCACATGGGCTAACAAGTGTTATACTTTTTAATCTTAACCAGTGCAACAGTTGTCATATTGTGTATAGTTTCTGTTACTCTCATTAATTAATTCTGAAGAAATTGCATTGGTCATCTGTAAGGAGGCACAATCAAAAATGTTGCTGTTAAAATATTTTCTAGTTATTTCTAAAGGCAAAGAAAAATCAAAATATTCATAACACTTCTTCCTTCTTAGTTGAAGCATATAGACTTCTACTTAAAATGAATATGCTCTGTGGTTGCCTAACAATTATCACTCAAGATTCAATTCAGCAGAGATTCAGCACTGTTAACAAGTCAATACAAAATGTGCTATTTGTCACTGAGCCTGCTGTCAGATTGCATGATGCTTCTTCACTTTGCCCAATCTGTTTGAGAAAGGTTTTCATGATTCTGTGTCAGGCAATATCAGGCTTATTCAAATAAATTTATGAAGATTAACAGTCAGATTGAAAGTGATCTGATGAGGGGCTTTTTGATTATCATAAAGAGACTTACCATATAATACTTTCTGGATGGGATTAATTTATCATTGAGTATCACTTTATCATCTATGACAGCCTGTTGGCCTGAGTACATGATAGACATGGAACCTTCTTCAAAATGTTTATGACGACTGCAGTTTGGCACTGGAGGATATGATTCTGATAGTTTTGTATGGCGGATGTGGAAGAGATCACATAACTTGTGATCCATGCGAAGAACGTAAAGGCACCAAACTTTAGTTATCAGCACCTATTTACTACTTCCCCAGGCATTATACTTGGCATAATTCTAGATCTGACACTATCCAACAACAGTTCCACAACAAGTGAAAATTACTGGTGACCCACCATGCTTCAGGCAGATTTCATTGTCAATTTAAAATAATCTTTCTTGTGTTCCATAGGAAAGGTGCTCAGATACCACAGTGATAAGGAATAGGAGATGATGGCTTGATCCTGACAGATGCTGAGTACCTCTAATTCCCATTGAATTCGGTAAGAATTATGGGTTATCTGCACCTCTCAGAATTATGCTTTTAATACAGAACTAGATTGGTAAAGAAGGTAAGAAGAAAGAAATGAGTGGTTTTGGCTATGTGGACAGGGCCTAAGTTGGTCACTGGAGAACCACTAAGGTTTCCAGTGCAATTTTATGTTACCTTTAATTAAAACCTTAGGCAAATAATATTGGGAAGCCACTAGTATTAAACTTCAATGGGACTAATCATGTGCTTAAAGCTAAGCATGTGCTTAAGTACTTGGCTGGACTGGAGACTAAAACAGGTTTCTCAGTATTTGTATTGTGACTGCCTGTACAGGACAGATAATCATTTATTCCGATCTGAGCAAACAAAGAAAGAGCTTCCTCATGAGATCAGTAATAATAAATAAAAGCTTTTGATTAACAACCCAAATTAAACAGATAAATGTTAACATTTCCTTTAAATTTTGTGTATGAAATTGGTACATAGAAAGTCAGCTTTGGTGTATTAAAACATACCTAGGAAGTTGACAAAATTAGAGACAATATTGTGCAATTTTACATACCAGTTTCCATTTCATGTAGGCAGGGTAGTTTTCAGGGATGAGCACAGAGTTAGGAGTCAAGAACTCCTGATTTTTAACACCAGTTCTGCTACTGACTTGCTGTTTAGCCTTACACAAGACACTTTTATCTCTCTGCCTTGTATTCCCACCTATAACCTAAAGATGATGATTTTTTTTTAACTTTTTGCATGGGTGTAGTGAGTGTTACTTAGTCAATATTCCTATAATGCTTTGAACATTTAAAGGTCATTATATAAATGATTGTTCTTATGCTCTGTTGAGATCAGAGGCTTCCATGTAACAGAACCACGTTTGACCGATATTCAGTTAGTTTTGCCCAATAGATTCAGCAACAACTTTTATCTTTCAAATCTGCCTCTTATCTCAGAGATCTTTGAGCTCCTGTCTATCCCACAGTGCCCCCAAAGTCAAGGTTCCATGAAGTGTGGTGATCAATGTTCGTTGAGCTCCCTTTTCCCAGCCACTGCTGATAGCCGCTGCTACTACTGCTAAATCTCTCTTTTCTGGAGGATACTGGCCTGTCTTCAATAGCACTAGCCCCTGGAAATTCTATGGAGGGTTCCAGCCCACTTGGTGATCTTGGGAAAGGTGGAGGTGGGGCTGCTAGGGCCACTGGAATTATCAGTGTTACCTGGATTACACTACTGTGATGACACGGTGTCCAAAATGCAGAATATATAAAAAAAACATGTTACTCCTATTAAGTGCCTTACAGTGCCACCACCACCCCCTTAAATTTCACATAGCTTTTAACTCCTTCTTTCTTACTTGTAAGAGAGACGAGGTGTTTCACTGGAACAACTTCTGTGGGTGAAAGAGACATGTTTTTGAGCTACACAGAGCTCTTCTTCATCTCTTATTTACTTGTAAGGCACTTTATGCATCCTGATGGAACTTTCATCATCAAATGCCAAATCTGCAAAAGGAAAAAGCCAAGATCTGCTTACAGACTTGCATTACAAATCTGATGTTTGCATACAAACAGCTAGTCAGGTGGCTAAATTGACCTTGGGCCTCTCCTTAAAAGTTGGCCTCAGAATTCCCTGGTCAGCCTCTGAAATCAGAACCAACATGTTGATTTGTTTATCTGAAATGCAAGCTAAAATTTCTGAGGGAGGGCTTATATCAGCTGTGGAACTCACATGCTCTTTGGTGCTCTGCTTCCAGCAATTGCCTGCTGCTTCAGGAAAAGGTGGAAAACCCCACTATAATACATATAATGCTGCACATTGGAAAATAATTCCTTCCAGACTTCAGATACATCCAGTTTATACCAAGAAGCATGAGATATTAATATCATTGTCATTACCTAAATTATCCTAGTTATAAATGGCATTAGTGGTCATAAAATCTTGCACTTAAAAAAAATCCAAACTTAGTAATTGTTTTAACAAAGCCCATTCAATATTTGTTAAACAGAAACATAAAGATAGCTTGGTCAGCAGGATTTGACTTCAAGGCTTCTGAATTTGTGAATAGTTAACTCTCATGGGGTTGGTCATTACTGAGCCTCCTAAAAAATACCTTTACCAGACAGGTAAAGAGGGGCTCCCAGAGTGTGTGAGGAGCCGGGGAGGGAGGGAGGGAAGCGGGGTCCCCTGGAGCCGAGCCCGGGCTGTGGCAGCGAGAGGGGCTCCCAGAGTGTGTGAGGAGGTGAGCGGCCGGTTGGGCTCATTGGTGCTGAGCAGGTAGCCCCGCAGCCGGAGATCCTCGCCTTCCCGCCCGCCAGGGCAGGGCCAGGGCATGGTGAGGCTGAAGAGCAGCAGGTTCGGGGGGCTCTCCAGGTCTTCGGCCACCAGCATGTCGGGGATGAGGGCGGTGAGCATGAACTGCTCCACCTCGGCCACCAGCAGCGCGGCGAAGCCCAGGGAGGGGGCCGTGTTCTCCGTGTTCACCACCCCGCAGCTGCACCGCCACCTGGAAGTTCTCCCGCTCGGCGCTGCCCAGCAGCTCCACTCGCATGGGGACGGAGTTGCGGCTGGGCCAGGGCTCAGCCGCCATGTGCTGGTAGCAGATCCGACGTTTGCGGGTGGAGAGCCTAGTGCTGGGGCGGCAGGGGTGTATGTGGGGGGAAGAGAGAGCCCAGTGCTGGGGTTGGGGGGCACTGGTGGGCGGGGGGGAGCCCAGGGCTGCGGTGGGGGGGGCAGCCAAAAATTTTTTTGCTTGGGGTGGCAAAAAGCCTAGAGCCGGCCCTGCTTCTCTCTGCTCAGTCTTCTAGCTGCAAGGCCCCTGCTACTTCCCACAACTGCTGCATAGATCTGAAACTGGTAGCAATGTCTGCCAGTCACAGTCAGTCCAGGCCTGGCTTGCCAGCTCCTGCTGCAGTCTGCACCACTTCCTCTTTGCCTCGTGGTTGCTCCCATCTTGCCATGCTACTGCTGCCTTCCCCCCCGGTGTGTAGTTTCCCACTCAGCATCACCATCCCAGTTATAAGGTGAGGTTTTGGCAATTGGATGGCTTAGAGGATTGGTAATTGGAAACTAGATAGCGTTATAAACAAAACAGAATATTCTGATTTATATAATGTCATAATGTCATGTCCTATTGTATGACGAGATGACACACCATGCCACATTCTGCACTGTTACTTTTGGCATATCAAACTAATGCAAACATAATCAAAATATTGCAAAAATAAAAAATAAAAGTTAAAACAAAAATTACATGTTAATTTCAAAAATTTTACAGAACAAAATTTTCCGAACAATTTTTGTAGAATTTTTGTTTTGTGGGAAATTTCAACATTTGTTTTCATTCCAGTTCAGCACAAAAACAAATGTCAAAACATCAGAGTTTCCCATTAAATGGAAATTCTGAGTTTCGACTAGCTCTAGTCATAACCAGTTGCAGAAGGGGAAGCAAAAGGCAGTTGGGCAGGGGGCACCTATTAACTCCTATGTCTAGCCATGCTGCTGATTCAAACACTTCTGTTTAAAATCACAGAGTATGACACAGTTCTTTTTCACAATCAAATACATACTTTCTTATTAACACAGTTGCCCTTTAGGGGCACAAATCAGAGCCTTGAGGGCCATATGTAGGTGACCAGATGTCCCAATTTTATAGGGACAGTCCCGATATTTGGGGCTTTTTCTTATATAGGTGCCAATTACTCCCCCCCCCCTCGATTTTTCACAGTGGTTCCCAAACTGGGGTTCGTGAACCCCTGGGAGTTCACGAAATGTTACAGGGGGTTCTCGGGAAAAAATTCCCTAATGGCGAACAGAACTTTTCCTAGGGACCCCATGGGCAGCACGGGGCCAGCAGCCCAGAGCCCCTAGACTTCCAAGAGCGAAGCAGATCAAAGCAAGCATCTCTATCACACTGAGGAGATTTAAACTTCAAGATTCCTTATCAGAAATGGAAAGGGAGGTGGATATTTTTTGCTGTTTTTAAAATTAAATAGGCAGCTAGTATTGTTTTTAAAATTATGATGAAGAACAAGCTTAAGCTTTGCTGTAACGTGCATTGTTTGCCTGGACTGCTCAAGACCTGAATCCTTGTGTAGGAGGAACTCTGAGTTGGCTTCTTAAATACCTTCATGCTGTTTCACATCTGATACTCCTTGATGAAACATAGGAGCCTTGTCCTATAACAGGCTTATTCAAAGTGATACAAGCTATGAAAGTGAGATCTTGAAAGAATGTTGCCATTTTCATAATGTAATAAAAATATACTGTAATGATTAATAATTAATAATAAATAGTGTGTAATAAGTATGTCATAAAAACAAATTTTATATTTCTAAGATCACTGCTTTTATAATTTATGCTCAGAAATGAGAAAATCCCTGGAAATATTCATTTTTAGGAGGGGGTGCATAAGACTTGACATTTTAGTGAAAGGGGTTCACCGGTTGTTAAAGTTTGGGAACCACTGCCCTAGCCATAAATGGCCACTGGGCCAAACAGCAGACATCAGTTCCATATGTATTTAAGCAAGAGTAATCCAATTTGCATTTTCATATTTTATTCTTGCTTTGTTGGTTAGTACTGCAGATCTGTCAAATCTTACAATCGATCAACAAAATTTGTATGCCACCTATTTTTGCTGAAAACTTTTTTTCCTCCATAATTCAAGTGGAAGCAGTCATCCCTCCATCATCCAAACCACTTCCAAAAAAACCCTCTTCAAAGTCTTTTGCCTCTTAAGAGAAGTATTAAAACCCAGTGTGTTTGTTCTGCAGACTTATTCCTACTGAGTTTGTGATCTTGTCATCTGTCTATAAAAGACTCATTTTCAAGGAGAATGAAAAATGGATCTCTTCTATTATGAGAGACTCACCTCTGTATGCCTCATTGGTACTTTCAGCTATCATGACAGTGGCTACCTAGCAACCATGTCTTTCAATTCTAGATAGCTTTATTTAAAAATATATCTCTCTCTCTACCAGTGTGTGGTGGGGAAGATGCCTTAAAATATTAATTTACTTGGCTGTGATAAGCTAAAGCATCTCCTTTTTGAGAAATTAAAAAAAAAAATCAACAATATGGAGAAACACAAAAAAAGGCTTATTTGTTAGCCGTATAGGAGTTCCTGTTTACGTTCAAGGTACTGCCCTACTGTACCTCAGACTGCAAGATACAAAAATTGTAACCTGTTGCAAAAAGCCTACAGAACATTAAGATGTACAAACGTAAATCCCTTCAACACTAACAAAAACAGCACTTGTAACAATTCAGACCCTTGCTAGTAGGTGGTCTTTATACTTATGCTACAGAAGGAATTGCTGTTACTTCTTGAATGTCACTGCTTATAACACCTACTTTTTTTGCCCAGAAGGCAGGTTGGCGCTTTGCTCTAAACAGAGGAATTAGTTGTGCTTGGTGTCCAGATACAAAAAGCAACTAATGGTAGCAAGCAGGACAAAGACAAAGGAACCTGACTTAACCCTGAATTAGGTTAAACTTGTCAAGTTTTTTCCCATGACAAGCAAAATTAAAAAGAGGATATATATTATATATATATTGCACAGAGCTTATCTGACGTCTCCCTTTTTCCACGCTATATGGAACAAAACCTAATGAAAAAGAAAATCTATTCCTCTTCATATTTACATTGGCACAGTTGCAGTAATTCATGGGAGAATATAACCCTTCCAAAAATGTTTAATATGGTTTTACATTTAACCTCAACACCATGGTGTTCTGAATGTAGGCCTCTTTCAGTAGTTTTTTTTTCCAAGTGTTCAGACCAATTCCTCCATTGCGTCATTTTTCACTTGATTCACAAGAACTGTCAGGAATACAGAAAGTTCAGATAAGGAGTTCATGTTATGACATTATTCAGAACTCTTTCGTTGGTAGTTGTCTTCCTCTGTCTCTCATTTACAATTGGCTCACTGTAGCAGTTGTGTCCGACATAGTATGGTATGATTGTCCATAGGACTGACTAATTTTTTACTTCAGTGGTTGTAGGATCAGACAGTTACTGACTGCTAGTTTTCCTTTAACTCACCAAAGACCTGATATGAAGAGATAATGAGCATCCATAACTTCTTTTATAGGTAATGAGAGCCCACATCACTCAGAATTAGATTTTAGTTGTCTTCAGTTGTCACATTTTTCTGCCCAAATCTATAAAACAGCACAGATTGATTAGTTATTATTTTACTTTTTATTCTCATGCTCTTATGTGATCATGCTTTTATTATCATGGGTCTCTGCCCCAAAGAGCTTGCAATCAAAGTATAAGATAAGAGACAAGAGATGGCTACAGAGAGATGGGTGAGTACAGGGAAACGAGCAGCCTACCAATGTCTGTTTTTTGTAGGCGTCACACCAAAAGAAAGTTTTAAGGAGGGATTTGAAGGAAGATGAGCTAGTTTTGTGGATGCTTACAAGGAGCAGCATGGGAAAACGTATGAAGGCGCTTGTTTACAAACTTAACAAGTGGGTGAGGGGTGCTGGCATCATGGATTGATCAGAGGTGGGAGTCAATCTTTCGATACTGAATGAAAGAGGATAGGTAGAATAGGTAAAGGTGGTGAAGGGCCTTGAAAGTGAAGACAGGAAGCTTATGTTTGATGTGAAAGAGGAGAGGAAAGCAGTGGAGAGATGCAAAAAGAAGGGTGACATGGTCAAAGTAACAAGCTAGGAATAGTATCAGAGGGGTAGCCGTGTTAGTCTGGATCTGTAAAAAGTGTCCTGTGGCACCTTACAGACTAACAGAAGTATTGGAGCATAAGTTTTCGTGGGTGAACACTCACTTCGTCAGACCATGGAAATGTGCATGCAATATATTATAGTCATATGCATATATTTGTATCTATTTCTCTACTTCAGTGGTTCCCAAACTTGTTCCGCCGCTTGTGCAGGGAAAGCCCCTGGCGGGCCAGGCAGGTTTGTTTACCTGCCGCATCTGCAGGTTTGGCCGATCGTGGCTTCCAGTGGCCGCGGTTCGCTGCTCCAGGCCAATGGGAGCTGCTGGAAGGGGCGGCCAGTACGTCTCTCGGCCCACGCCACTTCCAGCAGCTCCCATTGGCCTGGAGCAGCGAACCGCGGCCACTGGAAGCCACGATTGGCCGAACCGTGGAAGCGGCAGGTAAACAAACTAGCCCGGCCTGCCAGGGGCTTTTCCTGCACAAGCGGAGGAACAAGTTTGGGAACCACTGCTCCACTTATATGCTTCCGGTCCCAGTAGTATCTGAGCACCCCACAAACATTAATGAATTTATCTTCACACCACCTCTGTGAAGCAGGGAACTATTATTATCTGTGAAATCGGGATGGGGAGATGAAGTGACTTGCCAAAAGTCACACAGGAAGTCTCTGTCAGAGCTAGGAATTGAATACAATCCCAGTCCAATGCTATAACCATAATAAAATCCTTCCAATAAGGCTCCTTTAAAACTGAATTAACATGAGTTTTCATGCTCCTAAACTATTATAGGGTAATTTCTAAATCTTTTCTATATCTTTTCTAGATTGCAGATCCTACTCTCTCATGACAAGGAAAGCATAATAAGTGGGAAGATTAATTTTTTATGACCTTGAATTTATAAACCATAGTACTAGAATTCTTTCCAAAGAGATCATATATAAAAGAAAATATTGAGTTCTGACGAAATGGCTAAACATGCTCATGAGGCACGTTGAATAGAAAGGCAGTAAGTATTAAGTAATTCTGGTTTTGGTTTATATGTAAATATTTCATTCGGCACACAAAACAATTTAATCAAATCACTTTACATTAATATACATGTATTACCTGTGGTAATTTTGGTAATTATCATTATTTAAAAAAAAATTATTTCCTAACCATTAAAAATATAAAACCGCACACTTCCTGTCTACATAACAATAAAAGGGTGCATATCACTGTCATTGTCATTTTGGCATGAATAGTTCCATTTGACATTAAGACAAGTCATAATCCATGGAAACAGACATCCCAAATTCCCATTTATACCATGTGAGTTAAACCCTGCAGCCAACAGAAGGGTTGTGGAAGGCATCAGAGGCAGAAAAACTGCTGAAGTTCAACCGCATATGGTGAGTGTCCTAGGCCACAAGGGGATTCTGCTCCATTTATGACCACAGCACAGTGGTCTCACAGTAGTAGGTCCCACAACACCACCATGCAGGGGCTTTTTGAAGATGAAGCCAGATTGAGGGAGTTGTAGAGGAATAGACCTGTAATAGATTCATTTGACCAAAACACCAGTGTGTCAGGGGCCACAAGTGTTGCGGATGTTACTGCAGCCCTAATAGAAGCTCTGAATCCACAGAGAAATTTTGCTGGAGACCTGAATTGGCTGTGGAAATATTCCCCTTGACACTGCTTAATACCCATATGCAATGCCTGAATAAATGGACTTTACACAGCTGTCAGGATTTGACCCCTTATTAGTGAGGTTGAAAGATAAACATCCCATAGGCAAATAAAACAAAGAATTACCAGTAGAAAAACAGCATGTAAGCAGACAGAATAATAGACAAGACAAGCACAGTCAAGCAAATGACTAAATGTATGTCAGAAATGTTACAAGAGCATTATATAACATATAGAGGATTGCTGAGTACAGTTATGTGAGTATCCTAAGAGTAGTGAGTGGGCAACACTTCTGAATATCAGGCCACTTTGTTTAGCAGTTTGAATATGGATTTAAGAATCTAACTTTAGGCTTCCAGGCTTGAAAATGTTGGACAATATAACCAAGTAAAAATGCATGATCAGGCATGTGTCATTTATTGCACTCTCAATAAGTAACTACAGTAATTACTGTAGTTAAACTATAGATGCAAAATGCAATTAAAGATAAATCTTATTTTAGCAATGTTGTACTTTTAATGGGGAAGAATGAAATTAGTATGATTTAGTCAAGATTTTTGTTTAACAAAACACACTTAGTGAGTTAAATTCATCTCTAGTGTAAGCCCACAAAAAACAGTGGAAGTATATCAGGGATGAATTAGGGATGATCCCTGGATGAATTTGGCTCAATTTATCTAATGGTTACTGCAGGGAACAAGAAACCTGATCTAGAGGTGCCTTGATCCTTGCAGCTCCCTGGCCCAGATCCTCAAAGGAATTTAGGGTCCTTATTTCCATTGTGGAAAATACCTTCGAGGATCTGGGCCCCAATCATACTAAGAACTCAAATTTGGAAAATTAAACTCTCCTTATCTCAGTTTTCCCATCTGTAAAATGAGGATAAAAACATGTCTACCTCACAAGAGTGCTGAGGCTTAATGAAAGTTTGCAAAGACTTCATGATCCATGGAGGAATTATAATTATCATTCATTAGAATTTAAGATTAATCTTTGATTCTAAGGAGATTTGATCCATTACTATTTTTATTACATCTAATGAGCTTCAATTTGATTTATTTTCATTGTCTGTAATTTTGAAGTAACAGGAAAAGGTCATATTAGGGGCTCTAAGGTGTCTTCCTGGTATCAAGGATTCTATTAAGTACGTTGAACTGATGTAAGTCTATTAGTTTATCCAAGGAGTATAATCGTATACTTTAGTCTTCAAGGGAAAGCAGCAACTACCTCTGTTAATTACTGTTTCATTGCTAGTACCCCAGAGCAAGCACAGTTAGATGTTCAATGTTCCAAAGTAATTGGTAATGACTTAGTTAGAACCAATACAAACACATTTATACTAACTACTAAGGTTAATTGGCAAAACTGAAAATAAGTGTAAGAATTTAGCAATTATCCAGCACTGAAACAAATATAACAAATAACAAAAAGCTGAATCCTATTTGCAAGCCACCATGAATGTTTGTAAAAATAATAAATATGTATTTAAGTGCTGCTTAAGTAGATACCTAATATATCAATAACAAGAAAGTATTATCTATGAGTCACCATCCAAATTCAATGTATGTACAGGAAAATAAACCTTAAAAAAATGAGAACCAACTGTTAAAAGACCCCCATTCTGCATTGCAGATGTGGGTCATCATAACCACATTGTAGTAAATATTAAAGAAAAAAATATTCCAGAAGAGAATTCATAGCAAATAGTAGTAGTAGTGATTTCCTAATTTCCATTGTCAGTGTATGCTAATATTTACTCTCTAGTGGACAGTTCCTTGGGGCAATTTTGGTAGTGTATGCAAAGAAAGTTTTTGTTTGTTTTTACAGCAACATTAAAGCTAGTAAGATACTAACTAGAAAACCAAGAAAGAGACAGTTAAAGATGGAAATATTGGAATGGCTAGTCTGGTGAATATGGGAAGGCAGAGGATACTGGTGGACTTATATAATTGGCAATATCTGGTTATGGTGGCTGATAATATAGTTTAAATTACCATATTTTCTAAATAAAAAAGGGATACTTTTGTACTGACATTCATATTCAAGATAAAATGTATACTTATTTTAAAAAATGTGCTGATGCTATTGCTGTGACACAGTTCTTGGAGCGGTTACATTTTTTCCAGTAATTTACTGATTTAATGAGTTTGTCTTGAACCACCGAACAAGTGCAACTGACATTACTCTGAGCAAGAGAACAACTTGGACAGCATGTATACTCATTCCGTTTTTCTCTTCAGTCCAAATGCTGTTCACCACACTGAACATTGTCCCACTGAACAACCTGTTCCTTGTGAATACAGAGCAAATTCTACTTGATATAGCAGTATGTCTTGAATTACATTTTGTAGTTATTAAAAAAATTGATTAAATGACAACCTAGGACATTTCATGTTTCCTGAAAGAAGTCTCTGGCACACCAAGATATCATATGAAAAACTGGGTCTGTCCCAGATAGTCATATTAAATATAGTACTCAAAACCATTTTAGATATTTCATTGTTTTCTTCTGGCATGTAGCATTACTAGTAGTAGAGAGGATAAGTGACTTACTGTCAAAGCTAATTCCCTACTCTGGCACTTCGAGTGCAGAAGGTGGGGGCCTGCAAGAATTCTAAAAATGAATACTGGCCACTCCAGGCTTGTATTAAACTCCCAAGGTTACAGCTTTTCTCTGACCTTGGATTGATAGATGCTGCTACCACCCAAGTGCAGAACCCGTTTGAGAGCCCAGGAAGGCGCACTTGGGAATTCCTTCCTGTAGGGTACCCTCAAACCCTTTCACTCCACCTCCAGGGAAGAGCTGAGAACGAAGAAGAAAAAAAAGGAAATTAGCAGTTGCCACCAGCTAATTAAACAACATGTGCACAAACCCCTTAAGACACAAATATCCAATTCTGTTCTTAAAAAAGGTAAATTTTATTAATAAAAAAAAAAGAAACTACATCTGGCAATTCAGGCTATTGCTAGATTTTAAAAGAGCTACTACAAGGATTAAGTACCAAGAATAGCTTTCTTGAGGTCCAGCTTAAAGGTTACAAGCAAAACAAAAGCACCTGGGGTTAGCACAGAGGAATCCACAAGCCATAACAAAATAAAAGGGATAAACCCAATTGCTTCTTCCTAGACATTTCCTGATCTACTTACATATCTGGGGTTTTAAATGAGTAGTTTCTAGGTATGATACTGATCATTTTTTCATACCTGGCCCAAGCGTCTTACAACATAGCTGCTCCCCTGTCCACCTCTCCCCAGGAGAACAGACAGACAGACAGAGAAAAGGGAAGTATTTTCAATTTTAAAAAGTTCTAGCCTTCCCATTGGCTCTTTTGGCCAGGTGCCCACTCACTTCCTTTTACCTATGCAGAGCAGTGAGACTTTTTAACCCTTTACAGGTAGAGCAATTATAGAACAGCTACTAAGAGGGATTTTATAGCTCCTGGCTGGCTGGGTGTCCATAAAAGTGAGTCCTCCCCCCTCCCCCCTTCATTTACCACACGAATAAAGCTTTTGGCAGAGCTGGGAAGAGAATTCAGACTCCAATATAATCCTGCAACACCAACACTTTTGAAATCTCAGTTTTGAATCCGTTATGGAGACCAGGGGCGGCTCTAGAAAGTAGGCTGCCCCAAGCAGCGCGGAGTGCTGCGCCGCCCTTTCCCGGTCCCGTGGCGGGTCCCCTCTTCCCGCGGCTCCGGTTGAGCTCCTGCCGGCATGCCTGCAGGAGCTCAACCGGAGCCGCGGGAAGACGGGACCCGCCGCAGTCATGCCTGCGGCAGGTCCGCTCGTCCCGGGCTCCGGTGGACCTGCCGCAGGCATGCCGGCGGGAGCTCCACCGGAGCCAAATGTCGCCCCCCCAGGAAACGGCCGCCCCACGCGCCTGCTTGGCGCGCTGGTGTCTAGAGCCGCCCCTGATGGAGACATATTCTGCCAGAAACCTGATAAACTGCAGGTGTAATGGTATCAAAAACAGCCTGCTAAATTTGCTAAGGGTTTTGCCACCAATTTGAACAGCATAAAAACATCCACAAATTGTTTATTTTCCTATACTTCAAATGTTGTATTTTTCCCACACTGAGGAGGAAGCTTCTTAACAAAAAAAAAAAAGACTGTATTTATTAAAACTGTGCATAGCTATAGTGAATTTAGTGGCAATATTGTACCTTCATAAATGAAGTTGCTTCCCTTTGGCAGCTGGTCTGATAACTGTTATTGGCACTATGCATAAACAAAAACAAGTAAGGACCACACTTCTAGAGTAACTTCATGATAGGGTGGGATAATTCATATCATTTGTCATTTTCAGCAGGGCAAATGTTTCTAAACCTTATTCCTAACTCTCCTCTGACTTAAACCAGTTTTATACCAGTACAGCTCCATTGATTTCAAGGGAGTTACTCATACCGATGTAAATCATGAATGAGATTAGAAGCTGGTTCATTGATTGGAAAAACCTTTTAATGGCCATGTATTTAGGAGTGCATCATCCAAAATTAAGTTAGGGGAAGAGGGAAATTTACAACACTCATAAAACTATTCCCGGCAATCAATGATTAGATCAGGGGTGGCCAACTTATGGCTCCGGAGTCGCATGCAACTCTTCAGAAAAAAATATGCAGGTCCTGCTAGGAGCTGACTCTGGGGGAAAATGGTGGTTGCTCAGCACCCACCAGCAACCCTATCAGCCCCCACTCCCTGCTTCAGCTCCTCCCACCCACCGGTGGCTCCCTGATCAGTGCCTCCTCCTCCCTCGCTAGCGCCTCTCGCCCACCACGATCAGCTGTTTCATGGTGTTCAGAAGGCTGTGGGGGCAGGGGAGAAGGGCAAAGGAGTGAGAATGCGGTGTGCAGCCTCACCCTTCCCTCCCACAGCACCTTCTCCTCCCTCCCTGTGCCTCCCCCCTGCCACAATCAGCTGTTCTGCAATGCACAGGAGGACACAGCTCACTCGGGGGAGGGGGCAGGAAGAGGCGGGGCAGATGAGGACTTGGAAAAATGGGTGGAGTGGGGCAGAGCCAGGGGTCCAGCACCCGCTGGCCGACACCGGTGTCTCCTTGAATAAAGCACACAGTGACTAGCTGGTGTGGAAATTTTTAATCAAAATTTCTCTTACACCATCTAACAATGGAAGGCAAGTGCAAACAGGAAATAAAATGTACAGATGAAAATCGAGGCTTCCAACAGGAGTGGGAGAATAAGTACTTTTTCATTGAACGTAATGGTAAGGCTATGTGTCTTCTTTGCCAGACGTGTATCTCTCAGTTCAAATCTTCAAACTTGCAGCGTCATTTTGCTTCTAGCAGTGCACATATGGATCAAGAATTCCCACAAGGTTCTGAACTCCACATTTTAAAACTGAAAACTTTGAAAAAACAAACAGAAGTAGAAGTCCAGTTCTTCACCAGATTTGCCAACTGATCGCAGACTGTAATGTTAGCCTCCTATTATGTGGCCTGGCACATAGCCTGTGCGAAAAAGCCCTACTCTGAAGTAGAGCTTATAAAAACGTGCCTCACTGATGTGATTTCAATCCTGTTACCAGAGAAAGAGAATCTACAGAAGAAAATTTCTGGCCTGCAGCATTCACGCTACACAATAGAACGCAGAATCTCCGACCTGAACAGTGACATTGAATCGCAACTGCACTCGCAACTTCAGCAGTGTGAGTATTTGAGCATCGCTTTGGATGAGTCGTGCCATGCACAGGATAAACCTCAATTATCTGTATTTGTCCGCACTGTGTCTGATGACTGTGTTGTAAGGGAAGAACTCCTCAATATCATGTCACTAAAGGACAGAACTCGTGGATGAGATCTAAAGGAAGTGCTGATGTTTGTAGTTGCAAAAAGCCACTTGCCTTTACAGAAGCTCACTGCCATTGCAATGGACGGGGCTCCGTCCTGTGGGGATCTGCGAATGGATTAGTAGGACTTTGTAAGTCTGATGAAAGCGTTCCTGAATTTTGGACGTTTCACTGTATTATTCATCGGGAGCAACTGGTATCTACAAATCTCAAATTTGATCATGTCGTGAAACCTATCTTGCACATTGTGAAATTCATTCTCTCATATGCACTCAATCACAGACAATTTCAAAATCTAATTGAAGAACTGGATGAAGACAACTCCCCTGCCAATTTGCCATTTCACTGCGCAGTTCGATGGCTCTCGAGAGGTAAAGTTATTTCCTGTTTTTTCGAGCTCCTGGAACCAGTAAAATTCTTTATGGAGGAGAAGCACAGAATACTCCCCAGGCTTACAGATCCTGGGTGGGTTCTAGACTTGCCATTTCTTGCAGACATGTTGCTGCATTTGGATAAACTAAACATGGACTTACAAGGAAAATTCCAGTTGCTGTCTGATCTAGTGCAAGGCGTTTTTGCATTCATGAACAAACTGCAGTTGTTTCACAGACAAATGCTTGAGGGAGAGCTGACACACTTTCCCTTAATGTCACAACTTCAAGCCAGATCAAAAAAAGATGCAGCAGAACCCCTAAAACGGAGCACAACTAGATATGCGAGCATGATTAAAGATCTTAAGGACAGTTTTGAGGAAAGATTCCAAGATTTGCAGCAGAAAAGACCTCAAATCATATTTCTGATTGACCCTTTTAGTGCTGAAGCCGATTGTCTGAAGCCCCCTTTAGTCACTGATGAAGCGACATCCCAGATGGAAATATTAGAACTTTTGGAAGATGACAGATTGAAATCTTCAGAAGACAAAGGGGACCCTTACTTTCCGGAAATCTATACCAAACGATAAATACTCCAACATCAGAGGTGCAGCTGTAAAATTAATCTTGATGTTTGCCTCGACCTATCTTTGTGAGTCTGTTTTCTCGACACTCAAATATGTGAAATCCAAGCACCGATCCATTTTGACAGCCACTTAAGAGAACTGCTGTGTGTGAGCACAACTGAACACAAACCAAACTTCAAGGGCATTGTTGAAAGCAAAGATTGCCAGAAGTCCCACAAAGTAAAAGGTAAAATTACCAGTATTATTACAGTCAACTATATAGATTATCAACTTATATAATGATTATGTTTGTGCATACACACACACACACACACATATATACATTACATATTACTGTGGCTCTTTGGCATTGTACATTGGTAAATTCTGGCTCCTTCTCAGGCTCAGGTTGGCCATCCCGGATTAGATTTATACTCTGTCACGTGAACTGTAAGTCCCTTACTTTTTGATGTCATTCTATAGGGATTCAGTTACCCCCACTCATTACACATGCATAGACCAGACAGACTCACACAGCAAAAACAAGTTATAGTACAATAATCTTTAATAATCACAAACACAAAAATATATGTGTGGGCCTTTATTAGGCATTTTTACCTGAAATACTAGAAGTTCTGTTTGTTTAAAAGTGAAGCTCTTTATAGGGCAGTATTACATCTGGGATTAGAAAAAGTGGTGTCAGTCAAATAAATCTGTTCTCCCAAAGATCAAGCACTATAGACATCCATGTGCTTTGCTCTGATTAATTTTACATTAAATAATATTTGTTTTGAAATTTTCAGCAGCGTTTAAAAGGAGGGTAAATTTTTTCATGCAGCATGTGCTGAAAAGTGTCCTTGTGCATTCAGTCGACTGACTTCACAATCCCTAGTGGTACTCTTCTGAAACTGTTACAGAATGTATTGGTTGCATATTTCATTTGTTTCTGGAAAAAGTAATTAGCTGAGTGCTTAATTAATTATGAGTGATTTTTCCTTCATGAATCATGGTCAGCTGACTGAAGGCTTGATGGCAGTCCGTAATAATTGATTAATACATTTATCAGGATAACTACAGTGTACTTGGATAACAAGGTGACAGGCACCTTGGAAATACCTAATGGCCTGGTGTAAATCAGAGACTTACACTGAAATTAATGGGACTATTTTGATCTCACCAGTTGAGAAAGCAGGCCAATGTATTTAGATATAGTTCTAAAACCTAGAAGTCCCATGGACAAATTTTGCCTTAAGCTAAGCAAGCACACTTACTTTAACAAGGTAGTGCATCAGGACAATAATTTGCCCTTTAATTTTGACAAATTCACATTTCTGGAATAAACTTAATTTTAAAAAGACCTAAAATGCCTGAAATGTTTTAAAAATACATAAAGTTTTGCACTTCTAAGGCTTCTTTTATCCAAGCATCTCAAACTATTTCATAAAGGTTTCTATTTCTATTCTATTTCATCATACTTATTTTTATAAGGAGGAGGAAACTGAGGCATAAAGATTAAGTAAATAGTGGAAGGTCCCACTAGTTAGTGGGAGGAGTGGGAACAGAAATTTGGTCTCCTGACACCCAGTACCCTGTCCTGTACTTACCAACAACTTCAAACGAGAATGTATTTAGAAGAATGTATAAATTTGTGTTAGTAGTTCTGCTAGTGTCCAAGGAAAATTGTATCTTTCTGTATCAAACTTCCTTATTGGGATTCAGCTCCCTCAGAAAGCTCTTTCCCACCTTAGCATTCTCTGCATTTTCAGAAGGTTTAGATACTCCAGTGATGGATACTAGTAAATGTTGCGATAGACATTCAAGCTTAACAACACAGGGAATGGGAAAGAGAAATAGGGCTATGGAGTAATTGACATGATTGAGACTCAGCAACAGCACAGTCAACCACAATCCCCCTTAGTCTACACACTACACTCTCCAACACATTCACACTCAAAATGTATTCATTCCATACTCTGCACTCTCTTGCTCATTCATTCTATACTCACTTCCCACTTCTACACTTATTCAGTACTTATCCATAATGATGGGTACAACCTAGAACTGTGGTACCACTGTGCCTATTAGCTCTCCAGCCTGGGTTGTCTCTCACAATGCTTTGATAGTGACAAGCAGCAAACCTTTCCAGGTGCTGTAATCACGTAGCCCAACAGCATGTGGAGCCCCACATCCAGCTAAGTTGCGTGAATGCTCCCTGAGACACTCACGAATCACACAGAGAGGCACCAGCAAATCTCCCACGCCCCCAGCCTTCCACTCCAGAACTGTTTCATCTTGCCCTGGTCAGAAGCCTGACCAGTGTAAGTTCATTACCCAGTCCACCCCTCCCTTGATGTGGAGAGGACACACACCAGCCTTTGTAAACTGAGTTGAGATTTCCCAAGCACTTCAACCAAAACACACTGTTATAGGTAAAATATAAAACAGATTTAACAACTACAGACAGATTGATTATAAATGGTAGGCACAAAAGATCAAAGATAGTACCAAAGAAAATAAAAGGTAAGCGCATAGTATAAATCTTAAGCCTTATTAGACTAAGCAGTATTTGGATCAAGCAATTTTTCTCACCCCACTGGATGTTGCAGTTCTTAATACATAGACTTCCCTTGTAAGCCTGGGACCAGTCTCCTCATTTCAAGTCTTTTTCTGCCCAGCATACTTGTTGCTTCCAGCATAGATGGAGGAGGAAAAAGGCAAAACCATGATGCCACTGTCCCATATTTTATATTCTCGGTCTATGTGCCTGGAAGACACTAGTCCAGGCATGCCTGGTGGGACTTGTTGAGTTACAGGGTTGACAATCCCTATTGTGTGGTGCTTGCTGCAACTGTCCTTGAATTGTAAATCCCTTGTTTACTATTCCTCCTGCTGGCAATGGCTGCTGATGATTGTTCAATGCCCACCCGGTCACCTCCTCTGTTGTTGTCACTGGACAGCTAGCAACGTGCAACTCTCAAACTCACAACATATTTCAAAAACAACCATACCGCAAAATTGCATAACTTCATACGCACTAATGATATACATATTTTGACAGAACAATGGGTTTCAGCATATCATGACCTTTTCTATGACATCTTACATGTCATGCTTTGTATGAAATATCACAACCATATATGAATGATGAATATCGGGGTTACAGTGTGCTGCTTTGAGGTACAGTGTGTTACACCCACACAGTTGATACTAATTCTTTCCCACATGCTACAGGCAACTTTTATCCATTTCCCACTTGCACCCACTCCCCCTGTATTTTAACACACCTACATCCACTCACATTAATTTTTTTTCTCCACTCCTCCACATCACTCACTATCTGACTCTCCATACACTTATTTCACACCAAGCTCCACATTGCACATCTAGTTTTGCACTATCCACGCCTCCACACTTATCCATTCACCCCCTACTCCACTCTCATTCACATGCTTCCCCATATTCTTCCCACCACTACATAGTTATTCAATCTACCTCAGGTATCCCCACAGCTCACTCATTCCACACACACTCTTCCATATCCATTCATATTGAGTACACACACTAACCATACTACACACTCAGGCTTGATCCAAAACTCCTGCACTCCAGTTATTCAGTCCTCAGACACAACTTCATACCTGTTTTTCCCACACTCATTTGATTGGCACTCATTCATTCCACAAGCACACCCAGTCATTCTAAAGTCACACCTACATATCTGCCATCAATCAGAGATAAGATGGGAAAAGAAATTCCATTAACCCTTCCCAGCATCTACTGGGGACGTGGAAATGAAGGGGACAGTCACCAATAGGCCTTACTTTCCATAAGCAGAGCTCTCAAAAGCTGGGTACAGGACTATTCTTTCATTCAAGTAAATTTGCCCCTGTGCAGAGGGCCAGCACAAGTCCTATGCACTACTTAAATACTATATAGGTCTTATTTGAAGGCTCTACATGGGATTTAAATGGTATATAGGCCTTGTGCTGGTCCTCTGTCTGGAGTCCATTTCACCCTCAGAGCTCAGATTGCATGGTGTGTTGGGCTTTGGATCAGGCCCAGAACGAAGCACTCCATTACAACGAAGGCATTACTTTTAATAAACGACTATCCATTTAGAAATAATTACTTTAATTATTTTATTTTTTAAAACATTTTCAAAATAAGTATTTTAATTTAATTTAATTTCCATCCAAAAAGCTAGTTATTTTTATTTTGTGTTGGCAGTCTGAAATTGCACTGCATGCAGCTTTCCTCTCCTTTCCTAATAAGCTATCTATAAATAAATGTTGCACACCTGCCTCCTCCCTGTATACCATCCAACTGATTCTAAGAACCAAACATATATGTAGTCATCTGTTAAAAGCTTTACTAAAGTCTAGGCAGGAAACATCATATGCACTGCTTTTTGTCAATTGCCTATTTACTTCCTCAGTCAAAGAATTTAGATTGCTCTAGCATGATCTACATCTTTGTGAAAACATTTTGCCAAGCAATTATAATGTAAAAATCCATTTCCTCACTCTGTACTGTATGGCAGTTTGCAGACTTTTACATGAGCCTGAAGTTGCACTAACTGCACTAACTTCCTGATTATTTTCCTTTTGAAAGGGGAGGGTAATATGAGTAACCTTCCAGTCCTCTGCAATTACTCTTGATACCAGGGACAGACTCACTATGCACACCAACATTTGGAACAACTGAAGGTCAATTATGACATAATCCTAGAACCACATTCCAATGTTTGTGAAGATACCACACCTATTAAGCAAGGATAATCTAGAATTACACAACCAAATTCTGCTATCTGTTAAAGATCTGCAATCCTATTTACTCTGAAGTTGTATACACATTACTGATTGCAGATGTTGACGCAGCAGGTGTGTATTACCATTGCTCCTTTACAGTCAGTGGGGCTATGGTGATTTACACCATGTAAAGATCTGACCCACGATTAAGGCAACATTTATGTCACGGAGGTCATGGAATCCGTGACTTCCTGAGACCTCTGTGACATTCACTGCTTCAGCACTAGGGGCTGCGGGACTCTGGAGCTGGTAGCCAGCAGGACCCTAGCAGGGTTTTGGTGACGGGGCCCCCCCTGCAATGTTCCAGTGACAGGTGACAGATTACTGAGGGGGCCCTCCTTAGGGTTCCAGCAACGGGCAACAGCCTCGTGTGGGGGGATGGGGACGCCTCAGGTGAGTGGCTAGGGGTGTCCTGTTTTCCCTTTGGGAAATATGGTCACCCTGCAGCTCCCAACTGCAGTGGGAGGAGGGGGAACCCCACAGATCCCAGACACCACGCTGGCAGGGGAAACCATGGAGCCGCAGCAGCAAAAGTCAGACAGGTCCTGGCTTTTGTGAATTTTTGTTTATTGCCTGTGACCTGTCCGTGACTCTTACTAAAAATAACCATGACAAAATCTTAGCCTCACCCATGAAAAATTTAACTATTTAGTTCTTTTCTCATTTCTAAACCTATTGTGAATATCAATATCCTTATCAAACAGCACCATATTTTGCACACCATATTGGGTATTTGCATTTAGAAGTTAGCACACCTAAGTGTCCACACATACATTTGAATGTGATCCATACTGTACCTATATGGGACCCCCTTAGTCCCATGTACTTTAAGGCAGTATAAATGGGCCTTAAAGTGGGTGTAATGTAACTTACACCCACTTTAAGGCATCTTGACATGACCACAATGATGTAAAGGGATCTTAAAAAAAAGGAGAATCTGGTCCATAAATTATGTGAATATAGAACCTAATCCAGAGTCCATTGAAGTCAATGGAAAAGTTCCATTGTCTAGAATGAAGCTGTTGATGACAACCTTATAGAATCATAGAACTGGAAGGGATCTTGAGATGTCATCTAGCCCGGTCCTCTGCACTTACGGCAGGACTAAGTATTATCTAGACCAGGGGTCGGCAACCTTTCAGATGTGGTGTTCCAAGTCTTCATTTATTCACTCTGATTTAAGGTTTCGTGTGCCAGTAATACATTTTAACATTTTTAGAAGGTCTATTTCTATAAGTCTATAATATATAACTAAACTATTGTTGTATGTAAAGTAAATAAGGTTTTTAAAATGTTTAAGAAGCTTCATTTAAAATTAAATTAAAAATGCAGAGCCCCCCGGATTGGTGATGAGGACCCAGGCAGTGTGAGTGCCACTGAAAATCAGCTCGTGTGCCGCCTTTGGCACGCGTGCCATAGGTTGCCTACCCCAGATATAGAACATCCCTTACAGGTGTTTGTCCAACCTGCTCTTAAAAATCTCCAATGATGGAGATTCCACAACCTCCCTAGGCAATTTATTCCAGTGCTTAACTACTCTGACAGTTAGGAAGTTTTTCCTAATTTCCAACATAAACCGCCCTTGCTGCAATTTAAGCCCATTGCTTCTTGTCCTATCCTCAGAGGTTCAGGAGAACAGTTTTTCTCCCTCTTTCTTGTAACAACTTTTTATGTACTTGAAAACTGTTATGTTTCCTCTCAGTCTTATGTTCTCCAGACTAAACAAACCCAATTTTTTCAATCTTCCCTCTTAGGTCATGCTTTCAAGACCTTTTAATCATTTTTGTTGCTCTTCTCTGGACTTTCTCCAATTTGTCCACATCTTTCCTGAAATGTGGCACCCAGAACTGGATACAATACTCCAGTTGAGGCCTAATCAGTGCGGAGTAGAACGGAAGAATTATTTATTGTGTCTTGCTTACAATACTCCTGCTAATACATCCCAAAATGATGTTCACTTTTTTTGCAACAGTGTTATGCTGTTGACTCATATTTAGCTTGTCAGCCACTGTGACCCCCAGATCCCTTTCCACAGTACTCCTTCCTAGGCAGTCATTTCCCATTTTGTATATGTGCAGCTGATCGTTCTTTCCTAAGTGGAGTACTTTGCATTTGTCCTTACTGAGTTTCATCCTATTTACTTCAGTTTGTCCAGATCATTTTGAATTTTAAACCTATCCTCCAAAGCACTTGCAACCCCTCCCAGTTGGTATCATCCGCAAACTTTATAAGTGTACTCCCTATGCCATAATCTAAATCGTTGATGAAGATATTGAACAGAACCAGACCCAGAACCGATCCCTGTGGAGCCCCACTCATTATGCCCTTCCAGCATGAGTGAGAACCACTGATAACTACTCTCTGGGAATGATTTTCCAACCAGTTATCCCTTATAGTAGCTCCATCTACGTTGTATTACCCTAGTTTTTTTTATGAGAAGGTCATGCGAGACAGTATCAAAAGCCTTACTAAAATCAAGATATATCACATCTACCAATCCCCCCCCCATCCACAAGGCTTGTTACCCTGTCAAGGAAAGCTATCAGGTTGGTTTTACATGATTTTTTCTTGACAAATCCATGCTGTTACTTATCACTTCATTATCTTCTAGGTGTTTGCAAATTGATTTCTTAATTATTTGCTCCATTATCGTTCCGGGTACAGAAGTTAAGCTGAGCTGTCTGTAATTCCCCAGGTTGTCCTTATTTCCCTTTTTATAGATGGGCACTATATTTGCCCTTTTCCAGTCTTCTGGAATGTCTGCCATCTTCCATGACTTTTCAGAGATAATTGCTAATGGCTCAGATATCTCCTCAGTCAACCCCTTGATTATTCTAGGATGCATTTCATCAGGTTCTGGTGATTTGAAGACATATAACTTGTCTAAGTAATTTTTGACTTGTTCTTTCCCTATTTTAGACTCTGATTCTACCTTATTTTCAGTGGCATTCACTGTGTTAGACGTCCAATCACCACCAACCTTCTTGGTGAAAACTGAAACAAAGAAGTCATTAAGCACCTCTGCCACTTCCACATTTTCTGTTACTGTCTTTTCTCCCTCATTGAGTAATGGGCCTACTCTGTCCTTGGTCTTCCTCTTGCTTCTAATGTGTTTATTTACTAGCATTTCGAGTTCTTCCTGCTTAGTCCCCATACTTCTTGCATTAGTATACAGACATCTAAGATACTGATTTGATTCCTCCCCCCCATTTCTGTCTTGTCTCTCCCTTATTTCTGCTATAACTGCCCATGCTCCCCCAGATTCTGATCCTTCTCCCAGGTCTCCATTTTTTGACTTACCTGTGGTCTTTGGTCACCTGCCCCTGTATTATTTGTTTTGTAGTAGCACTTGGTAACCCCTATTATGGACCAGGACCCTTGGACTGTACAAATACCTAACAAAAAGAATATCCCTGCCCCAAGAGCTTACTATCTAACTATAATCTTAGCAGACAATGACAAAGTGAATGGTCATGATAATTTTATCAAAACTAGATTTGGTGCTACAGCTCCTGAAATACAATGAGTCACAAGAGCAGTTGGGGACATTACATATACCTATTCAGGAGTGACTCAGTGTAGTTAGGAGCTTTTGAAGCAATTAAATAGTTGCACCCACAAGGAAAAGAAATTAGTAGTATAATAAATGTTGCAGATTGCTGTTGAAATAATGGAATTTTTACCATGTCAGTGAACAACAGTTTCATTACCCTTCAGTCTGCACTAAATATTGCTCAGTCTGGTACTAGGACAAAACTCCTGTTAAAGCCAATGAGGAAGGAATGAAGATCCATAGTATGGTGTAAGTAAGGAAAGTTTTCATATAGGGTTACTTTCATCTTATATTTACAGATATTTCAGCCATGCACTGAAGAATACAGTGTAAGGTAGTTAAGCAGATATACATTACACTGAATTATTCTTTCATCTGACGCATATACGTTGCATTCATATTAGTGAGATACTTTAAATGCAGGTGGTCACTTTTTTTGTGTGTGAAAATAAGGGGCAATATCTGATTTAAGTTCCCGTGATTCTTGAGCTGGAACACTAGAAAGGAGTCCTTTGAACTAGATGCAATGGCCCCTTATTGTGTTTTTGTTTACAGAACAATCATATGATTAAAAAAAATCTGACTTAATCATACACCATCATACGGAAAGGGTACTATAAAAGGATTTCAAACTTACTGTATGTCAGTGTAACTCTATTGACTTCCACAGGTTTATGCCAGTTTACACCATCTAGGGGTAAAACCCAGTTGGTGTGTGAGAGGTGCAGTTTTATTAGTATTTTCAAGATTTCTCCATTCCAAGGATTTCTTAAAGTCTACGCCTTTTCAAGAAACATTTGAGAGTTCTATACATTATCTTTAAAATGTCCAGACATGTCCCTTGAAAGAGATTTGACTACTTATAAATTAAGACAGTAGTCAATCAACTAATAGGATTTAATCCAACTAGCAGACGGTCTTTGAAAGTGTTGGAGAAAAAAGACATAATAAATTAGGAACATTTTTTTAATGAGTAGTAAATGATTTTTGATCCATTTCCAACTCATTAAAGCCTTTCTCATCCTACCTAAATCCCAGCCAGAATACCTTAATAGCCTTTGGAGTCACAATTGAATTGACTTTGGAATTAAACTTGTAAAAGTCAAAAGTAACATACTTTTGATGATATAGGAAATGGTAAGGGTAATATTTCATCTTTTATTGTCTAACACTTAAAAGTACTATTAACTTTATATTTGAATAAAAATTATTTTAGGACAGAAAATATTTACATTTAAAACAGAATAACTGTAGATTTCTTGAATTGATGTAATCTTTAATTTTACATGAGAAATAGTATTTATATGCATTAACAATATAAATTGCTTTAACTTAACTGACTATAAGACTTTACCAAGAGTGTTAAAAATGTTTTTATCCTCAGGCAGAACATTCACACACATAGATATGAAGATCAGTCTTGTTTCTTATCTGAAAGAAATATCTGTACTGTATTTATCACATGTGTATGCATGAATGTATACACAGAATGAGAAAAACAATTATAATTGCTTTTACCAAGTATAGTATGAATTCTTGTTTTTTCATATTGTGCTTTGTTACACTCTAAGAATAAACTTTCAGGGGTACTTAGGAAAAAAATGAGTTTCAGTAAGATTCTTTCCTTTGGCTGAACTATGTTAAAATTATTTTAAATTTCTTTACTGCATTGCCATCCGTATGTGATTTTCCAAAAACCAGACTGAATCCAAATCCATGATTTGATTCTGAACAGATATACCTGGGCAAAATTCTGCAATTGATTTCCATGGATTTCAGCATTTGATGTCAAGTATCTACATTTTCAATAACTACAGACATGCCTACAAATAAATTGTCTGGAAGATCTCTGTTATAACATAAGAACATAAGAACGGCCATACTGGGTCAGACCAAAAGTCCATCTAGCCCAGCATCCTGTCTACCGACAGTGGCCAATGTCTGGTGCCCCAGAGGGAATGAACAGAGCAGGTAATCAAGTGATCTATCCCCTGTCACCCATTCCCAGCTTCTGGCAAATAGAAGTTAAGAACACCATCCCTGTCCATCCTGGCTAATAGCCATTCATGGACTTATCCTCCATGAATTTATCTAGTTCTTTTTTGAACCCTGTTATAGTCTTGGCCCTCACAGCATCCTCTGGCATAGAGTTCCATAGGTTGACTGGGCGTTGTGTGAAGAAATATTTCCTTTTGTTTGTTTTAAACCTACTGCCTATTAATTTCATTTTGTGACCCCTAGTTCTTGTGTTATGAGAAGGTGCAAATAACACTTCCTTATTTACTTTCTCCACACTATTCATGATTTTATAGACTTTAATCATATCCCCCCTTAGTCATCTCTTTTCCAAGCTGAAAAATCCCAATCTTATTAATCTCTCCTCATACGGACGCCGTTCCATACCCCTAATCATCTTTGTTGCTGTTTTCTGTACCTTTTCCAATTCCAATATATCTTTTTTGAGATGGGGCAATCACATCTGCATGCAGTATTCAAGATGTGGGCATACTATGGATGTATATAGAGGCAATACAATATTTTCTGTCTTATTATCATTCCCAGCATTCTGTTAGCTTTTTTGAGTGCCACTGCACATTGAGTGGATATTTTCAGATAACTATCCACAATGACGCAAACATCTCTCTCTTGAGTGATAACAGCTAATTTAGATCCCATCATTTTATATGCATAGTTGAGGGTTATAGTTTCCAATGTGCATTACTTTGCATTTATCAACATTGAATTTCATCTGCCATTTTGTTGCCCAATGGGGTGACCAGACAGCAAATGTGAAAAATCGGGACGGGGGTGGGGGGTAATAGGAGCCAATATAAGAAAAAGACCCCAAAATCAGGACTGTCCCTATAAAATTGGGACATCTGGTCACCCTATTGCCCAGTCACCCAGTTTTGTGAGATCCCTTTGTAGCTCTTTGCATCCACCTGTTCCTGGTGACTTATTACTGTTTAATTTATCAGTTTGTTCCAAAACCTGTTCTAATGACACCTCAATCTGGGATAGTTCCTCAGATTTGGCACCTAAAAAGAATGGCTCAGGTTTGGGAATCTCCCTAACATCCTCAGCCGTGAAGACCAATGCAAAGAATCCATTTAGTTTCTCCGCAATGGCCTTATCGCCCTTGAGTGCTCCTTTAGCACCTCAATCGTCCAGTGACCCCACTGGTTGTTTAACAGGCTTCCTGCTTCTGATGTACTTAAAAAAATGTTGATATTACGTTTTGAGTCTGGCTAGCTGTTCTTCAAATTCTTTTTGGCCTTCCTAATTATATTTTTACATTTCATTTGCCAGAGTCTATGCTCCTTTCTATTTTCCTCACTAGGGCCTTGGCTACACTAGCGCTTTACAGTGCTGCAACTTTCTCGCTCAGGGGTGTGAAAAAACACCTTCCTGAGCGCAGCAAGTTACAGCGCTGTAAAGCGCCAGTGTAAACAGTGCCCCAGCGCTGGGAGCGCGTCTCCCAGCACTGTAAGCTAATCCCCACAGGGAGGTGGAGTACCTGCAGCGCTGGGAGAGCTCTCTCCCAGCGCTGGCGCCGCGACCACACTCGCGCTTCAAAGCGCTGCCATGGGAGCGCTCCCGCGGCAGCGCTGTACAGCTGCAAGTATAGCCATACCCTAGGATTTAACTTACACTTTTTAAAGGATGCCTTTTTGCCTCTCACTGCTTCTTTTACTTTGTTGTTTAGCCACAGTGGCAGTTTTTTGGTTCTCTTATTATGTTTTTTTAATTTGGGGAATACATTTATGTTGAGCCTCGTATAGAGAGAATTTTCTCTGTCATAAAGATAATATGCTGATCTTTGTACCTCAATAACATAGACAACCTGGCATAAGATATTAGTGTTTTGTACTTTCTCTAAAAAAATCACTATTGATTTCCTGTTTGATCAAGAATTGTATTTTCAAAGTGCTGTCAGAGCAAATTTCCACTTTTTCTGATTTTTTTCTATTTTCTGTTCTACCCTAATTCCTATGATATGTGAGTGCCTGCCTTGTCTCTTTTGCTTTCTGCCTTTGGGACACATGATAAAGACATTTAGGGAGATAATAAAAATAAAACAGAAGTTATTTCCTTATTGTCAATACCTCTCTAAATCAAATATTTATTCTTCTCTTCTTTTGTACAATGTTTGGGCCTGATCCTAGAAATATTTTCTCATATAGGTAGTCCTATTGAGCACTGTTGGCAGCTATGATGATTACCAAGTGGCTAAGGGTTTGCAGGAACAACTCGTTACTCTTCCTTAGACAAATTCCAGGACCATTATCCTATAATGTGTGTAGTGTTCAAAAATCATGAATCAGGAACACAAAAAATCATAAGACTGGCTTAAAATCATGAGGTTTTTTAAAAAAAATACACTTTTTTTTTTTTTTTTGTCTTCTTCTTCTCTCTGTTAGTTTGCAGGAACAACTCGTTACTCTTCCTTAGACAAATTCCAGGACCATTATCCTATAATGTGTGTAGTGTTCAAAAATCATGAATCAGGAACACAAAAAATCATAAGACTGGCTTAAAATCATGAGGTTTTTTTTAAAAAGTCATACACTTTGTTCTTTTTATTTGTCTTCTAGTTTCTGGGTCTTTAGGGTGCACTCAGATCAAGTTTTCCAGTTTTTCTGTTCAACTATGAGGGCTAGAAACGTATTACTCTTTTAAATGAAAGCTGAGATACATACATAATCGCAGGTCTCCGGGAAGATGATCTTTAAGAAAAACCAACTATCAGGAGATTTGGAATAAAATCACAGGACTTGGAAACACTGTATTGGCACATAGGTAGTCCCCTGTGCCTGGATGGAGACCCACTGAAGTTAATGAGGCTCCTTGGAGGTCTGCTCATATGCCATGCAATATCAGGGCCTTGAATTCTACAAGGCTTGAAATTGATTCCATCCTCCACTCTCTCTCCACATCTATTTATTTTAAAACTTCTATTTTTACACAAAGGGTCATAAACATTCAATAGCAGAAGAAGAAAGCCAATATAATTCACACAGCAAATACTCATCAATTGTGCAGTGTCACCAAAGAGCATTAGGTACAGTAAAGTCACCTACAGCTGCAAGTGCCCCATTATTCATTCTTACTCAAACCATCAAAAGGTTTCTTCTACACTCAAAATCAGCCATATGGCCCTTAGACAAGGGCTCTCAAGAGTTTAAACAGGTGCTTCATTACTGATCCTTAGTTCAGTGAGTAATTTAAGTGTCCATGGGGTATCAAAGATATAATGATACAAGGCACACACACCAAAAAAAGGAAATGCTTTTTGAGCCTAACACCAAATGAACACTGGCAAAGTGTCTGAAGAATTGTTTCCTCCAATCCCTGAAAGACATTTCTTTCATATCCTGTTTTTGTTTCTAGCCTTCAATGCGACTGTCCCTTCAAACCAAACCAAGTAGTATAATGTCTGTGGGGGAGGGGATGGCTTTAAAATCAAGGAACCTCCACAATATATTACAATTCATTGCAATGAAGGACTCAAAGAAAACCCATAACTTCCTGCAGTCATCAGAGTAAAACCTTATTGAACTTGCAGTTTTGGAGCATCAGTACTGATTGGGGAGAAGAGTGACCTAGGCTGCTTGGGGAGCTTTCTTTGGTTGATAGCTTGTGGCTAGCCTGGTTAGGTATATTTAAATATTTAATTTTGTCTACCCTGGCAAAAATACCAGCCAGATGAAGAGATCAGTGCAGGATTTGTACTAGAGAGGAAGCATGTCCACTAAGGACTGTACTTGTTTATTTCAGTTTTGATTAGTTAGAACAAAAACACATGGGTTGCTCCACCCAACCTAACAATCCCAATGTCCCTGGGCTAGGTCCTCAAAATGGCAACTAAACCCTAGTTGCCTTGCTCACCAGTGGAATTACAACCCCCAGACTCCCTATGCATTGTATAGGGAGAGTTAAACACCTAAGAAAAGGCTCACAGACCCAAGCAAGCTGAACAGGGAGCCACCTAAGCTAGTCAGTAGGAAATGTCAAGGAGAGGTAGTTAGGCACCTAACTGTGGGATGGAAGGCAGTGCCTCCCTCCGCTTTGGATTCTCAACTGTGAACCCTCTTCTAGCGTTTAGATGCCTATGCCAGGTAAACCCTTTCTCACAGAAAGCAGAGAAAGACAGAGATACTCCCAATAGTCTGGTGGTTAGGGCACTCTCCTGAAATGTAGTCAACCTGTTTTCAAATCCTCATTTTATTCAAAGTTTCAGTGGCAGAGATTGAGAGAGACTCACCCCAAAAATGAGCGCTTAATAACCAGCCAGCCACATTCTGCCCCAGACTCCGCTTTTTAGGTAGATTACAATTATTACAATTATCTAATCACTAGATGACAAAGGTATGGATGATGATTATGAGGTTGGCCTCTGAAAGGAGAGGAATACAAAATATCTGTCTTGGCCACTGCTCCTGCCTAATTTAAAATCAGGAGAGGAGCTGAAAGAGACCCCAAACTGCACACTTGTGTAACAAATGATGTGTATATATCCTCACTGAAAAAGGTGAGTATAACCTGCTCCAAATCTTCCAAGTTCCTTCCTCCAATCTACCAACATCACTTCAGATTTAGCTGCAATAAGTCTCAGCCAGCTAGCTCTCATCCATGCCCCAACACCACATAGTGTGTATGGATAATGTTTATGTATTTACATATATAGTTTTGGATGGGTATATGTACCTGAAACTGAAAATTAATTAAAAATACTAACATTTGTAATTTGTGATTCTGAGAAGGGGCATAGCAGTCTTGAAGGGTAAACCCCACCAAACCAGGTAGTGTTGAGGTTTTGTAGTTAAATTCCTGCAAGTGTGTTCACAGTCATCTCAAAGAGGCACTCCCAGCTGTGAAGTGACCACATGCAGCTGAGCCTAGGGAGGCTGAGAATGTTAAAATGAGGTGGAGCTGCTCTCAGGGATAACTTGGGGGGTTATTTAGAAGCTTGAATATGGTGCTCTTGAGAGAGGATGTCTGACCTGCTTGTGTTTACAAGTAATTTTTAGTGTTTAAGGATTTAAACTAACTGAAGGGAATGTGGTTACTGGTGTTCTTCTGATTACACAAGAGAGAGCTATTTGTCTAAACTGGGCCTTCTATGAATTTACATGCTAGGAGTGAAATTCATGCTATACACAGAGCCAGCACAAGATCTATTTACCATTTGTTTTAAGGGCTTCAGCTGTCTGCTACAGGAGTGAACTTCCACTGTAGGTGCACATTGTAGGCTCTGCCACAATATTTTTAATATGAACTAATAAATCTATATATTACAAATACAGGAGGATTTGTGTAGTAACTTTTATGTGAGTTATCATCACATCACCAGTATGTATATCCACTGACTCTCTGCTCCCTATTCCATGGCTTTTATTTTATTTTATTTTAATTTTTTTTGTGCCTCACTCTTTTTTGCTATTCTAGCCCCATTTCAAATATTTGAAAGGCTCTCTTTTGTAGTGTTTTATATAATCACCTACCTAATATCACTTCACCTTAGCATTCACTGTATTCTCTGCCATGTTCTTTTTATAGCCCTTTGCTTCAGAGTAGAAAATATTACTGCCAGAAATTCTCACAGTGTCATTCTAGGTGGCTCCTTCCTCACCACAAAAAACTTTGACTTTTCTGCTTTAAGACTTGGCTTAGTTGTCACTCTGGGAAGTCTAGTCAATGACTGCCTGGTGCATGCTGCTGGCCACCAATATCCAATCATCAGTTAAACAGCATATTGATGGAAGTCTATCCTCTGACTGTAGACAGAACCCTCTTGCCTGAGTCCTTATTCTTCAGAACAAAACCTATGTAACAAACATGAAGATGATGGACCTAAAACAGTAGTTCCTTGCTATCTCTAACTTGGTGATATTTTTTCCTTCTTGTAATTGTGATTAAATGCTGAATCTCATTCTGAAATGGACAAGGTACTGTACATAATATCCGCATGAGAATGATTTTTTTATGGGAAATTTACGAATTCAGTGTCAAACAGCAGCAGAAAACCAACTATATTATATAGATATTCTGTAATTTCAGCTACAATATTCCATTCTGAATGATCTGTCACATCATGGTGACACATGGCTAGCATTATTTCATTCCAGGCAGCCATCTGTACTGATACTTTTAGCCAATAACTTGCCACCAGGAAATTAGTTCTTGGAGATACATTTTCAGTGCAGTGCAGTGGGAAATAGATAATTATTTTTAAAAAGAATTGGTAGCCTGCCTGCCCCTCTCTCTCTCTCTCTGTCATGTATGATGCCTATAACCATGGTCTCGAAGCATCTAGTAGGATGGGGAAATCTGAAAATTGATCTGAAAATATAATTTTGGATAGTAATTCCCACTTCAGGACAGTTCATTGGCAAAATATACATCCATCTAAATGGTTGACTGCAAAATTCTGAAGATGCCAAAATTGTAAATATGGCAAACAGCAAGTAAGAATTAAAACAGATCCAAAGAAAGACTAATCTAGGTGACTTACAATGAAATATAATTGTAAATATACAATTCAGTGTAGACAAATGTAGAATAGTGATAATAGGAACAATTAATCAAAATGTGGGATGGCATAAATGGATCTGTCACACAATATACTGAAAAAGGAAACAATACAGGTATTTATCATGAAAAAAATCCCTGAAGCATTCAGCCCAGCTTATAAGATTCATAAGTAAGGCTACAATTTTGGCACAGGTATTGTTATTTGCCTTAGAGGGGGATATATAAGCAGTGAGATGCTTAAAGCAGTGATTCTCAACCAGGGGCCTTGGGCCTCTGGGGGGGGGGGCGCTGCAAGCAGGTTTCAGGGGGTCCACCAAGCAGGTTTCAGGGGTACACCAAGCATAGCCAGTGTTAGACTCGCTATGACCCAGGGCAGAAAGCCAAAGCCCCACCGCATGGGACTGCAGCCCAGGGCACCAAGACCTACCACCCCTGGCTGAAGCCAAAGCCTGAGTAATTTAGTTTCGCGGTGCCCCCTGTGGCATGGGGCCCTGGGCAATTGCCCTGCTTGTTACCCTCTAATACCTGACTTTTATATGCAAAAGAACAGTTGTTATGGCACAGCTGGGCTGTGGAGTTTTTATAGAATGAGGGGGGGGGGCTCAGAAAGGTTGAGAACCCCTGGCTTAAAGGATAGTAGCCATTCAACATGTTAAAAGAGAGAGAAATTCCGTTACCTTCAGCTGAAGGGAGTTGGACACTGGTTTACAGAAGTAATTTAAAAAAATATAAATCTATATCAGAGATTTTTCTAGCCAAGTGCGGACACTAGGCTGTTAATCGGAGGCTTCACCGGCAGCTAATTCCACTTTGAGCAGAGTTAGTTTTAATATTTAAATAAATAACCTCCAGGGCTTTGCAGTTTTTGGATATCAAGAATTGGGCAAAGCGGAAAGCTGATAGTGGTGAAAAACGTGAAATCTCCATCCTTGATCAGCTTTCTGAGGCCTGGTCTACACTACGCGTTTAAACTGAATTTAGCAGAGTTAAACCGATTTAACCCTGCACCTGTCCACACAATGAAGCCCTTATATCGATATAAAGGGCTCTTTAAACCGATTTCTGTACTCCTCCCCGACGAGAGGAGTAGCGCTGAAATCGGTATTGCCATGTCGGATTAGGGTTAGTGTGGCTGCAAATCGACGGTATTGGCCTCCAGGCGGTATCCCACAGTGCACCACTGTGACTGCTCTGGAAAGCAATCTGAACTCAGATGCACTGGCCAGGTAGACAGGAAAAGCCCCGTGAACTTTTGAATTTCATTTCCTGTTTGCCCAGCGTGGAGCTCTGATCAGCACAGGTGGCGATGCATTCCCAAATCCAAAAAGAGCTCCAGCATGTACCGTACGGGAGATACTGGATCTGATCGCTGTATGGGGAGACAAATCTGTTCTATCAGAGCTCTGCTACAGAAGACGAAATGACAAAGCATTTGAAAAAATCTCCAGGTTATGATAGACAGAGGCCACAGCAGGGACTCAGCACAGTGCTGCATAAGAAGCGTAACGGAAAGCCAAAGAATCAAATGGACACTCATGGAGAGAGGGAGGGGGTAGAGGACTCCAGCTATCCCACAGTCCCCGCAGTCTCCAGAAAGCATTTGCATTCTTGGCTGGGCTCCAAATGCCTGAAGGGTCAAAAACATTTTCCCGGGTGTTTCAGGGTATATGTCGTCAATTTACACCCTTCCCCCCCCCCGAAGGAAAAGGGAAAAAAATCGTTTCTCGCCTTTTTTCAATGTCACCCTATGTCTACTGCATGCTGCTGGTAGACGGGGTGCTGCAGCACTAAACCACAGCTTCCTATCCTCTCCCCTCCCCTCCCCGGTGGCAGACAGTACAGTACAAAAGGACTGATAGCCGTCCTCGTCATCATCCTGTGAGTGCTCCTGGCTGGCCTCGGTGAGGTCGGCCGGGGGCGCCTGGGTAAAAATAGGAATGACTCCTGGTCATTCCCAGCAGATGGTACAGAGCGGCTGGTAACCGTCCTCATCATAGCAACTGGGGGCTGAACTCCATCAGCCCCTCCCTCCCCCCCCCCCGCTTTCATGTCTAAAGAAAAGATTTTGTACTGCCTGGACTATCATAGCAGTGGGGGCTGGGCTCCTCTCCCGCCCCCACCCTTTAATGTCCTGCCTGGACTATCATAGCAGCTGGAGGCTTCCTCCCCCTCATTTTATCTCACTAAAAAGTCAGTGTTTCTTATTCCTGCATTCTTTATTACTTCATCACACAAATGGGGGGACACTGCCACGGTAGCCCAGTAGGGTTGGGGGAGGAGTGAAGCAACAGATGGGGTTGTTGCAGGTGCACCCCCTAGAATGGCATGCAGCTCATCATTTCTGCGGGATCTCTGGGGCTCTGACACGGAGCAGCTGTGCTCTCTGGTTCTCTAGTACACTTGCCCCATATTCTAGGCAGGACTGACTCTATTTTTAAACAAAACATAGGAAGGGAATGACCCGGGGAGTCATTCCCATTTTTGCCTATGCGCCCCCGGCTGACCTCAGCAAGGCCAGCCAGGAGCACCCATGATAGCAGCAGACGGTACAGAACGACTGATAACCGTCATCTCATCGCCAATTTACAATGGCATGGCAGACGGTGCAATATGACTGGTAACCGTCAAAGGCAAATGAATGCTGCAAAAAAGCGGAGTCTGCTACCTTGCAAAGGCAAATGAATGCTGCTGTGTAGCAGTGCAGTACCGCGTCTGTCAGCAGCTTCCAGTACACATACTGTGACAGTGACAAAAGGCTCCATGATTGCCATGCTATGGCATCTGCCAGGGCAATCCAGGGAAAAAGGGTGCAAAATGATTGTCTGCCGCGACACTGTTTTTGCATTGGGATCTCAACCCAGAATTCCAACGGGCAGGGGAGAATTCCAATGGGCAGGGGAGACTGCGGGAACTATGGGATAGCTACGGGATAGCTACCCACAGAGCAACGCTCCGGAAATCGACGCTAGCCTCGGTACATGGACGCACACCGCCGAATTAATGTGCTTAGTGTGGCCGCGTGCACTCGACTTTATACAATCTGTTTTACAAAACCGGTTTATGTAAAATCGGAATAATCCCGTAGTGTAGACATACCCTGAGGCTGACCAACAAAACAATGATAAGTTCTTAAAGGTCCTCCCTACACTTGCAGGAATTTCAAAGAAACAAGTCAATCAGAGAAGGATTCTAGATTTGTAGCTTCTGCTGCATGTGAGATTTTCTATATTTGGGAAAAAAATATATCCTTAAAAGACATTAATTTTCTTTCAAGCACCCTTATAACTCCAGTTACAATCAACAGAAGTTCAGTTAGTGCTTGGAAGAAAACAGGCGCATAAGTGAGGCCTACCTTATCTTCCCAGCAGAGAATATCTATCCCTAACGAAGAAATTTCCTCCAAAGTACTTATGAACCTTCATATTATTACTGTTACAACTTACAAATGCATTATTCAAAGTCTTGGGTGGAACTTAAATGTTTCATTTGAGAAATTATGCAATATTATGAAAATGCTACTTTACATAATAGACCTCAGCCAATTTGTATATTTGAATGATTTATAACTGGTACAGATATTATCATAAAAATATACAAGTAAATTACTCTTATCTTGAGTTTTCTTTCTGTACAGAGTAGCCTTTAATTTTGTGCTGTTATCTTTTGAAGCATATCATTGTTATGATGATTGCAACATGCATACAAAACAGACTTTGTGGGAGGGAATAACTTACGGTAGCAATTTAGGGAGGCAGCAAGATTTTGTAATAAACTTTCCATAGCAGCCACATTGCAGATTTTTGAAAACAGTGCTTAGTCAAAATAAAGCATAAGATGTTGCAAAAATTCAGTGAGGAGGAGAGTAAATAAGCCCAGAGAGATAATTAAGGTATGTACTCACTCTAGGGGCATCTGTTGTTCATTCTAAGATATACTTTTTAAAAGGTTGAGAGTCTTACCTCTATTCTTGCTCATTCACACCATACTCCAGGAAGTGTAAAGGGGGCTTCAGACCACTTTAGCCCTCCTAGGCTATGAATTCTGTACTAAACCTCTGGGTGGCAAAGCACAGAATCTCCCTCAACGGGTTAGATTCTTATTTACACTAGGGCCCTTCAACATTCTCTGGATAAGGGGCATTAGCATGAGAGTAGTTTACATTTACACCTTTTTTAAGACCCTTGATATTACCAGAATGGAGAATCAGGGCCAAAAGTTTTATTTCCACATTCAGCATTTCTGCATACTTTAAAAATACACAAATCATGTTTGCCTGCAAATATGTGCAGTAGCAGAATCTTTATAATGTACAAGATAGAGTACATACATCCTGATTACTAACGACCAGATATAGAATCCAGTGCATGACAAAGACTTAAAAGGAGGGAAATTTTACAAAAATAATCAGGAAACTTAAAATGCTGTCAGATTCATTCCTTTAGTTTGTTTCTCTTTCTGCACCCTCAGTTTCAGGATTCTTCATTTCTGATGCAAATAATTTCCAACAACATTACTGACCGGACACCAAATTTGTGTGAAATGTTACTAAATGGGTGGCATCCTTTGAAATGAGAGACATTTAAGAGGTATGGGAGAGGGTGTTTCTTTGCAACCTTTATCTTGACAGTTAGTGATTTAACTTTTTCTTTAAGGTGTTGGGAATAATATCTTGAGGCAAATTTCATAGCAGGTCAAAACTAACCCTGCCTGAAATGCTATGTCCCTTCTTTACCTTCTAGTCTTTCAAGGGACAGTATGTGGCAAAAGTAGAAAAATAACTTTAAATTAAGGTTTCAAATATTAATTTCAATAAAGGGTTAACAACCACTGCAAATGCATTTACAGTAGCTGGGTCTGAAGTTGAAGTAAATGGAGCATTTAAAGGGAAATAACAGATACCATCAGACGGGATAGATAATTACAAATGCTGAAGAGCCTGCTGTTAATTAAGAGGGACATAGAAGTTTGAACAAGGTTCCTTTTTGTTTCAGAGCATCAAGAAGCAAAGAGTGAGCTTTCTAGTCCAACCTCCCAAGCCACATATTTAAGCCCATTCAGCATTATGAACAAAAGAATACTGTGTGATAGGGAGGAGTTTCTTAGAATTGAACCATATTTCACCTGAAGGAACAGCTGGAACAGTTTGAAGAAATAGCAATCAAAAGCAGTCTGGCTGACATCTTGAAATGGTCTTCTTGGGAGCCGGTCCAAAGCAGTTTGCTGGAATTCTAAAAGTTGCGTTCTGCATCAGGGCGTTATTAACTTTACTTTTGTCACATAACAGAATTTGCAGCCAAAAAAGACGGTTACTCACCTGTAGTAACTGGTGTTCTTCGAGATGTGTTGCTCCAATCCATTCCAGTTAGGTGTGCGCGCGTGCAGCTTCTCCGAACTTTTCCCCTAGCAACCCCGGGCGGCCCTGGAGTGGCGCCGCTATGGCGCTAAATATATACCCCAGCCGGCCCGTCCGCTCCTCAGTTCCTTCTTGCCGGCTACTCCGACAGTGGGGAAGGAGGGCGGGTCTGGAATGGATTGGAGCAACACATCTCGAAGAACACCAGTTACTACAGGTGAGTAACCGTCTTTTCTTCTTCGAGTGATTGCTCCAATGCATTCCAGTTAGGTGAATCCCAAGCCTTACCTTAGGCGGTGGGGTCGGAGTGAGACGTGGCGGAGTGTAAAACCGCGGGCGAAGGCTCGTCGTCTCTAGACTGCTGCACCAACGCGTAGTGGGAGGCGAAGGTGTGGACCGAAGACCAGGTAGCCGCTCTGCAGATGTCCTGGATGGGGACATGGCTCAGGAAGGCGGCGGACGAGGCTTGCGCTCGTAGAGTGAGCGGTGAGTCGGCATGGAGTCATGTGAGCTAGCTCGTAGCACGACCGGATGCATTGGGTCACCCAGGAGGCAATGCGTTGGGTAGAGACTGGCTCGCCTTTCATGCGATCAGCGACTGCGATGAAGAGCTGGGTGGAACGCCGAAAAGGCCTTGTCCGGTCGATGTAAAACGCCAGCGCCCTACGGACGTCGAGGGTGTGGAGCTGTTGCTCCCGGGCGGCGTGGGGCTTCGGGAAGAAGACCGGGAGGAAGATGTCCTGATTAAGGTGGAAGGCCGAGACCACCTTTGGTAGGAAGGCCGGGTGAGGGCGAAGCTGCACCTTATCCGCGTGGAAGACGGTATAGGGAGGGCCCACCGTCAATGCTCGTAGCTCCGAGACTCTCCTTGCCGATGTTATGGCAACCAGGAAGGCCGTCTTATAGGAGAGGTAGAGGAGAGAACACGTGGCCATAGGCTCGAATGGAGGACCCGTGAGTCTGGCCAGGACGAGGTTCAGGTCCCAGGTCGGGGCAGGGCGGCGGGTACAAGCGGTCGAGGCCCTTCAGGAAGCGGGAGACCATCGGATTGGCAAAGATGGTCCGTCCCTCCGCCGACGGACGAAAGGCGGACACCGCGGCGAGGTGGACTCTCAAAGAGGAAACCGCCAGACCCTGCTCCTTAAGGTACCATAGGTAGTCCAGGATGGTAGTGATGGGTACCACGAAAGGGTTGAGCCCCTGCTGGTCACACCAGAGCGAACCTCTTCCATTTTGCCATGTATGTAGTGGAAGGCTTTCTACTTTCAAGCAGGACCTGCTGTACGGCTGCGAACATCCCCTCTCTGCGTGGGTCAACCACGCAGGAACCAGGCTGTAAGATGGAGAGATTGCAGATTGGGGTGGAGGAGTCTGCCAAGTCCTGTGTGATGAGGTCCGGCCACAATGGGAGGGTGATGGGCTCCCGAGCGGAGCTCGAGCAGCAGGGTGTACCAATGCTGCGCCAGGCCGGAGCCACGAGTATCATGGTGGCTCGATCCTCCGGCTTCTGGAGCACTCTGTGCACTAGCGGAAACGGAGGGAAGGCATAGAGGAGGTGAGTCTGCCACGGATAGAGGAAGGCGTCGGACAGAGATCCCGGCGAGTGCCCTCGAACGAGCAGAACTGGAGACACTTCCTGTTCGCCCTGGAGGCGAAGAGGTCGACCGAAACCCCACCTCTGGAAAATCGTGTGTACCACGTCGGGACGGAGGGACCACTCGTGGGAGAGAAACGACCTGCTGAGGCGGTCGGCTAGCGTGTTCTGCACTCCCGGAAGAAAGGACGCTTCCAGGTGAATGGAGTGGGTCACGCAGAAGTCCCAGAGGAGGATCGCCTCCTTGCAGAGGGGGGACGAGCGAACTCCGCCCTGCTTGTTCACATAGGCTAGAGCTGTGGTGTTGTCCGTGAATACTGTCACCCAGCGGCCTTGCAGGTTGGTCCGAAAGGCGTGACATGCAAAACGGATCGCCCGGAGCTCGCGGACATTGATGTGGAGAGCGAGCTCCTGGGGCGACCAGAGGCCTTGCGTGTGAAGGTCCCCCAGGTGAGCCCCCCAACCGAGTGCCGAGGCGTCCGTGGTCAGCGTCGCGGACGGACGAGGAGGGTGGAACGGCACTCCAGCGCAGCCGATCTCTGGGTCGAGCCACCAGCGGAGGACTCGAGGGTCGGTCTCGTGACCGTGACCACCATGTCGATGTGGTCGCGGTGCGGGCGGTACACCGGCGCCAGCCACGACTGGAGCGGACGGAGGTGGAGTCGCGTCTGTGGTGACATATGTACACGATGCCATGTGACCGAGGAGGCGGAGGCATGACCGCACCGTCGTGGTCGGAAAGTTGACCAGCTCCCTGATGAGGGAGGCCATTGTCAGGTGCCGAGACCGCGGCAGGCAGGCGCCCACCGAGTCGAGGATCGCGCCAATGAATTCCACCCGCTGTGCTGGGAGCAGGGTAGACTTCTCGGCATTGACAAGCAGTCCGAGGTGTTGAAAGAGGGACAGGATTTCCGCCACCTGTCGCTGTACTAGCCCCTGCGACTGCCCCCGAATCAACCAGTCGTCCAGATAGGGGTAGACATGGATCTGGCGCCTGCGAAGGGCTGCTGCTACCACTGCCATGCACTTTGTAAACACCCTCGGTGCCGTGGCAAGTCCGAGGTAACACGGCGAACTGGTAGTGTTCTTTGTTGACTAGAAACCGAAGGAAGCGCCTGTGAGGGGGTAAATGCGACATGGAAGTAAGCGTCCTTCATGTCGAGGCGGCAAACCAATCTCCCGGATCCAGAGAGGAATGATGGTCCCCAAGGTGACCATGCGAAATTTGGGCTTGAGCAGGTATTTGTTCAGCTCATGAAGGTCCAGAATAGGACGTAACCCTCCTTTCGCCTTGGGGATAAGGAAATAACGGGAATAGAATCCCTGCCCCGTCTGTCTGGAGGCACTACCTCTATGGCACCCACGCTCAGTAGAGTCTGGACCTCTTGCAGGAGGACTTGCTCGTGAGATGGGTCCCTGAAGAGGGACAGGGAGGGTGGGTGGGAAGGAGGGGGCGAAACAAATTGTAGACGGTATCCCGACTGGACAGTCTGAAGAACCCAGCTGTCCGATGTTATTCGGGACCACGAGGACGAAAATAGGAGAGGCGGTTGGAAAACAAACGGGAGGATCCGAGATGGAGTGATGGGCCGCCCCCGGGCGTCCCATCAAAAGGCCTGCTTGGACCCTTGCGGGCCCTTGGAAGAGGCCTGGGACTGGTTGCGACGGTTACCCGAAGGCCGCCGGTGATTTTGTCCCTGACGTCTAGACGTGTACGGACGGTAACGCTGCTGCGGGAAGGACCGAGGGGCCTGTTGCCGGAAAGACCTGCGTTGCGGAGCCGGCGTGTGCATGCCAAGAGTTCGTATGGCGTCGCCCATCTTTCAAGGTCTGTATCCGCGAATCGGTCTTTTCGGAGAATAGGCCTTTCGTGTCAAATGGCAGGTCCTGCAGCGTGTACTGCACCTCTTGTGGGAGCGTAGAGGATTGCAGCCATGAGATGCGACGCATCGTCACCCCTGTCGCTATTGTCCGCGCCCCCGAGTCCGCCGCGTCGAGGGCCGCCGTAATGGACGAGCGTGAGGACGTCTTTCCCTCCTCGAGCATCGCTGAGAACTCCTGGCGGGAAGTTGTCGGCAGAAGTTCGGTGTATTTTGCCAGGGATGTCAAGATGTCAAACACATACCGGGCCAGGAGGACCATTTGGTTAGCTATGCGCATCTGCAGGCCGCCCGCGGCGTAGACTTTACGGCCTAGCAGGTCCATCCTCCGAGCGTCCTTGGATTTGGGCGCCGGGGCCGGTTGACCGTTCCGTTCACGGCCATTCACAGACTGCACGACCAGCGAGTCCGGGGTTGGGTGCGAATATAAGTACTCATAGCCCGTAGGGGGGGCTGAGTACTTCCGCTCTACCCCCCGCGCAGTGGGGGGGATGGACGCGGGTGTTTGCCAGAGCGTGGCCGAGTTCTTTTGTATGGTCTTCACAAAAGGCAGTGCCACGCGCACTGGAGTGTCCGAACCGACCACATTAGTTATGGGGTCCTCATCCTCCTGGACCTCTGCCACCGGAAGGCCCATGGCCGTCGCCACCCGACGGAGTAGTTCCTGGTGGGCCTTGAGGTCAATGGGGGGCGGGTCTTTAGCAGAAGTCCCAGCCACCGCTTCGTCCGGGGACGATGACGAGGACATTGCTTGGCCGATGGCCTCCACTGGAGGGGCCGCCAGAGGCGCCTCAGCCAGGCCAGGCTGGACGGGGGCCTGGTGGTCCCGCGGCATCGAGGGCTCGCGGGGAGGTGACCCCGGAGGGCGACTGATCGACGCTTCGGGCACCCTGCGCTCCGCGGCGATGTCTCGTGGGGGAAGCGGAATGCCTTGCGCTTCGTGATGACCCCAGGGCACCCAGAATCCCCACTGCTGAGCACCTTGCGGATGGTCGTGTGGGGTTGGCGGCAATGAGCCGGTGCCGTCCGCGCCAGAGGCGACCGATGCCGGACGAGACGGCCAGGGTGGGGCGGAGCCCGAAGCCGAGGCTTGCGGAATACTGCCGGGTGGTCTGGAGGCCCGGTGTCCGTCCGTCCGGTACCGGGAGGGAGACCTCGACCAACGGCCACCGCGGTGCCGGGAGCTCGACCGGTTCCGGGAGCTCGACCGGGAGCCGGACCTGCGGTGCCGGGAGCGGCTGCGGGAGTTCCGGTGTCGGGAACGGTGCCGGGACGGGGACCTCCGGCTGCGTCGACGCGACGGTGATCGGGACCTTGACCGGTGCCGGGAGTGCGACCGGTACCGGGATGACGATCGGTACCGGGACTGCGACCGGCGGCGAGATGGCGAGCGGTACCGCGATGGGGAGCGGTGCCGAGATCTCGACCGGCTGGACGGCGAGCGACGGGTCCTAGAGCGCGAGCGGGACCGAGAGTGTCGACCGTGCCGGTGGTCCACAGATGGAGGTCGGACCATCCTCGCCGGTTTTCCAGCCGACGGAACAGCCCGCACCGGCGGTGCCGGGGGCCGGAGGCTCGGTGCCTCTACGAGCTGAATTAGCTCTCGTGCGGCGGAGTACGTCTCCGGCGTCGTCGGCAGCCTTGGCTCAACTCCGGACGGCACCGGGGAGCGCGGCGGTACCGGACTCGATGGACCTGGCGGAGTCAACGGCCCAGTGTCTGCCTTGCGTGCGGTCACCACTGGGGGCGCAGGCGGCACAAGCACTTTAGCTGAGTCCTCAGCACGGGACATAGCTATGGCTTTGGCGAGTCTACGCTTCCTCGCCGGCGAGAGGGAGCGGTGCCGGGTCTTCTGCGCCGGGGGTGGGGCCTGCGGGACCTCGGTACCGGAGCGGCCCGGTGCCGCTGGTGCGCTCTGAACCGAGGAGGTCCTCGGTGCCGGCGTCGCTGGTGCCGCCGGTTGGAGCGACGCTTCCATAAGTATCTGCTTAAGCCTGTGGTCCCGTTCTTTGCGTGTCCGTGGCTTAAAAGCAGAACAGATAACGCACTTGTCGGTGCGATGTCCTTCTCCGAGGCAACGGAGGCAAGCGTCGTGTGGATCTCCAACGGGCATAGGCTTTTGGCACACAGCGCAGGGCTTGAAGCCCGGTGCCCTGGGCATGAGCCCGCACCGGGGAGGGAAAAGGGGGGGGAAGCCCCCCTTAACCAACTACTATCTAGAACAACTACACTAAGACAACTATAAGAACTGAAACACTAACTATACAACTAACTATATATATACAAAAAACGAAGAGTGAAGGCTAGGGTGGTGGAGGGCAGAGAGCACTCCACAGTTCCGACCGGCCGTCACGGGCGGTAAGAAGGAACTGAGGAGCGGACGGGCCGGCTGGGGTATATATTTAGCGCCATAGCGGCGCCACTCCAGGGGGCGCCCAGCCGGCCCGCCGGGGTTGCTAGGGGAAAAAGTTCCGGAGAAGCCGTGCACGCGCGGCGCGCACACCTAACTGGAATGCATTGGAGCAATCACTCGAAGAAGAAGTGCACATACTTGTATATAAATTTAGAAAAGGGTACAGTATCCTGTGGGAAATATTTCTTTACTAACAAAGTAATTAACTCTTTCCAAGAGATCAGATTTTCTTGACCATTTGGAAACCATGTAAATATTTAATACAATAGAAAACAAGGAGCTTGTTCACAGGATTGTTGTTTGTGAAGCATTCTGAAGATAAAAAGCGCCTTATATCATTTTCTATTAAATACAGTTATTTATTATTTGAGCATTATTATATATACACTCATTTGGTTTCAATTGTTCAGTTCTCCACTATATTTATGCTGAAGGTAACTGTTTTCTCCCCTTTAAGAAAATTTGAGTAAAAATGTTGGAATACTCCAGGGAATGCAATTTTATGTGAAAAATTACTTTGTATCTTGTCATAAATTTAGGCAGGAAAATAAAAGGGGGTTATTTAATCCAAGTAGTCATTTTAAGAGATATAAGAGAGAGATTAGGAGGCATGGAACGTTCTAAAACCTGTGCTGCAAAGCACTTCAGCTGGTGTGAATTGAGTATGTTTGGCTCAAACTCTGTTGCATTAGAAAAGATAAAATACCACTTCATATATAAATGCATTAAATCCACTATGTTTACAGTGCAGTGTACCACAGTTGGACATCACAGTCTGAGCATTTTGTGGCTCTCTGAGCAAGCAGGTGCATTGCTACTTACACTACAGGTGAATTTGGGCCAATATGTCCACTCTCCCCCACTTTTCTTCCCTAACCCCAGCTAAAGGGAGGAAGTGAAAAAGGTGTTCCTCTTCTTTTCAGCTGTCACTTTTCTAGCATTTTGGAGCACAGTGGAGTCCTGGTCCATGACTAGGACTCCTAGCAGCTACAGTAATACAAATAATTAAAATTAATAAGGGGAAGGATTCCAGTGGCTCCAGTCCTGTTTACCCAGTGCTCCCTATTTGATTTCCATATGTTTGGTAGAGTGAGGAGTACTCTTCTTCTGAGACCTATAGCAACCCCAAAAGCTGCAGGCAAATCTAAGACTAGAGTTTGATTATCGTGTCCATGGAGAAATGGATGTTTGAATATAACTGAGTAAAGGCTTCAGCAATCCGGACTCCCACTCTCCTTATGTATGATGAGTATGGATCCTGAAAGGAGCATTTCAAGGTTCTGGGTTCCTGAATGTTACAAAAAGGGAAATGTGACTTATTCAATATCCAATCCAAATCCATTAGCCAAATCCTTTGGCTGAAGAAGTTGTCACCTTTACTCCTCCAAAATAGCCATTAAGGAGGCAACATAGTCCTCTTCCCTCCACCTCCAGAATGTCTCCTGAGGACAGTTTTTGCAGTCCTCCTGAAGGTGGAATGCCTCATGAATGGGAATTAAGGAGTAAACCTTTCACTTCTATGTCACTGATTCAAATGCGTACCAGCCTGGCAGTGATTACCATTTGATGGATGTCTGATGTCAATGTAATAAGCTCCTGTTTTTGAAAAACAAATTCTGCCACTACTTCTGCCTCAGTAACCCTGGAGGTTTCATGGAGATGCACAGGTATAACTAACATTAAAATTTGTCTCCAGGTGTCTTCATCCCAAAAACTACATCTATTTTGCCATCAGTTGGCATCCTTGTTGGCAGTCACAGCAAAGAAATTAAGGATTGAAAAAAATTGGCATGGAGATTGAACTGTCCGCTGGTTTCTAGAGGTGATCCCTCAGAGTAGCCATTACTGCCACTCCCTCCCCAGGCCAGATCTGTTCTTTGGATAGGGAACTTGTCTCCAGGGCTATCAAACAGCACTTCTCACAAGCATTACTTTAACTTTAAAAATATTATGAAATCATCATCTGCAAGACTGCAAAAAGTAATTCCTAGTTTTCTTCTGCTTTCTAGTCCGGTTTTTGCAGACCTGGCTGTGTGTGTGTATCTAGGCAGAAGTGAAAATGTGGATTCTAAGGGTAATGTCCTGGCAAAATTCCCATGAACTTAATGTGCCTTTCACCCTAAGGCTGCACTCCTTCATCACATGTTAGTAGTCAGCCAATAGCTACACCATATAGTATCTTGCCATAGGTTTGAGTGTGTTCTTGATGAGATGCTGTGTTTCAGATAGTAAACACAGATCTCACATTTTATTTTCTCTTTCACCCAGCTGTGTGTACACAGATTTATTTTCCAAACTCATGCATGCAGATTGTTGTTGTTGTCTAAGTGAGGAAATAATGGGGCCAAAGATCATTTTAGATCTCCTCCTTGAACAGAAGATCAAATGTACTGTATTTGAACTTACACAAATATCAGGAAATGAAAAAAGCCAACTATTTATAGGTCTAACTGGGTGGCCACCTAAATATGCAAATCCCCAGTTTATATATGCAATCACCATGTTAGCCAGTGCAAATTAGACATGTAGTTTCACTTACATATTTGCATATGCAATTGCATGGCTAACTTTATGCAAATCAGACCCAAACAACTCTGGCCCAGGCTTAGAAAAGTAACACACAATAGCAATATACTATAACAGGTGCCTGCTTTAGTAAAACTGAGAACCCACACACACCACAATACACACCACATTTGTAATCACAATAACACTGTTCATTAATCACTACACAAGAAACGCACCTCTGACTCCATCTACACACAACTATGCATGCCAGTGGGTAATTCACTACTGTGCATGCCACCCAAGTATGTCTGAAGCTGGAAATGTACATAATGGTGATTATATGTGTCAAACAGTGGGATTTCCCAGTACATGATATCTCACAATGACATGTGGACACTGTCTCAATGAGACTCCTCAATTAGGTGTGACTATGGTAGCAGTGCACAATCATTAAATAGTGTGGGTGGGTGTCTTGATGCCCTGAGTTTGGGTATTCTGAATGCTGATGACAGATACATGGGTACATTTTCCTCTGCTTTAGAGTAAGAGATATGGGAGCTATATTATATTATATCCTTTTTACAGAAACTGAGCCTGGTGTCCTGAGAATTCTCCTAATCAGTTTGATATTCTTAATAGCTAGTGTTTCATTCTGATTTTAACATTATCAGAACTATATGTATATCTAAGAGACACATACAGCTGCCCAGTGTCTCTCCATCTGCCTTAACCATTAGATTAACTATTTAAGGGGTAGAAGACCATTTTCACAAGACATGGCACAAATTCCGAGAGTGTAGAATCTGTTCTAATGGTGTTGCAAGCTAAAAATAGCACTTTTGTTGACCCATTGGGGGCAATGAAGACGTGTTATTCCTACTATCAAAATGATCTTTGGATCTATGTGTGTGTGTAGATGCACATGCAAAGAAGGAATAGTTTCTCATTGTAACTAAGATAAATCAATTTTCAGTATCTCAAATTTACCTTGTGACTCCCATGAGAGGGTTTGGCTCTCAGTTTGATAACAATTGTTGTAAAACAATAAAAGCTCTGTGTCATTGCTGAATACCAGCATGTATATAAATGATGTATAGAGCAGCCAAACGGACGTATTCTGTTCTCAGTCCATGCCAAAACTACCACGAGAGTGCAAATTGAGGATCATATGTGGATTCAGCCATTCCGACACAAACAGCTCAATAAAAGTACAGGCTTTTAAAATACAGCTTTACAACAAAATAGCTTCTGATGGTTATTGTGAAGAAGTATTAGTTTATGCCTAATGTTTTATATTACGTTTCCTTACGTATGGTTCAGTTCTCAGAAAAGCTTCCTGATTCACAGGTTTCTTCATTGTAAAATCAACTTGTGAAGGGAGGATATCCAATGCATGATGGCTATCTCCTGTGGGTGAAGGTGAGGCAAAGTAGTGTAAAACAAATCAAACGGGAGGGGTAAAATCTTAGCACTGGTTAAGAATAACACATTAGAGACTTGCCCAATTTCTGCATTAAGAGATTCCATAAAATTCTGTTCTGTTAGTTTCCATCGAGCTCTAGAAAAAGCCTAACACTATGTGTGTTGCTCTACCCTTGTAGTTCTCTCTGCCATAGCCCTTTTAAATTTGAGCATCTAGCTCAGCAGCTTTGTCTAGGGTGACCAGACAGCAAGTGTGAAAAATCAGGACAGGGGGTGGGGGATAATAGAATCCTATATAAGAAAAAGACCCAAAAATCAGGACTGTCTCTATAACATTGGGACATCTGGTCACCCCAGCTTTGTCTGATTTTCGCATTGTTTTGTTCTCATGTTGTTAAAGTAGTTTTGAATAAAACTTTAGCCAGATATTGCAGCTGAGTGTGTGCCATTGTTCAGCTGGTAGAACTCCAAAGCAGACAGATAGGTTAAATGTTTGTTTAAACAGACATTTAATTTTATGCAGCTCTGTGATTGTGTTCTTAACCGTCCTCCAATACCTGAACCTCAGGAAAAAGCCTCCTGATGAGAGAAAAATTTATTTCTCATGGACTAGATCAGGGGTCGGCAACCTTTCACCAGTGGTGTGCTGAGTCTTCATTTATTCACTCTAATTTAAGGTTTCGTGTGCCAGTAATACATTTTAACATTTTAAGAAGGTCTCTTTCTATAAGTCTATAATATATAACTAAACTATTGTTGTATGTAAAGTAAATAAGGTTTTAAAATGTTTAAGAAACTTAATTTAAAATTAAATTAAAATGCAGCGCTCCCAGACCGGTGGCCAGGACCCGGCAGTGTGAGTGCCACTGAAAATCAGCTCATGTGCTGCCTTCGGCACACATGCCATAGGTTGTCTACCCCTGGACTAGATCATAGTTTTAAGCTATATTGAAGGTGGATGAAAGGTGGCATGTAGGTGCAGTTCACCACCTGCAGAGGGTGAAAGCAGCCTCAGATTATCATCAGGTGGACAGAGCCCCCTCCCCAACAAGCCATCCCCTCCTGAAAAGTGTGTAGTGTTCCTGTTAAGACTCCCTGCAACTTATGCTCAGAGGGGAGAAAGAACCAGGATTTTGACTCTCTCCTTTGCAGGTGTACAAAAGAGGGGAAGAGCCCCTTGAACCCTTTTTCCAGCCACCTTTATGCATCCATACAGGAGCAATCAGAATCTAGCTCTCTCATGAGGATTTGGCTATCTCCAAAGGCTGGGGGTAGGGGAGGGAAGGAATTGCTCATTAACACTTCCCCAGGTTCAAGTGGCATTGTGACAAAGACTGTCTACCACATATTTCAGAGTAGCAGCCGTGTTAGTCTGTATCCGCAAAAAAAACAGGAGTACTTGTGGCACCTTAAAGACTAACAAATTTATTTAAGCATGAGCTTTCGTGAGCTACAGCAGTTAGCAGTTTCGTGAGCTGTAGCTCACGAAAGCTCATGCTTAAATAAATTTGTTAGTCTTTAAGGTGCCACAAGTACTCCTGGTTTTTTTGTCTACCACATAGTTTCCCTGCGGCAGCCCCTAAACAGGGAGAAACCATCAACAAGATTTCAGCTCCACTCCATGTCAATGCAGTCAGACTGATCTGAGGAGTTTCCACCAGCTTTGTGCCACAGAACAGAGTGAGGCCAGAATCTGTCCCTTTATTAATTAAAAAAAAAAAGCCACATTAGTTCTAAAGAGAACACAATGATCTTTCTGTTTTGCTCTTTGTACTAATTTATGTCTTTCCTTCCATATAGAGATATTGAGCTGCCTAGCCTTTTCTCTTAGGCTTTGAGCTATGCCCACTTTATGATTTTTGGGGATGGAGGAAAGAAAGTTAGATCACGACTTTTTTATTATTGTGTGGCTTCAGTAGGTATTTGACAGCACTGAAAGCGAATCTAGACCAGGAAGGCAGACATTCTTTGAAGTTATACAGTAGTGCTTGAGGAGGTATATTCCATACAGCTTTCAAAATTTATTTAAAGAAAAATGACCTTGTTGTGCAACTTTGTTTGGAACTGTTAATTAAAATTAATGATCTTGCTACTCTGCACTGGCTTGTTTCTGTGATCCAGCTAATCCATTCTGGCCTGCTCTAGTCTGTTCCTTAGGTCAGATGAGGAACCGGAAGCCAATGATAGACTGAGTGGGGTTTAGACATTAATGGCATTAAGTGGCAACTTTTTGAGCCTTTCTAGGTATTTTTGGATTTAAGGCATGTCCACAGACAATAAGAATGTGTTGGTAATTCTTGCAAAATATTAAGAGATTTCCCTCCAAAATCTGTGGAATCTCTGCAGGGTTGGGAGGTACTTTTATCCCTGCTTTATCTGGTCCTACTCCTATTGTAATCTGATGCTAGTTAACACTGCAATATAATCACCTTACTGTTACCGTGGGCTACCATGGTCTGTTTGTTGTCTTTTATCATATACCTAGGCGGTAAGCTTTTGGGGGCAGGTATCCTCTTTTTGCCATGGTATGTACAGTGTCTAGGGCAACAGTCACTGATAAATGCCTCTAGATAATACGGCAATAATAATAATAAGTAGTTCAAATATTTATTAGCTTTTCCTCCTGCCAAAGTTTTATTGAAAACCCAACTGTCTCACATACTCTTCAAACCACACCCAGGTAAGATTGATCTGATTTCTTGTGAGTCATTCCAAGGTTTGTTCTGAGAAAATGGTTGCTCACCTGCACTAGATATTCTAGAAATGGAGGACCAGATTCATCAGTACATTCCAGGTGGCTTGCACTGGTCCAGTGATGCAGAATAGCTCTAAACCTGGCCTAACCAACTAGTTAAGACGGACTTACAGCTTGTAATAAGAAGCAGTAAAATGCAGCTGGAGCTTACTGGTGAAACTGTCCCTTATTATGTTAGATTCACAGACAGTTCCATTATTTTTGCTAGGTGTGCAGGGAACTTTGCCAAGAAATAAAAGAGACGACTAGAGCTGGTTGAAATTTCCCCATCAACATTTGAAAACTTCAACCAGCTCTTGTGATGGGTCTCTGCAACAAGGAACTTACAAAGTAAGGAGTTGAATTGTACTCTTAGGAACCAGGTCTGCACATGGGGGATGATGACAAAAAGCATCACCCAGATCTGCTCCAGTAAGTATAGGTTTAAGGGCATTACCCCCACTTGTAACTGAAAACCACTTTTAAAAAATATCCATTCTGTGTCATTCTGCAGACGCTTCTACAGCCCAATAGCCAGTCAAAGTTGCTTCTGCAGCCATCGCTCACCCAATCCTCCACTCTACTTATCCTCTGCCCATTTCCAAACCCTGTCTACAAGAGTAGATAAAGATAACTCTAACCTATCTGAACTCTGCAGCACACAGGGATACCTTCCTGACATCCTGTCTCCCACACCCTGGCCTTGCACTGGGGAACTGCACCAGTCCCCCCACAAGGAGGAATTCCATGCCTGCTGAGGACAAGGTAGGAGATGACCCATGTGCTTATAACATGGCACATGTGAAAAAGATAAAGAACGTACAGAAGATTTATGATATCCCTTATGGAAAAGTCTTTATAGAATTTAATTTTTGAAAAAAAACTTACCTATAGGTTATTTAAACCAACCTCTAAAATCTAATAGAGACTAGTATCTATGAATTCTACAGGAAGATTTAAAAAAAACTATTGAAAGAAGATCATTCTCTATTAAATCCTGTCCCTAGAGTAATTCCTATAGAACCCTATTACACTTGTAGACAACACTATTGGTTGCCTTCCTAGTAAACTTTGTAGGACTTTTTCTATAAGGAATGTAACCAAATTATTGTACCATATAAATTATTACCTTTATGTAAATATGTGATAAGATAAATGGAATTTGAAATGATTAACTAACCTTTCATTTAACAACATTTCTGACATTTCATGCAAGGAATGAGGACTAACCTGCTTTACTGGGGCTTTAACTATGGAATATTTGGGATATGTAATGGTCATTAATAGAGCTTGATTATACTTTTGATCATCTTTTTACAGTTATTGGAAATATGATAATAAAATAAGAAAATGAAGAAACAATCAAACATCAGTTCTCTGTGGCCCAGACTCAGACAAGTTTCAGTGGAACTACTATTATTCCATGTAGCTCAGATTCACTGACATCAATTAGACTACTTATGTGCTTAAAGTTAGGCATGTGCTTAAGTAACTTGCTGAATTGGGGCCTTGAGTCCAGTCATCTGTAATCTTATTCTGTTTAGTCTGTCATCCTTTTTTTTTATCTTCCAACTATTTAGAAAAAATAACTAATTCATTCTTTACTCTAAATGATGTGTACAAAAATTGTTTCAGCAAAATCTATATATTTTAACAATTCAATATGAAAAATAGAGAGACAACATCAGCAGGAACAGTACTTTACTTTGATTAAAACTACAGCAAACTGCTTGTGTTTTCTTAGTTTTGCATATTACAATTAGGAATTTTCATAGCCCTCACACTTTTAAAATATACTTGCATATTCATGAAGAATATAAGGGTTTTACTTGTAGTAGAAGAGGATTTAGAGACACTTTGTATTAATTATTTGTAGATTGTATGTCCTTAAGCTTTACATATTCACAAAAAGAAAAACATTAAGGGCCTAATTTAAAAAATGACTGTACAAACAAGCATGTATTTGCACATGCGAAATGCATAATAGTGCATACAAGTGTCAGTTTACATTAGGAGTTATGTAAGCATGTGTGTTTGTCCACAGTTATCAGGGTACCTGTGCATATTTTGTGGCTTTCTTTTTTTTTTAATTTGGACCCAAGAAGTAATTTCATAAATCCTATTCAATCCATTTTAACTGCCTGTCAACAATACTATCTATGTTGTAACTTCATTAACATTATTATCTATGAAAAAAATTCCTCTTATCAGCCCTAGGGACATCATTTACATGAGATTACAGCTGCAGCCGGGGACTGATACAAAACCCATTGAAGTCAATGGGAGTCTTGTGGATGACTGCTATGGTCTTTGAGTCAGCCCTGAATGATCAATATTCTTTCTACCTACATTTCACTTCTCCAGTTTTTCTAAGGCATCTTTCCTGCTGTTTTATCCATGTCCTTCTTCCCTAAATCTGAAATTCAGCCACCCTTCTACCCCCAAATTTTCCCCTAAAAGTCTCTTTGCAGTCTCTTTTTAGATCAGTGGTCAACAACCAGTTGATCACGATCGACAGGTCGATCCTGGAGACTCCCAGTCGACCACACTCTCTGGCAGTGTAACAGGACTGCCGCTAAGGCAGGCTCCCTGCCTGTCCCAGCCCCACACCCCTCCCAAAAGCAGCCAGCAAGCCCCCATGACCCAGGGTGGGGGGGCGGGCAGGGGTCTCCGTGCACTGCTCCTGTCTGCAAGCACTGCCCCCGCAGCTCCCATTGGCCGGGAAAGGGGAGCTGTGGCCAATGGAAGCTGTGGGGGTGGTGCCTGCAGAGAGGGGCCATGCGTGGAGCCACATACCCACCCCCAGGGCCAGAGGGGCACGTTGGCCTCTTCCGGGAGTGGTGTGGGGCCATTGCAGGAAGGGAACCTGCCTTAGCCCTGCTGCACCTCCAACCGGAAGCCACTTGAGGTAAGCACCTCCCGGGCAGAGCCTGCACTCCAACCCCCTTCCTGGAGCCAGCACCCCATACTCCCTCCTGCCCCAGCCCTGACCCCCTCATGTACCCAAACTCCCTCCCAGAGCCCGCACCCCACATCCCCTCCGGCACCCCAGCCTCCTGCCCCAGGCTCAGCCTATAGCCCCCTCACACACTGCAAACCTCTTGGCCCCAGCCCAGAGCCCGCACACCCTCCCAAACCCCAATGCCCTGCCCCAGCCCAGTGACAGTGAGTGAGGGTAGGGGAGAGCGAGCGACAGAGGGGGAGGATGGAGTGAGCGGGGTAGGGCTTCGGCAAAGGGGCGGGTAGATCCTAGGTTGCCCTTAAATTCAAAAAATGATCTTGGGCATAAAAAGGTAGGAGACCACTGTTTTAGATTACTTGCCCATTCTGACAGGCATATCAGCTTGCTGTCTCCCTCATGGTTATATTCTTCACTCCATATGTCCACTTGATCTCCATTAATCCTCCACAGGATTAATAGTTATAAATATATCAAAAAATCCTTCTGTAATTTTTGTGCTTAGTCAAGTCTGTGTGTCAGATGATATAAGCACTGAAAACTTCATTTTGTGTCTGAGCGAGATTATGATCCTCTAGCTAGAAGCTAAGGGAACAAACATTCCAAAGTACTGATTGGCTAATCCAGAGCTTCTCTTTACCTGTGTCTTACAGCTGTTATCCCAATATATCAGGCTGCCTCAAAAAAAAACAAAAAAAAACAAAAAAAAAAAAACCACAACGCTATGCCTGTCTCCTCTCCTCTTTACTAATTTTTATTTGTGTGCTGTTCAAATAATTTGGTTAATCAGTTGTACCTACTTTGTTTCTTGGTTTCATCCACTTAGTCTTCTGCATGTTATTGTCCTGATATTTTTTGTTTTACTTAGTTTTTCTTTCCAGTATTTTTGCAAGTCTTTGCTGCTGTTTGCAGAACTGACCAGTCTTCCACATGTTCTGTATTTTTCTACACACTTTTTTTTTTCTCAATAAAAGTCTTCCATTGGGCCTTTTAAGGCTTTGTAGGTCAACACCATCTCTGAGAAGAACACTGTCCAGAAGCCAAATAAGCTAGTGCAGATCCTGTTAGCACAGGTATTATGTGCTCATGGTAAAATACTCCTCTTATCAACCATGATGCCACATTTTGCACTAGTGTCAGTTTCCACATGAAATCAAGGCAGAGCCCTATGTGAAGTAGTCTAGTCTAGAGGTGATGAAAATATGAATCATGGTGCAAGATCCAGATTCTAAATCAAAGGCCACAACCTCTTGACCAGATCAGAAGAAATTAATCTGTCTTTGCAGCTGTGCGTATCTGATCATTCCACAGCAACCGAGAGTCTAACCAGACCTCCAAATTGCAGACTTTGGTCACAAATGTTAGATGTATAGCTTCAATCAGTGGGCCAGTTATAACACCTGATAGTTGCCATCGTAACCTCTGTCATCACAGGATTTAGCTTCAGCCTGTTCACTATCACCCATATCCCAGTTGTGCCCAAACACAGAGAAATGCAATCAATTGAACTCTCTGGATTGGATGAGACAGAAATGTACAGTGGGGTATCATCGAGAACATTTCAGCCCAAATCTTCTCATTAAGGGCCTGCTCCAATACCAATTGAAGTCAGTGGAAAGACGCCCATTAACTTCAGTGGCCTTTGGATCAGGCCTTAACTCTCCAACTTGCCAAATATATTCATGGAGTCAGACGGGTGACAGAGTAGATTCTTATAGTATTCTACATGATCATGCCCTCAGCACGGAAGCAATCAACCAATATTACCCCTGGGACCTCTCTGTGAAAAAGGATCAAAGCCACTGAAATATAGCCCCGTCTCCTGAAAGAGACTGAAAGCCCATCAACAACACCTCATAAGTGTCAAAGACAGCAATAGTTCTAGCAATATCAGTATGGACACCTGGTATGAAATCCTAGCATTGCTGAAGTCAATAGGAGTTTTGCCATTGACTTCAATGGAGACATTATTTCACCTCTTTATCCATCTCTGGGGGGGAAATCATCAACCAATCTTTAAGCTGTATCCAAGTCAGAATTCCAATTGCTCAGGCATCCAGATAATTTGAGTTTTCTTGTCACAACATTTTCCATAATTATAACCAAAAACTGAATACTGAAGGACGGTTCTTTCATCAGCTATTTTGTTGACATGCTCCAAGAATTTGGGTAGATTAGAGAAGAAGGATTTTCCTTCAGTAGTCATGATATCGTCTTTATCTTGGTGTTTTCATATTATTATCCTACATTATTGTTTCAATCAGTTTTCCTGGGACTGAAATCATACGTACTGACTGGTAATTCTTGGGGTGACTGCTAGAATCTTTTTTTTAATACAGGCATAAAACCTGTAGCTGATCTCAGTCAGAGTTTGTTTGTAGCTCAGCTGCTTCATTTTCAAATTCTTCTGTCAGGTTATGATGACATGTTGCTCTTTAATTTATCAGTTTCTGCCAGTATGCCTTATTTTAACAACTCGGTTTTTAATAGTGCCTCGTCTTTACTACCAGAGAACAGTGAGCATCTCCTCCAAAATCCTCTGTGTGGTAAAGAGTGGTGCAAAGAAGATATAGGTTCTGAGGAGTAATCAGCCTGCTCTACCTTTACAGAAGGCTGGTCCCATCTAAGGGAGTTTGTCACTCCTTCCCATCCTTGGTCCCCTCCCATCAGGAAACTAGCTTCCTGGGGTTACAGGATCTGGGTAGCCAGTTGTGAGATAGGCCAACTCCATAGTGAGGCTATATGATGTGTCTCTAAATAGTTCTGTTCCTCCAGATGCCATAAAAGCCTCAGTCATTGGGAACTTTGCTCTATGACTTTTGGGGCAATAGGGTATATAACACATTTTGAGATGCAGAAAATCAATTTTAATATTCCTACGAAAACTAACTATTGCAGCAGGAGGTTATTAAATGCTGCCAGCCACCCTTATGCACTGGAGGTCTGAAGACAAGTCCTGCAAAACTAAAAGTAGACTCAATCCCTTTTTCAGGCAATTACTATTGTGACAGTAATTATGAGTATGACACACTGTAGGGAAACTGAAATAAAAACTGCATTTTTCCATCTTAATTCCCTTAAGAAAAATGTTTCATCTGTTAAAACAAAAGATGAAACATGATGCTGTGCCAATATGTTCATAGAGAAAACCCTGTTTGTTCCAGCACCACGTCAAAGACCAAATGAGGAAAGCTAACACCAGCATCAAGAGATTGAAAATCTCAATAGAGAATGCTGAAAAAGAAAATCCCCAAAGATTTAAAAAGAAAGTTTATGTCCTACTAGTCACTATAAAAAGACATTCCATGTTTGTAACTATCTTTGAAGCATGGGACTCTTAATTGGATCGCTTAGCATATTTCACTACATTTAAAGCATTAAACTAGACCCATCTGGATTCTTTGTGGCCTGCAACAGACCCCAATGGCTATATTCCATTTAATGGTTGAACTTCACAGATAAGAAACGGGGAGTAAAGAAATCAGATCTATGCTGTATTTCCAGTTCTGCCTTGGGCTTCCTATGTATGCGATCTTGGCCAAGAATCTGTCTACACTGCAATTAAAAACCCACAGCTGGTCCATGTTAGCTGACTCAGGCTCATGGGGCCTGGGCTAAGAGGCATTTAATTCTGGTATAAATGTTTGGGCTCAGGCTGGAGCTCGGGCTCTAGGACCCCCCTTGGGGGGGAGGGTCCCAAAATGTCTACACCACTATGAAATAGCCCCTTAGCACAAGCCAGAGTCAGGTGACATGGACCAGCTGCGGGTGTTTAATTGCCATGTAGATATACCCTGAGGAAGGGGTAGTCAATAGGAGGACCGCAGGCCAAATCTGGACCACCAGACACTTTTGAACAGATCCCAAAATCTTTTTATTTACTTACTATTATCATAATTGTTATTTTTTGTATTATTTCCTCTTATTATTTTGTATTATTTCCTGGACTTTGACTATACCTTGAGCAAGAAATTTGAACCTGGACAAAAAAATAATTGACTACCCATGCCCTAAGGCCTTGATTCAGCAAAGAACTTAAACATGTGCTTAAGTCCACCCCTATTCAGCAAAACATGTAAGTAGGGTCAGCCTTATGGGTAGGCGACCACCCAGAGCGCCGTGGTCAGGGTAAGTGCCATGGTCAAGAGGCCTGGGGTGCAAGGCTGTGGAATGGAGCGTGGGGCAATGGGAGATGGAGGCAACAGGCCCTCGGGGGTTAGGAGGGCAGGGGTGCCAAAATACAAGTTTGCCCAGGGCGCCATTTTCCTTATAGCTAGCCCTGCATGTAAGCATGTGCTTCAGTCCCACTGCCTTTAATGACTTAATTGGAACTTAAGAACAGGTTTAAAGGTAAAGCCTGTTTAAGTACTTTGCTGAATCAGGGCCTTAATGTCTCTGTGGCTTCGTTTCATCATCTATAAAATGCTTTAAAACTCTCATGGATATTGTAAGGTTATATTCATTATGTTTTTGAAGCAAGATGGAAAGCACTAAAGAAATGCCTAGTACTATTTGGTGTATCGAATGGGGAAAGAGAATTGTAGAAACTGAGCAAGTTAGGCATCTGACTTTTTAAGATTGTAAAAGACTGTATTTTCAAAGTTTCAGAATTACAAAATCAGGATTTCAGCTACTGGGATTATTAAAAGAGAATGTTCTATCATTTTTCACTAATTGAGACTGGTGCTCCCCCAAAAGTACATATCTATAAATAATGGGTTATTTGGTATCAAATCATAGTACTCAACTTTGGAAAAATCAATTAATAATAATTTTTCTTGGTGAAAGTAATGCTTTATAATTTTGTCCAAATCCTTTCACTAACTGTTCTCACTGAAGTAAATCATTTAAATAAAAGTGAGTTTTGCCACTGACTTCAGAGGAAGCAGCATTGGGCACTTTTTCCCCCCCTTTGGTCAGTAGAGTTGGTTGAAAAGTTTCCAACAGAACAGTTTGTTGTTGGCAAATATTGATTCAACAAAATCAAAACTTTTCATAGGAATGTGCTGATTTTATCAGACTTTGTGTGGAAAATGACTGAACTGCAATGAAAGGCTATATTAATAATATATTATAAAAGACAAATCTAAATGAAATATTTTGACCTTATCAAAAAGAAACCTTTCAATAAGATCAAAATGAAATGTTTTCAGAATATTTAATTTTGCAAAAAATTCTGAGATTTCAACTTTGGCCCATTCCTGGTGAAGCCAAATTTTGAAATCGTGGAATTTCCTGTGGGACAAAAATTTTAAATTTTGATCAGCTGTAGTCATCAGCAACATAAGTGAAGTGCATTTAAAGTACATCAACCAGGTGACAATTCTAACTCGTGCATCCCTGCCTTTCCAGAATTGTTTAGTGTGCATTGTACGTGCACTGACACTTCATTATTTGCTGATATCAAGTGTTTTCTCTTCTCTGACTGGTTTCTCTTTTGTATTTGTACATGCTTACCTCTTCCCTTCCTAATGCATTCTGGAAGAATACACTACAGATAATTCATGAAGCTATACATCATTTTCATTTAATAATAAGAGATAGTTATGTAGCCCAAGATTTCTATGTAATACATATGAAAATCAGCCCTGTGTTTGACACAGCACAAATCTTTTCAAACTGGGCCTTGTTTCACAAATAAGTAGCTGTTCAAGAAATACTTATCCTATTTTTTATTTTCTTCTAAATGTTCCACATAATAGCACCATGAAGCCACTTCTAAAAGAAATAAATGTTAAGTGCAAAGAGCCAAATACAATAAAGCTGTGAGCAAACGGTTCATACAGCACATTTATATGTGTACCAAACTACAAGATATATATTTCTAAGATAAACAAATGTTGTTGTGAATAACTGTTGGTATTATAATCCATCTGCTCTCAAAAGTGAGAAGGTGCATCAGAAATATTTTAAATACATTGCTTCAGAAGGATTCAGGAAATAACAGATTTCAGAGACCATGTCATCAGAAAAAAAATTCAGTGTAGAAATGATTGCAGAGAAGTCAAATCAGATATTTCTGAACCCATGGTGACATGTAAGTACAGTATATGATATAGTACCATATACACTTCAGTGTTATGAGAACAATAGGTATAACCATCTGAACTCTGCATAAGAGCCCTCAAAATACATAGTTTTCAGATGGACATTGCAGTGTACAAAGGAACACTGTAGACTACAGATTTCTGGGTGATTGAAAAAAACCTGTGTTCTATTTTTGCTAGGGCAAAATTCTTCTTGCTAGAGATTCTTGCTTTTAACTGCTATTTTGATGTCGCTCCCTAAAAGCAACAAAGGCTGCACAGCTTTTACTAAATTCTTTTATACCACAAACATTTATTCCCAATGTGTGACTGGCACAGGGAGAGGTCTGAAAATTCATACTACAGAAACACATGGTTTGGATTCAGCTGATAACAGCCACTACAGGGGCTAGACTTTAAGAATGTTTTATTAAGGATGACTAGATAACAGGGCCTAGAAATATGTATATAGATAAAGAGTTCAAAGTGCATGTTTCTGGTTTCCAGAAACAGGCTCCCTAGTTACTTCTATAAGTGAATTATATACATCATTTTCCTACCTTGCACCAAATGGTGCACAATTGTTCCTGCTATAATTCAAAAGATTACTTCACAATGCTGAATATTTTGAAAACTGCCACTTATTATCAATAGAGTAAGTCATATATCACATGCTAGACATTCTAAATTATGTCTGCTTTCTTCAAGAGGTTATACTCCAAAACAAAACAATACAGGTTGCAAAATTTGTGACATACATGTCTTTGATGTAAAAGTAGGGCTTCTGATTTTAGTTTATCTGATAAACACTGATAAAACACCCTGATTTACAAAAAGGGGGGGGGGGAATTGGGTGTATCCAATAAACGCAGGAAAAACACCAGAAATGGTTACTTGTATCTAAGAGTTTGTCTACATAGAGTAGTAATGTGGACTACAGGGGTGTAACTTCTAAAGTGCACTAACATGTTGCACATTTAATTGTTCTGTGTAGACCCTGCTGGTGTATACTGAAGCTTCCCTAGTGCACTTTAACATAGTGCTGTTTGAAACATTACTATATTAAGGTGCACAAGAGAACATTACAAAGAGATTACTCATTACAAATATTTTATATATATAAATACACACATTACACACAAAGTCAGAACCGAGACAAATCCTGATTTTTTTGGACATCTGTTAAAAAAAATTAAAATTTATAAACCCTGAAGAACAGAAGCCCTGTGTAGAAAGGTATGTCACATAACTGCTTTTCGACTGTGGGTGCCAAGCTGTGCTTTATCAGCTGCTAGTTTTTGATATGTCACATTTCAAAAGCAAGAGTGTGATATGGCTATTACTTCAAAACACACACTTGTCAAATTTTAAAAAAATGCTTTGCTGCCTTTCATATGTTATATTCTGTTTTGTTCTCTCACTCCTGTGGCCAGATTCACTCCTGCAGCAAATCCACTGACAATGTTTTTACACCCTGACTAAATTTGTCTCATGGTGCATATAAACTGTTAAAAACAACTGTACCCATTTTGTATGCAGTGTTGTTGTAGCTGTGTTTCCCCAGACCTGAAGAAGAGCTCTGTGTAAGCTTTGAAGCTTGTCTCTCTCACCAACAGAAATTGGTCCAATAAAAGATTTTACCTCACCCATCTTATCTTGTACCCATTTTGTTCATTTGTGAAGTTTGATATTTCAAAATATGATGCTAAATTATTATATAGCAATATAAATCTAAATGATATAAATTCATATTGAGGGTTTAATTCATGCTGCATCCTGTTTCTTATATTATGCAATCTCAAAGTGCTGGTACACAGCAGGTAAGTGCAGTTTTCATATAAGCAGTCTGAGATATACAAGAGAAGGGTTATACCATATGTGCTATATGGTTGCTTTTTTTACTTCTGTAGAATCAAATGACACCAAGTACCAACAAAATCGAAATCATATTCTTGGGAGTGGTCATTTGTATTAGGACCTTTACATTTGTAAATATGCATGTACTATAGTTCTTCTCATCTTATAAGAATGGGCCTAACTATGGGCTTTTGTTAAGACTCTGACCATGCCCAGTGTGAGCTAGATGTTTCAAGAAACCTAAGCTGAGCTGGAATGAACTGAATGGACTTAGTTGTGCTGTGTCCTTTCTCTTGATCAATCTTTATTATTTTACTTATTTTATTATTAAACATTAGAACAATAAAAATGTCAACTCTTTCTCAGGACAATAAACAATGAATGTTAAAAGCTATCTAATGTAAAAGCTGTCTCAGCAACAAACTGTTGCTGTACTTTTTTTTTAAACCAACACACTTTTTTCAGTCTGGTGTCTGTAGGTACTCAACTGAAAGGAAATATTCTATATGCTGTGTTACTCTACTTTTGAATGCAAACTAGTCCCTGCATGCTAGAGAGGCAGCTGTGAGACACCTGCCATTTTTTGTTTCAGCTCAAATGCAGAATGTTACAGTGAGCCACTATATTCTTTCTCTCATGGAACTTTGTATTTGTTAAATTTTCCTTCCCTGGAAATAAAAGTGTCTTGACCAACAAATACATTATTTGCTTTCATGTATTCAGGGGGACCAACTCTATAATGGAAAACTGGGAATGGGAGGATCTCTTTGGCTGAGGAACAACTGTACTGAAGAAGATGGGGCAGCAGCACTTGGACTGAGGAACAGAGGGTCTAGCAGATAATGAAGCTACATGTCACTGAGCTCTCCACGAAGAGATTGTAGCAGCTGTTGGACTGCCGTAGCATTCTTCCCCTGAGCTCTTTGATCTGGCTCCGGGGTGACTCTGCTATTTCTTTCCCCAGACCTCTTTTCTCATCCAACAGAGGGCAAATTCTCCATTCTGAAAGGGGAACAAGGTAAGAGATGGAATTGCTTCCCTACCAGTGGCAGGTCAAAGGCCCTCCTGAAGGAGAGTAGCGGACATTCTGGCAATCACTGAAATCTCTTCAGGGAAGTAAGAAGGAGATTAGCAATGAGGCATAGCTGCTCTTACCCCCCCTCTTACCTCTTCTTAGCTAGGATGACAATATTTCCCAAAGTGAAAATGGGACACCACATGGCACACCATCCCAATGCAAGGCTGGCCCAAGCCACCTGCCGTCACCGCTATCTCTCCCCCACCCCCAAAATGTTCCTCTGTGCTCTCCTAGAAGGACATGCCCCACTTTTTTGGCAAAACTGGGCCTTTGTCCTGTTAGCTTTTGCCAACTGCTGACCAGTTGGCAAGACCAAATGGAATAAAGGCCTAGTTTTTCCAAAAAAGTCAGGATGTCTGGGACAGGGTTTAAAAAGGGGACTGTCCCAGCCAAAACAGGACAATGGTCACCCTACCCTTATCTTTCCATTCAATTGGGGTTTCCTTCAAAACCTCAGTTTGAGAGTGTTTGTGATTAGTGGAGGGTGAGGGGGGGAAATCCCTAAACTGTTCATAAGCCTCTCCTTAAAGTTTTATTATCAAGAATTTTTTTCCATGCAAAACAGACTGCTTTGGCTTCAGAGAGAAACCCAGAAAAGCCCCCACATTGTCCTTAAATTCTGCTCACTGAATGAAGACCCTCGAGCCAGGTATCACTTCAACCAACCCAGTCTCCATTCAGGTAAAAGGTTATAACAGCCATAACGAGGAGAGCTGAGGGATAACTATGAAGTCAGCCTCCTGTGAGTACAGTATTTTAAGACACCTTGCCAATGAAAATTGGTCCAGTACAGGGCAGTTCTAAATCCTCATCCCCACCCTCACCCCCAAATATGGTCTGTGACGAATTAAGTATCCTCTGCTTTAGAGTACTTGAATAACTAAAAAGAGCCTAAATAGGTTTTTAGCTTACCTGCTTGTTATTATGTAAATAAGTAGAGAGAGGGAGCTGATAGGGGGGCAGCTATACCTCCTTGATTATCTACCCAGCTCTCTGCCACAGCAGAGATTAGAGCATCCTCTCCAGCCACTCCTTCTCCCTGCCCTGCCACATCCCTCCCCATCCCTGATACACACCCTGAGCCAAGAGCAGACTAGGAGATGAGCTAGTTAAGATAGCTCTTCACCCACAGCTCTTCACCCACAGCAGATGCTGGGGAATTCCCTGCTGGGGCACAGGCCATTTGCACAGCCTGTTAGCTGCAAAAGGAAGAGGACAGGACAAAAAATCTACCCCAGAATGTTTTCTTGTGAAGTTTTCTCAAGCGCTGCGTACCATGTATATTTAAAACGCAGTCTTATGCAGCCTGAGAAAATTATTCATTATTAAACAAGTATTCCCTGGCTTAAATCTCTTCTCTTTCTGTTTAGCGTTTACAAAGGACAAAGTGAATTAAACTCTCAGACAACTGTCAGTGAGAGAAAGGAAATGCAAACACTGAATTGTGTACAAATTTCTCTTATGCATTTAATAATCAATATATATTCTATTTCATCATGCACTTTATTGCTTTTACTTATTCTGCCTTAGTAAACCTTGACATTTTAAATTAAAACCTTTGAGCTATACACAACTCCTACTTGTGCAATGAGAATCTAGAACAGTGATACCTTTTACCCCAGCTCTGTACTCATAGTTAAGGGCCTGATCATTCTCCTTGATTCATGCATGAGGGAGCCCACATAACATTAGGGGTGAGCTACCACTGAGGCACAATCTGTTCCTGAGATCCTACAGAAGGTCTCAGTGGGGTCCATACGCTATATGTGGATTGAGTGAGGGGCAAAGAATGATTGCAAAGGATAATGCACATGTCCGTACAGGGGAACAAGACAAGAAACAAAGTGGTTCAAGAAACAGCCATCTGTGGAGGTTTCCTTGGCCGCATGGCTCCAGTGGAGTCAATGTGAAGATATAGAGTCTCTGGATAAAAGTCCTTGTGCCTCCAACCGACCTACTAAGAATTCAGGAATTTATAAGTTTGGGTTTGAGATGCCCCTTCATTTTTTGAGAAGATGCAAATCCCACCCCTTTAATGAAAGAATTGTCAAGGAAATCACACAGGGTGTTTTCTTTTCCCACTGTGCCTTTCTTTTCTGAGGTTTCCATGTATGTGAGTTATCTCCTCCTAAGTTAAAGTGTTATCCTGAAATGCTATCCAAACATGTCAGAGGCTAAATAGGTCACACTGACTTGAGCACTAGATTAGCTTCCACTGAAACTTTGCCAAGGTATCTCACTGCCAACTTGTATCACTTCTACCATATTATGTCTGAGCCTTTTTTGGTGTATCACTCCAAATCAGGTTGGTAAATAAAAGTTCATTACAGATCTGATTTTAACTTTTGGCCTAATGAGGCACAAAGTTGGTGTTTTAATCTACTTTACCACTTATCCCTCTGGGGGTTCATAACTCAGCCATGAATGTTTGTTTTGAGCAGAAACTTGTTATGCAGGTTCTCAGCCTGGGAGCAATTTCAGGGTGGAAGGAGAAAACATTCAAGCAGCAATAGTGCACATGGGCTGGAACACCTGGGAATAGCAGGAGTGGTAGAAGAATGGGAGGCGAGGTGGCCTGGGGAGCAAAAATGGGCGGGGGAAAGTTACAAGGCATGTATCTAATATCACCTTGGATAATTTGCTCATATGTTTTGTCTACTATTGTTTGTCTGCCTTGACCTTTTTTAGACTTTAGGGTGGTGCCTGGTCTTCCTACAGCTTCATACAGGACCTAGCCCAATGTGCCATGACTGGAGACTATTGGTGTTAATATAGCAATATAATTATGATAAAATCTATTTGGTTGTTTTTCATTTATAAAATTGGACATTTTGTGTTTGTCAGCACACATTTGTACATTTTTAATTATTATAACCAGAGGGGTTTTTTTTACATAGCTTAATGTTTTAAAGGATTATATTCTATTTTAGGTACTTATATGGCACTCATTATCATAGTATGAGTGTCTCAAAATCTCTAATGTTTTCATTCTCACAACACCCATGTGTGGTAGAGAACTGCTATTATCCCAATTTCACACCTGGGAACTGAGGCATAGACAGGCTAAGTGACTTGCCTGATGTCACACAGAAAGTCTCTGGGAGACAGACATCAGCCTAGGTCTCCTGAGGGCTAGGCTATGGCCTTTGCTACTGGACCATTCTAATGTGGACTAGAAACTCTAACAGTTAAAACAGGGATCAGCAACCTTTGGCACATGGACGGTCAGGGAAATCTGCTGGCGGGCCAGGATGGTTGTTTACCTGCAGCATCCACAGGTTCGGCCAATCGCAGCTCCAAGCACATCCCTCAGCCCACGCCGCTTCCCACAGCCCCCATTCGCCTGGAATGGTGAACCACAGCCAGTGGGAGCTGCGATCAGCCATACTTGCGGATGCTGCAGGTAAACAAACTGGGCCAGCCCGGCAGTGGATTTCCCTGATGGGCCGTGTGCCAAAGGTTGCCAATCCCTGAATTAAAACATAAAATGAAAGAGTTACCTCCTCTTGGAAAGTGTGTGTGTGTGTGTGTGTGTGTGTGTGTGTGTGTGTGTGTGTGATGTCATGTTTCCCTGTAGAGTCCCTAGATTTTACTTTTTAGGGTCCCAACTTTACATTAAGAATATTAATGGGTGGACAAATAAGAAAAATGGTCCTAAGGAAAGGTTTTTTTGTTGTCTTAAATTCTCATTCTATTCTGATGAAGGCTAAAACAAGTCTTACGAAACAAGCTTCTGATTTTGCTTACATAGCAATTTCTTTCTCCAAGCATCTTTTATTGGGTCTTAGTTAATTATTTTAATTACAGTCTGCCTAGATTTTGAAACTTTAAGTGAAAATCTCAGAAAATGAAAACAACATTTAGAAAACTGTATATATATGTGTATATACACACACACACTCTGCTTCTGGTCAAAAGCATACATGCAATCCCCACACACAGTTTAGGTATGTAAATCTCGATGTTATGGATTGTGTGGGTGGAGGCACAGATTCTTAGCTGCAGCCAGTGTTTGCTAGACCGAGGTGCAGAGGAAAACTGCAAAACAGACATTAGTGGCTTCCCTACTACGGAACCAATTTTTTGCAGCTGGTTATGTCAGCAAGAAGCCAGTTTACTTTCTAGCCCCCTTTCTTCTAACCCCAAAACCAGGAGACAGCACAGCTTCACTGGCTGAATGCTCTCCTGGAACTTGCTCACAATGGAGGAGTTCTCGGTTGGCCTGTTATGCCAGCTTTGTGACTGATTGGAGCTGCTTCAGCAACGCAAAGCAGCTTATACAGTGGCCAAGGATCTGAGCCATAATGTCTAGCTATAGTATGCAAGTACACTGTAATGCACATTCTTTAGCAAATACAAAATAATCAAAGTTGCATGTGCACAAATGCATACAGGGTTGAGTCCCTCTCGAAAGTTTGGCCCTTCATACCAATCCCACAGGAGGATATGACCACTAAAAGGCTGCCCCACAGAAAATGAAATGATCAATTATCAGTTCACCAACATAGCCTTCATCTTCAACAACCAAGTGAAAAAGGCAATGCTCACATGCTAACAGCAGCTATCCGTCATCATGCAGTTTCAATAATAAGACAGCAAGAGGATGCAAAAGTGTGATCTGAATTAAGCATGCCAAGGTTATCAGTGGTGTCATAATACAATATGATGCTGTATCACACAGGATGCCTGGCACAGCCATGCATGGCTCCATACGTGGTGCAGGAAAATGGCTACATAGCAGTGTCAAATGAACACAGCAATCAGAGTCAGCCATTTGCATAAGACTTTGCTAGAGACCAGTTTACAAGTAAACACTGGACATACAATCCCTTTTGCTGTAACTCCATACAACGCTATTATAATAGCAAGTAATAGCAAAGTACTTTGCACGTGGCTATACCAACCAGTCACATCTCCATGGGAATTAAACTATATCATCCACACCCTGAAACTAATGAGGGCCTTTTGACCCAATAAATTACACAAGAGTGGCTGTTGCTAGAGGCAGTCATGCAGATCAAAATCAAAATAAGTGGCCATGCACCTATGTCTTGAGTTGCTGAGTCACTAACAGGGAAAGTAACTAGTGGTTCAACAGGTATCTCTGTATTATGTGTACTGTATCAACCATGTCAAACTACATGATCCATTGTCATGCCACAAAGAAAATTCTTCAAGTATGCAGCATCTCATTGAACACCCAACAAGCTGCAAATGTCATAGAAAAACACCATGAAATACCTGGCACTGAGAGACTGCCAAATGATATCCCATCAGTGCGAGACTCACGTAGGCCATATGTAGGTCCACACCCATAAAAACACTGCCTCACTATACATAATTGTAGATGTGTAGCATAGACAGAAACCATATCTTTTGGTAATTGTTCCAATGCTTGTTAAAAATTTGAGTCTTCTCAGTTTGAATTGTTCTCGCTTCAACTTCTAGCTATTGGAATTTGTTTTTCCTTTATCTGCTAAATTAAAGAGTTCAAATTCACATGGTCGTTGCCAGTTTCTCAGTTGCCTCTTTAACAAATAAGCAACAAGGAAATGAAGGTGTATATATATAAGCCATGCAAGAGGTCATCAAATAGCAAAAGTATGTTCATACTCATGATCTCCATTTTCTTACCGTCACATTATCACATATTGAGTTGTGTCCTCAGCCACTATAATAGCAGGACAAATATGGGTAGGATCAGCACATCATTGCTGTACTGTAAATGCTCTTCACAATTTATTCCACACAGGCAGAGGGTGTCTGCCTTCCATTTTCACCCTCAAATTCATGGAGATCCCCACCATGTCATTGGTCCCAATTAATGGATAGTACAGACACATGCCCTGGACTGACGAATATTAGGCACCAATAGAGTCATTAAGAGGATGAGGAGTAGAAGTACTGGAGGAGCATGAATATATCACAGATAATTAACTTTATCTTCTATAGCAAGTATGCTTTATAATTCAGGTATGCATGTTAGCTGTAAACAAATAATTAATATGTCTTATGCTTCTCATTTTGTCTGATAAATACAGCTATGAAAACAGCCCATCTTTACCCCAGAATATATGTGACCACACCACCCCCAAACCACATAAGACTTATATGTCTATTGAGAGATAAAGAGAATTAGGTATCCCCTCCAATTTCCCTTTGTGGAAAAAAAGGCAAATCATCAAATCTGGTATCAATGTGTACACCACCACAGCTGACAATTCTGCTACCTGCCTTCCTTCTGCTTTACATATTCATATCAGCATTAACATTCTTAAAAAGTCCCTGTTGCTTGTCCAGGAGCAGTTATGTCAGTGCCGACTGCTTTTGCAAGTTACACCCTACATATCCAATGACTAACTTAAAGCTGATTACACCTCACATACATTTGAGCATGTCACATCAGACAGGTGCCACAAAAGATAGCTTGGTTACTACCATGAATGTAATAAATGTAGTAATGATCATGTGCCATCTAAGAATAGCACGATGCACAAAAACTCCAGGGTACTGCTTAATCTTTTATGTGATATTTATGGTTTGAAAACATGGGTTGAGGCTTCTGCATCATCTCAAACATGCTCTGGAAATCAAATATGTATATCCACAGGGAGGAGTTAGGCGCACACATGTGAGCACGTGTGTTCATCATAACAACACGCACTAGCAGAGGACATTTACTGTGGCAGTACAGGGAACAGTCATAGACCCTACTATTATTTTTAGATTTGTACAAAGTGTCATAAAAGAGCAACCATCCAATGCTCTAAAGCAGGGGTTCCCAAACTTGTTTTGCGGCTTGTTCAGGGTAAGCCCCTGGCAGGCCATGAGACAGTTTGTTTAGCTGAGCGTCTGCAGGTACGGCCTCTCGCAGCTTCCAGTGCCTGCGGTTCGCCATTCCCGGCCAATGGGAGCTGGATTCTGATCCTGTCCCCATTGAAATAAAAACTGCAATTGATTTCAATGGGGCAAGATCAGGCTGTGGAAAGGAAGTGAGTTCCAAAGGTCATTCTTATAGCAAAGGGGTTTCATCCCAGGTATGTCTGCTGACCATAACTGTGGCAATATGTCACAGGGAGAGAGAAACAGAGAGACTCTCTTGGATAGCTAGGTCCTAGGCCATTTAGGCTCTCTATGTCAAAAACAACAACTTAAAATAAATCCAGAAACCAATAGGAAGCCAGTGCAGTCTGTAAAGTTCAAGTTTAATATACTCATAGAAAAAGACATCACTCAGTAAATGAGATGCCAAATTCTGCACCAGTTGACAGTAATCTAATCTTAAGGAGACAAAGGTAGGAATGACAGCTGCAAGGTCCACACTGAAAGAAATGGATGCAAGTTACCAGCCAGCTGTAGATGTAAAATGGCTGACGTGGGTAGAGCTGCCACCTGATCCAGTAACAGCTGCTAGTCTATCCAGCCTCCTGATTACTAACCCAATCAGCCAAAGGTGGGTGCACACACTCAGTCAAAGAGGAAGAAATAACTCCTGACATTTCTTCTGGTTGCTCCTCAAACCAACCAATATCATCCCAGTCTTTTCTGGGCTAAGTCTCAGCCAATTAACTCTCATTCACCCTTAACCACATAACACAGGAACCTCAAAACTCTCAATCATAGCTCTGGACTAGATTGGGGAAGATGAATATTTCATACATGGAGGCCGGTGTGCCAACTGCTGTATTGTGCATGCTAGCACGGGCACAAGATTAACGTATAAACCCAAAGAAATGCACAGTAATAACAGTTTTATTACAAACAAGTAAAATAAAGAATTCTGCTTATGCATAGCTATTGAAGAACCACCTTCAAAGTTCAAAATATAGATCACTTCCATCAAAGAACAAAACTTTACAGAATATACAATTCCCAACTGATACCATACACAACGAGTAGATTTGTGCAGTTATGGTAGTCGTATTAGCCCACAAACACATGGATATGGCAGACCCTACACTGTACTTTAACTGTGGTACAGGATTTTCCCTTATATGGGCACTTAGAAGCAATCCTGATCTCCACATCTGTGGATAGCCCCTGGGTAGTGGAATCAATGCACCAATGTTTTATGTCTCTATTTCTCTCTTCTTTTTTGTCTTTTTCTTTCCCCCCTTTTTTTTTCTGTTTCTTTTCTCTCTGGGTGTATTGTTCTCTCCCCCATTCTTTTATCTACTGATTGCTTCTTTTCTTCCTGCATTGTTTTTCTCCCTTTGGGCCTAGGTTGTGGATCTCTTACTCAAATCATTGAGCACATATTTATACAAGCAGTCCCACTGAATTCCTAAGTGCTCGTTGGCATATGTTGGCTCCACAATCTGGGCCTTCGTGTTTTTCTCTCTTTCCCCTTGCAGATAGTTCCCTCCACCTCTTTGTCTTTATTATGTATGTGTCTCCCCATCATTTACCTATTTGGTGAAGAAATAGCACAGAAATAATATTTCGAGTGAATGAGAAAAAGTGGACTTCTGATGTTTTCCATTATATGAATATGAGAAATTGGTGTGTGCAATTTGGATAGAACACTGACCTAGAACTCAAGAGCCCTGGGTTCTATTTCTGGCTGTGTCACTGGCCTGCTGGATGAGCTTGGTCCAATGACTTTGTCTCTCTGTGACTCAGTTTCCTAATTTGTAAAATGGAGCTCATGATAATGACTTACTTTCCAAAGTGCTTTGAATTAAAAACACTCAGTATTATTATTCATCAACCTCCACAGAGTTCATTACTCTATCCTAGCCCCACTGATTTATCCTAGCTGAAGGTCTGGCCCATTAAATGAATTCTTTCAGAATCAACCGTCTGAAAGAGCTAAGGATGATTCTCTTTCAAAGGGATTTAATAGCAAAAGTAGAGTGACATGTGACTAAATGGTCTTTGCATACAACATCTGCATTGCAATTTTGCAGATTTAATTTACCAGTGAGAATTAATAACATTTACAGTTTTCCACAGCTTCCAGGGCACTTGCAGTGCTTCTAAAGCTAGTAGCTTCATCACTAGAGTTAAAAACGTAAGATGATTAATATTCTTAGACAACATTTTATTAGCTACAAAAGGCTGAGAAGTTTTGGATTTTCATTTACAGTGTATTATGCATTTTTCATGGGCTTTGGGGTTCCCTGTGAGTACTAAGAAGTCAATTTTAACACCTACTCAGAGCACAAAATGGTTATATTTTACTGTACGCACACTGAGTCAAACTTGAATAGACCTTTGTTGAAAGAAAGAAAGAAAGAAAGAAAAAATGTCTTTGTCAGTTAGTTTTTAAAAAATCAAATATAATCTGTGCCCCCAGGAACAACATGCAAATATTTCTGTGTTCATGAGTTATTAGCAACTTTCTTTTGTCACATTATTTTCCAGACGTAGTCAGGCATAAACTGGAATCTTCAGGAGACTGGAATTCATAAGTGGATCTGTCTGATTTAGCTACCCAAGATCTGGAATGGTAGAAATCGAATATGATTTTCAGTTACACAATTATATTTCATTTCAAGATCCTTATCAAGGGGACATTCAATATTGGAGAATAATTATTGTATACCATGGATAATACAGCAGTAGTGCCAAGTACAGTTTAACCAAAAGAAAAGAAAATTTTATATATCATACAGCATTGGAAAGGTACCACTACAGAACTGGTTTATAGAGTGAGAAATAATATTTTAAAAAATGATATCTGGCTACATATGTATAGGTGCCAGGGGTCTCCTGATCTTGCACAGCCAGTACAAGGGCCTATCTCACTTAAAATCCTTAAACTTAAAAGTAAGACAGAGGCTCAGAGCTACTCGTGAGGAGCAGAGTCAAGAACCACAAGACCATCTAATTTGCAAGTGATTAGTTCATACAAATATATAATTAAAACAAGGCCTCTTTGAAAAAAAAAGAATTAGTATTTTAAAAAAAGAAGCAGTTATAAATGCTCATTCTACTGTTTGCTACACAACTATGGATAAACTACTCTGTGGTAACTCTAAAAAGAAAGATGCAAAGTCTGCTTTAGTTTTCTCCAGTTTTATTTACAGTTCAGCAGCTTCAGTTTGAATACAGGACAGCTTCTCTCTGATGTCATCAGCCATTGAAAATCACTCCTGCTCCCTAGGACCAGCCAAGCTTCATATTTCTGTGTATACGTTCTCCTGAAGTTGCAGCTCTCCCACTGACAAACAGTTAGATCCAACAGAAAACAAATGGGTAATTTGCACAGAGCAGTAATATCCCACTTGAAATTCTTTGGTGAATCTACAAGGAGTCATACAATAACATGAAGTCACAAAATCTTTAAGCCTCATAGAAGCAACCATTTCCACTGAGGTTGACATATTGTTCCAAGGAGTTGCTCAGGATCTATTAAAGAGTTAGCTTGATAAGGTGGTCACATATTTAACATTTTTCAAACACAGACAGAAAGAGCTATCAGTGAGGGTCCAGCACTGGCTCAACAGCAAGATGACCTGTTCAGCAGAAAGGTCAGCCTACAAGGAAACCTCATACCGAAGAAAAAAACCTGCTCTACAATGGAAAGATAAAGAACTGCTTGCAGGAGATAGCTCATTTCATACAAATGATCTCCTCACCTCTTGTGCTTCACAGTTCCCCACTCTTGGATATAACTCAACACACCTAGAGCCATGTAATCCAAGAGAGCTACTACGGGGACATCTTAGACACAGGAGAGGATCCATGGATTTTGGTATACGTATGTTCTGATGATTTATTACTGTATAATTTATAAAGCATGTTAGTGTAGCAAGCCCATGTACCATTATTATCATTTCTGTGCTGTTATTACCAGATAGAAAGGAAGATCCAGTAGTTAGGGAAATAGCCTAGGAACTGGGAGAGTTGAGTTCAGTTCTTTGCTCTCCCACAGACTTACTGTGTGACCAAATCACTTAGTCTCTCTGGCACATCTGCTCAAAGATATTTAGGTGCCTAACTTGCATTGAAATCAATAGGAGTTAGTGCAACTTTTGATCATCTAGGCAGGGGCGGCTCTAGGTATTTTGCTGCCCCAAGCACTGCAGGCAGACTGCCCTCGGCAGCTTGCCTGCGGAAGATCCCTGGTCCCGCGGATTCGGTGGCACGCCTGCGGGAGGTCCGCCAAAGCCGCGGGACCAGCAGACCCTCTGCAGGCATGCCGCTGAAGGCACGCTGCCTGCTGCCTTTGCGGCAACCAGCAGAGCGCCCCCCGCGGCTTGCCGCCCCAAGCACGCTCTTGGCGTGTTGGTGCCTGGAGCCGCCCATGCATCTAGGCCTTTGTTCCCGGAGTATAAACTAGGGATAATAGCACCACCCTACCTCAGAGATGTTGTGAGGATACATATTTTAAAGACTAAGAGGCACTCAGATGCTATAGTAATGGGATTCATACATGTCTTAGATAGATATTATTTATTTAGTGCCAAAAGGGCCAGACAAGGGACTTACCCCAAAGAGCTTAGAATCTGCTTTAAAAATACACTTGCAATTTTCTGATGGGAAACTGCCCACTGGAGTTATTTTTGATTAGGGGCTGTGTACACACAGAGGTTGGAAGGCATAATGGTCGTGGTCTCTTGCCAGATCAGGTTTTTTCTATGGTTTGCTTTCTTTCTCTGATCACTGTTTATTTTGGAAAAAGAATGAGTCTTTTGCCTGGTGGGCCTGTTTCTTCCCCTCTCTAGCTAATCTCTGAAACAAAGACACAGTCTCTTTAAAATTCTTCCTAGGCTGACTGATGTTCATTCATCAGGGAACAAACCCATCCCTATGTTGGGGTATTGCTAAGCAACTCAGGGAGTTCTTCAGTCGCATTTTCAAGAGCTCAGTCATTTAGGGTGGCCATCTTTCAACTCAGCTCCAGCTGCTCTTATGAAAATACACTGCGTATATCGAAGTACACCCCTTTCCTACTTGTGATTCATTAAAAAACTCTTCTCCTGGGAAGGAATGATCTCCCTTCTCTTCCTAACTTCTTCCATTTCTGTAGCTGAGGGTGAAGAGCTCCTGAGATGGGGCTTTCACTATGACCCCTGGGTTTAGGGATGTGAATGAGATTTCCATGCTTGCCTCATCAGAGAAGTTTTTAACTGAGAAGGTATTATTAACCCTACTTACAGATGGGTAAGTGAGGTGCAGAGAAATTAAGTACTTCATTCAAAGTTACAGAAAAAAGTCTGTATCAGCACCAGAAATTGAATACTGATCTTCTGAGTCCCTGTTGAGTACCCTAACCACAAGACCATCTCTGATAAATGGGGGGGGGGGGGCAGCTCCCTCTTATGGACACCCAGTGAGCTATAAAGTTCCTCTTCGTGGCTGTTCTCTGCTTGCTTTACCTGAAAAGGGTTTAAAAAATCCACCAGATAAGGGAAAGGGGTTGTTAAGGCACCTGACCAAAAGAGCCAATGGGAAGGCTAGAACTTTTTAAAATGGGGAAAAAACTTCCCCTTTGTGTCTGTGGTTGTTCTCTGGGAAAGAGGGGGAACAGGGAGTAGTTATGCTGTGAGAAGATGAAGGCCAGATAGGAAAATCATCAGATCATATCTAGAGCTACTTATTTAACAACCCAGATATGTAAGTAGATCATGAATGTTTAGAAAGATGCGATTAGGTTTATTTCTTATTGGCTTGTGGACTCCTCTGTGCCAACCCCAGCCGCTTTTGTTTGCTTGTAACCTTTAAGCTAACACTCAAGAAAGCTACTTTGGGTGCTTAATTTTTGGAATTACTCTTCTAAAATCTAGCAATAGCCTGAGTTTTCAGATGTTTTTTTTTCTTCTTCTTGTTTTTAATAAAATTTACCTTTTTTAAGATCAGGATTTGAATTTTTGTGTCTTGAGGTTTGTACACATGTTTTTTAATTAGCTGGTGGCAGGGGCGGCTCTAGGCACCAGCGGGCCAAGCGCCCGCTTGGGGCGGCATCCTGGGGAGGGCGGCATTTGGCTCCGGTGGAGCTCCTGCCGGCATGCCTGCGGCAGGTCCACCGGAGCCCGGGACGAGCGGACCTGCCGCAGGCATGACTGCGGCGGGTCCCGTCTTCCCGCGGCTCCGGTTGAGCTCCCGCAGGCATGACTGCGGCAGGTCCGCTCGTCCCGGGCTCCGGTGGACCTGCCGCAGGCATGCCAAATGCCGCCCTCCCCAGGATGCCGGAGCCGCGGGAAGAGGGGACCCGCCGCGGGACTGGGGAAGGGCGGCGCAGCGCTCCGCGCTGCTTGGGGCAGCCTACTTTGTAGAGCTGCCCCTGGCTGGTGGTAATAGCTGATTTCCTTTGTTTTCCTTTCTCAGCTCTTCCCTGGGTGGGTGTGGGTGGGTGTGAAAGGGCTTGAGGGTACCCCACAGGAAGGAATTCTCAAGTGCTCCTTTCTGAGTTCCAAGGGGTTTTGCATTTGGGTGGTGGCAGCATTACCTATCCAAGGTCAGAGAGAAGCTGTAACCTTGGGAGTTTAATACAAGCCTGGAGTGGCCAGTATTCGTTTTTAGAATCCTTGCAGGCCCCCACCTTCTGCACTTGAAGTGCCAGAGTGGGGAATCAGCCTTGACATCCATCCTTCCTCCTCCTCCTCCTCCTCATTCACTCCAATTCTGTCTGACAGTGGAGTGCTGATTCAATGTGCTTCCTGCAGCATAGACAGCAATTTAGGGGCAGTATAGGCAGTATCTGGTCACTAAAACATTTTGGAACAGATTTATACCTGACATAAGTGGGAGCAACTGGGCTATGCCAAGGCTGAATTTGCCTCTGTATCCATCATGCTATATTTTTATTTTGCTGAATAGGATGAGAAGCTTTTTGGTAAACTGCACCCAATGAACACCATATAGTCCAGCTCTACTGCAGCTTCCTATATACTGTCACACATGAGGTCCTAGAATCAATGAGTTGGGTAGAGTCCGGGTCAATCATATGCCAGGACACAGATCCATCAACCATTGCCCTCTGTAGAGAAGTGATGCAAAGGCCACAGACCCAGAATATTTTAATCTTGACTGTGGAGTGGCTCTGCTGCTACCTCACACTGCAGTACCTACACCGTTCGTGAAGAGGCCCCAATGTCTAGCACTCAGAAGACAAATTAAGTCAAAGATGTTAAATCATGTGTAGGGCTTTGTGCTCTGCCCTATGGGAATTTTTACCCATTACACTATTTAAAAGAGAAAAAATAACAAGTTTGGCCTTAAGGGTTCTTGTGGGTACCCTTTAAATGAAGATGAGTTTGTTTTCAGTTTCCCAGTTGCCTTATATTATGTTTATATTAAATTTCCTAATTCTCTGCCAGGTTTTTGGACATGAGCATGCCAATCTCTGAAAAAGAAGGGGGAGGATGCTGTGACTTTATATGCTTCTTAAAAGTATTGCCTCTGAAAGGATCACTCCAGTTGGCATTAGTAAACATTTCAATGTCATTGCCAGAAGCACCATTGTCAGGAGTGAGTAATACTTCCATCATCTTACAAAATGGTGACAGTCATCAGTTCACATGTATTCAATTCAGCTAAGTTTTCTTGGGACCTCTGAACATACTGTCTTGAAAATATCTTAAATTTGCTGTACCACAGTGACCTTGTCTAGTTTCCTGTGTGTAAATGAAAAGACTAACTGTGCCATATTTATTAATAACTTTCTATCCTGTTTTAAAAGAGAGAGACAAATCCACTTTCAAAACATTTGCATAGCCCATTTACTTCTTACACAAAAGAAGCCAATAGCCTAGTAGAGGGATGCATACAAAACTATGATCCAGAATTTCTATGAAACTCCAAAGACAAATGATGAAATCCTGCCTTTATTGGTTGAAGTCATGATGGAGAGAACAGTATTGAGCCTTGTGTTGGTTACAAGAACTTCACTGCTGGCTCTGAGCAAGAAACTCCCCCACTTGGTGGGGTGCACATTGCTTCAGGTGCTGCAGATTGTTAGTGTGCATGTTGCCGGCTGAGGCCTGGCCATGCCTTCTAGCCAACAGACCACAACACTTTGGGAGTCATGGTTCTCTAGCCATCGTATTATCAGAACCTGCTCTCCAGAATTCTCTTAGGAATCTTGCACTGCTGTGCATGGGGGAATAGGCTTACTATGCCCTATTCTCCATACTGATGAACCTGAGAAGAACAAAATAGGATAAAGCCCACAGTTTTATAAACAAATTTCAGTAAACACTTTCAAGAAATAGTATAATCATGTTCCGTTCCTTTGGTGCTTGCTGTAATAAGATTAATCATGATGCACTCAATCAGTGCTAATATGGATGTTATGAGTATCTCTGTAGGACTGCCTCTGTAATTCAGCATTAATTAGCTGAATCATTATTTTAGAGTGTTACTGAATCATCTTACAATTACCACCTAACTTGGTGCTTGTAAATGAGACAACAGAAGGAAATTCTTTTAAAGGGTATAATAAACATACCATTCTGTCTTCTTTAGACGGTTCTTCATTATCATGTTCTGTGAGATGTAAAGCTACTGCCATTGCTTCCACCTATACCTTGTGGATTTATTAATTGTAATAATTTCAAATGAAGATGAATATTATTCAGCTTTATTACTCAGTAACTTATCTTCATGAGCACAAAGGTAACTATGTTGTTTCTTCATCAACCTAACTCTAAGGACAATTAAAATTCCTCTGCTCAAAATTCCTCTGGGATAGAAGGAATCATCTGCTAATTCCCATAATCTGTTTTAGCAACAAAGAATCCTGTTGCACCTTATAAACTAACAGACGTTTTGCAGCATGAGCTTTCGTGGGTGAATACCCATTTCTTCAGATGCAAGTTCGGACTTGCATCCGAAGAAGTGGGTATTCACCCACGAAAGCTCATGCTGCAAAACGTCTGTTAGTCTATAAGGTGCCACAGGATTCTTTGTTGCTTTTACAGATCCAGACTAACACGGCTACCCCTCTGATACATAATATGTTTTGTTAGTAACCCATCTTCTCTAATTCCCATCAAAATCAGACCTAGTCATTATACACTAAAAATCCACATTCCTGCTTGGATGAGGTACAGATCTGTAGAATTCCACATGCATTTTATTGCCACTAATCACGTTCCTTTATACATGTATTTTGGGAAAAATTATCAAAGTATAGCATGTATTGCAAATGATAATGTACCATATGCTCCTGCCTTACATGTGCTGAAATAATGGCAACCAAAAGAACTGTCAAAGCAAATGGAAAAAAGTTTTAGAGCATCTGATTGGCACAACCCAATATTCACCTGCAACATACATTTAAAAACAGGTTCTGACTGGAATTCACCAAAAGAACTTGGAAGCATAGTTTATTCACCAGAAAATGCAAACAAATTAACCAAACAATTTTGGCCCCCCAAACAATTTGTTTTCAGGACTTAGGCTCCATTCACAAAGTGGTGTGAGAAGTAGGAAGTGATGATGATTCTGCTACTGCCTCCTTTCTAAGCTTTAGCCCAGTGATTAGGGCACTCATCTGGATGTGGGGCCCTGGGTTCAATCCTCCTGTCTGTGAAGAAAGAGATCCAAGTTCAGATTCTATCTGTAGAGGCCAGTGCTATGAGACGTTCTGCAGGTTGAGGCCGTTCCTCTCTCTATAAAATACTTGACTAGTCATTGATCCAGAAAAATGAACATGAGAATGATTCTGTAACCTGGTGGTTAGGACAATCCTTGGGAAAATAGGACCCAGGTTTATATTCCTGCATCTTCCAGCCATTTTGTGACTCTAGCCCTTCATTTCCTTTCATTTTCTTTTAAAAAGTGCCCAGAAATGAAATGTTCAATTTGACCAAAATGAACTTTTTGTTGACTTTTTTTGATTTGCCAAAATCTTTTGGAATTTTCAGGTTTGGTTCAAATCAATTTTTTTTCCCCAATTGTTCAGAACTTTCAATGAACCAAAGAATCAGTTATTCACTCTACTCTAATTTGGACATTTTGCTCAGCCTGCATGTGTACAAGAGAAACAACTGAGTGCATAGAAAAATAGCATTTATTAAATCATCTTCTGAGTGTGCATACATATATTTATAAAAGAACAAATACAAAGAGGCATTTTAACAAATAAACCTACTTTAATCCTCAGAGTTTCCATAGTCACTCTACTTAGGCAAAAGAGAATATCTGGAAGATCAACAAACTTGGGTTCCATTAGACCACTTGGGGAATAAATGTTGTGCAACAAGTTATACTAGGAAGCAGACATTTCTTTCATGCTTTAGTTTTTCAGGGTATTTTCAGAGATTTGCAGCAGACATTTATAGTCTGAATACTCTTGGCTATCACATGCTTCCTACATGGGAGTCACTGGCATATCTGAAGCCTCTCCCTTAATAGTGTTTTGCAATGAGGTCTGAGGGCATTCAAGTACTTAAGTAGCTAAGTAATCCTAAAAATGAAACAAAAATCAATATGTAGATATGAAAAATTAAGATAGATACTTGAAAAATCTTTGTCATGGACATATTTTTGGCTTTCCTGTCCTTGATACTACATCCTGTGCAGTACTGAAATAATGAAATAGTTTATTGTGAGTGATTCTGTATGTTGCTCATGCACCCAAATTATGAAATATTAAATCATACTTTCCCTTAATATTTACAGAAAGATGTGATTTTCATATCCTGGCATGTTTGTTATTTTGAGATTAAGCCAGTTATTTATTAGGGTTTACTCTGTAGTTCTTAGAAAAAGAGAATATTACTATTGTAATTGCTCTTCTCACTAGAATCATAATAACATTCACTCCTCATAGTATGTGGTTTAAATCATGAGGAGAAAACACAGTACAGTTAAACAGTTTCATGGTAAACATAGCCTACAAAAGATAAATGAGCTACACATTACCATGATTTCACAGGTGACGGGTGATTTTTCTTGTGTTTACCAAAATAAGCTTTCCTATCTGTGATGGGGTGTAAAGCCCCCAAAGGCAGAAAAAGAATTAAATGGAGCCAAAAACCATTAGTTCACTTGGTTGCACTGATGAAGGGAGGGCAATTTAGAATTAGGCCCAATTTAGGATTAGGCCCAGTGGGGAGAAGTTAGATGTCTAAATTAAGGATGAGTCCCAGCTGAGAGGAGCATTGGTGACTAAGAAAGGAAGAACTTCCTGGCAGTAGAAAAAAGCCAGGAAGTTGTAGGTGATAGTAGGGGCTGGGATAAACTCCTGCGAAGGGAAATACCAGTAAATAGTTATGTGAGATAGTGGAAAGTTACAGAAGTAGAGTGAATGTCTGTGGTGAGTCTTGACAAAAGGATAAGGTGCCAGGAGGCAGACTGGGGGTTGTTGTTTTTTTCTGGAGGAAATACAGAGAGCCTTATTTGGGGAGGTAGATAATCGATGGGCTTCTAGTGAGACAGCCCTGGGAGGTATTTTCTGCCAGGAAGAACTCCATAGAGCTGGGGAAGGGGTGAAGAATTCTGTGGAGGAGAGAGCCCAGTAAGGGGCTAAGGTAAAGGGCCTAGGGGCAGAGTGAAGTAGGTAGAACTCCTGTAAAGAATCTGAGGGAAGTTTAGCTGGTTGCTCGAGTCCCTGGATTGGGGCCAAGAGTTAAGGAAGAGCTTGGTTTCACTTAGTGGCTACTGAGAGGTGGTATGAGAGCACTCAGGTGTGAAGACCTGGCATAAAGTCATTGGACTACTGTTCTGTGGGGCTTTCTCTTACCCCAGAAAGGGTGAAACTGAATGTGACCTGGCTGGAGAGCTGGAATGAGAAGAAGCAGACTCCTGGACAAGAGAGTACTGGAGGAGGAAACTATTGTGGTTTGCCCACCAACAAGGGGGTATGCTAGCTGGTGAGTCACTCTTCTATGCTATCTCTTTATTCAAATATCTTCCCTTCATGGGTTCCCATGAGAAAAATCTAGTGCTGCCCATATGCTATAATCTAAGCAATCCCCCATCCTTGGAGAAGCAGTCTGTTTCCTCTTGCATTCTAACTCTTCCCTGCTTATCCCACTTGTGTAAGATTGATGGTGATGCCATATGAAAAAAGTGAGGACTTGGCCATCTAATAAAAAGTATACACCATCACTTATCCCTGCAATCAACTTTAAAAAAAGCTGGCCCAGGTCCATTATCAGGAAACATGACCTTACTAGACAATACAATATGAAGCCTATAAAAGGCTATGGGAGGAGAACTTCTGCATATACTCTGCAGGGCCAGGGGTGGGCCCCAGCTGCAAAACTCAGATCTGAGTTCAGGTTGTTTTCAAACTCCACCCACAACTTGAACTGTGTTCAGATTTGCAATGTTGCAAATGATGATAGACACACTAATCAGAACTTGGATCTGAGGCTGGATTTTTAAAAATCACCCAAATTGAGCGATTCTGATTTGGGGGGCTGCATCAGGCCCATCTTTAACCAGAAATTCTGTATTAAAAAACATACACACACACCCCTACCTATATTGACCTTGCCAGCATTGGGGGGAAAAAAATCCGGAGTATGTAACTTTATTTAGCACCAGATTTAATTCTTTCCTAAAAGTAACTCTGAAGTGAATCCATTAAAACAAATGGTTGTGCCTGGCCAGAAACCAATTATTATTTTTCATGAATAACTGCTCACCTGTCACTTGGAGCTGTAGCTTAAATGTAACATGACTTGGAAATACTTCTAAAGGAAAGGTGAATTTCTGCCTTTAAAAAGTGTTTCTTTCATCTGATCCAAAGAGTAAAGCTGGGTATGGATACACGACTTACTTCAGTACCTGACTTACCAGTATCTTGGAATATCTCTGGAGCTAAATTATGGATCATGTGCTGACAATGAACAAGAGAGTGGAAGGACATACATCTGTCTCCTATAGCAAAGAATGGGAACATGGATTAAATGTACATCTTGGTGGTTAGCTCACGGTCCCATGGTACACCTCTACCTCGATATAACACTGTCCTCGGGAGCCAAAAAATCTTACCATGTTATAGGTGAAACCACGTTATATTGAATTTGCTTTGATCCACCGGAGTGCACAGCCCTGCTCCCCTGGAACACTGCTTTACTGCGTTATATCCGAATTCATGTTATATTGGGTCGTGTTATATCGAGGTAGAGGTGTAGTACAAAAATGCATCTGCAAAAGCAGATCTTGTGATCTCTCACTTGATTACAGCTACCTTATTTTTCATGGTTGTGGTGATTTTTTTGGTTGATTGGTTTGTTTGTTTTTTAAAGGAGCCTGCTTCAGAAAATGGTTCTCCCTATGGATTTACTACTCTTTCAGATATACTGCTTGCTTGGAGATGGAGTCAAGATCAGAAAGCCTGTAATTTCTGCCTTTCCTGTTCATCAGATCTCTTGATGGTGGCAAGCCTATATGATATGCTATTGCAAAGTATATAGTAGTCAGCTTTACGCTTTGGTCCACCAAAAACAAAGCTCACCCAAGACTCTCCATAACTATGCAGCAATCTGTAAATCATGGTTTGTTTTTTGAAATCTGAATATTTCTGGTGGCGCTCAAACTAGTATTTAACTTCTCTGCACCTGTTGAACTGTCCTTGTCCTGTACCAGTTTAGTTGCAACAGTTTCTAGACTCAAGGCTGTCCATAGAAGATTCCCAGGAGAACTTCAAAAGTCTTGGGAGTTCAAAAAGGGGGAAACAAACTTGGTAGTCCCAGATCAACACTACTGTTTTTCTCTTGACAGATCCAGATTATGATCTAACATAGCTACTAGTTCTAGTGGCAAATCTTGAAAATGCAGTTTCATTCAATTCAGCATCCCTTCCTTCTTCCAATTAAATCTTTTATTTTCCATTATTCTGAGGATGCAGTAACTTCAATCAAAGCATTTGCACAAAAATAAGTTCCCAAGTATCTATTTCACTATTTGCCTTAATTTGATACTTTCTTCCCAATGGGAAGAATTCAGTCCTATTGGATACCATTTAGTGATTGTCTTGACTTTTGGGGGACATCCTCATCTCTAATACTGTACAGCCTGACTAAAAGATTCCTACATATTTAAGTAATCTGTGTAGCCCAAAGAAGCACAGTTTTATTTTTATTAGGGGGTCTCGGCTGTCAAATCTAATTTTAATTTCCAATAAGTATAATCCATTATACTACTTGATGCTCCCACAATGTCACACTCATAGTCTGCTTTCCTGGGTTCACTGAAGCAATCTTTTCTGCTTCTTAATCTAACATGGATCCTCCTAAAATAAAGAAGTGCCATCCCACATATTCCAAACAATCTCTGCCTTCCTTTATTCACCTGAAACAGTGCCTCACTTGTTTTCCCCACAAACTGCAGATGACCTCCAACTTTAAAAGAATGAGTCTTCAATTTGCCTCTTGAAGATACTTAATCCTTGCTCTGTATCCATCACAGTGGCTAGTTAGTGCAAATGTCTATAAAGAAAAACAAATATATATTGGCTTGTTTTTTTAAGGTGAAATGTCCATTGCTCAATGTTTATAAAATATTGTATTCTAGATTACCAGAACACCTGGCATAATGTGCACCAGAACAAAACCAAACTCAATAGAAACTATTATATTTTCCAGTTGAGTGACTGCAGCTATAATTCATTACACTAGTGAATTTTGAAACCCTTTCACAGTGTCTGAATAATCAAGCCTGTATCATTAGGCCGGGTCACAAGTTTCAGCTTCAAGATAGACAACTAAAAGGAGATCTGGGGAGCTGTACTCTCCTTTTATTTGAGGAACACTGGCCCTCTAGAAATTGGGTGAAGAACCATTTTAAATTATGGGCTAGCCCCAACCACTTCAGTGGATGACTTAAATAAAATGCCCCCATTTTAAATCAAGTCTGTCCAATTTGCCTGCTTACTGAGAAATGATAAATTAAAATGCAATAATCGTCTCAGGAAAGGGACAACACAGTTTACTACAATGATGGTTTTATGCATACTATGTATGGAATGACTTCTAAGGACAGTTACACTTAGTGCATTTTTAGTACTGTGTAGTTAAAGATAACTACCAGGACCCTGGAACAGATTAAGGAGTGCTCTTCTCCCTCTGGCCTGATCCTCCTCCATAACCATAGATCCTCAAAGAAGCCACCATTTCCCTGCCCTAATGGGGACTATATTACCTAGGAAAAGAGGTCAAAGTAAGCTGGTCTGATCCGGCATACCGGCAAGTACTTTCACCCCTGCCTAGGAACAAGATGGCAAGAGTTCTGGAGCTAGCACAACATGTCTGTGAGGCTGGCTCTCACCTATTATAGCTGTACCAGGATCAACAGCATTTCAGGGCAGAACTGCTGTTTTGTTCTGGGAAGGGCTGGGGGGAGGAGGAACAATTGTGAATATCTTTTTTGCAGCTGTCTTACAAGGGTTTTATATCCTGATTCTCCCAACTTCTCCACTTCAATTTTCTTGCCAAAGACAGACTTTAAAAAGGCATTTAGCCTCTTCTAAAGGTTGGCATCATTAATGTCAAATCCTCCCTCACTTATCTGCTACTATAGTCTCTTTTGTAAAAGTACCTTTTTATCTTATTGGGTTGGCCCAACACATTGTGTTCTTCTGATGTCAGGGATCTATTTCCTGCCAACTGTGATAGACTCTACATATTGTTTGTTTGGTTGCCACTATGCTCTTCCATTTCCAGTACAGGGTTCCAGTCCAGATCACTCAGTCTGAGTTCTCCTTTATGAAGTCACATAAGCCATTCTTTTTGTTCCCTGATTTTTTTTCAGGAAGTGCTGTGTGCTCTAATTATAGTAGCTTTTAGAATCCTCATCCATTCTGTCACACTGATGGATTCTAGTAGTTCCTCCTGTTGCACCTTGTAAGAATTAACTTTCCAAAATCAGCTTTCTTGAAATGTAATACCTTTTATTCTGAACCTATTCCTTGCAATGTTAAAGTACTTTTGTGGTCATGATACTATAGCCTGCTTCACTAGTATTCTCATCTTTATCGGTAAGATGTAAATGAAGAATGACTTCTCTGCTTTTGATTCATACTTTTTTCTCTGCATAAAACAGAAATTCTAGTGATTCCTTGTCCTACCAATCTTGATACTAATAATCTGCCACAAACATGGTATCTTGAGGCTTCAAGTACCTGGAAAACTGGTCCAAGAATCTTTCTTTCCTCCATGTCCTAATAGTCTGTAGCAGATGCCCACTATTTACTTTTTTGACTTTTATTCTTGTATTCTTACCTTAAAAACTTAACCACTATCTTCTTCATTGTCAAACTCTCATTGGCAGTGTTCAGTAGATAATTTTTTTTAACAAGTAATCCCTGCTTTGTGTCTCACAGCATAGACTGGTGGTCTCTCTATTGATGTTCCACCTAGGAAATCATCCTACCAGGTTTCACTATGCCTCTTAAATCATAATCTCCTTCATTTTCTATCACTTCTAGTTTGCCTTGTTTTCCATAGTCCTTCTATCTTATAGACACTCTTCTTGGTGTACAGTTCTTATTCTTCTGTTGAAGTAAAACTCCTTCAGACTTCTTTGCATATTGGAAGTATCAGTTTGTGAAGTTTCCTCTTCCTCATTTCAGATCTGGTTTAAAGCCTGCCTAACAAGCTCTGCCAGTTCTGAACTAAAATCCACATACTATTTGCTTAATCCAGATGATCTCCATATAGACTTTAGACAGCATTCCACTGATCCATGAATTCAAAACTCTTCTGCCAACATTTTATCTCCAGTATGTCATCTTTCAGTTGGCATCAGAAAGGATCTCAAAGATCAACCCTTCAGTCCTAGATGACATCCTTAATATTATTGGATCATTTGTCTACAATTAGATTAGATAAGGTGAATTCTCAATCATTCTTCAAGATAATCTCCTTGCTTTTTATTCCATCGCCTATCTCCTTTCTCAGGAGAAAGCATACCATACAGTATCAAAGCTTCTTCTGTAGTTGTACTATTAGAGATTGAATTACTATCTTTTGTCTTTATGTTTAATTTATCAAGCATAGTGAGTAACAGTTCTGTCTACCTCATTTAGATACTGGACAAATTATTTAGGTGTTATACTCAGCATGGTCTTATTCCATTCCATTCCCTTCCTGAGATTCTGCCTCAATAGCAGCTGTAGTAAACATGTCAGAAATAATGGTATGTCATAGGGAGAGAATACTTACCTGCTTCTCACTGAAGATGCAGAAGTGGATAACCCCATAATCAGGAAAATAAGAGTATGCTGAAAGCTATCAGTTACACTGTTGCTTCTGCTGATAAATAATATGGCAATATTTCTACATTTTGGTGCACAGTTGCTAACTTCCAGTCACTGCTGAGAAAATTAATGCTGAATAAATCAAATATTACATTTACATGGAATATTTGTACAGATCTGAATTTTTAAATGGACTGCAACTGGCCATGTTCATTTTCCCCTTTGTGTTTACTTTCCAGGAACACTTGAGTAACCTGGATCCTACTGTCAAAATTGGTCATGAAAAGCAGATCTCAGAGGTGCATATGCAAGTATGGTAGGGGCAGAAGCCAAACTTCAAATGTGCATGTACACCCTCCTCCTGTATGAGAACAGAAAACAAGGGCCATAGTGGAGTTAGGCACCAAATGCTTTGAGGCTCTGGGCTGCTGTGACTTACCTGACTAGGCACAGCTATGTAATGCAGTTTGATCCTGGAATAGCTGTGACTTGTCCACAGAGGTAAAAAAACCTGAAAATATACTTTGAATAACAAACTGAGGGAAGCATGAGCTGCTTGCTTTCCCCATACAACAATCAAATACACTTAATCACATGATCAAGCTCATGTCAAATTGTCTGGAACAGCCTGTTTACTGATGGCAAGTGAGCATATCAGTATACACCTTGAGCCACTAAAAGCATAGCTACTAGTAGGACCTAGTGACAATAATCCCATTTCTGTCACTTCCTTCTCCCATCATGCTCATTTTTATTTTTTTAATGTGAGCAAACATGGGATTGAAGATGAGTAGTTGGCAATAACTGGTATGGGGGATGAGTGTAGGGATTGCATGTTATGTATATCTGAGGTCTTCAGGGCATGAGGGAGGGTGTTCCCCATCTAACATGGTTGCTCATCTTAATGGGGAGTGATAGGAAAGACAGCATACTTTAGGATGCAGAATCCATTCTAGTCTGCTTGAAGTGTGTGTGTTGGGTGTGTTTTTGTTTTTTTGTTTTTTAAATCTTAGCTGGTTTTATCATGAAAGTTATGTACTTCTCACTATGCATGAGGAATTAATAACCAGACTAGCATGGTCATGCAGTAGTGTGATTCTTAAAATGCCAATGCATTTATTAATCCTTATACCAGTGACAAGACTCCAACTTTCCTGCTTCGGACAATATCTCTCTCTCTCCCCTTCCTGGCATGTCCCTGATTTCCTCCCTTCTAGCCACATACAAATTTGACTACTCCTCTATCGCTTATCAAACCATGCTAGATTTCCTTCAGGGCAGATGCTACCTGCGCCTGATGAGGATGCATTCCTTGTGAATTCACCACAGAACTTGGAGGTGACCTCATTCATGTCCTTGCATGGACTCCAGTCTGTTGTGATTGCATCCTGTCACTTCATTATCCCATAGGGGTGTGGTTTTTTGTTTTTGTTTGTTTTTTAATGTCTGAATTACAGACACCCTGGCTCTGGGAAATGACTGGTCATGGTTCCTAGTTGTGGGTTTCAAGCATGCTCCCATCTCTTTCACTACTTTGGTGAGGAGGGTGCAGGAGGGCAGAATAGAAAAAGCACTAGAATCTGAGTATCCAAATTCAACATAATGTTCTGGATTGGTGATGTTGGCTTGGACCCTTACACTGGTTTATATGTGTCCCAAGAGTACAGGTATAGCCAATTGTCTTCATAGTGGCTTCATACCTGATATAGGCTGAATAACTAATGAACAGCTGCTAAGTATATCATTAGGACTTGATACAACCTTCATTTCAGCCAGGGTTGTGATGGTAGGCTGCAGAATAGGGTTACGGTGAGACAAAAATGCTGCCTTTTTTTTTTTCATGCATCTTTCATAATCCCTCATCTAGGGAAAAGAAATTTAAATGGTCCAACCTTCTAATCTATGCAGGATGAATCTGAAAGTAGAATCATGTGGCCCAGCCCCCAGGTTATTTTGTGGAAGTTGGTACACTGCATGAGCTGGTCCTGCTAGGGCACAACCTACACAGGAATTGCATATTTAAAACTCGGACTGATCCAAAATCCCCTGACGTCAATGGGACTCCCTCATTTAACATAGGGCACACTTCACCTTCCATTAAAGTTTATCACTTTTCCTTAACTATAAAGTGTTCATTTAATCAAGTGTATCTGTAGAACACTACATTTCAGTCAGGTTCTATCTTAGCTTTCTCTCTTCCAAAAACTAAATTCTTAACTCTTGAAAAAGATCTTCAAGCCTCAATATTACTGTGATGCAGTTCCTTACTTTGCTATTTATATAATATCTTCGTATATAGAATTTTGGAATTCTAAATGGCTATGAATTCCTCATACCATAAGGAATGTAAGATTGTACATATAGTATGCCACTGTAAAGAGAACTTTTCCTTGGATTTCAAGAGTCTTGAATTAGCCTTGACCTTGTTATCCAAATTATTATGGCACTTCTGTTCCTCAAATGAGTGCTTCCTCTAGAGTTGTGAACAGCAAGTAAATTTACTAGCCTATAGAGTGATTAAAATGCCTCTAACTTGCATTTGATATATTATGTGGTGGAAGATGTGTTTTGGGTTTTTTTTACTGTTACACCACAATCTCAGGCACAGTGTTTAAGTGCAGTACTATTGCAGTTACTAAAAAACTTTAATCAGATTACTGTTACATTTGATACTATAAAAATGCCAGTAGATAAATATTAAGATTCAATTAGCTGCACAACAATTTGTTTGGAAATTAATACAGAACTAAGTCAGTGTCCTACTAATTTTTTAAGTTCTTATATTTATAATCTACACTTTCATGCAAATATTAAGTGTATGTAGTATACAAACTGGAAGTTGAAAATAAGGTACATAAATTGATATTGCAATATTAAAGCTACAAGAAACAAAGTTCTGCATATATTATTACTTCTGCTACATCTATCCTACCATTGCCAATAAGACCTAATATTTTAAATATATAGCTCCTTGCATTTGGAACTAAACTATCAGTAAAATCATGACTTGAAATATGCTGGAAACATGTATTTTCAAAATGCATGTCCTGGGCCTCCATACAAGCATGTGGTTGCTAATGTCAACATGCATTAGCAATGGAATTGTACTATACTTAGATGTGGTTCAACCACATCTATGGGCTGAGCCATTAAAGAGCATTTTTAAAAAAAGAGAAGAAATAAACTAGGTGAAAGGGAAAATGTCCTGTCGGCTAAAACAATCAAGTATATCTATAATTAGTATAAAATTGTTCAAAATAGACTGCAGATTAATTATTAATATCTAGTAGAAAATAATCATACCATACAGAGTGTTACATGTTTTTATTGCTCATAAAGACTTCAAAACATTTTGATCATGTATCAAGAACTTGAATTTTATTAATTAACCAGTGAAGATTTGTAATTCCCTCTCCCTAAAGGACTGCAACTGTTTGACAGGAGAAAGTAAACTCTCTCTAATCAAGCCCAACTTTTTTTTTTTTAAATTAGTAATACTTTCCTAAAAGGTAACTACTAAGCAATTACAAACCTCAAACTCATGAGCCTTATGCCAATAGAAAAAGGATCTTTAGTGAATAAATACAGTTAAAGGAATAATATTTTTTGAGGCATGAGTGAGTTTGTTTGTTTGTTTGTCTTTCAGCAAGACAGAGTGAAGTGAGAAATGCCCAGCTGCTTCAGCTGGAACCAACACAAAACTTCATCTGCTTTATTCAGTTCTCAAAATAGGGCACAGGTCTGTTTTCTTTTTCTTTTTTTTATTAAGTACAGTAGGCTGAATTTAGACTGCACCATTATTCCCGTAGCTCCCAAAACACTCTCCCAATTTAGAGACCATTGGTAGATGAGAAATGTGAAAGTTGCAGAGCTTTGGTGGTGATTTGTTTGGCAATCCATTAGCCATAGCAAATTTACCCCATCTTTAGGAACAAAGATGACAACTGCTATAGCGTGACTAACCCTTGTCTGTCTGCTGCTTTCAATCTCATGTGTCTGACATGAGTGGACCTCTCGTCTAATACAAGGGAAGAGGATTTCTCATCTAAGGTGTTCACATTGCTGCTCTTGACCTCCTTGAAAAAATATGATGATGGTCTGCATTTGCTTATTGCTACATTGCTGTGGGAGCCCATCACAGAATTTTGAATGTTGGTTACATATTTATAATGCACATTTTAAATTATTTTTAAAATTTTACTAATTCCATATTTATAATTTCACCGTAGTCCTTAAGCTCCCCTTTTTGTAGTGTACATAGTCACAAGTGTTTTTCCAAATTGCATTTTATTTCTTGATCTAGTTTGGCTCTTATAATATAATGCTATTTTCTTGTCCAATGTTATCTTTGCTAGTGATAGCTGTTAAAATGCTGCTAAAATACATATAGTGCCAACAAGTGACATGCTCCTATGAGCTGCAAGCAGAAAACAAGTGGGGTTTCCCTTGAATTTGTGGAAAACTTGTGAGCATCCTGTACCTTCTCCCCCTCCCCCAGGAGTGCTTTATTCTTCCTGCAGCCATCACTACACAGAGTATAATAGAAAACAGACACACAATTAATACATAAGATAGATTTTTTTCATATTAGAAGATTTGACTTTAAAAAAAAATACAGATGCAATCATGTCAACCCCCTACGCCCCCTCCCCCCCAAACAAACAAAAAATGTCAGGGGCTTGCTTTCTTTTACACTCACACTTATTATGGAAAAGAAAATTTAATTGCAAACAAACTTTATTCTTTGAAAAAGTTAAACTTATGCAAAAGAAGGGAGTCATTTAGTATACAAGGTGATTGTATAGTCCACAATTGATACTATCACATTATTGTGATTTGCAGGATTACTTAAGTCATTAAATAGAGGTTTTTACCCTACTTATGAACTGCAAATTGTAGCCCATACTTTGTAGCTCTGTTTAAACAAATTATCTGTATTCCAAACCAGACTTGACACACAAGGAAAGAAGAGAATAGAAGGTTCCTAATTTTTGTTAGAATACATATCAGTACATTTCTCCCTTTTCAGCTACATTATGTGTGAATATAGTCTGCTAGTGTGGGCATAGTGAAATATTGGTTTTCAATTAAAAACAACAGTAATTGTACTATTTAATTCTGTCATCCTAAAGTCTGGCCTTACAACTGTCTTAGGCTTCTTGAGTTAACATTTATCAAGTTCATCATAAACTTCAGATGGATGCTTGGACAGAGTAGACAATAACTGAATTAAAAAGCGGGCCTCAATGGCTACCTAGGTTCATGCACATGCATAACTTTACTTTTATGAGTAATGTTGTGGGTCAACTGACATCTGGAAAACTACTCCTGCATGTCTTTGCAGGATCATGATCACAACCCTGAACTCTAAAACAAATGTGTATAAAATTGGGCATGTTCTTAAGCACCTTACTGAGTCAGGGCCTTAACATACAGCTGTCTCTTCAGACTTTATTTTTCACTGAGAAAATAAAATTAGAATATATTTAACATCTTAAAATAAAAAAAATCAAACTTCTAAAATTTCAGCTGTAAGTGAAATATTTAATGTCATTCTCATTAGCTTTAGTGTTCACTTTTAAATACACAAGTTTTTCTGGGTCATGAAGGCAAAGGGTAACACTTTACCCCTATTAACTGCTTGTTACCCTTGCATGCAGTGTATGGGGTATCAGTATCCCTATTTTACAGATGTGGAAAAGGAGGCACAGAGGTTAAAGCAAAAATGTTCAGACTTGTGTGTGTATAAATGTAAGCATCCAACTTTAGGTACCTACATAAATGGCCTGATTGTGCAAGTATAGCCCTTCTAAAGTGCCTGTTGAAGTTCATGGTAACTTTGGGTGCTCAATCCCTCAGGAGTTAGGGAGCCAAATTTTGATCCTTGAGACTCAGCACAGGCTAACATCTCTATCTTAACTAGCCAAAGCCCAAATGTGGAATGCAGGAAACTTAAGCTGTGAACTTCTTTTGTTTACTGTAAATAACTCTGTACCTTCAGTTACATAATTCTTCAATGCTAATGTAAATAACTTTCAATCATAAATTTGCAACCCTCACTTTTGTATATCTTATTGCTAACTCTGGGTCTACAATGGGTGACTGCCCTCAAGATGGGGGACATCTGAGCAATGTGGATGTCAAAGTCTCTGAGTTGGGATTAATCCTTTGTAAACTCAGTCCTTGCTCAGACCACGCTGGTTCTCACACACTTGAGCTTCCTCTTGCAGCCAACGGTTGGATGCTCAGCAGAGATGGTTCAGCAGCAGGCAGTTTGTGCTGGTTTTAGCACCACCGGTGTATTGGGCTAGAGCTGCCCTCTACAACTGTGAGATGATGCTGGGGTTGTCCCTTGTTCCCCCCCCCCCAAAAGATCAAACAGCTAGGGCTATGGGTTTTCAGGACCCCAGGGGCCAACTCTGGGGTGTAACTATGAAGGAGGGAATTGTAGGAAAAAACCTGTAACAAGCTTTCACCCCAATGACTGGTTTGAGCACATGGGTGGTGAAACAATTTGCATAATAGGGGTGACATTGAACAAACTGTAAATTCACCCTGTATAGGATGGAAACTACTTCAAGCGCGGGGGTGTTAGAACCCCTAGTTCCACAAGCGGTTTCCAGGCTCTGTGGGCACAAGGCTGGGGGTGGAAAGAGAGGGCTTCGTGGGGGGAAGCTGCTATTCGCCCTAGGGAGGGCGAAGGCCGGCTCCCGCACCTGAAGCTAATCAGCACACACCTGCGGGGAGAAAGCCAGCCGGGCTGTGTGTCAGGCTGGCCAGGAGTCAGCCCCGCGCTAACTTTCACCATTCCAGCGCGGTCAGAGCGGAGCCGGATTTCCCTCGCCCGCTGGAGCCAAGGAGGTGTCCCCCGACCGGGCTTTAAGGAGGGCAGGGCTAGTGCCCGGGGGCAGCACCAGCCCTATGGCCGCGGGTCAGCGCGAACCCGTCACGGCCCTTCCAGCCAGGGCAGAAGGTGGCTCCCGCCGTGCGTCACCGCACAGAGCCCCGGCCGCGGCAGCAGCCGCCCCTGCCCTCCATTCACGGGCGGCGGCAGCAGCGGCAGCAGCAGCAGCAAGCGCGTCTCTCCGGCTGCGGCGTGGCCCTGCCCGCTGGCCGGGCCTGCCCCCAGCCCTGCTAGGTGTCTGGGCGAGCGCGGCGCGGCCAGCCAGAGCAGAGCGACTCCAAGTCCCTGCGGCGCTCGCTCCTCCTGCCGCCGCCGCGGGGAAGGCGGGGGTGGGCTCCAGCGCTTCAGACTGGTGCTGTCAGAGCCGAGAGACACGCTCCGCCTGGGGAGAAGGGAGGGAGCTATACTCCTCCCCCCACCGCCACCCTGGCCTGCCTCCCTCCTTCCTTCCTCCCTCCCTCTCCTCCAGCAGCTCCACAAACCAGGAACCAGAGCCAGCTGCAGCCTCCTGTGCGTGAGAAAAACACGGGGAAGCCAAGCGGGGAGTGCGGAGCAGCGCCAGGAGAGGGAAGGTGAAGGAGGACGGACGCAGGAGGGGAAGCACGGAGGGGTTGTCAACATAAAAGGGAGGAAAAAGTTTACACCCGTGTTACTCTCGCCTCCCTCTTCCTGGGTGGCGTCGCTGGGAGTTTTACCTGGAATGACAAGTTTTTTTCAGGGTGGCTCTTTCTCCGACCCCCCCCCCTTCCAGCAGCGGATGAGGGTGTGACACAAGGGGGAACCCGCCCCGCCACCTAACACTCTATGGTGGGAGCTGTCACCAAGAGCAGAGAGGAGCTGATCCGGGTGGACTTCACTGTATCCAGCTCCACTGTTACAGTGCTGCAGCCCCCCGTGGGGCTGGAGTCAGAGAGGAACTGCTGCCGCTGGGGGTTGTGTGTGAGAGTGTTACAGCCCCCTTCTTCCAGGATATAACTAAAACCACCTCGAGCATTTTCAGTCGCATCTTCATCATTCGTTTCCTCCTAATTCTTGCTATTGCTGCTTGTTGGATGGCTTGTTGGCAGTAGCTGGGGGTCTTGCCTCCTCCAGCCGCCCCACCATGTCCTAGATAAGGTGAGTGCAGTCAAATCACTTTGCACAGAGTCCTGGGGGAAAGGGCGGGTAGAGAGCGTTTCTTTATGGGGAAAGCAATAGAGCAAAAAAGCAAGGATCAGCTATGTTAGTTTGGAGGGCAATGTGTTGAGAGGGGAGAACTAATAACTGTGTCTACAGAGATTTTCAACAGAAAGATTGTGTGTCCAGGTCAAGATCGATCCTATTAAAATCAGCTAAAACTTAGGTTTAAAAAAAAACAACCCCATGCCCATTGCTTAAATAATAATTCATTAGCAGCCGTGTCTCTGGGTAGCTCTTCTGGGTCTGGGAGCCTGGCTCATTTCTCGGCCCATGTCTACTGCTGGGTCTGGAAGTGGAGATCAATTTTTGGCAGAATATTAAAACATGGAAGGCACGTGACTTTTTAAAAAATAATCCTAAAGTAAATACGTTACTGCGCCCGTCTGATAAAAAATGTAACCCCCTGTTTTCTAAAATATAAATTCCACGGAATATTTAAATATATTTCTCTACTCTTAAACCGCTTTTATTGCACGATTCTTCTGCAGATTTCCCTTTTTCCCAGGGTACCTCTAATTTTATGGGATTTGCTCGGGGCGTGAGGGAGTTTATTCTTGTCTGGGAATTAAATGGAGAGAAATGGGATCGCGGGGCGGGGGGAGTGTCTGTGTCAGGTTTTAGCTGGCGAGAAAGAGAAGCTCTCTACACCATTGCTGCTGGTGTCAAAATCTGGAGAAGGAGAAACATACATTTTCATTGACTGATGCTTAGGAGTGCCCGTCGTTATTGCTGATTTTGAAGCCCAGGGTTAAAGGATGTTGGTAAAGAACTACTGAGGAATGTATCATTTTAAAGTTTACATTGTTCTTTTCTTTTTAAAATATTTCTAAACTTTGGAAACAAGCAAGCAAACAAGGAGGGTGAAATTAAATGCTTCAGGCTCCAGCCAGCGACTCGAGTTTTAAAACCGTTTTTATTGCCCTCACTTATCATTTACCCTCACTTGAAAAGGAGGAAAAGAGAGAAAATCTGTGCGCAGCATTTACAAAGGCTACACTAGGCGCAATAAAATGAACCCAGAGGCAAGCAAAGGACAAGTCCTTGAACCTTAGTGAGTTTCTCTGTTTTAAATCATTACTGCATCGATAACATGCATATTCATGCATTGTTTAAACACGGAAATTGAAATGGAAACGTGATAGTCTTGCTGCACGGGTAAGAGGCGATGATTATAAGCACAGAAAGGAAAAGGCTGCGTCCTTCCAAATTTGCTCCCTGGCCAGTCAAGCTGCCCACCTTGGCGCAGGTGGAGTTAACTTTGTCTCCAGGAGACTGCGGTGGGCGGAGACAAAGGCTCCCTTTTTATAGACCCTAGTTTCTAGCTCTACCTGAGGAGAGGACCCCCCCCCCCCTCCCAAGCCTGCCTTCAGTCAAAGGGGTGGGGAGTGAAATGGACAAAAACCCCAGCGGGGAGGGCACGCTCTGCATCACAGCCCTGCCAAGACTCCGTTGGGAGGGGACCTCCCTCCTGGATTCATTTCAAGGCACTTTTAAAAAGTATTTCCCTCGTTAGTTTATAATGAGGCGTTTTTAACTCCTCCAGTCGATAACAGCGGGCCACTGTCCTGACTCCACTCCGGCTGGGGAACTGGACTAGAAGGGATGTTTGGAGGGCTGCACGTTGCATTGGGAGAGGTAGCTCTGTCCTAGGCTCTGCGCTCTCTTAACGAGCCTCTGTGGCTTTAAGGAGCGATACATTTTCCAGCCTGTGTCGCAGCAACTTTGTATCAGTCATGTCGCCCGCCCGTTGACTGAAACGGCTTTCGTCCAATGAGAAACCCTCCTGAGCCCAATAGCGCGGCTCTTCTCTTTCCCTCCGCCAGTGGAGGCAACCGAAGGGCGGGATATTAACTTGAACTTTATCTGAGCATGTGACATGTTTTTAAAAGGACTTGGCACCTTTTTTTTTCCTTCGTCTGCCCTGCTCAGTGTCATTGGGCGACGTAGCGAACTTCAGGTTAAGAGGGAAGCCAGCGGATTTACCTGCTGGCGAATAATTATTTCTTGTTCTAATGTGAAACCATCTGCATTTTCTGGCCTGGATGTTGGATTTAGGTGGGTTACACTTTAATGGAAATGCGGACTGTAGCAACAGGTAGAGACAGACAGCGCAGGTGTCCGGGGGAAGTACTCTCAGTTCTTGTCCTCTTATGGCTCAGTGTCGTTGTATCCACTTTGCAAAGGAGGTAGGGCTTTGCGTTGTTTTGTTTTTGCAAGGGGAGATGGGGCTTCAGATGTCCCTTTTTGGTGCCGGAGATGCTGCATGTTTTTATTATTTTATGATTTTAGTCTAGTCTCTTGGTCGTTTACAAGTGTGTCTTGTACCCAAGCTTTCCCACACCAAGAGAGATTTCCCCCCCCCCCCCAAAGTTTTGTTTGTTGCATTTTAAAAAGCAGATCCACAGATCAGATTTGTAATTGTTTGTTAGGAATAGGTCAGTAAGTTTCAACAACTTCCAATATAAAATCAGCTGTCTTAAACCTAGGTAGAAGTCAGAGTACATGCAGTGATCTGTTTAATGTTCATCAATCTGTAATTTGGTTTTATTTATATATATTAAATCAATTTGCTAGCTATGTTTCATGGTTATTTGGTTTCAGTGACAAACATCCTCAACGTTTCCTTGATTTCTCTGGCATCATTTTGTTTTGTACGGTTAGTCAAAGAGGACTATTCCTTATGTTCCATTCTTGGCCTTTTATTCAGATGTACTGTACAGATCCATTTGTGTATTGTAGTCTAATCATTTTCATACTGTAAATTAGAATTATGTGTCTCCCAGACCTAGCTAACTGTGCCTATCTTTTATAATCCAATATAGAATATCTAATTTTTCCATGAAAATATAAAGCTAAACTGTTTAGTGGGGGGGTGGAATGGGATGTGAGGAAAAAAAGCACATTAAAACATAAAGAAAATACTTTCCATACTCCATTTTCTATCTTGGTAATTTTTCATATTTGTATAATAAAGCTTTCTGTAGCTGTGTGATCCTATTCTGAAGCCTTAATTCTGAGTTTATGCCATCACAGAATGTTGTCTTGAAAATAATTAAGAAATAATAAATTACGCATTCTATCACTGTAGGATAAGTGAGAGAAGGTGATTGGTATTGAGGGAGAAAATTCTAAATTCAGCAAAGATATCTTTTGATAATTAACACACAAGGCAAAGCAAATAGCCATTTGTCTTTCATCTAATTCTTATCTGTTTAATATGACATTGCTAAGAAAAAACAGAACTAGTTCATTTTTAATCCTTAATGCAAATAGGGAAATAAATTCAATCCATGTTTTCAAACTATTGTAATCCTAAATAAAAAATTAAATAACTTGAAGAAATAAAAAATTAGAAAAATAAGTAGAGATTTTTAAAACAATTCAGCAACTAGGAATATGCCACATTCCCTCCCCTCATGCTGCACACACACAATCCCATGTAATGCTCTATGTTTTAGGACAAATGGAGAAACAAATATATCCACTTTTTTTTCTTCTTCAAGGGGCATATACTACCTTTGTTTTGCATGTGGCACACCCTTTACCATTCATGGGAATTCTGCAAAAGAAAGACAATGTGAGCCATTTTCTGCTCTGTTACCCTGTGCAATGCTGCTGAAGTAACTGTGATTGCCTGGGAGTCATTGACAGAAGAATATGGTCCCCAGTCCTTAACTTTGCATTTAAGATTTGCAGCTGTCAGACTTCTATCTGCTTTCATTTGTAAATGGTACTTCACTGACTTGGGACAGTCAGGTCTGAGGATAAAACTTGGATCTCCTGAGTAGTATTACATCTAGGTCATCAAAGTGGCACACTGATGAATGATATTTAAAGAAAACTCAAATAACAAAAAAGAAATGACATTTCTAAGTTAGTCACTGATTTAGATACCTCTACCCCGATATAACGCTGTCTTCGGGAGCCAAAAAATCTTACCGTGTTATAGGTGAAACCGTGTTACATCGAACTTGGTTTGATCCGCTGGAGTGCACAGCTCTGCCCCCCCCCCCCCCCGAGCGCTGCTTTACCGCGTTATATCCAAATTCGTGTTATATTGGGGTAGAGGTGTATTAGAATTTAAAAAAACTGGATTTAGTTCTGATTTCCTTACACTTAGATGACCTTCCCAGTACAGGGATTCCAGGTACCATATAATTTCATTTTATTTGACCGTTGCTGAGAAATGGGTTTTATGCCTGATTGTCTGGCGACTTGGACTGCAAAGACTGCATTTGTTGAATGTTCGGTGGTGAAACACTTAGGTCACAAATGTTAATGTTCAAGTACATTTTTGATGTTGGGGGAACAGGTTTGTTAAAAATAAATATTTATAAAATGGCAAATGCATAAGTATAATTTCCAGCATAAATACAGTCCCTCCCTCCATTGTCAACACTTGTGAATTAGACTCGGGGCTAAAACTTCTTAGAGATTTGTAAAAATGTCAGTACAGTACATGGGATATAGATAGGATGTGCATACGCAAGTCAATGGATTCTTTTATCAATTTTTGCTTTTAAAAAACAAACCACCCCAGACCTGATCCCATCAGCAATCCGAAATAGACTTCTTAGCATTAGTACCCACTGCAATACTTATTGATGACAATAATCAGCACTGCCAAGGAACCTGTTTGTCTCGTGTTTTTATTTATAATTTTAGACGTAGCTTATATCAGGCTATATATAAATCTTTCCAGGCTTTTTACCCCTCCCAAAATGTATCTTCCAAAGAATGGACCTCTTACTATAGCTGCTGGATCAGGGAATTTGCCACTTTGACTGCTATAGGCTTTGATTTGTTAAGCTTTTCAAGCTTATGTGCCTAATGCTTAGGCACTAAAGATGAAATTTACCCCTGTGCAGTGGTGTCTATGCACCACTTAAATTCTATGGCTTAAATGGATATAAGTGGTGCACAAGTCTTCTGCCGGGCCTCTGCACAGGATTGAAATTCACTCTAAATCCATATTTATGCCTCTAAATGAGTGTTCTCACTTTTAGAAATGCTGAATTGCTCCATGGCTTCATTTGGTTTTTAATATGTTTAATATGTTTCTTTAGGAGTCTAAATATTGGTTTATGTGTGTAACTGTAGGCATTTATGTTTGAAAATTTTAACCTATATGAACACACTTTGACATGTACGTAACTGGTTTATTGAAGACCATCGAAATTTTGGCTGTGCAAGGAATTCAACTTGATGCCAAACATAATGCTTTTATTGGTCCATAATTTCGTAGATTTTTGTGCAGCACTTGTGGCTAAGGCACAGCTGTCTACTTTTAACCTCATCCTTGATGGAACTGTCAGCAGTGATAGGTACACATAAGTTTCTATCTGTTCTATGACTTCACTGCAGCTGCATTTCAACACTTTATGTATCGTCTCTTTTCCAAGATGCATGTCGTCTTCTTGGCATTTATTATATATCCAAGCGGACTACATAAATTTTCCTAGGTAGCAAGGAGTCTAACCATTAATTCAAATGTATGCCAGTTATGATGTCATCTGCATAAACTAAGGAGCTTAACTCAAGATCACCCAATGTCATGGTCTCCAACTTGTCTACCATTCTTAATGTCCAGTTTAAGAACATGATGAAAAGCGATCATGATTCCATGCACCCTTGTCTTACACCAAACTTTGACTTGAACCAGTTGCTTGCTTTTCCAATGATTCTTATGGCACTGCAGGAGTCCTTATACAATTACATACATGAGTTTAATGATCTTATCTGAAACTTTATGGAAAGTAGCAAAATCATATAATGTTTCCTTCCAAACAGTATTACGCTCTGGTCAGCTGATTTAATTAAGTAGACATCTGACATCTGGAGGCAGTTCAGATGAAAGTTCTTCCAAAGGTGGCAGGTGTAAAGTCCAATGATTTTAAGACAAATAAAGAAATTAGATGGAGAGGAGGATGTGAAATTGGGTTTTCAGATTGGCTGCCATTTGAAAAAGATTACTTTGGTGGAGGCATTGCAGAAGTCAAACACATAAGATGCCAAAGAAAATAATACAAACACCACCACAGTCAGTCCAACCTAGAAGGTGACCACTGACTAGATGGTGGGATATTGTATGCAGGGACATGATGAGGCAGGCCTTAATGGAGGAACAAGCTATGGATAGGAATCAGTGGTGATGCCATACTGCTCCCTATGTCTACAAAGATGCTTTTGGCTGAAAAAAAGAAGAAATTCAGGATCAGGGCTCTTTATATATTTTAAGCAAAAAGCATAAATCCTGTTTTCAAATTCTTTTATTTAGGTTGAGTACAAACTTTTTAAAAAATTGGGGAGGAAAAAATGTTATGGTTTTAAATAGATTAGACATTAATGTTGAATACTGAGCACTCAATATATTGATCAAACTAAAAAAAACCTTTTGTATACTGTAAGGTTTATAAGTATTAATGTTTAATTTTGTACATAACTTTTAAAATCACTAAAATAGTCATTGAACTAACATTTAATTCAATAAAGTCTTTATTTGTTAGATTTCTTTTCAAAATAATGTAGGACTAGATAGTACATTTTATGCACAGCTGTGGTAGGTGAGGAGTATTTTGCTTACAGCCTTTTTCAAGGTACAGCTCATTTTCTACCAGGCCTGGCTGGCATAGAGGGCAGTGTGGAATCATGGGTCCATTCACTGCCTGTCCTTCTCCTCCCACCTTACTTATTTGTTCTCTGGAGGGAGCATTGGCTGTGCAGGTTTTGTGCTTCCCTCAGCTCCCAGAGGTAAAGTTTAATAGCCCTCTAAAGTAGTTGCATGGGCAGGAGGTGATCTGTACACCCTCCTATTTGTCTGCATGGCTATGTTACGGCTAATCAGAATCTATGGTTGCTGTTTTAAAACAGCATTTATGATATTAGATTTTATGTAGAGAAAATAACACCACATGATAAAAGTATTTTACATTTATTAACATCTCTGAATTGTAATATGGAATCATAAAAAGCCTATCATTTATTAATTTTACTTTTTTGTATTTTTTCCTAGTTATGGAGACAAAAGGATACTACAGTTACCCAGAAGGCTTAGACATGGAGAAACGGTGGGGTCAAGTTTCTCAGTCTGTGGCGTATTCTTCAGGTGCTGGAGAACGGACTGATGAGAGTAACTATATGGAGATTGTAAACGTAAGCTGTGTATCTGGTGCTTTTCCAAACAGCAATGCTCAAGGAAACAGCAAAGAAAAACCTGAACTACTCCCTAGCCTGCAGCAAGATAATAATCAGCCTGGTATTTTAAACTCTGACATAAAGAGTGAGTCAGACTCAAAGGAACTTTCAGCAACAGTTGCTGAATCTATGGGTTTATACATGGATTCCATACGAGATGCTGATTATACCTACGATCAGCAAAATCAACAAGGGAGCATAAGTCCTGGGAAGACTTATCAAAATGTTGAGCAGCTGGTAAAGTTCTATAAGGAAAATGGCCATTGTGCCTCTCCCTTAAACAGTGCAAATAGACCCTTGAGATCTTTGATATCAGACTCTGGAAGTTCTGTGAATGGTGGTCTCGTGCACACTATTGTCAAAAGCCCTATAATGTGTCCTGAGAAAACTCCTTCTGGCAGTAGTCCTCAGAACATGACTCCTTCAGTTTGTAGCCCAGCTGGCATTAACTGTGTATCCTCAACTACTTCTTCTAATTTTGTAAATTTTCCAGTGCACAGCCCAGTCAGCCAGGGAACTCCTTTGTCATGCTCACCTAACATTGAAAACCGGAGCTCTAGGTTGCACAGTCCTGCACATGTTAGTAATGTGGGATCTCCTCTTTCTAGTCCTATAAGTAGCATGAAATCGCCAATTTCAAGCCCTCCTAGTCACTGCAGTGTGAAATCTCCAGTCTCAAGTCCTAATAATATCACTATGAGATCTTCTGTGTCCAGTCCTGCAAATATGAACTCAAGGTGCTCTATTGCCAGCCCTTCTAATACAAATAATAGGTCCAGTCTTTCTAGTCCAGCTGTTAGCACTGTGGGATCTTCTATCTGTAGCCCAGTAAACAATGCCCTAGGCTTCCCTGCTTCTGGTGCACCTGCTGGACCTAGCACAGGCCAAGATACTATTCCTAGTCCAGAAACAAAAGACAAAGGTGCTCAAGAAATCACATTTCCTAAAATGGAGGAAATGGAGAATGCCATCTCAAACAGTTGTATAGCTGGTCAGATGAATCTTGTTCAGTTTATAAAGCCTGACCCAGATGGAGCATTCGGTAGCTCATGTATTGGAGAAAACAGTAAAATCAACTCTGATTCCCCATTTTCAGTACCAGTAAAACAGGAATCAGCTAAACATTCTTGTTCTGGTGCCTCTTTTAAAGGGAATCAAGCAGTAAATCCATTTCCATTTATGGATGGTTCATATTTTTCTTTTATGGACGACAAAGACTATTATTCTCTTTCTGGGATTTTAGGACCACCTGTTTCATCATTTGATGGCAATTGTGAAGGTAGTGGGTTTCCAAATCCAGGCCTACCTGTGGGTATTAAACAGGAGCCTGATGATGGCAGCTATTATCAAGAGAACAGTATGCCATCGTCTGCCATTGTTGGTGTGAATTCAGGTGGACAGTCATTTCACTACAGGATTGGAGCTCAAGGCACAATATCTCTATCACGACCTGTTGCTAGAGAACAGACTTTTCAGCATGTGAGCTCATTTCCTCCAGTCAGTACACTAGTTGAGACATGGAAATCACATACTGACTTAGCGTCCAGAAGACATGATGGGTATCCAGTTTTAGAATACATTCCAGAAAATGTGTCAAGGTGAGCAAACTGAAATCCTGCTTGTTTTTTCATACTACACAATGTCTAAATAAGTATGACTGTTTGTCTCTTCCCCTCCTCCCCCCATTTAGGCTTGATATTTTCTTTTTAATTTCTAAAGCTGCATACATTTTTCTTTTCTAGGTGCATTTCAGTGATTTATTAGTCAGTTTCTCCATTAATCTTGCAAGATTTTGATTCTGGTTTTAATAAAAACAACCTGCATGTTTCATATTCAGTATTTAAATACATTATATATTATCATTAGATGTGATAGTGCTACTTTTTGAGCTTCTTCCACAATAAGTGTTTGTTTTTAATAGTGGAGCTTGTTGCCGTTACTTTCATGTGCCATATACTGGCTATTCTTTCTTAGTTGTTGCTTTAATGCTTTGTACTGTTGATGGTCAGAAGGAAATAAACAAAATGGAAATGGTACATTAGGGACTTAGAAACTTCAAGTTTTTTTGTGTTATGAAATTGTATCCATCTTTAACTGACTAAATTTAAAAACTAAGCATGAGGGTCTGTGGCAAACATTTCTGAATCGTAATTGTATGAACATTGTGCTTTACACATGCGTAGAAATTTCTCTTAAACTGAGGAGGGCTTTCAAGACTTGACACATTTGAAACAACTACAATCTGATTTAGTCACTTCCGGTGAAGTGAAATATGCCAATATCATTTGAATTGTATACTACTTTTCTGAATCATAAGTAGTCATGCTTTAATAACAAATGGAGTATCCCTATACTTCAAATAGAACAGTGTGTGTATTTAGGGCAATAACATTTAGAATAGGGAAGGTATAAAAGAAGCCTGCAAGTAAGTGAAAATAATTGACTTTAGAATTGTTGATAGTATACATTTATCATAGTTCTGTAGTAACACCACAAATGAGTAGTAATAATACTTTGCATTAATATAACACACTTCAACCTGGGATCTCAGTGAATCTCATAAAAATGAGTGGTATTATGCCTATTTAATAGAGATTTGAAGTCCTTCTCTACAGAGGAAACAGTGAGACCTATAATTAAGCACTGGTGCAGTTATACTGATGATAGTGATGGTGGAAGTTGTACTGTAAACAGGGCTTAAGCATTTTCATTGTGTTATCTATCTAACCTTGCTCAGAGCACACCTGAGCTCTCTCTACTTTACAGCTTGCACTGTTGCTACTGCCAGGAGAACTGCACTGGTGGACTCCTTTGGTGACTCACATGTCCAGTTTTTGACAGTGTAGGTGCAGCCAGAACAGTTTGCTTGAGATTGTGCAGAGTAATCAGTTGAAGAGTTGGGGACAGAACTCAGGTTTTCCCACCCCAGGTCCCCCCCACCCCAGGTCCCTTGCTCTGATTAGTAGATTCACTACCTTTTGGGAATGCAACATTTATCTCTTCCTTTCGGGGCGCGGGGGGGGGGGGGAGGGAAGGGAGAAATCACAGAAAAATATATTCTATTTATACTTTATTTTTCAGATTTTTTTTTAATTGTATGTTCTAATTTAAAAAACAAATGGAATATACTACTTGTGGCTGACAGGATGGAAATCTGTCTACATTAAGCCTATGGGGCAAAAGACAGAATTAAAGAAATGTTCTCCCTAAGCCTAATAAACATGTAAATAAACACCAATCCAGTCATTCTTCCTCCACCCTATCATTTTCCAAGTCATATTTCACATTTGCTTTGGCTATTCCATAAAGCACATATTCTGCTGACATACATTTTTTTTTTTTTTTGGGTATCTGTCTCAACTTGAAAATACAAAATCACCCTAATACAAAACTTGGGTATACCGCAATCCGGCACATTTAAGTTTTAAACTATAGTTTTCTGTATTCTAGAATAAAGTTCACTAGAGGATTAGTGAAATATTTAAAGGAAAAAAATCACATTGAGGTCATTACTTCTGTAAGTAGTCCTAGTGACATCCATGAGAGTACTTGCATCACTAAGTGCTACTCGTCATGAATAAGGGTTGCAAATGCTCATATGTTATGACTTTTTTTTTGTATGTTTCACTTTGTGACATTGTATAAATTTATTGTTATGAGCATGTTCACCAACAATTAAATGCCTAAACTGCTCTGTAGGGACATATGAAATTTCTTACCAGTATTGTAGAAATGTCTTGTGATCTGCCTGTCACACTAGTCAAGGATAACTCTACCCACTTATTTGCCTCTTTTTAGACCAATAGGTAAATAATCCATGCCCTTAGACTGGAATCTAAACTTTTGATGCATGTTTGGTATGAGTGTCACTGTTGTCCTTACTATGTATATGACCCAGATCCTGAAATTTATCATATCCGTATACTGCTGCATTTGTGCAGAGCCCCATTGAAGATGATGTGGGGCTTTGCCTGGGCATAGCAGTCCACCCATCTGTTGTACATTTCAGAGTGGGAGCATATATTATCATTTTCACAGCATAACCCTATTGTGGTGGTAAAACAATACTACTATTAAGCTGTTTGGAATGGCTTTGTATGAAGTTTGAAAGAAATTGCAGTCCTCATTTTCACATTATAGATTAGTAAATTTCATAGGTCATTTTGAAAGTAGAGTAAATTCTCTTGGATACTTTTTAAAATTCAGAAATGGCTTGTATTTTTTACTTAAAATGTATTGTAGTTGTCTTAGTATTTGTTACTTAGGATTGTGTTTGAAGGAAAAATTCAAAACATAAGAACTTTTGTTTATTTGCTAATGATTGGGTGCGTGTGGTGTTTATATAGTGTTTAATGGAGATAGGAATCTATTTGCCACAGAGAAACTAATCTCTTTAAGTGCAGAAAGAGATCTGTTCAGAAGTCAAAAAGTACTGATAAGTGCAGAAAAACTTTCATATAAGATGTCACTTTTTTTTTTTAAGGAACGGTTATCTCCATACTAAGTTTCAAAACACAACTGTAACTCTTTCTTTCTTAGTCCCTGTCTACCCTGTTTAATACGGGGGGACACACCTCATGCTATTCCTTTTCAGGACGCACATAACGAACACTAAGATGCCCTCTAATTTACAGCTGCCTTACAAGGTGAAGGCATAGGATGGCTGGGCATGGAGCAAAGTTAAATTTAGGTTTTGAGAATTAATCTTGAGGCCATTAATGAGAATGAATATTCTTTTCTTAAAATTATACCTATTAAACTGGGGCTTTCACAAGTCAATTGTTCTTGCTAACCAGATCTAATAAACATTATCCAGACATGACAGATTCTTGCCACCATGCTGATTATGCCCAGTACAAACCATCATCAGGAACATTCCCCTTTTCTCCTCATTTATTTTGTCATTGTTTTTCATAGTTGTTGCTCTTTTGATGTTTAGTCAATAAGGGTTTATTATTTGTAGAACTAGTACTTAATATGATGAGGAACGATGTTTTCCCATGCAAAAATACATCTTCTTTTGAATTTTATGCTAATGTGTGTACAGCATGTTTCTTTCTTTAAAAAAAATTAGGTGCATAAAATGTTTCAGTGTGCATCACATGTAAATAACATTTCTTAGAAATATCATTCATTTTGAAAAAATATAAAGTAAATAGCAACGTGGGTTTAAAACCAGTCAGGTATGTTTGGTTGTGTGACTTCATTGAAAGAAATGTGCACTTGGAATGAAAATAAGATATTTTTTTAAAGCGATTTGCTCATCTGAGGCAAAATGCAGTTCTAAGACTCATGATCATGCTAGCTATGTAATTTTCAAAACGGTTAAGGAACACGTCATGGTTGCTTGAAACAACAGTAAAACTGAAAAAGATAACCTTCTTCTGCTTCAGAATTGATGAAAAAGCCTCAGTGCCAATGTGCCTTTTCTCAGCAACTTACCAGAACACCTCACTTATATATACTTTCATTTTATTTTTTTTTCTTAGTCATCTTGGTGCAAAAAACGCAACCAATATTTCTATAGGTTTACCACTAACAGCTATTAAGAGTAATTTCAATAGTAATTAAAATTCACATATTGGGCCAATTCATCCTCTTACACGGTAAAATCCTTTTGTGGCAATCCCCCAACACCATCCCACTGGAGGGATCTGCCTGTTGCATCCCTCCCTCCCCCATCCCCCCAAAATAGTGCTTGTTCCCTAACCCAGTGGATTTATGGCAGAGTGGCTCTATGGTAGCTATGCTACTAGGGACTCATGGTTGCTGTCTTCGGGGCACCCAAGTATAGCAGGGATTGGGAAGAGGATATTGCAGAAAAGATAATACAGCGTCAGTGGGGCCAGAGAGGGACAATGTATATCTCTCCCCCCAACCCTTGGCTCACCCCACTCCTCTCCCCAACCTGCCCAGTTTCCACTTCCTCTCCCAACATAGTTCCCAAGTGGAATGTGGTCACATCCCCTTCCTGTTCAAGAGTGGGAAGATCCATGCACAGATGGTTGAGAAAACAACCCTGGGGCATTGACTTAGATTTGTGGTTCAGAAGTGTTACTTGTTCAGACAGGTGACACAAGAAATTACTCAAGTTTAACTGTTTTTTATGTTCCGGTGATTTGAATGGCATTTTTTGGCCAGGGCCATTTCAGTTTGATAGGTTCCATTTTTAACTCTGTGCCCCACACAGAACCCTCCTAACCCCACACTTAGATCCCCCGCACACTAAGCCCACTTGGATCCTGCCTTGCTGAACCTGCCTGCCCACACCTGGTGTACCTGGCATGGCGGGGCAGGGCCCTGGGATGTTTCTGGGACAGGCCCGGTCCTTGCGCTGTGTCAGTATTGGGTTCAGCGTCACTGCTGAGTCCGTGTTCTGGAGGGGAGGAGCTGCTCAATGGTCTCCCACCTCCTGTGCAGCCAGAGGCCTGTGCTTCCCCAGCGCCATGGTGGAGCCTCCACGTTTATTTGACGAATAAAATTTGCAGAATTTTAAAATATTTTGTGCAGAATTTTTAATTTTCTGGCACAGAATTTTTACTCTTTTGGCGCAGAATGCCCTCAGGAGTAAGTTTTTAATATCATGATTGGGTTGGGGGGGAGGGATGGAGAGGAGGGCTCAGAAAAAGGTTGAGAACCCCTGTACTAGAGGACTTTATAGAACAGTACCAAGCTGCTAAAATGTTCTCCAAACTTGACAAGATTTTTCCCCACCTTAGCTTCCCAAAAGTAGTACAGTGAAACTCTGCTATAACGCGACCTTTGGGGTCCAAAAAAATCCATTGTGCTAAATGCGGGGTCGCGGTATAGCGGGGTTTCAAATCAGTCAGGTTTTCAGTGGTCCCCAAAGCAGTGCATTGAGGTGCACCACCTAGTGCCCCTGGTGCCTAGTGCCCAGCAGGAGAGAGGAGCCGTGGCTCTCCGCCTGCTGGGGACAGAGAGCACCGGCGCCCGCAGCCTTGGAGAAGCCGGAGAGAAGCTTGGGGCCCCGCTGCTGCTGGGGACAGAGAGCACCGGTGCCAGCAGCCTCAGAATTCTCTGTCCCCAGCAGGTGCGGGGCTGCAGCTTCTCTCCCCTGCCATGGTGTTGGGGACCATTGGTACAGTACATACTGTATTATACTGTACCTTAAAGGGGAGCCAGCCTGTGATCGCGTTATATGCGATTTCGCATTATGGCGGGGTTTGACTGTATTATGAAAAGTTTGTCACTAAGTAATGATTCTTTGTTAATGTAAAAGTTAGTTTTAAGCATAGTTTTGCTTTCTTCCATTTTTTTAAAATGATCGATTATCTTTGTAGCTTATTTATAAGTTATTTTTCTAACAATTTTTGGTGTAGTCTTGCTAAAGCAGCAACTTCTGTGTTGTTGTTTTTATTTCCCTCAATAGGAGAGTAAATGAGAATTTATTCACATGAATATTTGAGGCCAAATGTTCAAAGTGTTCCTTAGCTGTACCTATGTGCATTTATGTGCCCAGTGGTCTGCTATTTTTGTTTCCTCAGTTGTTTGTGGACTTTTTGTGCTCACAAATTCAGATTTTGTAAATATATAGCACAACATTTCCAAGATCCTCTGAAAATTTTGGCTTTTTGAGGCTTAATTTTCAATGGAAAAAAATGTTAATGCAAGATAATTTCTATTGGATGCTGCATCCAAAAAATTGTCAGTGAAAGGTCCACATAGAGCAAAATATGTGACATGGATGTTTGTGCCCTAGAGAGCTGCATATTTAAATCTGTTTATCCACAACATTGGCTTTTTAAAGGTTTTTAATAATGTGTTTGTCTTTTATGAAAATCTGGAGGTCAGAAAAGCCATGGGGTATGGAAAAACTTACAGGGGAAACTTGACAATTTGCCCTAATTGCTGAATTTGTGAGTAACTGAAAGAACACACAGAGAACTAGGATACTGCAACACATTTATTTGGTTAATTTATTATAAAATAATAGCATAGTATTATACTTTCATAATGTACTTTCAGTAATATAAGACCTCGTAACAGAAGTCTGCTATTAAAGCTTTGCTGAGAGGTGAGAAGATGGCACCAATTTTTATGTGCAGATTCTAAAATATGCAGATTAAAGAAATCGAAATTAACAAAATTCTACTGAAAATACAAATTACTGTATATACGCGATCATAAACTGGTTCGTTTATAAGCTGACCCCCCCCACACACACACACACACTGAGATGGATAAGTAAAAATGGAAAATTTTTATAACCTGTTCATAAGCCAACCCTATAATTCAGGGGTCAGCAAACCTTTTCGCTCCCGGGCCATCAGGATAAGCCGCTGGTGGGCCGAGATGGTTTGTTTACCTTGAGAGTCCGCAGGCACAGAGGTAAACCTAAGTAAACAAAGTGTCCCAGTGCGCCAGCTGCTTACCCCAACGGACCGGGACAGCAACTGGTGGGGAAATTTTTGTGGGGGTAGAAGCTGGGAGTCAGGGGAGTAACCCCTGTGGACCCCCCCACACACACACATGACCCCACCCCTAGCCTGGGACTCCCACACTCTCCTCCTCCCATCCCTTCCCACCTTCCCTGGGGAGAGCCAGGGGAGGATGTCTCTGACTGGGCTGGAGCTGCTCTGGCAGGCTGGGCAGCGTGGCCTGCTCTGGCGGGCCAGACCGGGCAGCGCAGCTGCAGCATGTTTCAGTGGGCTGGGATGAATGGCATGGCTGCAGCGTGCTCCAGAGGCATGGCCGCTGCCTGGTGTGGGGGGTGGGGCCAAGCGGCATGGCTGCAGCCTGCCAGCCCCAGATCTGCAGCTGCTTTTGAGGCTGGGGGGAGAGCAGTGTGGCGGAAAGACTCTGTCCCCGCCTCTTCCCTTCTGGCAGCGCTGCCTCTCCTTCCTCCCTCTGTTGGGGGGAGGGGCTATGTCCCACCTCTCCCTCTCTATACCTGTTCATAAGCCGACCGCCTTCTCTGGTGTTTCCCGTTTTTACTAAAAAAAAATTTGCTTATGAATGAGTATCTATGGTAGGTCATAATTTTAATAAGGACTGGAAGACACTGATTTCTAAAATGTCCTGTATGAAAACCATTACATCTTTATATATCCACTGTAAATGTGGCTGGTTTATTGGACATCTGACTGTTATAAAGATGTGTTTGCATATAGGTACGTTTATTGTGATAGTGAGAATAACATTGCAAAGCCTTTACTCAGGCAGTACTCAAATAGTCTACAGTGGGACTAGTATGGGAGGCCTAGAGTCAATAAACCATCCGGGTTCAGCAAAGCATTTTACTTTAATGGAACTTACGGGTTGGATTTAAATACTTACTCAGGTGCTTTACATAGATTACTGTTGGGTTTAGTATCTGTATTTGTAAGGAATGCTTCTGAAAGGTATCTTCTATTGTAAACTACCATAAGCACTACATCTCTTATCATAATAGAAAAAGCTAGAATTGATGTAAGGCTCATTGAAATCAAAATTTGTTTGGGGAAAATATTTTAACAGAATGTTAAGGTTGATAGGTCAAGCACTGAAGTTGGGAAATGCAAACATTTAAAGCTGCACATACAAACTTAACTCTCTCATCTAGTAAATATACATTATGTTGTGGGTAGACAAGGGTAGTGAAAGGAACACATTGATAGATAAAAGTCTGCTTTGAATGTTCCCATTATATAAGAATACACTTCCAGTTGTAAAGTTCATTTAATGTTAATTTGATATGCCTCACACATATCTGGCAGTTGCATTAGAGTAGTATGTACATGAATTACTTTGCCATGTGTGTGCCTCCAAGGTGGAAATGTGGCATCCATTGTTACAGCAACACTGAACAGCAGTGTGTTAAGAAAGGAATCAAAGAGTAATTCAGTTTTGGTCAATTTTTTTCTATCATTCCACAACTTTACATTCTGACTTCTAAACAAAACTTGTTTGTTTACATACAGAAGCAGAACTATTTTTAAATAGTCCCTCAATTTAAAAAAAAATTATATAGGCACTTCAGCTGCTACCACACACATACATATATAAAAATCGTGATTCAGACCCTCCAGTTGGAAGATCTTTACAAAATAAGTTTCACCTTTTAAAAATCTTTTGATTTTTGAGAACCTAAGGAGATGTGTGGTTATATCAGATTCAAAATGAAACTTTAAATGCATATGAAGTGGAGGAAGTATGTAGCTCATACGGGAAATTCAGTTACTTACCTGGTGTGGGCACCATCTGTTCTTCTCCATCCTTCTTCCTTGTAATTGTCTCCCCATTCATGCGCCACCCTTCATGTTCCTGGCTGTCCCAAGCATTCATTTCTTCCCATACTTCCCTTCCTTTGCCCTCACAGTTAGTTTCCTACCATTCACATTCTCCTTCTCTGCCATTCCCGTTCCCTATCATACCCTTCTGTTCCTCCTTTTCCCTGACTGTTCTCCATCTCCTTCCTGATGCCAACATGAGGAACTTTAAAAAAAAAAAAATCATCTAATTGTGCATCTCATGATAAAATTGTGAGTTGGTGATATTGCTTTTCCCACAGTCCTTGTCTTTCCACCCTCTCTGACCAAAATATCTATTTGCTCTTGGCTGCTCCATGCCTGTATGTCCACACACCTGCACAGATGCAACTCTGCTTCCACCCTACATATCGACTATCACAATCTCACATACCAGCATCAGCACCCACCTTTATCCCGTGACCAGCATGAAATGTAGGCAGGCAGTTTGGCAAGAAGATCTCTCTCGCTATACTCCAGGGAGTGGGAATGCTCCATTCTTAAATGATTCTCCCCATGAAAGTACCGGGGGTTCTTCTATCCCCCTCCCTACATATGAGGGATGGAGAACCAGGGCTGTCTTATATGCCCCTCTAGGGGGCCACCATGGCCTCTGTCTTAATGAAAATGGGGGGATGGGGAAGCTGGAAGGTTGTTTTCTTTTTCTCACTTCAGAGGCATGGGGAGGATTCAGAGGGCTTTTAGAAACTGAATTGCATTTGCTGCTGGAAGAGCAAGCAGGAACTTCTGTCTGTGCTCTGATTCTTCTGTTTGTCTTGCTTTCAGCTGTGTTTGAATCCCAGTGCTGAACTTTGAGCAAACAAAAAGGCCAAAACTCTTCTTGCTTGGCTTGACTGCATTTCAGCAGGATACCGATAGGACCTCACCATGCCCCTTTTATAGACACTGAATTAAAAACAAATGAAACAAATGCAAGAAAATCTTTTTGTCTTACTAAGTTTCTGCTTCTGTAGCATTGTTAAGCAATGCAGTTCTGTTTTTTAACTTTTGCAAAAAATATTTTAATGGCTGGACCCTGCTCTTTCTAAAATGAATGAGAGTTTTGCCATTGATTTACTTGTGGGCATATTCCTACTCCTACTGTAACATAGATAACTGACTAAGTTAATCATGCTTTTTAGTATTTATGCATTATATGATCTGGAATTACTAAGGTGTCTTGCTTTTTTTTTAAACACCTTTTTTGAGTGTTTAGATTTGATTTAACAGAATGCACTGCATATTTTATATGGGAATAACCTTTGTAAGAATTGTATTACCTAAATATTTCCAATTTTTTTTTACAGAAAATAAGGACTGCATAGATAATATACCTAAGTTTCAGATTTCGTTTTACTTCTGGATCAGAATTCTTCAGTTAAATACATGCTAGGACAACATTTAGTCCAGTCAGTTATGAATTAAACTGACAAAAGCTTTTTTCTGAAATAAGATTCTCTTTTGGGCTTTTTTTTTCCTGTTGCACTGCTCTTGAATTACCATTAGTATTTGAAATCTTAACTCTTTGTGATCAATGGTCACAGGTAGGGCACGGTTTTTAAGGTGAATTATCCAAGGACAACTTGAATTGTCTGTCAAGAAAATAAGATTGTCACAGTTAATTAGCATTTGCTTTCATTTACTTTAAGATTAAACTGTTTTGTGCAAATGTGCCTCACCCAAGGACAAGATGATGTCTGATTGGACCCACATTTAAGAACTGTGGTTGCACTGAATGATCAGCACATCACATTGAGGCTGAAAATTTACCTTCCACCTCTTTCTTTTTCTCCTTTTTTTTTTTAAACCTCACCAAATGAAGATCACTCCCAAAGTGCAGTAGAGTAGAAGGTGCAAAGTGAGTGTAATTATACATGTACATGTCTCCTGGAGGGCAGTATAAGCTACCAGGATAGTAAATTATTTATTTAGCTTTTTAAAAATAAGCAAAAAGATTGTCAGGCATGAGATCAGTTTTGTAGCTGCAGTTTAGATATGCTCATCAGTCAATGGACTCAAAATTTTTAAGCATAAGCCAGTATCAGGGAGTAAGTAAGTAAATATGTCCACAGTGGGATTTTAGTTTTCCTAGGCTGTCAAAATATGGGGTTTTTCTTAGCCCTTTTGCTAACATTTTTTCTGAATTCCATATTATCCTAACATGATGCTGCAGTTATGTGGAACCTGTAAATAGACTACATTTCCATTTCTTTTTTTGTCTCTTTTCATGTGTTTCTGCTGCCTTTTTATGAGCGATAAGGATGCAGATGGCACTGAAAAATTGCATTTTTTTTAAATTGTATCTACCTAAATCTACATTGCTATTTCAAGAGTGCAATGCTGAAATGTATACCTTGCATGAATGTAGAAATAACTTTTTAAATATTTTGTTTCTTTTGCCTATTTTTCTTTAATACAATTTTAAGACTGTTGAAACATACTGTGAAACAAGTTAAGTAATTGTTTTTCATAAGGATGAAGACACATTCATTCAAAGCAATGGAAATCAAAAGTACTATCTTTTGATGCTGAAACTTCACAATCTCTGTTTTTGCCGTTAATTTATTGTTTAGAGTAGATTGAGCTATGTTTTTAAGAGGCTGCTCATGAAATCTAGAGATCGCACTGTAGGATTCTGAATCCCTTAAATTGGTTTAAGCAGTTCGCTAGGCAAAGCAGTGGTCTGTTGAGAAGAGTTTTTGTAATCATGCTTTGTTACACAATGGCAGATTCAGGCCACAGAGGACAAGGGATTGCAGTTATGTTTAGTTCATATTCGGATAGAGCCAAAAGCCCATATTTTAAAAAATGTACATTTGAATAGTGTGTGTAAATCCTGAAGTGCTTGCACAAGTCAGAAATTTGCAAACACACATCTGTGTACTTCATAACCCTCACTTATGTGCACATTGACAGCGATGCTCCCATAAATCAAACCATTTTGAAACTTTGTGTCATAGTCTAAAAGTCCCAGTTTACTCTGGCAACATCTTGCTTTTAAAAATCAATCTTGCTTTGTATATTTAGCTCTTTTATTAACACAGTTATAAACTACGGAGTGATTAAGGGAGTATTTTAAGATTAAGCTATATTCCTAGTTCAAGGACAACTGATGATCTGATTTCAAAAACATCAGAATTGAAGCTGGAAATGAAAATTGGCCTCTTTTCGCTGTTTTCTTGTAAATACCATCAAATTGGGAGAAGATGTTGCACTTCTGAGACAATGCATCATGGCAATAACCTTTTAGCTGTGCAGACTAAGGACTTGGTTCAAAAGAGGATGTTAGCATTATTTATTCTGTCTATAGAAAAAAAATTACAAAACAGGGTGCAATTGTCAGGGTTTCTTTTTTTTCTTAAGGAATAGAGTAGTTTGAATATTGCAGATTAAGATTAAAGTAAGAGGGAAACTTGCTGTGGTTCTATCAATAGTATACATACGCAGTCAGTTCTGTTACTCTGTAATACAATTTTGGATACAGTCAGAGTACAGTCAGGAATGATGCATTTGCTTATTTACATTATGTATATGTTTGAATATGCACTACATCCATGAGTCCTGCTACTCTTAAAATGAGGATATGGAGATCCTGCACAGGAGTTTTGCACCTGCCCTGCTTCAGGGGAGTTTCATGCACCCAAGCAGGGAGGGAATTCTTGGGGGAAGGGAGCTGGGATTCCCCAGCTAAACATCTTCCTGCAATAAATTGTATAGGGAAGCAACTGGAGGCTGCTGCTGTGGCCCTGAGATGCCAATAGAGACCACAGAGGTCCTCCATTCATAGTTTTGCAGCCCTGGGGAAGAGTCTGTTCCCCATGTTCCCTGCTGACCTCTTCAGTTTATAGTGTGTTTATTCAGGTGTGCTGGGGGAGGATTGCATCTTGGTTGGAATTATTTTTTATCACCAAGTCTTATTTAAGTTAATAATTAAAAACAAATGTTAGTCACTAAACATTCTTTAAGGATTTGGTTTACAAAAAAGTTACTTAAATGACTAACCTGTTAACACTTTACACTAAGCCTTTATCATAGACCAACATGCTGTAAAAGGTGAAGTAAAACCACATTTTAGCAGGAGTAGCCGTGTAAACCCTGTATAACTTAACCATCAGATTCCTTCAAATACACTATGGAATAATTGAATAATTTAAATAAATTCAATTATAATTCCTTAAATCTGTATTCGAATTTGTGCAAACTAGCAGGAAGATGAACAAAGTGTGAGGTGGTGGGGTGGAAGGGAGAGTCAGACATGCCAGTTTCTATTCAGTATATGGAAGTAAATATTGGATACTACCCAAAATTTTATTACCACTGCCAGCTAACTCTTTAAAAAAATTACAATGAAATAATTTATTTTATTTGCACTTCTTTTGTAACTACCCTTTTCATGTCTTGAGACTGAAATTTACATTTTAAAAAAAAAATCAATGTCCCTCAGGTGGCACCTGACCAGGATTTATCACTGAATTTGGTCCACTGGTCCATCATTAGCTTCCCTGGTCCAGGGAGTGCAATGTGAACACTGGTCCATGTGTGTTCCCGCCCTCCCCTGCCCGTACCAGAATTGACATTAAGACATAGATCAGACACCATATTTTTGACTTATTAAATATGGGTCAGTGACAGTGTCAGTCTGCAGAAACAGATAATGTGCTGTTATTCATTTCAAATTAAACTTTTGGGGGAGAAGGGAGGGGCCTCTAGCCTTCACATTTTAATATGTTTTGTACAAAAGTTTGAATTTATTTAAAAGAAATCAGGAGTGAGTTATATGGTAAAAAGAATGTGTAACTATTAGCAGTATAATTTTTTTTTAAAGTGGGACCAGTCTGCAACAAAAATAGATTTAAGATTGCCCTATTTTTATCAATGAACTCACCTCTGCAGAGGGCCAGCAAAAGTGTTTGACACTGTTTTGGCCTGAACCTGATGACCTTCAAGGACTCAGTGCAGCATTCCTCTTCTATACCAGGTGTTTGGAAATGGAAAGGAATTGTAATTGTAGCCATGGGAAATTATTCAAGGGGGAGGGAAATTTGAGGTGGGTTATTTTAAATTGTTGCACTTTTATTTATAAGTTCCGTCAAGAGACTCAAGAACATATGGATGGGCTTCCTTTTTAGCACTGCTGTAAATAAAAACAAAGTCTAAGTCCAATACAGGGATAGTGGAACTTTAGTGATGAATAAGCCTTGAGATGTCCCTCTTTACAGGAATGAATTTCCCCCATTTGAGGTGGTAAAAACATCCACATATGGTGTATATACACACACACACACACACACACACATATGTGCACACATGCATTAGACAATAAAAAAGCAAAGGTGTGGTGGTATAGGCAGCTTAGTTAGATACTGCCAAGTAGTAGTAAATTATGCAAACTAATTTAACAGATCAAACTGCCTTGTATTGAAAAACAAGCTATCTTATGGATCAATACAACTTTATAAAAGCAAACTTATTGTATCACAGCTAGTTATACATTGTAAAGGCTGGATAAATTCATTTTAATATGGAATGAAACTGAATCAAAAGTATTGAATGTTTTTACCTTATATACACAAAGTATCCTTGTAAGGCTTATGCTATTTGAGTCAAATATAATTACCGGTAGTTGATTTCCAAATAAAATATAAAGTTGCTTTTATTAATATGGTACCTTTTTATATAATGTTTTCAACATGTTGGCTTCCTAATATTTTATAATTTGGTTTTTTACTACTTTACATGAAAATGGATAAAATAAGAAGGAAAAAATTAAAATGTCCTTCTAAATTAGAGAGGACATTTTATTTTATGATTCTTCTGTATGTCTAGCAGTCTGTTTTTCTAATATACCAATAACATCATTCTTAGATGCTTGAGCATCTTGACACCTTCCACAAAACTCTCAGGAAGTTTCCTTTTCATTATTCTCAGATCTTCTGTGCTCTGACAGTGAAGTCTTCTCCTATTGCAGTTATAAATACACACAATTGATCCACTTCCTGGACCTATATTAAGTCCTCCCTGCTCTCAGTAGGAATGGGGTTTATATACCCCATCACAGGTACATTATATCCCCAAAGTTCCTAAAAAGCAAATGCATTGGGGCAGTAATTCTTGGTTGGGGGATATATTACCTTTTTTCCACTATGCAGAGTACACCAAATTTAGAGGTGACCTAAGTGGTGTCATAAATTACATGTCAGTAAATCAGTGTACATCAAGGTAATTTGCATACTGAAGGTGCAGAAGATGTTTCGGGTCATAGCAGGAATAGTAACAGCATTAGGAGCGGGAAGGAATAAGGAAATAAGAGACTACGAAATTGAAAGGAAAATTAATAAGAATGTGGAAAGAGAGAAGAAACAAGAAAAGCAAGATAGGTATTGGCATAAAAACTTGGCATATAATAAGAAATATAACATAGTGGGGAAAACCTGAGAGATACTAAGTTCTCTTCATTCTCTTTGACATCACTGAGAGTTGTGTCCCAAATCTCTCGGGATTTAGTTTAACACGTTTAAAAATAGATTAATCTTTTTCAGTATTTATAATCTAAGGAAATCTAAAAGAGGATTTTGATACTGTGTTCTCTGACTCCTGATATCTTACCTGGCTGGGTTAAGGACTCCTTAATTTGTTCTGTATTGGGAGCACTACAAGTGTTATAGTTCATAAGGGCATATATTAAATCCTCTGTCAATTAATGGAAGAATGTTTTACAGTCATCTGCAACTTCATAGAAAACCTTGCATTCATATTTTTTTCATTAGCTATACACACAAACATGCAATTCAGCGGCACTTTATTTTGTATGTTATCTTGACTATTATGTGTAAATTGTCCCAAACAATTTTGCTGTTGTAAGTTTCACATGTCAAAAAATAGTTTTCAAATTGTATTAATATAACAACATAATATTAGGAGTGTAACACAGGAAAGTTGGACATAGAGCATGAATTCTACCCTTGGGGCTTCTTCAACCAGTCTTAATACAAGAGCAGCATCATACTGTCAACTAGGCTTGAAGTAAACATTGTTTCCTAGCAATAATTGTAAGATTAAGTAAAATCACATTCTCCAAGATATTATTTCCATAGTATGCAATTGTTTTCATCTATCTAATCTTATCTATCTAGCTAATATGCTACCACTTAAAATAATACTAGATTCTTTTGTAAGTGAAGATCTGTGGTTGGTCCACGTGTCTGATGACAAGTTAACTCAAATATTATAATGCGGGGGGAGCATGGACTGCCTTCTGCTATGAAATGAAACCCTGCCCTAATTGAGGTCTCTAGGTACACCCATTTTTACTATTATATTGTGGTAGTATGTCTTACATTGTGGTGTAACTCAAGCCTGCCAATAGATGTTCTAATTTGGGTCTGTCTACATATCCAACATAGGGGGAGAGAATATGCATCAATCTAGATTGTTTTCTGACTTGCAGAACTTTAGCTTACAGGTGGGGAAATCTCTGTAGTTGGTGGCCTGATTCTTTCATGTACATTGGTTTTACACTAATGTTCCTCTGCTGGTGTGAGAGAATTCAGCCCAATATTTCCTGTATAAAAGGAGATCCATGAACTATCAGCCTGCCCAGTAATGACATACAAAGGCTGTCAAATACCAACTCACTTGTAGACAGCCTTTGTATCTACAAGTGAGTTGGTATTTGAATCTCCATTAATCTCTACTATATAGGTGTGTATGTATTATGAATAAAATCTTATCTCCTTAAGAGAAAACAGAACTCTGGGATCTAGTTTTGCCCAAAGTGTGTGTGTGTGTGTGTAAAGGGAGGAGGAACAAGGCATGGAAAAATTTGGTTGACCCGTTAATGTCTGAGTTTTTGAGCCTATAAATAGAGTCCAGCAGAATATTTCTAGCAAGTTCTGGGGAAAGTCAGCGGCCATGCAGGGGATTGGTTCTGCTCTCGAGGGGGATTAATAGGAGGCATATTGAAAATCAAGCAGTGGAATCAATAAATTAGAAAATTCCTCCATTTGCGCTTCAGTTTGTTTGTCAGTCCTGTGTATTCTGAGCAACAACTACATCAGCAGCCTGATATAAGCCTTTAAAAGACCCAGAAAAGTAGCAGTAACGAGAGAAGTCAGAACTCAGCATTCAGTGGTGTACATAGTTGTTGGAATAATTATAGTACTCTCTTGGTGCTAGGTATATTAGAGAAAGGGAATTAAAGAGATAAAACTGAAAGCTAAATTTTTAGCCATTATAATGGAAAATAAATTATTTCTTATGAATTGGAATTTAAGGAGTTTGTTTAAAAAAAAAAAGGGAAAAAGACTTGACATTTTAATGTGCAAACTGGTTAAAATATCTTTTGAATCCAGAAACCAGAATATACAGAGGGGCACATTCTACTTCTGCAATTGTAGGGGAAACTTCTAGAAAAGTAATATTGACATGCTTATAAAAAACAGCTGTCAAATTTCCTTTTCAAACCAGTTCAGTGTAATGTAACCAACGAGATTTTTCTGTGACATTTTACAGTATTGCTAGAGTATAAAATAGTTTATGTTGAGGAGATTGTTTCACCAGTGATGAGTAACTTTCATCTGAAAGCAATCAGACAACTAACTGTGAAACCTTGGGCTTTGATCATGCAAATGTGTGAGTAATTTAGTGCATATGAGTAACTCTCTACAAATCAGTAGACCCAAACTTCTGCGTAAATGTTTGTAGGACTGGGGCCTTCAACTGCTGTGATTTTCTGTATAGTAAATGAGTCTGTGGAGAACAATATTAACCACAGAAATGGCGTGTCTGCCGTGGATGGGAAGAAACTAATGACAACATTGTTGCTCTTTTGACTTGTAATGGTCAACTGTTTTTTTTTCCAAGCAATGTATCAGAATACTGATTCTATATTGAATTGTTAAGACAACGATATACGGTAGGTTGGAGCTATGATCTCAAGAGTTTGTCTGCTGACAATTATTACGAAGTGTCTATGCCTGGTTGCAGTTGCAGCTTTAGTTTTATCATAAAAAATCAAATAGAAAACCAAATACAATAAAACACTGAAGTGCTTCAACACTCAGTGCTACTTTTCTTTAGGGCAGTGTTTCCCAAACTTGGGGCACCACTTGTGTAAGGAAAGCCCCTGGTGGGCAGGGCCGGTTGTTTACCTGCTGCGTCTGCAGGTCCGGCCGATCGCGGCTCCCACTGGCCGTGGTTCACTGCTCCAGGCCAATGGGAGCTGCTGGAAGTGGCGTGGGCCAAGAGATGTACTGGACGCCGCTTCCAGCAGCTCCCATTGGCCTGGACCAGCGAACTGTGGCCAGTGGGAGGCGCGGCTGGACCTGCAGACGCGGTAGGTAAACAAACCAGCCCAGCCCGCCAGGGGCTTTCCCTACACAAGCGGCGTCCCAAGTTTGGGAAACAGTGCTTTAGGGCATGTCTACACTTGCCATTTAAAATGCAGAAAGTCCCCTTTTTGCGCAAAAATCTCAGGAATGTTTACACTTGCCAATGACTTTTTGCGGTGAAATTCAGAAATTTCACTGCAAACAGAAAACCACCTCCACAAGAGGCGTACGGCTCTTACCAGTGATACTTCTGCAATGATATGCAAGTGAAGACACGTTCTTCCTGTTTACATAGCTTTTAGCCTCTGGAGGATATCCCATAATGCCTACATGACCACTCTAGCCATAAGTTGTGCTGCTCTGACAGGTAAACAGACGTCTGCCCCTCCCTCTGTAAAGCTCCGGGAACTTTAAAACTCCCCTTTCTGTTTTCTTGGCAAGAGCTCACTTATCTGGCCAGGTGACAATGCCTGCTCCACGGAGCAAACGATTCCTGCTTGGAGCAATGCTGAGCTACTGAAGCTGATCAGTATTTGTGGAGAGGAGGCTGTGCAGGGACCAAGGATGCCCTGCAATCAAACTCCCCCCGCCCCCCACAAGACCTGATCTATCAAAACGGAGAGAGCTGCACTGTGGGATAGCTGCCCTCAGTGAGCTGCTCTCATCGGAGATGGAAGTGCTGCAAATGTGAACACTATCTGATGCCTGTGGAAGTGAGTGAGAATACAAACGAGCACTTTTATTTTATCGGTTCCCTATCACCAGTGAAACTCAATCAAATTCTGACAACGTCTACACTTGCAGTCTTCTTTCACTCTAAATGTCTTAATTTTTGTTCAATTTAGTGCTTGTAATGATAGTTCTAAAATTTTTAATACATTTATTCTCAGTTTATGGTAGCTGTAATGTGCTTCAGTTTTTCTGCATTAGTTAGAGTAAGGGCATATACTGAGAGGATGAGAGAACAAACATGATACAGATGCCACTGGAATATGCTCAGATACCGTGGTGATGAGAGCAGTATAAAGAACCTACGTAGAACAGAATAGAAACAAATATCTTTGTCTGCCAAGAAGTTTACTGAACCACTTTTTGTCTATCTTAATATTCATAGTAGTAGAACACAGTCTATGGTAATGTAAATACAGTAAAGATTTTTTTCATAAATCTACAGTTTGTGTCTGAGCTCAGAATTATTTTAGTGGAAAACTAGAGACGGAGGAGAGACTAACTGTGGGGAAAAAAAGTAAATTCTCTTATACAGTGAAAGCTTTATTCATTAAAACTTGCATTGTGTAAAAGAGAAACTGATGGACAAGTTATTAATCAGGCAGGTTTTATTTATTAAATAGGCAAATGTTTCCCTTTCAAATGACATTATTATCTCAATTCATTACAGAAAGTGTTATTACTGTACAAGTTGATGTTATCCATGTGCTATTTGAAAAAAAGCAATAATTATAATGAAAAAATATTTTAACTCTAAGATATTAAAACTAAACCTCAAAAGAACTGTACTAGTATCGTTCAACTTAAGAAGAAAATTCCACCCTGCATCGGCTGGGTGAAATTCTATCCCCATTTAAGCCAAAGGGAGTTTTGCTGTTAATTGTAATTCACATTTACTGTCTGTGATGTTTTGGAGATCTATTCCAGAATGGTTCATTCGGGGGGGGGAATGTAACTTTTTAAATATTGTCAAGGTAGATGTGACCTAGAGTCATATACTATGCACAGAAAGCACCAGTTATATATAATACTTAAAACTTTTGTGGACTACTTTCACTTACATATTAGTTTTTTATCTAAGTTCTAGACCAGTGGTTCCCAAACTTGTTCCACCGCTTGTGCAGGGAAAGTCCCTGGTGGGCTGGGCCAGTTTGTTTACCTACCGTGTCTGCAGATTCGGCCGATCGCTGCTCCCAATGGCGGTGGTTCGCCTCTCCAGGCCAATGAGAGCTGCGGGAAGCGGTGTGGGCCGAGGGACGTACTGGCTGCTGCTTCCCACAGCCCCCATTGGCCTGGAGCAGCGAACTACAGCCACTAGGAGCTGCAATCGGCCGAACCTGCGGATGTGACAGGTAAACAAACTGGCTTGGCCTGCCAGGGGCTTTCTCCACACAAGCAGTGGAACAAGTCAGGGAACCACTGTACTAGACATTTTGGGAAAGAAAAGAAAATAATGTATTAAGTTACTTTTTAAGTTCCTTTTCTGTTATGTATCTGGGAACTTTACTCAAATGTACGCCACATTTTATGAAGTAGGACACCAACATTGCATGATTTATATTAACCAGTCTTCTTCTGCCATCTCTGCATTTAGATTATGGAAAAAAATAGAAGAAACTTGTTTTAAGTGAGATCAGGGTAGAGCCCTAACATCATACATTTCAAGAGTTCTGATAAAGTGGATTCTTCCTTCTTTCTTTGTTTCATTTCAAAGTCATGTATTTAATATGTATGTCATGTGTCCAAAAAAGGGCGGCGGCAGCAGCAGCTCTGGATTTAGTGGTGCTTTATCATTTCCAGTTTCTGAAATACTGGCTGCTCAGATTTTCAGCACAGAAGGGCTAAAGTGTAATCCTTGGATGCATAAACAGGAGAATGTCAAGTAGAAGTAGGGAAGTTGTATTAGCTCTGCATTTGGCACTGCTGTAACTTCCGCTGAAATATTATGTCCCAGTTCTGGTGTCCATAATTCCAGAAGGATATTGATATAAATTGGAGAGGGTTCAGAGATGAGCCACAAGAATGGACTGGAAAACATGCCTTGCAGCGATAGATTCCAAGAGCTCAATCTACTTACCATATCTTAATAGTGAAAAGGCTAAGGGGATGACCTGATCACAGTTGAAAAGTACCTATATGGGGAGATATTTGATAATGGGCTCTTCAAACTATATACAAAGGTATAACATAGCATACAAATATCCTGTGAGTGGTAGTTGAAGCTGGACAACTTCAGACTGGAAAATAGGCGTACACACGAAAAAATAGCACTGTGGGGAGTTAACCATGAAAACAAGAGTTGTGATGGATTCTCCATTTCTGGCAATTTTAAAAACAAGATGGAATTTTTTTCTAATTGATATGCTCTGGTTCAAATAGGAATTATGTTGGGGAAGTTTTATGGCTTGTAATACATGGGAGGGCAGGACTAGATGATCACAGTGGTCTCTTTTGGCTTTGGAATCCATGAATCCTATGTTCAGTAGTAAAGTCCTATGTCCATTGAAGTCATTGGGAGTTCTTCTGCAGGCTTCAGTTGGCACAAGATGTGGTGCTAGGGTCCTGATTCTGTATAGATTGAAGCACTTGTGTAACTTTATACACGTGAGTACTTCTGTTAAAGTCAATGGGACTACTCATGTGTATAGTTTACTCACATACCTAAAGTCTTTGCAGGATCTGAGCCTAAATGCATAATTAATTGGTATTACCTGTTACTGTATGTCTTATTTCTGAGTTGCTCTTTCTTGCACATTGAATTGTGTTCTTGTGATTCATACCATGAATTGCTTACAACCGTCCAAACCCTGCCTCTAATGACTTGAATCTTTTGTTATTTTGTGATTGATTGTGGTGCTACAAACAGTATCAAATCAAAACCCCCACAAGGCCTCTTTTGAAGGAACTGTCTGACCTTTGATTTAACTGCCTCACAAACTACTTATCTGGTGGATATGTGGTTTTTTAGCATCCTGCTACATTTGGATCAAGTCCATGAAATAGTTTCTGAGATATCTGAAGAACAGAGAACTTGATGGGTTATTTCATGCCTTGCTTAGGTCCAGCCATTCAGAGAACCAGCAAGGCTGCATGTTGAATTATTAAGGAATTATATATAAAGGCGGTGGATGTACAGTATTACAATCTGTATATTTATTACAGAATAGGTTTTAGTACAGATTTCTATTGTCAAAGTCTGATTTTTCTCTTAAATGTTTGTTTGTACACTGGTATGACATTCTATACCTTGAGGCAGTGTACTGTAACCCCCATATTCCTCATTTTCATATAATCGTGATATTACATATAAAGCATGCCTTGTAAGGTATCAGGGGAAAGATTATGATCTGCTGGAAGTCATTTCTCTATCTATATATGTGTATCATTAATACATATGAAGTTATGAGAATTGTGTTATATGATGGTCAGTAAAATGTGCTATAAGTTGGGGAATCAGCCAGATATTACTTCCCCAGAGGCAACAGAAAGGAAAGTAACCAACACTTGGGTGAGGTGTCAAACAACCCATCAACCGCTATTGTCCAGCAAGGGAGTTACAATGCAATGACTCACCTGCATGAGGCCACACCAGGGGAATTGCTCAGCTTTGCTTGGAGAGACCCATGTGCTTAGGGAGCATGCCTGGACATGTGCTCCCTAAACACATGGACTGAGAGTATAAAACAGACGGAGTGGACACATATTGGGCCCTTCTCCTGCCTCCACCTTCGCTGAAAGCAACTAAGACACTGAAAAGAAAAGACTCCAACGAAGGAGATTGGCCCAGGTTTAAGGAACAAACCTGTATATTAAGGACTGCAGTATCCAGTGGGGTGAGAAAAACTGCTTGATCTAGATGTTGCCCAGTCTAATAGAGTTGAGAGTTTAGACAGTGTGCTTATATTTAATTTTATTTTGGTAACCACTCTGACTTTTTGCCTATCACTTTTATAATCACTAAAAATCTATCTTTGTAGTTAATAAATCTGCTCGTTTATTCTACCTGAAGCAGTATGTTTGGTTTGAAGTATGTCAGAGACTCCTCGTAGAATAACAAGCCTGGTACATATCAATTTTTTTGTTAAATTGATGAACTCATGCCCGCTGGACACTGCAAGCTTATATAACTGGATACTGCAAGATGGAGGTTCATAAGGTTCTGTCTGGGACTGGAGATATTGGCTAGTGTCATGCAGTTACACAATCCAAGGAGCAGCTTACATGCTAGAGGCTATGAACAGCCCAGGAGTGGGGGGTTCTCACAGCTGGCTCCCAGAGTCAAGGATTGGGGTGACTTAGCAGATCACCAGTCCAGATAACACTAGAGGGGAATGCCATAACTGGTAAAGGACAACTGTAGCTATGTATAAGAAAATTGTTATGTGAATGAGAAATAGATTAGCAAAGGAAGCTGTTTGCATTAGATGTTTCATGCATTGTTACAAGTGGTGGTTTGTAAAACAGATTTTATCCCTTGGGATCTAATAAGAGGCTACAGACTTATTTGGTTTATAAATCTGCGTAGGATATTATTTTAGATCTCCATAGAGAAAAGGCCAGTGAATGTCTCTTAAGTTATCAATTCCTCTATGGGAAACAATATTAAAAACTAGAAACTATAATACTATATAATTTAGGAACACTATATATAATGTGGGTTGAGAGACAATTACAGTGTTTTATTTCCCTGTATTTTACATTTTACTAAATGGATTTCAGCAACAATTGGTTTCTGGCTGTAATGCTATTTGTAAGTGTTTCATGAAGCTGCAGAGCAAATTACTGTGGCGTACCAGATAAAATCAGATCCTGATTTCATTCTTGAAAGCCATATTATGAGTAGCTGCTACTTATGGATTTATACATACTTACCTATATAAACCAAGACACAAATCAATCTTTTCAATCCCAAAGGTCAGTTTTTAAAGCTATTTGATGACTAGGACCTTTTCTGTACTTACATCACTTTTTAGAGTTTACTGGTGCTTTTTAGTTGTACCGATATGCATAAAATATTGGGAATTGTAGATGTTTGCGTCTCGTAAAGGCCTGTTGTCTGGTCTCCTATTGAAGAGGCTGGTGGTCTTAGTACCTTTACTTGATAAGAATCAACTCTTTATATTTGGTCACAAGTGTTTAAAAACAGAAATATGTTTACTGTCAGTAGCATTATTGGCATTAGCTTCCCCATGTACCTAATTTGATAAATATTTGCACACTTTCAGTGATCTGCTTTGGAATTCTAAATTGCTTCTACCAGCTTGTTAGGAAAGTTCTGTAGATTTTGCAAAGAGCTGGCTCCTCCATTTAGGTAACTTAACATTTTGTTGCAATACATTTTACAAATAAATGATACTTCCTTACCAGAACCATATTCAGTAGTCTCTTGAACATGATTAAATCAGTTAGTAAACATCACCATGCCTTCTTGTCTCAGTCTCTCTAAGCTCCACACCGATTCAACTCCAGCTAGCAGGGGTGGCAGTCTTTGGTCATCTGGCACCCTCAAATTCTAGAAATGTGTGAGAAGGGTGAGTGATCCCCAGAGAAGGAAACCCTTTCCTTCACTCTGAAGCAAGATGGAAGATTCTGAGTGCACCTTGCAGAAGGAGTGTTGGCAGTAGGGGAGTTTGATGTGCTCTGGGAAGCAATGGAACAATCCTGGATTTTGTTACACAATAGGTTATTGAAGTCTAGGCAAAAGCCCTGCCTGTTTCCTTTTCCATGACCACATCAAGGATGTGGTCATGGAAACCTGGGATATGCCAGATGCTTGAATCTCTTTAGGGCTAAACATTATTTTTACTGCCTCCCTGAAAGGTTTGTTGAGATCCGTGAGTCATGCCTGTGTATAAAACTGAAGTCACCCATCCTGAAAAGGTGGTTTTCTAATAGGAACCTGAGGATACATCATGAGCTTAAAGCAACAATAACTACAAAACCCAACTAAACCAAGACACTCCACTGCATCCACTTCTCCCTCTGGGAGCAGGAGAAGAGAACAAACACGTGATGGATGTAAGTCATGATGCTTAATGCACTACTGGAAAGTGCTCTGATACTACCGTGATGAGTTGAATATTATAACCTATATAGAATAGGATAGAATGACATGCCAGTGTGACCTCCAGTTTCTTTATCAGACAAGTAAATGAAAAAAAGTCTGGGCCAACCTCTGTTTGGTTTCCAAGTTCATGTATAGTGATGATGGTGGTTTATTATTTGTATTTCAGTAGTGCTTAGAGTCCCTCAATATACTGGCTTCTTTACAAATTTTAGACAGTTCCTGCTGGTGTCCCTGCTATTTACATGTAAGCTTACAGGGAAGAGCATCCTCTGGTTAAGGGCATGATGCCCTCAGTCTAGTCCTAGATCTGAAGTTCTTCAGTGCGTTCCTTTCCCTTCTACTCTGCTGCCTACATTTTTCTCTCATAAACATCATAAATGATATTCTAGGGTGGATGCTACATAGCTTTAGCTACTGCCCAGAATAAATTGTTTATCATAAAATGAATTCCCTCTATGAGCCTGGAAATTTGTTTTGCATTAAAAATAAACTTTTTGCTTTTACATATGTTTGTGAAAAATAAGTGCTTTGGAAATACTCCCCTCTCCCCACTACTTACTCAGCTCTACTCAGCATCTTCCAGGTGGTATTGAGCATATCTCAGGATCAAGCCTGAAGTGTCAGTACATCTTAGTGCTTTAAGTAAGTTACTTGCATTGTAAATCTCTATTTTCCTGTAACTCTCTGTGTATGTGCTTGTTTTTTACCAAGGACTACTGGAGAACAATGCTGTCTTTTTTTCCAGGATCTAGTGGGTTTAATTAGGCCAAATAAATACTTTGAGAGCATTAGATGTGATTTGCCTCATTAGCTAGAAATGCACATTTTATAGGTTCTGCTCACTTTATTGTGTTCACCAGAAAATTCAGAGTACTTCTAAATGAATGTATGTTTTGTTAGGCAACGTTCTCTTCCCTCACGTCACTATTTTACTAATGTATACTTTTAAATATATACATTTTACTAATGTGTACTTAAAATTTTTAACCTTTGGCATCATAACTGACTAGTGTAATGTAAAAGTATACTTCAGAAAGTGAGTTAGATATCTGGAAGGAAAGAGAAAAAAGCAAGAAGGGAGGGGTGACTAAATTATAAAAAAACACAAATTATTCTCAAATATTTTAATGTTTTCCGTTAATGAAATTCTTAACAGGGGACTCTAGCTCAAGCTTTTGTGCCTCAAAGTGATAAAGTTTTGCTCACATCTCAAATTATTTTAAATCCCCTAGTACCTGTGACCTGCAGTTGGGGCATAAATGCACGTGTCCTTGTGGAAAGGTAAATTAAAAACTTCAGACACTACCAATCTAACCCCTGCTTGTCCTAGCAACTCCTTATTTCTGTCTTAAGTCTTTAAAAGGATTTTATTTACTTGCTGAGATTCAGGAAGTAAAATGGCACAGCATAAAATTATTTTATGAGGCTATCTCCTTATTTGAACTCACTGAGTTTCTTTTTAAAAAAAATACTGTGCTAGTGTGAGCTGCTACTGCATATGCGACCAGAATAAAAATTATCCTGGCTGGCAAAGAAAAAGAGGAGGTTGGTTGAAAACTTGTGTGTTTTCTCAGGGATACTGCACCAGATGAATGTGGACACACAAAATGTCTTTGTTGGAAAGACAGAGCATACGGTCCAGGTCTGAGAGAGAGTGTTCAGAATTAAAAACAAAAACAAACTCCTTAATATGTTAACATAACAGTCACCAAAAAATTAGTTTAGAAGATATTTGTTCTTGAATTGGAATGAGCATTTCAAATGGAAATCTTCAGAACCTGAGATTGCTGTATGGAATATAAGAGGATTGTCAATGAATAATTAAACAAGTGATAGCTAATAAAATATACAGCCCATTGCTTCAAACTAAGAAATTGTAACTCTGCCTTAGGGATAAATGTTTTTCATTACTTTTTAATTGTTGCCAGTGTTGACCTTCAAGGTCTTTTTCTGGCAGATAATTTGTTATGGCAAGGATGAGATCACTATGTAATTTAGTACAAGCTGCATGATGCAAATAGTTTCCTAATATTATAGAATGCTGATGTGGTAAGAGTTTTTGTTTTCTCAGGCATTGGTTCTCCATATTTAGTGATTTCCCCCCAACCCCACCCCCGATCATATGTTAAAAGAACACTTCTTTAGCTTTGCAGGACAATGACTGTAGGTAATATAGTAGCAAACATTAACAGTATCCATGGGATTTTATGATAGGTTCTGAAAAAGAACAGTAGACTTGCAATTAAAAAATATTACTGGACTATAAAGTCTCAGTATGATTCTTGGCTCCTGGTAATATTTGTATCATACCAAAAACAAATAATGACTTTTCTTGTTTGGTTGGTTCATGAAAGCATCTATATAGTTTGTAGGGTTTCTCCACACTGAAGTGAATGTCTGTGGTGTCTGAGGTTCCAGAGCCTGTATTCAAGAAACTGAGTGTTGCTAAATTTAGCTAGTTATATACTGCAACTTTGTATTATGATTTCAGTGTTTGCACAGATAGGTGCTAAAAATATATATTACGTAAATATCAAATATTGCCATGATTAGTATTTACAAATCTTATTTTAAATTTTCAGCAATTAAATATTATTGATGGAGTAGCAGATACACCTGCTTAGTGGGGGAGATACATGGTTTCCAAATGTGTGTGCGTGTGTTGGTTTAGGATATTTTTTGGTGTTTGTGTGTGGCTGCTCTTATCTTGCAGTTCAGTTGCCTCAGTTTTTGGGCTAAAATATTTGGCTTGTTCTATCTTCATAAATACGAACAAACTGAAGTTTAATGATTGTTGACGAGAGAGAGATTCTTGCTCACATTACTGCTGAAAGATGAAGTCTAGCTCTTGTCACCAATATTAATGATGTGATGTAATATCATTAAAATTAATATAATTATTTCTTTGGCTTTTCATTTTAATCTTTACTACAAACAAAGACTAGCCATGGGCCTGAGAAATATGCTATGCATATTCTTGGACCAAAATTTTACCTACCGCTTATTATCCTCTAATGAGGAAAGGCTGCTAGATACAAAACACCTAGTTTTTATTCTACTGTTGTACATTCTTTTTTAAAAATAGTTACTGCAGAAAACTCGCATTCATTTGGCCTTCAATAATTTGTAGACCCAATAATTTCACAAGCAATTCCCTTGCTCTTTTGTGTTTTTTAAAAATTAGGTTTTATCCTATGTGCAGCTTAATGTCAGAAGCAGACCTGTCACTCAAATTCACAAGTTAGTCTCATGTTTTGGAGGGAGTTCAAAATTGTTCTGCTTCCCCACAACAACAATAATTTTTATGCTCTTTTCCCAAAATTTTCATTGGGAATATATCATGATTTATTTACATTAAGTATACAATCCTGGCGATTGCAACCAATAAATATATTTTATCACTATGTTGCAAAAACAAGTGCACACTATACAAGTGACTGAAAGGAACAAAAGGATTTTTCATAGAATGACATGCTTCCTATATTAGGTTAAAGCAACAAAGAATCCTGTGGCACCTTATAGACTAACAGACGTTCTGCAGCATGAGCTTTCGTGGGTGAATACCCACTTCTTCAGATGCAAGTGGGTATATATTAGGTTGTCAGCTGAACTGCTTGGAAAAAGATGAATTAAGTCAGATAAACAAGTTAAAAATCTCTGATATAGGTCAACTTTTATAAACTTATAGATGTATTCTGTGATTCATAACTTCTTTACTGTGTTCCCTTATTTTCATGCAATACTCTTTTACTATAACACCTGGATAGTCCCATGGAGGGGAGGACTTGCTCTTGAGTAACAGGTCTGGTTCTATTTCTAGCTGCATGGAGAAGGGAAAACACAGCAGGATGTTTGGACCAAAAAATGGAAGAAAACAAAAGAACAGGAGTGTGGGGTTTTTGTTGTTGTTGGTTGGTTGGTTTGTGTTTTTTTTTTTTTAAGTTGAGCCACATGTTCAATTACATGTGCCCTAGCCCTTTCTGAGCTACACATATGGCACAAAGCAGCCACATTCTGTCTGCAAGTGGCCAGCGAAGAATTTCCCTGGCCATTTGGGAACTTCTCCACTGGTATAAAATAAACAGATCTAGCTCCTGAGACAGCCATCTCACTTCTTGTCCTGGCATAGGAGGTGTGTGGGGTCGTGGAGGGGCATGTTGAAGGGGTGGGAGTTCAAGTTCACTTGTTTTGAGGGATGTTCTAATATATTTTGCAGCTGAATATGTAAATTGCTGCTTTTAGTCATAATCAATTTAGTGACCTCCACATTTTTAAAATGATCTTGCAGATAAAATGCAAAACTGAAATCTTAGCTACATGTGCTTATTAAAGAGATTGTGGCTCTTTTCTCATGACCAGGGTGTTCTCATACCAACTTGCAATGTGAGAAATTCCATTTACGTTTCACTCAATTACCCCCACTTCCCTGCAGTTTAAATTAGATGTGGGGAAAAGATGATCTAATCTAAACTCAGTTAAACCTAAACTCATGCTTCATATTGCTGTATGTCGTCAGATGGGTTAAACAGTTCCTCTATTTAATCTTAGAGGTGGCTGTACTTCAGTAGTAGATGAGGGGAATCCTCTGTAATTTGTACGTTTTCTTAAATATACAAAATGCTTAGGGTTATTCAAATAAGTTAACAGTATTTTGAAAAAGGAGGCACTGCTGGTCAGAGTGACCCAAGTTAACTGCCTTTTTCTCTCTCAGTGCTCATATCTTGCAGGCGGCGTAACATATTTGTCATGACATGGGTTGCACCTGTTCAACAGAAGATATACAGCTGAGTGATATCCACTTACTGTAGGTAATGAAGGCTGTATTGTGTCATTACCTCTTCTATAATTCTCATGTAGATATTGCAGCGGGAGAAGGAGATGGATAGATACATGTGGAACTCTGCATGTGAGGCAGTTCCCATGGTCACTGTTTCTAGAACTTGTTTGAGATGAATGAATGACGGCATTTGTAGTTCTGTGCTGGCTATTCCTGCTATATCGTGTGTTGATCACCAGCACCTTTTGGAAAGACTCTGTCAAAAGCTAAAATATGGGGTGGTAATGGAGGATGGGCATTCTAACCATTGCCATGAGAATGTCATGAGACCCAGTACTTATTGTCAACAGGTTATGTCTAAACAAGATACCTCAGCAAAAGAAGAACCCTGAATGTAACAGGTCCTCGAGGGGATGGCTACACAGTAATGTAAGCCTAGAGTTAGTGGGACTCAAGTCAGTAGACCCATGTAAGGGAACCCTGGGCTTGAGTGTCTGCATTGCATTTTAACCCCAGATTAAGGATTATCTGACCTGTGCTCGAACCTACGGCTCTAGCATCCACACTGCAGTGCACAGAACTGAGTCAAAGTAACCCTGTCCCAGAGTGCCTAGCATACCACCAACACCCAGAGTTGACACTGTATCCCTACGAATGTGTTGCACTGTGGGAAAATGCTACTGCCCCCCCGTTTCCTAAATGTGGTGGTGCTATTGATGACTCAGGTGCTCATAAGGAGAATATGAGTACATAAACTGCGTAATTAGCTCATTTCATGGTTGTCTAAGAAGAATGGCTGAAGTTTGAGAAGGCTTTTGAACTACCATTTAATCTAAGAATTGGGCTCTCCACTTTTAGGCTGAGTCACATTGGCTGGAAAATGCCCCAGTCCCCATGGCTGTCAAACTAGTAAAATGAAACTTTGCGATTTCTTAATTTTTAAAATGGGATGTTCAATCAAGCTGTTTTTGATTGATTGGTTTTTGTATTTAATTTATTTTTGTCTGTTTTTTGAAGCTTGACATATAATGTAGGTTTGGGAGGAAAAACATAAGCGCAGCCTAGCCTGGCTGCTGCCAGCTGCAGAGAGGTGAAGTGCATCCCCTGGGGCTTAGAGTGCACTGTGCTCCAGCACCCCCTGGGGAGCCCTTATCCCTGTCCAAGGGAGGGCAGGAAAGGCCCAGGAGCAATGACGATCTGGATCTGGAGCCGCAGAAGACTGTGGGGAAGTTTAGGGGCTGGCTCCCATTTGTGTGCTGCCTGGGTGTCCCTGCAAAATGTAGTCCCAAGGAGGGCAGGGTGGGGGACAGAGAGCCGAGCGGGGACCAAGGTGGTGGAGGAGCATTGTATATCAATGATGAGGTAGACTGTAAAGAAATAAGAAGTGATGGAATGGATAAGACAGAGTCTGTCTGGGCAAAAATCACATTGGGAAAGAAAGCTACTAGAGCCTCCCCTGAGATAGTGCTTGAGGTGTGCTACAGACGGCTGGGATCCAGTTTGGATCTGGATAGAGACCTCTTTAATGTTTTTAATGAAGTAAACACTAATGGGAATTGCGTGATCATGGGAGACTTTAACTTCCCATGTATAGACTGGAGGACAAGTGCTAGTAATAATAATAGGGCTCAGATTTTTCTGGATGTGATAGCTGATGGATTCCTTCACCAAGTAGTTGAAGAACCAACAAGAGGGGATGCCATTTTAGATTTGGTTTTGGTGAGTAGTGAGGACCTCATAGAAGAAATGGTTGCAGGGGACAACCTTGGTTCGAGTGATCATGAGCTAATTCAGTTCAAGCTAGATGGAAGGATAAACAAAAATAGATCTGGGACTTTGATTTCAAAAGGGCTAACTTTAAAGAATTAAGGAAATTAGTTAGGGAAGTGGATTGGACTGAAGAACTTGTAGATCTAAAGGTGGAGGAGGCCTGGAATTACTTCAAGTCAGAGTTGCAGAAGCCTGCATCCCAAGAAAGGGGGGAAAAATCATAGGCAGGAGTTGTAGACCAAGCTGGATGAGCAAGCATCTCAGAGAAGTGATTAAGAAAAAGCAGAAAGCCTACAAGGAGTGGAAGATGGGAGGGATTAGCAAGGAAAGCTACCTTATTGAGGTCAGAACATGTAGGGATAAAGTAAGAAAGGCCAAAAGCCATGTAGAGTTGGACCTTGCAAAGGGAATTAAAACCAATAGTAAAAGGTTCTATAGCCATATAAATAAGAAAACAAAGACAGAAGAAGTGGGACTGCTAAACACTGAGGATGGAGTGGAGGTTAAGGATAATCTAGGCATGGCCCAATATCTAAACAAATACTTTGCCTCAGTCTTTAATGATGAGCTTAGGAATAATGGTAGGATGACAAATGGGAATGAGGATATGGAGGTAGATATTACCACATCTGAGGTAGAAGCCAAACTCGAACAGCTTAATGGGACTAAATCGGGGGCCCCAGATAATCTTCATCCAAGAATATTAAAGGAACTGGCACATGAAATTGCAAGCCCATTAGCAAGAATTTTTAATGAATCAGTAAACTCAGGGGTTGCACTGTACAACTGGAGAATTGCTAACATTGTTCCTATTTTTAAGAAAGGGAAAAAAACGTGATCCGAGTAACTATAGGCCTGTTAGTTTGACATCTGTAGTATGCAAGGTCTTGGAAAAAATTTTGAAGGAGAAAGTAGTTAAGGACATTGAGGTCGGTGGTAATTGGGACAAAATACAACATGGTTTTACAAAAGGTAGATCCTGTCAAACCAACCTGATCTCCTTCTTTGAGAAGGTAACAGATTTTTTTAGACAAAGGAAACGCAGTGGATTTAATTTACCTCAGTTTCAGTAAGGCATTTGATACAGTTCCACATGGGGAATTATTAGCTAAATTGGAAAAGATGGGCATCAATATGAAAATTGAAAGATGGATAAGGAACTGGTTAAAGGGGAGACTACAACGGCTCATACTGAAAGGTGAACTGTCAGGCTGAAAGGAGGTTACTAGTGGAGTTCCTCAGGGATCGATTTTGGGACCAATCTTATTTAATCTTTTGATTACTGACCTCGGCACAAAAAGTGGGAATGTGCTAATAAAGTTTGCAGATGACACAAAGCTGGGAGGTATTGCCAATACAGAGAAGGACCGGGATATCATACAGGAAGATCTGGATCACCTTGTAAACTGGCGTGGTAATAGGATTAAATTGAATAGTGAAAAGTGCAAGGTCATGCATTTAGGGATTACTAACAAGAATTTTGGTTATAAATTGGGGACACATCAGTTGGAGGAGAAGGACCTTGGAGTATTAGTTGATCACAGGATGACTATGAGCCGCCAATGTGATAATGGCTGTTAAAAAAAGCTAATGCGGTCTTGGGATGCATCAGGCGAGGTATTTCCAGTAAAGATAAGGAGGTGTTAGTACCGTTATACAAGGCACTGGTGAGACCTCATCCGGAATATTGTGTGCAGTTCTGGTCTCCCATGTTTAAGAAGGATGAATTCAAACTGAAACTGGAACAGGTACAGAGAAGGGCTATTAGGATGATCCGAGGAATGGAAAACCTGTCTTATGAAAGGAGACTGAAAGAGCTTGGCTTGTTTAGCCTAACCAAAAGAAGGCTGAGGGGAGATATGATTGCTCTCTATAAATATATCAGAGGGATAAATATCCGGGAGGGAGAGGAATTATTTAAGCTTAGTACCAATGTGGACACAAGAAGAAATGGATATAAACTGGACATTAGGAAGTTTAGACTTGAAATTAGACAAAGGTTTCTAACTATTAGAGGAGTGAAGTTCTGGAACAGCCTTCCAAGGGGAATAGTGGGGGCAAAAGACATATCTGGCTTCAAGACTAAGCTTGATAAATTTATGGAGGGGATGGTATGATGGGATAGCCTAATTTTGGCAATTATTTGATCTTTGATTATTAGCAGGTAAATATGCCCAATGGTCTGTGATGGGATGTTAGATGGGGTGGGATCTGAGTTACTACGGAGAATTCTTTCCTGGGTACTGGCTGGTGAGTCTTGCCTACATGCTGAGGGTTTAACTGATAGCCACATTTGAGGTCAGAAAGGAATTTTCCTCCAGGGTAGATTGGCAGAGGCCCTGGAGGTTTTTCGCCTTCCTCTGCAGCGTGGGGCACGGGTCTCTTCCTCTGCACCTTGAGGTCTTTAAACCATGATTTGAGGACTTCAGTAACTCAGAGATAGGTTAAGGGGTTGATACATGAGTGGGTGTGTGTGATTCTGTGGCCTGCATTGTGCAGGAGGTCAGACGAGATGATCATAATGGTCCCTTCTGACCTTAAAGTCTATGAATCTGAGTCTATAAGTGGCTGCCCTGAAGGGAGGGGGAGTAGCCAGGTGTTTGGGATCATTGCTTCTCTGGCTGTGCTGAACAGAGCTGCCAGCTTTTTAGTTATCTGCTGGTACACATGGTCATTCCTTGTGCTTTTGCTGAAGTCCAAAGTGTTACTGGTCTCACAAGACAGATTCACCAAAATCTGGAAGCAAGTGTTGTGTATTCCACTGAAAAGCTGGGAATGTCAAGTCCATTTTTAGGTTGAGGGCTGATATTGTCATTGGACCAGAGTAAATTTTTTTGGTGGTAATCTTGAGGTGTAGGGAAGGGGCAAAGAGTGCACATTTTGGCGGGGGGAAGGTAAAGGTAAATATTTGGAGGAAGGTCGGTTTCCTTATGTATTTTTAAATGGCTTATTAAAACTACTTGGATATTTGGAATGTTGCCAGATGCAGACTAATGAGCAGAGGGGAAAATTGGGTCAAATGTGCATGATAAATTGCAGGGTTGATAAATTCCACTTAACACATAGGTTGATATTACCTGCATATAGCTGGAGGTCCAGTTTCTCTCCTTTCTGAGAGTGAAATGACTGGCTGACTGAATGGGAGTTTAATACTTCTGAGCGCAACCCTTTATTCCCAAATGTGTTCACGTGTTTGGTCTAGTCACTCCACTTACTGATTCTCCTTCATTCTTTTCCATAATTCAATTCACCTATTATCCACTCTTTTCTTTCTCTTTGCCACTTGTCTTCTCACTAATTTTCCCCTCTTCTCATTTCTCTGTCCTAATACAGTTCCTTCTTGTCAGTTTTCCTTTCCCACTCTCATTCACATTGTCCCATTTGCTCATCCTGTCTCATCCATTCATTCATTTTCTCACCTCCCTCTCATTTAATCTTTCTTGCTCTCTCATCCCATCTCTCTCCCCATCACTAGTGTAATTCTCACTCACCACTCCGCTGTTTCAATCTTTTCTCACTCTCTCCTCCCCTTCCTTTCTCTCTCTGCTCATTTAGTCATTCAGAGCTTCCAGGATCGTCACTCTCCTTTACTCCTGGCCTGAAGTAGGGAAAGGAGATGTCATGATTTTCACTCTCCTACGTCTAGGTGTGGGGAGATAATGAGATCTTCATAGTTTTGCAGGCCTGAGAGATTTGGAGCTGCCAGAATCTACTCTTTCCCTCCCAAATCTGAAATTAGGGAGTCACTGGTATCTTCATTCTCCCTCTCCCCCCGCACCTTCCCCACAAGACTCGGGGAAGGGCTACATTGCTGGGATATTTACTGCTCCAGATTTGACAGGAGCTGCACTGACACCTTCACCGCTTGCTGGTTTGAAGTGTGTGGAGCCATGGGGATGTTCACTCATTCTGTCCCAGGACCAAGGGTATGGATCCTGTGCTGGCCAAATTTCAGGTACAGCGGAAAGCAATTGTTCTTATCCTGGTTCCTCTTGCATTTCCTGCTCTATAGCTTCAATGGCTGGAATCCCCTGCTAAGTACCTCTAGAGAAGCCATTTAGGCACACATCAGTGAGGGAACCCTGGTGCACTGCAGTGTGGGTGTTCTTACCATTCAAAGCACCTTTGTCTAGCTTTCTGTTTCTTACTGTCTCCTGCAGTCTCTCATGTTTTTAAGAGACATCCTAGAAGCTTTTTAGGCTTCAAGTGTGGGTATCCATTGAGGGGGATATGTTCAGAGAGGCGATTTCTTACTTGTTACTCATCCTTGAAGAAATAAATCTCAGTGAATTACTCACAGTTCTTCTCCCTGTAGAGTTGAGGTGGCTGAAATTTCATATTAGTATTTTATTGATGTTTTAATTGACTGCTATTATGGAGGTATTTTTACCCCTCATTTCAAAGAAATTGACTGTTGTAATACTGCTGGGAGCCTATGTACCTCAGCAAGGATAGTGCCAAAATCCGCCCCCAGCAGGTCAAATGGTTTAGAATAAGGTGTAGGAATTTTGCTTTAGGTCTCTAGGTAAGAGCGTAGACAACCCTAAGAGTGGTAATCCCCCAAGAAGTACATCTTCAGAGAAGAGCACTTAGGAGTTTATCTCATTTTCAGGAAAATAACCATGTTCATATATTCTCAGGAATGAGGTTTAAATCCTCAAAAGGCCAAATTCTCTGCTGATGCAGCTTTAGTGAAACCAGTAGAATTACACCAGCAGTGAATTTGGACCTCAGAGTTAAGGTTGGAGTTCCAGTTTTAGTCAGCTCTGTTATATAAATTGATATCTCCAAACCTTGTATTATGTAAAACATCATACAGTATATGCTTCCAGGTTTGGGGGAAATATAATTATGAACTAAACCATTTTAACCAGTATATTACTTTCTTATTCAAGTAGTTGGCTTTAATAAGTTAAATTGTTAATATTACTACTACCCTAACATTTCTCATTCCTTTGCATGTTCTTTTTTGAACATATTTAAGAGTTTTCTTAATGTTCATAAAAATAATTGGGCTGAAAAAATATGGGGTTAGTTGTATGAAGTTTTACTTTCATATTGACTACTTTCAAGAGTATGTCTGAAGCACACAAAACCAGCAACACCACACTGAATCCTTTTGTCCTTCCTGTTGGGTGAAACAGTAGATAGCCTACTGTAAATATGGATGACTGCCAATCTGTGGCGCAGATTCTTTTTCTAATACTGTAAACTGGCAAGAGATCAAGAATTGCAGTTCTTCCTTTTATTTACTTTCTCCATCTGCACTAGAGTTCAGTGAATAAGAGAAAGGAAAACACTGCTGACTTAAATGTTGAGTGAAAGTTTCATATTGACTAACCATTGCAAAAAATATTTTTTTTCATTTCTTTTTCGTGATACTGGAAATATCAATTACTTCATATGGAATAGATTAAATTGAAAAGGCAATGCAGAGACTTAAATGAGGACTGAACATAATGTGCATAATGCAAAATACTTTGCTTCTGACTTGATGCTTGTGTGCTTTCTGCTAACTTCTTTCACATTCATATTAATAATATGCACTTTGTCTATCATGAGAAGTTTTATAAAATGTTTTCTTTCTGGCAAACGGAGGCTTCCTGAAATAGCTCCTAGGTTCTCTATTCTGTGTGGGGTTTTTTTATGAAAGAAGCACAGGGAAACTGAAAAGGAGTGTGTAGTTCCTCCAACTGGTTTTCAAATACAAGGCATGTCTTGAAGTTTATTTTGTTTTCCTATTCTCTTCCTGGTATGCAATGTTTTTTGTCTAATTGTGTTGCTAATATAGTGGACATTCCCTACTAAAAGTAAGGGGAATTAAATTACTTTTTATGTATATTATGTAAGGCTTACTAAAATTTTCATGGTTTATACACAGAGAAATAAAGTTCTACAAGGATATAATTTGAAAATCAAATAAGATAAAATCATATTTAACAAATAGACTCATAGACTTTAAGGTCAGAAGGGACCATTATGATCATCTAGTCTGACCTCCTGCACAAAGCAGGCCACAGAATCTCACCCATCCACTTCTATAACAAACCCCTAACCTATGTCTGAGTTATTGAAGTCTTCAAATTGTGGTTTGAAGACCTCAAGGTGCAGAGAATCCTCCAGCAAGTGACCCACGCCCCATGCTGCAGAGGAAGGTGAAAAACCTCCAGGGCCTCTGCCAATCTGCCCTGGAGGGAAATTCCTTCCCGACCCCAAATATGGCAATCAGTTAAACCCTGAGCATGTGGTCAAGACTCACCTGCCAGCACCCAGGAAAGAATTCTTTGCAGTAACTCAGATCCCATCCCATCACAGACCACTGGGCATACTTACCTGCTGATAATCAAAGATCAGTTGCCAAAATTAGGCTATCCCATCATACCATCCCTTCCATAAATGTATCAAATCTCATAGTATACTGCAGTTGGTTCAAATGTCTAGCTGTAAGAGTTGCATTGTATTACCCAGTTAGCAATATATAGTTTTATTGTGTATGTTTCTTACCTGGTGATGAACCTTGAAATATATTGTACAGTTCAAATTTATACAGATCTATGAAAGGTATCATTAACAGTAAAAAATGTTTCATAAAGTTATAGATTATGGCTGATTTAATTTATGTACATTAGGGTCCCTTTTTACACATTGAATTGTACCCTCCACTGGAAATTTGGGGGGCTATGGTTTGTGGGAAGGGAGGATGGGTAGTTCTGTTTTCAAGGTGCTGGACTGTGACTCAGGAAACTTGGGTTCAATTTTTGACTCTGCCACAGACTTGCTGTATCAGATTGGCCAAGTTATTAAAATCTATTTATGCCTCCGTTCCTCACTTGTTAAGTGAGGATACTACTACTTCCCTACCTCATAGCAGTGTGGCAGGGATGCATTTGTGAATGTTTGTGAGGAATTGTGATACTACTTGAGAGGGACTGTATAAGTTGTTTTTAAATTATATTTACTTGAAATCTTTAGAATGTTCTCTTCTCCCAGAAATGGGCATTTATTGCAGGTCTGTAGCATACAAATGAAGGGGTGGGGGAAGGGACACACAAATATATCTTGCAGGATGCTTAAAATTCTGCAAGATTCCTTCCTTTAGTGCGTGACTTCATTTTGTCGGAAAGTAATTTACTCTTTTTGTTACTTGGGTAGCATAATTCCTTATTTCTGAAGTAAATAATTTTTAACTATGAAATTGAGAGGCTACGAAATTTAGAACCTAGGGAATACTGGGACTAAAATATGAAGACCTACCTCAAAATGAGTTAAATTTGAGAGAGGTGTTCTGAAAATAAGAGCACCCTTAAAGGGGAAAAAAAAATTAAACACTTGTTTTCCTAAGTGAAAAGGAAACTTTTTTTTTTTGACGAAAACTCCCTTGAAGGTGCAAATCAGAAAAAGTTATCAGTCTATAACTGATATCAGTCAGGAATTTCTCCCTCTCTGACTTTAGTTCTTTTTATTGCAAAACTTTAAATCAGGCTCATTCAAAATGTGTATGAAAGACTTATTGAAAAATGACACATAGTTTAGGTGAAGTGGCTGAAAGTTAATTAGCCTGAACAAAATCTAACCCAAGAAAATCAATATAAATATCTTGCAGACACAAACCCATTACCATTTTAGGGTCCCTTTTATGAAATTTGTAGCTGTGTTGAAAAGCTTTTTCAGAACTGCATGTCACCTAGAAAATTGGAATTCATTCCTTTTAACCACCTTTCCCCTTAAAGGGGGAAATAAACTGAATTCCCATTTTTTAAATCCTTTATAGTCTTTATATTTTTAAATCCCCTCTATTTATTGTTAAAGTGATGACATTTCATCTTTTAGCTTGACTAATTTGTTTTACCGCCATGTTAAATTAAGGAAAAAATAGAGAAGTATCTATACAGAGTTTGAGGTAGGGCATATCCTCGAGGAACAGATCATTCTGAGTTAAATCACACTATATTAAAAAAACATTTTCTCCTATTGATACTATGCACAGATTTTCTGGATTTTTATAGAATAATCTGCAAATTTCAATTGATCATCATCTTTTTGAAAATTCCAAGTAATTAAATATTTGACATAAATACTGGCTTGATTGGTTTAGCATAGAAGGCCATATTATGATAGAATTTTGCAATGTCTATTGCTATTTCTAGATTTTCCTAATGAGGGCATACAGTTATTCATGTTACCCAGCTCTCCAAATTTGATTTTTGTGTTTATCTTCTAATTGGGCTATCATTAAAATTTGATCTGGAAGCAACAGAACATAGATTTCATACTTGCTTCTTGGTATAGGGGTTAAAAGTATTAATAAAAATCTTTGCCTAGCGTGGATGTCTCCAAAATTACGTTTGGCAGTAAATGAAGGTTTTATTGACTGTGTATATAGACTTAAACAATTTAGGACTGAGGTACTTAACCACTGTCTTTTATCCTTTATATCACCAAGGCAATTAAAATGAACCAAATTTACCTCTCCTCCAAGGTTCCTTATGGATCAGGTGAGGGCTGGGCCCGCTTTGTTCAGGGAACCAGTCTGTGAAGTCCTCCTAGTGAGAATTACCTGTGAAATCCACACTGTTGGCTGGTGTCCAAAATAAGTGTTGAGGCTGGCAATGAAATACCTGCCCTTCCCACAAAAAAATTTCAAGACACTTCACAGAATCACTTCTGATCTCTCAAGTAAAGTCAGCTAAATTGGGCCCCGTCCCTCCCCGTAAATAAATTCTGCCCCACAAGTAGCTCTTCTGCTATAACTCCTGCCATTATTTCCCTGCTCCTGAAAATGAATAGAAAAACACCCTCTGCTCTGCTCCCTTCATCTTCCTCCTTCTGCAGGTCACAATCAAATGGAACATGGCCATTCTGAGTAGCAGAAAATACCTACCATCTTTTATACACTACATGCATTTCTGTTGAAGTGTCATTGGAAATTGTGGAGGATTCTAGCTGGAGCCTAGAACATGGTAGGAGGTTCCAGCCCTTCTCCACCCCAGTTCCAGGTCCAGTGCTTGGAGGTTAAAGGGGCCTTGGGCTGGCTGTGTGGTGAGAGTGGTCCCTCCCTGCTGCCTGTGTGTTGCCCACATGCCCACATTACCCCCACCCATCCCCCCCCCCCCACCCCCAAAAACACCACACCCACACCATGCCACATGCCATGCTGGCTGGATGCTGCTGCCAGAGCTGCCCACCACCCGCCAGCCCACACCCTGCTGCTGCTGCCCTGCTGAAAAGGGCAGCAAAAAGAAAAAAAAAAAGAAAAAAAAAAAAAAAAAAAAAAAAAACAACACATTCACAGCCAGATTTCACAAGGGTCTGGATTCCAGGGGCAGGGGGGGGCAGCCAGGGGCCCGGGGGGGGGGGGGGGGGGCGCGGGGCCCCCGCCCGCAGCCGACCCCGCCCCCCCCCCGGAGACGCGCGCGACCGCCAGACGCCCAGACCGGTGCCGGGCAGGCGCCCGGCGCGGCGGGCGGGCACGCGCCGGCGCGGCCCCCCGCCGCCCGCGCCGGGCGCCGGCGGGCGCGGTCCCGGCGGGGTGGTCCCCGCTCCGGGGGGTAGGGGGGGGGGGGGGGCGAGGACCCCCGGCGACGGACCGAGCGAAGCTCCTCGTCCTCGCCTCCCTCCCCTCCCCTCCCCCCCCCCCCCACTATCCACCCCCCCCCCCCCCCCCCCCCACCCCACCCCCCCCACCCCCCCCCCCCCCCCCCCCGGGCCCTGCCCCCCCCCCCCCCCCCCCCCTCTTCCCTCCCCTCCTCCCTCCCCTCCTCCAGCCTCCCGCCTCCTCTCTCCCGGAGTCTCAGCGCGCCGCGGCTCTCGCGCGGCGGGGGCCGGCGGCTGGGCCTCGCTGGGGCCTGGGCGCGGGGGCGGGGGCGCTCCCGGCCGCCCGGGGGCTCGCTGCCCCCCCCCGCGGGGGCTCCTGGGCCGCGGCACGGGGCTGGGGGCGCTGCGCTGCTGGCGCTGCTGCTGAGAGGGCTGGCGCTGGGGGGGGGGGGGGGGGAGGGGCTCTTCTGGGGGGCCTGGCTGGCCCTTGGGGCTGCCTGGCCGGGGGCCTGGGCCCCCCCCCCTGGGCCCTGGTCTGTGGTGTGTTTGGTGGGTGTAATGTTTGGTAGGATTGTTGGCTACTCTGGGGAGGGGGGCTAGGCAGCTGGCAGGCCAGCAGCAGGCCAGCCAGGAGGTTAACCAACCAATATAATAAAGTTAAGCAGGATAAATAACCAGCAGGAGAAAATAAGGCAAAGATAAAAAAAAAAATAAAAAAATAAAAAAAAAAAAAAAAAAAAAAAAAAAAATTTACACACCATTAATTACAGTAAATTTTGTCCCTATCTCCTCAGTAGTATTTTCTCAGGGTGGTCTGATGTGATAATGGATGCAATTTACTGGTGTTTTGTTGGATTGATTAATTAGCCAAAAGATCCTTGAAATGCTAGCCATCTTTGTGTCTTTGCTAAAATAGATCTGCTCCCATGAGTCAGGAAACGTACTCTGCAATTGTTTTACCATTTTCTGGCTCACTGAAGCCCACATGAGAGAGACCTGCAGGCCAAGATCATCCTAACCTTCACAGACTGGCACTCTCTAGTGGTAGAAGAACCCCCCCATATCCCATTGCTCCAGAAAGATCTGGGATCCTCTGAGAATAGTAGTTACTATACACAAACTTTTGGGATTTAGGAGCTTCTGGGACTCCTCTAACCCAAATACCTTGAGATGCAGGCAATAAATTTGACACATACAAACCCTTGCTCTTCATGTCACAGATGACAGACCAGGTTGTGCAGATGTCCATTGAGACAAAACAAACGGTGAGGTCCTAAATCAATAAGCAATGTGCTTTAGGATCAAGAGATTATCACGAGAAGCACTATTTCTCAAGATGACATAATCTTTTCTTTTGTATGAATGTAAAAGAAGGGAGGACAAATAATTTTTATCAGCTATTACATATTGTGGTTCTCAGTTTTTTCAGGTATCTATTCCATGAGGAAATCCATTTCAGGTTTATTTTTGTTTTGTTTTTCTCTTTACTGGTAGGAGGAGGACTGAGACAGGAAAAGACATATGGATATCTCTTAGCATATAAATAAAACATAAAATATGTGTTTTATACAGAATGGAAACATTCATAGATTTTTACCTGACTACCTAAAGTGGAAATTCTGAACCTGAATTACTGGCTAACATTAGAGGGAAAAAAGTGTGTTTTCTTGCCCTAATTTTGAACACACTTACTGGTGTATAGTTATACTCCAGGTGTGTAGGCCTACTTACAATGTATCAAGTTAAGCACTTGTATTAGTATTTGCAGGATCAGGGCCTTATTTTACGGATTAACCTGAATATTTTAACTTGCTTTATTTGTTAAGATATGCTCTATCAACTTCATCTGTTGCTGCTGTCTGCAATGACTTACAGTACCTGATCGCTTGATAATTGGTAAGGTCAAAGAAGTGTCACTATCTCAAAAATGAACTTGTAGCCCTTTGTTTTGAGGAAACAGTATACTTTTGAAATTTACATAAAATATAATGTTAATATAATGGACAAAACTTAATTTTCTAGAGAGCTCGATTGAGAACACCCTGGTAATTGTCTTATTTTCTTCTTCCTGAGGAGCATGAGGAGTGAAGTAAATGAAAAGGTTTATTTAGTTATAATGTAGAGTTCAGTAGTTTTTCACCTCAAAAAATTATAACGCAACCTGACTGGTTGTCTGCTCAGACAAGCGTAGAATGAAATAGCAGAGGTCAAGCTGAAGTGCATTTCCAGAACTTTTAAAAAAGTTTATTTTAAGATTAAGAATGTGACTTGTTTCCAAAGTGTATGTGTTTTGAGTGTATATGCATCGTGTCTGTTTCTTGCCTTCACCATCAGTCCTTCACCTTCCTGAAAAGGTGGCCTCAATTTGTAGAAAAGAAACCTTCATAAAAATTGTATTGTATAAAAAAATATATTTTTCCAGATAATGTTTTGAACATTATTTCATTTATTTTACTAGTTTCAGCTCAGTCTGCTGTACATTATAAAGGTTACTTGGTCCGCACCACAGTAGTTACAGTAAAGTTGCAATACAGTTTCCATTATAACAGTCTTTTTCACATATTCATAACTCTCTGAAACATTGTCTTTTTTTTAAGTGACATTTTCTATGCTTGTATTCTGTGTGAAAGTGTGTTTGCTTAGAAGGATTAAACACAATCTTTTCCACTATTTTTTCGTTTTGAGTAGAGTGAAAAATTACATTTTTTCTATTATAAAAAAAATCAGACATTTTTAGCTATAGCTACAGCAAAAATGGCTGAAGCTTGAAAGTTGGTACAAATGCATTCTTCATCAGATTAGTGTGTATGCTTGAAGTAAAAAATAATTGGCTTTGATATAATGAGGATATCACAGATGGAAAATTGCTTACTGAACACTAAGGGTACATCTACACTACGGGACTATTCCGAATTTGCATAAACCGGTTTTGTAAAACAGATTGTATAAAATCGAGTGCGCGCGGCCACACTAAACACATTAAATCGGTGGTGTGCGTCCACGGTCCGAGGCTAGCATCGACTTCTGGAGCGTTGCACTGTGGGTAGCTATTCCGTAGCTATCCCATAGTTCCCGCAGCCTCCCCCGCCCCTTGGAATTTCCGGGTTGAGATCCCAGTGCCTGATGGGGCAAAAATCATTGTCGCGGGTGGTTCTGGGTAAATGTCGTCAGTCACTCCTTCCTCTGGGAGAGCAACGGCAGACAAGCATTTCGCGCCTTTTTTCCCTGTATTGCCCTGGCAGATGCCATAGCATGGCAATCATGGAGCCTGTTTTGCCTTTTGTGACTGTCACCGTATGTGTACTAGATGCCGCTGACAGAGACGATTCAGCAGCGCTACACAGCAGCATGCTTTTGCTTTTGCATGACAGCAGAGATGGTTATCAGCCATACTGCACCATCTACCAATCCATAAATTGGTAAAAAGATGAGCATGGCTACCAGTCGTTTTGCACCATTTGCTGCTGTCATAAGTGCCCCTGGCTGCTCTTAGCCAGGGGCGCAAAAGCCAAAATTGGGAATGACTCCCAGAGTCAATCCCTCCTTTATGGTATCTAAAAATAGAATCAGTCCTGCCTAGAATATGGGCAAGTGTACTAGAGAACCACTGTATCAGAGAGCACAGCTGCTCTGTGTCAGATCCTGCAGAAATGATGAGCTGTATGCTATTCACAGGGGGTGCTCCTACAACAACCCCACCTGTTGATTCCGTTCTTCCCCCAGCCTTCCTGGGCTACCGTAGCATTGTCCCCCCACTTGTGTGATGAAGTAATAAAGAATGCAGGAATAAGACACACTGACTTGTTAGTGAGAAATGAGTGGAAGGCAGCCTCCAGCTGCTATGATAGTCCAGACAGGACAGTAAGGAGTGTGGAGCAGAGGAACCCAGCATCCCTCTGCTAGTCCAGGGGCAATTGAATCTTTTTTTTACACATGAAGGGTGGGGGTTGACGGAGCTCAGCCCCCTGTTGCTATGACGATGATGGTTATCAGCCATACTGTACCATCTACCATGAAAAATTAGGGCCAGTCACCCTTGATCGACCTAACGGATGGTAGTCTGCATGGTTACCAGTCCTTTTGCACTGCCCCATGTGCCAATAGGCTGATGACGAGGACGGATACCAGTCGTATTGCACCATCAGCCACCCATGGCGGAGGGGAGCAAGGATGTTGGTATTGAGTGCTGCAGCATCGGGTCTATCTGCAGCATTCAGTAAAGATAGGGTGACATGTTAAAGAGTCAAGAGAGGATTGTTTTCCCTTTCACTTCTGGGGGTGGGTGGGGGGGTGCGTAAATTGCCGAGCTATGCCCTGACCCACCGCGGACACTGTGTTTGACCCTAGAAGCATTTGGAGCTCAGCCAAGAATGCAAATACTTTTCGGAGACTGCAGGAACTGTGGGATAGCTTGAGTCCTCCAGTCCATGAGCGTCCATTTGATTCTTGGGCTTTCCGTTACGTTTGTCACGCAGCAGTGCGCTGAGCCCCTGCTATGGCGTCTGTCTGGAGATTTTTTAAAAATGATTTTCAATTTCGTCTTCTGTAACGGAGCGCTGATAGAACAGATTTGCCTGCCCTTACAGCGATCACATCCGCATGGTCCATGCGGGAGCTCTTTCTTTATTTTGATTTTTAACTGCATCGCCACACGTGCTGATCTGAGCTCCACGCTAGGCAAACAGGAAATATTCAAAAGTTTGCGGGGCTTTTCCTGTCTACCTGGCCACTGCATCCGAGTTCAGATTGCTGTCCAGAGCGGTCAGTGGTGCACTGTGGGATACCGCCCGGAGGCAAATACCGTCGATCTGCGGCCACCCTAACCCCAATCCAATATAGTAATACTGATATTAGCGCTACTCCTCTCGTTAGGGAGGAGTACAGAAACCGGTTTAAAGAGCCCTTTATACCGATATAAAGGGCCTCTTAGTGTGGACGGGTGTGGCGTTAAATCGGTTTTACACTCGTAAAACCGGTTTAAACGCTTAGTGTAGACCAGGCTTTAGAATAGAAAGTTTCATTGTTTATAGGTACCTATTTAAAGGCTTCAATCCTGTCCCTAGTAAGCATTATGTGTAGTGGGGGGGAGTCAGAAAGAGGAACTGTTGGTTGCTTTGTGATCTTGAGATCAACTGGATGCTATTTCAGCCTCCATCTTCTAAACTACACCTGGCTGGCTGCAGCTCTAAGGTGCCAATGCAGCAGGTGTCAGTTGCCAGTGTGTTTTGTACTCCACCCATAAACCGTTCCTACTCCAGGAGCCAAAACAGGGGTGGCATAAGAGCTGGCCATGCCAGGTTTGGCTACTAAGAGGTTCCCTTTACGCGACGGGCTTGCCCAGTTGAGAAGGTGTGCCAGCTTCCTGCCCCCTTGTGACACCAGAGCAGCACAAAGGGACTGGAACAGAGGTCAGGGTTGAGCACACAATTTGGTGCATGCGAGGTGCACCTATTTCAAGTTTTCTCTGATGAATTCAAGGTTTTACAAGCTTTTAATTTTTGTTATCTTTTAAAGTTTGGAAATTAAATGGACACCTATGTTAATGCTACATTATGATTGCATAGTAAAAATCATATCAGAGTGCAAAAGTTTAGGTTCCAGTAGTAACGAGTCTGTCACATTTCACACATGCATCATTTTCTATTCCTGTTTTTCCTTATTCAATATATAATATAATACCTATCTATCTATTTTAGATCTTATATGGATGCTATCAGTGTAGTAGCTGAGCGCCTCACAAACATGAATAATTTTATCCTCGCTACATCCTGTGAGGGAGGGGAGCATTATCCCCATTTTACAGATGGAGAACTGAGGCAAAGAGAGTTCTAGTGACTTGCTCAAGGTCACATAGGAATTCTTCCAGAGCTTGGAACTGAACACAAATCTCCTGAGTCCCAGTCCAGTGACAAGTATATTACTGTTTATGATGAAATTATACACACACTGTTAAGTATACAGGATGTCCAGAAAGACTGGGTTAACATTACTACTTAATTTTTGCCTTCCTTTACTTCTTGTAACTTTAATGGTGCACAACTTTTGCTGTGATTCTCAGTGAAAGGGAGAGAGCGTCCCCTCTGCCCGGGATGGTGGGGTTAAAAGCCCCAGCAAAGGATGGTGGTGAGCCCTGAAATCCCCAACCAAGTGACCTGAAAGAATGCCCTGAAATCCCTGGCGGAGAAGCTGCGGGAGCTCTGAAAAAGCCCTTGCAAGTGATGAGTGCATTGGTCTATGTTTTGGGGAGTCCATGATTAGCAGATGGATTGTTGTGAGAGGACAGTGAAATCTGTTTTGCGACATTAACTGTTGTAGAGCCATCAATCTGAATATATTGATTCTATATTTACCCTATGGTAGTGGAATAGATTAATCATGCCGGCATTTTTAAGAAGTAGTTTCCTATTTATTGCTCAGCGGTGAATGTATGATCTGTGGCTTCCTTCCTCTTCCTGTTTTGTCACTTTAAAGTAATCTCAAGCACAATTCCTTTATAATGTAAATAGTATATATTTCCAATTGCAATTGAATGGGTATTGGTTTCAGATAGCTAATGAACTGAAGAACTCAACTTGATTATCTCATCATTCAATCCACTAGCCTGTCTTAAATTCTTGGCTAATCACTCTTTATACATGATTGCATACTTAGAATCGTTTTTGGTACTTCAGCATTTTTTGTATTTTAATAGGGAGTTGGACTTCTTTGTAAGTATTTCTTCAGCTTTTTAATATATTTGATTTTTGTTTTAAATAAATAACCTTGCTAATTTGCGCTAATGATTGAGACACCCTTGCAAATTTTGTAAATTGGTCAGTGAACAATAAAAATATCAAGAGTAATGCATAACAAAATACACTTAATTTATGTGAGTCTAGTTTAGTTTTAATTATTTAAAACAGTTTATGCTGTACTAAGAAAAGTTCTGCATCATATTTTGTAAAAGCTATTTGGTCTTAGTGAAACAAGACTTCACAGCCAGGATGGGCAGGGATGCAAAACCATATAACACTCTGCTTTTACATCACTGTTCAGAAATGGAGAGAGATTACCATGAGAGAGAGAGTGTATTATTGACTGTGCAGGTTAGCAAAGTGTGAGTTAGTACTGTACAGACTTATTGAATCAAATGTTTATGGACATTTAATGTTTATGGAACTCGAAAGTACTCAGTTCCTCTCAGGATTTGGCAATTTGATTCCATTTATAATGTAAAGATATACTGATAGATCAAACAGAAGTTATCAAATGTGTTTTTTACCGTGAATTGGTAGTTGTATTAGATTCATCTTCACCAGAGGCTGGAAGGCATCCCTCCTCCCCCTCAGACATGTGCAGAGAGAACCCTGTGTTCATGGCCTTGCACCTAACTGTGTGGAAAGAGGATCACCTCCTGATGCAGGATCTGGGATGTATGGGTGGGGCTGGAAGAATACACTGTTGTCCACCCAACAATCCTATTGGGGAATACATTGAAAATTTTGGCTGTATTAACATTCTGCAGAGACTATTCTATGCCAGGTGACCATCCTTTAAAGCCAAGCAAACTGTTTTCTTGCTTCCAGGTTCATGATTTCACTGCATGTCAGACTTACTGGAACAATTCCTCCTCTCTCCCTTTAACTCCTAAATGACTGTCTTCTTTTCAGCGAAGGAGGTGGCTTCCCAGCTGCGGAAGGGTTTTCCCTGGCAGAGTCTAGCCTTTATGTATAGTTCTGTTCTCATACTGTGTTTTATTTCCTCCATGACTGCCAAGTATGTCACTCTGTTTTGGATGTACAGTCAACACTGCTTCATCTTTGCATCCGTATAGAGTATTAATGAGTTGTCTGTACCTTGATTTCTTCTGTCACTGTTAAGAATAGAAGTGCCAGATTTGTTTCCATACAAGGTCTCAGCATGTAAAATAAGTCTTTGAATGATCTCTAGTGCAAAAATTTGGTTGCAACCCACTTTTCTTGTTTTGCTGTTTCCCTCCAAGCAGGAGTTTATTGTACTGACAGGGTAGCTCCTTATCAACAATAAATATTTTCAGTAGCATATGGTTCCTCATCTAATGGCCATGTGGCACTTGGAACCTTAAATATGAAATAAAATACGGACTTCAGAGGGATGCCAATGTGATGTGAGATGTGATCTCCAAAAAAAAAATTAGTAATTAGAATGTCTTTCTAATGTAATATAAAGAACAGTTATTAAGCAAATTAATTATACATTAATTGCTTCCTTGCAATATGCTATGCTAGCCTGAACATATGACATTTATAATGTGACTCAACTATGTTGTCACTTTTCATCTAAAAGTGAACAAGGAGAACACGTTATACTGGGCTGTAAACATCTTGCTCTAGTCTCAAATTTGCCCGGATCCCATAAGTCCAGTGGGCCCTATAGGGAACTGTCAGGCTCTGGCTGCTCTTTCTTCAGCTTCTGTTGTATTAGCCACCAGGGATTTTGTACAGAGGAAGAAAGGAAGTGAAGAGAGGATAGCATGGGTTGGGATGGACATTTTGGATGAGTGAGACAAAAGAAGTAGGATATAGAAAGTGGGAGCACTTTCTGTTTTTTCCAACTGGGGGCCCATTTTGGCACTTACATGAATAAGGCTGCACCCGTGATTTCACATGAACATTGAATTGCAACCACTGAATCTGAAACTTTACAATAGACTTGTCATTAGTTGTGTGAAGAAATTTCCCTCTTGTTGGTCCTGGTACTGGTTAGGCTTGTTATTGGTTGGTTTCCAGTGTTAAAAAGTAGATGGTGGGTTTGGTCTGCTTCTTGCTCTAGGGTTGCCAGGCATCCAGTTTTCTACCAGAATGTCCAGTTGAAAAGAGACCCTGGTGGCTCCAGTCAGCACTGCTGATCAGGCTGCTAAAAGTCCAGTCAGCGGCGTGGCAGAGCTAAGGTGGGCTCCCTAACTGCCCTGGCTCCATGTGGCTCCTGGAAGTGGCCGGCATGTACGGCTCCTAGGTGCAGGGGCCAGCGAGGTGCCGCGCACTGCCCCAGCCCTGGGCACTGGCTCCGCAGCTTCCATTGGCCCAGGTTTGTACTCTGCACAGCTAGCCACCATGGTTATACTCTTGTGTCCTGTGTGCTACCTCAGATGAGAGCTAGCATGAGTATGTGTACACAAGCTGGGAATCCCACTACGAGCTAGCGGTATATCTGTAGACTCAGCTATCAGGAGATGAGGTTAACCTAACTAGAGATTTAGGTGTGAACTGTAACTTTGGGAACCCTGAACTTCAGTCCCAATAACTTTTTGCAGAGCTGCAGCACCACATTGGGCTGCAAAAGGGCCTGCAGGGACTGCCCATACCTTTATAGTACTGTTATTGGAGTTGCAGCTAAGTTGCTGACATTTCCAGAGTAAAGATCCAGGAAGGTGTACCACAGTACACTGCTTTCTGAGTCTAACCAGCTGGAGTTTTACTTTTCACCCATATTTTGATATTGATCCTCTCTAGTTAATCTGTTACCTTCATCTTCCATGTATCACAGAATTAAGATATTTCAAGGCATATTACATAGAATCACTGTTGCTAATCAAATAGTTTGTGTGTTATGATCTCCTCTGACATCTGAAAATGAATTTAAGGAATGGGAGAACTCATGTTCAAAAAACAAGGTAACTGTGCTAAAGAAAATATCATTCTGTCTTTTCATAAGTAAGGCACTTTATCGTTATGCCTATCCAAAGTTCTGTCTGGTGTTTTTTTTACAACAACCTGAATACGGGTAAAGAATCAGACTCTTAACTCTAATCTGCATGGTCAACAAATAGATGTCTAATGTTTCTCATAAATCATTGCTGATGTAATTATTGGCATGAGCAAGATTGCACCCACAAAAAATAGAATAGAATGCTCAAAGGTCTGGGCCTTTATCTCTACATTTTCACCAATAGATTTACTGGAACAAAAATTTAGTACCTCTAGTACCAAAATTTAGTACCGACACCATCAGTACTTCATTCTGGCCCTCATTCAGCAAGGTACTTAAGTTCATGCATAATTTGTTGTCCCAAGTGCAACACCTCAACACAATACCTGTGGAAATGTGTAGTAATCAAAAATTTTGAGATTGAATACTAACCTATTTTATGAAATGTACAAACCAACAAGAAGCTTACTGCTGACCCCATTCTGCATATCCTGGGACTGGACACAGGAAAGAATATGAAAATTGAAAACATGCTGGGTAAAATTTTCAAAAGCACCTAAATCCCATTTTCAAATGTGACTTAGACACTATGGGACACATTTACAAAGGTATTTAGGGGCTGGATCCACAAAGGGATATAGGTGCTGTGCCATCCAGTGGAATCCTCAGCACTGAGTTAGGTGCCCAGGCTCCCTATACAACGCATGGGGAGAGTTGGCCACCTAAGAAAGGGACGCTCGGAAGACAGCAATGTGAGCAGGGATCCACTTAAGCTAGCCAGTAGAAAAAGTCAAGGAGAGGGGTACACCTAAGCGTTGACCCTCAAGGGTAGCTAGGTGCCTGTTTAGGCTTGGGATTCACAGCCATGAAGAGTTTTTTTTATTTATACAAAGGGGAAGTTTGAGACTCCCTGCTTCTCCCAGTAGCCAACAGCCTTGTGGTCAGGACACTCACCTGGGATTTGGGAGACCTGGCTTCAAGTCCCTGCTCTGTATCAGGCACAGTAGGGATTTGAAAACAGGTCTCCCACATCCCAGGTGAGTGCCCTGAACTCTGGGCTGTGGGTTATTCTTGCGTCAGTCAGCCTGCCCCCAGAATTCCTCATCTAGTCACCCTGCCTGTAAAAGTTTGACCAAAGAAAGCTTTGTCCACACACGTTAGTGAAAATGAATAAAAAGAAGTATGAACACTATAAAAATGAAATTCTATATCAAGGTTGTAAAAAATAACTAAATTATTTTTCTCTGTGTTCAGCCACCTACAGTGTAGATGACATTGTGATGTGCTATTCTATGTAGGTTCTTACACTGGCCTCATCACCATAGTATCCGGAGTCCCAGATTTTCAAAGGTATTTAGATGCGTAAAGATGTAGATTGGTGCTTTTGTAAATCACATTTGGCACCTAAGCAAGTTAGGTGTCTAACTGCCTTTAAAATCAATGGGAGTGCTTAGGTGCTTTTGTAAATCCCACTATGTACTTATCTACATTTTTAGGCACCTAATTACCTTTGACAAACTATCCCTGTGTCTTCCAGTAATGCATGAAGTAAGTGATGTGACTGTCACATGTGATTCACATGTGGTTCATTCCACCCGTGGTTTGTCATCCTTACTGCCAGCCAAGCCTTTTTGTCTTCTTTCTGGGTTTGGCATAGGATAGCAACCATCCCTTCTTGTGAAACTGATGTCTGAATATGGACTTACGCTCTGGTGAAAATGCACAAATGTAGGCATGTCTGTTGAATTTGAAAAATAATTAACTTTAATTTGGCCCTGATTCCCTAACTTCTAACCATGTGAGTAGTTCCAGTGAAACAAATGGGGCTCAGTGATAGCACATGGGGTTGCCTGCCTGAAATAGCTTGTATTACTCAGAGCTTAACCAGGAGTCTGTGTTCCACAAAATGCTGAAATTTATATATGTTCATACTAGAAAATTTACCATATAGCAATTTCTTTGATCCTTCAACTAATTCATGCTTTTTATGTTATAACAAAGATAAATGACAGTTTATTGTAGTTTTTCTGAAAACTGTATTCTGGACATTATTTTTAACAAGTATTTAGGGGGGAAAATAGCACTGAGGAGCAATAATATACATTTTTATTGTTTCAACACCACCATATCAGCATTTCCTATAAGAATATATGTTGGAGTAGACCATGTATACAGTAAACTTTTATAAAGTGGTTATTCAAATTGATTTCTTTAGCCAGGTTTATAAATACATAGATTATACTAAAATGTCAGTTATTTATACATTATTTTTAAACTTTATAAAGTTAATAGGAGAATTTTGATGGATTTCTAAATAGGTGTGCTGTGCAATGTTGGGAACTGATTATAGGTATGTTTTCTTTGTGAGGATGATAATGAGAATAAAAGTAACCACTACAATGTAAGTAAATGTTGTTTAGATAAGTATTCTGAAGATATGTCTTGTTCTTTGCAAATATGATTGCTTTGATAAGACAAGGTTCAAAACTAGCTAGTTGGTGACCTGCTTACATTTCTGGTTCAACTTTGTTGGTCAGCTTTAGTTTACAGGATAAATTTGGTATCGACAACAATAAATTGTGTACTGATAACAAGAAAAACTGTATTTCAACAGTTGTGTCAAGGAGTTCATGGTAAACCATTTTTCATAAATTTCCCCAGACGTGGTGGTGGTGTGCTGTTCTCATCACACAAATACAATGCTTTCTTTTATTTCTTCCTTGTTTGATAAATGTCACACTATAAAGGAGGGGAATTATTTCCTTTTCTCATCATTCTAATAAATGAATGAGAATTGTTTTGTCTGCATGTCTGTAGCATGTAAATGTATATATTCTGTCACAGGGAGAATTTATACAAGACATTAGTAATGTATACCTATTCAGACTGAATTACAGTACCTAATCTTTTGTGTCAGGAATGCTATCCATAATATTATCTTGTAGGTTAGCCCTAGTATAATCAACTTGGTAAACATTATCTACTGTGTTGTTTAGTGACAACTGCATGCAATCCTTCCAGTTCTTCAGAAATTATATAGTGCTGAAATTAGAACACACAGGATAGTATTCAGAATATTAGCACTATTGTTTTGCAGATACAGCATTGGCATTATAACATTTGCTGTGCATTAAAGTTTTATTCAGTTTCTCAAAATTTATTACAAAAGCTGTCAAAACATTTTTGTGTTTTTAATATATTGCTTCTTTCCATTGAAAGGTTATTTTCACAACCAATTTCACCACATTTTTATTAGTCTAGAAAACTGCATTATTGACACTTTTTTTTAAATAAAGCAAAAGAGCAAAGCTAATTGAGAATTTTAAATGCTATACACACACACACATTTTTAAGAACAAGGACTGAAGTTATAGCAGAACCCACAAGAATTTTAGAATTGTGTGTCCTAGTAGAGAGCCATCATGAGGTAATTTATTGTAATACAGCAGAAAGCTACCCAATTGAAACTTAATTTCACAAACTATTCTACAGTAACTACTATAGCTTCTTTTGAACATTCATTTCTCTCTTCCACTGATGAAAGTATTGATTGTGGATTAATTAGTCCAGATTTGCAAAATTCATAACTTAAAAGAAAAGAACCTTAAATAACATTAAAGCATTAAGGTCCTTATATTGTGTTATAGGTTCAATCTTCTGATTTACACACAATCCACTCTTTCACCCATCTATTTTAATAAAAGCTATCCAGTTAAGCAGTTTGTTTTATAAAATATGACTTTATATCTTATACAGGAAGTTAATTTGCATATGTATATGTAAGGAGGCACACAGGCACTCTTTCACAGCAGTATTTGGGCTGAATGTGGACTTCCGTAAGAAAATCATATTTATCATGTGTGTTGTTTTCCATAATTTTACCAACAAAAAGTAACCCGTCATGTTATTCAAAAGTGCTGGTTACTTTCATACAGTAATGTTGGGGGATAAAAAGCTCAACTTCAAGGATAACGCTTCAGTTGCTCCTCTTGTTGCTCGGAAATGTACTTGTTGCTTATGTGGTTTGTAGGGAGCTTTGTAAATCTTGTGATGTTTTATGAGAGGAAAAAATAATCTATAATATAGAACGTCTCCATGGAATACCACTCACCCACCCTCCTCCTCCTGGAGTTATAGATTCGATAACATACTATTAATTTTCATTACATTTTAGTACACAATTGTATTTGACTATTTTTTAATATTTTGGCCTCCCTCTTGAAAAGAGCTAACTATTGGAGTACTGAGAGCAGCCAAATACTTCAGTAGGACTACTTAAAGATGTACCTTTCTTGGTCCAATGGCTTGGAACTTTATAAGTATAACTTGTATTTAATCTGCATTAAATTGCTTTTATTTCAAATGACTATTCCTACTTAATGTCCAGATATTTTTGCAAAACAATCTTTTCCACAAAGTAAAAGTGTATTTTAAACGTTTTGACTTAGAATTTTTAGAGTCTGCTAGGGTAAAAGTCTACATTATCTGTCTGTATTTTAGCTATAATTGTGTATAGAAAATTATTTCAGCAGTAAACAAAATGGACTAAATCCAGCTGTGGAGTGAATATGTGCAACTCCTTTGACTTCAAATGCCTGGCCCTGGATAACCTCTCCAAGACAGAGTTCAGACAGGGGAAGTAAGACGGGTCACTTGACCATAATATTTCTCACACCAGAAACACTAGTAACTGAATTTGAAGAGAGAATCCTTTGAGCAGGAAATCTCTTTTCTTAACAGGCTGAAGTCCTGCAACTCCCACCAGGATTCCAGTGTAGAAAGGCAGGTTCCAGGTAAGTAAAAGGCTCCTGTCCACTCTCCTGGGACTTCATGGGACTCAAACTAGAGAGTTGGGGAACTTATTAACCTGAACTCTCCTTTCCCGGAATGGCTATTTTTTCTACATAGATGTTTTTATTTTTTGCCTTGTGCAGGAAGCTGACCTATTTGGAATACACTGATCTACTGCAAAGCCAGTGTAGATACCATTGTGGTGCTTGAGTATCTTGAAAGCAGGTTATATTTCTTCTAGACAGAGCCTTTAGCTTACCTGATTTAATTCTGCTGCTAATGTCCTGATGTTTATTATTGAGATCTCTGAATATAAGTTTGTGATAAAATTCTACATTTTAAAATTAGCAGTGAGCATCTCTAGTGTTCTAATCTGTTAGTCTTTTGAGAAAATTGGCCCGACTTCCATGGGTTACTAAGACATCTATCATATTGTGGAAGATTACTTGGTAATCACTTGATTACTCTGTGTTGAGGGGATTGCAAATGCTCTCCATGGTTGACCAAACATGAACAAAATGACTGCTACTCCACCCGCTAAAACCTCATAAAAGGGTTTATAACCTACCAAAACTTCAGCAGCTAAACAGACAACAAGAAGGAACATGGTGGGTTTTTTTTCCTTCTCTTTATTTGAACGTAAATCTTGCTGTTTAAAAATAGATCTGTAGTATACAAAGCCATCAGCTGATGAATACAGTATTCCCTCCTAAATTGTAGAATTCCACACTGTGGACTCCCCCATCTATTTAGAACAGTTCTTTAAATTATATTTTAGGTAACCTGCAGTATCCTACAAAACAGTTTATCTGACAATACAATAAATGTATTAGTCCTACATGCTACACACATATTTTAGAAACATTATAAAATGTGTAAAAATAGCAGTCACAATACTTAACTAGTTGTTAGAGAGTGCTGTACCAGTTTGAGTGGGATTGTATGGCGGGGCTGCTTGTGATGTTCGAAGGCAGCCTTGAGGGTCCCTTCTGGTTTATATGGATGCTCCTAAAAGGTCATGTTTCAGGGTTTCAGCTGGCCACCTGTAGGGATCAGGAAGGGATCCCCACCTTTTCCACTCTCCCTCATCCCCTCCCCCCCGCCCCCATGTGGCAGGGTTTCTGTTTGTTTGTTTGTTTGTCACCTTCCTCTGAAGCATCAGAGATGGCCACGGCTGTAGATGGGACATTGGACCAGTTGGGCCAGGGCTCTAAGGTGGCATTGAGCATTATCTCTGTGAGGCTTGGTTGTCTGCTTTGTGCTTCCATGGTCAGGGTCTAACTGATGACCATATGAGAGGTCAAGAAGGAATTTTCTCCCAGATCAGACTGGCAGTTACCTTGGGAGGTGGGGGTGGGAGTTGCCTTTCTGTGCAGAATGGAGTATGGATTGCTTGCCAGGGCCATCTGGGTATATCTCAATCAATTTCCTGCCATTGTGGAGGCCTCAGTCAGTGATGCATCTCACGTCTTCCTATTCTTAGCCTGTGGCACTGAATAGTTTAGTCTCCTGAGGCTGTAATACCTTGGTCTAATTTCAGTTGTTGGGTTTGGTGTGTGGGTGCTGGGTGATGATGGTGACCTGGAATACAGAGGAGATCAGAATAGATGATCTAGTGGTCCTGTCTGGCCTTAAACTTCTGTCTCCTCCCCACTGCACCCAGAAACTCTAAGAGGTATTGTTCATAATCCACCTTGATACCAAGCTGAAGGAATTTGTTGAGGTGGGCACCTCCATGCTGTTCTAGTGCAGGACATTGCTTGCAAGTCTCAGTCCAGCCCCATACATACCATTATGCTGTTATACTTTGTACAACACCATCTTGATTGGATCCAGATGCATCCCTGTATTCAATTTGAGTGTAATATATACAATGTAGAAATAGCACTTGCCATGTGTAAAATATCAGTCAAAACTCTGTGCAATGGCATTTTCTTATCTGATAAGTGTGGAAAAAAACCAGTGACTGCAGGAAAACAGCTAACCCTTTCTAATTGCAACTGACTTGAAATTCAGTTCCAATTCACACTGGCTGGTTGCTACTTAAATACTATGGTCCTGATCCAAAGTCCATTGAAGTAAATGGAAAGACTCCCACTGGGTTCAGTTGACTTTAAATCAGGCCCTCTAAAAGTACATTTTTATTAATACTACTTTGAAGAGAAAAAACAGAATAGTAAACTGCAAATAGAATACATAAGGCAGACTCAAATCTACTATGTTGCAAGAATTATTAGTTTCTAAATAAAGAACCTCTATTTCTATTGGGGGTGGGGAATGAGTGGGGCGGGGAGACCAGAAAGTTGCTATTGGCCAACAGAACAGAAGCATCTGCTAGAATTATGAACGGTTGGCTAAGCTTAATAGCCATCTCTGTCCTAACCAGTAGCAATTATTTTAGTAAATGGTAATCAAACAAGCAGGTGAACAAAGATGGGAATAATGTATAGCATTTGGAAAAAATGAAAGTGGAAAACGTTTAAGAAATAGATAAGAGTTCTAACAATGGGGTGTTTTTCAGTTTCAAGTTTTATAATCAATCTCTCAAAATGCACTGCACATGCCATGTGATGGTGCTGTTGAATGATTAGCTTCAGTTGTAAAGAGTTTTACAATGTTTTGCCACTTCCTTTTTCTTTTTTTGTTCTTTCCTTCTTTCTTTTCTTTTTTGTGGCATTCCATTTCTCTTCTGCAAACAGCTAGGATGAACTAGAGCATTCTCTGTTTTCCATTAGGTCTGATTTGCTACAGCTTTCTGCCTTTAAATTACTTCTGTACCACAGAATCTGGCAGGGCTCTTTGGAAGGCATTTGAGGACAACTACTTGATCTGGAGTTCAGCCATGTACAGTATTTGAAGGCATAGAACAAAGCAGTATAAATTTTGGATTGTTTTACTAAATGTTTATGACTCTTCCAGGAGAATTAGAGAGAGAGATCTTTATTAAGACGCAGTATGTAAATACTCACTTTTATTGTATCAAGAAAAGCTTTCAACTCTTCTGTATGAAGACACAGGCCTATTTAACGGCCTTTCCTTAGTAGTGTCTCTAATCTAACATTTCTTGTCTAATCACAGCAGATTAAGCACACATAAAGAATTGCTAACATCAGATGAACTTAACTAGTAATTTTAAGGAGGACTGGCCAGTTTAATAGATTAATCACTTCTGTTACAGCTTTGCAGCCATAGTTGAAATTCAGTCTGAAGAAAAGCAAATGCAAACCTTTATACTCGCTGACAGCAACTCCATTTCGAGTATAATTGTTTTAATGTTTTGTGCCAAATTCTAACCTCACTTACATCCATTCTACCTCATTGACTTAAGTGTGTTATATGGATGTGTAAATTAAAGCAAAAATTGGACTTCTGTGTCAACTTATTCACTTAAAAAGAAGACACTCAGTAAAGAAAATAGTTATAGGCTATCTACTTTAATAATAGCTGCCATGTAGCAGTTTTCATCAGTAGATTTTGAAGTGTTTATAAGGAGATATCTGTATCCTATTGTTGGGGAAACCAAGGCACTGAGAAGTGAAGTGACATACTCAAGTCACCAAGCAGGTCAGCAAGAGGTTTAGGAGATGTGGATTTTATTCCCAACTCCTGGTTTAGTGCCCATTCCACACTGCCTCCTCTTACCAGTTGAAAAACCCCTCATGAAAGTACGTGAACGGAAATCTAATTTTGAGACTGTGTTTGAGAGAGACTAGTGGCACAACATGGAGAAGCATGTATTATTAGACACTAGTACCAAGGCATTAAATATGCTTTTAAACAATCAAGGATCTCAGTCTGTGTAATGACTGTAGCATGAGATAGCTGCCATTTTTTCTTATCCTCTGCAGCTTGTCGTCTTTGTGTGACAATTTCATTGTGTTTCCAGGAACTTTAAACATAAAGGATTACTTTTTCTAAATGTGGCCAGTATTTTTGTGCGCACAACTTGATGTACAGAATCACTTATGGTGTTTTTACCACATTTCCATGTGCAAAACACAACTTGCACATGCAAATTTAGCACATGTGGACTCTTCCCATATAAATTGCAATTTCCATGTGTGATAGAGCTTTAAAATTGAATATAAATGAGAGACCAGCTTGAAACTCTTGGAAAATTTGGTGCAAATAGATAGTGCTGTTTTTTCTATGCCAGTTTTATTTCTGATGTTAAAGGCGATAAATTCTAAATTAAGGACATTGCAGATGAATACATAGAACAGCTCTTTGTTTTTAAGACTGAGAGCTAAGTATCTGCTGCTGAAAACAGTGTGGTGTATTTAAAGTACACTAAAGATTTTTGGCTCTCATCAAACAATGCTATGTTTATAAAGTAGCTCAGATTCATGATATTTGTTCTATAACTTTGTGACTTTCTTGTCTGCCCTACCAATGTACTACTGAAATTAATGTGTTTAAAAAGATTATTCTGACTTTATCAGCAAGTTTGATTAATTCTCCAAGGTGTAGTCATTGCATTTTAGAGTATAAGTAAAGGGCCAAATTTTCTGCTTTGCCATGGTTACTGTTCACCAGCTGAAGAAATGCTAGAGTGCAGTGTGTGCCTCCTTGTCCTATATGCTCCTTATGCTGGTGTCTGCTAGGAGCGTGGCATTGGAGCTGGCTGTCCCTATGCATTCTGAGGACTCCTCCATGTTTAGGGAATCCTGAACTGGAGAGATGCAGGTGTTTTTCTGTCCGCAGAGCAGTGCCAAGGCAGGAGATGGATTGTGTCTCTGCCTTACATTGTGTAAAGGCCTAGTCCTGCAAAGTGCTGAGTAAAAAGAACAGGAGTACTTGTGGCACCTTAGAGACTAACAAATTTATTTGAGCATAAGCTTTCGTGGGCTACAGCCCACTTCATCGAATGCATAGAATGGAACATATAGTGAGGAGATATATATATACATACAGAGAATATGAAAAGGTGGGAAGGAAGCACAGCATCATGCCCCTACTTGTCAAAATACATTTTCAGGAATGTTGTCAATGTATATTTGCAGTCATTACTTTTATGTAAGGAAGAATGATCTGTGAGTGTTTCTCTTTCATTTGTTGTGAACTCTTGCCCAAATACTTTCTTAATTAAAAAAAATTAAATTAAAAAACCCACTATTGATGATTGCAATTCACACAGACACTTTTCTACTTTATGGCTGGTATGTCTTGTACCTCCATATTCCTTGCACACACTACATCTTAATAATTAGTAAAATACATCATGTAAAAGTAAGTCTTAAGGTACCTCATATAAACACTGAGTTCCCTAATAGCTCTTTCTTAATGGTATTTTTGCCTAATCAACCTTAAGTTGGTGCTGTTTGAGGAAAAATTGTGAAGAGCCTGAGGAATGGAATGTTTCCTTCATAATCTTTAGAGTGGCTTTTTACTTTCTTTCCAGGAACAGGTTGAAAATGTACCTTTATTGGGCCAAAAGTAGAAATATTTTACATGTGACTCAATTGCAGTATTAGCAGGTTCAATTCAAGCAGCATGAAATTTCCAGCCTGCTTCCTGATGCCAATTAAGGCTGCAGCAACAGGAGTCATTTAGAATAAAAAGGCAGGAAAGTGACAAAAAGCTTGTAGCTATCTGTGTATATGGGAGTTCTAGGAGTTATTTAGAAAATAAGAAATGTTTTTTCATAATTTTTGTAATGTTGGAAAATGAAGATTTAAGTACCTGATGATGAAAAAGCTACTTTATTTTTAAAGGGTATTAGGAGTTACTAAAACTAACATTTAACAGATTCAGAGATGTGGGAACAATATTAGGAAGAGGGCACATGTTCTGATCACAACTGGTTATTATGGGACAAGAGGAAAAATAGCTGAAATGCAAAGTTTTCCAAAGTTGGATTTTGTTTTGTATATAGTATCCAACTATGCCTTATGTGAAATGGAATTCATAACAAACATAAAAGGAACGAGAGGAACATGTATTTTATGGAAGAGTCATCTCAATTGATTCATTGATTAAAATATGTAGAATATTTTATTTCAAATAAGCAAAGCTTAAAGAAAGGCCTGGTCTACACCTAAAACATAGGTCGACCTAGTTACATTGCTCAGCTCTGAAAAATTCCATACCCTATGTGATGTAATTAGGTTGACCTAATCCCCACTGTAGATGCAGTTTGGTTGATGGAAGAATTCTTCCATTGACCTAGCTACTGTCTCTTGAGGGGATGGATTTTCTACAGTGATAGAAAAATCTCCTCCCTCGCTGTAGCAAGTGCCTATACTACACTGCAGAGGCATACCCTTACTCAGGGCCGGCTCCAGGTGCCAGTTTAGCAAGCAGGTGCTTGGGGCGGCCACTCCGGAGAGGGGTGGCACGTCCAGGTATTTGGCAGCAATTCGGCTGAGGGTCCCTCGCTCCTGCTCAGAGCGAAGGACCTCCTGCTGAATTGTCGCAGATTGCGACTTTTTTTTTTTTTTTTTGGCTGCTTGGGGCGGCAAAACCCCTGGAGCGGGCCCTGCCCGTACTGACGAACATTGAACAACTCTGCCACTGTTAATTTCCTCTGCCACTCAGCTTATTTGATGCCTAGCCCATCATTGTTCTGCCTCTTCTCTAATTTGTCTTCTTTGCTTAGAAGAGGTCCCCATGCTTCATGGAAGTAATTCTGTTAGAAAAAAGTGCTAAATTGCTGTCTGCAAGACTTCCCCCCCCCCCACCCTTCCTAAGAGCAGAGTTGTTTTGAGCAGCATGGAGAAACTTGGCAGTGCTCAGTGCATTCCTAATTTGTGTTCAGCTGCAGAAGAATGAAACCAAGATTGGAGCAATACAGTGGTGGTATTTAAAGATTCTACCACAGTAGTAGAGTAGACTAATACAATTCTATTAATATGGCTCAATAGTAAGAGAATATTCCTTAAACTACTGCATTCCGTGCAATACAGTTTATTTGTATGAAGCTGCAAATAGATGTCAGTGGGATACAATACTTCAGAGGTCGGTGCAATTACTGCCTTACACACAAGAAAAAGAAAGCAACACAGTAAATGGAATAAAAGAAAAGAGAAATGAAATGTATGAGCAGCAAAGACTTAAGTAGTCTCGCAGCATCTGCTAGTTTCAGTGAGGGGAGAATGGAAGAATGCAGTAATGAAGGACGGGAAGAGTGAATGGAGTTTAGTGTCAATCAGATTAAAGTGTACAGAAAAGTTTTTAAGGTGAAAGTTGAAGAGAGTAATTAGATTGGATGATGGAATTCTAGATAGAAGAGAGAGCACAAAGGAAAGGTTAGCCCCCAGCTGGGTAGTCACGGGAATGGGACAGTCAGGAATGCATGATTGAGGCATCATTGGATGATAGATACAAGACTAGAAAGTTAGGGTCGGGTGAGTCCAGGGAGAGTTTTGAAAACCAGGCCAGTGACATGAATTGGATTTAGTGATAGATATAAGTATGTTACAGTGACATAATGTTTTAAGGTTTTACTTTCTGGAGTTAGAAAATAGTCTTGTAACAGAATTCTGGGTCCTTGCTGTTTTAGATTGTAGGATTTAGGAAGACCACAAAAGAAAAAATTGTGCTAATAGAGATGGTATATGGTTGAGGCACGAATAAGAATTTAAATAGAATATGCAGTTAAAATAAATCACTTCTGCTTCACACTGTGAGTATTTGGGATATTATTGAAAGAATCCAAAATGACTATGCACACATTTTTTAAATAAAACTAAATAAATTACATTCTATAGACGTTTTATTAGAACATCTTCATGCATGAGTTTTCAACTTATGTCCCAAATGAAATGTTTTGTTTTAAGTCCATTGACTGAATTTTAAATTCTGATGTTCAGTTACCGTGAAAATGAGCACATTTTCAATGCCTAGATAGATTCCTTAGAAGCAATTGCATCCAGATCTTGGTCAATTTCAAGTTAATGTACACTAAGCAGCGCCCCATTAATAAGTGGAGGTTATAATAAAATACTCATTGAGATAGCAATGGTGTTGGAAATGTGTATTAATGTAGTTTTGAATGGCTTTCTTTTATGGTAAAAATAGTATTTTTTTATACATACAATAGAAATTTAAACCTAATTCAGGGTCTCATGAGTTTACTGACGTAAATTTTCTCATCGACACTGTCATGATTGGGATGTCGGCTGTGTGATCCAGTGGTCGTAGTAGGTGTCGGTAGTCAGGCCGGGTCAGATAGTCGGTAGTCAGGCCGGGTCGGTAGCAGGAGGTCAGAGTTGAGACAGGTCAGAGGGCAAAGAGAGTTAAGTGTCAAGAGGCAGGCAAGGTCAGATTACCAGGTGATCAGGGTCAAGTGCCAGGTTATAGATGGCAATCAAATAGGGAGGTCATAGATCAACTTGGGTCAGAAGCCAGAGCCTAGGGTCTATCACAAGCAGGGTCTGGAGCAGAAACAGGCAGGCATTCTGTGTGTGTTTGCTCAGACAGCTCCACACTGTGATTTCCTGGTTGGCTGGTACCAGTATATAAATCAGTGGGTTGTGAGGGGCTACCACTCGGGGCCTGCTCAGCTGTACTTTCTGTTGAGTGGTCCTCCAGTGGGGGCCCAGCCAAAGTACCTAATGATGATGCGGAGGTTTCCTTGGTCCCCATGCAGGTTTTTATTCACACAAATGGAACTATATAAATAATAAAAGCACCTATATCTCTAGTGCTTTATAATGCATCCTTTCCTTATAACCTGTGTTCTGTTAGAATTAGCTCAGTTTCTGGCCAAACTAATATGTTTTTTTTTCTTCATCTGTGGCCTTGGCCGGTAGAGCTGTAATGGTACCCTCCGACAGTTTTTGTCTCTTTCCTATTTCATTTGTAAACTCTTCAGGGCAGGGACTGTGTCTTTCTATGTATTTGTAAAGTTCCTAGCAGAATGAGGCACCAGTTTCATTTGGAGCCTATTAGGTACAACTGTAATACAAATAAATAATAACAATAGTTGAAACTAAGTGGTTTCTAGTAATCTGAAAAAATAATATGATTACTCTATCTCTAGCCTTTGATCGAGAAAGCTTTAACTTGTGTTTTTAAGGGAATCTGTATGCTTGCTTTCCAACATACAGTAACTCCTCACTTAACGTTGTAGTTATGTTCCTGAAAAAAATGCAACTTTAAGTGAAACAATGTTAAACAAATCCAATTTCCCCATAAGAATTAATGTAAATGGGGGGGGTTAGGTTCCAGGGGAAAAAATTTTTGCCAGACAAAAGGCATTATATACATTATAAACAATTTTTAAACAAGCAATTTAATACTACGCTGCGGGGAAGTAGTGTGCACGTGCTGTGTGTTTACAAACACGGTACAGTACTATAGTTGAGAGATGCCCCTGCCTTACCCCACACAGGCAGAGCCCACTGGCACTACAGATGAGGCACGCAAGGAGGCTGAAGGTGCTGTAGGCTAGGAGAAGCATGTTGCGTGACAGCGGCAGCTTCCCCTACTCTGCAAGCACTGGGGCAGGGGGGAGGGGCTCAACCCTCAGCCTGCCCACTCACCCCTTCCCCCAAGCCCTCATCCTTGACCTGCCTATTCTCCCCCCCCCCCACCTACTCCCCCTTTACTTCCCATGCTGCGTCCTTGCTCCTCCCTCCCCTCCCTTCTAAACACTGCAAGACAGCTGATTGCCGCCAGCAGGAGGCAGGGGAAGGAGGGAGAGCCTGCATGCTGAGTCTTTGCTCCTCCCCACTCCCTCCTGCCTGGGGCAGTCAGCTGGCTTGCGCTGTTTAGGGGGGAGGAATGAGGACTGGGTGTACAGGCTTCCCCTCCTACCCAGGGCAATCAGCTGGCTTGTGGCGTTCAGGAGGTAGGAGAGGGAGGGGGAGCCTGTGCGCCGAGGCCTCGCTCCTGCCCTCGAAATGCTGCAAGCCAGCTGATTGCTATGGGCAGGAGGCAGGGGAGGAGGGAGAAAGTGCTGATCTGTGGGGCCTGCCGGCAGGCGGAGGCGCTGTGGGAACGAGGAGGGGGGGGAGCGTAGGGAGGCTGCCAGTTGTGGAGAAAGCAGGCAGCCAAAAACATAAGAGTGGAGCATTGTACAACTTTAAATGAGCATGTTCCCTAATTGATCAGCAACGTAACAACAAAACAACATTAACCAGGACGATTTAAAGTGAGGAGTTACTGTACTAAAAAATAAAAATGATAAAATCTGATAGAGAAAAGCTTAGTGAATTATTTAGATAGTGATTTTTCTCTTCATGTTAGAAAGATATGTCCATCCATCATAAAAAAAAAAAATAAAAAAATTCTGGTCTCTCACAAGTAAGCAGAGGAGAAAATCCACCAACCTCCAAATTCTCAGAGAAAAATTATGAAAAAATAAAATTAAATAATCTCTCAATCATGCATTTAAGTAATGCCAGAAGGGATCGTTATGATCATCTAGTCTGACCTCGTATATAACACAGGCCATAGAACTTTCTTGTGTTAATTAAATATAAAATTATGTTCCTTATTAGTTCTTCCCCAACTTGCAGCTTCATGAGGGCCAGTATTTCAACCTGAATAATGTAAATGGGCTGTGTTTGACAAAAGAGCCTAGGGATAAATCTTGCTCACATTACTGGAGTAGTCCTATGGGAGTCATTGGGCCAAACCTTCAACAGCATCAGTGTATCGGTCAGTAGCAAACGTCTTTGACAGCCTTTTCTCCATTTGTTTTTGTAGCCCAGTGCTCTCAGCTCTTCCGTTTACACTCTGACTGTGTTTTCAGCCTGGCCTTCCTCCCACCATCCTATCTCTGTTGATATTCCACAGGGCTCTGAGTTTAGTCCCCTCTTCTGTCGGCACCTAATCTCTGGGTCGCCCCATCTATTTACACAATATTAATTATCACCTGTATCAGGATGAGTCTTGAATCTACTTCTGCACTATTGTCCTGCCTTGTGCTGTCCAATATCTCATTTTTTACTTTCTCTATTATCCTAGATGTTTTGCTGCCAACTCAGTCTTAACATTCAAAAAAAAATCTAAATCTTTACCTTTTCCCTCAAGTTAGACATCCCCACCATCCTTTTCCATCACTATTTCACACAGGCTTGTGTACATATTCGATTCTGTCCTCTCCTTCACTCTCCATATTCAGGCTGTTACCAAGTGTTGCTGCCTCTTTGTCTACAAGTAAAGAAAGTATGACCAAAATAATTGTCCATGCCCTACTCCCCATGCACTTTGATTACTGCAACATCTTCCTCTCTGGCTTATTTCTTTGCTCATCAGTCAAACCAAATTACTTTTCTCTTTGAATCCCTTCACTGGCTCACTCTTACCTACCACGTCACATATAATCTTGTTCTCTTCTCAGGGGCGGCTCCAGGCACCGGGGCGGCAAGCGGCGGGGGATGGCCTGCCGGTCGCTGTGAGGGTGGCAGGCAGGCGGCTTTCGGCGGCATGCCTGAGGGAGATTCACCGGTCCTGGGGCTTTGGCAGCAATTCAGTGGTGGGGATGCCGAATCTGCGTGACCAGCAGACCGCCCACAGGCGCGCCGTCAAAAGCGGCCTGCCTGCCGTGCTTGGGGCGGCAAAATAAATAGAGCCGCCCCTGTCTCTTCTTCAAAGCCTTGCACAACTCCACTCCACCTTATGGATCTGTGTGTGTATATATATGTGTATATATATGTGTATATATATATGTGTGTATATGTGTATATAATGTATCCGAAGCAATATTTTTTGAATAGTTCAGGCTGTCTGATACTGGAATTCAGCACTTCTATTTTTTTCTTATTTTGAATAAAAATTTTCCATGCCCCATTTCACGAAATGAAATCTCAGTGTTAGTGCAGCAGGGCCTCTACCTTCTCCTCTTCACATCTCTACTAAAATACCACATACTCTGTGACAACTAGAGATAGTAGCCTAAGTCAGTTAAGTTCCCTGTCTACTCCCAATGTTTTGAAAGAGGAGGAATGGAGGTAATTTAGAAATATCTTAGAGTTTCTGATGCATCTTGTCTTACCTGTATTTGTTGTTTCACTTGTAAGTTCTTCAAAGCAAAGTCTCTCTATTTGTATCTTGTACATCATCAGGCACATCGGTACTTAATATTTCACTTTGAAATGCCTTTCAAAATGAAATATTATCTTCTAATATGTAAGCAGTAACTATGGTTTCTAAATCTAATCCTGTATCTTCAACACAGCAAATAGTATTTTACAGTTTTACATGACATGACAATGACTATGAAAAATCCTCCCCAGATCAAAGAGGAACAAGTGAATAGCCGCTATAAATTCATTGTCCTGTGTCTCAACTTTAACACAATTCATGATGTAGCATTTATATCTTAATATTTTCCTGTATGTGAAAAGTGAGCTATTAACTTTTTAGTCTTGAAGTCTAATTGACCATTTTTTGTTGATTGAAGAATGTCATGTTTCTCATGATATAAATTTGTAAGATGTTTGCCTGTAAAGTGATCAGTCCAGTGAATTGTTCATGACAGAAGGCAAAGTGAATGAGTCAGCCCATCAGATCATACTTCATGTGTCTATTCTTTTAAAGTTTGACATGCTCATGCTGTTTATAGAATATGTATTTCAGTTAACAACACCTTTGAATTGGAATCATGAAGCAAGATTTATCTCTTCACACAGTTCATGTCAGTGGGCTTAGAAATGTGTGACACCTGTTCAGCGCTTAGAATTAATGCAAATACTTCTAAAGACAAGTTTGGTAGACAAGCTTCTGGTCTTGCGCATGACTCATGCTTTGTATCTGTGACTGTTGAGAGTCCATTCATAGTGGCGAGAGGTCATTCACTAGGTCATTTTTTCTTCTTATAAAATACTGCAAGTTACAGAAATGCATTGGTAGAAAGCATTCATACATATGCAGTAGTATATTTGGAATGTCTTCAGGTATGTATATATATTATAATGTTTTGTATTCCTTAAATCAGCATTTCACTAAGGGGTACTAAGTGAGATTTACAAAAGCATTTTTGGCACCTCCCTCTCATTGAAGCCAATAGACGTTTGGTACCTAATCTGTTTAGTCACTACTGAAAATCCTACTGGTCACCTAGCTGCTTCTGTAGGCATTTAAATACTCTTGAAAATCTGGCCCTGTATGACTTCCTCAAGGAGGTGCTTCTCCCTTAAGAAGGGAGATGGTCTCTAAGGTTGCTAAGCCCTGACCATCTGTGGACATTCCTGGAACAGAGTTTAGCTCTACATAACTTTTTTTTTAAACCAGAAATGTGTAAAAGAAGCTAATTATTTACTCTTAATTTCCTGTGTAACTATAATAATCCAATTGAAAAAAATATTTAGTGATGGCTAAAACAGATTAGATTAAAAACTATTTTAGGAGCACTGAAACTAACCAGTTCATAAATCAAAATAGGTACATATTGCATGCTTGTTGTATTAAATTACTTCGTAGTTTTTCTGTTAATCAGGTTTATATATTTTTGAAAAACAAAGAAAGAACCTGGTCCACTTAGTGCTGAAAAAATGTATGGGGCCTGGCCAGCTTTCTTGTTTGTGTATCTTCAGATTAAAGGTCTCATTTATCATTGTCTGTGCTGAGTTTGGAAAGTACAGAGGTCTTTTTCATATATAATATAATATCTGAAGCAATACTTTTGCATAGTTCAGGATGTCTGATACTGGAATTCAGCAATTCTGCTTTTTCCTATTTTGAGTGAAAATATTATGGTGTTTTGTTAAAGTTGCTTTGTGTGTATGTGTGTATATCTATGTATATAAGCAACACTGCTAAAAGATGCATCATTTTGTTTACTAGTAATGCTTTGTTGTGAATGCTCATGCATTTTTAATCTGGTTTTGGATCATTGCTTCAGATGGACATTACCAACCAATCAAAAAACAATGGGCCTGATTCTCAGACTAATTCCACCAGCTTTGAGGTGCCTCATCAGCACAAAGCAGGAGAACGCTTCTTTAAAGGGGCAACCAAGGATTCCCCTGAGAAAAGGAAATCGCTGTGGCACAGAGTGACTGTGTAGCTGGTTATACACCTCCCACTGCCATTCCCATCTGGATAGGGGACATATTGAGGGAGGAGAGTGATGTGTTAAGGTGTGCTGGGGCAGGAAGGGAGAAGGACAAGGTGCAATGCACAGCGTTATACTTGATCCTCAGCTGGTCCCTATGGGATCATTGCAACAGGCATAATTTAAAGAACCCCTAGGCTGCTTTCTAAATGATGCCAGCCCAGAGTCAAGACAGTGGAAAGATGGCTTAGAGCAGGGATGGGCAAACTACAGCCTGTGGGCCGAATCTGGCCCGTCAGGGTTTTCAGTTCAGCCCATGGGATTGCCCGTCCTGTGGCACAGTCACCCTGCCTGCCCTGGCCCCACGCCACTTCCGGAAGTGGCCAACACCATGTCCCTGCTGTGGGGTAGGGCTCTGTGCACTGCCCTCGCCTGCGGGCACCACCCCCCACAGCTCCCATTGGCCGGGAGCGGGGAACCACGGTCAGTAGGAGCTTCGAGGGTGGTATCCGCAGGCAAGGGCAGTGAGCGGCTGAATCGCCTGCCCCACCCCCAAAGCCACTGTGGACATGCTGGCCACTTCTGGGAGCGGTGCGGGGCCAGGGCAGGCAGGGAGCCTGCCTTAGCTCTGCTGCTTGCCGCTGCCATCCTGGAGCCGCTCGAGATAAGTGGCACCAGACCGGAGCCCTGCATCCTGAACCACTCCTTCACCCCATACCCCAACCCCCTGCCCTGAGCCCTCTATCCTCCTGCTGTTCCCTTCCTGCACCCCCTGCCCTGAGCCCCCTCCTGCACCCCAACCCCTTGCCCTGAGCCCCTTCCTGCACACCGCACTACACTTCACACTCCCTCCCGGACCCCTCCCTCAGCTCTAAATTCATGGTCCTACATACAATTTCCCCACCCAGATGTGGCCTTCGGGCCACAAAGGTTGCCCACCCCGGTTTAGAGCTATTTTCCCCCTCCCACACACACACCTCACCAACCAAGCCTACTCAGCTGCCTCAAGAGTTAACTTAGCTCTTAAAATGTTATCCATTTTATAGGGGGAGAAACAGTGACCCTGGTATTCAGGTCGTTTAACAATTTCCATTATAAAAATCATGGAAACTTTGTTTTGAAGAGCTCTAACATTTCCACTGTTTTCAGAAAGACTTTAAAATTTGGCAGGGGGGATAATCCTGGAGTCAGGGGGATACCTTGTGCTGTCCCTATGTAAATCTTTGTTCTGATTTGGTTAAGTTCTATTAAAAGCCACCATTTTTCTGTCTGTTTCACACAATACATTGGTCCTGGTTTGAGGCCCGATGCTTTTAAGATTCCATTAAGAGTGCACATACACTGCATCTGTGTCTTGTTTCAGCAGTCTGCACACAAAGTGAAACCTTCACAGGGATCACAGACAAAATGGATAACAGAAAACTATGTGCACTTGACTCAGTTCTTCTACTTTGTTAGTTCTGGCACCAGTTCAGCCAGTAAAGCATCAGCCTAACTTTCGGCTCATGAATAGTCCCATTGAAGTTTGGTACACCTTGCTAAATTGGGGCATCTGTGCCCTTCATCACCATTATTTTTGAGCAAAGTCTCACAGTCCTGTACTCTCAGAGAGACAGGGGTCCTGTGGAGGGGGAAAAAGTGTGTAATCATGTAATTAACTGGATTATAATTTATATGAACAAGAGAGATGTAGAATTTTGGTTATGCAAGCATATTTATAGAAGGCTAATTATGGGCAAAGATTAGAAGTTCATTACATTTTGGGGCCTAATGTTCGTTGTATCCTTAAAAATGTCTGTGATTTCATTTTTTCTGGGTTGCCAAGAAACTTGAAAGAATAACAGTTCTGTGACACAATTGGCGTTAAACTGATGAAATAGTAAAGTTGTTTTATATGGGTTTATAAAAAAAGACCCTAGAATGAATGCAAAGCTGTAATTCATGAAGGGTGTCTTTGTCAGAGCCCAGAGTTGAGCCCAGAGTGAAATCTGACCTAGTAGTTGGAGCCCAGAGTAGAATTGGGGTCACAGTCAGGAGTCCCACCAAGGGTTGTAGCCAGAGTACAAAGCCATGCCAAGGGTTAAATTGGAGTCAGAGCCACAAGTCGTGCCAAGGGTCAAAGCTGGAGTCTGAGTCAGAGGCCACACCAAGAGTTAAGCAGAACCAGCAGTCAGGGCAAGGGTCAAAACCAGAGTAACTGGAGTTAGGGCGAGAAAGCAGGAACCAGGGACAAGAGGTGGTAACAGGCGAGGAGGCAGGAACTTGCTCTCGGGTTTGGTCAGAAGGAGGCCTAGCAACTAGCAGCTCAGACAAGGGGTGTGGCGGGAACAGGAAGCCGTCTACTACTAATCAGCTCATCCTACTGAGTCCACAGATTTAGCCCTTTTTTGTAGGGTATTGGCTGCAGTTTCCTCATCTGGCCTTGCGGTGTGGCAGCACAGAGGGTAAGACTCTTTTTCAGCAACATTGCAGGCCTGGGTTTGAGCTCTGAGGTGTCTGACACCCACCCCACAGACACCCAGTAGAAAGGACTGATTTGGGTGGAAGTATGTTCTGTTTATATAAACAAATTTGGCAAATGGAAGTAACACAACCCAGTTAACAATGGTTAAGGAAACGGTGTAGATACTGTTCAAGTACCTGGGTGACCTTTTTCAACTGGCTGGTCATCTAGGGGTGATGGGCAGTGTATGTTTGAGACCAGATGTCCAGGATGTGAAACACCTCCTTCCAGAACCTGGAGATAAACTGAGAGCCTCAGACTGTGATAAGATGACCAGGGAGGCCATGGAGGCAAAAAAACACACACAATGAGGAGTTGTACGGTAACTTTGCAGTCAGAAGACACACACATGATATAAAATGACTCATTTTGGTGAGTTGATCCACTATGGTTAGTCATTGTCCTTCAAATTCTGATAGTTCTACTGTAAAATCAAGGGTTATACCTCAGAAGGAGGTTTCAGACAGCATCAGGCTCAGACTTACTTCAAGAAGTTTTAGTTTGAGTGCAGGTGTTGCAGGATTTGACTTAGTATTAGACGTTGTCCTGCATTTGCAGCCACCAGAACAAGTGGGGGTACTACACGCCAAGTATTGGATTCTCCCGTGGTGTTATGGTGCATGAGCAGCACCGTAAATCTTGGGGGCCCATCAGGGACCTATAGATAGTCACTAACAGCTATAGAGACTAGTTCGTTGACCAGGAATAATGGCAGAGGGCAGCACCAATATCTCCTGGGATGACTATGTGAGCTTTACAAAAGGATCGTTAGGAATGGCTACTCGAAGCGAGGTAAGAAAGTTGGATGATACAGCTCCACAAAGGAAATGGTGTGGTTTCAATATGCTGGGTGGTGGTTCATGGGTTCCATATAGTATTCACCCTTTTGTGAAAGTGCATCTGCCTTACTGTTATGATCATAAAGTCAAATCTTGAAAAGAACACGGCCCAATGTAACTGCTGCTGATTTAGTGCCTTGGTGAATCATATATATTCCAGGTTTTTGTGGTCTGTTAAGACCTAGTATGGGGTTCCTGTCATCCCCCACCATCCCCCGTAGCATTGTGTCATGTCTGGATTCCTCCCATGATTGCGAGGAATTCCTTGTCAGTTATTTCATAATTGCATTCAGCTGGAATACGTTTCTTCACCCCACCCCCCCCGAGAGAAAATGTACATGGATGTATTTCTTGCTGGTACCCCATTCTTTGGGACAGCATGACTCCAATGGCTACGTCAGAGGTGCTGGCCTCAAGAGTAAAGGGTTGGTCAGGAACAGAGTGGTCCAGCAGTGGGGCTGAGGTGAAAGCTACCACGAGACATTCAAAAGTTTGATGGGCCTTTAGGAGCCAGTTTCATCACTGGCCAGGCTACGGTGTGAAAGTTCTGTTTGTTTCTCCTTGATGAAAATCTGTCCCCTTGGTTCACTCTACATCCCTGTAAGCCAACCGCCCTCACCTCCCCCCTTTGATCGTCGCTTCCAGAGGCAATAACGTCGTTGTTGTTTCAAATTCATGCATTCTTTATTAATTCGTCACACAAATGGGGGGATAACTTCAAAGGTAGCCCAGGAGGGGTGGAGGAGGAGGGAAGCAGCGGTTGGGGTGGTGGAGAAGGGACGGACAAGGCCACACTGCACTTCAAAACTTATTTATTGAATGCCAGCTTTCTGTTGCTTGGGCAGTCTTCTGGGGTGGAGTGGTTGGGTGCTTGGAAGCACCCCCCACCGCATTCTTGGGCATCTGGGTGAGGAGGCTATGGAACTTGGGGAGGAGGGTGGTTGGTTATACAGGGGCTGCAGCGGCGGTCTGTGCTCCTGCTGCTTTTCCTGCACCTCAACCATACGCTGGAGCATATCAGTTTGATCTTCCAGTAGCCTAAGCATTGCTTACTGCCTCCTCCTCATCATGCTGACGCCGCCTACCATCTTGCTCCCGCCACCTGTCCTCTCACGCGTCCCTCCTGTCCTCGCGTTCATTTTGTGCTTTCCTGCATGCTGACATTGTCTGCCTCCATGCATTCTGCTGGGCTCTGTCAGTGCGGGAGGACTGCATGAGCTCAGAGAAGATTTCACCTTCTAATCTTCGCTAGCCTCTGGGACGGAGATGATATGGGGAGCGTTGAAACATTTGCAGCTGCGGGAGGGGGAAAAAAGGGAGAGTAGTCTTTAAAAAGACACATTTTAGAGAATAATGGGTAGACTCTTTCACAGTGAACCATGCTGTTAACATTACATAGCACATGTGCTTTCTTTACAAGGTCGCATTTTGCCTCTTATATTGAGGGCCTGCCGGTTTGGTGTGCGAGATCACACACGTAGGGCTGGCAGGCAACAGAATTCGGCTTGCAGGCAGCCATAGTAAGACAGTCTTTTGGCTTCTTTAACCTTCATAACATGTGAGAATGGTTTCAAACAGCAGCTCCCTCATTTCACATACCAAGCACCCGTTGGGTTGGCCATTTAAAAGGAAGGGCTGCGGTTTTTGGGTTAACGTGCAGCCCAACTAACCCCCCCCCCACACACACACACACACCTAATTCTTTGGGATGATTGCTTCACCCCTTCCCCACCACATGGCTAACAGGCTTTGGGAGTACATCCAGGAGAGCTTCATTGAGATGTCCCTGGAGGATTTCCGTTTCATCCCCATACATGTTAACAGACTTTTCCAGTAGCTGTACTGGCCGTGAATGCGTCCCAAGTCTTCAGGGCAAATTAATCATTAAACACACTTGCTTTTAAACCATGTATTATATTTACAACGGTACACTCACCAGAGGTCCCTTCTCCTCCTTCTAGGTCTGGGAGCCCACCTTCGGTGGGTTGGGAGGGTACTAGATCCAGGGTGAAAAACAGTTCCTGGCTGTCGGGGAAAACGGTTTCTCTGCTTGCTTGCTGTGCACTATCTTCAACGTACTCCTCCTCCTCCTCATCTTCCTCATCCCCAAAATCCACATCCCTGTTGCGTGAGAATCCATTGACCGAGTCCACCCACAGGGCTGGGGTAGTTGTAGGGGCACCCCCTAGAATGGCACACAGCTCATCATAGAAGCAGCATGTCTGGGGCTGTGACCCGGAGTGGCCATTTGCCTCTCTGGCTCTTTGGTAGGCTTGCCTGAGGGCCTAAAGTTTCACATGGCACTGCTGCGGGTCCCTGTTATAGCCTCTGTCCTTCATGCCCTTGGAGATTTTTTTAAAATGTTTTGGCATTTCGTCTTTTGGAACGGAGTTCTGATAGCACGGATTCGTCTCCCCATACAGCGATCAGATGCAGTACCTCCTGTTCAGTCCATGCTGGAGCTCTTTTGCGATTCTGGGATTCCATGGTCACCTGTGCTGATGAGCTCTGCATGGTCACCTCTGAGCTCACCACGCTGGTCAAACAGGAAATGAAATTCAAAAGTTTGCGGGGCCTTTCCTATCTACCTGGCCAGTGCATCTGAGTTGAGAGTGCTGTCCAGAGTGGTCACAATGGAGTACTCTGGGATAGCTCCCGGAGGCCAATACTGTCGAATTGCGTCCACACTAACCCAAATTCAGCCCAGCAGGGTCGATTTCAGCGCTAATCCCCTCGTCGGGGAGGAGTACAGAAATCAATTTTAAGAGCCTTTTAAGTCGACAAAAATGGCTTCGTCATGTGAACGGGGTGCAGGGTTAAGTTGATCTAATGCTGCTAAATTCTACCTAAACTCATAGTGTAGACCAGGGCTAAGGGAGCTCATCATCACAAGGTTCCCCGTGACCACAGCCAGAGTGTGCCTCAAGCTTCTGGGACACATGTTGGCGTGCACATATGTGGTTTGCCATGCCAGACTCAAGATGAGGCCCTGCCAGCTCTGGGTGGCCTTGGTGTTCTCCCAGTACAGAGACAGGATGGACAAAGTCCTCACTGTGCCCGAACCTCCCTACAATGGTGGTCCTCCTTGGGAAACATGCTCCACAGGGTCCCATTCAGGGGCAGGCTCCCGTCAGTGGAGCTGGTGTCCGACACGTCGGACCTGGGGTGGGAAGCCCATGTGGGGAGCATTCAGACCCAAAGTCTGTGGTCTGCATGGGACCTTGCCCTACATATAAATGTCAAGGAGCTCAGGGCAGTCCATCTGGCATGCGTGGCCTTCCATTCGCAACTGGAGGGCAGAGTGATCAGGGTTCTCATGGACAACACAGCCTTGATGTTCTACAACAATAGGCAAGGCGGGGCCCGCTCTTTTGTCCTCTGCCAGGAAGCCCTCTGGCTGTGGGACTTCTGTACAGCCCACAATATTTTCCTGGAAAGCCACCACTTACCAGGCGCCTGGCACTCACGGGCGGATCGCCTGAACTGAGACTTCTCCTCTCAGCACAAGTGGTCACTACACCCAGAAGTGGTGCACAGAATTTTCCAAAAGTGGGGCATTCCCAGGTGGACCTGTTTGCGACATGGGAGAACTACCAGTGTCCCCGTTTCTGCTCCGGGGTGGGGTTGGGCATGAGTGCCATCTCCAATGTCTTCCTCCTGTCTTGATCGAGCCAGCTTCTCTATGCCTTCCTGCCGATCCTGCTTATTGGCAAGGTCTTGGAGAGGCATGGCCCAGACAAAATTGGTACGGGACTCTCACGAGCCTGGCAGTCGACCCACAGTGGCCGTTGCCTTGCTGCCCGGACCTACTGTCCCAGGACCAGGGCCACAGCTGTTCATCACTTCGGTTGAATGCATGAGAGGTCGGTTGATCTCCATTCAGCAGCTCTCCAACTGAATCACCTCATATTTTCGTACCTGTTACGACCTGGCGGGAGTCCCCCTGCTGCTGATTGTGAGGGCACACTTGACTAGCCTTGTCTGCCACCTTTTTGGCCCATGTCCCCATTCAGGAAATTTGTTCACACGTTCACCTCACATTACACAATCATCTCCCAAACCAGGGAGGACGCCAGATTCGGCAGGGCTGTACTCCATCCTGAGTGTCTGTGAACTCCTTCCCACCTCCAACAGATATGGCTTGGAATCACCTATTGTGGAATGCACATGAGCAATCATTCGAAGAAGACGGTTACCTTTTCCGTAACTGGTGTTCTTCAAGATGAGTTGCTCATGTCCATTCCACATCCCGCCTTCCTTCCTTCTTGCCAGACAACTCCAACAGAGGGGAACTGAGTGAGGGTGAGGGGAGTGCGCAGTGCCCCTTATACCGCACCATAGGGGTGCTCCCCTATGGGTACTGCTGAGGGAAAAACTTCCAGCACCGGTACACATGTGTTGGGACCACAGAATATGGGGGCCATCTCAGATTAGCCAGGGTGACCCCAAAATCAAGGTAAAGTGCGGGTAGCTAATGAAACTGAACCATAGGTTTTCCTGGTCTTACATGATTACCTCTTGCAAAGGAATGGTCTCCTGAGTAATGAAACTCGACATCAGTGGGGAACCATTTGCTGTTTCCACCACATCTGGGATGGCCTTGGTTTGTACTGACAGGCTGAGGATCTGTGCTATGGAAAAATCCATGAAATTCTCTCCCACTCCCAAGTCAATCAAGATCCATTGCCTGGGAAAGGCCTGTTTTTTCTGCAGGATTCACGGTTACAGAAGAATTTGTAAAAGTGAGGATGAGGACTTCCTGGTTGAACATAATAATCTTGGCGTCTTTTGATGGTGGTATCCAGGCTTAGGACTCCCACTGAGCCCGGTCCTAATCTTTTCCCATCGTCAGGGTGACAGATTTTGGGAGGGCGCACATATATCTGGCTCCTAGACTGTAGAATCAGAGGTTTTCTATCAATGATCTTTTGCTCTCCAAGGGACAGGCAGAACTGCACCACGTCTATCTGTATGGGTGTGGTCAGGACCGAACTTCCTTTAATCTGAGGGTTGAACATTTGGCAAGGGCAGGATGTAAATGTGGGGCTTCCTGCATTCTAGTTGTCATTCATGAAGTCTGATGTCTAATCCTGATACACGTGTCCATAAAAGTCTCCAACTGGCAGCAGAGTCTACCCATGCCAGCTCGTCCTGTAATTTGTCACAGAGACCAAGCCAAAACTGATGGAGTGCAACATCATTTCAGGTGGTATCTATGGGTAGGCATGTAAACTCGGCAACAAAGGAGGGGGCTGACCCCAGGGTTTGCCAAAGCTCACATAAGGTAGTCTCTGCCATGGGAGTTTTAAGTTGGCCATCAAAATGGTGGCAAATACTTGCAGAAAGAAATCTTAGCTTGCCAACACTGCATGATCCTGCTGTAGAAGGGAAGAGGCTCAAGCTAGAGCTTCACCAATAAGTAAGCCAAGTACCAGTCCTTCTTTGCCCTGGCCTTGGCATATTCCTGAGACTAGAGCATAAACAAGAATCTACTCTGGATAATAAACCCATTAAACTTACTGTGGGTGCCATCGTGTCTCTCTGGTAAAGCAACTCTGGGGCTGGTCTCCTGAGCTTGAGTTTTAAGGAGAGACAAGGGGGTACCCGCAGCTGCTCTGAGCACTGTAACTTGTTCCCTCAGGGAGCAATTTTCCTTTTGTGTACTTGTTCCCTAAGCCTCTGATTCTCAGCCTGAAGGACAGCAATCTGTTCCAGTAGACTCACAAGCCCCTGGGGCAATGTCCATACTCAGTCCCTGGGGGAGGGATAGCTCAGTGGTTTGAGCATTGGCCTGCTAAACCCAGGGTTGTGAGTTCAATCCTTGAGGAGGCCACTTAGGGATCTGGGCAAAAATTGGTCCTGCTAGTGAAGGCAGGGGGCTGGACTCGATGACCTTTCGAGGTCCCTTCCAGTTCTAGGAGATTGGTATATCTCCAATTATTACCTTTATTACCTAGTCAAGGGATTCAGCTATGAGTCCTGGAAGAGATTGAGAGGGTCTAAGCAAAATGTCAGAGTTTGTACATGGGTGGTCTGATCTAGCGGCCAGAGCCTGGAGTAAAGTCGGTGTCACAGTCCGAAGTCCTGCCAAGGGTCACAGCTGGAGTCAGAGGCCAGAATTCATGCCATGGGTCATGCCAGAGTGAGTAACTGGAGTTAGGTCCAGGAAGCAGAAGCCAGGACCAAGTTGTGCTAAAAGGAGCAAGGAGTGGGAATCAGGAGAGGAGGAAGAAACTTGGTCTCAGGGGTCTGATCTGCAGCAGGCCTAGTAACTAGTTGCTCAGACAGTGGTTTGGCAGGAGCTGGAAGATTTATGCTAAGAGGTGTCCAACTGGCAGTCTGCTGCTAGTCAGCTGATTACATTAGGTCTATGTAGTTGCCCCTGTTTGTGGGGTATCAGCTGCAATTTCCTCATCTAATCTTGCAGCATGGTGGTGCCAGGGGTAAGACTTTTGCTTGGCAACCCGCATGCCTAGGTTCAAGATCCCTGGCGCCTGATACTTTGTTGCTAACGTAGCGCACAATTTGATCAGTTTATAAATGTCCAAATTCAGCCTTTAGACTGGAGTCATTATCAAATATTTTACTTTTAACATTTTTACCAGTAATATTTTTACTTTTAACTGTAGAAAAAAGTTTTGAAGTTATAACAGCAGAGCGAAGTGAAGCTCAGGATTTAATTATGGACTTCATGGAACTAATTCTTCACAGAAGTCAGAATAAGGGGGAAGGAAATCTGATTATTTGAAATTAACGTAATTTCATTTTCCATTTAAAGGTAATTGTTCCCCCTGTCAATGACAGCAACAAATTGGAAGGGAGGGAGGGATAGCTCAGTGGTTTGAGTATTGGCCTGCTTAAACCCAGGGTTGTGAGTTCAATCCTTGAGGGGGCCATTTAGGGATCTGGGGCAAAAATCAGTACTTGGTCCTCCAAGTGAAGGCAGCAGGCTGGACTCAATGACCTTTCAAGGTCCCTTTCAGTTCTAGGAGATTGGTATATCTCCAATTATTATTTATTTATTTAAATGCAAATATTTTATTTAAAATTTGCTGTGTTTTATATAAAATTGTAAAAAGGGAATTGTTCGAGGAATATAAATGACTTATTTGGAATTTTGAAATGATTAATATTGTAAGGGGATCTGGTACAATTGTTTACAGATGAGTATTTTTACCTGTCTGATTATAAACATTACTAATATTTGTTAACTCCGTGGCACTTCAAGAAGTTCACTTAACCCATGTGGGTGGAAGAAGCCTTTTCTCACTCGAATGCTCTAGTAGACTCAGTCTTTGTTATCCCCTGAGAAAGTAGTCTGCTCTCTGATTTAACGTCACCCCAAAGGGGGCGTTGAGGAGATGTATCCACGAACCTGCTTTCCCTTCTTCGTACATTGGCCCACTCTGTACCATTATAACAAAGCAGGCTGCATGAAGCAGGAAGCTCTGGATGGGTTTGTGTAGTGTCTGTAAGAAAACATATTTCAATTTCTAATAGTAAGAATTTTTTTAAAATGTAAAAAGTACTATAATTTATTGTTGATATAGTCAAAAAAACAAACAAACAAGCAAAAACCTTCCAACATGGTAGCCTTTTTCCAAGAAATGGCCTTTTGAGAGGCAAATTAGCAATTTAATCCATAGTTCATCCCAAACACATACTGGATCATTTTTTACATTGTTACACCGCTATTCAGTTCATAGAATCATAGAAGATTAGGGTTATAAGAGACCTCAAGAGATCATCTAGTCCAACCCCCTGCTCAAAGCAGGACCAACACCAACTAAATCATCCCAGCCAGGGCTCTGCTGCTTATCTTCTGGGTTTTGGTGTTCCTTTTATATTTAATTTTCAGTTACTTTTGTCCTTTCTCATTATTAGACATGGTAAAAATAATTTTAATTATTCTGTTTCCAAATGTAAGAATTCCTATTCTATATAGATTTTTAGCCTTTTATATGGCCCCATTTCTGTAGCATCTGAGCAGCCACTTGGAAGACTACTGGATATTCAGATTAGAGAAATCTTAAAGGCAGTAGTGGCTCATGGGGCAGTGGGGTTTGCATAGGTCCTTTTAAAAGAGTAAACTTTTATAGGAAGTGCTGTAAACCAAGCAGCCACTGATGACTAATTACATAGTTTTGTTTATTGCACCCCTAGCCTGCAAAAATAAATCAGAGCTGGGGTTCAAATTCCCATGTGAAATTTAATGTGTCCCCTCTCTGTCGTGCATGCGATATATATCTTGAAAGGAAAATTCCACCATGTAAGATCTAGGGACTGTAATTCATATATAAAATCCCCCTCCCCCATAGTACAGTAATTCATGCTACAGATAATAAAACCGTTATAAAAACACAATAAAAATACCAATGTGATAAAACCACATAAGCTATCTTTCTTCACGTGATGAAAATAATGTATTGGAAGTAACCAGGCTATATTTTCCCCTTGAGGAATGTCATCTGGCAACATAGGCAAAAAATAGGCCTTTGAGAAAAAAAGAATGGGGGGAAAAAGCATAGCTTTGTTGAACATCATTGGTTCATAAAGTGGAGTCCAAATTGGAGCCTTTCAGAGTTATCTGGGCAAATCAAAAAAGATATACCTTTGCCTCAGTTGAATTTAAAAATACTTGTCTTTCTAACTCTGTTTTCATGTCACAAAAAATTAGAATTTTGTTATGTATAGATTAAATATATTTTAATAGCAGGAAGTGCCCTTCAGCCTATGACCTAAGTGGCCCAGCAGCCAAAGAGTGTTTGAAAGATGTTCAGTGGAGATAATAGAAGGCTGTGTCTACACTAAGCTTCAAACAAAGTTAAAGAACTATATTTAGACAAGGTTTGACTGTCTGGAGCCCTGTGTTTAAACAGTTTGGTCCCTTTCACACTGCCTGTGTGAGGTTTTTGTGAAATTCCGCCACTGTTGCTCTTGCATCAGTGCAATTCTCTCCGTCAGTTCTATTCATACTAGTTGAGGTATGAAAATTGGACAACGTCTCACTGATAGATGCTACATTTTGTTCTTCTTTGTTCAAAACTGCACTAAAGTTTTTCTATGGTGGAGCATTTCTTAAATTCCTTTGACCCAGTTTGTTCGGATCAGGACTGTGAAATAAAAAAGCTGCCCCTGTAGATTTCTTAAACTGGTTCAGCTGAGCATTGTGAATTGCAGAGTTTTAAACCTTCCCATTTTTCCAAGTTTCAAAAGTCCCCAGTGAGCATCACCAGAATTATCTACCCAATATTTAAAAAAGTGCTCAAAGGGAATGTTCCACACTGGGGATAAAACATATTTGGAAGTTTCTGGGCCAAAACATTACCATGTCCCCTTCCCCATACAAATACATAATAATTTCTATAAAAATATTTTCCAGAAATTTACTGCTTGTTGGGAATATTGAAAACCATCTCTCCAGTGAGATGGCTGGGGAGAAACAAAACACAGGAACAGGCAATAATGTCTTTTCAGCAGGAGAGAATTTATATAAATATAAATTGAATAAGGCAACATAAGCAAAATGAGTAACTGGAGGGTTGGTGCTCTGTTTCCTTTGCCCAGGAAGGTCTAACTGCAGGCCAAAGTCTCTTTCAAGCCCTTTCCCTAAGGGGAGAAAGTTTATGAATTTAAATAAAAACTCAAAGTAACACGACACAGAACCGGACCAGACACAGGCTTTTAAAAGTGAAAATACTCCTCATTTTCAAACTCAAAACACCTAGTTTATCCAGTTAACCTCAACTTTTCCAAATATTAGCCTTCTGGCAGCAAATCACAATGAGAAATTTCAAGCAAAAAGTTTTTGTTCTGAGTGGAGTGTGGCCAAAACTGAGGTTATAATGGAAAGCCACTTTGAGCTTTTGGGCTAATTGGTAGCATTTAGCCACAGCCTAGAGTAGAGGAAAAGTGAGGATTTGCATGACCCAGGAAGTACCCTGGCTGAGAATTTTCCATAGTTGATGCAATCCTTTCCCCAGTTTCTCTATGTCCAGAGAGAGTATGCATACTTCTCTGTCCCTTTGGATTCTGTTTTGTTCAGATTCTGCTGTCTCCTAGACTCTGTCCTCTCAAACACACACCTGGAGATTGTACTACAGTACTTGTATGAGGTGAACTGAAAAATACTGTTTTGTTTTGTTTATATTTTTACAGTGCAAATATTTGTAATAAAAAATAACAATACAAAGTGTACAGTGCTCACTTTATATTTTGTGTTGTAACTGAAATTAATATATTTGAAAATGTTGAAAACCTCAAGTATTTAAATATTTTATAATTGTCCAATAATACGATTAAAACACTTATTAATTGATTATTTTTTTTAATCTGACAATAATTTTAATCATTTGACAGCCCTACATTAAAGTAATATGTGTTTGATGGGTTGAGTAATCTTTTTATAATCTTCTGGTGCAATATATTGATTCTGGATTTGTCTCTGTGAAACTAGCAGTCACAAACATTCATTTGATTATTTTTTATTTAAGAAACAGTGGTAAGAAGAGTGGCACAAATGTGTTAGGAACTGTGGATGAGAATATTACTCTCTGACATCTGGGCCAGTTATTCAGAAGGACCCTGTTTTGGGGAGAGAGGAGGAAGACTATTAAGGAAAGATTCAGCTTTAATGTAAATGGTCTGATTAGTTTAAACAAAACACTTTTCCTATTTTTGGTAGTGTGGATGTGTTTTCTTGACCTCTAGGTTCTACCCATCAGTTGATAAAGTGAAAGAAGTTAGTTATTTTAGGTATTGCAGATGAGTTGTTTCACTCAAACCTTGAACCAAAATTGTGGCAAGTGGCTGAGTAAGAGACATTGTAAGAATTATATTCTTAAACCCGTGAAAATAAATAATTACTGCAGATGATCTAAGGACCATAAAAGAAGTGTTTCCCAAGATCACACTTCATATTTTCTCAGACACTATACATGTGATGGTTTATATTACAGGCATACCTTGAGTACACATGTATTTTATTCAATCTAAGCACAGTTCTGCTATAGCTAAGTACCTTTTAACTTCAAAATACCTATAGCCAACAGGCATAATAGAATAAAAATACAACAAATAAATACAATTTGGGATGTTTTCATTTTAGCAGTGTTCCTTTCACTCTACTTTGCTGACAATATATAATTTACTACTGTTCATATTGGTGTTTGTTCATATTTTTGGAACACTGCATGAGAAAGACAGACAGCCTTCTTCCCAGCAAGTAATAGAAGTACTTGCAGAAATATGGAGCGGTAGAGCGTAAATACATTACCTCAACTAATACTGAGATTATATTTAATCTTGTCACCCAGATACAATGGCTGTGGTTTCCAAACATATATTTTTTAACTCATCATGCAGTAAATTGGTGGATGGGTACTCCCGTAACTCCTTTTGCTATGCCCCTGCTACAGGTGTTGTCTCTACTTCTCTCTATCCATTCATTCTCTCCTTTTGTGACTCCATTAATTTTTCCCCTCTAGTTTTGGTTTGTTTTTTATTCAGTTTTCTCTTTTAGGGTCTTTTCCTCGTCTTGCCTGATTGCCACTCTTTTTTCCCCAACTCGTCAGTTGGGGGAAAATCTATTGCTGGTTTTGTTTGGCTGGGACACATGCTGTAACATATCATAGCATCTAAGCTATGAGAGTAGACACCCAGAGTTTAGACTGGTGAGCTACTTCCTGAACCTGTAATGCTGAATCTTTGAGCTGATACTGTGTCCATTTGTGCTGGGGACCACTGCAGGAGCCAGGTTTCAAGAAACTGACCTCTGCTTTATCCAGGGCTGGCCTGTTCATGTAGGCGAACTAGGCGGGGTTGCCTACAGTGCCAAGTTAAATGGGGTGCCAAATTTGAGGGGGAAAATCAAATTTAAAGAAGATAGAAAAAATGCAAATAAAATAACTGTCATTTCAATTCCCATGCACGTACAGAGGGAATATGAATTATAATTTCTCTACATTTCTGAGAATTTATTAATATGTCAAATCTTTTATTTATTGCAAAAATAAATACAATTTTAACAATTTTTTTTCAATTTGCAATGTAGGGTCAAGATGACCCGCTCTGCAATTTTGATAAGCAATAACTCAGCCACAGTGAAACACATCTGCCAGCGGCAAGAGCTGCAATGCTAGTGACACCTAATTTGAATATACATCAAGGTTGCATAGCCTGAAATTCACGTAGAGCGGAGATATTGTGAGTTGATACATGTCAGAAGGTCATTTTAACACGTTGCAGGTAGATGGTTAAGAATCGAGTGAATTACTGTGGAAAACTTTGTTTCTTGGTGCCAAAGAATAATGTCTTTCAGCATCATAAATCCAAAATGTGAGTATCTTTAAGCATTATTAAACCTTAGTGTTGTTATCTGGCTGTATAATTATGAACTTTTCTTTGTTATAACTGGTTCACATGTACTAAATAAGGTCCATAAAAGAAAGATAACAGCGTTAACGTTTAATAGACTACAAAAGTGATGACATCACATTCTAAGCGGGTAACCTTGAGAAAGGGGTTTACTTTCCAAACAACCGGTGTTGGGTTATAACGTTGAAAAAGGTCATTTTGTTTCTGTGTAAACGCTGTAACTAACTGTTTTAATAGGCAAGTGAGTGTATGTTACTCATCACTGAACCTTTTAAGCAGTGAAAAGACGTGTTGGGATGGCTGCAGTGTGGTTTAAATCACCAGCCATGTGGGGTGTGAGCTATCCTTAACGCTATAATGCTTGCAATCAGGAGCACAGTACATAACAATGTTCAAATGCCCCATGGCAGAAAGAGGAAAAAGAAAACCCTCAGGAGCTGAGTATCATAAAGGAAAGGCTGTGACGGAAAAGGACCAAGAAAAACAGCTGGGATCCTTCCTGAAATATGTTCTCTTTAATCCAAATAAAAATGGAAGCAGTTCACAGCATCCAGATGAAGAAATTTTACTTGGAGAGGAGCTTAACTCACATCCTCATGGAAGCAGTTTGGAACATCAAGATGAAGGTATATTACTTCGAGATGAGGGTAGCTCACATCCACAAAAAAGCAGTTGGGAAACTCAAGATGATGGAAACTTACTTCTAGATGAAGGCAGCTCACAGCATCAGACTGATATGGAATGGAGAAAATGTATTCACCTTCAGAGACACGTGCAGAAAGTGAAGTAAATGAAGTAGAAGGAAGAAAGGATGAGGAAGTTACAAACAAGTTACAATATGGGGACCCAGCTTCATGGTCCAGATGCAATGACAGTGTGCGTCAAAGTCTCGTGCAACATGGACCTGAACAAGTTCATGAATTTCCTTTCCCTATGGATGGAGATTAATGGACTCATTAATGGAGAAGAAGAAATTCATCAAAACTGGTTACAATATTCAGTGTCGAAGGACTCTGTGTTTTGCTTTTGCTGCAAGTTGTTTAGAAATCAAGCAATTGGTACATCACTTACTGAAAATGGTTTGAAGGACTGAAAAAGCATATCTTCAATTCTGTACTTCACATGTACTTTCATGTGAAGAGAGAACATTTTGGAATGTTTTTGGAATTGGAAAGAACTTAGTTTTTCCTTTTTTCAATTGTAATTCATCGATTTGAAGAAAATTTGTGTGATCAAGGAAAAAGAAGAATATTGGTAACAAATATTAGAACATCTGATTGCTTTAGTGAGTTCTCGGTGGGCAAAATTTAGCATTCTGCGGCCACGGTAGAAATGAAAAATTATATACTGCAGGTAATGGAAACTTTTTAAAATTTGTTGAATACCTAGCTTTGTTTGATCCAGTCATGAAGGAGCACTTAAGTTGAATATCTGATCATGAAACACAGGTTCATTACTTAGGAAAAAATATGCAGAATTAACTGATTCAAATCCTAGCAAATGCCATTAAAAAGAATATTGTAGAAGCTACCCATTCTGCAAAATACTTTTTAATAAGACTGGACTGGACACCAAATGTGAGTCATATTGAACAAATGACGATCATTTGTTTTGTGGATATGGAAATGTCTGCAGATGAAGATAATGTTGAAGTGCTCATAAAGAAACATTTTTTGGGGTTTCGAACCACTGAAGGAGACGATTGGAGCATTTATGACTGAAACTATTCTATAAGTGCTTGAAACAATGTCATTATCTGTTGAAAACTTCCGTGGCCAAGGCTATGATAATGGGAGTAATATGAAGGGTAAAAACAATGGTGTGCAGAGGAGAATGATGGAAATCAATCCCAGGGCCTTTTTTGTTCCTTCCAGTGTGCATACTCTGTCAATGATGTTGCTAGATGCCATCTGGAACTTGGAAACATATATGATGCCCTAATTGAAATTTCTGATGATACTACCTTTACTGGATCATCTGGCAATATGGTATGTTCAGATGCATAAACTCTTGCAAATGGCCTTTTCGACTTCAAATTTGTGACTTCACTCATTTTGTGGTATAATATCCTTTTCAAGATTAACCTCACTAGTAAGCAGCTTCAGGAAAAGAACTTGAATATACATTCTGCTATTCAAAAACTGCAGCAAACTAAAAATATTCTCGAGGAATTCAGAAGTGATGAAGGGTTTGAAAGAACGCTTCTAGATTCTCTTGAGCTTGCTGAAGAAATAGACTTTCTGACAGAATTTGAAGCAGAGCCAGTTCGTATTCGGCAAAAGAAACAGCAGTTTTCATATGAAGGACGAGACACACCCATTCAGAACCCAAAACAAAGTTTCAAAGTGAATTTCTACTTTGCAGTCCTTGATACTGCTATTCACTCGGTTGAAGAAAGATTTCAACAGATGCAGCAACTAGAGTCAATATTTGGCTTTCTATATGATATCCACAGCTTGCAAAAGAATTTTGTATAAAACTGGAGGCGGCATTGACTCATGAAAATTCAAAAGACATTGATGCTACAGATTTGTGTAGTGAGCTTCAGGCTTTTTCAAGATGACTTAAAGAAACAGTCCACTCCTGAAGAAGTACTGAAGTTTGTTCGTGAAAATAAACTCAGACAGTTTTTTTCATAATTTTTATAGCTCTACGTATTCTCTTAACTTTGCCAGTTTCCATAGCTAGTGGGGAATGTAGCTTCTCAAAGTTAAAATTGATAAAAACATATGTCTTCAACAGTGGTGCAAGAGAGACTTGTTGGACTTTCCACAATGTCAGTAGAGCTGGAAAACTGGATCTAAAAGAACTAGTGACTGAATTTTCAAAATGTAAAGCAAGAAAAGTCATATTTTAAGAGTAGTGTGTTTTGTATTCAGAGTGTTTTGCAAATACAGGTTAAAGTTCATTGAAGTTTTTTTTTATTTTTCTATGTTGGATGTGGTGGTAATGGCAGTTAAACCAGGGTAGCATAATGGATGATTTTGGATTCGTAGTAATAAAAATTATAAAAATGCATTAAAATGTTAATTATTTGAAATCGGACTGAAATATCATCTAGCTGTTGTGTACAAATCTATTCTGAAAATTTTGTGTCTCTATTTTATCTGATTTCATAAACTTTGGTTGGACAGATGGACAAACTGAATAATTAAGCTTCTGTTTAAAAAAAAAAAAGCTCAAAAACATTAAAAGGAAAAAAGGGGCAAAATGTTTCCCAGTTTACCAAAAACCTCAGCCTAGATCTGCCCTTGGGGGTGGGGGGCGCCGATTGTATGGTGCGCCTAGGGCTCCAGTTGCTGGCAGCTAGTCTAGGGCCGCCCTTGGCTTTATCCACAGCAACATGTTTGTATGGAGAGTCAGAATAAGTACAGTCTAATGTAGCTTTCACTAGAAAAGTATATCTAAATATTTTTTGTCTTTGAGAAAGATTGAGTCAGCTTTCCATGTTATGTAGGTGCAGAGATGCCTGTTGAAGTCAGTGGGGACTGTTGATTCTCAGTGCCTCTAAAAATTATGCCATCTAAAGATTCTGCATCTTGCACTGCATTATAAAAGATTAAGTGCTTAATGTTTTTGTTTTGAGGAGTTTGTTTTTATATTTATTTAATTCAGTCAGTATTTTTTTAGTATATTTAGAAGATATTGTGAAAACAAAAATTACTATATTACCTACATTACTGAAGCAAAAAGGAATGTCTTCTTGTGTCCTCTATTTTTAACACTTTTTTTAAAAAGTGAGTTTTATAGACAAACACTTAGGTCCATCCAGTGGCAGGGAAGATAGTTTATGGTAACTTAGAGTGCTACAAAAGTAGACAGAAAACCGATTCAGCAGCAAGACAGCTGCCTAACTGACACAATCCCATTGGGTAGTCTGTGTTCAGGACATAACACAGAACATGTGTATAAGTTTCAGAGAAAACAGAAATGGGTATATAGAGAAATCAAGTGTGTAGAGTCCTGGCCAGGGTCTGATTACACTTGTTTCTCCTTAGTAATGCCACTTCGGTTTCGTTGGAAAATCAGTTGCAAGTTACTATTGCTCATGGAATCAGTAATTTGCAGACACGTGGCTGCACAACCTGGTTCTCTTTCATCATCAAATGTGGCTGGCTCCAGATCCCTCAGGGTCAGATGGCACCCTTTGGTTTTGTATTATTATTGATGAATGTGTGCTGATGACCATTAAATATATCAGTAGCTGTCTTCGTGGGTATATCTCTCCCCTTGTCATGTTTGCCCACAGTACCTATAGATGTACAGTAGTTCTGGCCTTTGTCAACTTTACTATCAGAGAGACAAAGTGGGTGAGGTAATATTTTTTTATTGGACAAACTTCTATTGTGTGAGACAAGCTTTTGATCTTACACAGACCTGAAGAAGAGCTGTGTGTAAGCAAAAAAGCTCATCTCTCTCACCGAGAGAGAGAAGTTGGTCCAATAAAAGATATTACCTCACCCACCTTGTCTCTCTAATATCCTGGGACCAACACAGCTACAGTACTGCTTACAGCTTTACAATTAGCATGACAGGTATACTTGTGGCACCATAGGGTAGGTTTACACTTACCTTCCAGGTTGATGTGGTGAGTTCGACTTCTCGGAGTTCGAACTATTGCGTCTGATCTAGACGCGATAGTTCGAACTCCGGAAGCGCTGCGGTCGACTCCGGTACTCCACCACTGCAAACGGCGGTGGCGGAGTCAATGGGGGAGCCGCGGAGTTCGACCCCACCGCGTCTGGACGAGTGAGTAGGTCGAACTAGGGTACTTCAAATTCAGCTACGCTATTCACGTAGCTGAATTTGCGTACCCTAGTTCGACCCCCCTTCTTAGTGTAGACCAGGCCTTAGAGACTAACAAATTTATTTGAGCATTATGGTTCCATTCCATGCATCCGAAGAAGTGGGCTGTAGCCCACGAAAGCTTATGCTCAAATAAATTTGTTAGTCTCTAAGGTGCCAGAAGTACTCCTGTTCTTTTTGCGGATACAGACTAACACGGCTGCTACTCTGAAACCTGTCATGACAGGTATGGTCTGCTTATATTGAGCTTTGTAGCCATGATTCCTTACTGCTGTGTTTCCAGAGATACATGCCTTTAAGATATGATGATACAGCTTTTCTTTTTTCTGCCTTTTTTTGGTAATACTCATTTATTTATTTATTTATTTATTTATTATTTTTAAGATGGTGTGAGAGGTCAGAGGCACTGTATGCTCCATAGATACATAGGTGCCTTATTTCTAGTTCAAATTTGACTAGTTTCAATTTCTAGTCACTGGATCTTGTTATACCTTGTCTGCAAGACTGAAGACCCCTCTGTTACCAAATTTCTGTTCCCCATGCAGGTACTTGTAGACTGATCAAATCATCTCTTAATCTTCTCTTTAATAAGCTAAACAGATTGAAATCCTTGAGTCTTCGCTGTAAAGCATGATTTCTAATTGTTTAATCATTCTTGTGACTCTTCTCTGAAGCCTTTCCAATTTATCTACCACCTTTTTGGATGGTGGGCACCTGAACTGGACATAGTATTTCAGTAGCAGCAGAGCCGCCCAGAGGATTCAGGGGGCCTGAGGTCTTCGGCGGCAGGGGGCCCTTGCTGCCGAAGACCCAGCACTTTGGCGGCGGGTCCCGGAGTGGAAGGAACCCCCCCGCTGCGGAAGAAGCTCTGGGGGCCCGGACCCGCGAGAGTTTTCCGGGGGCCCTGGAGTGAGTGAAGGACCCCACTCCAGGGCCCCCGAAAAACTCTCATGGGGGCCCCTGCACGGGGCCTGGGGCAAATTGCCCCACTTGCCCCCCCCCGCCCCCCGGGTGGCCCTGAGTAGCAGCCGTACCAGTGCCAAATACATAGGTAATGTAACTTCTCTACTCCTACTCGACATTCCCCTGTTTATACATTGAAGGCTCGCATTATCGCTATAGCTACAGCATCCTGTTGGGAGCTCACGTTAAGCTGATTATCCACCATGACCCCCAAGATTTTTTTCTAACTTACAATTTCCCAGGATAGAATCCACTATTCTGTAAGTATGGCCTTCATTCTTTTTGGCTAGATATATTACTTTACATTTGGCTGTATTTGAAATGCGTATTGTTTGCTTGCAGCCAGCTTTCCAATGGATCCAGGTTGCTCTCTGTCACTGACCTGTTGTCTTCATTTTTTACCAGTCTCCAAATCTTGGTGTCAGCAGTAAACTTTATCAGTAATTATTTTGTCATTGATAAAAATGTTATCTAGCGTAGGACCAAGAACTGATCCCTGAGACTCCCTCACAAGTCACACCTTCATTTAGTGATGATCTGTTTACAAAGAAATCTTGAGACCTATCAGGTAGCCAGTTTTTAATCCATTTAATATATGCCATGTTGATTTTTGGGTTGCTCTAGTTTCTTAATCAAAGTGTCATGTGGTACCAAATCCAATGCCTTCCAGAAGTCTAAGAATGTTATATTAACACTATTCTCTTTATCAATCAAATATGTAATCCCATCAAAAAAGATATAAAGCTAGTTTGATCTATTTTCCGTAAATCCATGTTGGTTGGTATTATTGTGTTACGTTCCTTTTCATTCAGTCAGTCAGTCAGTCTTTTCCATTAGTTTGCCAGGATATCAGGATGATAGGCCTATAATTACTCATATCATCCAGTTTACCCTTAGCACAATGTCAGCTTTCTTACAGCCCTCTGCATATTCTCCAGTGTTCTACGACTTACTCAGAATCAAGTCCAGAGAGCTCCTTGGCCAGATCTTTTAAAGTTCTTGGATGCAAGGTATTCTGACTTGCTGATATAAAAATGTCTAACTTTAGTAGTTACTGATTACCATCCTCCTGAATCACTGTAGGAACAGAAACCTACAGTTACTCTTTTTGCTTATATTGCCCTATATTTAAATAGATTTTCTCTTGCTGAAAAAGCATTATTGCATGTTGCTATGTTTTGTTTCTCCCTAGTGATTTCACCAATTTATAAGTGATTTTTCAATATTCTCAACAAACAGTACATTTCTGGAAAAGATTTTTATAGAGACTATTATGTATTTGTGCGGGGAAGGGGACATATAAGAATCAGCCTGTAGAGATGTGATAAGAATTTTCAAAGCCTTTATGATACATGCATCAAAAGTGGTACTTAAGCATTGGAAATAGGCCAAAAATGTAATTATCTAAACATGATTTTTAATAGGGATCATCTAATGGAGAGATTTTGATAGGTGTAATAGATATGTTCTTTGGGGCGGGGACTGTCTGTCTGTGTGTTGCTACAGCTACTAGTGTAATGAGGCCAAAACCTGATTGTGGCTTTTTGGAACTACTGCAATGCTACTACTACTAACTAATGCATAATGGATAATAGGATGCCTAAAAGTAAAAATCTAAATCCAGAGACTGGGATGTGTCTGGACATAAAATGTCAAACTCCATCGTTCATCTGCATGTTCATGGTTCAGCATCAAAGGAGGGCAGTTGAACAGGTTGACAGATTTTTCACATGCACTGTGCCCTATTATGATTACTCTCAAAACAAATCACTGTGTACTTTGCATTACTATTTCAAAGAAAAAAACCTCTAAGCGGTTACTTAGATATTCAAATCGCACATAAGTGTAATTTTCATGTACAGAGAACACTTTGCCTGCAAAATGAGAAATGTTGCAACCTTCTAGGGCTGTCTACTGCTGCAAACTTGGCTTATATACGAATTTTTATGTACATATCAGGGAGGTATAATACGCTCATGAAAAAAATGGCCTGGATTCTGTTATGTCTTTCTGACACTTGAAACTTGGCCATCACTGGAACCATGTAAGTAGGTTGCCATCACCCTTGCAAGGAAAGGGCATGGGATAGATTTATTTCTATATATGTTTACAAATTTAATTCAGCCATTCTAGAGTAGTTAGGCAGCTATTACAACACTGAAATTTCAGGCATATCTTTGCACATGTCTGGAGTGCAGCTCTAAGATACATGAACTGACATGTTTGAAAACTGGACTCATGCTATCCAAAGATTCTGTGATACCAGTCAAGTCTTCATATTTATCCTTTGCTGATTTTTTTTCCAAAATACTTTCCCAGTGTTTTCCTAAAGGCCTAAAGATTGTTGATCTTATCATGGTTTTACTCTTACTTCCTTGGAAAAGTTTCTCCTACCCGTTAAGTACAGTGGGCTGGATTTTGTCTGTTACACAACCGAAAATTAGGAGTACTATATGTCTACTGAAATCATTAGAGTTACTCCAGTATAAAACAGGTGTAAGATCAAAATCAGACCTAGTGATTTTAAGGTAATTCCGAAATGGGGTTAAAATCCTGTAGTCTTAATTAGGGCCCAACCCTGCAAATAACTATTATTGTGCATATCTTCACCCCCATGTACAGTCTGATTGATGTCAGCTGGTATGCTTGAGGAAGGACTGCAAGATTTGGCCCTAAATTATTTATGGTGTATTTTAAAATAAATATATTTCTCCCATGTAGGGATTCTCAAAGTTGCCTAAAATTTTAAGAGAAAAGCCTGCTTTCCTTAGTGTTCTGATCTGTACTTGTATTTTTCCTGCAGCAATTCAAGTGCATTGAAGAAGTGACCTATATTTTCTTTTCTCATAGTTCTAATAAGGTAAAGAAAGCCAATAAAAATGTGCAGCCTGTATTTAAAAACCAAAAACCCACATACCTCTAGATAACTACAAGAAAATGGCGACTGGAGGTAACTAATGATCTTCAGAAAACTTTTGCCAAATCAAGATCTTGTATAGTTTAGATTTGGTTTTTTAAAATAGTACACGTCCAGATTTATTTTTTTTCCATTGCTGCTGTCACCTGAAATGACCTCTGTACATACTGACTCAGAGCTCACTTGTGGATGTAATGTGTGGATTATCAAGCAAAAATGTAATCTCATTTGAAGGGCAAAGATTTTCTTTTTTAAAATACTTTTCTACAAAAAAATTTAATACGAATAAAAATAAAAGTATATATTTAAATCACAAAACACAACTGTCATTCTGCACTTCAAAAGCATAGGGCCAGCTAACACATGTTTAAAACAAGCTTTTTTTCTAGCAAAGGCATAGCCTCAGAGGTAATATACTCCCTCCTTCCCTTCCTCTGAGCCTAAGGCCTGGTCTACACTAGGAGTTTATGTCGAATTTAGCAGCGTTAATTCGATTTAACCGTGCAACCGTCCACACCAGGAAGCTAATTAGTTCGACCTAGAGGGCTCTTTAGTTCGACTACTCCACCCCGACGAGGGGAGTAGCGCTAAATTCGACATGGCTATGTCGAGTTAGCCTATGTGTGGACGGAAATCAACCTTAGTAGCTCCGGGAGCTATCCCACAGTGCACCACTGTGTTGACGCTCTGGACAGCAGTCCGAGCTCAGATGTTCTGATCAGCCATACAGGAAAAGCCCCGGGAAAATTTGAATTCCTTTTCCTGTCTGGCCAGTTTGAATCTCAATTCCTGGTTGGACATCGGGGCGAGCTCAGCAGCACCGGCAACGATGCAGAGCTCTCCGGGAGAGGGGTCCATGCAATCTCAGAGTAGAAAGAGGGCCCCAGCATGGACTGACGGGGAAGTCTAGGATCTGATCACTGTGTGGGGCGATGAGTCTGTGCTTTCGGAGCTGCGCTCCAAAAAACGGAATGCAAAGACCTACGAGAAGGTCTCCAAAGCCATGGCACTCAGAGGATACAACCGGGATGCAACGCAGTGCCGCATGAAAATCAAGGACCTGAGACAAGGCTATCAAAAAATCAAAGCAGCAAACGGACGCTCCGGAGCCCAACCCCAGACATGCTGCTTCTACGAGGCACTGCATGCCATTCTCGGTGCGTCTGCCACCACTGCCCCACCAGTGACCGTGGACTCTGAGGATGGGATAGTGTCGACGGGCAGTTTCTCGGCGATGTTCGCGGATGGGGAAGATGAGGAAGGGTTTGTGGAGGACGAGGCAGGCGACAGCGCTTACAATACTGCTTTCCCCGACAGCCAGGATCTCTTCATCACCCTCACGGAGATCCCCTACCAACCCTCGGCCGTTAACCCGGACTCTGAATCAGGGGAAGGATCAGTCGGTAAGTGCTATAAACACGTAAACATTTATTTTTTAAAAAACAGGAATAAAAACTATATGAAAAGAAGGTCAATGTTTATGGGGATAGAACAGAAATCCTCTTGGGAGAGTTCCACGAAGCTCTCATAGAGGTACTCGAAAAGCCTCCGCAGGAGATTCCTGGGGAGAGGTGCCTTATTGGGTGCTCTGTGGAAGCACACTCTTCTGCGCCAGGCTATCCTCACGTACAGTGGGAGCATTGCCTCGACAAGCATGGGAGCATAGGGCCCTGGTCTTTGCAGGGTTTCACGCAGCATGCGCTCTCTGTCTCTCTTAGTGACCCGCCTCAGGGTGATCTCGCTCGGCGACTGCTGCATCTAATTAGGGGAATTAGTGTAATGTTACTATTGGGAATGCTTCACTTTTCCTTTGCATAACAATAAGCGTCGTTTAACAGCCACGTGGTGGAGGCTGCAGAGGGGAAGCATACAGGGATCTTTCCCGGGGACAGACACGAGGGGGTGGAACAGGGTCAGAGTTTATGCTTTCCAGATTGCCTGCAGCAGGAGGGCACTGCTATCCATTAACTGTTAAGCAGCCTAAAGTTTACGGCTTACCAGGCCTGGCTGCTACACGGATTCTGCTGTCCTGCCCCGCTTGTCTGATCTCCAGTGCAAGACCCCAGGCAATGAAAGCGAATGCCGAAAATTCGAACTTGTCCTGAGAGCGCATGAGATAGGTGCCGTGTATGGTCTTGTTCACAGAGACAGACTAGACTGTGTTCAGTGTTCGCAAACATGTATCTTTGCAAGGAAATCACTTCCTTTTTCCCATCGCACAGCTGCGGCTGTTTCCCGACCTGCCCCGGCATCCCCCTCACAGAGGCTGGCACAGATTAGGCGGCGAAAGAAAAAGACTCGGGACGAGATGTTCGCTGAACTGATGGCCTGCTCCAGAGCCGAGGCGGCCCAGCAGAGCCAGTGGAGGGAGACCCTCTCTCAGCAGCAGCGCTCACACAGCCAACGGGAGGACAGGTGGTGGCAGGAAGACCAGCAAGCAACTCAAACGCTGCTTGGCCTAATGAGGGAGCAAACGGACACGCTCCGGCGCCTTGTGGATGTTCTGCAGGACCGCAGGCAGGAGGAGAGAGCCCCCCTGCATTGTATCTGCAACCACCCTCCCCCGCCACAAAGTCCTGTCCCCCCCTCACCCAAAATAACAAGAAGGAGGGGCACTAGGGGCCGTGAAAACTGTCACTCCACCCCAGCAGAGCGCTCATGTACCAAACAGCTCTCATTCCCTAAAGTATGAGAATTGCTTCCCTTCCTGGCTCACCCAATCCCAAATCCCAGTTTCATCCCCCAACTGTGTAGTTGAGTATTAAAAATAGTTTGCTGTTAATTACTGTTTCCGTCATGTTTCTTTGCAGAAGACTTTGTGTGAAGGAGGGGGGGAGGAGTTTGTTAATTGCATAGGACAGCCACCATTACCAGAGTACAGACATGGGGGCAGGATCAACAGCAGGTCACACACAGAGTGCAGTCACTAGGCACCTGGGTCACTCTGGGAGATGTCTGCTGCCCCAGGTCAGTCTGGGAGGTGTATGCTGCCCCAGGGTCCGAGCGCCTGGCATCCACAAATGGCAAGGCGGGCTGCCCTTACCATGCTCTTCCACCCTAGCCATGAGCCTCTCCGATGCCCTGAGCCCCAGCCAGAGCCATCATCCCCCTACACCTACTCACCCTTCCCACACACCCCTCACCCCTTCCTGCAAACCCACCCCTTCCTGCACACCCTCCTGTAACCGTCCTCCCTCCAGAGACCGCTGTAGGAGCAGGAGCCTGTCATTCCTCGAGTGTAGAAGCGGTCTGTACATCACTGCACACTGTACCCACCACAGTCTGCATCCCTGTTTGAACCCTTTAACGCGAATTCGTTAGTAAAGAAAACTTTGTTAATTAACAATGTTCCAATAACTTTATTTTTAAACGTCTGTTGGAAGGGGGGAAACCTGGTGAACGGGGTATGTAACCGCTGAAAAAAGTTAATAGTAACTGAAACAGGGGCAGGTTCAGCTTCTCTGTAAAGAGACTGGACAGTCATAGGTTACCCTGTTCTCTGAGGAACCTAGCTTTCAAAGCCTCCCGGATGCACAGCGCTTCCCGCTGGGCTCTTCTAATCGCACGGGTGTCTGGCTGAGCGTAATCAGCAGCCAGGCGATTTGCCTCAACCTCCCATCCCGCCATAAAGGTCTCCCCCTTGCTCTCTCAGAGATTGTGGAGCACACAGCAAGCTGCAATAACAATGGGGATATTGGTTTCGCTGAGATCCGAGCGAGTCAGTAAGCTCCTCCATCTCCCCTTGAGACGTCCGAAAGCACACTCCACCACCATTCTGTACTTGCTCAGCCGGTAGTTGAAGAGCTCCTTGTCACTGTCCAGGGCGCCTGTATAGGGCTTCATGAGCCAGGGCATTAGCGGGTAGGCTGGGTCCCCGAGGATCACTGTAGGCATCTCCACATCCCCAACAGTTATTTTGTGGTCCGGGAAGAAACTACCTTCCTGCAGGCGTCTAAACAGACCAGAGTTCCTGAAAACACGCGCGTCATGAACCTTGCCCGGCCACCCGACGTAGATGTTGGTAAAACGTCCCCTATGGTCCACCAGTGCTTGCAGCACCATTGAAAAGTAGCCCTTTCGGTTAATATACTGGCTGGCCTGGTGGGCCGGTCCCAGGATAGGGATGTGAGTCCCATCTATAGCCCCACCGCAGTTTGGGAATCCCATCGCGGCGAAGCCATCTATGACGACCTGGACGTTTCCCAGGGTCACTACCTTTGAGAGCAGTAGCTCAACGATTGCGTGGGCTACTTGCATCACAGCAACCCCCACGGTAGATTTGCCCACGCCAAAGTGGTTCGCTACTGACCGGTAGCTGTCTGGCGTGGCAAGTTTCCAGAGGGCTATGGCCACTCGCTTCTGCACAGTCAGGGCTGCTCGCATCCGGGTGTCCTGGCGCTTCAGGGCAGGGGACAGCAAGTCACAGAGTTCAAGGAAAGTGCCCTTACGCATCCTGAAGTTTCGCAGCCACTGTGATTCATCCCAGACCTGCAGCACTATGCGGTCCCACCAGTCCGTGCTTGTTTCCCGGGCCCAGAATCACTGTTCCAGAGCATGAACGTGACCCATTGCCACCATGATCTCCGCGGCGCGGGATCCCGTGCTTTGTGAGAGGTCTGTGCCACTCTGACACTTCATGTCCTCACCGTGCTGCCGGAGCCTCCTCGCCCGATTTCTCAGCAGTTGACTGTGGAAGAGGTGGACAATAAGGTGCGAGGAGTTGACAACGGCCATAAGTGCAGCGATGATCGCAGCGGGCTCCATGCTCGCAGTGCTGTGGCGTCCGCGCTGTCACTGACTAGAAAAGTGCGCTAACAGATATCCCACTGGCGCTTTCAGGGAAGGAGGGCGGGAGTGACGGTTGAATGACGACAGTTACCCAAAACCACCCTCGACACATTTTTCCCCCAGCAGGCATTGGGGGCTCTACCCAGCATTCCAATGGGAAGCGGGAACTGTGGGATAGCTGCCCAGAATGCACCGCTTCCAATGTCGACGCTTGCCCCGTTAGTGTGGACTCACAAAGTCGAATTAGTGTCCTTAGTGTGGATACACAAATTCGACTTCATAAGGTCGAATCCACAAATTCGACCTAAGTTAAATTGAACTACTCTTGTAGTGTAGACATACCCTAAGATAGCATGAGTTTGTTCACAGTGAGGGACTAAGGCTCTGAGGTTTTGTATGGAAGAAGAGTAAACTGGGAAGCGTCCATTATAGGTAGTGCTTTCCCTTTCTTAATCTCACAGATTTCACCCACGGTCCCACTCCAGCTGAAAGGTTGATGGCTATGAAATTGCTTGTTGAGCATCGCAAGGTTTCTCTCTCCCATATTATATTTCTGTGGGAGTGGATGAGTTTGTCCATAAAAAATATTGCATATCAATAGCTAAATGTTTTCTTATATTTAATAGGTTGTCTCAGATATTGAAAATGCAACTTCTTCCTGTTACTCTTTAGCAGAGATGAATGATAAGTTTTGTTTTTGCTGACTTATTTATGCTCTCTCGCCCTTCCTCCCCCGAAAATCGTATATGGCATTCTGGTTGTCTGTCCGAATTGCGTTGTATTTACTTACAGAAAAAAATTACTCAGTGAGTAAAAAGATGTTTTGGGTTTTTTTTTAAATTTATGTTGCTGAAAACTGACTCTGGGGTCTGAAAGTCAAGTTTGTTTTTATGACTCGTGCATCATCATAAGTAATACAAATTCTGCAGGCCACATTTTGCATTGAGTCACACCTGTGCAGCACTGTTGTTTTCAAATTATGTCATCACTTATATATGTGCAATTGTGTTTATTCTCAGTGTGGTTGCACACTGACAGCAGAATTTAACTCTGCATTTGGAACTTCATCAACAGTTTTGTTGGTGCGTGAAGCAGAAATATGCCATTCCCCCAGAGCAGTATCAGTCAATAGGAGTAAAAAGTAGTAAAAACAAACAATAAAACAGTAAGCCCCCTACACACCCATTCTCACTAAAATTTGCAGATATTATCATGCCCACAGAAAGCAGAATTGTTGTGCAAGAAAGGTGTCATTTTTACATATTCACTTCTAAGAGAAGAACTACACTTTATGTATACTTGCTTATTTAGTGCATATTGATGTGTTTTATTTTAGGAATGTGTTAGTTTTAAATTAAAGATTAGCAGTTAGATATTCTTTGTACCACAATGAATATGCACTGGTTGCAGGTTTCATTTGCTTGTGTTAGGATGTCAGCAAAATTTAGATGCACTGTATGAGATTTAAACTCAGTTTTGCTTTCAAGATCTGTTAGCACAGTTTGAGGGGGAAAAAGAGAGTATTGAATATGAGTGGATCTTAGCTTTTTGTTTTAAAATGCATTTAGACAATAACTAGGATACAGAGATTCCCCCAATAGACTAAGATTACATATTGATGCTATCTCCTGTTAAAATTCTTAGACAGAAGATCTATGTACTGACTTGAACTAGTTGATACACAGATGGTGCAAGTCAATAATTGTTCTGTGCTAATTTATGTGGGATGTAGTCTATTGCTATGCATCAGAAGAGCTGTTGCATAAATGTGAAAGCTTTCTAACAGAAACTCTGCTCAGTTTAACTGTAATTTTGGGCTGCAGCTCTCACAGCCACCATTGTGACAAATTTGAGGGCTGGGGGAAGGTTAGAAAAAGAAGGAATTGGTATGGTGTAATTTTTGTACAATGACTTGCAATAACTCTGCATTATATCTTAGCAAACTATTCACAAACAACTAGAAGTCATGCACTGTAGGTGCAGGCCTTTCAAGGTATCAAAAACCTTTTTAGTAAATTATTCCTGTTATATGCAGGCATAATTTTACGCCTATAGTTGGATAGACAAAATAAGAAGGGTCATTTAAACAAATGATTATGGGAGCCATTTAATACCACTTGTCAAATAAAACTGCTTATTTTGATAGTATTAACTTATTTGTTGTGAATGATTTGCCACAACTTTACAATGTGTCCTTATTAGTGGCAGTTAAGAAATATGCTTCTGTTTGTTTGTTTAGAGCACTATGACATACTGGGCTTTAAGTATGGACCTGCAGAATTAAAACAGCCTTTTATGCCTTTAAAAACATAACTGAGTACTAAATATAAGTAGGAAACAAAAAGAATAATAAGTTTACATTTTATTTTACTCAGCACAAATGTTTGCTGCAGTTGATTTGAATGATGACTTGTAAGAATGCATTTAATAGCAAAGAGATTTCACAAAACATACGATTCTAATTAATGGGATAGATCATCTAGTCCAATGGTTTTCAACCTGTGGTCTGCAAACCCCCAGAGGACTATAAAAATTAAGTTTCAAATCCCTGAAAAGGCATTCCGTTTTTCTGGTCAATCAAAAGTACTGTATGTGAATACCCCCACCTACAGGTCAAAGCCCAGAAGTGGTGGTGTTACCATAGAAGCCCACAGTTTAACACCCTTTCTAACAGTGCATCAAATGCCGTGCTAAACGCGTGCAACATATGTTGGATTTTATTCAGTCAGTTTTCGGTCTAAGACATCAATGGTAAGGGTCCATGGACCAGAGGTTGAATTTCCAAAGGGGTCTGCACCTTCATTCAAAAATTTTTAGGGGTCTGCAAATGAAAAAAGTTTGAAAACCACTGATTTTAGTCTGATCTTCTGTATATCACAGGCCATTATATTTCACCCAGTTACCTCTGTAGTCTAACACAAACCATTGGACTGAATAAAGTATATTTTCCAGAAACGCATTGATTTGAAGACCCCAAAAGATGGAGACTCCACCACTTCCCTGGTAGTTTTTAATCCACTCTCACTGAATTTGTCTGGCTTCAGCTTCCAGTCATTGTAAGACTTCTTGTAAGACTTTTCCCTTAAGATTAAGGAGCCCTTGAGTACTCAATATTTTCTCCCTGTGAAAGTACTTAAGCACTATAATCAAGCCACCACTCAGTTGTCTTTTTGATTAAACTAAACTAAACAGGTTGATCTCTTTTGCAGTCTTACTAGAAGGCATTTTCTGCAGCCCTTGAATCATTTTTATGTCTTTATCGCTCTCCAGTTTTTTAAAATTTCTTTTAAAATATGGATACCAGAATTGTATGCAGTATTCCAGTATTGTTCTCACCAATGCCATATACAGAAGTAAAATTACCTCCCTGCTCCTACTCACTACTCCCCTGTTTATACATCCAAGAATTGCATTATCACACTGGGAGCTCATATTGAGTTGCTTGTCCATTATGACACTTAGCCTTTTTGGAGTCACTGCTTTTCCAGAATACAGTCTCCTATTCTGTAGATATGACCTGTATTCATTGTTTGTTTCTAGACGTATAATTTTTCATTTGGCTGTATTCAAATGTACTTTGTTTGAGTGGACTGAGCTTACTGAGTGATCCTGATTGTTTGCACTGTCCTCATCAGTATATACCAATCTGTCAATCTTTGTGACATCTGCAAATTTTATCAGCAGTGATTCTATATTTATCTTCAGATCACCGATGAAAATGTTGAATAGCACTGAGCATTGTTCTGATCCCCGAGGAACCCCACTGTAGGACACCCCCCCCCCCCCCGCCATTCCATGGAGATTCCCCATTGATGACTACTTTTTAGATCAGTCAGTTAGCTAGTCCTTAATCCATTTAACATGTGCTTTATTGATATTGTACAGTGCTGACTTGTCATGTGATACTAAGTCAAACATCTTATAAAAGCCTAAGTATACTATATCTATGCAATAACCTTTATCAACAAAACTTGAAATCTCCTCAAAGAATGAAACCAGATTTAATTGACAACACCCATTTTCCATAAAACCAAGTTGACTGGCAGTGATTACATTCCTATCCTTTAATTCTTTTATTACTTAAATCTCCAATCAGTTTTTTCCATTATTTTGCATGGGACTGTTGTCAGGTTAACTGGTCTGTAGTTACCTGGGTCATCCCGCTTCCCCTTTTAGAATACTGGCACAACATTAGCACTCTTCCAGTCTTCTGGAATTTCCTTGATATTCCAAGATTTATTGAAAATTAACATCAGTGGGCCAGAGATGTCCTCAGCAAGTTATCCAGGTTTTAAAAATGTTTCTTCCTTGTCGATTTTGTTTAACATTGATTACTAATGGACTGGAAAGTACTTCATCATCTTCATATCACATCATCCGACATATCTGAAGATACAGAACAGAAATATTTACTGAAAACTTCTGCCTTTTCAACATCTTTATTAACGATCTTAGCCTCTCCATCCAATAATGAGCCTGTACCATTGTGAGGATTTCTTTTGTTCCTAATAGAGTGGATGCTGGTTATTAGCAATCCCGAGATTGACATCTTCCGGTTACTAGCTAGCCACATTTTGCCATGGAATGATCCTGTGCCATTGACTTTAATGTTAATGGGATTCGGATATAAGCAACCAGAATGCTGCTTACTGACTTCTCCCCCACCCCCCATACAACCCTCCCACCCTGCTACTGCTGTCCTGCCTGCAGCCTCCCTGCCCAATCCGCAGCACTGGGACTCCGGCAGAGGAGGAGGGCTATAGCCTGGATGCCGGTGCCTTCTATGGGGAGTGGGAGACCTGGGGGAGCTACACAGTTCCTCTCCCTATGTTTTCTGGGCTGTTCCTTGCCCTGGCACCAGTGGTCCAGGCTCAGCACATCCCAGCACTTCCTTCCATAGCTGCACCCTTGAGGGCAGGATCTGCAGGATTTCAGCCAGGGAAGAAAGTGCTGGGGGGAATGTGCCAAGCACTAGCTGTAAGCAGGCTTGCAGCCAGGGAAGGCATGTCCCAGTACTTCCTTCCCTGTCTGTAGTCCTGCAAACCTGCCTTTTGCTTATTGGCAACTGTAGTGACACATTTTTGCTTTTCTCTGAGAGGTTGCTAATAAGCAGAAACTACAGTAAACTTTAAAAACAAACAAAAAAAGCCTTCTTACTGTGCTTAGTCTTGTGAACCATGGATTTTTTCCTGATGCCTTTAGCTTTCCTTATCACTTTCCTACACTTCAGAACTTCTAATTTATATTGATTGCTATTTTTTTCCCTTTTTCCCCATTGCTTTTTATTTCTGATTGCAGCCTTCCTTTGCCACTGAACCAGGATAGGCTTTTAGGCAAAGTTGTCCTCTTTCTTGATTATGGAACTGTGGTCTGCTAAGAAATTCACCTTAAAGAATTCACATTTTTGTGTTTACATTTTTCCAGTCACTTTCTTTCATAATTTTCCACTTTTGGGAAATTAACCTGTTTGAAGCACCAAATATATTATTGGTTGGGACTGACTTGTTTTACATAGTGAACTAGTCTCTAGTTAGCTTCTGTTGGGTGCAGTACCTCTTGTGTTAGAAACTTACATATACATTTTAAACTCCAGTGATGTTTTGCTAATGGCTGCATGAGGTGTCCCCAGATGTCTCCAAAATTTAAGTCCCATAAAACAAAACACTTTACAGGCAGGTGCTTAAGGAGCCACACCTGCTGTTCTCTAGTTTCATGCAGTTTGTGTCAGACCCCCCTCCCCCAAACCGCACCCCTTTATGGGCTTTGTTAGTTATCACTGTCACAGTTCAGTGCACCTACACCTGTGTTTCCCCTCAGTGATCCAGCAAGAGCGCTGACTCTCAGCTCCCCAGTCGTTGCCTTTCTGGGTGGAGACCTGCATTTCTCTCCTTTCTGACCTGGGTATTTCCACGCTACACAGTTCCCTGCCTTTGGTGTTATTCCAAGCAGAGACAAGGTGCCCAAGCAGGCCTCCTTGCTTTCTCTTCAGAGACTAACAGGTGTAATTTCTATTACTATAAGCGCCATGCAGGTCTTTCTATCGGTGCAAGCCTATTTTATTGTGAAGGTAAAAAGCACTACAGACAAAACATGTTAAAAACAATAAAAAAAACCTACGCGTGTGCTAATAAACTTACCGAAATTCACCCCAACCCTAACATGGATTCTTGCTGGAGCAGTCCTTCAATCCCCACCCAAGTGGATTCCTCGTGGTTACAAGTTCATCACAGCTTCAGCTCAGAACATGCACACAGTCTGTGGAGCCTCAGTAGGCACAAGGATTGGACCAGGGTCCTCTCTGTTTTCTGGATCAGGAAGAAGAGACTAAGCCAGTTTTAAAACCAGGCTATTTACTCAAAAAATCCTTTTTGTCTGTTTTGGTCTCTGGAGAATCTAATTTGAACTAGTATAAGAACACCTCTCCAGGGCAGGTGACTTCAAAGGGCTGATAAATGTGGAAGTGCATTATAATCTCCATCCTACTACAGAAGGCATATACAATGCCATATACACAATTGAACGCTATGTACCCAAAGGCTTTAAGCTTATCCTTTCAAGTTAGCGCGCACACACACAAATGATTTAAACCTTCTTTTTTACAAAAAATTATCTCAATTCTATAAGGTTTGTTCAGGATATTACAAGATATTATCAGTCTGTCACACTCGCATTGATTTATATGTTGTCAAGATCCTGTGGTTTTGAATTATAAGCAACTCTAAAAGAAATGCCACCCACTCTCACCTCTTTTGCACACACTATCCTTCCTAAACAGGTTATAACCAGTAATTTTAACATTCTAATCATGCAATTTATCCCACCAAGTCTCAGTAATCCCAATTAGATCAATTTTTTTCTCATTAATGAGAATTTTCAGTTGCTCTTGCTTGTTACCCAGACTCCTAAATTGGTATAAAAGCAATTGGAAAAATGTATTCTCTTCATATTCTTTGCTACATTAGTTCAATCTGTTCATGACATGCTGATTTCGCGTTCATAGCACATTTGCCACCTTAGCACACTTCCCCTTGCCTTGCTAGTTAAACGTTCTCTTGGCAGTTCCAACTGAGATTAGCTCCCCAACCTGTATGAAGAGGATGACCTGCAACTCACAGTGCTCTCTACAAGATACAATGCAAGCTAAATTGGTAAATGCTATTTCATATACTCTGCAACATTTTTTAATTGATTCTTTTATAAAAAAAGAATGTTTTAATCGTTTCTATATGTGTGCTCACTTGAAAGGATAAAATAATTGCATCATTATTTTTAATAGCACTTGGAAGAGATGCTTTTCTTGCTAATTTTATTCAAAATCATACTGACTTAAAAGCACTTTTCATGCAATCTTGGTTTTAAGTACTTTTTTCTACTTAAAACACAATTTAAAATGCTTCCTGTAAAGATTCAGAAATCCAAACGACCTTGTCCTTGTTTGGATGTCCTTCATTTTATCTGGTACAGACTGTCAGATATTATGTGGTGGCTCATATGATAGAGTAGTCCCGAAAGTGAGTATTCTGTTAGAGAAAATACATCAGCATGAGATGATAGTGGTGTATGACAGAGAGAAGGATATGATTACAATATTTCAAACTTAAAAATGCCAAATGGCCCCATTACAGGTCCAGTTATCAAAAATGCTTGAGGGGAGAAACATCTCTCTCCAGGAATTGTGCTTGCGTTTTCTATTCATGAGTTCAAGCTTTTCATTTACCTTTCGCAAATATTGCAGACTTATCCAGGGAGCGGGGGGAGTAATATATTTACTCTAAATAATTTATAGCAGTTTGTAGAAAACAGAAGATAAATTTTCCCACCTTAGTCAAATCTAACAAGTCTTGACATTACTGAGTAATGAGGATGCATATAGCTGATATCTGTTATCCTCTTTATTTTTGCTTCAATATGAAATTACTGATTGATATTAAGTATCAGAGGGGTAGCCGTGTTAGTCTGATCTAGTAAAAGCAAACAAAGATGTGGTGGCACCATATAGAGAGCAGGCAGTTTTGCAGCATGAGCTTTTGATTGGGTGAATACCCACTTCTTCAGATACCAAGTGGTGGGAATTTTCCACCACTTGCAAGTAAAAAAAAAAACTGCAAAAGCTCATAAGCTACCACTTAGTCTATTTGGCTGCTTTTTGCTGATTGATATTAGCTATCACTAAGGCGATGATTTTATCACTGAGGTCGCGGAAATCACAGAATCTGTGACTTCGAGACCTCCATGACTTCAGCCCGCAATGACTGGGAGCTGCAGCAGCAGCACACCCCCACACCCCTGCCGTGCTCCCATGGCTTCTGGGGGCTCACCGAGCTTCGAGTGGGGCCCTGCATCTGCCAGTCATTGCAGGCAGTGTGGGGACCCAGCAGCTGAATTCCCCATTTCATCACAGATATTTTTAGTGAAAGTCACAGATAGGTCACAGGCTTCCGTGAATTTTTCTTTATTGCCGATGACTTGTCCGTGACTTTTACTATAAACATCCATGACAAAATCTTTGCCTTAGCTTCACCTCTTTGGTTTTGGTTCTCAAAGGGAGCCGGGGGAGGGGTGGGGTCTTTTAACATTGTTGTAAAGCAATTTTTAAAAATGAAAGATGAACCAGTATGTGCTATATACAATTAGGTATGCATGTTGAACATTCAAAGTCTGCTCTCATGTGCAAACAATGAATCACAGAGCCATAATTTTCAGAGAGAGGCACAAGAGGAGAGTTCACTTACTGGAATAGCAGTTGAAAAGCAAAAAACAAAAAAAAAAGTTGCTATCTGCCAAATTTTGTTTCTTGACTTTGTCATTACTTTTGAATGTGGTAATGAAACACTTTATTTTAAATGTGTGTTTTTCACAGTTAAGCTGCAGAATCTCCTATCATAGAATATCAGGGTTGGAAGGGACCTCAGGAGGTCATCTAGTCCAACCCGCTGCTCAAAGCAGGACCAATCCCCAGATAGATTTTTGCCCCACACCCCTAAATGGCCCCATCAGGAATTGAACTCTCAACTCTGGGTTTAGCAGGCCAATGCTCAAACCACTGAGCTATCCATTCTAAAAACTCCTATGAGCAGTTGATTTCATTTATTTTATAGTACTTTAACTGCATCTCTTAATAGTAATGTGTAATCTTCTTGTTCAAATCTTACAAAAGCTGTATCCAAGTTCAATTTTGTTTTGCTAGTGTAAACATTTAATCCTACTGAGAAGAGTATCCGTCACTAAAGTAAAAAGAAAATTATTCTTGTGTTCAAAGTAAAAGAAAGGTAAGTAGAAAGAAAGTAAGAGAGAGGCTCAATATTCTAGCCTAGATGGTAACACAAAACAGGGTATTATTTTAAACACGGGTTTATTTAATCTGTTGTTAATATTGTAAAAACTTCTTGTAAACAAAAATCTTTTAGTCATTCAAATGATGAAATATTTTATCACTTTAATCTTTTGACTTCCTGGGTATTATGTTTTGCTATCTATTTTAAAATCCACATTAATATTGGGGTTGCCAACTATCTAATGGCACAAACCCAAACACCCTTGCCCTGTCCTGAGGCCATGCCACTGCCCCACCCCTTCTCCGAGGCCCCACCCTTGTTCACTCCATCCCCCCTCCCTCTGTTGCTCACTCTTCCCCTCCCTCCCTCCCTCACTGTCACTGGGCTGGGGCATGGGGCTGGAGTGTGGGAGGGGGTGTGGGCTGGGTGGTAGTGCTGACGGGTTCAGAGTGTGGGAGGGGGCTCCCATCTGGGGCAGGGGTTTGGGGTGTGGGTGGGGGCTCAGAGCTGGGGCAGGGGTTGGGGTGCAGGAGCGGGTTCAGGGTGTTGGCTCTGGGAGAGTCATCACACTGGCTTGGAGGTTTAGTGCTCTTGGGGAACTTTCCATTAAGCAACATTACCTCAGATCATTTCAAGATGAGGTAGTAGCGAGGCCAGCCCCTGTCTCCTTTCTCAAAAGCCTTCCACTTAAAATAGTCGACTTCTCTGCTGTCTTTGTGCACTAAACCCTCTAATATTCTGAAAGACAGTTATACCCTTCAGATGTGATCAAGGCAGTAATCTTCTGCATCCATAGAACTAAACCAGGGAGGAAGACAGGTTAGTTTTGTTGGCATTAAATAGGTATCTTTAGTGCAAAGCGTCAGTCTTCCATATGTAGGTAGAGTAAGTCAGCTAGCTTTCAAGCTCCCAAAGCATCTAATAGAGACCATCCTGAATGTAGAGGATGTTGATTGGCAGATTGCAAAACGGTGTAGGGAAGAGTCTCATATGCTTCTAAGATTTAGAAAACGTGGGGGGAAACAGCAATACCGGGCCTAATGGAGCAGTGAACTGCCAATCTGTAAAGGAAAAAAATAGAAAAGTTAGGAAACTAACTTTTCAATGTGAAGGATTTGTGTCTCTGGGTTTAAATGAGACATTTCCAGTTTCCCATATCCTAATTAATTCCAACAATCTGAGAAAAGCAGGAGGCCAGACAGAAAGTGTGCATTGTGTTTGCTTCCTTTGAGACATTACTTTACATGTACCCAGAAAATATAGACTGAATAGGGCAAGATTTTCTACGTTTAGAAAGTAATGGAGAAAAACTACAAAAGATAAATAAGAACTAGATATAATTCAGAAAAGGCAAGCAACCAGACTCTCACAAGTTGCTCAGGAAAAGATCTATTCTGTCAAAAAAAAAAATCCAAGAAAATTAAAGAACAGGAAATAGAGAAATCTGTTATCAACCATCTGCTAAACATAGGAACTTGAAAACCTATTCCTATGACATAAAAAATCCCTTAGGCTTGAACTCCATTTTTTGCATGATGCCCAAGAGAAGTGGAGGCTAAAATACAATACTAGAGTTTAAGTATGTTTATGAGCTGTTACAATTCTGGATGGAAATTTTACTATTAATCCTAGCAGTGTCTTATACATGAGGCATGTTATTAAGCACTAACTTTCAGCAAACTTTCTGGCATGCAGCAGGAGTACACACGTGCCACCATTCTTTGGCATGAAGTAGCTATCACCACTGCTGTGTCCCAGGGTGAAGAAGAGCAAGATCATGGCCCTGGCTCCTCCTTACCAACTTTTGATGGATTACACCTGCAAGAGGATGCACAAAGGGAAAGCAGTTCCTACCCTTCACCTAAGTACAGGGACTGTGGTTGATCGCTCTGTAACCCTTGTATGGAGAATACACTGGGTGTGGAAGGCCTCTTCTGACCCGCCACTTCCCTCCCCCTGCCACTTCCCTCCCCCTGCAAGAGACATGGAAAATAAGTCCCAGAATAATCAAGACAATTTGGTACATTTTAAACAAGTGGTACATCATTTCGGGTTTGGTTAAAAATTTGTTTTATGCAGTGTAATTGTAACCATGTTGGTCCCAGGATTTTAGAGAGCCAAGGTGGGTGAGATAATGTCTCTCTCACCAACAGAAGATAGTCCAATAAAAGACAAGCTTTTGAACTTACACAGAGCTGTTTTTCATGTTTGGGAAACTTACTTAGAGTGTCAGAGCTAAATACAAGGTGGAAGAGACTGTTTAGCAGGAAAGATGTGGACAAATTGGAGAAAGTCCAGAGAAGAGCAATAAAAATGATTAAAGATCTAGAAAACATGATCTATGAGGGAAGATTGAAAAAATTGGGTTTGTTTAGTCTGGAGAAGAGAAGACCAAGAGGGGACATAACACTTTTCAAGTACCTAAAAGGTTGTTACCAGGAGGAGGGAGAAAAATTGTTCTCCTTAATCTCTGAGGATAGGACAAGAAGCAATGGGCTTAAATTACAGCAAGGTCAGTTTAGGTTGGATGTTAGGAAAACTTCCTGTCAGGGTAGTTAAGCACTGGAATAAATTACCTACAGAGGTTGTGGAATCTCTGTCATTGGAGATTTTTAAGAGCAGGTTAGACAAACACCGGTTAGGGACGGCCTATATAATACTTAGTCCTGTCATGAGTATAGGGACTGGACTAGATAACTTCTCGAGGTCCTTTCCAGTCCTATGATTCTATAAGTAGTTAACATGTAGTTCAAGGTGAAATGGCCCATTAACATCCCTCCTGTCATAGGGAGGAAGGCAGCTGGGGGACGGGGGTTGCTAGTGGGTTATAGTTTCTTTGTAATAAGCCATAAATTCAGTGTGCCTATTCAGTCCATGATTTTTAGTGTCTAGCAAAGTTATGAATTTAAGTTCTAAGACTTGTCTTTTGAAAGTGTTGTGCAAGTTTCCTTTGAGGATGTGAACTGACAGGTCAGGTATAGAGTTATCACTTTGTGAAAAGTATTCACCCACAGCTGATACGGTGTTTTTCTCTCTTCATTTTCCTGTGTGAGTTCATTCGAGAGCGTAGTGATCATCTGCTTTCATCTACATAGTTGTTAATTGTGGCATTTAGTGCACTGGATGATGTACCACATGTTGTGATAGGCATGTGTAGGAACCCTGGATCTTGAAAAGTATGTTGTGGGAGGTGTTGATCATTGTAGCAGTGGAGATATGTCTGCAGGTTTTGCATATGTTGCTCTGGTGCTGCTTTGATTTGGTGTTTGTGGTCTGTGGGGAGATTGCTTCTTATGATTTGGTTGGGGGGTTATTTGAAGGCCAGAAGAGGGGAGGTCAGGATACATTTCTTTCAGGAGGGGTCCCCATTGGATATGGGTTGTAGTTTTTTGATGATGCCCTGTATGGTTTCCAATGTGGGTTGGTAGGTGACAACCAAAGGTGTGCAGTCGAAGGGAGGTTATTTCTTTATAGTGTTTCCCAGAACAAATACTAAATTTAATTCTATAGCTAGCTATCAGAGTTCTACCAGGAGTATTTTTTTCCGGATTTATGGATCGGATTTAATAAAAATGAATCCTCTCTCTCTCTCTCCTCACCTGACCTGGTGGTTTTCTTGAGATTCTCAGTGGGGCAGTAAATAATATAGAGGAGAGCAAACAGATTGCTGATTCATTAAGGGTAATTCTGAGATCTAATAGACTTATGTTACATAGCAGCATTGTGTAATTCTTGCATACCAGGGCAAGGGTGCATTTCTTGTGTTTTGACGTGTTGTGATCAGAGTCTAAATGCTGATAGCATTTAACTTCTGGATTCCAACCAGTGGACAATGACAGTATGTCCATTTGATGGAGGAATACATTCTGCAGACAAGTTATCTGGTGATGTCTATTCAAAAAGAGAGCTAGATGCAGTTCACGTGCAAGCTTGCTCACAGTGCACACGCTTGCTTTCCTGCTGTCCTCTAATGCAAGCTGCCGTGTCCTTGAAGAATATGAAATAGACAAAATAAAACATCCTCCAGCTTTTATTTAGCCTCTGCCACTTAAGCCCACTGCCCAGATGTACAGTTATTAGTTTTTATACTGTAAATTGTAATCATAACATAACTATTCAGAAGCTTCAAGTCACATTAGATTATGTGCTTTAAAGTAACACTGAACCCTGAAGGAATGCCAGATTTATTTTCTGTCTAGACTTGGAGAATTTAAATGATTTTATGAATTCAGAATTAAAAGGAACATAGTTTTGAAATTTCATTAAAATCAAATAATGAAAAAATATGGTTCTTGTTTTCAAAGAAGGTCTCTAAGACTCTACTGAGAAATGCAATTATGCTTAGCACGGTAGTTCTTAAAAGTTTTTTATTTTTAAGGACAAAACAAATAAGATCATGTTAGCTTTAATAAGTAGTAGTAAAAAAGGATATTTTTTTTTGGTAAATATTGCATGACATGATTACGGAGATAGCCATGTATTTGATCTAAGAGGTGCATTTGAAATAGAACATAAAGATCTCTAGGTGCAAGACATAATTGGCCCATGTGTCTCCCAATAGTAATAGTGAAATTAGGTTCATATTTGCAAATGAAAACACCTGTATTTACGCACACACAAATCAAGTAGATGCATAATGGTGTGTGTTCTTTTTGTATATTTACAGGTAACTACAGGTGCAAATTTAGGGCCCACTGTTGTAGCTGATTCCAGACCATTGTGTCCATGGACACCCATAGTGATATCTGAGGGGCTTCGTGTGGGTGCAGGAGTCGATCCATGCAGATCTGACTGTGTTTTTGAGGCCTAAGAGGCGCCAAAGAGCAAGCCTCTTTGATAATTTGGCCTTTTACTGACATACTTGCTCCAAATTATGGCTTTATTAAGATATATTATCACACTTACTGATCTTACTAATAGCATCCAGTGATGGCATAGTCCCATCATCTATCTGTCATTTCTTACCTCTTACATCATATTCTGCACATTTGTAATGCCATTTATGATTAATCTAAATCCTTTAAGACTTTCATAATTCTGTAGGGTCCTTCTTAATCACGTTGGTGCACACATACTCTGACAAATAGTCCCACAAAAATCAGTGGGACTAATCTTGTGAATAACTGCTTGATTGGAGATGCTTTAGTTTGGTTTTAGACAATGCCTCTCCCTTGTACAAATCAGCCTGCCAGGTCTGACACAAGTTGTGAGATGAAATCCTGACCCCATTAAGTCAATGGTAAAACTCCCATTGATTTCAGTTGGTCAGGTTTTCACCCTTGATCTTTCTGTATCCCAGGCTATGAGTTGACGATAAAAAATGCCTACCAGTGCTTTGAAGTATGAGAAATAATCGGCTCCAGAACTAGAACCAAATACTGCTCTCCCAGCGCATGTGCCACTTCAGTTGATATAGATCTATCAAAAGTTTTATACATTGTTTCCTTTCAGATGTTTCTCATTCAGATTATAAACTGCTCCTAGTACACCGAGCTCTATTGGAATGCAAATTAATAACAACTTTATTTATCATGGATTTTCACTGTCTCTCTTTGTCCTAGCCCAGTGGTGGGCAGCCTGTGGGATGCCAGGGTAATCCACTGGTGGGCTGCGAGACATTTTGTGGACGTTGCCCATCCACAGGCACGGCTGCTCACAACTCCCATCTTTAATTTTAGGGGTGAAAAAAAACAAGTGAGCTATACAACTTGGAGCAGATAGAATCTCATAGCAGCTCAGTCTGGAAATGGACAAAGTCTTATAGAATTTAATAATAGAAAATTACGGCTTTTGTGTAGGTTGTTTAACTAATCTGTATCACGCAATAGAAAATGATATTCTTGATAGGGGTTCTATAGGATGATTTAAAACACCTATGGAAATACAATTATTGTCTAATGAATTTTTGGGCTTTCAGAGTAATTCTATAGAACCCTTTCACATTTTTATAGCGCCAAATTGATTTAATCCCTACCAAATGATATAAATATCCATAGGAATCATAACAGAAAGCAAAAGCCAGGTTATTTTGTCTCTGACAATTTGTGTTGGGCTTCATTAAATTATTCAGGGTATTATTTCATTAAAACCCAATATTTTTGCTCAGTGTAAATTTTTTTGCACACCATAGTTGGCTATATGGAGAATTACCCTTTCTCCAAAACATACCCTTAAACCAAGGATGTGGGTTTTTTTCTATTCTTTGGTGATATTTGTCAATCATTCCTGATTTATTTTGCCAAACTTTATTTGTTCTTGCTCAACATGGTAAAGTCCCTCCCTCCCCTGCCGCCCATAATGAGTTGGATCTAGAACAGTACACTTTAGAATGTTTGCTTTTAACAGAAGAGCTTCATGAGAGAGAAAATTCTTAAAAGTATGAGACTCAATTCTACACACCTTTTTGTATTTTGTCCATAATTTTGTGCTGCCTTTTGCAGATATTCTTATATACTCTATATGTTTAAATAGATTCCTAGAACCTAATAATACATCTTCTGTTAATTCCTGATATGAAATTGTGTGATTCTATTCTCACACCTGTTTTACATGAAAATAATTGAATTGAATTCAACAGATTTACACTAGAATGTGATGGACTCACCAGTCAGCTTACTTCGTGATGCAAATTCGTTCCATGGTGAAACGCTAATGTCATCGTTACAGGATTGTGATTTTTTTAACATAATCCAGCAGAGGGAGACATAAAGTTTAATGGTAAAAATGAATGAACAGAAAAAATATTGGCAAATTTGTTTTAAATATGAGTCTTCTCTTTTCTCAAATTTGTCCACAGTGTGAAAGTTCTCTTTAACAACTAGTCATTATTTTTATAATACTTTTTCCTTGTGTATATTTTTGATAGGCAATGCTTGGCTGTATAAGTGCCTATCTTTTGGTCTGCCTAGCCCCACCCACATGCAGTTAACATCAAAACAGGGTTTTCATATTCACTTCTACCCTTTCATTCTTGTGCCATTAGTCATCCATTTCTTCAGCTCCATAATCCCTATGCAGCTACCATCACTGACTCTTTTTCTGCATAGTTTTTCCTGAGGGACAGACATCAATTTTAGGAATGATCCCCAGTTTCCATTTGAATGATATGTGCATACTCACAAGTCTGGACACATAGGGCCAGATCCTAAGTCCTGCCTCTGCAATACAAAACAGCCCCAAACTTGTTTTATCAGGCTACTTGAGGATTTCTCATGAGCTGAGGAATCACTTGTTGAAGAGAGTCAGTATAGCAGTTTATGCACCACTCAGTCCCTGTCCCTATACTCCAGTCATTCCTGGCTGTAGAAATGGTCCCTTGGGACGTCAGGCAGTCGCCATAAATTACTGCAGCCTTGAGGGTACTCTAACATGTGCAATGTGCATTTCATATTGAAACCACCTCTTCTCTTTCACCCTTAGTTTTATGCAAAGCACATCTTGATCTGAGTGCAAATACTTGGTAATGTTTGCGATGCATTCTAACATCGCCATGTTATAGAGTAGTCTGTGAGAAGTCTATGTAACACAGTCCCACTTCTTCTGGGTTAAAATAGGATTTCTGTCATTCTCAGTTTTCATTAATTTTCTTGTATTACTGATTTAAATTTTGTTCCTGATTTCTATATTAGAAATCTTAGATGTTTGTAATTAAACTATTTCCCGCACTCAAGTGTCCACTTGTCTGCATGACTGCACAATCTATAAAGGAAATGAGGTCAAATGGTAAAATATGGATGTATTTCACATAATTCAGTGTGGGCAGTGTATACATCATATGAAATTAAAACTAATAAAAATTTTAAATTAATACTGCCCAAGATCAAACCTAGAACATCAAAAACATTACATAACTGTTGCCTGAGCAATCCAGTTTGTGCAATTCTTGTCTTGGCGACCAGATAATGTATGTTATGTATGTGGTGTGAGTAATTAAGAGTACTTTCATAAATGATAAAATGCTGTCACTTTTTTCTTTTGCATATCTTTAGTCTTTAAAAAAGATTGATCTCTTTGCTATATATATAGATATGAAAAAGTGCCAGCAGTTTGTCATTTATGAAAGTACTCTTAATTACTCACACCACATACATTTAAAAATATATATAATATATGTATAAATTATAGGTATGAATTCCTTTGTGTATACCACTTTTGTTCATCATGCCTGGAGAAAACCATATTGATTATCATTTTCTAAATATACAAACATTGCTAAAATTATATTAAAATAGGGTCACAATCCAGACAATGTTGTATTCCTTGTGCAGAGCATTTTAGCTGACTCAGTCCCAGGAGTGTTCTTTTTATTGGTCTATCAAAAGCCATTAACCCAAACACATAACAGGTGACTGCTTCTGAATTATGGATGACTAGACTTTTGTCACTATAATTTGAATAGATCTCTAGGATAAAATGTTTTAGGATAATTCACAAAGGTGGGCTTTATCACATCATGAGGAACAAAAATAGTATTTTCAGACTGTGCATATAGTATTTCTGCTTGTAAGTGAAAATGAGAAGCTGGTTCAAAGAGATTCATGTTATAGATACTGTGATGAGAATAGTTCTAGAAGAAACATGTGCAGTTAAGTGTTGAAAATACATGAGCATAGGAAAGTACTTCCTCTCTTGTTCTGCTCAGTGTACACTGAGGCCTCAGGAGACATCTCTGCAAGACTTGATTTTTACCAGTGACTACAGAATTTCTATTTCATCATAACCTAAGTTAAGTGAATGAAGTGGCATTGCTGATAGAAGATAATGAAACCCAGAGGAAAATCTAGAGCCAGAAACACACATGTTTATGGAAGATACTAATGTGCCAGCTGCTGCTCTTGAAGGAAAAATAGTTTACATATCTGACATCTGAATCTTATAAATCTTGTCTGTAGATGAGGTACCACATAGTGGAAGAGAAGAAAACCCCTTGATCCAGCAGTTCAGATTTTCAGAGGAGGAGTTCAGGAAATAAGATGATAAAACACAGCATAAGAAAGACCCTGGAGAAAACTTCTAAGCTAATTATGAAAATGCAAGAAATATGTTGAAAAAAGGAAACATAAATTTTAACCACTGAACTTTAATATGAGTGCAAAAACAGGCTACATACAAAGGGATGTAAAGATGATTGACTAGAAAACAGGAAGAACAAAAACATTTTATTTCTTTATCCAAGGCATAATAAATAGCAGGAAAGAGAATATGAATATGGTGACCGTGTCCCGATATCCAGGGCTTTGTCTTATATAGGTGCCTAATACCCCTAACCACTTGTCCCCATTTTTCATACTTGCTATCTGGATAACCTAAATATGAAGAATTGCTTGGAACCAAGTGAGCTGGGAACTGTGTGTCTGTTTGAACATTTGACTTTAAGTAAGTAGTATCCTATCATGAAACAACTAATATAGGGGAAGGGAGGATGGGGTCTCTTACATACAAACTGAAAATATTAGTATTCAACATTTTAAAAAAATCTAAGTAAAGGACTATGCAATTATTGCACAGAGCACTTTATCTTGCTCTATTTTTATTAATTTTTGACAAAACTGATTGTTCTCATACGGGCCGCAACACACACATTGGAAATGAGACAAGTATAAATATAATGACGTGTCAAATGCACACTACGGAACACTGAAGAAGCCTGATGGCAGAGCATTTAACAGTAATATATATATATATATATATATATATATATATATATATATATATAATATGTGTGTGTGTGTACAAAAAGTTCATTGCAGAGATAGTACAAATAGATCAGTTTGTAATTTTAGATTTTGATATGAGCAACCCAATTCTAAGAGAGTTATTTTGGTGTGTATATATTTGGGGTGAAATCATATCTCTATTGAAGTCAGTGGTAAAACTCTCAGTGAATTCAGTGGGGCCAGGATTTTACATATTGTGTGAATCTCAAAATAAAACCAAATCGTGTGAATTTTATGCGATAGTTCCTCTTATAGATGGAAAATTGTGGGACCAAATCATGTCCTCCCATGGAGAAATGCGCAGAAGCGCTAAACTTTCTCTGAAAGTTCCCTTGGTTCATACTCATATTTTCCAAAGTGTCATATAGATAGCGAGGGTGGAATTTGTTTCCCCATGTCCCTAGGAAGTGGATGGAGAGGTGGGAGTAAAGGTGACCCTAATATGTCTTAGGTGCCCACAAAACCTATTAGGAAGTTTCAGGGTATCCATGTTTAAGTGCTGACACTGTTTTTGGCTCCATACTAGACACAAATATGAAAAGAATATTCCTCAAAAGACAAAATGACAGAACAATTGAGAAACACGGCAGGAACTTTATAAATAATATATATGGTGGTGTGGCATGAAGAGTTCATTAAAATGAATTTGGATGCTTTCATTACAAGTGGTGAAACCATGAGTATTACACATATCTCTAATGAGCACTGATACAAACTTTATTACATCACACCACATCATCATGGATTCTGTATATGTCTGCTGTTAAAACAGAAAACTATTTTCAACTTGTTTAAAAAAAATTAAAAATTTATTTGGATGATCCCTCCTCCATGAAAGCCAGAGTGTATATTTTACACCATTAATTCAACACTAGAGAGCTCAGAGGGAGCAATAAAATTATCAAGAAATAACCTAGAATGAATTTTTTGTACATAAAAATGATGCATCTTTAAAGTTGATTAGTTGATTCCTAAACCTGTAAAGGAAAAGGTAGTGAGTGCTGTTTCCCCATTGGGAAGCAAGGAATCTTGTGATCTAAAACATCCACTTCTAGCCCATCAAGGATGTAAGATATCAGACATTGAAGTTTTGACATTTTTATCTTCAATAATTCTGTTACTGGTGCTCAAGTCTGAATCTTTTCCCTTAATTTGTTTAGATCCAATTTTATTTTAGGTGAAATTCCACCCCTTTCTGGAAAAGGGGGAGTTTCAGGCAAGTTGCTTTAAAAAAAAATCAGATGTAGAAGTTTCTTATGGGTTTGGAAAATTAGAATAAATCCCAGGAGAGGTAGATTAGTGTGGAGGTAGATGAGATCACAGGTGCATGATAAATTCACTCATCAGAGTCCTGCAATTGATAACATGGTTCTGAAGTTTATCATTTAGTTCTTGTGTGTTTATATACATAGTAAGTATGCTTAATGAATCATTTTTGTATAAAGATGTTATGAAATCTCTATATGTGAATATTGCAGAAATTCAATTTTAGGATATGCGCAAACGAGGGGAGGGTGCAAAATAGTGTTTCAATGGGCTCATTCATCATGTTTACTAAAAAAAATTTCCAAGACCAAATGAGTAGGGTGGGATTGTATTTTAAACAGCAAGCTCGCTCCGGCTAATTTATATAATTTATATAATTCTGAAAGTCATAGGCACTATTAGATGATGATCAATAACAATGTAATTGTTAATTGCTTAATGGCTCCCATCAAGTTAACACCCAGGATGTGGAACTGTTGCATTGTGTCCAAAAGGACATTATCTGGCAGAAGATCATATAAAATGGCTTCCCAGATGCTTTAATAAGGGACTTGTAGAAAATGGAAATATAGAATACAAAGTAAAATAGAAGCAACTTCTCTGTTTCTGGTTATAGAGTTGTTGAACAAGGTGGAGAGCGTAGAGATGCAGAAATTATATATGTGAAATAATGGAAAATGAGGGCCATTTCCTACTTTCTCTTATACTGTCGGGACAAATTCTGCTCTGATTAATACCCACACAATTAAGTTAATGTCTGTAGATCCATTCTGTATTTAATTTAAACGGAAGAGCTCCATTATGTGGCTCCCTCACTTAAATAATTTGTAATTATTTTTCTCCCACCAAAGAAACAGGATTTTCAGATTCAGAATGAAGACATATTATTTTCAGCACTAGCAGCATTGTGAATTTGAAGGACTGCTTTCTTATATGACAGCATCTTGAAAGAGCATGCCTCTCTCTCTCTCTGTCTGGCTTTCTGAGAATAAGCAGTATTTAGGGAAGTAAATATATTACTTTACTATACCAATAATATTAAGAATCAGTATTGAAGTTAAATCTGGCCTACTATGCATAAAATTTGGAAAAAATGTTTCTCCTTGTCTTTTCATCAAGCAGATGATATAAAATTTAGTTCAAGTGAAACATTGCCTAGAAACCTGTATGTGCCAAACTATCTTCCAAACTTAACCCTATCAAACTGCATAGAAGATCTCCAGTGAACTGCAGGATATGCATATAGAATAGTGACATAGAGTTATGAGGTGGCCAAGGTCTGTAGGGTCATTTTATCCATATTTCTGTCAAGACACCACTATTCCCTACAATATAATCTTAAGTGATTTATTCATTAAAGTTTTAAATTACCCAACTAGGGGGGTAGGGCGGAAGTGCAAAATAAAGTGCTTCTGGGTCCATTCCCATAAAAAAATATTGTGCTCATAAATCTGCTGAAATTGCATCGTTATTTAAAAAATCTTTTAACATTTTGCTTCCTAGTGAGCAGATGTTTTCCCCTAAGAATATCAACTGAACTGTGAACTTTTCTAGAACAGTGACCAGTCCATAAATAGTTGGACTTGTTCATTGGAGTAGCTCCCTTCACAGAGAACTTCAGTCATATTGAATTAGGTGCACAGTAGTATGATCATGAAGAACACATTTTCGCAGTTATGGGGGGGACATGAAGCCTGTGACATACAGATAGAGAGCTAAGTATTAACTAGCCCTACGCATTTCAGAATTTTAGACACTTGAGTTTCTCTTATCACTTTGATTCTTGCTCAAGTGCTTATATGGCACATTGCACACCTGTTTATAGCAGAAATAATTTCAACACTTGCTAAAACATATTGTCAAAGCTTCTTTGAGGATAGCTATAAAATGCTTAATGGAGCAAAGAATGAATGTAGTCAGACTCTTTATTAGGGTTTTAATTATGCTCTGTCTGAGAGCTATCTCTGTCCATTCATTTTTACGATGAATTGCGCTAACCAAAAACCTGCTTTTACATGCAGAATTCTGCTAATTTCATGGAGAAATACATATGTAGGCACACATTTACATGCTATGCACTTACAGGCATCAGTTTGACCATGTAGTTGCAGATTTTGGTGGATGAGCAGTCAAAAATTAAAAGGGAGGCATTTGGGGGCATTAATCCATGGGACCTACTCCTGCCCCCACTAAAATCAATGAAAGCTTCCCCCAGGATCAAGCCCCATTTTATTTAGTTAATGAAAGCAAGATTCACAAGGGGATCTGAGGTGCCTAATTGCCACTTTTAGGTCCTGAAGTCCAACATTTAGGCACCACTGGCATTCACAAAACCGTCACTCAGCTGCCACCTAACCCTTTGGGCACCTAAAGCTTCTAAGTGCCTACGTTTCCACTGGTAAAGTCCCATGGTATCCAAATATCTGATAGTGGGTATGTGCACATCTGCCTAAGTGCTGACACCACCAACCTGGTTGGCACCCAACTCACACATTGGATCAGGTGAGAGTCACAAATTAGGCATTTCCCTGCCAATCTCCTCATTTGGGCCAGGTATGGTACGCATGTTCTGAGAACACCCACACAAAAGAGAGGAGGAGCAGGTGATGATCTTATGCCCAGTAGCAAGGCCACTCATACATGATGTGAGAGACCTGGATTAAAATCCCTCCGCTGCCTGATTCAGAGCATGAACCCTGGGTCTCCCATCTCCCATGTGAGTGACCAGACCACTGGCATATACTTAAATAGTTGTTGGGCAAACCAAGAGAGTGGGTAAGACTCTAGCCCAATAGGCACTTGCCTCAGAGTGGAGGGAGACCTTGATTCAAGTCACTGCAGAATCAGTCAGAGGATGGATTTGAAGCTTGGCCTTTGATATACTGGGGAAGTGCTCTGACCACTAGGATATTGAACATAAAGGAAAGGGAGGGTTCCACCACCTCCTCTCTTGAGAAAAAGACTATCCTGGCTTAGGTGCTGACTCCAGGAGAGCTCATGGATGTTCCTGAGTGAAAATAGATGCCTAACTCCAGCCAGGAAGGGAGGTAAGTGCCTAAGTTCTTTGAAGGTGGAGCTTAGTCCCCCCACCTATTGCATTTCCCACTAGATAGCTTATATGGCTCCCTGATCCATTTTCTGGCGTTTGTTAATCCATTTCTAGATGCCTAACTCTCCTCATGCATTGCATCGGGAGCCTGGTGTTCTGAATAACACTGGATGGAAGGACACCTCAAAGTTAGGCATTGCAATAAGAACAGCTTCCATATGAGGAGAGATTAATAAGACTGGGACTTTTCAGCTTGAAAAAGACGTTTAAGAGGGGATATGATAGAGGGCTATGAAATCCCGACTGGTGTGGAGAAAGTAAATAAGGAAGTGTTATTTACTCCTCATAACACAAGAACTAGGGGTCACCAAATGAAATTAATTGGCAGCAGGTTTAAAACAAACAAAAAGGAAGTTCTTCTTCACACAACGCACAGTCAACCTGTGGAACTCTTTGCCAGAGGAGGTGGTGATGACCATGACAATAACAGGGTTCCAAAAAAACTAGGTAAGTTTGGTTAATAGCCATCAATGGCTATTAACCAAAATGGGCTGGGATGCAAAACCATGCTCTGAAGGGTCCCTAGCGTCTGTTTTGCCAGAAGCTGGGAGTTGACCACAGAGGATGGATCACTTGATGTTTGCCTGTTCTGTTCATCCCCTCTGGAGCACCTGGCATTGGCCACTGTCAAAGACTGTATACTGGGTTGGATGGACCATTGGACCAGTATGGACATTCTTATATTCAGTGCTCAGCCTTTTGAATCTAGTCCTGATTTTTTTGATATAATTCAGTGAAGGATTTAGGGGGGAAACAGTGGTTGTGTAAGGTGTAGAACAAATAACTTCCATGTTTTTTGTTTTGTTTTATATTTTCATTTTCTTTGAGTCTGTTCTATATAAAGTTCAGGTCTTCGGCTATAAAGAGAGGGTGAAAAGTAGAGCACTGTATATCATTTAATTTTTGAGAAATTGAATGAATTTTAACTGAATAACCAACTCTTGGACCTGAGGTTGTGAACATTTCTAGTTTTGTCTTGACAATCCTGTCAAGACAAATTTGAACTTTGTCAGTAATTGAGATCACTACAGGAGAATTACCAAGTATTTGCTGTAGATATCAGTCAGTGATTTCAGCTCTAGTCTGCTACTTCACCAAAATTTTCCATGGCAGTTGGCAGGCTATTATTTCTCACTCTAATGTGTAATAGAAAGATATTTGAGTTGATTTAAATGTTAACTAATAGAGTAGTCTTATACTCTATAACTGCTACCTGTCAGTGTTTGCACTTGCCATGGAAAAATGAGAAAAAGATTTGGAAAGATTAGAATTTTGGTTTCTTTAAAAACATGCAACATAATTTTTGGTAACTTACTTGTCTTGCATGTGATCAGTTTGAATATTTATTAGTAGAGTACTTTTCATTTTACATTTTTAATGACAGAATTTTTTTACTGCTGCATAATTATAATAGTTTTAAGAATGGATCTGGTTCTATTTCTAATTATTTAAAATGCTTTGAATTAGCATCTGAAGAATTAAAAATAAGTATAGTGAATTATGCAAAAAGTTTCAAATTCTAATTTCCAATCCCATATTTTGTGCTTTGAACTGGGAGATATACTATTTTAAATTTCATTATTTTAAAATGTTGGAACCACACAGTGTAAGTGAAATAAGAAATATATCTATCTGTTAGCTAGTGTGATAGGATAATGTAGCAGTCTGATCTTGCATTTGAGGATCGGAAACTCCTGAGTCCTGCCTCTGATGCTGTTGCGGCATGAGAACTTGTCCAAGTCGCTTACCTTCTCTGTCATTGTCTCCCCATCTCTAAAATAGGTATAATGCTAACCAGATCACAGTAGCATGTAAAGGTTGATTAAAGTTTGTAAAACACTCTAAATATTTTCATAATCTTTTAGAGTGCACTGTTATGAATATCTGTCAGTGGTTCTCAAACTTTTTTTTTTTGGTGGACCACTTGAAAATTGCTGAGGGTCTCAGCGGACCACTTAATGAACTTTTTAAATGTTGCTTGTACCGTTAGCTAACTATTGTAAAGCACTTTGGATAAAAGCGCTGTGTATATATAAAAAAAACCACTTTTTTGTTCTACAAATAAAAGCACACAACTCATATTTTAATATCAGTAGTATTACCTTTCTAATGCAATGGATGTGCCCTCTCTCCCACTCTGTGGCAGTCCCCGAGCTGGGGCTGGGAAAGAGGGAGGTCTCTTCTGCCGCGTCAGCCCCCGAGCTGAGACTGGGAAGGAGGGGGCTGTCTCTCCCCAGCAGCCACAACCCTGGAGCTGGGGAAAGTCGCCTTTTTCTCTGGTCACCGCTGCCCTGCACATCCCAAATTCCCCCCAGCCCCTCTTCTCACCCCACTGACCCCTCCCACCTACCCCATAACCCCCCCCCCCCAAGGCCACCACCTCACCTTGTATGTGCGTCTTTTCAAGGGTCAGGCACCTAATTAATGGAGCCACAGTTCCACAGACCACAGTTTGAGAACCTCTGATCTATGTAATAAGATTCCAGGATTGTCTCTGTGTCTCTCTAACGGCTAGAATGTCTGAGTCAGTGTGAAGCAATGGAAACAGCTACAAGCATTGTTGAAACCTCTCTCTGTTTGGAATGTCACAAGGTTTAATCATCACTGGTATTTGTCCTTTGTTGCCATCCAATGTTTAAGTTCTCAGCCATTTTGACTTTGCTGTTGCACAGATGTAATCTGTAAAACTTGTATCTATACCAGGCCAAGAGTCCTGGACAATTGTAGTACCAGAGATAACTCAATCACCACTCTTATTCTACAGCTAATTTATGTGCAACACTTTCATTGGTTTTATGAGGGAATAGTATAGATGGTGGATTACTTGGCCCAATGGGAAGACCTATGCAATAGCATGGGCTTTCAGCTACTTAGTGTGTATATATATGCACATACATATAATGTTTGACATACAGTCATGGATGGGGAAACTTCAAGTAGTATCAACTGCAACGTTTCAAAATGTATGTGCCAAACCTCAACAAATCAAAATGATGTGGTTTTGGTATGTCATTTTTTATTTTTGAATTCCCCATGTCTCCCCCCAACCGAGATTGTGACAATTAATGTTGCCAACATTCCCAAATATATCAGGATGTTTTTGGCCCCTTCTGCAGGCACTCTCACCCCCTGTCTCCAGTGGGGTGGGGCTGCACCAGTTCCCCTTTAGCTCCCTTCCAGGCCGAGGGGAGGGGCAACTCCAGGAGCTTCATTCTCCCCTGCTCCTTTCCAGGTCTGGTGTCAATGGGACTGGCTCCCAAGAGGCAGGAGAGGGAGAGAGACCTTTGCCTGTTTCTTGCAGTGGCTCTTATTAGCTGTTGTTCCTCCTGTATTGGGACAGGTGAGGAACAGTCGATCAGAGCGAGTTCTCCTAGCAGGGTTGATATGCAATATGGTGTAGGTGGTGGGTGTCTAAGACTAAAGGGCACTCAGCCTCCTCAAATCTATCTCTGCCAGGTGGAGTCCCTTCTTGGCTGGTATGACAGATGGGTGATGGGCCAGATTTGAGTGGCACTGCAACCTGGCACATGGGCTTCTGCTTCAAGGCCTGGGCTGCTACTATGTGGTGGAGCCTATGTCCACTAGACTTAGACTTAGGCAGAGACTTGGAGCAGCAAGACCTTATGCGCTAGGTTGCAATGCCACTCAAATTTGATCCAGTCCCCACCCTCCCCATTACACTGCCCTGCTCTGGTGATTGCCTTCCGATTGGCAGAAGTGCACCCTGACTCACCCACGCTAGTAAGAGAAGGGGATAGCCACAATCAGATTGGTGTTGGGAGCCAATGGGAAGTGAGTAACTAACACTGGGTAGTTTGAGTGATAGAAAGGTGATTGTGCCAATGAGTGGTGTTGTGACTTAGCACATGGGCTCCTTCTCTTAGTCCCGGGCTCCGGCTCCATCCTATGCCACCCAGCTCTGGTTACTTCCTCCCCATTGGTGGAGGTGTGCCCTGCCCCTGCCCGCTGCTGGGGGGGGGGGCAGAGGCCTGGCCAGAACCTGTTTGGAAGCTGAGCGCCAATCAGCCAATGGAGAGGTGGTAACTGGAGCTGGGTGGTGTGGGCGGGATCCGAGCCTGTGTTGATGAGAAAGCAGAGCTGAGGGGAACAGTATGATGCAGGAACAGCTTTACTAAAAGACTGTACTCCTCAGTAACCCAGCTCAATTTGGGGGAGGGGGAAATGTGGGGCTGAGAACCTCTGTGAGCCCCCTTACCTTAAGCATGGTGCCTGGTGCTCAGATTTGGGTGGGCCTGGGTACTAACTGAGTGGCCCATGGCGCACCAAGGCCTACCCATGGCTATGGCCGTGCTCAACCCTCCCCTCAAAAAAAATTGTTTTCCTTTGCCACCTATGATTACTGGAGCTTTTCACATCATAGTTAGACTGGCTGAAATCCTGTGACTTGTGAAGAAATTGTGATTGTTGGCAACACCTCTACTCATTCTCTTTAAAATAAGCAGGTGCTTAAGAGCTTTGCTGAATCAAGGCCTTAGTGAGTGAGTCCATGGCTCCAGGACACAAGCTAGCTACATTAAAGTTAGCTCAGTTATGACTGCTGGAGCTGCAGTCACACTCTGCATCATCCAGACCACAGCCCAGAAAAACACAGGGTATTGAGGAAGGAAGAGAAGAACCCAAGAGGGGGAAAATGATGGGAAGAGAACCTCTGGAGAGGGAGGGCTAAGAGCTGTTGGAATGGGCTCAGGGAATGACAGAGAAGAATGGGGAGAATAGGAAGGCCAAGCAGAGGGAAGGAGAAAATGGGAAGCATTTAAAAGGGGTGGGCGGGTTGGAGGGAGGAATGAAAGTAGGGTGGGGAGGAGAGAAGAATGGAAATACTGAAGAGAGAAGACTCACTATGTGACAAAATAAAGCATAGGTGATAGGAAGAGAAAAGAGAATAAAAAGAGGCATATTGTGTTTTGTTCATTTTGAAATAAATAGTTTTTAACGACAAAGTTTGCTTGGTTTAAATCGTGGGTGGTTAGGTGGGGAGAGGAGCTGAAAACTCTTCTGGACATTTAGCCAAGTCAGAGAAGATCTTCCCATCCGTAACCTTATCCTAGTTTTTTCTGTGTAAGTGATATGTTCCTCTCACTTTTGTTCTAAAGGTTGATAGGTATGGCTCATTGCCTTGCCAATACAGAATTGTTTAGCACAGTGTTATACTAACCAAGTGCCTGAAAGATTACTGCTACACCTTGCAAAACTGGGAACTGCAAAGGTGGTAGCCACAAGGGTAAGGGAATTTAGACCTGCTTTCTAATACTGGACTCGACCCAACTCCATTGGCAGTTGAACAATGAAAGAGTGGTAGAAGTTGGACTTTGCTTCTCTATTTTTCCAGGTTGGTGGCAGGATTCTTTATGGAGGTGCTGAAACCTGTAATATGGGAAGAGCAATTCTTCAGCACAGAGCTACTGATTTCCCTTCCCCTCCCCCGCATTCCTTCTGCAACTGGAGAGTCAGCATCTATGGCTTTCTGATGCTTGTGTGGCCTGCAATGCCATGGATATTTTCTCTTGATTGGACTTGATAGGTTTAACTGTTGGCTTGATAGTTTGTTTTCAGGTACCAACTTCTTTCTCTCTTGCTTGCTCTCTTTCTCTTCTCTCTGTCACACAGGTCATCTGCAGCTGTTCCGAGTATAGTTTTCCCATTAACTTGGAGTTCCCTGCACAGAGCAGCTGTTTTACAAAATCAGACCTTAAACCAGTAAGGAATTTGTAATTGGTTTTTATATGGATTTGCACTTTCAAGCCTACAGGTGCACACACAAATATAGATGTACTGGGCACAGACAGTTCAGCATGAGTTTGTGTGTTCATGCATCTTTCTGCTTCATCTGTGAAAGTAGAAAGATGCATGTTCATAAAACAAATAGCTTTGGTTATATTTTCTTTATTCGATAATAATCTGCATTAAAATGGTATGAATAGTTTTACTAAACCAAGAATTGCCACAGTTTTTGTTTTAAGACTCATACTTTAATTCATAATGTGCCTACAATTTCAGATGATGTATGGAAACATTTTTTTGAAGTGCCTTGATATAGAGCCTCTACTAATAATAGCTTAAGGTGAGGCTGGAATGCTACTCTAAGCATTCTTTAGAGAAGGTAAAGCAAGTCAGATATTTTCATATTTCTTTTCAGTAACACTTAAGCTAGTGTGTCCTACCTTTAGTACTTTTAGAGTCTTATTTCTCTCTACAATAACTTTTTATTAACATATATTAAAGTAAAACACATTGCAGAGACATATAAAATGATAGTGATGATATAACTGCCTGCTTTAAAATGCTTATAAACTGAAATCCAAATAATTATATAGTTCTGTATCTATAATCTGTTAACACATCTTATGATAAATTACAAGGAAATAATTTATAGACACTGATTATATTAAAGTGTTTTTCCCTTATTTGTTTGACGTTTTGCATTCTGTGCAAACTTCCCTTTGAAGTCCAAAGGACCGTTCACATAGCTAAGAATATGTGGAATTAGAATAATACTTCCTGTTACTATTATTACTGTTCTGATGCATAAACTCTCAGCACAGATGCCTTATTTCTGTAGTTTTGCATTTTTGTGGGTTGTAGGTTTACTTTGATGCAGAGACAAATAATGGAGATTTTATTTTTTGTTTTGTGTTGATTGATTGAGCTGATCCAGTAGTGCTTATGCAAGTGGTCTTTAGAAGTCAATGGGACTACTCACATGAGTAAGGCTTGCAGGAATGAGGCTTTTATTTGACTGGTTGGAAAGGAGTGTTTGTTTCCATGATAACTTTTTGTGCTTTGGTGCATTTTTTCCCCCACATTTGTTGGTTGTTTTGGATGTTTTTCTGTTGTGTTATTTTAATCCCCATCACACTGGGACAGTAGGGTTGTTGGGTTTTTTTTGGCCATTTTGAAGTTGTTGTTTTTTTTCCCATTTATAAATGTAGTTCCTTTGTAAAATGTTTGTTACTGGAGAAGGCTGTTTTTACTGCTCACTGTGGACACTACTGATTGTTTTGGTTTTAAGTATATAATACACTCAGAAGTCAAACAATGTATGAATAGTAAATTATTAAACAAATAAAATTAAACCAGATAGTGACCCTTTCATGTATTTCCATGCTTCTGTTTTAAACTGATGTCTCTTTGCCATCAGTATTCCATTAGGTCACACAGTGATATGCTCTTGCCAGATATACCCAGTACATTTTTGCTTCATTGAAAGCTAATTTTCTTTACCTCTCAAGTTAATGAGTTTAAGCTTTAATTTCATTTCTGGTTGGCTAATGGTGATGGTTTCCTCTCAGTCCTCTTTCACACGGGAAATGTTGTGTTCATGAGTGGGCTGGTTGGGTAGGACTGGGATGAGAATGTGAAAGGAGGAGGTAAGGTTTTTGTTGGAAAGGAAAGGCTTTAATTTAGACTAGTTCCATTAATGGTAGCACCTCTCTTACACTTGGTTTCCACATTGGCCTTTTTTCCTCTAGCTCTCTGCTTCCATTTTTCCTCCTCCCAGGAGTCCTCACTGCATAAGAAAGTGGTCATGCAGTCTAATCCTTCTTGTGCTCCTGCACAGTAATGGTTTCTCAGTGGTGCCAACATCAGCAGGTGAAACTCATTTGACTTAATCTATTTTGCAGTACTAAAATATTGCTGACTATGGCATCACCAAGAAAACATTCTGCAAGAGTGCAAGTGTGACCAGGGTGCATAATAAATCTTTTAGTTTTTTCTTATTGAGTGAGTAGTAAAATGTGAGAAGGTGCAGTGAAACACGGGATTCTCAAAGATTTATTCTTTGCTCTTCTTCAGAGAGGTAGCGAATGCAGTGGTGCAGGCCATGAAGTAGTTAAATGAGTCCCCCATAAATAAACTTACAATCATTAACTAGAACTTTTTTATGGATAAACCTATGTTCCTGCCTTATCTTGCCATACAATAGATTGTAATTTATAATCCGCACAGAACAAATGCCAAAGCATGCATTTAAACTACACTTTATAGACATAAATGAACCTGGTATTAAAAAGTCAAAAAAAATGTCCTATCATGCTTCAGTGTTCCTCTCTAGTGTGCATAGTTAGATTTGCTATTACTTATATGTTTCGTTCCTAGGTTAACCATTCCATTTGAACAGGTAGCTGTATTTATGTATCTCAAAATTGCAGAATAAATACATTTTATTTCCTCAGGTAGTTGGATCTTGTTACATTGTGATAGTGATTAGAGAAAAGTACATATCTGAAGAATTTTAGGAACCCATATTATATTATATATTATATTTTAGAATGTCAATGATCAGCTCTCAGTATCAGAGGTGTAACCGTATTAGTCTGCATCTGGATCAGCTAATCAGTTGTTGAAAACTAGATTCATTCCCTTGGGGGTACGTACTGCTCAGTTTCAGGCTGTCAAAAATTGTTTATCTACACCAGGAGTCGGCAACCTTTCAGAAGTGGTGTGCCGAGTCTTCATTTATTCACTCTAATTTAAGGTTTTGGGTGCCAGTAATACATTTTAACCTTTTTAGAAGGTCTCTTTCTAGAAGTCTATAATATATAACTAAACTATTTGTTGTATGTAAAGTAAATAAGGTTTCAAAATGTTTAGAAGTTTCATTTAAAATTACATTAAAATGCAGAGTCCCCAGACAGGTGGCCAGGGCCCGGGCAGTGTGAGTGCCACTGAAAATCAGCACATGTGCCGTAGGTTGCCTACCTCTGATCTACACGTACTAAGTTTACATTTTCCCATAGTCAACAGATTACTTTAAAGTAAAATCTGAATGGCCTTGTGTTTGTTTGAGGCTATCTAAAATTACTGCTTAAAGAATGCAATAGATAATTTATGATGATGCTCCATTATGTCAAGGTAAAGGTGTAGGGCCAGATCCTGCAAAGTCATCTCTTGATAGGTAATGAAAGCCCTCAACTTCTACTGAAGTAAATGGTAATTCAGGATGATTAGCACCTCATAAAATTAAAGCTCTTTGCTTCATTTATGAACGGGAATGGTTAAGTGCAGTTTGAGTTTGCAGGTTAACCTGACCACAGATGCTGTCCTGTTGGTGACTCAAAAATGAGAAAATTCCATAGTTTCAATTTACACAACTAAATACTTGCAGCTCTAATGATTTCTAAGCCTGAGCTGATCTCATTTTGAGCTCCTTTGGGGTATGTTCTTTTGATCTGTGCACAGAAAACCATTAAAGTCATTGGGGCCCAGGCATGTGGAAGGAGGAGGCAGAGAAAACCATGCCCCTTTGACTTTATTTAATAATGCCTAGAAGTTATTAAAAAATGGGAAAGGTCGAGTCAGTGAAGGGTGCGGGACCTCAGAGGGACCAGATGAGGGCGGGGCCTCAGAGGGAAGAGGAGAGGCAGGAGCAGGGCCATGTGCGGGGCAGGGCTCATGCATATGTCATGCTTTTGCCTTTTGAAAAGGTGATCGCTCTAGTGTGTTACCAGTCCAACTGAAAGCAGCGCCTGAGCTCTAACCTATAACTCCAGCCAGGCCATCTAGCCTGGAGAGGAGGCATCACTAAACTAGGGTGATGAAAGGGTTGTGTGTATGGACTGGAGGGGATTTAGGGGCAACAACTGAGTAAGAGCTCAAGTTAACTTTCTGGAGTGAACACACACCCTCATGGTCACCTTAAGCAGACAGCACTGGTGAACTTTATTTGTAGCACCAAATGTCGTCTCTTCAAACTAGGGTGACCAGATGTCCCAATTTTATAGGGACAGTCTCAATATTTGGGGCTTTTTCTTATATGGGCACCTATTACCCCCCACCCTCTCTCCCGATTTTTCATACTTGCTGTCTCGTCACCCTACTGCAAACTGTTCTGGATTGTTAATTTACAGGTGAATCCCTGTCTGGGAATGAGATGGTGAAATAGAAAGAGCTACTGGCAAGCTACATTTTTTAAATGCCCTCAATCCTTATACCTTTTGACTATTTGTTTTTGGTGAGAATAAGATGTGTGTGTTTGTTTTTTCAGCTTCCCTTCAGCTTTAGTTCAGTATGACTTTATTCTTTCAGTTGTAATGTTGTATCCTGCATCGAAATTCTTAGTGCCTATTTTTGTAGATTATTGGAAATTACAGCAGAAAAAGGAATAAACAATTATGCTGAACCAAACTCATAATGAGTAATTTAGATTTTTAAAAAAAATAAAAAATTTGGAACAAGTTAGTTCATGTTCAGTTTTATAACTTGAACAAATGAGCTTGATAACAATGGTTCATCCAGGCCACTATTTAACTACTTGGAAAAGATAGATATCCATTTGAGATTATCTTTAAACTTCTGACGAACAGTGCTGTTGGCTTTTTTTAGCCTTGATCATATTTGGAATTCTGTTGTCATATCTTTCATTGCTAATAATTGTTTAGTGATGTAAAAGATAATTTGGCTTATTTATATGGATGACATTTCCCACAGTTTCTGATCCATCTATTTTCCTCTTATGTTTCTATCATGTTTGGTATCTCTACCATCACATACAGTATTAATATACAGGTATGCCGCAGCACTTCTGCTTTCTTCTTGGAATGAAACCTAATGAATGGCAGCCATAGCTAGAGCTGGTAATAACTTCAGATTTCATTTTGCAAGAAATTGCAATATTTCAAAATTTGTTTTAATTCTGAATTGGAGAGAAAACAGAATTTTGAAATTTCCCACAAAATAGAAATACCAAAAAAAATTCACTTTGGAAAAATATACATTTTGTTTCAAAATAAATTTGAAATATGTTTTTTTTTGGAGGGGGCGGTGTTAAACAACAGTTATGATATTGATTTCAATGGGAGCTAAGATGCCTAAATACCTTTAGAAATCTGGTCCTTTATTTTCTAGATCAAAGTGTCTCTTGTTTATCTTGCAATACAACAGCTTGACACTTTGAACAGGGGTTTGTCATCCTGGAATCATTTTTCTAGGATATTGAAAACAGCTGCTCCTCTAATTAGTGACTAAGTGCTTATCTTGTTTAAAATGTTTAACTGATTCATCACAACACTAACAGGAGACATTTCAATCCAGAAAACATAAATATAAAGATCTTGTGAGTTTGCACAGTTCCTATGAGAACTGGCCAGCAGCAGGATGGTGGTAGTGCAGAGCCTGGGGGATGGGGACCCTGAACCAATCTCCTTCCACCTACCCTGCCAAGGGAACAACCAGTATTTTGCATTATATTTGTTGTGTGTCTATGAATATTGACTGGTAAATTAATATGTTTATTTGGATAATGGTGTGTTAATGAAAACAAAGGAAAATCAATTTAATTGCAGCCTTACTAATGTCCTCATACAGCAAAATAGTTACGCATGTGAGTAGTCTGATTTCAACATGCCAAATTAAGCACAAGCATAAGCCTTTCAAGGTTCAAACCTAAATTGGCAATTTTCCTTTAGTGATTTTTTTCGGCCATATACAGATATAAACTTAATTAGATTTAGGAAGGGATTTTGAAAAACATTTAGTTACTGGTCTAACTGAATGAAGTCATTAGTAAAACTTCTACTCTTCTTTGGTATTTTCATTTGATTAGACTACCATTTTTCCCCCCAAAGAATTCATTACCTGAGCAAACTAATTTTTGGTCTCTTTTTTGACCTGTAGAAGTAGCAATTTTTGCCAAATATGTTGTTTTAAGAACTAAACTAGAAAAAGAGCTAAGAATAAACAATGTTATAATCAACTGAACGGTATGTCTAATGCTAACTATGAAACCTCACATCCATATACCTTTCTCCAGATTTCTTCATCAGCATGATTTAAAAATCACAGTCCTTTCCATAGTATCATTTTTGTTAGCATGAGCACAGAGATTGTAATATATGGCAGATTGACAAGGAAAGGAGGATAATGTCCTTGTTCATATAATTTATAGTAGAGGGAGAAACATAACTAGGAGAGTTCTCAAGGCAAATGCAGTTTCAAAGTGAATGTACTTTATTTCCTAGTTTAGAAACATACTGTTTTTCATTCTTAAATTGTTTCTTTCAGTAAATGTAAAATCTGACAGATATTATTTAATCTGGTGGAAAAAGATGAGAAATCCAGTTCTGTGGAGTGAAATGCTGAATATTTGGCCTGGAATTTTTAAAAGTGCTTGTTTCAGTAATCTTGTTTGTCATGGTTAAGTCAAGTCATTGAGGAAAAACTTGACAACTTGATTATAAGAGTGCTTTAGGACAAAAAGGTGTAACCATCTGTGCATCCCTGTTGAGTAAGAAATAGCTTTCATGAACAGAATGACTGAATTCAAAATTAGCAGTATGAGTGGCAGTAAATTTTTAGAAGTGATCACTTTCATACATATTCCATATTATACAAACAACTGTACCTACTGTATGAAGTAATTTAACATCATTTTTAAAACAACAAAGGTGAAGGTGCGCCATGCGGGAAAATAACAAGCTTATTTTTAAAAAAAATCCTAGTGTTATTCATTTATAATCCAATCCTGACCCAAACTATCACTGAAATTGGTGAGAGGTTTATGGGTGCATAAGGAATCCACAGTTAAATATATATAGTAGGTATATGCTTTAGAATGTACTTAGTAGGTAAACATTGTTTAGATATGTACCATCAAGCATGAAACAACCATTGTCCTGCTGTGTCTGCTTTTTCTTTTTTACCTGGTGAATTCAGTGAGAACAGAATTTCAAATTCATTACTAGAATTGGTTGGGAAATGCTTTTTAATTTAAAGTTTTCCTCAAAAAATTAAAGCAAAAATATTTGGCTGAAAATCAAAATATTTAAATTCTGAAACGCCACCATGGTGCCTCATGGGAATTGTAATTCCAGTGTCTCATGTTCCCATACTCCTATATTGGCCAGGCTCCCTGATCAGGTTGTTTGCCATGATGTACCACAGTCTTCCCTGAGGGAAGACAGTGCATCCTGGCATTCACATGCGATGGTGTATCATGGAGGTAAAGTCTGGCTGGGCAGCCCAGCCACACAGGAGAATGGGACAGCAGCATTCGAGAATCAAAGTATTTTATGTTTCAGCCAAAACATTTTGGTTTTCAGTTGAAAACATTTTTAGTTTTCATGAAAAAAAACTCCAATTTTTCATCAAGAAACAGTTTTAACAGAATTTTTTGACCAGCCCTATTCATTATTGAAGCAGACTATGTATCCAACTATAATGCTTTAAAATATTAAGTTGTAAATGCAGCTTTGGTTGTGTAGTTTACTCAGGATTTATGAAAATGACCATCTGTTTATGCTTTCTCTGCTGTTAGAGAGGTATATATTATATTGAGGACTACAGCTTGAGAAAAATATAATGTATGTTGTTCATTCAGAAACATTTATCAAGGCTTTCCCCTGTCTTTATAATAAATAAATATTACCATGAATTAAAAATCCCTGAGTGCTTTTCTATTTCACAGTGAAGAACAAATAAATGCACATTTTTGAGCTTGTAAATGTTAGAAAATAAATTTTCACTATTAATATAAAATTATCCTGCTACTGTAGAATACCATTTTAGCAGATATGTGAAATTTTGAAATAGTATAGCTATTTGGAACTCAATATAAAACTTTGTGGATACTTTTAAATTTATCCTTGTTACATTAAAGGTAATGAGCACATGCCAATTGATTGTGCTTGCCAAGGGAAGTGATGAGATATTAGGGGACAAGATTGTGCCTGACCATAGGTATACAATAGTGGCTGATGGAGTCAGAAGCCTTCCTTATTCTTGAGCAACTGCTTCTTTGAGCATAAGAAATGCATTGAACTAGCACTGCCAGTTGCACAAGCTTCCCTAAAGGGGATGAGGAATCTCCAGACCAGCAAGCAGAACTGACTCTTGAAACACAATGACTCTTGCTGCTCCCCTGGGGGAATGTCTCAAGTTTGCCATCATAAATCCCCAATTCAACCCCAAACCACCATGTGCCATGTTCTTGAAGTTGGGTTTGAAAGATACTAGTCCATATGTGAAGTTTCAGAACCCTTTGCCTACACCTCCAACATTTCCCCCCATTCTGTCATGCAAAATACTATAGAAAAGTTCTCTATGCTTTTTTGAAATAACATACTTTAAAAGTATATATGCTATTAGTCTAATGAAATGTAATATGAACAGAAATATTAACTAACTGTAAATTTGTGGAGTAATGTGGTAAGTCAGGGTAGAAATAAGAACGGCATAGTGCATCACCTAAACATTACTGTAGAATAATTAAAGATTATTTATTATTGTTTTATTTATTTTATTATTATTTATTTTAGTCATCTACTATCAGTAAACACAATTGCCCTTTTGGAAGTTTCCTCACTTGAGCACTGATAGGTTTATGAGTATTTTAAAATGAGCAACAAAAATATTTCATGTACTAATTAAGGCAACTGTGGTTGTATGCAATCAGGCAGTGCCAGAAAGAGCTTTGGTTCTCTAATTGTTAGATGTTTAGAGCAATACACCTTGTTATAAATTATTAATTGAACTTTACATTATGGCTAGTGTTTTTTGAAATATTAATCATTTCATTTTATTTTTCCCCAGCTCCTCTCTTAGAAGTGTATCAACTGGATCCTCAAGACCTTCCAAAGTATGTCTCGTGTGTGGGGATGAGGCGTCTGGATGTCATTATGGGGTGGTTACCTGTGGCAGTTGCAAAGTTTTCTTCAAAAGAGCAGTGGAAGGTAAATGTTCATGTGGGTGCTTCTTTTATTCACTTTCTGATGTTGTTATATTTTCATGATTAATGCTGCAATGTTGTTAGTCTTAAAAAAAGAAAAGTATTAACTCAGCAGTTATGAAAAATACTGCTTTAGAAAAGTTCCAGGCATTTTCCAAATAATGTACACCTTAAAGACTTCGCTTTATATCCACCAAATCAGCTTCCCACTCCTCCACCCACAATTGTTTTTTCAGTTAGACATACAGAAAATAATTTTATTTGGTCACAAATATACCCAAATCTTTCATGAGCTGTAAGAGAATTTTGGATAAAGATTGGGAAGCGTCTGACTGTGCTTCAGAATTCCATTACTCCCATAACATGTAGATTCTATACTAAGGTAAGACTTATGCAAATATACTTAGGACTCATTAATATATTCCCCGTCCCCTGCAAAAAGAGAGTGGTGACTTGAAGGCCAGTGAATCTTGGTGAAAAAGCCTGGATTGGAGGGTCTCAAATTACTTAGAGGTAAATGATGATGTTCTACACCTGCATTAAGATTTTCTCTCCGAGACAACATTTTAATTGGTGTTTTTAAATATGGCATTTCCATTACCAAGTGAATGTTTGGGCTGTTGCCTTTCCTTTTATTATGCTAGCTAATGTACAAATGCTCTTGCCAGGGCACCTCTGAAAGAATTCATGGAGATAACTTTGAGTGCTGCAGAAGTTTGGTTTTGCCTCATATTAATTGGTTTGAGCTCGGAATAAAATCAAAAATGTTATTTACAAACTCTCTGTAAATGTAAAATATTTCCAAGTGGCAGATGTTACACTTTCACTAACAAGGACCAAGGTTTGTGTAGGGCTTTTTGTTGACTATTTAGCAAATACAGTAATTCCTCACTTAACGTTGTTGTTATATTCCTGAAAAATGCGCCTTTAAGCAAAACAATGTTAAGCTAATCCAATTTCCCCATAAGAATTAATGTAAATGGTGGGGGTTAGGTTTCAGGGAAATGTTTTTCACCGGACAAAAAACTAATATGTATACACTCACACAGTGTACATTTTAAACATACAGTTTAATACTGTTCACAGCTATGATGGTTATGAAGCTTGGTTGAGGTGGTGAAGTAAGAGGGTGGGATATTTCCCAGGGAATGTCTTGCTGCTAAATCAGTGGTTCTCAAACTTTTGTACTGGTGACCCCCTTCACATAGCAAGCCTCTGAATGCGACACCCCGCCCATAAATTAAAAATACTTTTTTTTATATTTAACACCATTGTAAATGCTGGAGGCAAAGCAGGGTTTGGGGTGACGGCTGACCGCTCGTGACCCCCCCCATGTAATAACCTCAGTTTGAGAACCCCTGTGCTAAATGATGAACTAGCACATTGTTGTTAATGTAGCCTCTCACTCTACAAGGCAGCAGGAATGGAGGGGAGGGGAGATAGCATAGCAGACAGAGACAGACATACACCTTGTGTTTGGGAGAGAGAGCGAAATTCACACTGCCCCTCTAAGTAAGCTGACCCACTCTTAAGTGCATTGTCTTTTTAAGTGGATCAGGAAGTTGAGAGAGCAGCTGCTGCCCCAGGCTCTCTCTGTCCCCCCACCCTGCACTATATGAAGATGGGGTAAGCAGGGTGTAGGAGCAGGAGGGAGGGGGACACCCTGACATTAGCCCCCCTCCCACTTGCTCCTGCACAGCAAGCAGGAGTCTCGGGGAGCAGCTCAAAGGCAGAGGGCCGGAGCAGCACATGGCACTACATGTGCTGCTCTGGCCACTACTGCCATGTGCTAGCCTGCTGGGCAGCTGCTGCACAGGGAACTTAGGGGAGCAGGGAGCTGATAGGGAGGCTGCCGGTCCACCTTGGTTCCAAGTCCCCACCAGCTAGCTGCAACGGGCTGCTCTTCCTGCAAGCAGTGGACAAAGCAGATGGCTGCCAAACAAGGTTAGAAGGGAGCATTGCACAACTTTAAACTAGAATGTTCCCTAATTGATCAGCAACGGAACAACAAAACAATGTTAGCCGGGACTACTTTAGGTGAGGAGTTACTGTAAGAAGCTTGTGAGTAAATAGACTGCTCTTCCAATGACTATGACAAGAGGCCTATCCTAAATGTGAGGCCCTGAATGTGAGGTCTACAGTACCCAGCTGGTTCTGGGGAAAGAGTAGAGTCTGACCAAAGAGGTATGATATTAATCATATGATTAAGTTCTTTTTGTGGGCCTTAGATCAGTTTGTTGATAACAGAATAGCAAAATGGATTTGTACCCATTAAGGGGGAGGAGGGATAGCTCAGTGGTTTGAGCATTGGCCTGCTAAACTCAAGGTTGTGAGTTCAGTCCTTGAGGGGGGCCATTTAGGGATCTGGAGCAAAATCAGTACTTGGTCCTGCTAGTGAAGGCAGGGGGCTGGACTTGATGACTTTTCAGGGTCCCTTCCAGTTCTATGAGATAGGTATAACTCATTACTTTGAGTTAAAATTAATATTCAAAAATAATCCTTTAAGATATTTAGAATTCAGTGTTCCTTCTTTCTCTTAAATGACCTAAACAGAATAATGCAGATGTTTTTAACTCTGCTTATAGTTAGCACTCTCAGAAATCTTGTACGTAGGCTCTACTGGAAACTTTTTTGAGAGTTAATGGACTTTTTCCCCCACTATTTTTATATTGAATGTTTCTTCTTCAGCAAGGGATGACAGATTTCACAATGGGGAATTACATGTGGAACTGTGCTCTCTCAAAATGGCTGGCATCTCCAGTTGTTATCAGTAGGACTTACGCCATAGGCTGATCTTCACAAAGATATCTGCTGGCTTCACTCTCACTGTGACAGTGGGAGATGGTGGCCATTTTCCAAGAGGTCAACTCATCATGAGTTCCCATGAAGAGAAAGATTCTTATGTGCCAGCCTCTGCTTAAGGATAGCCCTGTCATTTATGAAAATTAATGGGAAAAATTATCACAAATCCTAAATACTTGTTTGAAAGTTACCTAGTGCACCAGATATATTTAACAAAGATGATAGGGGCAACTGGGGGTTCGGATGAGATGACAGGAGCAAGAAGGGTGCGGAGAATTAGGGTATACAGGAGAATGAAGGAAGCGAGGTGCAAGAGGCTTGGGGGAATTTGAAAGACAGGAGGGAGGGAAACTGGGCTGTATGCTCTAAAAGTTCCCTAGTGTGCTTTGATTTACTTAGGTAAGTCAGAGTGCACTAGAGAACTTTTAGTGGATGGCAGCAGGGTCCACATGGATATTTAGTCCATGGCAAGCTAGTGCAGGGTAGATTTACACGCCGGCTTGCCAGAAACTTGTGTAAACAAGCCCTGAATGTGAGGTCTCAGGATTTTCATTTCCATGCTCCATTTTCTTTTTAGTTTGTCTAAATTCCAGAGAACTGTCTCAAAGTGGAACTATATCAATTGTTCTCTATGTCCACTGATGGTGTAACAAGAAATAATGAGTGATCTGCAGCAAGAGAGATTTAGGTTATATATTAGGAAGATTTTTCTAACTATAAGGGTAGTCGAGCTCTGGAAAAGGCTTCCAAGGGAGGTTGTGCAATTCCCATCATTGGAGGTTTTTAAGAACAGATTGTACAAACGCAGGGGCATGAATGGATGACGTCTCAAAGTCCCTTCCAGCCCTACATTTCTATGATTCTTTGATAAGCTAAGGGAACATTCTTGACCCGAGGAAATTGCCCCCAGCATAATTACATGCTTACTTTTCTTAAACTGGCCACTGTACACTCGTTCATAAGCCGAATATTTTTGGTAAAAAAGTGATGCATCAAAGAGCGGGGGTCGGCTTATAAACGGGTCTACACCAGAATTTGATGATTTTAAACTCTATGGAATCATTGAATTGAATATCTAATACATTGTCGTTTTATTTACCTGGAGCGTCTGCAGGCACGGAGACCCTCAGCTCCCTGTGGCCGCGGTTCAGCGTTCCCAGCCAATGGGAGCTGCAGGAAATGGCACGCCATTTCCTGCAGCTCCCATTGGCTGGGAACGGCAAACTGTAGCCACTGGGAGTTGAGGAGCTCCGTGCCTGTGAACGCTCCAGGTAAACAAAAAGTTGAGGCCCCGCTAGAGGCTTACCCTAATGGGCCGGGAGCCAAAGTTTGCCAATCCCTGAAATATAGGGTCGGCTTATGAAAGGCTTATACTGTTATTGCTATTTTTATCTAACCATCTTGGGGGAGGTCGGCTTATAAATGAACGGGCTAATGAACAAGTATATTACGTGCAACTCAGTGAACAGCTTATAGAGAGATATCATCTTTGGTATAGGTTTGCATATAAAGCCTCCAAGCCTTCTTCTCAATAGGCTTCCACTGAGGGGGAAAAAATTATCGTTGGTGGCAACTTCTGAAGGTTCTGAACTCCTGAAAGAATTTTGACCATCCAAAACCTGGGGCTTGGGGATTCTCAACTCCAGTTTATGGATGGTTGTTTATTGCCATATTGTGCATTAGAATGGGGGATAACCGACTGGACCAAAAGATCAAGCTTCCTATCCACAAGCTATTCAAGAGAATTACAAATCTGTGTATGCAATACACCCAGGGTAATCTTTTTGCCATAAAATGATGCAGAATCATCTTAGCATGCCAGCCTGCCATTTCGCTGGAGGACAGATGCAGTTCTTCTGGAAGGCAGAGGTATTCTGCAGTAATTTAGCATCAGGCCAGATGCATGATATTCTTTTGGCAGAATTCCTTTATAGTTCCCCTGTCCAGAAAGTCTGCTGCCTTTCCTCTTTTCAGGCTACATGTAGGATATATTTCAGATTTCGGCAGTTGACCGATTGTCTTGCCATATGCTATTTAAAACATATTTCTCTGAGTTCCATGCTTTTGAATAGAAATGAAAGAGAAATGAAGGTGCCTCTGTCATAGTTCTGGGGCTCTCTGTCAGGTCTCAGGCTTTGCCATCAACTCTCTTGGGGAGGGACCAGTCCCCCTGTGCTTCATTGTGTTTATCCCAACAGGTCTGACCTTAGCCCTGACTTCGCAGTTTTGCCCTCTCTCACAAAGGCCTGTGAGAATGTGCAGTAGTGACCAACCAGCTTTCACAGAGCACAGTATTTTAGGACAAAAGCATTACAGAGAGAATATATCATAAGACAAACTGTCTTCCACGTGGGGAATCTGGTAGGCCTCAAAGTCCTTCAAACCCAGCTAGCAGGGTTTGCCCTCTAGGTTACAATCTCATGTCAGTTTTGGATCATAATGAGAAATGCCACAAGACTGTTCAGGTGGACATTTTATACAGTTGCGGACCTTTGTTTTCCCCTTGCTTCCTAAAACAGGTAAAACCAGTAAATGCTCCCACTCCCCAGGGAGTGAAATTTCAAAGGCTGGGTGTCTGCTAGAGCTGTGTGAATACCAAACCAAAAAAAATCCAGTAATTAAATTTTCATTTAGATCAGAGAGAGAATATTTTTGGTGTTCTTGACAAAGTAAAAACTGAAAAAAAAAATCATTGATGTAGAACTAAATGATTTGACTATCAACTCAAAACTACATTTCAAAATGAAATGTCAGCATTTTCTAAACAAAATGTCCATTTGAATTATTGCATTTGAAAATTTTAGTTTTGAAACAAAATGTCGTAACTGTTTTGACATTTCCCAAATAGTTTTGGTTGGAAAAAAAAAAAGATTTGCTGATCTTTTTCAGCTGAATTTTTATTCACTGAGGGAAAAATTGCTCAACTCTAGTATCTTTATAACTGGCTTTGGAAACTTTGCATTAATTCCCCCTCCCCTCCTGCCAATTGTAGATTCCACAAGAAACCCACCTAACAAGCCAGAAATACAAAGATGCATATAACACATATTGATATAAATGTCCCATGAATATTCTATATGCTGTAGCATTGGGTACACCTCAGTGTTGTAGTCTTTTGAAATTTCCATGCTTCCTAGTGATGCTTCTGTCACAATGCCTTTCTTTTATAAAACTAGGAATTCTAGGCTAGAAGAAGGTGAGAAGCATACCAAACAAGCAGAATGAAATGCTAGACAATTCTTAAAGACTTTGCTTAGTTGGCAAAACTAAAAAGAGAACTTTGTTATGAGAATAGAAATTTATTAGAAAGATTATTTTGATGAACAAGAGAGTGAAAGTGTTTTGTCACTTAAAAAGCAATATTTTTGTCCATGCTAAATAAATTGAGAAGAGATTCTTTGTACTATCATTGTGTGATGTTTGCTAGCAAGGATTACTTTTGTCTGCACCCCCATGTCTAGAATAAATTATATACACAATCCTTTCCTGTACTTCTGCATTCTCCTATTCATTCTACAGTGTTGGAACCAGTATTTTTCCATCACAGGCTGCAGTTTTCATTTTAACAGCTTTCACAAGGTCAGTGACCTTTCTGAATTCAACATTGTTCTATACAAATGTCCATACCTTATCTCGGAATCTGTATGTATTCAGAGGATCCCTGAAATCAAGTCTGCTTCTGACCTATTGTGCCAATCTGAATTTACAGCCTGAAATAGTGGTTTAAGGACAAGCTGAGGGGTGGTCTGCTGAGGGCTTGAGAGCTTGTACAGGCTCACCTGTTCCCAATGTGGTATTTCCATACAGTTGATATGCCACGGTTTACAACTGCAAAATAAAAATGTTACTGATCATCCCTGGTTTTGAAAGTGCCACCGGATTTCAGGTTTTTTTATAGGAATAGGAAGGATCCCTCCACCCTTCCTCCCTGGCAGGCACAGTGCTGAGTGGGTAATGGCTACAGTTATTTCCTGCCCCTAACTGGCTGCAGTAGCTGAAACCTTAGGAGACTGGGAAAGGGAGCCAGAAATGGCAACAGCTGCACCACAAAAAGAAAAAGAAAAAAAAAAAAAGCAAAGTAGAGAAAAGATTAATTAAAGGCAAGGCACTTTACAGTAGGTCATTTACAAGTTATTGGAGGGAAAAAGTGTTCTGTTGCTGCTATGCATGTGTGTGAACTGCATCGCAAACTGCACAGTGAAACTGAAAGCTTGGGAATAAATGTTAGGTGTACAATACTAATGGAGCAGGCTCATTCTGGTGCTATATTTCAGAAAAAAAATTCTAGCTGATGCAGTCTCTTGGTTTTAAAACTAGCAAGGAGTCAGTGACAATTTTAGCAGCTTCAGTGCCATAGGGAACCACAAACTGAAGCTGTTAATGACTAGAAAAGTGGAAAAACACTGATGCTTTCACAACAAGCAGATCTAAAAACCTGCTAGTGTTTTAATGAAATTAAAAAAAAATCTCATATTGAATTTTTATTTTCAAGACTTCTCAGTGATTTCAGTGCAGGTCGGGTCCTAGTAACCTAATGCTAAAATGTGCCATCATTTTCTGTAGCTTTAAATCCTCTCCACTTTAAGACTCCAAATTATAACTCCCATTCTTCTGGCTGACATCTTAGTCTGTTCATGAGTTACTGTTGAATGATTCAAGTCATTCCCTTCCCCATGGCTGAGCATTGCCCTAGAGAGCAACAAACAGGTACCAAGGTAGGTATTTAAACATGGGTCTCCTGCATAGCGCTGAAAAACACTACAACTATCCCACAGGATCAGCCCTAATTTGATATTTTTAGTTTTGTGAGTGCTAGTTGTTAGTTTGTTTCAACGTTAAAATTACATTCATAAAAGTATAACCTTCCTCTGTTTGCCCATTTTCTAATTAAGAATGACCCCGAGGACCCTGATAGTGAGGATCTATATATCTTAAGTATTTATATTGCTCCCATAACCATAGTACCTGAGTGTATCACAGTCTTTAATATATTTATCCTCCCAGCACCTCTGTGAGGTAGGGTACCACTATTATTCCCATTTTACAGATGGGAACTGATGCATAGAGAAACTAAGGCCTAGATCCTTAAAAGTAGTTAGGCACCTAAAGACCCACTGACATTCTCAACACTGCCACTCAGCTGCCAGCTAACTAAGTGCTGATGCCCCCTGACAGCTAACAAGATGCTTGGATCCCTAGCTGAAGCCAAAGCCCCAAAGTAGGATCTTACCACTGGAGGCTGATCTTATAGGCCTGCTCTGAACATGAGTAAGGCCTGATACCTGTCAGATCCTACAGCAGGAAAGCTGGATGCAGACCACTGATAGGGTGAAGAGGCAACACAGCATCTGCAGAAAAGTCATCCGAGGACACAAGGAAACATAAGGTGATGTGGATTTAAGTCCCAACTCCGAATCAGGCAAAGCAGGGATTTGAACCTGTCTCTCACATCCCAGGTGAATGCCCTAACTACCAGGTTATAGGGGTATGCCTGTGTGCGCTCTCTCTCCCTCCCTCCCTCCCTCCCTCCTCCTCCTCTTCCCCTCCACCCCCAGTCTTGATGTGGAATGGGAAAATCTCACAGGATGGGAAAACCAGGTCTAGTGACCACTTTTTCAGCTGTTAGTGCCTGGGCTACCTGAGCAGCTGACCTGGCTTAGGCACCTACCTCCTGAAGAAGATTCAAAGGTGAACATCCTGAGCAGACGGGAGAGACCTATCTCTGGCCTATCTCAGGTGCCTAAGCCCTTCCCTATACATTTCATTCATGGCTAGTTTACACAGCTTCCTGCTCAGCTTGCTGGCTTCTGAGGATCCCTTGCGTAGGCACTTGACTCTCCTCATGCATTGTATGGGGAGCTGGTGTGTCTAACTACCAGGGATGAGGATTCCACTAGGCAGCAGACTGCCAAGGGGTTGGGCAGGCACTACAATGCTGAGCAAATCTGGACCTATGCGACTTTCCCAAGGTCACGCAGTAAGCCTGAAGTAGAGCAGGGCATTGAGCCCAGGCCTCCTAAATCCTAAGCTAGCATCCTTCCTTTAATAACAGGCAAGTCAAAGGAGTATTTTCTGCTAGACATATGCAAGATCAGAAGTCTCAGCTATTAGTTCAATGTGTACACATGAATACCTACAACATATTCACCTGAAAAAAACTCCCCATTTTTTCTAACTGCATTACAGTTTGTCAGAAGCAGTAATGTCCATTTTGGGAACAATGAAAGAAAATAATTTAAAATGGGGTGCTTACTTTATGCACATAGCATCAACTGAGATAAATTAACAATGAAGACAGAAGAACTCAAACATGTAAAGTTAACATAGCTACTAATACTGGAATGAAAATAACCAGTGGTACAGAAAGAATGGATGAATCAACCAATCCAAATTTGGGATATGAAAATGGTGACATTTTCCCAGATCCTGCCTCTGGATCATCTTGATGTTAAGTGCTGGGAGCCTGTCTGGAGAAAATGGAGCTAGTGATGGGACAAAAGATACTCTGCGGGGGGGGGTGGGGGGGGGATCTGCGGATGGTCAAGTTTAGAGAGAAGGATGAGGGAAATGTTTGTGTAGGGTGTATTTGAAAATCCAATTTCCAAGCCAAAATCAAGGGCAAAATTCTGATATATGCATTCAGAACAGAGTGGGAACTTCACACTTTTACAGACAAATAGATGTAACTTGGAAGAGGAAGAAGTGTAGAATTGTATTTCTTAAAATGAAGATCTGTGTCACTCAGCAGTCCAAACGTATTTGGCAAAAACCCTGAAAGGGCATCAGACAGTTTGATTATTTTCTGGATCAAACATATGGACGTCTGGTGAAACTATTAATTCTTCTCCCAAGTGGCTTCTGCATATTCCTGCTTGTAGGACACACTTTTTCCTTAGCCTTCTTTGTGGGTACCACTGAGCTTTGGAACCTTCCAGAAAAGCAGTCCTTTCTGGGACTGCATGAATACCCTTTCACCCTCCCCTGAGAGCACTGAACATTAGGTGCTCAAAATACAAGCTGAAGTTACCGGTCACTTCAGTTTCTTCCTTTCCATGGAGTAGCTGCAGAGTATCTCTTCTCAAATCTGGAGAGATTTCTCTGGTTGTTAGATCATTGCAATTTTAGATAGCTTTGATAGCTTTTAGGTAAATTAGATAATCTGAGTTCATTTCTGCACCACTATGGTTTAAACTCACAGACTGAGTTCAATTTTTATTCCGAGCTCATCCTTGCTGCTGCTTATTATTAATCATGTTTATTACAGTAGTGCCTAGGGAACAACCAAGATAAGATCCCCATTGTGCTAGGCACTGCACAAACACAGAGTAGTAGACAATCCCTGCCCTGAAGAGTTTATAATCTAAATAGACAAAGCAGACCAGGGAGAAAGGGATGTAATATCTAAGCAGAGCATCCAATATAATGTCAACAAATGTGATGTTAGTTCCATGATTTTCTGGGGGTAGGGAGGTAGCTTTAGTTAGGAGGGGATTAGCTAAATGGAAAGACAAGGGAAGGGAGTGGGCGAGCAGGGCAGAAAGGTCAGAGGGACAGGTGTGGAGTGAGGCTGAGATGAAGAGACTGAGACAGGAGCTGGGAAGGGGCTGAAGCACATAACCAATCAGCATAGAACAGTAATAATATTTTCTACAGTTTTTACTGGATATTTTTTGTCTGCCAGTCCATGCTTAACCTGCTTGTGCAGCTGCTCCTATTAATTCAATCCCTGCAGTTAAATACTTCCTCCTAGCTCACGTGGTGGAGGATGGGGATCATTGCATGGGTCCTAGTGCCCCTAGAGTATATTGATCTCTCTTCCACAATTCTGAGTCCGGGGGTGCTGTGGGGGTGGGGGCACTAGCTGGACTCCATGTTACCCCTCCACTCCAGTGCAGTAGTACTTGTTATGCTGCTTTTGCAGCTGGTCTGCCAGTTTCCATCTCTCACTTCAGTGTCCTTGCAGCTTATTATTACTTTTCATTTGTTGTCCAGCAGCCCGCAGCATAACAATGTTCTAGGCATATTCCAGAACTGAAGGCAGGGTCCCTGCCCTGAACAGAACAGGTAAAATATACTCATGTTGCTCTTCAAGAGACTCGGTGTCTATTTTTTATAAGCATCATAACAGACATGAGTTTTCAGGTGTAATCATAATGTGGAAAGAATGGAGGCATTTCACATAACCTTAGGAAAGCTTCGCTTTCATTTTTCTTTTGAGACATCTCATCATCTTTTTACTCTTCAGATGGGAGAGTCCCAAACATATGCTATTTTTAAAAAGGGGGAAATTATGTGCCTGTAATACTGCTTTTTTGAAGATACCATCTTACAAAATTCTCATTTGCCTGCCTGCCCAATCTCCACTCTAAGTTTCAAGGTTACAACTTTATTTTATTTTTTACTTTTTGCATTCAGGTTTGTTTTTATTCTCTTCTGACCCATTTTTGATTTTAGGTTTATCATCTTAAACTTTTCTTTCTGCTCAGTCAAAGGAAGTGACTGAAACGTTCCATAGTGCTATATATGTTCAGGGCACAGCTCCCATTGATTTCAGTTGCAGTTGAGTGCTCAGCGCTTCTGCAAATCAGACCGCAAGGTATCAAGTTGGGTGACCAGAAAATGCAGAATGCACAATTAGTGACCACCTATGAAAAGTTGAAGTAATTTACTTACATCACACAGGAATTCAGTGGCCAAGGCATGGATGGAATCCAGATGTCTATGCAGCATTCAAATGCCTTAACCATGAAACCCTCTTTTCTCTTCCTATAGTCCTAACCCTGTGTCTGAGTAGAAGTTTCCTTGATAATCACACACAAAAGAAGAGGAAAGAATATTACTATGTTCACTCATTAACTACCTATTTCAATTTGTGCAACAAGAGAAAGCTGGATGTCTTACAGACAACAGCCTCCTTCAGCACACAGCACTGATTCATCCCCAGAGTGTAGGCAAAAACAGCCTTAATTCGGGCATTCCCTAACTTTTGAGTGCCCAATTTTGCAACCTTACAATGTTATTTTAATGTTTTTTGTGTGTAATTATTATTTATGATGGTATCGTGGCACACATTTTACTCTACCAACATCCTGCCTAATTAGCTATTTAGGGTTAAATTGTAGCCATTTACCCCGGCTTCCATTGGTGCGTAACTACATAGAACCAAGTGAATTTGGGAAGGCACAATCACAGATTCCTGGCATCTGTGGGAATGTGTCCTCCTCTCTCCCCTTTGTGCCCACAATAAATCCCAACATATTTGGTGATTTTGCTATTTTGAATCTCCAGTAACTTGTACTACGTGAATTTAATCTGCAGATTGTTGCAGCATCTGATGTTGATGTGGTTAACTTGCCATTTTGTTGTAGTCCTGTGGTGCTGCTAGTTTCCTGAATACACTGCAGGTGTTGCACATGTGATTTGAGATTCATTTCTGATGCTGCACTGTGAACCACTTCCTTTATCAGGATTTGTGGTGTTACACTGAGTCTGATATAAAACAACTTGCTGTGTCTTGGCCCTCAATGTACAAAGCTCCACTTTAATTACTCACCTTATAACAACACATTTTATAATTATCAAAAGCTGTGCTAAAGTAAAGTTATATGCAAAGGGGCACTGTATTTTTCATGGGATAAATTTTTGTCTGGTGTAGCGAGAATTATAGTTCTCTCTAAATAATTAAAATAGTTTCACTTGTTTTAAGGATTTACTGATTTCAGAGATATTTCCTATGCATAAAATGAAGAATCAGTGTAAAAATGGTCAACTGTGTCAAATAAACATAAATATTTTAAGTACATTTAAAACATTATGTTTCTGGATATTTTCATATATATTTTTTGAAAATGGTGTGGTCAGTTGTGTTGTATCAAAATTACTAAATAAGAAGTTATGTAATAATGTTCCATGCCTCTTTTGTTCTTTTTTTAAAATGTTCATAATAAGATTATGAAAGGGAGATGGAAGCCTACAAAAATATTGAGTGGATGTTGGATGTTTACATTTTGTTACGTGCAGGATTTTTTGGAGTAAGATACTATTAATCGTGTGTGTGTGTGTGTGTGTGTGTGAGAGAGAGAGAGAGAGAGAGAGATGTATCAACGAAACTTCTGCTCAGCATTAGTTTTTCAGATAAGTTTTGCTTTTTACTCAATCCCCGTTTATCGTAATGAGGTAGAAGGAAATCAAAGGACATATTCAAGGACACAGAATAAGTCAGTTGCCCAGCTGGAACAGAATCCAGAATGCCCCTGTCTCCTAATCTTTTGCTCTGATTACTAAGCTTCCATTCCCTATTTTATATTGACTAGCTTTGCAACACCTTAACTGTAAGCAGAAAAGTAAGCAAGCTGCTCTAGTGACGTTGCCTTATTCTGTCTAAGGCTGAACCAAGAAAGTAGCATAAAAACAATACCACCACCAGTTTTCCTAGCAGAGACTGCTTGTGAGTTAAGCTCAGCCTTCAACACGAAGCAAACCATAGATCTCTTGCTGAGTCACAGTGCTAGTTAATGTATAAGGTGGCAAAAAAGAAAGACAGAAACCATTCTGCATTGACAGTGCCTCTGATCTCGCACAAGTGACTTCCATTTACTTTAGCAAGCTAGTATGTAAAAAATCAGTCTAGATACAGATTTTGTTTAATAGTGCAATAGGCGACCAACAGTGAGCACAGGAAATGGTATTGGAATTATTACTGTAGGCAGTAGATATGTATATTATTCACTGAACTACAGGCATGCCATTGTTCGGAAAAGAATATTTCAGAATTTCAGAAAAATAAAAGAAATGCCTTATGGAAGGAATATCATGAGAAGGAATTTGGGCAAGGTTATATTTTAGAAAGTGGAGAGGTAGGTTAGATGAAAGCCAAGGTGTTAACAAATATCTTGGTGTGTCTGAAAATGAAATGGATTATAAGACGACACCATAGGCCACATTTGCAAAATTGACATTCAGCTGCATAGGTACAACATGCACATAACCAAAATCCTGGGCTTTCGTGCAAACCCTAATTTGCATATAAATATCTATATGTGAGTAAGTCAGGGTTAGTGCAAATTCATTGAAGTTGGTGTGCTCCCCGTGTGGTGCATGTCATTTTGAAAATTTAAATCAGGGAAATCACCAACAGAGAAGTACCCTCTGTGGTACAGGAACAACCTGATATCAAAATATAACTCGAAATCCATAAACAAAAATTAATTTAAAATGTTTTTAGAACACAAATTAGGTGGTTTTGAAACTTTTTTTTTACAATTTGTTGAAAAATAGTATTTTTGTCATTGTTTTGCTAAGTGCTAATCAAATAAAATTGTTGTCATTTGTAAAATACTAGCATTATGATATACAAAATATTTTGAATTTTTCATTTTAATTCTGTTCCTCTGTTTCCAAAAAAATATCTGTAATTATCATAAGTTCAGTGCACTTGAGTCAAATTTCTAATCTTGCCCCATTTGCTGCTTGTGCTTCATTTTAACTCTAGCTGAAAGCTAGATCCAGGATGCCTTTTACACTCTTTCTTGTTCAGTTCACTTGCATTCATTCCGCTATTACAGCCTAATATTTGCTGTGCTAGTTCTATAGCCCATCACCTAGACTATAGCTGTAACTAAGCAGTACAACTACTGTACAGCTTTTCATTTATAATATACCCAGCTGCTCATTTTAATTCATCTGGGAACTGGCTCATGTAACATTTATAACGCAGAAGAGAGATGGACTGGATATTTTGTATTTTATAGTTTCAGGTTTTCTATATGTTGTACCATGACTCGCTTGCTTACTTTGTAACAAAGAAAAAACCTGAGTTGTTTTTTTTTTTGTATAGGGGAAAAAAACCTAAGGTTGGAGGTAGACATATGGCAAAGAGTTCTTCCAATTGTCAAAACAGGTGTTTATTACAGAAATGGGTGATGGATGATATTGAAAACTGTAATGTTACTTTGCTAGAGAGATTAACTGTATGATACTGTGTGGGCACAGATCAAAAGAACTGAGCTGTAACTTTTTTCTAAAGGGAACAATTTAAACTGCAGTTTGTAAGATTCCTTCAAACTTTGTGCTTGCCTAGCCTGATAGTGAAAGTACTGTTTTAAACCTTTATTTTAATAGGCTAGGACTACAGTTTTAAATTAATCGGTGAATAAGATTTAAAGAGAAAAGAGTGCTCTGCACCTTTGAAAATCAGGCAGTTGTTAGTGTTACAATCAAGTTCCTAATTCTACATTTTATTAATCCATTTCTGAAAATCTAGGCAGGCATAGAATCACCAAATCATAGAAATGTAGGACTGGAAGGGATCTCGATAAGTCCAGTCCCCTGCACTGAAGCAGAACTAGGTATTATCTAGTCCATTCCTAACAGATATTTGTCTAACCTATTCTTAAAAACCTCCAGTGATGGAGATTCCACAACCTCGCTTGGTAATTCGTTCCAGTGCTTAACCACCTTGACAGTTAGGAAGTTTTTCTTAATGTCTAATCTAAATTTCCCTTGCTGCAATTTAAGCCCATTACTTCTTGTCCTTTTATGTACTTGAACACTGTTATCATGTCCCCTCTCAGTCTTCTCTTCTCCAGACTAACCACGCCCAATTTTTTTCCATTTTTCCTCATAGGTCATGTTTTCTAGACCTTTAATTGTTTTTCTTGCTCTCCTCTGGACTTCCTCCAATTTGTTCACATCTTTTCCGAAGTGTGGTGCCCAGAACTGGACACACAAATCCAGCTGAGGCCTTATCGGTACTGAGTAAAGTGGAAGAATTACTCCTTGTGTCTTGCTATAAAAGATTATTTATAAATAGATATTTATTTATTTATTTATTTATTTATTTGGTTTACAGACTTGTACTGTAACTTGTTTTCTGAATATAATTGTATATTTGCACCTATGCATTCAGTAATTTATTCATCCACTTTACCATGTGGATTTAGAAATGAAAGGAACTTAGTGTTAGTGTGTGCATCATATGATGCATGCAAATACCATTCTTAACAATGCTGCTTGAAATTACAAAAATTATAGCTGCTCATTTTCTCTGATACCGTGGAATTATAATGTTGGCCAATGGGGTAAAATTAATAACTACTTTTTATTTAGTATGCACTAGCATCAAAAATAAAAAACTCCAATAAAAGACATCACTCCATTTTAAAATAATACTTAGATTTTCTATCATGTTAATAATGGCCTAACCATAGGAAAATACTTATGCAGTGGTAACCTCAGATTCTTGAATGAGACTGCTACTGCCAGTGGTATTTTAATGATATTACACAGAAGATATGCAGTGGCAAACAGATGAATTAAAATGACAGGATCTCATAAATGTTCAAATGCTTTAGAGAGCCTTGGGAACTATAAATGCTCTCGCATATTCCCATTCTTCTGCGGTATCATGATGCAGGTACTCCCAGTTGCCCTACATACTGTACAGCACAGAAGTCATTCAAATACAGTAGGTCTGTGCAGTGAATTCAATTATATGAATGTTTTAATGCAACGGAACAAAATTGCCTGTAACTTTTTAATAAATTAGTGCACTAGAAAGAAATAATGCTTTTGCTAGCCCAAATGGCCACACTGACTTGTGGTATTCTAGTCTCAATTTATTTTGGGAAGCAAAACCATTTTTAGATCAGAATTTTACTAAGAATGCCTGCCAATTGCTCTATTTTAATTCTTCATTTAAGAAGAGGAGGCTGCAATATCTTGTGACTGGAAGGCATGAGAAAGGAGCAAAGGGTATAAAGAGATAAGCAAAGCATGCTTATTAGCACATGCAGGAAATTATTTTATGATAAAGATTGAACAGTGGTTGACCAGTAATAGTTTTTCAGAATTATCTTCTAAGAGATGCACTTACTTGAACATCTTCAAGTACTCTAATAGCAGCATCCCTTCTCCTGTTGTTTCTAGGAAACTTTACTATCCTTCAAGTCCCTGCTCATGAGTCAATTATTGTGTTCAGCATTATGCCACTAACCTTCATTCTGCCTGATCTCCTGATCACTCCTGCACCTAATCATTTTCTGTTATTCCTCTTCTATGAGGTACATTTTATTGCTGAATGATTTTTTTATAATTCTTCTCTCTACCCTCTCTCTCTCCCAGTTTTTTTTTTAAATTAAATATGAAACTCATTAGCCATAATGTAAGAACAATAAGCCACTGTGGAAAATGAGGGAAATATCTGTATTATTTTTTATAGACAAGATTTCAGGTTTTTCTCAGTTTACTTGCTCAGTTTTGTACTGCTGCCTACCTGGACTCAAAGAGTTAAGTCATAGACCATGACTTTAATTCAATCACCATATTTTAAAGACAGTACACACGAATTCCTTGGAAGCTTCACCTCCAGTTGAAGTCTCTCTGACAACTCCAGGGGAGAGAAGGGGAAAGAAATGGCTAGGAAGAGAAATAAACCAGTTCTGCCTAGAGAGCAAATGAAGGGGCTTAGGGGGAAATCAGGACAAGATGTTTGAACTGGATAAAATGTGGGCCTCTGGAACACAGAGAGGGATACAGAGAGCATGCTGCAGCAATAGTCTGTTACTTCCATTTCTGGGGTGGGAGAAACTCTGAGTAGAACCCACCAAATCCGGCAAAGAAAGATTAAGGTTTAAATAAGGGGGAAATATATGTATAGACCTTTACTGTTTAAACACTTTGCTCTGTGTGCTGCATACCTTTTGGGTGAATAAATAATATTTTGTTTTGAAGGTGTTTTTGAGCCCCTTTAATCAGCTTGGTAGTCTGATTCCTGGAGGAAAATTGCTTACAGGTGCCAAACGCTGTTAGATCGGTCAGTGAACATGGAACTACATGGTTCCACCTGGAGAGAGATGAATGTAGCGAAAGCTGCCCACAGAGGGGTGTTCTTGAGAGGAGCTAAAATGGATTTAAAGTGCATCTCACTCTCTCTAATAACAGCCACTCTGTGGTGTGGTTTAGTAGGCTGTTGACTAACATCCTGGTGGTTGAAGGAACTCTGCTTCTACAGTGTATTTGAGGCATCCACATTTTGTGTGCTAATGTATACAGTGCAGCTGATTGCTGTATTAATTCACAATTCAGTCACATGATAAAATATAGTAAGCCACTCTTTCTTTTCAATATTCAGTTTGTCCAGGGACTTTTCATGTTACGTAAGCATAGACTGCCTTCAGTTTATTAGAACCCCCTGTTTTCTGGCAAAGCCATGGCTCCCAAGTGGTTGATTAGCTGGGTTAATTTCATTTTGTGTAACTTGTAACACAGGTCCATTTAAAAGTATCTGAAGCATGTCCATGGATTTCTCCTTATGCCTCACTACATTTGCAAGCTGACAGTACTCTGCCATGCCTTATTGCTTAATTATGAGAGTTAACTGACCACTTCCCAGAAATAGTGGAAAACAGAGATCAGCAGTCACTGATTAAACGCAAAAGAAGATCTCTCACAACTTTGTCTTAAATCCATCATAGCAACGGAATTGCATAGCTCGTATTCTTTGCTTCCTCAAGAAAGGACAAACTTCATCTCCACACCCCATAAAATGTTTACACCTATTTTTTAAGCTCATCTTAATTGTAGTTCAACCCATCACATGTAGTCCCAATTGAAAAGATCAAAACAATTGGACCAGTTACCTAATTAAAGTCAATGCAACCATAGGAATAGGGAACAAATGTTCAATTTTGCAATGTCTATTGCAGGATTAAAGAGTTATAGCTATAATTTGATTGTAATATATGGATGTAATAGTTTAGCTCCTTAGATGAAGCAAATTTTTATGATCATTCTGTAACCCACATGACTTCTAAACTTTCAGTTTGTATTTTCATTTCTCCAGGGTGATGTATTGTTTGATAAAGTGCATCTATTTTACAGTATTTAAGTATCCATTCATTTTAATGGAATTGGTTCTAATATCCATTCCAAAGGATATTTTAGAACAGATTTGATCAAATTGAATTTTTCCCTTGTTTGTGGTTATTATCTGAAAGCCCTTTTTCTTGTCCGTACAAGATTTTATGAAAGTAGAAGATGTAAATATTGAATAGTGGCAATATATAATCTGTGTCTAAGCATCTAACATAGATTTTTGTGAGAAGATCTATGTTTATTGTTGTAATTTATGGAAATTGCATGAGAGCAACTGAGAATAGTCGGGAATTCAGTATAAGCATAACATTAAATTTGAATACACTTAAATTTTTTGAAGCAGTTGTGACACAGTATGTAGCACTGATTAGATAGGCCCTGCAAAGAAAAATCAGGGGACCCAGGTCCCTATTCTTCTCTTTAGGGTTGCTGAGAAATTGTCTTTTCAAAACATGTGTGACAGTCTTCTTTGACAAACCTAACTTGTACACGAAATTGGTAAGGAAGAAGTATTGTAAACTCACTTTATTATGTACTATTATTATGTATTATGTGCATTGCACAATCTGTGAGGTGTAAGAGTGGGTGGAATGTGTCCTTAGCTATTATGTCCCGTGCCAAAAGCAGGAATGCCTGCTGCAGTCTCACAAGTTGAGCTCAAATGTCCCCTTCTGCAAAACTTGAGAGAGCATTACTTGCAGGTGGATAAAGGGAGGAAAACTTTTAACAGAGAGGATAATTAATCACTGAAACAATTTATTAAGGTACGAGGTGGATTCTCCATCACCTGACATTTTTAAATCAAGATTGTGTGTCTTGCTACCAAATATGCTGTAGCTCAGCCAGAATTTATGGGCTTGATGCAGGAATTACTGCGTGAATGTATACTCTTATGCAGGAGGTCAGACTAGATGATCATAATAATCCCTTCTCGCCTTGAAATCTATTAAATCTTCATCTTGTTCAGAGGGATGAGGTTGAGAAACAGGGTTCGCTCCAGGCAATTAAACCGGTGGCCATCTCTGGAATTTCCTGGATCCACAAAGAGGCAGGGGATTCCACAGGAATCTTAGTGCCTCCACAACAGTGCTGGGGCCCTTAACTCCTTTGTAGTGCAGCTACCATTTCTATGAATCATGATCCATATCTCCCACTCCTTCCTATTCATAGATCCCTGGACTAGTGTGGAGCCCTGCATAGATCCGAGAAAGGTGCTATGGATGCAACAGACACCCATTCTCTCCTGTAGAGGAAGCGATCTGAATACAGACCTAGAGGTCAAAATCTGACCTATTGTCATTACACACAGTTGACCTTCAGAGTCATATAAAACAGCATGAAATACTGTTGCAGGAAAGCGATTTTAAACTTCACAATGCACCATAGTGTAACATGATAATTTATAGAGATGTTTATGTGTATTACATCAAAAACAACACCTATGTTAAGGTTGCAAAATCAACTGCTCAAAAATTAGGAGATACCAGAATGCATTTCAGTACCAAGGCAACCTTAATTTGGCCCCTAATGCATATGTATTATGATACATTCTTTAATTACACGATCATAGCCCCTCGCCTCACTCAGTGAAAGGGCAGTTAGTCAATATTTTGTTTTATCCTTCAAATCTAGTGTGTGGCCCTAGGTGGTGTTTACTGCAAACACTTTGCTGCATACATAATTATTAATTTCCTCCTGGGCATTTCTGTGGTGCTCTTGACAGCATATTTCAGTGCTTGAGAAACATTAATGAATTTATCTTCACAATACCCCTGTGAGATTAGGTAATAGTATTATTCCCTTTTTACAGAGGGTGAACCAGGGCACAAAGGGATGAAGGCCAAAATTCTCAAATGTGTCTAATAATTTTGGGTGCCCTGCTTAAGACACTGAGGGCCTGATTTTTCAGAATACTTAGCATTTTTATAGTACTTTATATGTGTTCAAAGCATAGCACCAATCAACTTCAGCTGCAGTGATCAAAAGGGGGCAGACCTGGGTTTCAGAGGCCAAATCTCTCATATTGGGCACACAGAAAATGAGGAATACTCAGAGATTAGCTCTGAATGCTCTGGTTTACGTGACTTACCAAGCATCATACAGGAACTCTGCGACAGAGGCAGGGATAGAATCCAGTTTTCCATGGTGGCATTCAACTTCTTTAACTATGAGAGCCTCCTTTCTCTATCTGCATTCTCTGCCTCATTCATGACACACCTTCCAACTCTGCAAAAAAAGACAGAAATTCTATAGATGGTATCATTCACTACAGAACCCTGATGTATCCACAGAGCAAGCCAATCTTGTGCGCTGAATGAGGCAGGGGTCCTGTGGAAAAAATAGTATGTGATCATGTAAAGCTCAATGCACATGCATAAGGGAGCTGAATTAAGGGTCTGACATTTCCTCACTTTTGAGTGCTTGAGTTTATAACCTTAAGTTTCTTTTAGTATCGTTTTTAGGATTTAATTTCCCACATTTTTGTAAAACAAACTAAAAAAAAATTCTATCATGTGGAACCACACAGACCCCCTAAAGTGGGTCATCAGCAGGGCTTGGACCTTCAGATCCCCAGCACGCACTTTAACCACTTGAGCAAATGGTGTAAATAATAGCAGCAGTAGTAGATTGTTAACCTTTATTTGGACCGAGCACTAGAGGGGGATGAGAGAGACACTTTGCCAGCGGCTTTCAAAGCTGTTTGCTGACAAGAGATGAATGGTGAGACTTGGGACTCCTAGGTGCTGGAGGAGAGTGTGTTCTAGCAGTTATAGACCTTTCTGACTCCTCCTACCCAAATATGTCTCTGTCTGCCCTCTGCTTATGTCCATCCCACCCTCTCCTCCAACCCACCCTGCCCCTCCAGCTCCTACCCCCCTCTCCCTCAGTTCCTTTCCTTCCCCTCCCTCAGTTCCTCCCCTGCTCTCCTACATTCCCAATCACTTCCCATCTCCTCCTTCCCTCTCCCTCTCTGTTTCTATCCAACTGAACACACCCGTGGCTCAGTTACTGCCCTTTCCTACTTGGCTCCTATCCCCCTGTCTCTTGCTTCTTTCTTGGTCAATTCTATCCCTGAGCTCTTGTCTCCCACAGCGGGTCCTGCCCTTCCCCACCCCCCATTCCCATTTACTCTTTCACCTCCCTCCCACTCCCCTTCCATTGCTTCTGTCCAGCCTCCTCCTCCTGTTCCTGTCCCCACCAACTTTCCCCCTCCTCCAGCTGCTGTTCCACCTCCCCACCCTCTAGACCCTGCAACCCTTGTCTGCCCCTGTACTCCTCACTCCTCTGCTTTGTAATTAGGTAGCTTCCTCCTTCTCATGATTTCCTGACTGCCAAAATTAAGGACATAGGAGAGAGTGTCCCCCTTTGCTACCGCATCACCTGGCAGCCAACAGGAGCAATTACAGGGAAAGTTCTGCTCAGCTCTTGCAGCCATTAGCTGGAGCATGCTGTGTGTAGAAGGAATCTTCAGAGAATTTAGCTACCACGCTCTAACAAACTTCTACAAAGCATGTGCAAACTGAGATTTTTTTTTCCAGTGCTTGCAACTTGGCCAAATTTGGGCAAAAATTCATGGGGATATCAAAAGGCACATCTCTGACACAACATTTTAAGTTTCTGCTCCAAAGCATGTAGGTGCTAGTGCTTCTCAACAAAACAGTTGTAAGAATTTTTTTCCCATGGGCAAAACAACATATTTTCCCCTAACCTCATTCTCAGAAATGGCTGAACTGTTTTAGCTGATACTTAAAATTCACCCTGAGGCAGACATCTGGTATGGAAAATTTCAGACTAACTGCTAAAGGTTTTCAGTTGCTTGCGACTTTGCCAACAAGGTTTTATAATGGGAAGTGTCGGGGCAATCTTAACTATACGTAGTGCCACCACTTCCACCTATAATCTGTTTTTTGCCAGATTTCATACTGTTTGCTACATTATTATAGAAAATAAAAAATATTCCCTTAAGTTAAAATAACAGGGCTATAGATACTGCACTTGCAAGTAATGAAAGTGATGATCAACCATGCAGTCATTTTACCTTCTGCCAGAAACTTAACAATTTTACTGCAAAAGGTCTATAAAATAAAATCAAAATTACTGATACACTGAAACAGAGAACTGTTGACTTTATGCCAATTCTTACCTCATTCCCATAAATCTAGTACTCACACTTTTACACAGAATTCTATTTCAGGTAAATGTAGATGTATAAGAATACCGAGAAATTATAATGCATTACTAACCCAAATAGCCCAATAGCCAAGCTCAGCATACCTTTCAGATTTGCATGTGCAACATAATTTGGTAATAAAGTGCTGACCTTTTGATAATAGCAGATTTCTGTCTTTTGTTTAAAACAAGAGTTGTTCAATTGTAAGTCTCCTATAAACCTCTTGAAATTGCTGCCATTGCTTTCTGAGCTTCTTTCTTCAACAGCTCTGTATTTATATTCTCTGATCTTGGAACTCTAAAACTTGCATATGTATAACACCATAAGTGAATCACAGAAATTAGTATAACTTATTCACAAGCAGAAACTTGCTTAAGAATGAAAGTGTCTTTCAGTGGAGGCCAGTTAACAACTCAGAAATATGTTTTGTGACTTTTATGAAAAATCTTCACCTTTAAACTTCCCTTCCCTTGGAACTGAACAGCTAGGGGATCCAGCCAGTCCTGCAGTACTATATAATCTTTAATTATGATCACCTCACCTGATTCATGTCACCCATAATGGAAGGTTGTTAGGTCATCTAGTCAATCCCCACCAATGCAAGATTGGTTGCTGCTGTACATATTTAGTGCATTGTCAAGTTTTAGATACTGATCCTCTAAAGACTTATGTGCGTGCTTAACGTTATGCACTGAGAGTTGTTCCACTGATGTCAATGAGACATGTAAAGTTAAGAGTGTGCATAAGTCTATCCAGGACCAGGGCCATAGTTTTAAATGTCTCAAGCAATGAAACTTCCACCATTCCTTTGAGAGACTATTACATAGTCACTGTCAGGACATTTTCTTCTATATGTGACCTAACATTTTCCGGTCTTAATTTTATCCTATTACTCATAGTTAAACCTTCATGTACCACTTTTAAATAATACTCACTCACATGCTTAAAATTAGACTTATGCTTAAGTTGCTGAATTGGGGCCTTGGACTTGACACCCTGAAAGTACACCTAGACTTTATATCCACTTTAGTTGTCATTTATGGCATGTCTACACATGCAGTGCTATAGTGGTGCAGCTGCACCAATGCAGTGTATCTGGTGAAGATGCTCTATGCCAACGGGAGAGAGCTCGCCCATCGGCATAATAAACCCACCTCTGCAAGTGGCAGAAGCTATGTTGGCAGGAGAAGCTCTCCCGCCGACATAGCACTGTCCATACCAGTGCTTATGTCGGTGTAACTTATGTCACTCGGGGATGGTAGTTTATTCACACCCCTGAGCGACATAAGTTGTGCTAATATAAGCTGTACCGTAGCCATAGGTTAGTCAAATTATAGATATATAAAGCGAGGGGAAGCAGAACACAGGAGGATGGGGCGACTAGCACCCCCACAAGGGAAATACTGGGGGAGGAGGGCTGATGTATGTTTTCACCCTGCCCTCCCATATCTCATGGAGGCAAGAGTAGGACCTGGAGGAGGGGCTGGAGCAGTTGCCACAGCGCACGAGATCATGCTAGCCACTGGGGAGCAGGTAGGAATAGCACTCCTCTCCCAGCCACCATGGGTTCTGGAATAGTGGCAGGAGCACATGCACCAGCTGCCAAGGCACCTGCACCCGGGTAGGGGATAGAAGGGTGTCAGTGCTCAGGGTGCCAGTCACTGAGCAGTTGGATGGAGGACAAGATACCACCCACTGAGGAGCTGCCATAGGAATGTTAGTGTGAACTGCAGGGGTGCCCCTTCCCAGCCTGGAACTAGCTGCCTTCCTTCTTGCCCATCCCCTGAAGCTCAGTAGCTCCCTTGCTCCCTTGCCTATCCTCTGTCACCCCATAGCTTCCACCCCTCCTGTCTAAAGAAGTTCTTTTAATCTTTTCTCATAAGTCACTGTCTCCCGCTCCTAATCACTTCTGTTCCGCTTCTCTGAACTCCCTCCAATTTGTTTATTTATTTCCCATAATGAACGTGCCTGAACAGACTGTAGTATTCCAGGTGTGTTTTCAATAGAACTGCATACAGAAAAGACTATTATGCCATCCTGCTCTATATCATAATGCCTCTGCATATGCAGCCCAAAATGTTATTGACAGTTTGTGCTGCCACCTTGCACTGAATAATTAAGGCTAATTTGTCCTCTTATCCCTAGGTTTCCTTCAACATTACTGCTTGCCAAGTTTCCCTCTATTATTAAAAAAAATGTGTGGATTGTTCCCTGGATGCATTTTCTTACATTTTTTTCAAACTTGAACTTCATTTGATTTTCTGTCCATGTTTCTAATTTCTGTAGATCCTTTCATATCATTTCCCTGTCCACAATAGTGCTTGCACTCTTCTTCCTGTTTCCAGACTGCTAATGAAGATAATTAATAAAACCAGAATAAACAGCAGTAGCTGGGCTATCCCAGTAGAAAGATTCCTACAACCTGGTAAAGCACCAGAGACCAACTCAAATTCTCGGCAGTCTTATTATCTCTGATAAGTCAACGTCACATTACTATAAAAGTTCTGGCTTACGGGACTGGTACGCAGCTGATAAATCCTGCCCAAGTAGTCAAATAATAAGTAGGAACTTAAGTGTAGTGATTGTTAGCCAGTGAATGAGAACAGCAGAGTGGAGAATAAACTGAGCATAGTAATTCATCAGTGAATGAGTAAAATAGGTTTCCTGTCTGAATGTGTAGCCTGCACACCTCTTGGGTGTGGTGTTCTGTCCCATATAGTGGCACCGAGACCACTTAGAGCGATAAAATGAGTCTGCTCTACAGCCTTAGCTAATGACTAGTTGGCTTTTAGCTCATGCAGTAGAGGCTCATGCACTAAACTCCAAAGGTCTCCAGTTCGATCCTGCCCCCCAACGACCGGGACCTGTCGGTGTTACAAATGCGTCTCAGATTGCTCTTTGATACCTCTCTAATCCCACCCTTAAAACTCTGTATTAAGGAACTCTCTGTGTAGTTCGACACAATCAGGGACAAATCCATCCTCCACTTCCTTAGGCATCGAGGTATCCTTGGCAGCAGAACTAGTATCATTTTGCTATGTTAAGTCAGAGGCTGGATATTGCAAGGACACAGCCAGCAAATACTATTTATTCTACAAAGTGGATTTTTAGACTTCATGACCTGATTCTCCTTTCACCTTATGTAGTCATTTAAACCTGTGCAAAATGGGTATAAATATAGTGCCACTAATCTTATCTTGTAGATTTTTACACCCACTTTGTACAGGTATAAGTGACTAAGCAAAGAGGCATATTCATCTCTGTGCTGGCAACAGTGCTGCTGTAGGGGCACTGGAGAGGCAGTTTTCAGACGACATGGGGCCCAGTGTTTTCCGTGACACAGGCTAAGAAAGCACTGAAGGCTGCCCTAAATTGTGCCCCTGTTTCAGTGGCCCCTAAGGCCTTGCAAGTATGCAGAATTGCAGGAGGACAGATCTGGTCTGGACATATCCCCTCCTGCCCCTGATCTATACACTCCAGACCTGTCTCCACTTTGCCCCAACTCACACGCCCACTCTACTACTGACATATCCTGGGATGCATCCTCCACCATAGGCAGCGGCACAGCTGATGAAGCCAGCTCTAGACCTGGACATAGTGGTTTCCTGGAACAGCGGTATTCCCAAGAGAGGCTTTATGCTTGCCCTACAAGCTCTTCACACACACGGGCTGTAGTGACAGGATGAATCTGGCTTGAGATGACTTTTTACATACATTCATCTTTTCTTTTGTGTTTTTAAAAAATAGTTTACTTCAGTTGCATCCATTTAATGTTCTATAACTGAATTATTCTAATTTGGGCCTTTATGATAACTAACTAATAGTCACTCTCTCTATTAAAAAAAATAACAAAAATGATTTCCACATAATTTCTTAATTGTTTCTGCATGTTAGTTTTGGCTATATGCCAATTATGGAATCATCACACCGCTTCAGAGTGTAAATCAGTGGGACTGGACTAATAAGTTGTATGAAACACAGTACCACACTTCATTATAATCCATTTACCAAACTGGAAAAACCTTTTAGTACATAAAGTTCATCAGCTTTTAAGTTTGTTTGATCTCATCTTTTATGTATTTTCAGACACAAATGTATCTTTCAGGGTAGTGTTTAATACAGCTGTCTACCAGTTTCAGAGTTACTTCTAAAAACAGCAACACTAAGCCATACTGCAAAGGTACTCCCCGTACGTCAGAGAAAGTATTGGATCTAATCGTCCTTCCATTTTCACAGTTATGAGTCAGGAGTATCTCAGTTACAGTGGTGTAAAACTGGTATACTTACAGAAACAATAGAATCTTACTATTTTTGTTTAGTCCATTTGCAACTTCCCTTTAATTCTTAATTCTTTTTGTGGGGATGGGGTCCAAATCCTCCCCCCCCCCTTTATAAAATATGTTGGCTATTAATAGAATTCTGTTTTTGATCTTTATCCCTTTTTATAACTGTCAAATGTGTTATGGATACCAGCAGCATAGCCTACCATCTGTAATATCTGACAATGAACTCAGATAGCTGGGTAAAACTGGGGGATAAAAAGGCATTGACTGGCACAATTCTCCAAATACTCTCTACCTGGCAAAGTATTCCATTTACTTCAATGGGAATACTCACAGTTGTAATTCTAAATCTGGTAGTAAGTAAATACCGGATAATGCATATCTGATTTTAATAAGGGAATTGCTAAATCTTATTAAAATTGGCCCTGAGCATTTTCATACTCATCATGCTCTTCTGTTAGGCCATCACATGTCAATGCTTAGCATTACTGGGCTTTTAATAATGAAACTGAAGTAAAATTATAAAAATCACCCATGTTCATCTTTGAAACTAAATATTAATAAATTGCAGAAAAACAAGATTTTCATAAATGGGCATATTTGGGATGGACATTAGTTTCTTCAAATCATATATTCTGTTTGGTTCTGGAGTGAATACTGGCTATAATCTATAGTGTTTCACTGAAATTGGTCTTTTGGTTTAACTAAGCAAGACAAATTTTGAAAAAGTTATTGTCAATTAAACACAATGATTTCTGAAAGTAAAATGAAATGTCTTTTTATGCCATGGTAATGCTTTGGTTATACTGTGAGAAGGTACCTTTGTTCCAAGTCCCTGCTTTCCAGTGTTCTGTTAAACTATAATAATAATTTGGGCTAAAATATCTCATGCTTGTTATTACATACATATATATGAATTTTTGTGGTGGGGGGGGGGAAGTTTGTAAAATTACATTTTGCCATTTGAATTATGTCAGCATGGAAATGTGTTTTAAACACATTAAGAAAATTTAAGATGCTTGTTTTAACTTAAAAACTATTTAGATTTAAAACTTCATATTTGGCAACAACTTAGAGATGAATCCTGTAAAAACTATTGTATGTGAGTAAAATTACTCATGAGTGACCCTGGAGAGAGGCTCATAGTGCTGAATGAGGACAAATTACTTTAACATGACTGAAGAAGTCTATTTTGGGAACAATGAGTTTATAGTTATTTTAAAATTGTACATAGGACATGTGCAGTTCAGTACTTTCACTCAATTGTTAATCACTCTGAAGCTGATCATTTCATTGTGCCATTCATTGTTTTTTCTTTCTATTTTCCCTTTTCTATTATTTATCTCTGTGAGAAATTAACATGAAATTCAATGAAAAATCTTCATTAATGCAATGTTGAGTATATAAACACCCAGAATTCAGGTAATTCAAAATTATCGTTTTCACAGCAACTGTAACTTGACCACATTACACGTGTAATGTGCTTGAAAAAAGCACTATCCTAATGTTAAGTATAAATATTTTCTTTCTCCTTTCCTATACCTCAGCTTACACTCTGCTGCGGTATAGACCATACTTTAATCTTTTCAGGACTTTCATTCAGAGAAAGAGAAAGAGAGAGTGAGTACAAAGTTATATCTCTGAGAGAACAAAAGTGACAGTCTTTTCTTGCATCCGAAGAAGTGGGTATTCACCCACGAAAGCTCATGCTGCAAAACATCTGTCAGTCTATAAGGTGCCACAGGATTCTTTGCTGCTTCTACAGAACCAGACTAACACGGCTACCCCTCTGAGTCTTTAAAGGATAAATATTTACTAAATCTGTATCTGTAGAGAGATAGAAATGCAAAACAGTTTACTTGTAACTCATGAAAAATTATAAATATTGTCAATTACTTTTTAAAGATAACATTTTCAGGCAGGTTTCCCCAACTGGTTACTATCACTAGTTCAATGCAAATATAATTGTGCATATGCATACGCTTCCACAGGACACGACTCCGTCTCTGTTGAATGGTTCCAAACCCTCTGTAGGGCATGCCAGCTCCTTAAAGTTGGGAAGCAAGATAGTCCCACATTCTCATTCAAACTCCCCTTGAGTCTTTGCAGTGTCAGTCTGCAAGTTCTAAGTTCTCTTCTTCTTCAGTGGAGTGAAGGGACTTGCACTCTTAATCCAATAAAACTGGCAAAGCTCTGGAATGCAATACTTACAGGAGACCCATCTGGTTCTTGCACTGTTCCTCTCTGCTGAGTTCTTAAGTCTGGCTCCCATTCCTAGTCTTTATAAAGTTCTCCCCCTCCTCTTGGATTCTCAGTGGTTCCACTCTGAGAGCGACTCTGGGTGTGTCCTGACAGGCTTCTTGCCCAGAATGGAAATCACCCAAGTAACTTCAAACAACTAATGAGCACACCTGGTGCACACCATACACAATTTCTGGATGATTCTGGCCCATCTGGCAGAGTCACCCTGCCCAGCTCTGGCAAGTGTGCAGTCACAAAAAACCAAGAATTATGTATCCTTTTCACTGTTTCTTCCTTTATTTACACCACTAAAAACTGCAGAGCAAACATGTGGCCTACACATGCATTCTGTTTTCAGCTGTAGTTATATTAGGTCTTGTAGACTAAGCACAGAATGTGGATTTTGTTAATACTTTGATGGTGTCCTCCAGAGGAGATTGACATGCTGCAGGATGTGGAAGTGGGGTTGGTGACTGAGTTGAATAGCTGGCACTCGTCTCTTTGGATCAATATTAGGTGGCACTCTGATGCTTGTATAAGATGTGAAACTAAGGTCTTGATGACTGGTGGACAACAAAAAATCCAGAAGTTTTGTAAGAGATGAGATGAGGGATTAAACTAAGGGGGATTAGGGAATAGATTGCAGGGAGGAGCACAGTTCTCCTTCTTGCCCTGGCTTGGGAAGCAGCACTTCCCCACAGCTTCTTGTCTTCTGGACTAGTGTCGTTAGAGTTCCCAAATTCCAAAATAAGTAACGACTATATTAGGCTATATCCTCAGCAGATGTAATCAGTGAGGTCAATGGAGTTGTACTGATTTACACCAGTTGAGAGTCTGGCTCACTATAGCTGTTAAAATTCCTCCTCTTCTTTAAGGTATAAGAACATAAGAACATAAGAAAGGCCGTACCGGGTCAGACCAAAGGTCCATCTAGCCCAGTATCTGCCTACCGACAGTGGCCAATGCCAGGTGCCCCTGAGGGAGTGAACCTAACAGGCAATGATCAAGTGATCTCTCTCCTGCCATCCATCTCCATCCTCTGACGAACAGAGGCTAGGGACACCATTCTTACCCATCCTGGCTAATAGCCATTTATGGACTTAGCCACCATGAATTTATCCAGTCCCCTTTTAAACATTGTTATAGTCCTAGCCTTCACAACCTCCTCAGGTAAGGAGTTCCACAAGTTGACTGTGCGCTGCGTGAAGAAGAACTTCCTTTTATTTGTTTTAAACCTGCTGCCTATTAATTTCATTTGGTGACCCCTAGTTCTTGTATTATGGGAATAAGTAAATAACTTTTCCTTATCCACTTTCTCAACATCACTCATGATTTTATATACCTCTATCATGTCCCCCCTTAGTCTTCTCTTTTCCAAACTGAAGAGTCCTAGCCTCTTTAATCTTTCCTCATATGGGACCCTCTCTAAACCCCTAATCATTTTAGTTGCTCTTTTCTGAACCTTTTCTAGTGCTAGAATATCTTTTTTGAGGTGAGGAGACCACATCTGTACACAGTATTCGAGATGTGGGCGTACCATGGATTTATATAAGGGCAATAATATATTCTCCGTCTTATTCTCTATCCCCTTTTTAATGATTTCTAACATCCTGTTTGCTTTTTTGACCGCCTCTGCACACTGCGTGGACATCTTCAGAGAACTATCCATGATAACTCCAAGATCTTTTTCCTGACTCGTTGTAGCTAAATTAGCCCCCATCATGTTGTATGTATAGTTGGGGTTATTTTTTCCAATGTGCATTACTTTACATTTATCCACATTAAATTTCATTTGCCATTTTGTTGCCCAATCACTTAGTTTTGTGAGATCTTTTTGAAGTTCTTCACAATCTGCTTTGGTCTTAACTATCTTGAGTAGTTTAGTATCATCTGCAAACTTTGCCACCTCACTTTCTCCAGATCATTTATGAATAAATTGAATAGGATTGGTCCTAGGACTGACTCTTGGGGAACACCACTAGTTACCCCTCTCCATTCTGAGAATTTACCATTAATTCCTACCCTTTGTTCCCTGTCCTTTAACCAGTTCTCAATCCATGAAAGGACCTTTCCTTTTATCCCATGACAGCTTAATTTACGTAAGAGCTTTTGGTGAGGGACCTTGTCAAAAGCTTTCTGGAAATCTAAGTACACTATGTCCACCGGATCCCCCTTGTCCACATGTTTGTTGACCCCTTCAAAGAACTCTAATAGATTAGTAAGACACGATTTCCCTTTACAGAAACCATGTTGACTATTGCTCAAGAGTTTATGTTTTTCTATGTGTCTGACAATTTTATTCTTTACTATTGTTTCAACTAATTTGCCCGGTACCGACGTTAGACTTACCGGTCTGTAATTGCCGGGATCACCCCTAGAGCCCTTTTTAAATATTGGCATTACATTAGCTAACTTCCAGTCATTGGGTACCGAAGCCGATTTAAAGGACAGGTTACAAACCTTAGTTAATAGTTCCGCAACTTCACATTTGAGTTCTTTCAGAACTCTTGGGTGAATGCCATCTGGTCCTGGTGACTTGTTAATGTTGAGTTTATCAATTAATTCCAAAGCCTCCTCTAGTGATACTTCAATCTGTGACAGTTCCTCAGATTTGTCACCTACAAAAGCCAGGTTTGGGAATCTCCCTAACATCCTCAGCCGTGAAGACTGAAGCAAAGAATCCATTTAGTTTCTCCGCAATGACTTTATCATCTTTAAGCGCTCCTTTTGTATTTTCATCGTCAAGGCGCCCCACTGGTTGTTTAGCAGGCTTCCTGCTTCTGATGTACTTAAAAAACATTTTGTTATTACCTTTGGAGTTTTTGGCTAGCTGTTCTTCAAACTCCTCTTTGGCTTTTCTTATTACACTCTTGCACTTAAGTTGGCAGTGTTTGTGCTCCTTTCTATTTGCCTCACTAGGATTTGACTTCCTCTTTATAGAGGAAGTCTTTTTATCTCTCACTGCTTCTTTTACATGGTTGTTAAGCCACGGTGGCTCTTTTTTAGTTTTTACTGTTTTTCTTAATTTGGGGTATACATTGAAGTTGGGCCTCTATTATGGTGTCTTTAAAAAGGGCCCACGCAACTTGCAGGGATTTCACTTTAGTCACTGTACCTTTTAACTTTTGTCTAACTAACCCCCTCATTTTTGTATAGTTCCCCCTTTTGAAATTAAAGGCCACAGTGTTGGGCAGTTGAGATGTTCTTCCCACCACAGGGATGTTGAATGCTATTGTATTATGGTCACTATTTCCAAGCGGTCCTGCTATAGTTATCTCTTGTTAAGAATAACTTACCCTCCTGAAATCAAGAAAGCAAATAAGCAAACAAATGAATAGTTTGTTCTACTGGTACAGAATGGTTACCATGTTTCATTTCAGAGTATTTCTCTCCTCCTGCCCCTCACAAATCAACTGGCTAAACCAGAGATGACATTCCTGATATTAAGGTTTAAAAAAAATGATCAGACCTTCTTTATCTATCCTGAAGAAGTAAAAGATAAGCATGAGCCCCCTTTTAAAAAAAAGTTCTGCAGGTTATATTTAACGTTTTGAGTGTCTAATGTTAGTTTGATAGTCAACAGTTCCATGTTCTGAATCTCAAAAGATATTTTTTAAAGTTTCTGTTATTAATGAATTACCTGCAACATTTAAAGAAAGTTCCCAGATGAAAAGAGTTGCCAGAGCCTTTACCGACCGTATTATAAATTATTGCTGCCATACTGAATTTATCATACTCCCACTCTGAGTCCTAGTGTGATGGGATATACAAACCCCCTCACTGGGCCCGAAGCGGTTAAAAGGCAATACTGGGCCCAGATAGCATTACCCCCTCCCCCCCCCCCGGCCCTGCTGTGCATGCTCCATCTGGAGGAGTGGGTTAAAAGGAGCTCAGAACCAGCCCAGGCAAAGGGGAGGTGGACAGGTTGCAGGAGAGAGGAAATTTATCCAGGAAGCAAGACAGAAGGTTGAACCTGAGAGGTGGCCATAGAGTCAGTAAGGCAAATTAGCAGTGCCTTCTCCAACCACCACCACCACCTGCTTTTGAGAGCCAGGAGGTCCTATAGGACCCTGCTCATTTGAACTCTGTTAAGTGATTGACTGTTGCATCTGACGAAGTGGGTATTCACCCACGAAAGCTCATGCTCCAAAATGTCTGTTAGTCTATAAGGTGCCACAGGATTCTTTGCTGTTTAAACTATAGGGGCCAAGCCCAAAACTGAAGCAGCATATAGCTAGGAAGTAGCCCAGGGGAGCAGACTTAGACTAATTAGTCTGAGGAAATAGGAACAGTGGAAAAAAATGGAAGAAAAGATGAATCATGGGATAGAAGGAACACTAGATAATAGACAGAAACGGAAGGAAGTACGAAAAATGTCAAGCTCAACATAGTAAATACATTTGCTTTATAATGTATATTTTAAATCTATGATTAATTTTTTTTTTATTTTTTGTAAAAAGAAAAATTGGGAAATGTTCTCTGCCTTGGACACCTGTACCAAACCTCACTCTCTTGCAGTAGCATAGATTTGGCATCATTATTTTTTTTTGAACAAATGGCAAACGCAGCCTCTCTCTGCATCAGCAAGCATGTTGATCTGGAAATTATATGGTCACACAGACGACCAAACCTATTGAGTTATAAAGAATATAGAGCCATATTATGACTCCAGAATTAGTCTGAATATTGGAAAAAATGTAATGTTCACTTTCTCTTTTTTAAAAGGAGGGGCTATGTATAGATATATAGATATATAAATATGAATATAGATATATATGTATTCTGTGGTTTTTTTCTCATGGCATTTGTAAGCATCTTAATCCTGCACCACTCATAAATGTCAGCAGCCGGGATCGTTGTTTATTACTTTATTATGGTCAGACTGGACTGGTTTAAACAGAACTGAGGAAGTTAATTATCAGATGTTTCAGTAAGCTCTAACAATAAGTAACTAGTTATTGAGAGAGGGTGACTTACTGTAAATTCAATATTGTAGCCCTGAGAAGGGGGATGGAGGAATGGTGCATGCAATTGACTTTGGATTACAGAATTCAGAGGGACTGCCCTAATCTGTTTCCCAGGTTGTTCTAACCAGTTCAAGAGCAGTAAAACAAGGTTATGTAATTGACATGTGATGTAGCCTAAAATAGTGACTGCAAACATAGGCTGCTGTTGCTGGGCAGTTGTCAACTGCTTTTAAAAAATTATTTAACAGTACAATGAAAATGCAGTTCAGATTTAAATAGTCAGTGTAAGGCATTTGTATTTTTTAATACCATAAGAATAGTGACTTTTCTAAAATATGGAAATTTAGAGGAGATTGAAAATGGCATTCTTAGTCATTTGATTTGCTTCAGAGTGCCCATTATACATCATAAAATAAAGATTGGTTAGATATATGCAGTTACTTTCTAGAAAGGAACAGTGATAGAACTTTTGTTAAACATGTCTTTTGGTTATTACATGTGGCAAATTATCATAAGTTTTAGCAACATTTTTATTTGTATCATACTTATATGATAGAGGGGAAAAGATTCAGGGTAATATACTTTACCAATTAAAAGAAATTGACAGGGTTACAGTAATAACATTGATTTCACAATGTGGAGGTTTCAGAGCTGTCTATGACAACTGAGAGGTTGAGGTGGGCAGATTACATGATTTCATGCTGCAGGAGGAAAACTTCTTCAGTAGGGTTATGCTAGAGGGAGTAGGGGAGAGAATCCTGGTTAGATGCAGTTTTGTCTGTGAACCAGATATCCTGGAAATAAGTGGTCTCCCCTATTCCTCTGCTTCATTGATTTTTTTTTATTTATTTATTTTTGGCATGCACATTTTCATTCTCTTCCATTCAGCTGGATAAATACAGTACCTAGTTTCAGAATTAATATGGGAACCAAAATCTGTGCAAAACTGAGACGCTAAAGCGCTACAGGAGATGGAGAGAGCTGCTTCAATCTATTTAGTAAATAGTGCTAATTAATATAATTTAATATAGAACGACATACATTGAGTCCAGGATAATGTGGGCCTGATTCTCCTCTCTCCCATAGACTAGTATATATCAGGAGCAGGGGCGGCTCTACAAATCACGCTGCCCCCCAGCGCGCGGCGCGCGCGCCGCCGCCCTTCCCAGTCGGGTCGCCTTCCCCTCTTCCTCCCATCCTGGGGGGCGGCATTTGGCAGGTCGTGGTCTCGGCGCGGCATGCCGGCAGCGCAGGTCCACGGGGCCGCGGACCTGCCCGGAGTCGCTGCTGCGATGCCTGGGCGCTCTCGCTGGAAGGGACCGGCGCCGCCGCCGCGCGCGCAGGCGCGCCAGGTCGTCGCCCGCTCTCCACAGACAAATGCCGCCCTCCCAGGATGCCCCTGCCGGCAGCGCTGCCCTTGCGCCCTAGGCCGCCCCTGATCAGGAGTAATTCCACTGAAGTCAGTGGAGTTGCTTGGTATGAGCGAGAGGAGAATACAGCCCTTAAATTTCACATAGGACAAAGCACTTTTCATTGGATGAAGTTCATTCACTATGGAGATCCTGTGAAAGGCACTCTACACCACTTATGCCTGGCAGTGTGAGGGTTGGTGTTTTGGGGCTTTCATAACCCACTCTGTACCATGAAGCTTGTCACTGGGGGCTGGGGTTGTTTGCGGTGATTGAGAAGAAGCTAGTAGATCCTATACAGATCCAGTGGCCAAACACACCTACAGATGGCGAATGAGGGGCAGGCAAAAGTCCTTATACTGGTCCAAAGACGGGAATAGTGACTGCTGAGGGGATGCTTTGCAGTCATGCAACATATAGATTTTGGAGACAAATTCTATATACTTTACCAATTAAAAGAAATTTAATCTCTCTTTCCTCAGATCTGTTGATTAGTTCCCAACAGAAAGTCTGATCACTCTTGCTTGATGGAGGAAGAAGACAGTTTTGCCCACCATTAATAAAATGAAATCTGTAGCTGAAATTAAAATATTCCATATGTGAAAGAGGGAGATTATGGACTATAGAGATGTTGCTTTTTAGCTGTGCTGATGGAGTAGGTGACCTTTTAAAAAGGTTGTTTTGGGGGGGGTAAAGGAGGGGAGGAGGAAGGGAGTTCTCTGCTCTGCTCTTTCTTGGTCCCTAGATGCAGTTTAGGGTTGTTGTTGGAAGTGTACTTTTCTGTTTCATTCTCTTGTGCTGTGGGGAGGCAGAAGACAAGGAGAAATCATTCCCTTGCTACCGCTATTTCATCACATTCCTAGCCCCAGCACAGCCTTCTTGATCACCTCATCTCTGTTATTGGACCAGACAAGGTTCCCCGCTGTTGATTTAGAAGTTGTAGTTAATGCAGTTTCAGAACTTTCTCTATATTTTTTCCGAGAGATCTTGCAATGAAATCTACAACTTTAACAGAGGAAGGGAACTTTTTGTCTACTGAGCTAGACAAAGCAAACGTTTTCCAATCAGTTTCAGCAAAAGTGAATGTTCTTTGAACATTATAGAAGTTTCAGTTGAGACCGTAGGCAGAAGAAATCCAGGAAAATAATTACATTCCATGCATGTCCTTGCTCAGACTTTGAAAAAAGAAAATGTAATGTTACAGAAGGAGAATGAAAACATGGAAAAATTTACCAACTTTAATAATTTAAGAATTTTGCCTTTTCCCAGTTATAATTTTAAAAAAGTAATTGGGCCTTGATCCTGCACAGTGATGCACGTGGGCAGATCCCTGCACCTGCAAGGAGCCTTGTTGAAGTTCTTTCATACCACTTTGCAGGATCAGTCACTTAGTCAGGATACTAGGTTTTAAAGAGGGGAGGGAATATGCCATCATTTCCAGGGGTGTTAAGTTTTCAGGAGTTTTAGCGTATGGTAACTCATTGGATCAGTAGTAATTGACCTTTTTGTTTGCTACTGGATTTTGTTTCTTCAAGGAAATATAATAGAGTAAGAGAGAACAAATTGAAGGAAATGAGGATATCAGTTTAGAAAATCCAGGAAATTCACAAGTCTGAAACTGTTTTCAGCTCACCCTGTCACACTTGATGTGTCACAGTGCATATTATACATGAATATGTACATCTTATATGTCTCGATTTTCTAAACTTGAGAACTATAAACAAAGTGATTCTGGCAGCTATACTCTTGATGTGACAACTCTATTACGTTCTTCTTAATAAGTAACCCCGTGGTACCTATTTATCTTTTATGTTGAACAGTTAGTTAAGACAAAATGCCTTTTTTATTAGTTATTTTAAGTGAAACAAGGATTACTTATATATAAATTCAATAATGGCATTTGCTAAAAATTACTCTTACCCTACTGCATTGCTATGTGGGGAAAAAAGAATTTGATTCCTACTCTCTTACTTCCCAACCCACTATTGACTTGAGTAAACTGAATAAAAAGAAGAGTTGAGTTAAGCTAAACTCAGACAAGATTGATTTGTTTCTGGGAAGAGACATATGCTTTAAAGATCTAGCCACCACAATTACATCAGTTTCCTTTGACAATGTCTTCTGTTGAGATCATCAAAATAGTTCAGAGCCCTAAAGATATTCTGGAATCCTCAGCGCTGTAGGATTCTCTAGTACCTATGGTTTCTTTGTGTTTTCTACTACCTGTGTTTGGGCAGGACGTTGCATCCTATCTGTTAATGACCATCCTGTAAGATGTTGATTGGCCATAGTGCTACATGCTTTTGTGATATCTAAGGTTGATTATTGCAGTGCACCTTGGAAAGAAAACTGCAACCTTGAAAAAGTGACAGTTCAGAATGAACAGGAGTACTTATGGCACCTTAAAGACTAACAAATTTATTTGAGCATAAGCTTTCATGGGCTATAGCCCACTTCATCGGATGCATGCAGTGGAAAATACAGTAGGAAGTTGTGTGTATATATACACAGAGGACATGAAACAATGGGTGTTACCATACACACTCTAACAAGAGTGATCAGTTAAGGTGAGCTATTAACTGATCACTCTCGTTAGAATGTGTATGACAGGGGTCTGCAACCTGCGGCACGCGTGCCAAAGACGGCACATGAGCCGATTTTTAATGGCACGCTGCTGCCTGCCGGGGTCCCGGCCCCACTCAGCCCCTCCGCCCACCGCTGTCTCCTGACTTCTGCACCCTCCACACATACCCAGCCACCCCCCACATCCCCATCCCCAGCCCCACCCTGAGCACCAAACGGGAGCTCCTGCAACCCCCGCCTCATTCCCACCTGCACCCCTGGTCTGGGGTCCCGGCCGCCGGCCCCACTCAGTTCGCTGCTAAACTAGGTGAACAGAACCTTAGGCCGGCAGCGGGCTGAGTGGGCCAGTGGCATAAGATCAGCATTTTAATTTAATTTTAAATTAAGCTTCGTAAACATTTTGAAAACCTTGTTTACTTTACATACAACAATAGTTTAGTTATATAATATAGACTTAGAGATAGAAACCTTCTAAAAAACGTTATGATGTATTACCGGCACGCGAAACCTTAAGTTAAAGTGAATAAGTGAAGACTCAGCACACTACTTCTGAAAGGTTGCTGACCCCTGGTGTATGGTAACACCCATTGTTTCATGTTCTCTGTGTGTGTGTATATATATATATAGATATATATAGATATCTTCCTACTGTATTTTCCACTGCCTACATCTGATGAAGTGGGCTGTAGCCCACGAAAGCTTATGCTCAAATAAATTTATTAGTCTCTAAGGTGCCACAAGTACTCCTGTTCTTTATGCGGATACAGACTAACATGGCTGCTACTCTGAAACCTTAGTTCAGAATGAAACAACCCATCTATAGCAACATAGGTTTACACCATTGACTCCCCAGTGAGCATGGAAGCAAATTCACGGTCTCCATTCTAATCTTCAAAACCATACAAGGAATTCACCAAAACCTACATAAGAGACAACTTCTCTTTTAAGGATCATGACCTCTCATGTCGGCTTCTGTCTTCAGGAATCATGCAGCTGTCAAACATATGAGTAAAATCAGGAATGTAAGACCCTGCTTTCTCAGTGACTGGATGTAAATATGGACTCTGTCTTTCAAGAGTGCAAAATGACCTTGCATCTTGCTGCTTTCAGGAGAAACTGTAAAATGAACTTAATTGACATAACTTTTGAAAACGTCAATAAAAAATTAACCCTGCAAAAAGAAGAGAACTGGGGGTTAGACTCATGTTGAATGTAACAAGGTGTTTATATACCATAGTGATGAGTATAACATATTCTACATGCATAAGTAGATAGCCCCATCCCCTCTCATCTTCTCTCCTCCCTCACCCTTGTTCTCATCCACGATTTAACTCTTGTCCTCAAGCTATCATTCTCATCAGCTTCCTTTCCTTCCCAATACAAGCATGCTTCGATCTCCTCTATTTTAAAGAATCCTAGCCATGACCCTATCTCTCTTTCAAACTATCATCTAATCTCTCTTCTCTCCTCCATTCCAGGATTCACATGCTCTCCACTATCACTGTCATCATTTTTTTATACCATGGAGCACTCCTTACTTTTTGAAATGTTTTCCTCATTGTCTTTTGTTTGTCAGTCATCTTATTGTTCTCCTCAGACCTCTGTGATCATTCCTTTAATGGCTCATCTACTCAATCATCCTCTCCCCTTTTTTGTGGGTGTCTGTAGACGGGTCGGACTCACCCCTGCGGCGCCTCCTGCTGGTGACTCCGGGAATTAGCTTGTTCCAGCGCTGGAGCGCCCTCTGCAGGCCGGTGATCCGCCTGTCCTCTGGCCCCCGTATCCCTCCCTGGACCCGGTGCCCTTTCCCATGGGGTGCTGCCCCCTAGCAGTAACCCCTTTCTTACTGGGACTCCCCTCCTTGGGGAACCCCCCTCTCCATCCCCACCTTGCCTCAGTATTGGCTACTGACAGTCATTGTCTAGCCCCACATTCTGGGGCAGACTGCAGTATCAGCCTACTCATCACAGGCAAGGAGGGTTTGGACCTGCTGCCTTGGCCTACCCCTGGGCTGCCTTCTGCAACCCCCAGTACCAGTTGGCCCACTGCTAGGCCGCAGCCTGGGGCTTTCTAGGCTGGAACTCCCCAGCTCCTCAGCCTTTCCCCAGCCCTGCTTCACCCTAGGTACCTTGCCTATAGCCCCTGCAGCCAGGCCCTTCTTCCTCTTCAGGCAGAGGAAGACTGTCTGGGCTTCTGGCCTCTTCTGCCTCTTATTAGGGGCCAGCTGGGCCTGATCGGGGTGTGGCCCAGCTGCGGCTACTTCCTCCATCAGCCCAGCCTTGAGAGCAGCCGCTCTCAAGCCCTGCCAGGCCACTTTTAAACCCCTCACAGCAGGAGCAGGGTTTCACCCTGCTACAGTGTCCCTGAGAGGCTCACTGTTTGGTCCCCTTCTTTTCCTCTACTCCCTGTTTCCAGGTACTCTTATCTGCAGGCCTGGCTCTAACTACCATATTTATGCTGAAGACTCACAAATCTCCCTCTCTGCTATATCCCTTCATCCAGTCTAGTGTCTTGGCCTGTCTTCCTGACATCTCTTTACAGATGTCCATTTGTCATCTTAATTTCAGTATGGCACAAACTGAGTTTACGATCTCCCTCCCTGCCAGCCCTGTTTTCTTCCTTTTCTCTATCACCTGGACAATAGCACCATCCTCCTAGTCACTCAATTCCGTAATCTGGGTGCTATCGTTGACTCAGTCCTCTCCCTTATTGCACATGTTGAGTTTGTTTCTAAATCTTAGTGCTTTTCTCAAATCTCTCCTTTCCTCTCTATTTTATCAGCCAAAATCTCATAATTTAGAGCCCTGAAGGCATACGACATTTGCATCCACATCTGATCCACGATTAGGGTGACTAGATATCCAAATTTTATAGGGACAGTCCCGATTTTTTGGTCTTTTTCTTATATAGGCTCCGATTACCCCCACACCCCCGATTTTTCACACTTGCTGTCTGGTCACCCTATCCATGATCCACAAAAACGATCCATGGATGCAAATATCTGTGGGTATAATGCGGATATCTGCAGATTTGCAGGGCTTTAAATATATAATTTGGATCTGCATCCATCCGCAATCCACAAAAAAGGTCTGCGGATGCAAATATCTGCAGGTATAAAGCGGATATCCAGAGATTTGCAGGGCTCTACTCATAATTTCCCATCTTGATTACTGCAACCTCTCTTTTCTGGCCTTCAAGTCTTGCTTTCTTCTTGTGTCTTCAGAATGTTGCTCTAAAACCACCATTTGGGCTTGTTACTAGGAGTACATCGGCACCCTCTTGGAGCCTCTCCACTGGTTCTGTCTTCACTTCCACACCCCATACAAACTCTTGTCTTTATATTTAGGGTCCTTCATAATTTATCCCACCCAGCCTAACTGACCTGGTAACCTACTGTGTTATTGACTTCTGCTTTCTGCAGTATTCCCAGGCTGTGCGCCCACCAGTCAGCATCTCCCTTCAACACTTCTGCACTTTCTCCCAACTGTCCTTTATGGATGGGAAAACATCCCTGATAATATCCAAACAGCCACGATCTTCCTTCAGATCTCTCCAAAAGACTTGCCTGTGCCAGAATATCTACAAAACCCAGCCTGCTGATCATGGCTGAACCGGTGACAAGCTGTGCCTATTTCTCTTCCCCTTTTTTCCTTTTCCTTCTCGTTTCTTCCCTACCTGTCATCCCAATTAAAAAATAAACCAAAGCCTACAATACATGAAACAAAGTACTTTAAAACACTGCTGTTTCAATAAGCATTGTGGCTCAGTTGACCTTTTGCAGCGCTCAGAGTGGCCCTGGTGGCACTTCAGTGAAAGGGCTAGTTGCCTCAGTGTGTGTCAGAGGCCAGAACTCAGAGAGGGAAAGAGTGTGGGAAGGGAGGAGTAGCCAGAATGAAGAGACTGAGATAGAGAATGAGAAGGGCAGTTGGAGAATCAGGAGACAGAGAAAGAAAGAAGGTATAAAGAGCCAGATTTTCAAAAACATTTAGGCATCTAAGGATCCAGATAGGCACCTGGTGGGATTTTCAAAAGTGCCTATTTCCTAATTCCCATTGAAATCAAAGGGAAGAAGGGAGTGAGATGGGGTACAGTAATTTATTATCAATTGTAAAGCTTCTTGGGGGTACTTGAGAAAGCGTTGTGCTATATAAATGTAGGATATTACATTTAATAGTGATATAATTTTGAATTGCCTTGCTTTTGTTGGTTTGTGTCACATCATTAGGGATGTTTTTTAGCATACCACAGTTTTAATTGTATATACATCTAAACACAGTTCTATTAATTATATAAAAAATAAACAATTATGGATAGGGAGTTGATGTAGAGGGTTTTGCATTCTTTTGTTGTATAATTTCTACTTAAGTGAGAACTTAAAAAGAATATCTACAGGTAAAGTGTTTTAAAATATTTCTAGATTTGAATCCAAGTAAATTGGCCTATGGAATTGAGAACTTTAAGAGCCTGTCAATGGATACTATATTTCTGTGCAATTTAAAATAAAAGCTGTTTGCATCACATATTAGTTGAAGTTTTCAAGGACATAGTATTTCAAAATTGATATGTCTTTACTGAATTATACTTTCAATAAACATTTAGCAACAGAAAGTGTATGTAGTAATTGCAGTCTGGCCAAAGTATCCTAAATCTGACTCATGAAAGTATTCAGGTATAGAAGGAATATGTCTTGTGAAGGGCACAGTAAGACAAGGATTTAAATCAAATAAACATTTCCACAACGTATACAAAATATATCCTATATAATTATCCTGAAGTACATAAATGTTAACCTACTTCTACTAAGCTCATCAGTTTTTGAAAGCCATAATGAAAAATGTTGACTTAACAGGTGTACAGTTTCATAGAACAAACTGCCTTCAGGGGAAATCTGCAGAGGGGTTCATTTTGCAGCATCAGAGCTGACTTGCCATATTAATAGCCTGCACCCGCCTGTGAAAGCCTAAAAATGGAATTGCAGTACTCCATGTTGTACAAAGGACATTGTGCAAGACACTGAAAAGCTGCAGTACTGAACAATCATACACACATTTCCAGCAGAAAATATCAAATTCTTTAAAATTATATCAAAATTTAGGTTTTTGAATGACACCCTTTTAGTATTCAGCATTACTTTAATACTTATTTTTCACTTTATTTTTAGACTTGCATTCCAATTTGCAGTTCTGTTGCATAATATTTTTAGAAGGTGTATTAAATCAGTAGACAGAAAATGTATTAATAGGCATTAAATACATTTTTCTCTAGGTGGTCACCTAAATGACCTTCATTATGATATCTCTCTCTGTTACATAGGTTGATTTTGTGCACAAACATATTACATTTTAAGCAGATTTTCCTTTTAAGATTAGCCCATTATGATTTTACTTTTCAATTACTGTTTTAGCAGGCTTATTTAAATATCAGATAGTTTTCAAGTCGGTTTCATTTAAGGCTGTTGATTAATCGCAGTTAACTCACGCAATTAACTAAAACTGCCATTAATCATGATTAATATTTTTGAATCTCACTGTTAAACAGTAGAATACCAATTGACATTTATTAAATATTTTTGGATGTTTGTCTACATTTTTAAATATATTGATTTCAATTACAACACAGAATACAAAGTATATAGTGCTCACTTTATATTATTTTTATTTCAAGTATTTACACTGTAAAAATGATAAAAGAAATAGTATTTTTCAATTCATGTCATACAAGTACTGAAGTGCGATCTCTTTATCATGAAAGTGCAACTTACAAATATAGATTTTTTTTGTTACATAACTGAACTCAAACAAAACAATGTAAAACTTTAGAGCCTACAGGTCCACTCAGTCCTACTTCTCGTTCAGCCACACTAAGAGAAACAAGTTTGTTTACATTTACAGCAGATAATGCTGCCCACTTCTTATTTACAATGTCACCTGAAAGTGAGAACAGGCGTTCACATGGCACTTTTGTAGCCAGGTTTGCAAGGTATTTACATGCCAGATATGCTAAACATTCATATGCCCCTTCATACTTCAGCCACCATTCCAGAGGACATGCTTCCATGCTGACGATGCTCATTTAAAAAACAAACAAACAGTGCATTCATTAAATTAGCGATTGAACTCCTTGGGAGAGAATTGTATGTCTCCTGCTCTGTTTTACCCACATTCTGCCATGTATTTCATGTTATAGCACGTGATGTTCTTAAAACGAACACTTTCTCTGCAGATTTGACAAAACGCAAAGAAAGTACCAATGTGAGATTTCTAAAGATAGCTATAGCATTCAAACCAAGGTTTAAGAATCTGAAGTGCCTTCCAAAATCTGAGAGGGATGAGGTGTGGAATATGCTTTCAAAAGTCTTAGATGAGCAACACTCCAATGCAAAAACTTCAGAACCTGAACCACCAAAAAAGAAAATCAACCTTTTGCTGGTGACATCTGACTCAAATGATTAAAATGAACATGCATCAGTCCGCAGCGCTTTGGATTGTTATCAAGCAGAACCCATCATCAGCATGGATGCATGTCCTCTGGAATGGTGGTTGAAGCATGAAGGGACATATGAATCTGTAGCATGTCTGGCACATAAATATCTTGCGACACCATCTGCAACAGTGCCATGTGAACACCTGTTCTCACTTTCAGGTGACATTGTAAACACGAAGAGGGCAGCATTATCTCCTGCAAATGTAAACAAACGTGTTTGTCTGAGTGATTGGCTGAACAAGAAGTAGGACTGAGTGGACTTGTAGGCTCTAAAGTTTTAAAATTGTTTTGTTTTTGACTGCAGTTATTTTTTGTACATAATTCTACATTTGTAAGTTTAACTTTCAAGATAAAGAGATTACACTACAGTACTTGTATTAGGTGAATCGAAAAATACTGTTTCTTTTGATTTTTACAGTGCAAATATTTGTAACAAAAATAAATATAAACTGAGCACTGTACACTTTGTATTCTGTGTTGTAATTGAAATCAATATATTTGAAAATGTAGAAAACATTCACAAATATTTAAATAAATGGTATTCTCCTATTGTTTAACAGTGCGATTAATCATGCGATTAATTTTTTTAATTGCTTGACAGCCCTAGTTTCATTATATTATCCAGCTTGCTTTAATTTGTTTTCTTTTTTCGACACACATTCATGAATGGACTACCCCAAAGTTCCAGTCTTTTTGTTGGAGTTGTGCTGCAGGGATCAGAGTTCTTATTAAACTTTCGGTGGCATACTTATAGGACTTTAGGTTTTTAATTTACCATTTTATTACGATTTATTTGTTGTCTTATAGCAGTGTCTAGCAGACCCAAGTGACACTGGGTCCCTGCTGTGCCAGGTGCTGAACGGATGTAAAAGGTCCTTGCCTTTACATTCTAAGTAGACCAGACAGACATAGGGCGTGAGGGAAAACAAAGTCACAGAAGTCTTGCCCAAGGTCAGACAGCATATCAGTGGAATAGCCAAGAATAGAACCTGAGTCCTAGTTCAAAGTGCCCTGTTGAATTTTGTGCTCCTATTTTCCTTGAATCTCCACAGGAAGTTATTCTGCCTTGTGGTGAGCATCCCTGGGCATTTTAACCTACTTTGTACCTCCTGTTTGGAAAAAATCTCCTGTGGCTGTATGTCCGTATCTAATGTCCATGTCTCTGCGTTCTTTTGCCTCCAAGCTTCTTCACCTCTGCAATCCAGTTCCTACTTGTTCCATTTCACTCCAAGTGCTTTTACTGACACCAATATAGAGCTCTTCCTAGCAATCACTAATGGCCTCCTTGATCTAGCTGTTTCCTTTGTCACAGTGCTACAGTCAGTTCTCTTGACTCTTAGTTTTCTTCATACTTCTCTGACCACTACTTCACCACAATGCCTGAGTGGTTCCTCATCCCTTCGCCACAATCTGCCAGTGTTTCCTGCGGTACTGTTCTTGGCCTTTCGTCTTCGCCCTCTGTACTCTTTTTGTGAAAAACCTCATTCACCCCCATATTTCAGTTACCTTTTCTACGGTGATAACTCACAAAACTCCTCTCATTTACCCCACCCCACCCCCCAGACATCTTGCCTTTCTGACATCTTCACTGGTACCTCAAACTCAATAAAGTGAAAACTGAACTTGTCCTCTTTTCTCCCAAATGCTTCTCCTTCACAGTTCACAGCTAATGTTTTTATTGTGTCTGTTGCACAAACTGACAACCTCAGTATTGTATTTGACTTTTGTCTATTCTTCTGAATCCATGCTCTTGGCAAATCCTGTCATTTTTTTCTCTATACCTTCTCTGAGCTCTCCCCAGACATGCCACAAAACCTCTTTATATATGTACAGGATATGTTACCCCAACTGCTGCAAACTCATCCTCTTCTGATGTGCCCAACATTGCATCATGCCCCTTTCAGTCTGAATAAAAGGATGCAACTAAAATGATCTTCTCTTACATCACTCTGACCATGTTATGCTAGCACTTTGCTGCTGTCCTCTTTCCTTCCACATCAGATTTAAGCATCTTGTGTTTATTTAAAAAAATTCTTCATGATCCTACCCCACCTACAATTCTGCTCTTATTTCTGCCTTTTCCCCTACTATCTACTGTTCTCCCAATCTGCAAAACTGAATATCCTTTTGTATCCTTCCCACACCCTCATCTTCATGCCTTCTTCCTTTGCTTATACTTCCTTTCTTTTATTCATTGTCAATCAAATATCTACCCTCTCTCCATTCAAATCCATCCATTGGGCTTGATTCATAACTGCATAAAATTGGAGTAATGCATTGGTGAATCAGACCCTTATTTGCAAAGCTTTCAGAAATAATCAACTACATATAAGATATGTATGTATTTATGTATGTTCGTCCATCGTTTTCGAAGAAGACCTTGACATCTAGCAGGTTGTGAGCTGTCCACAGTGCATCCGCAGGTGGCTGATAAGGCCAATACGGGCATGAAATGTTCTGCCACATGTTGGGCAGACATGTGTGGGCACCACTGTTACAACATTTACAGCTCTGGCTTCACGGAGTGCTCGCTTCTCTTGTGCTATAGTTATCCTTCTGGCTTCAGATGTCTGGCAGCCTTGATGGATCAGCGTACGCCATGTCGATCGGTCTTGTGCCAGAGTTTCCCAGGAGGTGATGTCAATATCCAGGGACTTAAGAGAGGCTTTCAGCGTGTCTTTGTATCGCTTCTTTTGTCCCCCGTGCGATCGCTTTCCTTGAGACAGCTCACCATAAAAGAGCTGTTTGGGGATGCGGTGGTCCGGCATCCTTACAACATATAAGATAACTGATTAAAACAAACACACTCTGAACTGCTTAAAAAGATTGGACTCTGTTGTGATAGTTTATTTTACATCTGCCCTGTATTGTCTGTTTCTAATTTAGATTGTAAACACTTTGGGTCAGGGACTATATTTTATTTTTTGTACAGAACAGAGCTTTGTACTTGTGGGTCTTAAATAACTTGTAATGATGATACAACTATAGGGGCTCCCAAAAACCTCAACCCCAGTGTATCTGAGACCCATTTTTAAATAAGCAGTTTAATCTTGTTCACGGGATAGAAAAGAAATCCATCTGATGAATATTTGCATCACTGATTTCCTCATTAAAACTGAAGGTCCAACTTCCTGTAGCAAGGTCTGTAGTGGGGTGGTTTCTGTTTGCTTTGGAAGCATGAGGGAAGGTTCTATTATAGGTCACCAAGGTAGCTAGAGAATGGGAAGAGAGATTCTGTGCATTAACGGGAAACTCAGAATGACTGCAGGATGAATGGAAAATAGAATGAATGGGAAATACTTATATATATGGTATCCAAATAACATTCTGTTTTGTTTTTGGTTCATTCAGGGCAGCACAATTACCTATGTGCAGGAAGAAATGACTGTATTATTGATAAGATTCGAAGGAAGAACTGCCCAGCTTGCCGATTACAGAAGTGTCTACAAGCTGGAATGAATTTAGGAGGTAAGCATAACATTTAGGGTTCTTTATTTTAATTTTATTAGGCAAAAATATTTTTAACATGCTTCTTTTTACATACATAGCTGCATAATCTCAAACCTTTACATTGAGAGAAATGCACAAAAGCTAATAAACCCTACTGTCATTCTAAATCAGTTTTTGGGAGATATGTATTTTATGGCTCAGAACAAGAAAAGTGGATGTTTGATGCTGACAGTAATTTTAGTGGCGTTTCACTAAAGCTAGGAGTGTGGAAGCTTCAAGAATTGTGTATGGGATTTTTTGTGGTGATGGTGGGGAATGTTCTTGAGATCATTTAAAACATTGTACATCTTAACAAAAGACAAGATCTTGCAAAGTGATATCTCTCAGCTTTAATGTTAATGTCCATTCTAGTAAAGATTGAAGTCTGCTGTAGTTTGAATATGCATTTATATTGATAGATTAATGCTGCGTAATTCATATTCAAATAACAGGACTGAAACATTTTCTTTATAATATAATTATCACAAGCATTCTGAAAATCATGTTGTTGTCATCATCATCATGGCAAATCCCAAAGGGACTTGGCCTCCTTGCAGATTGAGCACCACCCACATCAATCTCTGGCTAGGTCCTTAAGATGGTTTGACTGGATATTCAGTGTATGTCCATCACTGGTGATCTTATCACACTATCGAAGCTGCTGGTGTCCATGTGATCACTGGATGTGTAGTGGCATTCTTTGATATACGTATTTTGGAATTCATTAGTCTTCTATTGCAATATATACATACAAGACAGCCACTGTAACTGAACCTGTTCTGATAGAGGTGATTGGTGGGTTCTGCTTTCAACATCCTCATTTTTGATCTTTTCCTACCACTTGATGTCGAGCAGCTGATGTAGATGATGAGAATCGAAAACATCAAACCAGTCGTCTTCAGCCTTTCTCAGTGCCCATGTTTCAATTCTATACAACAGAGATGATATAACAGTAGTACTATAGATCTGCAGCTTCACAGCAACTTTGGTGTCACAGCGTCCCTGTAGAGGCAACTGAAGGGCCCAAAATTGCTGCCTTAATAGTGTCTGCATCTTTCGAGCATCCTCCTGCACTGTCTATGCCTGCCCAAATATTTGACAGTTGCCAGCTGCTCAATGTTCTGTCTTGACAGGTTGACACTGAGGTGGTTGGAATCAAGAGCTGGAGGCTGCTTGATGGTAATGGCCAGAGACTTTGTTTTATCTGGATTAATAACCAGACCAGTGAGCACTGCTTCTTGTTAAACCAGATCGTCCATCAGCTGCAGTGATTCAGTGAACTGAGCCAACAAGACAATATGATCAACATATTTGAGATCTTGAAGCAGTATGGTCTTCTGCTCAGTGCAACAGCAAGAGCTGTCCCCTCAATCTTGTCCATCAACCAATCAATGCCAGTATCAAACTGTGATGGTGAAAGAATGCAGCCTTGATGTATTCCTGTGGCGATAGGAAACCATGCCATGTATCTGTTACTCAAACACAGCATTCCATTCTATTATAGAGCTCTTCTATCAATGGCATTCCTGGGAAGATAGTATCAGGTTGCATCATCAGATCCCATAGGCTTGCTCAATGCACTGAATCAAAGGCCTGACAGAAGTCTATAAAAAGTGGTGCACGTGGCTTATTAAATTCAGCAGTGCTTTCAAATAGCTGTCTCAAGGTAAAGATCTAATTGGCATTGGAACGATTGGTTCTTCAAGTAGTGTCCCGATGTTTGTTCTATTTCAGGTGTGGATGAGCCTCTCAAACCCTTGATCAGAGATTTTTCTGCTAGGAATGTCTGTTCAGCCCGCGCATGCACCTTATGCCGCCTTCTCTGAGGGAGTGAAAGAGGTGTAACTGAATAGTAGGAAGAGGGCAACCTGTACTATTTATCTACAGAAATGGAAGAGATTCTTCCATTAGCTCTGCTCTTCTTGCTCAGAGAAATAAACTCAATTTAATTTCTCACCATCTAATCTGAATGAAAGATAAACCCCAAACACAAACTAAATCAAAGCTGCCTTATGTGTTGGACTTCCAAGGGAACTTATTTTCTAACCAAATAGGTTGTATGTTTTAGACAGGGCCTATTGGAAAACTTCTTTAAATTCTAAATTGTAGTCCCCAGATATTGCTTTGGATCTCTCTTCCTAGGGTTTGTAAAGAAATTGACTCTCCTTTGTATCCCTCCTGATCTGTTGATCAGAATGAAAGAATGAAAACTCTTACTCAAACTCTTCTTCAATAGAAGAATTTTTAAAGCACATTACATTTTATAATATAAAAGTTTGCTACCATTTTACTTCTTTCTTCATCTCTGTATGGAAAACTTTTTAATAGCAAACAAAATTGACAGAATAATGGAAAATCCAGGGTAAATATTCCAAATTTTTCTGGAATAAATACAGTGAGTTTTATTTTGCTCATCTTTGCTCATCATGTATTTTGCTGATCTTTTTTGACACCATTGGTCTTTTTTTCTGGGTTTACAGTAATACAGACTGTTGTATGTGTATTTTGAGTATGTACATTTTGCCTTATAGTGTTCAGAATTTTTTTTAAAATGTAGTCCTTTGATTTATGTTAAAGCACCTGTGCCGTGTTTTGGCACCTTTTACAAAAATGTATCTAAAACAGTGCTTACAAAAACTAACAGAACTTTGCATGAAGACTCACCCAAGTTAGTATAGCTATTTTATCATTTACTACCTTATTATATATGATGAAAATTGCTTCTAATGCTGTATGTTAGACTTAATTATTGGAAGAGATTAAGATGAAGCAACTGTATTAAAAATGTTTGGCCCATTTTTAGTCTATGCTTTTTTCCAAGATACTGTAATTAATTTTCAATTAATTATGGGCCAGATAGATTTAATAAGTTCTGATGTTTTTCTTCCTGAATGTACTATGGTACAGGCCCAGAATACTTTTCTTCCTTGAATCCTATCAGAAAGTTTGTCCCTTGCAACAACAAGAATTGATGATCTTAAGGCTTAAGGCTTAAGGTTTAAGATAAATAGGATTGATTGTCAATTTGCAAATTAGATGATTTACCATTCTGGCTGTGGAGACTACAAATCTTATATAAAGAATACATAGGTAAGTTAGGCCCTGAACTTGTATTCACTTACATATGTGAATAATTCATCCATGGGATTCTGTTACTCTATTAGTCCTACTTAATGAAATATTCTTAATGTATTAAAGATAATCTGAAAGAAAGATTGGATCAGGTTATTGATAATATGATAAGTCTTTCACTTCTTTTTCCAGATCTAATTGATAGGGATTTAAAATGGTGGTCTGTGTGGTCTCAGTTCAGTTCTTAGTGCATAGGTGTTATCCTTTCCCCAAAATTATCATCCTTACATTTGACGTGAATTGTCACCCTTCATAGAAGTATGATTCTAAAGTCCAATGTACATGGAGACTGAAAAGTTGTTTTTTTTTGTTTTTTTTACTCATAGAATAATATCTCCCGGTCATGGTTAAGGCATATTGAACAAACAGCATGAAAAATATTTGTGCTGCTGGCTTTGTATTAATTCTCTAAATACTTCATTCAGGTTTAACTGAAAAAAAAAGACATACAGGTATTTATTAGGGCTGGTGGGAAAATGGTAATTTATTTTCTGTGGAAAAATTCAAAAGAAAACACATTTTCAGTTTTTGGAGAAGGAGAAAAAGAAATGGGAGAACTGAAACATTTTTTTTTTAAGTTGAAAACCAAGAAAAGTTTGTTTTCTATTTTTCATTGTAACTTTTCATTTTGGGAGAAATTTATCTGCAAACATTTCATTTTGATCAAAAAGCCTGGATATTTCCATCATGTAGTATGAGGGTTGATCCCACCATGAATTTATACCTAAAGTTAGTCTGCATATCAGAGCCCGCCATTATATATTGAGTGGTCTCTCAAGGGAAGTTGTAAAAACCCCATTATGCATTTAAAACTTTAGACTTCACAAAACACTAGGCAATCTAGTTGCTGTAGGGAACAATCCTGCGTTAGCAGGGAAATGGACTAGCTAGCCCACTACATCTTTTCTATCTTTAATTTCCATAATCCCGCCTAAATGTTTCAGAAGAGTTGTCTGCTTTTTCCAAGTCCTAAACTATCAATATGGAATTAATTCTGTCCTTGTGTGTGCATGTGTATCAGAGAGAGAGAATAACCTCTAATTTGAACCTTTTAATTTTTTCATTAAACAAAACTTACTTTGGAATAGCTATGAATTAGTGGTTTCATTTGATCATGCACATTAATCTGATTTAGCATAACTATATGTTAGAATGGAAAAAGTTACAGAAACTAAATATGCAATCTGTTTTTTTGCCCTTTTGTAATGTACAGTTTTAAATTTCACAAAAATGTACCTGAACATATTACTGAATACTATTTCACCTGAATTATGAACACCTTATTTTTGTCATTTATATTTGGATTTATTCAGGTAATTTAATTTTCAATGACTATCTTTTATTTCCAAACTGAAATGAAAAATTGACTAGAATCAGGTTTATCCCTGATGCAAATGCAAATTAGTCTAAGTTGCAAAAGAAGACACAAGAAGATTGCATGGTTTAAAAGATGCAACAACTTTATGTTCCATGAGAAAGTTGTAAATATTTTGTTAAATTTTAGGCCGTTTTGTTGTTTTTAATATCTACCAATTTTCAGATGCTCGTTAGTTGTGCTTCACATGATGTGTATATTACTTTACCTGTTTTAGCTCAGTAAACACATTCAGGTTTCACAGATATCAAACAAGTTATGGTGTTGAATTTTAAAATCTGAGACTTTTTTTTTTTTACAAAAAAAGAAATAGGAAAATCAGTGGTCATGTTCAATGTTGTCATTTGGGAGGGGTTGTTCAGTTTGTAACGTAATCTTGAATCTTTCTAGCCTGCAACCACACTATCTTGTGCTGTGATCTTGTCAGATCTTATAAATTAAGCAGCCTCTGGCTGTACCTGGAAGAGCTATCTGCAAGCCAATCCAAGTTGCTGCATGAAGTTCTTAGTGATAATTCAGTAGATGACATTTCCCCCCCCGACTTAATACTTGTGGGTCAGTATTGCATTATGAGGCATTATGTTGCTGGAGAGGTCATCTCTTGGATCAGGGGTGGCAAACCTGTGGCTCTGGGGCCACCTGCGGCTCTTCAGAAGTTAATATGCGGCTCCTTGTATAGGCACCGACTCCAGGGCTGGAGCTACAGGCACCAGCTTTCCAGTGTGCCAGGGGCTGCTCACTGCTCAACCCCTGGCTCTGCCACAGACCCTGCCCCCACTCCACTCCTTTCCACCCCCTCCCCTGAGCCTGCTGTGTCCTTGCTTCTCTCCCTCTCCCCCAGAGCCTCCTGCATGCCACGAAACAGCTGATTGGAATGTGCTGGGAGGGAGGGGAAAGTGCTGATGGGCAGGGCTGCCAGTGGGTGGGAGGCACTGGGAGCGGGGGGAGGGTGGGGAGCTCATGCGGGGCTGCTGACGTATTACTATGGCTCTTTGGCAATGTACATTGGTAAATTCTGGCTCCTTCTCAGGCTCAGGTTGGCCACTCCCATCTTGGATATGTAAACTAAATTCTTTGGTCATTTTCCTATGCTTGCCCTTCTTTTTTTCATCATCAGCAATAATAATAATAATTGTACAAATCTTTAGACACACATTTTTCCAGTCATAATCTTCTCCCCTGGATCTTGTTTACATTGTTAGAACCACTTTTCTTGCTACTTCGCTTTCTGGTATACTCCATATGAGTAAAAGCAGCAAAGAATCCTGTGGCACCTTATAAACTAACAGACGTTTTGGAGCATGAGCTTTCGTGGGTGAATACCCACTTCGTCGGATGCATGTGATGTATTCACCCACGAAAGCTCATGCTCCAAAACATCTGTTAGTCTATAAGGTGCCACAGGATTCTTTGCTAACAGACGTTTTGGAGCATGAGCTTTCGTGGGTGAATACATCACATGCATCCGACGAAGTGGGTATTCACCCACGAAAGCTCATGCTCCAAAACGTCTGTTAGTCTATAAGGTGCCACAGGATTCTTTGCTGCTTTTACAGATCCAGACTAACACGGCTACCCCTCTGATACTTGATTCCATATGAGTAGATGCTCTTCCTCCCCAAATCATTCTGACTGTCTACTTCTTCAATGGCAGGAATTCAGGCATCCAGAACTTGATTACCCAGAAAGTTATAACCATATTTATAGCTATTTACTATGAATATTTGTGGTGTTTTAGCTCTTCTTGAAGAAACAATTGAAGATAATTACAAACACATTTAGCTACTGGAGCTGTTAAGAAGGTATTTAGGGAATGATGGCAGGAATTCAAGATTTTGGGGAAATGCTGACATCTGACCTTAAACTGATGAGCAAATTATCCATTTTTAAACTAATTTTGAGGAAACTATCTTCTGCACTTTACATTTTCTTTCTCTAGTTTTATTTGATTTATTGCAGCACAGGAAAATACATTAAAATAGTATATAAACTAAAAGCATAAATATAAAATGTTAAAGCATAAATACCAATGTTTATGTGACCTATCAAAACTCCATTAACTGCTATCTATCAGTAACGACATAAAAACCCCCGTAAAGACTCAGTTTCATGGGACAAAAGGTAGTCTTTTTATATCTTGATATCAATCATCTTAACTGTATGAACTAATCCATGCCCTCCTCCTCCATCTATGAGGTTGCTCTTTTGGGGAAACTAAGATACTAGATACTCCATAACAAGGTGCCCTTTGCTCTTTTTCCTGAGAGAGAGCTCTTATTGCTGCTTTGGGTTTTCACACTTTAAATTGATCTAAATAGTGCAGTAGCTCCTTCTACTAATGCAGGGGTAGGCAGCACGCGAGCTGATTTTCAGCGACACTCTCGCTGCCCGGTCCTGGCCACTGGTCTGGGGGGCTCTGCATTTTAATTTAATTTTAAATGAAGCTTTTTAAACATTTTTAAAACCTTATTTACTTTACATACAACAATAGTTTAGTTATATATTATAGACTTTTAAAAAGAGACTTTCTAAAAACATTAAAATGTATTACTGGCACGCAAAACCTTAAATTAGAGTGAATAAATGAAGACTTGGCACACCACTTCTGAAAGGTTGCCGACCTCTGTACTAATGTCACAACCAAAATATATTGTTCATGCATTGTTTCTTAGCAGTATATGTGCATTATTTCAAGTTGCCTTAACTTTGCTTTCATTTTTTTAACTCAAATTACTGTACTGCAATGGTTTTTCAAGTTACTGTTTTATTTTCTCAAGGAAGCGCTGTAGAGTACACTGGTAAATAGGAGTGGATGGTAAACGTTAGAATTGTAGTTGACTACTTTATGGCAATCTAGTACTTGGGTTTTGCTTCTAGTTCTTTGTTAGACTTGTATTTGATGAACATGTGTAATGATGTATTTAATATACCATGCAAAACTCCAAAAACACTAAATGTGACATAATTTATGAATGAATAAATAATAGATTAATTATATGAACATCTGAACAAGAATGATTAAGCCTGGCTTTCAGGAAAGATAACATTTTCTTTCTTGGACAGTTATTTTAAATTCTTTGCATATTGGATTGCCATTTTAAAATGTAGTCAATGCATCTCTCTTGTTATTGATGAAAGTTCACAGAAAGATACTTCATATACTAAAAATATTAGCAAATTTGCAATGTGTCTGTTTTGCTGTTTTTTCCCAAGATATGATATGTGGGCAGAATCTTCAGACTTCTAGCTATTTCTCATTAAGCTTTTTTGGATAAAGCTTTTTAATTTTGATTTTTACCAGGAAACTACTAATTGGCATTTGGTAAAAGTTGTTCCCTCACAGAGGAGTAGTATCCTATGAAGCTGTTATTTGTCAATTAATCATCACTTTGAGAATTGCTAAAATGTAAGCAAATGCATTAGACTTTTTTTCTGGCAACCTAAATATTCCTGTAAAATAGTCTTTGGAAATAGGCCCCACAGGCAGGGCGACATTGAACAACAATGCAGAGGATGAAGATTTCTTCCAAGCAGCTTCTCCATAGCCTCTCCCTGTACATTGGAACTTTTTCTGTTCTTTTGATTTTTTCAGGCATTGTAACAGAAGGCAGGATTTGCTCCCAAGTACACAGTTGTTCTGTATCTGCTTGAGAAAAATGTGGAAATTATTTAAAGAGAGAGAAATACAGTAATAAACTAGAACTGCTAGTGAAACAACATATCTAAAAACTAGGACACCCGTTATTTAACTACAGAGTCCAGAGTAGCTAGAAACCAAGACAACACCAATTATTTAATTACAGAATTGTTTAACCACAGTTACAGTGTGTATCTAGTAATATTCATTTAACAATCACTGTTGGCAACTCCACTATTATCCTAATCCTTCGGGCTCACAACATTGGTATAATTTTCTACTCCTGTCCCTTCCTTGCTTCCTTCCTTCCTTCCTCCCTTCTCTCATGCTGAAGCTGTGCCTAAATTCTACTTCTGTGCTTTTCCTTCTTTTTTTACATATACACCACTTTCTTTCTTTTTCCCCCCTATGGCTTTTCTCTCTGTGTTCTGTTCACTTTGTCTTGTATTTCACCTTCTCTTTCCTTAAACCTTTTTCTAAAGTAGAGCAGCATGCTTTTCCCCTTCATTCTGTATTTCTTGTCTCTTCTCTATGTCCTTGTTCTTTTTTGTGGCCTATCTTTAATCTTTCACCTGTTCTGTACTCTTTTCCCTCTTGTGTTCCCCTTTCTTTGGTCCCTCTCCTGATAAGTTCTCCCCTTCTCCATATGCAGCCTCTGTTCCATGCCTTCCATTCCGTGTGTGTGCATGGGGGAGAAATGACACACTACACTACTCTTGTGGTCTCTCCCTTTTCCTTATCCCAATTGCCTGCTTCTCTGGTAAATCCCCATAAGTTTCTTGTGGCAGTAAATCTGGTTGGTCTGCTAATTATGTAAGTCAGGCAGTTGTTTAAGAAGTCTAACAAGCACTATTAAGTGGGGCTGTAGGAAGAGAGGCTGACACCTGTGGCAGTGTGCTGCTGTAAGGCTGTTTGCTCCTCCCTCTCCTTTTTCAAAAAAGACTTGTGATGGTGCATCACTGTTGACTGACTTTTTTTTTCCTTTTTTTCTTTTTTTTTTCAGGTTTTGGGTGAGGCTAAAGTTCTCCTAGCCATGATTAGCTTAGTCCTTGTATTCCAGCAGAATTTAAACTAAGATAAATAGAGCTCTAACTTTGGCAACGTTAACTAGTCATTAGCTGTGCAAACAATAATTAAGTTTGTGATGGGCAGCAACCAAGCTGTTCTCTGAATACATCACTTATGTAAAAATCCTTCTTCCCTTGTGCAAGGGGAACATTGCTTGTTACAGGTGCTCCTGCATTTGATTTTGTGCTTATATTGTAACTACAGTTTTTTAGAAAACATTTTTGTGGTTATTTAAGCCAAAAAGCAGGGGAAAGGGAAAATTACAAGGGATCCCGTGTTACTTAGATGTGTCTCAGCATGAAAAGAAAAAAGTAATCTATAGATTTGAGTATGGTATTATCCAATAGTAGTATCATGCTATTTTCCAGCATTTGTGTCTCCCTGAAATATGATAAGTCAGTGGTGAAAATGAAAATTATTAATTTCAAGCATATATAAGAGTTCATTAGAATTCATATTGAATAAATTAACATTCAGCAATATGAGTTACAACATATCTATCACCAAAATTATACTATGTGCTTTACAGATCAAAAGAAGACAGTTTTCAAACTTTCAGGACCCAGTTTTTCACCAACATTCCACAGGTTCAAAAGAGAGGGGCTGGTATCTGTGTACCAGCTCCCTCTTTAGTGCTGGCCTCTCCAAACAGTCATTTTAGGAAAATGTGGTCCATCCATCTTGCCTGAGTCAAAAGGCTGAGGTGGAGAAGGGGGAGAAATATCCTCTGGGTTGTAGCATTTTATACTAAAAGCAGGTTTAATACAATGTTTCCATTTTCCTTCTTCTCCAGAGCTTGCATAGGGATTCTGTATTTCAGGGGTCCCCAACCTGGTGCCTGCGGGCACCATGGCACCCGCGGGGGCATCTAAATGCGCCCACATCCTGGCCGGCAATCGAACATCTGCCAAAATGCCGCCAAAATTCGGCGGCATTTTGGCGGTGACGACTCTGGATGACGCCGCTTGCCGCCAACACGGATGCTGGACAGCTGCCACGGTCCTTCGTCTGGCGCCCGCCAGATGAAAAGGTTGGGGACCACTGCTGTATCTTGTTTCCAGGCAGATGTTGCTACTTAATTTAAGCATCTTTACGATTAAGTCCTCTGTATATCCTACCAACTCATCAGGCTCCCTTACTTTAAGGATTCTCACACCTAGATTCCAAGTCTTCACATGGTTTTACAAATTCTCCAAACATCTCTTAGGATAGTGGGCTTAGTCCTGCTTCTATAGTTGACATTTTACCATTTACTTCCATCAGTTCAGGATTGGTCCTGTTGGTCAGGATTGGTACTCATTTAGTTTTATTTATTTCTTCATTGTAAATATATTAGTGGTAGTAGCAGTAGATTATCTCCGTTTTAGTTTTATTTAAGTGGACAACCATTTTAGCTGAACAAGTAGAGATGACTTTTCCGATATCTCTACCATGTTTCTCCACTACAGAGATGACTAGTATTATAGAATATAAATGTTATTGTGTACTGCAGGAATACTTTTGCATATTTTCCTCTTTTTCAACAAGAGGTGCGGATTGCCTGTTGCTGTAGTGCTGTCTGTAGCTTCGAAAAGTCAACATTATATGATTTTCCACAAGACTTCCCCTTGTATTTTATTTTAAATTTTGTATTCTGGTGCATAAGAATATTAGACATCTACAAATACTGATCTGACAAAAAAAATCTTTGTTAAAGCCAGAGCCATTTGCAAGGCATCTTTCACCACACTTCTCCTTTCTTCAACTATTTATCTGTTTCAGAAAACCTTAAGAATATAAGAATTTAGGAACTGTGGTGCAGGATCAGAATTATGAAAGTCTTGTCCTAACCCTTAATAGTTAGAGATTGGCTTAAGCACTAGAACATGAGGTTTTATATCCTTTCCAAAACTTTTTTTTTGCATAGACTATTATAACTTTTGATATTCCTACTATTCACATAAGTGTCCAATCACTCTTAGAATACTGATGTTGAATTTCTTGATCTCAATTACAGACATGTTTCTAAAGAAAATAATTATAGGATTTGAGCTTTTGATTAGCAATTATATTTAGTCAGAATTCTTGCTGATCTGCCTTGTGACTATGCTAAGTTTTATGATATTGTGGGGTACGGGCAAGAGCTATGATGTATATTTTCTTTCCAATTTTGAGTTGTCTTTATTAGCTTTATATTTGGTAGTCCAATTAAAGAACAGTTGTGAAACACACCTTTAAAAAAAATTAAACTCAGTGCAGTTACTTCTCAGAGGTTCAGAATCTTTTGTAGTTGGCTGCTGGTTTCTGTGTGAATTACCAAACCAGTTGAGCTAGAGTCCTGGAGTGAAACCAAATGAAAAACACAGTTCTTTTCACTGTAAACGTGACTATAAAGCAGTAATATTTTTCTCAGTTTCGTTTTGATGGTATAACGGAAAAAAATGAAATTGAAACATACTTTTTGTGATATTGCCATGGAAGAAAACAAAAAATAAACACAAAAATACTTGGAGAGGAAAATCAGAGGATTTATATCTTGGTTAAATGGGCTGTCAGTTTAGCTAAGCTGCTAGATGTTTGTGGGAACTACCAAACCAGTTCAGTTAGCATTCTGGCATGATCCCAGATGAAAATATAGTTTCTGCTTCTGCACACACGAAAGACGCATAAGATTCTCCTTGTTAGACTCTTTGTGCTAATGGAAATAAAACATAGAGCTTGAAAAACAAATGAATAATAAAAGTAAGCAGTGATATTTGATCCTTTTTTATTCCTTCAGGCCTATTTTTAACATTTTTCAGTGATGCATGTCACTGTTACCTCATTATCAAGTATTGTGCTGAATGGGGACATCCTAGCTTTGCTCTTGGGATACATTTGGTTGCAAAAAGTGCTAGTTCAGCTTTGGCTTGCTAAAATAACTCAGTAGTCATAGTGATCCCACCTCTGTGTGCAGTACTGTACGTATAACTGCATTCAATAGGGAGCAAATACATTTTCACTTACTTTACACTAAGTTTAATAAGCTTGTGCACATTGCCGGTTTGGAACTCAGTATTTATTGGGAGTGTGGAGGAGAATAAGTATATTTACCAAAACACAAGATCAGCTGCTGCTTTGTAAGGTCTCCTACTGGATACCATTTATTTCATTCTGAGGCAGGTAGGGAAGGGAGTTCAAAGAGAAGCTGTGTGCCACCAGTAGAAATGCCTCTGTGAGTAAAACGAGCAGGGTTTATTCTAATGGATGTCCTCTGGCTGGCTGACAAAAATGCTAAAGGTGCTGCTGCTCTTTGGTGCCTGCCACAGAACATTATTTTTACATTTAATGCACCTCATATTATTTTAATGTTTATTTGATCAGGTCTGGGATTGTTAGACTAGAGGATGGGATTCATGGAGCATTTAACCATCACGGATCTAAATTAGGCACTGGCATTTTATTTTTATTTGCACTGGTTGCATGTAGTTTAACAAAGTTTTAGATCAGTTGCATAATTATACCTTTTCAAAAAGAAATTAGAAAATGTCTTATGGTTAAGGTTTAAAAAAAGAAAAAGAAGCAGGTAGTAACACTAAAATGGAACAAAAACTATAATCTGTTAAACAGTACTGTAGAGCTGCTTGAAATGTAGAAGTAGGAGCATCTTTTGTAGTAAAGAGAAGGTATGGTAAGTTAAGGGAAAATATGAATATTTTTCAGAACAGAAAAATCACTGATATAGTGAATTAAATACTAGAGAGCAATACATAAATAAGGCTATTTTTAGAAAACTTGTCTCCCATTTCCATTTGTTTCTTCATAAATGTTGAGATTATTACAATTACTTTAGAAAAATATACTTTAGTGATAGTCCCAGACTGACATGCTAATGTCATCACATCCATAGAGGTAGATTACTAGTGTATGAAAGCGTTTACTCCTCCAGTTGTACTTCTGCTCAGAGGCATTGGGCCTAAAGATTTGATTAAGTTTTTGTACTTTATAAAGTGTCCCAATCTGTTATACATGTGGCTGGTTGAATAATTGAATTTTAAATTATGACAGGCAGCTTTTGATTAATACTGGTACATAGTTATCCTTTTATAAAAATTTCCCTCTGGTTTGCACACCTGTGGGCATCTCATGGTTATGTCAACACTTCAGTTTCTGCATAACATCCCTAAGATTGCAGCTCATGTAGGCATACCCATGAGATTGCAGCAAGGCATACCCATGCTAGCTTTAATCTAGATGCAGTGGTGTGGGCTCCAGTGCATGCTGTACAAGCCTGTCCAGAACCCTGGGTATGTACTTATGTTGGTAGTCTGTGCCGCCATGTCTTCACTGCTATTTTAACGTGCTGAAAGCTAGTGCGGGTTTGCCTACCCAAGCTGCAGCTGCACCTCCTATTGCTGTGTAGACATACCTACAGAGAAAGAAGTAAGAACTAAAAGTACAAAGATATTATACAGAAAAAAAATAATAAAATGTGATGCAACTTTTTTATGGAGCAGAGTGTATGGATGTTTTGCAGTGATCGCATGAATGGAGCTGAACATGCACTTGCCACTGGGTATAGGGCTCACTGTTGAACTCGTAACTAATCCTATTGACTTAAAAAAAAAAAAAAACCTACTCCCAGGACTGGATCTAACAATAGGGTCAGTCCCAGTATCTTGAAGGCCTTGCATTTGATATTATTTTATTACCATCGTGCCTCGGAGGCACAATCATCATGACCCAGGACCCCATTGTGCTAGGCACTGTACAAACACAGAACATAAAGATGGTCTGTGCCCCAAAGAACTTACAATCTAAATATAAGAAGAGAGACAACAGATGGTAACAAACAGAGAGGTGAGTACAAAAAAATAAATAGTATTGGTCAGCATGATAGTGGTCTAAGCGTACCAGCAGCCTGTTTTTTGTAAGCATCATGGAAAGAGTTTTAAGTAGGTTTTTGAAGGAGAATAATGAAATGGTTTTGTAGATGTTTATGGAAAACTCCTCTCAAATATGAGGGACAGCATGGAAGAAAGCACAAAAGTTCTTTCAAAAGTGTTTTGAAATTTTAACAAATGAGTGATGTAGGCTGGCATCATGGGCTGACCGGAAGCAGGAATCAATATCGCGATAGTGAATAAGAGATGATAGTTAAGGTAGGGATAGGCTCAGAAGAGCCTTGAAAGTGAATGTTTCAACACAAGCATCTTGTGTTTGATGTGATAAAGAAGGGGAGCCAGTGGAAGGAGGCAAAGACAGAGGTACATGCTCAAAGAAGTGGGCTAGGATAATGATCTTAGTAGCAGCATTTTTAATGGCTCTGAAGGGTGAGATTACTTTTGTCAAGGCCAGAGAAAAGGTGCGAGAAGATGAGAACTTTGAGAAGAGTTTTAGCTCTGTGGATGGGTAGGAAAGGTCGTATCTTAGGGATGTTATGTGGAAAAAAATGCCAATATTTAGTCATAACCTATTTATTTTGATTTTATTATTCTTTTGTTTCAGTTTTGTCTTCATCACATACTCTGTTTTAAAATAATGTGTACAGTATCTCAGTGCAGTCCATCCTGATGTTAAGGGAGGCATATTGGAGTGTTTTCAGCTACAAGTGCAGTGCCTTTGACAGTTTATTATGTTTATTATTAGTTTATTATGGTGGTTTATTTTGTTTTGTGTTTACCTGGAGACAGAGTTCTTTGGCCTGTGTTAGACAGGAGGTCGGACACTAGATTATCATAATGGTCCCTTTTGGCCCTAAAATCTATTAACCTTTTTCTCCAAGTCCTATAACAGGCTAAGAAATTGAATTCACTGTAGTGTAGGGCTAAACATTGGCCCATGCTGTCCCTTCCCATCTTAAAGCCTATGAGAGTCAGCAAAGAGGAGGATCTCTGCACTTAGTTCATCCCCAGTCATGTTAGCATTGCACTTTTGCTCCTCCCCCCAGAATAAACTGTGGGTTTAAATCCCAAATCTGGGAAATATCCTAGATCCTAAGGCAGCAGTGGGCAACCTGTGGCCAACGGACCACATGCGGCCCATTAGGATAATCTGATTGCAGGCCGTGATTTTTTTTTTCCTTCTGCTTTTGGCCGTCTGCAGGCATGGCCCCCAGCAGCTCCCAGTGGCCGTGGTTCACCGTTCCCAGCCAATGGGAGCTGCGGGAAGCGGCGGGCCGCAGGGACTTGGAATCGGCTTGCTCCTGGGCTTCTAGGGACCAGTTGGATGCTTCAGGCTGACATACTAACCTCCAGATATGAAGTAGGATGCCTGGGTTGTGGAGTCCAACGCAAAGCCTCATATGGAAATTGTGTCTTTTTAAAAAATAAATGTTTGGCCTAGATGTGGAAAGATTCCCTCCCCCTCCCCTCCACCCCCTGCCATCATGGAATTTTGGAGGTTTGCGGAATGTTCCTACAAAAGGTAGGAATGATGGGAAAAGACTCCCACTTAAGTTTGTAAAAAAACTTTTTTTCAGGTCTGGGCTTTTATCAAAATAAAATGTTTTGATCGACCAGACACAAACAAAAAAGGCTAATTTCATTTTGTGGGAAATTTCCAGGGTGGTGTGTGTGGGGGGAGGGGGGCTGTTTTGTTCCACTGTCTTGGTCACATGGGGAAACGGTGCTTTTTATGCTCTTTCACCTCTCCCCACTTCTTGGATATCTACATAGCATTTCGTCTTTAATACAGAAGATGTTGACAGAATCAATTCATGATCCACTGCAAGTTGGGAGATTCATCTAAGTTCTCCCTTGAGAGCTACCCTCCTCCAGTATTGAACTCATCGATATAATAGACCTTTTAACAGGAATCACAGTCTATGCAATGTAATATATTGACATAATCTGGATTTTTTATTTTCTGTGCTTAGATAATATGGTAATATATGCTATGTAAATACCTAAGGTAGAAGTTTGATCAATTTTACTTCACTGTGAGCCAAATCATATACCCTGTGAAAGCCCAAGTAACGAAGAAAATGAGGTTTCTGCAGCAGATGGAGGGAAAAAGGAATCTCCCTCTCTTACCCTCCAGTGAACCACCAGCAGAGCTATTCTGTAGTCTTGCAGCTGGTGGAGCTTCCCCTATGCAAGGGACAGGGAAATATAGCTGATTGTTCCTCATATTTGCAGAACTATCAGTCACTTTACATTATGTGAATGGAAAATATGGAGGGCCCTCTGCACCCTACATCCTTTCATATAGTGGTAACATATCACTGTTGCTGTCTTCCAACTGAGCATATGCACCAAAGGAGCATAGGGGGGACAGGATTTGCTGTTTAAAAATGAAATTTCAGTGTGGTCAAGTTCACTCTAATAAAGCAGTACTATAACTGAAATATGTAAAAATTGGCTTAACGGCAGGAAGTGGGGAGAAGTGAATGAACAGCAGAGAGAGAGAAGTTTTACACTTCTCAGGCTCAGGATTTTTTGGTTAGCTGGCTATATATGGTCATAGTGTAATTTCAAAAGTAGCCAGAAGAGAAGACTGAGTCGTGAGATGAGAAAGTACTAGGGTAGAAAAAAAGAGTTACAATGACGAAGTGGTTTGACTAGATTAGACTAATAGGTTGATAGGTTGTGATCAGGGGCGGCTCTAGGCACCAGCAAAACAAGCTGGTGCCTAGGGCGGCCAAATCTAGGGGGCGGCAGGCTGGGCCGGCGGACCTGCCGCAGTCATGCCTGCGGGAGGTCCACCGGAGCCCCGGGACGACCGGACCTGCCGCAGGCATGACTGCGGAGGGGGTGCTCGTCCCGCGGCTCGGCTGGACCTCCCGCAGGCATGACTGCGGCAGCTCAAGTGGAGCCGCCGGACCCGCGAACCGGGGTCCAGCCGAGCCACGCGGGACCAGCGGTCCCTCTGCAGTCATGCTCGCGGGAGGTCCCCTGCTCCCGCGGCTCCGGGGTGCCTCCCGCGCATGAGTGCTTGGGGCGGCCAAAAACGTAGAGCCGCCCCTGGTTGTGATCTGTGTATAGAAATGGAAAATAGTAAGACAAGGGGCCAGAAAGAATTATCTTGATTACCAAATGCAATTGAGACTAGAGATCATGAAGAAAAATGTATGGGTGAGAGATGATTAAGATAAAAACCTACAAAACAAATCAAAACCATTTTACAATGTTTCATGTAAATTGAAAAAGGTAACTAGGAAACAGGGTGTATTTATAGAAACATGAACAATAAATTAGCAGACATTATTATTTCACTATTGAAATGATACAACAGGGGACAACAAAAATGATTCATGGTTGTAGGAGAATTAATTATTATAAAGTCAGAGAGGTAAGCCTTACTTGATTTTTGTTTAATTTATTTGCATTAGGGGGAAAAGGGGAGGGGAGAGAGTGTGTCTTAGAAGAACATTTTAGAGATAGAGATGACATTTAGGTTTATTGGTACAGTATATCCTGGATTTAAGTGGGTAGCAGCCTGCTTACATATTTTTCTCCTGGCCCATGTTCCGTTGTTGAATGTGTTCTGGTATTGTCATGCTTACTATTGGGTAAAGATGGTTTACATATTAATTTCATTTTTGAAATAATCTTTTTATGCCTCCATCAAGTAAAGGTTATATCAGATTTCTGTGATTGTCTTGTTCTTCTTTTCAGCCCGAAAGTCCAAAAAGCTGGGAAAATTGAAAGGGGTGCATGAAGAACAGCAACAACAGCAGCAGCAGCAACAGCCACTACCCCAAAGCCCAGAGGAAGGGACTACATATATTGCTCCAGTAAAAGAGCCATCTGTAAACACAGCACTTGTTCCTCACCTGTCTGCTATTTCACCAGCACTTGCTCCTTCACCCTCTATGGTCCTTGAAAGCATTGAGCCTGAAATAGTGTATGCAGGATATGATAATTCAAAACCAGATACAGCGGAGCACCTGCTTTCCACTTTAAACCGCCTTGCTGGCAAGCAGATGGTTCAGGTCGTAAAGTGGGCAAAGATACTTCCAGGTAAGAATGTATTTTATTGTATGTGTTTTCTTTTGAAAATAGGATTTGTGTCTTAATATGCCATTTGCCCAACAGATCTAGGTAAAATTAATCTTCTTTCATACATTTTAAAGATAGATAATATAATATTTTTGCTGGGGAGGAGGTGATAAATATTGTATTGCATCGTTAATGTAATGATTGTTTTTTGTTTTTCTGACTGAAAATTAAAACTTTGTCTTGTTGGTATTAGTAATGACCACCTAAATAAAATAAATGTTGGGTTGCTAGAACTAAGAGTTCTGTTTGGGACTGTATTGTTTAAAATGTGCAGACTAAGAATAGATTTCAGTGCTACAATTATCAGAGGGGTAGCCGTGTTAGTCTGGATCTGTTAAAAGCAACAAAGAGTCTTGTGGCACCTTAAAGACTAACAGATGTATTGGAGCATAAGCTTTCGTGGGTGAATGCCCTCTTCGTCAGACGCATGTGTCTGACGAAGTGGGCATTCACCCACGAAAGCTTATGCTCCAATACATCTGTTAGTCTTTAAGGTGCCACAGGACTCTTTAATGCTACAATTGTTTCATTGAATATTTTGGAGAAATGTAAACTGTTAGGGATAGGTGAGCTTTTTTCCAGTTTGAGTTTAAGATACTTCACACTACATTGCACCTGAATGTTGTTTGTAGTTTGTGATTAATCATTTTGTTCTTCAGGATTTAGAAACTTGCCTCTCGAGGACCAAATTACTCTAATCCAGTACTCATGGATGTGTCTGTCGTCATTTGCCTTGAGCTGGAGATCATACAAACATACAAACAGCCAATTCCTCTATTTTGCTCCAGACCTGGTCTTCAATGAGTAAGTATCTATTAATTGGCCTTTTCAAAGTAAGATGGATAGAGTTCAGATATTATAATATTTTAAATATATACATGGAGTATGAAAAATTCAAATTCCCAATTTGAAATGTGGATACAGAAGGCTGAGCAACTGAAAACTTTCAACAAAGCTACACTACCTCCTTCCAGTTTTCTTTGTGTATGCAAGTGCATATAGAAATGTTCCCAAAACAAGGATGTTATGTTGGCTTTGAAATATGACTGATATACAACCCAGATTAATAGAAAACAGTCTCTTTTTGGTATCTACTATAGTTTGGAAGAATATCTCATTTCTAGGAAATGTAAATGTTTAAATTGCGAGTTTTTCTAAGCAGATTCAAATAATGGTTCTTTTGTTAACAGTATACAGCTGCTCAATGTGTTTTCATGACAATCATAATTGCCCTTCTTTATAGTCATGAAAGAAGCCAAAATGTTTTTCTATAACGAAACATTCCTAGTTGTATGATGCAAAAAAAAAAAAAAAAAAAAAAACCCTGAAGGAACTAGTCCTTCCAAGCATGTGCATTCCTTCTTATTTTAAGTTAATATTTTAGTGCTGGTTATTTGCTGAATTAGTGATTTAATTTGTGCTTGTTTGTTCAGAATGGTAGTGTCAGGAAATAAAAATAACCAAACAGTCAAATTGGGATAGCATCACATGCTCATTCCAGAAGAGAACTCTTTCTAAAAGTATGAAAGAGGAACAACCAATAGAACAGGAGGAGTGGTGAGGAAGAAAAACAGGAAAAGAATGGACAAGAAATAGAAGCTTCCAACTCAATTCACTAAACCATTCTGAACCATTTCTCTTGGAGAATGTGCTGCAAAATGTTATTGGTACTATTTCTGCATATGCTACTATGCAGAGAATTAACATTTTGTGTACTTATTAGTTATTGCATTGTTTTGGCATCATCGGCCTGATCCAAAGCCCATTAAAATCAATGAGAGTCTTCCCATTTGCTTCAAAAGACTTTGGACCCAGTCCCATAATGGTAAATACCACAACAGGTTTGACTAAGGGAAAGGCATTAGTCAATGGGAATGTGGTTAGAAATATACTTTCAGCCTGTGTGCTGAAGAAATTGAATAGGGGGTTCAAAACTTACATTAGTTGGAATGAATCCCACCTGCAAACAAAAATGTAGTTGCAGTTTACAATGAGAAATAATAGTAAAATTAGCATAAAATCTAGCAGTTGAGTTAAAAAAGTATGGATTGAATGAATGGACTATAGACTATAGGACTATAAAGTGGATAGAAAGCTGGCTAGATCATCGGGCTCCACAGGTAGTAATCAATGACTCAATGTCTAGTTAACAGCTGGTATTAAGCAGAGTGCCCTAGGGGTCAGTCCTGGGGCCAGTTTTGTTCAACATCTTCATTAATGATCTGGATGATGGGATGGATTGCACCCTCAGCAAGTTCATGGATGACACTAAGCTGGGGGGAGAGAGAGAGATGCTGGAGGGTAGGGATAGGGTCCCTAGTAACCTAGACAAATTGGAGGATTGGGCCAAAAGAAATCTGATGAGGTTCAACAAGGACAAGTGCAGAGTCCTGCACTTAGGATGGAAGAATCCCATACACTGCTACAGGCTGGGGACTGACTCACTAAGCAGCAGTTCTGCAGAAAAGGATCTGGGGATTACAGTGGATGAGAAACTGGATATGAGTCAACAATGTGCCCTTGTTCCCAAGAAGGCTAATGGTACCTTGGGCTGCATTAGTAGGAGCATTGCCAGCAGATCAAGGGAAGTGATTTTTCCCCTCTATTTGGCACTGATGAGGCCATAGCTGGAGTATTGCATCCAGTTTTTGGCCCTCCACTGCAGAAAGGATGTGGACAAATTGAAGAGAGTCCATGGAGGGCATGAAAATGATTAGGGGGCTGGGGCACATGACTTAGGAGGAGAGGCTGAGGGAACTGTGATTATTTAGTCTGCAGAAGAGAAGAATGAGGGGGGATTTGATAGCAGCCTTCAACTACGTGAAGGGGGGTTCCAAAGAGGATGGGGGTAGGCTGTTCTCAGTGGTGGCAGATGACAGAACAAGGAGCAATGATCTCAAGTTCCAGTGGGTGAGGTCTAGGTTGGATATTAGGAAAAATTATTTCACTAGGAGGGTGGAGAAGCACTGGAATGGGTTACCTAGAGAGCTGGTGGAATCTCCTTCCTTAGAGGTTTTTAAGGCCCGTCTTGACAAAGCCCTGGCTGGGATGATTTAGTTGGGGTTGGTCCTGCTTTGAGCAGGGGGTTGGACTAGATGACCTCCTGAGGTCTCTTCCAACCCTAATATTCTATTATTCTGGTTTCATGGGTTTTATGCTGCAGGTCCTAAAATAAATGTCCACAAGAGTTGCAGAGGCTGAGATTAGGATCAGATCAGTGAAAGGTACTATTGACTGCCTGCAAAGAAACTCTACGGATATGCAAAAAGAGCTAGCTTTGGGAAAAAATAAGATGAATGATCTGAACTGCTCTAGACTGAACAATATACTTACTATAATGCTATCAAAATCAGCATCCTACAGGGATTTTTGGACATTGGAAGATGGAACTGAAATTGTAGATACATTAAAAGCTACTTTGGGTACATCTACAGTACGAAATTAATTCGAATTTATTTTATTCGAATTTTGGGAAGCGATTTTATACATTCGGTGTTGTGTGTCTCCACTAAAGCGTGTGAATTTAGCGAAGTGCATCCACAGTACCGAGGCTAGCATCGAATGTCGGAGCGGTGCACTGTGGTAGCTATCCCACAATTCCCACAGTCTCTGCTGCCCATTGGAATTGTGGGTTAAGCTCCCAGTGCATGATGGGGCAAAAACATTCTCGGGGGTGTTTCTGGGTGTGTGCTGTCACTCACTCCTCCCTCCATGAAAGCTACGGCAGACGCCATACTACCAGCAGACGGTGCAGCACGGTGAACCACCTGTCTCCTGGTACTATGAATCCACCTCGCATGTCCTCTCATCTTTCTATCTACTCTTTCATCTAACCATTTCCCGCCTTTTTTCGGCTACCATGAACAGAGCCGCACAGCTTCCGATGCCTTTTCCATGTTGTCTGTCCTGGGCTCCCGTGGAAGCTACAGAAGGCAACAATTCCCTGCTGTTTTTCAGCCATCATGAACAGAGTCGCACAGCTTCCACTGCAAACTCTGCTCTCCCGCTCTTGCAGCTCTAATGAAAGCTACAGAAGACAACCATTTACTTACTTTTATCAGCCATCTGGAACCAAACTGCTCGTTTCAGGCCTTTTTCCAGAACTACTCGTTCAGGCACCATATCGCGGCAAGCACGGAGACTGCTCAGATCTCCGCTGCAGTTTTGACCATTGTAAATACTTTGCACATTATCCAGCACTATGTGCAGTACCTGCAAAACCGGGCGAGGAAGCAACGACAGCGCAGTTACTATACTGATAAGGACATGGACACAGACATTCCTAGAAGCATGGCATGTGGCAATTGGGAGATCATGGTGGCATTGGGCCTGGTTCATGCTGTGGAATGCCGATTCTAGGCCCGGGAAACAAGCACAGACTGGTGGGACCGCATAGTGTTGCGGGATGGGATGATAGGTCTGGGATGATTCCCAGTGGCTGCGAAACTTTCGTATGCGTAGGGCCACTTTCATGGAACTTTGTGACTTGCTGTCCCCTGCCCTGAAGCACAAATACACCAAAATGAGAGCAGCCCTCACAGTTGAGAAGCGACTGGCCATAGCCCTGTGGAAGCTTGCAACACCTGACAGCTACCGGTCAGTCTGGAATCAGTTTGGAGTGGGCAAATCTACTGTGGAGGCTGCAGTGCTGCAAGTAGCCAACACAATCATTGACCAGCTGCTATCAAGGGTAGTGACTCTGGGAAATGTGCAGACCATTGTGGGTGGCTTTAATGCGCTGGGGTTCCCTAACTGTGGCGGGGTGATAGATGGAACCCATATCCCTATCTTGGCCCTGGCACACCAGGGCAGCCAGTACATAAACCACAAGGGGTACTTTTCCATGGTGCTGCAAGCACTGGTGGATCACAAGGGACATTTCACTGACGTCAGCGTGAGATGGCTGGGAAAGGTACATGACGTTCGCATCTTCAGGAACTCTGGTCTGTTTGAACAGCTGCAGGAAGGGACTTTCTTCCCAGACCAGAAAATTACTGTTGGGGATGTTGAAATGCCTATAGTTATCCTTGGGGACCCAGCCTACCCCTTAATGCCATGGCTCATGAAGCCATACACAGGCACCCTAGACAGTAGTAAGGAGCAGTTCAACTATAGGCTGAGCAAGTGCAGAATGGTGGTAGAATGTGCTTTTGGACGTTTGAAAGCGCGCTGGCACAGTTTACTGACTCGGTTAGATCTCAGCACAACCAATATTCCAATTGTAATTGCTGCTTGTTGTGTACTCCACAATCTCTGTGAGAGTAAAGGGGAGATGTTTATGGCAGGATGGGAGTTTGAGGCAACTCGCCTGGAGGCCAGTTTCGCACAGCCAGACAACAGGGCGATTAGAAGAGCGCAGCAGGGCGCGCTGCACATCAGAGAAGTTTTGAAAGCCAATTTCATGACTGGCCAGGGTATGATGTGACATACCCTGTTTCTCTTGAAGTTACCCTCTCTCTCTCTCTCTCTCTCTATTTCCTTTCACATATATATATATATATATGAAAGTCTAAATTGTTTAAAAACTGTTCTTTATTATTTGTTGCACAACACATTGAGTTAAATCAGAAGGCAGACTGGGGGAAGAGGGGTGAGTTAGGGGAGTGGAGGAGGAGGGAAGGATAAGTCGAGAAACCAAATCAAAAGTTCGTAGCCTCCCTCCTCATGTTCTTGGGCGTCTGGGTGAGGAGGCTATGGAACTAGGGGAGGAGGGAGGGCAGTTATACAGGGGCTGCAATGGCTGTCTGTGGTCTTGCTGTCTTTCCCGCATTAGATCCACCATACAGCAGCGCATGTCAGTTTGCTCCCCTGTGAGCTTGACCATAGCGTCCTGCCTGCTCTCATCGTGCGCGTCCCTCCTCTGTTCTTGTTCCTGTAATGCTTTACGGGACTCTGTAATTGTTTGCCTCCATGCATTCAGCTGGGCCCTATCAGTGCGGGAGGACTGCATGAGCTCAGCGAACATGTCTTCCCGAGTTCATTTTTTCCACCTCCTAACCTGGACCAGCCTCTGGGATGGAGTCGATAGGGGCCGCATTGAAACATTTGCACCTGGGAGGGGGGAGAGAAAAAGGGAGGGTAGTGTTTTAAAATATACATTTCAGAGAACAAAGGGGACACTTTGCTATGAGTAAGCCATCACACACAGCTGGGCAACAGAATTCAGCTTGCAGGCAGCCTAGGGGCACACAGGGTTCTGCCTCTTCTATATTCATTTCAATGTTTTCAAACTGCTGGGACCCCTTTCTCATAGCAAGCAATGCCTGGTGGCTTTTCCATGAAGGAGGGCCTGCAGGCTCTTTGTGATGATCACTTCATACAACTCCCCCCAATCCCCCCACACCCACTACGTGGCTCCGGTGAGGCTCTGAGCAGGGATGAGCCCTTTAAACAATATGCGAACAGCCCAGCGCGGCTGGGTTTCCCCCCCGCCCCTCACTGCGTGGCTCCAATCAGGCTCTCACTCACCAGAAGTACCTTCTCCAGGGTCATTGTCCAGGAGCCCGCATTGGGAGTGGGGGGAGGCTATTGGCTCCAGCGTTAAGCATAGTTCCTGGCTAGGGGAGAAAAACAGATTCCCCACTTGCCGCCTGTGCACTGTCCTCCTCCTCCTCTTTGTCCTCCAATGACTCTTCCTCCTCGCTCCGTGCAACCCCCCCCTGCAGGTGTCCATGGACAGTGGTGGGATAGTAGTGGCATCACCCCCCATAATTGCATGGAGCTCACGGTAGAAGCGGAATGGGGCTGTGACCCAGAGCGCCCATTTGCCTCCCTGGCTTTTTGGTATGCTTGCCTGAGCTCCTTGATTTTTGTACGACACTGCTCTGTGTCCCTGGAGTAGCCTCTTTCCATCATGGCCCTGGAGACTTTAGCGTACGTTTTTGGGTTCCTTTTTTTGGAACGTAGTTCTGCCATAACAGACTCATCTCCCCAACATGCGATGAGATCCAGTACCTCCCGTTCAGACCATGCTGGAGCTCGTCTGTGAATCCGGGACTGCATGATCTCTTGTGATGGTGGACTCTGCATGGTCGCCTGTGATGGTGGACTGTGCTGACAGTCACCAGTGCTGATGGTGACCAAACAGGAAATGAAATTCAAAAGTTCCCGGGGCTTTTCCTGCCAACCTGGCTAGTTCATTGGAGTTGAGCGTGTTGTCCAGAGCAGTCACAAGGGAGCATTCTGGGATAGCTCCCGGAGGCCAATAACCTTGAATTGCGTCCACAATACCTTTAACCTGGGATTGCAATCTCGATTTAAGCGCTACTCCACTTGCCAAGGTGGAGTACAGAAATCGATTTAAAGAGCCCTTTAAATAGAAAAAGCTGGTTTGGTCAGGTGGACAGAATCATTTTTTTTTCCTAATTAACTCAGCTAATTCTGAAATAACAGACTAGTGTAGACCAGGCCTTTGTTTAGGATTTGTTGACTATTAAATTGATAATTTTGATAGATTGATAGATTATGATAAGATACTATGGTAATAGCGGCCTTTGAACTACGTAAGAAAGACAAGTCCATAGAAATTCCTTGTTCAGCACTAAGGGCATGGATTCTTGGGAGTGAAGAAGTACCTATAAAATTGAATGAAAATATCCATTTAAATAAACAGAAACAAAAATGTTTAAACTTGAAAGAATTAATCACGTCATGCTACATTAGAAATCATTTATACCCGACCTGGGAATTCTGATTGTCCTATGGCTAAAGTTGTGTTCTGCTGGAAAAAATTAAATTGAACTTAGCAAAATCTGCAGGACTTGAGCATCTCTGGGGAACTTTTCCTCAAACAAAGAGGACAAAAAATATGATAGACAGTTGATTGCATAATTAAGGCAAAAGTATCCTCTCATTTTCCATATATCATGTAATCTGCCTTTGTCCTTTGAATTTACCCTTCATTACTTCAGAATCCAGACTGAATCCCTTTAAGACAATTTCCCTTATCTACCGGTTGTAGCATTTCACTTTATTGCCTCACTCTATGCATTTGTTTCTGCATCTTTGTGGAAATGTATCATGTCCACAAAAGTAATGATGAGTGACATTCACATACCTTAAACGTTTTGTTTAAAAAAAAAAATCCAGATGGCTTGAAACAAACCGTGCTCTGAACGTTCTTAAGACTGTCTCTGCTTTTTCTATTGTTATTATTTATAGTTTTCTGAGTACTATGTAACGGTAGATTCCATTGTCTTACAAACACCCAGAGCTCCCAGGGAGATGATAGATATCACTACATCCTGTGAGGGCTTGTCTATATGGGGACACTCAGGAAAAAATAATCTGAATTAATTTTTAAAGTGGATTAGTTAAACTGCGTTAAACCCCTGTATGGACCGTGTTATTCAAAATTAAAGTGGCCTTACTTCAGTTTAGATGAATTCATTTCCAAATGAATTTTAAACCAAGTTGAATTAAGGTTGCTGTAATTCTGAATAAGAGCATCCACACAGGGTTTTAATGTGGTTTAACTAATCCACTTTAAATTCACACCTTTAGTTTAATTGGATTATTTCCTGAGTGTGTCTGTGTAGACAGCCCCTAAAAGAGTGCAGCATGCACTGCCCTATACACTTGACCAGCTCTACTGGCTGATGTTGGGGGTGAGAGAGGTGCCAGAACTTGTCTCCTTCCATCTCTCTTTGAGACAGGTGTCTCTAACAATACTTGCTCAATGCTGTTCTTGTTAGTCCTTCATATCCAGTGCCTGAAGAAGTTGTCCTCTGTCCTTGCACAAGAGATGAAGCAATAATATAATACCCAGCTCTAATATTGCCCTTTTCATCAGTAGATCTCGAAGTGCTTTACAAAACTATCATTATCCCCATTTTACAGAGGGGAAACTGAGGCACAGGGCAGTGACGTGACTTGCCCAATGTCACTGAGCCCTATCACTGGGTACTGGGAATAGAATCCAGGTTTCTTGATTACCAGAATAGTGCTCTGTTCAGTAGGCCACACAGCCAGGACGGTCCTTATATCTTGCCCTATCCTGTCATGGGGGGGTGGACACTTTGTTTTGATGAACAATTAATAAAACATTGTTAAATGAATATAACTGAATAAAAAGGAGGGTGGTGTCAATCCCAGAAAGTGTATGAGATGCATGAGTGAGCGAGGAACAAAGTATAGTATATACACAACTAATACATTTTTGTTCCTTATAAGGTAAAATAAGTAATGTAATAAGTTTATTGTTAGTTTTTAACAAATTGTTTTCTTTGACATTCAGCGCATATTATCTTTTCACTTTTTTCTTAAATACTGTGAGCAAAAGGAAGTTCTACATCTGAAAATGTTGGAAATGATGTGATATGGTGACTGTGTTCTGTGACTCATTTCTTATTGCTCTGATGGCTGGCTTACAAGAAATGATTAGCAAATGAGAATCTCTTGTTACTTATCTGTTAAGTACATCCTTTAATCATCAAAAATGTATTCCACAAGCCCCTCCGTGCCTATATTTGATTTGATTTCCATGTTAGGGTTACGCAGGACTAGAAATATTTGCCCACCTTCACCAGCCTCTGGTGTATACCTGAATAAATGTATCGTTTGTCTTTATGAATTATGCACATATTCCACCTCTTTGACTGTGCTTAGAGAACAAGATGTGAGCCAAGTGATAAAATGAAGATAAAATGCTTTTCAACTATGTCTCTTAATGTGTTGTGGAAATTTCTAAACACTTTAACATTGGTATTAATTAAACTAATGCTATATATTTTGTTCATATGTGTGCATATGTACTATATGTACACTGCTTGAATGTGTATATTACACAGCACAGGGGTCAACATTAAAAGTAAATATTCATAGAGCATTACTTTATCAGAATTATTTCCCATTGTAAATCTAGTGAAAGATTGTGCTATATGTGGTGCAGCATAGTGGTTACTATTGGTAAATGTTGACTTAAATGGAAATCACTGTATATGTAATATATAGAAAGACTAAATGATGAATGTGGTGCAGTATAAAGTTTTTATCAGTAGCATGCCTTTCAGCTGGCCATATTTCTTACATCTAGTGAAGCTTTTATGATGCATTTTCCCACCATAGACAGGAGGTCACATTTTCAAAAGCACCCAAGTGACATAGGGGCTAGATCTGCAAAGGGAGTCAGCCCTGACACTGCCGAGCTGCTTGGCATCCTAGCTCACGCCTGTGCCCCAGCAGCATTCTTGAAATATGCATTCCGCCCCCTATCTCACCTGCAGAGTCCAATCTGGTAGCCAGTCTGAGAGCACACCTGCTCAGGGCAGAGGGGAACATCTCCAGGATACCCAGTAGCCCAACGGTTAGGGCACTCATCTGGGTTTGGGAAAGTTGCATTAAATGATTAAATATATATTGGGCTAGAGAGGGAAAGTGAGAGCGTGGCTCCATAGCCCGGTAGTCAGGGCACCCAGATGAGATATTGGAGACCAAGTTCAATTCCTTACTCCAAATCAGGTAATTTGAAGCAGGGATTTGAAAAAAGGTCTACCATATCCCAGGTGAGTGCCCTGGCAATTGAATGGAATGATAGAATCCTGAATGGATAGGTGCCCATTTCCCTTTGACAGATGGGTCTTAGGTTCTGCCTCTCTCCTCAGCATTTTTTACTGGCTGGCTTAGGCAACTCATTACTCAGCATGCTGACTTCTGAGAAACCCATTCTCAGGTGCCTGACTCTCCCCAAGCATTATATAGGGAGCCTAACTCAGGGCTGAGAATTCCAGTGAGCAGCACGGTCCCTAAAAGTTAAGCCTTGTAATACAGAGTATTGCAATTCCTAAGTCACGTTGTGGATTCAGCCATTAGGAGTCTAAGACTTTGGTCCAGAGTCTCATAGGTATTTAGGTACCTAACTCCCATGGGTTTCAATGGGAGTTAGGTGCCTAACTATCTTTGAGGATTTGGACTTTAGATGTAGGCTCCTATGTCATTTAAGCACTTTTGAAAATTTTACCCAAAGTCTCTGTTTCAGCCATCTGTAAAATGGGCATAATAATTTACATCACAGGAACGTTGAGAGGCTTCATTAGAGTTGGGAAAATGCTCTGACACTCTTATAAAAGACATTATAGAAGTATAATGTAGCAGCATTGAAACAATAATGTATAAACACAATGTATTAGTAGCTATAACTAATAACATACATTATACTTTTCCTTGCTCCTCTGATGCTTTCTTGGTTTTCATCTGCTCTGTAGGAAATAAAGAGAAATACTGTAAAAATCATGGGTATATAAAAGTTAATGGGCCAGATCTTAAAGTTTTTATTGAGTTCTGTCTATTTACTAAATTCATTCAAGGATAATTTTGCCTGAGCAGAGACTTGAGGGTTTGTCCAATAAAAATACCCCTAGTTGCCACAGAGGTACCAGGAGGTGTGCTCAGTTCACAATAAAATTGAAAAGTTAAAGTGAAGTTGAAGAGAAGAAACTAAAAATATAATTTTCACTAATATTTATCTACGATATCTGTCATTTCCAATTCCACCACTGGAGCTTTGCTATTAGTTCACACAGTCACCATGTTACAGTAAGAAAGACTCATTAGAAGGTAACTGAAGCTGCAGCAATAATTAGTGTTGACAGACATTTTTAAGGGTACAGTAAAACATACTATTCCAGCTGGTATTTTAAATTGATAAGAAAAAGAAATTATTAGCCAATTTATTGACATTGGAATGAAAAAATATCTCTAGTGAGTAGTAATCCCTTTAGTCTATGACTTCAGACAATATATCACACTGTTAGCCACTGTTCTGAGTTGTTATGCAATATTTTTGCATTATATAAATTTAACTCTTGTCCATATGAAAACCAATACATTCATTTCCATATACAAAGCCCAGTCCTCAGTGTAAAGCGGAACACTATTTTTCAGAAAAATAGAACTTCATTTTGTATAGCATCCTTTATACTAAACGCTTTGTGGCTCCCACAATTGCAAAGTTTAAAATAATGAAAGTGGAGTAAGAGAGGAATTAGAAACATCTTTCAGATGAGATTTAAAAATGGATAGTGAGCAGATGAAGTGGAGAGATGAAGAAAAGCTGTTTCAGATTTCAGGAGCTGCCAAGGTGGCTCCTGCACTAACAGTGACAAGATTATGTGACTGGGCAGAGGATTTGGCAATACTAAGGAACATCAGAATTTTTAAATTAAAAGCTAGTAAATTGGAATTTAATTGTAGCTATGATTTTATTTTAAATCTGAATTTTATTATTTTTACATTTTTTAGACAATGTATGTCCTCTTTACTTTTTATTATGTCCCTGACATCCTCTCATAGAATATTCGTGGAACCTGAGACCATTAGGATTAGTGTTGCATAACACGCTGTAATAATACAACTACCTCTGTGTGACCTTTAGATGATGAAGCCTATAATTCTTCCTGGTATTCTGATTTCTATAGTAACAGTAAGAAGGATAAATGCAACTAAATACACTGCATATTTAAGAGCGCCAGATAAGTTTTGACTATACATGTTTGAGAGGAAAAAAGATGATTCCTTAGATTTTCAATGTCTATCAAAAACAATTACTATTCCAGTCAGCATTCCGCATGGGGTTGAATATAACCCCAACAGTACTGATGCTAATCTAGATTTCAAGCTATTAATCCAATAGTGTCTAATTTTAGCACAATTTTGTAATCTTTTAAATCTAACAGTCAGTAAGTCCCCTTTTCTTTCCTTTATTGTCTAGACACTTGTTGCTATCAGTTTGATAATATTCATACTTTGCTCATAAAAGGCTAAACCTGTGATCACTGATCCGTTAGAGGATCAGCAAGCATGTTTCTGTCCGTAATTTATCCGCTTGCATATATCTCCTGTCAAGAGAGGACTTGAGTTCATGAAATCTGAACCATCAGTGCAGTGAGAAGTGGGTGTGGACATGCACAGCTTTATCAGTGATGTTTGTATACATGTTAATTCTTTACTTTCCTTAAAGATCAGTTCAGGCCACTTTCTGAGATAAGTGTATCAAAGCATTTAGTTTTGTGTACAGTACAAAAACCAGTGTCATTCTAATGGAGTACACGAAAAGGAACCCTGCAGATTTATATCTGATACTGCTATAAAAATGCAACAAGCAGCAGTTGCTCCGTAGGTTTTATTTCACTGAATGGTCTTTGAGAATAGTTATTGGTCAAGCAGAGCACGGCCCTGTACTCAACTAGATGGCATTTCTGTGTCTGTCTCTGTTTGTCTGTAAATGCAGTAACTTTTGAATGCCACAGCCAACTGATTCCAAATTTCATGGAATGTTCTAGACATCAATGGGCAGAACCCTACTGATTTTGGGGGAAACTGGAAAAACCAGAAGGGGAAAATGAGGGTGCACATGGAGCCCTTAGCCTCTGGTTAGCAGAGCCAGCAGCTTCAATGAGGTCTGTAATTGTCTATAGATCAAAGAACCGGTGATGGCAGCCACAAGCACTTTCCAGCATAACAGTACCCCTCAGATCATCTTTGTCCATTTATGCAATAGAGTATAAAATGTTGACACCTTGAATAACTTCTCTCCTAGTCAGAAAGAAAAGAAATAGGAATGGTGGGGGAAGAGGGGAATAGGGGTGCGCACAGAGACCCTGGCACGGCTTGAGTGAGGACTGAGGGACTGCCATGGGGAGAGGAGAAAAGCAAGACACTCCTTAAGGAGGCCCAACGGTCTTCCTTCCACTGCTTGCCCAGACAAAGCCTCCTCATCTTTGAGTTTGTTTGGAGTGAGGGGGAGAAAATTGTTTTTCTTCACTACTGAACAGGAGAGTGTAGCCAGTACTTTTGCCACTTTGGGAGACAGTGTGTAATTGTGTGATGGACATGTAAATGGATACCAAAATGCTGTTTTACTGACAATGTATCCTAGGGGAGCCAGTATGCATTGCGATGTCCAGGTGTACATTTCTATTATTATTGAATGTAGCACTGCAAAAGTAAAAGTTTTGATAAGAAGAAAATATTTGTGTGGTTTTTATTTTTAATGTGGAACCTTTACCACAGTAGAACATAACCTGAAGGGAAGATTAGTGCTTTCATGTCTTCTACCTCGATTCCCATTAACTGCATACTTAATTGTTACTTATGTCAGACATTTGATTTTATTAGTCGTTTGTATGCTTTTATTATCACAAATTTTTAGGTTTAAATAATTGGATGATTTTAATTATTTTAATGTGAATCCTAATGTGAGTTTTATCAGATTTAATGTGCTTTAAAAATGGAAAGTGATGTGATGTTACATATAAATTGATGTGATCCTTGGCAATGTAGAACAAATATCTTTACCTTCTCCAGGGAGAAACTTAATGTATTATTAATGTGATGGTATAACAGTACTCCAGTGAAGACATATTCATTTAAAATCAGGGGAATGTATTTTTGTTCCTATAGTCCAAGGGCTGATTGTGGCTTAAAGTCACAGCCCATGCTGGATAGGCATGAAGGGGCTATGCTGCAATAAACCCCAGGAATTTTAGCTGGCTGTTCCAAAAGACTTCCTGCGAGAGCATCTTCCATATAGAGCTCCACTATTTTGGAAGAGGGTACAGCATGTGTTTCCACTCACAGCGGACCAGCAAGGGTGGTCCCTTTTGGGGACACTGGCGCTGCTGGCAATGCTAGCCATGTGTAAAGTCTGTATACCCCAGTCCCACTGTGTCTGGCCCTTCCACTAGCACCAGCAGTAGCTGACAGTGGGCTGTGCCTCCCCTCCTTTTCATAAAAACAGAAGGCTGAACATGAATGGTTTATTGTAAAAGTCATTATTTTAAAATATCTTCATTTTGCCCAAGCAATGTCCATTTCCATTAAAATGGTGGCAGAAAAGGCAACTGGCAGTCAGCAGCTGGAATTAACAAGAATTCTAACTTTTCAGCAGCTGCCTGCTACTCAGTTTTTATTTGCATAGAAACAGACATTTGATTGGTGAATGCAATCCTGTGCACAAGTGGTTTAGAATGGTAACTAGTTTAAGAATTTTACCTTCTTTTGAGCGAAGGAAGAGGTTGCTGATCTTATGTCTATTTCCTTGAGAAGTAGAGGAGGAACAGCAGCTAGCAGTTAATTTGTTAAATTCTGTTACAGGGTTAGGAACTGAAATTCTTGTTTTCCAAAGAACTATAGGCTGCTGTCAGTTCCTCTGTTGATAGGTATGTGGTTTCAGGGAGGGCACTTAGCTGAGAGTAGACCTTAAGGTAGCTGTGAGTCACTTAACCTCTGTTCCTGGGACTGCATTCTCCAGGTTTGTCAGAAGGGCTTTCTGAGGAGACAACCCTTATCTTTAGAATTCACTCACTTCAAGTACAACGCAAAGCCTATTTATTTAGCTTAGAGAGCTTGTTATTATTTATTCCTGGTAATAACAGTGTAATGGGCTAGATTTTTAAAAGCATATGTGCACTTTTGCATACATGAAGCTCAGGCACACCTAAAACTGGCTCTGCACTTTTGCCTGCACACTTTGGAAAATCAGGCCTTGTATTTAATAAGACCTTTGTGGGCAGTTGGTGCAATTTATGTTTTACATTTTTGTAAATAGCACCTTGTTACCATTGTAAGCACTGCATAGATTACCAAAGTTGTTGTTTTAGTATACAAGGAGAAAAGCATATATTACACCAATATGTTGCTTATACACATATAGAAACCAGGGTGTTTTGTAGATAAATAAGATATTGTCTCTGACCCAAAATGTTTACGGGTAAATTTAGTTATAACACTACCAGAGATAGCAGCATACAGTGAGTAGGGGGAGGTGGGAGGACACAGTTTACACTAATAAGTTCATGTATTTACTTAGGTTTGTACATACACATGTTGTTGATTCCTTTGCTTGTGTTAAATATTTTCTTTGTTTATAAACAAAAGTTGTCATTAGTGACAGCTTCTTCAGAATATTTACATTTTAGTGGCCAAACCAATAATTTTACATAAAGGGACTGGGGTGGAAAAGGAAAATAAAGCAATAGATACCTGCTTGCATCAGCATCACTTGTAAGAAAGAAGAATCTGGAACTCTTTCATGCAAGAGAATGAAGCACGTATGCAGGGATTTTAAAGCTGCAATTTTAATAACTTTTAACTTTAAGGCAGGAGGAGGGGGTGGAGGGACTAACTCCTATAAAATACCAGGTAGCTTCTTGGACCCAAGGCAATGTAAAATGGCCTCTATGCTGAATAACCTATATTCAGGGTTGGGCCTCGCAGCCCAACCCCTAGCATTGAACCCACCTCTGAATTCTCTCATTTGACTGCCTCTTCAGTTCATGGAATCATAGAATATCAGGGTTGGAAGGGACCTCAGGAGGTCATCTAGTCCAACCCCCTACTGAAAGCAGGACCAATCCCCAACTAAATCATCCCAGCTAGGGCTTTGTCAAACCTGACCTTAAAAACCTCTAAGGAAGGAGATTCCACCACATCTCTAGGTAAGCCATTCCAGTGCTTCACCACCCTCCTAGTGAAAAAGTTTTTCCTAATATTCAACCTAAACCTCCCCCACTGCAACTTGAGACCACTGCTCCTTGTTCTGTCATCTGGTACCATTGAGAACAGTCTAGATCCATCCTCTTTGGAACCTTCTTTCAGGTGATTGAAAGCAGCTATCAAATCCCCCCTCATTCTTCTCTTCCACAGACTAAATAATCCCAGTTCCCTCAGCCTCTCCTCATAAGTCATGTGCTCCAGCCTCCTAATCATTTTTGTTGCCTTCTGCTGGACTCTTTCCAATTTTTCCACATCCTTCTTGTAGTGTGGGGCCCCAAACTGGACACAGTACTCTAGATGAGGCCTCGCCAATGCCGAACAGAGGGGAATGAGCAAATCCCCCGATCTGCTGGCAGTGCTCCTACTTATACAGCCCAAAATGCCGTTACCCTTCTTGGCAACAAGGGCACACTGTTGGCTAATATCCAGCTTCTCATCCACTATAACCCCTAGGTCTTTTTCTGCAGAACTGCTGCCTAGCCACTCGGTCCCTAGTCTGTAGCAGGGCATGGGATTCTTCCGTCCTAAGTGCAGGACTCTGCACTTGTCCTTGTTGAACCTCATGAGATTTCTTTTGACCCAGTCCTCTAATTTGTCTAGGTCCCTCTGTATCCTATCCCTACCCTCCAGCGTATCTACCACTCCTCCCAATTTTGTATCATCTGCAATCTACACCATCCTCCAGATCATTAATGAAGATATTGAACAAAACCGGCCCCAGGACCATCCCTTGGGGCACTCCGCTTGATACAATCTGCCAACTAGACATGGAGCCATTGATCACTACCCGTTGAGCCTGACAATGTGGCCAGCTTTCTATCCACCTTATAGTCCATTCATCCAGCCCATACTTCTTTAACTTGCTGGCAAAAATAATGTGGGAGACCGTATCAAAAGCTTTGCTAAAGTCATGGAATAACACGTCCGCTGTGTTCCCCTCATCCACAGAGCCAGTTATCTCATCATAGCAGGCAATTAGGTTAGTCACTACCACATGGTCCAGGTCGGAAACTTAAGTGTCCTCAGCTCTGCTGCTGTTCTGAAAAAACAGTATAAATTCAGCTGTAAATAGTTCATAGCTTTATTCTGCTATCAGCTCTTGAACCTCCCTCCGCCTACAGGGGTAGAAGCTCACTCCACTAGAGCTCTTGCAACAATCTTCAGGACATACCCCTCCTAGACATCTGTAAAGTGGCCATGTGATTTTCCATCCATACATTTGCAAGGCCTGGTGCAGAACTTGGCTGCTGATGCCTCTTTTGGGATAGCGGTTCTCTGCTCAACCCTACCATCCTTATCCTCATACTTTCCCCCTATTTAAGTGCTGCTTATCAATCACCCACAGTGGAATACAGCAGGGGCTGTCACTCAAAGAAGAAGAGGAGGTTACTTACCTGTAGCTGGAGGTTCTTTGAGTTGTGTGGTCCCTATCTGTATTCCACTTCCCATCCTCTTTCCCTGCTGGTTCGGATCTTACGAGAAGGAATTGAAGAGGCCATCAGTCCACCCTGTCCTTTATCACCTTGGTCAGAGGCACGAAGTGAGCCAGGGTGCATGCCTGGACCAACAGACACTACTTTCAAATTCTCTGACTCTGGGTGCCTGATGCGCATGCGTAACCCACAGTGGAATTCCAAATGTTGATCAAATACTTGTTTTCAATACTTTTAGAGTAGAGGATCTGCCTATATTGTTTGGTTTCTGCTATGGATAGAAATTCCATACTTGAATAATGAAGATGTAGCAGTAGGAATGTACTGCTGTCCTCCTGAGTGGCATGCTGGTGGTGATTGTGAAATGCTCTGGGAGATTAGAGAAGCTATAAAAATAGAAAACAATAATGGGGATTTCAACTATCCCATATTGATTGGGTGCATCAGGACAGGAGGCAGAGATAAAGTTTCTAGAAACCATAAATGACTGACTGCTTCTTGGAGCAGCTGGAACCTTCAAGAGGAGAAGCAGTTCTTGATTTAGTCCTAAGTGGAGCACAGGATCTGGTCCAAGAGGTGAATATAGCTGAATCTCTTGGTTATAGCAATCATAATGTAATTAAATTTAACATCCTTGTGGGGGCTGAGGGGAAAGTACCAAAGAAGCCCACCAAAGTAGCATTTAACTTCAGAAAGGAGAACTACACAAAATTACTGCTGGGGGAATTCCGCACCAAAAGATTAAAAATTCTACACAAAGTATTTTAAAATTCTGCGTATTTTATTTGTCAAAATAACATAATATAATCACACCAGTTTCAATTATTTCAAAATACCCATCAGCGAGTATGTCTGTAACAATACAGACAACAAAAAGATCCAGGAAATGTTTTGACAAATACATTCTTTACTAGGCATATTAATTCAGAACTTTGAGTAATAATTCATTTAAACTACAATACAGAAATGTATTTCCCACACCTCTCAGAAGCAGTGCAAAGGCTGGGATTAGTCAGGGGTATGGAGGAGCTGAGGAAGAGGGAAGTAATTGCTGGGAAGGAGCCTAGGAGTGAACCTGGAGGGGTTTTGGGTATGGGTGGGAGAAGTATGGAACAGGGTTTTTTTTTTTTTGCAGGGTGAGGGATTGTCCTGACTGATCACTAGCTTCTCCCATTCAATCAGTCACATCTGTCCCAGTCCCCATGTGGCCCTGCAATCCCACTCCCATTCAGCCGCTTGCTCAGTGTTGTCACCCCACTAACTCCTATGCTCCCACGACTAGACCTTCTGAACCCCAGTCTGCGTGACCCCCCAGCAGCCCTGTGTGCCCTGCTCTGTTCATCACCCCATATCCTTTGCCTCCTTACCTGGCCCCATGGGCAGGGATCTGTGAGGAAGGCAGCTTCTCCCGCCTCCTTCTACACAACCGGCTGCTGCAGCCCTACTGCCAATTGCCCTCTCTTCTGGTGCCACATCAGCCCCTGACAGGTGAAAGGTGTAAATGCAGTGTGACCCCTCTCATGGTTTCCCTTCGCCTCCCTGTCAGAATCAGTTATTCTACAGGGGGCATCTGTGGGGGACATTAACTCTGCGTTTGCGCAGTGACACAGAATTCCCCCAGGAGTAATAAATGAGGGGTTAAACAGAAATTAAAAGATGCAGTCACAAAAGTCAAAAAGCCTGCAAGCTGCATGGAAACTTTTAAAAACACCATAATAGAGGCTCACATTGAATGTATGCCGCTAATTAAAAAACATAGTAAGAGGACCAAAAAAGTGCCACCCTGGCTAAAAAATGAAGTAGAAGAAGCAGTTAGCAAGAAAAAGGCATCCTTTTAAAAACTGTACCCAGTACCTTTCCCAGATCTGAAGAATTGCTCTTGTTATACCAATATAATAAAAACCAGCAGGATCTTATTAAGAGGGATAAGGCAAAGATGCCACATTTATTGTAAATACCATAACAAAACAAAAAACAATGTTTTTCTACTTGTTTCTACTACTGCTTATTCCTTATACATACATACATACACACACACACATATTCATTCACACAATCATTCATTCAGGTTCTGTATAGATGTTATAGTTACCAGCCTAGATGTTGCTCATGCCAAGTTACTGTCCAGGTATCTTGGTCATGAGGATGGAGCCGAGTCTGTGTCAGATGCATCTGATGCTCCTGGAGGCTGGCGGCAGAACCATAGACTCAAAGTTCTTATTCTTTAGAGTCCAGTTTTATAGGGATTTTTCCCTATGTTAGTTCATAGGAGTTGCTTCATTTTGCTGTTGCTAAATCAATCAGCAGGTGGCTGGCTTCATGTTGTTAGATGTTTTGTTTTTCCTTCCTTTGAGGTGTGGTGGGTGGATTCCAGTTTGCCCTCCGGGGGTCATCTGGTTGATCCCACTTGACACCTTCTTCAGCCAACACTGAATTCTTCAGGCTGGTAACTCCCTAACCATTCATTCACATGCATTCTCTATCTTAATCACATCTATTTCACTGTCTCTTTACCTTTTGGGGTGTGACCAATTTATGTGAGACTCCCTGTCTTTTAACAATCAAAGATAAAATGAGATGAAAACTTATGGAGGGTGGGGGTCTCTATTTATACACTATAACAGCTACTGTTTTGGCTTACTTAGAGTTAATTAAAGTTTAACAAGTTTTATACAAAGTATTTCTTTGAGCAGGCTTCACACAGACACAGCTGGTGGCTTGCAGGTTAGAATCACAAATTTACTTTTAACATAAACCTTTAGTTATAAGGCATCAGTTAACAATAAGTCATTTTTCATATAAACCATGTTTAATATAAACCTTCTTTAATATCCCTACACTCTGTGTGGCTCAAAAGCTTGTCTCTCTCACCAACAGAAATTGGTCCAATAAAATATATTACCTTACCCACATTGTTTCTCTATTTGGCAACTAGTTTTTTGTGCAACATTATCCTCAGCTCATCCATGTCAAAACATCTGCAAGTAATTCCTGGAAGTAAACTAAAGAAGTCTGTATTTGCACACAGTATGGATAGGAGACTAGATAAATAACAATAATGAATAAACAAGATCGCAACTAATAAATGCCTCTGCTTTAAGCAAACATACATCAATAAAAGAAAAACACTAATGACAGAACCAGAAAGAATATGTAAGTAAAACCAGCCCCAAAACAAAAAACAACTGTAACAATCTGTATGCTTAGAATCAGACAATTTTTATGCTAATAAAGGTACAAACTGTTTCAATATGCTGTTTGGTGTTGACCAGGCCAAACAGGCAAATGTCTGATAGACACATGGGGTGGGTTTAAATGAGTATTAATTACACTTTGGTGAGGAGCACTACACTGCCCTTTTCCTGCTTTCAAATACTAAGCATGTAATTGGTTCCAATGCAGATCACAGGACTTTAACCACAAACCAAACTATAACTCAGAAGAGAATCTACCCTAGACTCAGTTCTGTTGTACCACCTTCACCCTTCAAGGACACACCAGGGGGATGAAGTGTCAGAGGCTGGGAGTGGGGACCTCAGTCTGTAAAGGCTCCTTCCCCCCATGGGCGTAGGGTCCAGCTGTGAAATTGCTGGTCTTATTTACCTCTGGGATCTGGCCCTTTTAGCCTTTACCTGCCCTGGACACTGGTGGCAAGTTGCATTTTATATGAACCTTGAATCCTATTGTTTTTAATCCAGTTGTGGCGCCAGGAGGTTGGAAGGAAGGTGAAAAAAACCACTGGACCATATTCCAATTTGGCCCAGTGGGGAAAAAACAGATGATTGGTCAGACCCACAGCATCATAAGCCTCACAGCTTCTAATCTTCAACTAAGGGAAGGGAGGGTTGAGCAGCTAACTGGAGAGTAAAGGTACATCTACACTGCAAAGACAAACCCGTTACACCAAGTCTCAGAGCCCAGGTCAATTGACTCGAGGTTGCAGGACTTGTGCTGCGAGGCTAAAAATAGCGGTGTAGACCTTTGGGCTGGAGCGTGGGCTCCAAGACCTTTTTCCCCCATCACCAGGTTTGAGGCCGCAGCCCAAGCAGGAACATCTACACTGCTATTTGTAGCCCTGTGAGCCCAAGTCAATTGACCCAGGCTCTGAGACTTGGTGTTGCAGTGTAGAATACCCTAAGAGGCTTTTGAAAAGTCTGGTCAACTTTAAATAGGTAGTGGGGGGCACCTGGAAGCCAATCACCTGGTCCTTTCCTCTCTTACCCAGCCAATGACTAAATGGAGAACCAAAGGGAGATAAGGAATACAGGGGAGTACCCCCCGCCCATTCCTGGCACTCATGGGGTTTGGACTTCTTTCATTTCCTGCTGTCCAGTCAAAAGGTCCTACCCTGTTAAAGGAGGTGAGAGGGTAGAGGAATAAGAAACCAGAGACAGCATTGAGCACAAGATGTTTCATTCACTCACACATAATGACGTGGCTTGTGGTATTAGATGTAAAGTCTGGGATGTTACAGCATGGTCCATTTCTTGTGTATAAGCAAGTCAAGCTAAAATTGTGAAGGATCCTGCATCTATTCTAATCTACAATTTATGTGTATATGGATCAGTATATTTATCTGATTTCATGGCATCTGTAGGTGAATTTCAAGTTTCTTGCTAGCCCCAGGCAGTTAGTGGTTGGTTTATGTCCTGAAGCATGAGAAATTACTTCCTTTACAAAACTTTCATCTTAGTAAATGTTAATTATTACTTAATAATGAGTTAATTATTCATACAAATCTGTTTAAAAAAAATCCTGCTAAGCTCTTGGCCTCAGAGGTGTCTTATGGCTGGTTAATATGCATTATGTAAAAATGTATTTCATTTTATAATATTTAAATGTTACCTTTTAATATCATTGACCCTTTATTTGTGTATTAGGAGAGTGGATAAATAGGAGAATTCAGTCCCTTTTCAATACTATTAATTCTGTTTTGGGCAATTTCAGACTAGGGGTGAGTGAATTCCAAAGCTGGGTGCAAGCCTGGAGAATGCTCTACCCATTACACCTTGTCTTTTGAACAGAAGGGCCTCAGCTGACTGACTGCAGCAGTATAGCACAGGGACAGGTAGCCTGTCAAGTAGGAAGGTCCCGGCCATTGAGTGATTTATAGGTTAGTGCCAGCACCTTAAACGCAACACAGAAATCTATAGTATAATACCTAGTCCTCTCACCTTAATCTGCACACCAGATCTAAAGTGTGACCAGCTGCATGAGCTGAGCATTCAGCACCAGGGATAATCTCATGGGTGTGTTGGTGGTCATGAAATCCTGAACTTTTCCTCTTTTACCTGTAGGGTTACAGTCAGTGGTGAGCTGGGGCCGGTTCGTACTGGTTTGCGCAAACCAATTGTTAAATTTAGAAGCCAGTTTAGAACCGGTTGTTAGAGGGATGGGCAAACTCCGGCCCGCAGAACCGTCCTGTCTGGCCCTTGAGCTCCCAGCCTGGAGGCTCCCCTGGCCCCTCCCCCACCTTCCCCCACTCTCGCAGAGCCCATTGCCAGCGCCCTGGACTGCTGCTGGACAACTCTGCAGCTCCTGCCGCTTTGAGCGGCAGGTAAGGGGGTGGGGCTGCGAGCTCCAGCGGGCCACGCGGCATTCATACACGCTCCCCTGAGCAGCATGGTAAGGGGGCCAGGCCGGGGTTGGGAGGAGGGGTTGGATAAGGGGATGAGAGCGGTTGGAGTGGGCGGAGGTTCTGGGGTGGTGGTCGGGATGGGGAACAGGGGAGGGTTGAGTAGGCATGGGTGTTGCGAGGGTCTGTTGGGGTGGTGGTGGATGGGGTCAGGGGACAGGGAGCGGGGCGAGTTGAGTAGAGGGTGGGGCCCTGGGGGGCAGTTAGGGTGGGGGGTCTCGGGCTTGTACTCACCGGTTGGCGCTTAATAACCGGTTCCCTATCAGGTCAGCGGCAGCACTTAGCTGGCGGGTTCTTCACTCGCTCCAGGTCTTCAGCAGCACTGAAGGACCCGCTGCCAAAGTGCCGCCAAAAACCCGGAGCAAGTGAAGGACGTGCCACTGAAGACCTGGTAGGGAACCGGTTATTAACATTTTGGCAGCTCATCACTGGTTAGTTAATTTAGAACCTGGGTATGTATATGAATAGATAGAAATAATTTTATCAGTGGTTCCAGAATATTCCCTAACCTTACACGCACTGAATTTAATTAGCTATAGTTCTGGCCAGTCACTGAGCTTTGTTAGTGCCTCCTGCTGGTTCCTCAGATGTTTCTCTAGTTTTGTCTAATCTAAATAATATTGTCAGATACATAACTGAGAGACAATAAAATTCCCAAGTAGCATTAGTAGCCAGGAATGCTTTTTTCATAATAATTTGGCAGGGAGATTTTTAACTGTTCCTTCTGGAAGCTGACTTCACAACTTTAACCCATGTCGTTGTCACCTGCACATTGCATTTCTGCAGTGAGCTTTTCTTGGGGCTCCACTTAGGAACTTGAGTTAGTGCAGAATATGAGGTAATGCTCACTTTTCTGTTTGCCATTTATGTTACTTCAGCTACATTGGTTTCCAGTTCATTTTGAATTGCAATTCAAGGTATAGATTTTGAACTACAAATCCCTATGTATTTTTGGCCATGGCTACTTTAAGGACTGCCTTATTCTTTTTGCCTTACCACAACAATGGAGATTGATTTGGACAAAAACAGTCCCTAGATGTGGACAGAAGGGGATGTAGGACATATTATTTTCCTACTAGTCCAAAATAAACAGTTTGTTAGGCCTCGGGGCTCTATTTACCCAGCTTTTTGCCTGATGATATGGTTTGGGAATGGGGGATTTAGTTCTGGACTGGATTTTCAAATTGTATTGTATTATTTTAGAATTAAAAATTTAATGTGAAGGCAGAACTGGGCCCATTTTTTCCTATTCTATGCAAATTTCTGCCTTGTCCTGTGGATCTTCTGGGTGGGCAGATGGCAAAGGACCATTTTTCCTTATTTCTCCCTTTGCCCACAGCTCCTCTGCAGAAGCTTGATGCAGAGCTTTCTTGGGTTGATACACAAACTGTGGCATGCCACAGCCCCAAAGAGTTATGTATTGCTCTGTGGCATCGTGGAATAGAATGGGCATTCTTAAATTCCTAATTGCATTTGGTGACTTAATAACATTAACTTAGTATTTACAACATTTGTTAAGTATTCCTTATAAGATTGAAGGAAAATGTAGGAAATATTGGGTATCTAAGGCAAACCACAAAAGTTTTAAAGCGTAATCACTATAGGTGCTGAGATACTTGATGTACATCCTGGTGCAGTAGTAGTTTAACTGTCTCCAGACTCCCATGAGCCAGGTGGAATGACTCAGAGAATCAGGATTCAACCATTACTGCAATAGTAAAAGAAGAAATGTTAGAGTGTAGACCGATTATGCCATAGTTTTCAAAATGTCTATTTATTTCAATTCAATATTCTGTACCTTGATTTTGCACATCCTTACTTGTGTGTAGAGCTTATTCGCATGAATAGTCCAATTCAAGTCATAGGGGTTGCTGTATGAGTAAGTTATATTCAATCAGAATAAACATTGCAGCCTTAGATTGTAAGCTCTTTGAGGCAGTGACTATGTCTTTTTCCATGTTTTGTACTTTCGGTACTTAATAAATAATAACTGTTGATCTCGTTAGTTTTTCTAGTAAGAAAGTCTAAGAATATTTTAGTCAGTGTTCAAAGTGTTGGAAATGTTTCCTTTTGATTTTCCTGTTCCTTTTCATATCCTTAGTCCATGATGGATCATGCAAATTAAAAATAACATGGCACGACTACTTGTAACTAAGCTATAAGGCTTTACAAAATCTCAGGAAGAGGGTGGAAAAGAGGAGAGAATGTAGAGTACACCTAGTAATGGGGAGAACATTTTCGTTGCATTCAGAAGAAAAAAAAATCTGCTAAGGAAAGAGAGAACACACCAGGAAGATTTGTTTGCATACACTATGATTCTTCTCTTTCACCAGCCAGTTTGTATGTTTGAAAAGTCATTTTGCTTGGTTAAAATAATTAGTTGAACTTAATCCAGACCCTGTATTATGTGAATACATATTTTGAGTAAGTACAGAAAAGTGTTGCTGATCAATAAAAAGTGGCTAGTGATCATTGAACAATTATAGTGCTCTATTATACACCCATATTATGTTCTAATTTTACAAGTGAGGCAAGTAATCCAGATCCTCATGGCTGTTCACTTTCTTTTGTCTTGCAATAGCATCTTAAACACAGCAAAGTTCTAATTAGTGCTGTCTGAAATTTTAATACAGGATAGTTTAGTCTGAGATTGCCTAAGAAAAGAGCTGGAGATATGAAGAGAAAGTAGAATTTGTTTGTTTTAAACTATGACCTCAAAATTTTTATCTCTAATATGGTCTGGTATGCTGACATATTGTTATGTAACTTCTCTTAAAATAGAAAAAAAATTGGTTAATAAGAGTTTTGTTTGTATAAACTTCCTCATTTCAGATCATCTCATGGGATTACAAAAAGGCATTTTTTTCTTTATAAAGGCATCATAAATATATATACTTTGTCAGCCACTGGTATTCCAATATAGCAGAACTGCAACAGTTTGATTAAATACCTAAAAGTTCCTTGTTCACTTTAAAAATGGTTTCCTTTAGGCAGTTCAATGAATTATACTAAACTCTAACATAAATTATCTACTAGTTATTTAAGTTTATCCGATTCACTTTTATTGTAGCACACATTTATCTTTGTAGCTTGACCTTCTATGTTGCCAGGAAAATAGTTAGAACAGCTTTGGAAACAGAAGTTATTTGTGGTGGACAAATGCTAAAGCTAGCAGCACACAGAAATCTAGAATAGCTGATGCACTATTATTTAGTCCTGATATCCTCTTTAATACCCAGATGTCTATCCACAGCATTAAGCTGCTAACTCCTTTGTGGTATATGACAGTGGTTTGAAGGAGATAACATGCAGTCATGCATTTAATTTTATTTTTATAAGCCACTTGCCTCATTTCTCATTCCTTTCCTAAAACTGCCAGCTGTATTTTTACAATAGAGCACCATCCAAAATGATGATGTCAAAGTCAAGATGTCAGCCAGTATGCTGAAAGAATCTCTCTTGACTTCCCCTCATTTTTGTGTAAAACTGACCATATACTTTATCTTTCCTCTTGTTACCGTATTTCTTCCCCTCACACTACATTTGTACACTTAGCCAATTCCCTGCTAAACAGTGAGCAGAGTTGCGTAGGTGATCCAAAACATTACACAATGTGGACTCAGATATCGCAGCCCATACGTCTCCTTTGGAACACTGTCATGTCAATGTTGCCTTCAGCCAGGAAAAAATTGAAAGGACACTGACAACCTTATTTTGTATTTTTTTTTACTTAGTGTGTTATTACTAATATCTTCAAAACTTAAATCTCAAATTTGTTTTCAAATGATATTTCTCTTTATTTCTGTAGCTTTTTCCCACTAATATAGTATTACCCCAGCTTACCTATAGTAAGCCCAGTTAATGAAAATTCCTGGTTCCGGGAAATTGACTTATGAGCCTAGGTCATGTCGGGCCTCTCAGCTTAAAAGGACTCTGTTCTGGGTCCTCCAAGGCCAGAATGCAGTGATCAGGATTTGGAAAGGTCAGCTAGTTTTAAAGTGGCTGCATTCTGTGTTTTCTCATTCCTGGAGCACATAGAAGAGGTTGCCACTCACAATAAGATGAAGCACATACAGTCTCTGTAGGCCATAAATCTGTTGCTAAACAAGAACGAGCTGCAAGCTTTATTGAAGTTCTCTGTTGGCTGCGTTTCACTGGAAGGTTGCACTTTGACTTCCCTGATGCATGGGTTGCCATTGTGGATTTTGTTATGTATTTGCATTCTCCCATGCTGTTGTTCTGTTTTTCCTTTGCAGGGAGAGGATGCGCCAGTCTGCAATGTTTGAACTGTGCCAGGGGATGCACCAGATCAGCCTGCAGTTTGTTCGCTTGCAGATTAGCTTTGAAGAATATACCATAATGAAAGTTTTGCTGCTGTTAAGCACAGGTAGGTTAGCTCCTACTGTTACCTGGCATACTTGCTAATTGTTAGATGGCATATTGATTTAGCACCTGTACTTCACAAAATGATACAAGGCATTTAACTACAAGAGTAACAAAAGAGGAAGCAAATGTTGTCCTGGAGGTTCATATGTTCACAAGAGAAGGGGTGGAAAACAAGGAACCTGAGCATCCCTGCTGCACAGCCTCAGAGCACAACTGCAGTTCCTGCTCCCCATTACAGCAGGGACTGCTCTTTCTGTTCAGGATGTCATATATCCAGCAGGGGGTGGAAAGGAAGCAATAGCCCGATCCCTCTATGCATGAACCAACAGACCTGGCCAAGCACACCAAGGGAGCATGCTACTTCTCATGAAAAGAAGTAGCAGAAGACCTGCTCCCCTGCATGCTGTGGAACTGGCAGGAATTCTGACTCACTGAGTACACATTGTCAACACAAGTGACGTAAAAGCATAATCAGGATCAAAACGTGCACGTCCTTGACAAAATGAGTCTAGTGTTAGTATGAGGTAATTGAGTGTGTGGTATGCTATAATATATTACACTGAAAGTGTACTAAATTGTATTCCTTTTTTCTTAAGCTGGGGCTAGAGTTTCAGAGACTTACTTTTTATAATAAAGAATTGCATCACAGGGCATGTCTACATGCCTCTGCCATTCAGACTACAGGGGAGTGAACTGCAGTGCTGCGCTATAACTCCCCAGTGTGGACACTGCAGGCACCAACTTAAAAGGTCCCTAGTTGGTGTGTGTGTAGCCCTGTTTGAAGAGGACTGCACTGGTGCAAACTTGGGACTCTTAAGTTCATGCCCACGGTGTCCATGTGGGAAAGTTACAGCGTAGCACTTTGGTGTACACTCTAGTTCATACCACCACAGTCCAAACTGTGAGGCAGTGTAGATATGCCCTCAGTGTTAATGACAACAGTGTTTAATAATTCATCTTTTTTAACTACTTCTTGTCTTATAACAGAAACAGTTAAAGAACTATAACCCCATTACAAATGTCTATAAAACAAACATTAAAACAGCATGAACATTTTCTGTATTTCCTTCCCCATCAGTGCTGATTCCCATCTGTTTTGCAAACAGAAACTTTCTTCTGTGTAATCAACCTCCTTTTTTCGTCTGATTCATTCAGTCACATCAAAAAAGGATTGTTTGTTATCATATCTTTCTTTGGTGCTTTGTGATGTCAAGATACTGCACTGTGACTTCACTGAATTAATCAGGCAGGAATTCCCCTATCACAAGGGGAGTCCCCATGTGGCACAGAGCTGATGGAGGGGGAATAAAGGGGGCATGACTAGAGAAAATGAGGTATGGCCAGAGCACCACTGCACTTGAGCTCTTCCTGGTTTCTGCTTGTTGAACTATTGGCAGCTGAGAGCAAGCCCAGGGCTGCTCTCACCTGGGTCAGAGGCCACTTCGGGTTTGTCTACATTGCAGCTAGGAGTGAGCCTCCTGGCCTGGGCTTGAGCTCATGCACTAAAAATACAGTGTGGACATTGTGGCTTGGGCTGGAAATTGGGATCTCAAGCCCTCCCAGCCTCATAGGTGTGAGCGCCCAAGCTCCAGGCCAAGACTTAGTGTCCACGCTGCTACTTTTAGCATGCTAGTTCAAACCTGCTAGCATAAGTCTGTCTGCCTGGGGTGGGAGGCTCACTCCCAGCTGCAGTGTCAACATACCTTTTGGCTCTTAGCCAGCTCCATACTAGAACCCCTCCCAGGTCCAGTGCCAAGTGGATCTCATTAGCACCCGACATTCCCTCTCCTCCCCTCAATAGGGACACAGGACAATTCTCTCCCTGGGAACAAGAAGAGAGAAAGAACAAACCACAAGTGAGAGATGTTAGTTATGCTGCTTAGTGCACTGCTGGAACATGCTCAGATACTATCTATGATTGTGAGAGTGGAATCAATGTACGATAGAACAGAGTAGAATAAAGAAGTGGATCTCCTGTTTTTGTAATTAGCAGTGAAAGGGGAGAAAGTATATAAAGTAATAATAGTTTAATTGCATATAGCAATTAATGTGATGGTAGTTGTTTCAGTAAGATAGATATGTATTATTCTACCTTTTTCTTAGACTATTAACAAATGGGTTTGAGGAGTTCATTGCAAGAACCTGTTGGGTAAAATAAATTACTTGGTTCATTCTGAAATGGACAATGATGTCCTTAGAAAATCTACACAGTTTTTTTTTTTTGTCAGTTTTGGGATAGTCTGATTATTTACATCGTGAAACTTTAATAGGGAGGAAGAAAGTTGGATAAAAAGAAAATGAAGATCGTGATAACACATATAGAATATTTTCTGTGATCAGCAATAATTCCAGTTTCTAATAACTTCACCTTGATACAATATTGTGATAGAAAATACCATGCTTGTTTTTATTTCTTTTTTTTAATTGAATCATGTCACGTGTAGCGTACTATTTGCTTTGAAACTTCTATGATGACCACATCAAGGAAGTTTCACTCCATTTACATGTGGAAGAAACCACACATTACATCTCAATTGTTTTCTTGCTTTTCCCCAGTCCATGAATCTTGGATGATTGCCAGTACCCCTTCTGCATTTAATAAGTAAAATCAGAAACACTCGGCAGACCTCCAAAATTTGGTGTTTTGCTTGACTTCCTTTTATTTGTGATTTTATTTCTTCTTTTTATAATCTGGCAGAGATGATGGTGTAATAATTTTCCAATATAACAGTAAAATAAAGAAATAAATTGACAGAAATAGAAGTATGGCTTTAATTCACATTTTTATAATGCCATTAGGAATGCAGGAGTTGTATTTTCCTACTTTTAATTGGATGGATTTGTAAATATTGAGGAAATAGTTAAGTCCTTGCATTTTATGCAAGTGCCCATAGCATGTTGTAACTATTTTATTTTTTACTGAAGGAGATTTGTATCTCCATCAAAGAAAGGTGATTGGTGTTTATTCACTCGATATGGACTTTGCTCACAAATCTATTTAAAACAATGGTTGTTTTGTATTAGCTGTCTTTGAATGTTGTGTGCCTTCAAGTTTATTATTGCAATAGAAAATGTGTAAAGAAATCTATTTACGGTTGGTTTGCAGATTGACACATTACCTGTTAGCTTGTCGAAACCAGAGGTTCTCATACTGTGCTCCCCAGGGCACTTGGTGGTCTTTCACAGGGTGCTTGCTGGTCACATGATCATAGATCTCTTCTTTATTTCCCACTGCTAAATTGCTTTAGTAGGCACCTAAAAAACTATTAAATTCATTCCTAACTCTATTCCATGTAAGTAATTTTGGTAGTAGCCACATGGACATTCTGTGATCACAGTGAGAGAGAAGGTGAACCATGGGATTAAGAGGGAGGGTGTCCATAGAACAGTCTCTGTTGAGATGTCATCCACACATTTAAAAAAACCTGTTCTAGGTAATCCTCTACCATAGTTAACTATTAGAAAATAAACTCACTTCTTGCACCTGAAATACTTAATTTTCTTGTTGCAGACCTGAGTTAATACAGCCAAGATTTTACATTTGTTTCGTGATTCAACAATATCTAAACAATTTAGTGAATACTAAAACATCATGATGTTGTTGAGAGTTATTAGTAACCTTTTCAAGGGCAGGTCCAGGATTCAGTTTTGGTCTGATCCTACAAACATTTACCACTGGGTGTAGTATCTATTACATTGAATAATCTGGTTGAAGTTTCTAAATAAATAATGGTACGCTCATTACCATGATTAGGTCCACTGAAGTCAGTCAAACTGCTCACAGAAATCAGTACTACAGTAGAACCTCAGAGTCACGAACTGACCAGTCAACCACACGTCTCATTTGGAACCAGAAATATGCAATCAGACAGCAGCAGAGACAAAAACAGAGAAAAGCAAATACAGTGCTTAAATGTAAACTACTAAAAAAAAATGGAGATTTCAAAAATATTTGACAGGGTAAGGAAACTGTTTCTGTGCTTGTTTCATTTAAATTAAGATGATTAAAAGCATTGGTTTTTCTTCTGCATAGTAAAGTTTCAAAGCTGTATTAAGTCAAGTTCCGTTGTCAACTTTTGAAAGAACAACCATAAAGTTTTGTTCAGTTACCAACATTGCAGAGTTCTGAACCACCACCATTCCCCAGGTGTTCATAACTCTGAGGTTCTACGCATGCTCAGTAGAATTTCAGAAATGGGCCCTTCACTAGTACAGATGAGAATTTTAAAGGGGTGTTAAGAAGAAAGCTTTCATTGAGACTGCAGACATATTATCTGGTCAAATATTTAAGCAGAATGTGAACTTAGAAAAAATACTCTTGCTCTGCATTAGCATGATGGCTCTCTTTAAGATGTCACACACATGCTCAATAATCTCCTAACCTTCCGACATTGTTTGATTGCCTAAGAAATGTGTTATTTGATGTAGCTTTACCACACTTGGCAGTTATAATTTGAGTACAGTACAATATCAAAGCAATTGCAAGTATGTGCTGTACATTGCCCCTCCCCGCAAGTATAGTATAGCAGACAAGTGGTGGTATGTAGTGTCTTCAGTTCTAGAGAGAGACTCCTGCTCCCTCTGCTATTGTTTTGTGCTTAGGTCAAATGCAAAAATCATTTCAGTGGGTGGCTAGTATGTGCTGTATTTTCAAGATGCTGTCCTGCCCCATGTAACCCTTCTGCGTATACTAATCCACATACACAGATCTGGAAAGGACTCTTGTATCATTTGAAAATGTTTATGATGCTCCCACACAACACAAAAACACTTCTATAACCCTTCAACCATTAACTTTATAATGTAGTTAATATAAGAATACTCAATAAAATGAATATTAATACGAAGATGTCATTTTACTGGCAGTTCCCAAGGATGGCCTCAAAAGCCAAGCTGCATTTGAAGAAATGAGGGCAAATTACATCAAAGAACTAAGGAAGATGGTAACTAAATGTCCAAGTAACTCTGGACAAAGCTGGCAACGATTTTACCAATTGACTAAGCTTCTGGACTCCATGCATGATGTAAGTATAACCCATCAGGGAGCTTATAGCATATAAGGTGGTATCTTTAAGAAGGATTAAAGAAAAAATCTTTCCCTTAAGGTAAACTAGTAATTATTCATTACACTAACCAGCAGGAAAGCAATAGGCAATCAGTTTTCAAAGAGTCTGTTAGAAGTTTCTGGACAAATTTAGGGGAAAATTGCACATAAAATTAAAAAAATAAAAACCTTTAAGGGCCAGGTTTTGATACTTTTATTCATGTGAATAGTACCTCACAACACGAATAGTCATGTTGAAGTCAACAGAACTATTCGCTGAGTCAAGTCTTACTCAATATGAGTAAAAGTACTGGAATCTGGCCCTGTACCAGCAGATGAATGGTGTAAACCATTTTTTCAGAGACCGAGATTAGTGAAATATGCAGTGTGTTGTTAAAATTTAAGGAACCTGAGTCAGTTCACAACGCAAGGTGTTGTGTTAGAGTTTCACCCTTTTTGTAATTTAAGAACTGGTTTGTTAATAAAATGTTTACTTCACTGTTGAACAAATATGTGACCCGTAACAACTGCTAATCTCATAACTCAATCTTTCTAAAACATTTGTTAATGGTTTAGAGTCAACTTGGGTACCTTGAAGTTTTGCTGAGCTTTCAGATCCAGCATTAATTGAATTTTAATTATTTCTGTCCCTCCATTTTGTTTCAAAGGTATTTTGTGATGTAGAGGTTTACCTTGTAACCACCAGTTATCTATCAGTAAAAACTGTTTAAACTGTATAGCAAAAGAAAGCAAACACTCTCATTCTATCATGATGTGGCACAAAAATAATTTTGCTGTGAGCTGCATGTTGAATGTTGGGCCCTAATTGTAGAAGCTGCATATAAATGTCTCTTTTGTACGTGTCTTAGTTTTCATTTTTGTGGACGTAGTGCAGTGCAGTTTAGGTCAGATCTGTAAGAGAGCCTGAGGTGTGTTTACAGAATGTATATTCAGAATTATTTTTCAAATATTATTCTGTTGTTCATTAAATCATTTAAAATCTCAGTGGGAGGAAAAGGATATTATTAGTACTGCAGTAATAGCTCATTCGTTAGAGATCAGTTTTGTTCATTGTGCCAACGAAGGATGTTTTACTGTTTGGTTTGAAGGAATGGGCTTGGTGATGAAAGAAAGTCATTTGCAAGTTGTTACATATGAATCTCCACAGCAGTTCATACATTCCTCCCATGCCCCTGCTTTTGTAATATTTTTCATACATTTCATTGAAAGTTACATAATTGTCTTCCGAAATACAGAGTTTGTGTTTTATTTGGTAATTCTTTTGTACTTTTTTAAAAAAGGAGAATTGTGTGGATGGGAAGTAATAGCTAACAGAATTCTACAGTTATTTAAAATAATACAGTATTCTAAAGTAATCACCCAAAACACTACATGAGTATTGTAACCTATAGTGTTTTGATCAAATCACTTCAGAATGCTGTGGGATTCTACTTAATTTTTAGTAAGGATCAGATTTGATGATGCCATTTTCATTATATTACATTTTATTTTAGTATAAACAAGTTAAGAAGGAATTTTTAAAGAAGGTCTTGCTGTCAGTATTCTCTTTAAAACAGCCAGCTGTCTGCACAACACTGCTATTTTTTGCAACTTACCAGACAAGCACTTATTTTTCTCCTTACAGTTTACTTTTTACTTGAATTGGCTTGATTGTTCCCAAGGATGTGTGTTAATCCAAAAGAAGACTAATCTCAATATCAAAATTGGCCAAATGATAAATTAATTTAGACAAAGCACATCACAATAATTTTACAGTAATGAGATGAGAATTGCCCTGTGGAGAGTGGAATTTCTCAGCTCTTATCATGGAAATGCAGATTTTTTTTTTTTCTAAAATCCTCAGTACAGGTCAATACTTTTCAACTGTCACCAGCATAATTTTAACTTTCATTCCATGTAATTTTAAAGGATCAGAATATACTTGGTCCTGTGACTGCTCTAACCACAGCTGAAATTCCATGTTTGTATCCCTGCTGCAGATACAGCATTGGCATTTGCAGCACAAGCCTGAAGGGACCTCTGTAGAATTCATGCTTATTCAGTCCTGCTGCTGCCTCCAGCTTTTTCATTAGAGCAAGGCAGCATGTCATTATTTGTGGAGTTTACTTTACCTGGGTGTAGTGCCACACAATCATATAGTTTCTTTGTATCTTAAGACTTGCTTTTATTAACCTCATTCTTAAATATTTTTTTAAGGACTATATAAAATAAGAAAGTTGAATACTGCATGATACTATATTTGGGTTAAATAATACGAATAGCATAATAACCAATGAGATGGTTTTACACTGATCAATGCTTTCAGCCTTTCATCCACATGGTGAGCATATGTGCAGACAAAAAAGTGCCAAGATAAGGAAAAAAGAAAGGAAGAGCAGGTAGGCAGTAAAGTATTTGAAAATATCAGCAACTTTAAGCAATGACTCATAAAACCTCCAAGCACAGAAAACAAAACTGAAGAACAGAAGAACAAAGCCATTCTTGAACGGCTCAGATGAAGATATATGCATCAGATAGCTGGAATACAAATAACAACAATCATATTCACTCACAGTTTTATCAGTGTTGTGGGGACCAACATATTAATCCACATTTCCCTTTTTCAGGGATTTTCTTTTTAACAATTCTGACTGTCATAAGCAAATTTCTAATTATTTCATTAAACAGCATTGTTTGTTCAGAACCATAATGCAGTGAGGCTAGTTGATTCCATTTCCTAACCAAATTGGTAAGCAGTTCAGTCTCAGACTCAGGGATGACCCAGGGTATTTGAGAGAGAGCGAGCGAGAGCCAGTTCTTGTTTGTGATCAGCCAACTAGCATGCAGGAACATAAGAAACAGATGCATTACATGTGCTATCAAAATTTTCATTTGGATTTTCAACATCTCCTGTAGCAAGTCTGCTTTGAGGGCAAGGGCTGTATCATGACAATCTTTAATATATGTTTCAGCAGTTCTCAAAACAAAAGTTTTCAGTTTCAGTCTGACTGATATTTAAACAGACTTTCAGTTCTAAGCACTTTTGTTTCGATGCAGTGTCATTAAACCCTAACATGAACCTACCCTTTGGCATAGCGTGATGAGTATTGCACTGTTGTTTGCTTGTTGATATTTTCAGCCTGATAAAAATAAACTCTTTAAGGACCATGCTGCTGAATCATTAATATTTATGGTTCCTGAAGGGAATACTGTACAGCTAAAGTGGATCTTCCCATACACTCAGGCTGTGAGAACAAAGATTTTACTTCTCTGAAAAAAGCTGATATTGGTGGTACAATACAGTGTGTCATGAATTCACAGGAGAATTACTTTACATGAAAACACAGAGGCTTTGTGCTTGTCCCTGATATTGTAACTAATTCTAGGGAGAAATTACTCACTCTGTGCTGTTACCCAAACACTGCCTTAAATTATTTGAATTTGTTAATTTTCTAGTTGATTATGAAATCATGGTTTCCATAGATGTAGTCTTAATCATAATGATACTGTAGGTAAACTTTGAGAGGAGTCAAGGAGTGACTGTAAAATTTCATGCCATAGACAGAGAGGGATTTCTAAGTGAAAGCACTGGCTCATCTTGCCAGTGTAGGGAAAGGGCTCAGCATGGTAATGTGCATCTTTGCAGCCTGAAGCAGTTTTTGTTACTCCTCATTTGTTACAAGGTTGTGGTGAAAAGCATAAGGCTGAAATCTGGATGACTATTTGCCACAAAAATGCCACACATGCTTACGGTCCACTGTAACTGTGTTGTCTTTGGTGATGGAATGATGTTCATTTCTCTGAATTCGAAGAGTAATATAGGTGAGAGTTTCATAGAAAAAACAAATAATGACAAATTGAAGTTTAGTTAATAGGGGATTAATCTTTCGAATTTCACAGATCTTAAATATAGAGTGCAGATGCGAAGACTGGTTATTGAGACAGTAATCATTGTTACATAAAGATGCAGGAATCTTAATAAGCCTACTTTAGTCTTAAAAATGTTTAAATGCAGTGTGTTTTTTGTGAAACACATTGCCTGTTCATGAATTAGGTAGAAATGACAATTATTCATTAATGATTGATGTGGTAAAGTGAGACTCTCTGTCCAGGTATATCATCAAATCACTCTTAAAAGCCACCATAGTTAGTTCATTAGGCGGATAGCAACTTTTCATGTCTTACTGTGGTTTAAGTGACATTGAAGTAAATATTATGAATTCTGTCTTTATAACAAAATGCACACTGTAGGCACCATCACCTGGGTTTTATTTTATTTATTTATTTAGGGGTGCTTATGGGGCGAGGTTTATTGCATACACCAAGATACAAAGCCACATTTTATTGCATTATATCAAAGTGAGCTAGACAACAACTTCATATAATTGGTAGGAGTGATCTATTGTTTTTTTCCTCTGGCAAGAGTGTGACTAATAAGAATTTTGAAGGAAGTAGAAATTATTTATTCTATATACTCGCAGCTAAGCAAGCAAAACCTTATCATCAAGTAACTCTTCAGTAATGTAATAGTTTTTTAACAATTAATGGTTGTAAAAATAAATAATTTCTGTCCAAGATTCTATTTGTGAAATCAGTGGTGCCTTCATTCACACTGCTTAATTAGAGTGTTGCCGTTCACATAGCTCTAGTAGAGGTGGTATCAGCACTTCCATTATAAACTCCTGCTTTCACGGGAGGAAATGGGATAAAATGTAACAGCAAATTCTCAGCACACTGTGATGTATATAACTGCTTGCATTCCCTTAGTTTAATTCAAACCTCACTAAATCTCAGTTGCTGTAATTTAAATGATGGTCTGTCAGAGGGGTAAGTTAAAGAAAGGGGCTAGTTTAGCATAAGCCTACCAGCTGCTTGGTGTGTGTGTTACTGCAAAAGAGACTCCTTTTTATACAGGTTGAAGTGAATCCTAACGTAAGCGGCTCTGAGTCAGCATGGGGGAGTTAAATGACTTGTCTAGCATTACACAGGAACTCTGTGGCAGAGGCAGGGATAGAATTAATTTAACCAGGGCAGCCTTAACTATGAGAATCTCCTTTCTTTTCCTCTTACACACCTTCTCATTTCTGCAACAAGTGCATCGGGGTCCTACAGGCAACAGCCTTCTTCACTACACAAGCCTACTTCATCCCCAGAGCAGGCTTATCCTGTGCATTGGGTGAGGGTGGGGTCCTCTGAAAAGTTTGGTTTAGGTGAGTGTGTTGCACAGGAACTCTGTGGCAGGGATGTGTGCTGTACTGGGCACAGACTCTTCTTTCCATATCCCCTGAGTTTAACTCCTTCTGCTTAATCCCCTCAAACCTGTCCCTGCCCAGTCCTGTCCTGTCTCTTCCCCACCCCTGAGTCCTTGTCAGAGTCCAGTTCTCCTTGCCTGCCCTGTCCCAGTCTCCACTATTCAAGCTTCTCATCCCAATTCCAGTCTCCTTGCCCAGCTGTCTTAGTATAAAGCCCAATCTCCCCTCCACCTGACTCCCAGTCTCTCCACTTCTCAGTCACCTAACTAAAACATTCAAAGTTGTGAGATGGAAAAACTATATTTTTAAATTACAGGTAAAGTATTGTTGAGATGTGTTTGTATCTATCTGTAAGTGTAAATGCCAGCATTATCACTAGAATGAATACACATTCACACTTTTGTACAGGATTCTTGCATTTTTAAGTATAGAGACTAGGGTTAACCAGAGCAGAGTCAAGTATTTTGTAGAATCATAGATGCTAGGGTTGGAAAAGTTCCTTAAAGTCACCCAGTCCAACTCCCTGCCTTGAGCAGGATCAACGTCCATGGTATTCTCACCAAGATTATTCATATCTGTATTGGTGGGACTGAACAACTTCACAAGACTGTTCATTCTAGTGATTGTTTGCCCTCATTAAAGGTGCAACTATAGTTGTCCCCAGATTAAATTATAAACATATATGAAATACCGTGCTGTGTGGCAGTTAAGGTTTGTCTGCAGAATTATACCTAGTACATTAAAAAGCAAGGAAATGAGAAAGAAGTCACCTAAGCTTATATCCTCACCTCCCACCTCTGGATACACAAACTTGACAACTAGTAGTACAACCGCTCTGCACGATAGATCTCTCTCATAGGTATTCCAGTCTTCTATCACCCCTCCTGCAGATTCCACCCCACCCACACTGACCAATGACTCATCATTTATGCTCAGTTTCATGAAACTATACATGTTCAGATTTGAGTGAGAGGGTGGTGAAAGGCATCGTCACTGCAGGGGCAGAGTTAAGGTTGTATCTTCTGGTCTGTGTATGGTGGAGAAGTAGACAGGATAGGTATGATGTATGGTCCTAGTTGCCTTCACTTTTTATTTCCTTTTTTTGTGTTTTTCTGTACACTATTTGTAGTTATACAACTTTCTTCCAATTTTTCAAAGTGTGTATATTGAAAAGCAATATATGTTTTCTTGAAATAGAGATAAACATCCATCGTGTTACTTTTGTGTACCTGATAGGTATTTGTGTGTGTGTATACATACACACACACACACAAAATCAGGATGGTGTAACATGATCTCTGTTTAATGTACCCACAAAATTTTCAATTGTTAGCTCATTGCTCATCAGCTGTTTTTCACCATCTTTATGTAGCATACATAACACAAGCCCACTTCCCCGATTATCCATTGCAAAGTTCTAGCTGATATTAAAGTGATCCTATAACTTATTGACTTGTGCTGGTAAAGTTTGTCCTTTGTTTGCAGAATTACTTACATATTTGCAAGGACAATTATGAAAATATTGAAAACAGAATTAGAAAAGTTCATACTTCTATATACAGTAACATGTTGATACATTTCAAACCTCAGCCTTTTCATTAGATTTTCTTTATTCAGCAATCTTCTAATTATCCCTTTATTTTTGAGCCCTACTTTCGTCTTTTCCAGTGTGTCATTTTGCATTGTGTGTTTCAAATATACAATAGACTTTATTCACAAGGAGGGGGAGCCATGACCCGGGGGAGGCTTGTAACACAGGGAAATCTAAACACAAGTCGAAAATAAATAAATCCAACCCAGGAAAAAATAAGGGTAAAAAAAAAAACCCACCTACTTACAAGAAAAAGCCTAGTAGCCTGAAAATGCACCTGCTGAGAAGCACTTCCCACATGATACATACAGTGGGGATTGTATTGAAAATTCAGTATTTCAAGCCTCCTGCTGGTAGCCATCATTTTGCTGAAAAGTGACTGAGTGAGCTAACAGCTACTCAAATTAGTTAGTTTGCATCCAGCTTTCTGAAAAGAACTGTGAACATTACATACTTTGCTTATCTCACAGCACATTTTACTATTCTATTCAGATTCTGATCCTGTGTTGTCTGTGTGGTATTTGAATGTTCTGCATTAACATAGGGAGGGGCCCTCCATGTGGAAGGGAAGATTCAGCTATCTCCCTGGCACTTCCCCTCCATCCCTAGACTCTCCAGCAACCTCTCCACACTGTCCATACAGGGAGAGGCGATGTGGAAAGGAAATGCCTAGTATTATTTCCCTCCCAGCCCCACACAGTTCCAAGTTGTATTATATATTCTCTCTCTCTCTCACACACACACACACACACTCTCTCTCTCTCTCTCTCTCTCTCACACACACACACACACACTCTCTCTCTCTCTCTCTCTCCCCCCTCCACCCCACAAAGTGAGTGAAAACAGTTCCAAGTTGTATTATTCTCTCTCTCTCCTCCAAAGTGAGTGAAAATTCTGATTTAGTAATATTTTACACCCCCGGGCATAAATGATTAACCAAGAAGAAGTGAGATTCAGACCATTGATCTAATACCTGTCAAATGGGCTCCAGTGTAAATAGATAAAACCTGCTGAAGGAGTCAGGACTCTGCAAATTACATGCACAACCTTAAGTCTTCCCACTTGTATGTATGCATGCTGTAGAGTTTTTAATTACATGATCACATACTCTCTCACATTATATAATATAATACACCTTTTTTTTCTGACCAACTCGTTGGTAGGAATAGAAGTAAGTGGTGCAAGATGCTTAAAAATGATGTAGGGCTCTGCAGGATTATTCCCTCAAGTTGTTTTACTTGGGTCTGCATGGCATAAATAGTTATACACAGTAATGAAAATGTATATATGAACATAGATAAGATTTGCACAATATGTTATGGTATTTGAGAAAATTTCTAATCATGTAGTTAAAGTCTATCATAATGCAAGCACACACGGGAGTAGAATTAAGTCATGCAAAACTTTTAGTCATGTAACTTTAAAGTTGCTCTAACAAACAGGTTTTTTTTAAAATGGAATATTCTGTAGCTTTTAGTCAATGGAGCAGCACATAAAGCAGTGAAGATAGGTGAATGTACAAAGCCAGATGTGCCTGGCCATAGGGAACAATGATTTAATGACTTGCAGTGGGAAAATGTGCTAACTCAGATCAAGATTCAGGTCTCTTGTTTGCTGGCAAACACAAGGTGCCCAAATCTATTCTGTGATTTTGTCCACACCATTCTGACTTTAACAAGTGATGTCAGTTAGTCCAAGGCAGAAATCATAGATGACTTAACTTACTGTAGGACTTTACAAGCTTGTTAGACAGTTGCTATTTTTGAAATGCCATTCTTTTGCTGCTATTACTACTATAACCTAGTATTTGTTTGTAATAAGGGAATGCACAATTTAATAAATTGTCTTTAGCTTTCTAGTTGCCCCGCAGCCCATCTCGTCTATAGCAAAGAGAAATTGCAGTTTGTGATTTTCTATCACAGAATTGCAAGAGACAGAAAAAAAAATCCCATTTTAAAATGTCATAAAGACAGAGCTAAATGCTGTGGCCCCCTTCTTGTAATGTATTCACATATGCCAGTATAGACCAAAATGAAGACTCTAATCTGCAATGAAGAAAAATCTGTGTGAAAGAAAGTTTGAGACAGTCAGATTAGCATTGTCAGTTCTTTGAGATGTACTATATTTTTTCATTGCCAAAATAATAGACAGCTGTCTGCCTTTTGGCATCCCAACCTAACTTGCTCTTCTTCTAAATGTTCAAGGGGGCCCTGTTATATTGGGATTTCAAAATGACAGCCAGAGAAAGTCACTCTTTGAGGGATCTATGCTAAGGTTATCTCCATGCTTGTCCTCCCTGGTCAGAGTTGGCTGAAGTATTGTGATCATTATGAAATATGAGTTGTAAGATGCAACTTTCACCTAGACAACCATGTGGAAAATTGTAATTGCAGTTTTATAGAAAATACCTTTGCCCTTAATCAAATCTTCATGTATGTGAAATCAAAGAAAAGTGCAGCTACTCAGAACCTCTGCAAGTCAAACCTATGTTATCTTGGTTTCACTCCATTCCCCATTTGCTGATTTTCAGGGGGAAAAAGATAATCAGTAGAGCTGATGTTCCTTGGTAATATTCCAAAGTACTGTTATTGTCTATCTGTGGGCACAATTCATTTGATACATTTTCTAATAATCCTCTGCACTTTTTTGCATTTCAGCTTGTTAGTGACTTGTTAGAATTCTGTTTCTACACCTTCCGAGAGTCTCAGGCACTGAAAGTGGAGTTTCCAGCCATGCTGGTGGAAATCATCAGTGACCAGTTACCAAAGGTGGAGTCTGGAAATGCCAAGCCCCTGTACTTTCACAGGAAGTGATGGAAAATGTCTTAATAGAAGAACTTTGCCTTAAGTTTCCTTGTGTTATTCCACACCCATGAAGGACCCAAGAAACCACATTTTAAATGTGCTATTTACACTTGTTCAGCAGCCTCTGACTAGTCTAAAATCATGTGAAGGGTTTGGAAAACATTTGATCTGGATTTGGCAAGACCTAGATGTTTGAAAATTACCCCCTTACTCCCAACACTTAGAAAATGTTCCTGTTCCTCTGGATGAAAAGCCATATCTAGTCAATAACTCTTTGATTTTGATATTTTAACAGATGGAAGTTTTAAATATGCCATGTAGTTTCTGGTATTGTTTGCTTGTTTTAAAATGGTTCAAGGACTAATACAAACTTTTTAAAGCTTACCCCTTGGTTTGCACATAAAACGTAAAGTCAATATGGGGCATTAATATTCCTTTCTTGTAAAAATATATACAAAAAAACCCTGAAGTGTAAAGTAATAACAGAACATTTGGTGTGGAATACTCGTTATCCCCACCTGTGGCATTTGTTATCCTATGTTATCCATCATAGGTGATATACACTGTGTTAAGTGTCCATTTACTATTTAATTAAAAAGGATAAGATGTTAAAACAAATGCCTCAGTTTCAGTTTATAGTATCTATTGTGCTGGCTTTACAAATAATTTTTTGCAGTCTTTTGCTGTACAGTACATTGCTGTATGTATAAATTGTGAAGGACCTGAAATAAGGTGTAAGGAGCTTTTGTAAATGAGAAAAATCTTTAATGGTTAATAGGATGAACGGGAAAGTATTTTTGAAAGAATTCTATTTTGCTGGAGACTATTTAAGTACTATCTTTGTCTAAACAAACAAGGTAATTTTTTTTTTGTAAAGTGAAATGTTCTGCATGCATAATGAACCGTTTACAGTGTATTTAAGAAAGGGAAAGCTGTGCCTTTTTTAGCATCATATCTAATTTAGCATTTTACACTCTCTTGTAAATAACCACACAACCTTTTTCAGTTGTATTTAAGCCGATTTTTTGGTACATTTTTCTCCGTTTTTGTCTACTGCTTGCAAGTATATGTGACTTCAGCTCATTTTAGGAATACTGCTTCATGTTTCTGTAGGAAACTACACTATGTTGTGTTTGCAGCTTTATGGTGGTTTCATTTAACAAGATATTACCGTCTCTCAAAAGCTTTTGCCAGCTTTATGATGTGATGAGTTTCTGCCCTCTACTCCAGATTACTCAAGGAGATAAAAGCGAATCATAGGATGTTAAATGACTTTTTTTTTCCTTTTTCAAAATTAAAGTTTCCCAAATTTGCTGTTATTCCTTTTAATATTGAATGCATGTAACCTTTAAAGGTCCAGTTGTCACCTCTGATTTAGGAGAGTGAATTCCGATTATGGTTAAGGGAACATAGAGATCATTACAGTAAGTATACTAGATATATTTTGATTGGCAAGGATGAATGGTATGGTGCTGATAGTGGCAGATTATCTTGGTGGGGTTTTTAGTTATAAATTCAAAACATTAATGTAAAAATGTAAGCAGACCTACATCTAAACAGATACTTTCACTGTGAAAATTTCTATCTTAGTTCTCAATTTTTGCCTCAAAAACATGTCCTCTGGTGTAAAGCTATGAAAATGCACCTTTCATCAGGTGACTTTCACAATTTGTAAATAAATACAAAATTCTGGAGTAGAATAGAGACCAGTTGAACTTTTCTGAACATCATTGTTACTGTTATATACTAATTTGAATAGAATCATTTTTCAGCGAGTCATGATTCCTAAATTGTCTGTCTGGGCAAGAGCGACATTTTTGAGCTACAGCTGTCCCTGGACCAGTCAGAATGTAGCATTCTTATCATGGTAATCTAATAAATTTACCCCTCCCCCCCCTTTCTGATTCAAAACTCTGAGGTGTGCTTCTGGCACATGCAAGACAGAGTCAACACTGCTTGTCTTTTTAAATGACACCTGCCTTATGCAATGGGTAATCTGTAGAGGCTGTATTCAGAGAGGGGGATCTGATGGTATATATAAATGTATACATACATATATTATTTGCAATTTTGGAAGTCTAATTCATAGGTAGATCCTTAAATACAATCAACTGACCTGCACAGCAATATGAAAGCCACATGTCCAACATGATAAATACACAGCATGCAGACTGGTTGTTTACAGTAAAGAAATGGTCAGAAATCCTTTCATTTACTTTTTTTTTCTCTTTAAATACTGATAATGGAATTTCAGAAATAGCCAGGTTTGGGGTGAATACAGTCTGCAGCAGCTTTTTATATTAACAAAGTTACTAGCTCCTTTTCTATCTCTAAGTAACTTTGCTTGGTTAAAATAGCAAAGCCATATTCTAAACTTCACCGTTAAATGCCTGTCCCAGTACAAATTGTTGTCTGTTTGCTCTTATTTTTGTACCTTATTGCTTTTAATCTTGGTTTGGTACAATTCATAATTCACAGAAATTTCATATAATTAAAAACACACTAAATTAGTTTTAAAAAGCAATTTATATCTTTATGCAAAAACGTATGTCTGTCTTTGCAAACAACTGTAAGAAGATTACAATAAATCCTTTACTTTAATCACCTGTTGTTTATGAAACCATTCATTGATTTTTTTTGCTAGAAATCATTCAATAGATATAATTGGATACAGATGTTTTAAGAGACAGTATTCTCTTCTCCAGAACATTTAAGCAGAATAGCCATCTCACCTTAACTAACCAAATCTACAGCAAAAAATATAAAATACTGTTTTAAGCTACAACAAAGAAACGAAAATATTTTGAACTTGTTTAGAATGAAATAGGCATGTGTCTCCTGCAAAATATAAGACAAACTCAATGAAATTTCAAAATGTCTGTTTTAAAAGTGGGCTTACGCTGATTGCGTTAAATAATTTTGTTGCAAGGAAAGAATGGGGATATACAGCAAGAACATTGTATACACATTTAAAAATGTAAAATAGTTTTAATGTACTGCAGCGGGTATTTCAGGAATACTACATCACATTGTGCAACTCCTGAGTTGCACAAAATAAAATAGAAAGGCTAAAGTTTGTAAATCAAATTCTTATTAAAAAGATACTTTACAATAAAGCTAATTCACAGGGTGGTGTTTTCACTGACTTGTATAAACATTTATGAATTTAAAACAATCTACAATTAATGCACTTTTAATTGTTAAAGATTTGACTTTCTTTTTGTAGAGCAATGTTCTCAGCTGGAGGTCAATGACTTGATAAAATAGACAGCAGTTCTGAGGTCAGTGGAATGTTTAAGAATTCTTGGAGTTTAAATAGATTTTTGGATGAAAAATAAAAGCAGTCAGCACTATGGTGTAAACAGTAAAATCTATGCATAATGATGCATTTATAATTAGGGATTTGCTTCTGTATGGTTACAGCTTTTTAAATAAATAGAAAATATTGTTTGGTCTTTGTTAATGTCTGCAAGTACACTTTTTTTTTTAATATAAATTGTACAAATATACATGGATTAAAATGGTTTGATTGCAAGTATTCCTTGCACTTTAATCTTCACTAGCGGATGGTGCATTGATTTCCTTGGAAACAAGCCTGTGTTCACTTCCAAACAATCTATTTAGACAACATGAAATTAATTGCAATGTTACATAATTGTTGTCATTCTTCATGCACACTGAAATCTATTTTTCACAAACCTCTTTATAAGGGTGGGTTGTGGTGGAGCTAACACACACACACACCACAGTACCCGTTGACAGGACAGGGGGTCCAGGAGGGTAGCAGGCCCTACCTTGGGAACTTGCTTAAGCAAGTTGGGCAACTGTGTTTTCCAGGAGAGCTGGCATGAGACTGTTTGACACGGAAGGTGAAGCACGTGACAGACAAACCGATGGCCTATGAAAAGGTTTAGCACAATAGAAGCTGGAGTTAGGCTCTTACCTGTATCTTCACTTGGACTCTACTCTCCTACAACAGCTACTTTTATTGTCCATGTAATTAGAATTTTTCCCAGTGCACTATTGATTGCACAAGTTCAGATGCTAGGAGTGTGCACTCTAATCCTCTGAATTTCAGGCAGCAGCAACAATCAAGTTGCACCAAAACATTTTGGTGCAAAGAAATCTTAATCCTGCCCTACATCTCTGAAACTCGTTCAGCAGAAAAGAATAATAGTGACCTCAAGAGTGGTAAGGCAAAATAACAATCCCCTTCCCAAAATGCTTGGATGGTGTGACAGTCAAATGTGTTGATCTGTTAAGGTTGTGTGTTTTGGAGAACCAGTTTGGTTATTGGCAGTGCTTAATTTGTAACTGATGCGGCAAGCCGAGAGGTGCCGGAGCTCAGCGCTGGTTTTGGGTATCTGTCTGAGATGGAAGTAAAAGCTTTATGGAGTGTTTTGGGGCATTGTGGTCAATACAAACGTGGAAAAGAAATGTACAATTCTCTCCCCTTAATTTCCATTCTTTTAACATTTTGGGTGACTGGGAAGTGCCCTACCTCTACTTTTAAACTGTCACTAAAGGTAAATTTTGTTTGCTAATATCAACAAGAGTGATTGATTCGCTGCTGAACACTGTTTTACTGCACGTGTAGACCAGGACGTACCGTATTGAGCACTGTTTCGGAAAACACTGTCAAGCCATATTTAGAGTGGTTTATTATATGGCACATAGGTAAGTTAGTCCTAACCCAGTTCAGCACTGGGGCAGCTGCAGTCTTGCTGTTTAATTAGACAATCAGCTGAGACCAGGACAGCAGGCATGGGTGGGAAGGGTACCAAAGAGAGAGTGCATGTGAGAGTTAAGGGGACCTCAGTTAGCTTCAGTGTGTAGGTCTCCATAATTTCACCATGCAGATAAGAGCAATGCACCAGCATGGAAGGGCAGGGCTTTTCTACACAGTAACTAAAGGGGGGGGCATGACCGCTGATTTTCTGTTAGTGCTAGTCTATGTATGGTCACTTAATCCAAAAGAAGAGTGCCCTATTTCGAGATTATGTAACTGAGTAAGAATAGATTTATGTTAAAACAGAGCCCCCCTTGTGTGCACACAGATTTGTAATTTATATATTTAGTTACTTCAGTGCAACCAATTTTATTATTTCAGTTATGTAGCCAAGTTCTGAAGGCTCTGCAGCGAGTCCTCTGCTGTATGTGAGCTAGAATGCACCAGAGAGGGAAACCTGCCATGAAGAGCAGTAAGAAGAATGATTTTCTCGGGCCTCTGAGTAGAGTTAAACACAGAAGTTTCTACTAAGCTTGACCTGCTAGAGCCAAGGCAGAATAATGGAGCACAAGGAGAACCTTGTTTAATCACTGTCATATACTGAAGTTCCTGCTGCATGCATTGTTTGGCCTAGGGTCCAGGCACTTACACTTGCTGGTGAGAACAAAAAGAGCAGAGCATAAAGCTAATTCCATCTTTTCTATCTGATTCATGATCATTGGGACCCTCTCAGACCAGGATTGTCTTCTAAGTAAAAGAAACAAGGGTGGTTAGTGTGTGTGTGAGAGAATTTTCACGCACCTGACAGAATAGGCTAACTAGGACTCTAGCTGGAGCACTATCAGTGCCCGTGCTACAACACTAGACCACCACTGGGAGGAACCAGCGGCTGAGAACCCAGCAGTGCTCTGCTAAAGAGAAGTGAAAACCTGAGAGTGGGAGAATCTCTGGTAGTTGAGTGAAGGCCTGCCTTCTCCACTCCAAAGACAGAGAGTGGGAAACAAAGGGGCAGTAGGTCTATTACTTACTTATGGCTCTGGAAAGGAGGAGGAGACAGCAGCAAGCCAGCAACCAGGCTCCAATGGCAGAGCTGAAATAAAGCAACATGGAACCCATACCCCACACCACAATTAAGTATACGAACCTAGAATCAAATCTCTTGGGAGAAGGGAGGCCGTGGTGTTAACTTGCCCAATGGGGGTAGGATCCCTTGAACACTTCATTGTCCAGTAGGGATCAGCACAATTAGCATAGACTGCTCTGGAAAGTGCTCTCCAAGATTCCTTCTGGCACTGGCAATTGGTGCAGGATAACCACTGAAAAGCTAAATAGTAGCACACTCATAGATGACTTTCCATATTCTTGTCATTGGAGTCAACATTGTCATTAAGAAGGAGTTGAATTCAAAGAGCTGAGCCCTAGGCCCCATGCTTCCAGGAAAAGAGGCATGTATATTACGTGCTTGGGGAAGTCTGTCTTTAGGTATCTTCTAACTTTCACTATTCTTTGTCTCTTTGACGCATGATGTCCTAACACTGATTTTCTGAAATACTGCACAAGATGGATGGAGAGAGGGGATAACACAGACAGCAGGGCTACCACTCTGTTACCAAGAGCCATCAATACTTCATCGGCTTCCCTCAGCATTAATCAGAGTGTAAGCCAAGGCGGAAGACCTTCCCACCAGTGCCAGTTACCAGAGCTGAATTCTTAAAAGTAGTAGGCAGTATGCTCAACTCAGCACAGTTCTGACCCAGCTTACTCATCTTCTTCTTAAGGCTTTTGTAAAAGCAAGAGTATAAGACAAATTAGGAATGAAAAATTAAATTAGCATTACCTCTCCTACCAGGAAATAATACACTTAACAGGGTTCTCTTCCTCTTCTTAGGATTGCTTGGAGCTGGCATAGATTTACTTGAGCTACCAGAGGCAAAAGAACCTGAAATAACAGGAAGTTCAGAATAGCTTATGCAGGAGTTTGCAGACCTGAAGGCAATGCAGCAAACAGGATCATAGCAGTGGGTGAAGTGGCACTCCACAAGTTAAAGCTCTTACTACTTTTCCTCTATCTTTTTTAACCCGCTTTAGTTGCATGCTAGACCAAGAACTAAAGCATTTGGAAGACAGTGGAGGACCAAACACACTCTGAGCCAAAATATTATGCACAGTTTGGTGCTATTGCTTGTTCACAAATGAGAATGACTGACTGCCAACACTGCCTTCCAAACTGAACAAATTTGAGGGAGCAAACCTATGATCTATTGCTCAATGTTATCAGAGGGATTATTTCCTTACTCTTGTGTCAAGGGACAGATTAGAGCACTTGATCTCATTACAGTAGTCCTACACCATCTTCAGTATAACCTCCCAGCCAGAATTGCCTTAAAGCTGTTTGGCAAAGCTCACCATCCCCTCAGACACAATGACATATACTAAACCTCATAGAGTTCCAGTTGGACTGCAATACCAACTCAGCCAACCATCTGAAGTTCATTTGTGTTTACTCAGAAGGTCTAGGCACAGGAACAGATAATGGCAGTGCATGAAAACTTTTCTTTAAAAGGAAAATGAAAGAACATTAACTACTCCTGTTTTAAGACTAGTAACTTAATATAGCTGTAATATTTTTTGGTTTGCAAAAATAGTCAAAATGCATGAAGCTCACTTTAATGCAGTGTATTAGTCTTATAAGGTGGTGTTATTTTTCATGTTTTTAAGCAAGAGGGGAAGAGAGAAGACAAATTGCACTCAGCACAGTGGTAACTACCTTTCATCATATTTTTATCATGTGGCAAAGATTTGTGAGATACACAGTTCACTAACGGACCAGATTCTGATACCTTTCCCATGCACATTGATGAGTATCTTACTGCTCAAATAGTCCCATCGCTTACAATAGGGCTACTTGAGGATACTATTTAGTAAAACTAGCTACTACTCAGTACAACTAAGGGCTCTTTGAAGTCAATGGTAAAACTCCCCTTGACTTTTCCTGGATATGTTTCAGGATGTAAGGTCAGATTAAGATGGCAGGGTGAGAATAGGGGCCTCTGCTAAGGGGAGAAGTGGGGCACAAAACTCCTGGCATGGAGGCAGAATGGGAAGCAATGGGGTGTGTGTGTTCCAGAGTCCCTGAAATAGCAAGGGATGGAAGGGTGGCCCACAGGGAGCTTGTGGGGGGAACACAGGGAGACCCTCTAGTGTGCAATGAGCTCGTCCTACAGAATCAATGCAGCATGTGACCCTGTAGTTGTATTTAGCAGATGTTAATGAAGTCAGTAAGTAAGTTGTTTGCTGTGAGGAATGGTCTCCCTAACTCGTACCTGTTCTGAATCAGCAGTGCCTTCCTCTTTACTGAGTCTGCACACACACCTTCCAGTAACTAAGAGAAGTTTATTTCAGTTACTGATTTATAGAAACAGAGCAAATCATTCTCCAACAACATGAGAGAGAGACAAATAGTAAACATTTAATTTACAGTGATTTTTTTGGGTGACAAACCTGTACTTTGAAAATTGCACAATATGGAACCGGAGGTACTGGAGCCTGAAATAAATGTTATTGAAAATAATATAAATGAAGCTACACGCATCACATAAAGGCATCTGCATTTTGAAGACACTTGAAAATATCATATCCCCCTCTCTATGGGTTTTATTTATCTGAAAATCTGATCCAGCTACTTCCCCTCCCCTTTCAGAATATTACTTTGCCTTCAGCATAAGAGCCTCTTTGCCCAATCACTGTTCAGAACCAGAAAAATAGAGGGTGGATATAACAGTGGATATAAATACAGTTTTCAAATTTCAATTTAGTCAGCACCAGGACAATATAAATACTTAAAAAATTTTCTCCAAATGACAGCTGAATCTGAGTTCAACCACATCTCTGACTTAAAATTCTGGTTATCCTGCAAACATATTGCTGTTGTGCTTTTCACATGTAAAACCCTGTTCATAAAATTAAACTACCCCTCCACCCCCCCACCCCCCAAAAAAAACCACCTTACAAATCACATCTCTGCAATTCCTATTTGGCAACATTTTGTCTTTGTACAGATTAGGCTCTTCATCCCATTGTCTAGCTCTTCCTTGATTAAAACCAGTCACCAAAGCGGAGAGAAGTGATTAACAAAAATCCATGGATACCATGTACACCTTCTGGGCGTTAAATGCAGAGAGCTAAAGAAACTGAACATAGTTTTGTGGAATAAGTCCTCTTCTGCCATTTAGAGTTCCTTCAAGCCATCCTGGTTCTCTGGAAAGTTGCACTACAAAAGGAAGAAAAGGTTTTATTAGTCTTCACTGTATTTCTATTAAACTTGCAGCTTCAACTTATATCTTCCTGAAAAAAGCACAGCAAAGCATTAAACCTTTTGCACAGACCAGTGTGGAGAACACAGCTAGGAAAAGAAGCGGTTTCTGATTAACTCATTTAAATATTGGTGTGTGTCACCTAGGAGCTAGGACATGCCAGACTCGCAGGGGTTCTCACAACAAAAATTTTGGTGGCCTCAGCGTGCCGCCACCAACTCTTGCTGGTGGCCGCTCTGACAATTTTTCCTAAAATACTTAATTACCCTTAGGAAAAACAAATAAATATGCACATATACAGGTTCAATTTGTTTATGTAGGGTCTTTGGCAACCTAAATGTACAATTGTCTCTGTTCTTTACTGGATCTAAACACATATAAGGTGTTTTGCATGTTTTTTTGTTTTATTTGGGGGTTTGTTTGGGTTTTTGTTTTGCTTTTTAAATGTCTTGCTAGCTAGTAAGTCTGCTTCTGTGAAAAGTGATACTTGGATGTTTGTTAATATCACTTTTCACAGCAGCAGACTTGATAGCTAGAAGGCAGTGAAAAGTGATACTAACAAACATACAAATACGCTTTTCACAGCAGACTTACTCAGCCCTCGTAAGCCAGAGGACAAATTAAGCCCTGGATGGGGAGGCGGGTAGGAAGGCAGCAGGGGGCCAGAGGAAGCAACAGAGGCCAGGGGTGATGGGGTGGCCAGAGCCCGAAGCCCTGCAGCTGTGGATGGAGCCTGCTGCCTTGTGGCCGGATAGAGTCTGCCACCCGAGAGATGAAGCCTGAACCCCACCACCCTTGGGAAGGTGGGGAACTCAAACTGGCTTCCTGCTCCTCTGTCTCTGTGCTTCCCCCCTCCCCCCACCGAGGAGGCTGTGACCACAAGAAAAGCCCCTGGTGACTGCATGCAGCCACTGTGGCCATATTTGAGAAATGCTGTGCCAGAGGTATGGGTTGAGCATGAGAGCTAAATCTGGTTCATTGGTTGGTTGCAGGAAGGTTGGGCATTTTTTGTGGTCCGCCTAGGAGATCAGGACATGGTGCAGGGGTTTGAAAGGAAGGTCTGGAAAGGATACAAAGTGAACGTGCTTGCAGGATACCATCTCAGGAGGAAGGTTGGCGCTTGGATCTTATCAGGGATTATAGCAGTGTTTATAAGCTTAGTGGGGAGTGGTTAGAGTTCTTGCCAAGCACAGTAGGGAAGTTTTAGCAGTTGAGAACAGGGTAAGACCAAAAACTTGTCCTGGGTGTAGGGGGGCAGTTTGGAAGCTTGGAGCTGTGGGGGAAGTCAGATCAGGTTTCACTGCAAGAGGTTTAAGGCATGTGAAGCGGGGGAGGGGGGACTAGACAAGTGGGCTTGGATTGTGGGGCTATAAAACTGCAGTGTAGACATTCGGGCTCAGGCTAGAATTCTGGCACCCTGCCAGTCAGGAGGGTACCAGAGCTCAGGCTCCAGTCCAAGCCTGAACATCGACACTGCAATGTTATAGACCTGCAGCCCACAAGCTCACATGGGCCAGCTGCAGGGGTGCCCAGAGGATTCAGGGGGCCTGGGGCAAAGCAATTTTGGGGGCCCCTTCCGTAAAAAAGTTGCAGCACTATAGAATTCTATATTCTCATGGGGGCCCCTGTGAGGCCTGGGGCAAATTGCCCCACTTGCCTGCCCCTCTGGGCAGCCCTGGCCAGCTGCAGGTGGTATTGTAGTGTAGACATGCCAGTAGGCACTTAGGTTCCTTGACTGTCAATGAAACTTAGGATCTTAAGTCACTTAAAAATGGCATGTGGGTACTTCTGAAAAATGTACCATGTGCACTTTCTTTTCCTCTGTCCCAAGGTGAATATTATTGCCAGGCAACAGGAGAATGGCACTGCTCAGGCAAGTTCTGTCAAAATAAAAACTGTAGTTTGAAAAGGACTTTAAAAATGTAGATAGCAGAACTGCCTTCAGATTTTAAAATGATACTTTAACAGTTACAGCAGGAATCTGGTAGCACATTTTGTAATGGAAGGTTTTCATTAAAAATTTACCAAAGGAAAAACAGTACATAGAAAAGTGCCTTTTTAAATCTCTCCACGTACAGTAACTTACAGTACTATTAATAATTAGCATGTCCTCCCTCCCTTTGTCACTTTCATTCCATGATTACAGAGTACACCTGCACACATTTATAAATGCAACACTCTGACACCACCACCACCTCCCTCCAAAAGTTTCATCACAGCTGTTATAGCTCTACCACAGTGAGCAAACATTGACATTGCTGAGACAACCCTGGCCCTCTTTCTGAGGGGGACGTATCCGCAAGACTGGCTTGTGAAAGTAGAAACTCACTTTTATCATAAAGGAACATGAACTCAAGACAAAAACAAAGAAAAAAAACTATAAATGTGAAACTCTTCCTTGCTATTTGGAATTCAAAGACTAAAATATATTTTGGGCAATTCAATATATAGACAGAATGTGGGGGTCGGACACACAGTGTACACAATTCGAAGGCCCAGTTTAACAACCCCAAAGTAGGGTACATATATATTCAGATTCCAATTCAAAGAGTTGAAGTCACTGGGAGTTGAGGACACCTGATAGGATGAAGACCTAAAACTGAGGGAGAAGAGGAAATCTTTGCTGAGCTAAATGAGATCACTGGACTGGAAGCACTAGGAGTGAATTTTAGAAGTCATTTTATGAATAACTGTTGTTTAGATTTCAGTGTGAAATAATCAATACAGCACTTTAGGATGTAACCCACAGAACCTATCATTTAAAAATTGGATTTTTGAGTGAAAAATATCATTGTCACCCCAAGGACACCAGAAATGGAACAGCAGGGATATTACAGGATCAGTAGTGAGGTGCAACAGAGCTCTGTGTTTGGGAAGTTTGCATACCATCCATCTGCATTACACCTGGCTCGAGGCAGCATTATTGGTATGTCACTTTCATGAAGATAAAATTCACAGGGGTGTTGTGAAGATTAAAGTAAAGGACAAAGTAAGTATAATGGTGAGATCGCCACACTGATATTGATCCAAATTTATAAACTGTGCCCAGACTAGTAGGCCCTAATTTTAACCTGCTTTGATGTCCCAGTTTTCTCCATTCATCTTTTTCCTAAGTGTATTGTACAAACACATTCACTAACAAGCTCACCAGACTCAGTCGCTCTGGTATCATACGCGCTGCCATTAAAGTTCTCTTTAAATCCAAGTTGTTCAGATCCAATTTTTCAGGAAAATCTCCTTCTCAAAAGCAGCTCTTTTGTGTCCCCTTTCTGTCATTTCTTCTCAATCAACCATGATTACAGTTCTTAGCACTTTCTCAAATCTGCCTCATTTAAAAACACCTTGCTGCAGACTATGCACTGGGCCTCAAAACTGCTACTACTCATTATTGGACCAAGCATCCCACAGGAGTTATGTTTTCTGTTGGCCCGGGACAGGAAGGGACAATATTTGTAGGTTCAAAAATACAGGGCAAAGAAATTTAAATGAACTGTGACACAGCGACATTAACCATGGCCCGGAAAGACTGCACTACAGTGCTGATCGAAGACCAATTCTCAAAAGCTATCACCTCCGAGATCTGTGGAAATACCAGCTGAAAAACCCACTGCAGTAGCTGTATTTGCTCTTTTTACCTCGTAGTGGAGGCAAACTTGGAAAGAGGTTCCAAGATGAAGGTCTAAGGAGTGCCACAGGAAAACTACTAAAACACATGCGCACAAACCCAGATACATCCACAATTATCCTTAAAAACAGCACAGTGATGGCCCTTACAATATTATCAGTTTTACCTAGGTAAGCTAAATAGATAGTGTTATTTCTAACTGCAAATAGGTTTGCCAACTTTATAATTGCTAACACCCTAGCCCCACCCCTTTCCTGAAGCCAGACCCCCTGTCCACCCACCTCTTCCCCAAGGCCCTGCTCCCTACATTTCCCCTCCCTCGGTAGCTCGCTCTCCCCCACCCTCAGTCACTTTCACTGGGCTGGGGCAGGGCTGTGGGAGGGGGTGAGAGCTCTAACTGAGGATGCGGGCTCCAGGGTGAGACCAGAAATGAGGGGTTCAGGGTGCTGAAGGGGGCTCTGGGCTGGGGCAGGAGGTTGGGGTGCAGGAGGGGGTGAGAGCTCCAGGGTAGGGTCAGGAGTGCAGAGGGGGGCTCCAGGTTGAGGGTGTGGGGCTGAGGGATTTGGAGCGTGGGAGGGTATGGGCTCTGGGTTGGGGCCGGGGATAAGAGGTGTGGGATGCTGGAGGGGGCTCCAGGTTGAGGGTGTGCGGCTGAGGGATTTGGAGTGTGGGCTTACCTCGGGCAGCTCCCGGTCAGCAGTGCAGTGAGACTAAGGCAGGCTCCCTGCCTGTCTTGACTCTGTGCTGTGCCCCGGAAGAAGCCAGCAGGTCCAGATCCTAGGTGAGGGGGCTCCGCACGCAGCTCTCGCTCACAGGCACCGCCTCCACAGCAATCACTGGCCTCGGTTCTTGGCTAATGGGAGTGAAAAGCTGGTGCTCGGGGTGGGGGCAGCGTGCAGAGCCCCCTGACCCATCCCCCCAGCGCGGAGACAGGAAAGGTAGGGACTAGCCTGCCTTAGCCCCTCAGTACCGTTGACCAGACTTTCAATGGCCCAGTTGGCAGTGCTGACCAGAGCTGCCAGTGTCCCTTTTCAACCAGGAGTTCTGGTCGAAAACTGACACCTGGCAACCCTAATTGCAAATACACCTCTACCCCGATATAACGCTGTCCTCGGGAGACAAAAAAATCTTACCAAATTATAGGTGAAACCGCATTATATCGAACTTGCTTTGATCTGCCAGAGTGCACAGCCCTGCATGCTGGGACTGGATGACAGGGGATGATCACTTGGTGATTGCCCTGTTCTGTTTGTTTTCTTTGAAGTATCTGGCATTGCCCACTGTCAAAAGACAGAATACTGGACTACATGGACCATTCGTCTGACCGAGTATGGCCATTTCTTATGTTCTTATTATGTTCAGAACCTCCAAGAAGCCCCACCTAGAGACCTGCTTGAGTCAACAAGGGCTTGTCCACATGGGGAGTTGTTCCAGAATAGCTATTTCTGATTAACTCCATATGTGGATGCTCTTATTCTGGAATAAAATAGGAATAGTTAACCCACTGTTGGTCATGTCTATGTGAACACTTAGTTTGCGGCAAGATGGATACTGCTAAGGCAAAAGTCTCAGACAACTGTGCACGTGGGTGCACACACACCTAGAATGGAATCGACATGAGCAAGCACTCGAGGAAGAAAGGCTGTTATTCAGTCTAGGGCCAGGCTGAGCAAAAGGACTTGTCCATGACAATAACTGATGGGGGAGCACTGCTAGATTAATCACAGTGAGGCCACGAGCAAAAGCAAGGGGGAAAAAGGGAAAGAAGAACAAGAGAGAGAAGTGTGGGGGGTTGGGGAGAGAGACAGGAAGACAGAAAAAACAGCAAGAGCTGACAGAGCTGGAGAAGGGGCGGGGGGTGAGACACATAAAACCCTAATGGAAGCAACACCTTTTTGTCAGACACTAATTTAACAGTTACTTTAATGGTTGATATTAGCTGTACGTCAGCTTGATTGATGCATTGTCACTTTGATAGTTAAGGTTATTGGTAGAGCAGCAGAATTGATGTATTATTACTTTAATTCTTCATTTGGGGGCTTATTAGGGCATATGGGAATTTAAATTGAGTAAGTGAAGAACTTGAATTGATTCATTGGAGTCGGATTTCAGTATAAATGCACCAGGGGGTAGATACTATAATAGATGAAGAGACGGGTACCTCTCTGAAGGAATTTCAAAGACTGGCTGAAAACAAGGGGATGGCTTTAAAATATTTAAAGAACATGAGACCCCCTAAATACCTTTCCATTCTGACAATGCGTATTTATTCTCTGTCCAAATGGGAATCATTACGGAACCTATCATGACATGTCTAGTTCTCACCTTGACCACATTACTTCTATGTGGTTTCCATTTTCCTGTCTTGCTTTTTAGATTATAAATTTTGCCTTCTTTTCTGCTTGCCCGGCATCTAGGACATTGTGCGTGATACCAAACCAAATAAATAAAAAACAGTGAGTCCATTGATGAGGCTGTAATTAGCTTTCGCTGTGAACCCATTCTTATTCCCCACCCCAACTACAAATTTCTGTGTAGTCCAACTTTTAGGAAGGATATAGTCCAAAAGCACTTAGAGCACTGCTCACATATCCAAGGGCACAATTCAGCCAGGGGTGAAAAGGATTTCACCCCAAAACTATTATCCTGGTGCAAAGCAGGAGGGCAGAGAAGGCCAAGGGAGAGCGGATGTGCTGCTGGGTGAACTTTACTGCTGCTCTGAAAAGATCAGCAACATAATTCCTGGCTCCTGACTATCCTCCTGGGCATAAAGCTAGGGGCCTGACCATGCACTATAACTGAAACACCATGCCCTGTTGGGTGCACCATGGAGTAGGGCAACTGGGACTCACTCCTAGGACCCTTCCTTTGCACTAGGAAAGAATCTTGGCCTGTGGCCATATTAGTGCACAAGAGAGGGGACGAAGCTCCCAACAGCCCCTTCTCCCCATCTCAGCTGGTGAGAGTGCAACACAGGGCATGTGTCCTGTGTTAGAAAGCCCACCTTGTACACCATTTGCTTCTAAAACCTAGATTTTTCCTGTATATGGATCTCTGTCTAATGAAGATCCTTCCTAGTCATGTTAAAAAAATGGTAAATTAAAATAACTTGCATTAGAGACTTTGAAGAGAACAATCATTTAGCTAATTTCTCTTTAAAAGGTCTCCCACCTAACTTGATGCAGACGTGATCTGCCTGCAAGACAGCTCTGTGACAGGAAGCACGTCCACCACGCACATTCCTTTACTGAGTGTACTGGAGGGGGGAGAGTGTGACTGGGGGCCCCAGATCTTCTCATCTGCTGTAACACACAGAACTGAAACCTGGAGCAGACTTGTTTGGGGGAATATGTCTCTGCACAACCGAACAAGAGTTTGTGAGATACGATATTTCTGCTTTAAATTAAGTTTGTTTTTCTGGGGGGGGTTTCTTGTGCAGTGAAAAAGACATTCTGCTGAACTCCCCACTTGTTCCAGCTTGTTAAAAAACTCAGAAGGAACATTCTGGTGGGGGTGGGGGAAGGGAGGTGATGAAAAGATTTGTTTCTGAGAAACTTTCCATACACATTTTTGGTCCAATATAACAGTTAGTAGAATGCATTGTTGAATATATGGGCCACATTAGCTACCTTTTAAAAAAAAATGCCTGTGGGTTGATTTTTTAGCTGCTCTAGTCCGTGTACTTTTTTCCTTTTCCTACTAGATCTAAGCTGGGAATTTGGAATTCCCCCTATGTTAGGAGCACACTGCAGAGATTCTCTTCCTTGGTGTCTGCGTCACTCTAAGCACATACCAGTCAGTATGTTTGGAATACTGGGACAGTGTGTCACAGTTTCAGGGTAACTGCACATATATCCCCCCTCCATGGTCCACTCCAGGAGCACCCAGACAGGTCTCTGGTCTCCAGCCATCTGCTGACTTTGGGGAGGGACCTTTGTCCCACTCCCTTCTGACCAGAGGTTTTTAGGCTACACAGCTCTCTGCCTTACACTATGATATCCCTAGGAAGCCAGTCTGCCTAATGGCCAGTGCCTGTGCTTTGCTTTCTCTCCAAGGGCTAACAGTGCATTGCCAGCAGTTACAAGTCACCACTCTGCTCTTTCCAAGTGAGCAAATTATTCTTAAGGTTACAGAGAAAACACAATAAAAACAAACAGACTTAAATGTTCTAGGGGTCACCCATCAGTCTTATGGGGCCCTACTAGGCCAAAGTCTTCCCAACCATTCTGCAAAGGCTGGAGGACCCCCAGGACAGAAGGTCTGGTCCATTGCCTGGATCAGAAAGGAGGCCACTAGTCAGTTCCAGCTCATCCTTTTATAGCAGTGGTTTTCAAGCAGGGGTCTGCAGACCATGTCTAAGGGGTCAGCAAAAGGCTGTTGTTACCATAGAAAGTGTTTTTCAATCTGTGGTCTATAGACCCCTCAGGGTTCACAGACTCTGTCTAAGTTTTCCGAAGGGGTCTGCACCTCCATTCAAAATGAAGAAAGATTGAAAAAACCACTGTTTTATACTAAAAGCCCTTTTTTTCTTACCTAGTCTCTGGAAAGCCCAGCCTGAACCAGTATACACAAACCACCCCCCGGGGTAGACCTTCTCTGGAATTGTTTAGTCCCAGTGATTCAGCTTCATCACCCCCATTGTCTTTTAGTTCCTGGGGGAGCTGTGGTTACCTTTCCCCCATGGAGTAGAACACAGTCATACATAAACCATTAATTAACTTAATACAATGGTCCCAAAAGATCACAGAATCAGAGGAATGTAGGGCTGCAAAAGACTTTTGAGAAGTCATCAGGTTCAGTACCTGTCCTGAGGCAGGACCACGTAAACCTAAACCATCCTTGACAAGTGTTTGTCCAACCTGTTCAGAAAAACTTCCAGTGATGGAGATTTCACAACCTCCCTCGGAAGCCCATTTCAAAGCTTTACTAACCTGATAGAAAGTTTTTCTTAATGTCTAGCCTAAATCTCCCTTGCTGCAGATTCAGCCCATTACTTCTTGTCCTACCTTCAGTGAGCATGAACAACAATTGATCAAAGTCTTCTTTATCACAGACTATTTGAAGAATTTATCAGGTGCCCCCTCAGTCTTCCCCCACCCAAGACTTAAGTATGCCCAGTTTTTTAACTTTTCCTCACAGGTCAGGTTTTCTAAATCTTTTATCATTTTTATTGATCTCCTTGGGACTCTTTCCAGTTTGTCCACATCTTTCCTAAGGTGTGACACCCAGAACTCGACACAACACTCCAACAGAGCCCTCACCAGTGCCCAGCTGAGCAGACAATTACCTCCTGTGTCTTACATATAACATTCCTGTTAATACAATACTAGCCTTTTTTGCAATTTCATATTCAGCTTGTGATCCACTATAATCCCCCAAATCCTTTTCTGTAGTATTACCACATAGCCAGTTATTCCCTATTTTGTAGTTGGCATCTGATTTTTCCTTCTTAAGTGCACTTGTCTTTATTGAATTTCATCTTGTTGAATTCAGACCAATTGTCCAATTTGTTAAGGTTGTTTTGAATTCTAATCCTGTTCTCCAAAGTGCTAGCAACCCCTCCCAGGTTGGTGTCATCTGCAAATTTTGTAAGTATATTCTTGACTCCAATACCAAAGTCATTAATGAAAAAATATTGATTAGTACCAGACCCTGGACTGACTCCTGTAAGACCATGCTAGATATGCCCGCCCAGTTTTACAGCAGAGTTGCGATATCTGTCACACAGTGCATATCAACTTTCTGACACTAGTAGTAAATGGAACAGCTGGGAATAAATTAGGAGGTACCAGGTATGTTGGCCAATGGAAGAATTTCCAGGCTCTTCTGGATCAGTGTGCCCCTTGTTCCAGCACACAGATGCCAGCATTTTGTACAAAATTTTCAGGGAATTAATTATGGAATAACTTGGGAGCTTCAAACTGCACAAAACTTGGGTGAGCATTTTGTTGAAAATAAGTTTGGGGTTTTTTTTCAATGTGACATCATGTATCAAGGTCTCATAACAGAGGCAGTTGTTGAGTACTCTTGCTATCATTTGATGATTTTCTAATAGCAGTGCATAGTACATTGCATTCATAGGGCAATAACTGCCAAATGTAACATTTAAAATCCTTCACAACAGCCCCTGCTTCCACGTCCCCCTACTCTCTGCTGTCCTTCTGGTGGGGAGAAGCCAGGCTGGCTACTCCTTCTCAGGCGTTTTTAGGGGTAAATGACATGTTCAGTCCCCTCCTAGATCTTCAAGATTTAAATAATAGCCCGTGCTAGCACAGGAAAAGCTCCCGTCAACTCAGTGTCCCTGGGACAGAAGCAGCTGATTGGAAGCCAGGATAGATTAACTAAATTTGGGATGCCCTGTACAAATCAGGATGGTTGGCAAGTACACCCTCAAATCTGTTTATGGACATCCATATTTACCTGTATATTTGTGTGCATGGACATATACCATCACTTGGCCCCACATAATGCATACTCACCCCTCATATACATATATTCACCATTCCTCCCTGCCCCCTCCCTCCAAAAATCCCTATCCTGCTCTAAATCCTGAGGTAAACTTGTAGGAAAATGATGTCTCAATGTAAAGCCCCATTAAATTTACAAAGCTAAGTATGTGAAAAGGAAGGTTCACATACAGCGATGCTTTTCTGTGCTGCCAAATAAGCATTTCTACACAACTGCAAGTGCCTCCTCACCTGAGCCTACAGCAAGGGTCGGCAACCTTTCAGAAGTGGTGTGCTGAGTCTTCATTTATTCACTTTAATTTAAGGTTTCGTGTGCCAGTAATACATTTTAATGTTTTTTAGAAGGTCTCTCTCTGTGTCTATATATTATATAACTAAACTAGCATTGTATTGTAAAATAAACAAGGTTTTCAAAATGTTTAAGAAGCTTCATTTAAAATTAAATTAAAATGTTGATCTTATGCCGCTGGCCCGCTCAGCCCACTGCTGGTCTGGGGTTGTGTTCACCTAGGCTGGCAGAGGGCTGAGCGGGGTCTGCAGCCGGGACCCCAGCTGGCAAGGGTCCGGCAGCCAGAACCCCAGAGCGGCAGCGGGCTGTGTGGGGCCGGCGCCTGGGACCCCAGACCGGCAGTGGGCTGAGCGGCTCAGCCCACTGCTGCTCAGGGGTTCCATCCACCGACTCCTGCCAGCCGAGATCCTGGCTGCTGGACCCGCTCAGTCCGCTGCCAGTCTGGGGTCCTGGCTCTGCCCACATACAGTGGGTACCTACCTTCTCCCTGGTTCTGGCCCATTCTCTTCCTCTCTCTGCACTGAGCTGAGGGTGGCAGTGCACTGAGCACAGGGCTGGGGGTGAAGGGTCTGGCCAGGAGCTAGAATGAGGGAGGGGGCTCAGGGTTAGGGCAGGAGGTTTGGCTGTGGGGCACTTACCTGGGCAGGTCCCATTTGGTGCTCAGGGTGGGGGTGGGGACGTGGGGGGTGCAAAAGTCAGGATGTGGGGGGTGCATGGTGTGGGAGGGCTGTGTATTTGGGGTGTGTGTGCAAGAGTCAGGGCAGAGGGCATGTGATGGGGGTGCAGGTGTCAGGGCGGGGGGAGGACTGGGTATGTGTGTGGATGTCAGGGCTGGGGTCGTGTGTGTGAGTGTGTGTGTGTGTGTGTGTGAAGGAGTCAAGCAGAGGCTGTGGGGGGGGGGGTCAGGGCAGGGGGCTGGAGGGGATATGCCCCTATTCCACCACCACCCATTCTCCAAGGCCCTGCCCCCACTTCTTCTCTGCCTCCGCCAGAAGCAGCGAGCACACTGACTCTGCTTCTTCCCGACCCCCTCCCTCACAAGGTCCATCAGCTGATCGCTGGCAGGGAGGGAGGGACAGAGAGGTGGAGGAGGGGCTGGAACCCAGCACACTACGGGAACAGGCAGGGTAGCCGGCAGGACCAAGCTTCTGCCCATAGGTGTGCGCAGCACATTTCATTAGGGTGTGCACCCAGGGAGCCCTGCCCTAGCCCCGCCCCCACCATGCCCTAGCCATGCCCCCATCCACTCCCTCCTACGTCCCACCCCCTGACTGCCCCCCTCAGAACCCCCAACCCCCCCCACTCCTTGTCCCCTGACTACTCCCTCCTGGGATTCTTGACCCTAACTGCCCCCCAGGACCCCACCCCCTATCTAAGCCTTCCTGCTCCTTGTCCCCTGACTGCCCCCTAGGATCCTACCCCCTACCTGTCCCCTGACTGCCCCAACCCTTATCCACACCCCCGCGACTCCCATGCCTATCCAACTGTTCCCCGCCCCCTGACAGGACCCCCAGAACTCCCGACCCATACAACCCCCCTTGCTCCCTGCCTGCCCCAACCCCCTCCACACCCCTGCCTCCTGACAGCCCCCCCCCGAACTCCTGACTCATCCAACCCCCCCCCCAGCTCCTTGTCCCCTGACCACCCGCTCCAGAGACCCCCCCACACCCTAACTGCCCTGTGGGAGTGCACGGTCCTGGCCCCCAGAGCGCTGCGTGCGCAGCGACATGACTCCAGGGGAGGGGGAAGCGTGTCTGCCTCCCCGCGGAGCCAAACACTGCCCCGCGGGAGCGCGCAGCCCTGGCCCCCAGAGCACAGCGCGTGTGGTGACATTGCTCCAGGGGAGGGGCAGGCAGCTTGCTGTGCTTGACCAGGTGCTCCAGCCCGGGAGCGCAGACCCTGCGGCTTGCTGCGCCAGGAGAGTGGGGCCATTTGCCCACCCCTGCATTAGGTTGTGCCTGGGCACACCCTGCACACCCCATGCGCACGCTTATGTTTCTGCCCCCTGCCCCCGCAGGGGGAGCGGAGGGTGGAGAAGAGCAGGCTGGGCCAGGCTTGGCAGGATTTTTAATGGCTCGCTGCTGCCTGCTAGGACTCCAGCAGGCAGCAGCGTGCCATTAAAAATCGTCGTGTGCCATCTTTGGTTGCCGACCCCTGGCCTAGAGTATCATCACCATAATGCACTAATACATGCCCAATAAAATGTGTATCAACATGCCAGAAATCCATTAGGTCCCGGGCTATTTGTATTCAGCCACCTTGGCATGTCACTAATGCGGGGGAGGGATAGCTCAGTGGTTTGAGCATTGGCCTGCTAAACCCAGGGTTGAGAGTTCAATCCTTGAGGGGGCCACTTAGGGATCTGGGGCAAAAATCAGTACTTGGTCCTGCTAGTGAAGGCAGGGGGCTGGAACTGATGATCTTTCAAGGTCCCTTCCAGTTCTAGGAAATTGGTATATCTCCAAATTATTATATAGTTATGATTGTATTTTTGTCTGAGGCCATTTAGGACGATTTTCAGTTTGCTTGTTTTAACATTTATGTGTAGAGTACTTACCATCTTCAAAAACTGCTCCTATTTGAAAAGATAATTCAGAGCTATGTTCTGCCTCACAAGGATACACTGCTCTTGCTCTTCTGTTGAGAACACTGAAAGTGGGACAGAAAATGAAATATGCTTATCAATGGATGGAAAAAACAAATATCCATTTACAACACATTTGGGGCCCAATTTCAGAACTTAAAAAGCACAGAATTTAATGTGCACAATTGCATGTTCCTAATTTGCACACACAAACAGCACAATTTCATTTCACAGCTTGCCATTTGAACTTGTGCATAGCCAGTTTGTACATGTAATCATAGCTCTGCACACACACTTGTGAATATCTCACTTTTAAAAACAAACTATGTAAAACACTGCCCAAGGAAATCAGCAATGAAACAAACATGGGGTAAAGGATACAGTACTTAATTTTAAAATAATAATCTTTAGATATTGAGACCCATTTCTTCAGTCAACTTCAACTTCACGTTTTCAGTCTTCCTGTATGCAGTCCTGTATTTGAATTGTTCTTGTACTTTCTTATCATACAACAGTCGAAAAAACCACAGAACATGTTCTGTCCTAAGTAAAATTTTGGACAGTATTCTAGAAATGTATTTAAGAGGTTTGATAATGAAATATCACTGCAAATTTTTTCAGGATAACTATGCACTTCTGAAGCTACCATGACCAGAAATCTTAGAGCTTTTTTGGCTTGTCTTATTTAAAAATACTTTCTTGAGTAAATAGTAACTGGATACTTTACAATGCATTATTTTGACAAAGCACCACATTATTAATTCATCATTTGTTGAGTCCTCACAGCAAAAAAACTGTACAGAAATATTGGAAGAAACTGTCCCTGCCCCAGTGAACTTGCAGTCAAAAGGACAATACAGCTGTAGCACAGTGTAACAAGTGGCCAGAAACAGAATTTATGATAAAGTGATGCAGAGGATTTGTTAGTATGTCTGACTGCTTTCCTTAGCAATGTAAGTAGTACAGCAGTCCTTTGTTTGTAGGGGTAATGCAGATGGGCTTCACAGAAGAGATAGGTTTTAAGAAGGAAAAGATGAGATGATAGAGGCCTAGGGTGACCAGATGTCCCGTTTTTAAAGGGACATTCCCGTTTTGGGGGACTTTTTCTTATATAGGCACCTATAACTCCCCACCTCCTGTCCCTTTTTTTCACAGTTGCTATCTGGTAACCTTATAGAGTCCTAGTGCATCCTGGGCAGAAGGCAGAGAGAAAACAAAGGCGGCGGCAAAATGATGAGAGTGGGAGGGGAGAGAGGGAGCGAAAGGAGTGAGGAGAAAAAGATGATATTAGAGACCTGGACAGTGGAAGAGTTATGCAGAGTCTTGAAGGCAAGGACATGAAGCTTGAATTTGATATGGAAGGCAAAGGAATACAGCTGGAGGTGTGTTTTGATGAAGGGACCATTTACCTGTAATATAGTAAATTGTTGAGGAAAGCAGCAAATAAGATACATTATGAGCAAGAAAAAACGGTTACCTACCTTTTCGTAACTGTTGTTCTTCGAGATGTGTTGTTCATGTCCATTCCACATTAGGTGTGCACGCGCTGCACGCACGAGTGTCGGAAACTTTTCCCTTAGCGGCACCCATCGGGGCCCCCACCTGAGTGGCGCCACTGTATTGTGCATACATACCCCTGCTGGGCCGGCCCCCTCCAGGTCCTTCTTGCCGGCGACTCCAACAGAGGGGTAGCAGGGCGGGTGGTGGAATGGACGTGAACAACACATCTCAAAGAATAACAGTTACGAAAAGGTAGGTAACAGTTTTTTCTTCTTTGAGTGCTTGTTCACGTCCATTCCACATTAGGTGAATCACAAGCTTACCTTTGGAGGAGGGTAGGAGTCACGGAGCAATTGATCGGAGGACCACCCCACCAACCGCCACATCCTCTCGGGCCTGCTGGTTGACCACGTAGTGGGTCGTAAAGGTATGCACCGACGACCAGGTGGCTGCTCTGCAGCTCTCCTGGACAGGGACCTGTGCCAGGAAAGCCGCTTAAGCTGCTTGCGCCCTGGTCAAGTGGGCCATGACCGCTGGGGCTGGAACACCTGCAAGGTCATAACATGCCCGAATGCAGTCTGTAATCCAGGAGGAGATTCGCTGCACCGACACCAGGAGGCCTCTCATCCTTTCCGCCATGGCCACAAACAGCTGCATAGATTTACGAAAAGCATGCACTTTGTGAACACCCGTGGGGCTGTAGCTAGCCCAAACAGGAGAACTGTGAACTGTGAACTTGGTTCACAGTGAAGCGCAGGAATCGGTGATGCGCCGAGTGGATGGCGATATCAAAGTATGTGTCCTTCATGTTGAGGGCAGCGTACCAGTCCCCCGGATCCAGGGAAGGGATGATGGTGCCCAGAGAGACCATGCGGAACTGGGCCTTGACCAGGAACTTGTTGAGCCCACGCAGGTCCAGAATGGGACGAAGGCCTCCTTTGGCCTTGGGAATGAGGAAGTAGCGGGAGTAGAACCCTTTCCCTCTTAGGTCCTTTGGTACCAACTGTACCGCCCCCGCCTCTAGGAGCGTGCGAACCTCCTCTTCCAGGAGGTGCTCATGAGAAGGGCCCCTGAAGAGGGATGGGGAAGGGGGATGGGAGGTAGGCAGGGAGGAGAACTGCAGCCCGTAACCCCTTTGCACCGTGTGTAACACTCAGCGGTCCGACGTAATACTGGACCACGTATGGGAGAAGCGGGACAGGCAGTCCAGGAAACAAGGGGACGGATCTGGTGGTTGGTCTGGTATGCTGTTCTCGAGCACACCTTCAAAAGCCTGGTTTAGGGCCTTGGTTCCAGCCTGGCCTATTGGAGCTATTGTTGTTATTATTGTGCCGCCTCCTGTTATCCCCATTTGCCTGCGGTAGGGCTCCTGCCTAGGACAAGGTTGGTAGTGACACTGAGGAGGCGGCTGCGGCTTGAAGGGCTTTCTTTGGGTCGCCGGGGTGTGCATACCCAGCGACTTGAGTGTGGCCCTCAAGTCCTTGAGGCTATGCAGCTTTGCATCTGTCTGGTCCGAAAAGAGCCCGGACCCTTCGAGGGGGAGGTCCTGGAGCGAGTTCTGGGCCTCAGGTGGCAGACCTGACTCCTGCAGCCACGCCGAGCGTCGCATGATCATGCCAGACGTGATTGTCCTAGCTGCCGCGTCCGCCGAATCCAAGGACACCTGGAGAGAGGTCTTCACTATGGTCTTGCCTTCGTCCACCAGCGCCGTAAACTCCTGCTGGGAACTCTGTGGGAGGCTGTCCTTAAACTTCCTCGCTGCCGCCCAGGAGTTGAAGTTATGTCTGTTGAGGATGGCCTGTTGGTTAGCAATCCTCAACTGGAGGCCTCCTGAGGAATACACCTTCCTGCCAAACAGGTCCAGGCGCTTCGCTTCCTTGGCTTAGGGGCTGGGACCTACTGCCCATGGCATTGTCTCGTTTACTGCCTAGACTACCAGGGAACATGGGCTTGGGTAGCAAAACAAGAATTCGTACCCCTTGCATTCCACACCTTTGGCTATTGGAGGGCTGGAGGCTGGGGTCTGCCATCTAGTCTTGTAGTTCGATTGTATGGTATTAATGAGTGGAAGCGCTATTCTGCATGGACTCTCTGGGCTCAGGATGTCCACCATGGGTTCCTCCTGCTCCACCGTCTCCTCGGCCTGTAACCCTAAGTTATGAGCAACCTTACACAGCAGCTCTGCGGTCTATTGGAGGTCCTGATACCACTGTGCCTGCCACCACTTCATCCGGGGATGACGAGGTGGTCAGCAGCTGCTCAGCTTCCTCCTGCTGGTCCCTTTGGTCCCCCTCCCCAAAAGGAGGGGCTTCCAGCTCGGGCCCAGACAGCTGGCCCTGGGGTGGCACTGGACTCAGTGCCGGTTTCTCCAGTCTCTCGCTCGGCGATGGCGCAGGCGAAGGTCTGGACACCATAGCTTCCCGCACGGAGGAGTGTCGGTGCAGGAACCGGGACTGGTGCACCGAGTAGCTGGCCCTGGAGGAGCCCCTTGCTGCCAGTGTTAGGCCCAACGGGTCCAGAAGGGCCAGTGTCCTGGCGGTCCCCACTGGGGCTGCCACCCAGCCAGGTGTTCTCTGCTGTCCGGTGCCTGGTGCGGGTAACTGTATTGGCCCAAGTCAGCGCTGGACTCCGGCGACACCAAGCGCGAAGGCTACGGTGGTGCCGTCGATCTGTTCTCACAGGAGGTTGACGAGCGGCTTCTTGCCAATTGGGACTGGGACCGGTGTCAGTGATCTCGAGACCTGGCCTGGGACCGGGACTTCCGGAAGCCTAGGGCAATGGTCGGCTCACCTTCTCCTGGTGCTGGTTTCTGGAGGGTGTCGGAGAGCGTCGGGTCCCTTGCACTAACCCCGTGCACTGACTCACCTCTGGTACCGAGGCTCCCCTCTGCGTCTGGGGTAACAGAGTCCACAAACATGACGCTCAACTTGGACCAACGCCGGCAGCGATGCCGGGAGGGTGTCCTCGAATGGTGTACCATTGCCGGCTTTCCCCTCGATGGCACCGTGGGCCCAGGTGCTGGAGGCATCTCCCTGATTGGGAGGAGGCTCACCGCCGACAACCCGATGAGTTCCTTTGCCGCCTCAAAGGCGTGGAGGGCTGATCCATTATTCTCTCGAGCCCATCGTCCTCACTGAGTTCACTTATGACTGGACTCATAAGGTGCTGGCAACGGTACAAAGTCCATCCCACTCTTTCCGGTGCCCGGGCCCTTAGATGGCGCTGGTCTCCTTTGCAGGGAATGTCCGCGCCCTTCTTTTGGTTTGGCCTTGGGTCGCACCGGGGAGGATGAGCGGTGCCGGGGCCTACTTTTCTCCAGGGGCAACGGCTTGCAGTGCTTGTCGGGCACCGGGTCTCTTGATGACTCCAGGGCACGCCACACCGAGGAGGATGGAGCCAGCGTCAGGCGCTCTGGGCCCGATGGCTTCAGTGCTGCTTTTATCAACAACTGCTTCAAGCAAAAGTCTCTCTCTTTCTTTGTTCTAGGTTTAAACATCTTGCAAATCTTACACCTTTCTGTTTGGTGTGCTTCCCCCAGGCAACATAGACAGGAGTCGTGGGGGTCACTAACCAGCATGGGCTTGTGGCACGTGACGCAAGCCTTAAACCCCTGGGCCTGCGGCACACCCCGCGGCCCGTGCTGGAAGCGTCCAAGCACCTAATCTATAAAGTGTCCGCAACAGTAGAATGCTAATGAACTGATAGCAGCTAAGTACTCTAAAGTTAAGGGACTGCTTCTCATACGAGAGCAAGAGGTTATTCCAACGCCGCCACGGATGGTAAGAAGGAACTGGAGGGGGTCGGGCCAGCGGGGATATATATGCACGACGCAGTGGCGCCACTCAGGGAAAAGTTTCCCCAGGCTCGTGCATGCGGCGCATGCACACCTAATGTGGAATGGACGTGAACAAGCACTCGAAGAAGTAGTAAAAGTCCACTCAAGACAATTTACAGTGTTGGCATCATTCCCCAAGCAGTTATAACTACCACCTTGAGCAGCATGAGGCACCTCTCTGCTTGCAAATGGCTACATTCTTGAATTTGTGGTGGTTTCTGTATTACAATGGTTTTCAACCTTTCGTCATGTGTAGACTCCTACACATTTTTGAAGAGAGGTGCAGACCCCGTTGGAAATCATCGACATAGTCTGCGGACCCCCCAGATGTCCGCAGAGCACAGGTTGAAAACCACTGTTCTATGGTGTCAAATATCAACGGGTAGCCATGTTAGTCTATATCCACAAAAACAACAAGGAGTCCGGTGGCACCTTAAAGACTAATGGATGTATTTGGTCATAAGCTTTTGTGGGTAAAAACCCACCTCTTCAGATGCATTCTTCTCCACCGGACTCCTCACTGTTCTATGGTCATGACGACCCTTCTCCTTAGACATAGTCTGCGGACCCCCAGATTGAAAGTCACTGCTGTATTACAGTAGAACCTCAAAGTTACAAACATCTCGGGAATGGAGGTTGTTTGTAACTCTGAAATGTTCACAACTCTGAACAAAACATAGTTGTTCTTTCAACAGTTTACAACTGAACAGTGGATTTAATACAGCTTTGAAATTTCATTATGCAAAAGAAAAATGCTGCTTTTCCTTTGGGTTTGTTTTTTTTTTTAGTAGTTTATGCTTAACACAGCACTGTACTTGCTTTTGGGGAGGGGGTGTCTCTGCTGCTGCCTTATTGTGTATTTCCAGTTCGAAATGAGGTGTGTGGTTGACTGGTCAGTTCCTAACTCTGAGGTTCTATTGTACATTAAGACCCAAGTTTGTTTTTTTCCTTAGGACAATGATAGAGAGAGAAGGAAGTAAAGAAAACATCAACAAAAATTGAAGTGTATATTGTACCTTTCAGCTGGTCTGTCATTCCCTGTGGCAGAGGTCGGGAAGGGGAAAGATGATGGTGCTGGGGTTTTGGTAGTTGAGGTAGGTGTTGTGGTGGACTGTGTATTCAACCATGAGACCATCGATGAACGAATCTGACTGGGGCTAAGGGAAGAAATTTTTCAGAGCTGCATTAATAACTTGCATGCAATTCTCTTTCACATCAGAAACATTCCATGTGGGACTCTGTGACTACAGAGACTACTGAACTCCTTAAAACTCAAGATTAGTGGGGTCGCTGAACTGATTTTCCAGCAATGGTTCTGAATTTCCTGACAAAGTATTTCTCCTACATGTCCTATATCCCAGGACAAAGACATCTCTCAAACTGATGATATACTCAATAAAAATGCAAACATTTCCAATTCCTTATGTAATAAAGGCAGATACAATGGAACCACATCTTGCAGGCTATTATTTGAGCTGCCACTACCTACGCCTTTACAAGTTTTGACAAATCTATTTTAAGATCTTTTCAGTACTGCACTAAGCCATGTGCGGTTGGAGGCTTTCAAAAGAGGTTGCAGCTATTACAATGGTGGGATCATGATGCTGGCTCTCAGCACTAGTGTCACATTTGAGCACGGCATGGGCCTTCATGGTCTCTGTCAGGGGTTGTGGAGATGTCAAGAGAACAAAGCCTCTCCCAACGGTGATATTGTAACAATGCTCACTGTGATGCTTCTGGACTGAGATCCAGAGGCCACACAACCTGGGCAGTTTGTTGAAGATTCAGACCAACCAGAATCTTTGGAAAATGGAAACTTGTATACTTATGAGTCACAACGAAGTTTTGCACAGAAAGACAAAGTGTAAAGAAACCCAAACTTTTTTCATAACCTTATTTGCTGAACATAAACAACGTGCTCATCTGTGAACAGAGCTGATGAGAAGTCCCAATGACTTTACCATCCAAGAATATTATATATTGTGTGCGCGCATGTCTGGGTGCACACATGCCAGGAAGGAGGAATTTCATATGTTAAAAAAACTAAAAGACACAAAAATCTGAAGTTTCTCCCTAGTTTGAATATCATTTCAGGACACACAAAAAAGGCCCAGTGGTTAAAAAAAAATGAACATCCGTTTCTTTTTTTGGACTAAAGGTGCTGAAGTGCAAGCAACACCCATGTAAAAACACAGTTCAAATGACAAACATGTTAGTAACATTCATTCAGGCATCATCACCAATCATCCTGGAGGGCTAACTATGCTAGTCTGACTACATTACTGGTTACGTAAGGCGCAGACTTGTACATGCCTGAAAATATTAAGGCCCCGATTCGCACACTTCAATAGCTCAATGGTGATTTACATCAGCTGAGGGTCTTAAAGTATGTTTGTATTTAAATAAGCCCAACATTTAAAAACATCATATTGATTGTTTTTATTTACTTTTAACATTTCCCACTTTAAAACCAGTGCCAGGCTGATTTCTGAAACCCATATGAAGTATAGAGAAAGGGGAAAAAAATATTCTGGGTTTGTTTACTCTATTGCCAAAATTAAAGTATGTCAGCACTCACTTAAACCACTACAAGTAGCAACCACCAACAGTTCGAGGATGTTCTACCAAATGAAGTGCCTTCTAGAATTGCAGATCAGATTTGGCATCCTTGGCTCTCGACCAGTGAATAATAAACACATTCATTCATGAATATTTGGTTTAAAAAACAAAACAAAAAACCCATACCAAATGTATTACTTTATTTCTAATAATTTGACCAGTGAAAAACAACTAGTTTTGTGTGTGCGTGAGAGAGAGGGATCAGGTGGAGGGGTTAGAAACAAAACTTACATTTTTTTACTAAAAATCTCTCATCCAGAAACATAATTCACAAGGACGCACACAACATAAAAGATGGGTTCCCTTTGAGTGTTGGCGGGGTGGGGGTGGAGAGAGGATGTGTCTGGAGAGGGGTAGGGGAGAAATGAAATGCTCAGATCAATATGTATGTCTCATGTTATGTGAATTACACTACTGATCATCTTGTGTAGTATCAACCAATAAGAATGCACTGCCCCTCACCTGAGGCACAGTGTAAAACTGAATACAAATGAAGATACATTCTCTGCGAGCCTAATGTAAATCCCCTATTTCCAGTGGAAAAACCTTTAGTACTGCAGGCACCTCTGAGCTCTGTGCTACTCCCTCCCCCACTTTTTGATGTATTCTCTTAATACGATTCAGCTGTAGAGAAAGCACTGCGGTACTGCTCTTGAATTCGCCTGTCAGTTTCAGCTTGTGGTTACAGATCAAGCGTTCATGGTCTATGACGCAGCAATGAAAAACCCTATTTCTGAACATAACATGGTGAAACAATCACTAATAACAAAAATATGAAGCAGCCACCTGACCTACTTGTATTTTGGATTTTCTTTATTTACTATACTTGACTACCTAAAGAACCAGTGATTTTATTCTATTTTTTAACAGAAGTTTTTACTCAATACAAAAAAATCTTCCAAATGCTGTGCTGCACAAGCCCACTACTGTAGGATTTTTTAAAAAAAGGATATTTGTGATAAAGTTATTTACATAAAAAGATATTTAAAGATAAAGTCGTAAGAAAAGCCTTGCTTACCAAGATGATAATAAAAACCTACTAGTATATCTTATCTCAAATTTAAGGCAGTCTGTTAAAGAAATCCACTCGCCTAAAGGCTGAAATGAATGCAATGCGTTTCCTGTGGAAAAAAACCCTGACACAATCATCTCTCTTTGAGAAGAAATGTTATTGTCTGGTATAGAGAATCGGGGGGGGGGGGTGCCTTACTGAAAATAAGCTAGAGATTTCATACTGATATTCAGAAACAAACTCCTGAAAACAAGATTTTACTGGATGTTTATCTGGCTGGTTCCTAAGGTAACACAGCTACTGAGGAGCCTCTTATCTTGAGAGCAAGCAAGAGAGAAAGCCTGTGAAAAGAATCTACACTCTAACTTTTTAGAAAACAAGTTTATTTCATAGAAGGGTTTGGCAGCCCTGTGTCTGTCATATCACACTATATTACTCACACAAAACCCTGTGAAAGTGCTTTTAAAATGGTTTATTACAATATGACAGGTATCAAAAGGTATTGGCTATTTCTGATTCAATATGCCATCCAATATTCTCCAGCACCAGACAACACACTCCATGCATATTAAACTTTCTTGCTGTATGAAAGCTCAGACTTTTTTTTTTTTTTTTTGGGGGGGGGGGGAGATACACTGCTGGATGCAGTTTCTACTGTTGGACTGTTGTAGTTTGAGCCAGAGCAAGAGACAGCATCCAAAGGGCTTAAGAAAAAGACCCACCACCACTCGGAAGGAACGTGTACAGTACACAGAAAACGCATAAATCTTCTTCATTTGTATAGAAGTGGATCAGCCAACACTGGAACAGAGATTTCTTTAAACCTAGATTGTGAAGTCTCAGTGGAGCAGCTAACACATTAGTGCAATGATCTTTCATGCCAGTCTGGTACATCTAAAGCATACATCTACAACAGCTGTCCTAGGGTAAAGCATTTTAAAATTATAATTTAGTTAGAACAAAATAAAGTATATGTATATCTGTATGCTACAGCTAACCGCTGACCAAAGGCTGTTCCTCTTCCAGAAATCAAGAGTAATTGTACTCCCTGGATTGAAAAGAGCTGCTGTAAGAGAAAGAGGAAAATAGTCTGCAATGCATAGCACATTATTTTATAATGCTCCCTCTCGTAACATATATACCATTTATCTCATATAATATGACACAGTGATTCTAGTGCAGTGTTTCTAGCTGTCTAACCCACTTTTGAAGACGGTCTAGGCGATAGCCAACCCTGTTTCTTGTAGGAAACACATGACGTCAGAGTCAAGTTAAATCGTGCCTGTTTCAATGGAGTTGCAAAAATGGTGGGCATTACTGCCCTTGTACCACAAAAGGCAGAATTAAAACAAGTGCCAAATACCCACACACACCTCCAAAAACTGCAGTAACTGAGTGGGTGACAGTGATGAAACAATAGCAGGCTACAAAAATGAGCACAACTAGTGCGTATGATTTCTGTATAATTGGATCATGTCTTTTTTAAAGCTGTTTAAATGTGTTCTTCCTCTAAAATAACTTAAAGACCTCAGATAATCACACAGAAGGAACATAACAAGGTTCAAGACTGTCATTAAAGTCACCTGCCACCTGTACAGAGATTGTGAATTTGTATCACCACCCAAAGCTACAGAAAGGAATCACTTCAGTTTTCCAGGGAGATAAGCTGACTGATTGTAGACATAACAAGGCTGATGCGAATTCATTTGGTAGTCAGACAAATAGGAGTAATTATCTCCAAGACTTTTGTTGTGTTCAGGACATTGCTATTTCCTCCTTCTCCTGCCTTCTGACAGCTCCTTTGACACTGGTTTTCCTCTTCAGGATTTCAGCCATCCTGAGATTTACTGTTGCTTTGCTTTTATCATTAGTTTCCTCACCCACTGCTCACAGACATCCAGAAAGGCACTCTGTGATGATTTGGGGAATCTGTCTATGGACATCTTATGAATTCTGATCTATTTTATGAGCTCTATGTATAACTCTAACTCTCGTTATGTAATAAACTAACCACGAGCTGACAAGGACCCTGTCATATATCACATGCCCCTGTCTAGGAGAAGCTATAGACAAACAAAAGAAGTTGTTAGCATTCTAATGACTGTTCTCTGGCAAGGCAATAAGTATACTAAGGTAAGGTGCCTGAGCTGGAAGAATCCAATTAATTCCAGGTGATCTCAGGCAGGGGAGTTTGGAGCAGTGGAATTTCCCCAGAAGAGAGAACAAACATGAGGTGTTAGTTCAGCCATTTAAAAACACAGAGATTAGATGAGTCAGGGAGAGGAAGCTGAAGAAAGAGAGAGGAACAAAATGAGACAGGATTTTGGAGGAATAAGGAACCTTTTTTCCTACCAAATCAGCAAAGAGGAGAAGGAAACTGCCTGCAGGAGAGAGGGAGACTCCATATTCTGATGAAACCATGAGGCTCCAGAACAAGGCTCTTGATCAGGGCTGAGATTCACTCAAAACACAAACAGTATGGTCAAATGTAGCCCTGGTCACTATTATACAAACTTCTTTTGTGCGTTTCAGAAGAGGCACACATATAATACAGTTTGTGTCTACTGTAATGCAGTCACATTGATAATATAATAGTGGTATTGTAATCTATATAAACTAAATATTTCCCATCATTCTGTTTAAATATGAATTTATAGTACCATAGGAAAGGAAACAATGATTCCACACTACTGTGGCTCTTTTGGGTAATGTTGACTACTAACTTGGCTCCTGAACCACCGAGGTTTGGGTATCACTACTGTGCAGTGCCTAGGACAAGAGGTCCCTGAACTGTAATACAAATAATTAGCAGCAGCAACAGTAGCTCTCTAGAACACTAAACAAACATTTAAGAGCTCTGTGCATTTTTTACAGTGTTCTTAAACATTTACTTCTTTAACAAGGCTGAATATTATTGTTATTCACCTTCATCTACAAAATCCCAAAGAGAGCATTTCCCTAGGCAACTCAGTACAGGAGCACTATTGCAAATGCAGCTCTCTTCAACCTTCAGCTGTGAGTGATTTCACATTCCTCTGTTTCAAATGATCACTGGATGAAACTAGGTGGCTGGCTGGCTCAGCTTTAGACTCTACACAACACAGAAAAAAGAAATCACATTGTGTCAGCTGTTCTTCTTCATTAAAGCAATAAAATATTTTGCACTTCTTCATGCCTTGTAGCCAAGGATTTCACCGGGCTTTAAAAAAACAACACACTGAAGCAGGAAAGTATCATCCTCATTTTAGGCATGAAGAAAACTGAGGTACTGAGCGATTAAGTGACAGGAGTCACACACGAAAGTCTGCTTCAAAACCAGGAATATCAAATAGATCCAATTATAATTTCTATGGCTTAAGTCACAAGACACTTCCCATCCAGTTTCAGAGGGGAAAAGACACATCACGAGGACAATTCCCTTTTCTGTGTGGAGTTATACGAGTTATAAATTTAAAAGGAAATACAAATTTAAAAGTATGTTAACAGTAATATTTTACGATTCAGACTAAAGATAGAGTTGGAGAAACAGCCTTTGCAATACCTGAATAGTGAGAAAGAACACAGTTTTTAAACAGAAGTATCTGGCCGTTTTAACTTAGAGCAACTGTGACAGTGCAGAGAATGAACACCTATGAGTTCCAAAGTGGGTGGGCACATCTGAAAGCCCCTCCCCCAGCCTAAAAGGAGGAGTGACTAAACACAGGGCTCAAATGATTTTGGGGGACATCTAATAAGAAAACAGGGACTGGTGTGAGGTCATAAGGCCATAAGCAGGGATCCTGAGGGGGACACCGAGCAGAGAACCCCAAACTGTGCCCACTGCTCCTCAAAGGTGTCTAGGGAGCCAGCGGACGTGGCTCAGACGAACAGGCCCAGATGTATGATCAAAGGGAGGAACGGAACGGACGCAGGCCCCACAGTTGTAGAGCACCTCCCCATCCAGCATCCTCAACTTGGTTTTATAAATGGCCATATTGGAAGAGGTTGATGAGAAGGTCTCATGACTTTGTGGGGCCACGGACAGGATGTGCATCGATCAGGAGGTGTGGGGAAAAGTGCAGCTGGAACCTAATAGAAGGTTCTGGAGGAGCCAGAAAAGGGGCTGCAACTTGGCGCACTCCAGGTAGCTGTGTGCCAGGCTTTCCCTCACGCCTCTGGAGCCCGGCCACGATATCTGGGGCCTGGCTCAGGATGCTGAGCCAGTGACAGAGCATGGACAGGACCAGCTGATTGAGCACCGGTGCCCTCCCCCACAGGGAAAGGCACCGTAGCGGTCCCATCCACCTCTGCAGCCGCTCAGCCAGTTCTCTGGCAGAGAGGGATGGGTGGAAGAAAGGTAAACACCCAGATAGAGCAGCAGACCTGGACTCCACTGAATGGCCTGAGGAACGAGTGGGAGGGAGCTTGCCTGTCACCCATCCCCAAACATTTGGCCAGAGCTCGACACAGGTGGAGGAGGCCACTGAGGAGATGGCTTAGCAGGCCTTCACCGGCAGCAGATCGCCTGGGCCCCAGACCCAAGGAGCACATCATCGGTGTATGCTGACAGGAACACCCACAATTCTAGTTTGCAGAGCACCAACCCCGTCAACCTCCTATGGAGGAGATGGGAGGAAAGGCTCAATGGCCACAGTGTACAGCTGGCCTGACAGCAGACAGCCCTGACACACTCATTGCCCGAAGCTGATGGGTCTGATCGGGTCCAGTTGAGCTTGACCAAACAGTCCAAAGAGGCGTAAAGCACCTGGAGGAAGCCCACAAAATGGGGCCCAAATATCTATCCCTTTCTTAATGATTCCCTACATTGTTAACTCTTTTGACTGCTGCTGCACACTGAAGCCTGGTCTACACTAGGCGTTTAAATCGGTTTTACGAGTGTAAAACCGATTTAACGCCACAACCGTCCACACTAGGAGGCACCTTATATCGATTTTAATGGCTCTTTAAATCGGTTTCTGTACTCCTGCCCGACGAGAGGAGTAGCGCTAATATCGGTATTAACATATCGGAATAGGGTTAGTGTGGCCGCAATCGACGGTATTGGCCTCCGGGAGCTATCCCACAGTGCACCACTGACCGCTCTGGACAGCATTCTCAACTCGGATGCACTGGCCAGGTAGACAGGAAAAGCCCCGGGAACTTTTGAAATTCATTTCCTGCTTCGACAGCGTGGAGAGCTCATCATCACAGGTGACCACGCACAGCTCATCAGCACAGTTAACAATGCAGTCTCCTGAGAATCGAAAAAGAGCCCCAGCATGGACCGCTCGGGAGGTAATGGATCTGATCGCTATGGGGAGATGATTCAGTGCTAACAGAACTGCGTTCCAAAAGACGAAATGAAAAAGTATTTGAAAGAATTTCTAAGGCTATGACTGCTAAAGGCCACAGCAGGGACTCCGTGCAGTGCAGAGTGAAAGTTAAGGAGCTCAGACAAGCCTACCAGAAAACCAAAGAAGCAAACGGAAGGTCCGGGGCAGGTCGAAAAACATGCCGCTTCTATGCTGAGCTGCATGCAATTTTAGGGGGCTGCGCCACAAGTACCCCACCCCTGACTGTGGATTCCGAGGTGGGGGTTGTAATCTCTGCCATGTCTGAGGATTATGCAGACGGGAAGATGAAGAGGAAGAAGAAGAGGAAGACCTCGCAGAGAGCACACAGCACTCCGTGACCCCCAGCAGCCAGGAGCTTTTTATCACCCTGACGGAATTACCCTGCTCCCAGCCCTCGCAAGCAACTATTGCAGAGAATGACGCCCTGGAAGGGAGCTCTGGTGAGTGTACCTTTGCAAATAGCAAACAGTGTTTTTTAAGCAAGCCTTTTTTAATGATTGATTTGCCCTGAGGACTTGGGATGCATTCGCAGACAGTATAGTTACTTAGAAAAGTTTGTTAACATGTCCGGGATTGAGAGGAAATCCTCCAGGGACATCTCGATGAAGCGCTCCTGTAGGTACTCCAGAAGCCTTTGCAGAAGGTTTCTGGGCAAGGCATCCTTGTTCTGCCCACCGTGGTAGGACACTTTACCATGCCATGCATGTAGCAAGTAATCAGGTATCATTGCGTGGCAAAGCATCGCAGCGTATGGTCCCGAGGACTGCTGGCATTCAAGAAGCATCCGCTCTTTATCTTGTTCTGTTATCCTCAGCAAAGTGATATCGTTCAGGATAACCTGGTTAAAAATCAGGAATTTAAGTAAGGGGGGTGGCCATTTTTCTACTGGGTTCGTGGAATGCAGCAGCTTAAAAAAAACACTTTCCTGCACGAAGCGGGGGGAGGGGAGGGGTGAAATGCCGATGATCTTTTCTGTTTGGTCACCGGCGAGGCGAGCTTCCCCAAGCTACCGGACAAGCAGTGGGTGGGGGGGAGGGGGAAGGTTGTTGATTAGCAGGGAGCTAGCGTGGTATTAGCCATGCGTTGGGGGGGGAGGGGTAAATCACTGAGACAGTGGCTTACCATGGCCGCATGCAAGCTGAATCCTGATGCCTGGACCTGTGTCTGTGAGATCTGTAACCCCAGAGATGCAAGCAGTCACTATTAAGATGAAAAATGCGACCTTGTAGGGAAATCACATGTGCTATGTAAGGTGAATAGTGCTTTTCACTGTGAAAGAGTATAACCATTGTTCTGTAAAATGTATCTTTCTAAATATTTATCTCCCTCATGCAGCTGCAAATTTTTCAAGCGTCCCTCCTCCATCCCAAAGGCTAGCACAGATAAGGCGGAGGAAAAAGAAGACGCGAGATGAGATGTTCTCAGATATTATGGAAGTTACACGCAATGAAAGAGCTCATCTGAATGAGTGGAAGGACGTGGTTTCAAATTACAGGAAAGAGGCCAGTGAACGTGAGGACAGGAGGGATGAACGTGAGGACAGGAGGGACAACCGAGATGAGAGGTGGCGGCAGGAAGACCGGCAGGAAAATCAGCGGTGGCGGCAGGAAGATCAGCGGTGGCGGGATGCAACTCTGGGGCTGCTGCGTGATCAAACTGACATGCTCCGGCGTCTTGTGGAGCTTCAGGAACGGCAGCAGGATCACAGAGTGCCGCTGCAGCCCCTGTATAACCACCCTCCCCTCACCATGTTCCTTAGCCTCCTCACCCAGACGTGTAAGAACGCGTGGGGAGGCCTGCACCCGCCCACTCCACCCCGTGGACAGCCCAACCAGAAGGATGCCGTTACTCTGAATTTTTTTAATGGCCTTCTCCATCCCTCCTTTCCTCCTCCCAAAGCACACCCTTACTTCTCTCCCTCTTTTATAATGAAAAATAAAGAATTAATGCTTTTAAATGAGAGTGACTTTATTTGCATAAGTAAGCTGTACTCGAAGGGGAGGGGAGTTGCTTACAGGGACTGAGTCAATCAAGGGGTTGGGTGTTCATCAACAAACACAGCAGTCACACTGTACCCTGGCCATTGATGAAGCTCGTTTTCAAAGCTTCTCTGATGCGCACCGCCTGGTGTGCTCTTCTAATCTCCCTGGTGTCTGGCTGCGCGTAATCAGCGGCCAGGTGATTTGCCTCAGCCTCCCACCCCGCAATAAAGGTCTCCCCTTACTCTCACAGAGATTGTGGAGAATACAGCAAGCAGCAATAACATAGGGGACATTGGTTTGGCTGAGGTCTGAGCGAGTCAGTAATGTGCGCCAGCGAGCCTTTAAACGGCCAAATGCACATTCCACCACCATTCTGCACTTGCTCAGCCTGTAATTGAACAGATCCTGACCACTGTCCAGGCTGCCTGTGTATGGCTTCATGAGCCATGGCATCAAGGGGTAGGCTGGGTCCCCAGGATAACGACAGGCATTTCAACATCCCCAACTGTTATTTTCTGGTCTGGGAAGTAAGTCCCTTGCTGCAGCCATTTAAACAGAGTAGTGCTTCTGAATACGCGAGCGTCATGAACCCTCCCTGGCCATCCCACGTGGATGTTTGTGAAACGTCCCTTGTGATCCACCAGTGCTTGCAGCACCATTGAAAAGTACCCCTTCCGGTTTACGACTGGGTGCCCTGGTGCTGCGGTGCCAAGATAGGGATATGGGTTCCATCTATCGCCCCACAGTTAGGGAATCCCATTGCAGCAAAGCCATCCACTATGGCCTGCACGCTTCCCAGAGTCACAACCTTCGTAGCAGCAGCTTAGTGATTGCTTTGGCTACTTGCATCACAGCAGCCCCACAGTAGATTTTCCAACTCCAAATTGATTCCCGACTGACCGGTAGCTGTCTGGTGTTGCAAGCTTCCACAGGGCTATCGCCACTCGCTTCTCTACTGTGAGGGCTGCTCTCATCTTGGTATTATGGCGTTTCAGGGCAGGGGCAAGCAAGTCACAAAGTTCCATGAAAGTGCCCTTACGCATGCGAAAGTTTCGCAGCCACTGGGAATCGTCCCACACCTGCAACACAATGCGGTCCCACCAGTCAGTGCTTGTTTCCGGGCCCAAAATCGGCGTTCAATGGATAGAATCTGCCCCATTACCATCAGGATCTCCAAAGCGCTGGGCCCGCGGTTTGAGATAATTCTGTGTCCACGTCCTCATCACTGTCATCGCCGCGCTGCCGTATCCGCCTCTTACTCGCCTCGGTTCGAAGGTCCTGGTTCAGCATATACTGCACGAGAGTGCGCGAGGTGTTTAAAACATCCACGATTGCGGTATGGAGCTGAGCAGGGTCCATGCTTGCTGTGCTATGGCGTCTGCACGGTTCACCAAGCAAAAAGGGCGCGAAACGGTTGTCTGCCGCTGTCAGGGAGGGAGGGGTGAGGCTGTACCCAGAACCACCCGCGAAAATGATTTTTGCCCCATCAGGCACTGGGATCTCAACCCGGAAATGCCAAGGGGCGGGGGAGGCTGCGGGAACTATGGGATAGCTACGGAGTAGCTACCCACAGTGCAATGCTCCAGAAATCGACGCTAGCCTCGGACCGTGGACGCACACCACCGATTTAATGTGTTTAGTGTGGCCACGCACACTCGATTTTATAAAATCTGTTTTACAAAACCGGTTTATGCAAATTCGGAATAGTCCCGTAGTGTAGACGTACCCTGAGTGACAGCAGCTATTTCTCAAGAGACATCAACATTTTTCTGTGTGTGTTGGGTGTGTGTGGTGGGGGTGGGGTCACAAAAAGTTCTCCTTGCCATGGACTATTCTATCCCATGTAACTGAGGATAATCTGTTTAAAGAAAACTGCTTTATTGATAGAAACTAACTTTGGAGCATCTGAAATATCTTGAACTCTGATGCAATGCCCTCCTAGGAAACAAAGCCAATGATTCTTCTGCAGCAATGAAGTCACCCATTCCATTATTCACTGTATAGATAATTAATAGCTCCACCGTGATTAATCTCCAGCAACTTCTACCAACAAGTCATAAACATCGGCAGAAACTTGAGAAACCAGATTCTCCTGCATTCCATCTGCCCTAGGCTCAGAATGGTATTTACAAGAGCTGGGCGGAGAACTGGCTGGTGTGTCTATATTGAAACACTCCACAGAACCACATTGATTTTGATGAACTTCTGCTGGAAACTGGTCAGTTTCTGATAGAACCCTGGCAGTCAGGCAGATTTAAACCTACCTGGCTTCCTGCCAGCTTGCCTGGCTGGCTCCTCAGCAGCCTCAGGCTTTCCAATGCCCCTGATTCTGGTCCAGCCTACCCAGTGGACTGTCCCAGAGCCAGGGCTCCCAGCAGAGCTGGGAGGAGAACAGTAATTCTATTTTGTGGAGGATTTCAAAATTTTGGGGGTTTGTTCTGAATCAGAATGAAACCAAATTTCTAAATCCTGAAATCTTCCATGAAATTGAATTACTGTTCTGACAAAAAATGCTGAGTCAAGATTTTTCTGACCAGTTCTAGTATTGACACACTAGCATTGTGTTCGAGACTCACGGCGTTGCCTTTCCTGCAGTACTTTTTCTCCGATTCCTCAACCACTGTGCAGTTTCAGAAAAATGGGCTAGGAATCAGTCTGAAATCCTCCTCCTCCTCAAACTGCGAACTATCAGTGGAGCTATTCCTCAGCTGCTACTGCAGCCTAAGGCCTGTAGCAAAGTCCACTTTCCATGCACAATCTCTCCTGGGATGGTTGTGGCTAGCAGATCAATGCAGTGGCAAATCCACCAGCCAGTCCCCTGCCCTTTCCCCAGCCCACAGCCTTCCCCAACACATGCAGAAAGAGGGAGTGCTGTGCAGAGTACAGTATTCCATGGTGCACCAGGACTGAAAAAGTCCTCCATGCATATTTTCCACAGCCTGCTTCCCTCTCCCACCAACCACTCCCTCATGTGTGAGACCACACTGATTTCCCCGTGTTTAAGGCTCTCTGGGTCTACAGGAAGCGGGAGAGAAGCTATTTCATGTAGAATGTGACTGAGAGAATGTGCTGCTTTGAAGCCAACCCGTTAAGGCTCAGCCCTTCCACAAAGCTATGCTCCTCAAACTTCTCAAGAGAGGCGGGTGGGAAAGGCAAACAGCTTTTGACTAATAAACTAAGTGTATGATGTTTGCTTATTATTTGCAAACCTGAAGTAGCAGCAGTACTTCCCATTGAGCAAAAACTATCAGATCCTCAAAGAAAAAAGTAGCAAGACGCAGTAAAGCAGAGTTAGGAAAATGCATGGGAACAAAAATACCGAATGTTCCTGGAGTTGCTCAGCAGTGGGAATGTCTTGCTAAATGCAATTTTCCTAGCTAGCCTGCATATACACACCAGACAGAAAACCTCAGGAAGAAAAACTGCAGACAAAAGAGGAATTTCATGCTTCTACTGAAAGTCAGCATTTGCATGGAAAGTCATTATGGATCTGCATCACTTGTAACTACAAGCCAAAAAAAAAAAAAGCGGGGAGGAAGAGAAAAGTACAACCCAATCCAGAGGCAACAGTGTCCAAAGCACATCCACATAAATGAGAGCAAATAGACCCAGCTGTAATTACATGGACTCCTTAAAGACTTTTGTTCTTTCGCCCCATTTGGGAAAAATCAGGCCACTCAAAATGTCATTAAGGAAAATATCCGTAACAAAAAAGCAAAATCTCTTCCCCAGACTTTACTTCATTCACCTTTTTTGCCTTTCAAGGTTAGAGATTTTTTCCATGACATTTTAAATTTTGTATGAATAGTAAACCAGGGAATTCACTCAGAGTTTGATTTATGATAAAAAATGTCAGCCTCCTTATGTTTCAGGCATGGCCGTGTTGTGAATTGAGCCCCAGTGTACTAAAACTTGCAATGTCACTTTTTGCTGAACTAGAATCAAGCTTGCTAACTGCTACAAAGCCTATTCAAGTGACAAACTGCAAATTAATCGAAAATACAGGCATTTTTATATGTTAATGCATTATATAGATCTAAGTCTGTCCTTGAATAGCAATGTTCAGCTCCTATTAACTTTAACAGGCGCTGTATGTATGTATCCAAGGACATACATACCACCCACAGCTACTACAGCGTATAGACACTTCTTCAGGTTAGGTATATGGGGGACCCAGTGGTTTGAAATAGAACAATGGTAATGTATTATGCACAGAATACTCTACAAATGCAGTGCCTAAATAAAACAGTGTAAATCATGAAACCTCTAGTAGTAAAACACCTCAACTTTCCATAGTAAAAAGCTAAAATATAATTTAGCACAGTGGTTCGCAACCAGGGGTATGTGTACCCCTGGGGGTACGCAGAGATCTTCCAGGGGGCACTCAACTCATCTAGATATTTGCCTACTTTTACAACAGGTTACATAAAAAGCACTAGTAAAGTCAATACAAACTAAATACTGCTCTATATACGATACACTGAAATGTAAGTACAATATTTATATTCCAATCAATTTATTTTATAATTATATGGTAAAATGAGAAAGTACGCAATTTTCCAGTAATAGCAGGCTGAGAAACTTTTGTATTTTTATGTCTGATTTTATAAGCAAGTAGTTTTCAAGTGAGGTGAAACTTGGGGTACACAAGACAATTCAGACTCCTGAAAGGGGTACAGTAATCTGGAAGGGTTGAGAGCCACTGATTTAGTAGATATAACTGTCGGATGCAGAACTGTATTTTGAAAACCATTTTGAGACATGAGACAGATCAATTTTTTATTCACTTACTCCTTCGCTCCCCATAGTTGTAGCAATGGAAACCAAGCATAATCACTTCAAAAAGTTACTTGGTTGCACCCAAAGTAGGCGGAGAGAGGGTGTCAGTGCAACTGTCTCCTCTTTCAGGACCAACTGAAATAATGTTACTTACTGATTGGCTGCCCAGTCCGCTAGGTCTCCACTCTCCAGAATAAGATGATTTTTGTCTGGCTCAGGGGGGCTACTGGAGACTGCCGGTGTAGGAGAGTGAGAAGAAAGAGAATCCATACTGCCAGTAGGCGTGTCCTCCCTGGGAGGGCTGTGGTTGTCAACTAGAAGAGGAAAGCACAAGGATACAACAAGTAAGGAAGATACCATTTAAAAAAAAAAAAAAATCTAGTGCACAGTCAATTACTTAATTATCCAAAGTACATCGCATGTTACAGTGAAACCTTTACAAGAAACAACTTTCAGTGTGACAAGTATCCCTCGCCCCCAAATATACATTATTAGTATCACCCTAAAGTATTTCCAATACTATGGAACACAGTTTTGCTCCACTTTTCTTAGAAGGTTACCTCTGCTAAGCAAACTAATTCTGGCATTCCTCTGAGTGGTAATTTATGACAGACTTCCTGTTCAGACTGGGATCCTTTGGGTCCCCTATCTTTGTTAGCTTTGTTAAATAAAAGAGTCTTAAAACAAATAATGTAACACAAACACTCGGGAAATGATCTTTCACAAGATAATGCAATAATCATAATTGTATCAAATGCAAGACTGTGGAATTCACAGAGGTCACAATAGGCTATAAACAGACCATTGTGAAACACTCAATATCTTTAGGACATTTTAGAGTATTGCTGCTGCTAATCTGTAATTAACCCCATCGTTTTCTGGTCAGCTGATTGTAAAGGTATGCTGCGTCATTGTGTATGAGATCCCCAAGACAAAAAACACATCCCACATTGTGGTGTTCTGCTTGGATCTATCTATTTAGAAGACAGCTTTTCATTTTTAAATGTACAGTTAGAAATGTCTGGAGGGATGTATAAAATGAGAGCTTACAAATATTACACTACCCAGCATAACAAGGCCCCAATCCCTCTGGGTGCTACCATAATATAAATATACACTAGTAATAATATTCAAGACAACCTTCACAGGATTCCCTCATTTATTCTCTCACTTCACCTCCATTCTACTCCCACTAACATATGCCAACACATCCCAGAGCAGTGTTGATTAATACAATATTAAAAATATTACATAGTGATGACACCCTCAACCTCATCATCGAGTTCAACTCCTTCAGGCAAAAGCTACAAACCCCAAATCCTACCATGCCATGTCTATATAATTATCTGATCAATGGTCTCTAAATTGTAGCATTAGTTTGAGGAGCTACATATTGCGTACACAACACTGTACATGAAAAAAAAAAACCCTTACAAATATGTTCTAATTCAATAATTGACATAATTAATCCCCACAGAGAATGGCTCAGTTTGATACAACCTAATCTGAGTTGAATGTTCTACTGTTTCACTGATTTGATTTCCTTTTCCCCCTTTTTTTTTTTAATTTAAATATTGTCAACTAGGAATACCTTCAGAGGATAAAAGCCATTGTCCTCCACCTCACAACTACTTTATCCAAGTCAATTTCTTCCACTGAAATAGCAGAAACTCATCAAAGCAGTCAACTTCTGCTTTCCCAGCCAGCTCTTCACCATCCCCCTTGGTAATTTTGAAAGAACAGCTTCCCTAGAGATTACAATGACATACAACTAAAGACACTCAAGTGATTAAAAAGTGATCATCTGAAAATTTCTCCCTAAAGTAGCTGCTAATTTAAGGATCTAAATTAGCCTGTAGTAGCAAAAGATGAAACTCTGAGGAGGAGAATGCTAACCTCAGAAAATGACTCATTCATATTCCAGCCTAATCCTGCTCACTCACAGAGCAGCTGCACTAGCTTACTGCTTTGCAATGATACTTTGAGCTGATAATTCTTCAATATTGCCATTCTAATTTGCATGGCATGACATGCCATGAGAACTGTACAAGTTTCAGGTAAAAAGTAATTCATTACATCTCGTTTACAGGTATACATGTCAAAATCAGAAACATATTCTAAAGCAGGGGTTCCCAACACGGTGTCTGCGGGCGCCATGGCGCCCGCGGGGGCATCTTAATGCCCTCGCATCCTGGCCCCCGGGAGAGCACCTGCTGAAATGCCGCAGCAGCATTTTGGCAGGGATGCCTCTCGATGACGATGCTTGTCGCCGACAAGTGATGTCATCGAGAGGCGTCACTCCCGAATTTCGGCAGTGACGCCTCTCGCTGACGCCACTTGCCGTCGACAAGTGACGTCATCAAGAGGCGTCGCTCCCGAATTTCGCTTCCTCTCGATGCCTCTCGATGACGTCGCTTGTCGACGGCAAGCGACGTCATTTCGGCAGGTGCTCCACCGCCGCAGTGGTCCTTCGGCTGGCGCCCGCCAGCCAAAAAGGTTGGGGACCACTGTTCTAAAGATTAGACAGTAATTTTGTAATCTTACTTCGTAAGGTAATTTAATTCTTTAAAACTAAATAAACTAAGTTGTAATGCACATTTCCCCTTAAAGTCTTGCTTTTCAGACCCAGTTACACTGATGGCACAAAGATCCTCAGTCAACATAATCACACTGTTTCAGAGGATTTGTCTGCTTCTGTGATTTGCTAAACATTTACAATCACAAACCATCAAATGGGAATATAATCTATATAAATGCATGCAGACAGGTCAAGAATATAAAGCACTTCTATGAGTGTGCAAATACTCAGCAGGAGGGTTGTTTTAGTTTACAGGTAGGCTTGGCAGTGCTTCCATATTACAAGTTGCAGGTACAGTATGAAGTCCTTCATACACAGGGTGAAATTCTGGATCCACTCAAATCAATGACAAAACTCCCATTGACTTCAATGGGGTCAGGATTTTACATGTAGATTTTTCTACCCCAGTTGTGAGTCTAGCTGTGGGGAAAGTGGATAAAAGTCCACAAAATGTCATGATAACCTATATAACAATAAATAGTGATGGGAAAAGGAGAAAAAGGGAGAAAGAAAGAGTGAATTAGTGTAAACAAAAAGGCCGACTGAGACACCTCAAGGACTGTGTTAAAATCATGCCCTGTAAAGAGAAGTGTGGGACTGAAAATTAATGGACCAAAATTGGTGTGTAGGCCTAATCGGTGAACTAAGCAATGAGAAAACAAGTTATTCTGCCCATCACTCCCTTTGGGGTCCTTAAAAGAAAATATTATTGGAGGGGGGCGCAGATTGGAAATGAATACAATTGCTGACTGAAAGAGGAGGGATGGCTGCCACCTCCACCATCTGCCATGACGGTGGTCCTTCATCATCCAAATCCTGAAGGATGTCCTGACCACACCAGGACGGGCGGGGCGGGGCGGGGGGGGGGACGACACAGAATGGGACGGACGACGACGACCCGAATGACACTACCATCTCCACCAGCTCTGGCTAAATCCCAGATATCATCTGGGATGGGAGATTGTTGTCCCCCTCATTTCAATTTCATTTTTTTACTCCCTTAATTCTTTAACTCCCACACTCCTGACCTTCTCCTTCTCCTTATTTCTACTCCCAGTTAAAAAGAAAAAAAATGTTTTGTTTGACAAAATCTGCAACAAAACTGTGTCAATCACCACAGTATTCAATAAGTTTGTATGTTATTTCACCTTCCCAACTCTCTCTCATCCCTCCCCCAGCCCAAAATCAGAGATTCTTAGAGTTGAAAGACTCTAAATAAATAAAATGTAATAATATTATCCATATCAGAATCCAAACTTTCCAGCTAGGCTAGCCAATTTTATCTTTCTTTTTAAAAATTTATTGTTGTTGCTGTGATTGGAATGCATGTTCTGTTCAAAGAATATTTTGTTGTTGGCTTCAGAATATCTTGACAAACATCAAGAATCAGTCTTTGGCTTTAATCCAAGAATTTTAAATAAGAAAACATCCATTTGTAACAAGAGCTAAGAAAACCAGACAGCTAACACCTTCTCTCTCAAGCAATTAATGAATTTTTCTGCAAACTAACTTGAGTAGAGTTACAGATTGCATCATCAAAAGAAAAAGTAATCTTTAAGATCAGCCTTACTAACAACATCTATGGGTCAAAAGTAGTTTATAAAAATGAAAAATTCTGTAGTAACAGTATGCAACGTGAAGGCTTCACACATTCCACTGAGATATCAAGATGATGACCATAGTATAAATCAGTGGTCAGCAACCTTTCAGAAGTGGTGTGCCGAGTCTTCATTTATTCACTCTAATTTAAGGTTTCGCATGCTAGTAATACATTTTAACGTTTTTAGAAGGTCTCTTTCTACAAGCCTATAATATATAACTAAACTATTGTTGTATGTAAAGTAAATAAGGTTTTTAAAATGTTTAAGAAGCTTCATTTAAAATTAAATTAAAATGCAGAGCCCCCCAGACCAGTGGTCAGGACCCAGTCAGCGTGAGTGCCACTGAAAGTCAGCTCGCGTGCTGTCTTCGGCACGTGTGCCATAGGTTGCCTATCCCTGGTATAAATTATTAGCAGAATAAAATGTTTTCATGCATTTGAAGGTGTCACGTTGGCTGTACAGATATCCCAAACTGGGAGGTTGAAAGACCTCCACTCTTTTTTTTTCAACCTTGCATATTGTAATAAACAAAGTCTAATGTAGGTTAGTAGCAAATAGAGTTGAGATATTCATTCACCATAAGGAAAACTTTCTCCTCAATAATACAGATATCTAACTAAGTAGAAACTAGTCTTATTTGTCTGTGAATTTATGACGGGTACATTCAATATTTTCATTTAAAGAGAAACTTCACAGATTAGAGACAGAAAGTACGCACATAATAAACATCCACAGCAGAAGAATTACATTTGACACTAGAACTTCAGTATGTACAGCGGAAGAGTGAAATAGTATGAAAATATGACAGAGGATCAGTTGCCTTACAATGTCAATACAAGTTAAAAGGAATCACATGATATGAAGTAAGGATCACATTATTAAGTCAGTGGCAGCTAATAGGCATTATGTTATGACATGAACCACCACCTCTACTTCAAAAGGTCAATGGAATTCTTATGTAAATTAGATTATGAACTGAAGGGGACCAGTTAGGTTACAGTGTCAACAGAAGTCAAAACAAATTACCTTATACTGTTGAAGCAGAACATTCACATTTACATAATCACAACAGAAGTCAAAAGATTCTGAGATAAGATACTTAAGCTCCTAAAGTGAGAAGAAAAACCTAGTCAACCTACTTCTATTTGCTCCACCACAGCTGTCACATAATGGATTTGATTAGCACAGCTGTTGCAATTTGCACCCCTGAAAGCCTGGGAAGGGTGGCTGGGTTTGCACTGACATCCAACTTCAGGGATTCCACCAGAAGAATGCAGCTTTATATTATGGTCAGGGATCATCAGATGACTCAACAACCAAGGCTCTTTGGAACCATATTAAGTCAGCCCATTTCTAATTTGGGCTTTGACTCTCCCAAACCAACAACGTTACACTGCCCACTTTTGGATGGTGCTAACTAGCCAGCTCCAGCTGTATAGGGACTGTGAGCCTCTTGTGCCAAAGCCTCTACCATTTAGGGGGATAGCTCAGTGTTTTGAGCATTGGCCTGCTAAACCCAGGGTTGTGAGTTCAATCCTTGAGGGGGCCATTTGGGGAACTGGGGTAAAAAAATCTGGGGATTGGTCCTGCTTTGAGCAAGGGATGGACTAGATGACCTCCTGAGGTCCCTTCCAACCCTAATATTCTATGGTTCTAAGGGTGGATTTCCCACCACTACAGTCCACACTGATCATGTTCAAATGGCAGAAATCAGGAGCAGTCTTTTATATTAAGATCTGAAGAAAGAACATCCAGTGCTGAGAAAATTAATCTCAGTATAATCATCTTCTTTCCAACTGAAATCGGTAAGCAGAACTCTGCTTACTACTCAGACCCAGTCTACATCCCCCCAAATTGCACCTATTTCACTGTTTCTAAATTGACTTAGTTAAACCAGTCCAAACCCTCTCATATGGACACACTTCAGAGCAAGTTTATTTTGGTAGAAAACCTTAACAACCAACACTAAGATTAAAAAAACAAAAAACAAATTTCAGGATTCCTGAAATACTAGTGTCTGAATATCAGGTTCCTGTACACGGTGTGAAAGACAGCTCTATTACTGCATGTCATTACATGGGAAAGATCTTTGTTATTGTGTAGCAAATCCCATAGACCTTTACTACTATCTTAGTATGTAGTTAGACTACATAAAATGTGTTATTAGGTTTTCCATTAATTAAAATATAAAAAGGACTGTTGCACACTGCAACCAATACAGATTTCTGTCAGATAGTGGGCAGTAGATGACTTGTTTATCCATCAGAATAATGCTTCTTTTCGAAACACGTGCAGTAAGAGTCAAGGTTGCAGAACATTATGTAGGCCAATTTTTCTTTATGCTAACACAATTTTTAACATATGGCTTCAATGACTGACCTCACTTTTTTCCTAAAGAAAGACCAGCTTTGATTTGTTTAAAAAAGTGTGTGTGTGTGTAAAAATGCATGTATATGTTATACACAATGAAGAGGTTTTTATTAGAGATTATTTTCCCCAACCCCATAATGATTCAGAAATGCTAGAAAAGCAGCATCAAGAGGCAGAACCTGTCTGAAGATTGGTTCATGCAGTTTAAGGTCTGTAGCCAAAATGTGTGGGAAAGGAAATGTGTCTTCCATTTGCAAGACATTACAAGCTCAGGGCACTTCTCCTTCCTCACTCACCCAAAAGCTTTTTAATTTTTTTAAAGTGTTTGTATAGATTTAAAAAAAAAACGGGTTTTCCAGTCACACTTTTACCGCCTGGAATATCATGGAATTACCTTCATTTATATCTGTTCCTCATCAGGTTCCCCCTTAAAATGTCAGAAAAACCTTCAGTAAAAACCACACAGATGTGCTGAGTTGTAGGTGAACCTTTCACTGAGATAACTTAAAATGAAATGCTTCAGGAATTCTCCTCTCTTCATCAAGCTGTGGCAAACAGTTCCAGGCACAGTCACAGATCCAGAGTTGGGGCATCAGTTTAGACCTCATAATTAAATTCTGAGATATGACAGATCAAAGGGGAACTGTGTGAACAGAAATCAGATACAAAAGTGTGGAATTCCTCTCTTTACTCTTTGTGGATTATAATGACAAGAGGAGGCTCTATCAGTCAGAATGAAAAACTATGGTGAAGCTCCTAGGGAACCTCCTATAGAAGAGCCATAGGTCACCAAAAGGGGAGGAAGATACAGCTAGAAGAGAAAGCAAGGATAGTTGCTCATGAGAAGGCAGTGCCATGACTACACTTGTACAAAAATCTCCACTCTAAGCAAGCATTAGTGCGCCTCATATGGCATCAAATATCCTTAAACCCAGGGCTATTTTGTTAAAAGTTTTCTGTTCTTTTCAGGACACAGTTCCATATTGCATGGCTGTGAAACAAAGGCACGTGCACTGGCAACGCGTTTATGGTGCCTTTCTCGTCAGACGACGTCATCATCATCATGGGTTTATTTTGACTTGCCGTCCGAGTTTTGCAGTATTGGGTTTGGCAATTCTGTCAGTTAGTGGGGCCATGCCAGATGGCTGCTGTGGAACTCCTGTGTCTGCCTGCACCAGGTAGACATGGACCGCAGAAAGAGCTCATGCACTCAATACAGGTTCCCCAACTGACAAACTGAGACCATATCACCTTGTTATCCACTTTTCTTTTGCAATTTAGTATAAAAAAAACAAATACTTTCCTGCCTTCATTTAGAAGGAAGCGCTAGCATTAGCAGTAATTGAACAAGCTAACATTGCTATAGTGCAATGAAGACACCGGGGTAAGTCGACCTAAGCTATGTCGACTCCAGCTATGTTATTCACGTAACTGGAGTAGCATAAGTTAGGTCGACTTACCCTGGTAGTGAAGACAAGCCCTAACATGCCCCACCATCCCTAACAAGCCCTTATCACCCCTCCTGTTCATTATATAGTGGACTGTCGGAAAGGTTAATGAAGAGGCCTATGCTGAAGTGTTTTCAACATGCTAATGACACTCAGCTCTGTTTCTATTTTGTCTGAATTAGAGGGTGTGGCCAACAGAACGGCCATTCTGGGTCCGACCAACGGTCCCTCTAGCCCAGAATCTTGTGTTCCAACAGTGGCCAATGCCAGGTGCTTCAGAAGGAATGAACAGAACAGCCAATCATTGAGTTATCCAACCCCTGTCATCCTGGCAGTCAGAGATTTAGGGACACCCAGAGCATGGGGGTCACATCCCTGACCATCTTAGCTAAAAGCCATTGATGGGCCTGTCCCCCATGAACTTATCTAATTTTTTACTGAACCCACTTATACTTTTGGCCTTCACAACATCCCCTCGCAATGAGTTCCACAGATTGACTGTGCGTTACGTGAAGAAGTACTTCCCTGTATTTGTTTTAAACCTGCTATCTATTAATTTCACTGGGTGACCCCTGGTTCTTGTGTCACATGAAGGGCTAAACAACACTTCCTTATTCAGTTTCTCCACACCATTTATAATTTTTATAGATCTCTATCATATCCCCCCTTAGTTGTCTCTTTTCTAGCTGAACAGTACCAGTATTTTTAATCTCTCCTCATATGGAAGCTGCACCAGACCCTTAATCATTTTTGTTGCCCTTCTCTGTAATTTTCCCCCAATTCTAGTGTATCTTTCTTTAGGGGGACCAGAAATGCTCACAGTATTCAACATGTGGGAATGCAATAGGTTTATATAGTGGCATTATGATATTTTCTGTCTTATCTATCCCTTTCTAACAATTCCAAAGATTCTGTTAGCTTTTTGATTCCAAAGATTCTGTTAGCTTTTTTACTTCAGCTGCATATTGAGCGTATGTTTTCAGAGATCTATCTACAATGACTCCAAGATCTGTTTTTTGAATGGCAATAGCTAAAGAGGAGTCTGTCTCCATGAATAGTAGCGCACTGAGAACGGATGAGAGGGTCAGGGCTGTGGCTCAATCCACAGAAGATGGAGATAACATTGTTAGGTTAAGGAAAGCAACTATAGGATATGGCAAAGTTTGTATTGGCCCTTGTGACTGAAGGTGCGTGTTTGTCATGTGTGATCACAATTTCGGTGTTTTGCTAGTTTCCAGCTTATAACATAAGGCAGCAATGACTAAGACAGCTTTTTCCACCTCCATATGATCAGGAGCTTTATGTTCTGCTCTTACACGCAAGGACCACCCATCATCCATGCCTTGGACACTTCAAGATTAGGCTATTGTAATGGACTTTTCAAGGGGCTAAACATTAAATCTATTCAGTAACCGAACATGTTGTAGAAGACAACCACTCATTTCCTAAGGGTGTATCCCAAGTGTTACACATCTTACATGACATTCTTGCCTGTAAGTTGCTGCTCACACCATCTCACAGGATAGCTGAATTCTCTTCTATCTCCTGGGCTCCAGCCAGGCAGCAGGGTACTGGCTACAGTTTCAATTCCTAATCCCCAGGTCCCCACCGTAGCACCTTCTGATCAGGCACCCACTCTGTTATTCTACCCCGCTGTTGGTTCCTAGCCAAAAAGGAGCAATTGTAGTTCGAATTAGGGAAGGAGGCAGTCTGTCTGTCTGTCTCAGCTTTCCACTGTCAGGGGGAAATGAAAAGCCTAAAAGGGAATCCAGGAGCTGTCTGGGAAGGACAGGATCTAATGGGGAAAAGGAGGGGAAGAAAGTAATGGGAAAACAGGAACAGAATTTGGATGACTGAATGAGAAAGGGTAAAGGGGAGCAGGAGCAAAATAGGGGAAGGTTCCCTTAACTCTCCCATCAACCCCTTATATCCAGAACCCCAGTCTCAAGACTCATCTCACCAACACTGAACACCACCAAAAACAGAGACAAAAACATCGCAATAAACAAAATGCTCACTCATTTACTCCAGTGTTATTCCTCATTAATAGGACTTGAGCCTATTGCTTCAGCTGTTTATTCTGCAAGCACCCTTGCATGCCTGAGTAAGGAATATTATCTTTTGAATGGAGGTTGGATGGTGCACAGCTGGCATGAAGCAAGGGTACATGTCAGTGGCTTCCATGCTTGGGATTAATGGTTTTTAGTATGCCAAATTGGCCTGCTTACAGTATTATGTGCCTTGCATGTCTGTGTGCAGAAGGTGGAGCATTACAGAGATAGAGGAATATTGCCGGAGATCTGACTTTTAATGATGTTCCTTCTACAGGAAGATTGACCCTATATCCTAGGCTTATTGGTCCTCTTATTCCCCTCATTATTTTTTTTATTTTCACTCCAGTCATGTCCTCTTTTCAATGCTTTCAGTGCCCATTTTAATTGTATCTAAAATTTTATTTTTGAATATTCTTACAAGCTCTGTTTTGCATACTGAAAGTGAGAGAGCACTTTGCCTATATTTGGGAAATAAAAATGTGCCTGGAAAGAGACTCTGGATGTGGTATTGGATACTTCATGGGGTGGGGAAAAGCCAGCACCTGACAGTTACACAAACATTTCTACCAGCAAAGCCAGAAATGGAGGCGATGCTTGTAACTTTTGGTTTCTCCAATCCTAAAGGCCACCATGATTATTACAATTCTGAGGCTACAGATGATTCCTTACCTCCATTTTTAATAATTTTGGATGAGGCTTTTATTTTTATTTGTTGGAGGAGGCACTGGGTCAATAGATTTTCCCCATTTTGCCTCTCAGAGCATTTTTCTGTGGACTGTAAAATGCAAAAGTAAATAAATTTAGGAAGGAACAACATTTTAATTGTCTTTTGGATGTAATATAAACAGAGCTCTCTTCTGAGAATCTTTGTTGACTGTCCATGTAAAAACTGAGGACCCCATGGCATTTTTTGGAAAAAAGAAGGGGCATCTCCCTCAATAGAACAGGTTCTAATTTCCAAGGCTATCCATCTACTGCGTTTGTAAGGCTAGTATGACACACAAATCTCAAGACACACTGCACAACCAATACACAACTCTCCATAATGTTCTGTGAGATAGTATATGAAAGATGCTATTTTGAAAAAAAAACAAAAACATCTAGTTTCTAGTTTCAGAGGGCAGTCAAACTCTGAACTGATCACAATATCATTTTGGGGCAAATCTGGTAGAAATGTTCTGCAGTGAGAACTGGGGGATCAGGCCATACTCAAAGTACTTGTAGGTCCCCCATTAAGAGGTGTTCTACTTGAAATACTGACAGGGTGGAATACTTCAGCATGTAGCTTTTGTAATTTCCTTACCATGGAAAAACTAAAAAAAAAAAGACCAACAAAAACAATATCTGTTGTGACTTGGTTTGTCTTGCTGACAAGTTGGTAAAAATATAATACTTGAATTGTTTGCAAATAGGTTTAATATCACCTAATTACCATGTGTAAGGAAAATCTATGTGTTATCAGACCCTACTGTAGCTAATTACTTGAAAACAAAATAAAGATATTAATCAGTGTGTTTTTCAACCTATTACAACTATCAATATTTATTTCAGTTACAGTCCTATGTCTGGGTAGTTGCTGCAAACATTTTGGGTGCACTCAAGAATACTTGTGATTTGAGAGTGCTTTTTAGAAAGAAAAAATGGCCTAGATCTTGTGCTTTCAATCCAACTAGTGGACTCTGCAGCCCTTGACTCCCTGAGCAGCTGATAATTATAGGCTTGTTTCCTCTTTCCAAATGATTTTCTGTTTGCATAACAATTCTAAGTGAAACATCCTCAAGAAATTTTCAAACACAAAGACAGTTTTACTTAGTCTCAAACACACACTCAAACAGAGAGTTCAGCATTATTTTGTTAATAAGACCTATATATATATACACACATATATATACATACACACACATACACACTAATTTTTCTATAAATATTTAAAAACTAGCTACTCTCTAAACAACAAGGTTGTGACAAATTGATCAAATCCAGAAAATACAAAATATTGGCCAATGCTCTGTGCTTAACTCATGCCATTGTGAATTTAAAAAAAAAGGCGGGGGGGGGGGGGATGGTTTAATGTTTAATTTCCTGTTGCAACACATACACAGGATAAAATCTTCCAAGAGCAGTTATAAAACATGTATTTGTTAGCCAAGAAACTAAGAAAATATGGAATAAAGCCCAACCTAACTTCTGTTCTTTCTCCCTTCCCCACTGAATGAAGTAACTAAAAGCTTGTAAGAACATATTTAGAGCTATTCAGGTCTAACCACTAACTTGATAATTAATGAGGCTGTAATACATATTATGTTTCCCATCCACCAAAATGATCCTTCAGGTAATGACATAATTGGGCTAAATATTCTTGTGTTACTGTATGTATCGTACCCAATGTCAAATAATTAGGATACTGGCTACTGACAAAAGTTCCTCAGAAAACTGAACTAAATTCAAATTAAAAGAAAAGTCAACGTTAATATGCAATGCAGTACAGAGAAGCCACCTATCAAACAGCCAGTTCCTAAGAGCAAGATGCTGAGAGTCCTGAGTGAATATCACCCATTTTAAGAGTTCTTGGTGGCCCCTAAAGTCCTCCTGCGGGATGAAGGGAGGAGCGGCCATAATCGCCTCATCCGGGGAGGGCGAGAAGGCTGGAGCGGTACTTTGTGTGTCCACTGGCACCGGAGGGTCTACCACCTGGTCGGTCTCCGGGCACGGTGCCGAGGATGTATGTCCCACCGACTCCTTCCTCAGAGGTCTGGAGAGGGAGGCCGATGGTCCTTCTGAGGATCTGGCCACAGAGCGAACCCTCACCGCAGGCTGCATCAGGGGACACGGTGCCCACTGGTACCATTGGGCCAGCCATGGGGCCCAGTGCCACTGCACCTGCTGTGGCACCCGCGGAGCCAGCTGTTCAGCCTGGCTCATTGATGGATGACTAAGAAGGCCGGGCTGACATACGACGAACAGGAATGACGTCAACATTCGTGCCGTGACCGGCTGCGATAGCCCCTCCAACACAAGGACCTTTGGAGTCGTCTGCCTCGGTCCCATTGGTGTTTGCTCCTCGAGGCGGAGCAGTGCCGAGAGTCTCGGTCAGACGGAACCCAACCAGATAGCCTTCAGGGCTGGGCATTCAGGGTGATCCACGTGGACTTTGCCCTGAATGGTTGCTGGGCAGTGAACGGCGTCAGGAACGTTCCCTCGACCAAGACCGGTACCAAACTAGGGGCAAACGGTTTGCCTCTAGAGTGTGAGGCCGACATTGGCGGTGCTCCTCGTACCAGCATGGACATAACATCCCAGGCCGCCTGCAGGGCCTCCGGCGTAGAGGGCATCTGGACATCCAGGAAGGCCTGCTCCGAATGGGCTGGGCTACGACTCAAGTTGAGCGGAGGAGGCCGGTGGGGATCGAAGACTGCCCAACATGGGTCTAGCCTCTGTCCCGGGTTTACTCCAGTGCTGCAGCTAAGAAAGCCTCTTCCTAGTCTTCTTGGCATGCCCTGTGGATGGGGAGTGGTGCCGACTAGTCGATGGCAACGAAGGGTCGCCACGCACCGACACCGCGCTGCCCGGTGCTGACTTGAAGCGGCGCTCCAAAGCTGGGGTCAGCGCCAACTTCATCAGAATAGCCAGGAGCCTAATGTCCCTTTCTCTCTTGGTCCAAGGCTTAAATGACTTGCAAATCCTGCAGCAATTTCTGAGATGGGTTTTCCCCAAACAGCATAAACAGTCTGCATGCGGATCACTCACTAGCATAGGTCACCTACAAGTGTCGCACGACTTAAAACCCAGGGCATGCCCCGGCCTGGGCATTCTAGCTAAACTACACTAATTAAACAACTAACTAACTAACTACAGGTACCATACACTGAACGAACAAGCAGTTTGAGGGACGAGCTCCAGCAAAGCTGGAGCAGGGCAGTTCCGAAGCACCTTCACTGGCGGCAAGAAGGAACTGAGGGTGGGGGGAGCACGCAGCGCCCCTTATACCACGTCATGAAGGCGCTACTCCAGGGGTTGCTATGGGTGCTCCCCTACGGGTACCGCTAGAGGAAAAACTTCTGGCACTGGTGCACGTGGTGAGCATGCACACCTATTGTGGAATACACATGAGCAATCACTCGAAGAAGTCTCAGACTAGCACATAACATTCAAGTCTTCATTTTCTTCACTTTAATGTTAAGTGGGCTTTGTGTCTTGATCTCATGCTTTGTCATGTGGATGGATAATTAACTAACTACATTGAGAGAGAGGAAGGGACTAGAGTGGAGAGGGCTGCAATACAAACTGAGCACGGACTTGCCTATTTAGAACTGCACATGCCTTCAAACCACAAGATTTCAAGAAAATGGCCAGGTTTTGAGCTAAATGTCAGGACATGCAGGATACCGTATATTCCATATTGCACTATATGATATTGCTGCATACCTCACGTCCAGCAAGATTTCTTGCTTCTCAGCAGCACAGAGCAGTATGCAAGTATTTACTGCCACTGAACATCAAGGTATTAAAGATTCAAGTACAGTAGCAGTATTCTTCAGTTCACTGAGTGACCTGAGCCTTTAATCCAGATGAATTTAACATTAGAGTGCATTAGCTCTTCTCATAAAAGATTTGCTTTAATTTTAGTTCCCTCTCCATTTATCTTATGGTTGCATAATCTTCAGTAGAGGTCATACAGTTTTCCTCAAAGAAATGGGAACTGCCTTTTTTTTAAAGGGGTGGTGAGGTGAGGGGGACAGGAATGGGACTTTAGGCAATTATTCCCCAGTTTCAAATATGTACAAGAATATACCCTCTTCGCCTCCCTACTCCTTTCCATGTCTCAAATGACTAAAAGAAAAAAATAGAAATGTGAAATGGAAAATTACTGTAGACTCACACAAGATATACAAAAACACCCTCTGCTGCCAAGATAGACAATATAATTAAAATCTTACCATCATCAAGCTCAAGACACAGATTATATACCGCCAGAGGCCGCTTACTACGCTGCCCTTGTCTTCTCGATTGCCTTGGTGGGACATTTGGAGGAGATACTGACATAGAGATTGGCTCAGTGAAAGTGGAATCAGGCAGGGTTTTGAAAATCTGCAATCAAGAACACAAGAGGTATTAATTATTTACCATGAACGGCAACCGGTGCAATGCAACTATAAACCATTATCAAACAACATTTGTTCTGGATTTCATTCAAAGCAGACAAGAGCCAAAAATCCATTCCTTCAAGTTTGGGGAGTGTGTCGTGGGTCCTTAATGAGTGCTTTTTAAATAAATACATACATACAAAATAAAAATAAGCAAAAGCACTGTCTACACATTAACCAGGCAGCAGATCAGTTAATCCAAAGACTAAATATGTGCAGCCATGCTTGCCAGCTAGGGGAAAACAATGAATTAACTCTATGAACCACTATCCAGAAAAGTAAATTTCACTTAGGGCCTGTAATTTTGCCAGAATAGCCATATTAATTTTCAAAATTTATGACAAAGTCATACTATCATATTAACCCCTAAAAAATAGAATGGTCTTGGAGGGAGTGTGTGTGGCGAAGTTGCTGTGAGGGAGGCAGGAGTAGCATACTGTACTGGAACTTTTTCAATTAGCCATTAAATAATGAGTCCGCACACTTTTACTAACCATGATAATACCCACAAAGACACACACAAGAGATTACATTTCCTTTAGTCATTTTATCTTTTGATTCATGACCTCCAGAACATTAAAATCCAACATAAAGCATCATGTCATTTATCTCTGGGTAAAGCAGCAATACACCTATGTTCAAGTTTCCTGTATTTTTTACTAGTCTATGATGCTGATTTATTTACAAAAGCTGCTCATGCCTATATAGCATTTAATAGCAGCCCTTTACATTTGATCATGGCAAATTCATGTGAGCAAGTTAGCATACTATAGATTTCTCTGAAGACAACAGTCACGAGACAGTAAACATGCACATAGCTTTACGAAAATGAAGTATTGTGTTTCCTTTACACCATATAGCAGCAAGCATAATGGTATAACAAGAAACAACATAATTAAATAGTGTATGGTGTTTCTGTGTTATACAGAGACAAACATTTTGTATATTACAGCAAGAGGTTATAAAGAGGGAGTTCGCAATAAGCCTTCAAAGAAAAAACCTTTTATGAAGCAGAAATTTAAGAAGTTGTAAGTAAAGAGACTCCCAGGTAGCACATTTCAGGATAATTACAACATGCCTTACGTGTGTGTAAGGCACGAAGCTAAAAGCCAAGCGACTAAACACATGAGAAGTGCAGTAGTCACTCAGATAAATCACTCAGAGCACCATGTTGTCTGAATTAAAAGAAACTCTTACATGGAATCTTTTGCTGGACTGGTTATCCTGAGCATCACATGTATATGAATTAGATTGTACAGCACAGATATTCAAGGCAAGAGCCCACATTCACACTGACTTCTCTGGCATCAATTTAGGTTTATCTACTTCCAAGGAGAGGTGGCTGCAATGATGCATAATGGTCAGAACCACCCTTCTGACTTGGAAGGAAGCACAGGGCATCCAAACGAAAGCAATGTTGGAAACACTGTCTGACTTCTCTGAAATGCAACGTGGCATAATTTAAACCTCCCCATACCAGCTTTAGAGAATCTGTCTTCTTCTTTTACATACCTATACATACTGTCTAAGAGAATAAAAACACTGTGTACAATTGCAATTACAGCTCTATAAATGCACAAAATAATTTACATGTAGAAAAGAAAACTATCCGTGTATTCCCTGTATAGATCATTCCTTGTGTAGATGCAATATAACTCGTGGGCCACTCACAAAGCTCTAATTGTGCTCAGAATTCTAAAGCCATTTCTTAAAATATGATGCAATGCATAGTATAATAAAATATAATGTGTGCACACAAGGCATTTGGCTAACAGTACCATACTGCCCTCTTATGTGTAAATACAACAAAGCTGAATTAAACAAGTTTATGGATAAATATTTGTTTCTGAAAAATTAAAGAGAATGCTTCTAACTTCTAACGCCATTATCTCCATGGGCTGATTGTTGCATTTGTGCTCTCTGATAAATAGTAAGCCATCTAGACATTTTTTAAAGGATTTGGTGTCTTACATACTACATTACATTCCACAAGCGCGGGTTTGTTTAGCCCTATCTACACCTCTCAGTTCAAACTTGATGCCCTAAGTGTGAAGAGAAGGCCTTCACCAGGAGTGCTGCAAGAGATCAACCTGCTTGTATGTGTTAGGTTACCTTTGCAAGAGCTGTACTAAATTTTCATGGTTCTCTATTTTGATTCTCCACAAATATTTCAATATGTCCCTGTAAAATTACTGGACTAAGAGACCAAATAAGTCAAAAAAAAACCAAAACAGAAACTATAAGCAAACTATTAAAAAAAACCTCATTCAATGAAACACTGAGCTAAACACATGCAGTATGTTAATGAAGTGGATACAGGAAGTGAACCCATCCATAAGTGCAGCTTAATTAGCAGCATAATGGAAAAAATAGTTTAAGAACTGGGGGAGCAGAGCAACACATGAAGTGGTCACACAGTGACTCTCTGCTGCAAAGTGTCATGTTGTGATCCGTTTACAAAACAACTGCCCCTGACATGTGCATGCGCACACAAAATAAACAAGACAAACACCAACTCAAGTCTTCTCCTTTACTTCTAGGATCCCTGAAAAACTCGGTTTCATCCTCTGGCTGGAATCGGCCATGCTAAATGCTAACTCCTTCATGAAGGTGTCATCATCTGCCTTACGACATAGGAAAGTGCTATAAGGCTAAATAACTTGTTTTAAAAATACTTAGTTAGTGAAGTGGCAAAATTATTCACTGCTGCTTCATAATGGCATCATGCAATTTAAGTAACCATCTTAAGGCCAGCTCAAGCAAATCTGGTCTCACGTATGAAGGCGTACAGTTGGGCATCAAGCCACAACCCCGTCAACTTCCTTTATCCTCCTCCCCAAGCTGCTCAGGCCAGGTCAGAAGGGAGATTTTATTTCTGGGGTGTGGAAGGTCAATAGGGAACTTTTCCAGAAAAGGTGTATTTTTAATCTAGGGAACACAAATTAATTCTAGAGAGCTCTTGGACAGCACAATGCAGCTTGTACCCCCTACACTCAGGAATTACAGCATGAGTACAGATAACACAATTTCAGTGTTTCTCTGGTCTTATGCAATATGGTGTTTTCTGCCAAATTTCAATCACCTCCATCCTCAGTGCTGAGGAAGAGGGCTTTAGAAATTTCCAAGAGTTCTCCAATCTGCAAAAAAACAGTTAGTTGGATATAGAGTGGAGAAATCCAAACTCTTGACCATCAGCAACATAGCAATTCACACTTAACCATGGGCCCAATCCGCCAAACACTGCTGTGCTCTGTGCTTCCTGGTATGAGTAGTCCTGCAGGACTCGATTTGACAAATTCACAGCATTAAGTTTTGCAGAATCAGGCTCTATATATGCTAAAATGTTACTGTATGTATGTTAGGGACTATTTAGTATAAGAGCCGCACAAAACTAAGTTCTGTCCTAATGTACTGTACTGGAACATGTGTTTTGGGGTCCGTCTTTCCTCTTTTCATGTAGGCCAACAACTCAAGCTTTTTTTTAGTCATTTCCTCTTTTTATTAGACAAATGTGATATATAATGTAACCTTCATAACTAGATCTGTCTTTTCTACAACCGCAATCTGTCTCTGCAGGTTTGGTATAGCTAAACTGCGAGGAAAGGGGGTGTGTTAAATTAAATTCACCTTTGTTTTTATCAGTCATTTAGATATCACTGGAAGTCTGCTAAATGCTTTATAGGCAACACCAGGTCCCTGCCCTGAAAAGCTTACAATCTAAAGTAGGTAATGTATAGACAGAAGATGGGATGCATCAAGACATATGAGTGATAAGTGAGGTTTAGCACGTATGATCAGTTGTACAGTGTGGTATTTTACAAACTCTTCTTTGAGGCTTTGACTCAAAGGACAGTGGGGAGGCATAACTGACCAGGTCTCCAAGGGTATTCTAGGTTCATCGAGTCACATGGTACAGCTACTGTAATTATATCTAACAGAATGGAATCCCATCCCAAGCAAGCCACCAACATCAAAGCAGAGCTAGGATAACATTACTTCATAAAAATCATTATCCCCCTGTTACTCCACAGGAGCCTCCCTTCAAATAAAAGGTAATTGCTCACATGGATTCCAGAAGTAATGACAGCCCAGAGATTAGTTTGTATGAACACAATTACTGGGGTGAACTCTGGCCACTAAATTACCTAGTTTTAGTAGGGATAAAAACCTATTGCTCAAACTTCAAGAGCATAGGGAGATTACAGTCACATGACATGATGTATATATGTGAGGCTGTGGTCAAACAGTGCTGGATTTACAGTAGAATACCAACACTCTGAAATTTAGCTCTATTGTTAGCATCACTCATCTCCTAGTGTCATTTTATCAGCATTAAACCAGTCTGTGCCAATATATATGATTTACACAGCTATGTACCTAATCTCTCAGTCTACCAAGACTCTGAGCACCAACACAATTATATCAGGCAATAATCAAAAACTACTCTCAGCTCCTCCTTAATATACAGATAAAGTATGAGAGAAAATTTTACTTTTAAGAGGTTGTTTTAATTTGCTTTTAATGTAGGGATTATTTACATACTCATCTTGCTGCTGGGTCAGTCTTCAGGACTACTGTAGAAAAGCTATAGGAAAGAGATGTGCCTCTTTGGTGGGCTTTTTAAACACTGAGATGCTTGACTGATTTCTTTCTGTTCTGTAGTACAGAAAGCGTACATTACTGAACTAAACAAACCACTAACCATCTTGGATACAAACCACAACTAACAAATCAGTCTTGATAACTACAGTGCTAAGACCGTTCCTGTACTGCATTCAGATTTCTAACCATAGATCCCATAAGGTTTCTGGATACATTTCTTAGAGTAAGAAGCCAAATTCAACATGTTCCTTCAACTGTATTTCACTAGCACAGTGATCTCCAACCTTTTTACGCCCAAGATCGCTTTTTGAATTTAATGGCAACCTAGGATCTGCCCTGCCCCTTCCCTGAACACTGCCCTCCGCTCACTCCATTCCCCCCCTCCCCCGTTGCTCACTCTCCTCCACCCTCACTCACTTTCATTGGGCAGGGGTTTGGGAGGGGGTGCGGGCTCTGGGCTGAGGGGTTCGCAGTTTGGGAGGGAGCTCCAGGCTGAGCTTGGGGCAGGAGGTTGGGGTGCAAACTCTGGGAGGAGGCTGGGGTGCAGGAGGGGGCTTTGGGCTGTGGCAGAGTGTTGGGGTGAAGGATGGGGTGCGGGCTCTGGGAGGGGGTTTGGGTGCAGGAGGGGGCTTCGGGCTGTGGCAGCGTTGGGTTGCAGGAGGGGGTACGGGGTGCTGGCTCTGGGAGGGGGGGTCAGAGATGGGGTGCAGGCTCCGGCCTGGAGGTGCTTTCCTCAGGCAGCTCTCGGTTGAAGGTGCAGTGGGGCTAGGGCAGGTTCCCTGATTGCCTGGGCCCCTCGCCACCCCCAGAAGGGGCTAATGTGCCCCTCTGGTCCCTGGTAGGGGCACGTGGCTCCACATGCTGCCCCTCTCTGCAGGCACCGCCCCTGCAGCTCCCATTGGCCACAGTTCCCCATTTCCAGCCAATGGGAGTTGCAGGAGCAGTGCTTGCAGGCAGGAACAGCATACAGAGACCCCTGCATGCCCCTGCCCTGCCCCAGGCCACGAGGGCATGCTGGTCACTTCCGGAAGCGGCATGGCACCGTGGCAGGCAGAAAGCCTGCCTTAGCGGCAGCCCCGCTACACCACCAATGATCGTGATCGACTGGGAGATTCTCCAGAATTGACCAGTCAATCATGATTGACCAGTTGGTGACCATTGCACAAGCAGAGATGCCATATGGCAATAGAAAAAAGATTTTGTTGCACTTCCCAAACTGAACGACAGATGGTGTTAGAGATTATACCAGATTAATGCTAACTCCTCTCTAATTCGTTCTGTTTCACAACTCTTACTAGAGCGCTTGCTCCTGGGGCCCACAAAACCTACAGCCAAGGAAGCCCCTAATTCAGCTGGGGTAATTCACAATTTTTTCAGCCATGAATTATATGTGGAATTGTGGGTTCTGCTGCTATATGAGGACACCAATCTAGTAAATCTAGGCTCTCTCATCTCAGAAAAAGATAATTAAATGAACTTCAGTATGTTTACTAGGAGCCATTCTAGCCATCACACCATCTTTCTTATTTGGACCACTGTGGCAGTGACGATTTCACCCAAAATCAGTGGAACAGAAACAGTAAGTAGAAAAGCTGGGTGAGATGAAAATAAGAGAGAATATGGGGAAATTTGGCCATAAGATTGTGGAGGAGGAGAATCTTAAAGAAAATCTCCAAGATCTTAAAGTTGTCCCTGGATTTTGTCATGTATACAAGCAGAATCACAAATCTGTAATTTGACATCTAATCCCTTTTACAGGATGCTGGAACAGTAGGGTCACTTGGGGTCCTGGACTGGTGGCTCTCTGCCACCAGGATAATGATCTCTGCTACAATATTATATTTGGAGCTCCTCAAGACATTCAGTGCAATAACACAAGTTTGTATCTAGTAATTTCCCTTCAGTACACGGGTGCACAACAATTGGTAAATAAAAGGAAAAAAGACACACATTCATTTCAAGTGATCTTTATTGAACAACAGTTCTCCATCTAGGCCAAGTGTACTCCTCTGCCCATGTGCCCTACATGCCAACTGCTTCTCCCTGCCTTTCCAATGTATAGAGGCCTAAGAATATGTTACACAGTAAATAGTACTCAAGGGTAACCTAATCTTCCCCACAAATTCTTCTTTGCTGGCTTGGCTTTTGTTGGACATGGTGATAAGATAACTGGGTTTATACTCAGCAACCTGTACAAAAACAAAAAATACTTATTAGAAACATACCAATGATCAGGATAAAAGGCAAATTATGTTACTGGTTCAGAATATGAACTTACTCTGCTGGACTCTACACCCAGTTTATCCCTTGAGGCAATGAAGACGGTGGATCATTTTTCTGCAATGTAAAGCAACAAAGCATGCATGGTAAGTCAATGCTTTAGTGTAGACAGAGAAGCAAAAAGCACGTTAGTGTGTGCAAGGTGAAATATATGGAGATAATGTTATGTACCTTTGATAAATTCTTCCACAGAAAGGACAACTCAAGCTTCAAAGTAACATTCTAGACACAATCATGGTTCATAATTCTAACAACGAGAAAAAAATTCAGTATCACATCAACTGCTAAACATTATTTATTAGCAAAAAACATTGCTTTGGAAATTATAGTACTGTATAACTAATGTAAAAGATTAACATTTAGCAGGACAGGCCAAAAATTTTATTTTAAAATCACATCTCTTCACCAAAGAGATTGCTAAAACTAAACATTTAAAATATTTTTTTCATAATACATACTTTTTATTTTTTAAATTTGGAGGACAATAGATCAGTTTCACTTTTGTATTGATTTTAATATGGTTAATTTGATTAAAAGAGTTCTATTGATATTAAATCTGTACAACTTTTAAAAAAGGTTTTTCACCAAAACCTGAATTATGTGACTATCCAATAAAATTTAGCAATAATTTAATTGCAATTGTAAAGTTGCTTACCTCCCCAGGGTCACCCCTCTGTGGTCCAGATACAGGTAGGCCAGCTTCGCTAACATACAGTCCTGCAGCCATTGGTCATGTGATTTTCCATGCATTGGCTTCCATGGGATTGCACAAAATGTGCACCTCTGGACTTTGATGCTTGAATCTCATTGCAACACACTGTATGTGATTATACAGTATCCATAATTCTTAAGTCTGAAAAAAATTTCTGATCAATGCAACCAAGTGGACTGCCTGAAGAGTCAATAGGTAAAAAGTCATAACTAGAGTGGAACAGGAACCATCATTGGCCGATGTAGCCTATAGGTATAAGTATTTACTAGGTAATGCATAGGTATAAGTAAAGGCAGTAATGCAATGAGCCTCAAGGCTTGTAAGACAATAGCCTAGCTAAACTAATCAAGGCATAAGGCCCAAAAAAGTCCTAGCATAAGTAGCTAACCAAGAGTAACCCTAAATCATAAGATATCGTAATATAGAATGCTGAATGACAAAGCTGCTAGTAGGTAACTACAAGATGCTAGTTTATACCCACTTGGAATATTTTAAGTTAGTGACATCAGCTGATGTCTGACCACCAGTGTGCCATGGTAACTAACTAATGCAGTGGTTCTTAACCTGGGGTACATGCATCCCCCGGGGGTGTGAGACATGCCAGATGTTTTTAGAAGGTAAAGCATCGAAAACACAAATTAAGCACAGGCACATAAGTACAACTACTTTGTTTCATCAAACCTATGTATTTATTAACATTATACATTTTTTAACTATTACTGTGTTAAATTTTAACTGCAAAATTAAAATAAATATATAATTCTCTCTCTTTCATTCTATAGTTATGATATATCTAGGTTTAAAGAACTGACCTAATGATTTTTGATAAGGGGTGCAAGAACATATTTTTGAGAACCAAAGGGATACAGGCTGCAGTAAAGGTTAAGAACCACTGAACTAATGTATATACTAATAAGATTGAGGTACAAGGATTAATAACCTATGGGAGAAGGCCATCCCAACATGAGTTGGGGAGAGGAACTATAAATAAAGAAAAGGGAGTGAAACTTCTACTGAATATGCATTAGGCTTAGTGGTGTTAAAATAACACATTATAAAACCTATATCCCAGCCTGTGTGCCTTCAGAGATGCCAGGAGGAAAACCAGTGGTGGTGTTGATGAGGAAGGACATGAGGTGAAGGAAGATCATGACTAACATTTTTAGGTTGTTCTGCAAGGGATGGTGAGCGTATATGGATGTTCAAGTGTATTGTATTATCTCTTTTTACCTTGCTGGGTTAGAGTATTTGTGACTTTGCTAACTGTATTCATAAAACAATTATAAATGTAGTGAGATTTCCTACGTGTAATTGTTGCAACAATGCACACTGGGGTTCACAATTGAACAGTAATTTTAATAATATTGGGCCAGATCTTAGGACAAGAACCTACCAAGCCTCAGAATGCTGAGAATTCTTAAGCAAGCAATATAATAATCAATATATAATCAATAGATCAGGCAACACTGAGAGCACTGTATTTCAGGGACTGCCCATGGAGCTCTAAGGGCACGTTTACACTTACCTGCTGGGTCGACGCGGCAAGTTCGACTGCTCGGAGTTCGAACTATCGCGTCTGATCTAGACGCGATAGTTCGAACCCCGGAAGCGCTAGTTCGAACTCCGGTACTCCACCGCGGCAGGAGGAGTTGCCGGAGTCGACCTTGGAGCCGCGGAGTTCGCTTCCGCGGCGTCTGGACGGGTAAGTGAGTCGAACTAGGGTAGTTCGAATTCAGCTACGTTATTCACGTAGCTGAATTCGCGTACCCTAGTTCGACCCCCGACCTTAGTGTAGACCAGGGCTAAAAGAAAGTCCCACACATCTTTGTCTTCAGTGCAAAGATCCAGTTTACAGAGAATCTGTCCTAGCAGCCTGGTCGCTCATATTCAGATGAAGTGCTAATTGCTGGGACTTGTGGAGTCCATGGATCTCAACTCCACACTAAAAACGGAACATCTGCTGTCAGCTCCTCTTAATACAATGTCCTTGAGCTCCTGACAAGTTGCCAAAAGCACTATCAGTTGGGCAAAATTTCAGTGCCACATGATGGTGTCTGTATACTCTGACACCATTCAATTGGCCTGCCTTTCTCCTTAAACTATGTGGCTCATATTTGTACTATAATGCAGAAACTATACATAGACTCTAAAACAAGAGATTGCTGTCTAACAGGCTAGCTGTGAAAAGGGGGAGGGGAGGAGGAAACAAAGTTAAAGCTTATGTCCTTTGATCACATTCAAGTTATGAGTTTGCTGACTCAGCCTTTTCTGAAAGTAGCATTCCTAGTGCAAAAACTGCAGCTTCTTCTGTATCCTGATCTTGTTCCACATTCTAACAATTCATGACATGAATGCTCCTGATAGCAATGAACAGACTGTGATAAGCCACTAAATTTTGTTGCTATTCTTTGATGGGTGGAGGAGAGAGAGTTAGCAATTGATAAGCCAGGATTGAAATAGCCACACATCTGTCCATGGTGTGAGCAGAAATTCACCTTCTCATTACTATACTTTACTACTAGTAGTACTTGCATCAGTGAAAATTTAAAAAAAAAGAAAGAAAAAGAAAAAGAAAAAGAAAAGGAAGGGGTCTCTCTTTAAATCATAGCCATGTAAAGCAGGCTCTACACATCTTGTTTAGTTATGAGAGATTTAAAGGAACAATTAATGCCTTTAAGCAAGAGGGTGATTTACTCAACATAATCCTATATCACAGCTTTCCCAAATACAACATACATATTTAGTTACTAAAAGAGCAAATAAAGAATTCCGGAAGAGAATGTGAATGTCTCTTTCTTGGCAAAGGGAATAAGAGGCAGCTGCAAAGATAAAAGGGAATATTATAAAACTCAGCTAGGGTGTAGCCAAAGAATAGCTTCACCAAACCTAACTAGACAATTCCCCCATTTTATCTTTAGTAATGAGAGAGAGTATGCTTAGATCTCCAAAATGAAACACAGGCATCTGTGAAAAATTATACATGGAGAATACAGGCAACATTCAATCTATCCATCAAAGTTTTAGTTGTATGAAACATGGGAATGAAATGGTTTAAAGCATGATCTTTGAGAGTGGAATTATATGTAACAGGTCTTGAATAGCATAGTAAGAATCCTGCTATTATTTTTCCTTCCATGCAACAAAAAGGATTTGTATCTTTAATTCAGTTTGTAGTTTGCAACTACAGAACTCCTTCATAAACAAACGTATCTTGTGCTCCCCAGTCTATTTATAATACCCATCTCTTGTCGTTTGTTTTATACTTAGCTCACAAGTGCTTTGGGGCAGGGACCATGTTTTAATTATGTTGTGCATAACACCTACCACAATAAGGCCTTGATCCTTGACTGATGACAGATGGCATGACCACAATACAAATAAACAACTGTTGCAACCAAAGGAATACATATTGACTGTGCTAGGTGGGAAATGCTGCTAAAATGGATCATACACATGATTCTAAAGACATTTTCAATAAAGCAAAAGTGGGTTAGAATTCATGAAGAACACAGGCAGAAACACTGGGCTAAATTAGGTACTCACACCCACTTGGCTGAGGGCTGGTCTTCCCTATGGGGAAATCGACGCTGCTGCAATCAATACAGCAGGGGTTGATTTAGTGGGTCTAGTGAAGACACGCTAAAATCGACCACAGTGCACTCTCCGGTCAACCCCAGTGAGAAGAGTAAGGTAAGTCAACTGGAGAGCGTCTCCTGTCGACACAGCGCAGGGAATACACTTGGGTAAGTCGACCTAAGCTTCATCGATTCCAGCTATGTTATTCATGCAGCTGGAGTAGCATAATTTAGGTCGACTTACCCCAGTAGTGAAGACAAGCCCTAAGACTGGACAGATTGTAATTTAGATCAGTTTAGACAACAGAGAACAACAAGATAAAATCTTGTAAATTCTGCACTTTGTTTATGAAAGGAAGCTGCAGCAGAGGATAATTCCAGGGAATGCTCAATCTATGGAAGGTTTTAACTTTTTTCACATCTTCAAAAATGCTGTGATTACATTTTCTCAGAGCATTTTCTGGCAAAATTTCCTGACTTGGTATTTCCTTTTATTACCAAATACATTTAGCAGCATTCCTTCTGGAGCCCTCCAAAGTTATCTCCTTAGGCTAAACACATGCAAGTCAGTACCTTAACAAGCCCTGCCATCTAGCCCCAAAGAGAGTATTAGTCATCTGAATTCCACTTACTATTCTCATTTCTGTTTGCCTGCTTAGGAATTTTGTCAATGCTGCATTTTGTTCAAAAAGAACAGAAGTCTACTCCATTTGGAAGTTTTATATGGAGTTGAAAGAAGTATTCCACAGTAATCTATTGTATGTGAAAACACAGAAAGAAGAATTGTCCACTTGCATGCAATGCATGTGTGCATGGATGTATTTGTAGTCAATGTTTTGATAGGTTGCTTTCAGACCTTGAGAATATTTTTTTTACACTGATCTGATGATTTACACAATTTTTATTTTCTTGGAGCCATGTACAACAATACCCTGAACCATGGTCTGTTCTTTTTGATCTCAGCAGCTGTTGCACAATTGGAACAAGATCACATACACAGCCTCCTCTCTATTATAAGCTACTTTTTAAGACTCACAAAACAAGATTTTTTTAAAAAAAAGAATGCACTGATTTGTTTTCAATGAATTGCTACATCATGAGGCTGCCTTCGGAGGCTGCTTTCCACCAGGATCCCCCTGTATAACAACTATCTAGTGGGACCCATCTCCATAGGATGAAGAAAGGACTTTAAGAACCCAGCCACTCCCTGCCCAGTCTAGAAGACTCCTTGCTAAGTTGCCCTCCACCAGGGTGCAGCATAGATTTTTTTTGGTTGCTTTTCAGAGTCCCAATCTAGCAAAGCTTTTAAGCACATGTATAGTCCCACTGATGCCATTGATTACTCATGTGGCTAACACTAAGCATAAGCTTAAGTGCTTTGATGGATTAAAATCAAAGTATTGCTGTAAAACCTTCCCTAACCAGAAGCAGGGTGCATGAGATATGCCAGAACAAGAAGCATTCAGAATGGGCTGTTTCAAGAAGCTCTGCCATGTTTTATGCTATATCTTGGTCCACCATCCCAATCTTCATGGCAAAGGGGACTTGGGGTAGTACATCAAGTTTTCCAACATTGAGACAGGTCTGTTAAGTCTAAGGTTCCCTCCATCCCCTTCTTTGAGGATCCGCTTACACACTCCTCCTTGAAGACTGGTGAGGGAGGAAAGCTTTGCCTTCACAGATGGCTTTATCAGCCTGTCCTAGAGGTCTTGAGCACTCTGCAGCAACAGTGCCCTGTCAACAGAAATTAGAAGTGTTGCTAAGCATGCTGCTTTGTGGCCACACCTTTCCAACTCTGCAGTCTTGAGCAGACCTTCACCTCTCTGCTTCGGTTCTCCCATCTGTAAGAAGGGGCTATTTCCCTGACCCCTATCGTGACTATTGTGAGGATTAGTGTCTGTAGAATGCTTTTAAGTCAAGAGAGTACTAAGTTTTATTTTTTGAAATAATTACTAGCTTGACAGATAAAAATATTAAAATACTACTCTATATTAAACTACCTTTTAATTTTAAAATACAAATACAGTGGCATGTCTACTTTAAAACTAAATGATGAAAATACATTCAAATATTGGTACTTCACTTTAATGAGTTCCCCATATGAACAGACTACAATACCAGATATAAAGATACATTTTAAGCTACATAAAATTCAGTTAACTACCCTTAACATTTATAAAGCCGAAGAAGGAAAAAGAATGAATACATTCTTCACTCTTCCAACAGCAATTAACATATATTTTAAAAATGAACATTTCTGGATGGTTTTTGCCTATGGATTTAAATTTTCTGAATTCTTTGGAGGGGTCTCATTCTTTTCTTACTCCTCTTTTCCTCTTTGCTCTCTTTCCTTAGTAGACTCTGGTTTCCTTCTTTCCTTATGGGACTCTTGTCTGGCCCTTCTTTCCATTTTTTTCCTTTGTAATCTTCATTTTCTCCTGTTTTTGCCATTTCTTCTTGCTGTTTTGTCCTCCCCTCATTGTTCCCCCCATACTTAAACTTATCTATTTTCTTCTCACTGAGACCGTTCCTCTTTTCTAGCATTTTTCCCGTTGTATTTTCTTTTTCACTCTTTTTTTTTTTTAATTTCAGCTTTTTTCTTTTAATGGAAGCTTATTTTGGGGTTGAGGAACCAAAATGCTCCACATTAAGGTATGCCTCAATGGCACACAAGTAACACTTTTGGATGGTGATGGTTACATTCATTTCACTGGACAGTCTTTCCAATGACAGGCCAAAACATTATGCTGCATGGTGAAAAGGATGTGTACTCTCTTCATGTTACCAGCCAATGGAAGAACAGTCTTCCTGAGTGTAGGTTCATATACTTCCAATGGCACTCAGGAGCAGAGACCACTAGGCAGCTATTGCTAGGAACTGCTGGCCAGTGCAACTCCTGGGGAAAAAGTCAAATAATAGTCTTTAACCCGCCAAGAGAAATAGAAGGAGACACATCAAGGCCTCTTTCATGAAAGGTTGATATTATTATTGGTCATGTTTACTACAGTAGTACCCAAGGACCAAGCAAGAACAGAGCACTACTGTGCAAGGCACTGTGCAAATCGAAACTAATAGATGGTTCTTGCCCTGAAGAGCTTACAATCAAACAGACAAAACAGGCACAGCGTGGGGCACAGGGTATGTGTTACACACAAGCAGAGTGAACAATGTGATGGCAGAAAACCTCATGTTAGTTCCATGATTTTTGGGTGATGGCAATCAGATAAATGGAAATAGGTGTGAAAGAAGAGGGGACACTGAAGGAAAAGAGGATGAGGGGGAACAGGACAAGGGTGAAGAGGGTTAGAAGTGCAGGTGTGGAGTGAAATTGAGGTGAAATGATTGTGAGGGAGGGGGAAAGAAAGGGTTGAAGCAAACAGCCAATCAGCGTAGAACAGAGGAAGTCTAGAAAAAGTTCTCTAAATGTTTGAAGGTCCCTGCCTTCTGCAGCTGGTCCTACCAGCTGAAGTCTGGGGTAGATGTCAAAAGTGGAGTGTGCCCAATACACTCATTTACATTTGACAAATGAATACTGAACTCATCTTTCCTTAATTCCCATTCACCCCTTGTATCCTTAATCTCACTTTGATTCTAATACCAGCTACTGATCCCTCAGGTTCCTGTAGCTGCAGCAGTCATTGCTTCCACAGACTCAGTACTGGTCTTCTTTAATTTGATACACCCACTGCTACAAAGCTACTATAATTGGCTTGCCACCACCACTTAGAAATACGTATAAGGTCTGTAAACAAGGTGAAAGCTGCACTGATTGTTTTCCAGCTAGCAGAAAATAAAGTACTTAACAAAGCTTCAAAAATAGCTTCTGCATTAAGCAAGATATTCTTATTCCAGGGCAAGTCCCAGAGCCAGTTTTCTTCACACATAAATTGTATAAAAGTTCTCTAATTAAGATTCAGTTGAGTGATGATGGCTGTTACTGCACCGTTATTTCAAAGTTAGTAACCTAACTAATTATTTCTCGTACTAAGACTGAATTGTTGCAATCCGTCAACAAAGCTGCCCATACAGCAGTGCTTAGAGAACGTTAATGATACTTAATGACAGCTTGACAGCATCATGAAAGGTGGCACAGTTTTATCTTTGTTCACTGACTAAAACCTACTGAACCCATTGAATTTGGTCTAGAAAAACTGGTTCAATATTCACTTCTGAAGTTATGGTCGGTTTTTAAATACTGAATTGAATTTGATGCCAAAGAAAGGAGGGTTTCCTCTATAGAATGCTAGAGGCATGCATTGTGCAGGCAGAAGCTGGGTAAGTGTTACTTCAAACTTCTCACTGCACCTCAGCCTTGACCCTACAGAACTACTACTATCCCAATTTTAGATTCTCTAAAGCAGAAGCTGCTAATCATTAGCAAGGAGAGAGATTTACAACTGAATGAAATGTCACATCTCCACATGTTTAACGTGCCAGGATTGTATCCACAGCTGGCAGACTGTCTCCTGGGATTTTACCAAGGTTATAAATACAATAAAAATAATGCAAGTCTGACACATGTAGAAGTTTTGTTATTAAGAAGACTATCTATGCAAAAATGAGCATCTTGCTGCTAATACACCTGTCTGCCTATACTGCCAACTACTTGTTGAGAGCCAGGGAAAGAAGATTTGTTTTTAAAAGAAAATGTGTTTAGTCTGACTATGTAATGGCTGTGACACACCAACAGGTGTCTGCCTGCCTGTTTAGCTATCATACACTGAATCCACCCTACATTAGCCTTGGAGATTCCTGTCCGTCTGGGCGACAGCAACACTATGCACAACAGAGAAGGGTCAGTGGGATAGGTAGACCCTTGCTGGCAAGGGTAATGGTAGAAACTAAAAGTCCCTTTAGAAAAATATATAAATGATAGCCCTTCAAGATCCTAAGGAGGCATAAAAGATTGAGTTGTGTAAGCTGATACAGTATCACTTTGATGTACTTTCCATTCCCAACTTCTCTGCTACACTTCTTTTCACAGAGAACGAGAAAAGCCACTACAACTGCTGGTTCAAACATTCAACCCGGTGTCCAGTTTCTGAAAAAATATAAGCAGCTGAGATGGCAAAGAACCTGCCTGGTGTTATGTTTGCCAATGATGTGTTGTTTAGGGATCTAGATAAGCAGGAATTAAATGGACCATGGCTTGGATTCAGCCTTTATGTACCAGTATGGCAAACTAGCACCTTTTTCAGGAAGCCTTTTTATTTTTGGTCTCCAGAATCTAAACTATAAATTAAAAATTTATATCTATATCTTTAGACATAAATATTTAGTTGTTACAGTTGCTGAGATAGCCTCAAAAAATATGAACCAAGTTTTACATTTGGGTTCCTTTGCAGAACCGAAAACAATTGTTCCAAGGGGTGCAGGCTATTCCATTCATCTGAATGGAGACTAACTCAGATAACTAATGATGTTGACATTTCAAGTATAACTATTTCACTGCTCAAAGCACATAAAGGAGAGAGAAGATCATATTATTAATTTCTGCACGATCTACTGTGACAGCTCATTTTGACAATGTAAGTGGGAAGGCTTGGTATTCGCCAACTCTTTCTCCCAACCACTCTAATCAAGAAGGAATTATACCCATGAGGAACCCAACAAAGCCAAGCAGGGCATCTGAGGCCTCACAAAAGGAGGATTAAATTCAAGATACCAAGCTGGGCCCAAAAGACTCACTAAGGGGAAGTCAAGCAGGGGATGCCTAGTAGAATTCCTGGGTGGGTTTAGACTGCAATGATGGGAAGCCAAGAGAGGATGCATGATGATATTTTGAATGTCTGCTCTGAGGAACATTGTGTGGGGTACTTTAACCAGCAGCAACAGCTTCCATTGTAACTTTTACACTAGAAAGCAAAGAAAATGAAAACATTTTAAATGAGAATTTTTTAAATAAGAATATTATCGATACCTAGCTCTCAAACAGCGCTTTCCTCCTGTAAAGCTCGAAGTCTATAAGTCCTGTTTTATAGGTGAGGAAAACAAGCACAGAAAGCTTAAGTGGTATGACCAAGTTCAGGCAAAGCTGAAAACAGAGCACAGGTTCTCTCACTTCCAGTCACTGTCACATCCAATAGACAGAAGGAGCCCCTTTCTTTGTGCATGTGCAAGTGTTCATGAAAACTCATGTGTATACAATTAGCACAGATGTCTGTGCATTCTGAGTAAATATGCATCTAAATGTGCTTGATGTGTATGTTGATAGGTCAATTTACATACTCAAAAGTGCTAATTATGGGGGCGATGGGGCACATGTGAAAAATCCGTATGTAAAATCATATGCCTGTAAGATGTAATGTTTATTTCATGCCACATTCTATGCATAATAATAATGCTATCAAGCAAATTTTTAAACACACATAGAGTCTCACCTTCTCATGGTTTTCTATAAGGATTTCCACTACGATATTCTGAAACTTTAGGTCCATAATAGCTGCCACAGTTTCTTCCTGTGGCCTCATTAAGGTTGGTCCAAACACTACTCCTAAATTTGCTACAGTCATTAGATTTTTCTTGGCATGGTCTGCAACGCTTTTTCAAAAGAATTGGAAGAAAAAAAAAACAGGAAACAAGTTATGAAAAATTGCCAATACTCTTGGAAACTGAAGTATACTTTACAAATGAAAACATTACATTTCCCTAATCCATATTTTAGAAGTTTATTTTGTACAAAGTTTCTCCAAATAAAACCATGTTGCATTTTGGAAAGTAGGAAACCCATTCTTCCATTTTAAGAGGAAACAAAAGTCGTCATTTATTGAACTTAAATGCATACAATGCACTTAGCCTTGGACTTTGGTAAATGTGAAACCAACCTAATTTTGCTAACAAACCTCTAATATTCTCTTTGCCAGAATTTGCAAAGAGAAAGTATAAATTCACTTTCTCACTTCAAATCAGCCCTCAATTGCTGGCAGAACTGCTAAGTAAATACTTATATGACTTCATTAACAGATTAGATTTCTGCCCTCTTTTCCAAAACATACATAGCATGAGTCAAACTTCTCATCTTCTTCCATAGGTTTTGTGCCTTGTACTGTGTCTAATACCATCATGACCAGCCTTGGTGCCAACCAGAGTCAATGTGCCCAATTGTAAATAAAATAGGGAAAAAAATGAAGGGGGGGGGGAGAAAGGGGGAGAACTCTCTGAAAACTAATAAAAGAAGCCATGGTGCTTACTTTGCTAAATGTTTCACCAAAATGTCCAGCATCTCTTTGTTCTTCTCTGGAAGTTTATGAACCAAGAAGTGGATAGCGTTAACTCTGGACTCAGGGCTGCCACTTTCTACATAATAGAAACAATTAACTGTATCTCAAAGATAGAAATCCTGCCCCACCCATACACACCAACCCCAAAACAAAACATTCCTAGCATACTTTGGTTTTGCCCTTAGATATCTCCAAATAGAGCAGAACTTAATACATGCACGTTGTGTTCTAGTACTATCTGCCCATTTCTTATTTTGTGAAGTGATTGTCAATCCACTTGTAAATGGATGCCTCTTTCTGCTCATCTATATTAGAAAAAAAGATGCAGATATTCTACTGCATCACACACATGTTTAGAAAAATACTGCAAAGCAAGGGGTCATGTTACTAGCTACAGCATCTCATTGTGAAAACCAAGTGTGAAAGGATGCTTCTTTATCCTTTTGACATTGCTTATTAATTATACTTATTTACATTGAGTTTTGTTGGTGCTAGACAGCTGTTGACACTGCTTCAAAATACCTTGCATTAGAAACTGCACCAGAAAATAACATTCAGAGAGGAGTAAAGAGTTCAGAAGAGAAAAACTAACACTTTTTAAAGATGTAGGCCAATAACCCCAATAAGGCTGCAGAGTCAGATTACCAGGATAAAGGATTCTTGATATCAACTACATCTCTCATTGTTGGCAGTGGTGTAATTGGTAACACAGTTGGGTGTAAAGATGCAATGGCTTCCTTGTACATAGCAAAGAAAAACAATTTAGGCCACACAAGGGCTTATTTATTATTTATTAAATAGCTGAAAAAGATTTGTAAGACGTGAAAAAAATGAATCAGTCTTTTTTTATTTTACATTATTGTTTGTCTTTATAAAACTAAATCTGAAGACTGGATTATAGTAAGGTGTGTGTAAGACCATATCTTTTTGTAAGTTAGTACTGAAGGCAAGGTACATAACAGAAAACCATTATGGGCATTAGGACATACAGTGAACCTGAGAAGTTCTGAAACCAATACTACTGCTCTGACTGCACTATCCTAAATTTATTCCAGACATTAGGTATTTACTGAAAACAAACAAACAAACAAACAAACAAAAAAAAACCCACCATTTTTGTTAGGTGTTTCTTTTAATAGATTTGGAAACATTTTTGGTAGAGAACATTCTTGGTGGAACTTCACTGAGGAAAATGCCACCAGCAAGCCAACAGTTTTACTTCTGATTAACCAAATTCAGAGAGCCCCAAAAAACAATCCAACTCTCTTCAAAGTAAAAGTCCTTCAGAGTACTGTGGAATCCTGAATGCCAGATGAAGTGACACTTCATCAAATGAATTGTGTATCACTGTCAAGGGCTTCTGATTGCCCCAATCAATACTCGTTAAGAAAAAGGGGTGGAGTACACTCTGCTGCAATTTAATAACAGCCCATTCCTTATTATCTACTACGTTTTTATACCTTAGGTTAGAAAGATACTTAGAAGCTTTTTTTTTTTTTAATGGAATGGCTGAAATTAATGCAGTGTTGTTCAAGTTTCTTCTCCTTGCTTGACAAGTTTAGCCATTGCACATATGGGCTTATGCAATTTTTTAGTACTTGTGGATATTGTATTCTTAAGACCAGTAAACAAACATCTTCCAGTAGACCTAACAAAATGGTGGGGGGAGTGTCAGAATACAGAAATTTATACTGTTATTTCCTTTGGGGAAAGGGAATTTTTTAAATCCTATCGCATGCAACTCTGTATATGCTCATTATTTATATAAATGTCTTGAATTCTACTAAGCTCTTCACCTCAGTTACCATTGTATGGCAGTGAATTTCAAGGCTAACCATGCAATAAGGTTAGAAAATATTTCCTCTTTGTTGCCACTTGTGAATTCTGCGAAAAAACATCTATCTAGTTTTATCAAATCCAATCACAATAATGATGGTGTAAGCAAATATATATATATATATATACATATATATACACACACACACACCCCTAAACCTGTTCAGTAAAGTTTTATCTCTTTTTTGAAATATGAAAATACTCTAACAAGGACTAGAAACTAGCATTCTGCTGTTTTTTCCAGCCTTTAATACTAGACAACAAGATAAAGTAAAATTTTGAGGACAATTGTTTTTAACTTCAATTCTCATGGATTGCCAGAAGTGCCACAGGCTGGAAAGCAAATCAGCTAAATATTTGTTGGCTATTCTGCCAAAAAAATTTCTTATGCAATTTCTACTCCTCGGACAATTCCATGTACATTAGAAATCATGCAGCTGAACTACAACTCCTGCTCTACCTTCTCTAAATCTTTACTTTAACTGCAACAGTTTAATTTGGCCTGTACATTCCTTTCTTCTAGTAATATATGAGGCACCTTTAGGCCAGCTTGGATACAGGCCTCCCAGGGAGATGGCTCTGAAAACAAGGATCAGGTGGCAGTCATTTTTGATGATCCAAGGGAGCTTGTCTCTCTCCCCTCCCCCCCACCTGCCCCCAAGCATACTGTATCCTACTAAATTTCATTTCTTTATAAATGGCTTAAGGAGATGAAAATATTACCGTCCCAAACTACTGCAAGAAAATCGGGTATATAATATTCACTATGGTACAAGTATAGTATGGTATAGGAAATAAATCCAGAACTTTAAAATTCTAACTAAAAAATTCATATAAATCAAAACAGAGTGAAATGCACTAAGCCAAGCAAAAACTTGCCCCATTGAGTCTATCAATATACAATGCATTTATGTATCTATGAACATATATATGCTTATACATTTATAGATCTCTATAGATATTGCATGACGGCATACCCCTATTTAACTTCATATTAACATCCCCAACTTTCTTTTTTAAAAGGTTCCAATTTTTTCCTACACCTCTGTTATTTATTCAGTTGAAATGAGCAATTTATCTGAGACTACATTTTCAACATCTATTCCTCAGTGCTAGAACGGTGCTATTATAAAATAATTCTATTTGAACTGTAGTCAAATATTTACTGGCAGGAATGATGAACTCTCTGTGCAACTCATACGTCATTAGGGGCTCTGGAAGACTTCTGGAAGACAAAGATGACATGGAATCACTAAATACAGTAAGCTCATGTACATTTGTTTCTATTTGTATTTATTCCGAGCAGGAAAGTCTTTCAATATGATGCAGTGTCACCTTCCACTGGGGACAGCCCCCCCCCCCCCCCGGAAGGGGGGGGGCAGCTTGCAGGATTTCAATGATTTATAGTACAAACTGAAGCGTGACATTTAAAAGCACAATCCTAGGAAAACAACATGGTTAAACCCACGACCTAAACTCCACCAGTTGAAGTGAGGCCTCCAATATAGTATAAACACCTTCCGTACATTTTGAGATTGCCTTACAGATGAATAAAATATAGGCATGCTGTGTAACTAATTGTTCATCAGTTTCTTTTAAAAATGTGCTCACTGCAACTGAATGTTGTGGGTCTGTGTCCCCTTTAAGGGACCCCTGTACAATTGGGTTACAAGGGTGGGGAGGAGGAATTTATCTAAATGGAGCTAAGGGAGGAACAGGATGTGGCCGAACATGCATCCACTCCAGTTGTACCCTGCCCCCGGGGATGGGGGCGGGGTGTCATATCCTGTGCATTCCTGGAGAAGCCCTTACTTTTATCAATCATGGGATAGTAACACCCACCTTCCCACCAATAGAACAGAACTATTTATTTCATGATCTGCTGGGGGCACTGCACTAGTCACCTTTTTATTTCAGGGCTGGGAAGGAATTTTTCCCTCATCACTGACTGGCCAAGTCAGAGTGTTGTTGGTTGTTTGTTTTTTTTTGCCTTGCTAGGACCTTACTATTGCCCTATCTCAAATGAGGTTACAGTAGGTTACAGAAAACCATTTATCTGGTCACTGTACAATTTCCCTATGATGTACCTGCACTGGACATCTGTCCCACACTTACATAATGAGTTGTAAAAGCAGCAAAGAGTCCTGTGACACCTTATAGACTAACAGACATATTGGAGAATGAGCTTTCATGGGTGAATAACCACTTCGTTGGATGCATCATGAGTTGCAACATCATAGCCTAACTCCCTTACCTACTCACCATAACAAAGCCCTCCCTAAACCTGCGTGGGGAAGGTGGAAAACACCCCACTCCATCTAGGCCAATCTGGTGGTGAGGGAAAAATTCCTTCCTGTCTCCCCTTCCCCCTCAAAGGAGCAGCCAGCCTGAAGCCCACAGCAGGTCCTAACTAAACCTGGCATTTTGCCACCTCACAGGGAGGGAGGATGGGTGCTGCTCTACCTGATCCAGAGAAAAGAGGCTTCTCCCACCAGGATTTGAACTCTCCAGACCTTCCAATCCCTGAGGATCAATCAGCATCACCATGCTGACCCACTCCCCACTTTTGCAGCAGCTTATGATCCTTGCTCCCTCTCCTAGCCAGGAAGTGCTACACCTTCTCACCCCAACAAGCTGGGCAACAGTCTCCCACCCCGCACTTGGAAGTAGACTGGGGAATGCATCCCCTAAGGAAGCTGGGTTTGTGGTTTTTAACACCTGGTAGAAGACACCCCCTCCCCCACTTTTTCTACCACTCCTAACCCTCATAAAAGAAGAGGTCGAGAGGGTCTTAGACACAGTTTGGCTGTGTGCAGGCTGGAAAAGGGGAGGTCTGACAGCTGACCTCCCAGTTAGGTGGAAATAATAAAGGAAAGAATGATGATCTGCACTGTACAATTTATTGCTGGATATTCCCAGATATTTTAAGTGAATAAAGTTGTGGCACAATTAAACCACATCCACTGCATCTCATCTTTCTTCCTGCATGGCCAGGATGATAGAGAGAGTCAGGTGGCCAGATGGCTTGATTTAAAAATAAGGAAGTGCAACAGAATATTTTATTACATCAGATGCAAAGGAATACATAAAACCCTCTACGCTAGAGCTAAATGAATAATTCACTGTAGTCTATCCATTAATATACCTTATTTTTGGTTCACAGATATTAAAGAACAAATCATCATTTCCTTTAATTTATTTGAACATAAATATTTTATGAATTTTTGTTGTAAATTTAGTTAACTACGAACTGATCACAACCGTTCTTCGCAAGTATTTTCTATTTGAGTTGCGCTGGTTAGTGAGTCACAATGTAAGCACAAAACAATGATGAGTCCTTGTGGCACCTTAGAGACTAACAAGTTTATTTGGGCATAAGCTTTTGTGGGCTAAAACCCAATTCATCAGATGCATGGAGTGAAATTGTGGAGTGAATAGGATTCCTTGCTGTTTTTGCTGATACAGACTAACACGGCTACCACTCTGAAACCTGTCACAATGTAAGCACAAAGGATTGTGGGATTCAGGTTACAGAAAGAGAGACCTTTTCTTTCAACAGCATCATATTTTTCTTGCAGTAAGTGCTGGAGAGCTGATTGCCATTTTCAAAACTGACTAGTGATTTAGGATGCCTCAATTTTTGGCTCTCTAACTTTCAGGCATTAAGGCAGGAGTGGGCAAACTTTTTGGGCTCATGGCCACATCTGGGTGGGGAAATTGTATACATGACCAGGACAGGGGGTTGGGGTGTGGGAGGGAGTGGGGTGTGTGTGGGGGGGTGCGGTGTTCAGGAAGGGGCTCAGGGCAAGGGATTGGGGCACAGGAGGGGTGTGGGGTGTATGAGGAGGCTCAGGGAAGGGGGTTGGGGTGCAGGAGGGGTGTAGGGTGTGGCAGAGGGCTCAGGAAAGGGGGTTGGGTTGCACAGGGGTGCAGGGTACAGCAGGGACCTCAGGGCAGGGGGCTGGGGTGCAAGAGGGGCATGGGATGTACCACAGGGTTCAGGGCAGGGAGTTGGGGGGCGGGGGGCAGGTGGGGTTCGGGGTCCGGGGTGGCCAGGAAGTGCTGCGGCCCCTGGGGGTGGGGGTGGGTGGCAGAGGGCTCCGCGTGCACTGCCCTTGCCACGCCTCCAGGTACCACCCCATAAGCTCCCACTGGCTGTGGTTTCCCATTCCCGGCCAATGGGAGCTGCAGGGGGTGGTGCATGGAGGCAAGGGCAACACACGGAGCCCTCTGCCCCCTCATCCGGGGGCCGCAGGGACATGATGCTGTCCGCGTCTGAGAGCAGTGCGAGGCCCGCAGAGCCACAGGAGGCAATCCCGCAGGCCGTATCCAAACCCCTGAGGGGCCGGATCCAGCCTGCGGGCCGTAGTTTGCTCACTCCTGCATTAAGGGGTCTAATATCCAGGAAGTATTGAGTACCAACCATCTGAAAATCACGCCCCTTTAAAATGTCTCAAAACTGCTAGTTACATATAAAAAATATTGTCCATCGACTAATAAAATTCTTATTAACTAACAGGAAAAAGAAAAATTTGACAAAGATTTTTTTTTTTTTAAACTCAAGTATATTGAGTTGACGTTATTCATGTTTTAAAATTACTGTAGAAAATATCAGGATCTTCTGGATCAGCAATATTATTTTATTTTGTGCATTTAAACAGATATTTTTTCTCCTCCCTGAAGTCTATAAGCTATACTTCAAGAGCCAAGCTTGATACACCTCTACCCTGATATAACGCTGTCCTCGGGAGCCAAAAAATCTTACCGTGTTATAGGTGAAACCGTGTTATATCGAACTTGCTTGATCTGCCAGAGTGCACAGCCGCCTCACCCCCCGAGCACTGCTTTACCGCGTTATATCCAAATTTGCGTTATATCGGGGTAGAGGTGTACTTAAAAATTCCTCCATTTTTTTCTAGTTCACTTTATTGATACCAGGAAAATTAATATAAAAGAGTTCGAATTTGAATGTAAATGGATTTTCATCACTGAAAACCAGTGCTGTTTAGGTTTCAAGAAAAAACAAACAAAACAAAAATGTTTTATTCATATTAAACCATAATGGACACACAAAAAGTTGTATATTCTCACATAATTCAGCTGAATATCTCAACAGGGAATCAGAAAAAAATGGTTTGCACACAGAACAGACCCAAACCTCTAAAGATGCACTTCTCTTACTTTTTGTCCTGGCAACTTTTACAGCTCCTTGGGACCAGGAGAAGTAGCAAAATATAAAGCTAGTCAAATTTTTCAGATTACTTTTTAATGATATTTTTGTGATTTTTCCCCCTCCTTTTTTGGACCAGCTCTACCAAAGTACCCTAAGGAAGATATACTGTTGAACAGCCTAACCTGACTGGAAGCAGCAAATTTTGTAAGAAAGGCCAATTCTGCAGACCCAAGATTTCTAGAGAATCTGCCAAACACTTAGGTGTTTATCCCCTCTAAACATTTTGAAGTTTGTCGGTCACTAATCTTAATCCACTCTTTGTGAAATTATGAAACTCCCATCCCCAAGCAAATATAGTGCCTTAAATAAATGTGGATTTGTAGTCAGTGTAGACTTCCATCCAAACAATAGTAAAAATGAGCAACCAAAACAACAATAAAACATCATCATCAATCTGTGGTAATTACAGTTCAATTATGAATAGTTAACACATGGAACCTTACCTCAGGTACTGCTTCATAGCACTAGTAATCGTCTTCACTTCCCAATCTACAGAGTTTTCCAGATCAATTTCACTGCAGGTTTTTGCATCTAACAAATGACCACAAAGGAAAAAGAAATCTAAATTTATACATACATAAAAGATTTTATCAAAGTTAAATTCATGGCAGAATGTGTGTATCTGTGAAAGCAGACAACAATATTATAATAATCCTAAAGGAAACAACAAAATGCAAGGTCCTTGAATGGAAGTATATCAAATTTGAAGTCAATAATTTAGAAACTTTTGTTAGTTTAAATCCAAAATTGTCCTCTACCTCTTAATATTAAAATGGAAGTAGGATTTAAAATCTAAAATACATGTCTATCTCATTTGAAAATTTACTTACAAGTATTTTTAAAACTATTTCACTGATTTTTCTCTCCTTAGTGAGCAATACAATTAAACTAGACTTAATTTAAAATATCTTTATTGAAGGGTTTTTTTTCCAGATTCCCTTATTTAGAAGAGGCAGGGAGCTTTCCATATGGGGATATTCATGAAAAGATGCAGATCAAACTCACTTTAAAGAAAAAGCCAGTGAGGAACAAATAAAATGATAGCCAATTACCCAAGATATTGTGTCTTTAAGTACTTCAACTTTTTTTTTATTACAGCCACTGACAGCAACATGCCATAAATTATAACAATGGTAATTAACACGGATTACATTTTGATTAGTTCCTACAATTCAGAATTCATTTGTTACTGTGCTTGTTGGACAAACGACAGATACATTTAAAAAATCAAATTAGGCACCCTGATTAAAGGTGCAGTCCTTTCTAACTGGGACTAAATAATTATGTTCTAAAGGCTGTGCCAACCAATTATTTCTGTAACTGAATATTCTCTCTCATTAAATCAATTATTTAAATCTTATTTTAAAATACTAGTCAGATAACATTTTCTGTCAACTTGCTACCAGCCAACCACCATCCAAAAACTTGAAGACTGTCTAAAATGGAACTTTTTATTTTCTTCTTTCCAGCATATTCCTGTGCTCTGAGAATCACATTCTTTCCACTGAGAAGGAAACCTTTCTACTGACTTCATGGAATAAAAAGCAGCTGTCACATCAGAAACTAATGACTCTAGTGACTATGTTAGTAATCCACTATTAAATTTTCACTGTTTTCAAATAACTCCTCAATCATCACTGACTCTCCTTCACAATCAGAGGGTTCACTTGGTTGTGTGGAATTTGTTAATGATATATTTGAAATTCACACTTCAGAAAACACTGTGAATAATCATCCTTAAAATATTAGAAAGTATTTTTGCTTTTTAAAAATAGTAAAATTTGTGGGAAAGGATTCCATTATTCACTCCTGAGGCAAAACACTAGAACTTCTCAAAGACTACCCTCCTGTTAACCACACCCCAAAAAAACAGGCATGAGAGTACAAAAAGAAATGGAGATCAAACACTTTTCTTGACTCTCTGGTTCTGCCTGTTGTCTTTTATTTAAACAGTTTCCTTTATTCTACTTTACTGCTACATTCCACTGTGTCCTAAACATTTAAGAATCACATTTGCTAAGGGGTCTCGATAGGATTTCGGCATTCATGCTAGCATTTTGCACACACAGCTATTTGTGCATGCAAAACCTAAATGTACACACAAGAATGGCAGCTGCAGATGCAAATATTTGTATGCACACAAATAAAGGTGTGCAGATTTAAAGTTTTTGAAAATTCAGCTCTAAATCTCCTAAAATTTCTGATATTATGGAACTAGGGTTTATAAAAGCCATGAGGCTCATTGAGCTAGGTTAGGAGGAGCAGCTTTGTTTCTAGTTTTGATTTTAATATGGCCACTGTGGGAGTTTAAATGTATTATAATACACTGTATATAAAATGGGGTAAACAATGGATTCAGAGCAGTAACTTTCACAGCTGTTTTAAAATGTAGGCGGATTTGCAAAATTCTTTTCTATGAAATATGATGTCTGGCATTGTTCATGACGGTCACTGTCAGAAGTCAAAACTGAACCCATCAATAAAATATACAAGATTTTAATGGTCACCTCGTCATAAAGTCACTTTATAAATACATGTTTCTTTGTAGATTTTTGCACTTAAATAACACACTATTTATTCTGTGAATCGTACACGAAGTAGTGAGTGGAATTGAGTATCCAGCTGGCTGCACAACAACAGTGCAGTATGAAAGGCTTAAGACTGAGAGTCCTGACACCTTCAAACTAGTGACTCTGTATCCGTGTTTATAATAAGTTAGAAGATTAACTTAATATCCATTTCAGGCAAAAATGAGAACTTTGTTTACAAAATGTTAGCCTTTGCCGTTCATATTTAAATAAGACTATTGCTGAAAATCAGAACAACATGGCACTATATAGGTTACAGACAAATTCAAGGAGTAAGTCAGTTACAGAATGAACATACTGTTTTACAGAATTACATGTTTTTTCTTTTAACTGAATTTAATTTATGATCATAAGCAAGGCTTGATTCCACAAACTTTTACTCTGGCAGGTGGGACTCCTTGAGAGTATTACAGAAACAGGCCCATAATTAAGGTCTTTCCACCTTCCTTCCATATACCTCTTCTTCTGGTTCTATGTCTTTTCCAAAAAGAGACAGAAAGGCTATATGCTAACACCACCCATTCCTAGCATCTGAAGTCTATTTTAATCTTTTTGCATTCTGGACCACATGCATTGGATGGTCCATGATAAATAAAAGTAGCTTGAAAACTCTTTGAGATCTTATTTAAAAAAGTTAATACCATGGAAGTTAAATCAGAGATAATCAAAGATGGGGTTTTGTTTTATTCTTAATGACACTGGAGGGAGAATTTTATCAAGGATATTTAAACTCAAAGACAACGGGGTATAGATTAATCAGATGTTTTTGATTCTTCTGCACTATATAACAAAAAGAAACCCTTCTCTAATCTTCCTCGAGACCACATAAAAATAAGTATGCAAACAAGATCACATCATGATACTTTCAGTGAACTATTAGGAGAGGGGAGGGGCACCTAGCTATAACATTACATGTTCTCTATTTGATGTTTCTTGCTGTCTTGACATTAGTATAATCTTTCCATTCCAAATCATCACATGAATCTTGGAAAGGAGCAAAAAAGTGTTTCTAATTTAAAAATTAAGTAAAATCAGATGCTGGAATCCCCATTAAACTCTTCCAGCTGCTACTGAACCACTGGAACCTGAGTCTATTTTAATTTGGAACCACTAATGGTAGGGAGGAAAATCTGACTGCCAAAACTGCACACCCTAGATAAACCAGTGAGTAGAAAAACAAAAACAGCCCATGGTAGAAAATGCATTCTAATGAGGTTCTTCAACTGATGACAGGTAATTGTTCCTGTGGCTAATGGCTAAAAAAGGGTTATTGCTTACTGAGTCTTTAATTCCAACACAGCTAAACAGCCATCAGAATCTGTCGTGTGTTGCTTGTTTATATTAATCTTGGTTTATGCTTCCTGACACTCCCTTCTTGTTACAACGCTTTAAAATACAGACAGGTTTACATGCATTGTCAGAGTACCTCAGGGCATTGTTAATATTGATTAAAGTAAGATATCATATAAATTAATATTTAGCAAGGTCATTATGACAGACTGATATGACATACAGGCCCTCAAGCCTGAAATCTTATCAGCACTCCTGAAGAGACAGCCTGCTTTTAAAAATAAATAAATAAATAAAAAAGACTTACAGGTGGCACTGAATTGACAGCAGCGTATAATATAAAAGCGCTTTGTCATTCACATAATGTCTGGGGTAATGAAATGAATTCACTTTCTGGTTTCCTCCAGTTTGCTGTGCCAAAGAACACTGTGTTATCAGCACAGATGGAGCATGCATGGTTCTGGAGAAGAGCCTGGTGCAAACTGCAAACAAGCTTCTCTGAATACCAATGAATCCCTGAGAATCAGACCCTTGCTGTCAAGTGACAGGTTTGGAAGCTCCATAAAAATGAACTAATCCCTGTGGTCTTGTCCAACTGCATGTACTGTCAGTGCTCTGGACAGGAAATTTGGAAATGTTGCACATTGTGCAGTCATGGCTATAACTTTGGTGTAAGATACTAAGCAGGTGAGGAAATTCAGCCAAATGCCAGCACTTTTCTGAAGGCAATGGGGTGGCAGGAAAAGTCTGACTACTGGGACTAAATGAGTATTAAGTTTTCCAGAAGAAAAAGAAAAAAAATATTTCGGTGGCATTAGTGTGATGAGCCCAATTCAGAGTGGTTATATAGGGTGATGTATAAGCTACCCATTGCTAAATGCGTGTGAGGAAGTCTAAATGAAGGCTTGTCTTCACATACAGCACTTCTCCTGTCAGCATAGTTAATCCACCTCCACCTCCTTGAGAGGTGGCTGCTATGTCGATGGCAGAAACTCTCCTGTCAACATAGCGCTGTCTACATGGGGGTTAGGCCGCTATAACTATGTGTGGATTTTCCATACCCTGGAGTAATGCAGTTATATTGATACAGGTCTGTAGCGTAGACTATGATCATTGACTGGTCTACACTGAAAAGTTACATCAGCATAGCTATGTCTCTCGGGGTGGCAGGTAAAAAATACACACCGCAGACAGATGTAGTTAAGCCGACCTAACCCCCAGTGTAGACAGTGCTAGGTCACCTGAAGAATTCTTCTGTCAACCTAGTTACCGCCTTTCAGGGGGATGGATTACCTACAGCAACAGGAGAACCGCTCCCATCTACACCTGGGTGGGCAAACTTTTTGACCCAAGGGCCACATCCGGGTATGGAAATTGTATGGCGGGCGATGAATGCTCATGCAATTGGGAGTTGGGGTAGAGGAGGGGGTGAGGGCTCTTGAGAGGAGCCAGAAATGAGTTCAGGGTGCGGGAGGAGCTCTGGGCTGGGGTTTGGGGGGAGGGCTCCAGCTGCGGGTGCAGGCTCTGGGATGGGCCTGGGGATGAGGGGTTGGGGGTGCAGGAGGTTGCTCAGGGCTGGGACAGAGGGGTTCGGAGGACGGGCCGGGGATCAGGGCTGGGGCAGGGGGTTGAGGCGTGGGAGGGGGACAGGGGTGCAGGCTCTGGGCGGTGCTTACCTTAAGCAGCTCCCAGAAGAAGCAGCATGTCCCCACTCCGGCTCCTACGTGAAGGCGCAGCTAGGCAGCTCTGCACCCTGCCCCATCCGCAGGCACCGCCCCTGCAGCCCCCATTGGCCACAGGGTTCCCAGACAATGGGAACTGAAGGGGCAGTGTTCGGAGCCCATTAGCTGCCCCTACATGTAGGAGCCGGAGCAGGGACATGCCGCTGTTTCTGGCAGCCTCGCGGAACAGGGCAAGCCCCCGACCCCACTCCCTAGCTGGAGCACAGGAGCAGGGCAAACCCTGGACCTCGCTCCCCGGCGGGAACTCGAGGTCCGCATTAAAACATCTGGAGGGCTGGTCTACACTGAAGTGCAACAGCGGCACAGCTGTAGCATTTTAAGTGTTGATGTATGTTGATGGAAACTATAGCAGCATAGCTATGTTGCTAAACCGACATAACTCCATAGTGCAGACGCAGCAGACACCAATTGGTTTTTCTACTGCTATAGGAATTAGGGCTGTCAAAAAAATTAATCGCGATTAACTGCACTGTTCAACAATAATAGAATACTATTTATTTAAATATTTTTGGATGTTTTCTACATTTTTAAATATATTGATTTCAATTACAAAACAGAATACAAAGTGTACAGTGCTCGCTTTATATTAATTCTATATTAAATATTTGCACTGTAAAAAACAAAAGAAATAGTATTTTTCAATTCACCTAATACAAGTACTATAGTGCAATCTCTTTATCATGAAAGTTGAATTTACAAATGTAGAATTATGTACAAAAAAAACCCTCCATTCAAAAATAAAACAATGTAAAACTTTTAGAGCCTACAAGTCCATTCAGTCCTACTTCTTGTTCAGCCAATTGCTCAAACAAGTTCGTTTATGTTTGCAGAAGATAATGCTGCCTGCTTCTTGTTTACAATGTCACCTGAAAGTGAGAACAGGCATTTGCATGGCACTGTTGTACCTGGTGTCGCAAGATATTTACATGCCAGATGCACTAAAGATTTGTATGTCCCTTGATGCTTCAACCACCATTCCAGAGAACATGCGTCCATGCTGATGACTGGTTCTGTTCGATAATGATCCAAAGCAGTGTGGATTGACACATGTTCATTTTCATCATCTGAGTCAGATGCCACCAGCAGAAGATTAATTTTCTTTTTTGGTGGTTCGGGTTCTGTAGTTTCCACATCAGAGTGTTGCTCCTTTAAGACTTCTGAAAGCATGCTCCACACCTCATCCCTCTCAGATTTTGGAAGGCACTTCTGATTCTTAAATCTTGAGTCAAATGCTGTTGCTATCTTTAGAAATTTCACATTGGTATCTTCTTTGCATTTTGTCAAATTTGCTGTGAAAGTGTTCTTAACAAGAAAATGTGCTGGGTCTTCATCCGAGACTGCTATAACGTGAAATATATGGCAGAATGCAGGTAAAACAGAGCAGGACACATACAATTGTCCCCCAAGTAGTTCAGTCAAAAATTTAATTAACGCAGTTGTTCTTTTAATGAGCTTCATCAGCATGGAAGCATGTTCTTTGGAATGACGGCCAAAGCATGAAGAGGCATATAAATCTTTAGCGCATCTGGCACGTAAATATCTTGCAACGCCAGCTACAACAGCGCCATGCAAATGCCTGTTTTCATTTTCAGATAACATTGTAATTAAGAAGTGGACAGCATTATCTCCTGTAAACGCAAACAAACTTGATTCTCTTCACGACTGGCTGAATGAGAAGGAGGATTGTACACTCTAAAGTTTTACATTGTTTTGTTTTTGAGTGCAGTTATGTAACCAAAAAAACCTACATTTGTAAGTTGAACTTTCATGATAAAAAGATTGCACTACAGTACTTGTATGAGGTGAACTGAAAAATACTATTTAATCATTTTTATAGTGCAAATATTTGTAATAAAAAATAATATAAAGTGATCACTGTACACTGTGTTTTATGTAGTAATTGAAATCGATATATTTGAAAATGTGGAAAAACATCCAAACATATTTAATACATTTCAATTGGTACTCTATTGTTTAACAGTGTGATTAATCGCAATTTATTTGTGATAATCGCGATTTATTTATTTTTAGTTAATCGTGTGAGTTAACTGCGATTAATTGACAGCCCTACTAGGAAAACTACCTCCCTCAATGACAGTGGTTATATGGAATGAAGTATTCTTCCATCAACATAGCTGCCTCTATACTAGGTCATCACAGCTACCTTGGTCAGGGGTTGTTCCCTCCCACCCACACATCCCTGACCAAAGTAGCTATGTCGGCCTAACTTTTAAATGTAGACCAAGCTTAAGGCCTTGTCCACACATGAGTTATACCACTTTAAGTATATCAGTATGTAAAGTGGTACAACCCCTCATAATGTGGATGCAGTTATATCAGTATATATGTGCTCATACTGGTATAGCTTAGCCCCCCTTCCCATATGGAAGAAAGCTATATTGGTATAAGCACATTTATACTGATATAATTATGCCCATACCAGGCCCTGTATCTGGATAACTATATTATTTAAGAAAAAAAAATTCACATCTCTAATTGACATTTACCCTGATACAAATTCTGTGTGTAGACCAGGCCGAAGGGAATTTAAGTTCATGTCATTTACTCACCATGAGCCAAAGAAGGTAGAAGACAAAAAAACAGGAAGGTGTAAAAAAGGAAACCCTCCCCTCCCATATATCGCTTTTCTACACTTCCAGACTGTGGGTGTAGATTAGATTAATTTAAACTCAGGCTCCTTTAAACCTACTTATACTACACCCATGATTTGTCCCAACAGGTCCTTTTGGCTGTTTTCTTTGTTTATACTAACAGCTAAAACTTGCTTGCCTTACTTAGCCAAGAGGCCACAGTGAGTGCAGGATAGAACTATTTGCCTGAGTAAGGCAAGATAAAATTTGACCCAAAATAATGAATAAGTAAATGTAAACATTACATAAAAATCAACACTGAAATTAAATCAACCATGAGTCAAAATTAAAACATGGTAAAAGTTGTTATAAAATAGAGGCATACCGATTAGCAAACTCAGAAGTCTCTGGACCTTTGAACTCACCCCCACAACTCTGTATAATCCTTGGTCATTTATACCTATTGAGGAAGAAAACAGATCAGTCAGCGGATTCAAATATACAGCAAATAAAACTTTAAAAACTTTCAAATGCTAAACAAGAAGTTTTCATCAAAGTTGCATTCACCACATTGTCACTCATGACTACAACAGGAATACACTACAAATAAAGTATCAGAGGGGTAGCCATGTTAGTCTGGATCTGTAAAAAATGACAAAGAGTCCTGTGGAACCTTATAAACTAACAGAAGTAAGAGCATAAACTTTTGTGGGTGAATATCCACTTCGTCAGACGCATGTGGTGGAAATTTCCAGAGGCAGGTATAAATATGCAGGCAAGAATCAGTTTACAGATAACGAGGTTAGTTCAATCAGGGAGGATGAGACCCTCTTCTAGCAGTTGAGGTGTGAACACCGAGGGAGGAGAAACTGCTTTTGTAGTGGGCTAGCCATTCACAGTCTTTGTTTAATCCTGAGCTGATGGTGTCAAATTTGTAAATGAACTGAAGTTCAGCAGTTTCTCTTTGAAGTCTGGTCCTGAAGTTTTTTTGCTGCAGGATGGCTACCTTTAAATCTGCTATTGTGTGTCCAGGGAGGTTGAAGTGTTCTACAGGTTTTTGTATATTGCCATTCCTAATATTTGACTTGTGTCCATTTATCCTTTTACGTAGGGATTTTCCAAGTTTGGCCGATGTACATAGTGGAGGGGCATTGCTGGCACATGATGGCATATATAACATTGGTGGATGTGCAAGTGAACGAACTGGTGATGATGTGGCTGATCTGGTTAGGTCCTGTGATGGTGTCGCTGGTGTAAATATGTGGGCAAAGTTGGCATCAAGGTTTGTTGCATGGATTGGTTCCTGAGTTAGAGTGACTATGGTGCGGTGTGTGGTTGCTGGTGAGAATATGTTTAAGGTTGGTGAGTTGTCTTTGGGCGAGGACTGGCCTGCCTCCCAAGACCTGTGAAAGCGAGGGATTATTGTCCAGGATGGGTTGTAGATCACTGATGATGCATTGGAGAGGTTTTAGCTGAGGACTGTAGGTGATGGCCAGAGGAATTCTGTTGGTTTCTTTTCTGGGCTTGTCTTGCAGCAGGAGGCTTCTGGGTACACGTCTGGCTCTGTTGATTTGTTTCCTTATTTCCTCGTGTGGGTATCGTAGTTTTGAGAATGCTTGGTGAAGATTTTGTAGGTGTTGGTCTTTGTCTGAGGGGTTTGAGCAAATGTGGTTATACCTCAGCGCTTGGCTATAGACGATGGATCGTGTGGTGTGTCTGGGATGGAAGCTGGAGGCATGAAGGTAGGCATAGCGGTGGGTGGGTTTTCGGTATAGGGTGGTGTTAACGTAACTGTCACTTATTTGTACCGTGGTGTCTAGGAATTGGACCTCCCGTGTAGATTGGTCCAGGCTGAGGTTGATGGCGGGGTGGAAGCTATTGAAATCATGGTGGAATTCTTCCAGAGTCTCCTTCCCATGTGTCCAGATGATGAAGATGTCATCAATGTAGCGTAGGTAGAGAAAGGGAGTGAGTGGATGAGAGCTGAGAAAGCGTTGTTCCAGGTCAGCCATAAAAATGTTGGCATATTGTAGGGCCATGCGGGTGCCCATAGTGGTGCCACTGGTCTGGAGGTATATATTGTCACCAAATTTGAAATTATTGTGCGTGAGGATAAAGTCACAGAGCTCAGCAACCAGTTGTGCTGTGGCATCATCAGGGATACTGTTCCTGACAACTTGTATTCCATCTGTGTGTGGGATGTTTGTGTAGAGCGCCTCCTCATCCATGGTGGCTAGGATGGTGTTTTCTGGAAGATCACCAATGCATTGTAGTTTTCTCAGGAAATCAGTGGTGTCACCGAGATAGCTGGGAGTGCTGGTGGTGTAGGTTCTGAGTAAAGTCTCCACATATCTGGACAGTCTCTCAGTGAGAGTGCCAATTCCAGAGATGATGGGGCATCCAGGGTTACCAGGTTTGTGGATCTTGGGTAGTAGATACAATAACCCCAGTCGTAGCTCTAAGGATATGTTGATTTGTTCCTGTGTTAGTGTAGGGAGTGTCCTGAGTAGATGGTGCAGTTTCTTAGTATATTCCTCAGTGAGATCTGAGGAAAGTCACCTGTAGAATTTGGTATTGGAGAGTTGTCTGGCAGCCTCTTTTTGGTAGTCCAGACCTGTTCATGATGACGACAGCACATCCTTTATCAGACTCTTTGATTATAATGTTAGGATTGTTTCTGAGGCTGTGGATGGCATTGAGTTCTGCACGACTTAGGTTATGAGGCAAGCAGTTTCTCCTCCCTCGGTGTTCACACCTCAGCTGCTAGAAGAGGGCCTCATCCTCCTTGACTGAACTAACCTCGTTATCTCTAAACTGATTCTTGCCTGCATATTTATACCTGCCTCTGGAAATTTCCACCACATGCATCTGACGAAGCGGATATTCACCCACGAAAGCTCATGCTCCAATACGTCTGTTAGTCTATGAGGTGCCACAGAACTCTTTGTCGCTTCTTACTTGTCAACAATCCTCTTTTTTGCTGTCCATTAAAATAAATCCAAGCTAAATAAAATGTTGGTCTTCAGGAAAAAGGTGCATGCACATTTTTTGCAATGCACTGACAGACCATTTAGGAGTTTGTGAATAGTTTTAAGGTTTGTTTTTCCTCCCTGTTCTACGAGCTCTTTCCTAAAAATTCAAACCAAACTTTTTTCACATCAGTAAACAATGCTCTTTCCTTAAGATAAAAGGTATCATTCCAACCCACTGTGCTTCCCACACTGGGTATACCCAGATGAACCCAACTTCAGGACTGAGGCCAGAAGTTTCTCTCCTGTCCTTTTTGTGGGGTGCAACCTCAACAGCCAGATGAGCATCCACAGCCTCCCACTATCTTAATTTACTCAGCTCTGGAACATGGACACTGGATATCTTCTCTTGTTCCCCACTCTCGTTTTCTGTATTGACATTGATAGTTGCTCATATTCCATCCAACCCCACTCCTCTTCCACTGCAACCATTTAGCTGCCCAGCCTCACTCAACATGCCATTATGCTGTTCACTTTCCTTTCACCCCCTTTCTCTTTCTTCCCCTTTGCCCCTTCCCCCTCTATTCAGTCCCTTTTCACTCCAACATTCCCTCTCTCCCCTTACTGAAATCTCACATAACCTCCCTCCAAAAAACTAAGATTTTTTAGCATAAATAAAAATGTAAAGAAGATCAAAAAAGTAAAAAAAATCCAGATGTTGTATGCCCATCATCACACTGCTTGTATGTTGAATCCCTTTACCCCACCCTTTTTTACATGTCTGTACACAACATAGCACAATAGGGCTGAGAACCTGATTGAGACTTTGGGGTTATCAGGCAATCCAATTTACAACAACAAGCTTGGTACTTCCTGGTTTCATAGGACCTAGAAGTGGAAATGCAGACATGCCCCAAGGTATATATACTGTGAGAACAATCTTTATTTTCTCTTTATAACTACAGGGTAGGTTTTGCGTGATTGGCTTTTATTTTTCATTTATTATTATTATTATTATTATTATTAATTAAAGAATACAACATACAGAGACATGAGACCTGTGGAGAACTCCCAGATTCAACAACAGATGGTTCCAACACAGAGCAAAAGAAAAAACAAGCAGAACTAGTCAAATAATGGAAAACTTATACCTGAATATTAGATAAATATCTTAAAAAATCATAAGTATCATTTACTATAAATATTATTCTTAATGAATTACTCTAGCAGCTTCACAAATGAGACACCACCACCACCACCATCATCTAGTATACTCAGTGGTCAAAAGATCCTGATGTTTGAAAAGTAAAGGGTCTTCTAGATTTTCTTCTTCGGTTTTCTTCTTATTGTCTAGATGGCCACAGATCTAATGATATTATAACATGAATTTACATATACAAAAAGTAACTTCCCATACCTCTCGGTTTTCCAGAGCCCCATGTTTAAGATTAAGATCACAACCACACATGTACTACAGACCACTTAGAAAATTGCCAGCAGGAAACAATTACAATAATTTCTGACCCACCCAAAACTAGGAAGCACTGGAAATCTTGGGGGACTGGAGAGGATGCAAAGTAAAGAGCAGTTCCTGCTTGAATTTTCCTTGGGATTCCCTGGGAACTCCAGCCCAAAGATGTATAGATGTCTCACAAGAATATCCAACTTTCTAATGCTTTGCCAAATGGCACTAGGCCTTTTTGCAGGAGGATCCAACTTTAGTTTCTAGTGCTGCAGAACAAATCTTCTGCATTGTATGCAAGAAACAAGGAAAAGTTGAAGCAACATTCTTACAATCAAATCTATCTTATTGTTTTTGCTCATCTCGGAAGTTCAAGCTGTCAGGTTGTATATTGATTTACTGCACTGCTAACATTAAAACTAGTAAGAACAAAATTGTGCTGACTCAAAAAATGTTGGTACCTTAGGCTTAAAAATAATTTAGGACAAGCCACAGCAACCCTTGTTTGGTTTTAAAAACAGATGTACTGCTGTGAAGTGTCTGAAATGACAGTAATATTGAAACTAGAATGCCACTTTAGCAATAGTAATCACTCTGCACTGGTAATTACTATCAGATAATTGATCAAGTTCAAATTCATCAACCTGAAAGAAGCAGAGCTAATTGCTAATGCATAATGAGAGGTGCAGAGGGGAATTAATGCTTCTCAACACCGTTTTTACTTTAATGAAATTTTAAATAAAACACAAACACAGTTTGAAATCATGTGATTTCAGATCTGAAAGTTTAAATGCTGCAGAGTACCTGAGACTGATAACTGTGGAAAATGTTTTCGTAATCACTGAGCGATTGACAAGGTGTTTCGTTTTAGAGCGTTAGCTTATTGCCAACTAGAATACAAATTCTGATTGGTTCAGCCAGCAGTAGTGGCCTTTGAACCAAGCACTATTAACAGCATTGAGAGCTGCAAGGCTCCACAGTGCATGTTCTAATTCTTTTTTATATTTACACGAATTATGGGTGACTGGCTCTCAGAATACCAGGGCTTGAACTGGACACACATGGTTTGCTAGGCATGCCAATAAACAAATTTACTATAAGTAAAACAAGTCCCCCTGTCTCAAATGTATGCCATAGCAGGGAGGGTGTGTCTACCAACAACGTACAACTTAGATGAGGGTTTTTTTTATACATATTGCTAATGTGGGCTATTAATACAGCTGCAGAAACAACACGTTTTACTTATGTTTTCTGTTCAATTATGTACTACAGATGTGCTTACACACGCATACTGACAAATCAAGGTAATTCCAGGTTGTTCCTATGGGAAAGTTCCCTATTTTCTCCTCAGTGAAATAAAAATCCTTACTGAGGAAAAACTGAGATGACAGCTCACTGCTGCCATCTGTCCCTACATCTTAGAATAGGTGTTGCCGCAGTACCAATTACTAACACAGTGGAAATTTGTTATTAACCCTTAGCACTGGCATTTTACAGAATGCCACCCTAATGAGTGCTCAGAGGAAGTACAGTCTCTCTCTCACTCACTCTCACACACACACACACACACTTACACTTTTTCCTATCGGAAGAACAGCGCTCTGATGTTTCTATAATCTTTTTTCTCTCTCATTTTTATTATCCACTAAGGTGCTGAACTGTAAATAATGGAATAATAAACATCCAGTTTTGCTCTCAGATACAGTATATGGTTGAAAATCCCATCAGAGTTGTGCTCATGCTCATAATGCTGATTTAATACCTCAAGTTTTCTAATCTAGTAAATTAGTAAATATCCTTATACATCAGCTCACAAGAATTCTAGTCTACTAGCTAATACTACTTTTAATTGAAGTAGTTTTTTTTTAATTCAAAGTGAATTATTTCTTCTCAACTTGATAAAATGAATAACACAACTGAGAAAATCATTCAGCCATTGACAATTTAATGCTCAATGTTTTCATTTTCTTCTTTTTTTTTCTTTGCAAACCAGTTTTCTGCTATGACATGACAAGACTATTCTCAGTTTCCACCCACACTAGACTGTCCTCTCTTTCCTCCCACACCAACCTCACACCCATTATGATTAAAAGAGATAAAACATGGCATACAGACACAGACTCTGAGGAGCATCTGTCTTCTATTTTCTTTTATTGAACATTACTTCCTTTAGCAGCTTACTGTAAAATATTCACAGTGAAAGTTGTTATAAGGTTGAATTTAGTGCATCTTCTCTTACCTAGGTATAAAATCTGGAGGTTTAAAGGGTAATAGTTTTCTTCATATTATTATTATAATAAAGGTACATCAAGGAGACTTGCCTAAATTCTGTCACCACTTACGCTCATACAGCTCAACAGACATCATTAGAGATGTATGGGTGTAACAGTGCATAAACTGATCTATCCCTATCAGAGCAACAGCACATGTCATACACAAGGCAAGATTTTGTTTTCAACTATATCTTAAGTATGTTCAGAGTTAGGGTGACCAGATGTCCCGTTTTTGGCAACGTTATAAACAACTGAAAACAGGGTTTTATAAGTTCAGGCAACCCTAATAATAGGCCAGGCTACCAGCCCCATTTCTAATAGTAACATAATTATACAACTTATATGTAATTGTTGATAAAGTAGCTTGCTACTTCCTCACTCCTGTGGAGAAAAGTATGTGTTTTAAGACTTATTTACATTTTATCAGCATTTTTTTTTAAATGACGACACACATAAATCTAGTATTTTAATCTAGATCAGTGGTTCTCAACCATTTTTGATTTGTGGAGCCCTAGATTTCAAATGGAGGTGCAGACTCATTTGGAAATCTATTGTTTATATATATAGTTGAATTCTGTTCAGTCAGTTTTCAATGTAAGTGTTTCATAAACCCCTTAGACATAGTCCATGGACCCCCAGGGGGTCCGCAGACCACAGGTTGAGAACCACTCATCTAGATAACTAAAATAATTAAAATGATGGATTAAGCTAAGGAAATCTGACAACTATTTGAAAAACTATAAAGCCCAAAATAATGTCAGTTCATATCTGGTCTAACCTGAAATTATTCAAAAACCTATCAGAGTGGATTGATGTTAAAATCCAAGTGAAAACAGTTCCTGAGATTATTCTTTGTTATTAATGGTTAAGTTCCCAACTTCACAAAACTACTTGTATTCATCAGTTATATGGTATTCTAAGTACACAAGTAGAAAACTTTGCTTAACAAGAAGGACCTTGCACTGACAGCAGATGTGACAGAACTACTGTTTTACACCACTGTATCCTGAAAGTAAGGAAAGTGATATAACGGAAAGATACTAATCTTCTGCTCTGTGCAACTAATGTTGCACAGAGCTCCAGTATGGAAAGACTAGACAACTCCAATTCCAATTGCTCTTTTCACATCAAGAAGAACAAAGAGGGTAGTAAATTATCCATTTTAATTTAATCTCCTCTTCAAAAGGAAAACATGAACACATATTAGTTTATTTCACTGTCCTGCCTCACTCAACATTGTTCTCTTGAAAGACAAGTCTAAATAAATAAATAAAAAGTAAAAGCTTAATTAGTAGCATATTAAGCCCCTTATAGCCTGCAGAGTGAGGAGTAGGAACTACACAAATCCCTGGATGGTGTCTCAGTAACCACTGGCAAATATCTAACCTACTTTCTACAAACACTGGGATTGCATGAGGCCTGACACAAGAGTGAGGAAGAATATACCTACAGACCCTCCACCAGGGATTCCTCAGGAGTACAGGACACATTTTCATATACACAAGAGCAGATTCTCCCTTAGACCCAACAAATCCTGCATCTTGGCAGTGGGTTAGACAAAATAACCCTTGCGGTCCCTTCTAACCCTATGGTTCTATGATTCTACCTGGAGCACAGCAACAGCTAAAATGGAAGGGCTGGACAGATTCTTCTTCTGCATCTGGCCTCCACCTTCTCCAAGCTCTACAATGGGCCAGGCGAGACTTTATATTAGATCCACACTCACACAACACTCCCACCTTCTTGCAGGCCCCAGTCATCTTTGCCCTTCCCTCATGAGCAGTAGCACTTGGCTGAGTTGATCATTACCTCGTGTTTCAACGGCACTGATGCATTTTCTCAGAATTGTGAACCCTATGTTATCCAACTGTGCACCTAAAAGGAAAAACAGTTTGAAAAGGTTTTAAGAACAATTAATAATATATTTGTCTTTTTCTCACAGATGGCATGTCTACACAAACACTATATGCAGCAAGCTGAGGTGTAAATTTACAGCGTTCCAGCATGCTTCACACCAGCTCTCTGGGTGGATCCTGCTGCTATGCTCTACACATTCCCTAATGTATTTTCACCTACTTCTGTTTCAAACCACAGTACGTCAGCACACACTAGGGAACTTTTTGCACATATCAGCAGGGACCACAGGACAGTCAGTGTGCAGCATGTTGGAATGCTGCAGAGTTACACTCCTGCTTGCTGTGCAGGAAGTGTTCATGTAGACATGCCCAAAGATACAAAGATTCAAGGCCAATCTAGTGCTGCTTTCTTGGTAGAAAGTAATATTGCACCTAACCCTACAGACAGGGCTCACTCAGGACAAACTGAGGAAGAATTCCAGGAGTAGGCACCTTTGTTACATTTTCTAGAGAATTTTTTCTTTTTTGCTCTCTTATATTTGTACAGAACCAATCCTGCAAGTACTTGCTACAAGGTGTAGTGACTTCAGGGAGTCTATTCACAGTAGTAAGTCTTTGCAGGATTGGACCCATAATTAGACACATATGTTGGCAGGAGAAGAATGTGGTTTAAGATTATTTACTGCAAAGCAAGGCAGACTAATCCTAAAAAATTTTCAGCTCATTGGAACATGTCCTGAAGGATCTTGAATATTTGAATACTTGCTATATGCACTGTAGATTTTTGAAGGAAAGCCCCAATTCTTAAAACACACCCATAAAACTAAAATGCGCACAGAGACTTTCTGATGGAAAACCCTCAACAAACAGCCAAAAAGACAATAACCGTATTTCAGGTCTTGTTTAAATAATTCCATGATATTCCCTTTTAAAATAAAGTGAAAATCATATGAGGAGAAGTTTCATGTGAACTTGTCGTTTATTAAATAAACGATATGACTACAAAAAATCAATTTTTAAGCTATACATTTTTTAAATTATTTTTTAACAATTTTTTTAATGATCATTTCAAGAAATTGGTTTATCAAAAATCATTATTTATACCTTTAGCTTTAAATATTTTGACAAACCTAAAAAATTGATTCAATGTCTCTTTTTTTAAAAGTATTATGTATAATGAATAAAATCTAAGAAAGTTAACCCGATTGGAGAAGAGAGTACTTGTACAGAACACATTGCAATGCTTCTCCCCTATGGAATCATTCTATCATCCCCAACAAAGTATGTCCTACACAAGCCAAAAGAATTTCCCCACAACAGATTTAGGACATGTATGTGCATCTCTTCATGGCAGCTGATAAATGGGCTACCTAAAACCTAATGTATTCACAGGATAATACTCGAGGACCAACTATCTTTGTGGCATTGTCTAATCCCTTTTCTACTAAATCAAAACTCAAGTTCCAAAGCCACATTTCACCTAAGCATCTGGTCTTCACCTTCACTGTTGGCTTGATCCTACACCATGGAAGTTTTTCCATCCACTTGAGTGGGAGCAGAATAAAGCCCAGGATTACAAAGAACACATGCATTAACCCCTGAATGCAAGGAGAATAGCTGCGTTCATTGTTGGGACGGTACCAAATTATTATGAATTATTGTGATTGATATGAATGAATGTGGTGAACATGAGTTTGGTATGGCTTCACACGTTTGAATTTGCTAGAGGATTCTGGGAGCAGGGTTCTCTTACCATCAGACAGTTGGTATGGAAATTTATTGAGAGTGATCAGAGGCTATATCTGTGTGTGTGTTTCAAAATGGAACTTTGGAACATATAAGCCAATGGCCAGCTCAACAAGTAAAGAAAACACAAAAACACGCAATCAGTGAGGTTAGCACAGGCTGACCCAAGTCAAAATGACCCTTTAAGACGGCACCACACTAAGAGCTCAAGCAAATGATTGAGGAGAGGATAAACATCAACTGATCTTTGGTCTCCATCTGTTTTGCAATCCTTTCTAAAATATTAATTAGAAAAACTAGTAATGAATAGGGCTGTCAATTATTTGCAGTTAACTCACGCGATTAACTCAAAAAATTAATCACAATTAATCACAGTATTAATGGCACTGTTAAACAAGATAATACTAATTAAAATTTATTAAATATTTTGGATGTTTTTCTACATTTTCATATATATCTTGTATTCTGCGTTTTAATTGAAATAAAAATTTTGATTACAAATATCTGCACTGTAAAAATGATAAACAGAAGAAATAGTATTTTTCCATTCACCTCATACAAGTACAATAGTGCAATCTCTTTGTCCTGAAAGTACAACTTACAAATGTAGATTTTTTTTTTGTTTTGTTAGGTAACTGCACTCAAAAACGGAACAATGTAAAACTTCAGAGCCTACAAGTCCTACTTCTTGTTTGAGCCTATCACTAAGACAAACAAGTTTGTTTACATTTACAGGAGATAATGCGACCTGTCCTCTTCTTATTTACAATGTCACCAGAAAGTGAGAACAGGCATTTGCATGGCACTTTTGTAGGCAGCATTGCAAGGTATTTACATGCCAGATATGCTAAACATTCGTATACCCCTTCATGCTTCGGCCACCATTCCAGAGGACATGCTTCCATGCTGATTATGCTAGTTAAAAAAATAATGTGTTAATTAAATTTGTGACTCAATTCTTTGGGGGAGAATAGTATATCCCCTGCCCTGTTTTACCCGCATTCTGTCATATATTTCATTTTATGCCAGTCTTGGATGATGACCCAGCACACATTGTTCATTTTAAGAACACTTTCACTGCAGATTTGACAAAACACAAAGAAGGTACCAATGTGAGATTTGTAAAGATAGCTACAGCACTCGACCCAAGATTTAAGAATCTGAAGTGCCTTCCAAAATCTGAGAGGGACTAGGTAGGAAGTATGCTTTCAGAAGTCTTAAAAGAGCAACACTCCAATGCGGAAACTACAGAACCCGAACAACCAAAAAAGAAAATCAACCTTCTGCTGGTGGCATCTGACTCAGATAATGAAAATGAACATGTGTCAGTCCGCACTGCTTTGGATTGCTATCGAGCAGAACCCATCATAAGCACAGATACATGCCCCCTGGAATGCTGATTGAGGCATGAAGAAACATATCAATCTTTAGCACATCTGGTACGTAAATATCTTGCGACACTGGCTACAAGAGTGCCATGAGAATATCTATCCTCACTTTCAGGTGACATTGTAAACAAGAAGCAGGCAGCATTATCTCCTGCAAATGTAAACAAACTTATTTGTCTGAGCGATTGGCTGAACAAGAAGTAGGACTGACTGGACTTGTAGGTCCTAAAATTGTACATTGTTTTATTTTTGAATGCTTTTTTTTGTACATAATTCTATATTTGTAAGGTCAATTTTCATGATAAAGAGACTGCACTACAGTACTTGTATGAGGTGAACTGAAAAATACTATTTCTTTTGTCTTTTTACAGTGCAAACACTTGTAATAAAAAATAAATATAAAGTGAGCACTGTACACTTTGTCAAGTGTCAGAGGGGTAGCCGTGTTAGTCTGGATCTGTAAAAAGTTACAAAGAGTCCTGTGGCACCGTATAGACTAACAGAAGTATTGGAGCATAAGCTTTCGTGGGTGAATACCCAATTCATCAGACGCATGACACCGTACACTTTGTATTCTGTGATGTAATTGAAATCAATATATTTGAAAATGTAGAAAAGATCCAAAAATATTTAAATAAATGGTGTTCTATTATTGTTGAACCGTGCGATTAATCATGATTACTTTTTTTAATCACTTGACAGCCCTAGTAATGAAATGCACACAAGGCATATTTCTGGGACATGTGACTCCTCTGAGAACAAGACGTATAAATGCTAAGCAGAGTTTGTTAGTTCACCAATTAACATCTGAAGAGGCCTGTGATACTGTAGGACAGAAGGCCTCAGGGTAGCCAACAACCTGCTACAAGGGACTTTTGTAGGACTTTTGAATCAGAGGGCCTTGGGGTAACCAAGACCCTGCTTCAGGAGACATTTGACAGACCAAGTAATTGAGGAGAGAAGAGGAGAGTTGAGTCTCCATCTAGGACTGGTAGCTATACCTGCTTTGTTTGCCAATCAAGATACTGTGTAAGGCCAACATAGTTACTGTGGGTTTATGATTGGGGAATTGAGGCTTATTAGGAAGATGTATTATATAACCTTTTACTGCTTGTGTAATTCTTTCTCCAATAAACTGCTGTGCATTGAGCAAACTGAATCCGAATTTTCACTGGTACTTGTAATAATCTGCCCAGCTGTGGGCCATTAAATATCCATTTCAACATTCATCATTACCTCTTTCTCCACCGGAAAGGGCAAACAGTTAAATATATATATATATATATATATATATATTTTTATTGCCAGGTTATGGTTCAGATTTTGAGGACACACAAGTTTTGATTCTCACTGCTACATTTACTCACTACTCTTGCAGACCTACAGTATTTTATACTACTATATAAGAAGTTAGCCTTTATGCTCTTTTTATATATGTGTGCAATGTGACTAAGTTATTGTTTCCAATGCCATATCGTTGAATTTTCTGACTTCCATAAAAATATAATCTCAATCAGTAAAGTTTTGTTATGTTTAGAAGCAAGTTGTACCCTTAAGGCACTTATAGTATGAAATGAGTTGACATAAACAATGGGATAGTTTTTCTCAAAGCAGGAGTGAACTTAGACCTCAACACTACACACATCTATGCCTGTGCTTAATTTTACTCCTGTGAGAAGAACCATTAACTTCTGTGGGACAACTTATGTTAGTCAAGTTAAACATACGCATATGAGTTTTCAGAATCAGAGCCTAAGTGATTAAAATTGAGGTTTTTTTAAAAGTGTGTAATCCCTTGTAAAACATTTTTATCTATGCATTTCAGAATTAAAATTTTAAATATTTAATTGATATTTATTTATTAAAATGTTAACATATTTAATATAATAAACATTAGTTTTAATAGGAGCTCCAGGTACTTACTTCCCTCTCGTCTTGTGTTGGCTCTATACAAATTGATGAACAGCTAATAGAAAAATACAAAAATATAAGCGCTCTGCAGTAAAAAAGTTCATAAGAACAGAATCAAGATGCTTCCTGCTTAATGCCAAGTAGGCACAACTGCAGCACTTGATTGCTAACAAATACTGGGCCTCACTTGATACAGTACATTAGCCTAGAGGGGCTCGAATAACAATTTCCAGCCCATGGGGAATTCAGATATTTGACATTTGCGTTTGTTCCAAAGAGCATGAAGAGTCAAACCATCTAAACTTTTTGTGGAACGACACATTTCATTTTGGGTTAGATCAACATTAAACTGCAACCACTTAAGCTACCACAGAGCCTTACAAGTGTTGAAGTTAAGGTGCCCCACACCCCCTGTCATAAACAGATAGTTAAGGGTTAATGTCTCTTTTACCTGTAAAGGGTTAACAAGCTCAGTGAACCTGGCTGACACCTGACCAGAGGACCAATGAAGAGACAAGATACTTTCAAATCTCGGTGGAGGGAAGCCTTTGTTTGGGTTCTTTGTTTTGGGGGTTGTTCTCTCTTGGATCTAAGAGGGGCCAGATGTACATCCAGGCTCTCCAAGCTTCCTGAAATAGTCTCTTATATTCAATATAGTGAGTATTAATTAAAAAGGAGGATTAGTCTTTTGTTTCTTTTCTGTATTTGCAAATGTGTATTTTGCTGGAAGGATATTTTATCTCTGTTGCTGTACTTGTACTTATGCTGGGGGGGAGGGAGTCCCTCTAGTTTTTATAAGCTGTATACCCTGTAAGCATTTCCATCCTGATTTTACAGAGAGATAGTTTTTACTTTTTCTTTCTTTAATTAAAAGCTTTTCTTTTTAAGAACCTGAGTGATTTTTTTCCCCTTGTTTGAGACCCCAGGGGATTAGTCTGACTCACCAGGGATAGGTGGAGGGAAAAGAGGAGGGGGAGGTGAATCCCTCTTTGTTTTAGATTCAAGGAGTTTGAATCAGTGTGGAGCCTCTCAAGGCAACCCAGGGAGGGGAAAGTCTGGGGGGGGGGGGGAAGGAAGGGGGAATGGTTAATTTTGCCTTGTGTTAAGATCCCAGGAGTTTGGATCTGTGTTCCCCAGGGAAAGTTTTGGGGGAACAGGGAGTGTGCCAGACACTGGAATTTCTGGCTGGTGGCAGTGCTATCAGATCTAAGCTAGGATTTAAGCTTAGAAGGGTACATGCAGGTCCCCACCTTTTGGATGCTAAAGTTCAAAGTGGGGAACAAACCTATGATACCCCCATTTTTCTCTATGGCAGACTCCCTGGCTGCCCGCTGTGAATTCATTAAAGATGTAATCAGGCCAGGAAGCTCATCCTAGAGAGGACACTGAAGGCATGGGGTACTTGAATTACATCTCCCAAGTGGCACCAGGGCAGCTGAAGTAGATGCAAATTTTAATGTCAACCCAAACAAACAACATTCTTCAATTAGATTTTCCAGAACTATTGGCAACTCAACATTATATATATTTAACTGCTGAATTCTGTTGCGTAAATCAAGTCCTGGTGAATTATAACCGGAACATTTTCAAGGCTTTAAAAAGTTTTTGCTATGATGCTTACAAAAAAGGGGTAAAGAAAAGAATTTTTAAATTCACAGGAACTATCTGTTGTGACACAGAAATAATAATATCTACTATCAAGTCCCACTGTCCTTGGCTTACAAAACCTAAACCCTAGATCTGAATACTCAGGGATAACAACACGAATAATCCAGTGCTGTATCCTAACTCTCCAACTCCATTCCATTTCTAAAGTATTTTGATATGAACCAAAAACAGGACAACTACTCAATCATGAACAGATTAAAAAATAAAATCATTTTCAAGTAAGACCTATTATTTTCCAGTGTACAGTACATTTTTAAGCTTATAGAAATATTGTCACATGACTGCTCACGCACGTCTATTTGAATAGAGTAGATTGTTATCAGGGAAAGTGATTAAGTCTACACTAGCCATTACCTAGAATAGTGATATCATCGTTGTAATGGAATCTATTTATAAAATCAATTTTTGCTGTTACAAAAATGAAATACCACAGCTTCACCACAATCTTTACAGATCTCTGTCCTGTGCTACTGTTTTATGTCATGGATATTCTCTTTCAGCAAATCTATCATTTTGCAGAACTATGTAAACCTGGTATACAAGGACTGCAGAAAACATGATCATCATTACACTATAACTGTATGTGAAAAAAATAATCCATATATTATATTCTTACAGCTTCTTTTCCATCCAAGACTTCCATCCACAGCTTCCTGTCCTCCTCAGAAAATGCCTGCATGGTCACAGGAGTAACAGATCTACAGGAACACCAATAAAGGAAAATAACTACATTTGTCTTTTTATTAGCCAATCCATAGAATATCAATTTTGCCTCTTTTTGAATGGCACGTCCCATCACCATCACAAAATTCACTGTTCAAGAACAAACTTTTATTTATTTGTCTTTTTGGCTATATTACAGAACATTGTTCACCCTTGAAATTGATGTACAGTAACTCCTCATTTAACGTCGTCCCACTTAACGTTGTTTCAATGTTATGTCTCTGCTCAATTAGGGAACATGCTCATTTAAAGTTGTGCAATGCTCCCGTTTGGCTGCCTGCTTGTAAGATTCTGCGGAAGAGCAGCGACTTTACAAGGGAGCATAACACAAGTTCTGCTTCTCCGCCTCCTCCCCCTCCCTCCCAGTGCTTCCCCCACTGCCAAACAGTGCTTAGGACTTTCTGGGAGGGAGGGGGAGGAGTGGAGACGTGGGGCTTCCCTGCTCCTCCCTCTCCCTCCCAGCACTTGCTCTTAGGACTTTCTGGGAAGGAGGGGCAGGAGTGGGGAAGCGCTGCATCTCTGCTCTTCCCCCTCCCTCCCAGAAAGTCCTAAGCGCCGCCAAACAGCTTGGGGGCGGGGAGGATGTGGCGTGCTCCGGAGAGGAGGTGGAGTGAGGGTTGGAAGAGGTGGGCCTGGAGTGGAATGGGGACAGGAAGACAAGGGCCTGGAGCATTCCCGGCAAAGTCCGAACTTGTTCTTCTCCAGGGAAGCTGCCACTACTGCTGCAAAGGTGCTTCCTAGCACCCTTGCCTGCAGAGGGCTGTGCCTGTGTGGGGTAAGCCAGGTGCACTTCCCAACCACAGTACAGTACTGTACAGTATATAATGCGTTTTGCCTGCCCCCCAAAATTTTTCTTGGAACCTAACCCCCCACATTTACATTAAATCTTATGGGACAATCGGATTCATTTAACATTTTTCAGGAACATAACTACAATGTTAAGTGAGGAGTTACTGTATTGACAAATCAACTGTATCCCCAAAGTGAACAGACATTCTGCAAATTAGGCAGCCAGAAAAAAATAACAATCCACTATACACTACTTATTTAAAGTAGAAGCTTGTTAATTTCAACAAGAGCTGAGAATTACTGAATTTTCTGAATTTTAAGATCTGCAAGATATATAAGATCAGGGCTATTATACAAAAAAATTACTTTGTTAATTGATTTGAAATGTAGAGTTCAGTTTTAATTATTTGTGCCAATACTCTAGAGTATTCTAGCAAATATTCTATAGTACATTTTATAAAGAGTAATTAAGTCTTAATATAATACCTCATTACAAAATTCAGCTATTAAAATGTTCCTAACGAGTGAAGAAAGTCTCAGTTTTGGGATGTAGAGATTAGTAAATGGAGATTAGTGTGAATCTAACTTTTTTTTTTAAATAGAGTATGAGGGAACTTTTAAAAATGAATAATTGTGAAGCCTAGTAAAAAAACCCAAGTGCAAGGGAAGTTAACAGCTGCAATGAAACAGGAGTGGTGATGCCAGTAATTATTTTCCTGCCAATTAAAAAAAGTGTATCACATTCACCCTGTCACTGAATACCATATTTATAAATATGATATGCCTCAATCCTTTTTATGTCTGCTTTCCAATTACTGAACTATGTTTTGGTTTTCCAAATTAATTTCAGCATAGCACTGTGCAGATAGGAATTATGGTGCCCTGCTCCCTTTGCTCAGTGCATCCCTTTGGATTACACATCAGGACAAAATACCCATACAATCCAGGGATTCAAGATACTGTAGTAAATGGAAGCTCCCTGCCTCAGATTTTTTTTTTTTAATTGTCCTTCCTCTGAGCCAATGCTGGACTCAAGGCAGCCAATTATAATTATGGAAACGAACTGCAAATGGCATAAATATTTCTCTTTAGATGATATTCTATGATTCTATTAAAGTGAGGGTACTATCATTGCACATACAAGAGGTATCCTACTCTCCTGAAAAACACTGCTTCCCCCAGCAGGTGTAAAAATAAACCATAAAAAAAAAGTCTTCTGCAGAACTTTATTAAATGTGTGCATCTTATACCCTTTGTGGCTAAATATAAGCAAGTACATATATGAATAGAAGTAGTAAGAATGGGGCGGGGGGGTAAGGCAGACTTCCCAGGCCAAACAGGCTTTTCAGGGCTAAAACTGGCCATTTAGTATTATTCAGTTTCAACCATGCTACATGTACAAAACTGAATAATTCTGCAAGGAAAGAAAAGCAGGGAAATGGCTGAACTAGCAAAAGGACCACATTATATTTCAATGTCTTCTCTTATCTCCATTTTATTAGTGAAAGTCAAAACCCAATATATCACTTTTACATAATGAAAATGCTCCTCCTCTTCACTGGAATTATAAAAGTGAAGTGAAAGCACTAAAACTGATGCTCACTCTCTCTCAGCAGCATATCATGAGAATCATCCAAGTTCTGTACTGGTACAAAAGCTAGTCTAGGAGAGATATTTATTCCTTCCCCTCCTCCAAAAAGGTTGTCTACATTTAAGGTTTCATTTCTTAAAATTTGCCAGTATTATCACCACCTGTTAAACTACTGGAATGTTAGTGCAGTCAGAGAACCTAGCCTACTCTAGAACTTCTGCCATTGCTACTTCTGGTGGAACCAAATCAACTGGTAACAATGCAAGGAAAAAATCTCTTGGGCAAGCAAGGTCGACTGCATCATCAGAGAATAAACTACAGTGATGAAAAGCCTCTTATCAGGATGAACAAGTGTACAGTGGGCTAGACAATATTTTTATGGAGAAGTGTAGGTATCACTGCAAAGTCAAAAAAGCATGCATGCTGCAGACACAGAAACAGTATGAAATAAGGAAATTTGTATTATCTGTCCACTGATATTAAAAATGTTAAATACTCAAACTACTCACATCTTCCACTGTCACTGTAATGACAAGTACATTAATGTTTAACTATTTCTCAAAAAATTAGAGTACTTCAAAACATTAAATAGATTCCCATCTTTGAGAGTAGAAAAGCATCAAAGGTGACACGAGACATTAAATCAGAAGAATTGGTATCTATTTGTTGTTAGCTTGAGGCAAGTTTTGGAGCCCATAAAACCTACAGCTTGGATTCTAAGTAAGGGTAAAGGACAATCACAGCTTCTGATTAAAAAAAATGAGAGTTAGTTTCTTGCTAAGAGAGCTTTAAAAACAAACAGATGTTAATTGATTGCTAAACCTGAGATTCTTTCCTAGAAATTATTGGTCACTCCCTTTATCCGAGCCATGGGGACATACAAAACCCATGACCAATGGTTAGTCTTTTGACTACTTTTGTGGGGAGATCTTTGAGCAATACACGGCAGTGCTGTCCAGACTGCTATTAATGAAGCTAGGGCAGCTGCTAAGCCCTACGCCAGCTGAGACAGTGCCTCTACTGAGCAGCCAGCACAGCCTCTATCCACAAGGGGAACATAAGAATAGCCATACTGGATCAGACCAAAGGTCCATCTAGCCCAGTATCCTGTCTTCCGACAGCGGCCAATGACAGGTGTCCCAGAAGGAATGAACAGAACAGGTAATCATCAAGTGATCCATCCTCTGTCGCCCATTCCCAGCTTCTGGCAAACAGAGGTTAGAGAAACCATTCTTGTCCATCCTGGCTAATAGTCATTGATGGACCTATCCTCCATGAACTTATCTAGTTTGTTTTTTTTTAACCCTGTTATAGACTTGGCCTTCACAACATCCACTGGCAAGGAGTTCCACATGTTGACTGTGTGTTGTGTGAAAAAATACTTCCTTTTGTTTGTTTTAAACCTGCTGCCTATTAATTACATTTGCTGACCCCTAGTTCTTCATAGAATCATAGAATTCAAGATCAGAAGGGACCATTACGATCATCTAGTCTGACCTCCTGCAAGATGCAGGCCACATAAGCCGATCCACCCACTCCTGAACTAATTCTCTCCCTTGACTGTGCTGTTGAATGCTCCAAATCATGATTTAAAGACTTCAAGTAGCAGATAATCCACCAGCAAGCGACCCCTGCCCCATGCTTCGGAGGAAGGCGAAAAACCTCCAGGGCCACTGCACTTATGTTATGAGAAGGAGTAAATAACACTTCCTTATTTACTTACTCCACATCAGTCATGACTTTATAGACTTCTATCATATCCCCCCTTAGTCATCTCTTTTCCAAGCTGAAAAGTCCCACTCTTATTAATCTTTCCTCATATGGCATATTCCATACTCCTAATCATTTTTGTTGCCCTTTTCTGAACCTTTTCCAATTCCAACATAACTTTTCGAGATGGCGCAACCACATCTCCACACAGCATTCAAGATGTGGGCATACCAAGGATTTACATAGAAGCAATATGATATTTTCTGTCTTATTATTTATCCCTTTATTAATGACTCCCAACATTCTGTTCGCTTTTTTCACTGTTGCTGCACACTGAGTGGATGTTTTCAGAGAACTATCCACAATGACTCCAAGATCTTTCTTGAGTGGTAACAGCCAATTTAGACCCCATCATTTTGTATGTATAGTTGGGATTATGTTTTCTAATGTGCGTTACTTTACATTTATCAACACTGAATTTCATCTGCCATTTTGTTGCCCAGTCACCTAGTTTTGAGAGAACCTTTGTGGCTCTTTGCCTGGGACTTAACTAGGGTGTGACCAGACAGCAAGTGTGAAAAATCTGGACAAGGGGTGGGGAGTAATAGGCGCCTATATAAGAAAAAGCCCCAAATATCAGGACTGTCCCTATAAAATAGTTAAATCTAGGGTGACCAGATGTCCCTATCACCCTTAACCATCTCGAGTAGTTTTGTATCATCTGCAAATTTTGCCATCTCACTGTTTACTACTTTTTCCAGATCATTTATGAATATACTGAACATCAATGGTCCCAGTACAGACCCCTGAGGGACACCACTATTTACCTCCATTTTGAAAACTGACCATTTATTCCTATCCTTTGTTTCCTATCTTTTAACCAGCTACATCTCAATACCACAAGAGGCAGCCTGGTCTACTGGTCACAGTGAACAGGAATTGGTTCAATTTTGCAGGGGGGGAAGGTGGGCATGAAAAATTGTTTTGCAGTATCAATCAAACATGCTCCATTCCAGCTCAGTGGCAATAAGCACACGTGACTGAAGAATATGAAGAATTAAGTTTACACACCATGTGCCAGGTTAGAATGGCATTAATTGGAAAGCTCAGGGAGTAAGTTGGATGGGCTGGAAGGCAAGAGCCGCAAAAGGATGAAGTCAGAAAAATGTTAGAGAAATATCACAGAAAGTGACAGATTACTCTGTGCATAAGGTCACAAAGAGTGTTACATCATCAGAAGACTTGCCAGAGTGACAGGGGATGGCAAAAAGCAAAGTAACAGTTTAAAAAAAATCCAGCTCTGATTTTAAAACGTTTTTCTAGAATCTATGGATTTCTCCACACTCATGGAAGTGAACAGAGAGTTAGGAGTAAAAACTGTAGCTTCCCTGATGCCTGGTAGGCTACTATAAACATGTTCCACCCTGGCATAGGGCTTAATAAAGATGACAATTTGCATGTGTCAGAGACAGACAGATGCAGATTCCATATTAACCACTAAATCACACATAGAGAGCCCTGAAAATCTTATCCACAGCCATTTTTGTGGATTGGATACAGATAAAAATTTTGCATCTGTGCAGGGCTCTAATCATGCTGAGTAATGGGGTGTTACAGACACAAGGCACACTGGGAAGAGTCTCTACCCCAGGATATCCAATGATGCATCAGTGTAAAGGAGTTTGGGTTATATTTGACCATCTCATCTATAAAGCCGACCTCCAATATGCAGTTTAAATTAAGTATTTTGGAGCCTGAAACCCATAACTGGGAATTGATGAGACTCTCCTACATTCCAAGTAGCATTTTGTACTAGACCTACTCCAGTCCAGTGCAGAGAGAGAAAACTGTTTAACCAATGGAATACATCTTGGTCAAAGAAGTATTTTTATTCACAATGCCCTTCTAAACTGGATTATCCTACCCTGACACTGAATGAAGACCAGTTAAGGTGGAAAACATAAAATTTGACATATTTTAAAATATTAGATTTCTCTGATAGGCAAAATGAGTACACAGTTTCCTGAGTTTGAGATAACCCAGTAGAACGCAAATGGAGTCACACAGGAGAGATGGTTGCACCATTGTATGGGATGTATCATGTCCTGTAATGAAAAATTTGAACAGTAGAACTTCGGCATTATGAACACATCGGGAATGGAGGTTGTTTGTAACTCTGAACAAAACATTATGGTTGTCTTTCAAAAGTGTACAACTTAACACTGACTTAATACAGTTTTAAAACTTTATTATGCAGAAGAAAAATGCGGCTTTTATAAGTCTTAATTTAAATGAAACAAGCACAGAAACAGTTTCCTTACTTGTCAAATCTTTTTACATTTTCCCTTTTTTAATATTTTATGTTTAACACAGTATTGTACTGTGTTTGCTTTTTTCTTTTATTTTTTGGGAGGGTGTGGGGGGGGGGGGGGAGGGGAGCCCTCTGCTGCTGCCTGATTGTGTATTTCTGGTTCCAAATGAGGTGTGTGGTTGACCAGTCAGTTCGTAACTCTGATGTTTGTGACTCTGAGGTGCTACTGTATGTTACTTTTATATTGCCTTTGCATGCCATTATAAGAATAAATTGCCTGGTTCTAACTTAGCCAAAATGCAGCTTTGTAATATGCCTTTCATTTCAGTGACCAGCATACAACAAATCACAAGAAACTGTAATTCTCCATGGGTTCTTCCCTCTAACGTTGACGTAACAGAGAACCCTGTGCATCTGAGATCCTCGCAGTGAGAGGCAGTATATAAAATCCAAGTTATTATTAACATTTACCCTGATGCTTTCTTTAGTATATTTTACCAGCTTACCTGTCTGCAGCTTCTATGTCAAAACAGAAACGCCTGTCTATAGTATCCACATTTCTTTTGGTACAGCATGTAAGGAGGAAAACGTCCCCATCACCCTATAAACAAGAGGGTTTTTTTATATGCTTTATGTAATAACAAAACTTAAATCCAAAGCTTCTGTAAGCCACATGATGCAACCTGAATACAGTAAACCTATATTAAAGTAAAAACAAAAGCTGGATTGAAACTGACATGCAATGGAATTCAGTTATGGCTGCTATTCAGGTCTTTAAAATCTAAACATGTTGCTGCAGAAGTCTCAATAAACAAGGCTATTTTATACATCTTATACATCTGCAGCAATAGTATGTCTTTTATTTGAAATTTGGTAGCTTAAATTAATAAAAACATTGTAATAAAAAAATCAGAACTTTACACCCATTGCAACATCAATGCAAACATATTGTAAGAGAGACTTTCACTGCAACATTTTTCCCCAGACATAGTAATATTCCAAATTCCACTTTAAAGGGCTACAATTAAAGTAGTTAGGAAAAAAAAGGGGACTTACAGTACCATGAAATTTGACTTTTATAGCAGGTGTTATCTTCAGAACCCACCATGTGTTCATAGCACATTTGCAAACTCATCCTTATAGCATCCAAAAATCAAATACATGAAATAAACTGTGACTGAATTTCAATAAACTGCTGCATGACGCACTCTCCTGTATCAGAACCTGCAGCCATTAGTTTTGTGTGGTGGACAGTACGTTATGCATTTTAATTAATTTTAACATCTCCCAGATGCATGAAGCTTTGGTTTGAAATAATAAATCATACTGTGGAGTTCAAGAAGGGGAAACCTTCAAAAAAGGACAAATGCCAGACAGAACAACAAGTTACACTTTTTGGCTTAGCTGCCTTGCTGGTATCTCTTTAGAAACTTTTTAGTGCATGATTACATATTTCATTTGGTTAACTAAAATGGCCTATTACAGTCACAATAAGTTAGAGTGTAAATTTACAAAAAAGTGTCTACATGACTTAGGAGCCTAAGTGCTATAGACTTCCAATAGCATTTATGCTCTGAAGTCATTTAGGCACTTATGAAAATTTTACCCAATACATTTAAAGAAATATGTTTTACTAAGAATGATGAAAAGATCCTCCTCTCTACCAAGTATTCATGGATATAATCTTCAATGGAGGTCCAAGCCCTGGGGACTATTAAAACTAAACAGGGACAAAAACAGGGCAGGATGCTGCATTTGCAGGAAGATTGACTGAGAGATCTAAAACGCCTTTTTCATCTTCAAATTTATTATTTCCGTAACAAAAACATATTTCACTCATACTAATGCTGTCATTTAATGCCAGGCCCTGCAAGATGCTGAGTGCCCTCAATTCCCAATCACTTCAATGGGAATTAAGGGCATTCAGCATCCAACAGAGGACTGAGCCCTGAATGTTCTAGATGTTATCAAGGAAAGCTTAAATTATTTTTCTGATTGTCCGTGCAAATTACATTCCATTTTATGAATTATTTAAAAGCCTCCTAACCTAACCCCCTCTCCCCGCCCTCGCCAGCTCTCCTGTCTGCCATGGAAGAAAAATTTGGATGGAGAGTATAAGTGAGAAACCTAATACGACTGTACTTTCTCAATTCACACTTGGTTATAATCAGACTAAACTTTAAATCCCCTTAGTGAAAACCACACATTAAAGGCACATTAGGTGCATTTTAGCTCTCATATTCTCTACTTTTCCAAAAACTAAGCAACTAAAACTTCCACAGAATCCTTATCTATTAAACCATTCCATTACTTTAGCTTAATGTCCTTAGAGGGCAAATTGTGAACTGCATGAAAAAGATATTTCACATATCTTATCTAACATATCCTCTCATTTAGATACAGGGCATGAAGAAGTATAATGAAATGTACTTACAATTTTCCCTCCTGACCTGTGTTCAAATGGGATCATGGTGAACTTCTTTGTTTCCTTCCTATACATGCAGTAATGTTTTACCCAACTGGAGCCAAATGGGGCAGGCCCTTAAAGAAAATCAAAGCATTAACTATGTCTTATTGTTTAAAATGTTTTGTTGCTCTTCCCAGTTTACCAGGCCCCTTTCACTGACCCTTTCAAATGTCACAGCTATAGCTTGAACTGGGCATACACATGGGTAACACGGCACATACTCACTTCTGAGCCAGACACCATTTTTCTCCTAAACTTATAACAGTGGTATCACCAGCCAGCCAGCACCAGAGCACCAAAATCAAAAGTGCAGCTGGCAAGCTGGAACATAAAAAACCAAGCCCAGCTTGCTACTGCATCACTTCCCTCAGCAGAGAGCAATTGCCAATGGAACCAGCAGTTGCTGCCACTGCAGAAATTCCTGCCCTATGAGCAGTAAGGAGTCTTTACTGCTGCAACCTGACTATTTGCTGGGGCAGAAACTCAGGCAGGCAGGAGTCCAGCCCAGCATATGATCTTAGCAAGGGAGCCAAGACCTCAGCATATCAGTGTGGTGGGTAGGCTTGGGAGAATCAGCCCTTCCTCCCACCCAATCTGATCCTGGTCAAAGCCTAAATTTAGTGAGATCAGATTAATATTCATAGCTTTTTTGGTCCAGTCAGCCTTGAGACTATACTTCTATATTTGTTTACTGTTTCAGACCACAGAGCATTTTTTTAAATGAGGATCAGGATGTTTTAATCAATTTGGTTGTTTTGATATTGTAAAGTAGCTAGGTACCATATTTATCTGCTATAGGCACTTTATTATTATTAAACACATGTAGCAGAAATGCCTAAAGCATAGTCAATTAAATCCAGGTGCAGTCCAGGGAGACTGCATCCAAGCACATAATTTTCCATACTGATCTGAGCAGAAGCGTAAGCTGGTCAGGAAACGTTTACACAAACAGGAGGGAGCAAGGTCCAACCCACTGTATTGGGAGGCAATACAACTCTGGAATTGGTATATCCAACATAGATCAGCCTTTCCGCAGTGCTCTCCTGGCTGGATGGCCCACATGAACTTAATAACTGAATGGTGCCAATTATGATTGCTATTCCTAGATGGTCTGGGAATTGTAAAGAATTGGTATATGTTAACAGTATGGGTACAACAGAGAATGGAACCTATAACAGCATTATCCCATTGTGACAATGGCAAAACAAGGAGGAGAGGAAATAAAAACAGCCTGCTGTTCTGCACAGACAGTTCTGTGAGTAATCAGCACGAATGAACCCGACCACAACTGAGGGAGGTTGGGCCCGACTAGTCATTAAAGAGAGAGTAAAGGAGGTGGTACAGCTAGGGGACACAGTATGTGCTCTGGGATACCAAAACTTTTTGGTGGGAACAACATCATGCCAGGGGAGCCTGACTGGATTTTGTCTGAACCTCACCTCTCCGGCTCAGATTGGGACCTATGCCCTATGGCCAGGTGTGCAGATGAAGGCAGATGTGACAGAGGCTGTGACAGACAATACCAAATGAGAGTCACTGGTGACCACTCTCTTTGCACCCATACTTCCTTTGTACACTAACACCACTGATTTGGTATAAAGGAAAAAAGAGCAATTGGTGTCCATTGCCCAACTTATAGCTGAGCAACAGGAAATTGGGGACAGTACTGTACAGGCAGTGGAGACACCCTGATGGGAGTATTCCAGAGCAGTTAAGCTTGCATCTCTTGGTTCGCACTTTGAGTCTAAGGCTATGGCTACACTTGCACTTCAAAGCGTTGCCGCGGCAGTGCTTTGAAGCGCTAAGTGTAGTCAAAGCGCCAGCGCTGGGAGAGAGTTCTCCCAGCGCTGTCCGTACTCCACCTCCCTGTGGGGAATAACATACAGCGCTGGGAGCCACGCTCCCAGCGCTGGGGCTTTGACCACACTGGCGCTTTGCAGCGCCGCAATTTGCAGCGCTGGAGAGGGTGTGTTTTCACACCCTGCTGCAGCGCTGCAAATTTGCAAGTGTAGCCATGGCCTAATATTAATGATGGTTCAAACGATTACAACTACTCTGGTCTTAGGCATGTGTTGCTGGGTAATAAACTTGAGAAGGAAGGCACAGAAAGACAGGATTATGATGCAAACAAATGCTAGTGTAGGTAAGCTTGACCTCACATGAGTAATTAAACACATGTGGGAAGGCCTCATTCTTTGGAAAATAGAATTAGGGAGGTAAATGAATCATCAGGCTGAAAAAAGGACATTTGTGCTAAATAAGGTAAGTAAATAGGTCAGTAGACTAACAAAACAGAATGTCTGAGCCTGCTAAGATAAGAGGGAGAACACCCAGGGAAACATTTACTATAAACAAGATAACAATGGACAGGATAAGTTAGAAATGTAGAGATGTGGTAAAGAGTTGGTCAAATATGGCCAATGAGTGAACAGAAAGCATGCTGCACAGCCCCTGAAAAGTAACCATGCCAATTCAAAAACGTATGATGCAGCATACAGTAAATGCAATGAGATGTGAAATGTATATAAAGAGAGAGGGTTTCGGCTTAACTTTGGAGCTATGATGTACCCTGCATCCACCACCCCTGCATTTGGATCTAATAAACTCAGCGTAGCGCTGCTGTATGCAAAAAAAAAAAATTGAGAGTAATGATACCTGAGTCTTGAAAGCCAAGGAAGAGAAAGAGGTCTTGGAATCATCATCACATATATAGAGAGAGAGGAGAGAGTAGTCCAGGTAGGTAGTATCAGTTCAGCAGACCCCATGGTGATTACCATTAATCCATGGTTGGTAGGTAAGGGTCCTGTGGAAGTAGAGGTCCCCAAAAGGCTCTGGGGGCCCTGTATGAACTGACATGCCATCAATGTAACTGATGGCACCCATTCCTCCTCAGAGTAAGAGTTGTCAGACTCTACGGGTGGAACCATCAGTACTGGCTGCATTCAGCCAGAGGTGTAAGCAGGTGAATAGCATCCCAATGGTGTTGGAATATCCATAGCCCTGCCAGTGCTCAAAACCGGCAAGTGACACCTGGACAATGTTGTGATTGAACCATCAGGTCCAATCAGATTGGTGACTCTGTATGTGTGTAAATAGTCAGATCCTCAATAAGGGCATACCAAGGTCTGGCAGGAGAACTCACTAGAGTCTTTGGAATTGGATCCATCATGTAGGTATGGGTATGGTAGTTTTAGCATTGTGCAAAACCGATGGTGCTAAATGTCTAGGGATTAACAGGGGGGAAACCCCTGGTCCCCACTCACTAAACTACAACTATACACTAATTAACTATGAAACTATTAACTAACAAAACTATTAAAACTATATACAATATTTCTACACAAAGTTGAGCTTAAGAAGCTAGAAACTACTAACACAGGAGGTTCTGTCCTAGATCATGTGTGGTAGAAAAAGAACTGAAGAGGTGGTCGGTCCACGTCGCCACATCTGCCTACAGTTCACCCCACGAGGAGGCATAGTGCACCAGCGCAGACCAATAGACATTGCTATTGAAGAATTTCCAGTACCAGACACATAGAATGCATGTTCACCCACAATGAATAGCTTGGTTCCAGCCTCAAAGAAGAATAAACATTTCCTATAAAGGGCTTTACATTCAACAACAAAATCTTTAGTGCATGTACAGAGAGTCAGTTCCCCAGCTCTGCCACCGATTCACTATGTGACATTGGCCAACTCACTGAGCCTTTCTGTGCCTCACTGAAATACTAAGACAGGAATATTACAGCCTCCCTACCTCACTGGAGGTTTCCTTACTTGATATTTGTACAGTGCTTGGAGATCACTGTATGAAAGACTATATATTAATATTAAGTATGATATGAAATTTGTAAAGAGATGAGAACACTGAATTATAAATGCACTTTTCTTAAACCAAATGCTTTTTGAGTAGAAACTCTGTGTGTGCATGCATGTTTGTCGAAGTACATGTACTTGCACGTGTATAGCACTTAGAAGATTTTGGGCACAACTGGGATACAAATAATAAAATAAAAATGTATCTTACTTTTTTCCTGCACATAAAGGTAGCCTTCTATTGTAAACTGATTTGCTCTTTTATGTTCCTGAGGATTCCGCCTGATTTTGTTCATGAGCTCCTCCACTTCCGATCTTGTTCCTTCAAAACGATTTCTTGTCTAAATTAAAAAAAAAAATTAAAACAGAAAAATACTAAGAAAGCTACGTTCTGAAGCTTTGTGAGCATCCTGTCTCAACCCTCCAGCATCAAGACACACACAAGGAGAACAGGCATCCATCCTGGTCCAGAAGCAGGTTGCTATACCCACCTGGAAACAGGCTATCCCTGACTGCTACTGGTCTGTTGCTAACCAATTTGGCTTTGGAAAGCTGAATGTAGGTAAAGTGGTTGCAGAGGTTTCTGGGGCATTCCTAAAGTAAATCCTGCCTTTGAGAGAATGGGGTTTTCAAACTGCACTGGGGCCATTGCTAGAATTCAGGTGCCAGTAGTTTGCTTGCCCTCCCAAAGGAGCACGAGTACATAAACTAAAAAAGGTACTGCTCCATTGTTATGCAGGCCTTTGAAGACCATATCAACATGGGCTGCACTGGAAAAGCTCACAATGCCAGGGTTTTCTGCCAATTGGGAGTCTACATTCAAGGATAGGTTGGGACACAAGTCTCATGAAATGACATTGCCATAAACAGAGTTACTCTCCCCACTATTATTCTAGGGGACACCACCCCCCATAACCTATTTTGCTTTGGCTTATAAAAGCATACCCTAATCTCAGAGGCCCCGGCAAAACAAGGTTAAATTACACTTTCAGAAGGTGCAAAATGGTGGCTGAATGTGGCGTGGAAGATAGAAACCCCACTGGCAGAAACCCATTTGGATTCCAATGTCATCAATGCTGTTTGCATTACTGTGGCTTGCTGTGCTCTTCACAATCTTTGGGAAACAAAAGATGAGACATTTCTCCAGAATGGACCCTTGACAGTGACAGACTGCTGAGCCAGAACCTCAGCCACAAAATGCAGCTACCACAGCTGCAGCAGGATGCACCTGGGCAACAGAAATTAGAGATGCTCTACACTCTCACATCATGGGCCAATGGAAGACAGAAAATAAAACCTTTTATGAATGTGCTTACAATTCTTACAATATATTAGGTAAGGTGGGAGTGGTGGGGGTTGATTGTCATGCACTGTACTGTTTAAAAGACATGTGTGAAACAGATTAATAGATTCTAAGGCCAGAAGGGACCATTGTGATCATCTAGTCTGACCTCCTGTATGGAACAGGTCATACATAGAACTTCCCCAAAATAATTCCTAGAGAAGATCTTTTAGAAAAACATCCAATCTTGATTTTAAAGTTACATCAACCGTGATTCTACGCCACTCAGGGAGGTGGCGTTACTGAACTGGCATAGAAAGACACTTTACAGTGAACAGCACCACTGACCTCTGTCTTTTGGGCTCTCAATTTCAGGGTCATTTCTGACTCTTCTTTCGGTTCTCCTCCTACATCCAAGGCTGCCACCAAGTTTCGCCACTCCTTCCTCTAGAGCATTTTGAAAATCCACCCATCCTTTCAATTCCAACAGTTATAACACTAATCTCCCACCTTCATTACTGCAACCTCTGCATTTCCTGATGCACATATTGTTACCGTTCAGTCCATCCAAAATATTGCTACAAAGATTATTTTCCTTTCCCATTGCTCTGACCACATCACTTCCCTCTTCAAACTTCTCACTGGCTCACCTTCATCTACAATTTCAGGTTCAACTCCTCATCTTCACCTTCAAAGCCCTATACAACTTCATCCTGGCCTATATTTCAGATCTTATTTCTTATCCTGTCCTACTTCAGCTTTTTTGCTCTAATACCAATATCAGACTCAATGCCCTTTTACTATCCTTCCCCTACTTGCACCTTGGTGCCTTCTTTTATGCTGCCATCTGTGCTTGGAATAATCTCCCAATCCCAGTGGGTAAGACCCCTCATTCAATTCCCTCCAGAAAGGGTGACTTCTTCCAGGAAGCCCACTAGCACAAAATTCCTTCGGCAACCCAATACCACTTGGGAATTGGTGAGTGCAGAGAAAAGACGTACACAAGCAAAAAGGAAATACAAGTGTGGTATCACCAAAGATGTTAACTTACATAACCATATATTATCGTAACTCTTTTCTGCCTTTTCTCCCCACTACCATCTGTTGTTCTGACTCATTGATCCATGTCTATAATCAGACTGTAACCTCCTAGAATTACTGTGTCGTAATTCCAGACAACCCTGGTAGCCAACAGTCAACCAACAAAATAAGGGTTGCATGGGCAATAGCGGTCTAAGTTTCCTTAAACAGCTCAATACTTGAGTGCTTCAAGTACATTATTTTATGAAAGTATAGTTCTGAAGAAGAAAGTCTGGTTCAGAGCCTCCATGTCATTCTTTCTTTGGCTCCTTTAATGGAAGTACCAACAAGTGTGACAAAAATTGTTAGGAAGCCTGGCTGTCTCATTGTATGTTCTTCATTGTATGTTCTTCAGTTACCTACAGTATAGTTCTGTAGTAATGACTTAAAGTCAATCCAATTCAGATGTATTCCATTGCCAAACCTCTGAGCCAGCCAACTGCACATAATTAAAATAAATTATTAATTACATTAAACGTAAACATATTGAGTGTGAACGTGAAAGAATTTAAACAAACTATGAAAAGTTGACAGAAAATATTTTAAAGAGTATTAGAGAACACTAGGTGGCAGGATTAGCTGTATTCTCAATTATTGCACAATGGCTCAATTCAGTCACATAGGTGGTTAGCCAGAAGATGGCACTATAACCCCAAAGTTTCTCTTGATTAACTCACATTACCAAGAAACAAGTTATCCAAATATACAGTACACATTTTTTATTTAAAAAATTTGTAAATGGCTTAAATAAAAAACCATCTTAACTTACATTCTGGATATTGATCTGCAGAGCCATTTTGTAGTGATTGAAGTCTTTGGCAAGTTCATAGCCCTGATGATAGAAAGTGAATATACCCTGAAAAAATGAGAGTACCTGGAATACAAGCAGGAGAGCTTTCTTAGCAGGGAGAACACCAACTGCCAGCAAAGATTGCTGTATTCTCATTTCGTCTCATTTAGTGCATTTAAAAGAACAAGTAAACAAAAACTATCAGATTTTTTTTTAATAAAAATATTCTTACTAATGTCTATTATTCACGAGAATCTATTTAGTTAAAAATGGCTAACATAACTAATACCTGTGGAGCCTGTCTTGCTTCCAGTCTATTACAAATTATCTTTATTTTAAATTTGATCAAACAAGTAAGAAATAGGGCTGACGATTAATTGCAGTTAACTCACGTGATTAACTCAAAAACATTAATCGTGATTAATCACAGTTTTAATTGCACTGTTAAACAACAGACTACCAATTGAAATTTATTAAATAATTTTGGATGCTTTTCTACAGTCCCAAATAATATTGATTTGAATTACAACACAGAATACAAAGTGTACAATGCTCACTTCATATTATTTTTTTATTATAAATATTTGCACTGTAAAAATGATAAACAAAAATAGTATTTTCAATTCACCTCATACAAGTACGATAGTGCAATCTCTTTATTGTGAAAGCACCACGTACAAATATAGATTTTTTTTGTTACATAACTGTACTCAAAAACAAAACAATGTAAAACTTTAGAGCCTACAAGTCCACACAGTTGTACTTCTTGTTCAGCCAATCGCTAAGACAAACAAGTTTGTTTACATTTACGGGAGATAATGCTGCCCGCTTCTTATTTACAATGTCACCAGAAAGTGAGAACAGGCGTTCACATGGCACTTTTGTAGCTGGCATTGCAAGGTATTTATGTGCCAGATATGCTAAACATTCGTATGACCCTTCATACCACCACTCCAGAGGACATGCTTCCATGCCCATGATGCTTGTTAAAAAAATTAACGTGTTTGTTAAAATTGTGACTGAATTCCTTGGGAAAGAACTGCATGTCTCCTGCTGTTTTACCCGCATTCTGCCATATATTTCATATTATAGCAGTCTCGGATGATGGCCCAGCACATGTTGTTCATTTTAAGAACACTTTCATTGCAGATCTGACAAAACACAAAGGGCTTGGCTACACTGGAGAGATGCAGCGCTGGTGGTGGGTTTACCGTCCACACTTGCAAGGCACATACAGCGCTGCATCTCCCTGGCTGCAGCGCTGGCTGTACTCCTGCTCTGCCTGGGGTATAAGGATTGCAGCGCTGGTGATGCAGCGGTACTCCGCCAGTGTGGCCACCAAAAGCGCTGTAATTGGCCTCCGAGGTATTCAGAGGTATCCCAGAATGCCTGTTCAGCCACTCTGCTGTTTTGTTGTGAACTCAGGGCTCCCGGAGCTGCTTATCTAAAAAACAAACACAGCTCCTGTTTGCTCCAGCAGAGGCAGGCAGAGGGATTCTTTTGGAATATTCACAGCTAGTGTTTGCTTGAGGAGAGAAGCAACATGGCGGGGGGGGGGGGGAGAGGGAGAGGGGAGTCCGTTTTGGAGCAGTTGCTTATCTGGTCTGAAGGCTATTTGCATTTAGTGAATAAGAGAGGGGTGGGGGAAGGGGTCCAAACTTTTTAAATGATTGAAGGTTGGTGCTGTGTATCTTCCAGTCCTTAGAACTTGCAAGGCAGGGAGCTCACACAGTGTCAGCTCCAAAAATTCACTCTCTCTGTCTCCCCCATGCTCCCTGTCACACTCCACCCCACCCCACCCCCCTCTTTTGAAAAGCACGTTGCAGCCACTTGAATGCTGGGATAGCTGCCCATAATGCACCACTCCCAACAGCACTGCAAATGCTGCAAATGTGGCCACACTGCAGTGCTGGTAGCTGTCAGTGTGGCCACACTCCAGCGCTTTCTCTACACAGCTGTACGAAGACAGCTGTGGGCTTGGCTACACTTGCAAGTTGCAGCTTGGCCAGGTTGGGGTGTAGCGATTGCAGTGCTGGTGATCCAGCGCTGCTCATCAAGTGTGGACACACACCAGCGCTTTTATTGGCCTCCAGGGAATAAGGGGATATCCCAGAAAGCTTTTAACTAAATTACTCTCTTTGTTTTGTTGTGAACTCCGATCGGAGCTCCGTTGAACTGCTTATCTAAAAAACAAACACTGATCACAGCAAACAGGAGCTATCTGTACCTGGCTGTGAACGATCAAATGAGAGGCAGGGAGAGAATGTTTGCTTGACAGAGAAACAGCGTTGGATGCAGGCTGTTTGCAATTAAGACCAAGGGTTCCCGAACATTTTGTGATTTTTCAATCCAGGAAGCTAAAGTGTTGGCTCCAAAAATCCACTCTGTCTCTCTTCCCCGCTCCCTGTCACAGTACACCACAGGGAGTGAGTGAAACAGCGGGGAGTCCGTGTTGTAGGCAGGCTGTTTGCAATTAAGAGTTAAGACTAAGGGCTCGCGAACATTTTGTGATTTTTCAATCCAGGAAGCTAAAGTGTTGGCTCCAAAAACCCACTCTCTCTCTCTTCCCTGCTCCCTGTCACAGTACACCACCCTCCACCCCCCTCTTTTGAAAAGCACGTTGCTGCCCCTTGAATGCTGGGATAGCTGCCCATAATGCAGCACTCCCAACAGCGCTGCAAATGCTGCAAATGTGGCCACACACCAGCGCTGGTAGCTGTGAGTGTGGCCACACACCAGCGCTGCTCCTACACAGCTGGATGACCAGGGCTGCAAACCGTTAAGTGTAGCCAAGCCCTGTAACTCCCAGTGCTGCACATCTGCAAGTGTAGCCAAACCCAAAGAAGATCCAGTGAGATTTTTAAAGATAGCTACAGCACTCAACCCAAGGTTTAAGAATCTAAAGTGCCTTCCAAAATCTGAGAGGGACAAGGTGTGGAGCATGCTTTCACAAGTCTTAAAAGAGCAACGCTCTGATGTGGAAACTACAGAACCCGAACTACCAAAAAAAAAAAAATCATCAACCTTCTGCGGGGGACATCTGACTCAGATGATGAAAATGAACACGCATTGCTTTGGATTGTTAACAAGCAGAACCCGTAATCAGCATGGAGGCATGTCCTCTGAAATGGTGGTTGAAGCATGAAGGGACATATGAATCTTTAGTGCATCTGGCACAAAAATGTCTTGCAATGCTGGCTACAACATTGCCATGTGAACACCTGTTTTCACTTTCAGGTGATACTGTAAACAAGAAGTGGGCAGCATTACCTCCTGCAAATGTAAACAAACTTATTTGTCTGAGCAATTGGCTGAACAAAAAGTAGAACCGAGTGGACTTGTAGGCTCTAAAATTTTATGCTGTTTTATTTTTGAATGCAACTATCTTTTGTACACAATTCTATATTTACAAGTTCAACTTTCATGATAAAGAGATTGCACTACAGTACTTACAGTAGGTGAATTAAAAATAGTATTTTGTTTTTTATAGTGTAAATATTTGCAATAAAAAATAAATATAAAGTGAGCACTGCACACTTTGTATTTTGTGTTGTAATTGAAATCAATATATTTGAAAATGTAGAAAACATCCAAAAGCATTTAAATAAATGGAATTCTATTATTGCTTAACAGTGTGATTGAGAAATTAATCATGATTTTTTTAAAATCGTGCAATTAATTGCGATTAATTTTTTAAATATCTTGACATCCCTAGTAAGAAAAGAATAGGCAACTCCCAAAGCAAAGCGAGGGGGGAAAACCCACAGAAAAACAGGCTCTGTATTATGGAGAAAAGGTGCCACAGACTGATAATGTAATAATACTTTGAAGCCACATTTAAGTAAACTATTTTCAAAATAGTGGTTCACTACCCTTGCAAAAATGCAAGGCTCAGAAAATATCTATGTGGCAGAGGAGGAGATGGGAATAAGCAACTGGTACCAGGTACACAACTAACCATCTCAATTCATTCCCTCAGTGAAAATTTAAAAAGGAATATAATTTGCAGATATTCAGATACAAATCAAGCAATAATTTCCTCCCACATACAACTTACCCAGTCTGCAGAGGGAAAGGTTGTTGCGAAAAGCAGATGAAAGAATCAGTTCACCAGGGTATGGACATGAAATTTGAAAATGTAATTTGGAGAGGTACTAGTTTTAATTGGGCTTTCAGGAAGATAAATGGCTTTTGTTATGGAATCGCTAGATACCACAATACTAAGCTTGTAGATTCATTTAATTTGTTTTAACAGAACTTAAGGGACGCATGCAAAAACACCTAAGGCCTTGTCTACAAACAAGCTGTGCCACCACTTCAAATATGTTTGTATAGGCAGAGCAGTACAAACCCCCTACTATATGGACATAGTTTATATCAGACTGCTTATACCAGTATAGCTTATTCATGTATAGAAAGGAGAACTTTTAACCAGTATAACTGTCGACACATGACTTTATACTGGTGTGACTGTCTGCTTAAAAAAAAAAATCACACCCCTAACCAAAAAGTTATACTGCTACAAAATCTAGGTGTAGATAAGACCTAAGGGATTTAGGAGCACAATTTGACTTATTATCTTAAGTCCCTATGCAGTGCTGAAAAACACCATACACCATCTCAATAACTATCATAGCAAGAGTGGTTCTGAATGTTTCATAAATACATCTGAAACCAGAGGATACTGGCATAGCTTAAGGTTTTATTACAAACCTAATTCCTCTCTGTGAAGGTTTAGAGACATTTTAGAGCAAGCCCCCCCCCGCAGGAACTTTGAGTAAGCCTTGTCAGCATTGTTATGGTTTAGCTTGAAACCAAGTGAAGCTCATTGGTTTTACACACTTTAAACCCTGGACACGTTTGGTAGTTTTAGACTAATTTTGCTTTGAGATTTTGGACCAGATTCAGCCTTTTAGTGAGTGGGCTCAACTATAAATGAAGTAAATAGGAGTTGAACCTGCAAACCCCATCCTGGAAATATGCTCTTTGGATTATTCACGTTACATTTCAGAGGCTATTAATTCAATTAAAAAAAAAAAACTGTTTGCCCAAAGACCCTGTGAACAAAAGCTGCCAAGTTTTACACACCTCTGCCCTTAACACCCTAAGCCAGGGTCTTCTGTAGAACATCTCCAGGGCTTGTCTGTACTCAAAAACTTGCATCAGTTTGTCTGTCTCTCTATATATTGGGAGTTTGCATAGATGTAATATGGTAGTTTTTAATTCTACTTAGTTACCCAGTTACTTAGTTTTTTAAAAAAGCAGAAATCAGCACTGATCCTCTTTGTTTTTCACTCTGTTACACTCCATCTCTCCCCCTTGTCAAAGCCATCAGGTGTTGCTTTCTTAATAATATATTCTATAGCACTTACGGGTTCCACACACTCAAATTTCTTCCGTTCCTGTATCTCCTGCAGCTTGCACACATATTCAAGTGACAGCTCATAAAAGTGTTTTCTATTTTGCTCCACTTGGTAATCTGCCTACAGACAGAACAGAGCTGTTTTAGGTTTCACAGACATTATGCAGATAGCTTCAGAACGACATGTATACAAAGCTGAAGACAGTAAGTGATAAGACTCTCCAGACAAAGGACTAGCCCCAACAGTACACATCCTTCATTACTGTAGTTTACTTTGGATATATTAACAGCAGTGCCTTTTACCATTTGCTTGGTTGTGTTTTGTTTCAGAAGGTGGAGTGTTTTTGGAAACTCACATGACATTTCATTTTAATTGCAATGCAGATCACAAACATGTCAGTGCAAACATCCACTGAGTATTTAATATCACACAAGAGGGCCCTGCACAGACACAGAGAGGATAAGAAGACTCATACCTAAGAGATGCGAACTGCTTCCATTCAACCCTGGGTGGAAGTGTTAACGTTGAAGGTTCTCTGTTATTGTCTGTATTGCTCCCTACCCCCCAAAAAAGTGCTGTTGCTCTGAAAACTCTGGAAGGTTTCATCTCCTCCTTTCCTGCCCATCCTGAACATGTACGACTTGTGATGGCAAGCAAGATGATAATCCGTATCCTATCTTACTTGCTGACTTGTCAAGGGTTTCTTTGATGCATTATACTGACATCCATACTGTGTACCACTAGCAATAAAAGACAATTTAAAAGAAGCCCACCCTTTATTCTGGGTATTAAACAAACCATATAGCCTACAAAATATTGGAAATTTAATAAATGTAGCCTTAGTTCTGCACTGACAATCAGACTACTCACCTGTTCAAAGTTAAGCACATAGAGACTTGCAAAATCAGGGCCTAACTTTCTGAGTAACACAACATGCAGAGATAATATGCTGATGAAATGCAAGTATGTGCTGGGTGCTCAAATTACTAGGTAACTGGCCGATTGTGAAAATGATTTATATGAAGGAGGCTGATGGGAACATTTTGTTCAGAAAAAAAAAAAAACTTACATTGGGGGACTTTTAAGTGCTACTAAATATATGTAAAAGCAATAAAGAATCCTGTGGCACCTTATAGACTAACAGACGTTCTGCAGTATGAGCTTTCGTGGGTGAATGCCCACTTCTTCACTTGCATCTGAAGAAGTGGGCATTCACCCACGAAAGCTCATGCTGCAGAACGTCTGTTAGTCTATAAGGTGCCACAGGATTCTTTATTGCTTTTACAGATCCAGACTAACACGGCTACCCCTCTGATAAATATATGTAAAGCATGTAGAAGCAAAAGAGAAAATTAAGAATCCTGGGAAATTTTCCTAATGTAAGGTAACCCTTCTGTCTACAGAGGCTGGAACAAACTTCCTTTGCTCATTTTCTATACCTTACTTACTGGTCCTTGAGAAACAGAAACTGGCAAAATCTATCATGGACCACTGAGGGGACAGAAGGAATGCAAACAAAAACAGAGGTTTGTAAGTCTTGACTTTGAGCTATAAAGACATCAACAGTCTTTCCTCCTTTTGCATAGCATTGCTGGATAATGAGGTTCTCCAAGTTTTAAAAAATATCAGCATGCAAGCTGTTGCATTTAGCATTCCATTCCATTATATCAATTGTCTAGCTGTCAACCCAATCTACATATTACAGTGTAACCATATATGCAGTGAAACCTTACTATAAATGCAGGTGTGTCCACACTACGTTCATGCTTTACTACTCCTTCAACTGTCTATAAAAGTAACAAAGTTCAGCAGTGTTGTGTATATGTACTAAAAATATTTACACTTAATCCAAAAGACATCAAACAGTGACAATGTTCATATGATATTGATTTTCTTGAAGAAAACCAAATTTCCTTGGTTAACAGCAATTTTGCCTTCAACAGCCTATGTGCTCTTTTTGTACTGTCATTAATATATTTAAGTACTCAAGGCAAAAAGGAAAGACCTTAATTTTCAGCAACTTTGCTGAAGAAATAGTAGCAGCAGTACCTCTAGTAGCTGTGGCTCTTTCTTCCTAGCTGATAAATTTAAATGCTTCTCTAAAAAGCTGTAATTTTTCTCTGTCTCTTTATCAAACTTCTTCTTTTCCTCCTGCAAGTAAAAAGCAATAAATTGAATATCATTCACTTAAATATGAAAATACAAGAACAATGTGTCTGTTCGCTTGTTAAAGCTGTAGGCGAGAGGTGTAGCAGAGCAGCAGTAAGGGAATAAAAAACAAAATGCCATGTGCCCCACAGTAAATGAGAACAAGCAACACTTAAAATTATTTTTTTAATCCTGTCTGAAGGCCTAAACTGAATCAAAGACCAGTTGCACTGTAATGACAGAGACTCTGTCATACTAACAAATGCTTGAGCTTTTCCAGTGTAAAAAAAATAAAAATAAAAAATCTACAAATATATTTAGTGTTGCCAATTCTTGAGATTTTATTGTGAATCTCATGAAGCTTAGTGTTTTTTGTTTTGTTTTAAAAGACCTTGCTCTTGGCTTCATGATTACATGAGAATCTCATCTTTAATTTTTAAAAAAGATGTATGTTTCTAGCCCTCATGGTGGCAGAAAAAAGCTTGAAAATATGACCCAAGCATACCCTAAAGATTCAGAAACCAAAAAATAAAATTAATTAAATTCTTTTTTTTTTAAGTCTTATTATTTTAAAAGCCATCTATTTGTTTGGCTTGATTCACGATTTTTGATCACTGGGTTTGGAAATACTGAGTGTTACTAGGGTATAGAGAGTTGTAAAAGGCTAACTGCAAAATTTATGACAATCTTGAGCTAAAGCCTGGATCTCTGTGCTGAATTCCTCCATCACACTGTGGGGCATTCAAGAAAGTTGTGGAATTCTTTCCACCTTAAAGTTACTAGTGTTATATCAGTAATGGCTTGTCTACTGGAACGTTTATTTGTTAGAGTATTAGTGTTGGGTAATTTGGGGTTGTCTGTACATCTTTTATTCTGTATGTACCCTCAGCAGGGGCGGCTCCAGGCCCCAGTGCAGCAAACACGTGCCTGGGGCAGCAAGCCCCGGGGGGCGGCCTGCCGATCGCTGTGAGGGCGGCAGTCAGGAAGCCTTCGGCGGCGTTTCTGCGGGAGACCCGCCGGTCCTGCGGTTTTGGCGGAGGGTACGATGAACACGCAGGACCATCAGATCACCCGCAGAACCGACGCCAAATCCGCGTGACTGGTGGACCTCCCGCAGAAACGCCGTGGAAGGCTGCCTGACTGCCGTGCCTGGGGCGGCAAAAAACAGAACCACGCCTGATCCTCAGCCATACACATGCACATGTGCACGAAGCAACACAAGAACAAAGCATTGTATTCCTAAAACTTTGTGGTCAGGATCTGACCAATAGTCTTACTAGTTATTGTAATAATTGTTTACAAGGTTTCATGGAATTCTGTTACATCAGAGACTTCTGTCCCAGAATGGTGCACTTTTAGTTATTTTCTGCAAACACAAAACCCAGAACTACAGATTGATTAGTGGGAGTCTTTAGGACAGAAATGTATCTTTAGGTCAAAATTACTATACGCTCTGTTTAAAGTATCGACATACTCTGAAAAATGACTCTAAAATGCTATCATGAGGGTCCATATTTTATTTTCTCTCAATGGTTTCCCAACCAAATCCGCTCAGATTACAAGGAAGAGTTTTTTCCCCTCCTAGCTACTGAATTAAAGTTAAGCTGTGCAACTGAAACTTATTTAACAATCTTGTTATGCATGTGCCAGAACAGAATCCATTTGACTCTCTAACAGCATTACAGAGTCAATGCAGCCAATATGAGTAAAAGCACTAAATTGCTTAATTTAGACAAAGTAAGCAAATAGGACCCCATATGTATACCCAAAGGAGATCAGTTGAGTCTCAAGAGGAAATGCACCTTTAGACTACGGACTATACACATACCCCCATCCCTTCTCCCTTTCATCTCTAATCTCATTAAACATGTTGTCTACAATCACTACTGGAATTCCTCTCCTCCAGCTTCATCCTAGACCCTCTCCAATCCAGCTTCTGCCCTTGTATTTCACTGAAACCACCAAGTTTCTAATGACCTCTTCTTGGCAAAGCTCAGAACCAAGAGTCAATTCTCATCCTCCTAGACCTATCAGACACCTTCAACACAGTGGACCATGCTCTTCTTTCTGAAATCATGTCTTCTCTTCGCACCTGTAATTCTGTCCTGTCCCGGTCCTCCTACCTCTCTCATCATTCTTTTAGCATGTCCTTCGGAGAAGCCTCCTCATTCCCCCACTTCAACTTTCTGTGGGGGTTCCACCAAGCTCTCTGTCCTTGGTCCTCTTCTCTTCTTCATTTACACCTGATCTCTGGGAAATGTCATCCGCAAACACAAATTCAACAACCATCTCTACGCTGATGACTCACAGACCTCTTTCTCTACCCCAGGCCTGTCTCCTCCAGTCCAAATTAAAATCTCAGTCTGTCTCTCTGACATCTCCTCGTGGATATCTAACCACCAACTGAAGTTAAACCTGGCTAAAACAGCTTCTAATCCCCCCAACCCCTCTCTCCCACCAAAGCCCTGCCAGCATTGTGAATACCACCACGATCCTGCCTTTTGCTCTGGCCTGAAACCTAAGCATCTCTTTTGACTCAGACCTGTCACATCTAGGGTATGTCTAAACCTTGCTGCTTCTTTCTGAAAAACTTCTCAAAGGCTAGGTCTACACTTGGGGGGGGGTGTAAGGTGTCAGCCTAAGATACGCAACTTCAGCTATGTGAATAGCGTAGCTGAAGTCGGCGTATTTTAGGTCAATTTACCTGGCCATGAGGACGGCTGCAAGTCAACCGCTGCCGCTCCCCCATCGACTCCGCTTCCGCCTCTCGCCGCGGTGGAGTTCTGGGGTCAATGGCAGAGCGATTGGGGATCGATTTTATCATGTCTAAACTAGATGTGATAAATCGATCCCCGACAGATCAATCACTACCTGGGTACTGTAGACATACCTTAAGATGCGGACTATCCTATCAGCTAGAACTCTGGTCCAAGCTCTCATCAGCTCCTGTCTATATTACTACACATCCTTCCCTCTTGCCTTGGCAAACACAATCTTGTCTTGCTCATATCCATAAGCTACTTGTCTTCTCTTTCATGGCCTATCCCCTCTCCATCTCTCATTTGCTACTGAAGAATTGACTCTTGCCTTCCATCAGCCCGTGACACCAGCCTCCGTAGCCCACTTCTTAAATTTTCTAACAATCTCATTTGTGCTTTCTCCTATACTGCCCCTCATGCTTGGGAGGAGCTCCCCTTAAAAACCTGCAAAATATACAGAAAAAGATAAAAATACTTGTATAAAGTGTATTTGAAAGTCTCTTCATAAAATCGTAGTCCACTTGTTCACAAAAAAAGCAGTCAGGTAATTCAATCTATGTCCCTTTGCACTTAACAGAACTACTTCCTACAGTTCCCACTAAAGTCTCATCTCATTAGCTGATTCATATTTCCTGGGGGGAAGGGGGAAAGTGCAGGACTAAGAGGCATCCATTGACATTTTAAAATCATGCACTAGCTTGAGGAATCTGCAAATTCAATATTAAACAACCCCTGATGTCCTTGACGCCACTGGTCATGCACACCATTTCATTTTCTATTAAATCGACTGACTTTTTGGAATGTTTAAGGCAGTGCAATATCCTGACTACCTTCAATGGCTGTATAAGTCTTTTTCCTAATACACAACCTAATCCAAAGCCTACTTAAGTATTTCCATTTACCTCCCTGGGCTGTGGTTCAGGTATATACAGCCTATATTTCTTTTTCCTGAATCTCAGAAATGGGTGCAACCAGGAGCAATTTAACTACTAGATTTGTGTGCACAAATGCCACTTACACATGCAAATCAAAATTTTGCAGCATCCAAAATACTGCATTTACAAAAGTGACAGCCCAAGTATTAATTATTTCAGATTTGTTGGAAATATGACTTTATAGGTCTAATGTAGCAGAAACAATTTCACAACAATCCTTCCCTTTAACCATTTCTATTTTTCTTGATTCAGTTAATTACAGAGTAAAGTCAATACTAGGGCTACTGGCAATCAGATCAATTTTTGTGCTCTCTTGTTATAGGAGTAGTAACAATTAAAATTTAATAAAAATATAATATAATATTGGCATCAAATTCTAAGAATGATGACCGGTTCTTTGCCACAAGATGCTAATTAAATTCAAATTTCCTACCACCCTATATTATTCTGAAAACACATATGTATCTATTACAGGGTTCTCAAACTGTGGGTCGTGACCCCGAAGTGGGTTGTGACCCCATTTTAATTTTAATGGGGTCACCAATGCTGGTGTTGGCCCTGGGCCCCAGCAAATCTGAAGCCCAAGACCCACTGCCTGGGGCTGAAGCCCAAGTCCCACTGCCCAAGGCTAAGATTACATGCCCCTGCCCAAGGTAGAAGCCCTTGACTTCAGCTTTGCCTCGCCCCCCTCCCAGGGTTCACGCAGCAGGGCTCAGGTGGGGTCAGTCTTCTGCCCCCCTCCTGGGGTCATGTAGTAATTTTTGTTGTCAGAAGAGGGTCACGGTGCTATGACGTTTGAAAACTGCTCATCTGTTATATCAAAAGACATATTGGTTATGATCTACTCACTGAAGTACTCACTAAATTTTCTCTTACACTCTTTCTGCTTTGTTCTTAATGACACCAAATAATATTCTCTTCCCTGAGCTGCATGACTTCGAGGAAACCTTCGTCTTATTTGAACAGGAACCCTTTTAATTTGTTTAGGACTTGCCCACAAGCAAGGTTTTACAAAATGTAATGTTAATAAAACACTTAGGTTAGACCTAAAATATGGGTTTCCTATCTCATGGGGATCCTTTAAGCATACCATTATTCTAGACATTGTCCCTTTAATTAAACTCATCTAAAATTAAAGATGATGATGTAGTGTTTGGGTCAATCAGACCCTTTACCAGAGTCAAGCCTAAACATGTAATTAAATTCTAAAGAGAGGAAGAAGCCAAAACCAAACAGAAAAATTACTGAACTGAAACAATATAATAAATAGTTGCAGCCTCATTATAGACTATATGAGATTAGCACATGGGAGGCAGAGGGGGAACAGGAAGAGGATAAAGATGTCATTGTGTTTACATATTACATTCCCTTGAGTGCTTAAGTATTTGTGCTTTGCAAAAAAAAAAAAAGATACTTCCTTCCCCATGTGCAAAACCCCCGTGTATTCTGTTTACATTCAGGTTGGGGTTTTTTTGCTGGTGCTTGTTTTTTTTTTCCCAGCTGTGATGCTTCTTTCCAATGGGTCAATTCGATGAGGGCTCAGAATTGGACCTAATCTATCCAATCCAGACTTATTTATCCATAGGTGTAAACTTGTTTAATATTAAGCAGCAGTAATTTAAGGTGAACTAAACATTCTATGTTTGTTTTTTGTAGTGAGCATGTGTATTTTTCCAACAGCAAATATCCATACTGTTCTATATTCAGACGTAATAGTTCTAACTGTATTACACTTGGAGATGTTGATACTATGCAATGTTATCTTTCCAATACCATAGCTAACATTTCAGCACTTCCATTATACTGGATATTTTTTTTTAAATTCCTGAAAGGTATTCTTCAGATCTCTGTAAAACCACTTTTAAAAAAAATATGTTCTATTTAAGCTTAAAATTTAGCACTATTCAGTTCTTAATATAGAAGATGTTTTGTTCTGAATACATTTAAAATTCTACAGCTAGAGGCCAAATCCCGAAGTTCCTACAGTTTTTATTTTGTCCTTACACGGGTAAAACTGTTTAAAGTCAATTTGAGGTTTGCCTAAATAAGGACTGCAAAAAAATGGAGTTAGAGCTTAAAACTTGGCCCAAGGTCATCTATGTTGCTATTATGCTTGCGGAGAAATTACCCTTTTGATAATGTTAGGAGACCCAGGTTTCAATTCCCTTGAAGAAAGCCTTTGTGTGTTTATAGATACAGTACATATATTTATCATGACCCTGAATTTATACAAAGCTTTTCATTCAAAAAAAATCCTGAAGCATTTTTCAAATCTTGTGTACTGAAGGCGTATGTACTGGGGTCGTTTTGACCACCGTTGAAGTGCAGCCACTTCCAGGATGGAACATGTAAGCTGTTTAACAGTTCACAGTAGTACTGTAGAGGTTGAGACAGGAAGTGAGGAATGATGTATCCAAATGAAATTGTATTGAGAAATTCAGGGGGGTAGAATGCAGTTACACAGTTGACAGGACAGGAGGGTTAAACACGGGTGAAAAGTGCCATCAGATTTTTAATTATCATAAATGATCACGAGCTCTCATCTAAAAGACATCAACACCCTTTACCATCACAAATAGCATGCTGGAGTATTGGTTCAATACTGACCTTCGGCGGTCGGGGGCTAACTATGGCACCACTAACTTGTTTTTTTTTCCACATTAAAAGAGGCCCAATTACTGAGACAACTTTTAAAATATGCTAGACAAAAACCCTGCTTAGCTTATGAGCTCTGACAAAACTCTCATGGACCCCAGAAGATTAAGTGAAGGCAGAACAGATGTTCTGTTTTAATTGTTTAGGATCCAGGATAGAACATTTTCCCCTCATGTACTGTGAAGAGGTATTCTTGTTCTGAGTTTAAAGTGGATCAGGAAGCAACATTTAGAGACTCAATAAAAGAGAAAGGGCTCTTCACTCTGGTGCTGCACAGAGTGGAATTTTACCTTCCTGATGGAAAAACTCAGCAACCAAAGTTCAGGCAGGAGGAAATGGACCTGTTGTATTACAGAAGCACTAACTTTTGACTGGAGAGATTTTGGCTAAGGAGGGCGCTGTTTTTTGTTTTTTGTTTGTTTTTTAAACAGACAATTTGGCTTTCTTGCAAGTTCTTGCATTTTGCTGCAATTGCTGTAGAAGAAAAAGTGTAAAAAGTGTTTTCTGTATTAGAAACTATTTTGAAAATTCACCATGCCTGTGTTCCTGGTAAGGGAGATTTAAGCATTTTAACCCTTAATTGAAATTTCACTGTAATTTTTTAGATACCACTTCTAAGGGTCAAGCTCTGACATCTGCAGCCTGATTACACAATTTATTAGGGTGAGTTTTGGAAATGTACACAGTGGAAGACAGTCTTAAGGAGTTTTTCTTAGGGCTTTTTTTGTTAGTTTAAAAACTGTCTTTAGGAGGAAAAGCTACAAGGAGGTAAACTCTGTATCTATTATTTCCATCTGTAAAGAATGTCTTTAAAGAATGGTTTAATATAAGGAGTTCAGGCTTCATTATTGAAGATAAATATGATAGAGACAGGAGAGACAGACATCCTTAATCACAAAGGGCCAGGAATTCTTTGGAACAGGCCGAGACAAGCCAAACTCTAAACTACCCACCCTCCCAATCCACTACCCTAAACAATTTGGAATAATTATATTTTTAATAAAAAGTTATCATTTCTAATTTCAACAATGGGAAATATAAAATGAAAAGGTATGAGGATGAATTCTTGAGGTTGTTAACACATAGCAAGCTTTTAAATATGCAAGTAAGCGACGTACAGCAGAAGATTATGGTCATCCATTAGCAACATGAGAATGCTCTTTGTGGCATTTATTTTATCTAAGACAGAAAAGTCAAAGGAGGGAGGAGAGGGAAGGAGAGAAAAGGACACATTCCTCCCCTCTCGGGGCATATTTCCCATTTTTTTCTGAACCAAGTTCCCAAAGAAAAAAAATTGGCACATAAAATAATATAAATACCAGCATTTCTCTGTACTCTGCCAAATGGGAGTCATGAGGATACTTTGACCAAATAGAGAAATTAAACTCATCTCTTTAAAAAAGGACAAACAAATAAATTAGAGACGAACCTTTACAGCTCCTAGCTGCTCCTTCCTAAATTTTTCCAAAGGTTTGATCAGAGTTTCGGTAACACTCAGTGCCTAGAGAAAGAAAAACAACAACGTATATAGCGTGTTATCCACAGAGGAGGAAGGCAAGTCATTTATTTTACCCTCTCAACTGCAAATAATACAAAAAAATTAAAACTCTAGAGTATCTTTTTCAAAAGCACTTAAAGAAGTTAGGAGCCTAAGCCCCATTTTCAAAACCCATATGGCTCCTAAATCACTTAAGAGCTTTTGAAAAAATTATTCCTCAGCTCATCTTGAAGCAAACGTTAAAATATTTCCAAAGTTGAGCATCATGAACTGTACAAATATTCTGATGCAAATACAATAGTGAAGGTTTGGCTGAGGTTTCCTCCAGTCTTTCTGAACAAGGCAACGGCCTTTTAACAATTGAGCTTTGTCCCATTCATTAACAAAACCTTTCATTGCATTTTTTCCTTATAAATTCCAACAATTTAATTTTACTCGGGGGCATTAGATCACGTTATTGCAACAAATGGAGAACTGAACAGCAAATGCACTATTCATATACAATTAGTAGTCCCGCCTGCCAATTAAGTCTTGCAATATATTTCTCATATACTGTACTAAGATTAATTGTACACAAAAAACACCCTACGTTAAAATAAAATTATTTAGGTTGCAAAGTCATATTCTCAAAACTTAGGAAATGACAGATTTACAGTTGCCTTCATTTCATACCCTGCATGTTCATCCTGTGCACTGAAAAACAGCAGTTTTTGCACAGGAACATCAGGTCCCAAACTCTGTCATCTCCCCCAAAAGTTGGAGAAGCTCCTGCTCTACATTGTGCCCCCAGAGTGGTGGGCATGGCTGAAGTCAAGTGCTGGGAATGGGGAGGTTAAAGGGAGAGGGAGCCTGGCTCAGTCCACATCGCCACACACACTACAGATACTCCAGTGACTACCAGCTGTTTCCAATGCAGCAGTGGTCATGTGGGCCTCACTCTTAGAAAATTCATGTCTTTAGTATTTTGACAGGCTAACATTTTTATGAGAAATGAAAGCAGAGTAAGGAAATGGCAATTTTAACACTTTATAATTGGGTGAACTCTAAAATCAGTATCATGGGTCAAGCAAAAGGCAAGTCTCTAGCCTCAGGGCTCTCTCCCTGCTGAATATTTAAAGGCCTGCTGTTTACAATGGAGGTGCGAGAGCTTCTCATAAAAGGCCTACAAGACTTTTATAATGGAAAATGTTACACAACCTAAATATAAGGGTTGCTACGAGCTCACTCTAGGATACCAAAGTGAGGGAGCAAGACACTAGCTCTCCCGCCTCCTTTCCCCTCCCCCCCCCCCCCCGCCGGAACAGAGCTCAAGTAGGCTGAGAGGCTGGAGGCAGAGCTATAACCTGGAGATGGGGTAGGCAACCTATGGCACGTGTGCCGAAGGCGGCACGCGACCTGATTTTCAATGGCACTCACACTGCCGGGGTCCTGGCCACCAGTCCGGGGGGGGGGGGGCTCTGCATTTTAATTTAATATTAAATTAAGCTTCTTAAACATTTTAAAAACTTATTTACTTTACATATAACAATAATTTAGTTATATAATACAGACTTATAGAGAGAGACCTTCTAAAAACGTTAAAATGTATTACTGGCACTCAAAACCTTAAATTAGAGTGAATAAATGAAGACTTGGCACACCACTTCTGAAAGGTTGCCGACCCCTGATCTGGAGCAACCCAGCACCAGACTTGGGGACCTGAGTTGCCCAGTCACCCCCTGAAGCTCAGTGCTTGCCAGGAAGACAATGCACCATGATGAGGGGAAACCAGCTGTGTAGGGAGGATTGTGAGGTAGCTAAGGAACTCTCATAGGTTCAAATAAACTTCAAATGAGCATCTAAACACTATTTACTAACAGTAAGATCGTAAAATATAAGATTATTAAACAATAAAGTCAAAACTGAGGTGCAGCAACTTGCTGCAGCAAAGGAGAATTATAAATTAGCAAAACTTATTAGGAACTTCAAACAAACAGGTGAGTAAACAGTTAACATGACATGTTCAACAGTTCAGTTCAAACAGCACTGAGCCAAGCCCAGCATTTGTTGGAATAAGGGTTTTACATTGTAAAAGAAAGGACACAATTAAATACTGTAAAATTTACCCAGGTTGATTGGGGTATGGAAGGTAAAGTACTTGTAAAGGAAATTGATCTCTGACGACTTTCTTCTATATTTTTTAAAATAGCTTTTCCCTTGTCCTTCATGATATGAAGACTTTCCTTATCCTCTACATGGCAAGAAGAATTTTACCCTCATTTAACTGCATATATCAATCATAATCTACTCCTAATAAGAGAAGACAAGAAGGCTTGAAAAATTCACATCCCCAAGCACTGAGTTAAGCTAACCTAACCCCCTACGTAAGGACATCTAGGTTGACTGAAAAATTCCTCTGTGGACCTAGCTGATCAGGGAGGTGGATTACCTACATTGATGGAAAAACTCCTTCCATCGATGTAGGAAGCATCCACACATGCCATTAGTACTCTGCATTAGATTGGAAGAATTTGCTCTTCCATGACCTCTTCTGGTGGGGTTAATATGCAGCAATGGCTGACTCTGGAGGAAGCATGGTTTTGTCCTCCCACCATCTATGAGTGGCAGGCCGTAGAAAAAAAAAGAAAACTAGAGATGTTCCTTGGAGAGTTACCCAGAGAATTTTTTAAAAAATGAAACCAGACAAAGAAAAGAAAGCTGGAGACAACAATATATTTAAAAAAAAAAATCACACCATTTATGCTGTTGCACAGCGTAAGAGTTATCTGACCTTCACATCCAACCCAAAATTCTGATGATACAACTTAGAAGGGTGTTTTTGAAACATGCTGAGACAGAGTCTAAGTTACTCAATCACACAGAACTGAAGGTTAATTTGCAAAAAGAGGACATGGTTACACTGCTGCCCTGCTTCCACCCTACCTCCCACCCCTCACCCCCCACCCCCAAAAAAGTATATGGTCAATGGGTGTCATAGTTTAAATAAAATAAGTCCCAACAAAGATAAATCTATAAAGGAAGGATCTGCACTATCAAAAAAACAAGAGAAATGTAGAGCAGGGAGGAATACTCAGTATATTCCTATAGGGGAGGATACTGCTCACCTACAAAAAGGCTATTTAGCTGCAATTGCAGTTCTCTGACAGTACAAACTGTACAAGAGTCATATTCTCAGGTCAACACTTCCAGTGTAAAGGCAATTGGTAAATCCTATAGATTTAGAGGTTAGAGGAAAGCTATATCCCTCCTAAAGTTTCTTTTGCTTCACATGCTAGTTTGCTGAATGACATTTCCTGGGGAAACCATATCTGGCTGAACACTTTCATTTTATATCTTGGCCAATCCATCTCCGATGTTATAAGACAGTATGGCTAAATTCTTGGACAGTTTGCTTGCAAGGTATTAATCTTACCCTTGCTGCATAAGTCTAATTTAACTGTCTTAGAGTTATAAGAACATAGTCTGAGTTGAATATGCCCAATCCCTCCTCTATGTACCACAAGTGTGATAGACTCTCTCTTTAATTAGCCATCCTTCGGATGTGATACTTTTACATTGAAACTGGAGCACCAGTGCTTGCTCGACACTGCCATTTAAAACCTGTACTTTGCCATGTCCCCTTGCAAAAACCTCTGACTAATGCTCCCTACTCCAGAGACATCCCTAGAGCTATTTAGTTTGGAGTTTCCACTATGGGAGTTTCCACCTGCTACACACTGGGAATATGAACCAAGAGTGGTTTTATTAAAACTGGGTTCTTTAGCCTAGAGGACATTTAACAAGCAGTTCCCTGCACTTCCATACTCTGATGTTTTAAGTTTGTATAAGAAATCTACAAGTAAGACATACAAGAGAAAGGAGACCAGACATCCCTTCCTGGCTCACATGAACATTTGACAATAAGCAACCAGTATAAATTATTGGATTATATCAAAGTGAAACATAAACATAAACCAGTCCTGATATATAATTTCATTCCTTCTATCAGAGATCACAGCCTACCTGTAATAAGTTAACCAATCTCATAATGTTATTTTAAAAGTTCATGAAACTACCAAAGTGGTTTGATAAGGGGAACTGTTTCTAAATCAGCCCTACATGGAATTGCATGTTTTGGTCCAAGCACGCTTCCACTGGCTAAAATGGAAGCAGGATCACATTTTGCAGTTTCCAAATGGAAAACATAGGAATCCTCTGAAGTTTGCCCCTTCAGTCAGCAACTAGTTTTTCCTTGTTCTCAAAAAGCTTATATACTTGAGTCAGACGGTATTAAGAAACTCATTTCTCCTGTTTATTATAAAATTAATTATGGGATGAAAAGGCTTCACTGAAAAGCAAGGAATCCAAGTGCCAGTGCCAGCTGCAATGTTTATGATCCAACATTTCATTCTCATCAGTTTACTCCTCTTCCACACAGAACTTAATAAAAACACCACTAACTACCAGCAAAACCAGCTAATACCAATTTTTAATTTTACATGAAAAACAGAACCAGTCAGCTAAAGGTTAGGACTGAAATTCTTTAGTAAATTCAAGCATCCCATCTCAGGCTAGGCACCCAAAGGGGCCTGATTTCAGAAAGTGTTGGACTCTTTAAGGTGTCTCAACATGGACAACCACAAAGTCACTGTTCACTTTCTGAACATCTTGGCCTATGCGTCGGCAGAGATCAGATTCTCAGGAAAGCTAAGGGAGTGGGGGTGGTGCATGGGGCAGAAGAGTAAGGTGTTTAAGGTTTGTGCATTTCTATATTATATATATACACACACACACACACGTACATATGCACATATATACTTTACACAAAAAACTATGTTAAAACAACTTTAAAGTTGCAAAGTCAAGCACTCAGAAGTTGAGATAATGCCAGAATTGTGCATTATTTCAGCCCCCTTGTTTGTATGCATTATGATATAGTTTACATTTACAATTACATCATCAAATACCATTCTACATCCCTCTTCTCCCTCCCCCCGCCCCCGCCCCCCGGACCCATTTCACGGGATGGATGGTCCTCACTTAACAAGCAGGTATTAAATATTTTGTTTTCTCCTCATTGATCAGTGTGTGCCTCCTGTCTTATTCACTGCGAACTATTCAAACCCTGCTCTGAAGACATAATTATTAAATTTTGTCAGAGGCTTTCCTATGGGGTTCATTACTATAGCATCAGAGTGTAGAACATATTTATTTTTACAAGACCCCTGTGCAATGAGGAGGTATTACCTCCATTTTCTACAGTGGCGGCTGGGACAGAGAGACATTAAGGTCAAAAGTATCCACTAATTTTGGGTACCCAATTTCAGACAACTAGGACCTGATTTTTCAGAGTACATAGCATTATATAGTAGTTTGTATAACCAAAGCACAGCTCCCATTGACTTCTGCAAATCAAACCCCAGAAAATGAGGTATGTACAGTTAACTATCTGTGAAAAGCTTGGTTTAAGTGACTTCCTCAACCATGAGTCCCTCCTCTTTGTTCCTGCAATCCCCTGCCTCATTCACTACTCATCTTCCAACTACTGCAACAAATGAGTTCTACAGACAAGTCTCCTTCACTACACAGCCCTGATTCATACCCACAGCAGATCCATCCTGAATGAGGTGAGGGTTCTGTGGGAAAAACTAGTATGCAATCATGTAATTAAAGACTATCATATGGCATATGTGCAAAGGAGCTGAATTTGTCACCCTCTATTCAGACTAGCACTAGAAACGTTGCTAGTGGGTTTCACAAATATTTGCTGACAGCAGAGGAAAAGCAAGTCTCAGGAATCTTGGATACTATTCCAGGCTCTGGAGGGAAGTGTGTTCTAATGGGCAGAGACTCTTCTGCCCACTCCACCCACCCCAGCTTGATCCCCCCCCTTCCACCTAGTCCTACCTCCTTCTGCCCCTGACTCATCATCCCAATCCCATTCTCTTCCACTACCCAGTGCCATTTTCCACTCCTAGCCCTCGTCCCCTTGGCCAGCCAGACCTACCCTCCTCCAGACTCCCCTTCTCACTTTCACCACACACTCAATCGCAGTCTCTTTGCCCAGCCATAACCAGTTCCCTACTCCCCCAAGTCCATCATATCAGCCTGTCTCCTCCCTTTGGCCTCCAGTCACCCTCATACTCCTTTTCTCCTCCACCCCAGCCTCCTTCCCTAGGCTCCTCAGCCAATCTCAGTGTCCCATCCCCTTCAAAGACTCATTGGCCCAGTCTCTTTGGTCCAGGCTTCTCCTCTCCTCCTCACCCCCCATCCAAGTCTCCAAAAGCACATTCCTGACATGAAGGCCACACACTACCAAACTGAGTCCTGGCTGGAAAGCAAGGAGAAGCTGGAGCTTCTCAAAGAAAAGGTTGCCAAACATTTAACATTGGCAAAATATATTTTTCCCTAGCCTCGGTCTCAAACGCAGCTGAACAGTTTTGGCTGAAATTGTCCAAAAAAATTCAGTGTGAGGCAGACACACACTAATCATTTGGGTTGAAGTTTTCTGTGCAATTTGGCAAAGGTTATAAGCAACTGAAAACAGGTTATAATGGGAAATGATAGCCAAGCATAATTTTAGGTGGTGCTATCAGCCCAACCAAAAATATACACACTAACCTATGTTCCTACGTGCATGTATTTGAAGGTACATACACTATTGAGATAACCCTCCCAGGCTGCCCTACAGGCTTCAGAGATGTGTGCTCTGGTCCTGCTTGCAAAATCATTGCCAGTCCTTAGCCACACAGCCCATCACCAGCATGTGTGTGCAGGTCCTTAGAAGACAACCTAATGACTGTCTTCTGCAACCCTGCACTAGGAGAAACCCTCCACTGGCCACAACCAGGGCGTCTGGGAGCCTTCTATACCACTCCAGCCCTTTCATGTGGCATAAAGATGCCACAACAAGAGTGAAGATCTCACTCTTAGAGACAAAATAAATTAAATCCAGAAGATGGGCAGAAAATACTCCACAATTTCCACAACTTGCCATTTTTCAAATATTTTCAATTTCAGGCCAATTTTAATTTTTTTTTTAACAAAGCTCTAACTCCCTAAGAAATAGGCTCTACAGTAGAAATAGTAAATAACTATAACTATCAATGCTAGAGTTAGGATCTATCATACCTAAAGTAAGTTGACTGGAAACAAGATTCTAAAGTACATTTTAAGTTAAATAAAAAGAAACTTTTCCATTAATGGCTGACAACGACTTAGAGTGACTACAGACCTCTAATTAAACTAGAATATTTCTGTAATGCCGAACCCGTTAGACATGACTTCCTATATTCCTTAATATAACATCCTTAATATAACAGAAACATTTCCAGAATGGCCTCCAGAGGCAAAGTGTCCTGCTTCATATTTGCCTCAGGGAATTCCACTAAGTTACAGTGTTATGGAAAAGTGCAATTTGTTTTATCTGGGCCACTCTATAATTCAACTGAATTCTTGGGTTAATGCCTGGATTTTCTTTTCACAAACCTACTAAATCCCTCGGTATTTAGAAACATGACCTTTGCAACCAATGGAAATCCTTAAACTGAAAACAAAAATAAAACTTCTTGAACGCAGCTATTACATATCCAACCTGTGCCAGATCAACATGGTAGCAGGCCAAATTATTATGCTTGGGGTGGACAGTATGGAAAATTTTATGAACTCAAGATTCACATCTACACATGTTGCAATTGCCTTGGGAAAACTATGTAAAATATACTTGAAAAAGCTTTTTATCCAAGTCTGGAATTCAAAATCTAAAATATTTGCATTTACCATATGGCTATTAAAATAATTTTTGCATTTGCTGAACACACAAAATGTAATTTTAAAAAACAGCAACCTATTAAGCATACATGTGTCAGTAATTAAGCAAAAGGAATTCATACACTATATCTTATGTGTAACTGTATTTCTTATCTGCAATTCTCTCAGCACAGTCACAGCCACTGTACGAGTCACAAGCCTCCAAATTGCTTTTCAGAACAGCAAAGAGGAAAAAAAAGCCTGATAAGAGGATGTTGGAATGGGAGGAACTCCTTTGTGAAAGGCTTTAAAATGTGTAGCATAAACATTGCACCACAACTGAAAATCTTTATAGCCCTGGCGACAAACGTTGTGGGTGCAGAGCATTCTAACATTCCATTGATTTCAATAGAACATCCATGGAACTTTGGCACAATTACACTGTTCATTGAGCAGCCAAAGAAAAGGAGTCAGATCAGCAGACGATCTCCCCAACAACACACAAATTATTTTTTTTCAGAAACTAATCCCCTTGGTTCGCTTTCCACTTGCTCACCTTCATGGCGATACGGTTCTAAAATATTTGCTAGAGCAAGGGTGGGCAAACTATGGCCCGCAGGCCGGATCCGGCCCACCAGCCATTTTAAGCCAGCCCTCGAGCTCCCGCTGGGGTGCGAGGTCTGGGGCTTGCCCGGCTCTGGCGCTCCAGCACGGTCAGGGGCCACTCCATGAGGCTCCCAGAAGCTGCGGCATGGCCCCCCTCTATCTCCTACATGCTCCAATGGCCCCCTCTGACTGTGGACGGGGCAGCGCGCAGAAACGCCTAGTCGTGCCTCCGCATAGGAGCTAGAGAAGGGACATGCCGCTGCTTCCGGGAGCTGCTTGAGGTAAGCACCGCCCAAAGCCTGCACCCCTGAGCCTGTGCTAGACTATAGAAGTACTGATGAAAGAAACCACATTTCAGGAAAAAAGTATTCAGTCTCCATTTGAAATATTAGCTCCATGAGGAACTTTGTCATCAGATCTTTCATTGTCTGAACACATGCATTACATGATCTTTTCCATTTCATTTCGTGTTTTCCATAAGGCAACCAGCATACAGTACACGTATGGTTCATATAACTTCCTTACCTGCAAACGAAAAGAGAAAGTAACACAATGGCCATAGCACAATTGCAGTGTCCCGAGATTATACAGCCAAGAGTGCATTCTATGGATCCAGCGCTGCATTTGGCTACATGTTATCACTGTTGCTGAGGAAGTCAGTTAAATGCGCCACAAAATTCTCCTCTTTTCAGTGTTGAAGTTGATATTGGAATATCCCAAGATATGGCTTGAATAATTATAAAAATTGTAATTCCTGAAGTATCCCAAAGACTTTTACTAGCTCTACACATACAACTCCACTAACACAGTCACATCAGAGGTGGAAGAAAACAGCAAGATGGATGCTATTCTTTACAACTGTGGCGAGAGAAGACATTTTGACAACAGCAAAACACCCACTCTTACAGCATAGCATTTTGGGATATCTAATATCCACATAAGACCATTGCTTTGAACGTTCTAGAATGCTCCACATGGTATTCAACATGCAACAGAGAAAGGGTTGAGTGGCACGTGATGAATCATGAATCGCAGCGATGATAAATCAAACTCCAGCACAACAGCAGGACGAACCACCAGCTGCATCAAACGTGCAAGAAAAACGTATGTGCACTGAGTTCCCAATGCCCCAGCAGACTTCACGACTTTACATAAGCAAAATGCCTCCATTCACACCGTTCAGGTGCAGCGGGTATTTCTCCCTGCTCCTACCTCCAACACTCCTCAACAGCTCCAAATTTGTCTGTTAATTCTAACTGAAGTATGTCTGACTGCTGATGTTGGCAAATAAGGGCCTGAAACACAGAATTTCTACACAGATAACCTCTAGAAACTAATACCATACTGGAGACTAAGAACAATGCTGCCCCAAAGATAAGAAATCCATGTATTAGATTCCACATATGTGATCAGAGCTAAGTGAATCAATGCAAATCTCTCACATAAATCCTATCTAATCCCTGCAGGTACTTTTGTAATCACATATGTGAATTTAGGTGGAAAGTAAATTAAATCTATTGGAAAGAAGCTAGACTAGACTACAGACTACCTAGAATTAAATTAATCTTTTAAAAACACCACATTCCTTGCATTAAAACAAGTAACAGTGAAATCTTATCAGTTACCATTAATTATCATAATTTACTTAACTGGGGCAATTACTAACACGTACTGGACCTTAAAAACAAAATCTATGAGCAGGGAAGCCAGGCATTTAAAGTGGAATCTATAGATCTTACATTTTTCTAGAGCCTCTTTTACTGTAGCATTTAAGCACTGTTAAAAAATAGTGAGCATAAAATCTCAAAGTAAGTCCTGTGAGCCAAAATTAGCATTAATTCCACTATGGTGGAGTCCCGTGTTCTTACCAGATTCATATGCTGTTCATCTCTTGCCTTGGCATGCCATACTCCCATGTATACAGGTAGCTGACAGGTCATCCTAGATCTCTCAATCATCCTACCACATACACGAGATGGGAAAAAATGTTGCAGTACAAAGCCTCCATTTTAATCCTTCATCTATTGTATTAAACGGAGGAGATGCAAGTCGACAACCTGCATAGTCAAAAATCATGCCAATAAGCTTACTGGTAAGAAAGGTGGCTACCTAAACAGTTAATTTTCCTTAAAGATGTACTGAAAGCCAACTGCAACATCTTGCTGTACAGCACAACTATAACGGAACAATTTCATTAACTGAAGGCAAAGACCAAGCTATGCCCCTCATTTCTACCCACCAAAAGTTCTGCCTCCGATCATGGAACAGATTTAGTTATAAAACTCCCCTTCTTCTGTTTTTTTTCTGTTGTTTTTAATGTATCCTTTTCTTTAGGCAGTACCATGCCTTCTTCCTCTTTTGTTCTCATCCTCACAAGGAACAGCAGAGTCTAGAGGCATTTTTTTTTTAATCATGAGCCCTCCAACTTAGCATCTCCGTGCCAGGCAATCTCTCTGCCATAACACATGTTCAATACATAATGCAGCATCCCTGAGCAATTCAGAAGAAGAACTGCCTGCTCACTGCCCATTGACCCTAACTCTGCCAGAAGATGTGGCTCCAAGCCAGGACAGCATGGCAGAGCCTCACATTTTTCCACCCTGAGAAACCATGACTGCCCCTAGGCTTGCTACTGCCAGAAATAGGGACATTAAAATTGGAGACACAGGGAGAAGAGAACTGAACTGCTGAACTTGTTTCAGCGCTGAATGTAGAGCACTTGGCATGCAGGAGCAAGTAGAATGGCTTAGCCTCAGAGCTTCCTGTCGATGCTGAGCCATATTTGACTTCCACAGAGATCAAGACACAGCTATCAGTCACAGACTTGGGGAGATGTTATGATCCAGAACAGGGGTCAGCAACGTTTCAGAAGTGGTGTGCCAAATCTTCATTTATTCACTCTAATTTAAGGTTTCGCATGCCGGTAATACATTTTAATGTTTTTAGAAGGTCTCTCTGTGTAAGTCCATAAACAATTGTTGTATGTAAAGTAAACAAGTTTTTTAAAATGTGTAAGAAGCTTCATTTAAAATTAAATTAAAATGCAGATCTTATCAGTTTAGTGCAGTGGTTCTTAACCTGGGGTGCATGCCAGCCATACCCAGGGGCTGCTCCCCAGACCAGGTTCCCCCCTCCCTGCCCCCTGAACTCCCCTGGAGGGTGCACAGCCCCCTCACGAGCCCACTCCACCCCACCCAGATGGCCCCCGCCCCAAGTCCACTCACTGGCTTTGCCAGGCTTGGGCCACTGCAGCAGCTCGGCAGGGAGGAGCCACCTTCCGGAGGCACCGGAGGGCCAGAGCGTCCCGCTTGCGGTAGTGGCGAGCCCCAGCCATGGAGGATCCAGCGTGGTGCAGCTCTGCAAAGGCGGCGGTGCCGCTAGTGAGGAGCAGCCATGACCCCCCCCCCCCCGCCCCTCCTGCCCAGGCTGCAGCCCGGTGCCCCCAAGGGGGCTCCTGCAGGCTGCAGTGGATGTATGTGGGCGCCAGCCCCCATGAACCCCCCAGCTCCCCCCTCGCCTAGGGTTACCATATTTCAACAATCAAAAAGAGGAAACAGCCCTGCCCTAGCTCCACCCCCATCTACTCCCTCCAACTTCCCACCCCGACTGCCCCTGTCAGAACCTCCAAGCCCCCCTGCTCCTTGTCCCCTCACTGTCCCCTCATGGGACCCCTGCCCCTAACTGCCCCCCAGAAGCCCACCCCCACCTAAGCCTCCCTGCTCCTTGTTCCCTGACTGCCCCCTCCTGAGACCCCCCATCCTAACTGCCCCCCTAGGATCCTACCCCCTACCTGTCCCAACCCTTATCCACACCCCTGCACCCAGACTCCCGGGACTCCCACGCCCCATCCAACCACTCTCCGCCCCCTGACAGGACCCCCAGAACTCCTGACCCATCCAATCCTCCCCCTGCTCCCTGACTGCCCCCTGGGACTCCCCTAACCATGCCCATGCCGGTCAGATGCTGGCTCCACGGAGGCAAAACATGCTGCCGGGCTGCTGCGCGCACAGCCCCTCCCCCGCAGAGTGCTGAGGCAGCGGGAGGAGCAGCGGTGACAGCTCACACTTCCGGGAGCCGCAGAAACCGAGTACGGTGAGGGGGGAGCCGGGGGGCACGCCTGCCGGGTGCGGGGCTCCTGCAGCGGATGCATGCAGGTGGCGGTCCCCGTGTGCCCTCCGGTTCCCCCCTCACCGCACTCGGGCTCTGCAGCTCCCAGGACTCTGAGCCACCGCCGCTGCCCCTCCCGCAGCAGGCTCAGGGCCCCGTGCCCCGGCGGCTCACACCGGAACCCCAGGCCGGCAGAATGCTGAGCGGGGTCAGCGGCTGGGACCCCAGCCGGCAGCCACGTGCCAGGCAAAATCGGCTCACGTGCCAAAGGTGGCACGCATGCCGTAGGTTGCCAACCCCTGATCCAGAATGTATTAAGTTACACAGAGCAAGAAAGACAGGAGTAGAAAGCACTCCATACATTCAATAGAGCTAATTTAATGTTTCTGTATCTGACCCACATAAGACTGCTACTGCTTCCAGCTAAAAGACTTAAGAGTGTTTTGAGCAAAATGGTTAAGGTTTGTGTTTTGGAGCTATAGTGGTCCTGGATTCAATCCCTGCTGATCACCCAATCATGGGGTTTTTACAGATGGTCTCATAAATTTTGCATCTTTTGGTTTTTTAAGTAAAATATGCAAACTTAATGTTACATCAATGTATGTTTTTTCATGTAATCTGTTACTACTAGTTGGGGCCAGTTCAGTGACACAGCCTTCATTATCAAAGCCTTTTCCTTTAGTGAGAAGAAGCTGCAACCTGTAAATCCAAATTAACAAAAAAGAGAATGCACAATAATAAATCACTGGTGCTAACACTTTGCTGATTAATACAGTGGCAAACAATGCTAATTGGCTCTTATCTTAATCCTTCTTACGATTTGTTTACAGTAAAAGGTTGCAACTCACCAAGATTTCTCTTTGCTCCTCCAGATTTTTTAAGAAATTTGAAAACTCACGCAGGGATGCATCTGTAACATGGAAAAAGAAAAAAAGAAATAATGGAATAGGAATGCATAACAAAACCAGTAATGCACACACATGTGCACACACAGAGCTCTTACATACCTATACATCTTTCATCATCCGTCTCTGCGTCGCCAATGAATTCAAATTTAAAATCCCTCAGAGAGTGGGCAAACTTTCTTTGGGCTGCCGAAAGGTCTGCAAGGCAAACAACAAGGATTTAAAACTATATATGCCTTTAATTCAAACAAAAACCTTTAGCAACTTGAATGTCATGTGAAATTTGATATTCAAGAAATGTGTCATTTTATATCTTTCAATATACTTCAGCAATTTCTTGTCCTATAGTGAAGTGAATAACTTCATTAGAACTATGAAGTTTCACAGCTATGCAATTCTTAAATACCATTTAAAAAGACAAATGCATAGCACTGCAAATATCTTGTACAAAAATAATTCCAACTTTCCTAACCAGTTTCTCACTGCTGCTTTTATTGATAGTATTTGACTACTATTGGCACCAAACTGCTCTTGTTATGGGCGGACTACTTCCTTCCTTCAGGAAGCTACTGCATATATTAACTAGCCAAAATTCTGCTCTCAGTTACAATATCACAATGTTATAAACGATCATTAAGATTTCTAATATTGAAGTTGAGATTAAAATATAACCTTTTCTACTGTAATGTCTGATTATAGTACATGAGAGAGTTTGGAATGTCATCAACCCTAAAAGACAGGTCTTGGTGGAGAGGAGGATGGAAGTCCCCATACGCTCTGAACTTGCAGTAAAGATTCTCCTTACATCTTTATACTCGGCCAATATTAAGAGCAATTTGATATATTTAGTTAACCTTTAATCTTTTAGCTACCTCGTGCAATTCAGAAGGACCAGGAGTGACTATTATAAAACACACTGTATAAACATTTTATTGTCAGGATTAGCAGGAGCTGGAACACAAACTGTTTTTACACCCCTTTAGCATATACTGTTTCCAGTCTGCTGTATGTTTTTCCCAATTTCACGTAGATAAGGACATATCTGACTCCAAATGCTACATTATACTGTGTGGTGCCAACTAATTAAAGGGATACTATCCAATTCCTATGCACCCTAGCAGGACACAGACACAAAAGCCACACATTTGCGGATCCCTTTCCTCTGTCTTACATTCCCTTCCTCTCACATCTCTTGCCTGGTTCCTTTTCTCCCCTACTCCTTACACTCCTCTTCCACATCCCACCCCACCCCTGTTTGTGTGACAGCACCATTCTAGTTGATCCTACAGTGCTGGGTTTTTCTCTCTTGTGAATGGTGCTACAACTATGCAGTATCCCTTCAACATCAAGACTTGGGGGTGGGGGGAGAGAGAGACAGGCTAACATCACGGATACTCCAACAACATGGAAAAGGGGAAGGCATTTTCAAATTAAAATGCAACCTGTTAGCTGTAGGGTGCATGTAATGTAGAAAGCACTGGGTACATAAGTTCAGATGCTTCTTTGTTACAAGCAGCTTGGGACAAAATATGGCATGATTTACAAATTGAGAATAAAGTCCACCTCACTATTTGTCTGATCCAGAAAACTAGAACTGAAAGTAGGAGTCACGATGCTGCACCGAATTCATGGAACAATGGTATAAAAAATAATGTAGTATTGTTGAGCCAAAGGTGATAGGAACCAGCCATGTAGTGATGCCTTCTCTACAGGTCCTTCCCCTTACCCTTTTGCCCAGATGCTGAAGGCTTCAAATACCCAAGACTAGGAAAGAGGATGCATATCACCCCATCACCAATGGAAAGTCCTCAAAGGTTAATGCAACCAAAGGCTACATTAATTTTTTTGCACTGCCCCCTGTGCTCTGTGGAGTCCCTCTAAGAAAGGCTCTAGAGTTGCAGACAGAGTCCCACTGGAACACTCTGCCATGGAGAGGTTGGATTATAGGTTAAGAATGAGTAAGCATCCTGGGATTTGTGCCCATCATCTCTAAAAGGACAGACTGAAGAGATGATAAAATCTCTGTGACAGGGCTGCCTGCCCCTTTAAGGGCCAGGAGGCCTGAGTTAGTCAGCTCCACTTGTGCCATAATTACCTCTCCCAGTCTTAGGAGGCTGGACTAACTTGGGTCAAGTGACAACCCGAAACACCTTGACCTCATAAAAGAGTTGAGAGGAGAAACCAAAGAGAGCAAGCTGGATTCCTGTGGAAGCCCCTGAAGTAGGGTCTGGAGGACTCCTGGAAAGTAGCCTGGGAATTGGTGGACTATCCCAGAGCAGAGAAGATAGAAAGGTAGCCTGAAAGGGACTGAGACTCTGAGGGGACTCTAGGGAAGAAGACTAAGAGTCAGGGCTCTATCCCAGTGCTAGAGAGATTTAAAAGTAATCCAGAAAGGAACAGGAACTAAGCCCAGAGGGTGGGCTGAAGAAGAGCCCAATAGGAGCAGAACCACCTTTATCCCGGATGTCTGTTATCCCGGAAGGGGACTGAACTCAGAGTGACCCAGTCAGAGGTGTGAGACATGTGAATCCCTGAAAAGTAAGAAAACCCAGGTGAGGGGGAAGTCAGGCAAGAAACCCCTGCAGCACCAGGCTCAGCCAGCTGGGGGTGGAAGGGATACAGGACAGGCATGCCCTAAGGTAAAGCTTTATATTAGGAGTGCTAAATCCTTTAAAGACTGACAGAGGGGGAAAGAGCAACATGAACAAAACAATCATAGTACAGATTGGTTATCTGTAGTCCCATGTTGCCGGGCACAGTGATTAATCACCACAAAGTGATCTAAGAATGTGTAAACCTCTGCACAAACCATGGAATAGGGGCTGGGGGGGAGGGGGAGAGAGGGTAACCATTAGAGAGAGAGATTCAAAGGATGTTTGAATTAAATGATTCAACAGGCTGCAGGAGACAAAGCATACAAGCATTGTTGACATAAAGCTTTTAATTCTACTTAGTCAATAGACTGTCACCACAAGATTTACCCCATCTCAGGAAGGTTTGCCTAGAATCCAGCAGTGTCATTTTATTCTGTAAAAGCAGCAAAGAGTCCTGTGACACCTTATAGACTAACAGATGTACTGGAGCATGAGCTTTCGTGGGTGAATACCCACTTCGTCGGATCACCCACGAAAGCTCATGCTCCAGTATGTCTGTTAGTCTATAAGGTGCCACAGGACTCTTTGCTGCTTTTACAGATCCAGACTAACACGGCTACCCCTCTGATACTCATTTTATTCTGTTAACTTATGTTAAAATTCATTTATATTTTTCTTTCCTATGCCAAATAAATCTTTTCCTAACATACTTGGATTTTGTTTCTGTGATAGGAGACAATCACTGGTACACAGTTGTTCCCTGGAAAGAAAATGGAAACTTTTCCCCTCTCACCTCCCAGAGAGGGCTGAGGCTAGGTGACAGGCTTCAGCATTCAGTTACAGACAGGGGTATGACTCAGAGCCATTCCCAAGGCAGTGGACTCAGGACACTGAATGTAGTCAGCTTAGCGTAGGGAAAACCTGAAGACCAGGCTCAGGGACAGCTCAGTGCAGGATTTATTTGAGGCTTGAAGGGGAACAGCTAAAGTAAGATACTTGAGAAGTATGTAGACAAACATTTTAATCCTGTCTGAAAATCATTAGGCAATCAGTGCACCCTTCATCCTTCTAAAATCAGCCTGCTATAGGAAAAACAAAGTTGTTGATGTAATTACCACAAATATTATAGAACTCTATAAAAATACATGGTGACTCCAGAAACAAAATGTGGCAATTCACCCCCACACTGCACTATTTAAACCATAAGTTACAAGTTTCATAGACACTAACTCTCAGATATACATTTCCTTGCATCCTGTGCTAGGTCAAAAGCACTTTGCTTATCTGCATATACCCCGTAACCTCTAGTTGTTAATACCCAGGGCTACTTTATAATTTGGTAGAGAAATATATTTCATTTCTGTTCCATAAAACAAACTTCCTTTATAGGGCAACATTCTACTGCTATAACTTCAAATAATAAGCAGTATCTTGTGGTTATAGCACCTGTGCCTCAAAAGACCCTCCCGAGTATTTCACAAGCACATGGGAGCTGGGGCGGGGAGTTATATGGGCCTGTGATGCCCATGCTCCAGCAAGTTCAAGGCTCAGGGGTCCAACTCCACCAATGTTCGGGGCTGGGTCTCTCCCCTGGTCCTGCTTGCCACTCTGTGCACTTCCCCCGGAGCATCCCCCGGCCCCGCCTGCCACCCCTGCATGCCTCCCCTGGAGCATCCCTGCCTGCGCCCTTGGCAGCTGCCCTGCCACTCCATACTGCACTCCGCTCCCTCACCAGCCGCTGCTTGCTGCAAAAGGGAGAGGCACCGCCGCCTGCAGAAGGAGGAAGGGAGGAGATGCACACGTGATGGCAGCCCTCCCAACTCCGTCACCCACCACAGGGGAGGCTTCCTGGACCTGAGAGGTGGCCCGGCCCCTAGGAGCACATGCAGTGATTGTGCCAGATGAGTGTGCTGCAGGTGGGAGAGGGCTGGGGGGACTGTGGAGTCCTCCTCTCTGACCCCAGCCCCAGGGCAGCCTGCCTGCATCCCAAACTCCTCATCCCCAGCCCCAGGGAAGCCTGCCTTAACCCCAAACTCCTCATCCCCAGCCCCACCCCAGAGCTGCACCCGCAGCCAGAACCCTCACCCTCCGCACCCCAACCCTCTGCCCCATCCCTGAGCCCCGTTGTGCACCGTGAACCCCTCATCCCTGGCCCCACCCCACAGCCCTCACCCCAACTCTCTGCCCCAGCACTGAGCCCCTCCCACACCCCAGAGCCCTCGCCCCCCCACCCCAACCCCTCATTCCCAGCCCCACCCCAGAGCCTTCATCCTCCACACCCCAATCCTCTGCACTAGCCCTGAGCCCCCTCAGACACCCCAAACCCCTCATCCTCAGCCCCACCCAGAACCCTCATCCCCAGCCACAGCCCTCATCCCCCCACACCCCAACCCTCTGCCATAGCCCGAGCCCCCTCCCACACGCCCAACCAGGACCCTCATCCTTACACACACACACCCATATTGTGCAATATAGGAAAACTGTTAAACGCTTACTGTTTCCAGTCTATTTTTATGTTATTTTAAAAAACAAAAGGCAGGTGGGGGGATGGGGGGCAGGACTTGGACTCATTCTGGTCACCACCAAAAATTATACAAACCTGCCGCCCCTGCATGGGACTAATCCTACAAGGTGCCAAGCAGCCTCAAATCTTTCAATATTGTCTTAAAAGCCAAGGGGAAATGAGGTCACTACGCAACTTGCAAGATCTGGCCCTATATTCACACTGTACAGTAGAAAAACCACACACATTACACACAGCAGCCACCCCCACCGTTTAGCAATGTACAGTAAACAATGGTTTAGGATTGTAAAAAGAGCAATATTGTGTCCAGTTGACAGTGCACCAGGAATTTAGGAAGGTAGAACGCAATGAGTTCATTCATTTTCCCAGCAGTATAGCATGCTGATTACAGGAGGAAACATGCAGAGACCAGGAAGAGAGCAGTACAGTTGCTGAAAGTCACTGCTACCATCTAATGGGAAAACAGGAAAAAACAAGCAATGTCTCTAGACATCAGTGTTTAAGACCATTTGGTGAGAGGTGTCAAATATCAAAATATCAGTATTAGGTCCAAGACACAGTCTTAGTTATGATGGATTGCTGGCAAAAATCAAAGTTAAGGTTGCATCAGAGAATTGTGTGTAAGCAGGGAAAGAATGGGAATATCTGCTAAATGTTTTACTACAGGAAAAAGATAAAACAACCTAACAAAATCGACCACTGGAGGGCTTTTCATTTTCTGGGAAATAAAGACAGATGTTTTTGAACTTGGGTCCCTGATGTCTCATTTAAAAAAAATAAAAAGTTTTGCAAAGTGTACAAATCGAGATTCTACACCAAGCTTCTGGTGTTACAGTATACCTACAACTTGCACAAGTATCACCTATATTTTTCCACTTTACTGTTCTAGAAATACTGTTCTATTTCATAACTGATTTAAGCTATGCCAGTTTGAAAGCACCCCATTAACACTATGACAACACTGCTTGCTAGGCAGTGACCTGTCTCCATATGACACCAGATTCCAATGGCTCCATTTACTCTAATGTCAACAGCAACTTCAGTGTCACCAATCTGAAGTGCTGCATTAAGTAATGACAATGTTCTTTACTAAGTAATGTCCTAGGTCTTCTATACATGACAGCAGATTCACACCAAGTTGCAACAGCCACATTAAATCTAATGTTGACAGTTTTCATAGTCAAACACTCACTATAGTCTCTGGTGGTTCACTACATCATTGTTATTCTTTTCAAGGAATAGTATTACATGCTTTTTATTTTACATCACCAATTTATGCAGGTTCTTTAAAACACAAAGCAATTCACACAGAAAAAAACAACCTTTGTTTAATGTTAGTTAAGGTTGCGTTGTTCTACCTTAATAACATTTTCCTCAGATGCTGAAAGGGCACCACATACCAGGTAGCTCAGCACTCACACTTCTGTTTCTCTGCCTACAACAGTAATACAAAACTCATGAACTCTTCTTACTATGCTTCTTCAGAACGCCCAAGGCTTCACAATTAACATAGTCTTAACGCCAACATACATACAAGGACATATTAAAAGTAATAATTTATTTCCTTCTTTTAAGATCTGTTTCTCTTTTTGGATTTCTTAAACACAGGTTTTGTGTTTGGCTCAAGACTCTTTAAAAAGCAACAAATTGAATAGAAATTGCCCAGACAACAAATACAATCCAATTTTTGTTAATTACCTAATGACAAACTTGGGATAGTCACAAACAAGTATTAATTCTTCTCACTTCTTACAAAAGAGAAAAGATTTTAAAAAAATTGAAAGTCAGCCCGTCAATCCCAATAAGTTTGCAAGTGAAAACATGTTTGACGTTTATTAAAGAAAAACAAAATATTTGGCACTAGATTGAAGTTACTTTAGGTCAAGAGTGAGATATTTCTCATGAATAAAATAGTTTCACATATAAAGATATTTTTCTTGCTGGATTAATATCTTTTTATAGACAGTACAGTTCTCAGAACAGGACATCCATGTTTTTTAAAAAGTTGATGTATTCCACTATCAACAAAAGTACCCATCAATTTGAAAATCCAGAAACTGCAATATTTAAGATGAAACACTAATGTAACTCAGGTGTAAATACAGGATTGAACAACAGTTTACTGGCTAACTATGTGTTTCTTTTTAAATGGATGACAGTTTTAATTGATTCTGCTGCATCTAAAATCCAAACATTGCAGCACGATGCTAATAACATGAGAGGCTGGAAATGAAAGACTGGAAACAAGAGAAATTGCCTAGTCTATTTTCACTGTCCAACCCGAGAGAACTACAGAAAATAAACAGCATAAATAGTGAAAAGAACATTGATATAAAAATTAGTTAATTCTTAGTTACCTAAAGACACAATAGGAACAATGTCTCTAACAAAAACTAGCTAGTGCTAAAAAGGGTGGGCTATCATGATGGAAGAGATCTATCTGTAAGCAGCTAGATGCGCCAAAAGCCAAATTGTATTTTGGTTTATTTTCTGTATTTTTAATTAAAAACAAATGGTATTTTTAACAGTTGCATAATTAAGATATAGTATCAGCTTCAATGCATCTTGAAGTCATTATCAGTGCTGCAGACTTGTAGACTTTCATGGTGGAAAAAGTTATGATTTCAGATTACAGAAACTAAGAAATATTTTGCATATTTATGAAAATATATATACTATATTCCCTAAATATCATGCTCTGCAAAAGAAATATTTAAGGCTTGTTTTGACTTGCATATTTTCATTATTAGGGGAAAAGATTATGTGTACACTACATTTTGGTACTTGCCCAACTAATTAACACCTGGAAGTCAGTTGCAAAATCGTATGATGTATGAGGAAACTGCTGCATTGAAATCTAGCAAAGAAATCAGGTTACCCTGTCTATAAACAATACAACAGGCATTTTAAACTCTGAGATAAATGGGACAACAGGAACAGCAGGGTAAGTTACTTTTGATGAGTCATCTAAGAATTGGAGCATATTATATACTGTAGAACCTCAGAGTTACAAACACCTCAGGAATGGAATTTGTTTGTAACTCTGAAATGTTGGTAACTCTAAACAAAACATTATGGTTGTTCTTTCAAAAGTTTACAACTGAACACTGACTTAATACAGCTTTGAAACTTTACTATGTAGAGAAAAATGCTAATCCTAACCCACCACCCCAATCTGCTTCCCCCATTTCCCCTGCCCCACCTCACACACCTTTCCTACTCCACCCCCTCCGCTTCTCACCGGGGCCCTGCTTGCGGAAAGAGGGGCCAAGTGAGCTGGAAATATTCTGGAAGCGAGGCACGGGAACAACAGAGCCCCCCATCCCCCAGCAGGCTGAGCTGAGCAAGCCCTGGGCAGCTTGGCGCTCTCAGAAATTGGGGAGGTAGAGGGGAGGAGAGAGCAGTGGCACTTGACCCCACGTGACCCCCCCATGCCACACCTCTGTTTGAGGGAACAATGTCCACTCTCCCCCTCCCCCAAAACTACACCCACGTGTGTGGCTGACAGTTCAGTTCGTAACTCTGGTATTCATATGTCTGAGGTTCTACTGTACTGTAATTTTTAAAATGAGATTAAATAACTAAAGATAAACAGAAGCATACCCTGCTGGAACAAAACCAGCTACGTTTTTAAGTACACAGTTTGAAGTCCTCTTGCTCCTTTAGAAAAGTGCATAAGTTCAACAAAATTATTAACCCTACATGTTATCTGTATACACAGCAGGCTCTTCCAGGGCTGCCCAGAGGAGGGGGCAAGTGGGGCAAACTCCCCCATGAGAGTTTTTCAGGGCCCCTGGAGAGGGGTCCTTCACTCGCTCTGGGGGCCCTGGAAAACTCTCGCGGGGCCCGGGCCCCCGGAGCTTCTTCCACTCTGGGTCTTCGGTGGCAATTCGGTGGCGTGAGGTCCTTCCGCTCCGGGACCTGCCACTGAAGTGCCGGTCTTTGGCGGCAATTCGGCAGCGGGGACAGGCCCCCTGAATCCTCTGGGCAGCCCTGGGCTCTACACTTAGTCATCAATGATAGCAGCACATCTAATTGGGATTTAATATCCTTCAAGCAATAATACACAAAAATTAAATACGAAAATGGAGTTTTTAAGCATGATTCCATTTATAACATCCTGACGCTCCATACTACAGAACTGTGTTAGGAAGAAATATGCCACAGACTGTACAGCAAAGTCAATTTGTTCCCATGTTCACTGTACTGTACATTGACACGGTTAGGCTGAAAGCAAAGGAGGGATGGGAAGACTAAGACAAAGACACACAGCAGGGAAGCAAACATGCAACAACTTCCCCTTTTTAGGTGTGTGTTATTACGTAATGAAGTTCCACTTTGTGAAAAAACATTATTTTATTTGCCTTACAATACAGAGATGTAAATCCACTAAAGCAATAAGACCCCCCCATCCAAAAAAAAATAAAGTAAATAAGATAAATACTATATGGTGCAATAACAAAGTAACACACTGTCTGGCAAAGGCAAACCCTTAAAATGTGCTTCCAAGGCTGCCCTCAGCCACACATCATCAGATAGTCTCTAGTAAATGGCCTTGGATCAGCCTGCCCACTTCCCTCCTCTACCCTGATGGTAGCATTTTCCCCTTCATCTTGCAGATATACAAACCACAGCATGCAGCAACAACAGGAACATTGGGCTCACCAAGATCAAGTCTAACCATAAAACATCACCACCAGCCCTTTAATCTGCCCAAGGCACATTTCAGAGTCATCCTGCACCTGCTCAGGTGATAGTTAAATCTTTCTTTACTGATATCCAGGTGCCCAGTGTCTGGCTTCATGAGCCAGAAAAGCAACTTTAACTCTTTTCCTCCCTTTTCCCCCCACCGTGTTCATTTTACGCACTGAATGATGCAGGGGTTCTGTCGGCGGGGACGGAAGGGGGAAAAGTGATCATGAAGCTAGAGTCTAGTATACACAAGGAGGCTGAATTAAGGTTGCCAGTGAAACACTAGATCAGGTATTTCTACCTTTTCTGTGTTTGACTTTTCAAATCTAAATACCATTCTTTTAATGTTGTTTATTTGTATACAATTTTGCAGTTTGTTTGCTTAACGTAAAAACAAACAACAAAAATTCTATAATGTATAAATGTAAGAACCTTCCATCATGAGCAGGATTTGAACGGTGAGCCTTCAGGTCTGCAGCACAGACTTCCACACCTTTAGCTCCAGGACTAACTTCATTTCTTGGCAGCAGCAGCAGAAGGCTGTTACCCTAGGAAAGGAGTCCGGCTATGTGGGCTCTGTATGGCTCCCTCTACCAGGGATGGTAAAGGTAATCTGCCTAACACAGCGGCTCCCAGGTTTTTCCCAGCGCAGTGCTGCCATCTTGGCATTATGTGCCCAAACTTAAAATTCTCATGTTCAGTTATTAATTTTGGCATCTTGCCAAAGTTCTTCCTGAGTTCTGCAAACAAGAGAAGGGAAATGGCCATTTTCCACATTTTATCTCTCAACAAAACCTAAACAGAATTTTACAGGCCAAAGAAAAGGCACTTATTTAGACTGACCAATCTTTCCACCTACTTAATTATAAATGTCTGCTGCAAACAATGAAGATATTAATGCTTCCAAAAACAGGAAACAAAAATCTTTTATACTGGAAAGTGTTAGGCAACCAAAACACAGGAATTGCTACCTGCTCCCCCTATAATAAATATACATGCACTTAAATTAGCTTTAAACCCCTTTTAAAAAAGTCATTCAAAACATGTTTTCCTCTTTCAGAACAGCATACATCTGAAAATAGTGTCAGCTGTATGGAGCCACTTCCTATCAAGGAATCTTTTGCATGTGAAGACAAAGCCAACAAAGAGGTCAAACTTGCAACATACTCTGAAATATTAAGACAATAGTACATGTCAAAACATGTACTCACCATTCCGGCATATACAGAGTACTAGGCCACATCTGCTGAACATTAAGTGTTATACTAAAGCCACAAAGGATCAGAGACTAAGTTACATTTCCACCCGTTCCCCCCATTCATTTGATCCATGAAAGTTAAATCAGATTTCCTCCAATGCCCAGAGAAAGAACCTAGATGGTATAATTCAGGGGTTGGCAACCTACAGCACGCATGCCAAAGGTGGCATGCGAGCCGATTTTCGATGGCACGTGAGCTGCTCAGCCCGCCGCCGCTCTGGGGTTCCCGCTGCTGGCCCCTTGCCAGCCGGGGTCCCGCCGCCAGTCCCACTCAAAACCCGCTGCTGGCCTGGGTGAAGGAACCCCTGGCTGGCAGTGGGCTGAGACCCCGGCTGGCAGGAGCCAGCGGTCAAAACCCCAGAGCTGGGCGGGCTGAGACGCTCAGCCCACCGCCACTTTGGGGTTCCAGCTGCTGGCCCCTTGCCAGCCGGGGTCCCCGCTGCAGCCCCATTCACCTTGCTTCCGGTTGGAGTTCCAGCTCAGGGCCCCTGCCAGACAGGGTCCAGGCCTCCGGCCCTGCTCAGCCCTACCAGCCACCAGCTGCACTCACCTCAGCTGCCGATCTGGGGTTCCAGCCAATTAACAACTGATCACTCAGAAGCCAGTGTGCAGCCTAAAGTATCCAAATACGTGCCACCAGACATTGGAAAACTCAGCAAGGAAAAGCAAGGGCAAGGATCACACTAAACTAATAAGATCAGCATTTTAATTTAATTTTAAATAAAGCTTCTGAAACATTTTGAAAACCTTGTTTACTTTACATATAATGGTAGTTTGGTTATATATTATAAACTTAGAGAGAGACCTTCTAAAAAACGTTAAAATGTATTACCGGCACATGAAGCCTTAAGTTAGAGTGTATACACGAAGACTCGGCACACCACTGCTGAAAGGCTGCCAACCCCTGGTATAATTTCACTCTCAGCCTCATCCCCAAGCAAGATGGAATCCAAGCAGGTATAGAAAATTGAACTATTACACAAGCGAGGTATTCAAAGATTAGCAAAGTTATTGCCCAGTGCCCAATCTCCACATACAAAGACTACATTTTTGCTCAACACTTCAGATTTTAAATGCATGTATAACTGACTGCCTAAAGTGTCACTGTTTGGAAGAACCTCAGATTCAACTGCAAACTGCTTAGGCTGAGGTGATCTCTGCTTCAGTTGAGTACCTCTGATTAAACTTTAGGTTTGTCAATCTATTTAAAAGAGCTTCACACATGCAGTCCTCTCCACAGGGGAATGAGATATCCAGTATAAGGCTTTTGAAGGGTTGAGGGAATCCTAGAGTAGCTCAGTAACAGGTAGGACACAAGAGAAGAGTGAGTAAATCAAACAGTTTAACTGATGGCTTGTCTTCACGCTACATTAGGGCGCATCATCATATCACACACTAATTGGCTGTGTGGACCCTTCTCGCACACAATAAAAGTTCCTTCGAACAGGACTAGGTCAACATGTATTAGGGAACTTTCAGTGCATGCGAGCAGGATCTATGCAACCAGTTGCTGTGTAACACACAAGTGCACACTTAGGGTGACCATATGTTTTGGCTGGGGACAGTCCTTTTTTTAAGCCCTGTCCCAGCTGTCCCAACTTTTTTTTCCCCTAAAAGGAGGCATTTTGTCCTGTTTACTCTTGCTGACTTGATCAACTGGCAATAGGGTTGCCAACTTTCTAATCACACGAAATCAAACATTTTTGCCCCACTCCCTGCCCTGCCATTTCCCTTAGGCCCCGCCCCCACTCACTTCATCCTCCTTCACTCCGTCGCTCACTCTCCCCCACCCACACTCACGTTCAACTGGCTGGGGCAGTAAGTTAGGGTGTGGGAAGGAGTGAGGGCTCCATCTGGGCTCTGGGTGGGGCCATAAATGAGGGGTTCACGGTGCAGGAGGGGGCTCTAGGTTGGGGTGTGGGAAGGGGTGTGGGCTCCTGCTGGAGATGCAGGCACTGGGGTGGGGCTGGGTATGAGGGGTTTAGGGTTCAGGACGGGTCTCCAGGCTGGGGGTGTGGGCTCTGGGGATGAAGGGTTTGAGGTGAAGGAGGGGGCTCAGGGCTGGGACAGGGTTCAGACTCCAACAGGGGGTTAGGGTGCGAGCCCCAGGAAGGAGTTAGGGTGTGGGAGGGGGTCCCAATCTGGGGCAGGGGGTTGGGGTATGGGAGGGGGTTCGGGGTGCAGGCTCCAGCCAGGTGGTGTTTACCTCAGGCGGCTCCTGGTCAGCAGCGCAGGGCTAAGGCAGGCTCCCTGCCTGCCCTGGCTCCACGCTGCTCCCGGAAGCGGCTGGCATGTCCAGCTCTGAAGCAGAGGCATGGCTAGGGGGCTCAGCACACTGCCCTTGCCTGAAGGTGCCACCCCTGCAGCTCCCATTGGCAAGAGCAAACAGGGCAAATGCCCACTTTTTTCAAAATAGTGGGGTGCGGTGCAGAGGGGGCGAGCAGAGATTCCTGCCCTCCTAGAGAGGGGAGGTAGGGAGCAGGGTTCCAGCAACCGGGCAACAGCCTCCCGGGGGGAGGGAAGCGGCACAGGGTTCAAGTGACTGGCCAACAGCCTGGCACGGGAGGGGAGGGGAGGGTTCCAACGACCAGCAATAGCGGGGGAGAAGGGGGGGAAGGGACCTCAGGCAAATGGCTGTGGTGTCCCATATTCTCTTTGGGAAATATGGTCACCTCATACACACTAGAATTCACACCCCAACCAATCAATCAGATTGTGGCTTCGAACAATCAAAGGCCACCACATTCTAATCAGAAGCAAATGCTATAGTAGCAATTTCTCCAGAATTGAGTATATTGTTCAATGGTAAATGCTATGTAATTATACTATTCTTTGGAAGCAGGAGCCAAAGCCTCTCTGAAAATGGCAGTTTGTTTAGTTTTATATTATGTGACTTTCGTGTTTTAACTATTTCTAACAACCAATGATTTCAGTGTTAACACCAAACAAGAAATCTTAGAATAAACAGCACAGTAAGGATTTTGTCTTAAAATATTTTTGTGGTTTTATATTTTTGTTTCAATAAATAGTTAAAATTTACTGTTGCACTTGTGGAGGTAAATTACTCACCACGGAACTGTGGGAACGGGGGGTGCGCATGTGTGCAGGTGCGCACACACCTACCAACCTGGAATGTAGTCTCTAATCTTTCCAGGAGCAGCAAGTAAGCCAAACACACATAAGCATAAATGTACATACATACACAGTAGGGGGCCATAAACAAGCTTTATTTTTACTTGGTTCTTCTAGTTACATGCCAATGGTATTTCCATTACATGTGTACTTTTTATCTGTCTGAAAAATGCCTAACAAAGATGCTTCTTTAAAATCCAGCTGTACAAGATGTCCAGTTTCTATCTGTTGTATTTCTGGTCTTAATTAAAGTTTGAGGTGTGAGACATGGGAGTTAAGTCTTACTCTAATTTTGGTTTGTTGAAATATGTGCATTTGTTACACTATTTTTAACTATTAGATAAGGATTGCATTTAGTAACTTTCAAGAGCTGATGCTTAATACAGTTACCAAAAAGAATTTCTATAGGTTCTGCACAACCAGTACTATTTACCCTATATTTTGTGTTAATCATTAACTTAGCCTCTCCATCTCAGATGCGTAATTAGGTATCTTGGTCTATGAACATGGTGTTCTCCCATATGAGACAAAACAGCACTGCTTCTTTCAGAAGTCAGGTTGCACTGTTTTAGGCAGTGCACTAACGACATCCTCCCCCAGAATCTACAGCACAGCTTCTGAATTGGGAATGATTGTTCTCACCACTTTCAGAATACAAAGAGAAAGTTACATAATAGTGTAGGAGTCAGGCAGTTATTCTTGTTAAGTTCTGTTTAAGAGTTTCACTCTTGGTAGTTTAAAAAAAAAGAAAAGAGATGTTTCATTAAAATATGTTTGTGTTTGGAAAGTTTCTGTTACAAGTGCCACACAGATGACATATTTAGATTGGGAGCTCTTCAGGGCACGAACCATCGTTTTGAAATGTGTTTGCACAGTATTTAGGTCTTTACTGGGTCTCCTGGCCACTACCACAATACAGAGAAGTAACAATAAAACTGCCATCAATCTGAAGATGGGGACAATAATTCTAAGGAATGGTTGCTACCTTTGGGTAAAAGCTATGCTAGGCCTTCCACACCAGTTGTGCAGGAGTGACAGCTAAAACCCTCTGGCTCGTTCTAAATAGGTAGGGTGACCAGACTGCAAGTGTGAAGAGTCGGGATGGGGGTGGGGCGGTGTAATAGGACCCCTTATTAAAAAAGCCCCAAATATCGGGACTGTCCCTATAAAATCGGGACATCTGGTCACCCTATAAATAGGTGGGGGAGTGGCCACAGGACATGTGGCTATGGAGATCTAGAAGGATGTGCACAGGGCCAGTGGCTCCTATTCCAATAAATAAAATGGAACAGCATCACAAAGTAGTAGTCCCAATACAGGGTAACTGCAGTTTGGAGTGAAATCCATGCCAAACACAGCTTATTTCCCACCCAAAACCAGATGACTCAGGCAGTGTGGAGGGAATAGTGATTGCCACCCTTATGTAACTCTTTACCGTATGTCCTACTTTGGATATAAACTGGCATTAATACAAAGCAAGGTAACTATGGTATGCTTTCTGCCAAGATATCCAGTTTCCACACCATTTAGCAGATACGAGCAATGACTTCACTCTGACACCACAAATGCTGCATCAATAAAAGCATTGCTGGAAAACAGAAGCGCTCTGGTGTATCACAGGCAGCAAAATTACAACATAAACTAATTTAACCCAGTCTGCAGAACTTTGTTAACAGGGACTACCATGGTAAACAGTAGTCTAGGCACTTCATCTATCCAGTCGCCACGTGGTGGCGGGGAATTTGAAGGAGGAAGAAGAGTGCATAATTTTAGTCTAGAAATTCATTAGGACCACAGGACTCATCTGGAGATGTACAAAATGAGTAGAGTCGGGTTTTATTTAACAAAATTCAGCATTTATGTAACAGGGTATTGCAACATAATGTATCCATAGGTTACAGTATACTACATGTCTTACTAGCAAATATACAGAGCATTAAATACTATATAAATTTGAAATAATTTCAAGTAAACAGCAAAATAGCAACATTTAGCCTATTATGTAGCATTAAATGAGTAAAGAGTTTTGTTCAGTGGCATTTTATGCAAGACGGGTCATATGAGATGTCACTGGAAAAGTTATGATTTGCTGAATATGATTATCATATTTGTATGCATGTATCATTTTTTTATCTGAAGTTATAAATATTGACTATGTATCTGTATTTCAAATGTAGTTACACCTGGGTAACGCCCACTAGACAAGGTGCTTTCAGTCTCTAGATCAGGGGTGGGCAAACTTTTTGTCCTGAGGGCCACAATGGAGTTACAAAACTGTATGGAGGGCAAGGTAGGGAAGGCTGTGCCTCCCCGAACAGCCTGGCCCCCACCCCCTATCTGCCCCCTCCCACTTCCCTGCCCGCCAACGCTGCCTGCTTCTTGTCCCCTAACCACCCCCTCTTGGGACCAACTGACCCCCAGGACCCCACTCCCTATCCAACCCCCCTGCTCCCAGTCCCCTGACTGCCCTGACCCCTATGCACACCCCCACCCTCTGACAGGCCCCCTGGGATTCCCACGCTTATGCAATGCCCCTGTTCCCTGTCTCCTGACCGCCCCCCCCCAGAACCTCCACCCCATCCAACCGCCCCCTGCTCCCTGTCCCCTGACTGCCCACCAGGACCCCCTGCCCCTTATCCAACACCCCAGCCCTGGCCCCCTTACCATGCTACTCAGAGCAGCATGGCTGGCAGCCACGCCACCCAGCCGGAGCTAGACATATTGCCGCTCTGCTGCCCAGAGCACTGCTCACATGGCGGTGTGGCTGCGGGGAAGGGGCCGGGGGTTAGCCTCCCTGGCCAGGAACTCAAGGGCCGAGCAGGACAGTCCTGCGGGCCAGATGTGGACCACAGGCCATAGTTTACCCACCTCCGCTCTAGATAGTAGGTGGGGGAAGGGCCTATTCAGGGCAATGGACCATTAGCAGGGTGGATAAAAATCAATTTTTTTTAAATAAATAAAAAAAATCTGATTTTTTTATTGAAATCGGATTTTTTTGATAAAATGCTTTTTGGGGAAAAAACTTATCTAAAGATAGTTTTAATTAAGATACATTATAGCTCAAGGATATCTCAGCATGGAATAGGGATTATAAATTCTAATTCTATAGCATGAGACAATATATTCATGTAATGTTTAAGAAAAGTTTTGTAAATGAGTTCCAATAGTTCATAGATTAGGGATCCAATTTTATGGGGTTCCAGAGGCTTCTATATAGATTAATTAGGTTAACCTTTCTATCTACCCAGTGGAACTCAGTGCTCAGTCTAGAAGATACCATCACAGATGCTTAATTTTGCAGTTCTCAAAATGTGGATTTGTCCCTCCAGAGACAACATGCTTGTTAACAGCAAAAATGTGTTTAAATAAATAAATATATAGAGATGAGAAATAACAGACCTCAACCCTATTGTCCCTCTGCAAATGTGTGTACACAGAGTCAATCCCTTACCTTTCTCTAAAAGTGCAAAGTTTCAAAAAGTTAAATGAATAGAAGATTGTTGTGGGTGGAATAGATTTGGACAAGGAGAAGTCTGGAAATAAATGTGAAAAGCGAGGGACATATGCTTGTTGTATTAAAATAGTATATGTTTGCTGTTGAAGAAAAAAATCCAGAACACTTAACGTTGTTGTTTCAGTTAAATAAAACAATTTAAATGTCTGTCTGGTGATGTTCTTCTCCTAATACAGCATGGCAAGAAAATCCTTCAAATATTAATGATTAACCCGTTGAATTGGAGATATTTATTAAGTCACTGGGAGGTGAACTATTTGCTTCATTTACCTTTGGTAAATGAAATAACCAAACAATCATTCATTTTCTGATATAGCTGTAAAACTAATCTGAAAAGTTTTCAAAATAAATGACTGTTTGAAAATGTATAGTGTGTATCTTCTAAAAATGAAACCTACATCTATCTCTGAGTTGTGAAAAATATGTATTAAGGTTATAACAACCAACAAGAATGCACTTTTATGTAGAAAACCACGATTATATCGAGCTTCCCAACTAGTGATTTAAATAATGATTTAAATTAATTTGATTTAAATCAAATCCACCCTTACCTTTAGGAAAAAACAATAGGCCTTAGGAGAAGCTTATCTCCCAACTGGGGAGCCGTCCTGAGAATGCTACAAAGAGCCTATAAGTAATGGCTGCTATGACTCTACAAGGACATGTGATCAGACCACACCTCTGGACTCCATCTTGTGATGTCAGTATTTTTCCACAGACTGGTCTGGGAACCAAGCTTTGGAACAAAGGATTCCCACCCTATGCAAAAGCTATATAAAGGGAAGGCATGACATCATCTGGATGTTCTTCACTCCCCATACAAGATGACTCCTGGAAACACCTGAAGAAAAAAGACTGATCTGGGGGAAGTGCTGGACCCGGGCTAAAGGGCTTTCTTGCCTGTAAATGAAACACCTGGGAATTCCAAGCTGTAAAGCAAGTGATGCTTGCCCCTTAAGAATCTGCAGCCTGCTTGTATCATCTCTTAGGATTAGAATCTGCTAATTCATATCCAATCTATTTAGTATATTAAGCTTAGTTTGCATTTTTTCTTTATTTGCTAGGTAGTCTGCTTTACTCTGTTTGCTATCACTTTAAATCTATCTTTTGTAGTTAATAAACTTGTTTTTGTTTGATCTAAATGAGTAAGTTGGAGTGAAATGTGTGGGAATCATAACTAGGTGGGCAAAGGCTATTGCATATTCCTCTCCACTTTGAGGGAGGGGGTAAACTTTATAAGCTTACACTGTACATTTCCCTATACAGCACAAGATGGTATAATTTTGAGTTTATACTCCAGAGGGGGTGCGTGCCTGAGGAACTGGGAGTTGCCTTAGCTGTAGCCTTCCTATGCAGAGACTGGTCAGAGAGCCTGCATGTAACTGCAGCTGGGTGTGTCCCTACCTGTATGTATGCTAGAGAAAGTGCAGGCTGGAGGGCTCTGCAGCTTGTCACAGCAGTAGAGTGGAGGGAGCCCAGGCTGGTGGGCCTGGGGGCTCAGTGGTTCCCCAGTTCCAGGTAGCACCCGAGGGGAACCCATCACACTGACCACGAGTGAATTAACTAAATATTAATTTGAAAATCACTCTGTAAATCAAGTATTATGCCAATTAGGCATTTTAAAAACTGCCTATAGCTCTGACTTTTAATACATGTAAGTTGCAAGAATATTTAATACTCATAACAAAGAAAAAAAGGAAATATCACAACATTAACATTAGCTAGCCCTCCACATTTTAAGTCCAGCTTCTCTTTTGCATGAATGGACTGGTGCTAGGTTGGAAACAGATTAATGAATTCAATCATATTTACATCTGTAGTGATTTTTTTCAACATCCAACATATTGGCACCTGAGCCATCATCAAGGAAACAGAGCAATTTAAGTTTCTTGTACTGTGAACAATAAGGCCACTATTATTCATGCTGACAGACTGCTGTGTCCCAGCAATGCCTAATATACGATTTTTCTTCCCTTCCTTATCATTTAGGGCCTGATCAGAAGCGGATTCAAGTCAACAGAAATCTTTCCATTGGTTTCACTGGACTTTGGTTCAGGGCCTTGCTGTCCACTCTTATCATATATCTTCTCACTATGCATCATCGTTTTGCTGCAGTCTCTAACTGTGGCTTTTCTGACCCCACATCACTTTTAATCCCTTTTCCAGAGCTCACCTGTTTCTCTGTTTAAAACTACCTGTTGTAATAATGACTTTTCTCCTCTTCTTTTGCATACCCAATATTTTGTTTTTACTTGGGATCACCATTTGCTGACTCATAGCAGGGGTGGGTTGCTATTGTTATCAATTATTTTAATACTGCTGCTGCATTCATCTATTTCCAGTGCATTGGATCAAAGGACTTCTGTAAATTAAAGATAGTGAAAGAGCGCACTAATCCTCATCCCATTTATTGTTTCTTTTTTCTCTCTATTTCTTTCCCGAAGTCCATTACAACTCTTGAATGTAAAGTGTATGCCATAGGTAAGCACACAATTGCCTAAGGTGCAAAGCTGCTGCAATTGCAGTCCAGCAAGGAAGGAGCATGAACTGGAGAAGCAACCCTAGAGCGTAGATACCAAAGCAAATATCTGTTCCCTCTCTTGGTGATACTACTGCCTGTCTCCATGTAAAAGGAAGGAGCACCTGTTGTCCAGACTGGTGGTTGAAACTAAATAACTTCTCTTAACAAGTACATTACAAACAAGAATAAAGTGTCACTGTGGGAGTATGTCATTCAATTCACTGCAGCTGACCAAACTCCACTGTGGGTTACCGCATTTTACTCAGAGTGCAAAGGCAACAAAACACCCACTAACAAACTGCTGTTTCATTCAAAATGGCCCTTTCTGGGATTGCAATTTTTAATCAGAACAAACTATTCTGCCTTTTATGGACTTGCACATTTAAAAAGATATTTGTAATATTAAATTTGAATCAATTTGAATATTAGGATTTGAGAAAAGAACCCTTCATGCACAGGTTTCAGTCATGATTATGAAGATTTCAAATCAAAATCTATAAACACTAAGGGTATGTCTACACTGGAAACTTCAAAGTGCTGCCATGGGAATGCTCCCGCGGCAGCACTTTGAAGTGCGAGTGTGGTCGTGCATGAGCTCTCAGCGCTCTCTCAGAGCCTACGAGGGGATTAGCGCGGCTCCCAGTGCTCAGAGCCTGTCTACACTAGCACTTTAAAGCGCTCAGACTTGCTGCTCTCAAGACTGTCACACCTCTGAGCCAGCAAGTTAGAGCTCTATAAAATGTGAGTGTAGGTAAGACCTAAGTCCAGGTATACACTAAAACAATGCTTCCCAAACTTGGGACGCCGCTTGTGTAGGGAAAGCCCCTGGCAGGCCGGGCCGGTTTGTTTACCTAATGCGTCCGCAGGTCCGGCCGATCGCGGCTCCCGCTGGCCGCAGTTCGCTGCTCCAGGTCAATGGGAGCTGTGGGAAGCGGCAGCCAGTACGTCCCTTGGCCTGCGCCGGTTCCAGCAGCTCCCATTGGCCTGGAGCAGTGAACCGCGGCCAGTGGGAGCCACGATCAGCTGGACCTGCGGACGGTGCAGGTACACAAACCGACCCGGCCCGCCAGGGACTTTCCCTACACAAGCGGCATCCCAAGTTTGGGAAACACTGCACTAAAAAGTTAGGTTGACCCAGCTATAATCACTCAGGGGTGAAAAATCCATACCCGTGAGTGACGTATTTAAGCCAACCTAATCCTCGGTGTAGACAGTGCGAGGTTGATGGAAGAATTCTTCTGGGACAGGAGAACCCCTCCTGTCTACACTGAAAGAGCTTCTACACTGAAGTGCTACAGCAGCACAGCTACAGCTGTTCCACTGCAGCATTTCTAGTGAAAATATACCTTTAAGCTTGCTGTGGGCTAGTAGGCAGATGGACAATCCATCTTTCTGATACAAAATGTTTAAGAAAATACTAGTTTTGAGGATACATAAAACTAAACCTAAACAAGCCTTATTTTTTAGGTTAAACAAATTTGCTGGATGAACCATGGAAAGACTGCCTAGGGTGAACCCACTGGGATCTGTGTTATGTTAGTTTCAGATACAGATTGCTCTTACACACATTTGAAAGAGGAAGGGGTTAAAAATGGCACCAAGGGGATTTAGAAGTCACAAACCAGAAGCTTGCCATGGGATGTGAGAGTCAGACAAGCAGAGAGGAAGGCTGTCCTAGATGATAATGCAACCTAGGAGAGAAACTGTAGAGAACCAAATTGGGGAGGACAGACAAAATTCTGGAATTGGAGAGGGAGAGGAAATAAGCTGAAGAAGAAAGGAGGATGAGAAGGAAGGGGGAGGCTGTCCTGGTCCACAAGTCTCTTAAAGACATTATTTAAATACTGATGTGCTTGGCATACAAGAATATGAAATAGACCGGGGTACAGTGAAAATTTTTGCAGCTGAGATGACACGTAGCTATTGCTGAGCACAGAGACAGTGTGGCCACAACTTTGACATAGTTTGTCTTACATATACAGACCATGGCAGAGCAACCCAGAGAGTGGCAAAGTCATTCACAGAGGGTCTGCAGTGGGGCAAGACATCCACAGCCACCTCTCCACCAGCACCCAAAAATGGATGGCAAAGGCTGAGAGAATGGCATAACAAGAGAAGCTGGGGAATGCACTATTCAGAACACCTCCATTATAGCCTCCACTGCTTGGAGTCCCTGAAACAGATTAGAGCAACTCCTGATCACAGTGAACTTCAACAAAGGGTAGGCAGTCACCTAACTAACCCTGCCGCAGAAGCAGGAAGATACATTTTCCATTCCTTGGGCAGCAAGAGTTAATCTAATCCAAAATAGGATAAAAATCTGATTTGCCAATTTTAGGTACCTAGAACCTGGGAGTAAAGAAAGTAGCAGTAGAATGAAGAGTCCTTCAAAACAGCTGTTGTCCTAGGTAATATAGAGTTCTTTTTAAAAAAGAGGTTAGGAGTTTTCAGTGTTAGAATATAATCCGTGGCTGGAATTACAATCAAGGTGTAGGAATCCAGTGATTGATAAATTTGTTAAGCTAAGCATATTTTATGAAGTGACTAGCAAATAAAATCAGGCTCAAGAATTGGCCCTGAACGTTCGGAAAGGTCCGGAAAGCTGAAAGTTCCAAATTAGCCACATTGGAATCCATTTTTAACGTCTCTGCAGGAACAACACAACACATCAGAATGGCAAGCATGCTTTGTAAGGAAAAAGGTATTATCTGGAAGTTTAGTATTCCACTCAAGATGCTGTTAGGGAGGAAGGATAACCAGAGCACAAGCAGCAGTACAGATGAACAAGAAAGAAAAGGGCTTGCTGCAGGACTATATCTGTATCTTGGGTATGAGAACTCAGTACCCTTGGAAGGTGCTGAACTGACAGTCCTATTGCCTTAAGTTTTCCATTCATCCCCTGGGGGAGGGAAAAGGGGGGAAATACAGTGATGGCAGAAGAAAAAGCTCTCCACACTCCCTTGTAAAAGAATCTTACACCAGACGCAGTTGGACCCACTGCCACAGAAGGGACAGTTCTGTCCACATATCCTTTCAATGCCTGACCTTTCCACTGAGGTCATCAACAATGTTGCCAATTATGTCCCTGATTTTTTTAGCCCCCTCAATGTTCACTTATCCTGTGGGAATGGAACTGAGACAACTCACTCATTTAATGCATCTTCTAATTGGTAACTTTCAGTTACTTCCCACCTGGGTTGGAGCTGAAACACAGATATGGGTGAAAGGTTCTATATCCCATTTCCAATCCACTGTGACATCCAGTCACCCCAAGTAAACCTTTGTTACTGTTTTCCTTAAACGGGAGAGAGTTCATTACTAAAACTGTATGAAGTGAAAAACTTCTGAAAAACTTGAGAACATAACATTTTACAAAATCTGTCACTGTGTTCCCCCTCCTCTGCTGCTGCTGAAATACAAGAGTGTTAGAACAGTTTGTACTTTTTCCACCTACCTTAACCTCCTCTCAGATGTGATCAATTGATCTAAGATCATTTCTGTTACAAACTCCCACAATAAAAATAAGTTGGCCTGGGCCCCCTGGAAATCATGGTTATTTTATCAGCTTTTGTACCAAACACTTTTAGCATTAGTGTGATTTCTAAAACAAGCACGAGAGAGAGAGAGTGATGGGAGTCATTTGTAGAACACCGTACCTGCTCAGTAGGCCCTTAAGCAAAAAAACTTGACTAGAGTGAGAACAACAAGGCTGAGAAACAAATCTATGGGCCAATAACCATATTTGTATTTGATACACTACATATTTCAAAACTTCCCCAAAACAGTTCTTGAATATTGAACTCTGCAGACCATATGTTACTGCAGTTTGATAGTCTGACACGGGTACAGTTTGCAGTCACAGCCAGAACTAGAGTGCAACATTTATAGAGGTTCTGGATGTGTTCCATCTCCATTTTATACAAAAAATGCAAGGTATCCCCATTACTGGGCTTGCTGCCTGCTGCCCCTTTTTGAGGTCTCTGTGAATGCACCTCCTCAGATGTCTTATCTCAGTTATTTGCCTCTAGGGTGGAATTCCATCGTCACCAGGACCTGGGTTACAGTCCCCTAAGTACCAAATGTGACTAATTTAGCAGGTGTGTGGTTGGACTCTGGAAGGGATTCTCTTTGGGATGTTGTGTCAGCTTATGTTTGCAGTGAGATAAACAGTTTCTTCAAAACAGATTATTTTGCCCACAACATACAAAGCACTTAGAGACGTGGACTTAAAGTAACAAAGAGACCTATATGCATAATTCCTACCTAAACTTAACCTCTCTACCCATAGTTGAAGCTGCTCCAGCTGATTCCCCATCTCTGAGATGAGAGAACCAGCCCAGACTGCTTGCAGTCTTCTTCTCCCTTGGCCTCTTTCTGTCTCAGTCAGTCAGCCTGCCTTTTTGCTAACACATCCTGGCCAGTCTCTCAGTTTAAACAACCACTCCTCTCCCTTTCTGCCTTTTTAACTTCTGAGAATTTTTTTATTCTAGGCTAAATCTTGGAAGAGTAAAGCCTGGACGGAGCCAGCTTGGTAAATTCTTATACCAACTGATGTCCCAGCAATTATCATCATATCTCCTTTAAAGATGGAAACCTAAGGCTATCTTATCTGTATCATTGTTTTACCTTTCCTGCTGGGCCCCTTAACAGCCCCTGTAAAACCTCCTTTGAGTTACCGCCATGCATTTTGTCAGTGAGCAAATATAAGGTTGAACACAGAAACAGTCACACATACTTTTTATGAATATTAATAGACATCTCACCATACAAGGATGCAGTAATCTATTTAGGACTACTGGTTATCCTCTTCTAGCCCTTAAGTATCTGGCTAGTAACACCACAGTGCAGTTATGCAATTAAACCAGTACAGAAACCATGTCTCCAATACAGTTATCTTTCAAGTCAACATGCTTAGGAACAAATTGCTTGTTAAGCCCCACAATTGGCTTGTATCCTGAAGTCCTCTATCTGAGCCAAACAAAAAACCTCATTAATTTGCCCTGCTATTGTAGCTAGTTCCCACGTTTCCCTCATTCACAAACAACCACCAGCAACCACTAACATTTATACAGCATCTTTCCTCCAAGCATCCCAAAGTGCATGACAAACTCTATAGACTATATACACATACGCAGGGATCACACAATTGAAGGAAACCATCTGTGGAGAATGAAGGAGTTTCTTGCAAATACCATATGCACCTCAGTTTACCTGTTTGATATTATCCTGCCTGACTGGAAGGAGTTAAATCAATGGAGACTGACCAGGGATCGGCAACCTTTCAGAAGTGGTGTGCCGAATCTTCATTTATTCACTCTAATTTAAAGTTCCAGACCGTCCGTTTGCTTCTTTGGTTTTCTAGTATCAGAGGGGTAGCCGTGTTAGTCTGGATCTGTAAAAGCAGCAAAGAATCCGGTGGCACCTTATAGATGAACAGACGTTTTGGAGCATGAGCTTTCATGGGTGAATACCCATACCTTGCATCCGACGAAGTGGGTATTCACCCACGAAAGCTCATGCTCCAAAACGTCTGTTAGTCTATAAGGTGCCACAGGATTCTTTGCCGCTTTTGGTTTCCTAGTACGCTTGCCTGAGCTTCTTAACTTTCACGCGGCACTGTAGTGAGTCCCTATTGTGGCCTCTCTCCATCATGCCCTTGGAGACTTTTTCAAATGCTTTGGCATTCCATCTTTTGGAACGCAGTTCTGCGAGCAAGGAATCCTCTCCCCATACAGTGATCAGATCCAGTATCTCCCATATGGTCCATGCTGGAGCTTTTTTTCGATTCTCGGACTGCATGGTTACCTGTGCCGATGAGCTCTGCATAGTCACCTGTGCTGATCAGCTCTCCAGGCTGGGCAAACAGGAAATGAAATTCAAAAGTTCCCGAGGCTTTTCCTGTCTACCTGGCCAGTGCATCCGAGTTCAGATTGCAGTCCAGAGCAGTCACAATGGTGCACTGTGTGATAGCTCCTGGAGGACAATACCATCAAATTGCATCCACACTAACCCTAATTCGAATCGGGAATGTCGATTTCAGCGCAACTCCCCTCATTGGGGAGGAGTACAGAAATCTATTTTAAGAGCCCTTTATGTCGAAGTAAACGGCTTCGTTGTGTGGACAGGTGCAGAGTTAATTCAATTTAGCACTGCTAAATTCGACCTAAACTCGTAGTGTATACCAGGACTTAGTATACCCAGGTCCATGTATCTTTTCATGCAAACCTGTGCTTTTCAAGTTCATCTTTGAGCACGCCACACTGCATTGTTATGCATGTCTCATACCTGTGACAGCATGACCATGCTGTGATATGCTGATGTATTGGCTGCTATGACTTGCGATGGCATATCCCGGGGTTCTTAACTAATTGTAGCCTCTCTAGGCTTTGGTTCATATTGGAGTGTGGAACAACTTGTCTGTCCATCCCGCAGCACTTGACTGGAAGTGCTCTTAGCCCACCAATACATCCAGCTGAGCCATTTTGGGTCCGCAGGATCCCTGCTACCATAGCCAGCAACATGGATCCAGTACCAGAAGACGACCTTTTCCTTTTCACAGTTACACTATTTCAGGATTCAGGCAAAATATCTGCAAGATGCTGGTGGACAATTTGGAGCAGTACTTATCCTATAGAAGGCAGATCTCAAGGCGGGAGAGACAGTGAGTGTACAGACATGTCATCTGTGACCCAAATGATGCACCTAAATGTCTCCTCCCACTACTTCAGATACCCCATATTCAGACCCATGATTCTGGAGTAGAGCCACAAGCACAGACTGGTGGGATCACGTTGTTATATGGAGCTTGGATGCCCAGCAGTGGTTCTGAAACTTCTGCATGAAGCAGTAGATGATCCTAGACCCATGTGAGCCACTCGCACCTACCTTGTGCCATCAAGACACACACATGAAGGAAGCCATACCGGTCCAGAAGCAGGTCACAGCGCCTATCTGGAAGCTGGCTACCCCAGACTACTACCAGCCCATGGCTAACCATGGTGTTGGCACGTCAACTGTGAGGGTTGTGATGGTGGAAATTTAGGTGGTGATCAGGACTGCTTGCACAAAGGTGGTGGGCATAAACAAAGTGCCTGAAATAATTGCCACCTTTGAAAGAGCAGGCTTCCAAAACTGTGGGGGGCTATCAATAGGACTCGTACCCATAATTCATCCTCCACAAAAAGCAAATGAGTACATAAACTGCAAAGGATACTATTCCATCATTATGCAGGCATTGATCAGTCACAGAGGCAGGTTCATGGACACCAATGTGCAGTGTACTAGCACAATGCAAGATGCCAGGGGTTTCTTGGAGATCAGGACTTTACTTTCTTGGACAAGCAGGGAATTTATATTTCCTCCAAATGACATGTATCAATGAAGTCTGTCCCCACTGTTATTCTAGGGGACACTGCGTACCCAATTCCTGACATGGGCTTATAAAACCATAGCCTGACTTCAGAGGGCCTGGCAGAAGAAGATTCAGTTACAAGTTCACTAGCTATAAAGATTGTGATGGAATGTGCAATTTGGCAGGTTGAAGGCAAGCTGGCATTGCCTTCAAAACTATTTGGATGCCGGTGTTACCAATCCTGTCTGCATTATTGTGGAAGCTATGTCTAACGTCTGTGAGGCAAAAGGAGAATGATTTTGTCAGAAGTGGATTCAAGACAGTGCTGGACTGCAGGAATGGTACATGCAACCAGAAAGAGCACCTATCATTACAGGGTGGGAACCACAAGGGAAGTCAGAGAAGCCTTGTGCACCCACAGGATCAGTTTGCACGGTGATATGGATGACAGAGAATGAACTAATATAGTTATCCCACAATTTTTGGAGCCACTGCAGCTTACAAATATAATAAAACCTATTAATGTAACTCTATGCATAACTTACGTACTGCTCACATGAAGTTTGATTTTTATGAGTTTAACAAAACCTGTTCGAGCTGCCATCAAGAGGCAAAAGACAAAAGAAAACCACTAACAGAAGTGCAAAACTGGCAAACTATATACAGTGCCAACACTTCAGCTTCCACTGGTAGTGGAAGGTAAGTCCCCTTCATGTCTGTTCCTTCAGAAGCATGTTGTCTATGTGGACCAGGTTTGTTCAGGGGTTGTCTACTGCACATAGTATATTCTATTATTCCACAAATGTTCATTGTATGGGTCATGGACCAGCCAACCTCAGAATTGTACAGTAACTGCACCAGCTGCAGGACATGATAGCATCAGAAGGCAGTGCATACTGTAGATGGACCTTGTACAGGAGCTGGTGCTGCACCTGGGACCTGTTGCCTGGTGGCCATATAAGCAAGCAATCTCTCAAAAAGGTCCTGTGACAGGTTAGATCACAGAACTCCACTTGGGAGCTGTCACCTGATGTGTCAAGACTACTTATGCCCCTGCTTTCCTGCCCTGTCAGCTTAGGACTTCAGTACCCTCCCTGGTTTGAGCCAGGCTCACTAGCCTGCTGCAAGCCCAGATCCAGGTCTGAACCATGTCCCTTAACAGCTGTAGGCTTGACTGAAAGCAGCTTACTGAAGTGTTCTTATCTTCAACACTCAGATGCCAAACCCCCAGTGGGGTCTAAACCCAAATAAATCTGTTTTACCCTGTATAACGCTTATACAGGGAAAACCCATAAATTGTTTGCCCTCTAGAACACTGATAGAGAGATATGCACAGCTGTTTGTCCCCACCCCCAGGTATTAATACATACTCTGTGTTAATTAATAAGTAAAAAGTGAATATATTAAATACAGATAGTAGAATCTAAGTGATTCCAAGTAGTAACAGACAGAACAAAGTGAATTACCAAGTAAAGTAAAATAAAATAAAACACGCAAATCTAAGTCTAATACAGTAATACAACTGAATACAGATAAAAACCTCACCAGTAAGCTTCCTTTTACAGACTAGTCTCCTTCTAGTCTGGGTCCAGCAATCACTCACACCCCCCTGTGGTTACTGTCCTTTGTTCCAGTTTCTTTCAGATATCCTTGAGGTGGAGAGGCTCTCTCTTTAGCCAGATGAAGAAAAAATGGAGGGGTCTTCCACGGGCTTAAATAGACTCTCTGTTGTGGATGGAGACCCCCTCCTCTCTCTCTCTCTCTCTCCTATGCAAAGTCCAGCTCCAAGATGGCATTTTGGAGTCACATGGGCAAGCCACATGTCCTTGCATGACTCAGAACTACAGGTAGCAGCCATTGTTCACATGCTACCTTGAAGGTCCTCAAGGAGACTTCTTATGTGGATTGGAGCATTCCAAGATCCATTGTTCTTTAAGTGCTTCTTGATTGGGCACTTAACTTTGCAAATTCCTTTCTAAAGAAGCTGACCAAATGCCTTACACAAAGCTTACTTAGAAATCAAGCAAGTATACAGCCAATGTTAATAACTTTAAGTATAAAAATGATGTGTACAAATAGGATGAATAGATTCAGTAGACCATAACCTTTACAGAGATATGTTACATGGCATATAGCATATTCCAGATATGTTACATGTAGCATAAAACATATTTCAGTTATGTCTGCTGCACTCTGTCCTCTCCTCTGAACCTCCGGTCATGTTCCAGGAACTGTGTAACCATTCTCTCCTCATGCTGGGTTGTCTCATTCTCCCTCTGAAACCTCCTTTCCTTCCTTTCTCTCTGGAACTCCAGTTGTTCACCTGTCTGGACCACAACATCCTGCAGCACTTCAGCTCTGATTCTCTTCCTTCTCCGGTATTGGTTCAGTGCCAGTCCTCCAGGCTCCTTGTCTATGCTCAACAGAGATAGAGAAGCCTGCCAAGAAAAATGAAAGAGCATGTTATTGTTTGAACATTGGGGGAAGGGGATTCAAATATTCAAGGGCTGCATCATGACAAGATAACAGGTTGATATCTTTATCATTTGGGCTGGGGGGGGGGGGGGGTTTAATTCATCCTTTATTCAGTGGCCTGTTCAGAAGCTCCAGCAATCCAGGGAGCAAACACAGATACATTCTGGTAATCTTAACATAATAAAAATAATTGTAAATATTTTTAAAATCTCCATAATTCCTCCTCCCATCCCCCCCTGCCACACACACACACACACACACACACACACACACACCCCTAAGGTGAGAAAGTGTTCCTATCAAGGTCCAAGTTCCTGGCTTTGATTTTAACATCCTTTCAGGCACAATTGAGATTTTGTGGTCATAAGCGTTCTAGAGGTGGCTGCAAAGAGAAGAGAGCTCCTATTCCAGGCCAGTGGGGGACTGACATCCATCGATCCAAAGGAGATTTGGATGTGGTGACTGACCAGCATTTCTATTAACAGAAAGGACTCACGAACTATAGAAGTGGCTGTAATAAGTATGTTTTACCCCAGAATCTTATTAACTGTCCAGAGTGCCTACTCTGCAAGAAGTCTGAATGCTAAATCAGTCAGGAATGGTGGGGACGGGGAAATCAATAAGATGTGGATGTTTTAGACTTATTACAACCCCTTTACAACCACCCTATGCAGCATGCCAAGCCCAGACAGGGGCCCAGGAGACTAAACACATCCACTGCTGACATTGGGACTGATAGTCTAGACAGCCTGGGACACTTTGGTTGTACCAGAAGAGCGCTCTGGCATGGCAGCACTATAAACAGAGCTTTATGTGCAGATCTATGAATCTATGCTCAGTAAGGCTAATACCACAAACCCTTTTTTGATCAACAAACAGCTAGCGTTAACCTCTTACTAGATACATGGTTAATTTTTTTCCCCTGTCTGGGAATCCATCTTAGCTCCCATCTGGTGTCAGGTATGGGGGCAGTCAGGGAAATGGCATCGCTTCTGTCCTCTACAGCAGTGCTTCTCAAAAAGTCAGGCCGCCGCTTGTTCAGGGAAAGCCCCTGGCGGTCCAGCCGGTTTGTTTACCTGCCGTGTCCACAGGTTCGGCCGATCGCGGCTCCCATTGGCCGCGGTTTGCCGCTCCAGGCCAATGGGGGCTGCCGGAAGCGGCGCGGGCCAAGGAATGTGCTGGCCACCCTTCCCGCAGCCCCCATTGGCCTGGAGCGGCGAACCACGGCCAGTGGGAGCCGCGATCGGCCGAACCTGCGGACGCGGCAGGTAAACAAACCGGCCCGGACCACCAGTGGCTTTCCCTGTACAAACAGCGGACCAGCTTTGAGAAGCACTGCTCTACAGGAGCAAAGTACAACCCTTTGCATCTAATAATAATTATATTGGGCAAAACACAGAAATACCTCCCATTCTTAATAGTAATAATAAAATACAGTGATCATAACATACCAGACTCTGACGCTTCCTCTGCGGGCTGCTCCCCAGGGCCATTCCCAAACAGGTCCTATGACAATGGACCTAGGACATCCCCTAGCTGGTCGATCTGTGTAGGCTGATCTTGGCCTGGCAGAAGCACCCTGGTTTATTCAGGGGTCTGCTCAAGCAACTCCAGGCTCTCCTTTGGTGGTGTGTCTGTTCCCGCTGCCTCTGTCTCTGAGGTTATAAGCATACGATCCCTGCTCAGGAGACTGTCATGCAGGACTTTGGTGCAGCTCCCAGTACCTAGTTGAATTCACTGTACCATGGGCAATAGCTGGGGAATTCCCAGATTTATCATTCCCATCCTTCACTTTGCATTAGGCAGTCTTGAAGTGCTTGATCAGCTCCTAGCATGGAATAGCAGTTCACTGGATCCCCAGCCCCACCAGCCTCTAATATGCTTTCATAAGCATGCAGGTTTCTTGCTGCCATCACACCACATATTGACCAGAACCCTGGTGCATTCTTCTGGCCAGCTAGCTGTGCGCGGGGCATGTTTTCAGTTTTCCAAAAAGCTGGGCTTACTTGTGTTTACAGCTAAGCAGCCCACATAGAAAAGTTAAACATCGGAAAGCTGTATTTGAAGTAGGAGTTGCTTCCAGTTCTGAGAGTCGAGTGTGACGTTGGGAGCAAGAAGGACCAGGACACACAGGCCCAAGGGAATGTGGGATAGCATTGGCAGACTCTCTGAATACAAACATAGGCTTCAGCAGCATCCTCGCTGCAAAGTGGGTAGGCTTGGTTACAGGCTTGAGTGAAATGCAGGCTCATACCTATACGCCTAGGAGACCCAGCAAACCCATGTTTTGAGGAGGTACTGCCAAATGTCAGAGGGCTGCGCGTGTGGACGGTAGAGAGGTTTGGACTTAAACATGTGTCAGAGACCAGATATATTATGCAGTGTAGACATATCCAAAGGGTCCTTGAGGAAATAATAGGGGAGCTATCAATTGGAGAACACTTTTACCTATCTCCAACCAGGGTGGCAAGGTTTATTCTTCCCAGGCCTGAGCCTACGATCAAAGTGGATACTAATACCTTAAAAGATGCTGACCTAAAGAAGAAGGGGGTGGCGTGGGTTGTCACCAGCTGCCCATGGAGGAGACACCGACAGAGACACGCTGTGAGAAAGACACACGAATTGTAGCAAGTAGACTCTCTCCACCAACTGAGAGATAGAGGTAACTGGGCTGGAGGGAAATTTTAAAAAAGCTTCCACGGAACAGTTCATGTTTAGGTGAGGGGAAAGATGCATTTAGGTCTTTATTGTTTTAACCCTTTGCTTTGCATGCTATGTAACTTTGGGGGAATAAACGCTTTGCTTTGAAGAAGCTGCATTTTGAGTCACTTTAATCAGCTGCCATCATGGGCTCTTGGAGGTAAAGGGCTTACAAGTGCCAAAATACAGTTGGTCCTGTCAGGAGAACACCATTAGTAGACAAGGGAGCTGCAGCCCAGAGATCCAATTTAAGAGTGGGATAACCACACGATTCCTTTCCCAGAGAGGGGTGAAGGTAGAAAAACCCATCCACATCCCCAAAGTGGTACACTTGAGAAGGACTAAGAGAGGTCTAAAAGCAGCTTGCCATGTGACCATGACCTAATCTCTCTGGTTAGCAGTCAGCAGCCTACATGACAGTTTACAGGAATAATGAAGAATAGTTCCCATTTCCTAAGAGAGAGAGAAATTCTGGGTCAGCAGAATGTAATTACCAAACTGGAAACTAGTCAGGACACTGGAGTAAATCTCCCTGCTCTTACAAAGGGGACCACCGGATCTTTACTGACCACAATTGGCAAGACTTCAATTTTAGGTCTCTCATAATAGTCAGAGGCTGAGTTAATGTACAAGAGTTAACGCTTTTGAAAGAGTATTTAAGTGCAAATACGAAAGCCAGACGGGACTATAATTTTCTGTACTGCTTACCACCACAGTGATATATCCTCCACCAACCCTTCTAGATCGCTAACAATCTTCAGTAACATAAACCTGGCTCCTTCCTTACCCAGAAAACCTGGCACCCATTTGCTGTATTCCTTTCTGTTGCAAGTTTTAGAATACTGAAAACCTGTTATTGCAATTTTTCCCTAAAAATTCAGCTTATTCACAGGCTTCCCCCCACATTACCTCCATGCCTACAGAAACCAGGGTCTACCCTTTCCACTCTTCAGTTTTTGAGGGGAAGGAATCGATACCAGTTTGTGGCCATCTCATTCACTACAAACTTCTCCTCTGCCACCAGAGTCTGTCTGAAGCTGAGCCAACTCCTATGCAGGGCAGTGTTGTGCTGCCCTTGTAAGATGTGTGGGGGTGGAGGAGGAAATAATGGGTACCATCAACATTTAACATAATAAACAATGGTTTCCTGTATTCTAATCATGAGTCCAAGAGTGACTGTCTACGGTGAAGTCATGTAACTTTCCATCCTACCCCCACCCCCATCTGTAAAATGGGGATAATATTTATTTACCTACTTCACAATAGAAGGGTGATGGGAAGCTTTTGTTAAAGCACTACATAAGTGCTAAGAGGAGCGTGGATGACATATGGGTTGTAGAAAAGGAGACAGACACTATGGGGAGAGTAAGAAGAAAAGAAAAAAACATGGGGGGGAACAACATGAAAGATAGAGGGGACGGACAGCAGGGAATGGAGATCAATAGGAAAAGTTAAACGAAAAGAGATACAACACAGCCACCACACAACCAAGCTTCGTTTATACACCTTCACTTGTTGCACTTCCCTGGCAGCCAGATATTCTACCTTACATATAATTACTGGATACTACGTTTGTGTTCTATTGTGTTAAACAGTAGAAGGTAGTAGAAAATAACCTGAAGTTCACCATAAACAGAAACAAAACCACTCCAGCAGTCCCAAGATCCTTGACTTGCTTTCTCTGAAGACAAGTTTTGGCTAATATGCATGTAGCCCAGCTCTGGAGCACTTGTCCTGAAGCAGAGAATACTAATAGAGGCTCAAAGACTTCCCTCCCCTCTAAGTTTTTAAAAAATAAAAATGAATCTGGTGACCCTAAAGAATTCTCACCAACCATCCCCAAAATCCTGAGGCCAATCCTGTGCCTAGTGGTATGCTCACACAGAGGGGAATCAGGTAAATTTGTCAGCAAAATTTGCTTTTGCGTGCCTACTCAAAGGGTTAAAGGTTAAAGGCTGGCTTAAAAAGGAAGAATTTGATAACTTCAAGTATCTACACGCTACTCCCAAGTGTTTTCTTGGATTTTTGAGAGAATTTTTAAAAATATTTTAACCTATATTAAAAGGTCACACAGCTAATGCCGTTCTGTTCTGCTACCAGTGACATTCTCACAAGGACACAAGAGGTACCATTTTTGAACATGAATCCGTTTTAGGCATGAAGCTTGATGGAGGAGCTCTATCTTACACCTGTTGAAGAACTCATTTCTGTAGCCCAAAATGGCCCTATTACATCAGAGAAAGACAATAATACTTGATAAATCTAAATCACTCAGACAGCTTTGAATTTTAAAAGAACTGTGCAAACCATGAGATGCAGTAAACAAATGATTAAGGACTTCTTTTTTTAAAAGTTCTCTCTCTAAAAGCCTATCTGTAAAACTAATTTGGATATTAACAGTCAAATTAACAGAGGTGGGTGGGAAGCGGCATTATTTTGGAGTACCAGGTAGACAGGGTTATCTGATTAGCCACAAGGTCTTTCAGCCCACCTTCTTTCCTGCACTCTGTTCTTAACCACGTTTAACAAAAATCAGGCCAAAGTAAAAGAGGAACATTTTTTCACTGTATGAAAAGTCTAAGATTAGACGAGTCTGTCTCTGCTTATAATGACTACATCTCCTTAGATGGCTTACATAAAGATTTAAAAAACTAGTCATGGGACAGGATGTGTTACATCTGAGAAACCTACTGGCATTTTTTTTTCCTCTTTTATGCAGCTATTTTTACTGTACACTTTTAGTTACTGAATATATCAGTAAAGGTAATAAAGAAATGCAAAGGTTAAGTTACTTTCCTGAAGGAAACAAATGAATTGTTTGAGAATTAAAATAAGACAAATTGATTTATTTTTTTTTAAATAACTTGGAGAGGGAAAAACTAAGTGATGAATTGGAAGAAGAAATACAGGAACAAGTTCTGTAGGTGAAGAATCAGCAACTGCAACACAATGCACAGAAGTGTTCCCTATTGGCTTTAATCTTCTACCTCTCTGCCAACCAGGCCCACCTTTGCTGAGCATGTGAGATCACTCAAGATTACCAACTGGCAAGTTTGGATGCAGGCTAATGATTTTCTCTGGAAGCATGCCATGTACTGAGGCTGCAACTTCTTCACTTGCAGAGCCTGTTCCTGAAGTTCTGATACTAATTCTCCTTCTAGTTTTTCACTTTTTTTTTTTTAATTAACTATACAAGGTATTTCTGAACTTTGGGGCAGTTCAGATCCAGACTTTGTGACTCTTACTGCAAATTACCAAGCATTGACATGTTGCATTGTTACAGCACAACCCAAGACTTCCACCATTGAGTTTAATCCTCCTACATAGGAACAGCATTGTTTTAGAGCAGGCCTTGGGGGAGGGGTGCGGGAGGGGCATCACAGACAGGCTACTGAGGTAATAGTTGGGTTTTGCTTGGGGAGGGCAGGGAGAAGGAGAAGGAAAAAAGACAATTTTGAAATAAATATTGATGGCAAGGTAAGTCTTCGTGGCAGTCTGTCTCTTTCCCTTTCCTTCCATCTCCACCCCTGCTTCCACTAACTCACCATACAAGTTATAAATGAATGCCTTTTATGAACGAACACACACACACACAGATATCCTGCAACAATTTGAAAACATTAGTTCAAAATACTGATGTAAAGTGAATCCCTGCCACAGTCCCAAATTAGCTTAGAAAAAGTACAGTTCTAATGTAGGAATTATTTCAAATATTTTAAAATCTGTATATTTGCCTCAGTTCAATATTGGTGCATCTTAGGTCCAGTTTTTAACAGAAATGTTTATAACGTGCAAGGTAATAAAAATGAATGGGCATTTGAATATATTAGTGAGGTTCCAACATAAAGTAGATCCTCATGACAGTATTAAGCCTAACTCGTTTAGGAAGTAGCAGCCTGGGACTTTGATTCTTATTTGATTTGCCCATTCAAGCAGTTAATCTTTTATTCCATTCTCCATCCTTTGAAATGAAGTGTAGAATACGTGCTCAACCAATGTATGAATGTTTAACTAGAATTAAATTGTGTAAGCCACATATTTAAAAACCCTCTTTTAAGCCATACGGCTCTTCTCTTTACACACTCATTACACTTGCAATGTTGCAGCAGGGCTGTTTAAATAATTTATCATTTAATTTGTATATACAAATACACAAAACCTGGGAAGTTTAGAATTTCACAAGTTATGACATTTTGGTTTTCCGAGGGCCACTCTAGTTCAAGTTGACCCTGGATATTCACAGTTCAATAGGAGATGAAGATACAAAGTTCAATGTATTTTTCCACAGTCTTGAACTTCTTCCTACTTAAACTTCTGTGAGAATCTCAATTGCTAATCCATGTTAAAGTTGCCACACCACTACAGTGCATCCTTGTACATACAGCCTGTGGGAATCGACTGCAGTCTCAGGCCCTTAGGGTTGATCTACCTTTAAATTTGGCCAACACAGCTACACTGGTCAGAGGTATGAAAAATCCACACCCCATAGCACTGTATCTGTGCAGACTTAACCCCCCCAGTGTAAACGTAGCTAGTTCAACAGAAGAATGCTTCCATCGAACTAGCCACTATCACTTGCGGAGGTGGTGTTACAACAGCAATGGAAAACCTTTTCAGTCAGGGTAGGCTGAGTTTATACCATGTAGTTATATCGGAATGACTATGGCACCATAGCTACATTGGTACAGTTTCCATAGCGTAGACAGTCTCAGATTCCAATTAGGGTAGGGATAAAGTATTCCTGCATGTCTAAACGTTAAAAAACGGCACGCTCAGTCACAAGAGAGGAGACACAGAGGGAGCTGGTATAAAGAACTACTACTGCTACTACCAAAAAAAAATCTTCAAGACACTTTTTCTTCTGATTTTATATCCACATTTTTCCCTTTTTTTCTTTATGGTTGATAAAGGAAGTTAACAGAGTAACAGGCAGTAAAGTACAGTGAGAAACATGTAAAAAAGGTTACAAAGATTAATTTTAAACAAAAAATGTGTCATTTACTTGGGAGGGAAGGGAGACCAAAAATAAATGATAGTGCTACTGCTCCAAGTTTCCTTCATAAGATGCCTCTTCTTACACACTTAATTTCTCTCTGTAGTTCATTGTCTTGGTAGGCTAGCTGCTCCTGCTCTCAAGGCCTATAATCATTTTTCTTCTCTTCAAGTGTCTCCCTTCTGTGATTGTGTTCTGCAGTAATGGGCAGAGATACCCAGTTTCTAGGTCCTAGACTGGAGATTCCTGAATTAGTTACAGTTCAGTTTTCACTTTGTTTCCACAGTCTCTAACAATTTCCTTCTTGGAAGATAGACATTCTAATTCCAAGTTCAATGGAAGCTATTGTAAAAGCGGCACTCCATGTACTACTGTTGCTGCCTCTGTTACTTTAATTTATTCTCCTGGCTACACAAATGAGCAATCAATGATGCATGGCTTCCAACAGTGTGGAAGTTCACACTGAGTAGTTTACAAGACAATTTATATATTTCTGCCCTTACAAAGAAAGAGGGGGCATCTTCAACAGGGAAACAAACTTAGAATCACTACCATTTAGGGCAATCTGGAACTTAATGGAAGTGGTATGCAAAACCTGTATACATTCACAAAACAAAAGTCTGCCCTTCTACTGCTGCAGCTTCGCTCACGCGAGACCTTTTGGTTTAGCCTCATCCTGTTTAAAGCACCATATAATGAACAAGTGCAAAAAAAAACTTAATTGCACACCTCTCTGAATTGTGGAGGTTGCAGAATGGAGGGTTTTTTTGTTGTTTTTTTTTTTTTTAATCAATATGTTGTTTAACTCTACTCAAAGAGGGTTCACTGACTGTTAGTTAAGTGGTCTAGTTTTCATAGTGTATAAGAAGTCAGAGATCCAGCTGGATATTGATGAAGAAATATTTTAATGCCATAAGGAGTAAGTTTATGCTAGTTACTAAAAGCAAATATTCAAGTCCTTTACTTTGGACTTCATCTCCTTCTCAGTATGTCTGTGGTGCTGAGCAACATCAATTCATGCAAAAGCCAAAAGGGAGTTGAGGGCACTCAGCACATCATTGTGTTAATATAGATATAGGAATATAGGAAATCAGGCAAGTATGATTTCTAAACGGTGCTACTAGTTAAAAAACAGACTTGAATGCAGTTAGAGAAGGGTCAGGACTAAAAAACTGACTGCAGAATTAGCATTTCAAAGACATACGCCTTGTCTACACTGGCAAGTTTCTGAGCAGTAAAGCAGGTTTCTGTGCTATAACTCCTGAGATGTACAAACAGACGAGCCATTTAGTGCACAGAAACTAGGCAGTTGTAGCGCTCTCAAATAATCACCCCAATGAGAGGTGTAGAGCTTTCTGCACTGGGGCTACTGTGCTTTGGTGCCAGTGTAGACACTGTGATGATTACAGTACTGCGATGGGCCTCTGGGAGGTGTCCCACAATGCCTGTTCTCACCTCTCTGGTCATCGGTTTGAACTCTACTGCCCTGCCCTCAGGTGACCAACCGTCATCCTCACCCCGAACATTCTTCTGCAAATTTGAAAGTCCCCTTCCTGTTTGCTCGGTGATGCGTGCAGTGGTCTCAGTGCATCTTTCCAGGTGGCCATGCCTGCTCCACGCACCAGGCAATCCCCCGCTTGGAGCAATGCTGAGCTGCTAGACATCATCAGCATTTGGGGAGAGGAGGCTGTCCAGTCCCAGCTGCGCTCCAGCCATAGAAATTATGATACCTACGGACAGATTTCAAGATGCATGACAGAAAGGAACTATAACCAGAACACACTGCAGTGCAGGAGTGAAGGAGCTGCAGAGGTGTGGGAGGCAAACGGCCGCTCCGCCAACGAGCTGCCAATTCTAAAAAAAAGCTGGGTGTGATACTCAGTGGCACTGCGAAGGCCACTGTGGACACTTTGGTCACTCACGTACTAGTCGAGAGTGGACCGAGGCAAGAAGAGGAAATCTTGGACAAAGAGGGGAAGGGGGACCCAGAAGCAGAGGATGGTTTGGAGGCCAGAGATGCATGCAGTCAGGAGCTCTTTTCTACCCCAGAGGAGCTGAGCCAGTCACAGCTGTCAGATCTTGGCGAAGCGCAAACAGGAGAGGAGGTCCCTGGTAAGTGGATATGATTTTGGGAATTGCTGAAGCAATTTGTTGGGGGCAGGAGGGTTGCAGAAAGCAGGCTCATCTCCCACCGTATGGCTATTCTGAGCAGTAGAACAGGATGTTGATAGACTCCCTCACTTCACGGGAATCTCCCTCAGAGATCTCCAGGAAACTCTCTTGGAGATACTGGGCAATCCGCTGCCGCAGGTTCCTCAGCAGAACTGCCTTGTTTCTTGCCCCATTAATGGTAACTTTCCCACACCGCTGCGCCATCATGGGGGGACACACACATGACATCATTACTGCACACAGGCGAGCTGCATGGGACCAGGGCAGAAGCCACAGGCTTGGAGAAGACCCTCCCCTGATACTCTGCTGACCCTCAGCAGCAAGATATCTTCCATAACGATCACATCCTGTGGAAAGTGTGGGGACAGGAATGATTATCAATGCCCCCCCCCCCAGTGCTGGCTTGCCCTAAGAGCCACATGCCCAGTGTACAGCAGGGTCTGGGAAGAGTGATTTACCCTGCCCCTGCGGCTACTCACAATTTTGGGGGTCTTGTGGCTCATGTGTGCTTGCCTGGGGTCAGCCGGTTAGTGACAGGTATGTGAGTACTGGCTGTGTTTTAAAGCACTGAATAAGTGTGGTCTGTGTTGCAAACAATGCTGCTTCTGTAAAATGTTGCATTTAAACTTCACAGAGATGACCGTGGGAGGCCAGCCTCCCTTATCGGCAGCAGAACAACTGCTCAGAATTAGAAAGCGGCCATGAAGAACTAAGGACGACTTTCTCCATGAGGTTATGATGCACTCTGCTGCTGAGAAATAGTAATTGAAGGAGTGGCGGGACAGTTAGAAGAGGGACCAAAAGAAGAATGTGGCACACCAGAAAGAAGCCACAGAGCAGCTCTTAAACGTTATAGAGCGCCAAGTAGACATGCTCTAGGCGATACTAGCTCTTCAAACCGAGCAGCTCCATGCCCGCCATCCTCTGCAGTCACTGTCACAAAACTCTTTCCCATGCGCCTCCCCGCCACACACACACACACACACAGACCACCAACACACTTATCAACCTCCTGGCTCCACTCTCTACCCGCAGCATTCCACTCCTCCCTCCTCAGAGTCCACACTGCTGGACTCCAACTACTCATTGCACCTAACACCCATCCCTCTGCAGTTTGGCCCTGCTGAAGTACAGTACCCGCTACATTGTATTCCAAAGGAGAAGGCTGGCCATGATCCCTGGACAGACACAAATCTGTAGCTGTCCCGGGACCCTCCTCCTCTGGAGACCTTCCCTTCCCCCATCCCCCTCCCTGCTGATGTATTTTTGTCATTTGACTCTCTCATCCGGCTGTTGTCTTTTAATAAAAGAACTGTGTTGGTTTAAAAGCAATGTTTATTCTATTAAGTGAAAGCAAAAAGAGCACTGCAAAGCAACATGCAATTATGTTAAACCCCCTTATTGCATTATGTGCACCAGTCACCTCCTAGCATTACAAGCACTGCAATCTCGAGCACAGCAACAAACATTAGTGTCTTTCAGCTTCAAATTGCTACCTCAAGGCATCCCTGATCCTTATGGCCCCGCACTGAGCCCCTCTAATAGCCCTGGTATCTGGCTGTTCAAACTCAGCCTCCAGGTGCTGAGCCTCTGCTGTACACCCCTGAGTGAAGCTTTCACCCTTCCCTTCACAAATATTATGGAATGTATAGCACACGGCTATAAGCATAGGAGTATTGTCACTGGCCAGGTCCAGCCTCCCATATAAGCAGCGCCAGCGGGCCATTAAGTGGCCAAAAGCACACTCAACAGTCATTCTTCACTTTTTCAGCAGTGATCTTCTGTTCCGGGAAGGAAGTCCCTGCTTGCAGCTTCCTGGCCAGGTCAGTGTTCCAAAAGATGCTTGCGTCATATACCTTTCTGGACCAGCCTGCATTAATGTCTGTGAAATGCCCACAGTGATCCACAAGTGCCTGGAGAACCATAGAGAAATACCCCTTCCGATTAATGCACTCGGTGGCTAGTTGGTCTGGTACCAGAATTGAAATGTGCATGCCATCTATTGCCCGTCCGCAGTTAGGGAAGCCCATTTGTGCAAAGCCATCCACAAACTCACACACGCAGCCCAGAGTCACGGTCTTTCAGAACAGGATGCAATTAATGGCCCTGCACACTTCCATCAACATGACTCCAACAGTTGACTTTCCCACTCCGAACTCGTTAGCAACTGATCGGTAGTAGTCTGGAGTAGCCAGCTTCTACAGTGCAATCACCACACACTTCTCCAACGACACGGCAGCTTATTCCCATGTCCTGACGCCGCAGGGCTGGGGCAAGTTTATCACACAGTACCACGAATGTGGCTTTCCTCATCTGAAAGTTCTGCAGCCACTTCATCGTCATACACGTCTGGGATGACAAGCGATCCCGCCACTCTGTGCTGGTTTCCCAAGCCCAAAAGCGGCATTCCACTGTGAATGCCACAAGCAATCTCGTGTCGTAGCTACTTCATGTGGTGAGATCCACGTCACACTCCGCTTGCCTTTGTAGTTTAAGGAATAACTCCACTGCCACTCATGATGTGTTGGTCAGAGCGAGCAGCATACTGGTCAGCAGTTCAGGATCCATTCCTGCAGCCTGAAAGAGGCAGGGCATGCAGTACACAAACCACTGAAAGATGGCACCAAATGCAGACGGAAGCACAGAGATTGCTGGAATGCGAAGCAATGCATCACGGGGCACTGGCACTGGACCCAGGATGGCCCCCCTCCACCTTCCCACAAGTCTTAGTGGCAGAAGAGAAAGAGGTACTCTGTGGGATAGCTTCCAGAGTGCACCGCTCCGAATGCCAATGCAAGTGCTGCAAAGGTGAACATGCTATTTCACAGGCAGCTAACAGTATGAACACACAACAGTGGTTTCCCTTCAGCACTCTCTAAGCAGTGCTCTAACTGCCAATGTAGACGTACCCTAAGAGCTACATCCTTCCTTTTAGCTATGAACATCAAAGAAAAGGAGCGCTTGAGCTCCTGAACTGGTGCTCTGACACATCGTTCCTTCTCAGAGCCCAGGCATGGTGGCAGTTTAGTTCCATAAGAAGCAGCAGCCAACACAAAAGGTGTGGCAACCCAGTATGCAGGCAGACTTGATCACTCTTGTTTATCCTATTTGTGTTAACTGACTGTAAAGTATTTATAATGATGAAACAACTCCCATATCAGTGCTTATTATACATCTCCTCTTCCCCAGCCTACTATAAAATCCTCCCACTCAGCATTATTGCTTCACTTCTCAGGAAGTGAGAGAGCTGTCAAGCAGTCTGATCCTTAGTTATCATATTCGCCCTGATTTATTTTATCTCTGGCATGAAGAACAATACAAGGATCTACACTGCAACAAACACACAAAGCAGCTGAACTGCAACAAACACCAAAAAGATGATGTGCCTGTGAGTGTTTAGTTATTACAGAGCAAGCTGATTCAGGACTGTAACACTTTTCATGGAACGGGGGGGGGGAGGGGGCGGGGGGGAGTGTTTTGGGGACCACACACTGAAAATTAATATTTTAGAAGAAAAAGAATCCAACCAGAATTGACAATCACAAGCTAAACACCACCCGTTTGACTCAACAATGAGAGGACAATGTTCACATGCACATACAAAAAGTATATATTATCCATGACAAAAGCAGAGTCACAGAAGTGGCTTTTACCTTCAGGGAAGTCATGAATGCACAATCTGAAAACCCACATTATTATATATGCAAAAAACATGTAATTTAAATTCTGCTATCACGGCTTTAGATATGCACTCTGGCAAATCAAGTTAAGTCATCCTTTATGCCAATATAATAGTTTCATATTTTACATACATTAAGTACAACTTTAAAAAAGTAATAAAATACTAGAAGACATTTAAAGAACATTTTCTTTTTATTAAACTGGAAAATGCCAATTAATCAAGACTCAGATAATAGGGGCCTTATTCAAACAGGACTCCTTGACAGAAACATTGTATATGTATTTTACTGAATAAATTTTAATAATTTTGTAAATTCACTCAGAGTCCTTGTGCCACCGAACATAAACAGCCTGAGTAGCTGATTTCCCATAAATTAACTAAACTGAAAGCAATCTGTCAACTTTTAATGCTTATTATAATACAAGTGCAGCAAATCATCTCAGATCCATATTGTGAAATTACATGAAATACATCTCCTATAGCACAACCAATTTCCATCAAGCAGGTAGATATTGGTGGTAGAAACCCTGTACTTATTAAGTTTATCATCTACAGTTCCCAAGTGTTTAACATGTCAAGGAAGAAGAAAATGTAATTGAGAAGATAATCCTTGCACATGGGACTGAAAGTTAAAATACAAGTGGAAAGTACATAAGCAGAGAAAGGCATGTATAGGGTGATTCTCTCTCTGTTCAATTTCAGCAAGCATTCCAAAGTGAGACCAGACCAAAACAGATGACTGTGGTGTAGACAAAAGAACAGCTATTTCAGCGTGTAGCTTGCCAGTTTTCGAAGTGGAAGTCACTGTACAACACTGTCTAGATATAGGATATACAACATTGTCTAGATATGGGATACTTATTTAAATGTGATGTGTATGTACATGGCAGAATGATTTGGAGACAAGGCTGTTACGGCTGGCTAATGCTCAAAAAGATTTCTAATAACTGAATATGCCATTCCATCTAACCAGCTCTGATCATAGTCACATCAAAAGACCAAAAAGTAACAGCAAAAAACAAAAAAGGGAGCAGGGAGGGCGGAAGGGGAGAGTCACATCTCTGAGTAGTGTGCAACAGTCAGGAACTGAAAAAAAGCAACAACAAAAAATTAAAGCGACAGGCTCATCACTCTCCTTTCTGTGACATAATCAAGCACTACAAATATATGGCTGAATGGGACTTATTTTCCAAGAAAAGCTGAATATTTGAAAAAGTCAGGTTTGGTATCCAAAGCAAAATAATAAGCTCACTTGTTTAACTGGAACCCTCACCCAATAACCCTTAAGCAGGAGCTAGCAACATCATTATTATTTCTGCAACCCTCCCACATGAACAAGAGTATTTCCACAAATGACACAGAAGTGGTTTGCTATTTGAACGGCTATTCCAGGACCCAGGTAGGTCACTAGCAAAATCAGACAGGCAGGAAAAAAGTTGTTCAGCAGATACTGGGAGAAGCGTAACCCTTCTGGATGTGATCTACATGTTACACGCTGTTTGAAATGCCACAAAAGGCAGAACATTGCAGTAGCATTACAAGAGAAGCTGGATTCAGACCAATCTGATTACATGCTGATTATGGATAATGAGCCTCCGCCTACAGTAAGACAACAAAATCACAGTTTTTTCTAGTATGAATTATGCTAAACCAACATTTCAAATGATGTACTCATAACTGCTTCAAATATTATAGAAGAATAAACAGAATACAGATAATGAAGGTACCAGATTAACTATGATGCAGCTGACTGTAGCTGGAATGTCTTTTGTTTAGAGTGTATTTGGATGCTTATGATATGAATTTTAAAAGAACGGGAAGCAATAGTTGAAAGTATTCAACAACATGTACTGATTACTCAACTTTCTTAAACTGACAGAATTTGTACGGTACTTTAGGAAGTTCACTGATAAATTACACAGCACAAACTATTTTAAACCATATTTATTTATATACGTATATACATACACACACCCCACAAACTTTTAAAGCATAGTTATATATTAAATGCTTTAAAAGTTTGTGCTGTGTGTATATATATGTACATACCAATCACTGCACTTCCTAAAATACTGTACACATTCCATCAGTTTTAGGGGATGTCTACTCTACACACTCTTAAGTCGACCTATGTTAGGTTGACTTACAGCCACCACAGTAATTACTGCAGTGGCTGCTGTCTACAATACCCTCCTTCTGTCAGTGGTGGGTATCCTCACCAGAAGGATGATCCACCAACTGAAGAGGGGCAGTGTCGGGGGCTGATTTATTTGGGTAGGAAGGTTGGCCTTGTGGATTTCACATTGGACTAGAACTCAAGAGCCCTGAGTTCAGTTACCAACTTGGGCACAGTCCTTGGCCAAGTCACTTAATCCAGAGTACTAGGAAGATAAAGCCCATCAATGGTTGTGAGGCATTCAGATACTAACATACTGAGGGACTTATAAGTAGATAGACACAAGTATCTGACAAAAAGGAGTACTTGAGACACCTTAGAGACTAACAAATTTATTTGAGCATAAGCTTTCATGGGCTAAAACCCATTTTATCGGAAACAAGTATCTGAGTCTCCGTCTAGCTGCACAGATGTTACAGGTGTTTCAATAACAAAATATTGCACAGATATTTCACCATAACACAGTTATAAAGAAAATAACCTTAAACATGAGTTTTACAAACAATGGATAGTTTACATAATGTTTACCTTTCTGCTCTTTGTTGTGTTTCAGATAAAATATACAGACAGAAAAGTCACAAGGTATGTGAAAACACCAACCTCTTATTAGAGACTGGTGCATAGGTTGTTTGTTTGTTTGTTTTGCTTTTTAAACTAAAAGCTTCTTAAATTAAAGACAGGATCAGGGATATCTCTCTGTATCAAAGTTTGTACAAGCACTTGCATAACCCTGATTGTGGCCTCCAGGTATTATTGTAATATAAAAATATTAAACAGAAGCTATTTTAACAAATATTGTGTAATCATTAATTCTAAATCAACTACCTAATGGAAGCAAGAACCGATAATTTAGAGCTAGATATTTATCATCATCATCATCACTCACCCTTTCACTCATTTTTCACTTAATACCCAAGAAAGTTCAACCTTGCAACCCAAACTGGTGCAAGTGTACACATGCAGAATTTCTGCAGGTACATTTTATTCTCTATTTTCCTGGGCCATATTCATCCACCAGACATCTCTTCTGGGCACCGAGCAAGCCTATCAAGAGCATATTTATTAGCCAATTGTAGATGGTAAGTTTTAATAATAAGTAAAATGGAAAAAATTCTGACAAAACTTATGTAGCTTCAACTGAACACACTAGATTTTAGGAAGTTCTGTTTCATGGTAATTGAACATGGATTTTTCCAACTCTAGGTCACCAGTTTGAATTCAGTCCAGAGCACTAGTGACTAGCAACTGTTAAGCATTCAATGGCCATTCAGAATCACAGAAAGAGTTCAGATATTAAGTTTCACTTTCATAATATAAAATTGCTGAAAATTTAGCATTAACATTTAATTATAGATAGACAGACAGACACCTATACAACAAGTTTATTTAAGCATAAGCTTTCATGGGCTACAGCCCACTTCATCAGGTGCATAGAATAGAACATATAGTAAGAAATATATATACATACAGAGAACATGAAAAGGTGGAAGTAGCCATACCAACTGCAAGAGGCTAATATAATTAAGATGAGCTATTATCAGCAGGAGAAAAAAAAACTTTTGTAGTGATAATCAAGATGGCCCATTTTAGACAGTTGACAAGAAGGTGTGAGGATACTTAACATGGGGAAATAGATCCAATTTGTGTAATGATCCAGCCACTCCCAGTCTCTATTCAAACTGGAGTTAGAGACAAACTGGGGAGAACAAGAGATATCCTTGAACTCTCAAGAGTTTCTGGCAAGAAGAAGTTAGTATAAAAAGCTGGAAAGTTTGACACACCTGAAAAGTAGTAAAAAAAAAAAAAAAAGTTAGTGGAATGAGATTATTTTATTATGATATTAATTTAAAGCACTTACATCCCAGAAAAAAGGGACGTTCCCTGTCCCTGAGAAATCTGCAGTCTAAACAGGTACTAAAAGTTATAACTGATCATGGTGATAGGGAAGAAGTGGAAATGAGATAAAACAGAAGCCAACAAAAAGATACTATGAAACACTGAAGCATTATTTACAATAATTACACCAGTTACTGTGGTTCAGTTTAAATTAAAAAGAAAAAGTCTTGTTTGCCCTACAGCCAAGCTGACTCAATCAATACACCACCAACAGCCGTGTGAGCACTTCTTCCCATTAGTCTTCCACTTATCTGAAACACTGCCATTAGCCATCAGGACAGCCAGCCAGAACTAACACTTTCCAGCAAGGTCTACCTAACCTACCAGAAGCTAGGGGGAAGGAATCTCTGGGTGCCTGTGTTATGCAGCAGTGCTCAGGGGCAAACCAGCAGCCAGATTGATATTATGAAGAATAATGTGTGCATACTCCAAGCCCGCAGCTGGAAGTTATTTTAAGACAACTGCAGATCCGGATACTCTCTGGTACTGCATTCACATTCAAGGGGGTTTCAGGCACAGATTGAAATGTACAAGTTCAAGGTCACACACCCAAGTTTAAGAAACAAGGCGCTATTAAAAATGGAAAGGGGAAGACTATAAATAAAGGAACTGGTCACAAGGTGACAGCTTGCTTTTTTGGGGCTTACTAGATTTCCAGATTTATTGGACTGTAGGAATTTATTCAGCAATCCTTTCAGCTGTTCCTGGCCAAGAGAATGCTAGCAGCTAAAGTTGCTTCACCTCAAACTCTGTCTTTGACTTCTGGGTAATAGGAAGGTGATAAGGAAACAGAGAAGTTATTGCTTTTAACTGGAAGCCAATATTTGTGGGCTTTGCATTTCTTTTGCCAAAAGAATGGAAGTGAGATGTTTAGGCTGCTGGAGGAATTGTTGTCTAATGGGAATGGTGAGAATCTGTGTGGTCTTCAGCTACAAAGTTTGCCAATGTTCTTGCACATTTTTCCTGCTTAGATGTTTTCTTCTCCAAGCCTTATTTTACTATCATTGATTGTCAGTGTGGTTGTCTTTTTAAAATCAACTAGCCACAACAGTAGTATGTAATATATCCCATCTGTGTTATTTAATCTAACATTATAACCAATTTAACGCCAACTTCCTGGGTTTTTTTTGTTGATTTGTTTTTAACTGAAGGACAATGTTAATGTGTTCCTATATCAGAATTCCCTACTAAAAGACCTGTAAAGGAGGCTAGGCTCTTGTCACTAGTTACTATTAATTTAATCAACCTATCTTGTGTGTACTGTCAGACTGTGTAGTCTTTTGTTTTTGAATGAGTAATTGTCTATTGGTTTTTAATTAAATGAGCAAAAAGGGACCCATGGCAAGTTAATACAATATTTCATCATGGGACAAGTCAGCTATGTTTGTAGGATTCTTGGGGTCTTCCTTTTCCCTCTAAGCAAAGCGACCAGCTCATTGTGCACAAACACATTCACTGCTAGTAATCCATGTCTTCGACACATGACTGCCATGCCTGCATTTCAGGTATTAGCTATGTCAGAATTAATTACCACATAAAGCTTGACAAGATCCTGCCAGCATTCAATGAACAATATACTTGCAAAGGCCCCAGAATAGGTCACAGTGAGTAACAGATCTTGTGCAGGTCAGCAAGGCCTGTACTTCTGCTGACAGCCCTTTCAATAAATCATTGCTCCATAATCACTGGCTAACAGGCCACTAAGCATACTGTCAAGTTTTCAGTGACCTGTGATGTGCAAAAACTACAGCCTGTCATCTTTATGACTGAATGTGTGTCATTTGAAAAATCCCATGAGCATCACCTCCTTGAGATGATATTGTATATGTAAACCTGCACAACCAATGCAAATAGGTTAGCCTGGCATATATTTGCTTCATACTATTCTACTGAGCTTTAAAATTATAGTTATTCATTTAACTGCATTTAATTTATTTAGAAACAGTTGCATATCAAGAAAATGCTCCAAACTGTAGTTTCTCATTAGTAAGCCATTTCCCCTCCCTTTTCCTGCCCCCACCCTTTGCCATGGATACAAATGTGTGAAAGTCATTGACCTGCCTGGACTCTGACACTGCACTGAGTAGTTATTTTCCAAGTAACACTGTAAATTTGTCACCCTATTTCAACATCTCATTAGTAGTTATGTCCTGAGCAACTAATCTCTACAGATAACATTTCTATGTGGTTGGCAACCAACCAAAAGTAGGAAGTGGGGAGACAAACATGTTATTTGAGTATATGTCCTTCCTTGGTTATACCTGATGAAGAAAGTGGAAGGCACTTCCACCACTCTTCTTACTGTTGCTAAGTTCTTGCATTGTTGTGGTTAACACTGTGTCTCTATTTTGCATTACACTCTTCTGATTTCATTTTTTAAGTCTCCCATAAAAATTTTGCTCAATATTAGAACTTTATATCTGCAGTACTAGCAACATAACTGCAGCACATAAGCACAGACAGAAAACAGAATTTCCAGCTTCATTTGTTTAATTTGTGCTTGAAGTTCAAAAAATGGATCTGTGGAGACAATTAAATATTTATGACTTGGTCTGACATTTTTTATATTTTGAAAAAAACAGAAGCCAGGGAGATCATCTTTCCAAAAAGTCTCCTATGCATTACTGATATCTGAATTTGGCCCAATGTTTTTATCCAGTTGTCTGAAATAGATCTGAAATATGATAAATGCCTTTTTAACATTTTCCATTAAAAGTGAAATCTATAGAACTCTGCATTTAGTATCTATATACATTATTAACTTTCAATGAAGCGTTTAGTATGTATTCCCAAACCAAAAGAAGAGTATATACATATGGACCTGCAAAAGATAAATATCAATTAATAGAGCACAAGTATAAAAATTTTACACTATAAAAATACTTCAGTTCCAGTCAGATATCCCCTTTCATTAAATACAGAAGCAAATTTTTTATTTCGGAATCAAACTACTGGATCTTTGTGGATGATCTACCAGTTGCTAGACTGTGAGAGTGCTGAAATACAATCTAACATATTTACATGTTGCACACCACCACCCTCCAAGTCATTTATTCAAAGAGCTTCTTTCCCCATCCAAACATAAAAATGTACCCAAAGTAAAAAGTAGATATATCCATACTAAACTGCAACCTTGTGACGTCATTTCCCCAGTAACTGAAGAAAGGACTGCTTTGGGTTGGCACAACCTGAAGTGAAAGCCAAATCTGCACCCCAGGATTTTCACAATGTTGTGAGTTTTTTGATTGTTTCTTTTAGATTTTTCATGTAAGGTCATTTCCCCACTTGTGTGATTGATGTCTTTTTGGACCAAGAAAAGAACTACCTACTTCCTTCTCTCAGATGTCAAGCACCCCTAGACAGCCAACACACACGGACTTGGATGCCAAGCAATCTAATATGAGTGAGTTATTTTCATCTATGAAAGAACAATCTTGTATTTATACAAGGTGCCCCATACACAAGCACCAACGTTTCGTAGCTTTCTACAATACAAATAAAAATAATGAAGAAAGGGAACTTTTTAAAGGTTTCCTTTTACAGACTGGGAAACTGTTAAAAAAAAGTTACTCCATAGAAGCGGCACAATTACAGACAGCTACAGTTCCCCTGTCACACAAATAGCTGGCCTGTGCACAATTTAAAGGACAAGTTGGAAAATATGTTGGAAGGAAGAAAAGGGAAAAAAAGAAAAGAAAAGACACATATGCAAAGCCATTCAAAAGCCTTAAACACGAAGAAGAAGTTTACAATCAATAAGCACTTGTTGGAACATGGGCTATTACAGTCAAGTTAAAATGCAATAATCTAGCCGCAACTAAAACAAGAACATGAACACAGTAGTAAAAAGCTCTTCCCCAAAAAGCAATTGTTTTAAAACTGAATATAAAGCAAAACTCAGAAACTTTTAAATAAATCTGGGACCACATCATACCTACACTTTTAATATTACAACAAATATTGTCAAACAAATTGTCCAGGAAATGACATTGCTCAATTAATGCTTCAATATCACATTTAAATATTAATTTTTAGTTAGGTGTAATCTCATAAAATTGTGAGATACTGAATATTTGTTGTACCTGGTGATTACATAGAGATTATACAAATATCTGTATAATGGAAATAATAGCTATTCTTTCTATTGACAGATTCAGGAAAGACGTGGGAAGACCACATATGGTCCTAAAATAAATTGCCAAGGGATGTGACAATGAAAAAGTAAATAGCTTCTGAGTAGCTATTACTAATCTAATGCAACAGTCAGCCAATGCTGTGATAAATAAGATTTAAGTCACACCTAACAATCCAATTTCAAATCCTGAACTCATAACAACATGACTCTAGGATCTGACCCTGCAGCCCATATTCTTATGAATGCTCATATGAATAAATACTGCAAGATTGGGTCGGGGGGGGGGGGGGGGGAGAGGAGAGAAGAAGGCTGGGGAAAACAAAACAGTCACATACACTCTGCCTTTCCCAATGGACCCCAAAGAGACCTTTCCATGGGGCCTGACTTCTTCTCCTCTCTTGTTCTGTGACATTTCAACAGGAAAGAAAAACAACCTGGGACTATATTATCTTTTTGACAGAACCCCTTGCTTCCTCCCCCAGGACAGGGAAGTCTGAAAGAGCAACTCCAATGGAGCCATGGTGCCAGGGGCCAGAACCCCCAGCACAGGGCTTCTACACAGACGGGAGCCTAGAACCAAGATTCATGTAGTTTGGGGCAGATCCTATAGTATTTTCCAGTGGGATCTGATGCAGAAGGGACAATATTGCTTCAGGTGGTGGGGAGTGAGAAATCACCGCCTCCTTTCTAGGAACCATGCCAGATACAAAGAACAGTGAGAAAAAATCCAGTACTATCCTGTGGTTATCCTATTGATCTATATTGTGATACGGAATAGGTTTATTTATAGGGATTTCTATGGTTCTTATCACCACTTTTAAAACCATCCTATAAGACATGTTTAAAGTCATATTTAATTTGTATTGCAGACAGGCCTTTCATTTCCTTAAGTCACAGGAAGTTGTAGTGAGACTTGCACATTTTGAAGCAGTTCTACATACAATATGAAGGAGTTACTCCCTACCTAAAGAGCTATTCCATATTTAATGAACTAACCCTAGATATACCACATCCTCTGATCTGATTTGTACTTCTCCCTCTCTTCATCTGTGCCACAAATGGACAAAATGATGACTAAATAAGGAACTCCAGACTTTTGCAACAGATCTGACAATTCTCATTCACTTTAAAAACTGCCTTAAAATGAATCTTGCAAGCAAATTCTCACATCCCAGCAAAATTGTGGTGGGCCATAAATGCTGCAAAATTTTTGTGAGGGGCTAAGGTGGGTGAAGTTATGAAAGAGAATTCTTCTCCATGCTGGCTCTCTGCAGTCATGAGGAAGGGAGGTTAAGGACACGAGAGGTTAGGAGTGGATCCACCGGCCAAATCCACTTGTGGAGCACAGATACCACAGTGGTGAGCACCACAATAACAGGACTGTCAGCCTCAGAATTTTTTGGGTGGGCATACAAAACAATGTATTGGTCATCCCACACTAGTAACAGATTTCTGTTCACTGAGATCTATGCACAAGGTCAGCCTGGAAACTTGGGACATGGCTTAACAACAAAGCAATTCTTTGGTGTCTGACCAAATGTGAAGAGGTAGGGGGGTGTGTGTGAGTGTGAGAGAGAAAGAGAGAGAGAAAACAATTATTTTGTCTCCATTTAAAACTGAGACTGTTTGAGAGCCCTACCTACAACAAAATGGTTCGTTTGTGTGACAGACACTCGGGTGGTGTTGGTCTAAATGCAACTTTGCCCAGAAACCCAAACAGGAAGAGAGGGGAATCTAAAACCTAATGTTTTCAGCCTAAAAGATCTCACAGGGCAGAGTATTCTAGTGCACTGAGTATGAGGAGAAGGGTTCCTAATTACTAACTCCAACTCTGGTAGCTGTGTTGGGTGATTCTGGGTAAGCTACTCACTTTGAGTCTCACTTCAGCCATCTGTAAGATGGCTCTAATAGTTAATCTACCTCACAGGATGCTAAGAGGCTTCCTAAGTATCTCTAAAATGCTTTAAAGAATGGCAGGTAATAACATTGCTTTAGCATTTCTATATGCAAATCAACAAAAATCATCAAAACCTACAATTCTTTAAGATCCTCAGACAAAAAGAGGTGCTATGACATTATATTTTGGATACTGTACTTGATGCATAACATGACTACTACAAATGGAATAACAAAGTCATTATGAGGAATTTAAAATGGGCGTGGGCCCAGGCAAATCCTGGCTCAATGCTTCCATTAAAATATTATTTCACACTGGTATTACTTCCAATGGGTTTATCTGGTGGTAACAGTAATTTCCTGGCCAGATTTACTTAAATACCAAAAAACACCTCCAAGCTGTGCACATTACTTTATTACAGATCAAAATGGGAACAGAGAGAGAGAGAGAGAGAGAGAAAGAAATTCCTTTTTTAGTTCACCCCATTGATACTAAACAACAGAACATGCCAAACCGCTGACTAGTAAAACCCCTACAATAGCTAGGCACAACAGGGTAAGTAAAGAACAAAATGAGTGCAGTAACTCTAAATTTCCTGGCTTCTGCCCGTTACTTAACCCTTTGGATGCTGAAAACATTTGCTATGTCTGTAGCATCCAAACAGATGAAACTAGGTGACTGGGCAATAAAATGGCTCATGAAATTCAATGTTGATAAATGCAAAGTAATGCACATTAGAAAACATAATTCCAACTATATATACACAAAATGATGGGGTTGAAATTAGCTGTTACCACTCAAAAAGGATCTTGGAGTCATCATGGACAGTTCTCTGAAAACATCTGCTCAAAGTTCAGCAACAGTCAAAAAGCTAACAGAATGTTAGGAACAATTAGGAAAGGGATAGATAATAAAGACAGCAAATATCATAAATCCATGGTATGCCCACACCTTGACTACTGTGTGCAGTTTTGGTCACCCCGTCTCAAAAAAAAAAAAAAAAAAAAAAGATATATTAGAAATGGAAAAAGGTCCAGAGAAGGGCAGCAAAAATGATTAAGGGTTTTGGAACAGATTTCGTGAGGAGAAATTAAAAAGACTTGGACAATTCAGCTTGGAAAACAGACAACTAAGAGCGATATGACAGAGATCTACAAAATAATGAATGGGTGTGGAGAAAGTGAATAAGGAAGTGTTATTTACCCCATAACATAACACAAGAATAGCGGGTCACCCAATGAAGCTAATAGGCAGTAGCTTTAAAACAAACAAAGGGAAGTACTTCTTCACAAAACGCACAGTCAACTTGTGGAACTCGTTGCCGGGGGATGTTTTGAAAGCCAAAACTATAACTGGATCCAAAAAAGAATTAGATACGTTCATGGAGGATAGGTTCATCGGTGGCTATTAGCCAAGATGGTCAGAGATGCAACCCCGTGCTCTGGATGTCCCGAAGCCTCAGACTGTCAGATGCTGGAACTGGAAAACAGGGGAGGATCACTTGATGATTACCCTGTTCCGTTCATTCCCTTTAAAGCATCTGGCATTGGCCACTGTCAGAAAACAGGATACTTGGCTAAATGGCCATTCTTATGTTCCTATGTATTTAGAACAGTAATCAAACTTCATACTTCTGTGCCACAAAGGTTCTCAAAAGCACTGAACAACCTCACAACAACCCCAAGGCAAGTACTGTCATCTCCATTTTACAATCTGGAACAAAATAATGATAAAAAGCTGGAAACTATGCAATGCTCTCCTTGGAAGTTGCTCAATAATTTTGCATGTGATCCTTCTCAGAGCAAGTCTAAACCAAACAGTATTAGAGGCTGATAACTGCAAAAATCTTGTCTAGGCTACCAATGTAGGGTGTACTACTGATGAAGCTGCACTGGTGTTAGTAATAGTGATTTTCCAAAGAAAAACTTAGACTTGTAGATCAGGCCACACAGGGAGAAGAATATTGTTTCTCATTCACCAGAAATATGAGTGGAAGATGGGAGGAAGCCAAACAGAAAAAAATAGTTATATTAAAAAAACCAAAAGAGCCAATAGATCAAAGAAGGAGGGGAGAGCTAGAGAGAACAAGAACACAGAAGATAGCTAAATGGAGAGATGGAGTGAACTGCATTGGGACAAGGAAGAATGACATGAGCTGGGAGCTAGCAGAGGGATTTCCAATTAGCAGCCTAGCAGAAGTGAGAGCTCCCGTGTCTCCTCTCCCCCCACCCCGCCCCCAAAATAAAAAAAAATAAAAAATAGGTTGAAAGCCACTGGGTTACTGTCAACTGTTTTCAAAGTAAATTCCATAATGGCTCCACCCTAGTTCCTTATACTTATCGCTTCCGGAATTCCAACCAGTTCCACTCATCCAGTGACTCAAACTGAAATCTCAACAGCTGTTCATCTCTCTCTCTCATCTACTACACTAATAATAGTTTTCAGGAAGCAACGTTCCAATGAGAGCAACACTGAATAACCTCATGACATGTGAGGCCAACTCCTGACCATTAACAAAATATAAATTTTCCATTAAAAAAAGAAGAACCAAGACAAATGTGTCTGTGAGGCTGAATGACTTTCATACACCAAATTCTAGAACTCTCTTTAGGGCTAAAGCTTCCAATTCTTTGAAAAGTTACTCATTTATTTTCAAACATGAGGCTCTAAGTGGGCAGAATATTTCTTCCAAGTGACTTTCTGGGACAGGGGTGGCCAAACCACGGCTCATATGCAGCATGCTGCTTTTTTACTGTTAAAGTGCAGCTCACGGAGACCCCCAAGCCCAGCTCACTCTCCACCTACCATTGTGGGGGTGGAGCTCAGGGCGGCTTCTGCCCTGTGGTGGGGTTCAGGGCTGCTGCCAGAGACTGATGCCTGCTGAGGGAGGTGAGGAGGAAAACACAATTTAAAGGTTTGCCCTCCCCCCAACAGCTTGTCACTCCCCCCCCTTTACCATCAGCAGCCCCTGCAGGTCCCAGATGTTAGATCAGGGTGGGCAAACTACAACCCACAAGCTGTTTTAAGATGGCCCGCAAGTTCCCACTGGGGAGCAGGGTCTGGGGTTTGCCCCGCTCTGGCGCTCCGGCCGCTGCATGGTGCTGCTCTGGCTCCTACACGGTCCAATGGCCCCTTCCAGCACTCCAATGGGAGCTGCAGGGGCGGCGCCTGCGGATGGGACAGCGTGCAGAGCCACCTGTCCATGCCTCCATGTAGGAGCCGGAGAAGGGACATGCCACTGTTTCCGGGAGCCACTTGAGGTAAGCGCCACTCGGAGCCCGGGCCCCTGAGTCTCTCCCCATGCCCCAACCCTCTACCCCAGCCCTGATTCCCCTCCTACCCTCCAAATCCCTTGGTCCCAGCCCAGAGCACCCTCCTACACCCCAAACTCCTCATCCCCAGCCCCATCCAAGAGCCTGCATCCCCAAACAGAGCCCTCACCCCCTCCCACACTCCAACCCCAATTTTGTGAGCATTCATGGCCTACCATACAATTTCTATTCCCCAATGTGGGGATATGGCCCTCAGGCCAAAAAGTTTGCCCACCCCTGTGTTAGATCCATGTGGAGAGGCAGTGGCAAACAGTTGGGAACTGCAGGGAGGGGGTCACTGCTTTAGCTCTGCAGGGAGAGGCCGCAGCAAAAGCAGCGTTTCTCCCTGCAGCTCCCAGCAGTTTGCCACTGCCTCTTCCTATGGCCGCAGCTCCCAGTTTGCCCGCACCAGCAGCTGCCGTGCAGACAGGGGGTCTGGCCATGAGACCAAGTGGGGAAAGCACATTGCCTCTGGCTTCTGCCCAAAGGGGAGAGGGGCTGGGGAATGAGGGGAGGGCTAGATATAGAGAAATTTAAAGAAATTTCTGCTTATGTAGCCACATTTTCTTAAACTATATCTTAAATAATAAAAAAAGTAATTTATTCCAGTTTGCTTGTTCCACCCCAACCAAGACACAATCCTCTTGAAGTTATTCAGACACATCCAGTACAAAGTAGCAGAAAAGAACAAATTCTTTAAAACAAAGAGCCATTTTCCTTGCACATCCTCTCAATAATTAAACACATGCACACAAACACCAAAAAGGAAGAGAAAACAGGGAACACTATCTCTAAATACAGATGGTATTTTTATGTTTTCTATGAGGCTAAAGTGTGGCTTTCAATAAATGTATCTAGAGCTTATAGTGAGAAGTTAGTATATCCCAATTTTTCCTCTTGAATTACTGATGCATATTTCCCATAAGAAAATTCATTACACTATCTGCAATAGGTAATAGCAAAAGCCAAATGCTGCTGGCTGACGTTTCCAGCATAGAGAGTGCAGCACAGCTGCTCTGTGAGCTCATAGAGCAGTTTTCTCCATGCTAGGATATCTAAAACCTCTCTGGTATGAGGATAAAGGTTGACTCCCATCAGATTCTATTTTTAGCACATTTCTTTGTAAGGGGAATGTGTTCCACTTTATAACATTATGGTTTAATTCAAATGCTGAATGTAGAGGTAGTCTAAAGTGAAGAGTAACAGAGTGGTCCTGGGAGACTATCATTGCAGAAGATACTAAAAGCAGCTGATGTATGAGGGTTCCAAGTTTACATAGTAACTTGATACTGAGCACTTTTGTATGGCTACATCTATACTTAGGAGATAGGACTATGATTCCCCTTTTTGTGTACACATTCTCACACTAGCTCTCATTGAGCTAGCACAAATAGAAGCATAACTGCAGGAGCAATAGCGAAGGCATGACTGAGCAGTGCCAAGTACAAATCCACCTGAAATCTATGAGTATGTACTCAGCACGCTCAGCTGTGCATCTGCTGCCACGACCCATGCTACCACAGCTACACTGCTATTTATACTAATGTTAGCTCAATGAGAACTAGCGTGAGTATGTATACACGAGAAAGGGAATACACTCCTAGCTTGTAGTGTACACTTAGCATACAGCACTCAACTATTCAAAGTACTTAAACACTAATCCTCACAATATCCATGAAAGGAAGCTAACAGTTTCACAGAAGTGGATGGTAAATGTGAAGGGAGTTGCCCAAAGCCACACAGCAAGTCATTCATCGATTCTAAAGCCAGAAGGGACCACCGTGATCATCTAGTAAGTCTGAGCTCCTGCATAACACAGGCCATAGAACTTCCCCAAATAACTCCTGTTTGAACTGGGACATATCTTTTAGAAAAATATTAACAGTCAGGATTAGAACTCCAGATATCAACTCCCAAACCCGCAGTCTCTTAGTATAAAGTTCTGCTAAACTGGGTTCTGATATCCTATAAAACTCCCCTTTTATTGTGAAGTATCAAACTTAGTTCCTGACCTGCATTTGTGGGGTTTATAACACAACTATTAAAGTGAGGTTATAAAACTGATTTTTCAAATTAATTAAAAAAAAAAAAAAGTGTTCTGGCCATGCTTATATAACGTTGTTGACCATCTGTTCATTTGCCGACCCTTTGGGGAGACCAGTACGAAGGAGGACGCCACTGCTGCGATGGAAAAAGCCATTGTTTGCATACTTCTGGAAAAACATCTTGTTTGTGACAAGGACATGAGAAGCAGCAGCAGCTAGAATAAAGCTGCCAGGATTCTGGAATGAAACATGAAGTCCCTCTTTTCTGAACACCCACAACCACTCCAAATGCTGTTCTCACTACCACCAGTTTTACTGGTAACTGCCAACCCTCCAGCCCACAAGTGAAGGACTAAGATCAGTCCTCAAAAATGTGTTCTTCACATAATGCAATACGGTACTAATTCTAAACATAAGGCCAGTTAATTGTATGCTGTGGAGAGATCTTTAACAAGCGTCAGAGAACCAAAAGCACAGGTTTTAAATGCAGGTTTAAATGCATTATTTTACAGTTTTTGAGAGCCTTTAATTTTGGTAGCTCTTCTATCTAACTTTTACCTGGCAGAGCAGAAGTCACTCTACTTGAAACAGTATTTACAGCACAAATGAGAGTTTTTTTCTAAAAGATAATGAACTGATAAGAACAGATAATGTTCTTGTACGTGACCAAATTAAAGACTTTCCTCACAGTTGTAGATGTCTCAACTTTTACTTTGCAAAATAAAATAAAGAAGAGAATGTTACAATTGTAAGGAAATGAACAGATAAGGGGGGGAAAGAGAGGGAAAGAGGGGGGAAAGTAACATATGTCCTCTAATACATACATGAAATACATGGAGCCTGCATCTAAAGAGATTCCGTTATTGTATGAAAAAAACTGTATGTTTCTCACTTTGAGATATACCTATCTCATAGAACTGGAAGAGACCCTGAAGGGTCATCAAGTCCAGCCCACTGCCTTCACTAGCAGGGCCAAGTACTGATTTTGCCCCAGATCCCTAAATGGCCCCCTCAAGGATTGAACTCACAATCCTGGGTTTAGCAGGCTAATGCTCAAACCACTGAGCTATCCCTCCCCCCATGCACATGCATATGCATTTTTTCTCAACACTATGTTACATTAGAAAAAATGTTTCTAATGTAGTTTTAATATGCAAATATTAAAGTCCTTTAATATTAAAGTCCTGTCCAGAATGTACAACAGCAATAAAAAGTAAAAGATACAAGAGGGAATGTATTAAGATTACTTCAATTACCGGTACAAACTGGTGGTTATGAAGAGACGTTGTGTGGAGTGGAGCCCATAATTTTAACAATGTACTGGATTTAGTACATTCTGATTTTATATCAAAATAAAATTCTTGTTTTCCTATGGGAATCTAAAGGTATTCAGTGAAGTAATTTTACACATTGCTATTAGAAATAATGGATGTATTTTGGCACATAATGCTATCCAAGCAGGTAGTTCCATTTCTTGGAGACATGAATGTTGAGTCAGCATAAAACAGGAATTAGCAGCTATTCAGACTGTCTGAGGTATAATAGGAATTTAAAATAATTTTAAGTTGTTTTAATTACCGGGAGTTGATTTTAGGGGAAAAGATTTGACTGGACTGGGGGAGGGGGATGGAAGCACAAGAAAAGAACTGTGATAATAATATCTACCTCATATTCTTCTTATCAGTGGATCTCAAAGTGCTTCAAAATTTTTAATGCATTTATCCTCACAACACCTCTAAGAGGCAGGAAAGTACGGTACTATTTATCCCTATTTTACAGAGGAAGAACTGAGGCACAAAGAGCTAAATGATTTGCCCAGAGCTGCACAGGAAGTTATTGTACTGTAACACTACTGGATAGCAGGAAAGTCTGGAAGTGGAGTAATTATTCTGGAAGAAGAGTCTCCACATGGGGGAGTTATACCAGCATAGCTATAGGGGAATAATTATTCCACTATAACTATCCTGTCAATTTCCACAGTAGACAAGCATGGAAAGCTTAAAAATTCACTTTTTAAAATAAAAAGCACAAAAAAAACAAATTGTATTGTTCTATTTTGAAATTACTCAAATTATATCTTTAAAGACAAACATGCTTTGAAACTACAAAATGTTCACATTGCATTTTCTGTGGATTAATCAATTGCTAATTCAGCCACCTGACAGTTACAGAACAGTGCCCCCACCGCTACAAACTAGGGCTTGAAAAGTTTATCCGTTCCATTGTTACATTGCAGCATGTCCCTTCAATTATTTACTAGTAAATCTTTTTTAAAATGAGGCTTTTCCTAACAATTCACTCTTTCATTGTAATCTTGGCTACAAGTGCTCAGCACAGCAATTTAAAAGGCTTTTTGTTTTATCACACTTTTTTAAGTGTTCAAATATCTTTAATGCTATTGGAGAGTACAACTAGTGTGCAGCTAGCATTACTGAAAATTCAAAACTACAGAATGGAACCCAAAAGAAAAATAAGGCTATTTCTTGTGGGTCTCTGCTTAGGAGGGGATGCACTTGGACTCAAGTCACTCACATTTTCAGGTTCAAAGAAACTGAAAAGCTTTAGCTTTTTGTAGGGCTGCAATGAGAAAAGTTCAATAAGAAGTTTAGCTTCTTCACCATGCATTTCATTCCTTACTTATAAACAGCGTGTGTGACACTCTGTCCCTCGGGGGAACACCCAACACCCCCAGGTTCATCCTTGTAAAATGATTGTGTGCTATCCAATGCAAAGTTTGTCATGTCAGGTGTCTTCGGAAGGCTAATGGTGCACTGAGCATTGTTGTTATAGTAATTGTTGCAGTAATGTTATAATTTCATGCATATAGTTATGAGGCTGAAAATGAATCCTCATGGCTTAAATAAAGACCAGGCAAAAACTCTCCAAGAGGGAGAGGCAGTTCATACCTCATCAGGGCACGTATGGGACAAACCCAGACCAGCCTCACAGGAACAAAAGACGCTGGCCTAGGCAGCAACAAAAGGATCTGTTGGACTCTCGAGGTCAGTTTGGGACTGCAATGAGGTAATGCTCACCTGACTCTGAAGGGGGGGAGGGCACAAAGCCAAGAGGGAAGAAAGAACATGATAAAAGGGAGAGACGTTCGCCATGCTCTTCCTCTCTTCCACCTACATCTACGGATACCACACCAAGCGACTGAAGCGCTGATCAAAGGGGAGAGCCTGGCTGAAGAGCAATCAGCCAGCCTGTGGTGAGAAGCATCTAAGTTTGTAAGAATATTGCAAGTGTTAAGATCAGCTTAGAATGCGTTTTGCTTTTATTTCATTTGACTAGATCTGACTTGTTATGCTTTCACTTATCACTTAAAATCTACCTTTGTAGTTAATAAATCTGTTTGTTTATTCTACCTGAAGCAGTGAGTTTAATTTGAAGTATGTCAGAGACTCTCCGTTGGGATAACAAGCCTGGTACATATCAATTTCTTTGTTAAAACTGACGAACTCATATAAGCTTGCAGCGTCCAGCAGGCATAACTGGGCACTGCAAGATGGAGGTTCTTAGGATTGTGTGGGACCAGAGATATGGCTAGTGTCATTCGACTGCACAATGGAGTGGGGGTTCTCACAGCTGTGCAGGGTAAGACTGGCTCCCAGAGTCAAGAATTAAAGTGACCTAGCAGATCACTAGTCCAGATAACACCAGAGGGAAACGTCACAGCACGCAATTTAAAAAAAATACAGGGAACAGAGGGTTTTTTTTTTTAAATTAGAGAATACTTGCTAGCAGCATGCTGGCTCTAGGCACACTTTTGTTCAGGACATCATTCCAATTTCTGCTACAAAAAATCCTATTACTTCCGATAAACTCTTTGCTGAGGTAGGAGAGCCCTATTCAGACATTTATGCTTTGCAAGATACCCAGTTTACCTTGCTTGTTTAAACTGGGATTCCCCTCCATGATGGACAATACCAATAATCCCATCATCCCCTCAGCATATACAAAGGTATAGAATTAGAGTCCAATTACAACTTTTTGTTTTGTTTTTAAATCCAGGACTTGGGCCTACCAAGGAAAACAAATCAAACCTAATAGGAAAATCAGAACTTGAAGCTTCTAATGTGCCTCTCATCTCCATCTGTGCTCATCTTCCCAGGAAGACAGACTGTATTGTATAATCCCAGGTTGAAGACCAGCTTTAGGCAGGTGCACTTAGTTAAGGATGCGAGTCGGAAATATTCAGAAAGTGTTTTATTTTATTTAATCCCCCATCCCCCTTTTGCAGGTAGCTTTTCCTACTACTGCTTCTCTCCTACAAGGGAATAACTCATCAAACAATTGGCAAGGACTCCCCAATTCAGCATAAAGCCATTGCAGACATATAGCTCAAGGTTAGACCAACAGGAGAAAATATTCCATCTTGGGACAAGGAAATATAGAAAGGAAAGCAAAAAGTTAACTGACTAGCTGGGAGAAGACAAGAGCCATTCTCACAAGAACAGAATGATAGCATGGCCCCATCTGCGTAAGAAGGCATGGAAAGAGAACTCACACCCATCCAGCTCATAGTTTGCTTTTCAGAAACGCTAAGCACACATTTTTCTGAAGCAAGAACTTGTAGTAAGCGCATGCCTTATCTCAAACTTGAGCTCTACTTCCTCTTTCCAATTCCATGCATTATGAGGACTGCAAAAAACACTCATGAATGTGCATTCTTACACTCACTGGACAGTTCTATTTCCAATCAGAGTTGAAGTGACCAGGCCATCCCCTCAAAATGTTGCAAATACCTGAAAAATACTACAGTAAAAGCTCTGTTACCCGACATGTTGGGATAATGGGAGCTGCCAGTTAATTGAATATTCTGGTTAACTGAGAATTATACTTTTTTGCCAATGGCATACCAATTTTCAAAGAATCAGAATACAATAAAATGAATAAAGTATAAAATAGTATACAGGTACTCACCAATCCAGTAGTAGTACTGCACTGCAGAGTGGTTGGTTTCTTGAAGCACTTAGTGTATATGGGTAAAGTTTTCTATACAGTAGGTTCTCTTATGACACTTCATATCACTATGGGCAGTGCATGGTGTACACCCAGATCACTAAAAATACACTTCACACTAAAACTATACTGAACATAATTAAATTTTTCTTTGATGATTCAGAAGACACTTCAGGATCTTGCAGCACCTCAGGGTCATCATCATCATCATCAATTATCACTGTAGATGTAGAATGGACTGGGCTGACTGAGAAGGAGATTGGGCTGAATCTGTAATGACCCTATGACACCCTGGAAGCTGCTTTTTTTAAATAAATCCCTGATATCAGCTTGCTTGTCTTCTGCCTCTTTTGCATAAAAGTAGAGTGCAGAATGTGCAATTGCATGACGTGCTGGGCAATAAACTTGTCCTGGTTACTAGATTTAAGATTTCTATTGGGAGATATCAGAAATGTCAGTTAATTGAGCTTTCTGGTTAATTGGGTGTCAGATAACAGAGCTTTCACTGTAGTATACATTCATTGTGGGGTTTTGTACCATTACAAGTCTATTGTCATAAAACTGTCTCTGTGAATCTTATTTGGAAATTCAAAGAAGTCATGTAAGAGGAAGACTCCAGCACCACACTCCCAAGATTTAAAACCAAAAGAAAATCCCATCAAATATAACAACTGCCAGTCATACAAACTACTCTGTAAAGCCACAAACTACCTTCCAAGAGCATTAAGTTTGGTAATAATATTCATTTAAATTATGTTGCACCTTCACTTCATATTTTTGGAACATTTTATATGTTGATTAATTTTAAAAAGTTAACATTTTAAAACAAAGCACAGAAGACCAACCATAGGCCCAAAGTATGTAATGTTAAGATGTACATTACCATTGCAAATGACTTGTTTTTCCATCATATTCTTTCAGGAAAACAAGCAAATGAGCAGAAATCATTTTATTTCTATATTTTCACCAATAAATAGCACCAGAAACAAAGGGACTTGTTTGATTTTAAATAAAATTCAGCAGAATTTCCTGACAAATCCACAGAATAGGCTCTGTAGTTGCTCTCTGCAGACACTTACACCACCCTCTCAACAAGAACAACCTTTGCAGCATGAATTAAGAGGGGAAATTACAAGTGCTGGCTCCAATCCTGCAAACACCAACACACATGCTTAATTGTATGTACCAGAAAATTCCTGAGTTTAATAACACTGATAATGTATGGGGAATTAAGCATGGGTTTGTTTCCAGGACTCAAAGAGGTAGAAATTGGAATGCCTAGGGGCACTGGGAGTAGGATACAGAGCTCTGGGTTCTAGGTCACCAGTGAACATACGTGTTACCACAGGTAGCCTGTGAGAAGCAGGTTGGTATTCTTATTCTAATTATTATTACAAATCACAAAAACCACCATCAGACCACTGCTGACAGTCTCAAGCAGAAAGGCCAAGGACAAAATAAGCAAAGACGTAACTATTCTACCTTTCACTCAGAAGGCAGAAGCACACTGGCAAGGAAGCTGCACTACTCTTGCCTGTGCTATACATTTCAGGTGACTGATAGGATGTCAAGTTCTGGGCCATCAGTCTGACAAATTACACCAGCACTAAGTTCACTGGGCCTGATTCATGTGTACCCATTTATGCCTGTGCAAAGGGAATAAAACACTACCAAATCACAATGCTGCAAAGTATTTTATTATTTTTATTACCATAGTGCCTCAGAGCTGCATGGAACCCCACTGTTCTACGTACTGTACAAACACAGAACAACAAGACAGTCTCTGCCCTAAAGAGCTTAGAATGTATTGCTTTAGCCCCACTTTGCACTGGTATGACTATACAAGGTAAAAGGCAGTGGAGAACAGTTGCCCAGAATGAAGTAATGAATTAAAAACCAGAGGATTCATTCTTAACAAGCCCATGGGCAATGGTCAGTCACTCAAAAAAGTCTCAGAGTTTCTGGACTCCCCCTTCCCCAAGTGCTCTGGTTCAGGAACTAAAATAACTACAGCAATATAAGGCACCTTTGTACAGATATAACTGTGTCCAAACTAGAGCTTTTCCAGAGTAGCTATGGTGGCAAAAAGTCACCCCTCTAACCAACAGTCACACCAGTACTAAGTGTAGACCATCCCCAGACGAAGCACTCTCTCTATTTTTCCTCACTTTCTAAAACCAGTAAAGTCTCTAAGGTGTGTTATATGCCCATTTGAACAACAACTCTCATGCAAATGCATGAAGTCAGCATCTTTTAATTTTGAGAGATGGAATTTTCCTGCCTCAGGCTCAGCAGCAGTTCTCTAATTTTACCATCAATTTAGTTTCAAACTGGGGATTCAAACTGCAGGATCCAGGACAGATCCATCTTGCAGCTTCTATGATATGTTCTGCAGAACTTGAGTCCAAGCTTTCATTTAAAAAAAAAAAAAAAGCTAGAAACTTTAAAAAAACAGACTAAATGTGATCTACCCAACAGCTCTGAAAAGTGTGAACTACACCACTCGTTTCACTTGACTCTGAAGCCTAATGATGACATTAACAACCAGCATCTCAAATACTTGCAATTCAGAATTTTTACCTGCAGTAAGAATTGGTCAAGTGCATGCACAACATGGTTAAAAGACAGAATTAGCTATGGTCCTAGAAATGTCCTACATCATTCCCCACACCACCAATTGATCCCAAATGCAGTAACAACTTCATAAGACAGCTGAGCTACTAGTTAAAGACTATGATAGGAAATGAAGTGAGGTTGTGAGGGACCTATGCAGGTTGCCCCAATTGAAGACAAGTTGAGGGAGGCTAGGCAACAGTCCTTAGTATGGACATGTCCAATAGAGACCTGAGAGTTATATTGGTAGGATAGCAATCATCATGCACAGGGAAAGGCCAAAGACTTGCTACATGGACTGGATATCAGAGGATCTTAAAGAGACCAATCTGCATGACAGCCAGGCATACAATCATGAGTTTTGGAAAAAGGCTATAAAAGTTGGCAACCCCAAATATAGAAGTGACAAGAAAGAAGAAGACAATGATGACTAAAGACTATATGCTATCCTTGATCTTCAGGCAACTTCCCCTTGACATAAGTGAAAGATGTGCAGAGGAGAGAAGGTAGGCTATGGCACTAATTTTGTAATCCCAGCTCAGACCACATTTAAAAATTGTAATTTGGTCCTCTCCATAGAATTAGTTTGCTGTCTCTATTATAGAGCAGTACCATTGTATTTACATAAAGATGAATGCATTCTTTTGGGTGGGGCTGAATGGAAAGACTCTCAGACCACTTTCTTATACAATAGCAACTTTTTCCATTAGCAGGGGAGTCATGCTATTAGAATGTTAATTACAAGGAGCACTACGAAGAGTGGCTGCTACTGGCTAAAAAGAAGCCAAGGACCGTGATCTCCGTGTAAACCTCTCTTAAAATAAAGTCAGATCAGATTTGGTCCAAAATTACAAAACTTAAGATTTTTAGAAATGTTTCCACTATATTTTGAAATTCCATTTTTTCTTAAAAAGCAAGTAAACATTCTCTGGCAGCATTTGCCACAAACACTGTGTGCTAGGGCATGGAGATGCCAGTACAAAGTGAACTAGTTATTTTCCATTTTGCAACCTTAGAGAAATTCATAAGCATAATCATCCTACTGAAGAGCAAGTGAGCTATTTAGAAACCTACCAGTTTAAGTAATCTACAATATTACTTGTAACAAAGAAAGGCTTTTCCTTTTCTTTTTTTTAAATAATAAAAGCAAACCTGCTGAGAACCAATATCAGATGCTTTCTTTGAAACATTTACTGAGCACTCTACAGAAATTACAGTTTTCAGATTGAATGCTTCTCTCCATTTCCTTACGTGTTTTACAAATAAATTCCATCATAACTATTATTCCAGAGTCTTTGAGAGCTAGTACACATTACTCAATGCTACTAACGCAAGCCACTGAGCCACAAGTTTAGCTGACTCTCACATGGAAAGCCTTAAAAAACTGGTGTTGATCAACAGTCACATGACTCTGTCCCTCAAATGTTAATCTGAATGCATGTTATGCTGGGCTCTATGTAGGTTATAACCATGTATAGTGTTCAGAGTTTTAAACAAACTTTTCAAATGCACATTTTATCTCAAACTAAGGATTCATTTATTTATTGCGTGCATTTTCATTCGGTATCTCTCTCAACCCCAGTGGCTACCTCTATTCAGAAACAATCTTCAAAAAACAAACTTTACATCCTAAATGGTTGGAGTTTCTTAAGAAATAATTGATATTTCTATTGTAAATGTGTGTACTGTTTCATGCATTTAATAGCAAACACCAAAAAAAAAAAAAGTCAACTGAAATATGGAAAAAGGGAAGTGTAATGAAAACAGATCAGTGAACGGCTAAAACCACTGTTTGTTTGTTTATTCATTCTCTTTCTTTCTTTCTTTCCAGTCTTTGGTTTCAAGAAATGACACCTCGATGATGCAAGGTTTTACACAGGAAACACAAGAGAACTTCAAGTCGGAACTGGTTACCTTTCAGATTCATGAAAGAATTAGAACTTGGAGTTTAAAAGCAGCACTAAAAGTCTGGCTCATGCTGAAAACTAGAAAGTTCAGTTAAGGCTGCAGCAGAGATAGTTTATTTATTGGTAACGTGTAATGTGTACCAATAACTAACTCTGCAACTTCTACTTATAAACAAATTTGTACTGGGGAGAAAATACTGCCCAGTATAACTGAAAAAGAAGGGAAAATAAAGACAACAGGAAGGGGGACCACAACAAAACTACTGCCTTGATCCTGAAAGGCAGTGACAACACCTACTGTCAAGAGGAGTGGTATATGCTTACTGCCTCTCAGGATGTGGCCCAATGCAAATGTCACAGTCATTCACAATGCTCTCTGTTAAACAGGAAGTGGGACTTATTCAATTTTAGGGGTTTCCCTCACATTCAGCAGAAGATGGAGAGGACCATCATGAAGTTTTTGTCAGCTGTTGCTCTTGTTTTTGTTGTTTTTTATTTAAAAAAATAAACAAAGGAAAGATCTGTATTTATCCTAAATGATGAGGGTACAGATATGATGTGCAGTTGTTGGCATTAGAGAAATGATCTTGAATAACCCAATTTACAGAACAACATTTAATATGCCTGAAGTTGTATTTACCATTAAACTATTTCCCATCCAAAAACAAAATCCAAATAGTCGAGTACTTCAACCTAAAAAAAATCCTGATATTGATTAGCTTATTTTAATTTATTCTTCTTAAGATGAAAATCAACTACTACCCAATACTAAGTGTCAGCCTTCAGGAAATGCCTATTGCATACGCATAAATATTGGGGGCAAAAGGCTGAAACAACTCTCATGGGGCAAAAATTCGCTATCAGCAAAGTCACAATGCAACTAATTTTCTCTACTATATAAAAATCAGTGGCACCTACCACCCCCTTCCATACAATCTCTCTACTCAGAAGGGTTAATAGGTTGAAATGTCACTTAATACAGTAGGCACAATTTGTGCTGCAAAAGTATTAACCCAGTAAAACTAAGGATATTAAAGTAACACTATGGTTATCATCAAGATAACATGTTAATTCAAGAGACAAGGTGAGTAATATCTTTTATTGAACCAATAAAAGATATTAGAGAGACAAGGTAAGTGAGGTAATATCCTGGGACCAGCACAACTACAACTATACTGCATACTTTCATTCAAAGCATTTTCAGTACCTTTCGCACTCTGTAAAAATTACATAATTTTTTCAGATGAAGTTCATGTGGGTAAACTAAGACCAGAAATGGAAGCTTTGGAAAAGATTCAGAAAATTCTGTCCCGCTGTTTGAAGTATCCACGCAAGGGGGGAAAGAACAATTTTTCACAAGTTTAGTAACATTGTAGAAATTCTTTTAAACTAAAGTGTGAAGTAAAAATATTTTGGATTTCAAATATATATGATTTGGACATGCATGCAATCTCCAAAGAACACATTATCTTGTCAAATGCAGAAAATGTGATGCCCTACAAATAGAGAAGAAGAGTTATAAACAAGTGAAAAGGGCATAATGCATGCTATCTCCTTTACCCATTTAAGTAAACACCAAGCAGAGATATACATGTTCTGCCCTGCTTCTACTTGGGTAAAATGAGATATCTGAAAAATCTTCAACCCCAGAAGCCTCCCCAGCTGCAGCCACTTATTCTGTCCCATGAACAATCTGATGAATTCCCCCACCAATTTACAGCTGCTGGGCCCTGCTATGTGCATTTTCAAATTTTAAGTGCTCTCAAGGGAGCAGTACAGTAACTCCTCACTTAACATTATGTTCCTGAAAAATGTGATTTTAAGCGAAACGATGTTAAGCTAATCCAATTTCCCCATAGGAATTAATGTAAATGAGGGGGTTAGGTTCCAGGGAATTTTTTTTCACCAGACCAAAGACACTCTACATACATACATACACACACACACAAAGTTTTAAACAAACAATTTAATACTGGTACACAGTGATGATTCTGAAGCTTGGTTGAGGTAGAGGAGTCAGAGGGTGGGATATTTCCCAGGGAATGCCTTACTGCTAAATGATGACCTAGCAATTGGCTGAGCCCTCAAGGGTTAACTCTCACACTCTACAAGGCAGCAGGAATGGAGGGAGGGGAGACAGCATCCCAGACAGAGACATACATCCTGTGTGAGAGAGAGATGCACATTTCCCCTTTAAGTACACTGCCTTGTTAATTAGATCAGCTTGCTGAGACCACAGCTGCTGCCAGTGAGCTCCCTCTGTCCTGAGCCCTGTCTTGTGTCCCCCCTGCTCTATGGAAGATGGGGTAAGCGGGGTGCAGGGGGAGGGGGACATCCTGACATTAGTCCCTCTCTTCCTCCCCGCACAGCAAGCAGGAGGCTCAGGGAGCAGCTCCAAGGCAGAGGGCAGGAACAGCACATGGCAGTGGGGGAGGGACAGCTGCAATTGTTAGCCTGGTGGGCAGCTGCTGCACAGGGAACTTAGGGAAGTGAGGAGCTGAGAGGGGGGCTGCTAATCCACCCTGGTTCTAAGCCCCCACCAGCTAGCTGCAATGGGCTGGTCTTCCAGCAATCACTGGACAAGGCAGGCGGCTGCCAAATGATGTTAGAAGGGAGCATTGCACAACTTTAAACAAGCATGTTCCCTAACCGGGATGACTTGAAGTGAGGAGTTACGGTATAGTTTAGGGCAGTGGTTTTCAAACTTTTTTTCTGGCAACCCAACTGAAGAAAATTGTTGACGCCCATGACCCAGCGGAGCTGGGGATGAGGGGTTTCAAGGGGGGCGGGCAGCTCAGGGCTGGGGCAGAAGGTTGGGGTGAGGACTGTGGGGTGCGGCTGAGAATAAGGGGCTCAGGGTGTGGGAGGGGGCACTGGACTGGGGCAGGGGTGCAGGAGGGAGTGAGGGCTCTGGGGTGGGGCCAGGGATGAGGGGCTTGGGGTGGAGCAAGGGGCTCAGATTGGGGGAGCTCATGGCTGGGGATTGGGGCATAGGGTTGGGGCATCAGCTTACCTCAGGTGGCTCCCAGTCAGCGGCACAATGGGGGTGCTAAGACAGGCTTCCTGCCTTTCCTGGCACCGCAGACCACGCTGCGCCTTGGAAGCAGGCCCTGTGCAGAGGCACACAAGCGGCTCCACACAGCTCTCACCCACAGGCATCACCCCTCCCCATCAGCTCCCATTGGCTGATTCCTGGGCAATGGGAGTGCAGAGCCCGTAGCGCCCCTGCCTAGGAGCCTGACTTGCCACACCAGCATAGTGTCAGAACAGGTAGGGACTAGCCTGCCTTAGCCGAGCAGCACCACCAATGGGACTTTTAATGGCCTGGTCGGCAGTGCTGACCAGAGCTGCCACAACACGTAGTTTGAAAACCACTAGTTTAGGGAACATAGTCCCAGCATATGTGAAAATCAAAGTGAAATAAATACATTTGTTTAAATTATCCTTGGATTCAAATAAGCACTGAACTACACTCACCTGTTTGAATTTAAATTTTAAGAAGTTATGTGAATGCAACACTACAGACAATGTAAATATGTAGTCCTGCCACTCAGAGTTATGATACCCACAAACCATGATGTAGCCATCTTTGTGCATTTAAAACCCCAACCATGATGTTTCATCAACTTGATTTAGACAGTTACTGTGACCACACACCCTATCTTCCTTTCAGGATGGAAAATTCACAGGCAAATGCAGTGGGTGGCACAAAGTCAGTGTCATGGTATTGGGTACATGTATACAGTATCCAAAGGCTGCTGTGGGCTTCAGAGACATAGAATAAGGTAGGCCTGTGCCAGGAAATCGCAGAGATGTCACTAAGGTTACAAAAAGTTCTGTTAAAAGGGAGTTGCTGTCATGAGCAGGCCTGTTATCACTTTCCCACGATCACAAGGGCAGGAAGATAGCGGTTTCCTCAAGCTGGAACGAGGAGGTTCTAAATAGGGCGAAAGGTGATGAGGGAAATTAACTAACTTCAACTCAGAGCAAAACCTTTCCTCACACGAAGAGCAAAAATTTAAAACCCTACATGAGGCGGCAGGCATTCAGCTGGGGAAGAGAGGAGCAACTTGGCACCGCTTGCAAATACCACTCTCTCTCTCGGCGCGCCTCAGCCGGCAGGAAACCCTGGCTTTGTGCAAGGCACACCGCCATCTGCCCTCCCAGCTCAGGCAAGCCAGTTTGCAGCAGCAGCTGCTGCTGGCGGCACAGGAGAGCAGCAGCTCGCACCCAGGATGACAGCGGGGCAACACAAAGCCTGCAGGGCAGGAAACCTCCCTGCTCTGCACAAGGAAGCTCTCAGCAAGTCTCTCGATGCAGCGCCGACTACTGCCGAAATTACAGGGACCCCTGCAAAGCACCGCACCAGTCTTATTATTGCAGCAAACAGGGGCTACATGGCCACACTGTCCCCGCCAGCTCCTCACCCCCGCCTCCCTTCCCACTCACTTTTGGTTGCAGCGATGAGGTTCTTTCCATCCTTGAGCAGCTCCTTGATGAACTTGTTGGTTTTCTCCAGTTCCGCCTCATGGGCTCTGATCCTCTCCCTGAACCAGGGGCTATCCAGGTAGCAATCGCTGAACTCCAAGGGCTGCAGCCCCATAGCTGCTGCAGCTGCACCAGTGCTCAGCTCCTTGCAAATCTCTCTTCACCAGGCAGCAGCAGCCTCAAGAGCCGACACTACGGAGCAGGGCCCGCGGTGCCTCCCAGCTACAGCGATTCCCCCAGGTGACCAGGCAACTGGCACTTTCAAACCACGGCATGGGGGGGGGGGGTCCCCAAGGCCAGCCGCACCCCGGACCCGGGGGCTCTTGCAACAGAGGGTGAGGAGGGGGGCAGAGCGGCAGCTACTCCGAGAGCTTCATCAGCGCCCGGAGAGTCCTCCCGCCGTGAGAGCAGCTAGGAGGACTGAAGAGACGCCGCTGCCCAGCTCCCGGCAGCCTCCGCCACAGGCAGCCTCGGCATCCCAGCCCCGCCCCGCTCCCAGCTCCACCCTGCCGAGTTCCAACCCCCCGCCCCCGGCGCAGCCTGAGCTGCTCCCGTCTCGGCCCGCTGGCGCTGGGCGCCCTCCCCGCGCGGAGCTGCCCTCGGCGCGCTCCCAAATTCCAGGGACCTTGTTGCATTAGCAACTTGTGACGAGGCAAGAGACGTGCCAGGAGGGGGGGGTTGCGGCAGCGCCTGCCCGGGGTGCGGCTTTACAGCGTGCTGGGGTTGTGCGGCCCCAGGAGGCCAGGAATTACCCTACCGCCCCCAGCGCCGAGCCTGCCATTAGTGCCCGGTCCAGAATCAGCGGCAAGTTGCGGCACAGGGTGTTTGTCTGTCCCCTGCCTGGTGATTTCACTGTGAGCCAGGCTCGCCCCCGCTCTGAACTCCCAGCTCCGCTCAAACTGCCGCCTCATCTTCGCCCAGGTGCACATCCTCCCTACATCGAACCGGTTCATGGCTGTTCGCAGTACATCGGGGTAAATGGTGCCGCCATGGGCCTTCAGGTTTTCTCCTAGGTGCGCGCTGTGTTTAGAAATACTTGTTAGAAATACAAAGTTTGTGGTAGAGGTGGCTGGGTGTCAACGTTTGTTCAAGAAGGTTCCCTAGCTGGACATTTCTCTGCTTTTCAGGGACTTTGCACTGAAACAACTTAAACTCTAATCAACCAAGGTTTCGGTGGTGGGATGTAACTTTGGTGATGCAAATCACAAAATGCATGTTCTACCCTCACATTCATTCCTTTAATTTCAAACTCCCATTCAAGTATATAATTCTTGGGAGCAAATACCAAAGCACCAGTCGCTCAAGAGGACATCTGTATTTGGCTTTCATTTTGATTTTGGGGGGTAGGGGGGAGGTTTTTTTTTTCAGTCTGTTAGAACTTCACCAACCCATGAACACTGTGTAAATTTATGAAGTGAAATAGCTCTGATAGTACAATAACTGGATGTACTCATTTAGATGCCAAGAACTCTGCCTATGCTATTATTACAAATTACTTCTAAGTATAACAAGGAATTAATTCTTCTTGATTTTAGGGGATATTTTTAGATGAAGAACAGTAAAGGAGTATGCAATTTGTCCAGGGGTATCTGGTCGTAGGTTTTGTTTTTGTTTGTTTTGTTTTGCTTGTTTTTGCCATCACTTTTAAAGTCTTCCTTCCTGGGTTTACATCAGTGCCATACCACAGGATTTGGTTAACATTCTGATCTTCTTAAATGTGGTGCAAATCAGGTGAAGGTATAGGCTGTCTTTGTAAGAGATAATGTTGAAAGATATCTGATCTTTTCTCAGATGAGTATAAAAAGATTAGGAAGGAATTTTGGAAGCTCTCAAGTGATCAATTCATCACCAGTGTTATCTAATTCAATCTAACTAAAGAATATTATTGCAAATTCCTCAGAGGCAGCACTAAACACCAGCAGTGTAACAAGCAATTTAAAATGTGCATACACATTTGTTACTTTGTGACTGCCCTAGATCCTTAATCTTCTAAAGTTACTCCTGATATGATCAGAGCATATGAAATTAGATACACTTGTATAGAAATACAGTATGTTATTTAAAAACTTGACAAAGAACAAAATAATCTGCCAGTGCACAGAGATGCTGGCCCTAGGAAATTAAAAGACTACTCAGTGAGGTAGTCAGAACATGTAACACCCATACACACCGGTTAAAGGCCAAGATTGGCATGTTTATTTTTCAATATAAAATATTATATTAGTCATATTATGTATTTCACCATCTTCTTCAGTTTAGTCCCTACAAAATTGTGAATTTCAACACAGGAATTCCATGCCAGGGACAGGATTTATAGTACATGGCCCGATCCTGCTCCCTTTTAAGTCATTGAGTTTTGTTATTGATTTCAATTGCAATACCATGTGGCCTAAAGTTAAGCCCACACTACGCTGTCCAGGGAAACTGTATTGAAATCATCTTAGCACCTTGTTGGGAAGAACTGTACTAAAAAGGACACTGTCATTTTATAAATAACTGTTGTCTTAAATCCTTATTGTTACAAAAAAAATCTGAAAGAAAAGAGGAGGGGAAACCTGTATTTTTTCACTTTGTTTATTTTGTACATTTGAGAGCATTTTGTGTATGGTATAGTCAGTTTGTTTTCACTGTATACTCCATGAGTATCTCCTAGCTCCATCCTGCACCCAGTTATGTATGTGAGTAACTACGTATTTTAGGAGTCTCATTAAGCTCAATGGGTCTTCTTGCATTTGGAAAATTACACATGTGTGTAAGGCCAGGTCTACACTAAAAAGCTAAGTTGACCCACTACATCACTTAGGAGTGTGAAAACTCCACACCCCTGAGCAACATAGTTAGGACAACTTATGTAGACAGTGCTAGGTTGATAGGACCACAGAAGAATTCTTCCATCTACCACTTTTCAGGGAGATGGATTAACTACAGCCATGGGAGAACCCCTCCCATGGCTGTAGTGTTTACACTGAAGCACTATAGTAGCGTAGCTACAGCGTTGCAGCTGTGCAGCTGTAGCAGTTTAAGTTTAGACACTGCCTAAGGCCTGATCTATACCAAAAAGTTAAGTCAACATAAGCTGCCTTGCATCAATGTAGTTGTGCATGTGTCTACACTTACATATGTCTCCCACTGATCTGAGCACCCTTTTAGGCTGACACACTAACACCACCTCCCCAAGCGGCGTTGAGCCATAGTCGATATACAGAGGTCAATGCAGCGCAAGGGTAGAGACTGTGTTGCTTATGTTGACCCTAAAAGTCCCCCAGCAGCGGTCACACGAGTAACACTGACCACTCTGGTCATAGTTGTGAACTCCATTGCCCCCCCAGTCACAGAGTCTGGAAGACACCTGCACTCTCCTTTAAAGCCTGCAAATTTTTAAAATGCCTTTTTCTGAATGTACAGCTTGGCAAGCACACTTAGCAACTCTTCATTGTTGTGTACAACTGCCTAGCTGACTATGACAGCTACACACTCCAGACATGATCCAGCTCAGAATAAACAGGAGATACTGTATCTCCTGGGCCTGTGGGGAGATGAGGCAGTGCAGGCACAGCTACAGATCAGCCATAGAAATGTGGACATCTACAAGCAGATTGCATGGGAGATGCAGGAGAAGGGGTACAACAGGGACCAGCAGTAGTGCCGTGTGAAAGCAAAGGAATGGTGTCAGGTATATCAGGAGGCCAACAGTCAATCTAATGCCAAGTTCCAAACCTGCCACTTCTACAAAGAGCTGCATGCCATACTTTGCAGAGACCCCACCATCATGCTGCAGAGCACCAAGGAGACCAAGTTAGAGGCCCCTGGCATGAACAGTGAGGACCAGGAAGAAGAAGAAGAGGAGGAGGAGGAGGAGGAGGGACTTGCAACTGGGGGATCCAATAATGCCACAAGCCATTGCAGTCCAGTCAGTCCTGGCAGTTGAGTACAGTCAAACCCAATGCAGAGGAAGGAACCTCGGGTAAGTATGTAACTGTATGTCCCATTACAATGATATGGCACCCCCAACTAAACGGGACCCAGCTATCCACTTTTAATTAATTTACTTGTAGTAGAAGAGGTACTGGTATAACAAAGAGAACTAGCGTTATTATCTGCTTTTCATTCCCCTGCAGACTTAGGTGGGGAACGGGGGCATGTGGAGCAAATTGTTTATGTAGACAGGGACATCCCTTGAATCTTCCTGAGAGCTTTCAACATTTTAATGGAGGAACTTTGCAATTCTTTCGCAAAGGTTTCTAGAGATGGTAGCCTTATTTCTTCCTCTGCAGTTGGGCACTTTCCCATGGCTGTTAGCAATTTTGGCAGGCACTGTTACAGCACACAGGCTAGGAAAGGGGTGGGCAAACTTTTTGGCCCGAGGGCCACATCTGGGTAGGGAAATTGTATGGTGGGCCATGAACGCTCATGAAATTGGGGGTTGGGGTGCAGGAGAGGGTGAGGGCTCCACCTGGGGGGTGCAGGCTCTGGAGAAGGGCCAAAAATGAGGCGTTCACTGCGTCCTTTACATTGCCTGGAGTCACAGTCCTGTAAAGCAGGAGACAATTAGTGGCCCTGCTGCACATTTGCATGACAGTGGCCCCCATTCTGGATTTTCCAACTCCAAAATAATTTCCACTGATGCACAAGTTTTCACAGTGCAATCGCTGATCTCTTCCCCACTGTGAGTGCAGCTCTCATTCTCATGTCTCTGGGGTGAGCTTGGCACACAGATCCAGGAATATGGCTTTGCATATCTGCAAGTTCTGCAGCCACTGCTTGTCTTCCCAAATCTGCATTATGATGTGATCCCACCAGTCAGTGCTCATTTCTTGGGCCCAGAATTGGCACTCTACCATCTGTAGCAACTTTGTGAACACCATCAATATGCTAGTATTGGTTCTTGCTATGTCCCACAGCAATCTATCCTCCAAGAAATTATCATGTTTCCCACTGATTCAGTTCTTCTTACAACTCTGCAAATACTGGAGGATAGTGTGTCCTGTGCTTGCAATGCTTATGACAATAGATGGCAAACAGTGAGGACAGCCATGTGGGTTCGTGGGAATTTTTTAAAAGGCATGAAAATTATGGGATATAGATGACATTATGGGACGGAGACAGTTGCACACTGGAAAGTTGACCCCTTCCTCTCAGTCGCTCTGTCCAACTCATTTCTTCCACCCACACATTTCTTCCGATATTTCAGCCTATTTTCTTTATCCGTACAGCTAAAGATGAGAGTTACCAACAGAAGAAACTTTTTCAAATGCATAACCCAAACAGATACTACCAACATTCTGCTGATGCAGAAATAATCTCTGTCTCTTTATACACAAAACATAGCCAAGATCTAGGAGATCCTATAGCAGGAGCCAATCAAGTCACAACACTGTCTAGCACAGAATTGTTATTAGTATTTGGATTGTGATGATGCTTAGAGGTCTTAATCAGACCTGAGGCCCTATTATGTTAGGCAATGCATACACACATATTGAAAGCACTGTCCCCATGGCAAAGAGCTTATCTCTGAGAAGTGGAAGATTTACTCACATTCTACCCTCAATAACTAGCACCTAAAACACCAGCTTTTCTGAATCAACTGATTTTAACATAGTAGAAGAAATTTCCCAGAAAAGTACTGGAGAGATTATATTGGGAGGCATAACCACAAACAAAACAGCAATATTGTATATAATAAGTATTAAATATATTATGCATGCTTAACTATTTAGTTTTGTCTCAGAAACTAAAGCTCTTGTCAGAAAGCTTCAGAAAGCTGTTTGCTGTTGGAAAATATCATTTTTACCTTTGCAGGTGACCTTCCCTACAGTCTTAAGGATCATCGAGAATCAAGGTTGTGAAGGAAAGAAGTAGGCTCTCTTGAGGAGGAAGTAATACAGTAAGCAATAGGATACTGTACATCATGGGACCATGTATGAAAAGATAGTATGTTCTTCATTTGTACAGTATCTCATGAACCCCATTATGGAATGCTAAGCATTGGCCTGACTCAGTGCTGAGTGAGTTTGAAAATCCCACCATAGAAGCTATACGGGCTATACGTGAACTAGGAAATATTAATTCTGTAAGCTAATAGCCAAACTTCTACTCACCTGTTTCCACTTTCCAAGGTGGATTGGACTCCATGCATTGAATATTTTTCATATGCAATTTTGTAAGCAAATTTAATTATGCCATTTTTTATTTTGTAGTGTGGTTATATATTGTTGTTTTTAAAGCTTCTACACAGTACACTGGGGACACCTACTGGAAATGTTAAAATGAAACATGCAGTTTTTACAATATTGTTATGATCTGGGTGAAACCTTGTTATGATTTGGATTAAGCCCCACCTAAAACAAAATGTGTGTTTTAACCCACCCAGGAACTTTTGGGCGGTGTGGGTTGGGTTAGATTGTTTTGGGTAGGTGTGTGTGGGCGTGGGAGAGAACACACAAAAAGATCACAGATAAGAAGGCAGAGGAAGAGAGGCATGGAAAAGCCAAGCAGGAGCCTTTAAGCATGGTATGACCCTGGAGAAAGCTAGAGAGAGAGTTTTTGAGTCTGGTGTTGGTTACAGGGACTTGTGAGGATGGTAAACTGAGAAACTGCTCCTTTTTTTCCTTGGATCCTTCTGTGGTCAGAGACACAGGACTTTGTACATTCCTTGTAAATAAACAAGATTGCATAAAAGAAATACCTGGCTACCACCAATTTCTATTCCCAACTGGACCAGTCACTGAGCCCGGAACTTTGACTAGTCACTTGGGTCAAAAAGAGGCAATAATATCCAGGGTCGTCCCTAGCTATTTTGGCACCCTACACAGCCCCCCCCCCCGCATGGGGGGGCTGTGTGGGGCCCCAAGCCTCCATGGGGGAGATGGCCCCAGGCCTCCATGGGGGGACTGTGTGGGGCCCCATCCTAGGCCTCCGTGGGTGGGGAGGGCTGGCCCCAGACCTCCACAGGGGGGCTGTGTGGGACCCTGCCCCAAGCCTCTGCAGGGTGGGAGGGCTGGTCACTTCCTGCAGGAAGTGGAGTGACCCGGTCCAAGCCTGCTCCACTTCCCTGGCTCCCAGGCTTCGGGGGAGGAGGAACCACCCCCCAGCACTTGCTGGCAGCACGGCTGGGATGCTGGAGAGCGGAGCAGGCTGGGGCCAGGTTGCTCTACTCACCGGTGGGTGTAGGCCCAACTGCTTCAGGAGTCCTCAGGGGCGCTGGGGTTGGGGCAGGGGCCCTAGGGAAGAGCTGGAGCAGGGGCTGCAGTAGCATGCAACTGCATACTTTGCGTATGGGTAAGGACAGCCCTGATAATATCTTTCTGATATATCACATATCACACAACAGAATAGTTGATGCGTGACATAGTTAAAATGTAATATAGTGTCAGAATGGTATATAACAAAATATGACTTTATGAGCTTGGATACAATAAAGCTCTGTAAATGTGAGTTAGTTAAAAGGTCTTCAGTAAGTCTGTTTTCTCAAAAACTGTTCTGTTGCATGACATTCAATACATGTTATACAATTCCTATAATATTAAATAATAACAGTAACTAATGCTTAGCTTCTATATAGTGGGTTTTCATCCAAAGATTTCAATGGACTTTATATCTCCATTTTTCTTATGGGGAAATAGAGACAGAGACGACTAAATTTCAAGAAAGCTCAGGACCAGATTTTCAAAGATTCCTGTCCCCCTTTAGATGCCTAAATAAAGGCCAGATTTTCAAACATATCAGCATACAACAACTCCCACTGTGATACTTATGATTAGATTTTCAAAAGAACTCAGCACCCCCAGCATGCTGAGCTCTGTTGAAAATCTTCCCACTTATTTTGGTGATTTTGTGATCAGGTGTTCAACCCACACAAGGCAGAGCCAGTAAATTAGGATAATTAACCTGATAGGTTGCACTGGGGGAAGAGCCTGGTCCTGAAGGACTGATTGAAGATGGATCCCTGCTGAGGAAGAACAGTAGGAGTTGTATAAAGCCAGTAAGTTGACAGTAGAAAGGGATAGGCTGTGTTCACTACCTGGGAATAGGAAGGTATTTGAGGCTATGGAGTTCAATAGTTACTCCCTTAAACAAGGGGGTTTGAGTTGGTGCACCTAGAGAGGGCGGAGCCAGAAGCTGTAGGAAGGAGTCAGGGAAAGAGCAACAAGGTCTGAAGGAAAGCAGACCACAGTTTCCAGGTATAGGGTCCCTGGACTGAAGCTTGGAGTAGTGGGAGGGCCTAGGTTCCCCTCCCAGCTACTGGGGAAGTGGCACAGACCAGGCAGTGAAGCACAGACTGCCTATGATGGTTGTCCAGTGGGACTTAGGTACCCTGGAAGGGGAAAACACAGTGAGCTGGTGGGAGTGCCAAGCCATGAAGACCTAGCACCCTGAGTTGCAGAGAGAGAGAGAGTGGCAGCAGAGTGTGCAGCAAGCAGCAGAAAGGGGCATTGGACTAGAGTGGTGATAATCCCCAAATGTAGCTAGGAGGTGGCACCCTAGTGGTGAGTGGACCCTGTGACAATGCCTAATATAGGTGCTGAACTCTTGAAAAATCTGGCCTGTAGTAGTTAAAGACCAAATTTTCAAAAGTAGCCTCTATGTTTTACATGCCTTAGTTTTTTTGGTACCCAAAATGAGAATTGTGTCTCTTCCAAAAGTCAGCCCTAAGCTGACAGAAGTCAGTTGGAGCTGTGAGTGCTCACCACCTTTGAAAAATCAGGCCAATCTGTCTCAAGTTGGGCACCCAAAAGTTGCAGCTCTTGGAATCTGTAGTACACTTTGAAAAAATGGTTCTAAGTGATTGATTCATCTGAAATCACAGAGCAAGTTAGGGAGCAGAGTTGGAACTACAACCCAAATATTCTCTCGATGCAGTGTCCAATTTGCCAGATCTTGTTATCTGCTGTGATGTTTATTTTTCAGATTATTTTAGTTTCAGGTGAGGGGTAGCTCTGTTTCTGGACATATAGAATCATATTACACTGAAAGGGACACTATTAGTAAAAAAAATCCTATATTAAAAAATCCATGCTGCTGTTTAGATTGAAACTAAAATTTCATAATCAAATTTACTTTCACCAGTTTTTTCTTATTGCCATTCACTCTGCTTCAGCAAGTAAATTAGAATAGTTGTTTTCCCTATTTGTTTATAATTGCTTTGATTATCATACACCAGAAATATTGCAATATTTGGGTTGCATACACCAAGGAGTTTTTATATTAAAACAAAATATTCCTTCATTTAACAAGGAAAAATAATTGAAATGTTTGTGTTAGCATTGAGTTTAAAAACAAATGATAAAAATATAAAATACAGAATTCTAATATATGACAGTGTCTCTATTGAAAATCAATATACCACAACTGGTGAGGTAAAAATACATTCCATTATATTAACAATTAGGAATTTTATAATGAGAAACCTTCCATCAGATATCCAACTGCAGCAGTAGTATAATAGCAACAGTCAGTCAAATCAAGCCAAAACAATGTAAACTGCCAGCAAATTACCCCAACAAAAATGGCTTGTATATGTTTACTAGATTGAGTAACTTACTACTTTTTTGGATATTCCCAGTTCAGTTCCTACCCACCAAAGAAAATCATCTAGTGTCTCTTCCTGTACTTCATCCAGTAATATAAAACACTGTCTGATCGTGAACCAGCAGGAAGAGCTCTGTGATGCTTGGGTGGGGGGAAAATCCTATATCACATCCTGGTTTAAAGAGACACATAAATCAAGGTTACACGTCTATCAAGCAATACCAGCAAAAGTCTTTGGGATCCATACCTTACTGAAAAGTTGGTTCAGGTCACTTTAGATAAAGTATTTATACCAGCAGCCCAGAAAATACTAATAAATTTAATGGAAGGGAATTTCACAGGCACCTTTGCTCTTTGTCTTTGGAATAAAGAGTGGGGAAAAATAGCCAAAACTAGTGGACTGAAGCTATAAAAAAGACATAATATATTTCCAGAAATATAGCATTTATGCAAACCCACATCTTTATAGTCCATAGAAAGTGAAAGTGATGTAGCTAAATTGATGCAAACTCCAAGAGAAGATGTGTTTCAGTGGTGTAAAAGAAGTGAATGGCATTGCAGTGGCTTACTTAAGTTTCAAACAGCAGTGTAACATAGACATAAACTGGTTTAAGATGTCAGTTGAGGATTATCCTTGTTTAGGGGAATCCTCCAGTGATGTAAGTTTGGGGTAGCCAGCATTATGCTATCCTCTCCTGCAGACCCCCTACAATGCAGTGTATGGTTGGGGAAAGGGATATTGCCCATGCTCAAATTATGGGAAAAGCATAGGTGGGTTCTGAATGTCAAGTGGCTTGCTTTAATTTTAACAGTAGTGAGAAGTAAGGGGGGCATAAGAGAAGTGAGATAATCCCTAAAGTAGTAAGGGGGCCTGGCTACCTAATCCTCTCCCCTCCATAATTTGAGCATTGGACTTGGCTGGAGTACAGCTAAACTGTGGCAATCCCTAGCTACCAGAATGACCGCTGGGGGAGCTGTTGCAGCTGGGCACAAATCAGAGAAGCCCTGAAACTGCTCTGAGCCATGCCAGGGACTGTATCAGTCCCTAGCCAGTCTCAAGATCCCAGGGGTAGGGTTCAAACCCAGGAATGTATACCTAATTTATTAATGAATGTAAAGTCCTTGAAATCCTCAGGTGGAAAGCAGTAACAATCATAATAATAATGTCAATGAAACACAGGGCTCAAAATCAGTGTGCCCTGCTTTGAAAACAAATGTTGAGAAAAGCCTCAATAAATTTTACATTGCAAGAGGAGGCCATTACTTTTGAGAAAAGTCAATTCCATGAACATTACCTGTTCACTAGAACAATTAAATGTCATCTTTTTTGTCCACATAGGAACTGTAAAACACATTGTTTTTAAAATAATATCTTAGTCGTTCTGCTCTTCTTTCAAGTAAAGTTATAAAATGCAATCTGTTAAATTCATATAATATGGTATATGTTAGATCTGATGACCAATATTGCTTAATCTCTAAACTGTATTCTGCCTTAGATATTTTTATTTAGTACAGTGGGTGTACTAGATTTTACCATGAAAGAAAGCACAATTATAACTGGTCAAGGAGTTTCTTAGTCAAAGTTTCACAGAATGGGATAACAGCATTAAAAAAAAAGCAATAGCAAACTTGTTTCTGAAGTTTTTTTTAAAAAAAGGCCTAACCTTGCTCCCCATGAGAAGCTAACAGTATTGGCAGAGGTAGGCAGCTGAAGGGATCAAGTCTAGAATCACTGTATAATAATGACTCCTAGTGGATGACTTAGAAGTACCAGTGATAAAATCAAAAGAGTTCCACACCGTCCTTTTTGGCCGTTGGTTAGTGTGGTATATCATCCACATGAGATTTATATTCGTGAGGCCAAATATTGGAACCAGCACAAATAAGCAAGTTGTGCTGGAGACTTCTTTCCTCCCATTAGTAACAGTGCTGGTATTTCAGCCTCTCAGCACACCTTCTCCACAAGCAACAACGACTTATGGATCTATAGTTGCAGATCGACAGGACATTCCTCTGTAATAAAAAAAATGTGACACGCAGGAGTACTGGGAAGAGAATAAACTTTATTTCCAGGGCTCATGGTTACAAAATGTTTTACACCATCTAGTGGCAGAGGTCAATATCCATTAACTCCATTGGACATTGTTACAGCTCCCAATCTTGCCTTGACTCTCAACCACCACTGTGTACTGAGGTGCATGAGCACAGGAGGTCCAAAACTCTGCCCCAACCCCTTGTCAATGTGGAACCAGACCCCATTCTGCTGGTACATGGTACTTTGCAGCCAGACAGAAAAAGGGGAAGATCTGGCCCCTATTAAGTAAAGGCAGAGACCCTGAGGTTTTCTGCTAACAATCCACCATTCCTATTTTTTACTCTCCAAATACCCTAAATGACCCATTAAGGACTATTGAGTAGTGTAAACTCAAAAGTGATTTCCTGGTAGGGTGCCCATATTTCCGAAAGGGAAAACAGGACACTGCCAGAGGGCCTCCTCCCCCTCCCTCTCCCCAAGCAAGGCAGGTGTTGCTGCTCTCTAGAGTCCTGCCCCCCGCCCCCCAAGCGCAGGGCTGACATTGCCACTGGCCCACCCGCATGTTCTATGCACCCCACTTTTTTGCCAAAAGTGGGCATTTGTCCCATTTGCTCTTTCCAACTGATCAAACTGGCAAGAGCAAACAGGACAAATGCACACTTGTGCCCAAAACGTCCAGACAACTGGGACAAGACTTAAAAAAGAGACTTTCCTTTCCAAAACGGGACGTATGGTCACCCTATTTCTTCTGGCACTATATATTCTGATCATCACCACTACAGAGCTCTATGTGCAGCTATGATTATATGATATTTGGAAGTTGGGATATGTGACTTTAAAGGAAGCAGCTGAGACATAGAGTTTAAGGCCGGAAGAGACTACCAGATAATCTATTTTGATCTCCTCTACATCACTGAGCTACACCCACACCAAGCCAGCAACCAGAGAGAAAGTGGAACATTGTGGAGAGAGCCTCAAAAACTCTTCTGAGATTACTTTAGATGGATGTGAACAGAGGTGGGGAGGTCTATAATGGGTGGGAAAAGATGTAAACCGAATAGTTACAGTGAACTCATTGAACATGCCCTTAAAAGAAAAGGATGAGATCAGTATTAAAAATGAAATCTACCACTATGAAATAGACACTTTTTAAAATGAATTTTTCATACTCATGGCCTTTCTAGTGTGCATTTGACCCATTACTAAAATTGTGAATCATAATAAGTTTGCTTATATTGATACATTACAATACCTCAATGTTGCCAACTCTCATGATTTTATTATGAGTCTCACAATATTTAGTAAAAAGAACAGGAGTACTTGTGGCACCTTAAAGACTAACAAATTTATTTTAGCATGAGCTTTCGTGAGCTACAGCTCACTTCTTCGGATGCATAGAATGGAACACACAGACAGGAGATATTTATACATACAGAGAACATGAAAAGGTGGAAGTATGCTTACCAACAGGAAAAGTCTAATCAATTGAGATGAGCTATCATCAGCAGGAGGAAAAAAAAAAAAACTTTTTGAAGTGATAATTAAGATGGCCCATAGAAGGTGTGAGGAGAACTTAACATAGGGAAATAGATTCAATTAGTGTAATGACCCAACCATTCCCAGTCTCTGTTTAGGCCAGTGTTAATTGTATCTAATTTGCATATTAATTCGAGTTCAGCAGTTTCTCTTTGGAGTCTGTTTTTGAAGTTTTTTTGTTGCAAAATTGCCACCTTCAAGTCTGTCACTGAGTGGTTAGAGAGGTTGAAGTGTTCTCCCACTGGTTTTTGAATGTTATGATTTTTCTTAAAGCCTCAACTTCTGGATTAATGTGAATACCTAAGAATTTCAGCTTTCATAAAAATAGTTACTAGACCTCATAGTTGAGGAGAAAAGCTTGAAAATGTAATCCAAGTGGACCCTAAAGGTAAAAACCCCCAAAATAAATAAAAGTAACCCACAATGTATTTTTTAAATCTCATGACTTTTAATAACATTTTATGATTTGGGGGGGTTTTACTTACAATTTCTGAACAGTTCCAGTTAGCAATACTGGTACCTATCTTTGATTCAAGTGATGATAATTAACAGACAGGATCCTGCCAAGAATTTTTCATGTGATTTGTTTTTCACTCATGCAAGAAGTCCAGTTCACTTCAGTGATTCCACTTGCATAATTTAAACGGCTTAAAGTGATTTTTTACAAGATTAGGCCCTATATTTGTGTTTGTGCAGCATGCCTGGTAAAATGTGCTGTCCTCTGGGCCGGGGCAAAATCCTAGGGCTGGCTAGTTGGAGGGGCAGGGCAGGGCTCCCCATGCTGGTCAAAAAGTCCTCCTTTATCCTAAACATGTCCCCCTCTTTGTCACCCTCCTACTGCCCCCCCCACTTTCCCATTTCACACAGCAAACACCCTGTCATCTCTGACCAAAGCTGTGTGTAGAGAAGCTGTTATATAAGAAAGTGGAGTGTGGCTGGGAGACTGTACTGGGACAGCTGCCCCCCTCCTGCAGAACAGGGGTTAAAAGCAGCCAAGTGAGGTGGATTGGGGAAGCAGCCACAGGTGTGGCTGGCTGGCTTAATCAGGCCACAGCTGACCTGGATAAAAGGGCTGTGGGGGCCAGAAGACAGGGGAGTTTCTCCAGCCCTGGAGGGAGAAGGGGTAGCAGAAGCAGAGTAGTGCTGGGGAAGGGCCAGGGAGCTCCAGCCTGGTAAACCCCCATGCTGCAGGCCTTTGGTGAAGGCTTATGAAAAGGTACTGGGGCTGCAGAGGGCAGCTTGAGGATAGGCAAAGGCATCCTAACCCTTTACCAATGATGAGTGGCCATTACAGACTGCAGTTTGCCTCAGTGAAAGGGGGCTAGATGATGACTGGCAGTAGTCACTGAGGCATGGTGGGTTTAGAGGGTTGGGGGTTCCCCCTGGGAGGGAAGAGCCAGAGTGTGGGGGTACTATTGGGGCAGAACCCTGAGGAAAAGGGTACTGGGGTCTGGGAGGGACATGGGACCTGAGGCAGGTGAGACATCAGCTGGCAGAGGGTGCTCTGGAGTTGGAAAAGAGTTAATTCCCAGGATGACCAGCAGGAGACATCACACTGGTGAGTCTTTGCTCACTACAGAGACCAAAGATCATCTTCCACTTCCATCCTGGAGGGCAGGGCTCTGGACAGCAGGGATACAGAAGGGAACAGCAAACTGCTGTGGACAGCAGGGGTTGGTTACTTTTTTCTAAATACACAGTAATATAACTGTTAAATTTAAGCTCTGGGTAGCTTACTGGGAAGTACAGTACAAGTCTAGGCTCCATGGTGGTAGGGGCAGAGATCTGGATAAAAATAGGCTTTCTCTCTAGCTATCATAGCTGTAATCTCTCATATTATTACAGAATCCCTGCAAGGAAGCTCAGAGGAAAAAGCCAATCCCTGTCTATAGTCAGCCACACTTCTCACTCAATGCACTTGGGAGTGAGATATAAAGAGGGCAAATGCCCAGTGTAATGTTACATTTGCTACTGGTAGCAGTTACTGATGTCTAGGTATTCTCTCTTACTGCCTTGTCACAATTTGCTGCCTCTGTATTTCCCCATCTTGTAGGCCAAGAGTAATACATTGTGATGGATGGTAGTATTCATGTCACAATCTGCTACCTCCAACTTTCCCCACCTTGGGGTTCAGGGGTAGCCAGCAGTGATGGATGGGGACACCTGTCACAATTTGCTATCCAGCCCTTCCCCATGGTCTTGTCTGGGGTAGCAAATCACGACAGGCATATCTATCAATCTCAATTTTCTAACCCCACCCTGTGACAAACTGGACTAGCAAAAGTTGAAAAATGTTCAAGCCAGGTCAAAGGGTTGATTAAGTGTTTTTGGGAAGGAATGCTGCAGTCCGCTGTGGTTCCCCTGATTGCTGTTGTCAAAACTAAGGCCACTTTAATTCTGAACAGGAGCATCTACAAAAACATTTAAGGTGCTGTAACTTACGTCCACCAACTTCGCACTTTAGTGTCACATCATGTAGACAAGCCTTTAATAAAGGGGAAAAAATCAATTTTGATTCCTTTAGTCTAAAATGCTTTAACTGCTTTTCCATGACACCCATACAAATGGTGGAGGGGAACTGCAGACATTCAGCAGCAAATACCTCTCATGGCAAAGGAGCAGTTTTAGCTACACAATAATGGTAGCAGGGTTTTCAAGCAATGAATAATTCATCTAACATCTCAGTCAGCATTATAGTCTATATCCTCAGTGCTAAGAAAGTGTGTGTTTCTGCCACTGGGTAACTAACATGCATTAGCTATCCCCTTGTAAAAAAACAGTGGAGAGAAGGAACATTAGCAATGTCACCAAAAGGCATAAGGTGAGATCAGCACTATGCCACCTGGAGATCAAATGCAAAGAAATAACAGGATAAATCACTTTAAAAAATCTTTTTTTTTTTTTTGTGGTCAGTATAAAAAGTGCACATACCAGAATGAAGAACAGCACTGAAATGTATCCTCGCTTTTTAAGTTTGCTATATATTTTATGTTTTTCTTCAAGTGATTGCACATACCATTCCACTTTGGGTGTGTGGAGTGACTCATGCACTAGAGTCAGATTTTTCCCTAAGCAGTTTGAAGTATAAATAATTAAGCAGAAACATCAACATATACAACAAATCAGGTAACTGAAGAGTAAAGTGTGCAGGACTGAGGATTACTTACAGAATCATAGAAGTAAGGATTTCAGTTATAAAGGAGGGGAGGAATCACCTTACTGGAAATCCAAAATGATATTGAATGTTATAGGAATGTATAACCTTTTTAAGTATGTGGCTTCTTTGTGAGAGGTAACAGCAAAAGTATGAAGCTAATGCACTCAGAGGCTCAGAAACAAAAAAGCAAATTAAAAGAACCCAAATGTTTTAATTTAATACATTTCAAGTATTCATGATTTTTGAATACTTGTAGTTGTCAATCTATCAAGGGGTTTTATATCTATATTTAGTAAAATTTACAGTAGAAATTGCCTCTGAGAAGGATTTCATATAAGAATGGCCTGCCCAGCCCTGTGCTGCCTGCATACCCCTTCCCATCGGGGGTGGGTCCATGTTATGCCACACAGTCCCTGCACAACACCAGAACACCCCCAATTCCCTATGGCCAAAGGACCCCTGGACCTGCTGTGCCTAGCACCCCTCCCAGACCCCATCACAAATGCACAGTGACCTTATTGCCATATTTTTAAAAGGTATTTAGGCAAATAGTGGGTTTTTCAAAAGCATCTAGTTATTTTCAAATTCTAAAAATCTGGCCTCTAGTGAATATTTGGGAACCAAGTTCTACACACAAGTGGCAACATGAAAAAGCACTGGGGTGCTGCATAAAGAGGCAAAGTAAGAGTTGACAAAGGCAATTCCCATTGACAGATCAAAGGAAACTGAAAAAGTTTTGACATGAACTCAGGAAATCAGTCAGACTTGAAGTCATATAATCCCAAAGAATAAACTTGTGTATTAAAAAAATAGAATTAAAAACTAATAGCACACTCCAAAAAGGAAGTGTTATACTAGAAACACTGGCAGATGTGATTGCTGAAGCTACTAGCAACTATTAATATTTTCAACAATTCTTTGCTAATATAAACCAAATAGCGCAATGACATCCATCTGCACAATGTTAGTGAAGATAAATGATGAAGTGCTAGGATTAATAAAAATAACACTTTAAAAAGTAAATAATTTAGACTGGAACAACATTTACAGTGGATTTAAAAAAAAAAAGCCAGTCCAGTTCAGACATTCAGAACTGCAGCTCAGACAAATAAAGCCATGAGGCTTTATGCAGACATAGAAACTGATAAGGGATTTTTTTAAATATTAAAAACGTGTGATAATTATAATTTCTGGAGGGGGGGATGCAGGTATGTAAAATAGTCAATGGCTCAAGTTTTCTTTAGCAGCTGAGAACACTATCAGATAGGGAAGAACTGTCTTGTCTAGGCATTGGGATGCACTGGGTCTTTAAAAACGCAACCCTGGGAGGCAGGTGCTGAGATGCAGTGGGGACAGGGAATGGGACCCTTTGCCTCACCCATGCTGTTGTTTCAACCACTGCCAGTGGATCACTCTATCAGAGTACCAGGGCATGGGGTGGCCCACCCTAGGCATCCCCTCTCGTATGTTAAAGGAGGTGAGGGCAGCCTTACCTCCTGCTTTTCTTGCTTTCCTTCAGTGGGCCCTTTAGGATGATGGTCCCCTTCAACCCTTACCCTACAAAATTTGCCACTGGGCCCCAGCCCCACAAGCCACCTGAGCTGGCTGCATGATAACCAGCTGGTCCACTTCTGAATCATTCCCAGAGAACATCTGTATACACTTGTGCTTCGTGCTATCCACTTCCTCTCCCTCGTGTGTGCTGTCCTGACACTAAATGGTGAGACCTGTGGCCACTAGCAGAAGGCAAGGGACCCTGGTGGATCAGCCTGTACTCCACTTTGGTTCAATGTCCCATTGGGGATATTAGCTGCAGCTGCTCCATGGAGCCATGTACCTGGTTCACAAATTCCCCTAACAACACCTGTCTCTTTGTGGTGAGAGGGAGACCCTGGCATACATCTAAATAGGGTGTGTCAGTTGCAGCCCCTCTTCCAGCTCCTCCAGAACCTTCTACTTAGGTTCTGGCTCATGGGTGGGCAAGGGCTGCATCCAGCCCTTCAGACATTTTAATTCAGCCCTTAAGCTTCCACTGGGGAGCAGGGTCCGAGGCTTGTCCCGCTCTGCACGTGCTGTGGCTCCACGCAGCTCCCAGAAGCAGTGACATGTCCCCCCTCTGGCTCCTATGCATAGGGGTAACCAGGGGGCTCCACATACTGCCCCCGCCCTAACTGTGCAGCTCCCATTAGCCTGGAACTGCGGCAAATGAGAGCTGCAGGGGTGGTGCCTGCAGATGGGGTAGTGTGCAGAGCCACCTGGCTGCCCCTCTGTGTAGGAGCCAGAAGGGGGACATGCCGCTGCTTCCAGGAGCTTGAGGTCAGTGCTGGGTTTACAAGGGCTTCAGTGGTGCAATGGAGCCGGGCCCATGCTCAGAAGGGGCCCCGGCCTGCTCTGCTTGCACTGTGCCCTGAGACCCCGCTGGCTGCCCCCCACACTGTGCCCACCACTTGCTCCTTTCGGCCTGCCCACTGGCCGGCCGAGGGCTCCTCTCCACTCACTGGCCTCACCCACCGGTTTCTCTCTGCCTTCTGTGTGAGGCTCCAGGCAGTCTCTGCATCCAACCACCTGTGGGGCTCCACCTGTCTCCCTGGAGCTGAGCCACCTAGGACTGACACAGAAGCCTGGCCAGCCTTGGACAGTCAGGGGAGAAGAACAGTGTGGGGGGCTTGGCTGGGCCCTTCCAGGCAAGTGGGTCCTGAGGGAGCCCAGGTGGGGCAGGCCCTGGCCTGGCTGTTCATGCCACTTCTGAGGGGTTGGAGTGATTCCCCATCCCAGGATGCTAGCAGCTCAGCCTGGCAATCACAGTCACCTCCCAGAAGGGCCAGTGAGTGGGGCCAGGAGACAGGGCATGGGGGAGTGGGTCGAGGAGGGGTGGGGGGGGTGATGCTGGGCTGTGAGGGGGCAGAGAAGATCTCTGTGTGTTGGGGCACTAGGGAGTGGAGGTTCTGTGTGGGGTGCTAGGCAGTTGTGGTGTTGTGCAGGGCACTGTGCATGTGTGATGGGGTTGGAGTATGTGTGCTGGGCATAGCGGGTCCAGGGGGCTTTGGCAATAGGGAATTGGGGGCGGGGGTGTTCCGGTGTTGGGCGGGGGCTGTGTAGCATAGCATGGGCTCACCCCCGATGGGAAGGGGCATGTGGGCAGCACAGGGTCAGGCGGGCCATTGTGCATCTGGCAACTGCCGGTTTGTAAATAGTGCCCTGGCACTGGGCTGGGTGGAGCGGGGCTGCCCTGCTATGCCATGCCCCATTGCCCCTGGCTGGCTCCTTGCTTTGGGGACTGAACCCCCTGGGGCCGGGCCCACAAAAGGTTAATCCAGCCCTGCTTGAGGTAAGTGCCTTCCCCCTTCCCGTGCCCCAGCCCCGATCCCCCTGATCAAAAAGTTTGCCCACTCCTCTTCTGGCTGCTCTTTTCCCTGTGCCTCCTCATCCTAGTACCCCCTCCCCCCAGAAGTCCCAGGGTTGTGGGACCACCTCCAGCGGGCTACCCATCACACCAGGAGGAGGAAGCCGGACTGGGGTTTATCCAATCATGCCTCTGAGAGGGGTCCACTGACTCCCTAGATGCCTTTGAGGAGCACTGGGTGCTATTGGGGACTCTCTGCTTGGTCTCGCCCACCGGGATCCTTCATTTTCAACCGATCATCTCACTCTCACGCCTACTGGTTAATTTATTGACCTCGGGCCTGAAATCAATTGTAGCCTGGGCTTAGCAGGTCCTCGCCGCCTGCCCCACCAGCCCCTCTCCTCTCCTCTCCCTGCCTGTCTGGCCCCGTGCGCGGTGATCAGCTCTGCCCTCTCCACCCCCGTGACGGCAGAGCGCACCCCGCCCCAAGTAAGGGCAGCGGAGTCACCAGACGTTACTGAGCATGCTCAGTTCTCTCGAGCACGTTCAGTAACCGCCAGGCTGCCCGTCGTGGTGGGCGGTGCAAAGTGACGTCACGCTGGCCGGGTGAGCGGCAGCGCGCGGCGCGGCTTCCCGGGCTTCACTTCTGCGCGTGGGCGAGCCAGGTGCTGAGGCGCGCACGGCCCGGTGCTGCGTGCGGCCTCCTGCGGGACCCGGCGTCCTACGCCCAGGTTGGAACTGCCAGGCAGGGTCTCCGCCCGGCGCAAATATGGCGGCCCCCGGCTGGCGCGTCCGCCGCCGGCTCCGGATCTGTGCTGTGGGCCGAGCCGTAAGCAGCCAGGCCCGCCGGAAGAATCGCTGAGGTGACCAGCCCGCGTCTCCCGCCGCCGTGTGCTACACCTTGCCCCGTCTCCTGGATCGCTCTCAGCACTGCCGCCCCAGGCTGCTGCTTCCCAGGCAGGAGCTCGTCTCCCTCCTCGCAGGCCCCATTTCCTCAGATCGGTGTGCGTCTGCCCCCCGCCCCCCATCCACAGTGCGTCTGCTCCCCCGTATACGCGCATTCCTTCACAGAGGGGTACATTTGACCCCCCTCATATGCTCATTCTGTCACACAGAGGGCACATCTCTGTCTCTGTCTCGTATGCCCCTGCACCTAGCGCATTTTTAAAGAATAAATACAAAAATAAAAGGAAATGGCCACTGTGCCCATTTCATGTAGGCAGTACAAGTAGTTGGATGATCCCTGCAGCATGAGTGCCAAGCAGACATAAAATAGAACAAACAGGTACAAAGGAAAATTGCTTTCCTGCAGGGTTTGGCAGGAGGGAAATCCCACCAGCCTGATACATGTGAAAGGTGCTTCTGCAGAAAATGCATGGATGTCAACATGGCTCTGTTGCAGCTTTTCCTGTGTCTGGCACTCATTTCCTCCCATAGGAACAATACTTTCCTGCCAAAAAGCTGATCAACAGATCTTTACATTGGTATTTTAAAGTATATCCATCATCTGAACTTTTCTCTTACTGTTCTGTTTTCTCTTTAGTTAATCCATCTCTTCAGATAACTATGTCATGTCTGTCATACTCATGTTACATAGGTAGATGGAATTACATAACTGCAGAATAGTTGATGAACTTTCATGTGGATTACTGTTATTTCTTTGTGGTGTAATACATCTTGAAAACATCTCTGCTGATGTAACTATATTGGAAACTTGCTTTCTGTATTATCTTTCAGTCCTGGGATATAGTCTGAAAATCCTGAAGGCAGAACCAGGGCCTATATATGGAAGTAAGCATTTAAAATTAAAGGGGGCACTATTTCACAAAATGTGGCATAAGATTATACACACATTCCTATGACATTTTTCCATTTTATTGTTATGGAAAAAGTTGTCATAACTTGTTGCTCTTAGATGTTAAGTACCAAGTAGATTGTCCTCCTCAGTATCCCTTTATGGAAACTATTTTCTCTGGGTATATAACTTAGATAATATTTTCACCTCAAGGTCCCAGAGACGCAGACAAGGTTTTCATCTCAAGGCCAAAAGACCAAAAACATCAAGACACTTGATCACGGCCTTGGATAGGCCAAGAGACTACTGACGCTTGATCTTATTATTACACCAGTTGTATCACTGAAAAAGTTTAATTGTAAATTTTGTGGGTAGCTAAGCATGAAATTCTGTGTGTATATATAAATTTATAAAAACAAGTTGATCCTCCAGAGACATGCTAAAAGGTTTTCAAAAGTTTAGCAGAAAAAGTTGTGCAGTTTTAGGCCTTGTAGAGACTTGTACACATGTTTAACAGTGGAAATAACTCAGAATGTGTAAAGTTAAGCACATCTTCAACTCTTTGTAGGATCAGGGGGACCTTCTTCACTGCATACTAGAATTTTAAAATATTTTGACCTGTTACTTTTATTTGCAATTTACAATAAATACTCTAGGATAAGAATCTTTTTTTGTTTTCTTTTTATTTATGGGAATGCACAGTTAATTTTCTTCAAAATGCCCAACTCTAATGCCAAATCTCATCGTGGCCACCGAGGTGGTCAGGAAGCTGGCAGACGTGAGCTGGTTTCCAGATCTTTACAGAGTGCTCAGCATTGTCTGGAAGATCAGGATTTTGGAACTGCATATGCCCACTATCTCCTGGTACTAAATCTAGCTCCTGAGCTAAAAAATGATGTCAGGGTGAGTGCTTTTTTAATTATTTTAGACAGTCCAATCTCAATTATATTTTTTCACTATTAACTTTCTAATGAACAGATGTTGCTTTTATTTTGTATGTAACTTATTTTGAAGAATGGAAAGGAGAATTAAAGAGAAACAGCAGTGTTATGGATGACTCCGTAATTTGGTCAACCAGAGCTGTATGAGCTTGAGGGATAGGGTTTGACTCATTTAATCTTAAAAGCTGAGTGACTTTAAGGGTTTGTAAAAATGAGGCGCTATTAGAACTGGCTTGCACTGTACAAACTTTCTACATACAGCTCTGTGACATGTTAAGCTGTGTGCTGATTAGAGGTAAGGGTAGCTGAAGTACTAGGAAGAGACTACCTCACTGGAGAACCTAAACTAGCACTTCCAGCATTATGTGCTGTTAAGGAAATAACTGCTCATGTTCATTTCAAGACTAATTTCATCCTACCTCCTCTAAGTTTCCAGTGTCTTCAATTCCCTGCTTTTGATATGCTATTACTGATTTAGCAATGTTTGTGTCATTTTTCAGGAAACTTTCCAGTTTACCCTCTTCAAATGGGCTGAAGAGCTAGCTTCTCTTGCACGGATTCAAGATTTATTTAACTGCTATGAGCAGGCCCTGGAACTATTTCCTAATGATGAAATAATATGTAATAGTATGGGGGAACATCTCTTCAGGTTGGTAGTAATCTATATTCAATTTTTTTTGAGATGCACTGTTTATTATTAATTAGTAATAAATATATAAGGATCTGATTCAGCTTTGCTGAATAGGGGTATCTTTGAGCATGGGCACAATGTTAAGTATGCAATACTGAATTTCAAATATGTTAAATCCGTCTTTAAAAATAATAATAATAATATACTGCCTTTCAAATGTCATTTACCAACTCATGCAATAGTTATTTAATAAAAAATTAGACCAGAATGGTTGAAAGCCACTGTGAAAGTTATAGTTTTGGGTAACTTAATTTTTGTAAGTGGTTATGTTCCACGTTTCTGTAGGTGTTATGAAGATCTGCTACCTCTACTCTGTTCTGTTCCTCCTAAAGATCCCACATTACAGCCAGTTCAGATAAAGGAGGGCTGGTTCAAAATATGAATACCCTCTTCTTGATTGGTTTGAGCCTTAGTCTTTGCTTAACAGTCTAAGGCATTTCCCTTCCCTGCGTAGTTCCTAAAAGGTGCTTCACATGCTGCCCCCACAGTGCTTCAAGTTCTTGCCAGTGTGTTGTGTTGGAATAGGACTTGGCCTTGAAACCATAATTTCTAACTGGAAATCCAGATCATTGCTATTAGAGTGGTCTGCTCTGATTCTCCTTTTTTAAAATAAAGAGCAAAAAAAACCCTTCTGTCTATATTTTCTTTGCTTGTTTTTCTTAACAATTAAAAATTGAACATTTTTAAAATTTCCTGGATTGAGAGTTTCAGCCCAGAGCAATATTTTATGGTAATTATAATCATCTTAAAATTGTGATATAATGGAAACACTGGTAACTCAAGCTGTGACAATTTGATATGAGCTGTGATGTCATACATTACACCTGGATTGGGTAAAATCTTACTTTGCTTTGGTTTTTGGAGATTTGACATGGCTCCATTCTGGCATGCATTTCTGATTCACTGTTGCTGTTTTTATTGTGCAAATAATCCTAATAAGATGCCAGTTGTTTTACATGGCAAAGTTGTGTATGAAATGGAGAGGTAGAAGCAGAGTACAATAAATGATATATTTTATGTATTTTTGTATTTTAAATCACTAAGGGTAGTACTATAAATCTTACTTTATAAGATAACTTCATCCTTTTTGACACAGAACCACCATATCACTGGTTAAAGAACTTAAGTTTTATATCCTTTAAAATGTGAAAACATAGGGACGTTGTGCAGTAGTGCTTCATAACTCAATTTTAGCCAAGTACATTGCTTGGTTTTCTAGTGAAAATATTATTTTATAAAGGAGCATATTTAGAGTAAAGGGATCTTTCTCTGAAACAGTGTTGTAAATGAAAAATTCTTATTTTCAACACTCTTAAATTAGTTAAAGCTCACTTTTTTTTGATCATTTGCCCAAGGTGTACCCCCCACCCTCCCCAGTATGAAGACATAACCCTTAAAGCAAAATAAAGTAGCTTTCAAATTGTGACTATAACAGTTATTAAAAACAACAGTACTTAACGATTCAGTAATGAATGTCTAAAAATGTGGTGATTTTTCCCAACATCTTCAAGTTTCAGATATCTGGAAGCCAACTGTATACTTCCTGCTTATTATTTATTTGTCATTTTTACTATTAGAATGGGCTTTAGAGATGAAGCAGCTGGATATTTCCACAAAGCACTGAAGCTAAACCCTGACTTTGCTGATGCAAAGGAGAATTTTTACCGTGTTGCAAACTGGCTGGTAGAACGTTGGCACTTTATCATGCTTAATGACACCAACAGGAATCTGATTTACCAGAAAGCGATTGAGAAGGTGGTCCGCTCTGGTTGCAGAACTGTTCTAGATATTGGAGCAGGAACAGGAATACTGAGGTTTGTCATAAATGCATGTTTAACGTAAACTATATTAATATAAATATACTTGCTTTTTAGTAGTCATTGTCATGTACCTTTAAATTATCCTTTGTGAAAAAACTGAAAATTAATTTTCATATACCGTATTTTCCGGCGTATAAGGCGGCGGGGCGGTAAGAGAGACTCCCTATTTTTTAGTTAAAAACATAGTTTTTACCTATATATATAAGAAAGACCCCCCCCCTTCCCAGGAGCCCAGAGCCATAGCCTTTCCCAGCCGCCGGGGGGGTATCAGAGGGCTGCCGGCTGGGCGCGGAACCCAGAGCCCCCAATCCCAGCCAGCCGCGGAGCGGAGGGCAGGGGCTGTGGGCTGGGCTGGGGGCGGGGGCCTTTAAATCCCAGCCAGCGGCGGAGAGGAGGAGGGGGGGGCTGGGGGCTGGCGGCTGCCAGAACCAGCAACCAACCAGCGCAGCCCAGCCAGGCGCAGCCAGGAGGTCAGGGGCCAGCCGAGGCCCGGGGGCCCAGAGCGCTAAAGGCAGTCCAGCAGAGTCAGAGGGGGGCCGGGCAGGCCAGCTGCCAGGGAGCCCAGAGCTTTAAAAGCCCAGCCGCGCTGGGAGAGCCCAGAGCCCAGAGAGGAAGAGGAGGCCCGGAGCTGGGAATCAGGGGGCTCTGGGGCGCTCTGGGCTGCGGGGCACAGAGGAGGGGCTGCCAGCCGCGGCGCCGGGCCGGAGGGCTGCTTAAGGCTGCTTGCTGCCGCCTGCCAGTTTTACCCAGTTTTTTTTTTTGTTTTTTTTTTTTTAAGTAGTCGTTTTTTTATACCGCCGGTATAAAACTAAGCTTAAGGAAGGAAAGACACTACTAGAGTTGTTATTGTGAAGTGAGTACCTAGAACTGTGTCACTAATGGTATGTATGGTATCCACATGCTGATTTAATACATGTTCATTCAGTCACAATGTTGAATTGGAAAACATACCTTGTAGTGATAAACTAAACAGATTGGGCTCCTGGAGTCTAACAGAGAGATGGTTAAGGAGTGATTTGGTCACAGTACATAGGTACCTATGTGAGGAAGAAAAAGTTGATAATGGGCTCTTCTATGTAACACATAAAGGTATAGCAAGATCCAATGGCTGCAAGCTGAAATTCAAATTCAAACCAGAAATAAGGTGCAAATTTTTAACAGTGAGCGTAAATAACCAATGAAACATCTTATTAAGGACAGTGGTGGATTCTCCATCACTGGCAATTTTTAAATCAAGACTGGATGTTTTTCCTAAAAGATATGCTCTAGTTCAAATAGGAATTAGTTCAGGGAAGTCCTGAGGTCTTGTACATGAGGTCAGATTAGAAGATCACAGTGGTCGCTCTAGTCTTTGAATTACTGCCTTTATGTCATACATATTATCTTTGTAGTAGATTTGGACAAACTGTACTGCTGATAATACAGTGCATACTGGGGAAATCTGATATCTACCCAAGTGCTATAGTTTGCATTAGTACTGATATCAGGTACTAGTATTCTTAAGAATATGAAATAAATGCTACAGAAATGTAAATATACTTAAAAAAAATTCAGACTTTTCTTACCTAAAATAATTTCTAATTGAAATTTTGACAAGAATAAACTAATTCCTATGGTGATTTCTGTTATTTTGCAGTATGTTTGCCAAGAAGGCTGGTGCACCTTGTGTCTATGCCTGTGAGTTGTCGAAGACCATGTATGAACTTGCTTGTGATGTGGTAGCAGCAAATAATATGGAAGGAGAGATCAAACTTCTGCCTATGAAGTCTCTTGATATAGAAATTCCAAAGCACATACCTGAAAGGTAGATTTAAAATAGCCTACTGTGATATCTTCTTATTTAAGTTTTGTTCATGAAAGTGGAGAAGAACTGCACAATGTAACATACTCAGTAAAAAACAGAAAATAATTGTTTATTGAGATGGTACTTAAGAATTCCCACAAAATTTGTCTGTTAGATTAATATTTCTGTGTCATAGAAGGCCATATTTAACTGTATTGCAAGTAATGTTTCACTGTTCATTAGAGTAAACTTCATTCATTCAAACCATTTACCTACCAGGTAAAGCATTTGGAGAGACAACCTGAAAGGAGACAAAAAGAGGAAAAAAATAGAACAATACAGTCAGTTAGGTCAGTGTCTGGGTGTCAGTCAGGGGTCTTCCTCCTCCTGTTCTTGGAAATTTTTTGGCAGTAGCTTTTGTGTGTGCTGTCAGGAGTGGTAAGTCTGGTTAGCTCTGTAGGTCCATTCATTTGCACAATGCCAGACCTTTATTTAATGACTGTAAGGTTCTTTACATCATAAAGGTTCCAGGAGAATAATTTTACATCATCTTTCAGATTAGTTCCACTATAGACATCTATGTACAGTAGGTGTTTCGAGTCCACAATTCCAAGAAATTATTGTCCTAGAGATTTTACAAAAGCTTAACTACTTAGTCAAGAGGGAAAAAAAGCTAATTCTAGATCCTGCAATGTGCTACATCTGTTGACTTTAATGGATACTCTTCACCTCTTTGGAGTGCTTTCTAATGGCTTGATCCTAAAAATAAGTTTAGGGAGATAAAGCAAAAGGAAAAGATGGAACCCAGTCCAGTATAAATATGGGATGAATATCTATGGTTTCAAAAGGTTGTCTACTAAGTTTAAAATCTATCTCATATTTTGTTCAGGTGCAATGAGAAGATAAATTATCATATCAGCTTAAACCAAAGACTTCAGAGTAATTTGCGTTTTAAAAATTTAGCCTTGTATCTTCAAAATGATTATTCAGTTGGTGTTTCTCAAAATATATATACTTCACTGCTGGAGTAATCATAATGTGATTAATGGATTCCAAAGCCAGAAGGGACAACTGTGATCATCCAGTCTGACTTCCTATATAACACAGGCCATAGAAATTCTCCAATATACACCTCTACCCCGATATAACGCGACCCGATATAACACGGGTTCACATACAATGCGGTAAAGCTCTGACATGCTGCTCTGAGCAGCGTGTTAAGGGGGCCGGGCTGGGGCTGAGGTGTTGGATAAGGGGTAGAGGGTTCTCGGGGGCAGCCAGTGGCTCCCCCCCCAGGGTCTAGGAGGCAGGAGCCGTGGGGGGGGCAATTTTGGGGGCCCCACAGTTCCAGAATAGCCTGGGGAATTAACGGGAGGCAGGAAGCAGCCCGCTCCACTTCCCTCGCCCCGGCCCCAGCTGTGTTGCTCAGGGGAGGGGGCTTGGGGGAACGGATCCCCCCCAGGACTCACTGGCGGAAGTGGAGCAGCCCGGCCCTAGCCCGCTTCACTCTGCCAGCTTCTAGCCGCGGCACTCCGCTTCTTGCCACAGGTGAGTGTGGGACTTTTCCCCAACCCGCCCCCACCCCCAGCAACATGACTGGGGCTGGGGCAAGGAAAGCAGAGCGGGCTGGGGCCGCATCGCTCTGCTTCCTGCCGCCGGTGAGTGTGGAGGGTGTCCTTTCCCCAACCTCCCCGCACTCATCAGCGGCAAGAAGCGGAGCACCGCAGCTGGGAGGTGGCAGAGTGGAACGGGCTGGGGCGTCCTTTCCCCAACCTCCCCACACTCACAGGCAGTGGGAAGCGGAGCAGCCTGGCCCCAGCCCGCTCTACTCCGCCAGCTCCCAGCTGCGGTACTCCGCTTCCTGCCACAGGTGAGTACGGGGTCATCCTTTCCCCAACCTCCCCACACTCACCGGCGGTGGGAAGCGGAGTGCTGCAGCTGGGAGGTGGCTGAGTGGAGTGGGCTGGGGCCACGTTGCTCCCATTCCTGCCATTGCCAGTGAGTGCCTGTCAGGGAGTGGGAGATGTGGATAGGGGTCGGAGCAGTCAGGGGACAGGGAGCAGCGGGGTTGGGTAGAGGAAGGGGTCCTGGGGGTGATTAGGGACAGGGGTCTCTGAAGGGGGCGGTCAGGGAACACCAAAGCAAGTTCGATATAACATGGTCTCACCTATAACACAGTGAGATTTTTTTGTCTTCTGAGGACCGCATTATATCGGGGTAGAGGTGTAATTCCTTTTGAACTAGAGAATATCTTTTTTAAAAAAAACAAAACATCCAATCTTGATTTAAGATTAGCAAGTAATTGAGAATCCACCACAACTCTTGGTAAATTGTTCCAATTGTTAATTATCCTCACTGTTAAAATTTAGGCCTTATTTCTGATCGGAATTTGTCTAACATTAGATTCTGGCCATTGGATTGCATTGGACACAAGTCATTGGTGGACTGGCATCCTAAAAGTCTGACATCTTTGTTTATTTTGAGAGACTTTTATACTTAAGAAAACTTTCAAGTTTACCATGCTTAAATACAATTTTAGACATATTTTCTAATTACCAAATATGTTTACATGTGTATTTTGCTCTGATACAACTTGTACTTAATTCTGCAATTAATTATAATGTCAAGTTTGGAAGATCTCGCTGATTTCTGTGGTAGGTCTGAGATGCCATAAACAAAGGATTTTAACTTCATTACTCAAAGAAATCTGTTGTATTCAGGAGTGAGACACGATGTAAGAGGATCTGCACATGAGGTGGACATTTCTTACTTGGTGGCCTCTAAGAGGTTGGTGGGAATTGCCCTTTTGCAGATCCTCCACCCTGAGGTTGGAAAAGTTTAAGCAGCACAGAGGGCTGCTTTAGACACTGGGCTGAAGTAATTATCTGCAGGGCCATGTTACAACTGCTCCGAGTGGATTCTAGTTCTGACACATTTCTCCCACCCCACATTCCTCTGCAGAGCACCTCACACTGGTTGCTGGCAGCTGGCACAATGATTTCATCCTTAGCAAGTTCAGGTTCTCTGGTAGCTTTCAGAAAAGGGCATCAGCATATTTTTGTCCAGTTTATAAGATTTCTAATATTGGTAACTTCATATTGTTTTTATTCACACTTAAAAGTATTCATGTAGCATCAGTATGTTTTAGCTTTATTTTCTGTTTTTGTCTTAAAAGGTGTATGTATTTATTTGCTCTACATTTGTCCTCTCATCTTTATTGCTAGTATGTCCTTTTGTATGGTGGTTATGGGTTAAATAGTAGTGTCTCTTTAACCAAATTATAATGTATTTAAAAAACTTTGTTGATTAGGCTACTGAGTCCACTCAGCATCCCAGAAAGCTGTTGGAGTTGGCAAACCACAGTTTGACCTAGCATTTTAGTTTTCAGCACATCTGGTTAAGAGTTGTTTTCAAGTGGGATGCTTCCGGGGAGCTGTAAGTTTAAATAGCAGAAATCTATTAAGGGTTGCTGGTGTAGACTCAGCACTATTTTACTGCACCTTATTCATCATTTCAGCCTTGCTGCTGTTGGTAGTATTGAGATTTAAGATTAATCCAAGATTAATATAGGTGCCTTAACTTTTAGTCTCAAATTAAATTACTAATTTAAAGGTAATATGTAGCCACTAATCTTTTTCATGTCCTGCTTAGAAGTTGCATTTAAAGTACAGGGAAACCCCACTATAACACGCCCCGCAATAACGTGAATTTGGATATAAGGCGATCATAAGGTGGCTCCAGCCGCCCCAAGCAAAAAAAAAAAAAAAAAAAAGCGGCCGAAGCGCCGCAGAAGCGAAAAAAAGAAAAGAAAAAAAACAGCCGGAGCACTGTGGAAGCGCAAAAAAGAAAGAAAAAAAAGAAAAAAACCGCCAGAGCGCCACCGAAGCGCAAAAAAAGGGGGGGGGGGGAGAAAGGCTGGAGCGCCGCTGAAGGGAAAAAAACCAAGAAATGGAATGTGCCTTCCCCACTGCCTCTTCCTCCCTACCCCCGCTTCTTCTTTTGGTGAAAAGAGCCGTTCTCCTCCCCAGGTGCTCCTCGCTCTTCCTCTGCCCCTTGCACATCTCCCCTACTCTCCCCAAGTGTTTCCCTCTCTCACTGCTTGACTGAGAGCCCCCGCTGCTGGAGCTGCACCCTTTCAGTTACTGTTATGGGCAGTTCGCAAATGCAAGTCGTTTTCTGCCCAAGAGAAATTGACCAGCTTGAAACTGACCAGCTTGAAATGGTAAACCTCGCTATACCGCGACCCCGCATTTATCGCAATCCAATTTTTTGGACCCCAATCATCATGTTATAGCGGGGTTTCACTGTATAACTATAAAATTGCACTGTTTGCATGCTTATAACAAACTGATGATAGAGCAAAAATTTTATGGAATCTCCAAGTGCTAATCACTGTTTAATTTATTTTACATGTAAGCATGTGTTCTTGGGATATGGTCTGCCATATTTCAAGTCTGTTTGAAAGGCCCTATTTATTTTTATGTTTGTCTTAGATTCTTCTCATGCCTAATGATTCATAAGCATTGTCTGGAAAGTTTCATGGTAAATTGTTGCCCAGTGTTTATAAACTTGTTATAACAACCACTTAAAATATGTCCCTCTGCTTGATGTGTTTTGCTTTTCACTGACATGAATTAATACTTTAATAGCACAGCTTTTTATCAACATTTTCTGCCTCTAGATTCAGTTTACATTTGTATTTTACTTTAAAAGGCGTGACTTCTAGCAGAAATTTGTAATGCCCATTACCATCTCATAACTGTAACTACTTTTTCTTAAAAACAATTTTTTGTAGGGTTTCCCTGGTTGTCACAGAAACGGTAGATGCAGGTTTGTTTGGAGAAGGGATTGTGGAGAGTTTGATACATGCTTGGGAGCATTTGCTTTTACAACCAAAGGTAGGTGATATATTCAGATACTCATAAATCAGAACCACATTGAGACATACATACATAACACATCCTTATTATGAATGTTGCACTCTTCCTAATGCTTAGACAATTGATGCTTTATTTTTAAATCCGAGTTACATTAATGCTTGTGAAAGTGAGATTTTTACAGCCTTGTTGGCAAAAGTACTGTATCGTACCTGTTATATGTCAGTAGACAAGCAGTGACAATGCCTTGTGAATGACATTGCCTTATCAATGTTTTTCAACACTAACCTGGCAGGAGCAGCGTAGGGAGGGTAGTTCAGTCTTTATGGCTCTACAGTCCTTGACCTCTGTGTCTATCAGTGGTGCCGATTATGATGACTTTTGTGTTGTGGACACGTGTCTACTGCAAACAAGACTGAAACCTATTAATTTAATATTAAGACACAAAACAGCTGTCAGAAGGCCATGCAGTCAGTAGAAATCTAGGCTGGATTTGAATCAGCAGCCTAGAAAGAAAAGGATTCACTGTGACTGAAACCAAAATCCCCTTGTATGTAAATTAATAAAAACTCATATACATCTGCTTCTAACACTAGAGGGCATTCTGTTACCAGTCTGTTAAATCTTCCAGTTCACCTTTATTTTATATTATTTAATAATTCCTTGGTGATTAATTTGAAAAGCTGGAAGTTGCTAGATGCACCTTGCCTTTAAGACTATGTAAACGTAACTCTCCTGCCCCACACCAAAAACAAAAAACACAAACCCACCTCTACTTTTTACCTGTGTCTGACAAACTTCTGTTTAGGTCTCATGAAATAATGGGATGCCGTCTGTGAAAAGTTACGTGATCTAGTTTCTTTTATGTTTCCCTCCCAAACGAAAAGAAAAGAATTACCTTAAAATCACCATCTAGGTGAAGGTTTTTTTTATCTTCTGTATTAGACTGAAATTGGTGACCTCTAGTGTTATAAAACAGGAATAGTTTGATCCATTCATTATGCGTGTTTTTAGCTAACTTGTTTTGCTTCAAGTTAGGATCAAATAGAGGGTTTAAAATTGCACAAGAAAATACAATGAGCTGTCACACACAACTGGTGTGTAAATAATTGAAAGCTTATGTGTGTTCCATGAGAGGGTAGTTTTAGATGTACTAAACATAAGAACTATTTATGAAGTTCCTTCTTTCGATTCACTCACTTTCTGCCATGTCTGTGTTGTCATTCAGTGAGTTTATATATATTGATCATCAGCTTGTTTATGTTGGACAGTGAAGAGAGGAAAAAAGACAATAAAGAGAAAGCTAACCTATATCTAAAATACAAAGACTTGACTAGAACAAGATAAGCATGGAGAAGAAATATTTGAGAAAAAGTATGCAGTTGATACAAGAGAAACAACGAATGCTGAAAGATAGGTGGTAAAAGCAAAGTATTTTTAAAACATATTGAAGCTATCAAATTAATTACTGGGAAGTAATCAAGATAAGCAGGGGATAGACTCATAAAATCACATTGGGGAGCATGACTTAGAAACTATCAGTTGAGAATTCATATTTAATACAGATTGGCATTATTGAGAAATAAGAAGTTTTGGAAAAATATTACTTTACAGTTAAACCTGGAACTGAAAATGGGATATTCTTCAGGCAGATACATTGGGGAAAAACAAAAATACTATCTCTTAGTGAGTGACTCTTTAATATGCCATCAATTTGTTGTGATGAAAGTGTATGCAAAGAAAAGGTAGCTGTGGATGAAACAATATCAAAGGAGCATGTGAAATGCTGGGAGAAATGAAAAAAGTGGGAAAATAACAGCTTCTAGAGTTTTCATCCTTCAGTATATATAATATACAATTGGCTGTTTTTCCAGGAAAAGGGGCATAATTTAAATTCACTGCATTTGCACAAAAAATTGAATTGACTGCAATTACAAAAAAAAATTAAAACATCATTAGTCTTGAGCATATTTATTAAAGTTTTTGAGATAATAATGAATGACACAGAGAAATAACAAACTTAAACTCAGCAATACCAGTAGAAATGGGTCTTCATCTCATTGTGCCATCTTATTTATTTACATTTTCACAGCCTAAAAACCAAGACATTGGCACAGAAGACTATGGTCAAGTTATTCCTGCAGGTGCTATTGTATTTGGGATGGCAGTGGAATGCAAAGAGATACGCAGACATCACAGGTGTGTTTATACTTTGACAGGATTTGGAGCTCACATTTGACAGGCTTAGGAAAAGAAATGTGATCAATTTAAACAAAAGGGGAATATTTTTTATTTTCCACACTCAATATGTTCAAAAAGAACAGGAGTACTTGTGGCACCTTAGAGACTAAGACATTTATTTGAGCATAAGCTTTCGTGGGCTACAGCCCACTTCTTCGGATGCATAGAATGGAACATATAGTGAGGATACACACACACACCACACACACACACACAGCATGAAAAGGTGGGAGTTATCTTACCAACTCTGAGAGGCCAATTAAGTAAGAGAAAAAAAACTTTTGAAGTGATAATCAAGATATAGTACAGAGTAAAGTTTGATGTGTGAGAATACTACACATGGGGGCAGGCCAGACCCCCAGCAGCGTGCCGCGGGCAGTGGCATTTTGCTGGCAGGCGGCGCAGCGGGTGCAGACCTTCCGCAGTCATGCCTGCGGGAGGTCCACCAGAGCCGCGGGACCAGCGGACCTCCCGCAGGCATGACTGCAGAGGGTGCGCTGGTCCCGCGGCTCGGGCGGACCTCCCGCAGGCACGTCTGCAAGAGGTCCCCTGGAGCCGCGGGACCGGCGACCGGTAGCATGCCCCCTGTGGCGCGCCACCCTGCTTGGGGCGGCGGAATTCCTAGAGCCGCCCCTGATGAGGAGATAGATTCAATGTTTGTAACGGCTCAGCCATTCTCAGTCTCTATTCAAGCCTAAGTTGATATGTTCAGTGTTCAAGGGGAAGGATTGTGTATAGCTTTGATTTGTCTAATTTAGGCTTCTTTGTGGTTTTTTTCCTCCTTGCTCCCCTCCTAGGGTGGGAATACAACAAGTTGCCTGTGTGCATTTGGCAGAAACGGTGGAGTTCTGTAGTCCAACACGTGCTTCTGTGAACTCAGAGGAAACTATTGAACCTTACACCACAGAAAAACTCAGTAGAGTTCCTGGGGGTTATATGCCACTGACAGAACCCTTTCAAGCCATGACAGTGGATTTCAACAATCTGCAGGTAATGATTTCTTCACTGTCTTACATCCTAAAAGAAAAACAAACAAAAAACTTGTAGAGCAGCTGATACAGAGCCAAAAATCTGGCTTGTCTCTAATTATTCATTGCAGTTCAGTTGGGTGATAGTTATCTGAGTGGGAGCATCCAAGTTAGCATATGCTGGGTGTGAATAGCCACACTGCAAAGCCGTACCTGAGTTAGTGTGCTCACTGGGGCTGCACTCACCCGTATGCATCATTAGGACTTCTGGGGGTATATCTCATGGTTCCTTGTGCTGCAGGATTCTTTCCCAGTGAATTATAGAAGAACTTGTCTGTCCTTCTGGGAGGGAATTGTAGGAAAGCTGTTGGAGGACTGTCAGTGCTCAAGTGACTTAGCTGCATTCTCACTGCAAAGTGGACAGGTTACCAGTCTGAGTGAAAGTGGCACCTGAGCTCTTGGCTGTAGCCCCAGTTAGGCCAGCTAGTCTGGGTTGAAAGCATCAGTTAACATGTTAACATCAGTTAACATGGGTGAGAGGGTTTTTGTGTGTGAACAGAAGTAGAGACGGGGACAACATCCAAGAATGACCCTGCGGAACTCTGCAGTAAAGACATACCCTAAGTAAATTTATTAAGGGTAGGTCTATACTCACCGTCCGGGTCGACGCGGTGAGTTCGACTTCTCGGAGTTTGAACTATCGCGTCTAATCAAGACGCGATAGTTCGAACTCCCCGCGCGCTCCGGTCGACTCCGGAACTCCACCACCGCGAACGGCGGTGGCGGAGTCGACCTTGGAGCCGCGGAGTTCGACCCCGCCGCGTCTGGACGGGTAAGTCAGTCGAACTAGGGTACTTCGAGTTCAGCTACGCTATTTGCGTAGCTGAACTTGCGTACGCTAGTTCGACCCCCCCCCCCCCCCCTTAGTGTAGACCAGGCCTAAATGTGGTGTTACATATTTGTCCATATGCCTGTGACTTATTGGCTCATTTTTACCACTAGAATTGCAATATATAAATGAGTTGTGACTGATCAGATTCCAACTACAGTTATAGGAGTGCATTTGAATTGTTGAGGATGACACAGGAAAGAGAGTATTTTATATTTAAAGTCAAAACATTACCACTAAACAATGAGCTGCTCATAGATGGTTGCAGTGGAGAGTGGGATAAGTCACCATTCAAACAACTCATGACTTTTTTTTCCCCCATGGAAACCATTTTGTACATCTATATTTTGACAATGCAAATAAGTTTATTTTGTGTGTATGTGTAATGCCGACAGACCCCGGTCATCAGCGGACAGAATCGAACAGGGGACCTCTGGAGCTTAATGCATGAGCCTCTATCACATGAGCTAAAAGCCAACTGACTGGTAGCTAAGGCTGTAGAGCAGACTCATTTTAACTCTCTTTAAGTGGTCTCAGTGCCACGAGATGGGACAGAACAGCACCCCCAGAAGGTGTGTGGGTTACGTATGCACGAAATAGAGCTGAGTTGGGATGTAGGTCTCTGAGCCAATGATGGCCATGCAGACTGAAAGGTGATACATTTTGACGCTGGTACATGTGTGTTTCTGGTTTGTTAACCCGTGGAGAGGAGTTTGCACCAAAGTGGTGAGCCAAAGCTTAAAATAAATTGTTATAGAGAGAAAATCATTCTTGGCTACTGATTGGTTGGGAATTGCTATGTTCTGTATTGGGAACTTTTTCCCTGTTCACCTTATCTGACATCTAAGGTCAACATATGAAGTAAAGCAAAGCACTTGAATATATTACAGGGAACAGGGATTCCAGCCTCACTGTGTGAAGAGGCATAGATATAATATACAGCAGGTGAAAACAAATGTATTCATTTTCATTTATTTTGAAGAAGTGAATACTCATGACTGTGCAGCTTTTTGCCACCAGCAATCTGTTGGCAATGGAGTTGCCGCTGCATACACTGGCAACTCACTCGCCCCCTCCCCCCCCCATGGTTGGTTCTCAAATAGTGTCATTCAAAATATTCCCTTTTTAAAAACAAACAAACAAAAACTAACAGTTGGGAGCAGGGTTACATATCAAAGTATGAAATTCAGAAATAAAATTAATTGCTTCTGGGGTTAATTCTAACAACAGGCTCTAAACTTACATTCCCAACAGTAAAAAGGAATCTGATATGCATTCCATTCTCAACATTAGTCAGCCACCACTCTTGGGGAAAGAGGTGCTCAAATGTTGTTGTTTCTCTTTTTTACCATCTTGGTCAGGAATTGAAAAGCCTGGCAACTAGGAAGCCTTGCAAGATCAGCATACCTGTCACTCAAGGAGGCGTGCTGGATGCTATTGTGGTATGGTTTGTACTACAGCTTGATGATGAGCACAGTCTATCTACAAGTCCCAGTGAGGAAACTTGCTGGGAACAAGCAGTCTACCCTGTGCAGGGCCTTCCTGGTATGTCGATTTTCCATGGCAATACTATTAACTTTTTTATATTTTGTTTATTTGATAGCATCCTTTTAAGACTAGTTACTATCAATTTGCCTCAGAGATAAGGGAACATATTAGGGAAAGAGGACAATGTGTCACTAACCATAGCAGAATCCTTATTTCTCTTCCTCAGTCTCCCTGAGCATTCCTTGGAATCCTTATTTCATTATTAACGTAGTTAGCCTTTCCCCACCCATCACTGTCCCTCTTCTCTCCTCCTCCTGCTGTGTCAGTAGTTTCCTAATAGTAAATGGAAAATGGCTCTAGTGTAGTTTTTGCTTCCTAAAACCACAGATTAGGCATTTGTATGGACACTCCCTTATAATTTCTGAAAGTTGTTAATGTACCTTTTTGTATTTTTTTGATAAGATTATTCTGTGAAACCTGGAGACACTGTGATGATGGAAGTATGCTGCCAAGATTGCTACTTGAGGGTCCAGAAGATTTCTGTTTTGACTTCAGAGTATGGGATGGACATTGAAAGGGAGAACACACTGGCTTCGGGCAATGAGGCTGAACTATGTAGTGCTTTGGCTAGTCTTCAGACTACTAGCACACCGGATGGCATGGGGCAGAAATGCATGCTGGAATCCACTGAAATTGCACTTCTAAACAATGTGCCGTACCATGAATGCTTTAATGCTGCCATTGGCAAAGTGTTGTCATCCTTGATCCCAGCGAGAGAATCTCTGTCTATGGATGTTGATGGTCATGATAGAGAGATAAACTTTGAAAAGAGTCAAAACAAGAATTCCTCATATACAACTCATGACCCTTTGTATGTATTAGATGTGTCTGAGGGCTTTTCGATTCTACCAATAATTGCTGGCAAACTTGGGCCAGTTAAAGCTTACAGTTCTGTTGAAAAAGAGCAGCATCAAATAGCCCTTAACATAATTTCAGAAGCCAACCATTTCCCTAAAGAAACATTAAAGTTTTGGCTCAGCCACTTAGAGGATGAGAGTGTGGTGTTACAGAGACCCAAATCAGACAAACTGTGGAGTATTATAATTCTGGACGTCATAGAGACTTCAGGTTTAATCCAGCAGGAGGTGATGGAAAAGGCAGCAATATCCAGGTACTGTATGACATTTATAAATCTTCTGAAGGTCATAGAGAACCTTCCTAGTAATTCCAAGCTTCAACCTGTCTGACAAAAGGAGGGAGAGGAATTATTAAAGCTCAGTACCAGTGTGGACACAAGAACAAATGGATATAAACTGGCCATCAGGAAGTTTTAGACTTGAAATTAGACGAAGGTTTCTAACCATGAGAGCAGTGAAATTCTGGAACAGCCTTCTAAGGGGAGCAGTGGGGGCAAAAGACATATCTGGCTTCAAGAATAAGCTTGATAAATTTATGAAGGGGATGGTATGATGAGAGAGCTTAATTTTGGCAATGAATTGATCTTTGACTATTAGCGGTAAATATGCCTGATGGGATGTTAGATGGGGCGGGATCTGAGTTACTACAGAGAATTCTTTCCTGGGTGTCTGACTGGTGAGTCTTGCCCACATGCTCAGGGTTTAGCTGATCGCCATATTTGGGGTTGGGAAGGAATTTTCCTCCAGAGCAGATTGGCAGAGGCCCTGGGGTTTTTTTGCCTTCCTCTGCAGTGTGCGGCAAGGGTCACTTGCTGGAGGATTCTCTGCACCTTGAAGTCTTTAAACCATGATTTGAGGACTTCTGTAGCTCAGAGATAGGTTAAGGGTTTGATACAGGAGTGGGTGGGTGAGATTCTGTGGCCTGCGTTGTGCAGGAGGTCAGACTTAAACGATCATAATGGTCCCTTCTGACCTTAAAGTCTATGATTCTAGTTAAATTATTTAATTTTTATAACAATTTATCACTGTGATTTAAAAAAAAAAAAAAAAAAAACCCTAGGGAAAATCTTATGCTTAGCATACCAGAAATCTAAACAACTATTGTCCTGATAAGAGCTGAAGCAAGATGAAAATTTAAGAGATCTGAGTGATAGAACAAGCTCAGAATCTTGTACATTGCAAGCTGCTGTGGAACAGACTGAAAACTGCCATAGACAGATACATGTGAGCTAGAACAGAGATAGAGAAAAAGGGGGAGCTAACAAACAAAAAGGTAACACAAAGCAAGAGAAGAATGAAGAAAATACAAGACACAATAATAGAAAGTAGCAAGAAGGGGGAAAACAAACTGGGAGGAATATTAAAGAAAGGATGAATCTTCAGTTTTAGAGGGTTTTTATTGGGGTGGTATGGAGGTATGTGTAACATTTTCATCTATTCATCCAGACTTTTAGTGAGGTCAGGATAATAATAGCCAAGGGGGTTTGATTGTGTCAGCCCTTTTGGGGAAGTTGGTTCTGATTGTGTCATATCTAAATTCACATCAGTTGTCAGAGACTGAACATGTGGCTAAGAAGGAAGGAAGTCTCTCTATTTTTGCCATTTGTTGTCCCTGCTAGTGCCTTTGTGAAGAGACCTCTGCTAGAAAACGAGAACACAAAGTTAATGCAGAATTAAATACCTACTTGCTGCTGCTCTTGACAGCTCAGCAGTCTGTGTCAGGGAACTGAAGAAGCCTCTGAGTTTAGCACAAGCATACTGTTAACTTTGTTCTTGTGTGTATTGAGAATGATTTCGTTAAATATTTAAAACACTGCTGGCATCCCACATCTGGGTGATTTTATCTAATTAGCACTACCCTGGGCACATCATGGATTAAATGAATTCCTGCCATTTTCATTCTGCACAAGGGATTGACTCTCAAGCAGGATCCCACTCTCCTGAACAGTGCCCTAATGATCTCTTTCCCAGCACCCTCTGGCTTCCAGTTTTATTAACAGCTTCAGTTGCTGTTTTTTCACAATCCTTCAGTATTGTCTAAGGAGTCAGTGTTGTAAATAAACCAGACCTTGTATTTGAAGCCTGAATAGCCTATAACACCATCTTAATAAAATAACTACATTCTACATAAGAATGGCCATGCAAGGTAAGAACAATGATCCATCTAACCTAGTATCCTGACTTACAACAGTGGCCAGTGCCAGATGTTTCAAAGAGAATGAGTAGAACAGAGCAATTATCAAGTGACCTGGTCATCTGGTCCCAGCTTCTGGCAGGGCACTGGCCTGGAAGGGTAGGGCTTGCACTGACATAGAATGGCCTGTCCAGTGCTCATCCACCTGACCTGTTACTGTTCTTCACTGTGTATTTTATATTTTGAGATCCCCCAAGTCAAAGACAAACTAATGTCAATCAGCCTTCAAAGAAAATGAATCCTGGTATAATACAGTGGAGAATTTGACAGGGTATTTTAGATTGGGAGTGATCTGAATAGCACTTAAACACTTCTGACTTCAGTGGAACTTAAGTGCCCATCCTGAATCAAGACCTTAATACAGTTTAGTTCAGTTCAGGGGTGGGCAAACTACAGCCTGCAGGCTGGATCCGACCCATTGGCCCTTTTAAGCCGGCCTATGAGCTCTTGCTGGGGTGCCTGGTCAGGGGCCACACCACATGGCTCGGCCCTGCTTCAGTGCTCCAGCCGAGGCGGGGGCCGCACCACGCGGCTCCTGGAAGCCATGGCATGGCCCCACTCCGAGAGTTACGGGTCACTCAATGCCTAGGACCTGGAGAAGGGACATGCCACTGCTTCCAGGAGCCACTTGAGGCAAGTGCTGCTCGGAGCCTGCACCCCTGAGCCTCTCCCCACACCCAGGGGCGGCTCCAGGCCCCAGCACGCCAAGCGCGTGCTTGGGGCGGCCTTCCGCGGGGGCACTCTGCCGGTCGCCGGGAGGGTGGCAGGCGGCTCCGGTGGACCTCCCGCAGGCATGCCTGCGGAGGGTCTGCTGGTCCCGCGGCGGGTCTGCTGGTCCCGCGGCTTCGGTGGAGCATCCGCAGGCGCACCTGCGGGAGGTCCACGGGACCAGCGGACCCTCCGCAGGCACGTCTGCAGGAGGTCCACTGGAGCCACGGGACCGGCGACCGGCAGAGCGCCCCCCGCGGCGTGCCGCCATGCTTTGGGCGGCGAAATTGCTAGAGCCGCCCCTGCCCACACCCCAACCCTCTGCCACAGCCCTGATCCCCCTCCTGCACCCCAAACCTCTCATCCCCAGCCCAACCCCAGAGTTTGCACCCCCAGCCAGAACCTGCACCCCTTCTCACACCCCTGTCCCAGCTCTGATCCCCCTCCCGGCCGCTGAACCCCTCGGTCCCAGCCCAGAGCACCTTCCTACACCCCAGAGCCCTCACCCTTTCACACCCCAACCACAATTTTGTGAGCATTCGTGGCCCCCCCCATATAATTTCTATTCCCCGATGTGGCCCTCAGGCCAAAAAATTTGCCCACCTCTGGTTTAGTTTCTTACTAGCAGGAGAACACATTTTGGCAATAAACATTTTTGTCTCTCTTTATAGGTGTTTGCTTCACTCTGGAGGAAAGATATTCCCCCAATACGTGGTGATGTATGGGATGCTTGTAGAATCACAATCCTTAGTACTTGAAAGTGCAGTTCAAGGAACTGAACCCACACTTGGGCTTAATATAGCACCTTTTATCAACCAGTTCAAGGTAGGATGTTAACGACGTGCTTCAATATCAAGCATAGCTCTCAAAACCCCTAAATGCCCAACTGAGGGCCACAATCACAATATAAGGAATTTAAGAAAAAGCAGTGCTGAAACTATTAATGATGTTGGATTAATTTCTTCAGTAGTTTGTAAGCTAAATTCTGTGCATAGATACTGATGTAAATTTACTATAATATAATAGTAAATTTACTATAATAGAAGTCAAGACATGCTTCAGACATGCTTCAGGTAGGGCAGAAGTGATTTGTGATCTGATATGGAGAGCAGTAAAAGTTATGACTTTCAACACTTCAGTGTTCAGAAAAACAGCTTTGGTAGGAGACTGTTTCCTTACGCAACTTGTGTCACAAGGACCAGATTTTAAAAAGGATTAGAAGTGATGGTTATTTTAGCAGTTCAGTTCCTTTAGGAAACAGTGTAATAATTCACAAATTGAAAGTTGCTGTTGTATAATTGTTAAGCCTGAAAGCCTGGTACATTCCTCCTCAGGTGCCTGTTCGTGTGTTTTTGGATCTCGCTACATTACCATGTGTGCCCTTAAGCAAGCCAGCAGAACTGCTAAGACTAGATCTCATGAATCCCTATTTGAACAGTTCCAGTAGAGAAGTAAAGGTAAGTTGAGTGCACACTTTTTTTTTCCCTTCAGTTCCTCATTACTATGGTTGAAAAATTCAGTACAAAAGCTATTTCGATGCAGGCCACTTTGAAGTAGATTTGAAGAGTTTGAACCACTGTATTTGATTTTCTTGGTGATCTAGACACTGCCATAATACAAATAAAATCAGTGAAAAATTAGAGTTCTACTTCCTTAAACATCCTCTTTTCATTTTTAGGTGCAAGTTTCTAAGTCTGGCCACGTCACTGCCATTCCATTTTGGTATCATATACATCTAGATGAAGATATTTATTTGGATACGTCAAGTGATTCCTCCCACTGGAAACAAGCTGCAGTTGTTCTTGACAAACCGATCCAAGTTCAGCTTGGAGATGAACTTGTGCTCAACATTCAGCACTATAAAAGTAATGTCAGCATCACAGTAAAGCAGTGAAGAGTAGTCACTTGGAATCTGGTTCTAATGCTCAAAGAAAATTATTTTGGCTTAAATATAATTCTCTATGCACACTAGCAGAATGGCTCAGCATTTGAGATGTTTAATAGAAGATGAGCATAAAATCTAGGTTTTATGTTTTGGCCCAAAAGGGTTTTTTATTATTGATTACAAATATTTTGTTTGTTTTAAGAGGGCCTATTGATGAACTACAAGCCATTGTGCAAGGACATTTTGAACTGTTATAGTGAAGTCATGTCTTGCTCAGCAATAAGAAGCTTCATTGTTAACTGAATTGATTATTTCTCCAATTTTCCTTTGTACAAGCTGCAGAGGAAGCTGTAATTTTTGTTGCACGGATGCTCACAATTTTTTGTTTTTGTGTAAGGTGCTAAGATACCTTAGCAGTAAACGCTGTATAAATATCTACATACAGAGAATGCAATATTGTGAAATAATTAGATCCTCCCCTCAATCCCACACCACCTTTGTGGCAACTATTTTAAGTTACATGAAGTGGTATTAAGGAGGCAGTTTTAAAATAAATTCATGAATGCCCTATATGGCTACGTGGTTATGTTCCCTCCTCTTAAACTCTTTTTTTCCCTTGGTTGTAGATCTTAATATGTGTATATTTATTTCTCACTGTGCCAGGCCTCCAACTTTTGTCCTTCTGAGTCTGCACTGCCCTTACAATTGCAGCAGCACAAGTTTATTCACAGTCGAATTTACTCTCAAGAATCAGAGGGGTAGGTGTGTTAATCTGGATCTGTAAAAAGCAACAAAGAGTCCTGTGGCACCTTATAGACTAACAAATGTATTGGAGCATAAGCTTTCGTGGGTGAATACCCACACTGAATACCCACTTCATCTGACAATGTGGGTATTCACCCACGAAAGCTTATGCTCCAATACATTTGTTAGTCTATAAGGTGCCACAGGACTCTTTGTTGCTTTTTAGTCTCAAGAAATACTTGTCAAAGTCATGAAGCTATTGTGCAGGGTAGAAAGATGGTCATATGGTTAAGACACCAAGATTCAGGAAGTTTAGAAGAACCAGGAACTGTATTATGTGAACTTTGAGTCACTTATTCTGTCAAACTTTACCCATCTGGAAAATGGGGATACTAGTTCCCTACCTACCAAGACTGTGAAATTGTTAAATGTTCAAGATTCTGTGGTGGGTGTGTGTGTGTGGTGCACTTGTATGAGGTTATTTTGCTGCTCAGAAAAGACTTAAACTCTTAAATCCTGCACTGGAATGCACCACTTGACAAATGCTTCACTACTGTGCAAGAGGCGCATGCACTAGCTACAGTTTGAGAAATGTTAACTTTGTTACATGGCAAAGATTAAGAAGTTGAGGTATAATTGAAGGGAATTTCAGAAAGAAAAACAGTAAGCTGTCTTCTCAAATTCAATGGTAAGAAAGCAAAGACCAAGACAGTTTTTTCCACATTAAGCTTCTAAAACAAAAGCTATTGTTACTGTTTCTTTGTTTCCTCCTCTAAACAGACTGTGGACCTTAAAGAAAGGGAAGAGTGCATTTTTTATTTAGTAGAAAGAGCTCCAAATATAGTTCAAGCTCTGAGCCATTCAATACAAATAGCAGCCTATGCACACTGTGGCACATGCACAATAAACCACTGCTTTTATTAAAGGTAAATCTGAATTCTCTGCCAAAGCCAGGCTATTCAGACAGCAGAGCAAGAGTCTGATGCAATGAGTTATGGACAGATTAAGTTGCAGTGCTTAGTGTGCCTTGATGTCTTCTTTCCTCCTGTGCAAGGGAAGGATACAATTACAGTTTGATCTTCACCTGTGCCAATAGTGTCAGCATAAAGGGCTGTCAACACTGTTCAGGGCTCTCCTTGGTGTGTGGAAGAAAAGTCGTGCCAAGTCACCGCCATCCCATTTTGGCCTCTGTGTCACTGCATATTCTCACTGTCCACAGATTCCCAAAGGAGAACTCTTGCAGGTGCCAATTCCATTGGGCCTGCTAGATGATGGCTGGCTACCAGAGGGATGCAGTCCAAGGACCCAGCCAGGGAGAAATAAACAGGAAGTTTAATTCAGAAATCTTGATTCTCCACTGTTTTGCATGATGCATAATCTACACACCTGTGTGAAGTAAAATATGAACAGATCCAAATTGCTTTTCCTACAATCTGTCTGGCCAGGCCCTTGCAATTGTATCTTCTAAAGGCCAACTTTGCTGCTATCACCTATACTAGTCATCTGAACACTGCCAGAAGCATTTGAGCAGCCGTCCACACTGGATAGGGAAGGGGGCTGCCAGAAGGGCATTCCTTTGGAGAGGCATGCAGTTCTGGAATACAGGCCTGCATATCTTAAACACATTTAACATGCGCAATTTCAGCTTTATGCGGTTGGCAAAAACAAAGAAAAAATAATTTTAATACTGTACCTGTAGTGCTGGCGATTCCGCCCACCATTAAACTCAATGTAATGTTGACTATATGTGGTTTTCACTTTACACGCGAACCGCAGATGACTCGCCTGTACGCTCCTCTGCCAAACAATCTGAATTGGTTAACACTTAGGACAGATTACAAATCCCATCAATTTTCTCAGGCCATTGGGCAGAGAAAGATGAGGTTTAGAACTGTGGGGAGTGAATCTTTGATCTTTAGCACTCCAGTTATTTCATCTTGGCTACATAACGGGAGGAGGCTAAAGGATCTGTGAATGTATTCTTTTTTGAATATGGTTTTAATGTCAAAAGGCTCCTGGGAGATGCTTATGGATAAAATGAAAGTACATAAGCAGGTTGGTATTCTGAATTGAGTTAGTAAACAGGTGACATCTTATTGCCAAAATTCCTTTTTCCACTGCAAGCACCAAGACACTGAAAATGCTGAACAAGTGATTGGATTAGTTGCATTTATTTGAAAGAGGGAGGTATTCTCCCCCCCACCCTACCTCCAAGACTCCTTAACTAGATTACAGAAATAAAATAGACAATGAACACATTTAAATAAAATCTTTATTTGCTTATTTACAATGAAGGCAATGAATCGGCATATTGTAAGTGATTTGCTCTCTTTTCTAACAACTTCAAATACATTAAGTACATACTCCACTTCGGCTATAAAATATGCAGCCTAGTGAATAAGGCAAAATATTTACATAACACTAGTACTGCAAAAAGCACTTAAGATGAATTCACTGTAAGAGTAAGAAGTTACAATTAAAAATTTGTTCTGTAAAGGGTATCAATGCTGGAAAAAAGTTAGTTACGAGTACTTTTTGGTGGAATGTTGCAGATACCACTTTAAAAAGCATCTACGCTGCTCCAGTTTTATTTCTCTATATAAATGTCAAATTGCAAGCATGCAATGCAAATGCAAGTTTGATGTTGGGATAGAAAAAATAGCCCCTTGGTTTCGTCAGATTTGCAAAAAAAATCCTTAGAACTCTGATATAAATGCCATTATTCTTTATCTGAAGTCTGTAACGTTAGTATCTTCCGTATTACACTACCTACTAGATTCCATTTTAATGAATATCTTACTTTCCCTCCCCATGAGAGGGCAAGTTTGCTACTGATTTTGAACCTAGGCTATAGCAGAGGGATAAGATGACAGTATACCGACAAACAAACAAAATCTATACATAGACAACTAGACTCATTTTGTTGGGAAATACACCTCTCTCTTAAAAATCTTAAACATGTCAAAGTAGGGTAAGTACAGAAGTCAGTTTCTCCTTAAACTTATGAAATGCTTTTCCTGTCTGACACTTCGCAAACAGTAATTATTCTTACCAGTATGCATGTGAACTAGCTGTTATTCCCATTTTAAAGACAGAGAAAATGGTGGCAAAATGTAAATTACTTGCCTAGATTTGTGATTAAAATACATTTCTGGCTCACAGTCCTGTGCTCAGACCATACCTCTCTAGGAGGCAGCCCAGCCACTCAGGGCTGCCATGCCAAGGATGGCAATTTGGCGTTCTGGGCTCAATCTCTTACGACTTAGGCCTGTACGGAGAACTTAGTTTTTAAAAGGATGCTTTGGCTGATGCCCAGAGACATTGGTGCTCTGTAATGGAAGAGAAGGTATCTTAATTAAGCAGTTTCAATTGTGTGTTTGTATATAGGGAAAGGTGAAGAAGTCAGTACTCCAGCCACACACTACCCTCAAATTTACTGGGTCACCACCTCACTGGAGAGGTAAGTTCAACATAAGAAGTCTCCACAGTTCAGTTGCTTAAATTACATTCCTGAAATCAAGTCTCCCAGTTAGCAGCTCTACCTATATCCTACACATTTGAAAAGCAATAGAGTATTTGTTTACAGATATATCTTCTGTGTTAACAGAGACCAGTGTAATTTCAGTGTAACACTTCCCTTTTTATCCTAGGTACTATATAGCTTTCTAAATACTTTATCTCTATTAAGAAACGGATTCTTAAAATCTGTGCTGGAAATTTAAACTATGTACATGGATACACTATATATTCAAATCCATTATAGAATTTAAACAAATTCAGTATTCAGAACTGAGACTCCAACCACTTACTTTGTTCCTGTTTGTGAGAAATGCTGCATTTGTCCAGCTATTAACAACCCCTTCAAGAGCAATGGAATACGTCATCATGAAACAATATGGTAGGAAAGCACAGAACAGATTCTTTAGCACACTCAGCTGGAGATGGGTTTAACTTTTATCCAAAGGCTTCTCAGACGTACTATGCCCTGGAACAAGGTAATCCTCATTCTCTTCTGCAACAATAGTGTTATAAATGCCATCAGATATTGTAGTAGTTGTAGGTGTAGTCAGAGGTGTCACAGTGTGTCCAAACCCCTGGTAGTGGCCACTCATAGGTGAAGATGGCATAGAAGCAGCATCAGAAATTGGGTCTTGAGTAGATGAAGACAGTAAGCTTGTATGTTCGTTCTGTTCATGATCCTCAGCAAAAAATATTTTCCTTGGTTGGCCCAAAACTGTCCTTCCTAAAGTTGTGCCAAATTAAAAAGTATTATTATTTTTATGGCTCAAACGGCATGCTAGTGCTTTGTAGATATTTAGTACAAAATAGTAAGCGTGCTACATGAAACTGGTCTTTGTCTTAATATATATCAGACATTGAAGATGGGAGGCTTAAGCCATAGCAGAAAAAACAAGAAATAGTGGAAAAAACAATCACTTCAGTGAATCAGAATGAAAACATGCCACTAAATATTCATATCTTCATCTCCCACACCCTCAAAACATTTATCCCAAAACAAAGTAATAAAAACACACAAACCCGACCCCATCAGAATTTTTATCCTAACAAGGGAGAGGTGCCAAAAACTCTATTAAAGCCTTCAATTGCTATCAAATTTATGCGGAAAGTGCTCAGATATTGCAGTGATAAGATAAATATTTTATAAAATTGATGCATCAGCCCAGTACTTACCAACATTTCGAACCTGTTCAGATATATCTGCCCTAATATCAGAAATATCCCACATTGCAAGAAAGGAATCAAAGCATGATCCTTCTTCAGCTTCTTGGACATAAGGTTTATAGGAAAAACTGTAGTGATGAGCAATAGCAGCAAAGAACATCTCCACACAGATGATAAAATCCTGCAACAAGGGGAGACACACTTATTCATATCTAGTCCTGCAAGAACATCACCATGACAAAATATGCATTCCTAGATCTCTATTTCCAGTGCAAGACTGGCAGGAACTCCCTCAGCTCTGAAAAACTGATGCTTTGGGCACTGATAGCTGCTCCTTGTGCACCAGCAGCATTTCAAGAGCCCATGTGAGTCTGGCAGATTGCTTTGACAACCAGGCTTACTACAGCCTGTTCCAATTTGGCACTTTGTGGCATCCAAGCCCATATCCTGACTTGCTGGAAGACTACACTCAGTAATGAATATCTTTTGATCAAGTATTCAAAAATGTATATATTTTATTAGCAAAAAAAATCTCAGTTGGGACTATTTAAAATATATTTCTATAATACATGACATGTGACAAGGTGCTGAGCGTAACGTTCTTCAGCACTCATTCAGGATGACTTGCATTGCTTACTCCTAATTAAGGCTATGATTTAGTCACAGAATCCGTGACTTCCAGTGACCGCCGTGACTTTAGCTTGTGGTGGCTGGAAGCTGCAGGGTCTCCCACCGCTCGCGGAGTCAGGAATCTGCAGGGTACCCCCCGGAACCCCAGCCTCCAGGGGTGGCGAAGGAGTACCCCGAAGCCCCCAGCTGCTGCAGGCGGTTCCTAGCCCCTACACGCAGCTCCTAGTCCTTGAACAGCTGCCTGTTTCAGGTGGTATGGGGATCCACATATCCCTATTTTGTGAAGGATATTTTTAGTAAAAGTCACAGACAGGTCATGGCTTCTGTGAATTTTTCTTTTTTGCTCATGACCTAAGTTCCTTGTAAGCTGCACGGCTGCACCACAGCCTATTTAGTGCCATGCAGGCGCTCAGGGAACCCGCCCAAGGACCTGCCGCAGCCGTGGGAAAGGCGGCCCCAACCTAGTCCAGCCCTGAAACCTGCCGGGGCGCCCCTTCCCAAATCCAGCCATGGCCTGGAGCGCTTATCCTGCGGACCCAGCCCCCGAGCTGCTGCAGCAAGGAGAGGCATCTCTCCCCCCCAAGCCTAGGTGCTGCTGCGGGGGGAGAGAGCTGGGGGGAATCCTCTCTCCCTCCTGTAGCCCCGGACAAACTCCTCATCCCCAGCCCCACCCCAGAGCCTACACCCCAACCCTCTGGCCCAGCCCTGAGCCCCTCATCCCTGGTCTCACCCCAGAGCCTGCACCCCCAGCTGGAGCCCTCACACCCCTGTACCCCAGCCCTGAGCTCCCTCCCATACTCCAAATTCCTCGGCCCCACCCCCACCACATGAATTTTGTTATGTGCACCGATATGGAGTGACACATCACATCCATATTGGTGCACATAACAAAATTCATTCTGCACGTGGGTGGGAAAAATTAGAGGGAACACTGCCCGTGACTTGTCTGTGACTTTTACTAAAAATATCCGTGACAAAATCTTAGCCTTACTCAAAAATTATCTGATATGCAGCAGAAATCTGGTCTCTCTCATTGGAAACATGAGTTTCTATGAACACACAATCCTGTTTATAACTTTCATTTGGAAATACTCTCTTTACCCCTCTACCAGTTCCCTGTAAACAACAGCTGTGTGTACTTACCTGTAGGCCTGTGGCCACAGCTTCCACACTTTGCCATTCCCAAGTGCGTTTTTCGGAAATAACACCAATTTTCACCAGCAGTGCAATAAGTACAGCTTGCCTATAAAGATTATTTATATTATAGTAGCACCTAAAGGACCCATTATACTAGACAGTGTAAAAACACATTTCAAAATAGTCCCTGTCCTAAGCAGCTTACAATCTAAACAGATGAGACAAAGAACAGAGGAAATAGGCACAAAGTAGTACATTTTCACATGGGATCACACAAAAGAACAGTGGAAGAGTCTGGACAAAAACCCCAAGCTTCCCAGAGTCCCAGGGTCAGTGCCTCTACACTAGAACACTGCCTCTCATAACAGAAATAGAGCAAGTTATTTGTTAACCTTATGTGACCAAGCACTCAGACTTATCTGCTGACTAGTATACAGACTTGTGTGTAAGGCTTTGAATACAAAATTCTAGTATTGTACGTGAATAAAAAGTAACAAATCCTAGTCTCCCACGATACAAAGTTTGCCTAGATACTTTATATTTCTTTTAAATAAGCTTGCTAGTTAAGTCTTTACACTAATTTAAAAGATAACTGAATTCCAACAATGGTAGATTTTTGTGCTTTAAACATAAGAACGATCATACTGGGTCAGACCAATGGTTCATCTAGCCCAGTATCTGGTCTTCCAACACTGGTCAGTGCCAGTTGCTTTGAAGGGAATGAACAGAACGGGGGAGTTGAATGATGCATCCCCTGTTGTCCAGTCCTAGTTTCTGGCAATCAGAGGTTTAGGGGCACCTAGAGCACCTGACCGTCTTGGCTGACGTCAATGACCTGAACATTTTCAGTTCTACTGCAATAAACTCTGGAACAAGCAATACTGATTAAACATTTACTTACCAGAAGGAAACAAAAACTACCATCTTCACACAAAGAAACTTGCCAACAGGCTGGATTGGGTTCAGCTCTTCACGCAGTACTTTATAAAAAAGCACAAGGCAATACATCGCAAACTAGAGGAAAAGAAAAATTCTTACCTTTTTACAGTTTTTAAATCATTATGTTTATTTTGCGAGCAGTTATTTTAAAGCAACTGTTTTATTATATAAAATATATTACTGTACAATGCAAGAATAAAGCTAAATAGATTAGAGTTTTTCTTTTGGATATTTAAGAACTTCTACTTTGCTTATCATTTTAAAGACTACACTTTTTAAAATTCGTTTAAGAAATGTGTCACGTTGACAGTCCTAAAGAGTAAAGTCTTCCATCCACAGAATAAGATAAAGCACTGGAAGCCGCCATGCAAACCTCACTGTGTTTCATCACCAGTACAAATCTAACATGGATAGACCATCTCTACTGATATGTGGATAAAATGCCACACCCATTCAGATGTTAGACTCTGCCGAGCGCCAACAAGGCTGTCAGTGCCAAATGTGTCATTTTTTTATGATGTTCACCAAAAACTGGAATGAGTTCAAATTATTTAACTTAAACTGTAAGGAGAAAACAGTTGCACATGACTTGCAGTGACTACAGACAGACTGGACTTCAATCAGTGATCTAGAGGTGAGAGGCTATATATTACCTTACTAAAACACTAAGCCTTTTAGTTCTCTCTTCACCTAACCACAAAGGCAAATTTTGTATATTTTCTACAGAAGTGTCTAATAATGAAGAAATCAAATACCAGAGAATGACATTTTTTTCCTTCTATTATGCATGTAGAGGAGATTTAGTAGATACGGTTTTGAGAAGATTTTAATAATTACTATTAGTATCTTGAAACAAAACAAGTTTCAGGTGATACTGACAATATTTTAAAATCGTAATTTGAACAAAACACCAAAAAGAGGCATTCTTGGTACTCACCAGTTGTGACATATTGTTAAGGATAACCAAGTAAGTCCAAGCATTTTTGAAGCTAAAGTTTCCTTCATCATATACACCAACCAACTCACAGATTCTGGAAGAAAGTTTGGTATTAACCATTGTACAAGAGAGCCTCTTTTCTAAAAGTGCCGCTAAACTGGTATCCCATTGATCAGCTGTCAGAATGTAAAACCTACGCTCACTAATACCAGTGCTGAGAGCCTGTACAAGAATGGAAGAAATTACAACTTCCAAAAATTTACATAACAGCAAAAAGTTTATGGTAGTACTTCTACAATGGAAAAGGAACTGTGCCTTCAGATCTGGGGGAAAAAACCCACTCATTCAAGTGAGCAACAGGAGTTTAAGCCAGCAATTTTTTTTTTGCAGAATTTGTTTCCATTTAAAGAAATTAAACTTCTAGCCATTATGGTTGTGAAGGTAACCTTTCAAATATGAACCAACTTTAAACTGAAGAATAGTTTGACGCTGCTCATATTTTTGGCAAGCATAAGAAGAGCTATATTGGTAAAACAATTATTGAAAAGACTGAGGCTTCCCAAGCTCCCTTACAAGATCCAAGGATAACAGCTAAAAGAAAATCTCAACATTCTCCTTTTTCCTAGCAGCAGCAAATTGGTGGAGCTAGGCTTTTCACCTGGCCACTGTCTCAACTATACATTTCCTCAGGTCTACAGCAAATTCTTTTGAGCCCTATTACAGGAGGCTTGAACTGAAATACATGTTTACTGCCTGCAATGGATTCAACAGTATAGAAAGAGTTCCCATTTGTTACCATGTGAAACTGACATTGACACATTTTAACTGTCCACATACATACATACAGTAACTCCTCACTTAACATTGTAGTTATGTTCCTGAAAAATGCGACTTTATGCGAAACGATGTTAAGTGAATCCAATTTTCCCATAAGAATAATGTAAAGGGGGGGGGGGGGTAGGTTCCAGGGAAATGTTTTTCGCCAGACAAAAGACATATACATATAGAGTATAAGTTTTAAACAGTTTAATATTGTACACAGCAATGAATGATTGTGAAGCTTGGTGGTGGAGTAAGAGGGTGGAATATTTCCCAGGGAATGCCTTGCTGCTAAATGATGAACTAGCACTCGGCTGAGCTCTCAAGGGTTAATATGCTGCTGTTAATGTAGCCTCACACTCTACAAGGCAGCATGGACTGAGGCAGGAGGGAGGAAACAACAGATGCAGGGCAGTAGCTGCAAACCCTTCCCTGCAAAAACTTAACATGCTGATGAGCCCATCCTATCCGGCTGAAGCACACCACTCTCTCCTCCTGACAGCACATGCACAGCTGCAGACTTTCCAAAGTGCTGGGGAGTTCATGCATGAGTCAGAGAGAGATGTGCATTGCCCCTTTAAGTACGCTGATGCCACTTCACGCACATTGCCCTTTTAAGCAGGTCAGCCAGTTCAGACAGGAAGCAAGTTTCCAGCTAGCTCCCTCCTTTCTGTCCCTGTGCCCTGTCCCCATCCTCTGCTTTGTGGAGAGGGGATATGGTACAGAGCAGGGAGGCAGGAGCAGGGGGACATCCTGATATCAGCAATCTTCTCCCCCCAGCAAGTAGGAAGCTCTCGGGAGCAGCTTCAAGGCAGAGGGCAGGGCCGGAGCAGCACAGCAGTGCAATACGGGGAGGGCCACCTAAACTGCTGGGCAGCTGCCAAACCACATACCTTACAGGGAATTTAGGGGAGCTGATGTGGGGGTGTGTGCCAGCCCCCCTGCTTCTAATCTCCACAAGGAGGGGCTGCTCTTCCAGAGAATCCTGCAAGCAGTGGACAAAGCAGGCAGCTGCCTAAGGACGTTATAAGGGAGCATTGTGCAACTTTAAAAAAATCTTGTTCCCTAAAAGATCAGCAACGAAACAACATTAACCGGGACAACATTAAGAGAGGAGTTACTGTACAGCTGGTTTAAATAATGCTACAATTCACAAAGGACACAAATATTTGGAAATTACGCAACACTAATAGCAATTACAGTAACTTCAAAGTTAACTCAGTTTTTACAGGTGACATCATTCTTTTATCACTAAGTTTAGGATTTTAAATTATTTCAGATTTCCAGGAGGGGACACAGTCAAATTGCTTGCATGCATAGTCGTTGAAGGTGGGTTAAACTAACATGTAATCTGATTGAGAAATACTCATTTGTCAAAAAAGAAAGAGGAAGCCTGCTCATCCTCTAAGACTTTTCAATTTAGCATTTTTATAGGGGATTTTATATTTTTCTTTTCTGCATCAGAAGTTAAATACTCATTATCTCAGCTCAGGAAATGGTGAGCAGGGGGTCACAAAAAAGTCACAGGTTGATATAGTTAAGTCAGTTTCAGCTCCACTTACAACAGAGCAAAACAAAAAAGTTATGCTTTTAGAGTCCATCAGTTCAAATATAAAAACCAACTATGTAAAGAGTCTTTTCCAGTGTAGCTCAAAGATTATATCCGAAAGACAACAAATTCTTTATGAGCATACTTACAGAGCAATAATGGTGGTAAGTGGTCTGACAACAGTGTACTGCAGCACGCCTAGTTTACATCTAAATAATAAAACTCTGCAAACAAACACAGAATTCATCACTTAAGAAACGTAAGAAAAATCAACTCATGAAAAATTCCTGTCCTTAGTGTTTTCACTAAATTAAAACTTTACTTCAAGCTAATCTACTTCCAGAATGTTTCAGTAATTAGCTCAAATATCATACAACCATTATGCAACAATTCATAGAACCATGGAAATGTAGGGCTGGAACGGGCGTCGAGAAATCATCCAGTCCAGCCCCCTGCACGCTGACAGGCCCAAGTAAACCATCCCTGACAGGTGTTTGTCCAACCTGTTTTTAAAAAACTTCCAATAATGGGGATTCCACAAGATTCCTTGGAAGCCTACACCAGAGCTTAACTAGTTTTTCCTAATATCTAACCTATATTTCTCTTCCTCCACACTAATCCCATCACTTCTTGTCAGACCTTCAATGGACATTGAGTACAATTGATCATTATCTTCTTTATAACAGCCCTTAACATATTTCAAAATTTATCAGGCACCTCTCCCTGCCCCCAGTCTTCTTTTCTCAAAACTAACCATATTCAGCTTTTTAACCCTCTCCTTATAGGTCAGGTTTTCTAAACCTTTTATCATTTTGTTGCTCTCCTCTGGACTCAATTTGTCCACATCTTTCCTGAAGCATGATGCTCAGATCTCGACAGAGTACTTCAGCTGAGCCCTCACTAGTGCCCAGTTGAGTGGGACAATTACCTCCCATACCTTTTAAACAGCACTCCTCTCAATACACCCCAGAATAATATTAGTCTTTTTCAATGATTTGTTAATCATTCAGTTTGTGATCCACTATAACCCATATATCCTTTTGAGCAGTACTAGCCCATAGCCAATTATTTTCTCTTTTGTAGTTGTGCATTTGAATTTTTCCTTCTGAAGTGAAGTACTTTGCACTTATCTTTACTGAATTTCATCTTGTTGATTTCAGACCAATTTTCCAATTTGTCAAAGTCATTTTGAATTCTAGTCCTCCAAAGGGCTTGGTGTCATCTACAAATTTTATAAACTTACTCTCTAGTCCACTATCCCATCATTAATGAAAATATTGACTAGTACCAGACCCAGGACTGACCCCTGTGGAATCCCACTAAATGCCTGCCCCCAGTTTGACGGCAAACCATTGATAGCTACTCTTTAAGTATGGTCTTTGAATCAGCTGTACACTCACCTTAAAAGTAATTTCATCAAGACCACATTCCATAGTTTGCTTATGAGAATATCATGTGGGACTGCATTAAAAGCATTACTAAAAATGAAGATATATTACATCTACTACTTTCCCCCCATCCACTAGGCCAGTAATCCTCTTAAAGAAGGAAATTAGGTTGCTTTGGCATGATTTGTTCTTGACAAATCCATGCTGGCTACTTGTTATAACACTATTATCTTCTAAGTGCCTACAAAGTGATTAATAATTTGTTCCAGTATCTTTCCAGATATCGTAGTTAGACTGACTCATCTATGATTCCATAGATGAAGATACGTACTATGTTTTCCTTTCTCTAGTCTTTTGGGACCTCACTCATCCTCAAGTAACTCTCGAAGATAATTGCTACAGGTTCTGAGATCGCTTCAGCTATTTCCTTAAAATACCATCAGATGAATGTCATCAGGCCCAGCCGACTTGAATACATTCTAACTTATCTAAATATTCTTTAACCTGTTCTTTCTCTATTTTGACTCATATTCCTTCCCCTTTGTCATTAAAATTAATTGTGTTGAGTGGTCACCAATTAACCTTTTTAATGAAGACTGAAGCAAGAGGCATTAAAGACCTTAGCTGTCTTCATGCCATCAGTTATTAGCTCTCCATCCCTGCTAAGCACAGGACGAACACTTTCCTTTGTGTTTCTCTTACTCCTAATGAATTTAAAGAACTTCTTTTATTGCCTTTTATGTCCCTTGCTTTTTGTGTTTTAGCCTGATTTTGTTCTGACATGCTTGTGCTATACTTTTGTACTCCTCCTTAGCAATCTGTCCAGGTTTCCATTTCTTTTAGGATTCCTTTTTGATTTTTCAGATCCTAATGGAGCCATATTGGCCTCTTACTAGTATTCCTACCTTTCCTTCACATTGGGATAGTTTGCAATTTTGCCTTTAATACACTTCTACCTCGATATAACGCTGTCCTCGGGAGCCAAAAAAAAAAATCTTACTGTGTTATAGGTGAAACCGCGTTATATCGAACTTGCTTTGATCCAGAGTGTGCAGCCCCCCCCCCCTCCGGGGCACTGCTTTACCGCGTTATATCCAAATTTGTGTTATATCAGGTCGTGTTATATCGGGGTAGAGGTGTACTGTCTCCTTTTGGAACTGCCAAGTCTGCTGAACAACTTTTCGCTTAGATTTTTTCCCCAAGGGATCTTATCTCTGAGTTTGTTAAAGTCTGCTTTTTTAAGTCCATTATCTTTATTCTGCAGCTCTCACACCTTCATTTTCATGAGCACTTTCATCCAAATTGTGTCCCACCTTCAGATTTGCTACCATTTCTTCCCTATTGTGTCAGAATCAAGTCTAAAATGGCTGTCCCCCTAGTTACCTCCACCACTTTCTGGAACAAAAAATTGTCCCCAATACATTCCAAGAACTTATTAGAAATTTTGCATTTTGCCCTATTATATTTTCAATGGATGTCTGGGTAGTTAGAGTCCCCCATTACTATCGGGGCCTAATGTTTTGGATATTTCTGTTATTTGTTCTAGAAATGCCTCATCCACCTCCTCTTCCTGATTTGGTGATCTATAGTAGACCTGTACCATGATGTCATCCTATTTTTTAACCCCTTTTATCTTTACCCAGAGACACTCAACTGGTCTACCTCCCACCTCCCTCTGGATCTCAGAACAAATGTACATATCTGTAACCTCCAAGGAGATTACCTAGATTCCTGGGGCTCTGTCTGCTGGCAGCTCAGAGGCACATTGTCCCTGGTAGGGAGGGGGAGCCAAGGCAGACTCAGAGTCTGCCTGGCAACCAATAGGTAGCTCAGGAAAGGGAAGAAGCCATTTTTGAGTCAGCCGGGAGCCAGCCAGGGCAAGGGCAGGACTGGCTGTGTGGGGAGCTGGTGAGTCCCAGACCTGCATGCAGGGTTCCCCCTGACAGCTGGCTTCTAGGAACCTGATAGCAAGATCCCTAAGCTGGGTTTTTCCTTCTCCATTGATGATTCCCAGTTTGTAGAGTTTTGCAGGAAATTTCCCCAGCCAGGTGATAAGACCAGTCACCACATGGTCAGCTCTGCTCTGTCTGCTAGTCCAGGGCTGCTGCGTGCTGTGTGTGTGTCTCGATGCTGGGCTAGGAGACTACAGTTTGGATTTTAGTACAGTTGTGTAATCTGCACCTTGAGCCCTGCACCCCTTTGTGATGAGGGGAAATCCTGGGATGGAAGCAGCCTGATTCCTGCCTGAAGAGGATCCCTGCCAGCAGAGATCAGCCCCTCTGCAGTAACTGAGGAGTTCAGAGTCATCTCTGAACCTGAGGATCATTCATGGAGTTTGAGAGTGCACTATCTTTTAGTCAGTCAGTCAGTCAGTCAGGGAATTTGTTTGGGGGACCCCCTACTTCCTGAACTGTGTCTTCAAGCCAGGGAGTAAGGGTTTGGGGATTTTATAACTAGCTGCATATTAAACCTGTGGAGGGACTTACACCTCCTCGTACCTGAGAGTCCTTTGGGCTGTACTGAACCCAGCCAGCCACACTGCTAAACCACCACAGAGAAGAATTTTGTGGTCATAGATCATCAAGGGGCCCAACAAAGTACATGTACCAATGGGACACTAATCTTATATTTGCTACATCAGGTCACGTGACTGGGGAGTCACGGGTATTATCAGCATGGGCACCGGTGACCCTAAAAATAGTGTTTTACCCTGTTATGTTACATTTGTCTCCTGTTTAATATAATTATTGTGTTGAATATATTGTATGTTGATATTATTTCTTGGAAGTCTCCAACTATCTGGCAAGTAAGTGGGGATTACCCTGTGGTTAGAATTTTCCTCCCAAACTGCCCTGGTGACCCTGCCAGGAAGGAGTGATGGGGGTGCAGGCACCACCAAATAATTTCATAGGAAAAAATAAAGAAGACACACCCTGCTAAGTGGGTGGCAGGATCCAGAAGAACCCAAACCTATCCATCAACACCTGTAAGCAGATTGGCATTAAAGAAGGTAAGCGGGTAGAGATGGGGTGCTACATATCCTTGATGTATAATCCAATACCTCCTCTCATTTTACCCTGCCTGTCTTTTCTGAAAAAGCTATACCTCTCTACACCAATATTCCAGTCATGAGTTTTATCCCACCTAGGGCAGGTCTACACTAAGGGCGGGGGTTGAACTAGGGTACGCAAGTTCAGCTACGTGAATAGCGTAGCTGAACTCGAAGTACCCTAGTTCGAACTACTTACCCGTCCAGACGCCGCGGGATCGAAGTCCGCAGCTCCAAGGTTGACTCCGCCACCGCCGTTTGCAGTGGTGGAGTACCGGAGTCGACCGGAGCGCGCGGGGAGTTCCAACTATCGCGTCTAGATTAGACGCGATAGTTCGAACTCCGAGAAGTCGAACTCACCGCGTCAACCCGGCAGGTAAGTGTAGACTAGCCCCAAGTCTCTGTGATGCCATCATACATTACACAATGGCAGTAGCTCTCAATCTTTCCAGACTACTGTATCCCTTTCAGGAGTCTGATTTGTCTTGTGTACCCCAAGATTCACCTCACTTAAAAACTTGTAACATCAGACATAAAAATACAAAAGTGTCTCAGCACACTATTACTGAAAAATTGCTTACTTTCTCATTTTTACTATATAATTATAAAATAACTCAATTGGAATATAAATACTTTACTTACATTTCATGTACAGTAAACAAATCATTGTCTATGAAATTTTGGTTTGTACTGACTTCTCTAGAGCTTTCTATGTAGCTTGTTGTAAAACTAGGCAAATATCTAGATGTGTTGATGTACCCCCTGGAAGACTTCCGATTCTCCCAAGGGCTACACGTACCCCTGGCTGAGAACCACTGAACTATGGAATATAGACTGGCAGATTGTTTTATTTCACCCTACAGAACATTGACATATAGAAAGACATAGTCAATGCTTCCTTTCCTTCAGCCACAAAAAACCTGACTATTACACAGCACAACAGAGTTCTACTTCAGATGTGTTATAGGATACAGTCACTAACAACGTCAAAACATTTGCTTAGTCATAAAACAAAGTCATTCTGAAAAACTCCTGATATTCCAGCTTATCAAAATATCAAACAGGAGCCAGAGGGCACATTATTCATCAGACGAAGCAACTAGAAACATCAGTTAGTGGGCCAAATCCTGCTCATCTTACTCACATGAGTTGTTGAAGTGAAGTCAGTGGAGCTACACTGCATGAGTAAGTCTACAGGAACAGGATTGGGCCCCTGCGCTAGGGTACTGACTGCTGGAAAATAGTGTGCCCCAAAAAGAGGCAAATTCAAGAGAAGCACCTGTTCTCCATGATGAATGTTGCTTTCATACCTATTTTTGGAAAATAAGGACGTCTCTTTCAGTATCATATAAGTTAATTAGTTATCATCTAATTCTGTAATATTTACAGCTACTTGAAAAGATTTTCCACAGCCAGCTCAGAAGTGGTAAACCAAACCCTCTGTACTGTGCGCACACTGTAAATTGACTTAGCTAGGTAGCATCAACTATAGTACTAAACATGAGCAACAGTATCTTCTGTATCAAAGTACACAGTATTAACCATTCAAGATATTATTAATATAAAGATACTATAATGTACTTACTCTCCCATAGCCCATGATGGACAACAACAAAGGGGAGGTAGATGTCTCTGCTGATCTTTGGCTTCTATGATTAATACCAGATTTGGATACCGGTTGGTTAAATAATTTGAAAGGAATACCATAAAATTGTAGATGACGTATGCTTCATAACATTCTCTACAGGTATCCACATATATTGCAATGTTGGGATATTTCAAAGCTATCCACTATAAGAAAACATGGAGACATTAAAAAGTTGCATTCAAGTAAAACAAATGAATCCAAGTATAGACTGAATACTTTTCATATAAATTACTTTTATGGACAGTATCCCTGGCATACCCAAAGACACTACCATATGTTATGCATTGGTATTGAAGGCTGCAGAAAAGTATATAAGCAACAGTATGTCAAAGTAATTGAAAACTGTGTATTATATGAGGGAGGGAGTTAAAGTTGCACTTTTTCATTCCATAAACTGGCACTATTTGGCTAGACAATACCTTACTGTTGTTGTCTAACACCTCAGTCAGAGCTTAGAATTTCCTGTCCAGTGGACACCTGGTCTGAGAGCCCCACAATATTGATTTATTCTCCCACGGGCTTTGTGAGAAATAGCATTATTGCTATTTTACATATGGGAAACTGAGGCACAGATTAAATAGCTTGCCTAAGGTCACACAGGGGAAGAGTTAGAACATTGAACTGAACCCCAGTCCAGCGATTTAATCACAAAAGCATCCTTCTTTTTCAAAAGAGCTAAAGTAGATTATGAAGTGCAGAGAATTAAGGCCAACCAGTAAGAATCTGAAACAGAACTTGTGACATCCCAACTGCCATTCTTTTTCTCATTGCCCAACAGTAAGCAGTAGCAGACTCATGACATTCCCCCAAACATTTGGAAAGGAGTCCCAACAGTACTAGAGGACTTCAAAGCCATATGTATGCATGCTAGTACAGCCTACCTTCACTGTTTTAGGAAGTGCTATAGACCAGTAGCATTTTTTAGTATATGAACGAAGTTCAGTTTTCAGAGGTTGATAGCTCTGTCAAAAAACAATTTTCCCTAATATATCCAAGCACTTTGCAGTGATGGTTATTTCCATGAAAATTTCAACCCTGTTTAAGGGTTGGAACTCTTCAAATAAGTTGCAAGTTTTTAATGTGAAAAGTATGTTTCAAACAGAGACCCCATAACTCCACAATAAAGACTTTTGTTTAATGTAAATAAGAAATCTTACTTTCAAATAGACTCCAAGACAAAGTTTCAGAAATTGATAAGCAACCAAAGACAGAGGATTAGACTAGAAATTATGCAACTGTATCTTAAAAGGAGCCATACTTATGTACTTATTTGGGGTTTATTCCCAATTTTGCTACCCACTTGGCTGCCAGCCTCTGTGCTTCAGTTAGACCATCCATAACGTGGGTATAAGTTTTAAAATCTGCTAGTCACATTTTGAAAGATACCCACTACCTTTTACACAGCTGAGACATATTTGTAGCAGATAAGTCATGTAACAACATGAGCTATAACAACAGTATTGGTTTAAATAACTAACAACTTCCATTAGCTTCTGCATTCCTGCTCTTTGCAGATATAAGCCATCTGAAATATTCATGTTTGGGCTGAAGTTTTCTAAACTTGGTCTCTACCCAAAGGCACATTTTTTGTAGACGTTTGAGCAAAATCTTTGCTCAAATTTGTTGTGTACCAAAAACACTGAAGAAACTTGACAAAAACACAATTCTTCAGTGAGGACATCATATTTGTGATTTTTTGCAAGGCAAAAATCGACAGTAATTATCCTCTACCACAGGGGTCGGCAACCTTTCAGCAGTACTGTGCCAAGTCTTCATTTAGTCACTCTGATTTAAGGTTTCGCGTGCCAGTAATACATTTTAATGTTTTAGAAGGTCTCTTTCTATAAATCTATATTATATAACTAAACTATTGTTGTATGTAAAGTAAATAAGGTTTTTAAAATGTTTAAGAAGCTTCATTTAAAATTAAATTAAAATGCAGAGCCCCCCGGACCAGTGGCCAGGACCCGGGCAGTGTGAGTGCCACTGAAAATCAGCTCGTGTGCCGCCTTCGGCACCCGTGCCATAGGTTGCCTACCCCTGCTCTACCACCTCCTTCTCATGCTATTTCTCTTCACAGAATGTCTCTGCTAGCCTCTATCGCTGTTCCCTCCTCCTTGGCCAGCTAGCTCCTCTGCTTGGTCACTCCACATTCCTCTCTTGAACAGAGATTAAGAAATGGAAGAATTAAGTCCTTTGACTGTAACACAATGTACTACCAAGACAGATCTAGAATAGCTAATGTGATCCTGTAGTATCTGAAAGGGATTTGGAATGTTGCTTGGCTCTGCTAACAGAAACGGTGTATTGTGCAATATACTTATGGGGAACCAAAGGAGTGCATTCATGAAGATAGCCTCTGCTAACAGAGACTGACACGTGGGGCTTCACTGTGTCCAATACCATGGTCGGATGGCTTAGGATCCTTTGGTACTGATGGTTTTGTTTTCACTCCTGGAATGGAGAACAGTACTTTCAGTGGGATCTTAGGCTGCTCTTTTTATTCTCCAAGGGGAAAGGAGCCAATGAAAGCCTTATAGTATTCACAGATTCTGAGAACCTGGAACCACGTTAGGCTACTAGAGCCTCCTAGACCAGCAAGATTTGGGGACTGATTTCGCACTCCTTATGAGCTCTTGGAGTGAAGGTGCTGTAGATTGCATGCTGCAAAAGATACTATTTTTCCTCCAAGCATGCCAGACACCTCATATGGGTGTCCAGATTGGGGAATACAACAGGACAAGAAGCACCCCTCTTGAATAAGGCCTTCTCTCTCCTTTGGATCTGTGAACTCATATCAAGGTTCAGGAACAAATAAAGCTTAAAAGAAATATCTTTATAAATAAAAAACAAAAATAATATAAAAAATTATGAATCCTGACTTATTAATAAATAGAACTAAGGCACAGAATCTCTGACGAAGCTAGAGAGGTTCCTGGTCCGTCTGGTACTGCAGTTGAAAGGAATCGAGGAGGACAGAGCTCCACTCCCCTTTTACAATCTTGCCCTCAGAAAGTTCAGGAACAATGAGGGGAAGGCTAGGAAGATGCATGAGAGTGCTCCAGCAGTCACTGCTAGGTTCCACCAGCAGGGCTGCATTGCTGGCACACCAATGTGCAGAGGCCATTTGAAGAACTATCAGGTTTATAGCAATGATTTCACATTAGCATTGTTTCTGTGAAGTGTTACACTGGTTTCCATTTCCCCCAGAGCAAGCAAAATACAATAGTTCAGTGAATTCCAAACTAGAAACTGGAAAGAATACACTTACGCTGTCTAAACTGTAAATCGGCACCATCCACAGAATCCTGTATTGATGACAAAAGAACATCTGAGATTATTGCAAGTATTTTAATCACCAGGAATGAAATTTAATATTAGCAGCAAAGAATATGTAAAGTGTTACCTTATTATTGGTTTCTGTAATTCAGGTTGAGTATAATGAACTAAGTGTTGCAATATATCCCAGAGAGAAACTGGTATAGTCATCAGTAGAAAAATTCCAGCAATAAACCATGCCTTGGTATGAATCCCAACCTTAGAAGGGAGGGAAGGAAGAACAGCACAAATACAAAAAATGTAATGTTAATTTACTGTACCTGTATCACTACCATTTTAATCAGTTTTTGAAGTATGGGTTTTTAAAATGGGAGTAGCCTCTTAAATGATACAATAGGATTATGCACTGATCATATAAAATAAAGCATAAGAGCAGGAATTCAGCAAACATCCGTGAGAGTGAAACTCCTGTGTTTAAGTGTTTAAAAGTGTTGAGCATCAGGAAATAAGAATTACCAAAATAAAATCAAAGCATCAATATTGATACATGGGAGAAACAAAACCAAAGATAGAAATATTGATTATTGTTCAGTTATGAGACTAATTCAGGGAGTGATCCCACATTAAGTTCCCTTTGGTGGTTCTTCTCATACAGTAGGGGATGCCAACCAACGAAAAGAAACGTAACTTTATAATAAATTAAAGTTGTTAATAAAATTAATAATGGAAGGAAATTAAAATGAATATGGGAAATATGATTGCAACTAATAGAGAAAGTAGATGCATTACACAATGTAAAAGGTAAATTAATGATACGATATGTTGATTATATACAAATATTAAAAATAAATTCTAAAACTATCAAAAATAAAAATTAGCATAAAAATTAATTAAAATCAGAGGAAATAATACCACAAAGCAAGTGTATGTTCAACAAGGAACTACAACTAAATAATATTATTCTATTTAATATATGACATAATGTCACTTTAAGGAATCAGTTAAAAGGGCACAGTACTCAACTGAGGTAGACAACACTCCAAATCTTTAATGTAATTTGACAGCCATAATGAATGAGTCTAGTATAAGAACATAAGAATGGCCATACTGGGTCAGACCAAAGGTCCATCCAGCCCAGTATCCTGTCTACCGACAGTGACCAATGCCAGGTGTCCCAGAGGGAGCAAACCTAACAGGTAATGATCAAGTGATCTCTCTCCTGCCATCCATCTCCACCCTCTGACAAACAGAGGCTAGGGACACCATTCCTTACCCATCCTGGCTAATAGCCATTAATGGACTTAACTAGATAAATTCATGGAGGTTCTCTTTTAAATCCTGTTATAGTCCTAGCCTTCACAACCTCCTCAGGCAAGGAGTTCCACAGGTTGACTATGCGCTGTGTGAAGAACTTCCTTTTAAACCTGCTGCTCATTAATTTCATTTGGTGGCCCCTAGTTCTTACATTATGGGAACAAGTAAATAACTTTTCGTTATTCACTTTCTCTACTCCACTCATGATTTTATATACCTCTATCATATCCCCCCCCCTTAGTCTCCTCTTTTCCAAGCTGAAAAGTCCTAGCCTCTTTAATCTCTCCTCATATGGGACTCATTCCAAACCCCTAATCATTTTAGTTGCCTTTCTCTGAACCTTTTCTAATGCCAGTATATCTTTTTTGAGATGAGGAGACCACATCTGTATGCTGGATTCAAGATATGGGTGTACCATGGATTTATATATGGGCAATAAGATATTTTCTGTTTTATTCTCTATCCCTTTTTTTAAATGATTCCGAACATTCTGTTTGCTTTTTTGATCGCCTCTGCACACTGCATGGACATCTTCAGAGAACTATCCACGATGACTCCAAGATCTCTTTCCTGATTAATTGAAGCTAAATTAGCCTCTCCTCATATTGTATGTATATTTGGGGTTATTTTTACCAATGTGCATTACTTTACATTTATCCACATTAAATTTAATTTGCCTTTTGTTTCCCAATTAAGTGATTTGTGAGATCTTTTTGAAGTTTTTCACAGTCTGCTTTGGTCTTAACTATCTTGAGCAGTTTAGTATCATATGCAAACTTTGCCACCTCACTATTTACCCCTTTCTCCAGATCATTTATGAATAAGTTGAATAGGATTGGTCCTAGGACTGACCCTTGGGGAACACCACTAGTTACCCCTCTCCATTTTGAAAATTCCTACCCTTTGAGATCGAAGAGAACAACTTCAAATCAGGTGGTCACTGTAAGCACAATGCTAAATTTTTAGTGTACGTCTAATTATTGTTTCAATAATAGCAGCCACAGGATGTATATATATTGAATAGAACAGCCTCAATACCATAAAGGTTGTGCAGGGTTAGTTAGCAGGTGTTGAAGGTTTGAAGTTACTGTCCAATGCAACAGGTATAAAGCTGAGGCTTAAGTCGAGCAAGGTGAGGTGTGTTTAAGAAGCTTGGTGGGATGAGACAATGAAGTCCCAGGGACTATATAGAGAGGAAGATAACATTTCTAAGAGAAGCTTTTACATGTGAACACAAAATGGTCAAATTTAAAATGCAAAAAGGAATATAGAAATGCAACTTGCTCTCAGAGCTTGGGTAAAACAAGGAAATTTTAGTTATAATCTAATAAGGAACACAGTTGTCTGACTAGTGAGAACTCACACTTTAGAATGAATTCTGATAGTTAGGAACACTTATAAACAGGATAAATAGAAAAGAAAGCATTTCATGATCTGGAAAACAAACAAAGTTGAAATAAGGTAGAAATTATGAGAAGTTATTTTCTCTCACTCACACAGCATAAACAGCAGGCAGTGAAAGTAGAGGAAAAAAAACAAGATTACTTGTCTCTTACTCACTTAGGACTGGTCTACACTACAGTTAGGTCAACATAAGGCAGCTTATGTTGACCTAATCATGTCAGTGTCTGTATTACAGCCTTCCTCCCACCAATATAAGCACTGCACTGCACTGCACCAACATAACTCCATCTCCATGAGTGGCATAAGGTTTATGTCGGTGTAGTTAGGACACAGTCTCTATGTAGACTGCCTCCCTTTACACCAACTGTTGGGTCTCTTGTCAATTTCATGGCAGGAGCTGTGAAACTGACAAGGAACCTGGCAGCTAGAGCCCAGCTGAACCCTGCTCTGGGCTGGGAGACAGAATGGACCCCACTCCCAGCTTGGAGTCAGGGGCAAGAAGCCCTTGTGGCTCCCTGCTACCCCTGGCTCCTAGCTGGGAACAAGAAGCCCCAGCGGCTTTGGACCCTGCTCCCAGCTGGGAGCCAGGAGTCAAACAGCCTTGTCAATTTCAAAAAGAGGTAACAGGGTAGAGGGGCCAAGAAGCCAATGCAGCTGGACCCACTCCCCAGGGGTGAGAGGCTCAAGGTGGCTTCCCTCAGCTCCAGCCAATCAGCGTTGGCCTGCAGCGTGGTTGAGCTAGGAGCCGGAAGTGTGGGAGTCAGGCTGCCCCAGAGGCTCCCAGCAGGCTGCCTCCCCTTTGGCTTCAACAGAAATCAGTCTTTATTAAAGTGGATTTCTAGTTTAAATGAAGGGTTATTTTTATTTTTTATATATATGTATATGTGTGTGTGTGTGTGTGTACACACATACCACGTGAGCCTAATGCATACTAAATTAATGTCATAGACAGGTTTCAAACTTGTTTTCTTTTATTTAAAAGTTGACTTTTTAAATATTTATTTGATTAGACTATTAAACTAGTATAAAAAGCTTTGAAACTTGTTCAGCATGTTGCACTGACAGACTCCCTTCCATGCTTGAGTGGCAAATGACATCACTTTTAAAGGGAAACAGGCAACTTAATCACTTATGTCTGAATGTTTAACTCACTATTGTTAAAATAACTAATAATATTGATCCTGAAGGAAAACAGAGAAAAATATTTTCTTCCATTGTTTACTTTGTGCTTTTATCAGCACTTGAATACAGTTAGTTTTCACAGTTTCCATTCAGTCATTTGCTACTGTTTGTGTTATGTTTAGATCCACAAAAATTGGCATAGCCTCAAGAGAAGTATCAGAGGGGTAGCCGTGTTAGTCGGGATCTGTAAAAGCAGCAAAGAGTCCTGTGGCACCTTATAGACTAACAGACGTATTGGAGGCTGAGCTTTCCAATACGTCTGTTAGTCTATAAGGTGCCACGGGACTATTTGCTCCTCAAGAGAAGGTAAAGTAACTTTAATTTTTTTTTTAATTTAGCAGATTTTGAGTCAGCGTCCTTTCAATATGTTGATACTAGCACTAGGCAGAAAAATTTAAGACTTCTGAGAGAGCTGGACTTCATAGTTAATTGAAAGTTCTCAGTGTAAGGCCCATTAACTTTTCTGATGTCACTTTCTTTTTATGACATCACTCAAACTATAACTCTGCAGTCAGGGTTTAGAAATAAGATTTTGTATTTATGAAGGTAACACTAGGTTTAACTACAAAGAGTAAATAAGAGGAAATGAGCCTCAAGATGATTGTTTTGAACATTAGATTCGTCGCTGGATCAAATGCAAGACTCAAATAGGAGAACTGTTGCCAAGGTGCACAGCGTGTGCCCCTGTGGACAGGAAAGCGATAGGATACTATACGCACAGTTTTACTCATGGCAGTTGAAGGTGTGAACGTTACTTTTGTTTTCAGAGCCCAGCGCTCTGTGCTGATGCCAGCCTAGCAAACGGGGAAGCCCATCGCGTGTCTGCAAACCAGGCGAGCCCACGCTAAGGCTGCAGCCTTGTTTGTTTATGTCGTGCCCGGAGCCATGCCGTGCTGCCGCCACTCTCGCCCGGCCAGGCCCCGCAGCGCGCACCCCGGCCCCTCGGGGGCCGCTTACCTCCAGCTTCTGCAGCTCCCACACGCACAAGGGAACCGCCACCAGCAGCCCCACAACGTAGAGAACAACGACCAGCGGCCGGATCCACCTCCGCCAGTTGCCGCAGGTGCACGGCATGGTCCCGACGGAGCGCGCGGCGCCTCCCTGTCTCCACCGCCCACGGCCCCGGCGCGGCGGGCTCAGGTGCTGGGAGCCGGCCTGGAGCGCGCGAGCGGCGGGGACACCACCGGCCGGGACTCGCCGGGCGGCCGGCCCATCTCACCGCCTCCTGCGGGACGCGGCCCGCACCTGCCCCGCCCCCTCCTCACTCGGGGTCTTGGCTCCAAGCAACCCCTAGCACCACTTCCGCCCCGCCGCCTGGCCACACTTCCGGCTCCTAGCTCAACCACGCTGCAGGCCAACGCTGATTGGCTGCCTGTGGCTCGTACATGTTGCAATCCGCCCTTCATGTTCTCTGATTGGGCAGCAAAGACGTCAGTCCATAAGGCGTCTGTGTGTGTGGGGGAGGGGTTGATTGATCCATGAATCAGTGATTTGTTTATACAGTACGTGCTTTGTCCCTCCCTCCACGCTGGTCTCTCGCACCCGCTTCCCCCCCATCGCTCCAGAGCATTGGTCTGTCCTAGCCCCTCCTCGTCGCAGGTCTCCGAGTGTTGCTCTGGGCTGTGCCCTCCTCGCGCGGCGGCGTCTGGCCATTGCTCGGGCAGGACAGCAGGACAGCGGGGCAGCGCCTGCCCCAGGGACCCCTGCGCCCGCCGGGCGTTGCCACCCTGGGCTCAGAGCAGGGCGGCGCCTGCCCCAGGGGCCCCTGCGCCCGCTGGGCATTACCACTGTGTGCTCAGAGCAGGACACCGCTAGCAGGAGGGCTGGCTCGGGGGGGGTGCGTCCTCCATAGAGGCGATCGTGGCCTACGCCAGGGGTTGGCAACCTTTCAGAAGTGGAGTGCCGAGCCTTCATTTATTCACTCTGATTTAAGGTTTCACGTGCCAGTAATACATTTTAACGTTTTTAGAAGGTCTCTTTCTATAAGTCTATAAGAGAGGCTCAAATCACAATTGCCTTGCACTGTAGACAGCCATAAAGGCCTTGGCTAGATTAGGGTTGAACATATGTTGTTAGATTGCGTTACCAGCTAACAGCTTCTAACCCTCTTCCCCCCTAAAAAACAAATACACAGAACCAAAAAACCTACTGTCTTCATATTCATAGGTATAGGGGTGGAGAGAGTAGGAGGGTTAATACAAAAATCCTGGCAGCACCATTGCCATTTTGTCAGGTAGTCACTGAATTTTACAGATGGGAAATCAGAAGCACAGCAAAGATAGTTTGCCCAAGGTCACACATCAAAGCAGAGGCAGAGTTCGGAACAAAATCCTGTTCTCTGGTACAGTCACTAGACAACAGCTTTTCTGTAGAACCTCAGAGTTATGACCTAGAGTTACGAACTGACCGGTCAGCCACACACCTCATCAGGCAGCAGCAGAGACCCCCCCTCAAAAAAAGCAAATACAGTACAGTACTGTTAAATGTAAACTACTAAAAATAAAGGGAAAGTTAATAAAATATTTGAAAAGGTAAGGAAACTATTTCTGTGCTTGTTTCATTTAAATTAACATGGTTAAAAGCAGCATTTTTCTTCTACATGGTAAAGTTTCAAAGTTGTATTAAGTCAATGTTCAGTTGTAAACCTTTGAAAGAACAACAATAACATTTTGTTCAGAGTTACGAACAATCTCGTAATGCTGAGTTTCTGCTGTAGTTGGGATTATGTTTTCCAGTGTGCATTATTTTGCATCTGAAGAAGTGGGTATTCACCCACGAAAGCTCATGCTGCAGAACGTCTGTTAGTCTATAAGGTGACACAGGATTCTTTATTATTTTGCATGTATCAACACTAAATTTTGCATTTTGTTGCCCAGTCATCCAGTTTTGTGAGATCCCTTTGTAACTCTTTGCAGTCTGCTTTGGAATTAGCTATTTTGAGTAGTTTTGTATCATCTGCAAATTTTACCACCTTGTTGTTTGCCCCCTTTTCCAGCTCATTTATGAACATGTTGAACAGCACTAGTCCCAGTACAGATCCCTGGGGACACCAATATTTACGTCTCTCCATTCTGAAAACTGACAATTTATGCCTACCTTTTGTTTCCTGTCTTTTAACCAGTTACTGATCCATGAGAGGACTTTCCCTCCTATCCCATAACTGCTTACTTTCCTTAAGAGCCTTTGATGAGGGATCTGTTTGGCAGGTTTCCTGTTTCTGATATACTTACATTTTTTTTGTTGTTAGTTTTTGAGTCTGCTACTAGGTCCTCTTCCAATTCTTTTTTGGCCTGCCTAATTATGCTGTTATATTTGACTTGCCAGAATTTATGCTCCTTTCTATTAGAACAAGTTAAACAGAAAAAGTTCTCTTAAGGAATTTATTTAAAAGGACAGTTTCCAGAATAAATACTGTAAGACAAACCTGCGAGTGTATTAATCTCCACAGTGAATTTTCCATAATTAATACATACAAATTGATAGCAAGTAATTTTATTTCTTGGTAATTCATGATTTAACAGTGCATTTAATAATTAACACAATTTCTTCCATCATTTTGGCTCTTTGAAGGGCCAAACGCTCCTCCCTGTTTTAGTGTAGTATAAGTATAAAATTAAAGAATTAAAGTTAGTTTAAGTTTCATTAAGGAACTATATAGAGTAAAGAAAGGCCACAACTAGCAAGTAGAAGGAAGACCTTGAAAATAATAAGGCCAGAAGGAATAAAGTAGGGAGGATGTCTGGTTCAAAGACTAACTAACAAGATAAGGGGAAGCTTCTAGAGGAAAGGGAGCTAGATAGATTCATGGAAGATAGGTCCATCAATGGCTATTAGCAAAGATGGGCAGGAATGGTTTCCCTAGCCTCTGTTTGCCAGAAGCTGGGATTGGGTGACAGGGCATGGATCACTTGATGATAACCTGTCTGTTCATTCCCTTTGGGGCACCTGCCGTTGGCCACTGTCGGAGGACAGGATACTGGGCTTGATGGACCTTTGGTCTGACCCAGTATGGCCATTCTTATGTTCTAAAATGAAGGTCTCTGACCAATAGGGGTGACTACAGATGGTTTTAAATTAAACAAAGAGAATCTGTCTTAAAATGAGCCAACACAGCCCTTCCCCAACCCACACACTAGTGTTAAAGCCAATGTGAATGCAGATAAAATGGGGAAACTGTTGGGCTGCAAGGAGGAGAGGAAAGGCTTTAGGAAGAAAGGAGATTGTAAATCTTATCTGGATTAAGACTGGAAATAAGGGTAAACTGTCTCCAATTGGTTTTTAGCTGAAGTTAGTAATTGGCAGTGACACCAGTAGTTTGTTAAAGTAAACTCTTAAAGAGTTCATTGCTAATTGCTGCCTGACCATGCTGGAGTCAACCTTTATGGGTTTAGCACTTCTGGGTTTAGTCCATTAGTAAGTATCTTGACCAAATGCTTATAAATGTTTTGTTACTCTTTAGGTGTAGTAAATTGCTTATTATTTGCATATATAGAGCAAATGCATAAAGTACCATTTGGCCTTGGATTGAATAAAGAAATTTATGGCTAAATTGGTGTTTGGTGATTTCCCACACTAATATTAATAATTCCAATGTCTAGTGATATTAAAGGAAGCTGAGCAGTTGGTTATGAGGAGTCTTCCTTCAAATTACTCCTAATACAGCAGCACAGCCCTAGTGCAATGCTAGAGATTGGGAAACAGGCAGGCTGCAGTCTTGGACTCCTTCAGGTTTCTTCAGCAGCATAAAACCCCTCAAGGATTGTGCTGTTCACAGGGTTTGGTATAGATTTTATTCTGAGCTCTTGCAGTCCTTATCAATTACCCCCCATTCTGTACCTTTTTGTTTCATGCTTCAGGGCAGCAATACCTCCCAGAACTACTATTTTTTTTTTTTTTTTGAGGTCTAGGCTAAACTAGGCTGAGACCTGATTACCCCTCCCCAGTCCCCTTCCTCTTGCTGACTTTCAAAACTTCTGCTTCTGCCTAAGTCAAGAGTCTCATGCCACTGTTTGACTTAGTACAGCCTTTTTCTGTATAGCTTCCTGCACATCCTCTATTCCTCTGAACTCTCTCTTCTTTTTTTTACTTGCCAAGCCATCTGTGTGTGTCAGACTACTACATTCTTCTCTCTTCCATGTTTTTTTTTTTTTTTTTTCCAAGGAGTGTATTTCTTCTTTTCCCTTTTTTTTTTTTTTATTTTTAAAAAATACAAGGGGGGTTCTTCTCTCTACTGATACTGCTGCACAGCACTGTTCTAATGCACACACACTGGAAAATCAGTTCACCATCACCCCACTGTTACTGTTTCATCCCTTCTCTCTGTAAAGAACTCTTTTTATCCCTTCCCCAACTCTGGCCCTCCTGCAACAAAAAAACAAGCCCCCTACCTCTTTTAAACTAGGGACAAATTTCTATTAATTCTTTTTTAGTGTATGTGTGCAGTACACTGTTGATTAGTTAGTCTTCATTGTTGCTTATTCACACTAGTGACTGTTACAGTATTTTTATTTTATTAAAACTTCATAAACCATTTAAAAACTGAAACAAAAATATTTTTTAAAGTACCATAGTTTCCCTCTTTATCAACATTAACCACCCCTTTCCCCCCCATCACTGTCTTCTATCATATTTGAAGATAACAATGGTGACACCAGTTCCAGAAAATTTGATCTTTGCTATGAGAATCTGGAAAACTGCCATCACATCCTGCCTGCCTACCTACTTCCTTGCTTTTTTATGGATGGTGACTGAGGAGAATGGGTGTTCAGCTCCAGAAGCATCTCTCACCAGCAGCTTGTGTGATAATTTCCAGTGTGGCTCCTTTGCTCAAGGTTACACTGATTTGTGTGTATCAGCTGGGGACTTGTTTCATTATTATTATTGCTAGGTTGATTGACACTTTTAATCATGAATTCCTGTTACAGTAAATGAACATCTGTATTTCCGTGGTACAGCACTTAGTTTATTTTTTTTAATTTAAGTACAGTGACTCAAAGTATATTATGGAGCATAAAGACCAGAGGCTGTGTAACACAGAAAATAGTGGTCATAAAGCAATCAAACATAAATAACTCTCTCACACCAGCCTTCAAAAGGGCACATCTATCAATGCTCTGACTTGTTACAGTATCCAAAGGATGGGTGCCAAGTGTTCTTAAATTCAGCAAGCTTATTATGAAGTTTTGCTCCAAGGAAGTAATGTCACACTCCTGTCAAGTTCAGTAATATGAAAACCTTTCCAAAATTTCATCATCTATGTCTACCAGCATAGAACAAATGTCTTTTACTTGATCCCATATATCTCTTAGCCAAAAGCCCAACAGCCACCTAGGCAGCTCCAAAAGAGTGACAAGTTAGGATTCCTGGAACATTGGAATGCTTTCTGTAGTGAGGAGGACTGTTGGGTATGAGCTGGTTTAGAGCGGTGTTTAATTAATATAAAGGAATGAAATCTTGCCCAGAATAGCACAGGTAGGGGGTAAAAGATGCTGTCTAGCACATCCTCAGCAAACAGACTTCAACCAACTATGGCAGAAAGAATACACCATAATTGCCCCCTTGCCTGCCAAGGTGATGTGAAAAGAGTAAAGACCCCCCCAAGTTATTTTTCTAACATTAAACAGGGCACTTTATTAGTCTACAGAAAATATGCTCTCTCTCTTCTATCAAGTAATTACCTATTAGGTACTTATTGCTGAGAAGATAGCAGTTTTTCCACACATGAACATAAGAACGGCCGTACTGGGTCAGACCAAAGGTCCATCTAGCCCAGTATCCTGTCTACTGACAGTGGCCAATGCCAGGTGCCCCAGAGGGAGCAAACCTAACAGGTAATGATCAAGTGATCTCTCTCCTGCCATCCATCTCCACTCTCTGACAAACAGAGGCTAGGGACACCATTCCTTACCCATCCTGGCTAATAGCCATTAATGGACTTAACCTCCATGAATTTATCCAGTTCTCTTTTAAACACTGTTATAGTCCTAGCCTTCACAACCTCCTCAGGTAAGGAGTTCCACAAGTTGACTGTGTGCTGTGTGAAGAACTTCCTTTTATTTGTTTTAAACCTGCTGCCCGTTAATTTCATTTGGTGACCCCTAATTCTTGTATTATGGGAATAAGTAAATAACTTTTCCTTATCTACTTTCTCCACATCACTCATAATTTTATATACCTCTATCATATCCCCCGTTAGTCTCCTCTTTTCCAAGCTGAAAAGTCCTAGCCTCTTTAATCTCTCCTCATGTGGGACCTGCTCCAAACCCCTAATCATTTTAGTTGCCCTTCTTTGAACCTTTTCTAGTGCCAGTACATCTTTTTTGAGATGAGGCGACCACATCTGAATGCAGTATTCAAGATGTGGGTGTACCATCGATTTATACAAGGTCAATAAGATATTCTCTGTCTTATTCTCTAGCCCCTTTTTAATGATTCTTAACATCCTGTTTGCTTTTTTGACCGCCTCTGCACACTGCATGGACATCTTCAGAGAACTATCCACGATGACTCCAAGATCTTTTTCCTGATTTGTTGTGGCTAAATTAGCCCCCATCATATTGTATGTATAGTTGGGGTTATTTTTTCCAATGTGCATTACTTTACATTTATCCACATTATATTTCATTTGCCATTTTGTTGCCCAATCACTTAGTTTTGTGAAATCTTTTTGAAGATCTTCTCTCTCTCACTCTCCCGCTTTGATTCACTGTTGATCTTTTTTAAAAAAACATTTTATTTTCTGCCTCCCACTTGTCTTTCTGCTATAGTATTAAGGAAGTAGAACACCTATCCACCTATGGTTGGTGCTGGAATTAGAGCTGCGGGGATCTTTCCCATTCTTCCTTCTAGGAAGGAAACAGATGAGATCTTCACTTCCCTCCCAGCCCTGGAAGGAGCTCAAGAGCAGAGGCTCTTCTCTTCCATTCCATAGCCCTGTAGCGGGATTTGTGGCAGATAGAGGAAGAAGGGATTACTTGGAGGAGGAGATTGTGGAATGAGCACAGGGGATGCTGTTGGCTTGGCCTTCACCTCACCCATATTGGGCGAGAGACTGGCAATAATAGTGACAATGTCCAATATTTCACAAACATGAGCCAGGCACCAAAAATATCATGAAGCTGGCTTAAAAAGTCTGAAAAGAAAGACAGTATTTATTTATATCATCTTATTTGCTTTCTGGATTTTGAGCCTTTAGGAATCACTTTTTAAAGCATTTATCTGAAACCATGAAGGTTAGAAATTTACTTGTTTAACATGAAAGTTGATATGTAAGAATATGATTCCAGGAGCTAGGACATTAGGAGGAACACTAAATATCATGAGCCTTGCAATAAAATTATAAGAGTTGCCAGCATTGAGGCAGAAAGGAGCAGAAAGAGCAGCAGAGAATCCAAATAAGAAGGAACAGCAGCTGGGAAGGGTCATGTCCCTGAGTGACCTGCTTCTCCTCCACAGCAGCAGCTCCTGCTGCAACGGTCTGCTTTTAGCTAACTAATACCAGATTGGGAGAGGGGACTAGACCAGAAGTGTAGCAGCAGGAAGCAGGCCATTTACCAGGCAAATATCCAGCTGGCCTTTTAACAGGGCAGGGCAATGTGCGGTGGAACATACTTTTTGTTGATTCTCTGAGCAGGAGTAAAAGCACAGCCCAGGCTAGTGTGTGCTGCTAATGGCAGGATTGGCACTAATCAGCTGGGGTACAAAAGATACTACATTCCCCTGGGGACATGGGCCATCATAGTGCATTAACTGGCAAGTTAGCCAGGCCCACCCCTTGTTGTCACTCTCTCTTGGATACTATGATAGGGTCCTACCCTGCTGCTTGCATGGAAGGAAGATGCACCTTATGCCCTCTATCCCACATGGCCAACAGAAGAAAAGAAGGCAGTTTTAGCCCCTATAATGTGTAAACAGAGTATTATTTATATATCTATTCCTTTAGTAAGTATACATCTTACCTGGCACAATCTGCTGGAAAGAGAAGTACTCTTATAAAGCCATTATCTGTTTTATCAGAGACTCTGAGGAATATATTGTTCTGGGAGAATGTTTTGCAGCCATCTAATCACACTGAGGTTACTTGGAACAGAATTGGGCCCATGATGTTCAAGATTTTCAGTGGATTTAATGTACAATACCTAGTTATCATTCACAGTTTCCCACTTCAAAAAAAAGAGCTAAAAACCTATTGAATTGGGGTATTCAGAGATATCAGTTACCTATAGTTTAAAAAGATCACTAAAATATTTCATTTTTAAAACTCTCATAATGACAATTCATGATTCATCACTTCAGACAGATGTCAATGATTTAACTGGTTTCAGAGTAGCAGCCGTGTTAGTCCGTATCCGCAAAAAGAACAGGAGTACGTGTGGCACCTTAGAGATTAACACATTTATTTCAGCATGAGCTTTCGTGAGCTACAGCTCACTTCGTCGGATGCATTCTCTGAGCAGGAGTAAAAGCATGCATCCGACGAAGTGAGCTGTAGCTCATGAAAGCTCATGCTGAAATAAATTTGTTAGTGTCTAAGATGCCACACGTACTCCAATGATTTAACTGTTATGAAATGCATTGAGACATTTAATGTCCTTCATTCCTAAGGTTAGCTTTATAGTTTTGTTCAGGGTGTGAACTTTTAATTACTATCTTATACAGCCCTTCTCCCCAATTACATGAAATTTACTGGGTATAGTGTGCTAACTACTGTGAATTCTGCTTAAAAACTGATATCACAGAGAGGTGTTTTGAACTTAAAAAGACAAATAAAAGGATCGGAATACGGCAATATCTAAAACCTCCATACTCCTGGATTATCTCAGTTCAGTCATTTAACCCCTGCTACTTTTAGTTAATTTATAAGGCAAGGACAGGAAAAGATCTTAAGCCTTCCTAGTGCAGAAAAGGTGACTTAAATAATATGCAAGAGAAATGCAGTAAAACAGCAGTAATGACCAGTAGGGTGTGCTATAGTTCTAAAATTGAAACCAGGCTCTATATAAATTGTGAATAGAGAGAAATTCTCTAGTGTAGTGTAAACATAATACACTAGTATTCTCTTTTGGAGAATTCAGAAAAGTATAGAATACAGATTTTCACAAGGAAAGGGAATAGAGGATTTGACTGCTGAGAAAATCTTTTAGTTTTACAGAGAGCTATAGAAGTTATGCATTAAAATGGGATTTTTATTAAAAGGATGGTCACTGCAGTGATGACATTAATTCAGTGTAAATCCTATTATATACCCTAAATTACATGTGAATATACATACAGTAGATGTCAGATTACAATTATGCTAGGAAAATACATTGATTCCTCTATGCGAAACCAAATGTATGTGTACAAAACAGAGGCAAACATTTGGATAACATACATATGTAATCTGTACAAATATGTATAATGCAGAGAACTCAATTTGCATTCTGTGTTCAAAATTTTCAGGTGACATAATAGAAACTTTGTTGTGTGGGTCTTCTCTGGTTTGCACCACATGTAAGAATATTTATTAAACAATGGTTTTGTAAATGATATTCATAAGCATTGTTTCTCTTTTTATGATGGGTTTAAATAGATACATTGACTTACTGGGTATGAAATAATTCATGTGTTTTTTATGAAAATGTTGGAACCATCTGTGATGATGGAAACTTTTGAAGTATGGTTTTTAGAATTAGCCTTTGTGTTGCAGTTATTTTTTTGGTACGTTCATCTCTAGAATGTTTCAAATGCTAGAATTCTTCAGTGTTAATTTTAGATGCTGTCACAGTGGACACACTTTTAAGCAGTGTAAATGGAGAAAGAAGATACAAAGGAACACAAAAAATAAAATATTTACTCTCTCCTGTATGAAATATTTTAACAGTTTTTAAAAATAAGACCATTACAAAACCAGTGGAATTATTTTCTAGTTTATTCTGTCCCTGATTGTCAGTGCTGATTTCCAATCTTCTGTCTTGAGACTTGTGTTAAATAAGCAATTTTAATAAAACTATGGCACAAAAGAAAAAGGATTTAAGGATTTATCATAGCTCTACAAGCCACAACAATGCTGTGAATGGGCTGGAAAGACCTTTGAACCAGCATGAGTTCCTGGAGACATTTGATCTGTGGAAAATCTTGGGCTATGCAATGCCTCTGATGGCATGGGGGAGAATATGCTACTCCCTTCCCTTTCTGGGCTTCGTTTAGTGTTGTAAGTTATACAGCAAAAACAAAGTGTGGCAAAACCCTGTCAGTGGTGTTCTGCATTTACTCTAACACTAATATATTGTAGAGGGTAGAATGGGCAAAATGACCTAGTAGGTCCTTTCTGTCTTTAATTTATGTGTTTCTCTGACTGCTGTTACTTTCACGACTCCCATAAAAAATGTTAAAAGTTTTTTTTTACCCTCCCTATCACCACCCAAAAAGGTACAGCTTATTAAAAATAAAAGTCTTGATCCTGCTCCCTTTGAAATCAATGGCAAAACTTCCTTTTAATTCAATGGAAGTGGAGTGTTAAAGAAAGAAGAAACTGTGTGTCTGTGGGGAATGGATACCATTTGTACCTAGTTCTTGAGGTTCCTACATTTCTGCCAAATCTATACAGCTCTCTTCACTTTAAAACAAATCAATTAAAAGGAATCTTTGTGAATTTTAACCTGAATCCTCCCCAGAAGTGTTCTGTAAAGTGGCTCAAAGAGCTGCTGAAAGGAGGACAAGAAAAGTAAAAAGGCTTTTGTTTTCAGAATATGTGCATGATTCTGCTTTTATCCTCACATAGATTTATTTAGCTAGAGTTACTGTAACAGCTTATGCATGTGATTAGATTTAATCATTCATTATGGAATAAAATTATAAAGACAAGTATTCACTTTCTTTATAAACAGGGGCATAGAAAAACAAAGCCATATGAGGATGCAATAGACTTTGATCCCAGCAAACATACAGTATAAGCAATCGTGACTGGAAGACATTCTTGCTAAATACATTTCAAATGAATAGCTATTACTGGAAAAAAGTTTCAGAAACCACGAAAACAAATAAAAACAAAATCCTCCTTTTGAAGTAGCAAATTGTTAGCTTTTGTGCTGCAGTGTAGAGAAATCTATGAAACAGATTGAAACCCCTGAACTGGGCCCCTGAAAAAGAAAACTTCAATATTTTAAAGTGGCTTTTTGGGCCTCCTGAGTCTTTCTGGCACATCATTCTCAGATCCTTATGGACTGGGACGCTGCCAAACAGCTCTTTTCCCACAAAACTCTAGTAAACTTTGAGTGCTGGACAACAGGGTAGTACATTTCCCAAAGAGAAATATATTGTTTCAAAATACCTAAATTACAGGAATTAGCCTTCAAATGAACTCCAGGATCTTTCTTGGTTTTCTTATAAATACAAGAAAATAAATATCCATGTCTTGTACTGGTTCAGTACTTTTCTCGCTCAAGCTGAAGATTTTTTTTGCATTTATGTACATAGTATCAGCAATTGTATCTGTCCATCCTTTTTAATAAAGAGACATTTATTCTAATCAAAAACATGGTTTGATTTTACCAAGTACTAAAAGCCTTTGAGCGTTAAAGTACTATGTAGTTACAAATATTTCAACTCATCTTCAAACAAAAGAGGAAATGGTATAAATACTATGGGCCAAATTCTGCTCTAAGTTACCAAGGCTAGTTCAAGCAAGTCTCAGTCTCCTTGCATTTAGCTGGGCCACTTGCTATGGGTCTTAAGATTTATGACTAGGTTTTCAAAAGTGCTCAGTACCCAATAACTTTCCTGGAGAATAATCTGTGATCAGCATGTTTGAAAAATCAGGCTATTTATGTATAATTTCATTTGCACCCATAAACTTGGGTCAAATTTATATTCCATCTGAAGGAGGGAGCTGTTCAAGCCCACAGTGGAGTGGCAAGGAATGTGGCGTGTATGTATGTTTATGGTAGCTGAGAGTTAGGGTAACAGTGGATGGAAATTTCCTTTTAAATAGTTTGAGGGAAGTTGCTGTGATGTGCTCCCAGCCAGTTATGAAGGGGCAATTTAAGTTCTCAGCCAATGTGCCACGGCTTGTATTCTACACCCCACACAATTGGGAAAGGAATATTGAACATTAACATTTCAACTTGTCTCTCCTGCTTTCATACCCTCGTGACCCAGGAGCCCACTGCTGTGATGGTTTGACAGCATTGTCTGAACCAGCACTGTCAGTTCCCTGAGTGCAGTCCCTACTGATTTCACTGGAAGTTGTTCACCTGTAACTGAAAACAGAATTTGGCCTTTTGGCATTTGTAGTAGTGAATGTCACAGCTAAAAAGCTAAATTCAGCTCTGAGATATGCTGGTGCAGTATCTGAAAAGAGAAATTGGCTCAAATTCTAAGAGTCTGATTCTGCACTACTTTACTCAGGCAAAGCTTCCATTGAGTTTGATTCTCAAAGTATAAAATAGCATTTAAATAAAATGTAGAGAGTTAAGAGTGCATCACTCGCCTAAAGATTACTCACTTCCATTGTAAAGTCCTATTTCATTTGTTCATACATTTGAGAAATTATGCTTTGCAGTCAAAACTTTCTATGCTTCTTTCAGCCCACAAATGATTTTTTTGGGAAAGTTTGAGGAAAACCATTCAGCTATAGTTGCTGTTATTGTCAAAGGACAAAATGTACTGCTTCAGCTTTAAAAAAAAGAAAGACATTTTTGCTTGCCAATACTACAAAAAACAAAAACCCAATCTTGGACACAATTCACATTTGATATTCCTCAGTGAAGTTGTGCCTTTGTAGTTTTGAAGAAAAAAATACAGATTTTTAAATTAATTCTTGCGTGCATGACCATTAGCTGCCTCAAAAAATAGTTGAGTCTGTGTGCTGCACAGCAGTCAGATTGAGCTGGAATGTGGTGGTGAACAGGACCAGATCTTTAATATTAATTTTGAAGAATCTAATCTTTCACTTAGGAAAAAAATGAGATGATAGCCACAGTGGTTGTGAAGAAATCCTTCCAAATGTAAACTGAATGTGACACGATGCTGTGATATCTGAGTCTGCAAGGAGCCAGAAAGCTCAGCTTCTAGAGGTGTGAAATGTCCAGTTTAGCTGGACGTGTTAATTTGGATGCCTAATTAAGACAATTTAAACAGGGATTATACACAAAAATGATTTAAAAAGAACATTCTTAAAGCTGCAGAGTCAGTCACTCAATACTTGTATTAAGGTTGAGTGTGTAGCCTTAATTTGGCTCTTGTGTGTGTTTGCATTACTATAAATCTTTAATTACGTGATCGCCTACTGTTTCTTCCATATGACTGCTGCATCATTCAGTGATGGGCAGTGTTCATTTAAGGATTAGTTATTCAATATTTTGTTTTCTCCTTGTTGTACAGTAAATAAGCCATGAGGCCACACATTGAGCATTTGAAACCTGTTCTGAAGACAGAATTATTCATTTTCTTTTTTATGGCATTCATCAGTATGGTATCAGAGTGCTTCACAACCATTGATTAGTTTATCTTCTCAACACTCCTGTGAGATGAATGGATCATATTATCCCAAATTTGCAGATGGGAAGCAAAGGAGCAGAGATTAAGGTAAAATTATCCACTCATTTGGGTGCCCTGTGAGAGACCATTAGGATTGGATTTTAAGAGTATTTAGCATTAAACAACACTTACATGTTCAAAGCACAGCTTCTATTGACTTCAATTGCACTTCCGCAAATCAAACCCTAGGGTCTCAAGTCAGGCACTGAGAAACAGAGGAACAAACAATTAGTGACCAGGCATCACACAGGAACTCTAGGACAGAGGCAGGGATTGACGCCACTTCTTCAAGCAGCATTCAATTGCCTTATCCATGAGACCCTCCTTTCTCTTTCAGTAATCTCATGCCTCATTCACTACACAACTTCCAGCTTCTGGAACAAATGAAACCAGGGTTCCACATGCAACAGCCTCCTTTATTACACAACCATGAGTCACCCCCAGAGCAGGTGCACCCTGTGCACCGAATGAGGGTCCTGGGAAAATAAGAGTATGATCATGTAATTAAGTATCATAATACATACACACAAGGGGGCCAAATGAAAGTTACACAAGCAACCTTAATTGTGGCAATTCCTAATTTTTGAGGGCTTGACTTTGCAACCTTAATATTGTTCTTTTAACATGTCATGTGTTTAGTAATTTTGTAGCAATTTTAAAAAAGCAGCCTGAAAAACTAAAATTCTATCCTGTGGCAGCTTAGTGATACCCCATGGTTCAACAGCTGGGTTGAAGCCTTTAAGTCTACCCTGCAGACCTCTGCCACTTGAGCTAATGGAGTAACTTGTTATAGTAGTAGGTTGTCATCCTCTATATGGACCAGTGCTAAGGGGGCTGACATATTAACTTTGCCAGTGGGTTTCACAAATATTTGCTGACAGTGGCAGAATGGCAAGACTGAGAAATCTTATGTTCTGTTTCAGATTCTAGTGGGCCCAGACTCTTGCCTGTTTCTCTTATGCTTGAGCCCTTCTGCTTTATCCCTGTCCCATTCCTTTCTCTTCCCTCATTCCTGGCTCCTCGTCCCAGTCTGATTCAAGTCACCTAGCCAGTTCCAGTTTCCACTCTTCAGGCTCTTCATCCCACTCCCAGTGCATTTACACTGATTAATATGTACAAAAATATTATCTGTGTAGCACCCTCCCATCTGGATCAGTTCAATAGGTCTTAAATTCAAGTCCAGAGCTAGAGCCACAGGGCAAAAAAAAGATTGCTACATTGTTGAAAATCCTGTCCCTTGAATGAGAGGCTAAATACCCAGATTTCATCATCCTGTGTTTTGTATTTGTTGAGGTGGACGTCAAAGATGCTGCTGCTCTGTTTACAGTTACTGGAGGATGATAATTACTAAGGAATTTTGGCCTGAAAACTAATACATCAAAGAATGTTTGGAGTCAGTCATTGTAACTGTTGAGGATTTGATGTCTGAAGCCACATGTTAACTTGCTGGCTGATGCAAATACCTTAAACACCCTTATACTCCTCTCCAAAAAATGTAATGGAAAGAATGACCAAATATTCATTATAGTCATCATAACTATAGTTATAGTGCAGCCAAATACCAGTATAAAGTCTGCAGGTATTTTCCTGTGGGTCTTTTAAGATTACTTTCTTGACTCCTTCCATGTGACTGTGATAGAAAACAGAACCACAGACTGTAATGGTGTCAGCATTACTGCTGCATCAGAACAGAAATCTGGCTCCTCATGGCATGAGTGCCTGAAGGCCATGAGTTGGAGGCAGCAAGTAATTCCAGAGGAATAATAAGCAAAAGAGATTGAGCCAGCTTCTATGATTCGCACTAAATTCCCAGCATCCCTAGCAGTGAAACGTGAAATATACTGTGAACATGTAACTAAAAATTACATTAAACTGTATGTCTAGCTACTTATATGGCTCTCCATCACCATAGTATCAGAGCATCTCTCAAACATTAATTTATCACCATTTTATTGATGGGGAAGTGAAGCAGAGAAAAATTAAGCCAATTCTGAGCCACTTTACAGTGGATTAGCTGCTGCAAAGATGCTTCAAAGTCAGTTTAATCAGCTCTTGGGAAATTCTTCCAGCCTGGAGTATGCCAGGACTGCTTTACATTCCAGCTAATCTAGGACAGTGATCCATAGGTGCCTCTTCAAAGACTCTCTGGCCCTAAGTTAGAGCAGTCCATGGATCTTTGAGCTGCTGCAGTAATCTTTGAGTGGTGCAGAACAGAATCAGGACCTAAATGGCTTACCAAATGTGACATAGGAATTCTGTGGCAGATCCAGCAATTGAACCCAGTTCTCCTGAATCTTAGCCCAGGACTGTAACCACAAGACTAGGCGTGTTCAGTTTAAGAGTTGAGCCACATAACTGATTGGTGGGCTAATAAAGAGACTAAAAAATCCCTGTCAATCATATTGGAAAGGAAGAATGAATGTATCAGCTAGAATTCAGTGGAGTTAAAGGCTGGGTAGTGAAGTCTGAAGAGTGGGTTACATATATTCTCTCCCAAAGATCTGGTTTATCAGAGGAAATGGCACGCTCATTAAAATATGGTGATCCAGCAAATTTTTGCTCAGGACATCTAACAGGAAAGGCTTTTATTGCACTTGTGTCTTATTTCTTAATTCTGTTGATTTTGCCATCACTTAGTAACCCTCAAAGCAACAGTGCCTTTTGCAATACCAGGCTGATGGCTAAAGATGTTGAATGCAGATGAACATAAGTTTACAGCTGTTACATCAGCTATAACTAAATCAGATATGGTGGGTGAGTGTGTTAGACTGAAACGCTTGCCATTCCTACCTTGGAGATGATCCATTAAGTAACTGTAACGGGTTCAGGACTCACCCCAGCAGCGCCTCCTGCTGGTGACTCTGGGAATTAGCTCTTTCCAGTGGAGCGCCTCCTCCTGGTGGAGTCCCGTCCATTGTTCGGTCCTCTGTTGTTGTTTCTGGACCCGCGTTGCTGCGTGCTCGGCGGCGTCCTCTTCAAGGCCACTGCCCTCCGGCAGTGCTCCTTAGTCCATCTGCGCCCCCTTCCGGGGGTCAGTGCTCAGCAGTCCCAAACCTCAGTCACTATGTTCAACCGCCCTTTGAGTCCAATCCCTTTTTGTCAGGGATCTGGCGTAGCAAGATGGCCACTCCCTACAGCCAATGGCTAGGTGCACTGCAAGGAGTGAAGGGGGGGACCCAGGCCCCCACCCTCTACTCTGGGTCCCAGCCCAGGGACCCTCTGGCATCAGCCTCACTGTCCTTCTCTCCCCTTCGGCTGTCTGTTTCCCTGGGCCGCTTCCCCTACGGCCCCTTGCACCCGCTAGGCCCTTCCCTTCAGGGCCTGCAGCCTACAGGTTCAAGCTCCCTAGCCTCCCTGAGCCTGGCCAGCACTGCGCTGTCCGCGGTGCTAGTCTCCTCCCTTGGAGACTGACCTTCCCCTGTCAAAGGCCTGGGACAGGCTGACTGCTCCTGCTCTGGGCAGCCTTTTTATATGCCTGAGCCTGGCCTTGATTGGCTGGCTCTAAACTGGGCCCTGATTGGCTCACAATAAGCCCCTCTCTGATTGGCTCACTGTCTGTGCAGGCGCCCTGGCCTGCCGCAGCCCCCTCTCACAGGGAGTGGGGCAATCCGCCCCACTACAGTAACCTACAGAAGTAAGAATTTGATACTGCTCCTGTTGAATTGAAGTCAATGGACCACGTTCCATCTACTTCAGTGGAGCAAGATTAGGCCTTAACTGCATAAAATACAAATATTTAAAAAAATTGATTTTTGTTCTTGAAGGGATGAGGAAGAGAGAAAATGGTTAGTTAGGCGTGAATATAATTTAACTCTTGAAGGTACAGTATAACACTTACATATTATTCAACAGATAACAGTTACCAGCATAATTGCACCAGTTCTGTTAGCAGGAGGAGTCCTGGATATTCCATATCAATTGTGTAAACTTAATCTAGAGGAGGATAAAGTCAATAAATTCTTTCAGTAAATTTTCACTGTGATTCATCATATACACTTCACATTAGAATGGTGTAGAGGCACTCTCTCGAACAGTATCTTCACAGAGCATTTTGAGTACTTTTAAAAGTGGAATTAGAAAAAATATCTATTTATATATATTGATTTGTTTACAGTTCTTGGCCAATGGAATATATAATCCTATGTCTATTTTAGAGAGAGAGAAAAAAAAGACAGAAAATAACTAATGCTTTTACTTCCCAGCAATTTCCCACATGTTTTGCAGTAACTGAAGCTATTTACTGACTGCCTTCAGCATAGTTAGTTAGCAGAGTACATTGAGATCTCCCTCAGATCCCCAAATCACCTCCTGTTAAATAATATAATTAAAAAGGCAAGGCACACATTTAACACAGAGGGATCTTTTGTAGTGGAACCTACTCCCCGTATAAATCCAGGGAGTGGTTCAACATCTAATTTACAGATAATCCTTGTTCAGACCCATGGATCTTTTGCTGGTTAGTGGTGATGGCACAAGTCATAACTTGATAGATGGGAAAGATTCATCTCAAATGAGCATACTGTCAGTTCTCAAATGAGAAACTTAGTTGTACTAAAAAACTGGAGTGGACAAGTTAGATTGCTCCATAGTAAAATATAATTATGGCAGTACTTAATCCAATGACTCACTTGTCCTGGCATGGAGGCATGTTTATCTTTATGTACAGATGATCAGGTCTTAAAGAACTCATCTTATCTGTACTGTGTGACAAAGCTCTGTCCTTGTCTCCGTGGGTCCTGCGTTTCCTGATAGATTTTGCTAGCCTCAGAGGCCCACTGTGATCCTCCCCTTAACCCTTCTCTCTCTCTAGAGAGAAGGGTCACAGTCTTCTGAGCCATTTTCATCATAAGCCAGCAAGGGAGGTGAGGAGAAGTTATCCTCCCTTGCACAGTCTCTGTTGTCTCCCAGTCTCAGTGATTAATCAGGGGGCAAAGGGAGGGAGCCCAGGCCCACCCTCTACTCCAGGCTCCAGCGCAGGGACCCTAATAGTATCAGCTATGGTAGCTGACCTTTTAGGAACAGGACACATACAATTCCCTGGGCTACTTCCTCACAGCAGCCCCTACTTCCTCAAGCTCCACTTCACCCTTACCTCAGGGCCTCCTTCCTTGTACCTAGTATGGTGTCTACAGCTCAGTCTCTCCAACAGCACAACTTCTCACAGCTCCTAACTGAGAAGCTTTTAAACTAGTTTCAGCCTGTCCCAATCAACCTAGCAATCCTCACTGCCTTCTGGAAAGATCTTAATTGGCACCAGGTGTCTTAATTGACCTGGAGCAGCTGCCATTTACTTATCCTGGTACCAGGGATTTGTTTAACCTGGGGCTAATATATCTATCTCCCATTACTTTTCTATAGCCATCTGGCCTTGCCCCGTCACAACTGTCTTGTTTTATTCTTTCACCTAATTTTTTCATGAATCACAAAAGTTATAAATTGAAAAGACCTATTAGGAGATTAGCTTGTCTATCGCTTTCTGAAATGTTGTACACTTACATTTCTCTGTTATCATGACTGAGTGTGCAAATCAAGGGATCACATACTCAACTGCCTAATTGGACACTTAATTCTCAACCATCGTGGCTGGCCTTTGAGGTGGGTGATCAGGGCTGCTGCCCTGGTCACCAACAGTTGGGGGCGCCAAATATCCTGGCTCTTTTTAAAAAATGTTGCTTGTACCTTTTGGATATGTGAAGTTATGGTGCCAAAAACATTTTCTGCCCTCAGTGACAAAACACCTGGGACTGGCTCTGACAGTTGTGATAACCGTACATGTAAATTGGGTATAAAACTGAGCACACATTTTTCCACACTGGCCATGGGTTTCCTTTAAAACAAACAAACCAACCAACCCCTCAGGCCAAACATGGCCAAACTAATGGGACTTCCATTACTTCCCTTGGGAGACTATTCCACTGATTCCATTCAACAATGCTGAAGAATCACAGAAAGTTTCTTTCTTCTCACTATGACCAAAAATCTTTATTAAAGCAAGGAAAAACCATTTTATCTCTAAATCTATGCAGTGTCTCTGATTCATTGTAGAACTTCTGTCTAGATCAGGGGTAGGCAACCTATGGCATGTGTACCGAAGGCGGCACGCGAGCTGATTTTCAGTGGCACTCACACTGCGTGGGTCCTGGCCACCGGGCTGGGAGGTTCTGCATTTTAATGTAATTTTAAATGAAGCTTCTTAAACATTTTAAAAACCTTATTTACTTTTACATACAACAATAGTTTAGTTATATAATATAGACTTATAGAGAGAGACCTTCTAAAAACGTTAAAATGTATTACTGGCACTTAAAACCTTAAATTAGAGTGAATAAATGAAGACTCGGCACACCACTTCTGAAAGGTTGCAGACCCCTGGTCTAGAAATTAACCAGCCCCTCTCCTCAGGGGCGGCTCTAGGAATTTTGCCGCCCCAAGCACCGCAGGCAGGCTGCCATGGGACCAGCAGACCCTCCGCAGGCAAGCAGCTGGTGGCAGCCTGCCTGCCGCCCTCGCAGCACCGGCAGAGCGCCCCCCGCGGTTTGCCGCCCCAAGCACGCGCTTGGCGTGCTGGGGCCTGGAACTGCCCCTGCCTCTCCTGCTTGGCTTCGTCGTACAGTTTTAAAGAAAATGTATGCATATAAGCGCAACAGCCTAATACATACCACTGTCACAAAGTTTTCTTCATAATAAGCCAAAAATTTCCTTTTCTTAATTTAATTTCATTGATCCTACTTATATTCTCTTTATTGTCCTAAATAATTCCTGTCCCTTTTTGGTATTTACACCCTTCAAATATTTGTGGACTGTTGTATTTGGGCAGGGCCGCCCGGGGGGGGGGCAAGTGGGGCAATTTGCCCCGGGCCCTGCAGGGGCCCCCATGAGAGTTTTCGGGGCCCCTGGAGAGGGGTCCTTCACTCTCTCTGGGGGCCCCGGAAAACTCTTGCAGGGCCTGGGCCCCCAGAGCTTCTTCCGCACCTGGTCTTTGGCGGCAATTCAGTGGCGGGGGGTCCTTCCGCCCCGGGACGCACCGTCAAAGTGCTGGGTCTTCGGTGGCAATTCAGCAGCGGGGGCCCCCCGCAGCCGAAGACCCCAGGTCCCCTGAATCCTCTGGGCGGCCCTGTATTTGGGAGACTGTTGCCTCCATTAGTCATTACTTATCTAAGTTATAACATATTCAGTGCTTTTAATCTTTTTGCATAAATCAATCCCTTCAGCTTCCTTAAAAAATATGTTGCTCTTCTCTTTGTATCTTCCAGTTTGTCTGGTACTGCAGTATAGGGATCTGAATGCATTATTTTACATACCATCACACTGCAATCATATATTAAATTCCTGCCCCAAGACATGATGTCTCTGCACATGCAGCTCAAAATTACATTTGTCTTTTTGCTGCCATATCACATTACAATCTCATAAGTTATTTGCTGTTCACTGTCAACAGTAGGTCTATTTCACATGCGTCCTAGCTTTCATTATAAAGCAACTCAATTTTCCCCCAAATGTATTAGTGTACATTTCCCCAAATTAATCCCTTTTATTTTCTGCCCATGTTTCTCTAGGTCTAATCTCTTCTATGATGCTAAAATAATCCCACTTTCATTGATTTATTTCAGTGTTTTTATTCAATCCTTCATATTCCCACCCCTCTTTTTTGCTTGTGAAAGGTGCCAGATCAGCAGCACTAGAAACTGAGAATATGCACAGCACAGCCACTATAAGGGTAGTTAAACTTCATTGGAGGTTCTTAAGAACATGCTAGACAAACATCTGTTAGGGATGGTCTAAGAGGTATACTTTGTTCTGCCTCAGCGTAAGGGGCTAGACTGGGGAACCTCTTGAGGCCCCTTCCAGCCTTACATTTCTATGATTCTATGATATGATGCTTTACAGAGGAAAGAAAGACATGAACCCCAAATTCGCTAAGACTTCTTAAGCCACCCAAGAATAACCCCTGCTCTGGGCCCTCCCTGGTTGATGTAGAATTAAGATAAGAGCTCTGTGCCAGTCGTAGCAGAGGGTGTTTCGGGATGGGGGGCTGGGGGACAAAAGGGAAGGCAGGGGCATAATTTGATGCAACTTGAGAATTTCAATGGCAGGCATTATTGTTGGACAGAAAATGGAAAGAGTTTTGAGGAGGGATTTGAAGGAGGAGACTGTTTGGATGTGTAGGATCAGGGGATCCATTTCAGCCATGGGAGACAGCATGGAAGTGCCTGTGGGACAGAAAATGAAGAGTGTGAGAGGACATGGAATTAGTGGAGTTTGAGGCCCCTGCAGGAGCTGAGATATATCACACTGACAGGTTTGGTATGAATCCCAGGTAGAATGAGATGGTGATGGGAGACGTAAGAGACAAGTTGTAATCTGGGGGAAAGCCTTGAGGACGAGGAGTTTGAATTTAATGCAGCGCTTGTCACCTATCCTGCTGCATATAGACTATTCAGACAAAAAGAAAGAGATTTTATTATTATTTGTATTTCAATTTTTTTAACCAAAGCAGCACTTGGAATACATTTTGTAAAGTCCCTGGTGAGTTCAGTATTGTTCCTGAGCAGCATTGTTTGTTTATTTAGGTCTTCCCATTTTCTCCTGAAACCCACAGTAAATAAATTACTCCTTACCAATCTAGCAGATATTAACCAATTGTAGGAAACACTGTATGGCAGTATAGTTGCAAAGCAATGCACAGGGCAGATCTAAAATTATATTTTCAAATAGAAGATAAACAGATAATCAATTAAAATAACTATTTGTATTCAACTGGGAGAATGAATTGAGAAAAGCAGTTTATTAACTAGCAATTGAAGCATTGCTTTGCATTCTGTTCTTATCTGAGGCCCTTTTTATTCCAAGGATTATGTAAAAGTATATAGCAGAACTCTGTGGCATATGGTAAGAAGTGTGTCAGTTTGGTTAATTCATAGAAAGCACCATTTTCTCCATGGCATAATTCTTTCCCCACTTGACAATTTTCCTTGCGTACAAAGCAAGGTTTATGAGATCACTTACACATGGTAAAAGCTGCAGAGTGGGAATGACTTTACATTTCAGTTCTCATGCAATGTTTAGTTAGTGTAAACTGTATTTTCCCAAAGCCTACATAACACATCGTTGGAACAGCTAAATATATAATCGGCCACAGAAGATGAAACTTTCAGAGAGTGCTGTGTAAACTGAAAGGATGCCAGTCCTAGAGGTCAGGTCTATATGAACAGAACTGAAAGGGTAAAACAGGATAAAACCCCACTGAGATGCTTTTTTTTTTCTTGTGTGTATCAAGTGCTTCAGGAACAGAGCAGGTTATAGCCCCTGCAACAGCAAATACTAAAGGCTGATCTTGCAATCCTTATTCACACGACTAGTCCTACTGATGTTTATGCAATGATTTGCATAAGTAAGGGCTACTCATGTGAGTAAGGGTTCCAGGATCAGGCCCACACCCTTTACCTGAGGAATATAAATATGCTTATGCTACAGTGCCCCCTGGAGCTTCATGATAATGCAGACTTTGGAGAGAAATCTATCACACTCTTTTAAGGGGTGCAGCATGCTTCCCCCCTCCATCTCTCATGTGGCTAATTATGTCATTCAGTGTGGTTGCATGCTGCTCTTTGTGTAGGAAAATGAAAATATCTTGAACAAATGCAGTTAGATTGGCAGAATCCCGCTGACATTTTTATGTTTTCTTTGCTGATCATTTCAAAATAGAAAAGATTAAAAAATGTAATATGTCCCCTATCTGGAAAAAATAAATTAGTTATGCAACACAAAACTAGGATAGAGTTGATATACTATGTAAGGCCATTTATGGCCCAAAAAGTTTGGAAGTCTTGGAAATGGGTCCGATCATTGTTCAGCTGGGTTTTGTACTAAATACATTGTTGATAATCAGGGCCGGCTCCAGACCCCAGCGCGACAAGCACGCGCGTGGGGCGGCAGTTGTTGTCAGGGGCGGCAGATTGGGCCGGCGGACCTGCCGCAGTCATGCCTGCGGGAGGTCCACCGGAGCCCCGGGATGACCGGACCTGCCACAGGCATGACTGCGGCAGCTCAACCGGAGCCGCCGGACCAGCCAACCGTCCGCAGCTGCGGGAGGTCCAGCCGAGCCGCACGACTAGCGGACCCTCACCAGTCAAGCCAGCGGAAGGTCCGCTGCTCCCGGGGCTCCGGGGCGTCTCCCGCGCATAACTGCTTGGGCGGCCGAATATGTAGAGCCGGCCCTGTTGATAATCATCTTTTACATATTAGCTAGCAGTGATCAAACTATTAATTGTGAATAAGTTACCTTAGGATTGTAGTCATTTTTTTTTGTCTTGTGAATTGTTGAGAGAGACTGATTTTTATGCATGTATTCACTATTTTCCCTTGCTTAGCAAAAGCTTATGTGAACAAAGTTTAGACTTTTGTCTGTCTATGAACTGTTCACATAAACTAATTACTATTTGTGGTATGTGACTGGTCATTTAAGTCACATAGCATTGTTCCTGCCCTCTGACTGAATAACTGATACTTTTTAAATAAACAGAACAGGTAATACCTTAGTTCAGGCACAAACAGCTTGTTTTTTATGTGAATACAGGTATTTGTTTGAAGAATAACCACTCCCTAAACAACTGTGCAAAGAAAATCTCATTTGCGCAAATGTTCACAAAAAGGGGCAAAGCAAGCATCTTCCTCTGAGGGGAAGGACTCCTTGGCATTGGAACCATTGTGTTTCCACTGTGGTAAAGGTGAGTTAGATATGGGGACTGGTTGAATACTGTTAAAGTTATTAATTAGATAATTTATCATATACAAGAAAGACAACGTTAGTTGAATAATACATTTGAAAATAATATTTGACCAGTTCTAATGACAAGTCACAAAAGGATCAGAATACAGGAACTACCATCAGAATAGTGGTCCACACTGTTCAGTATCCTGTCTCTGACAATGGCGAATATTAGATGCTTCAGAGGAAAGTAGAAGAATCCTGTACTGGACACTTATGGAACAGCTTGTCCATAGGGGAAATTTCTTCCTAATCACAGGAAGTTAACAGTTGGCTTATGTCCTGAAGCATGAGGATTTATATCCCTTATTTTTTATATTAGCAAATTTAACTGTGGATGTTCTCATTGTCCATATAAAAGTCTAATCTAATTTTTTAATCCTGTCTGAATTGGGAAAAATGATGTTGGCAGGGCAGTAGTTACTTTTCCCGGAAGAAATCAGTAAATTTCCCCTTCCAGTAGTATTCATCTGTCCCCCCCCAGAGTCATACATTACTTTTCTATTTAAAACTGATCCTAGCAATATGTCACTTTTCTGGTCATGTGATTTATCAGTGCTTCTACATTGCAATATTCCACAGATCACAAAGATGGATGCTTTATTGATATTTTTGTAACTATTTAAAACCAAACTAAACAAGAAATGACATGAACTTTGTTCAGAGGCGCTGTACCGGAGGAGGTCTCTTTCTGCATATGTCTTAATATTTACAAGAGCTTAAACCTTGGTTCCCTCTATGTCTAGTGAATTGTAATAAAATGGGATATTTCCACCAGTGCTCTATACGGTGAGTTCCCAATTGCTGAACTGATTTAAAAAAAAAGTTTTGGGGTTAACCAAATTTGAGTTGTTTATATAGTAGGGTATCAGAACTTTTAATTTCAAAATGAAGATTGTGAGTTATACCTTCATTATTGGATCCCGGTATTTTCTGTTCACTGCACAATGATTTTATGCTTAAAGAGGTCATAGGTAGCCCACTGTGGCAAAGTTGTGCATTCCTCTAACCGTAGTTGCCACTGAACTTGCACATGCAGTTGTAAAGCTGCTTATTTGCCAACTTTGCCCAGTACTCCACTTCAAGGACACAAATATCGCCCTGATTTTTGTAAATTTAATTTTAATCCATGTGGGGCTATCAGTTAGTGAATACAGAAATCTGTTTCCTAATTAACTTTATTCTAAAATAAAGGGTTTAAAAGTACAGTATCTTTCCTATGCCTTCTGCACAGTTCCAGGATGTGGAAAATTATGGACTCTGTAGCCATAAGTTACCTTAGATGGCCAGAGTTTTCCAAGTTGCTTGGACTATTAATGAGGATTGTCTCTGGGCTACTAGTGATATGTAACAGCTATTGCAACAATATGGTAGTGTGGAGCTGAAAGGAAGCTATTCCTCTAGGTCACTTGTATGGGCAGCACACAGTCAGCACAAATGAAAAAGTAACCCTATCATACATTACTGCATGGACTTACTGGGTGCCAGACTGGACAGGAACATATTGGTCATTCTGTGACCTAGTGATACTAAACCACATGGCACTTGCAGTTACTGGATGACATTCTCCTGACAGTATGCACTGGATTTTACTGTTTAGTCCTCTAGCGGTTTTATTCAGTGAGTAACTTCAGTCATTTGACCAAATGCCTGGTCCTAATTTTTGTCATTAGACCAAAGGTTTGGTAGTTTTAATTATTTAGGGAAATTCACAAGTGAAATATTCATTTCACTGACTGAAGTTTGACAATGTTGATAACTTACTGTAGATATCCAAATTGCAGGGCTTGATTCTGAACTCCTAGGGGAAACCTTAGTAAAAATATCAAAGAATCCCAGTTTAAAAGCTGCTTTGGTAGAGCATAATAGTGTTGCGTTTCTCTCTATTCAAATCTTAGGTAACTGACTCTACCTGTACTTTATTCTAACAGAATGCAATTCAAAGGTGTAATTCCTTCTTTCCCTTTTCTCTTTGGCTTCCTATGACTAATTTAAGAAGCCCTGGACATAACACTGATACATTAACTGAATGCTCAGAAAAAATATGTGATATTACTATGTTTTTAAAAAAAATTATGTATTTTAAATCATTTAAAATATATGTAACACTTTACAAAACAGAGTAGGACTCAGTCTCTTACAATCCAATACAGTTAAGAGAAAACACAGGACTGCAGGTCATGTGGTGGGAAGTCTGGAGCAGGAAACTAGGCAATTGGATATTTGCTTGCTCAGATTTATTGAGGTTGGGTTAGAAGAAAGAAAAATATTTAAGGGGTCCAATTTTTTTCCTATCTGAGATTGGTATATGTAGCAAATCCTTTCCTTCCCAAAATAATGGGGAAGTGAACTCTGGAAACCCCCTAAAATACCTTAAAAAGATAACCAGTGCAAAGTAATATATGGCCTGTAGAGGTATAGATACAATATCATAAGAAATTATAATAATTGTGAGAAACTACTAGCAACATATGATCTCTCTATCTGAGGACACATAAAGATTCAATGGTCACCATATTTTCCCAAATCCTCAGTTTTCCTCCTTTTGCAGGTCTACATAATCACTTATTTCATAGTATTTCTTACAATGTTTAGCTTGCTTACCAACTTCCAATTCCTTATAATAATTCTTTCAGCAGCTACTGATGCTCTCAGCAAAAGTTGCTTTTGAAGATTACTTAACCTCCTAATAAGCTTGAAGTCCTGTACTCTGAAGATCATTGGATCTCCTGGGATATTGTTGTTTAAAACATACTCTCCTTCCAAAACTTTGTTTTAAGCCTATATAGAAGATTCCCATTCTCTTTCCCACAGTTCCAGGATCACCCCATGTCTTACATTCAGAATTGTCAAGCCCAAGTATTCAGAAATCATGAGTCAATCCCCCAAAATCACAAGATGGCTTAACATTATTTAAAAAAATGTATTTTGGATGCTTTCATTTGCCTTCTGGGCTTTGAGCCTTTAAGGGTCACATTTTTCAGGGCTTTTTCCCCCACAGCCTAAAAGCCTAGAAACTTACCTTTTAAAAAAAATTAAAGTTTAGGTTCCATTATTATCACATGACTCCAAGAGTGGAGCATAAAGAAAAACTCTAAATATCTGCTAACAAGTGACACAGGGACACTAAACTTTAGAAAGGGAGATTTCCATAAAATGTAAAGTTTAGTCAAAAAGGTCCTAAAGTAAAAAGTAAAAGAACTAAAGTCCTTATAGGTGGAATGGTTATCATTTAACTAAATAAATAAATAATGGAGTCTCAGAAGACATGCATACTGCTGAAGTAAAAGGGTACTAGGAAGGGAAGGACTGAAGCAATATGGCTAAATGACAAGGCTCAAGAGGCTGTTTGAACCAAACAGAAAATGGTCAAAATTCGGAAAGCTGACCTTAGTGAAGCCAATAAACAGGAGCATAAATTGCAAAAAGCATTAACTAAGAGGGAAATTACAAGGGCACTTGGTCTTTCCTGGTTATTACGATGAGGTATTCTCAGAGATAGAAGTGTGAGAAGAAAGGGTTCTGGAACAAATTGATAATTTAAAAGCAATATATCACCAGGCCCAGATGTCATATATCCAAAGGTTCTGAAGGAGCTTAAGTATGAAGTAGCTGAGCTGCTAACAAATGCAGTCTCTCATTAAAAAGAGCTACTGTTCCAGATTGGAAGGTACCAAATTTTGTACCTATATTTAAAAAAGCTTTAGGGGTAGTCCAGGGATATAGAGGCCAGTAAGCATTACATCTGTACCTGGCAAAGTGGTTGAAATGACAATAAAAAAATAACAAAACAACTGGAAGATTGCGATATGCTATGGTTTAACCAGCATGGATATTGCAAAGGAAAATTGTGTTTCACTAATCTCTTAGAATTCTTTGAAAATGTCAGTAAAATGGTGGATAAAGGAGAACCTGTCAGCATAATTTATTTATGCTTCCAAAAGGCCTTTGACAAGGTTACTAAAGTACTTAAGTATTCATGGTGGATTGAAAGCTGGTTAAGAGAAAGAAAGCAAAGAGTAGAATTAAATAATAAATTTTCTTCATACCTAAGTTTAACAGCAATATCCTGAGGTTCTGTACATTATACATTTATTAACAATCTGCAAAGTGAGTGAGCAGTGATGTAGCAAAAATTGCAAATGATAATTTATTCAGAGAGGCCTGTGAGGAAATTCAGAGTGATGTAACCAAGCTAGATGAATGGACAATAGGATGGCCAATGAGATTAAATGCCAATAATGCAAAGTAATGCACAAAATCCCTTAGTGGAAGATACCTTTCTCTTCTCCCTTTCCTCCAGAAGCACAATGGAGAAAGCAGCAGGGGACAGTTGGAGCTAGGGGAGGAAGTGTTGGGAAATTCTAGTCCCTTCAGCACATCAACACAGAGTGCAATCAGGGGAGGGAGAGTGATGGCAGGATGGAGGGTGGTGGTGGTGGTGGTGGAGGTCTAGCGCTTAAGAAAGCTCCTGGCTCCATTGAAAGTGTAGAACAGAGCTGAGAATTCCAATGCTGCCTTTCCAGTTCTCTGTGGGGCAAAATCAGGATGCTCTGCTGTCTCAGTGCTGGCACACCCCATCTCAGGGGACCGAGTTGGGGAAAGCTGAGGGAGAGGGAGCAAGGAGGTTGCCAGGCTGTGATTTAGAAGAGGTAGCAACTAGGGGCCTGTAACTTGGCAAGGCTGGTGAAAGGTGGAGCAGGGGAATTTGTGACCTGGTGGAAGATGGAATGAGGAGCCTGTGACCTGGTGAATATAGGGAGCAGAGCAGAGTGAAGTTTGCTGATTTTATTAGGGGACTCAGAAAAGAGTGTGTGTGTATGTCTTATGGGGTGCATATCAGAAATATTTTTTTTGAGGGTTGACATAGTATCTGTTCTTACAGTTAGGAAGTTTTTCCTGAGATTTAATTTAAATCTGCTATGCTGTAGTTTGAACCCATTATGCCCTCTTGTGTTGGTCTCTGTGGCAAGAGAGAATAACTTTTCTCCATCTTTTTATGACAGCCTTTCAAGTATTTGATGATCTCTATCATGTCCCCCTTTAATCTTCCAGACTATACATACTCAGCTCCTTCAGCCTTTGCTCATATGGTTTGCGTTCCATCCCTTTGATCATCATTGTCACTCACCTCTGGATCCTTTTCAGTTTAGTTACATCCTTGCTGTACGTTGGTGACCAAAATTGATCACAGTACTCCAGCTGAGGCCTAATCAGTGCTGAGTACAGTGATACTATCACTTCCTGAGACTTACATGCTATGCCTCCGTTAATGCAACCTAAAATTGCATTTGCTTTTTTTGCAATAGAAAATTGCATTGTTGACTCATGTTGAAATTGTCATCCACCACAACTCCCAGATCCTTCTCAGCAGCGCTGCTCCAAGCCAGTTATCCTGCATCCTGCATTTGTGCATTTGGTTTTTCTTCCCTAAGTGTAGCACCTTACATTGGTCTTTGCTGAATTTCATTTTATTGTCTATAGCCCAGTTCTCCAATGTATCAAGATCCCTCTGAATTTTAGCTCGATCCTCCAAAGTTTTGGCAGCACTCCTCCACTCCCCAACTTTGTTTTAGCTACAAATGTGATCAGTCTGCTCTCCATTCCTACATCCAGGTAATTAATAAATATGTTAAACAACACCTGACCCAGAACAGATCCATGTGGAACCCCACTTGAGACCTCCTTGCAAGCTGACATCATTCCATTCATAGCTACTCTTTGTTTGCAGTTGTTTAACCAATTATGTATCCACTAAATGGTAATTCTGTTGAGCCCGCATTTCTCCAGCTTACTTAGAATGTCATGTGGGACTGTGTCAAAAGCCTTGCTAAAGTCCAGCTATATTATGTCCATCACATTCCCCCTATCCTCCAAGCCAGTTACCCTGCGAAAGAAGGGAATCAAGCTGGTTTGGCATGATTTGTTCTAGTAAATCCATGCTGGCTGGTAGTGATCACACCTTCATTCTCCAGGTATTCGTAAATTGAATGTTTTATATATTGCTCTAGTAGCTTCCCAGGTATCGAGGTCAGACTGATTGATCTATAGTTCACTGGCTCCTCCTTTCCACCCCTTTTAAAGATGGGCACTATGTTAGCCCTTCTCCAGTCTTCCAGAACCTCTTCTGTCATCCATGCATTAGCAAATATTATTGCCAGTGGCGCCAAGATTTCTTCAGCTAATTCCTTCAGCACCTTGGGGTGACCTGGGGTAGGTGGGCAGCCTATGTGACCTGAAATCACTAGGTATGGTGGGCTTGGGAGTAGAGTGGTGAGAAAAGAGTCAGAGAGGCCCTGAAATAAGAAGGTGGAGTGGTGGATCTGGGAAATGAGATATGAGGTGTCAGTGGCCTGGAAATGAGTAATGAGAGGGCAGGAGAGTCTTGTGCATGTGAGCCATAACCAGTGACTCTTGTTCCTTTTGAAATCTGTATTAAAGAATTAATAAATATGATTGTATAAGATTTCAAAAGGAATAGAGTGCAAGGGTTCCTGAATATCATGTGTTCACTGAGCTTTATTAATAGAATTGGATAATTGAGCTGCTTTGGAATTATTAAGTGTGTTGATTGTGTAGTGGTATAGGTTTACATAAGCGTATGCAGACTAGAGCTGGGCAACATTTTTCGTGCAACTCCCCATCCCCACATTATGCCAAAAAATGCAGGGAAAAAAACCCTAAAAAATTCCAGAAAAATGAAAAGTTTGAAAATGTTGAGACAAAAATTGAATGTTTCTATTTGTTGATTGGAAATAACTTTTTGTTTTGAATTTTAGTGCAGTTTTATTTTTAAAAAAGTGAAAAACCTGAGAACAAAATGAAATGTATCATTTGGAGTTAAACAAAAGGTTTTGTTTGACCCAAAACAATTTTTTTCCTGGTTTGGCCACCAAACTGAAAGATCAGTTACTTGCATAGCTCCAGTAGAGACCTTCAAATTTTTAACTATAATGTGTAGCAGTTAACATAGGTAGCTTTCTTCTAACATAGTAGATATTAGTATTTGAATATACACCTCTACCTCGATATAACATGACCCGATATAACACGAATTCGGATATAACACGGTAAAGCAGTGCTCGGGGGGGGGGGGGCGGGGGGATGTGCACTCTGGTGTATCAAAGCAAGTTCAATATAACACGGTCTCACCCATAACACGGTACAATTTTTTGGCTCCCGAGGAGCGTTATATCGGGGTAGAGGTGTACTAGAAATTGATTCCCTGAAAAGCAAATAAATTTTATAACGTCCTAGAAATTTATTTTCACCTTTGTGTATATTTTTCCACATTTTAGGAAACAATATTAAGGTTGGATGAGCCATATAAGTTAGGTGGGATATTAGTAAGTGCTGAAGGATTATGTGTCATTGAGGAACAGGCTGATGCCATAACTATTCACTTCCAGGAGTCCAACATTTGGATTTTTAAAAGATGCCATTTTATCTTTTAAATATTAATTTCTTTTTGGGTGTTAGCTGGACTCCAATGAAACACACATTTGGCCTTAAGTCTAATAGTAACTCACCCTCTGCTTTTCCCTTTCATGGTTTCAGCTTTGTTTTCTGATTTTATATCAAGATGTATTGAATTACCATAGGCCAATTCTATTTATACAATACTTTTAGATTACTAAAGAGCAGAAAATATTTGAGACAGAGAGAGAGACTCTTACCTGTTTTGCTGAATTGTGTATTAGCAGGAATACATGTAATGCAATACTTTCATTTGAATATAAGGGACAAGGAGAGTTACATTTGCAGCTCTTGATAACAATTGCAGGAGGGATGTGATATACTGTACATTCTGTTGATGCACAGGCAGTACAACATAATCAAATACCATGCAATGGCTTGCAGTACACGTTGCTGAAATGAATAAAGTGCAGAAACAAACTTTTCAGGTTACTTCCATGAATCTAAAGTGGCACTGTTCTGACACTGGGTATGCAGTTTGCTTTACTTCTAAATCAGCATTTCCAACAGTGCAACAATATGCAGCCTTTTCAAACTGGAGCAATTTGCTCCCAGGCCAACTCTATCCTCCTGTTGACACTTCTGACTTCAGTTCTAAAAGACATATGGTGAGGCAGCACAGAGTGTAGGAATTCTAGAAGCAAAGTGAAATGCTTGGTGTATCCTTTTACATATCATTATGTACAGTGCTTTTCCAGCTCAATGATTTTGTGTCAGTACTGGCATAAAGCTGAGCATCATGATCTTTACCTTACTTCATTGGTTGCACGTAAAAGATGGAACTGAACTGAAAAAAATACAGAGCTACAGTTTAACGTATGTAAAGACCCAGAGGAATTTGGAATTTAGAAACAGTATTTTTAGACAGAACAACAACCTTAGAGTAACAGTAGCTACTGTAACCTATGAGACTGCAGAAGTGTAAATCAAGAAGCAATTGATTTTGGCAGCAATCACGTCTGCATAGAGTCTTGCTGACTGTAGATGAACTCTCAGAGGTCATTTTATTTCATCTTCCTTTAGAGAAAGTGCAAGTAACCTACATTTTAGATCTGGTTTTCTTTCCCTTTGCCCACACTGTTCTGTGTTTATTTTATATCAGCATTATAAACATTCCATGATGTTTTTTCTATACATTTTGGGGGTGGTAGTTGTGGTGGTTTCTGTTTTTATAAACCTTTTATGCTGCTTCACCCACTCACATTTTGAAGATAATTGCCCTTGTTGAGTCTTTGGCAGGCTGAGGAGTGTAAATTAGGGATAATTGCTGATCCAAGTTTTGAATGGCAGCTTCCCTTGAAGGAATTAGGGCAATGTTAGTATGCAGCCTGAGTGGGTCTTCTAATGAAAATGTTTGTCGTGCCTTGAGGAAATTTCAGAATATTTGAGCAGAAATCTTTGCTTGTATATAATTCTATAGAGTTTGATTTTGTATCATGTCCTCATACAAACTGTATCCCACAATGCTATGAGAATCAAATAATACAGTAACAAAGTTACAGTAAAAATGAAAACAGTGGGAGATGGACAAGCTTGTAGAGCCCACTCTGCCATACTTCACTGCAATTGTTGGCCACACTAGCTAAATTGGAGCTAGCATGGATCTGTCTATACAAGGGGCAACCAGATCTCTCACTGCAGGATAGACACCCCTAAATGAGGGAGTATAGGTCAAGAGAACAGAGTTTACTAGATACATCAATTCATGTTGAATGGTGTCACATCATAATGCATTCTGTCACTGTGGCATTGGTGATGTCAGAGTACAGAGAAACTCCACTATGCCAAAACTCTCAGAGAATTATCATGATTTGTTCCCTCCGATTATTGATACAGTTTGGGTGATAGGCTGTTTTGAAAGAAATTCAGCGAGGTCTCATTCAATAGCATGCTCTTGAGCACCATTACAGAGCATTGTCAAATTATATTTAAGTTTTTAATATATTAGCACACATTCATATGTGTGTGTATATATACATGCATATATGCCATAAAGACAAAAGCACACAAAAATACATAAAGTAATTTATGGAGCAGTTTTTTAATATACACTGTGCATGTAAACATTTGAGAAATTGTGCAGTGGAAGTCACTGTAGTCACTTAATATTTTGACTTTGTAAATAATGTGCAGGCTCATGTCTTCCATTTGAAACACAACTGGATGTTAAGAACTACATTATGTAGCTGTTGCTATTACCTTTCAACCTGGTAAAACAGATGCTATAAATCTTATGGCAGATTTCTGCAGCAGGTATATTGTATATGATAGTGCTATATTTCATTCCACTATTTAGTAAAATGCTACCTAATCAGCAAATGTAACAGCCAGACAATGATTTTCATGCCATGTAACCAAAAAGTTGACAATAACAAAGAGAAAGTTATGTCACACATTTACATGTATGCGAGCAATAGCATCTATACATTATATCGTCAGTTGCATTTATATAGTTAATAACCCCAATAAAAACATCAAACTCATTTTAAATGTTTGAACTTTGTAAGCATCTCTCTCTCTCTCTCTCTCTTCACACCCCCCCCCCCCCCACCATATGCATGCACAACTCCTATGGACTCCAATAGGAGTTTTGCCTTCACATGGACTGTAACTTCAGGTCCACAATTTGTAAGCAGTGATCATCTTCTGAGAACAGTTTTGGACACTTTTAGTAACACTTTACTGTGTTACATTGATATTGCTGCGCTCCACTTCAACTTAAATCCAAAACAGATACAGTCTCTGCAGAATAACAGGCCTAAGAGCTAAACATGACTGGCTAATTATAAATGTGCTTCAATATTTTCTTTTAAAAATGATTGCTCTTTTGCTGATATAGAAAAATATATATTTTTTTGTAAAGAGAGTTAGAATAAATAGCACGTTATAATACCCTACTTTTGGTATCAGTCTGTGCTGTAAGTGCCTAATGTTGGTGCTATTTTTAGATGGTCTATTCCTATCTTTGAATTGTGAAATGCTAACTTCCCAGCTAATTTATTGTCTCATTTTGCAAAATTAAGTAAATAAAATACTGGTGTGGACTGACACATTTCCAAATAAAAGCTTTTAAAATTCATGCTAAACAGACTTTTATACAGAATATATTCACCACTCAGTTAAATGTTTCCTTTAAAAAGTGGCAGAAAGACAGAGATAAACTATATCCTCACAGCTTCCACATTCAACATCTTCTGAAAATCCCATGGTGACTAATTCTAATTGGCCATCAAGTAAAAAGATGGCTGGGTACCAGGTACACACTGGACATTTCCTGCTTAGGTCAAAGATTGCAAACATCCTGCACAGTACTGAGAGACTCTTTCATTTTTCATTAAGAAGGTGAATGTAATTTTCAGAAACAGCAACATTGTCAAGAGAATCCGAATTTGCAGATCTTTAAATTTATAGTCAATCCATTAAATCACCTCTGAAATTAGGTAGAAGGGCAAAGAACGTCTGAATGGATTATATTTTGTGGAACACTCAGTGGATTCCCTCTTAAACAGCTTTCATGTGACATTTTTTCCTCCTGGATTCTGAAGGGTCTCAGTGTCCTTCAGTCTCAGTTTATGCTGTCCTTATGGCTGCTTCGATCTGTATTGTGGTTATTTAGTTCATGGTTTTTCCACTGAATGCTTGTTCCATTCATTGGCACTGAAGTCACTAGACTTTTGGATCGGTAGCAGCAACAGCAGAGACATGACTGGAAAGAAAAAAAGATTCCAAATAACATAAATCTAGAAACTCTCTATAGAACTATATTCTGTCTTCAGACTTGTGCATGGGATTCCAAGTGCAGAAGTGGGAGCTGTACATAGGCAGAGTTTGGCCTTAAAAATGCAGGTGATTCTGTAATTGCCCATCTCTATGACACAACAAAATTAAGGCCTAACCTTACACTCCTTATTTAGGCAAAATGTTCACTTCACTGAATGGGAATTTTGCCTGAGTAGGGTGTGCAAGTTGAGATGCCACGACACTCCTCAAGTGTAATGCATTGTGTGATACATTCCACTCTACAGCAGATCATCCCTTCCTGTCCTGCAAACTAAGGCAGTGTTCCAAGACAAGATCTAGTAGTAGCAGACAGGCGGGGGTGAGGAAAACAAGAGATCCTCATCCTCATCCTCTTTAGATTCTCATCCTCAGCCTTTCTTTCCCTCTTCTTCATCCCTTCCACCCTTCTAAGAAGCAGAGAGAGGAAGAGCAGGAGCAGACTTTTTTCTTTTAGCCAGGAGAGTGGTGAGGATGGTGACTCAAGCCTATGCTGCTGGATGCTGCACAGCCTAGGAGGCTCCATTACTTCTTTTGAAAAGTGCAGCAGCACAACCTGCTCCCTCAGGCTTTCTCCCCCCTCTCATGGAAAACAAAGTCCGATCCTAGGCAGGTGGGATTCCTGACTCTGCTCCGGAGAGGGAAGGGGAATGAGGACTGGGATTCCAACAGCAATAGCAGGACTAGTGACCTCTTCAGGACACAGCAGCAGCAAAAGAGCTTTGCAGATAGGCAGAACTAGACTTAAGTTAACTGTATTGTGTATCTGGGTTGGGATGTAAAATAACTGTATTGATACTCAGGTAGAGGGATAACTTAATTGTAACATGGGAGGGTGGCCTGAATGTATTGTGTTTGGTATGGGATATGTGGGGGTGGATTACAGTGAGGGGATGAGAGGCATAAATTAGTTGTATGACGGGGTGGGGGGTGGCCTGAATTAATTGTACTGGGGCAGGCAGAGGGACTGAATTAATTATATTGGAGGCAGCCTGGGTAGGTCCAACTCTATTTCCAGCCCCAGTTCTCCAAGTATCCAATGAGAGGTCCAGGCAAAGATCCTTTCCACAAACCCACCAGTCCCCCAGCACCCTGGGCAGGGATTGCCCCCTCAGCCCCCCACAATTTGTAACTGCTTGCAAACCTGGTTTTATTTCATTTATAAAGTGTGGAAATATCCAGGGCCAGCTCCAGGTATTTTGCCACCCCAAGCAAAAAAAAAAAAAAAAAAAAAAAAGCTAGAGTGCTGCCCCTTTAAAAATGCTGCCCCAAAGGGCCGGAATGTCACCTCTTGAAGAGTGCCACCCCAAGCACATGCTTGGAATCCTGGTGCCTAGAGCCAGCCCTGGAAATATCCTAAAAATCCTCTAAATTAGTGCATGCAATGCTGAACAAAACACAGGTGTTCTACATGGAAACCATTTGTCACATGATTCATTGGCTTGTGTTGCACATTGGCAGGTTTGCTTTCTTTCCTTTGCATATAATCCTAACAGCTAAGGAAACTATACATATTTTGAACGGTCAGCTGGTTTCACAGTTCCCTCCCCCCATTCTACTTCTTTCTATTCTCTCTTCACTCTCATCTTCTCTCTCACTTTACTACTTTTGTTGTGAATGGGTACTTCAGGAAGCACCACCAATAGCAATCTGGAGGTACAGTGTGATAAGTAAAGGAGGTTACTTTAGCCCGAAGTTTTCAGGTTTCCATTTTGAGTTCATGTGAAAAATGGACTATACAGCTGTCCAGCAACTCTGAAAGCCATTCCACTTATTTAACTTCCTGAGTTTGGATTTAGTTTCCTAACTTTGGGCTTCCAAAGTTGAAAATTTGAGCCAAAGTGTGATTTCCTGATGATGGAGAGATTGTGATTTCTGCCAGACGTATTCATCATTCTGAGTAGATGCTAATATTGGGAGAAATGTGATCAAATTAATTCCACTCCATGTATGCACATTAGGTGGGTAGACAGTACCTAGCATGTACATGCACAGATCACTGAATGTTTGACTTGGTGGAGTTTGTCAAAATTCTATTATACTGGTTTAGTACCTACACTGCATGGATAGTTTCAGCTCTCAGTCTGGTATGTGTGCTATGTGACCTTCTAGCTAATAAATTAGATAACTTCATACCTTTACATGCTCTTCCTTAAACTTTATAAATTATATACCGGTATATAAAATTATATATATAAAGTACTATATTATCATTAAGTACTTTAATGGAGCATGTCTGCGGGACAGCTACATAAAAATGTCTCATGCCAGATGTCTTACCTGGAAACAGTTTTTAAACTTCTTGCTCACAAAATAGAGAGCTATGGGGTTTATACAAGAGTTCATGGTTGCCAGGTTAATGCTGATGTAATCCAGTGGCAACAAGAAACTAGGCAACAAAAGAGAAAGTAAAATAATTACAACTCTTTACACATTGTAAGGGCACAAGCATAGCACATGGATACTTTTCTCTGATGTATAGGCCAATTCTCTACTGTCTATACCAGTGGTTCCCAAACTGGGGTTCATGAAATGTTACAGGGGGTTCTCAGGAAAAAATTCTCTAATGGCGGACAGAGCTGGCCCTTGAGACCCCGGGCAGCCCAGGGCCAGCAGCCCCTGGACTTCCAAGAGCTAAGCAGATCAAAGCAAGCATCTCTATCACACTGAGGAGATTTAAACTGCAAGACTCCTTATAAGAAATGGAAAGGGAGGTGGATTTTTTTTGCTGTTTTTAAAATTAAATAGGCAGCTAGTATTGTTTTTAAAATTATTATGAAGAACAAGCTTAAGCTTTGTTGTAATGTACGTTCTTTGCCTGGACTGCTGAGGACCTGAATGCTTGTGTAGAAGGAACTCTTTGAGCTGGCTTCTTAAATACCTTCCTGCTCCTTTACATCTGATACTCCTTGATGAAACATAGGAGCCTTGTCTTATAACAGGCTTATTCAAACTGACACAAGCTACGAAAGTGAGATCTTGGAAGAGTGTTACCCTTTAATAGTTTAATAAAAATACTGTAATGATAAATAATAATAATTAATCATAAATAGTGTGTAATAAGCATGTCATAAAAACAAATTTTATATTTCCAAGATCACTGCTTTTATAATTTATACTCAGGTAAAGGAGAAAATTCCTGGAAATATTCATTTTTAGGAAGGGGTTCGTGAGACTTGACATTCTATTGAAAGGGGTTCACAGGTTGTTAAAGTTTGGGAACCACTGGTCTATACTGATCTTCTAGCATAGGCAATGTGTCAGTAAAGGCTTGTCTGAAATAACTAGTCAGACATTCCAGTTTGGAAAAATGAGAGGAAGGTGAACATAATGGCAATGGTCCAAATTCTGCTCTATCATGAAACCTCATTGGAATGGAATCCCCTAAAACTGAAGGATATAATGGAAAGATCAGAAAATGGAAGAGAGTCGGCACTTATAATCTTCTAGTGTCTGGCTCTGACTGGTTAAGTTACCAGTTCTCACAGCTGCATGAACAATCACATTAAACTCTAGGTAACATATCACCCTATATTTTTTCATTCTAAATGGTTGAGATAAGAAGATACAGTACTTGAGCAGTTCACATCTGTTAGGGTCCCTTTCATTGTATACCATTTTCTTCAAAATTCGGCTCAAATGGAGAGGAAACCAGCAAAGGGCAAAAATCACTACCAGACAGAAAACTGTCTTTGCAACTTCTCGACGCTGAAGGAAGAAAGCAAAGAAAAAGATTACTGATACATGTCAGTCACATTGCTATATAAGGGCAGGGAAGTGATAGCAGCACAAAAATAGCATGCACTTAAGATTGCTCATGCAAAAGTCATGTTTATTCAGGAACAATTATTAAATTGAATGGGAGCTTTTCATGAGCAGACTTCAGGCTCAGGCCTTTACAGGTGGTTTCACCTGAGTCTTGTCAATGCATATGTCCTGTCCAGCAGGTGTGGGTGGGTTAGTGAAAGGAATTGTGTGTGTGTGTGTGGGGGGAGGGAGTTTAAGAATATAGTTGTTGCCTCTGCAGCTGCCACTGGAATATAACATGCAGGGTAAGCCTCTGTTACAATTTTCAGCCACATTACTCCAGTTAATCTCCAGATATGACTTAATATTATTATTGCTTCTTTCTTGTAATAGCAGTTATCAAAATATGAAATCTGATGTAACTTTGACTTCTGTGCTAAGAATGGGGCTGCTGCAGCCAGGAGCACAATTAAGCATTAATGTGGAGGAGGCTGTGTGAGGAAAGGGAGAAAGTGAGAGAGCAAAAATGACAATTAAAAGACACTTTTTTATAAACTGAGGCATAAATCCACCTTGGCTGGGCTTTGGAGATCACAGCAAGGGGAAAGTAGTGGGAGGAGTCTTCTCCACACACTTCTATTTCTAATGGCTGGAGTGGACTCTGGGGTCCTAAAGCCACCTGCCCCATATGGGGAAGGACTGGAGCATCTGCATGGTGGAGGATGCAGTCTCTCCTTTGGCCTACCTGACTCTGGCTCTATTCCCTTTCAAGCACAGCTGTGGAGAGCACTCTCATAGAGCTCACTTTGTATTATGAATGGGGTAAAAACCCTAGGACTCACCCTTGTGCAGTGAGACTGCACAGGTACAGGCTTTAAAGGGTCATTCACAGCTGTAGACAGAGGGTCAGGATTTGAGGGGGTGAGGTAGCAATTGTAGCCTCCTTTCAGACCTTAATTGCAGGGACTTGGCTAAAGGTTTTAAAACTGCAGTCTGGAAGGTAATATAGAAAAGAGCTGCAAACCAAGCAAAGTACGGTCTGATATTACTGTGAGTAACTTTGTGCCATAATTAGTGTTTACACTAGACTTCTTTTTGCCACTCATGGTTGCAATGATGGGAGCATCTGTGTAAACAAGACATTGATGTTTTTATCACTATCTAAAAGTGTTCAGAGTAGGTGTAGATGAGAGAGTGGCAAAAATGCTGATGGCGGCCCGAACTCTGTCTACACTAGTGCTCTTACTGTTTCTACCACCAGTACAACAAAGGGTGATTTCTCCAAAAAGTCTAGTGTAGACAAGGCCAAAGTGTTTATAACCAGGATGCATGATCTGTAGCTCTTTTCAAGAAATGTAAAGTATTCAGCTATAGCTAAAGTGGAAAGGACAAGCAGAGCTTTATGTTTAGGGGTAAAAATTCAGAAAATATATTTTTTGCCAAATCTTTGTAGCAGCATTCCAAGGAATTTAGCCAGTAGAGATTTAAGGTTAAAGAGTGGATGAGCAAAACTCTCACACTTTCTTAGGAAAGGAAATAAACACTGTTTAGTTTCTTGAACATACAGTCTCCAATATCTACGTATTCTATAAATTACTCTTGTGTTCTGGGTTTGGTTGAATACCTCAAGGTCAGAAGTCACCGGTAACCTCACTTTCTATTTCTGGAATTTATTTTATTAAAACCTGTTTTGAAATGTTTATAAACCAACTTGCAGACACAGCAGCAGTGTTTTCCCGATCTGGGATTCCCTAATATTTACCTGCTTAAGATGTTCGCTGAGGGCAATTCTCAAATTGTTGTTCCTTCTGTTTAACATTTCACAAGTCATTAGTGTGTAAAAGACAGCAGTACATGCTAGTGGCACACAGAAATAAAATCCAAACAGCCACCAATCCTTTGCGTTTTTGTAAAACTGAAGATGAGAGAAAAAAGAGAATGAATTCTCTCCAAATGCAATGCAATGGACAACAGAAATATAACAGAACATGTGGTGGTTGATAGTGGTTCTTCTGAGCCTATTAAGTGGAGTGAACTTTGTGCATTCTTGTTCCTTGTAAAATGTGTTTGTGGTGGAGTAGGATTCTGACTGTTTGCAGAAGATTTTTTTCTGAGGCATCATCAAGACATTTCTCAGGAAACAAGATAAATATATCTAATTCCTACTCCTGATTTATCATCACTTGTTAATTAGCCCAAAGTTTTAAAGGGTTTGAATTAGTAATAAATAAACCTGTATTTTAATCTCCATAATGGTGTGACTAAACTCATCCCTTATATTAAACTGAATAGTTATAAGGTGTTCTCTTACCAAGGTTTGCACCTAGCATATTATGCCCTTGATTGCCATGCTATTTCTATATCTAATGTAGAGGAATCAGGGAGATGACCTTTAGCCTTGAATACTTTATAGAGACAAAACAGGCATTTGGCAGCAGCATAAACATTTAATTTACCCTGGTGATAACCTGTCTATAACTTTGTTACAATCTGTCTTGGGTTGGAAATTGCAGCTTCAGGAAGTGCTTGCTGGGTATTTATGCTCATTCATGTAAATCAGTGCTCAACACTTACCACACAACTGACTTGCCAAATAGAAACAAGCTGCAGGTTGACTCCCAAGTCCCAATAATAACACAAACACTACACTGCATATTAAACCTCTAGGATAACAAGTCTTGATAAGAGCCTTTCTCAGCAAAAGTCATTTACCTTTTAAGGCTCCTGTAAACTGTTCTGGATTCCAAAATGGGCAGGTTAAAAATGTCTTGTAAGTGTAATCATCCTCAGCTGTCAGTGGATAGATTACTAGTTGGTGTGCTTATGTAGTAGGCAGATAGAGGCCACTTAATGTGTACTTGTCTGGAAAATGTGAAGCTTAAGACTGGCTGCTTCCAATGGCTTCAGCTGCCCGGTTAGTTTTAACCATTTATTTACCTGGTACGTGTGCTATGTGACTTTCATGACAGGAAATCAGGCCCAACAATAACTTCCCAGTATTTTCCTATGTACAGTTAAACTGCTGGTAATGATTTAGGAAGCATATTACATTTGACAAAAAAATTTATTCCTCTGTTGGCAGCTATATTTGCACACTTGAGGACATGCTGTATTCTATTTTCCCTTTTTAAAGAAGAGCTGTTTTAATCACCAAAACTCTCCATTGAAATATGACATTTTAAATACTTCCTGTCTCTAGGTTATTAGTCACTGAGCCGGATGTGTGTAAAATGGGACCACTCCCTTCTTTCTCAAACTCTTTCCCCAGCTTGTTTATTCCTAACGGATGTGATCTTACTTGTAACATCACAGTTCCCACACCAAAATATCATGATGTTAATAATGGAGGATTATGTGTCTCCTAATTACTGTAGAAAGAAGTCAGAGGTCTGAGATCTTGTTTATGTATATTTCTGAATAGTGCTCAGCTTCTGAAAAGGGACAAAATCAAAGCTATACTCCAGATTAATTGACGTCCATTTAATGAGGTTGATTTTTTATGCACTCCATCAGTACAGCCATGGGTTACTTGAGAGAAAACATAAGTTACTAAGGGAAAGCTTTCTCTCTGGACAGGTCGAAGGAAAGGAGGGACCACTGGTCATAGGCCTGGTTCTGAAACCTTAATACATGTTGACTATCACACAAATATTCCCATTGAAGCCAGTGGGACTGTTAGTAAGAAAGTACTACTCAGGATAAGATTTTCAGAACTGAGCCCAATAGCACTTCTCCTCTAGAATGATTTTGGGTCTTAAGTAGGGTTTTAAAGCCCAGTGCACCCAACTTCCAATGGATCTCCCCACTAGCTAGGATATAACCAGGTCAAACTTCAGTGAACTTACTCCTTCTCCTGTTGTATAGATAAAGTCCAGAACTGAGATCTGAGAGGTGTTATTGGGAGGGAGGCGTAAAGGAAATAGTTCAGGAGGATGTCTCAGAGGAACGACTTTACGTTCCAGATGGGACTTCATAGGAGCACACCTAGAAAAGCCACTCAGGGCATATGATGAATCAGCACACACCCTTAGTGCACTGGCCAAACTCCCTCCCCAGCTGATTTTCTGAATTGTATTAGTTGGCTCTTTTCTCATCATTACCACATGGAGGAGGGGGTGGTGGGCTCTTTGCATAGCTGTATTCTCTGTGGGCAGAAGTTCCACCACGTGGGATACACAGCCTGGATTCTGGTAGCAGAAACCCAAAAGAGTCAAGCCTCACATTTTAAAATTTTTTCTGCCTGGGCTGGGCAGGTGGAGATTGCCATTTGCCACCTTGTTGGCAGAGAGACAAGGACTGAGAAGACATACACAGAGAGAATAATTTTCCCTGCTACAGGATGTTCCTCCAGATCATGCTTGAAGCATCTTGGTAGGGGAATGTAGGGAAACTTGCACTGCTGTTTCCCATGGTGGACCTGTTCTGTGCTGAAAAGGAACACTTCACTTTCTAAAACTCCCATGAGGACTACATGAGTGTGATAAAGAAAAGTTCAAATGAACAACAAAAAATACACCCACAACCTTTACCAACTTGTAGACTCTGTATACAGCACTTACTTATTGACATGTCCAAGTTATAAAACCTACAGCAAGATGTCTGTAAATGATTAATTAAGGAATCTGAGCTGCAAGAAGCTTACATCGAAGTACAAAACTGGGCTCATTTAAGAGAAATAGGCATCCTTTTGTTTGCCTTGTAAGTCCACATGGAACTAGTTTTCTACAGGAAATGTGCATTTTAAACATGTTTCCTAATGCTCTCAGCCTCCTGGGATTCACGTCCTCACATGAGTCTTTCAAGTCTTTCAAAGGATAATGCTTTAAGGTCAGATTTACTTTTATTAGCTGAGGCTGAATATGGGGACTCATGAGTAAAACTGAAGTTCCCTATCCTAATTAATCTACTTTTGTATGAGTCTCAAACTTTAATGGATAAATAAAGCTTTGTTTCACTCTTCAGTCCGACATCCTGCAAGAGTCTATATTCTAAACTGTTGATTGCAAAAGAAGGAACTTTGATTACTTTAATATTATACATACCATCATAAACTTGTTTGTAGCATTGAGCATGCAGGTAGTATGATTTTCATCTTTGTATTTGAAAGGTATCATGACAAAACCAATTGCTTCTGGAATAGCCAGTATAAAGGAGAGAATCCAAATGGAGAAAATTTCAATAGCAGTGATCATGGGGATACCAATTCCCTGAACACGACTCCAGGAGGCAACTGCTCTGTACCTAAAATAAAGAGATAAGCATGACATTTCAGCCTATTTTCTTTATTAAGATCTAGAGCTCTTGGGTTGTCTTAACATATCAGGGATGGTTCTTGATTCCTTAAACTACCTCAGAGTGGCAGCCTTAGATCTGTGTTACCTATGTGATAACAGAGGATCCTACTCATCCAGGAAACCTACCACCCATAATGCCACCAGCAGCATTGGGGAACAGATCAGGAGGTTGGTGGTAGACAGCTGGATACAAATATTTACACAGGGCAGCACTGTATCTGCAGGCAGTTAACTAATATTTTATATCCAGAGTAGGGCTGTCAATCTTCCTAGACTAAAATACTAAAAAAAAACCCAAAACAAAACCAGTCACAAGCAGAAAAACGTGTGTTTTGTTTACTCTGCTTAAAGTGCAATTTTCCATTTATTTTAAATGCTAAAAATACCAGATTTTATAATATGGGGCAATTTCTAGCCTGGCCTCAGAATACAAATAGTATGGGTGCTAGATAGTGCTATTGACAGCATGTCAATTCAGTCGCAGTACCTACATCACTTTTCCTATGAGAAACTGAAGCACGGGGTAAGAAAGTCTGAAAATAAAATCCATGCTAAAAACAGTACACTTTTTTCCATAACGTTATCCATTTAAAAATAAAGAGGTTACCAGTACTGTTCAGGAACAGGCTGTGGTTCTCTGGCAGCAACAGTATATTGTCCCCTTGTAATAATCTAAAGTGGCCCAATGGGCAGAATTCTTTAATCTATTCAGTTCCACTTTGCAAACTGTTTATGCTTAATTTGTTTGTTTACTTCCCCAAAATAGCAATAAATTAATATAGTATAGTAATTCCAAATGGGGAGGTATAGGTTTATCATACTGTCTGTTGAAGAAGCATTTTTCTGAAGTTTGGAAAACAAAATAGGAATCCTAGACATACTGTCCAACTCCTTACGCAATAGTTATGTACAATATGAATATGGGCCCACTGAAACAGTAAAAATATCAATGGGAGATGTTGTTAGTCATTGTAGGGCCTGGTGGAAGTTCCATGTACAATCTCATTAATGTGATGGTGGACTTATGAATTCAGTCTCATACAGCAAGGATATTTGGGAAATAGACTGAATCAATGGATGCAGGATTGGGCCCTTACTCTCAGAGGAAAACTATTGGATGGCAGGACTGTAGAATAATAGCAGAGAATATAAAAGTGGAAGCTGCAAAGTGCTCAGTTTTTCATCACTTTAATAGTATACAGACTAGAATCTCTCTCTCTGGTGTATACTACAGGCTCATACAGCATACTTGCAAGACATGCTGGGGAAAAGCTCTTATATAAGCTCTTCAAGATATTAAAACAGCTTAGGCCATTTTAGACTTGCAGGGGGGAAAAAAAGGAAAAACAAAAAAAAACCTTATTTGAAATGTATTCCTATGCTCTGAGAATGCCCTAAGAGTTTAGGTGATTGCTCAGTCCCTGGAGGGCATATGAGACAAAGCTATAAGATCATCTAACTGAGCAAACTGTAGTTGAATGATTTAGGAAATTACCCTCAGTAACAGAGCTGACTGAATAGCCAAAGAAATTCTGCCATAATATTTATTCACTTTCAAAATCAAGTTTGTCTGATCATATCTCTGACCCTTTTCAATGTTGCTTTGTGAAAAAAATTCAAGTGCTTGAATTTTATTATCAGGAATATCCAAGAAGGATAATTTCAGCATATGTACATGAATAGTAATAGAAACTGAACCTTGAATTGTATGTTTGTAAAATTCTTATTCAGATACACAAGTCGTGATATTATTTCAGTTCCCCAATTGGATGATATATATAACTAATATTGTGTGTAACTTTGAACTGCAAATTACAGTCAAATACACTATCTGAAGTTCGTGCTGTTAGTTACTCATATAACTTTTGTAATTGAGTGAATTGCAAGTTGTGAACCTGATTCTCTACTTCTCTACACTTTGTGCAGTCATTTACACGTGTGCAAAGTAAACTATTATTCAGAATTGGTCATGTTTTACAACCTTTTTGCACAGCTGTAAATCACTATACAAGAGGGAGGGCAGTGGAGAATTGGGTCCTGCATATTCAGTTGCGATTTTTGCAGCTCACAATTCAAATGACTCATCAGACCAAGAATTATTTATTGAATTTGAATAATTTCAAATAAAGAATAAATTTAATAATTTGATTATCAGAATTTGTTGAATACATTTTCATACAGAAATTATATGGTCAGCTGTACTCAATTGGTACAAGGATAACTTCAGTAAAATAGCGTATTGTAATTTTACAAGTGTTTGTACTGTGAACTATTTAATACAAAGGATCTTTCTCTAGCCCCCAACGGCCTATAATTAGGTGCGTGAAAATGATGCAGAGTTTGATTCCTTCAAACTTACCGAAATATAGTATGTATATCAGGGAAGTATTATAAAACAAAGGAGCATAATACATTGCATTCAATTCCCCAACCTAAAAGCCATGTGTGTGTTTTCTGACTTTTCTTTTTCTTTTGTTTTTCTTTTCCTTTTCTTGCCATCAATGTCTAACACATTCTATTCATCTCCAGATTGTTTTCTTGTCTCTTTTTCTGCATTTGTTATTCTCTCTATTCTTTGAAAAGCCCCATCTTCTTTCTTTTCAATCTTTAGCTTTCCTATTATGTTGTTTACCCACTTGCTTGCTCCTGTATCGTATTGTGTCCATCCCTTGCTGTCCTTCTCCAGTTCTCTCTGCTTTCTTTTACTATACAGTCTTAATTATTTATCCTCACTTGATCTTCATTGCCTCTAACCAGTCCTCCCTACTATTTGGCATGTATATAATGCTTTTAGATTCATAGAGTTTAAGACTACAAGGAACCATTAAATCATCTAGTCCAGGGATGGGCAAACTATGGCCCAGGGGCTGCATCTGGCCTTTCAGACAGCCGGCCCTTGAGCTCCTGCTAAGGAGCAAGGTCCAGGGCTTGCCACACTCTGCGTGTGCTGTGGCTCCACGCAGCTCCCAGAAGCAGCGGCATGTCCCCCCTCCAGCTCCTATGAATAGAGGCAACCAGGGGGCTCTGCACATCACCCCTGCCCCAACCACGCAGCTCCCATTGGCCTGGCTACCCCTCTGTGTAGGATCCAGAGGGGGGACGTGCCACTGCTTCCGGGAGCTGCTTGAGGTAAGCACCACCTGCAGCCTGCACCCCTGTCCCCCTCCTGTGCCCCCGCCCCAGCCCTGATCCTCCTCCCGCCCTCCAAAACCCATGGTCACAGCCCAGAGCACCCTCCTGCACCCCCAACCCCTCATCCCAACCCCACCCCAGAGTCCACCATCACATTAATTTCGTGAGCATTCATGGCCTGCCATACAATTTTCATACCCAGATGTGGCCCTCGGGCCAAAAAGTTTGCCCACTCCGATCTAGTCTTATCTTCTGTATATAACAGACCTTTAAATATAATCTGGGCAGTGTTCCCTCTAATTTTTCCCACATGTGTGGAATGAATTTTGTTATGTGCACCAGTATGGAGGTGATGTGTGACACATCATCTTTATATTGGTGCACATAACAAAATTCATGGGGCGGGTGTGGGGCTGAGGGGTTTGGAGTGTGGGTGGAGGCTCAGGGCTCTCCCCACCATGGCAGCTCTGGGGCTGGGCCACAGGATAGGCATCCCCTCCCCTGGCCATGTCAGGTCTGGGCCAGGATTGGGTTTGGGCTGCCCCTCCCCTGGCTGCAGCAGGTCCTGACTGGGTGGTTTCCCTGAGCGCTTACATGGCACTTAGTAGGCTGCTGCACAGCTACGCAGCTGCACAGCTTACAGGGAACTTAGCTGGGTACTCCTGCATTGAGCCCAATAGTTTGTGTTTGGCTAAAGTGTATGCTTCAAAAAAAGCATCCCGTCTTGATTTGAAGACATCAAGAGATGGAGAATCCACCACTATCCTTGGCAGATTGTTCCAATGGTTAATCACCCTCACTGTTAAAAATGCGTGCCTTATTTCTGATTGGAATTTGCCTCACTTCATCTTCCAGCCATTGGTTCTTATGCCTTCCTCCACTAGAATGAAGAGCCCTTTAGTATCCGGTATTTTCTTCCTGAAGAGGTACTTAGGGTATGTCTTAGGGTATGCCGGATCTATCGGGGATCGATGTATTGCATCTCGTCTAGACGTGATACATCGATCCCTGAACACGCTCCCCGTTGACTCCAGAACTCCACCAGGGCGAGAGGTGGAAGCAGAGTTGACAGTGGAGCGGCGGCCATCGATCCTGTGCTGCCAGGACGTGAAGTAAGTCAATCTAAGTCGATCTAAGATACGTTGACTTCAGCTACGCTATTTTCGTAGCTGAAGTTGCGTATCTTAGATCGATCCCCCCTCCTAGTGTAGACCAGGCCTTATACACTGTAATCAAGTCATTCTCAATTTTCTGTTTGATAAACTGAATCGACAGAGGTTTTTAAGTGTCTCATTGGAAGGCTTTTCCCCCAGGTTTTGAATTATTTTTGTGGGTTTTTCCTGCACCCTCTCCATATGCAGTATTCCCGTATCGGTCTCACCAATGCTGAATACAGAGGTAAAATCATCTATCTGCTCCTACTCACTACTCCCCTGTTTATATAGAGGTTAAGAAACATTATATAATCATCACAACAACCCTATAGTAGTTAAGTACTACCATCCCCATTTTACAGAAGGGGAAACTAATGCACAAAGGGGAAGTGATTTGACCAAGGACAAAGAACAAGTTATTGTCAGAATCAAATTTAGAGTACAAATAATCCCTTGCTTTCATTCCTATGCTAACTCCACTAAACCACACTGGTTCTCCTGCTATTGATCTGTTCTTTTTGGGAAGAGATTAGAATGACTGCTCACTAGAAAAGCCAGCTCAGCTGCAGCCAGCTGGGTGGTGGCTGGGAGGATATTTATGGTGACCACTCAGTGCTGTGGTTTATTGGCATGATCTTGCCCATCTGCATAGATACTGAAAACTGGGCTACCAGATGAAAGCATATAACCTGGAGTGAGTATTCCACACAGCACAGTATGCAGCAAAGGCTAAATGAGACCTTATACATACGGGATAAGATCCTTACCTTTACCCTTCACCTTACAATCATTGTCTGGGACATGAGCAAGAGTAAAAAAACTCAGTGGGGGAAAAAAAACCCTTAGTGACCTAAGTTTTCCCAACATTAGGCAGTACTGTAGACATAGCCTTAGTCACAGTCAGGCACTGTTTAGAAAAGACTCAGACTGTAGTCATCACCATGAACCAGAGTTTAAAAATGCCGGACAGGGATTTGCAACAAATGTGCGTTTCCTTTAAAGGGTAAACGGCTGGTGTGGCACTGTCTGTCAGCCTCTAAAAACCTTCTCCACATGTGAACAGCATTGTTCCTCTGGGCATAAACAGTTAAACCTTAGTACACCATCCATGCAGGCCAGTTTCTGTATGGGCATTGGTGATGGGCAGGGTTTCATAATAGACAGACGTAGTTAAAGGCAGGGACAATCCTTGCAAAAAGGAGCAAATATATGGTTCATAAATCAGGGTTAACATCTACAAAAGATGATTAGAGGAGCAACAGTGACCAAAGAGGTGGAAGACTGGGTTTTTCTGATTAAGTTCTGCCATTTGAAGTCAAGGATGTATGTGTAATTTTCACCAACTGTGGGGCTCTGGCATAAAACAAAGCTGTTTTATTAATGACCATGTATAACTTTTCCAGATATTTAATTACCTATTGCTCTAGAGAAGTAGCAGTTAAAGCAGCAATGCTTTGTCTTGGCTTCCCTTTGAGATAGAATTTCGCTGGAGTTTGAATCAGTGTTCAGACTTCTTTTCCAGTAAGATCTCAGATTTATTTTGTATTTTAACAAGGCTTTTAATATGACAAAAGAGGTTGGAAGGTTTTTTTTTTAGCTTGTTACCTATGAAAAATAAGAATGATTCTTGGTTTGGTAATTTACAGGGCTAACTGGTCAAATTTTACTGGAATATATTCATTTAGCTTGCTATGTGATTTCAACAATTCTAAAATTCTTTCTGCTGCTAACACTAATTTGGAAGTTCGTAACAAACAACCCATGATCCGTTTTTACATATAAATTTGTTATTTTGAATGACAAAAGATGTCCAATCATCTTTGATAGCAAGATATTATAGTTATCATGTTTATGAAATAGTGTTATTTTACTCCCAACCCATGTTTCTGTGCTTTGCACAATAAGACCAATTAATTTGGCAATAACAAATGAAGCTTTTACTTATGTAAGACATACTTATTTTATTCTCTGCTTTACTTTCTCAAATTCTAGTTGAAAATGCTGATAACTTTGATACACAATTTGTCCACAAATATAAGAAATGATGTTGTGTTAATGCAATGATGCCAAGCTTAAAGCAGCACTTCCAAAAACTACGTTGGCTTAGTTTTGCACCATGGAAAACAAGATGCACAATTTAAAAATTTACATAATCCACAATCAGCATGGGTAACTTAGTAGTATCTGTATCTGAAATGGAACATAACATTGTGCTATTACCTCATATTTCTTTAACTGCACCCCAAAACTGAAAAACTTAAAACTCCATCCAAATACCGGGTCTGAGCACTGGAAAAATAATTTTATCTCCCAAAAGATGTGGGAATGATATTTGCCTCAGTGTAAAACTTTGAAGTAGAAATGTGAGATCGTGAGAGAGTGCTCTAAGGACAGATCCTACATCAACAACATATGTGGAATGTATAGTTTATGGGATAAATTCTGACCAGTGCAATCCCACTGGGCCCTATACTACTCTCACTAATACTGCAGTAAATTGGGAGTAACTCCATTGTAGTCAATTATCACATATATAATACTTTACAAACATTAACTAATTAATCACTAAAACAACCCTATGCTATTTCCATTAAAGAATAAAGCTAGTGTGGGATTAGAATCAGTACCGTAACTCCTCGCTTAATGTTGTAGTTACGTTCCTGAAAAATGCGACTTTAAGTGAAAGTTAAGAGAATCCAATTTCTGCATAAGAATTAATGTGTTGGGGGCAAACAGACATGTAAGGTCAGATTCAAATTTCAGTTGCACCAGAGTAAATCTCAACCCCAGTGAAATCAGGAACTGACCCAGAGAGGTTAATACCAACATTTTCAAATGAGGGAGTCTAAAGTTAAATACTTACATAAAAGTGACCTGAGTTTCAGAGATGCACTCGGATCTCCCACTGACTTCAACACTTTTGAAAATCAGGCCCACTTTATTTAAGTCAATGGGACATCTACTGACATCAGTAGGAGCACTGGATGCTCTTTGAGTGCACCCCGAAAAATAAGGACACTTTTATTTAGGGGCCTACATATGGATGTAAGTTCTTGACCTTAGGCACTCAGGTTTGAAAATTTGGGCATGAGTGATTTGTCCATGGCTACAAAGGAAGTAAGCACCAGCCAGGATCAGAACACAGGGTTTCTTCGGCCCCTGTGCTGTGCTCTTAGATCATTGCTCACAATGACTTGCGCCTAGAAAGCTATTTGTCCTTTGAGTGAGGAAAAATTGGGATTTTAGTACACACACTTTCAAAAAAGACTAAATCTTGCCATACAACAAATCCTAACAGTAAAACTGAATCCTATATGTTTTTGAGAGTATGAACAAGACATACTGTTAAGGTATGCACTTATACCTGTGGTATAACCACACCATTTCTGGCTCTCAGTTCTAGAACAAGCACAAGTGAGAGGTCTCAAAGAACAGTGTCCAACAAAAGGATGAGAGATACTGTACCTGTCCACACTAAGGGCACAGAGATTGAGGACTGTGATGCCCACTGATGCCTTCTGTATAAAGGGGAGGAATTTGCAAAGAAACAGCCCGAAATCAGAATCCTCAAATGGCCACCGCTGAGCATGAAGCTAAAGAAAGGACATAAGATAATCAGAAACTTTGATAATGATAATATAGACTGTGAATATGTAACAAACTGTAATCATGACCTATCTTCAGATCCACCCCTAATAGCCCCAAATTCTTCATGTTTAAACAATTCTCTTGGTAGTGAATGAAATGGGGAGGTAATTCTGCTGCCATAGAAACATGGAGGAATTAAGGAGAGTGTTTAAACATAAGCAATGGGAGGATGTATTGATGCTCTCCAACTGAGGTAGTAACAGTTTCACTGTTAAAGGAGCCTTTCCTAAAATGCTTCAGCCACTGTTATGCACCCAGAAAATCAAATTCAACCCTATCCTGGCATAAACTGGACCAAATCCCCTGTGTCTGCTTTCATGAGGGCTGAATCTGGCCCAGAGTCTAGCATTCAAGGCATGACTCACACCTCATAATGGGACACTTAAGAGCCTAATTCTCATTGTTGCACACAAACAGATTCTTATCATTGTAAATTTACCACTTGTGACAGTTTTGCATGCTGGATTATGAAACCTGTGGAAAGATTATTATTACATGTATACAGTTTGTACCATGTTATATTTTAAAGGGCAGGCATCCCCCAGGTGGGCTGTGGTAGGTGACAATAGAGAGGCAGTTGTAAGTGCGTATATGCATGAGTGGCAGCAGTTTGGACTAACATTTCTCTCCCCTAGGATGTATCAACATAACAAATGTGAATAAATTGATTCTTGTGCATAATTAGGGAACCAAGAGTAATCTCCATCCCAGCTGTCAGTTATGCTTTGAACAAGTAAAGATGCTTGCAAAGCTTTGCTCCTTGTATTACTCACACTTTTTTTCACATCTATGAAATAGGTTTTATAACTCAAAGCCTTATACGTAAAATTGAAATACAGTGCATCTGAGCCTGGGATGAGATTCTGTCAATGTCCTGAAGTCTGCATAACAGCCTTTTTTGAAGGAAGTACAGAATAATAACAATACATTCATTTTTTTATTTACACCCAGTCTTACTGACCAAAGGCATGGAGCACAGAGTATTTGCATGACACTCTGCAAGTGGTAATCACAAATGTCTTCCATTTGTTTCCGGGGAAAGTGGGAAGTAATACCCAGTTACTTTAGAGAGTTGGAGAGACTATGCTGAGTTTCTCATTGTGCATAACTTAACTAACAGCAATGATGGGCCCAACCAGCCCCCTTGGGTCCTAATCCTCTGAACATTTGAGGAAGTTCAGATCCAGATCTAGCTCTGAATTTTGTGGATGGCTGAATTAAACCCTGAAATTTGAATATCCCCAAATTTCACCTCAGGAAAGAGTAGTCCCTGCACTTGTGCTTTTCTTCCTCTCTGCACACCAGCACCCAGGTCAGGCACAATCTGACTAAAAACCTTAAATCAGACCAGCCTTCTTCTAAACACTGGCCAATCACAGTGTGAACTGGTGCCGAATTAGAATTGATAATGAAATCCAAAACCACATGAGTTTCATGACATTGGGGTTTTGCTGTGTACATTTCCTACACATCTGCTAAGTACACAGAATATTATTTTTAAATGTCAACTTAATAGCCTAGAGATACAACTGTGGCATTTCCAATCAAAAATTTGTGGTACGTCATATTCTGGCTGCCACTGAGCAAGGGCTCAATGGTGGAAAGGTGGGAGCAAGGAGTCATCCTTTTCCCTTGTACAGCTACACAAGAATCAGTGGGAATCTCGGTGCTTTTGCCTTTTGAATACAAAAGGAAAAAGTGAGTGTTAGTGGGTCTATACTCCATTATTGCTGCAGTAGGCTTAAAAGTCATGGAATAATCTTGTATATTAACTCTGCTACTAAGAAAGCTACAAGGTGAGGTCTTTGGTATAATGTCTCAAGGAGCCTCTCAAGATAAAATCACTCAGAGAAAAAACTATATAACATCTTTTCTGATTGTGTTTGTAGAATTGGAATAGATCCGATTCTCTAAAATTCCTAGCAAAGCCTTTGGGCCTCTTTCTCCTCTCTCTTATGCTGGTTTTACATCATTATAACTCAGTGGAATTACTCTGATTACATTGGTACAAATGGTAGCAGAATGAGACTTCATCCCTGTAAACTGATACTGCCCATCTGTACAACAGCCCACCATCTGAGTGCTAGCTTGAGTTTGCTTGGTTTTAGATTACAAAAATCTTGAGTTTATTTCCACAAATTCTCTCTCTCTCTCTCTCTCTCCCCCCTCCCCGTCTTCCTTTCTATTTGCAGCCTGAAATCTGGGGAAAGAAAAGATCTTGGACACTTCCCAGCCAGCATCTTTTCTCATGTGAGCCCCAAACAGAACTTTGGTCACTGTGGAGGTCAGGAAACTTCCCAACCCTTAGTGTTTATTACTGGACACCATAAAGGCATCTATTCCTGAAGTGCTTTTATACTGAGATTGGCTCCTCAGGTAAGTCTAATTCAGAGCTTTGACAATCAGATGGTCCATAAACATCTGTCCTCTTGTTTCCTGACTGAAGCCCAGACAAATGATTACTCTGTGGTATTAGTTGGTTTTCAGTCATTCATCAGTTTGTTGTGGGGTTTCTTGCACCTTCCTTTGAAGCATCTGGCTATGACAGGATCCTGGAATAAACTGGACAACAGGGTTTGATCTGTTATGGCAATTACCAATTGTTCTCAGCCAATTCCAAACATATCTCCACTACACTACTTTGTTGCTAAAGCTTTTTATCTTTGGAGATATTTTGAAAATCTGTCTCTTCTGTCTGTGCACTTTGGTTTCCAGACCATCAATTCTTCTATCCACCTTGATTATATGGTTAGTAATTTGGACTGTATTTTTTTCAAGATTACATTCCAGAATCCACATATGATGTGGATGACCATCAGTGTTGGTAAAGGAAGGTGTGTGGTAGCAGTTTTGAGCACAGGACTGAGAATCATGACTCCTTAGTTCTATTCCCAGCTCTGCCCCTGAGTGCTGTGTAAACTGGGCAAGTCATTGCATGGCTCTGTGCCTCAGTTTACCCATCTTTAAAATAATGCTTACTTACCAGGTTTATTGTGCAATGTTTTCAAAGTACTTTAGTGCAAAAGCATTACTAATGTTATCAGTACTAAATAATTGAACCTATGGATTTGACACTAAAGAGATTAAAATGAAGATTATCTTTGTAACTGGGCTAGTGCCAATGCTGTACTGAGTGTCAAGATGGCCTAAATTCATTTGGCTAGGCTTCTGTTTTCTTTGGTGTCTGTGGCATTTAGTCCAATTCAAAAATGGAAGTTTGCATTATTCATTTTCATGTAATCCAATACAAGTTGGTACAAAGTTGCTTGTTGTTTTGATATTGAATTTAATTAGTTTTACTTTGCCCCTGCCGTTTTCATGTTTCCATGTTTTGCAGCTTGTTGTAGTGGCATTCTATAACTGCATTTTAGAAGATGGATAAGAAGTGGGCGAGGGAAGCTCAAAGTTTTGATAGTTGGAAGTTTTACTACCTGGGAAACGCAGGAGGTAGCTTAATATATTGGGATAAGCATATTATCTGAATGCTTTTCCTAATATAATAAGCAGTAAAATAGTTAATAGTGTTGACAATCAATGTCATTAGGTTTCAGAGTCAACACTCAGTTTATGTTTTGGGCTATCTGCATACTTGGATAGACTCTACTACTTTGGCATATAGTCAGTTAATATTCTGAAAGTTATCTTTGCAGCCATGTGGCTTAGAACCTTTTTTTCTAAATGAAAGCTTAGATTTTGGAGCACAATTCTGCAGCATGTGTGGGTGAATGCTGCACCAAATTATGCAGCAGCAGAATTATAGAATAGACACTGGTAGTAGCTCTGCATTGTGACATCCAAAGTAAACACTCTTTTTTCTCTATTAATATGTTTGAATTGTTAAAAATTATTTAATCAAATTATGACAAATTATAAGTATTCCTATGAGATCAGCAAAATTTACATCTGGTTTAATCTTACTTATAGTACAGGCAACTTATCTAGTGTTTCTAAATTAAACTTCACAGCTTGTGTTTGTCAGAGCTACTGGGTGTAGTGGGAAAAATTTGCATATCACAGCAAAATATTCAGTATTCATTGAATACTGAGCATTTAGGTATTTAACCTGTCCTTTAAGGATCAGCTCTGATCTGGCCCATTGAAATTTTGCCCCAGTCTACACCCATCTGCCACAGTCACTCAGAATACTCCGATTGCTTCTATTTATATTTTTTGGCACATAATAGTTTTTTTAAAAAGTGCCCCTTCAAATATTTGAAAAAATCAGTGTGTGTGTGTGGAGCATCTTCTTTCCTTCATTTCAGGCCCACCTCCATGTTCTAATTGGATTACTCAGATTTTAACAGGAATATTTTGTTCCTTTAACTGTATATAAAATATGTAAATACTAGAGAAAGAGAGAGTCCCAGACCAAAATCCCAGGTCTCAGTACCCCTTATTTTTGGAGAGGTTTAGAATATAAGCTTGGTTTCACTTGCTATTATACTAAGGGCATGATTCTACAAGGTGCTGAGCAGTTCACCTTCCTCAGGAAATGCTCAGCACTTTCAGGTGTGATCTGTAAAGCAGTACACCTGTATTTAACCAAACCACAGCAGACAAAATGCTGTCAGCTTTCCAATGGTTTCCCACTTTGATGAAAACATACACCCTACGTACCAACTTCTGATATCCTAACTTAGGATTTGTGCTTGAACCATTGTAAATAGTAATGAATGATAGGATGAAGTTTCACCAGCAAGTTATTGACCAGTTCCTTTGATTCTAGCTGAACTTACAGAATGTATTTAACAAACTACAAACCCCAGTTTTGCAAAGGGATCATCATGCACAAGAAACACATTCTACCTACACTCCCATCTATTAAACAGGGAGGAGTGCAGTCTGGCTCCCACTCATTATACTCCGAGTAACCCAATTAACTTCTTGATGACCACTTTAGTACAGCCAGCAAGAATCTATTCTACATGGACTGGCTGTACTCTAACAAATATTTGCCAGGTATATATTTGCTTTTTCTCAATAACTCTTCTCTTGGTTGAGGCCTTCAGTTCATTTCAGGCCACAGAATAGCTGTCAGAGATGGAAGGGCCTAATGTGTAAGATTTTGATTTCCAATGCCCCATAAGATAATTGCCCAGCCAGTTATGGAGACATGGCTCCAGCTGCGAAATTCAGATCTAGGTTTTGATTCCAGACTCTCAGTGTTTGTATCTGGGCCAAATAACTATTGCTTTCACTTCCTACTGCTGAAGGTAGGATTTGAAGTGGCACTGTCAAGGGGAAAGGCTTGGCATGCTGTTATCAATCCCCTTAGCCATCCAAACATTTATGTACCATTCTAGTTAACACTTAAGAGTTAGTAGAAAGAAAGTCAGTTGTTCTTTTATTTGCACTGTATATGGCCCCAGCATATTTCAAGCAATGGAAACAAATGTGCACTTTGTAGTGACTATCTGAAACTCTGCTACTACAAAGCAAATATTGGCATCAAAAAGAAAAGTCTTGTACTTGAAAAAGGTTCATTTAGTCACTGGTTTTCATAGTGAGACCCTGTCATAGTTGCAGCATGTACACTTCCTCCCGACACCCCAGGAATCTCTCCTTTCACAAGATGAAAAGTATTTTATTCCTTTTGTTTCGTTCTTTCTATTTTTTCCTTAACTGAAGCAACACTAGTATTGAATCATTGTACATCCCTTTTAAGTTGATTTTAATAAAAATCACTGGAATCAGAATTAATTTATTTCATTTTTCAGATTAATTTTACAATTGTTTTGGTGCATAGTTTCCATTATTATTCAGCCCTGCTTATGCATTCATTACTTTCCTTTGGATAAGGTGTCAGATTTTTCCTCTTCAAATATCTTTAGAATCAGTAGGTCTGATCCTGCTAGCACTTTTATTAGTTTTACACCACTGCAAGTCCAATGGTCTCTATTTTCCCATTAGGGTACAAGTAACTCCTAAGAACTTTAGTAGGAGTTACTCATATCATTTACATGGGACTTTTGGACCCATTGATTTTAATGGAGTTACTTCTGATTTACATGGGCGTGAGATAAAAATGGGATCCACTAGGCCTGATCTTCCATTGCCTTGCGTGTTATATAGCCCGTGCAAAGTAGATGTATAATGCTACCTAATCAAAATGGCACTCAAGGAACAAGACAGTGGAGAATCAGGCTCAGTATCCCTCCGGGTGTTCTGACTCTCCATAACACAGGCCACGTCTCCACCACAGGAACTATAGGGACAGATCTATAGCACCACAGCTTTGCCAGTATAACCCACTAGTGTAGATGCAACATACAGAAACAGAAGGGATTTCCCTGTCACTGTTGGAACCCCACCCCCCTGAGCGATGGTAGCTAGGTCAATGGAAGAATTCTTTCTTTGCCGGAGCTGCGTTTACACTGGGGTTATGACGGCTTAGCTACAGTGCACAGGGATGTGGATTTTTTTATACCCTTGATCTCCGTAGCTATGTCGACCTAAGTTTTGAGGCCCCCATCAAATGGACTGTGCTTCTTTAATATCATTAGTAAAGTCTCCAAGGTTTCAGGACAGGACACTTCCCAAAAGAAACATGTTTTCCCCTTGTGTATTTCACAACTGCAGGGTAGTCTGTAAAATCAATCTATGGTGCAATTCCTTAGAGAGAACAGAGTGTTGTCAACAACATATTTTTACACTGAAATCAGAAACTGAGATTTCAGGGTTCTACTCCTGGTATTCAGAAAAATTGACCAACCAATCACAACTTCCAGAGCATCCCCCTCTCTTCTTACAACAGCCTCTCCACCCTGATTCTGGAAAATTGAAGCAAACAAAGCAGAAGTGTTGAGAACATTCCACTGAAATGATTTTAAAATGTCACCCAGTTGGTTTTACTTTGCTGTTCTTGCTATTTGTTAATCACCATTAGCGTGCTAGCTGCTGTACAAAACACAGACAAAGTTCCAGGCACCCAGTCTGGGTCCCAAGCAACTTACAGTGTAAGGGACATAATGTTATAGTCCTCCTACATGTGTACACACCAGTACATATACCCATAGGAAAATCTTGAACCTAGAGCCAAATACACGGGCTGCATTGGGTACTGGATGTGAAATGGCTCTGAGCTGCTCTGTAGGTGCAGGTGGCCATGGCCACATCCCCAGAAAACCAGACATTCTGGTATTTCTAGGAACAGCGTGGGCCCTTCCCTGCTGGTGTGACCTCACACACATGGTACGTGTAAGGTTACACCACATGGAGGATGCCATTTTTCAGAGCATGCCAACCTGGACCTGACAGCATGACCTTGTGTCCTCTCTGAAACTGGGCTCTGTTTAACAGAGGGTGTGTGCTTTTTATGTAGCACGCCTTCCCCTTATGCAGTGCAATTGCATAGGTTCCAACACCAAAGGACCCTTTGTTGCTGTGGAGGTGGAGCTGGATTTGTTGCTTAGTGAAGACCTCTAGATGGAGCTTTGTTAGCCATTGTAGTCTCCAACAGCTGTACTTCTAGGACTGCAATCTGCTTGTCACAACTTGTTAATATGGCCCTCATTTTGAAAAAGTCTCAAAACCCTTGAGATGAACCATGCATCTTGAAGCAGAGCAATGTGATATTTTTTGCTTACAGCTCTGCTGTTTGTACAGTAAAAGAAGATGATTTTGGCCCATATTTCCCTCCTGCCCAAAACTGGATGGAAGGGAACAAACTAATATAGAATATCTTTAGCTCTTCCAGAGCCATAGTCCTGGTATACCCTCCCCCTGGTCTGTGAGATTATTGAGGGAGTATGGATGGGAGGCAGGGAGTTAGTCTGGGACCCAAACTATCCCAAGCCTCAATATTGAAGATACCCAGCGAGCTGTGTGTTGGGACTCCCTCTACACATCTCTCTGGTCCTCCCCCAGCCACTTCTGGCCAGTATTCTATCATTGGTCATCTACCCTTATGTTTTATAGGTCAGTCAGTCTCAAGTAAGGGTTTGAGGCCCCCTGGGGAGCTGTGAGCAGGTTTCAGGGGGGCTGCCAACCAGGGCCAATGTTAGACTTGCTGGGGCCCAGGACAGAAAGCTGAAGCCCCGTCACATGGGATTGAAGCCTGGGGCTCTGAATGCCACCAGCCGGGGCTGAAGCTGAAGCCTGAGCAATGTAGCTTTGCTGGGACTCGGTTTGAGCATTGGCCTGCTAAAGCCAGGGTTGTGAGTTCAATTCTTGAAGGAGCCATTTGGGGATTTAGTTAGGGATTGGTCCTGCTTTGAGCAGGGGGTTAGACTAGATGACCTCCTGAGGTCCCTTCCAACCTGATATTCTATGACTCCTGTGGTGTGGGGCCCCAGGTAATTGCTCTGCTTGTTACCCTCTATAGCCAGCTCTGACTTTTATATGCAGAAAACCAGTTACTGTTGGTGGGGGCCCCAGAAAGAAAAAGGTTGAGAACCCCTGTTATAGGAGATCTTGGAGCATGGAGCTTCAAACAACACTAACTTTCCACAATGCATATTGCAGTTCTTTAGCAATTGGTTGTGGGGAGCATATTGTTAGTTTTGCTTCTCCCTCCTATTCAATTTTCTGCGAAGACAAAGGGCTGCCTGTATTTTTTTGTGAGGGGTGAAAGGTCATGTGGAGAGGTAGGTAGTATCAGCAAAGCCATTTCTCCCCTCTGTATGGTCCCATCACAGTTTTTTCTGCAGCTTTTATTCTCCTTTGTCCTGCTAAGCAGAGGTAGGAGTGAGCAACAGGGCCTCTGGCAATAATATTCTTGGATTCCTAGTTTTTTTCTTCCCACTTAGGCAGTGAGATGGGGCTGTACAGGCCTCACACTGAAACAGAAGGGTTACATTTCACACAGATGCTGAAAGCTCAGATAACGAATGCCTGGTTCTGAAGCAAACAGCAGGTAAACGTTTTTGAGTTTGAGTTTGTCTTTAAAATTCTTGTACTATTATTTTACAAAGTCTGCCTAGTGGTAAAGCATTCCTTACAATTCTAGACATCTCCCTTGTGGTATTTTTATTGTTTACACAGTATGATTAGTTGCTCTTTTTATTTGGTCTGTGGTGTTGGCAAACGTCCTCTTCTTTTGAGGTGTACTGTACTTCAAGCTGTGCTGCTCTTCTTCAGAGGAATTATCTGTTAGATATGCTTGTGTGCATGGTGGTTTGTTGAAAAGATTTTTTTCCCAATCCCTGGGCAAAGTGCCTCTTTATTTTATTTCCAACTGTGTTGCCTTTTGTATGTTGCTAAAAGAGAGTGACAGTATTGCTAACGAACTACTGCAGAACTCGTGAACCCTGGATATGCACAGTCAGAACACTCCCTTGTTATCTGTCTATTTCAGCTGATTGAAGAAGGAACAGAGAGAACATTCTAGTTATACCTAAGGCACCTAGCTACTACAGTGATCAATGCACTACAAATCCACAGACACCATATATTAGAAGGAAGGGCAGGGAGGAATTGGTTACGTGCTGGGTGAGGAGAAGTTACCTCTCAAGGGGTCTCGATACTGCCTACTAGGTACAGCTGTGAGTAAGAGGTGATGCAGCTCTGCACCACCACAGGGGGAGCTCTGGTAAGGATTGTACCGCAGGAGGCAAAATCTCTTCCCCCAACTCTTTGGAGTGCAGTGCGAGGGTACATGTTGTACTTTCTCTTAGGTTACTATAGTCTGCTCCCACAGTGCAAATGGGGAAGACAGGTCCTTGATTCTGTCTCTTCGCGGCCTCTATCAGCCCCATTTGGGGTGATTTGTGCCACCAGTTACATTAGGATGGAGCAATTCCTGTATCCTCTCAGGGCTGCTTTTGTACCCAGCCATTGCATGTGGGCATCAGGAAGGGAAGACACATTTTGCCCCTCCTCTCCCAGACACTCAGACTCAGGCACATTCTGACCATTAATGTACTGAGTTCTGTGTAACTTGCAGGTACCAAGCCACTACTTCTTACAATCACTGACCTGAACAGAGTGGAAGTTTGGTTGCAATCAGTATGCAATCTACCCTTGAGTGGGCTAATCCTTAATGGAAAAAATGTATTGCACACGGGCCAAATCCTGCTTTAAATTGGAGTTTCTCACCCAAGTAAGGATAGCAGGGTTTAGATTTATGTTTGCAGTGGTCTTGGTCCTGCACCCCTTTTGCATATGAAAGTCCTGTAGACTTCAGTGGATGCTACTTGCTTAGAAGGACTATTGGATCAGGTCCATTTTGTTTCATCATTATCCATATTATCTGTGTTAATTGTGATGGTAGAAAGAAACCCAGCTAATGTATCAAACTGTCAAACATTGCGACTTGTAATTAAATCCTTGTGCAGTAGGTGGGGATAGGTTGGTTTAGCTCCTCACCCCACATTTAGACTTTCTGCTGCCAAAAAATGCTAATGGCTGGTAGTGCTGCAACATAAGACTTCCTTCAGCAGAAAAAAAAGGCAGAGAATTCATGCTATTTACCACAGGCTGGTTACATGCTATTTACCAGAGGCGTGCCATTCACAATACTCAGCCTAATGCTACTCTACATGAACTGCTGAGGTTTGGATGCTGGTGTAACTAGAATATGAACCTGCCAACAGAAAACCTCAGTCCATAAAAGATAACACCCTTTTGTTCAGCTTGAGCACTGGAGATATATATCAGCTCTCTGAATTGGGGTCATTGACTTCACCACCAGTAAAATGAATATGGAAAATACCCTATTAATCAGATTTAAAGAAGCAAGGTACAGAAGGGGCCAGTTATGCCTCAGTTATTTGTATGTAACCTAATAGTCTAGAGAGTTAAAAACTATTAAATGTAAGGCAATAAGTCATACATCAACCTTATTTCCTAGGTTAGTTTTAAATGATTAGATCTTTGCTTTAAATATACATTAAAAACACACACAGGGTGGAAGGTGAGCTCATGTTAAAATTGTAACTGAATGCTTTCCTGGGAAGCTAGATTGCATTTGACTATTTAATTTATGTTTTAATAATAAATAATTATGAAGTCCTATTTCAACCCCCATCAAATATTACTCAATCCTGAACACTGCCATATTTTACTTCTTATGTTTACTGCTGCAGCAATTTTTTACAAAAAATAGTGATCAGTTTTTTTATTCCCTTGCTGGATACAAGTAACTCTCATGGACGTGTAGGCATCAGGAAGGGATCCCTGTGTGTGTGGTGGTGGTGGTGGTGGGGGGGGAGATTTGGGCCCAAGCAGTGTAAACACAATAGAAATTTGATTACAAACAAAACTAAAAGTTGTCTTAAGACCAATGTTTCAGTCTGTTCGGGCTCAGGCCAACTTCAAAGGTCATTAGTGAATATGGCTAATGTCTAGAACATTTTTGTAAATCCTTAGGGGGAAGCAGTCATGAGGAAAAGAGGTTATAGGGTAATAGTAGTTGGAGACAAAAAACTCCTAGAAGATATTTGAGTCCATCTTTCTGCCAAGGCAGATTTAGAAAATAACTTAAACATAAAGGACCAGATCCTCAGCTGATATATGGCTCTACTATGTCTGTTTGTAGAATCGCTTCACATTTAATTAGTTCAAACTGAGTACTACAGGAAGGATCTCAATTGGTAATATAGTGGTGGACTCTTCAAGAAGAGATAAAGGTTCAGATTGTGAGAGTAAAACCAGTAATTTATTTCCTGGAGACCACTTTCTAGCATTTTGATTAGGTTTATGTAAAAATATATCCAAGTTCTGAATATATTCTTCACTTTTTATGATAATGTATGACTGACAATTAGTAGATTTGCTGCGTTTGAAATTTGCTGCATTTGAGATTTGGTGCATTTTATGACTATAATACATTTAGGTTAATTTATATTTTCATGATTGCATATACGTTATAAATGCAAACAAATGCAAATGTAAAGAAACACAAAACAAAGAGATTTTGATACAGCAAACAATAATGTAATAACCTGCCCATAGAGGAAGCTTATTCTTAGGCCCAGTCAGTTAGTGTATGGTTTATGCCTTGAATCATGAAGGTTATGCATTTTTATCCTATGTTATCTAACTGCGGAAGTCTTATTATCCAGATAAATGTTTGCAATCTCTGATGTCCAGGGCAGTTTGCCTGACTAAATGGTGCAGGATCAGATCTATAACTTACAAAACATTTGAAATCATTTATACATAAAAGATTTTGTTATATTGATTAGTAATAGAAGCAATTAATACTATTTACAGCAGAAAACTGTTCTGGCCCCTCCAAGTCAAACTGGTCTGGCTTTTATGGCTCAGCATGAAGCTGACCTCTGAAATATAGACTCTTAAAACTTAGTTCAAAACTGAGTGCAGAAAACCTTGAAACTGGTGATTGACCTGCAAGGAAGAAAGCAAACTCTTTGTGTCTTTGAATTCTGATTTTTCATTAAAAAACAGTCACATTCATTCAGGGGCGTCTCTAGGGATTTTGCCGCCCCAAGCACGGCAGGCATGCTGCCTCCAGCGGTTTGCCTGCGGGAGGTCCTCCGAAGCCGCGGAACCAGCGGACCCTCCGCAGGCAAGCCGCTGAAGGCAGTCTGCCTGCTGCCCTCGCGGCGCCGGCAGACCGCCCCCCATGGCTTGCCGCCCCAAGCACGCGCTTGGCGTGCTGGGGCCTGGAGCCGCCCCTGCATTCATTTCCAAATTCCAGTAGTATTTTCGGCAGGGTCCCAAAGAAGATGTCATGAGTTGAAGCTGTCAGAATGCTGTTAAATGCTGCTGTGGATTTAGGATTCCTATATGTCCTAAAGACAGAGTGTATTTTAAAAACAATTCTTCTTTTGACTAATAATATCACCATGTTTTTTTTAAAGTCATGGAATGGTTTATATTAAAAATGTGCTATAATAGCATTAACATTTGTTAGGGGAATTGCCAAGGTGCTCAGTTCTAATAAACGCTTGTCAGCCAACTCACAGTACACTTGAGGGATGTAAGTATATAATATATTATATTTCAAAAACTTGTTCAGGTCAAGCACTCAAAAATTAAGAAATGGGAGAATTAACTTTAATGCAACTTTAATTCTGCTCCGTATGTGTATGAATTGAACACAAGTTGAAATCCTAGCCCCAGAGAAATAAATGGCAAAACTCCCACTGACTTCAATGGGGCCAGAATTTCAACTACAGTCTTTAATTACATTATTATATACTATTTTTTCCACAGTGCCAAAAGGGTATTTTGATAGGGTGAGCTAGGGCCATTTTCTTTGTATTTGGTGTGGCTGCTTCAGAATGATGCATGAGGTACAGTAGGGCTGGGGAGCATGCATAGTGCCAATGGAATATTCAGAGATACAGGGTAGGTAATATATTTTATTGGACCAACTTCTGTTGGTGAGAGAGACAAGCTTTTGAGCCACACAGAGCTCTTGAGCATTTGAGCCACAAAAGCTCTTCTTCAGACCTGAGAAGAGCTCTGTGTGGCTCAAAAGCTTGTCTCTCTCACCAACAGAAGTTGGTCCAATAAAATATATTACCCCACTCACCTTGTCTCGCCAATGTCATGGAACAGACATGGCTACAGCTACACTGTACACAATAATGGAATATTTAGAAAGTTAATGAACAAATCTTGAACAGGTTCTATGACACATCTAAAAATGACAACTTTCTCTAGCTTGTAGCTTGACTAAATTTCAATGAATTTTCATAAAACTAGCAAAAGGCAGCTCCTCTGATCCAGGACTATCCTCCTCCCAAATTTCAAGTTCCTGCTCTAAATCAAGGAGGCGCTAGAGCTGTTTAAAAAAATAGCTTGAGGAAAATTTTTAATATTAGCAAAATTACCTCTAACCTCATTCTCAAAACACCTGTACCACTTTTGCTGAAACTTTCCAGTCAAATTCCATCTCAGGCAAAAGCAGAGCATAGAAAATATTCCAAGATCCACCATTGCAGTTCAGCCAGAGAAAGACTAGAGATCATAGAGGATGTAGTTCAGCCACCAAGTCCAGCCCATAGAGAAGAATGGGAGCATGAGGCACCTGAATGGGAGCATGACGTACCTGAGGGAGTGGGGGAGGCAACATAGTGACAGATAATGTGGAAAAAGCTGAAGTACTCAATGCTTTTTTTGCCTCGGTCTTCACAGACAAGGTCAGCTCCCAGACTGCTGCACTGGGCAACACAGTATGGGGAGGAGGTGAGCAGCCCTCAGTGGTGAAAGAACTGGTTAAGGACTATTTAGAAAAGCTGGACGTGCACAAGTCCAATGGGTCCAGATCTAATGCAGCCCAGGTGCTGAGGGGGTTGGCTGATGTAATTGCAGAGCCATTGGCCGTTATCTTTGAAAATTCGTGGTGAGTGGGGGAAGTCATGGATGGAAAAAGGCAAATATAGTGCCCATCTTTAAAAAAGGGAAGAGAGAGAACCCGGCAAACTACAGACCGGTCAGCCTCACTTCAGTCCCTGGCAAAATCATGGAGCAGGTCCTCAAGGAATCCATTTTGAAGCACTTGGAGGAGAGGAAGGTGATCAGGAACAGTCAACATGGATTCACCAAGGGCAAGTCATGCCTGACCAACCTGTTTGCCTTCTATGATGAGATAACTGGCTCTGTGGATATGGGGAAAGTGGTGGATGTGATGTATCTTGACTTTAGCAAAGCTTTTGGTACAGTCTCCCACAATATTCTTGCCAGCAAGCTAAAAAAGTATGGATTGGATGAATGGACTATAAGATGGATAGAAAACTGGCTAGATTGTAGGGCTCAATGGGTAGTGATCAACGGCTCGATATCTAGTTGGCAGCTGGTATCAAGTGGAGTGCCCCAGAGGTCGGTCATGGGGCCGGTTTTGTTCAACATCTTTATTAATGATCTGGATGATGGGATGAATTGCACCCTCAGCAAATTCTCAGATGACACTAAGTTGCGGGGAGTGATAGATATGCTGGAGGGTAGAGATAGGGTCCAGAGTGACCTAGACAAATTAGAGGATTGGGCCAAAAAAAATCTGATGAAGTTCAACAAGGACAAGTGCAGAGTCCTGCACTTAGGAAGAAAGAATCCCATGCAATGCTACAGGCTGGGTACCGACTGGCTAAGCAGCAGTTCTGTAGAAAAGGACCTGGGGGTTACAGTGGACGAGAAGCTGGGTATGAGTCAGCAGTGTGCCCTTTTTGCCAAGAAGGCCAACGGCATATTGGACTGTATTAGTAGGATCATTGCCAGCAGATCGAGGGAAGTGATTATTCCCCTCTATTCGGCTTTGGTGAGGCCACACGTGGAGTATTGCGTCCAGTTTTGGTCCCCCCACTACAGAAAGGATGTGGACAAATTGGAAAGAGTCCAGTGGAGGGCAACAAATATGATTAGGGGGCTGGGGCACCAGGGCCTCCCAGAGGATTCTGGGGGCCCGGGGTCTTCGGCGGCGGGGGGCCCTTCTGTTCCGGGACCCACCGCGGAAGTGCCCCGAAGACCCGCAGCGGGAGACCCCCGCCGCCGAATTACCGCCGAAGGGGGACCCGCCGCCGAAGCGCAGCCCGGTCTTCGGCGGTAATTCTGCGGCGGGGGGGCCCCGCCGCGGGTCTTCGGGGCACTTCCGCGGCGGGTCCCGGAAGGGAAGGGCGGCCCTGTGGGGCACATGACTTATGAGGAGAGCCTGAGGGAACTGGGATTATTTAGTCTGCGGAAGAGAAGAGTGAGAGGGAATTTGATAGCAGCTTTCAACTACCTGAAGTGGGGGTTCCAAAGAGGATGGAGCTAGGCTGTTCTCAGTGGCGGCAGATGACAGAACAAGAAACAATGGTCTTAAGTTGCAGTAGGGGAGGTCTAGGTTGGATATTAGGAAACACTATTTCACTAGGAGGGTGGTGAATCACTGGAATGGGTTACCTAGGGAGGCGGTGGAATCTCCATCCTTAGAGGTTTTTAAGACCCATCTTGAGAAAGCCCTTGCTGGGATGATTTATTTGGTGTTGGTCCTGCTTTGAGCAGGGGGTTGGACTAGATGACCTCCTGAGGTCTCTTCCAACCCTAATATTCTATGATTCTATGATCTCCCATAAAGCACCAAAGCAACTCAGGCAGATGTATATTAATGTCAAACTGATCTAAACCTAAACCTTTAGAGTCTATTTGATAAGCCAAAATATTTTGATTTGGGTCAGCTCAGCCTGAAACAAAATATTTCATTTTGATTTTCACAATGGAAAATTGAACATTTTTGGCAACGTTAAAATTTTCCCACAGAACATTTCAATTTTTGCAGAATTTGCACTTTCCATTGAAAAACAATTTTTCATGGAAAATTTACATCCATTGTAGTTGCTACCAGTTTCTACTACAACACATGCATTTTTATGACCATCGCTTTGGCTTGATTCTGATCTCACTGGTTTAAAACCAGGGTAATGCTATTAACTTAAATGGAATAACTGCTAATTTATACCAGTGTAAGTGAGATCAGAAACAGGCCTTGTGTCTTATTTCATACATATATACATATATTTGATTAGTTTTATAAAAAAAAATGAGAATTTCTTATAGCCTTGTGGTATGTACGACTGTATTATAGTTATGCCCCTAATTATAATTCATAGTATATATTTCTAGAGAGGGATATTTTCAAAATCTGAGCTATTTTGCTTTTATTTTAAAACCCATTTTTAAGCCCTAATAGGCAAACATTTATATATATTTTATTCATGAATAAAGATATATATGTGAGTGTGAACAAAATCCAAAATTTGCCAAAATCTTTGGGGGTTAAATTGTTTATTTTATAACAGTGGTTTTCAACCCCAATGGGGGTCCACAGACTATGTCTAAGAGGTCTGAAAAGGTTGTCATTACTGTAGAACGGTGGTTTTCAACCCATGGTCGGCGAACCCCTGGGGGTATGCAGGCTATGTCTAAGATTTCCAAATGGGCCTGCACCTCCATTGAAAAGGTTTTAGGGGTCCACAAGTGAAAAAACGGTTGAGAGCCACTATTTTATAATGTTATGCCCTGTTTGAGGTCCTAAGGAAAGAATAGTCATAATAATCTCAGCAGTGTGTTTGCTTTCCAGGCTCACAAGGCTAAAGTGAGAAAAACTTTACAAATATATTTCAAAGGTTTCTAAAACATATTCAGGCAAGTTTCAAGATCATCCAAATATTTTGATCCTCATGAAAAATAACAAGGGTCCAATCCTGTTCTTATTCACGTCAACAACAGCTATATTAGGGCCCACAGGAGTCTTCTGCATATTTTAAAAAAAGCATCTTTTAAAATCTATTTCTAATTGTATTTCTGTCTTTCCAACCCACAGCATATATCAGTGGAGTCTAGACCTCTTTGGGTCCAATATAATCATATGATTAATCAGGCAAGTTGATGGTCAAATTTGGGCCAGTAAATGTATAATTCAATATAAAAAGTAACCTTTTGTGGGTTTGCATAGTTATATAGTAAATCAAGGCTGCACGGCGTAATTTAGTTACATTTAAAAGAGTTGTTTATAATCCTTCATGTATTTTGACAAATCCAGCTGCCAAACAGTATTTAAACACTATTCTGATGTATAAGTGGCCTTAAGAATCATAAACTGATTTGAGCTTCTGCCATGAATGAATGTTAAGTTCAAGCTCTAACACTCAATTCTAGAAGGGCTATTAAATCATCACATAAAGACTGTGTAAATCATGGGAAATATTTTTCTGTGTAAACAAAGGAAGAATAGGATATGTTCCCAAAATAGTAGCTATCAATCTGATCCATAAAGAGAATAGCAGTCTTTTCAAAAGCTGCTCTCTTCATATGTTTTACTCTATCTTCAGCTAGTTGTCTGAAGGACACCATCCAAAATCAAATTCTATTGTATTTTATTTGTAACCTGGTGCTGCTAAATACACAAGGACACACCTTGCTATGGTAGGTCAGAATAACTTGCAAAAGAGGATACATTGTATCTTCATAAGGAGAAACCTAAAAATGATGTCTTGACATTTGCTTTTGAACATAGACTGAGTTACATTTCCCTTTCCTTTATACTTTGCTGATTAATAAATAGAATAGCAGTAATTAGAAACAAACACACTGATACGTTGTGAAAAGTTAAAGTGTACCCGTTGTTGCTTCCTACCTTATATACATTGATGGGAATATCAATGACAATATAGATAAGATCTCCGAGTGCCAGGCTAGCTATCAGCGCATTGGGGCCATTCCTCATACACTTGTTCTGGTAAATGATCCTCAGCAAAGTTGCATTCCCAACCAATCCAATGATGAAAATAATACAAGATATCACTGTGTTAATGTATTTGAAAGTGTCAGCAATTTTAGCCCGTTGGGAGCAATAGTCTGTTTTGTTGGGTACCATGGGTCGGATAGTAGTAAGGAGTAAGCTGGGCTCTAGTCCAGAGTAGGTGGTCAAATAGTTTCCAGAATCACTCAGATTGGTGTAATATCTGTCAGAACTGTCGCTGAGGCCACATCCAGTGACAAGCAGTAGCAAGGAGACTCTTAAACAAAAGGTTTCCATCCTAAAGTCTTGAATGGCAGGCACAATCAATGAAATACTTCTTTCAATGTGTCTGTGTGATCCTTCTTACTTCTTCACCTATATGGAGAAACAAAACATAAACAAAACAGATTGACAATCATCTTATTTCTCATTTCAAAAGAAGTGCTTGTACAGCTTGTTTTTATACTAGTTAAGCTATCTTGGATAATAGATTACAAAATGAGACAGAAAATCCCCATGGCATTTGAGGGGTAGTGCTAAAGAAATCCTGCCAGATCACAAAAGTGTGTAGGAGTATTTGTCTATATAAGGGATAAAGCATTCCAGACAACAAGTGGTGGATAAGAGTTTTGTCACAAGACTTAGGCTTCCAAGTCGAGTAAATCAGCATGGGATGTCTTGGCAGCATTACTGATACTTTAGTCAAAAGAAAATTTAAATTTTTCGATAGCTGGAGTTCTGCTAAATAACAAAGCCACAACCCTGAATTCATAAATTCTATTTAAGGCCAGAATGTATTATTATTATTTGTTTTAATATTTGTTGGTGTACTGCAAAAATGATGCTATAGACCTATTTTTCTTTGCCATAATAATTAGCTGGCTTTTAAAATTTAAAAGCCCTGAATATATAATTTTCAAATCCAGTTCATGAATAAGTAGTTCATTAAGTGCCAGATCCAAAGCCCTCAGAAGTGAGTGGGGAGACTCATATTGACTTCAGTAGGCTTTGGATAAGGCCCTTAATGCTTTTAAATCTGCTACATATACCAGTAGGCTAGTAGAAATTTATCCTGGATATTTCAGAATTCCAGTGCAGCTCATGTTCAGATGTTAGCTGTACATAAGTTAATTATAATTGTATAAAAAGAAAACATGATAGATATTGCATACTAAATACTTGGCATGGCATCCCAAGGAATAACCCATGACATCTGCTGCTTGTAAAGGCTACATCAGTAGTAGGACATTCTTCCACCACAAGTGTGACCCTGAGTAACAGAAAAGTCTGTGGCCTATTTACCACAGTGGAGGATGGTTATCATCAATATGAGTAATGCTGCATCATGCTTCAGGTCATAGAGACCACTCTGGGATTCTCTTTCATGAAGTTTAGTGTGCACTCTCAAGCCCCAAAGATTTTTTCCCCTTCCCTTCAGCTCAGTGTGACAAACTATCACAAGACATCTCTGTCAAGGGCAGTGTTGAGCCAAACTGGAGATTTGAAAGTCCAGTGTTGCATAATACTACTAGGAGAACTTGAATGAAGGAGTTGCAGAGATACTTTTAAGTTAATAAATTCCAGTATATGTGGAGATTCCCGAATAACAGTGAAGAATTTACAGTAGAAAGCAATAAGAGAGAGTTCACTGACACTGGGCCTTTGGGCACTATCATAATACAAATATTTAGTACTACTGCCTACTATGCTTTTCCATTCCAGTAGGTGGTATGTAAAGAGTCATGAGTGTGTAACAGGAGCATACGCATCCCTAATATGTGTGCGTGCGTGCCTATTTTGCATAGAGTAGATGTATGCCTGTGTTTGTCCTCAGTGGTACAAATTCTGACCCTACTACATTGGTGTAGCTAAAATCATAATCTGGCCCACTATATTAGTTTGTGTATATGATCTTAAACCCTAATGAACTGGATATCTGTCTAAGATATTTATTTAAAAAATGCGTGTTCTGCTGGTATCTAAGGACCACTAGCAATACTTTGCACCGCGTTAGTGCTTTCAGTTTAGGATTCTAAAGCACTTTGTAACAATTTTACAACAACAACTTTACAAATGGGGAAAACTAAGTCACCGAGAATTGCAGTGACTTATCCCGTTCATACAATAAATCAGTGATACAGCCAGGTATAGAATCCAGATTTTCTAACACCTAGTCCTATGATTAAACCATGCCACTAACCTTCTTTTTCTCAATTTATGAACTTTGTATATGTAAATTTGATATATTACTTATATACCACATAAATGTGATGTCAACATGGCAGTCATACAAACAGCATGAGGAACGATGGACAAAATACCCAAGACCCCAAGTAGAAACTTTTCCTGAAGAGGTAGCAAAATCAAAACCAAAAAAAATTCCCATATACTAATTTCCAAGAACATGGATTCATGATATACATATTCAAGCTATGGAGTCACTGACAAATCCTCCATTACTATGTGCTTGTTTTCAGTGTGCCTGTATGGATGTGTAATAGCAGTGCACAAGCACTCCACTGAATGCAATATAATAATATTTGTGTTAACTGTCTGTAAGAATACAATAAAATAGGCCATTGTATTTATGTAATCTCAGTATATAGAATAGCTAAGGAATTTCTGTGCATTTACAGGCCATATGCATGTGGTGTCAGTGTGTCACTAACACAATGGTACACAAAATTTCTTACAACCAGCATGGGACGCTGAGAACAAAACTCTTAACTTCCCAGCAACAAATATCCTGCTAGGGAGAGTAAAGCCAGGACAATCCCCATGCCAAGATTTCCAAAACCAAACCGGACAGTTTGAAATGAATTGTTTAATTGATTAAACACTATTGAGATTTGTAAACATTTAAATCATTAAATTAAAAAGGCCAAAAGGCACATGAGGTTTAAAATGGATCTAATAAACTTAATTAGGACGGATGTTTCAAAGCAATTACAATAAAACGTACTTTAAAAAATCATTTTCTTCTAGTGAGATCTCACTAAGCAAAATGTAGTTGGTTGTGGGATATCTGCCCTTTTCCCTTCTTCCAGCATAAAAGAAAACACCCTCCCTTCTAGCACTGTCAAAAGATCAGTTCCAAAATGCAAGTGGCAAAGCATTACCATCCACAACTCCCCTTCAGTACTGGGTATCTGACATGTTCTATATATTTTAAACTTTTTAAAATAACATTTATTGAAAAGGTAAAATAAGATGCCTGATAACTAACACACACTTTTATCATCATCACCCAATCCCTTCTGAATTGTTAAGGATAAGTGCTAAAACCATACCATGAAGCTCCCTCTAGGTTCTCACACAGGGAACATGCAGCTGCTTCTGCCCCCATTTCCGTGCATAGGAGACTGCAAACCCACTCCAAGTGTAGTTCAGGCTGCTGCTGAGAATTTCCTCAGTGTGGCTTCTCCTGGGAAAGCCTTACCAAATCCTCCTTTCTCAATGTGACTGGGTGGGATTGGAAATCTCCACCTCCGCTGTATCAGCAAGAGAGAGAGAGAGAGAGAGAGAGATGTCAGAACATCCCCTCTTTCTGTCCCCTCCCCCATTTACCCCCTCCCCCCCAAACCTCCAGCCCAGACTGAGACCCTGCCAATGTTAAACACAAAGGCTGCCTCCCGGGCACAAGGGAACAGTGAGTTCTTTAACCATTTCCTCCCTGAAATGGAGTTAACCTAATATGCTAGGTTCATTTAAACAATAGATCTTAGAAATCTACTACAGTAGCTTTCTGCTAAAGAAGCCCAGGACAGCCCATTGAAATACTGGACAAATGAGCGAAATAGAAGGCATAAGACAGATAAGCACAGTGGGAAAACATTGGCTCTTGAAGATTTCCATAATCTTTGCTTTGTAATTTCCCATTTGCTATGATTAAAAGACTTTTACAAAAGAGTCACTAAAATATGATTTGTAAAGTGTTAAAAAACCTATATCCCGAAAGTCAGATTGCCCAGAGGCAGAATTCTCCAAACTGTGGTCCATGGATAGCTTGGTGGTCACATGTTGCTATATTTCCTCCCCCCGATTTCCAACTGCTAAAATGCATTAAAAAAGTCAGTGAAAATACATTACATTTCCTAATATTGCTATGTTTCCTAATATTTCCTAGTATTATTCTTCCAGGGGAGCAATATCTTGTGTAGTTGTAGTTGCCTCAGAGATGTTAAGCATTTGTGAATGGGAGGGCATACTGTCCATGGAATTGCAGGTGAGAGGGGAGATGTCCATGAGACAGTGTCTCTATTCAAATGAGGTCCATGCTATCAAAAGTTTGAGAAGCCCCACCTTGTGGTCATGAACCTTTTTCATTCTGAGAAAAATATGATTAGCTCACCAAAGGCACCTGTCTCCACTCACAGGCCCTGAGGCACAGTAAAAAATTTGGCCTAGGATAAGTGTCGTATTAAAGCAATCCAGGAATGCAAGCACACTTCAACTCAGGGCTCTGTGGGTATGTCTACACAGCAACAACAAAATCCCACGGCTGGCCCATTCCAAGCAACTTGGGCTCATGAGGCTTGAGCTGCAGGGCTCTTTCACTGCTGTATAGAGCTCTAGGACCCTTCCACCCCACAGAGTCATAAAGTTTGGGCCCTAGCCCGAGCCTGGACTACACAGCAAATGAAACAGCCCCACAGCCCGAGCTTGAGTTGGCTGGCATGGGTCAGCCACGTTTTTTTCTTTGCTGTGCAGATATACCCTATCTGGCCCAGAGTCCACCTGCGGTTGGTATGGCAAAAGCAGAGGGGCCCACTTCTCTCTCAGAGAAACAGAGGTGTCAGGGCCTTTCTCCACCTCCCAAGAATGGCCCCTGCCCATGTCTCTTTGGGAGCAGCAAAGGCCCTCCTTCTCCAGTAGAGAGGTCGAGGAGGCAGCAAGTGATAGCCTGGTCCTTACCCCAGCAGTTGAGGTGCTCCTGATTGGGTAGGTGGGAAGGTCCTTCCCAGAATGTTTTGCTGGGATGGTGCTGATAGTGCCCCTCCCTACCAACCTGAGCACTCTGAGCAGTAGGTCTTGGTGTTAACACCTCCACTGAAATCAATAGTGCAGTTTATGCCTCTTGGAGCTATTGTTTCAGAATCTTTGCAGACTTCTGCAGATGTTACAGTATCAGCTACATTGAGCTTATGTTTTCAAGCTCTTCTTTTAAAACACCAGGGCTGGAAACATTTTTTAAATGAAAGCTCAGATTATGATGTAATCACATGACTCCCAGAGCCTGGGTCTAGGCAAAGGTGTGTAGTGCCCATGTTTTCATTCAGCCCTAGCTGAGACGATTTGATACTCCATGAAAGCTAACCAATGTTGTCTTTGAGCCCCTGGCTGAAGCCTTTTAAGATCTTCATTTCAAGAGCTAATTTTGGCTTCCCAAGTGGTTACACCAGAGGAATAGCTTTATAAACTTTTGTGGACTCCTTTTTGAGCACTAAAAGACAACCCTGCTCAATTTGATGCCAACATTTGCCGTTCTAAAAGAATAGGAACAGATTAGGAAGAATGGATCAAGATGGTGGAGCCACACAGTCTGCAAAACGTGGAGATTTGGTAACCAGATCATATGAAAAATTCATTTATACTTGCTCTGAGTATTGGATAGTAAATTTTCAGAAACTGAAATGTCTCTAAAATCCTCTTTTAGACCAACTAAGTGAAAAGATTGATAGATTTCAAAATCAGATAACAGCAGTGGAAAAAAGAGCTGTGGCATCTGAATCAGTCCAAACAACAGGCACTTTTATGTATCTCCTAGAAAACCAGCTCACCTACTTGATGAGTAAGAACACTATCTTAAAAGAAACATAATCCCTTGTTTAGAAACTCTTCAGAAGCCTGAAATTTTGCGAAGTCAAGCAGAAAAGCTTAACTCAACATATCTTAAGGCATGTTTTACATTAAATTAATGCTGGTATGTAATTAAACTGGCAATATTGTTTATTAAATGAAAAATATTTAAATAATTCATATTTATTAGTTTTATTGTACATAGAATCACTGATATGTTTTTATTAGGAATCATCTTGTGTAAAAATTGTGTTGACAATCATTGATGATCCAGACTGAGTGCAGTCTGCACTTTCCATATAATCAATAGACTAAGCATACATTAAGGAGGCCTATATGAAATACCATTTATATCTTTCTCATAGACTTTCTAAACAGTCTCAACATCCTATTCCTTTCCTATGGCCTATTGATCCTTATGCCTAACTTGCTGAATAGGAGTAAACTTGAATTTCTGCTCTCATTCAAGCCCACATCTTACCTTACTAATTTAGAACTAATCCAATCTATTTGGAAGGTTCAAACAACATACTCCAAATTATGGCATGTTTAGTTGTATGTATTTAATATTAAACAAAATAAGAAAATTTCATAGTACTTGTAAAGCTCTCTCTTCTACAAATTACAATAAAGAGAAAAAAGAGAAAAGAGAGAGAGGGCTATTACCATAGTACATAATTCTATTATTGCCAGTCAGCCTATCTATAGTGTTAACTGTACAGTATGACAATATTAATGTATGGTTAATAATGGTTCTGTGTTCTTTAATGACTGGACCTTTGTTCTGTCTTTAATCATGACAGTTTACCTTCAGCAGGGTCTTGTAGTTAGTTTTAATGTATCTAAAATCTGGTTTAATTTAGAAGTTTCATATAATTAGTCAGCCGATTACCAGCTAGTTTACCTATAGACAAAGCTCTTAAGTTTTTGTTTTTACTGAAAAATTCCTGAGGTTTACAAAAGTTATTTGGTTTTCACCAATTTTCACCTGAATTTTGAGTACATGTATGCAAGTACATGAAATGACTGATTATATTAAGAAAATAGAATAGATTATAGTAGTTAGATCTGTTTATACTAATCAATTAGATTAATTGTAAATGTGAGGCTGTCTGTAAAGTGAGGAAATGTAGTGGAAAGTACACATGTGCAGGCATACGGCAAAAACAACTCCCCAGACCCAGCTTCCCTGTGCTGCAAGGAGAGATGTCAGCTTGGTAACTCGGGCAGACCCTATGGGAGCACAGGGGGATTCTCCCATACCCAGCTCCCCCCAACTCTGGAAAGGGAGAAAGCTGCTTGGTGACATAGGCGACCCAGGTTATCGAATTGCCATCTCTCCTTCTGGAGTGGGTAGCAGAGTCAGAAGTACTCTTTCGTTTCTCTGTGGCTTTTCTTCTGTTCTTCCATCCCCCAATATTGACCCTGATGTTTGCCTAGAAACTCTGAGTTTATTTTTTGTAGTGTTTTTCACCCATTTTTTATTTTTTTAATCAAGACATGGGAAATTCTAAAATAAAATCCGAAAATGAAATCTTACCTAGGAAAGATACCCTACAGAGTAAAACAACATTAAGCAAAATGCAATCTGCCATAGATGCTGAGAAGTCATTCAATAGGGTTCTTTGGGCCTACATTCTTTTAGTACTAGAGAAGTTTTGGCCTTCATTATCTGTAAGTCTCTGTATGCATTCCTTTGTTTGAACAGATCCCGATTAAAGACATTCTCTTGAAAAAGTGGCACAGCGCAACGCAAGATGTTCTCTCACCTCTTGTGACAGGTTTCTCCACCGAACCACTTGCATTAGCTTTAAGAGATTCAGAGCATCATAACACTCATGATGATATGATCATTGGCTGTGCAGATGGACATCCTATTATATTTCAGTGAAACACAAGCTTCCATTCTATACCTTAAATAATTCTTAAAGGCGTACAGGACTATGTTTTGAGAGCTGAAGCAATTGACCTTTCAATGAGATGCTAAGTACTTTCTTAAGCTTATGGTCCCCTGAGGAATTCAGGTGTCAAAGGAACACAACTTTCACCCAGTTTAACTAAACTAATAATAAACCTGCAACCCTTTTTATACACTTGCCCTTCAAAGGTGGTATAATTTAGCATTATCTATGTTTGGATGTGTTAACTGGATTAAAATTAATGTTACTTGAGTACTATAGTACCCACAAGTCTTTCTAGTACTGCTACCTGGTTGGTATAAAAAAAGAGTAGATAAAATGAATATGCTACAATTTGTATAGCTTGAAAAGTGCCAACAAATCCATTTGCTGAAGTTCAAAAGAAAGAAAACATGCAAAGATACTAACACCCTCCCTGTCATTGCAATCTGGACAACTGTAATTTAAGATGTTTGGAACAGGTTGGGTTTTACAAAAAAACAGCTCTCCAGGGCAAAACATTGAAACAGCTTGTTACTCTTATTCTTTCCAACTTGATTTATGACAGATACTTGTCCCCCTCAGGAGATCAGACAAAATCCTATCCTAGGGAACATTCTGCAAATATGGAGAAAAATAATTGGGTACCTTGGTGTAATGCCAGAATTCACAGTGGCTTGCTGGATGTATGGGCCATCAGGTTTTCCTCCAGGACTGGATGATGCTAACTTTAAAAGATGAGATGCCAAAGGTCTGTGAACCATTTGAGGTATTTTCCATGGTATAACACTAACAGAACTTTGTACAGCTCAGAATTAAATTTAATCTAGCGTCTTGAGCTTTCTCTGTGTATCTACAAGTTAGCCAGTAGTTCTCAACCTATTTACCATTTTGGGCCACATCCAATACTACCTGTATGGCCCTAAGAATGTCACATGGGCTGCAGCTCTGTGCTGACTGGGCCGCAAGTGGCTGGAGGCCACACGTTGAGTTAGACAGATCCTAGACCAAGTTATTTAAAAAAGAAACTGAACAATGAAGAAGAAGCAATTAGAAGATGGTGGCTAACCTAAGTAAGCTTCTGTCTCTCCCATACAACTGCATCTCCAAGGAACACATAATAGTGTATAAGCCAAATTCTATAACCTGCACTCAAGACATTAAAATTCCTCTTAAGAATAATCAATAGCAGAAAGCATTTGAAAACTCCATTGAGGTCTCTATTTGCAGCACTCCTAAGCAAGTGCAGTACTTTGTGGTGCATAGACTTTAGTATTTTCCTCCATTTTTGAAGGAAAATAATCCAGATATACATTTGTTCATGTTCCTAAATGTGATTATCAACCACCCTCACTGATACATTGTTTATGGAGTTGCTGTAACACAAACCCATTTTGGGCACTGATCTCCACCTTTTCATATATCCAGCATGGCAACTGACTCAATGTTTACACCTGTGATGGGGTATACAAACCTCACACCATTAAGGAAGGGGTTAAGCAGCTGTTCTGGGCCTAGGCAGCCCCAACCCATCACACCTGCAGAAAGATGCATGGCTTGGAGGAAGAGCTCAAAAGGGGAGCAGGCCAGCTCAGTAAGGCAGCAGACTGTAGAGGTGAGCTGACCTACTTTTGTGAGCTCCTGCAGCTTGAGGCCTGACTGTAGTATGGCCAAACCCAAAGAAAAGAGACTTGGGAGTTGTAGGTCTGAGAATTTATCTCTGATTTCCACTTATTCAATATCTTTACTTTACCCGTTGGAAAACAGAGGACTGGTAGGAAGTGTGATCCAGGGAGGCAACAGTATAGCACTTTGGTAGTGCAGGATGTAGCTGCCTACACTGGGCCCTGCATCGGAACGTGGTGGAGAGGATTGGCCTATGAACCCCTAAGGTGTGCCAGAACAGAAGCAGATCCCTGATACAGGGAGTCTAAGGGAGAGAAGGCCCTGAAGCCTGAAGGACAAGATACCGAGACCTCAACTCAGAGGGAGAACCAGAGACCCACAATTAACCCAGAGAGCTACTTTGTTGGTGAACTCTTCATATACCCTGAAAGGGGCAGACCTGAAACATGTGACCTGATCAGAGGGGGCTGAGTCATGGAAGGACCAGATCACCACAGCACCAGAGCAACTGTCAACAGGGGCATCCTCTGGATCCCTGATTTTGTACTTATGACCCTCACTCTTGACCCTGTTCTTCATTAGTTGTCCCCCATCCTCATTTGAATCCCAGCTCCAGTAGCTCCTCCCCTTAGGTGGGGGGAGGGGCCTTGAGATGTGGGCGGGCTTGCACCCTCTCGCCTCCCAGACCTTATGTGTGGCTAGCATTGTAGGTAACGGAATATAATGTCTGAGGGAACGTGTATATTAGTAGAGATTCAAAGAATGAAATATTTTAACTGATCTAATATCATACTCATTGAAGTTGTAAAAATCTGATTGCTTTTCATAAAATAAACAGAAAGTCACAGTTTCCCAGTAAGTGCTTTATTTACAGTATGTTTCCTGTTATGACATATTTATTAATCCTACTCCACCTAAATGATAAGTGCAAATAAACCCTCTATTCCTGTGCCAAGTACAGCTTATTCTCTTCCTTCTTTCATCATGTTCCCAGAGTACTATAGCCACTAATAACACGGATTTATAATTCAAAGTAAATTCTAAGGAGGACATTTTTATATTAGCTCATCATAATTAGGTAGATGTTCAGAGTAGTGCCACCAAAGAATCTCCATGATGGTCTTGTATTGGCTTAGGCACAAGGCTGTGATGGAGTGCGAAGAAAGGATAGAGGATCCATGTCTAAATGACATAGTAGAGCCAACACCTTGTGCAGTTGGTTCAGGATGAGCTGCAGCTGCTATTCCAGCCCATAGATTATAATATGAGTCAGGGATTGACTCCAGCAGATCAAAGCAAGTTCGATATAACGCGGTTTCACCTATAATGCAGTAAGACTTTTTGGCTCCCAAGGACAGTGTTATATCGGGGTAGAGGTGTCGTTTGTCAGCATCAAACCTTTGGAGATATAAAACAAAACGTTACATTTCCTTTCCTCTTTAAACATGAAAATTGTTACAGTAGTTTTCTATTTACTGGAAAAAAACTACCATAAGCAGAGAGTCTCAGCATCACAAAGAATATACCATGTCAAGCCACAACCCCCCCACCCTGCGCCAAACATATTGCATCCAAGATCCCTGGTTTGCAGAGAAGGGAGGGGATTTTAGGAAAGAATGTAAGTAGTAATAACTCTGTACTTTTACTCTTCATATATTTTTGACAGGTTTCTATGCCCCCTGTTATATTTTGTTCCACTCCCTTTTTGCCCCAGGAGTTGACTGTATGGCAGCAAAGTCCCTCTTACCTGTCCCAGGAGCCCCAGGTATCATGTTTGGACATGTGCATTTTTGGTACTATTGGCCACTTTGAGGGCAAGGGATTTTAAAATTTTATTTAATTTATCCTTACTGAAATCATTAAAGTAAATTAATAACTACAGATTTCATGCCTTTTCCTCATTTTAAGGGGAACATATGCTTGTTATGCATTTAGTACACATCTAAAGTTATTAAAATTATACAAAATCAACAAAGGAGAAGTGTCAATACATATATCCATAGAAGTTATTTAAAAAAAAAAAAGCACAGAAAGCACAAAAAAGGCAGAGAGAAGAGAAAAGCATCTCACCTCACAGACTGTTACTAGTCAAATGGCAGAAACCCCTGTTCTTTGACCTGATGGAATCATATACTGTATCATAAAATATTAAATTGCATTACATTTCATGAAGATTTTTCTAACCCCATGGCCTTTTATGGAATTATTCATTGTGGTACATTAAATTATAACTGAAAGATAAAATACCATCCAAAACGAGCAAGTATGTAGATTTCTTTAGAAAACTTTTTACAAAACTTAAGCTAATTTAGCAATTAGCCTTATTTGTTTTCTAATTCTGCATCAGGAATAAAATTTCCTCTTTTTATACAATTCCTTTAACAATAGTCTTGAAAAACAGATAGAGAACCTAATGTAGTTACATGCCGAACTCTTATCCAAATTTCCCTTATTCCATTTACTCAAAGTAATGTCTTCCTTCATAACTATGTATATTTACTGGAAATTAGCAACTTATAATTTTAGAAAAGTTTTTGAAGGACAGATAAATTAAAAGAATATTTTAGCAAAATATACAACATATACACTTTGGCAATAAAACAAAAAGAGCAATGGAGTATTCAGGAAACCTATATTTTAGTTTTTGGGAGACAGTAGATACATACAAAATATTCTCCTGAAAATTCTATACAGTATATCTTTTTTTGACTTTTTTAAACTGCCATTTTTTCCATATTTTTCTGTTAAACATACAATTTTTAATCATGTCTATGAAATAAAAAATAACATCAAATAGAGTCTTAAAAAGAAACTATACTGAACTTTCAAAAGTTTAACTATAAAACAGAATATGGGGGTAAGAGCTCACTTTGATTTTAGGGGAAACTTTGACAACGGATTGAATTTTTTTTGGTTTGAAACTGGTTTTTATCTGCCCTTTGATAGTTGTCGTGCTAGAGCATGGACAAGTGTTTGTCATGCAGAAACTCTACCAAACTTCATGAGGCATTATTGTTTTGCCAAACTATCTAATTGCTCTGTCACAGGGTATCAGAATATATATAGAATATATAATATTTAATAAAAGCACTGGGCAGATGACATACTTGGTGATATTTTGTAATAGTACCTGCAAAGCAACTATTACATTTGTTTTTATTTTATTTTTCATCACACTGAAGGGGCGCTAAAGAATTATTTTTCCTGTTCTTATATACGGTACAAGATGTAACTCTAGTTAATTTACAGTGTTAAATAATGTAAGACAATATATGATATACCTGAGAAATTACTGAAAAAAAGAGGCATTATGGTGACTAAAACTTTAATTCACGTCATTAGACCTTTTATGATAAACAGTATGTCTAACAGAAGGATATTGAGAAAATGGAAGTTTTTGATTAAAAAAGAGAATTTGGGAAAAGAGGAAGGGAGTGTAGGGGACAGCCTTTACCTCTATCCTTCATGAAGTTACAAGGCAGTGGCTTGTCTTTTCACTTTTATTTTTTAAATAGTAAAACCCCTGGGTAAATGATGGATTTTTTCACTGTACCCTGGAATCTAAAATTTTCTTCACAATTTACAAATGATGAGCCTTTAGTACAGTTATCTCCTATCTTTGTATGTTGAGAAGATTTTGTTTGGCTATTTTTTTTTGCACACTGTGCAAAATTTTAAAAACAAACTAACACTATTTTAAAAGGTTGGTAGAATGTATCTTTTAATCATTGTGATGGAATTTTTGTTTTACACGACCTCTTCCTCTTAGATTAAGACAAAATGTTGATGAGAGGTGCTGTGTAGGGGTGTGAGCTAGAAGTTACAGTTTCTGTAAAATGAACTATACAATTTAAAGTTTTCTACAAATGCAGGAAAATTAATTCTTCTGGGCTGCTTCAATATGATGATAAATAAAATGGGGAAAGAGTAATTGGTTTGCAGATAGTTCTATTCTTCTTCCTTTTTATGGCAAGAGAGGTGATTAACAACAGTCAAATAAACAATCCCAGGTTAGTAAACCAGTGCATAACTTCGGAAGTGGATTGGTTTAGCTTGGTGGAGTTACCTTGTAGCTATAAAATATTGCTACAAATGTAAAACTGTTTTGTTTTGACGTAAACACAGAGATTTTTTATCAGCCAAAAATGTCTGGGCTTGGAGATGTGCCCCAGTGTGGCTCACAGTGCTTTGCCAATGGCTTTCCACCCCATTATTCTGTTAGGTTTTATCTTTAGTCACAGCTATTTGTTTAGGGTCCAACATGTGTCAATATATAAAAGTTGTTGCTTTCGAGGTACTTCTGTAAAATACCACTAATGTGTAATGACAGGCATATTTGTTATGTTACAGTGTTTTTCTTCCCAGTCAGAAATGACTAATTGTGCGTTTTTGCCTTTGTATATATGCCCAATCCTCCTGATGCAAATTTGCAAAGAATATCATTTGCGATGAATAATTTGACTGACTCAGTTATATGCAGGGTATCTGGAAAAATGGAGCTTGCCGTGGCTACTTGAAATTCAGTCAACTGCAGTTTCTTTTGGAGACATTCTGACTCGCCTATGCTTGACGGATTTCTACTAGAAGCCTACTTGTTCAGATGATGAAATCTGCATAAAGGATCCAAATGCTCAGACTGCTAGGACTAAGAGTCAATTTTTTTTTTGAATAGTAGAAAACTTCCAAACAGCAAGAAGCCAGATTTTTTTTAAAGGGCCTTGAGATTAGGTTGGTCAGGCCGAATGGTTATTTATGTTTAGAGTAACTCTTCAGCGAAATACCCAAATTCATAACTATGCAGTGGAGAAAAAAAATGTTCTAATGATTCAGGATTAACAGGCTATGGAGAAAAGAGTTTAGGGATCATTAGTATCTTTAAGGTACAGCCATGTATTGGGGGCATTAAGAAATTGCACTGCTCCAGCATGCTTTCTGATACACTCTTCAGGGTTACTGCATATTCACCCCCAAATGGCTGACCAACTCTGTGGCCAATGTGTGAAATGGTAGGCTCCTGACAACTCATTCTCCTTACCTTCTTTAGGGTATCTTATACCTGAGGAGGTTCATGGAGGGCTCAAGGACTGATATTGTGCTCTCTGCTGGGCAGGGATGTAAAAGGAGGGGCTCTTTGCAGCACCCTCTGTTTCCCCCTCCTCCACTGTACACTTGTGAAGCATCTGGGCACAATCTGGCCTAATCCTAATCCCTTCAGCCCTGATTCAGTAGCCCATCCTAATTTAAATACATGCTTGACTTTAATCCAATTGACTCCAATGCACTTAAATTCTTTGCTGAACTAAGATGGATTTATGTATGTACTTAAATATGCTTTTCTGAATTGGGGCCTTTGAGGGCAGTAAGAGTTTGTCTATTGAGCAGGTTTGGTTCCTTTTATCATAAGATCACAGTCCAGAAATGATCTGTCTGTCTGTCTGTCTCTCTCTCTCTTAAAAAAAAACCTGAGTTTTTCTTCTGTAGGATTAGATTTTAGTGATTTGAATCCGGATATACCAGTTAATTCAGGATGAAAGTCGTAAAAGATCTGGAATGTTTCCCAGTAGATAAAGCTCTTAAAGTCTCCTGCTATGGATGCAAAATGTTTCTTGTCACACAGAGCACAATGTCTGAGTCCATGCAAGCGATGTGGGAAATTAAATATGAATGACCTTTTAAATGTTGTGGTGTTCAATGTTTAAAATAATTATTTTCTTTTAAAAATTGTGTTTATTGGTATTTTTTTTGTCTGCAGAGTATGTTCATAAGCAGACATATGACATTGCAGGTACACGTAATATGTAACAATTGTTTATATGCAGAGTGAAATTATATAGGTTCTCTTTACATTGGTTTCCTAGTTGATTTATAAAGCTTTGGTATTGTTTGGCAGTTTTACTTCTTCTCAGTCTGGCTCATTCCATTTAATTTCCATTAATCTAGTATGTATTCCTTTCTCATCCACATAGGGACTGTTCACTAAGGATATTTTTATTATTTCTATAAAACATATGCAATCACATCAAAGAGCTGGGAGACCAAGTATGGGAATGCCTGAACACTGAAGGGGTCATGTCCTCTCAGCTCCCACTAGTTGTGGTGGTGCCTACATACATCAAATCTTCTTTACTTGTTCTATATTACAGAAATACGAATAATTCCAGGAAAAAGAACCAGGAGATAGTTTCACCCTTTTACTTTTTTACTGCATCAAATCAAACATTTCTGGGATACTTGAAATTAAACTGCCATTTCAACTGGAAACCTAGTAACAATGATATGCATTTACAATAAATAATATACCGGTAATATCAAAATTAAGGAACTATTTTGAGATCCTCCACATTGATCATGAACACCATGCAGAATTATGCTTGGTTATTTACTGTAACAGAAGTTTTATGGGTTTGGGTTTTATGGACTCAATCCATAATATTTTTACAGTGCAGCTATGGGCCCTTTTCCCTTTGGGAGCTGCTCAGTACTGCTGAAAGTCAGGCCCCTGTATGGAACTAATTCACTCATCAGTACTTGGCTACATTAACAGAACAAAATGTATGATAAGTCTTGGAACCCTCAGGATAATTGCACTTATCTTGAGGATTCTAAACTAGGGGTTGGGAGTCAAGGCGACTTGGCGCTCATTTCACTCCTCTTTTCCCTACATCCCAGATCATCAGGAGCCTTGTTTCTCTTCCTGCTCCTTTCTCTCTAGCAAGGCCCTCTCATATCTTTTCTTGCTTCATATGTGTACCAGAAGGCCCCACAACCCCAGTTGGCTGACATCCTCATATTGCTGGTCCCATTCCCTCTGCTGAGGACCCAATGGCTTTTCTCTTCCCAGTCTCTCACACCACTGGAAATTTGCCAGTTCCGTCTGTCACAGATCCTAGAGATTGCACCTTCCTGGCCACCCGCTAGGATAGCTGGGAGGGGAATTGAAGCCTGTGCCACTCTGGATCCTCAGGGTGTTTCAAGCTCCTGGAGACTGAATGGAATCTAGCCACTGCCCCAAATTTGAGGACCCTAGGCACAGTCTCAGGATTCAGACTTTCTGTCTGGCACCACCTTCTGAATATTTGGAACCCGCTGCCCAGATGCCTACCCCCTCTGGGCACAACACTGACCCTTCAGACTTTCCAGAACTTAAATGCATCCTTCACTCAGAACTCCACCCAAAAGATCTGAAGCTTTAACTCTCTCAGGGGAAAACAACATTTGTGAAGCAGTCAATATGCATACACTTGTACAGTGTAACATCTTTATACTCTTTTATCCTTAATCATGTGAAGCAGAGGAGAATAGAGATAATACAAAACAATAAAACATCCTAAATGCAATGTCCCTCAGTAGCTCACCTTATCCTTTGGAATCCTTGGGGAACCATCTGTGTTCTGGCAGGAAGGGTCCTTTGCCCCCTTACTTACCCTGCCCCTGCAGCAGCCTCCCTTATCTTAATCTGGTACAAAATGGTTCTCACTCCCAGTTCCCCCCCTTTTATTAGACTGCTGCTGTTCTGTCTTTTGGTGATTTTTCCATTGCTCTCAAAACCTCCTCCCTTCAGACAGGAGGAGGAAGAAGTATCTTCTCCCAGTTAGAACAAATTCATTGTCCCAAGGTGTTTAACGTTGAATAGACCATCATTAAGTGTTGTTCTCTCACATTGGCTCTGGCCTGGCAGTGACATGACACAATCCTGCTAAGCAGTGTTGTTGTAGCTGTGTTAGTCCCAGGATATTAGAGAGACAAGATGGGTGAGGTAATAGCTTTTAATCAATGGACCAACTTCTGTTGATGAAAGAGATAAGTGTTTGGGATACACATACCTGAAGAAGCTCCACCATGTCACAACATGGGGGTGGGGTGGACCATTTTGAAGAATGCACCGCTTCTCCCCTGCTGGCATTCAAGGTCACACTGGTGGGGGTGGAGTGGCACATTCTTCAAAATGGCGTGCCCCATCAAATACCAGACAAAACCACATCCGGTTTTGTCTGAGTACTGTATAGGGGACAAATTCTAGAAAAACAGGACTGTCTGGTTTAATACCAGATGAATGGCCTGCCTAGGTTAGGCATGATCAGTGGAAGAAAGCAAGCATATACGGAAGGCAGGCCTGGGAAGAAATGGGGTTCCCAGGAAGACTGAGGTAGAATCAGTCAGGAGAGAAGAAGCGGGGTTCCTGTAGTAGGTTCTATTGAGGTTACAAACATTCTAAACAAGCGATCCAACCTAGTCCTGCCTCCCGTTGACCAGAAACACTTCCACCTCTGGGGACAGTCACATTTAGCCACTCCCCCGAAGTATTTTGAAACTGAGCAATCTTCCAAGTGTTAAACAGTTGGGAATTAGAAAGTATCCTAAGAATTAAAAGACAATTATGGAAAGACTTACATACTAAGGAAAATGGTTAACTATGCTAGACCTAATTATATGCTCATCATTTACTTTCTATTTTGTTTTCATTTTTTTCTTGCCACAATTGCTAATTCTCAGAAAGACTGTTTTTAAACAAGAGATCTGTTCCTTCCCAGTCTGGCTTCTCTTCCTATTTGATTCTGCAGTAAAGTCATATGAGCATGACTTTTTTTAGAAGCACTAACCAGTTGTGACTCTGGGTAAAGTCAATAGGAGCTGCTGAAGCTCAGCACTTTAAAGTCAGGCTCATAATATTAAATTTTTGACAGCACATCAATTTCAGAGCAACAGACTCGCATGTCACAAACAGAAAAAAACATTCACAGCACAAACAAGGCCAAATTTGTCTGTCAGGGAGAAACAGAGAAAAATTTGATTCATTGTAGAAAAATAAAAATCAGGCACTGGTGAGACCTGTGCAATACCTGGATACAGTAGGATGCATAATGAAAGGAGCTTTAGACTTTATTCAGAGTTATTGTGAATATGGTCAAAAGCACTGCAATTTTTTTTGCTATTGTTGGTAATTAAATAGAACTGTATATTTATTTGATGTGACAACAAGCAGAATAACTTACATTTTTTAAAAATTAACTTTTACTTCTACTTCTCTCAGTTCCTAACTTTAATTTTATTAACAGTAATTGCTTTAGTATGATGCCCTACTTAACTTATTAAAAGGCAGGTTTTTTTAATATAAGGAATGAATACAAATATGAGCATATGCACGCTTTGAAACACCGAGCTCATAATTTGCATCATACCTTCTGAAGGAGAAACATCTGGAAAAACACTTTCAAGTGCCTCATAAACATAAAATTCATCTTCTTAATCCATAAGTAAATGATATCATGCTAAATCTTAAGTAGGCCAAATTTAAGGCAGTGGGAATTTAATTTTCTCTTTAGCAAGATGCAAGCTCTATGGCTGTCTGGCATTCTGAAGTATGAGTATACTGAAGACCATACATATCCACATCATATTTTGCTGATTGTGAGGTTTCACCTTATTTCCCTTTCTGTATTAGGAATAAAAATACTAGTCTCCCTGATAACCTTTTTAGAAATGTTGTCCACTCAAGTCCCACTGAAATCTTTACGGTGCAAAGTTTATGCTTCTAACCCTGCTAGATTGTGAGATGTCACACCTTACGATCATCAGATTCTCGGTTGGTGTAAATTGGCACAAGTCTATTGAAGAAAATGGAACTTTGCTGATTTGCTGACGATGTTTCTTTATAAGCAGAAAAGTAATTTTAGGTTAATTTTTACAGATTTACAAAATGTATTCTTCCTCTTCTTCTTTCGATATTTACAAGCCCCAGAGATAAAAATATAGTTTCAATAGTTTTAAAAGATGTTTTGTAAAACATTGCTAAAATAGCTTTTTAAAAAAATATATAGCATATAAAGATTCAGCTATGTATGTGTTTGCCACTTTGGAGTGATTATGGCCATCTCAGACTCATGCCAGTAAGACTTTATTCAGAACTACTCCATTATGTGCATATAGATATATATATATATATATTTGACCTGGTCAAATACTGCAAACAGTTTTCCACACAAAGTTATTTCAGTTTTTAAATAAATTTACTTCAACCACATTCATATCCCTTTGTATTTATATTTCATTAATGTTCTGCCAAATGAATTTATTATAGGTGGAAATGTTTGCCTATATCAATAGTGTTGAAAAGTTTTGTTAATCTCTAGCATTTCTGCCAGAAACTTTATTCTAAGAAACAGAAATGTTTACCTTGTGATCTGTGTCCAGTCAAACCAGCTTGAATTTCACATACACCTCAGACTCAAATACCTGGATCAAAAACTGCACCTAGTGTTTTTGATCATGTGTTGCATCCATTTAGAAAATTTGTATTTTGTAGTTCTTGTTTTGTGGCACTCAAATCACATGCAAATCACTCCTTATAATATTTTGAGCAAAAAAGACTGGAAATCTCACAAGAACCACTAATCTCATGAGAGTTTAATCCATTTAGGAGTGAAATCTCATGGGAACAGATTGTAAGATTTTGGTAAAATTGAATCAAGTCTAGAACCCTAATTCCAATTTGGCCTTGAACCTGCATCTTAGATCTGAAGCCTAACCTTTACCTGGACCTGGATTTGAACACTGATTCCATCTGTGGAATCGATATTAAAAATAGAGTGGGCTGGAGGCGGGGGAAGCAGTAAAAATGAGAGAATATATTTGAAATTTTTTACTGTTTTCTTGAAATTTCAAAAAATGTTAAAATGTCAAGATCTTTTTATTGTCAAAAAATGTTTACCATCCATATAGCTGATTGAAATCCCCGAACTATTTAGACACACTTTTTGTCATACTTTTTTTGTTCAATTTTCAATTAAAAGAAAAACAAATTTTCAACAACAAAAAATAATAAAGAGTGCTATGTTTGGGAAATCTCAACCATCTCTTTTAAACAGTATTCTATTTCCAGATATTTTCATGGTTTATTGCTTTCCCTTAGATTAAAGAATTTAAATTCACATCCATGTATATTTAAATATACAAATCTGTACACGAATACTAGATTATTGGAAGAACTTGCCTATTGTTCAAATTCGTATATAAAAATACCCTCTCGAGTTATACAGAAATAGAAAGAAATGCTATATGATTGTAGTTGCTAGCATTTGGCTAGACTAAAGAAAAACGAATCAGATATCCTATTGACTGTCAAAACATAATGAGTGTGGTATTAATGAACATGTCTGGACTAAGTACTCTCTAGAGATAGTGGCAATAATTGTTGCTTCTACAGAAGTCATGTGACTAGTCTGTACAGTTTTCTAATTGGTACAAGTACTCAATTGCTTTTTATTTTTAATGAAGAACTGCACATTTAACTAACAGTCTCTAACGTATTGCAGAGAACAAAAACCTTTTTTAAATATAGTGAATAGAAGCTTATAGTTTATTCCTTATGTCCTGATGGGATTGTGTGACATGGTATGTTGAGGAAATGCTAGTTTGAATAGATGTGTTTTGTAGCTTACTCTAAAGGTGATGAAATTCAGGCTCAGCCTGCTTCCCTGTGGAAATTTGTTCTATAACAGTGAACCCTACTTCCATCATCATAGTGGAGCTGTTGGTTACCAGGGTGTCCTGACAGAAAGTAGCAAGTGTGTTGGGGAGTGGAGTGTGTGACTGTCCCAGGGAAAACAGGGCCCTGTTTTATTCAAGGCTTTGTATATGAGATTGAGAAACTTTAAAGGGTCCCAGAATTCTATTAGTGGCTAATAAAGTGTGCAGAGCACAGGTTTTAACCCTAGTTGGCATTGTTTAGAAGATAAAATATAGCTTGTTGCACCACCTATAGCTTCTGCATAGCCCTTGGGTCAATCCCAAGTAGAGGGAATAGTAGTAGCCCAGCTTCAGTATGATAGAAGTTGTCTATTGTGGTAGGAATGGTGTATCGGGGTGGTTACCCGCTCCTGCCCTTTTGGGGCTTTAAAAACAGCCCTGGGAAGGGGCTGAGGCTGGCGAAAGCAGCCTTTAGGCTGGGCTGATTGGGGAAGTGGCTGCAGCTGGGGCCACGCCCCAAACTGAGCCACATGGCCTTATAAGAAGGCCAGGGAAGCCAGAAGCAAAGGAGTCTCTCTCTGCATTCAGAGGGAGATGGGCCTGGCTGCAGGGAGCTAGACCGGGTACCTGAGTGGAGCAGGGCTGGGGAAAGGCAAAGGAGCTGGGGAGCTCCAGCCTGGAAAGTTCCAGGCTGCCACCTAGCAGAGGGCTAACAGGTACTGGGGGTTGCAGAGGGCAGCCCAGGGGTAGGCCAAAGCAGCAGGTCCAAACCCTCCTTGCCAGTGATGAATAGGCTGATACTGCAGTCTGCCCCAGGACGTGGGGCTAGACAATGACTGGCAGTGGCCACACACTGAGGCAAGGTGGGGATAGAGGGTGGGGGTTCCCTGAGAGGGGAGACCCTGAGAGAAAGGGGTTACTGCCAGGTGGCAGCATCCCATGTGAAAGGGCACTGGGGTGCAGGGAGGGACTCGGGGCCAGGGAACAGGCGGATCACTGGCCTGCAGAGGGCGCTCCATGCGGGAAACCGAGCTAACTCCCCAGGATCACCAGCAGGAGGCACGGGTCGGAGGGTGAGTCCGACCCGTTACAAATGGGTATGGCTCATTGCTCTGAGTAGATAATAGGTAAGGTATTTAAGGTCACTCTAGCTACCAGTGTGTGAGGAGCTAAGCAAAACCTTTGATCACTGGGGGTCAGTAATAATAGGAAAGGTCATCTTAAAAGCTAGTTCCTCAAAATACTTCTTCCTACTGAAGTGGGGTCCATCTGACCTGCATTGTGCTTGAGCTCTTCATGTAATCCTCATTTCACACAGTCATTGCATTAATAAGGGGATCACTATGTGTGGACTAGTTGAGGGTGGCTTCAAAAGATGCTATCCCTGAAGGACTTCACATGTGAGAGCCTTTGAGGAATTGGACAAGTTTCTCTTCTCTACTCTGGCATCTCTAAGAAAGGAACAAAAGTAACCATCTTAAAGGAGCTTTATCTACATCTACCAGGTGCCACTGGTGGCCATATTACTACTACTAATTATTATTTGTTATGTGTGAGTGCTTTACAGAACTTCTGACTAGAAGAGTTTGTAACCTAAATTCAGACAGGACACAATAAAAGACAAGAATTACAATTGTGAGATTACATGGTGTTTCAGTTAAATTTTATACATATCTTGACTGTATACATAGTCACATTTAGGGCACTCAAATACACTCATAAGTTTTGTACAGGGAGTCCCAGAGGGTACAATAAGATACTGTCTATGTTCAGTTACTGCAGACTAAAGAACATTCTGCCTTATTATTGGAAGCACATACTCAAAATGGTGGTGCAACTCCCACAAACAAGCAGGAAGTAAGATCAGGGTGAAGCATGCCTCCATCCCTTAACAGCCAACTACAATGAGAATGACCTCCACACTATCTAGGCAGAATGCAGGTATCTACCTCAGTGCCTTCAGAAAACGTCAAAGAAAGTCACACAAGTAAATTCCTGCACGCAGCACTTGTTCCCTCAGCTTCTACTACATAAATCAATTATAACTGACACATACACATAACATATAACTGGCATAATCATGTTGGCAAGCTCAGCCAAGAACAAAGGTCTGAATGGGCATAAAAACTGAACAATCTTCTCATCACTAGATGTGGTCCCTCCAGGTCAAGGCTGAGGCCTGTTGGCAAATCCATGTGGGTGGGCTTCTACTGTCACTGCTATTCTGTACTTGTTCTGTGGATAAATATAGGGTTTCAGTCTCCAGGTGTGTCAATGTGGCATTGTAAGTACTAAATTAACCACACACAAAAATCTACTTACATACTGGGTTTATCCTGGAGAGTCTTCAAAAGACTAAGATAAGTGCCAGTTTAAACAGAATTCTGTTGTTAAGCGTTTACCTTTTCGGTCACCTCTGATATCCCATTCTCACACATGCACACACAGAGCAGTTAAAACTGTTGACATTTTAAAAATATGCTGTCTGTGTCTAATGTAGCTGCAGTATTTCAAGAAGGAGAAAGGTTTTTTTAATGGATGATACGGTGTTTTCACCCACTTAAAAAAAGTCAAGCTGATCCTGAGTTTTAAAATGAGACCAAACATGGCTGGTGCCCAGAATAAGATCAGTGCATACAAAATAATGAATTTCTGCTAATGTGTGGCATTCTTTTGTGCTTTTACAGGCAGTTAGCAGCTGCACTGGAGAACTGGTGTAAAATATCTGCTATTCGACTTCTTACAGTGACATGGCTCTTCTTTCCTAGCTCAAATGCGAGAAAACTACAAGAAGGGTAAAAAGCTGTGAAATGGTATAATTTGATTAGAAAATCACTTAAAAGATATCTCTAATTAATAAACTGATTGATGTATGTAATTCACATCAACTAACAACTGCTGTAACTTAAAGCTGCCTCCAGAAAGTCTTCCTCAGTGAATAGTAGCATACATATTATAGTAGCAAGACAAACAATCTTGGCTGATTTTACTAAGCACTGGTATACACTACAGTTAGGTCAGTGTAAGGCAGCTTATGTCAGCCTAACTCTGTAATTGTCTACACTAAAATGTAGCTCCCACCAATGTAACTCGCCCACTACACCGACTTAATAACTCCACCTCTGCGAGAGGCGTAACACTTAGGTCGACGTGGTTAGGTTGACGCAGTGTCAGTGTAGATACTGCATTCCTTACATTGGCTGTTGCTGCCCTTCAGAATCCAGCCCACAATACCCCACACTGACAGTTAAATTGGTGCAAGTGCTACTGGTGAGAACACGCACCACTGACACCAGGAGCACATGCAAAACCGATTTAATAACTGTGGTGACTGTTTGTCGACATAACTTAGGTCACTTAATTTTGTAGTGTAGACTTTCCCTAAGTGAACAGGGTCCAGTTATGAAGTCTTTATTTAGGCAAAACTGCCATTGGAATTAGTCAGAGTTTTGCGTGAGTAAGCACTGTAGGGTCAGATTTCCAATACTGATGCAATAGGTAATATCAAGTGCTTCATAATTATTACTCCACTTAGCGATGGCACCTTTTTTACTTACGTTTATAGTAGGGTATGTTCTATAATTTAATATAAGGATTTAGTTGTAAACTAGTTTACAGAGCCTTCCCAGAGGACAGGTGGCAGGAAATAGCTATTTACACAAGGAAGCACCCGGTTAAGAAGATTCTTGTATTTCTGGAACCTATCTTTCCAATGTAGGGAATGTTTCCTACGTTGGTCAGATCAGATTTGTGTTGAACAGACTTTGTTACTAGACACTGAACCGGAACCCAAACTTCTCCCTCACATAATCTTCAGCTAATTCTTATCTACCACAAGGATGTATCATGCTGCGTTTATTTGTGTCATGTTGCAGGACAAATAGGAGGCAGTTCTACTCACATTATTATCCTAAAAAGGAACATGGCATTTAGGTCTGGCCAAAATCCTGTAGCGTTTGCTTTAAAAACAAAACAAAAAACCTTATATAAAAATTACTTTGTTTCTCCACAGATGTTTCCTGTAACTCCAGGCCATAGATTCATTAGGTTAAAAGTTTATTTAGACTCAAATGTTTTAATGTAATGGTTGAGAATCAGTCAAATCTGAACTATTTGAGAGTAAAAAGATAATCTTCTACTCTTTGAATTTGTATTTTGCTCAGTAAAACCTACTTGGTATCAGATTGGAAAGATTTGTCTCTTTCCATCTATCCATGACACATCCAATTATAGAACACATCCTAGTAAGGGGAATACACAATAGTAATAAGAGGGGTGAGGAGGGAAGGGAAGTCATGGTCCAATTTCAATGGTGCCAAATAAGACCCTTTAATAAGAACTCTTTATATTCTTTTGAAATGCACATTGCAAAGAATTTTTCCCTTGTTAGAGAGAATGGTACTCTTCTAACTTCTTAGTGCATTTGAAAATATACTAAATGAAGCAGCACCTTCTGCACTGAACAAAAAAACCCTATGCTTACACATTTATTCTTGCCAGGAATCTCCCACAGGTTTCCAAGGCTTGTGAAAGACAAGATGCCAATTTTGCAGAACCCTAGATTGAAAGGAATGGGTCAGTGGATCAAATGTTTATAAAGCAAGGCGGCACTAAATTTATGACTTCACAGAGACATACTTGTACAAGGGGTCAGAAATATTTGTGAAGTGTCTGGAGCCCATCAGTATGTTTATTGATTATCACCGTTTGAACTTCTTACCCCTTGCTCTTCCCAGCTTGAGATCCCTGCAGCTACAGACTTGGTAACTTGTCTCAATTTGTCATATGACATGCCTATTCATTTACAATTTTTTTTTCATTTTCCTAATTTTGGTCCTCTTGCTGGGGAGAATTAATTCCCAGTACTTGTGGTTTTATCCAGTACTGGAAAGGCAATATCTCAGTTATACCTTCTAATATCAAGAAACAAACAGATGAGAGTGATTTTCAGATAATCACCTCTGTGCATGTGCTTTCCCCTTATCTGTATAGTTCCTCCCTGATGACTAGTGCAGTACTCACTCAGAGCAGGGAGAGTATGCATCTCCTCCGTGCCCTTCCACTCCCATTCCATTATTATTATGGTTTATTATTTGTATTACCATAGTATCTAGGAGTCCTAGTCATGGACTATTGTGCTAGGCACTGTGTACAAACACAGAACAAAAAGACAGTCCGTGCCCCAAAGAGCTTACAATCTAGGTACAAGACAAGAGACAACAGATGGATTTGGGCAGACGGGGAGTACCAGGAAACAATGAGACAGTATTCTTCAGCATGCTAGGCAGTGGTCACTGGATACCAGTGGGCTGTGTCAATTTTCTTGAAGGCATTACAGCAAAGGAGAGTTTTGAGGAGGGATTTGAAGGTGGATAATGAGCTTTGTGGATGGTCTGAGGGAGCAGCTCCCCAGCATGCGGCTAAAGTCTGAAGGGGTTTGAAAATTTAACAAGTGAGCAGTGGAAGCTGGCCTCATGGGCAGGTCAGAGACTAGCATCCACAGCTAAATAGTGACTGATAGATGATTGATAGGGTGGCAATTGACTGTGAAGGGCCTGTAAAGTGAATACAAACAGCTTATGTTTGATGTGATAGAGAAGGGGGAGCCAGTGGAGGGATTCAAAAATAGGGGTGACATTGTCAAAACAACAGGCTAGAAAAATGATCTTTGCAGCAGCATTCTGAATGGATACGAGTGGCGCAGGGTTGCATTTGTCAAGGCCAGAGAGAAGGATGGTTGCTGTAATCAAAACATGAGATGATGAGACTCTGAATGAGAGTTTTAGTTGTGAGGATGGATAGGAAATCCATATCTTAGAGATGTTACACAGCAAGAATCAGAATGATTTAGACATAGCCTGCATGTGAGGACCTAGACAAACATTGTGCCAGTTTACAGGTTTCAGCCCATCCCAGATCTTAATATGTATTTGTGTGTCTGTTTTTTGCTCGGGTTATAAGGGTGTATTATGCGGAAGATTTTTCCTCAACATGGAAGTAAACCCCAACATTTCTAAAATGTACAGGATAACCCCCCCTGTATTATTACATTTGTGTTTCTCATTAGGTTTAGTACTGAGTAATCAGTTGACTTATAGAAATAAAACAAAAGCTACTACAAAGATTCAGTAGGGGGGTGAGAAAAACAGCATGTCTCATGGCAAAAAAAGTGATTTCTGTTTCCAACTCTGCAGGGAAAATAGTGTGTTACTTAATACAAGTCCACTCCTTTCAACAGGGGGACATCTTGTGCATATCCAAAAATGTAATGACTGGATAAGTAGAACTGAAGAGCCAGGTGATGGCTTGCCATAGAAGACAATATATAATTGAATGTATAATCTTTATTATTTATATAGCATCATTATAATGGAGCACTGCCTCAGCTACAGTTAAGGTTAAGACCAGCTTTTTGTTTAAAATTTGACTCAAAGTGCTCTAAAATTCTCAGGGTTACTCAGATTGCCTTGAAATTTGGCATGCTTCATGGGGCAAAGGGGTTAAGTTACTGATATAAACTTTGGACCTTTTGACCAAGTGGTTCCCGAAATACACTCACCTCCGAACCCACCTACCTCATTCTTTTTTAAAGTTGACATGTTTTGGCAATGTCTTTTTGTGCACAGATAGAGATCAAATCAGAGCTGAGATCATCACACCCCAGTCTTAAATGCTCGAGAGTTACCCCAACAGAGTACATACCACCCACTAGGCCTTTGGGGGAAATCAAATTCCAACTTTATTAGCCAAAGAATTTGGTTCTCCAGTTAGTTACATGGCAAGCAGTTCTAAGGCCCACATGCCAAATGGATAACACTGCGTGTGTAGCGAGTGACACTAAGGGGGTTGAAAGTCATTTACAACCCACAAAATCTGAATAGTTCAAGGGGGAATGTTATGCTTATGCTTATGGAACCTGAGTACCAGCTAGCCAATGGAGTTCAAATCCAACCTTAGGCAACATGGAGGGATGGATGGAGAGAGGGAGGGAGGGGGGATTGAGGACTTTAGCTATCACACAGTTCCCGCACTCTCCGAAAACCATTTGCATTCTTGGCTGAGCTCCCAATGCCTGAAGGGTCAAAAACATTGTCGCGGGTGGTTCAGGGTATATGTCGTCAACCCTCCCTCCCCTGTGAAAGAAAAGGGAAAAAAATCGTTTCTCGCCTTTTTTCAATGTCACCGTATGTCTACTGGATGCTGCTGGCAGACGCGGTGCTGCAGCGCTACACAGCAGCATCCCCTTGCCTTCCCTTCCTGATGGCAGATGGTACAATATGACTGGTATCCATCGTCATCATCATCATCCTGTGAGTGCCCCTGGCTGGCCTCAGTGAGGTCGGCCATGGGCGCTTGGGCAAAAATGGGAATGACTCCCGGTCATTCCCTTCTTTAAGCTTTGTCTCCTGGAGATTCAGTCCTGTCTGGAATATCATAGCAGCTGGAGGCTGCCTCCCACCCCGTTTTATCTCTGATTGCAGATGCAATAAAGTCAGTGTTGTTTCTTATTCATGCATTCTTTATTACTTCATCACACAAATGGGGGGATAACTGCCATGGTAGCCCAGGAGAGGTAGGGGAGCAGGGAAGCAACAGCTGGGTTTGTTGCAGGGGCACCCCCCAGAATGGCATGCAGCTTATCATTTCAGCGGGATGTCTGGGGCTCTGACCCAGAGCGGCTGTTTGCCTCTCTGGTGCTTTAGTAGACTTGCCTGATATTCTAGTCAGGACTGACTCTACCTTTAGACAAAACTTAAAGAAGGGAATGACCTGGGGAGTCATTCCCATTTTTGTCCATGCACCCCCGGCTGACCTCACTGAGGCCAGCCAGGAGCACCCATGACAGCAGCAGATGGTACAGTATGACTGGTAACCGTCTTTGCTAACTTGCAAAGGCAAGGGGATGCTGCTGTGTAAGCACTGCAGTACCGCGTCTGCCAGCAGCATCCAGTAGACATACAGTGACATTGAAAAAAGGCTGAACGGGCTCCATGGTTGCCATGCTATGGCATCTGCCAGGGCAATCCAGTGAAAAGGGCACAAAATGATTGTCTGCCGTTGCTTTCACAGAGGGACATTGACTGATGACATTTACCCAGAATCACCCGCAACACTGTTTTTGCCCCATCATGCATTGTGATCTCAACCCAGAATTCCAATGGGCGGGGGAGACTGCGGGAACTATGGGATAGCTATGGGATAGCTACCCACAGTGCAACGCTCCGGAAATCGACACTAGCCTCGGTACATGGATGCACACCGCCGAATTAATGTGCTTAGTGTGGTCGCGGGCACTTGACTTTATACAATCTGTTTCCAAATACCGGTTTCTGTAAAATCGGAATAATCCCGTAGTGTAGACATACCCTTACCCTTTGTTAAATTCACAGCTCAAACTCATCTCCCAACTAACTGCTGACAATCCCCATGGCAGGAAGACCTCAGTGTCCTGATAGTGACACATCATACACAATGCAGTGACAAAATGAGGTATACTGGTTCTCTCAAAGTACACATGCACTTTTTTCCTTTCACATATACAAAGCTCAAGGAGAGGGGCTCACTCCCCTCAGCGGCAGCTCTTCAGCTAATCTCATATCAAGCTTCCAAGCTGTTCCATCTTATTCCTGTACTATTCAGTAAAGCTACACTTAACACAGAGAATGCAGCTGGAGTGCATGCAGAATTCCCAGTGACTATTGCAAACTCCAAGGGGACTGAGAAAGGTGGATAAATGCTGTGATAGAAGAGACTAAAATCATCCTATTTTATAGCTGAAAGATTGAATCTAATTTGGTACAATAACTTCTGAGGACAATTGAATTTTCTGTGTAATTATTTTTATTTTTATTTAGAAAAAATACACAGCATATTATTGTGTATAGCATGTTTGTGGGATATGTCAAAAAGCTGTCGTTATCTGTGATGTACTTGAATCCAAAAGCCCAGTCATGAAAAGACATGTGACTAGCCAATGGGGTGCTTGCACAAATAGTTACTCAAATGTGCACCTATTTTTTTTTGCAGGATAGCACCCAGTGCTATTGAATCTACTGAAATTTTGTCTATTATCAATGTATAGAACTAATGTAGTACCCATACTATAATTATTCTTGTACAGTACAACTCCAAGTTTTGTTAAAGCTCTTTCTGAATTATGCAGATATTGTATGATTATGGCAAATAATTTCAGACTCATCTTCAGGGCCAGATTTTCAGATAGGGTCAATAGATGTAGCTCCATTGGCTTCAGTGAAGCTATCCTTACTTATATCAGCTGAGGATCTGATTCACTGAATAGAAAACACATATGTGGCTTTAGATCAGGACCTTGCCTCTTGTAAATGTTATGCTGTTATTTATATTTTTTACAAGTAATAAACTAGTACATAAACAATATCTGAGTTCAAATGACATGAAGATATGGGTAAAAAATGTACTTGGCTGATGGGAAAAGGGCAAAACAGGTAACCCACAAAGGAAATTCCTTCAGTTATTCATATCAAAGTGTCCAGAGTTTTTGCTAAGAAGACATGTATCATAATCTTGTAACTCTGCTTACGGCATTTTTCGAAGATCCTGTGGCAAAGTCCCGTCTCAGTCTCCCCAGCCTCTGCTGTTTTTAGCTCTGGTAGGGGAGTCTGTCCCCTGTCTTCTCACCAGTCTTAATTACAGTATTTTTACCCTGTCTTGTAGGAGAGTGTCCTGCCGCCTGCCTGGAAGGCTTGGCTTGCTGCTTCAATACAGCTGCTCCCTTTCTCTCTCTCTTCTCCCCTTCCCTTCCTGCTCCAAGTTGTAACCAGCTGATCCTAATTACCCCCAGGTAGCTCCCTCAGCTGATTTATTTTGCTACCTGGGTAACCCTTTCTCAGCCTGAACCTGCTTGACCTGTAGTTGCTTCAGTTGAAGGGAGGAGGGTAACTCTGGGGGACTGGACCTCCCCTTCCCAACCCTTGTCTGTTGTCTGTTTATCACACATCCCCTGCTCAACACTACAGGGTGGCTGGCTGGGCCGGCAAAACAGTGTACCTTGAAGGCCATTCAATCATGTGGATCACCTCCGCTCTGGTCAGAGGTCAATTCTGGGATATTCCCCCACTTGGCCAGGCAGGGCTCGGGGGGGGGGTGACCCTATAGTGACCACATTGCGCTCTCTCTTGCCAAGGTTTCAACAGGTTCACATGATAGATTTTCCTTCTTCCCAACTTTCTTTGGCAATGTCCAATATGCCGGGGGGTGGCATATGTCCTTAGTGTCCTTATGTGGAGCATTGCACATAGATCTTCATTAATTTTTACACACAGGGAGTCCCTGATCTCAGGATCTCTCGGTATTGCACAATACCGTCAGACCGCTGCATATATTCCAGGCCAAAAAACCTCTGTAGAATCTGGTCAGGGTTTTTTCTACCCCTAGATGTCCCCCCACAATGGCTGTGAGCTAGCTCCATCACGCCTCTGATGTTTCTGTGGTACTAGAGCTGTTCCCACGACTGCTTTTGATACGGGGACAACACGGTAGCAGAGATAGTTGATCATACCCGACCAGCTTTCCCGAGACCAGCGTGACTGCACTTCCCTGTCTACTAATATGGTGGTGTCTATATATTCATTTTTAACTTGCCTGCATATATATCTGAGAGACCATCATCTACCTACTAGGCTTATCAGGTCACATGACTCTCTTCTCTAGATTTCCCAGGCATGCATGGGCTCCTCTCTAGGTTTGGGCATTGGGCAGCCCTAGGCCCTTGTACATAGCCTTGCCTCCTATCCTGGCGCCTCCTCCCCAGTGGTCGAGAGAGGAGTGTGCTGCTGCTAGTCTCTCTCTCTCAAAGGGCTCATCATCAGGGAGAGGGGGGGATTTTTTTTGACCCATGGTCAAACAGCTGGGACTCGGGGGCTGTTGGCTCTCGGTATTTCCACATGATCTTCCCCTGTCTTCTCACCAGTCTTAATACAGTATTTTTTACCCTGTCTTTGGAGAGTGTCCTGCCGCTCTGCCTGCCTGGGCTGCTTGCTTCATTCAATCCTGGCAGCCAGGCTCTCTCTCTCTCTCTTCCCTTCCCTTCCTTCCTCCCAGGAAGGTAAAGAAGGTCTCTCAGGCAAAGTTGCTAACCAACCAGCTACCCTCCTCCTACCCCCCTCAGCAGCTGATTCTAATTTATTACCTACCCCCTTTCCTGGGAACTCTTGCTCCCCTGACCTTGCTTGTTTTGTAGTGGAGGGGAGGGAGGAGGGCCTTTACTGACTCTCCTCTCCCTTTCCCTCCTGTCTGTGTCTGTCTGTTCATCCCTTTATATTTTTTCAGAAATGTTCCATTAAGTTATCATCACCGACTTTCACAATTTTTCTTCATAACAGAAATATACAGCTTTGATTCTATGAACTTAAACCTCAGATACCAACACAACTCTTCCATTTTAGGCAAAGCAATTGTATGTTTTGTATGCTACTTTCTCCTGTGTTTATGGGAAGTAGTGTATGTATAGCTTATTTTACTAAGAAGATCAAATAAATAATATATCTCCACTTTACAAACAAATACGCAAAGGCAGCCCAATGTATATAGAGGAACTAAATGTGTAGTAATCCTTTAATACTTCATTAGCTAAGGGCTAGATTGAGAGATTATTCGCAGAGCTGTGTAAGGAGCAGCATGGAGCTCTATCATTCCAAGAGTTGCTCTGGAAAGAAAATGACTCAGAGACACCTCTGAGTAATATATTCGCTATTACTCCTGTTTTGCGCAGGGGAAGTATATGACGTCAGACCACTACCAGGCCCAGCATAATCTCTCTCTCTCTCCTCAGCCCACCATTATATCCTGCTAGCTTTTCTGCCTGATATATGGTGTGTGTGTGTGTGGGGGGGGCGAGCCATGGATCTGCCTTCTCCCTGCTATCTGTCACGTCTCCTCACCCTCCTAGGAATATTGGCTACATAACTCCTGTTCTCTTCCCCAAGCCTGAACTCAGCTAAATCCTATGTGCTGGGCATGCATGGGGTGCAGTTGGGCCTTACCCGCTTTATTTCCCTGCACAGCTGTTTAGGACAGAGACTTATTCCAGCTCTTAATGAACGTTTTTGCCTTTTCTCTTTTAGGGGGATGTATGAATTAAAAAGTTGACACATGCCTTCTTAGCGATCTCACATTTGAATATTCATTTTGAATTTTATTTAGTTATTTTTTATGAGGCCAGTGAGCTTTAGGGTACATGTATACAATGTGTCCATTATGGCTCTTGGGTCCTTTAAAGCTGGGAGCAGTAGTTACCAGGCATATGACTAGAAGCAAGCCTGTGACTTATAGGAAGTCAGTTTCAAAGACATCCTGTAAGTACATCTTAAAAAGGGAGGCATCAACTCAACAAACCGGGAGGACTCAGCACGGAACAGAACACAGTGGCACCACACATTACACCGAGCCACAGCTCACTTTGAGGAGAACAGACATGCTCATGAGACAGAGAAGCAACAAAGGAGGAAAGAAAGGGCACAACAGTCCAGCCAACAACTCTGTCTCCTCTAAGATTACACCCGTGACTTCTGTGGGAAAATCTGCAGGGCAAGAATTGGGTCCTCAGCTACTTAAAAACCTATCAGCAAACCGAACCCCCTTGGCAGACATCCTCGCATCGAGAGATGGACGAAAAAGAAGTTATAAAGCTTCCTGCTTCTTAGGCAGGGGCAGCAGATGGGAGAGCTGGAAGGAAGGGCTACTAAAAGGTGTGTGCTCTCCCCTCCAAGCCGGAAGACCTTGGGTAGTTCTTACCCAGTAGTTTGAGTTCATTTGTTCTGGTTTTGAGTGCATGTTTTAGGAGTAAAGCAAGCCCTGAGGAAGGTGATATGAAGAGACCTGTCGTTGGGACTTCATTTTTCCATCCCTGGCTGGTGAGTCTGCACACTAACCTACACTGCTATCTTGGAATTTTTGATGAAGCATATCAGAAATGCATTGCATGAATAAACTGCAATGATATTTCACAAACAAACTGTTGTGCTGCTAAAACTGTAGAAATATCTAACTAAAACGGCACCCTACTACAGGTACAGAAGTCCCTAAGATCTGCTTTGGTGGGGCAGATAAGCAACAAGAGGGTTAAGGAAAGCCTGTGGACCCAGTTGTCCCAGTCTATATATATAAAATAATTTCAAGTGATAATATCATGGTGTATTTTTAAGCATTTTTTCAATTTTTATCAATTTAAATTTTATAACTATCAAAATGCAAGTTGTCAACCTCATATGTCAAAATAGACAAAATAAATATCCTTAAAAAAAAAACTCTAATTCTCAAGCAGTCAATGACCTTTCAAGGTCCCTTCCAGTTCTAGGAGATTGGTAGATCTCCAATTATTACCTCTCTTCCTAGCACCACCCATGCTGCTGATAGCCTACACAAAGGAGTATGGGATGCCTTAAACCTCCTTTCTGTCCTCAATGGCAGAGGTTCTCAACCTTTTTTTTTCTGAGGCCCCCGGAACATGCTATAAAAACTCCATGGCCCATCTGTGCCACAACAACTATTTTTTTGCATATAACAACCTGGGCCGGCATTAGGGGGTAGCAAGCAGGGCAGTTTCCCCCAGCCCCATGCCTCAGTAGGTCCTGCAAAGCTAAACTGCTCAGGCTTTGGTGACAGGGCTCGAAGTGGTGGGGGTTCAGCTTTCTGCCCTGGGCCCCAATGAGTCTAATGCCAGCCCTGCTTGGCAGACCCCCTGAAACCTGCTTGCAGCCACCAAAGGGGCCTTGGACCCTTGGCTGAGAAGCGCTGCTCAGTGGGACCATAGCCAGGGTTATAATATGGTTCTAAATGAAAAAAAATGAAAAAAAAAATCACAGGTGTTGGGCAATGGATATCCCTTGAGTTCCTGAATACCCTTGGTTCCCAGTAGGAACTGAGAGTATTCAGAACCTTGGAGGATCAAGGTCTTAAAGCCTGAAACTGCCTTCTTTACTCAATTTTACTCCAGAAATGCTGACATATAAATAAAGGCAACACCCTCCAGAGTAAAGATGGAAGAATCAGGCCTTTAGTTATCACTTTGGTTCTTGGATAACATTAATGTAAAGGGCCCAACCTGCTGCAGTTCAACGTCGTGGGTTTCTTGAAATTAGCATTTCAGTTTGAAGGGTGAAAGATTGCAAATACTTTCAAAATGGTAACAGCATTGTTGGAAGGAATGTTTCTTGTTCTCTGTGTACAAACGTGGTGAAAAGTTAGTAAGTTTATCTCCACAAGAGGAGATAAATACACTAGTGACTTCAGTTCTCAAGTCAGGGACATCTGAATGCATTTATCTTATGAACGAACTACTTCAACATTGAACTTTTATAATAATTAAGTAAACACTGCACATTGCTTTATCTTTTCAGGTTCAAGCAGCCAACAGTTTGCTAGGAGAATGCCAGAGAACTGGGGAGGCGCAGGGAGGAAGAAGAAAGGGTCACCAGTATTATTTGCTAATGAAATGATCATTTTGGTGTTCTGTCTGTTACAGATAAATACCTTTTCATGGAAATTTTTGGACATTGTGACACTGAGTAATGCAATGTGTCAAACCCATGGAAAGCCGTTCACACTGGTAAAGAGCATTCCATGTGAGTGTAACACAAATGTGGTGGGACCTAAACTGCACATGTTCAGTACAGAGCAAAGTCATCACGATTCAGAAAGACTGAAAGGAAATAACAAGAACGGCACATGGTTCCACGGCCTGCAGCAAAGCCAGGGCAGAGGTTAAAGGAGAGGGCACTACCAGCATAAACAACTATACTGAAATTCAATGAATGGTGGATGGATTGGCTGTAGTGATTGGTTCCATTTGCAGGAGCAGCTATAGGAAAGAAGCTGTGTACATCATTGCTGGCTCTGGGAATATATAACATGAAACAATGATTGATTTTCTGCTGCTATTTCAGAAGTATCACACTCACACTAGGACAAATTCTTCTTTCACTTACACTGGCATAAATCCAGAGTAATTCTATTGACTTCAATTAAGTTGGTAGGCCCTAAATTTGCAGATATGTTCCAAATACTGTCAGTGTTGACATTAATGGGGTTACTTTAGATTTATACCAGGGTAACTGAGAGAAGAATTTGTTCCAGTATGTATATCACAAGAATGGGGATATCTGTCTTTTAAATAGACCTTCATAATGAAACCCCATGCTGCCTAATTTTCAGGTTTTATTACCTACCAGAAATTCAGGCTTAACAAAAAAATGAACAAGGGTTGCGAACATTTCAGGCAAACCTGGGTTGAGACATCCTTTTTCACATATACCAGGTTAGTTTCAGGCTGAAACCATATGAAACCAGTTTAGACTGATTTTCACTTTTGTTTGAACTGAAATATCAAAGCAAAATTCAGTGGATTGTGGTTTAAAATCTAAAGAAAGAAAATATTTACCAAACCCAACATTAATTGAAACATCTGAGCTTCACACAACTCTGCTTTCAAACTGAAAAAATTGTCTGGATGCAGCCAAGTGAAAACCTTTCAATATGTGAAGGAGCTTGTGCTTCCAGCAAACTGTTTGAGATCTGTATGGATCATTGGGACTTTTTAGAGCTTGGTGACTGAAAGCCTGCTACTGCCCCACACTCTTTTTGTCATGATCCCAGAGGTCTCAAACCCAGCTCTGCAGAGTTTATAGGCATAGCCCTGTGCTAACTCTCTACCTAGCAACCTGCTGATGATTGCTTACTTCAGAGTCAAGAAGACCAGCCCCAGTGTGATGCTCTGCCCCTGAGATCCAGTTGGCAGAGTCCCAGAGCAGCCGACTAGCCCTATTTAATCCAGCAGCAGGAATAAGAGGCTGTCTAAACAACTGGGTTATGCCTTGCTCTGGACTATGTGCCCCCTGGCTTGATTTCCTGGTATCTTGTCCCAGTGTAACTCCTGGTATCGGACTTGTGCTTCTGACTTCCAGTTTGTCTCCTGCTTCAGATATCTTCACTTCTGTCTCATGACCATGGACTCTGTCTCTGACTACCCGGTATGGCCAGCCATGACACTTTTGTTCTTTACACAGCAAATACGATATGAAGGGAACACAGGGGCATGTTGGGGTCTAAATACCCATGGTTGCTAAATATACACAACATGCAAGGCCTTCCTACCTTTTCACTACGGCTGCTCTCGCTGGTTTCTAGAACATAGAACTTGGCTAAAGGGCTTACAAACTATTTAAAGAGATACTACCGAATTCCTGTACAGTGTGGGTGGGAAGTAGCAAAACAGGCCCATTTCTTCATGGAATTTTCCTCTCCTTTCTGCTTTCCAGAGATTTTTCCTGAGATAGGGTGGCCTGGCTCCTTATGGTGGATCCAGCCTCCCACTGGTGCTATATGCCCCAGAGCAGTGGTCACCAACCAGTTGATCGCAATCAACTGGTCGATCCTAGATGATCTCCCAGTCGATTGCGATCTCTGGTGGTGCACTGTGGCTGATGCTAAGGCAGACACCCTGCCTATCCCGGCCCCACGCTGCTCCTGGAAGCAGCCAGCACAGCCCTGCAGCCCCTGGGATAGGGAGGGGTCTCCCTCTGTGTGCTGCTTCTGCCTGCAAGCACTGCCCCCATAGCTCCCATTGGCCAGGAGAGCTGCAGGGGTGGTGCTTGCAGAGAGGGGCAGCGTGCAGAGCCATGTGCCCCCCCCCAGGGGTTGCAGGAGCCCGTTGGCCCCTTCCGGGAGTGGTGTGGGGCCAGAGTAGGCAGGAAGCCTGCCTTAGCCTTGCTGTGCCTGCCGCTGACTGGGAGCCACCAGAGTTAAGTGCTGCCTGGTGGGAGGCTGCACCCCAACTGCATCCCTGAGCCAGCACCCCAAACCTCCTCCTGCACCCCAAGCCCCAGCCTGGAGCCCCCTTCCAGAACCAGACCCTGTACCCCCTTCTGCATGCCAACCCCCAGGGCCAGCCCTGGCCCCCTTCCCAGAACCAGACCCTGTACCCTCTCATGCATCCCAACACTCTGCCCCATCCTGGAGCCCCCTTCTGCACCCAAACTCCCGCCTACAACTTGCACCCCTCACCTCCTCCTGCACCCCAACCCCCTGCCCCAGGCTCAGCCCAGAGTCCCCTCCCACACTGCAAACCCCTTGGCCCCAGCCCATAGCCTGCACCCCGTCCAAAACCCCAACCCCAGCCTGGTGAAGGTGAGTGAGGTGGGGGAGAGCGAGGGACAGAGAGAGGGGATGATGGAGTGAGTGGGGTGAGGCTTCAGGGAAGGGGCGGGGCCTCGGAAGGGGTGGGGTAGATCCTGGGTTGCCTTTAGATTCAAAAAGTGATCTTGGACGTAATAAGGTTGGACACCACTGCTCTTGGGGCATGAGGAGACTTTAAAGAATGTAGGAAATGGTATGATTTGCACATAAAATTATTCCCTAGTTCCTCATTTTTTAAAAATAATCTCTGCATAGCATACAAGAGCAGCAAGCCAAGTAAAAGGTGACCCTTAAAACAGTCCAAGATCAGGTTTGATTTGGATAAATGACCAGATTTTGGATGTGCCTCTGAAATGCATCCAAACCTCTTGGATGAGCAAAAGTGGGCTGGAAGCCTTATGGCTTTCTCATAAGACTTCTGGCACTTCCGTTCAGTCCCAGCTGGAAGTTCATAGGAGCAGCCTTCCCACATCATTTTGGCACCATCAGTCCTGGTTCAGTCTAGGGAGGTTTCCTGAATATTTCAGAACCTCTGTAAAGGTTTAGTTCAATTTAGCTCTATAAATGAACAAAAGTTTGGGGTCAGTGGGGATACTGCATTTAATATGGAGTAATTTTCATTTTCATAGTAATATTTTAATTGTCTTCTTTATATTCTGTTAAGAGCAGAATACAAGTGTCACACTGGATTGTGAATCAGTCTTTGTTCTTAAGTTTTATTTTTGACTCATTCTCTCAGCTGTCGACTATAGTTTTAACTGAGTCAAACTCCATGTTTTCCTCCTGACATGTGGAAGCCTTAATATATGGTGCACAACAGACAAATATGAACACAAACAATGCATTTATTTCACTCTGTGCTGACTGACTTAGCCTTTAACTTGTGCCTCTGCTAAGCAGACTGAGTTTACACTATATTTGAGAAAAACAAGTGAGATATAATGGTAGATAACATGACCATGATACTTCTGAGAAATATCAGTTTAGTTTTGCTGGCAAATAATTATTAAAACTACTCAACTTAAAACCTCTTGATTTGACCAAAAAACATTGACTATAGTAAACCCTTCAGCTAATTCTGTTTTGTGTCACAAATGCTGACAGTGACTAATACTTGGAAATTTCTACTTGGGCCAATGAAATATCTCAGAGGCCTCATTAAACTCACTTTGTCAGTCTGGTTCAGATAAGGCAAAACCTCTTTGCTTGCTGTTGTTCATGATTTTAAGGTTAATCTACGTGCATACTCTTAAAAATAAGATTTTCAAAAATAGGAACCTAGAGTTAGGATGTCTTCGCTACAAAATTAAGTCGACCTTTTACTTCTGCAGAAGAGAAGAGTGAGGGGAGATTTGATAGCAGACTTCAACTACCTGAAGATGGGTTCCAGTGAGGATGGAGCCTGGCTGTTCTGAGTGGTGGAAGATGACAGAACAAGGAGCAATGGTCTCAAGTTGCAGTGGGGGAGGTCTAGGTTGGATATTAGGAAAAACTATTTCACTAGGAGGCTGGTTAAGCACTGGAATGGGTTATCTACGTTGGTGCTGGAATCTCCATCGTTAGAGGTTTTTAAGGCCCGACTTGACAAAGTCCTGGCTGGGATGATTTAGTTGGGGTTGGTCCTACTTTGAGCAGGGGGTTGGACTAGATGACCTCCTGAGGTCTCTTCCAACCCTAATATTTAATGATTCTATGATTCTATAACTTACATTGGCATACAGCTGCCTCAGTAATTACATCACTTGTGCAAGTGTACACATTGCTTCTTGTGTCAGCGGCGCGTGTCCTCACCAGGAGCGCTTTATACTGATTGAACTGTCAGCGTGAGGCACTGTGGGATGGCTTCTGAAAGCCAACAACAGTCAATATAAGCAATGCAGTATCTACACTGACACTGCATCAACCTAAATACATTGATATTGACTCTATGCCTCTCGTGGAGGTGGAGTTATTAAGTTGCTGTAGCAGGTGAGTTATGTTGGCAGGAGTGAAATTTTAGTGTAGACACTTACAGAGTTAGGTTCACATTAGCTGCCTTGCATTGACTTACCTCTGGGCTTAGGCTTGTACATCCACAGTAAGGCACCTAAATAAATAGCTTGATTTTCAAAAAAGAGGGGATTTCCCAACAACTCATAGTGGCCTCAAAGGAAGTTGTTGAGGACTCTGCACTCTTGAAAACCACACCACTTAATCAGGTCATTTTGAAAATCTTAGCCTAAATCTCTAAGGACTGTGGGGTGGAAAGTCAGTGGGATGTATGCTTCCTAAGTCACTTCTGTGCTTTTTGAAATCCAAACCATGGAGTTTGCAGAAACAGGAAGTCATTTTGCTTTACAGAGAAGACACACACTTTGGTTTCTTCAGGGAGAATTTACTTTTGTTTACAGTTAGATTTATTGTTTGTTCTCTTGATCTAAAAGAAAGCTCATTCTGGAAAGAGGGACTCTCAATACATTAGTCAGTATGTTTGTACCTTGAGAGGAATGGACTGATCATGCACTCCATGGAGGGGACCAGCATACTGCTCCCACATTCCATGTAATACAAGGAAATGGTTACATACATGCTAGTTAATAGCTGACACATTCCCATAGTTAGACAAAGCTCATCCTGTACCATCTCATGTTCACAGGATTCCACTTTGTACAATCAGGCAGCAAGCTGTGATGATTCCGTGGCCACCTAGAACTTCACTATGTTTACTATTCCGGGTGTTACTGTTGTAGGTGTGGTGAGATGTCATTGAAGCTGGACTGTGTAACTGCCTTTCATTTAAGATAGCTGTAAGTAACCGTTAAGCTCTTTTATGAAACCATAGTGACCTCCACACTGAACTCAGGCACATGTCACTGCCCAAAGCAAAGGCACATTAAATTATGTGGGAGGAGTTTGACGTGTGTGTGAGAGAGATGCAGAAGAAATATCACAGAAATAGAGAAGGAGCAGAAAAGCCAGAGACAGCCTGAATGAGCCCTGAGACCATGGACCTGAGAAAAGGCTAGAGACAGAAATGTTGGGCTGAGTGCTGGCTGAAAAGTGGCTTGGAGCTGTGAGGAAAGAAACTGTCTTCTGTTTTATTTCTCCTGTGTTCAAGGGAACAGAACTTTGTCTATTCTTTGTAAACAAACACGATTTCATGAAAGACACACCTGACTTCATCATCAAATTCTCCTCCTAACAGAAACAACCACAGAGCTCTGAACTTTGGTTAACCACTAGGATTAAAAGGGATAACACTATATAACATGAACTTTCTAGTTGTAAGGAAGGAGTGAACTTGCTTCTGGAGATTCTCCCTTATCCCCAACGACATTTGATGAAACTTCATGAAATCTCCAAATCAAAAACTGTATATGACAGTGTAGGCAATTTTTCAGTCTTCTCCTTTTCTGAGAAGTTGCTTGGCTTTAACTCTTTCTGTTTGTTTTTTAGTCTGTTCCAAGGTTTTTGTTTTATTTTTCTTTCAAACTGTGAATTTCAGAAAGATTGTGATGAAACCTTTCTTTCTCTATGGCACTGCAGTTGCTGCTTACCTGTACTTAGCAAAGTTACAGCATGCTATCTGCTCACAGTTCAGAAAGATGCACCCATCCTGAGTCTGAGGGGACCCCAGAGACCTGAACTGTTTTTCATTCGCTTTTTGTCATTGACAAAAAGCCAACTGTTTGCAAACCATTTTGTAAATATTTTTCTTGAGATAGGTTTACAGACAGATTACCAATCTCAAGGTTATCATTTTCTTGAATAACTTTAGTGAAATTGGGGGAAAATATCAATTAATGCTGACTCTTCATGTAAAGGATTCATTCCTTTCATCTTTTGATGGGGGTTCAATATGAAAATCTGTTTTGTCTTGGCACAGAATATGTTCTTTGCCTTTCCTCCCTTTCTTCACTTTAACCAAAACATCAGGATCACTGTTAATCTTTTATTCTGGCAGAGAGTCAAGTAAAATAGATCTCACTCATATAAATACTTAAAGTTCTGTAAGGCATTTGACTTGTTACCACATGACATTTTGATTAAAAAAACTAGAACAACATAAAAATAACATGGCACACATTCAATGGGTTAAAAACTGGCTAACTGATTGGTCTCAAAATGTAACTGTAAACGGGGAATTGTCACTGAGTGGGTCTCTTTTCCATGGGGTTCTGCAGGGAGCAGTTCTTGGCCCTGTGCTATTTAACATTTTTATCAATGCCCTGGGGGCAAAAAACAAAATCATCACTGATAAAGAAGGAAGTGGATAAATTGGGGAGGGTTCAGAGAAGAGCCATAAGAATGATTAATGGATTAGAAAACATGTCTCATTGTGAAGGTTACGATTCTGTCACGGAGATCATGGAGGTCACGGATTCTGTGTCTTTCCAGGACTTCCATGACTTCTTCTGGGGCTGGGCTGCAGCAGCTGTCAGCCCCGGGGCTGCCAGAGCAGTGGTCCCTGGATGCAAGAGCAACGGGAGGGTGGATGGAGCAGCTGCAAGCCCTGGCAGCACTCTGTTTGTCCCCCACAACCACCCCAGAGTACTTTTAGTAAAACTCAGGGACAAGTTGTGGGCTTCTGTGAATTTTTGTTTATTGCCCACAACCTGTTCCTGTGACAGAATCTTAATCTTACTCATAGTGATAGACTCATGGTGCCCAATCTATTTAGCTTAACAAAGACAAGGGGAAGGGGTGACTTCATTACAGCCTGTAAGTATCTACATGGCAACAAATATTTAATAAAGGACTTTTCAATCTAGCATGATCCAATGGCTGGAAATTGAAGCTAGACAAATTCAGTCCGCAAATAAGGTGTAATTTTTTTAATGGTGAGAGTAATTAACCATTGGAACAATTTACCCAGGGTCATGGTGTATTCTCCATCAGTGACAATTTTAAAATTAAGATTGGATGTTTTTTCTAAATGTCATGATCTAGGAATTATTTTGTGAAAGTTCTATAGCTTGTGTTATACAGGAGATCAGACTAGATCAGGGGTAGGCAACCTATGGCACACGTGCCGAAGGCGGCACTCACACTGCCCAGGTCCTGGCCACCAGTCCAGGCGCTCTTCATTTTAATTTAATTTTAAGCGAAGATTGTTAAACATTTTAAAAACCTTATTTACTTTACAGACAACAATAGTTTAGTTATATATTATAGACTTATAGAAAGAGAACTTCTAAAAACATTAAAATGTATTACCGGCACGCAAAACCTTAACTTAGAGTGAATAAATTAAGACTCGGCACACCACTTCTGAAAGGTTGCCGACCCCTGGACTAGATGATCATGATGGTCCTTTCTGTCCTTGAAATCTCTGAATTTATATCTTTACCGACATACACGTGTGTGTGTGACATGTATGAGAGACATGTGTATGGATAGATATGTGGACAGAGTTGGCAATGGGCTTTGTTGCAAGGATAGGTTCCTGGGTTAGTGTTTTTGTTGTGTGATCTGTGGTTGCTGGTGAGAATTTGCTTCAGGTTAGAGGACACTATCCACATATCTATTCAGGGGACACCATCATAGGACCTAATTACATCAGCCACACTATCAGAGGCTCATTCATCTGCACATCTACCAATGTGATATGTGTCATCATGTGCCAGCAATGTCCCTCCGCCATGTACATTGGCCAAACCGGACAGTCTCTACATAAAAGAATAAATGGACACAAATCAGACGTCAGGAATTATAACATTCAAAAACCAGTCGGAGAACACTTCAATCTCCCTGGTCACTCGATTACAGACCTAAAAGTCGCAATATTACAACAAAAAAACTTCAACAAGAGACTGCTGAATTGGAATTAATTTGCAAAATGGACACCATTAAATTACGCTTAAATAAAGACTGGGAGTGGATAGGTCATTACACAAAATAAAACTATTTCCTCATGTCCCCCCCCGTCCAGTTCCTCACAACTTCTTGTCAACTGCTGCAAATGGTGCAAATGGACCATTTTGATTACCACTACAAAAAGTTTTTTTCTCTCCTGGTGGTAATAGCTCACCTTTACTGATCACTCTCATTAGAGTGTGTATGGTAACACCCATTGTTTCATGTTCTCTGTATATATATATATCTATATATCTATATATCTTCCTACTCTATTTTCCACTGCATGCATCCAATGAAGTGGGCTGTAGCCCATGAAAGTTTATGCTCAAATAAATTTGTTAGTCTCTAAGGTGCCACAAGTACTCCTGTTCTTTTTGCAGATACAGACTAACACGGCTGCTACTCTGAAACCAGTTTCTTAATGTATTAGGCTTAGACTTGCATGTTGTTTTATTTTGCTTGGTAACTTACTTTGTTCTGTCAGTTATTACTTGAAACTACTTTTTATACTTGATTAATAAACAAAAATGATTTTATTAACCCAGAATAAGTGATTAATACCTGGGGGAGCAAACAGCTGTGCGTATCTCTCTATCAGTGTTATAGAGGGCTGACAATTTATGAGTTTACCCTGTATAAACTTTATACAGAGTAAAACGGATGTATTTGGGGTTTGGATCCCATTGGGAACTGGGTGTCTGCATGCTGGAGATAGGTAACCTGCTGAGTGGTTTTCGGTTAAAGCCTGCAGCTTTGCAGGTGTGGACCAGACCTGGATCTGTGTTGCAGCAGGCTAGTATGTCTGGCTCAACAAGGCAGGGTTCTGGAGTCCCAAGCTACCAGGGAAAATGGGCTTAGAGGTAGTTTCAGCACATCAGGTGACAGTCCCAAAGGGGTCTCTGTGACTGAACCCATCACACATAGCCTCTTTGTAGCATGGGAGTGGCAAACTGGGTAATAAATTCATACTGGTCTGGGTTTTGACCAGGGCAGGACAGTACTGCTATTGGGTCTTAGGCTGGGAAGCTGGGGGTTATCTTGGCTGTAGCCTCTCTATTGTTGGTCTATGCAGTGGCTTGTTGGAGCCTGCATGTAACTGCAGCTGGTGTGTCCCTGCCTGTGTGAATGCTGGTGGGAGTATAGGACCGGGAGCCATCTATAGCTTGTCACAGCAGCACAGTGTGAAAGGGAGCCTAGGCTGGTGAGTCAGAGGGTTTGGTGGTATCCAAGTTCCAGGTGCACTCTGGGGGGAACCCATCACAGGAGTTTTTCCAGGATAATATTTATTTGTTTAATATTTATATTACTGTTGTGCTCAGAGATTCCAGTCGGGATTGGGACTTCATTGTGCTAGGCATTGTTCTAACACTTACAAAGATATGGTCCTTGCACTGAACAATTTCCAGTATAAAGAGATGAATAACCTGTGGAGAGTAGAAGAGAGGGATGCAAACAAATATACACAGTTGTTATATATTTATATATGTTTTCAATTGAAAAATATCCTAACTAGACAAAGTAGATACTTCATCCTAATCCTCATTAATGACTCGATCTAGCAAACACTTATAAAATGGTCAGAAAGTTGAGCACATGTGTAAGTGTTTGTAGGAGCGGGGCCTACTTGAATAATTTTTGCATAGGTGTCATGCCAGAAGTTGTTCTTGAACAGAGACCTGAAGGGGGAGAAACCAGAAAGGATTACTGGTTACATTAACAGTCCTTCTTTTCTTTTAATAATTTGAAAAATAGTGACTTGAAAATGTGCACATAGTTAGTCTGTGAATCTACATGTACCAGTCACTGTAACCCTAGCTTTCTCTTTCCCAATGTTTGGGCCTGATTCAGGAAAGCACTTAAGCATATGCTTAAAGCTAAGCACATACTTAAGTTTCCTTCCTGAATACAGATGCTTTCCTGAATCAGGGCTTTTGTTTGTTACACCCATGTTATCTGTCTTAATTTAGATTGCAAGCTTTTAAGGGCAGAGATTTTTACTCCAGGTATGTCTTCACTGTGTTAGCTTGAGATATAACTCAAGTGTTGACCCTAATCTGGCTCCCGTACACATACAAATTTCTAGCGCAGGTAAGAGCTTTAAACTCCAGCTAGCTGGCATGTCAGCAAGTGTGGGCTGAATGCTTGAGTGCCACAGATGCTGGAGCTAGTAATGGAGTGGGGGTGCAGCTACTCTGTGCTGCTAATACGAACACTCTGTGCACTCTGGAGTGTTAATCGTTTGGTCGTTCTCACTCCAGCTAGACTAAATCAAGAGGAGTTAATTTTGAGTGTAGTTAACCCTGCAGTGAAGGCATATTGTGAAGAGGTGTATAAATCCTGCACTGACAGGGAAGGGGCTAGGGACACTCTGTGTGCTAAAAAAAAACAGGAGTACTTGTGGCACCTTAAAGACTAACAAAATAAATTTGTTAGTCTTTAAGGTGCCACAAGTACTCCTGTTTTTTTTGCGGATACAGACTAACATGGCTGCTACTCTGAAATCTGTGTGCTAAGGTAGCTTGGTTAATCGTGCATGGTAGGGAGGAGGTTTTTTGAAAGGAGGAAGTTGAAGTCAGCAAGGGGGAAGCCCTGAAGCAGGATTTGGAATACCCATGTCAGAGACCCATCAGCTCTGGGAAGAGTCCAGCCAACCCCACAGGTAAATCAGGTAGTGAGAGACTGATCCAGCTCTCTGCCTGGAAGAACTCAGTAAAGCTGCTATGCAGGCACTCCTAAACTAAGGTGGTGCCACTGATGTTTTTCTCTTTTTGCTCACCCTGAAAAGGGTTCTGTGAGTTTGAACTTTTGCTTGCCCCACATGTAAACAAAGTAAGAAGACCTGCAAGGAAGGGGCCCATTGCAAGGCTGGGCTGACCCTGTGGTAGGATTGCCAAGCCTCCAGGATTGTCCCAGAGTCTCCAGGAATTAACCTTTAATTAAAGATTAATCGTTATGTCATGTGATGAAATCTCCAGGAATACATCAAACCAAAATTGGCAACCCTACAAGTGGTATCTGGGTGTGGCAAGGGGCCCCAGCCCAGCTAGAGAGCTGCCCTAGAAAGACTCTTTTGCACATATCCTATGTGATTATACAGCACCCAGCACAATGGGCTGCTGCTCTGACTGGGTCCTGTGGGCACAACTTTACTATGTGATTTATGAGGGCTGGTCTACACTACTGCGGTAAATCGATCTAACTTATGCAACTTCTGTTATGTGACTAACGTAACTGAAGTTGATGTAGTTAGATCCACTTACCGTGGTGGCTACACTGCGCTGTGTCGATGGGAGAGCATCTCCTGTCAACTTCCCTTGCACTTCTCAGAGAGGTGGAGTACATAAATCTATGGGAGAGTGCTCTCCCATGGATTTAGCGTGTTTTCACCAGACCTGCTAAATCAACACTTGCTGCATGATTCCAGCTGCATGATTCCAGCAGTGCTGATCTACCAGTAAGTGTAGACATGCCCTGAGAATAGCACACTGAGATCTATGGATGAAAAAAGCTCTGAAGACTTAAGTCTTATTACTGGCAATAATTTGAATCTAATAATGAAATAATGTAAGTATAACAACATCAGGAGTTTCCCACTGAGTTGAGTCTTGTAACAATATATTAATATCTAATTCTTCCCACGTCTCCTTCTCTCCATCTAGATATGTGTGCTTACATATGTTGTGTATGTGTACAGTTATACAGTCTTTCTTGTCTGGAAATTGTCATTTTTCACCAGCATCTTTTGATAACTTCTCTTTGTGATTTTAATATTTGGACCCATTAGTGTTATATCTTATCAAATGTTGATATTAATACTAGAAAAATATATTTGGCAGACATACTGTACATGTTCTCATATTTTAAACAGTTGATGTTCAGTGCAAAGCCTTTTTATTTTGAATCTCATCATTAATATCCATGTGTAGTCCTTTCACAGATACTTAACCACATATCAAGCATGTCAACAATAAATCCTTCTCACTCATTCATTTATCTCTTAATTTCTTGGGTCATGGAAAACGAAACCTTTTTAAAGAGTTCAACTTTTGAACCAATTAGTTGATAGAATTAAATAAACTGTAGCTGGAAATACTTGTTAAACTACCTAGTCCATCCTCCTATTAGGATTTGCAGGCTTGTGCCCTGTAGAATTCTGTGCAGTACATTGTCCACTGCAAGTTTAAATGATCAAAACAATGGGGTTTCTACCACTTCCTTTAAGAGTCCATCTGGCAGTCTAATAGATATCATTAAGAAATATTTTGGTTCCATTGTCTTTAAGGTATAAGCTGATTGTATCTAATGAATCCCAAAAGCTACTGGATAACTGCCTCTTCAACGGAGGCACAGTGAAGAAATCAAAGTGTAATTATTCTGCAAAGTGACTGTAAAAAATACGGTTCCATGTCTGTTCTCTCTCAATGACTTCTATATCCATTCTGCTCAATTTACAAGTAAAAAATGTACAGTACTTTTTCTAATTGCCAGCCCTGCAGATTCAGCTTGGGATCTGTACATAAAGCTGTGTTCCGTCTGGCTTGTGTAGTAATAAAGATCCTGCATTTGGAACTTAATTATCAATTCTGCTGATGAGTGAGTCAGAAAACAATCCAGGGCACCCCTGTGTGTAACTTTATTCCTGTTACTAGGCAGAGCAGCAGTCTCATTTATGACAGTTTGGCTTTCCTTGTTCTCCCTGTCCTGCACATCACTCTTCACCTAAAGTTACACACCCCGCACTCCACCTGCACTGAGCAGGTATGGCTACACAGCTCATGGCAGCAGGGCCGCCCAGAGGATTCAGGGGGCCTGGTGCAGGGCTGTGTCTTCGGCGGCAATTCAGCGGTGGGTCCCTCTCGGAGGGAAAGACCCGCCGCCGAATTGCAGCCGAAGAATGAAGTGGCGGCGGTAGAGCAGCTGAAGTGCTGCTAGAGCAGCCTAAAGTGCCGCCGATCACGGCTTTTTTTTTTTCTCTTGCCGCTTGCGGTGCTTGTACTCACCGGGCAGCGCTTGAGGCATCGGCAGTGCTTCAGCGGCGGGTCCTTCACTTGCTCCGACTCTTCCGCTGCACTGAAGGACCTGCCGCCGAAGACCTGGAGCGAGTGAAGGGTCCGCCGCGAAAGTGCCGCAGAAAACCCGGAGCAGCTCATGGGGCCCCTGTGGGGCCTGGGGCAAATTGTCCCATTTGCCCCCTCCCTTCCCCTTCCCGGATGGCCCTGCATGGCAGCGAGTCACCCAGCCCGGGTAGACAGGACTCACACTAGCACTCTAACAGGCTTCAGAGCCTGAGCTGCAACTTCAAAGCACTGTCTACCCAGCTATTATTAGAGGGCTAGCATGAGCCCTGCTAGCCCAAGTCTGTTGACCTGGGCTGGGAGGCTTGTTGCTGTGTGGAGGTACCCTGTGGGATCAAGCCCACTCAGTACAGATGATGTCATCTAGTACTTTACCTTTCTTGTGTCTGTATGTAACCTTTATTCACACTTATACTGGAGTGAAACAATGCTGAGCTTTCTTTTGCATCTTGTAAGGAATTCTATAACCAAGGCCTTTATGGTGTATCCTACTTATATTATTTCCCTGCAAGGTAATTGTAACTTTTAATGATCTTCATTTAGATTTAAGAGCCTAGTTGTCAACGAATGCAATCCAAACCCCACTGACGTTAATAGGAGTCTTTCCATTGACTCAGTGGACTTTGGATCAGGCCCTTAAGGAGTTTTAATATCACTTGTACCTTTTTAAAATGCTCCCTTCGACTTCCCATCTCTTCATAGGTAGGATAATCTGTGCACTCCCTCTGATATTTCTTAACCTTTGTATTCATTACACTTTTATGTGTTCTAGATGTTTGAAAGTACAGTTACCAGATATGTCTAAAGATCATAGAATCACAGAATATCAGGATTGGAAGGGACCTCAGGAGGTCATCTAGTCCAGCCCCGTGCACAAGCAGGACCAATCCCCAACTAAATCATCTCAGCCAGGGCTTTGTCAAGCCTGACCTTAAAAACCTCTAAGGAAGCAGATTCCACCACCTCCATAGGTAACCCACTCCAGTGCTTCACCACCCTCCTAGTGAAAAAGTTTTTCCTAATATCCAACCTAAACCTCCCCCACTGCAACTTGAGACCATTACTCCTTGTTCTGTCATCTGCTACCTCTGAGAACAGGCTAGATCCAGCCTCTTTGGACCCCTCTTTCAGGTAGTTGAAAGCAGCTATCAAATCCCCCCTCATTCTTCTCTTCTGCAGAATAAATAATCCCAGTTCCCTCAGCCTCTCCTCATAAATCATGTGCTCCAGCCCTCTAATCCTTCTTGTAGTGTGGGGCCCCAAACTGGACACAGTACTCCAGATGAGGCCTCACCAATGCCGAATAGAGGGGAATGATCACGTCCTTCGATCTGCTGGCAATGCTCCTACTTATACAGCCCAAAATGCCATTTCCCTTCTTGGCAACAAGGGCACACTGTTGACTCATATCCAGCTTCTCATCCACTGTAATCCCTAGGTCTTTTTCTGCAGAACTGCTGCCTAGCCACTCGGTCCCTAGTCTGTAGCAGTGCATGGGATTCTTCCGTCCAAAGTGCAGGACTCTGCACTTGTCCTTGTTGAACCTTATCAGATTTCTTTTGGGCCAGTCCTTAATTTGTCTAGGTCACTCTGTATCCTATCCCTACCCTCCAGCGTATCTACCACTCCTCCCAGTTTAGTGTCATCTGCAAACTTGCTGAGGGTGCACTCCACGCCATCCTCCAGATCATTAACGAAGATCTGGCGGTATCAAATGCAGAAAATTTCACAGCAACATATTAATGTATAAATGAGAAATGGTAAAGAGTGTTTATAAATAAAGATCACAAAAGAGGAAATACAATATTCAAAATATCAGTTTTTCTACGTGTACTCAGTGCATGAGTCTGATAACAGTTTCACTTGTGTAAATCCTCTGAAGGCAGTTACCTCCTAACAGAAGTGTGAATCTGACTTGAAATTAAGTACAGTACAACCTCAGAGTTGCAAACACCAGAATTATGAACTGACCACTCACACACCTCATTTGGAACTATAAGTACATAATCAGGCAGCAACAGAGACAAAACATAAAGCAAACACAGTACTGTGTTAAATGTAAACTATTAAACTGCTGCTTTCCCTTTATATTTTCTTCTGCATAGTAAAGTTTCAAAGCTGTATTAAGTCAATGTTCAGTTGTGAACTTTTGAAGGAATAACCATAACATTTTGTTCAGTTATGAACATTTCAGAGTCACGAACAACCTCCATTCCTGAGGTGTTCATAACTCTGAGGTTCTACTGTAAGGCAAATTTTCAGAATTGATCAAGTATAGCTGAGCTCTAAAGCCATATTTAGGTACTTCTAATGAAATGGGGTGATTTTCAAAGATTTTGAAGACTTGTAGATTCCATCGAAGACCATGGGAATTGTATACACTCAACATCTCTGAAAATCAGGCCACTTTATTAAGATGCCTAAGTGTGGATTTAGGAGCATAACTTGAGACAACCACTTCTGGAAATTTTAGCCTTAATGGCTTCACATCCAGACAAGAAATGAGTAAATGAGTTAGTAGCATGAAATCCCATTTTGTGAGTGTCTGATCTGAATTTACCATGTGACTTAAATATACTATAGTTCCGTCTCATTAACAACTTCATTAGCCAATGTGCTTTAATTACAGAGGTCAATTACTGTTAACTCATTATTTCTCTCCATAATCTATAAAAATGTATACAATACCCTTTAAACTTTTCATTTGTTTCTTTCATTTGGTGAGAGAGAAATCTGCTGTCCATATGTATAATGTAATAGGTCAGCTGAGACACATTACTAATTTCACTCAGCTGTGTGCACCATTAAATTCCTCTTCACCCCCCTGTTATATAGCTACAATGCAAAATAATCTGTCATGAGATAGTAAAGTTATGTTTCTGATTTTGATGAGCATAACAATTAAATACAAATCATCTGTACATATTGAGAGAATTATCCAAGCATTCTGATACCACATCTGCAAGGCACATAATTGTACACAGAGCTATAAAAATAATAGCTATTTTTTGTTCCGTGTGGTAAGATATTCTCATTTCAAAGAGTTTGTGTATGGATACACACAGTATTATACATCGGGAGGGACAGCCTCTTTCTTTTCAATAGTGTTTTTCACTATTTCCAGCATTGTTCTGACCTTAGGTCTCATCCCACCATGGTCAGTGTACCTATAAATCCCTACCGAGGAATGCTACGTGTCCATTTAACACAATACCTTTAGTTACATAGACTGAGACACCTTTGAGTAGAAATGGGATACTCGGTATTGAAAGGTTTGGAGGCTTGATTAACTTTGGATGCATATCCAGACTTCCTTGTTCTGGAAATTAAGAACAGGCTTTATTACTCATTTTTATTACTTCTATGTATCAGCCAGATCGGAAATACTATGAGAGTAACCTTACTCATGGTCCTTTTATTTCACATTTTTTGTCTTATCATATTTCGTTCACTTCATGCTTTGCATATTCCTTAAGGGGGAAAAGTCAGAGAAGAGTTCTGTATTAGCACGTGTAGGCATATGTGCTTAGATTTAATCCTAAAGGCAGAAAATTGTTGTGCATATTAATTACCCTTGTGATCAGAGGTGGGCCTGAATCGATATCTAAGAATTGAACTTTGGGGGGAAGGGAGTAGTAGTATTTGAATTCCACACCTACATCAAGAGAAATTTTTACAGCTGGTCACTTTGGGCCAGATTTTCAAAGGTATTTACTCACTTAAAGATGCAGAGAGGCACCTATTAGGATTTCCAAAGGTGCCTAAGCAGGTTAGGCACTTAATCCCATGGATTTCAGTGGGACTCTGGCACCCAAACGAATTGGGCATTTTTGAAAATCCCACTAGGTGCCTATCTGCACCCTAAAGTGCCTAAATGCCTTTGAAAATCTGGCCCTTCGTCAACAGTGGACCAAACCAAACCCCAAATCTAAACACTGCCAACGTCAGTCTGAAATTCATATCTAGATCTGAATCTGACTCCATGAACTCACCTCTCCTGTACACATGTATACATTACTTGTGTATTACATTTCAAAGTACTGTACTACAATTGAGTTATGATAGACTTAAATAACAGGTATTTTTCCATTCAGATATTTTACAATGCTGATCCTTTGAAGTATCTTACCCATAGAATAGGGTCATATAACCTGAATGGCTAAAAGAATTGTGTTGTACATGCAGCTTTCCAATATTGCGCATGGCTTGAGGTTTGTGGTCTGCAGTATTGGGAGCTGAGTGGTCTGTGTGCTTTCATCAGTGTCATGATGGCTTTTTTGTCGGCTTACAGTACTACAAACTGGTGGAGTGTCTGGCATAGTGATTGGCAATGTTTCATTTTTGAGCTACAATTATTTTTATATGAAAGGCTTAAACTTGCAAGATTTTTGACATCTGAGGGTCTAAGCTGATGAACAAATGTCCATAATTAGTTCAACTGGAGGTATGATTAAGGGCCTGATTTACAAAGGCCTGCGTACACTGCTAATATAAGTGTACATGAGCAAATCAAATGATTAGCTTGGGCTCATGGCCAATAATATGTCCAGTGTGTCACCTCCATTTGCAAGTACTCATTTTCAAACACAGTTGTGCTCTGGAGCTTTGGCTCAAGGAGTCATTTTATAAAGGGTTTCAAGTAGGGTGACCAGACAGCAAGTGTGAAAAATCAGGACAGGGGTTGGGGGGTAACAGGAGCCTATATAAGAAAAAGCCCCAAATATCAGGACTGTCCCTATAAAATCGGGACATCTGGTCACCCTAGTTTCAAGTGAGTAGTCCCAACAATGTTTGTTGCTAAAATCTTTGAACAAAGCACTATTTTACTACTTGTGCTCTGATCTCAGTGTCTGCAAGTAATTGGCTCCAACCTCTGTATCACCTTGACCCCGAGAGGAGGAATATTATCAACACGACTAGCTGCTTTCAGTGTCAGTGTGAATTAAGAGTTCATTGTCTACCAAAAGGTGCTCAGCTCATTGTGAGATAAAGCTCTTAGAGACTTCTGAGAAACTAATGGTCTCAGCTCATCCTGATGGTTTTAGGTTTGCTTGCATGCACATACAGTGCTGTTTATTTTTGGTTTTTTTTTCTGTCAATTCCTTTGATACTTGCTGTGCACTTGTGAAACAGAAGGTATGAGTTATGTTTATGCTTCCAAACTTTCAGCTGAAATTTACTTTCCCTTCTTACCGCTGTCTGAATTGATGGTGTATAAATGTTTTATGTTAGGCAATAAAATGAAGGCATTTTGATAGTATTGGGAAATGCCTTAATGCATCCAAAAATGCAATTTCATTAACCTGCCCAGAGATGAAATATTGCAGCTGGGCACTTGTCTGAAGACAGATATTCAATATGTAGTTTCTTTTAGATTACATGAGGAAAATCTATAACGAAGTGGTAGCTGATGCCTCTTTCAGGAAAAAAAAAAGACTGGACAAACAAGAAATTAAATGTTTGTACGTACATGTGAGTCTTGAAATAAGTGTCTCATGAAGACTTTTGAGGGTAATTATACTTGAGAACTGAGAGATGTGGACAGAGTTAGTGATTTACTGATAGGATCACTGCCTGCATCTTCACAAACTGTTTATTGTATTACCTATTACCACTGCTCCTAAAAATGGGACCCTATCTTCATGGCTGGAACTAATATTTCTAGCTCTTTGGTGAGGATTTTTTTGAATTGTGACAAAGTTTTATTTTCAGTAAGCTTCATTCTGATCCCACTTACAACTGACTTACTCTGGTACTTCACACCGGGCTTCAGCTAATTTATTCCTGACTTATACTGGTGTTAGTGAGAGCAGAATTGGGCCCTATTCTTGCAGTGGGCATCCTGGCTCGTAGGGACCATATCCGGCACTAACTTACACTTATGAAACCCCCTTGATTGATCAAAATAGCCTGATTAATAATGAAGAGTTGCTATGGGTTTAACTAAGGGCAGAATTTGTCCTTAGGTGTTTAACTTACTGAATATTTAGATCCTGATATCACCCTATTTCAGACAATTGCTGTGACTAATAATAAATAATACCATGCCAAACTGAATTGTAGTGTTTTCACCAGATTCTCACAGTCCCATTCCCTTTCTCATTTTTAGTGGGTTCATGAAGTGTTCAAACTTCTCTGGACATAAGTACAGGCCCTCAGTTAAGTCATTAGTAATTCTAGACAACAAAAGAAGCAGGGCCTCTGTCTGGCAACAATTACATTCCAGGTTTGTTTCTTTATCTCTAACGATTTGTGCTCACCATTGCTATGGCCTTGTGCTAAAGGGCCAAGTGAGGTTACATGTAGGTCAAGATACAGAGTGGCCTTAGCAACAGGGGCGGCTCCAGGCCCCAGCACGCCAAGTGCGTGCTTGGGGCGGCATGCTGTGGGGGCGCTCTGCCGGTTGCCGGGAGGGCAGCAGGCGGCTCTGGTGGACCTCCCGCAGGCGTCCCTGTGGAGGGTCCGCTGGTCCCGCGGCTTCGGTGGAGCATCCGCAGGCACGCCTGCGAGAGGTCCACTGGAGCCGCGGGACCAGCGGACCCTCCGCAGGCACGTCTGTGGGAGGTCCACCGGAGCCGCGGGACCGGCGACCGGCAGAGCGCCCCCCGCAGCGTGCCGCTGTGCTTGGGGCGGCGAAATGGCTAGAGCCACCCCTTCTTAGCAAAAAAGTATATCAGGTACAATGGCATGTAAAGAATTCCCCTTGCAGTAGGAAATTCTCCACTGGTGTAAATTTGGTGGAAGCAGCACTGCTGCTTCTTGCACCAGCCGCTCCTTGCACTACTGGTATAAGAGGAAGAAGGAGGCAGGTTGGGGACAGGGTCTAAGCAGAGTTGGGAGGAGATGAGGCAGTGTGGAACTCCACTACACCCTATCCTCCACTGGTGGAAGGTCCTCAGGGTTGGGACTCGTGTGCCAGTGCTCTATACTAAGGCTTTCCTTGTGCAATTGTAACGTGTGATGGAGCTGAATGGCTCCAAACCAGCTTTGCAGCCCTTGGCAAAACTCACAGGGAGTGAAAAATCAGGTCCCTAGAGAACTGTGTGGCACAGTTTCAGGGTAATTGCACCTGTATTCCCTGCCCCCTCCCTGTGGTCCACTCCAGGAGTGCTCAATCAGTTCTCTACCCATCACCTGTCTCTGAACAGGGACCCTTGTCCCATGGTCTTCTAACTGGGGGTTTAGGGTGGCACAGCTCCCTGCCTTACACTGTAATATCCCCAGAAAGCCAGTCTACTTAAAGGCTGGTGCTCGTGCTTTGTTTTCTCTGAGGGCTGTGACAGTGTATTGCCAACAGTTACATGTTACCACATAGATCTTTCTAAGCAAGCAAATTTATTCTTAAAGTTAAAACCATTACAGAGAAAACATAAAACCAATAGAAGTTCCTATATGGGTGCTAATAGCTTACTAGAGCTCACACATTTGAGATCCCATCCGTCTTATGGGACTGTAATAGGTCAAAGTCTTTCCAGCTCTTCTACAAGGATTGAAACCCCACTTCGGGCAGAAGGTTCTGTATATTTGCTGATCAGAAAGAAGTCATGTGTCAGTTCAAGCTCATCCTTTTATTCAGCCTTGAAAGGCTTAGATTTTTATTGGTAAATGTTGGTAAACATCAATTTCACCATATACACATAGCAAAAAAAGATTTCCGTTGATGGTGAGCAGAATTTACAGATGGGCAAAAAGAAAAATGCTGCTTGAGAACTTATTAGAGTTTGATTTAAGGAAATTTACTTTGTACATTTTGATATGATGTTGACAGTTCGGTTTTGAATGGTTATTAAGCTTTAACTTTTTGAATCTCAATGTCTGCCATTAAATTGTCTGCCCCCTCCATACCTTCCCACAACTGAAAACTTAATAGATAAACATTGGTATCTGTCAAAATTATTAAAAAAATAAAAATGGATTTCCTCTAAGCCTACTTTTATACTAAAAGCACTTTCTTTGTCTCCTAGTCTCAGGAAAACCCAGCTTGAATCAGTATATGCAAACCACTCCAGAAGGAGTTCCACTCTAGAGATGTTTATTCTCAGTTACTATACTTAATATCCCCCCGCCCCCCACACACTATTTTAAATTCTTGTAGGAGCTGTGGTAACCCTCCCCATGAAGTAAAACATAAATTTATGAAAGGTTTATGTATAATTAATATACTGGGCCCCAAAGATACTGCATGGGGTTGCGATATGTGTCACACAATGCATTATTTAGGGCATCCATATTACAGAAAGGAGAGAATTGGGTAGAGCACTGAAGAGGGCAACTATTATATCACAATAAAATATTTCAGGGAATTAGCTTTGTGGAGAAAATTAGCTTTGTAAGAAAAAATAGCTGCATGATCATTAGAAAGGAGAACAACAACTAAGAGGAATAAGAAAGATCATCTCCCCAATCATGTCTGTCGAGTAGACACCTGACTGAAGCAGAAGTGTCCCAAAGCCTCCTCTAATTTCTCACCAGTACCTGTTCAGGTCACTTTTTCCACTCACTTTCATAATATGTGGCCAGCACATGGAGCTCAGTACTGAATAGGTGTAGTCCTTCTTCTGTTAACACAGACATGAGCATTGCCCTGACTAGCACTCAGCACCCTGCTCTGGCTGTGTAGAGTGGCGATAATTGGATTGACTGAAGCTGAGGGGAGGACTGATAGTTTCTCTGTAGACTACACAAAATTAAATTTTGCTTGGTTCCTTTCTACTGTAAACAAAACCAAAATCCACAACCTCATTATTCACACATTCCTCCAAACCACTTCAGCTCATCTCTAGTCACATTTCTGGAGTTGTAGACTTTTGATTTCATGGAGAGTTCCCATCTTGACCATCCCACTGAGTTTTGGGAAGCTCTTGCTAATTGGATTACTTTTGTGCTGCCAGTGTTGAGTGGGCTTTCATGTTCTGCATACAAATCCTGAGGTGCATACTGAAGGTTCCTTTCTTTCTATGTAAACAAGGCAATGAGGTGATAAATCCAGTGATTTTTCTTGAATATGGGGTGTCCAGCCAATATTCTGATGAGAGATGATGAGAAATAAAATCTTTCATGTCTCTTCTTCACTTCAATCACCAGTGCCTACTATTTGACTTGTTTTAGATTAGATTTCAACTCCTCACTCTCCTCATATGGATTCCTGAGGCCTGTGCCATAGTCATTTTTTTTAATACCCTAGGATCTTCCATGATCGTATACAATATTCTTTGTACATTGCTGCCTGCAGTCATCTTTTATGAAGATGACACTATCCTTTAAAATGTTAGTTCAGAATTGACCTTCCATTGTTTTGACCTGCTCTGAATCAATATTCAATGGTGCAAACAGGGTATCAAATCCCACTCTCACTTACACAGCTTTAGCTCTACAGAAATCAGAGGGGTTCTGCTCATGTAACTCAGCACAGAATTTGGCTTAGAATGTATAAAACTCCTCTGGGAAATCCTATAGTTTGTGGGAAACATCTAACCTCTTTCATTTTCCCATTCATTGCCTTTCAGGTTTCCTGTAGGACTGCTGGGATTCTCCTCTCAGAAATCCAAGACATATAGTCCCTAATATAAATATACTGAAACAGAACAAGGCATATAGCTTATCAGCTTTGTTTTTTTTTTCTCCCCTCAAAGGAAAAAATGCGTATAAATTCAAATTACTTCTGAATCCCACATTAGCTCTAGCTCAGTTACTCAATATATTCTGTATTTATGAACAATAAATATGGAAAGTCATTCAAACGGAGTGTGATTTAGCTACTGTTATCTTCAGCTGCCTGACAGAGCAGAATAATGGCCTGGTTCTGTCTGCTGACTATAAATAAACCGGAAAATAAAAGGTCAGATTTTCACACCTTTAGCCAGTCTGAGTAATACCTTACTTTATGAGTAGTCCCAGAGCAAATCAGTGTCACAGCTGGAATTAAGGCCTTGCTCAGACAATCTCTGCAACTCATGCTATTGAGCATCTTCGCCTTGTGATCAGAGGTCATGCTACCTGCTCAGCTGGTATAGAACTGCTCCTTACATTTCTTAACTTGATTTGGGGTCTTCTCAAAAATCAAAGTATCACAGGTTAGATGGTATTGCCAACTCTGAGTATTCAAAAATAATTAGTCAGGTCCCTAAAAATCATGAGATTTGCTTTAAAAATGAGATTAACAAAAAATACATCTAGGAATATTTATATTTGTTTTCTGGTGTTGGAGCCTTTAGGGGTCACATTTTCATTTTTTCCTCTGAAACCATGAGAGCTGGAATCTCCCTCTTTTAAAGTGAGAGCTGAGATACTCTTGTAATAGCATGACTTCAGGAGCTGCAGCTTGTAGGAAAACACCAAATAGAGCTAGACCAGGGATGGGCAAACTTTTTGGCCCAAGGGCCACATTGGGGTTGCAAAACGTATGGAGGGCTGGGTAGGGAAGGCTGTGCCTCCCCAAAGGCCTCGTCCCCTATCCGCCTCCTCCCACTTCCTGCCCCCCTGACTGCCCCCCTCAGAAACCCCGACCCGTCCAATCCCCCCTGCTCCTTGTCCCCTGACCGGCCCCTCCCGGGACCCCCGCCCACTATCCGCCCACTATCCAGCCCCCCTGTTCCCTGTCCTCTGACTGCCCCGACCCCTATCCACACCCCCGCCCCCGACACGCTCCCCCGCAGATCCCCACGCCTATCCAACCCCTCCTGTTCCCCATCCCCTGGCCCCTATCCACACACGCACCTCTGACAAGCCCCCTGGGACCCCACGCCTATCCAACCCCCCTGTTCCCTGTCCCCTGACATCCCCCCAGAACCTCCACCCCATCCAACCGCCCCCTGCTCCCTGTCCCCCAACTTCCCCCCAGAATCCCTTACCTTGCCGCTCAGAGCAGCATGTCTGGCAGCTGCACCGCCTGGCTGGAGCCAGCGGTGCTCTCCGCACGGTGGTGTAGCTGCAGGGGATTGGGTACAGCAGGGGAGGGGCCGGGGTCTAACCTCCCTGGCTGGGAGATCAAGGGCCAGGCAGTATGGTTCCGCGGGCCGAATGTGGCCTGTGGGCCGTAGTTTGCCCACCTCTGAGCTAGACTCACAATAACATTGCAAGAGTTGACAACCCTGTTCATGAGTTTCTGGACTGTAAGGGCCAACTCTGCTTGCCTGTGAATAACTTGTTTTCTTTAGGCAACATCAGTTACAAGCTTTCAATCGTGGGTATTGGTTTGCATCACTTTATATTTTCAAGGTCATATTTTAATGAAAAGGGCTAGAAACTTACTCTAAAACAAACTTATTTCCTGGATCTCCAAATGAGGGAGGCTCACAGCTGCTGAATGTATATATCATTACAAAAACTTGGCTAGGAATGATTTATTAAATGACAAAATGGCTAATCCATTTTTAAATATTCACAGGCCTGAGGTCAATGGTCTTTCCATAGCTTTTATCTTACTGCCATGTTACAAGGAAATTAACACTCCTGGGGCTGATCTGAGGATTTAAGTTTTGTCAGGAAGCAGGGCCTGAAGTGGCAACAGGACTTGCAGCAGTACGTTGGGCAACCTAATGAGTGCAGTTGGTCTGTAGTAGGCTGCCTGATTGGCTGCACCACCTGACTGGTTGGCAGAGTCAGCCTATCAGCTCTTACGCCCAGCCACAGCATCTATTCAAAATATTTGGCCATGGCTGTGCTAATTCTGCTCTGCTTCATTTCCTCCAGGTAATCTGGGTGTGCTCTTTGGCTCTAGTGCCTGGCCTCTGACTGTGGCTCTGATTTCTTCTCCAACTATGGGGCATGCCTGTCCACTTCCCAGTCACTGACAATATGTTTGTTGTATGGTTCATTTTATTTTTAAAAGTTAAAGGTTTCTATCTTAAGGATTCTTCAGAATTAAGGCTCGTTGTCTAATTTGGCCTTTATTTCTCCCGTCTCATTTATTGCGCAACGCATCAAAAAATGATGTTCTTTCTCTGGATGATGTCAGTGTGCCTATGTAAAATGTTATTGACACTCTTTAAATCTCTCTATTGCTTTATTAGAGGGAAAGGGGTTGAAAACTTGTTGAGGTGGTGGTAGACCTACATTCCTTGTTTCCAATACATATTTTTTTAAATGAAGGGGAATATTATCATTACTTAAAACTGAGACTCCATATAACTGTATTTGAAGTGCCTAATCATTCAGGGGCATCAATAAATCCCACGTATCCACATGCTCTATTCTCTCATTTTGTTATTTTGAGGTGCAATGGCAAGACAGAGTATGCATCTCATGGACAGTATAGAAGACAAATGAGGACAGAGTCCTGCACATTAAATGACCAGTCAGTGTAATTTAGAAGTTAGATCTGATATATATTTCAAATTATAATATTTCTGACCCTACTACTGAAAGTTATATTTGTTTTTTATTTAAATGTCATGGCTATCTGGCTTATCTTGTATTTATAATGACACTGAAATTCTTGCTTCCCACATTATTTTTTTTTCTTGAAGTAACAACTAAATTTTCTATCAGCTGTTTCCCTTCCCCTATATCCACTCTGTTCAAATTACCATATGTACAAAATTCAGCTGTGAGATTTCTGACTGGCCCTGGGTCCTGGGAACATACCACCCTTGTTTTGATTTCTCTGAATTAGCTTCCTGGACAATTTCCTGTCAAACATCATGAGACTTGTCCTTGTATATGTGAGTGATCTTCTCTTTTCACTGCACTTAAACTTTCTCTGCCTAGTTAGCTGAAGCCTATTCATTGAGCCTTTATGTGGGTAAACGCAAACAAGCCTTCCTCTACTACGCATGTACCAGGTTCTTGGAACTGGACCCACGGACATATTCCAGGTTAATACTCAGAACGTAAACATAAAGGGGTGTGTGTCTTTTTTTTTTATTATTATTTTTTTATTTTCTAACATAGCATGTCCTGGCATCTTAGAAGTTACTTTTATATTATTTATTAAAATCTCAGCTCTATGAACTTTGTTACGTATAGATAACATAAAACCAAATTGCAGGAAGGAAGCATGGCCTAGTGGTTAAACCACAAGAGAGGGCTAATACTACTCTGCCCTGACTTGATGTGTGACTGAGGACAAGTTAAAATTTTTCCAAAAGTGGAAATTAATTTTGAGTAAGTGTGTAGGGTGTCAAGATTATTTGGGCCTGATTTTCAAAGTTACTGAACACCGCGGCTTCCATGGACATCAGGTCTCAGGTTGAACATTGAAAGCCAGCAGCTGCTTTTGAAATGTTTGACCACAGGAGTTTTGTGAGGCTTTATTCTAGAAACAGGCATGGACCAAAATTCTGAATCTGAAGATCTAGATCCACATTTCCCATTTGATACCTACAGTCCCCAAATCCAAATTTTGCACCTCACAATGATCTCTAAATTTTGTAAAGCTATTTTAAGTCACTGGATGGAAGGCACTTATATAAGCCCACTGAAATTTATGCGTGTGTTTCCACTCTTTTTCGGTGGGCTATGGATAAGGTTCCAAATCTGAAATATAGATTTATGCCAAGTTTTACTCCTGCATGTACTGGTGTAGATCTGTAGAAATGCCATCGATTTATACCAGTGCAACTCAGAGTTGTATTTGGCTCATTATTATATGTTCAGTTTCATGGACAGTGGTATTGATATCCTCAATATCCAGTTACCAATGCAATTAAAAATTCTACTAGGCCATGGTTAAAAATATAAATTCAAATGGAAACAGTAACTGGTCACAAATTGCAATTAAAAATGGAAATAAGTATATTTTGCTTTTGAAATGTCCTAACTCAAGCTAGATAAAGTGGAAATAAGGGGCCTGATCCAAAGTCCATTGAATCAAAAGGAGAATTTTAGAACACCAATCAACTAAACCTCACTTGCCTCCGCATCCCAACCACTCCCCTCCAACTTTCCAAATACAACAGAAATCACTGCTAGTCTGTTCAACCACTTAGTATTATCGGTTACCTTATTCTTTGCTGCTTCATATCGTTTTCTATAATTTGTTAAACCTGCTTGTTGTCCCATTGTAAGCCATTTGGGGCAGGCCGAACCTCTTATTGCAGTGGTCCCCAAACTTTTTACCTTGTGTTTCCCCCCCACTTACCCCTGTCTGCATCGTCTTCCCCTTCCCCCGCCCCCCACTCCTCACCCCAGCCAGGGCTGGGAGCAGGACTGTGGCTCTGGCGGCTGAGGCTGGGGCAACAGCTTGATTGGTCAGGTTGAGTAGTATCTTACTACTGAAGCAATTTCGAAATTAGTATGACTAAGATAATACTCTTTTTGTGCAGAATATCAGGGCCATAGACAAGACTAGTACTATATGGTACAGCCCTGATATTGCAAACCCACTGCTTGTGCTTACTAAACACAGAATTAAGTGGGACTCTGCACTACAAACGTACATCGGTATTATAATGTTGCTCAGGAGTGTGAAAAATCCACACCCCTGAGCAATGTACTTTTGTCAACACCAGGGGTTAGGTTGGTATGAGGGCTTCTCCCATTGACATAGTGACCACCTCTTGGGGAGGTGTATTAACTACACCCACGGGAGAAACTCTCCTGTTGGCATAGTAGTGTCACTGAAATGCTACAGCAATGCAGCTGTACTGGTACAGCACTGTACATGTAGACATGCCCTCTCATAGCTGAAGTTAAACATGTGATTAAGTGGTTGTAGGATGAAGGGCTAGGTATCTTTCTAACCTCTGTGTTCCTATAATTCATTAACTAGGAATATTAAAAGCAACAGCAACTTTTACATAGTCAAATGTGAGCAGGATTTACAAGAAGCAATTTTCCAGTGAACCACTTCTGTTACTATTCAGTACAAACACTGCCATTACTATAGTGTGTGAAATATCAGAGAGCTGGATGATGACTTAACACATGTGGAGCTAGTTAAACATCATCTCATAAAAATCCAAAGTGCTGCAGTCTGGGGGCACTTGCAGTTTTGTAATAAGCTGGAGTTCCGTGTGAAATTCTACTTTGTGGTTTTAATCATTGCAGCTTCTCACAGAAATCAATCAGTACAACTCTCCCATATACCATGTGTTCTCCTGCATGCATTGGTGTAAGGCCAAAACTTTGAACTAAACCTTTCTGTGTTTTTTATATTCAGATGTCCTTAACGGAATTAAACATATAATATTGGGTCTGGTCAAATGTCCGGCATCTACAGAGCGTTCTGTACCCATAGGTATTGGATCTCAAAACTCTTGTTTATTCTCCTGTCACCGATATCCCTTTATAGGAGATGTATCTTAATGGATCATTCCTTGAGGTTAAAAAGTAAATAGATTTTTACATGGGAGATGCATATGGATATTGAAAGGGAGTGGTACAACTAGAGTCGTTGTGTGGTGATTTTTTTTTTTAAAGCTTATCAGAGAAGCCAGCCCACTTTTATGGCTGCTACTTGGCTTGGTTGGTTAAAGGACAATGTGTCATTGCTATGAAGTCAGCAACTACAATAACAAAATCTGTTTCTCTTTCATAAGGAACTCTTAGACACAGTTTCAGTGTGCAAAAGGCAAAAATACCCAAATAATTTTACAGAGAGCTTCCAATGTACTCAAGTTTGTACTGTAAACCTTATAGAGAAAAGATGGGTTAGGAAATGCCTTTTTATTGGACCACCTATTGGTGAGAGAGAAGTTTTTGAGCTTACACAGAGCTCTTCTTCAGGTCTGGGAAACCTTATGTTATTTCCACAGAAATACTGCATGAATAGATGTCCTTGCAATTCTCTCTGCTGAGAATCAGAGATTTTTATTCCCTGTGGAAAGGGAAGGATATTTATGTATTTGAAAAGTTAATTCAAGGAAGATTTATATTTTTTCTCTCTAGTTCCTGATATTTTACTTTCCATTGGGTAGAAGTGAGGGCTGTTGTACTGAAAATGGTAAGTTGTGGCTCAAAAGACATTATCAGCCAATTTGTTTAAAGGTAGACTACAGGCATCTAAGTCATACCCAATCTCACACTCAAATACTAGTGGGCATATGTGCATACAGAAGCTAACTGCACATCTAACTACCTGTCTGCTCTATTACCTGATCTGCATTTTCAAATGCCCATTTGCACTTGTAGGACCTTTGGGTGCAATGAATATGGTAAGTTTAGCAGATGCTGTTTAGGAGGACTAGTGCTTTTGGGTGGATTGGATATACAGTAAGACATTGTCAAATGCAAAATCAGAACCTGCTACCACACCCTTAATTCGTTTGTAAGTCACAATTTTCATATAGAAATGTAAGATGTGTGAGCATGTTAAATGGGCATCATGTTTTGTGGGTTCTATTTACATATAATCTAGATCTGGTTGAATAATCACGAAAGGGTTTGTTCAATCAATACTGATATTTATTTTAATTTATGTCCGTATTGCATTATTTTCATGAACAAAATCTCTGAATAATTTGACAAATTTCATGACTTTTTCAAATAAAATAAGTTATTTTTATTTGCCCAGTTTTTGTGCCAGACTTTGAAAACACAGCCTTATTATTATTATTATTTATTTATTATTTTATTTTATTATAATTATTATCTAAGTTTGTATTCAGTGTATGTTTTTTCCTTTGACACTGTGTGGCTGTGTGTATCACCTGCTGTGTGACTATATTTCAAGCATGAGAACCCTCCATATTTAGTCTATTGATCGTTATTTTTGTCTGTGATAAATCCAAGTTATTTTTGTAAAAAGAAATAGTCTCACTGCAAGAGGATCACACTCTGCAGCATTAGAAATGGGATCTAATCAGGAGCACACATTTAAACACATACTTAACTATAATTGCTGAGGGAATACGCTGAACATACTCAGAGACTCTATCATTGTCTAGCACTTTGGCTGAGTTTTAAATTGGCTGATGTAAGGGTGTAATGAGTCGTCTGTGAAGCTGAATTACAGTAAAGCATCCCTTATGACATCTGCTGCAGTTGAATAGGTTGGCCTATAGCAAAATCAAGCTCTATGACCTATTGTGTGGAATGAAAAGCAAGAGACACTTTTTTTTTTCTTCAGCTAGCCTTAAGGAACAATGACTATATAAATCTGAGTGTCTTGTTACCTTTCGTTTTCTATTAACAAAATGGTATATGTGGATTTAGTCGCTGAACTGACAGCCCTTGAGTCTGAAGAATGAAATCCTCTATATTATCCAAAGCAGATATAGCCAAGGCAACAGCAATGACATTTTCTTGCACTGCTCCAAGTATATGTGTGTGTTCTGAAATGGAGGGACAACCTTTAGTAGTAAGAGGGGTAGTTCAGCATCCCTGCTCTTTAACTGTTTGATCCCATGCCATTGTTGTCAAATGGGGTTGGATTGGGCCTGTAAGCTTTGCCCAGTCTGCTGAGACTTCCAACAATAAGTGCCAATTCTGAGTTCTTCAGCGTGTTTCTTTTAACTAATGGCCAAACTCTGCTCCGCTGGAGGCAAGTTTCCAGTGAGGTCAGTCTGAGGGGAGGACTTGCATCCAATGGCCCTAACAGCTTTCTACATATCTTATCTGAGAATGCTGTAGTGCTCTGACAATGTGTGCACTGATGGGGCAAAAATATTTTTGAAGTTAAATCAAAGTTCAACAGCTTCTTTTAGAATAGCAGGTATAAGGCAGACTGATTAGCCTTCCATGCTGTGACAAGAAAAGGGGCTTAGAAAGGCTGGGTTGCTACTGACATGCAGTAAGCAGAAAAAGTCTTGTAGTGTCTAGCTGCATCTACATTAACAAGCTTTATAGCTACAGTTCACAGTGCAGCTCCAATGTTAGTAAAGGTAAAAGCTGTACTGTAGACAGAGCTCAGGTGTTACTACTTAAACCAACTCAGACAACCTTAATCTGCTGTATGGTGGAAAAAGCATGTGAGACCTATCTACACTACAGAGCTTTCTCCACTTCTACCTTTGATAGAGGGTGGAATTATAGCTACAAAGTGTGCAAGTGTAGATGAGGCCATTAATAAACATGACTAATCCCATCAGACTCTGATACTGCCACTGCTGCTTGACTAGTGAGAGATCTTTGAAGCTGACAGTTTTTTCTTTGCTGCTGCCAACATAAAAATACTAAAAACAAACAGATCAGCAGCAAGATCTGTGTATTCAGTAAAATAAAAAATGAGCAAATGTGGTAAGAGCTAATATTCCATCTGGTGTCGGGGGCGGGGGGAGGGATTTAATCTTGTGGTTAATGTCAATTCCAAAAGTAATTCTCATGTTTTGTTTTTACTAGATGTTGTAGTATAAAGAGAGTGTATGGCACATGATGACATAATCCCAGATGAAAAAGGTAAACAATTGTCAAACAGTTATTGACATTGAACCTCAATTCGGAGGTCAGTGAGTTTTTTGCCTTAAGAAAAACCCCACAAGTTTGGGCTAATTCAAACTGAATCCAGCCCATATCTTTGCCCCTCCTTTAAAATGAAGAGGGTTTTTGTCTATTTTTTTTGTTCCATCCTTTCCCATCCCCCACTCCCAATATACTTCCATCTCTTTACTTCCTGGATATAGATGGGTCCAGAATTGAAAGTGCTGAAATAGTCAGTCTGAGAGGCTGATCTCATATTTCCAGCCACCTGAGCAAAAACTGGAAGTTACAACAATAATTTACACTCCTCTTGTACTTACTGTCAGATGATGTGCTAGTGATTAACAAGCATTAATGAATTAAGAGGCAGGATGGCCTTGTGGTTTAGGCCCTAGATTGTGACTCAACTGAGGTGAGTTCTCTTCCTGACTCTGCTACAGACTTCCTGTGTGACTGTGGGCAAATCAGTTCATCACTTTCTGTGCCCTCTCTGGTGAATGGGGATAATATTTCTGTACCTCACAGGGACATTTTGAGGACAAATTCATTAATGTTCACAAAGTGCTCAAAGTGTGGTAAGGAAGGCTGTATACGTATCTAGACTGGATAGCTAAATTATAAGTATTACCACACTTCGTAAGTGTGGAAACAGATGCCTAGAGAGGGTAAGTGACTTGCTCAATGTCACAAAGCAAGTTTATGGCAGTGCTGGAAATACATCCCTGGTGTCTGACTCTTAGTCCCAGGCTGTAACTGCTGGATCATGTTTCTCCTGCTGAAGTGCTTGTGAAAGAGCCTGTTTTCTGGAGGCTTGAGCCTGATTTTGTGTAGCAAACTGATTCAGATAAACATCAGGAACTTCAAGGTTCTTTACCAAACCAAGCTTTTAAACATTCTGGGTTTTGTCCATCACTACTGAAAGTGTTCCTTGCTGAATTGCAACAGCGAAGTCTCTTCCCCTGGTGACTAGGGTTATTCATCATAGGAAACCATGTCTCTACTGCCTAAACATTTTTGCAGCTTTAATGAAATTGTGCTTCTTTTGAAGGAGGAGGGGAAATAGTCCAAGGCAAAGCTGAACATTTTCTCATACTTGAACAATATTTTTATAAAATAGGGGCTGGATTTGAAATGTAGTTAAAGTATATTGAGGCTATTGGAATGGACACTGCTATAGGAACCCATCAGTCAAGCGTGATTTTAATTTACTGTAAGAACATCAGCCTGTGATATGTCTGTTCATTTTATTTTCCTTTTTATTTTTTCCTTTTTGTTTTAATAAACTTTCATAAAAACTTTAGTTGAAACAGAATGTTCCTGGTAGGTCCAAGACTGTAATTCATAGTAAATAAAACAATGGGCTATTGTTCTGGTGTACTAAATGAGCAGAAAACATGTAAGGGAATGTTAAATGTGGTTCTGAGAACTGGAACATAAAATTTGTATGACCTCATGACTGATAGGTCTCTATTCCTACTGGGATTGTGTGTCTGACTGGGAAGCCATGATAGCTCCTCTAAGGTTTGGCCAGAAGCCCGGGAGCAAAACCAAAACTTTGTTTCATATTGTATTCATTCAGAGATCATCAAAACTTACATTTTAAGATGAGAACATCAGCAGCAAATAGGTGTGCAGCTAGAGAATTCATAGTTCTGCTTTATCATACACCTATCTAAATAAAAATGAACTATTCCTTTTTCCTCTGGGGACAAGTCCTCATTGTAGTAAGTTTTTAGTTGAAAATTTTTGAATGGATCAGGAAATGCAGTTTTGTTGAAATTGAAACGTTTCTCAGGAGTGTATGGATCTGAACTACATTTTCAATGGAAAAAAGTCTAATTGTTTGGAATGATTTAATTCTGAAAATGTTCAAACACTTCATTTGAATATTGAAACTCTTTAAAATAAAAGTCAAAGTATTAACTTGAATACAGCTCATATTATTGTGAGGTGGATGTAATAGAGCAGTTAGTGCATTTGGGGGCACCTGGAGGGTGGGCCAGGCTCAGCTGAAGATTAAGTTTATCTGGGGGAGAAGATGGGTTGTGAGCATGAAGGGAGCAAGCCCAGATGAGAAGGAAATGGTACAAAGGGGCAAAGGAAGAACTCCGCAGTCCCTCTCTGGTTCTTAGAGTGGAGGAAAAGCCTAGATGGAGGCAGACATATGGTAAACCTAGGGGAAAGAACCTGAAGGAAGGCCAAGATAGAAGAAGTCCAGGGAGGCAGCAAGGAGTCTGAAGGAGCAGACCATAACTGCTTGCCACAGGGTCCCTGGACTGGAACCCAGAGAAGAGGAGGGCTTAGGTTTCCCTACCGGTCTACCAGGAGAGGTGGAGTGGAAACACCTTGGCACAAGGAGAATTACTGAGTTTGGAGCCTGGTCTCCTGTGAGAAAGCCCTGGGTTCCCACAAGAGCAGGAGGACAACTCTGCAGAGCCTGGGAAAGGGTGAAATTATGTTTATTTTATTTGGCCTTTGTTCACCCTGAAGGGCAAGAGTAGGGAACTAAATGTAACCTAGCTACAGGGCCAAATCACAAAAAGGGGCAGACCACCACAAAGCTGCACTGGTTGTTAGCAGGGGGGTGCCAGAGGAGGAGAGATGGCTATGCCACCCCCAGGGAGGAGGTGTCTGTGTGTGTCTGTGTGCCAGTGGTGAGTCTACTTCTCTACAGTGATCGTTAATATTTTATTGTTTTGACACTATTAAAATGTTTCAGAATTTTTGTTCCACAGGAAACTTCAAAACTTGGCTTTTTGTTCCAATTTGGTACAAGTGGGTACTGCCCCCATGCTGCTCCTCCTCTCCCCACCCCCAAAATTGGAATTTCTCATATTGCTGGTCAGAAACCAGAATCTCTCTTCCAGCTGTAGTATCCAGGCTGAGCAACTGGGATGGGCAGATTCACAGGAGGCCAGAATTAGAGCAATCCACCCACCTACACAATCTGCTGTGTAGCTGCACCACAGAAGTTACTTCTGTCCAATGACTCTGTGCTCTTGTACACCCCCCAAGAAGTGTTGAGATGGACAACTGGACACTCCATACAGTAATGCAATCTCCTTGGCTTGGCCTTGCCTCCACCCACCCACCCACCTTTGTGCAAACTGCAGACATGCCACGTACCAAGCCTTCCAAACCCAGCCCCAGTTGTACAGCAAATCTCATCTGGTTCTGCTAACACTGGAGATCCTCTGGAGGCAGGAGTCAGCATTTTTCCCCTTTAAATCATAAAAGTTAGAATTAAACTAACAGGCAACAACTAAGATGTCTGTGTGTCAGCATAGTTAGCATGGGACCTGACATTTGTGAGTGCAGCAAGACTTAGAAGGATCCTTCTCCAAGCCTACCCACACCCCATCCAAAGACTTTCTTATCACAGTGTTGTATGGAGCCTGTTCCCTGTGGGGAACATGAGCTATTACTTTCTCAAAGACCATTGGAATTTAAGGGCTTCAAAAATGTGCTGGCCATGTACGAAGATCCATTTTGTAAAATGCCTCTTATTTCTATTTTCAGTGGTCAGCACCGTCCTGCATAAACTGTTGAGAAAACACACCTTGACAAATCCCACAGCCTGAATGGTTACCCAGGATAATTTAACCCTTTAGTTCAATGAGCTGCCTCAATAGCCCATTGTGAACTACCCAATGATCAAAAGGTTCCCCTACTCTCAGAGGACTGGAAATGCTTTGCTCGCACAGAGCCAGCTCTCAGCTAGTTCTGGGCAAAATTTTTCGTCGAACTTTTTTCAGCAAAAATGTAGATTTGGCAACACCAAAAACATTTCATGAATTTGTGTAGGTTTTGCTGAATTGTTCACATTGGAGAAAACAAACTTTTTTTTTAGCATTCCAGAAACAAAACATTCAGATTTTTTTTCAGTTCAAAATCACTTTTCATGTAGAAATTTCCTTCAATTTTATTAAGAAGAAATAAACTCCAAAATGGTTGAAACTGAAACAAAATACCTCATTTTTGTGTTAAATAAAACATTTTGTTTGATCCAGAATACTTTTTCTGACTCTCCAGTTAGCCAAAAACTTAATTCTGGGTTTGACACAACTTGTTTTTATTATTTTTTTATTTTTTCAGAATTGCCACTGAGGTGAAAAATCTGTTACTCAGATAGCTCCTCTGCCAGCTGGCTCTGTAGCTTTTCCCATACTTATCTCACATCACCTTTTAGGCCTGCCCCTTCAGAGTCCCCACTCTGTGTGATGCAACTTCAGCTATCTGTGCTCGTCTGGCACAACTACAGCTCTGGTCTTCACAACTACAGCTGCTCAGTGCAAGCTGCCTAGGTGGCCAGCCCTCCTCCCGGGTTATCCTGCTATCTATTCTGCTCGTCTTGCTCCCTGCACACAGTCTGTTCCTCCCAGCTTGCCATCCTAACTCCCTCCTTCTCCTACTTCTCCTTGAGCTGCAACTTTTTATCTCCCATCCCTTCAACTCCTGAAAAATATTCAGGAAAGAAGGGTTAAAATAAATCTTCTCCTCCGTCACCTGCCATCTGTTTAGAGTTGTAGCCGAAGCAGAAGGGATTATTTCTTTACAAATGGGTTTGTGGCAAGTACAAAACTGCTTTGCTCTACAGACTCATTATCACTCATTTAATCTTTCGTTTTTTTTGTTTTTACTATTCAAACCATCTGTGCCTCTGATTTTATCAATTTATTTTACTTCACTATGCTTTTTTCCAGATTGTTCCCTTCCGTCCTGCACTGGATAAAGTGTCTAAAAACCCCATTGGTTTGGACATGGTGCACCTTATCGAATACCAACTTCAGTTTGGAGATGAAAGGGTGTTGAGGGCAAATGTTTAACCCAAGTGCAGCCTAAGGCTGGATAAAGGTTTTTAAAAATATTAATATAATGAATTTATGGTTTTGAAATGTTAAAACTTGGCACTAAAGCTACTTTAAAATAAGGCCTAGATTATCCCTGGCACTTGCATGACTCCTTAGGGAGGGAGGAAGAATATGAAAAGAGCTTTCCCTATCTTGAAGATCCTGTGATCTCTCCACACCCCTCTTTCCGAGGTTTCCACAGAGGGGAGGGGCAGAGGAGTTGGGTCCAAGGACCTTCCCTGGCCTGTGGAGCTGGCTGGGCATATCAGGGAAGCAGAGCATACCTCCTGTGAGATAATCTCTTCCCAAACTCCAGCTGTGCCACAGAGCTCCACACTACCCCAAATGCAGACCATGTTATAATCTGGCCCTAAATCAAGCTCTGTCCACTAAATCCCCCTAAACTTGCAACAAGGACTGAGTCTTTGGCTGGATGAGTGGCTTGTTTGTGTTCAGCAGCAACACAAAATCAGCTTTCCATTGCTAAGTTCTGCAGAAGGATGTGATCCAGGACAATGCCAGCATTTTGGGATGGGCCGGTAAAGCTATTCTTCATCCCATCTTCATCCCAGGCTTCCCATCAAATTTAACTAACTTCTGTCCAACTGTACACCACTACACACAGGACCAGGCTTAGGAAAAGGTCAGTAAGACAATTCCTTGGGCCCCTCACAAAATTAACTGACTTTTATATAAAAGTTAAGGGATCTTCAGGGTGCCACCCATCTCCTCTGTGTCAGAAGTGTCTACTGCTCTTTGGGTCTGTGAATAACTGCCAACAGTTGCACTCTTTTATTTTCAAGGGATAATTCACCAAATCAACAAGGTTTCTAGAACTGTTAAGGTTTTATTCCCCCTCAGGATTTTATGGCCATTCTAGTGCACCTAGCACAATGTTGGTAGTACAGAACAGTAACAATGAACAACAGAACCTAAAATGCTTGGTGTATCTTAACCACAGAATCCAGAGTAGCCAGAAATATTTATATAATTACTGGTCAAAGTTGCCATACATGCTGGGACTCTTTTTCTGGTCTCTTCTCCATAGGCAGTTAAGGTTGAAAATGTGATTGTCCCATCTTTTGGGGAGCTGGTTAATTCTCCTTTGCTCTCAGTTTAATGAAGTATTGTTGCTGCTTCAATTGTCTTAAAGCATTTCTCCACATGCTGTTTGTTTTTGAACTACTTGTCCTTAGGCTTCCCATTTTTACTCCCTTTGGCTTGTAAGTGTATCTGGCAATCAGCTGGCTAATATGTTTAGTATGAACTTGCTTTAATATAAATCAAAATACCAGACTGAGTCAGAACTGAGACTATAATTTATTTCTACTGCAAGCTAAAAGTCTAATAGATCAGTGAGTCCTCAACCTTTCCAGACTACTGTACCCCTTTCAAGATTTGGATTTGTCTTGCATAGCCCAAGTTTCACCTTACTTAAAAACTACTTGCTTACAAAATCAGACAGAAAAAAGACAAATGTGTCACAGCATACACTATTTCTGAACATTACTTATGTTTTCATTTTATCTGTATGAAATTTTAGTTTGTACTGACTTCGCTAGTGATTTTATGTAGCTTGTTGTAAAACTAAGCAAATATCTAGATGAGTAGATGTACCCCCTGGAAGATCTGTGTACCCCCAGGGATACATGTCTCCCTGTTTGAGAACCACTGCTGTAGATAATGTCCATCTGGTTTGAAATCTACATCCAATGACACAGCCCAGCATTGCTGATGCTACTGCTGTTCAGTGCTTGCTGAATTCATCAATGTTTTGTTGCTGGTTCCGTGTGTGTGTGACTTGTTTTGATTAAGTTCATGGTGAAAAAACTATATATTCTCCCCCAGCAGTGATACAAGACAGTAACAATGTTATTTATATCTAGCACAATTGTCTTGAAAGGCAGGTAACCTAGTGATTTAGAGCTTTGTCAATGTGCATGTGCACTGTTTGTGAAAATATGTTTATGCCTTCAAATATATCATCCCTAAAGATAAAATTTTGGAAATAAGAGTCAAGATGATCTCTCCTTGCTGTGTCTTCTAGTACTTCTCTTGCTGCTTGAGATTCTGCAAGAGTTAGAAAGTGATCATCTTGAAAAGTAACAGACTTCATTGACAATGGGAATTAAGTCAATCATGAAATAAAGTGCTGACACATTTACCTGGCTTGATCTCATTAAGAATAATCCTTCCATCAGTTCACAGCTCAGTTTGCACAGTGTGTTCTTAATGGGTGATAGTGAGTACTGTCTTTAGTGCTCTGCATGGACTGGCATCCCAGCATGCATGATAGATGCCTTTGAAATAAGTCATTGTTGCCTCAAACTATCAATAAGAGCTTGACAGAGCTGTAATCTTTTGGAACCTAAGTAGTAAAATTTGACTAGAGATTTCGAAATAAACTCAAACTTTGAAGTAAATCTTCTCTGGGATCCAGAAAAACAAGATCTAGCAAAAAGAGCTGTAATTTGTGGTTGGTGTCGCCCAATCCCACGAGGAATAGTCTATCTAAACTTAGACTTCACTCCAGTTGAGCTACTACTGTTCCCTATGACACCATCCAAAGTCAGGTCACCCTGTTTTTGACTTTTTTTTTTCCTCTTTGATTCCCCACAACTCCAGATGCTATTTTTATTCCTCAGCTATCCTAGCTTCCAAGACTGCTAGGTCATGTAACTCTTCTGCTAGGTGCTAATGGCAGCAACAAGGGCTGAAAGCAATGGGTCTAGTGGTCCTTTTCTCAAATAAATAAAATTATGGCTTAAGCCCCCTATCCACAGCTGTACTTCTGCTTCTACCTTTGGACAATTAAATGTACTCTCCCTCATTAGCTCTGCAAGTGCGCTTGAGTCCTTGGGAATAGGGAACTACACATACCTTTAGTTTTCTCCAAATAAGACAAAATAAACTCAGATATATTTTGCACATTGACTGGGTTTTGCTCACTTATTGTGTCACAAGTATGGTCAACCCCATAGTCTGAAGTATAATTGGCTTGTTGAACTGCTGAAGTCTTGTTCAAGGCAGTTCCCACCCATCTAAAACCCTACTCACTGGTCCCATTAGAGTCTGGGGCTTTTCTCTGCCTGGCTGTCACTGTCCAGAGAAGTTGGCACCGTCATGTTTGTGACACAGAGGCCCATTGGTGTCAACTGGCAAATAGTTCACTCCTCTGTGTCAGCAACTCGTATCAGCCCTGACAAACTCACTATCCTCAACATGTTGCTCTCATGGTATTTATCCAAAATGTGTCTTGTAAGATATCTAATAAAAGATTGTATCATACTGATTTTCAAAATTGTTGCAAGATGTAGGTACCACTCCATGTAAAGAGGTGTGTGTGTGTGTATGTATACTGGAAATATGTTCTTAAAAAGTCTGTATTAAGGTAGAGTTGACAAACCAGTTTCTTCCAGATAGGAGATAAGATGTGTGTATCTTTCTTTGACATGTGAATTAAGTCAACACCCTGGAAGCTCCATTTGCACATGAAGTTTACAGGAAAAACAGGTTGACCTGAGGGGTAGGGGATGTGAAACCAACAGAGGGAAGCATACCAGTGAATAAGCAATGGGGAAGACGAGTCTTAACTGGGAGTGCCCCAATCAAAATTGGCATTTCAAAGGCTTACTAGAAGGAAGGAAAAAGTACGAACCCCTTTTCTTATCCTTCACTGAGGAAGCAAAAAGGACAGTGCTTTCTGTATTTATGAAAGTTGGATCCTGGCCACGTGGCTAGTGATGCTGGGAGGTTGTTTTAGGTGCGAAATTGCGTTAGAGAAGGATTTTAGCCTGTTAGAGTCAAGTTTAGACTCTAAGAATTGTGTGAGATCTGTTGTTTTACATGTAACCTGTGATTATCTTTGCACACTCTCCCTCTCTTTTTAATCTGAACTTTTGTTAAACTTGTATCTGTTTTCACTATAAACAGATTATAGGGATGTGCCAGTCCATTGGAATGGATACTCTGCGGAATGAAACAAGCTTGTGTATGTTGTATGCCCTTGGGAATAGTGAACCTATTAATTACTGTTAGTGCCCAGTGATGGGCTGGATACTGCAGTGGGGAGGTTGGCAGAGGGGGCTCTGGGGTTGGTGTGTAGCTGTCACTAGCCTCCACAGAGAGGATGACTTCTGTGGAGACCTGGACATCTGTGCTTGTCTGTGGCCACAAGCTGTTGGTTTTAGGGAGCTACAGCAGGCAGCAGGGAAAAAGTGCGTCATGCTAAGTGCAGTTCTCCCATGGGGGCAGGGAGGGGGCATCACAAGATTCTACTCAGATGTGCTGCTACCTGACACAGTTTTGTGACATCAGTTCTGTTGCCACTGGTCTGCACAGGGCCTGTTGTAAATTCGACACTGCTTTGCTACCTCTGGTCTGATTGTGCCCTTGCTTTGACGTCTACTGGTCTGGCTCTGTTGCAAAGCCTGCTCTGTGCTGTGGCCACCAGTTCAGCTTAGTCCAGTCCTGCAGAACCATTCCAGGTGGGGAAATCTGAGCAACACAGGACCCTTGGACAGAGTCCGTGATTCCTGGGACAGATCCTGTTCTCTATAACAGAGCCCTCTGCCCTCCCTTGTGGAACTTCAGTCCTGTTCCTACACCAGAGTCTACTACCTGGCTGGATGACTCACTCACTCCAGGGCCTACCTTGCACACTTCCTATGCCTGTTCATGAGTATAGTTACAGGAACAAGCTAGTGTCACTTATACACAGAACATACACAAATTCCAACTAAAGCAACAACACACTGTATGAACTATGCATCAGCAACATTATAATGAATGTAAATGAGGCTAACCAGAGCTGGCTTTTCCTCTAGAGAGGGAGCTGAGAGTTCCAAGTCTCTAAGCCTAATATCTAGGGCTGACATCACGAAACACTTTCCAGTCCTCTACAAATTTAATGTAATCTGATTCTTGCTCAAGTAACTAAGCACGGTAACAAACTCCCCGAAGACTTCTGTCAGCCCCTGATCTCACTTTTTGTCAACGCTGAACTAGAGACAGTATTGGTTCAAAGAATACAACAGACTTTAGTGACACTATTCATTTGGTTAAAGTTTAGGCACCCTGCTGAATCAGGACCAGACAGCAGACAATCTGAGGGTAAAGATTTTGCAATAACAAATCGCTAACAACAACTAAGACATTAAAAAAAATTCTTTTGCCACCTTTGTTCTCACCCTACTCTATTATCGTACTCCCCCACGTACCTTCATCTCATATTTCCCTCCCGCTTATCCTCTGCAAACTAGCCCAGGGTTGAGCTTTGCGTGCTGGCAAGTCATGAACTAACACAACAGAATCCTTATTTCCAAGACTGTATTGTACATTCAGAAAAGGTGAATCATTGCTTCCTGCACCTGCATCAGCATGTTATTTGCCAAATATTTCCCTTTGTTCACCAACTGATTTTCTAAGCAGTGTTTGAGTTGGGCAGTAAATTGGGTAAGCATCTGTAAAGCACACATGAAACCACAAAGGAGGTCACTGATCACAAGTAAAAAAGATACAAAGGATGAAGCATTTCTCTCTGACAAGTGGCTAATTGGGATAGGGCAGGTCAGTTCTCTTTCTGTAGCGCATGGCATGCATACAGAGCCACAGAGCCATGAACAACTTCATCCTATTTTTTTTTATTACTATTGGTTAATTCTTTGTTTTTTTTATTGGGTTCCTACCATTTTTTTTGGAACTGTTGCTCCTAAACACCTGCTGGATTAATTGAACTGCTGAAGTATGGGTTTTTTTTTTCATAATATTTTTTCTAAGCAACATTTTCCCCTGTGCTTTTTTTTTTATATAAACTTTTTTTAAAACCTTCTAACTTGTGTCTTTTGGCAGGACTTGAAGTGTAAATTGTGATGCTCATCACTAACAGAAATTCCCTGGATTGTCCTCGACAAAAACAGCAGCTGATTTTTAACAGAGAAAAACAAGAGCCTATTACTGAAATATGATAAATTATGATAGATATCCTGCTCCCACTACAGTCAATGGCAAATGTCCTCCAGTGGGAGTAGATTCAGGTTCTGTATATGTTAGGAGGCTAAGAAAGTCTGATGACAGTCTGGTCTCTGCCCTGTTTTTCTTTCAATAATCTTACCAGGTAAATGGGTTTTGATTACTCCCACCCCCCTTTTTTTTTAAAGTTGACCAGACATAAAGTGACATTCCTACAAACTCTAGATAATGAGTGCCTAAACCATATTCCACTGCATAGGAGCCCACTCCTACAATACACTGAGGTTGATGGGAGCTCCAGAACTAGTTATCTCCCAGGCATTGTTCAACACCTGAGTGAGGTGCCAGTAAAGAACCTGTTTTAGCATTGAAAAAGTCATCTTCAGTAATAGCACTAGAATCAATATATTTGGCACTTTTTCTGTGGATTTTCTGTATGAATTCTTGGCCTTTTCAAATTCAGATTGGATTGGCAAAATTAAAAAATAATTAGCATATGTTGGTTTCTTCATGGCCTATATGAAATGAGCTGGTGGTCCCAGTCAAATTCCTAAATGGACACAATAGCACAGACTCTCCACCACAAATGACAAAAAACAGCACAGGGATCAAAGACTACATGGGTATTATATTTTTTGTCTGCTCTTGTTCAAGTTATTTAAATTGATACTTGCTCACCTAATTTTTGGTGCATATCTGAAATGAGATCAGAGAAGAACATGAAAAGTGCACACTTCTGGTTGGTGTAGTCTCTCTTCCAAAATACTCTTTTTTTATAATTTCATTTATTTTCACTTTTTTCACTGCCTATTGTTGGATCTAGGTGCTTTGATATATTAAACAACCAACTTTTCATAAAAAAAGTTGTCTATTTAAGAAATGCTTGCAAAATTTTTTACCCGTTACCAGTTTGTTTAATGTAATAATGTGGAAAACCATTTCTATTATTGCACATAGAGGATGAAGTTACATTCAGGGCTTTGTTGTACTAGCTGCTGTACAGACAGAGTTAGACACTGTTCTTGTCTGGAAGAGCAATCCAAAGACTACTTACTATATGTACATAAATGTTTGTGTGGATACTTGTTTGCAGGATTAGCCCACAGGCTATTGAGGAAAAAATCCACCTTCTCTGAATTCACACTTTAATGCAAACCAAACCATTAATAATCAATCTGTTTGTGGGTTATTGAGAGACTGCAGACCCCCATAACAACACTATTCACTTCTTTTCTTGTTTATCTTTACGTACCTGTCCCAATTACAGTACTGTTTTTTTGCACAACTTCTGAACACCATCAGGGTCTGGTGGATAACAAAATACATATTGCAGAGGACATGTGTGCAGCTTTTAAAGATCCAAGGGGAAACAAATGTGTATACATGTAAATATATGTGCATAAAATAGACACTGAGTGCAAATGCTGTCCATTGTATGCTACATCTAAATGACTCCTAATTATTTTAGGCAATGTTACATGATTTGATTGTAATGCTTCCTTTGTATCACAACATTTTCCTGTTGAAAGAGACTCATACTAGTATTCATGAAAACTTACTTTCCTTCACAATGGCATTGAGGGGAAATTATGTTAAGAGAAATATATTCATTTCAGGAAAACTTTAAAGATGAACTTTATTTAACTAATGTTTGGATCTCTGATCCATTTTTTTCTTTTTTTTCCTTCAAGCATTCTGAAGGATTTATATTTAAGGTAAAAAGGCGGTTCAAGTTATATTAGGTAGCTTGAATCTATGTGAGATCTATTTTTTTTTAAAAGCCACGGTATTTCAGAATAATAGTTCACCCTCTCAGAGCATGGTTGTAGGGCTTGTTGGCCAATGGCATTACAATGGTGTGAAAGGGGGCTCACTGATGAGAGTATTGAACCCAAAGCCTTTATGCAGATGCATAAATTAGTTTGACAGTGGCAAAAATATTTTCCTTTTCGCTGACCATCCATACATCTTGTATGAAACTTATTTTATTAAATGTATAAATGCTATTCATCCAGTTTCTGAACTGACCTTGAAAGAATTTGTGGCAGCCCACCCTTCATCAATCAGATCTCAAATCCCAAGGCACATGCCTGAGAGAAAGTTGTATGCCTCCTACTCAACCCCTGTGGATCCTTTTTATAACCTTTCTGAAGGAGGCAGGATTTAACCGCAGAAATAAATGCTGTACTCCAACAGGTTGGGTCTGTGTATGCTGCAATTAGACAGCCGTGGCTGGCCCATATCAGGTGACTGGGGTTCAGGTTAAGGGGCTGTCTAATTGCAGTGTTGTAGATGCTGCAGCCTGAACTCTAAGACCCTCCCATCTTGCAGGGTTCTAGAACCTGGGCTCCAGTTCGAGCCTGAACATCTACACAACAATTAAACAGGCTGTGAACTTGAGTCAGCTGGCACAGGCCAGCTGCAGGGTTTTTAATTAAAGTGTAGACATCCCCTTAATCTGCCCCGAGACAAAACCTCAGTTAGTATAAAGGATCATTCAGGGGCTTGTGAACCTTGTACATGGTAGGTTGCAGGGCTGCTACTACCAGGTCAGGCTGCTGTACCAGATTTGGATTGGCTATAGATCTTCCTTCATGGAAAGAGACACAAGATGCATTCTCTTTGAGATATTTTAATGCATTGCCAGGTACGGCTGTGATCAGCTCAGGTAAGGTATGTTACACACGATGCCACCTTGTGGCTGAACATTATATAATACAGTGTTAGCATTCCATCACAGCAATAGTACAACATACCGAGTCCCCAACACATACATACTCTCCAACCCTACTACCAGCCTCTTGTTAAAAAACAGGTATTTTCTGCTGCTTGTAGTCACTTAGTGCTCAGTCTCTGCTACATTGCTTGGTGTCCATCCACACACTCACTTTGCTGGTTCAGAGCTCTGCTGCTGTATATAGGCTGCCTCCTCCTCCAGCAGCACACATTCTCACATCAGGCATATGTCTCCTCTTTACAGCCCCACCCTGGTGTCAGTTGATTAGCCTAGATCTGACCAGCTGGCTTGGACCTACCTCTCCCTATGTGGGCAGGGTGGAGCTCCTGCTATGCAGTGACATTCCTGTCCTTCCCCATGGGAGGTAGTCTGGCAACAGAAAGTCAGGGATGGGATTTCCTCCTCATCCTACAGCTAACTAGGGCTCGGGGGCCGGCTCCCTTCTCTGACCCACTTGTACACAAACAGGACTCTTCCAGTTAGGGTTGGACCCTTCACATTGCAGTGGGACTCCACATCACTCAGATTTCAACCTGCTTTCCCGTATTATTCAATATTTATACAGGGCTGCTGGGAGAACTGGTGAGAATACAGAGACTAAGGTGTTAGTAGTTTGCAGACAACACCCATCTTCTGTATGAGACAGTAGTGTACATTTTACAATGCTGAGATGAAATCACCCCCTGGATGGCTGAAGCTGAGACCAGGTAAATCTGAGGTGATGCTATTGGAAGAGGGAAGTGCTTTCAGTAACTTGCTCATGCTATAACTTCCCCCACTATTGAAGATATCTACTGTCGTACTGTCAAGTTGGACTGCAGCTTTGGGGTCCTTTTGAGACTCCTCAGTGCTATTGGATGCCCAGATAGCTCTGATGGCTGGCTACCCATGCTGCCATGGCCACACTGCTATTTTTTAGCAGGATAGCTCCAGCAGAGGTAGGGTGTGTCTGTCTGCCCACACTAAGAAACACATTCCCAGCTGCAGTGTGGATGGATCCTTACTCATAGTTAGTTCTCCTTTAGCTGACGTCATAAAAGCATGTGCATCTGCTGGCAAAGGGTCAATTCTCACTGGTGACTGGGTTGTCTGCATATATGTGACCATAGATATATTACAAAGTGACTTGGATTTCAAGTCTCCCGTAGATTTAGCATCACCACCAGTCTCCTGTTTATTTTGGTGTAGGAGGAAAAGGGAGAATGTTGTTTTAAATGTTTGAAGTGAGCAAACAGAACGGAAACTCCTGCATTCATTTCTCTTGGTGAGCTACTCCCTCTGATACTACTGTTCCAGACTCTTTTACTAGTAAAAACAAGAGCATATTATCCTAGTTGAACACAGATCAACCATCTCATGCTCTACTTTTTTCTGTATTTGTGCATGGTGATTTATTTCTGTTTGACGATTATGACTTTACTTGATTCATTCATAGAATCATATTAATCAGTTTCTGTACAGTGCCTTGAAACTGAAAAGTCCAACATAAAAACTGTTAAGTGTAAAAGTATATTGCATTGTTTCCCATTAACAAAGCCATCTATATGCAACAGTGCCCATTTCATATTGTTCAAATGTGTAAGCATGAAACTGGTCAGATAAATCATCAGTTTTATTGGATTAATAAACAGCAATGTAGAATGACATTCAGAAAGGTATTCAGCTGGATAAACTAGATACTTTTCAATAGGCTTTCAGATTCTTTATATTTATTTCTCCACACTAAATGTATATGGGATAAGCTTAGGAGGTCAAGAGAAAATAAGCAAAAGTCAAAGAGAGACTTGCAAAATAAACAGCACCATCTGGTAAATGACTTCCTCCTTCCTTCACAGGAAGAGTTCTTGTTCAGTGCAGTTCATGTGAAATGTTTTTCTTGGCATGATTATAGGATTAATGTCCATCAATCTGGGAACGGGGTTCATACAGGTTTATTATATTCCTAGTAGTCTTATAAAAAAACTACGAATCTGGACGGTTCCATGTAGAAGCCATATGCAGCAAAGGACGACAAACTAATGTTTTATGTTGAACTATTATAAACAGGGTTTATCCCCCTAAAATTTAGTAATTTTATGAAGACTTTTCCCATCTCTGTTCTAAATTACATGACTATACTGAGGAGTCCTAGCATAACAGTTGTTCTTCCTTTCAATTAATGCACTTCAGACCCATCCTCAATTAAACAAAAAGATACTAAACTCCTAGGACTACATGGAGCCCAGAGATTCAGCAGCTCCCACTTAATGCGTGAGGACCCTGGGAGAAGGTTGGTGGCACCAAACATCAGTGGCATTGGATATGAAGGGGACATGGCTAAACTGATAGGTTGATCCACTGGTTCCGTGAATTCCTGCAATAGCTTCTGCTGACAGGACTTCTAGGGAGCCCAGGCTGTGAGTTAAAGCTGCCCTTCCCAGCAGAATTGCCCTGGATGGGTGGCAGTGCAAACTTGGGAGTGAATCCTCCCTGAGATCCATTTTCCCCAAATGGAGCAAGGGCGAACATGCAATTTTAACAGTATAGAAGAAAAAAGTCCCTAATCTCTACAAACAGAGGTTTAAAAGTTCACAGACAGCTTGTTTCCGCAATCAGAATCCACATAGTAGTGCTCAGTCATATGAGTACTTCACTGAATTCATCTAAGCATGTTAAGACTTTAGACATTGGTAATGAAGTTTCCTGTGGTCTTTTGCACTGCTTGGACTTTGTTCAATAGTAAATAATTTAATTGGAAGAACAGAAATGATCCCCTCTGAACTTGGATATGTTTGGACAAAATGGAAACCAAAGAAACTCTGTGGGAGCAGCTGGCGCCTCGACCAAAATCTGTGCTTTAGTTCAGCCTCGCATGCTGTGTGAAAGGCTGTTTTTAATGGTTTTTCAGTGATGGGCTGAGAGATTAACTGTCATTCATGAGGCCACACGGAAGATACCTTCCCCGTGCTTGCAGGCAGTGGGGAAAGGAGATGGGGGAGATGAGAGAGATGGATGAAAGTGAAGCCCTCGTTACTATACATAATTCCCTTGATATACAATATTAAAAATTCCAGAAACAGGGTTTGTAATTTGGCAGCATCTGCATTTGTACTGTCAAATTCTGCCTGCCTTACTTGAGTGGCCATGATGACTGCAACAGAGCAGAATGTGGCCCATACAGTGACAATACCATAAATGCAGTCTTGTAGACTATCCAGATTAATTGCAATGTAGTCCTGATGCCAGTACACCAGGTTAGCTTCTTCAGTCGAGTCACTCCTGATTTAAACTTGGGCAATGAAAGCACACTCCGGCCCTCTGCTTTTACATTTATAATGAAATGTGTCTGCGATCTTTGCTGAAAGCAGAAGAATCCTCTTTGTTGGCAATTTTGGGTGAATCATACAGTTGTCCTGCTAACGGAGATAGTTGTATTTAACTGTCATCTTTGATTAATGTCCTCTGGTTACTCCTTATCTACCAAAATATGACCTCTCTATAGGCATCCTCCACCTCATGTCAGCAAGGGCAAAAGCCAGTTTCTGGGCCTTTGTAGCTTGGGCTAAAGGAAGGTATTGGGAGCAGAGAGCCACAATGGATGAAAGTCTGGGAACAATTATTTCTAGTTGATCAACACACCAGAAAGAGCAGGAAGCAAGCTTATTTATGGAACAGCTTGTCTATTAAGAAAGCTACTGTAGTTTTATTTCTCTCCCAGCCCCAACCCACCAAAAAGGTTAAATAAAAAGTAAGCAAAGGAAAAACATTTGCGCTGTTTGAAAATTAAAACAATTTCAAGATCAACCAAAGGGGAGAAAAGTCTCAAACTTCTCAGGGAGTTTCAGTAGTCATTTCCTTAAAATGCAAGACAGCCATTTTGTCTCTGCTTTCTAAAGCACATATTGTCTATTCTTTTTCTAAAGGTGCTATAATCTTATATGAAGATAAGAAAATGATTCCTCACATAGAAAGGAGACATTCCAAGGTGGGTAAAGTTTCATTTAGTTTTAAAGGTGAGCATTAATCAAGTGTATATCCGTGGGCTAGTGTGTGCAAATTTTTCAGGCCTCAGAGTTCAGGGCAGGACTGTGCTGTGCTGCCCCTTGGACAGCACAGGGAGAAATTCTGCTTTCGGGAGGAAGAATTCCTCTACAGTGCACAGCATGAACATGTGAAATGCTGCAGCCCTTCAGTGGGTCCAGAATAACCACTGTTCTCCCCAAATGCACTGGTCCTGCTCCACCATAGTCTCATATTTTCCTTTTGGGGTGGATTCAACCCCTGAGGACAAAGGGAGAAAGTGGTATCTGCACTCCCCTGAGCCCAGTGTCTACAATTGTGGCTGGACCTTATGCAGATCGTGCAATGTGAGGAAGATTCCTTGTACTCTTCCCCCATTATGACCATGTGAGGGCCAGCCACAATCTGGCTCTGTGGCTATTGTCAGTCACATGTACACTGTTCTAGCATTATTTAAAAGACAAAATGAGTAAAGATAAATCATTCTCTTTGAAAATATATTGGGCTGATTTATTGGGCAGATTCTCTTTTGATCTCTCCTTGCATTTTTCACCCATTTTGCACAGGTATAAATGATAAGGTAGAAGGCAGTGAATCAAGCCCTTTATTACCTTTACTCAATGTGAGAAACACCAGGTCATGTGAGGAGTCCTTACTGACTGCTACTCCGTGAAAGTAGTGGACCCTGGATGTTTTGCTTAAAGACTCTGGGCCAAACTGTGCAGAGATGAGTGGAGGAAGAAGGCACAAGCAGCCTGCTCACTTTCTCCCCTGCACAGGAACTGGGCACCATTTCAGTCCTTGAGCAATATGAGCGTCAGGGGCGGCTCTAGAAAGTAGGCTGCCCCAAGCAGCGCGGAGCGCTGCGCCGCCCTTCCCCGGTCCTGCGGCGGGTCCCCTCTTCCCGCGGCTCCGGTTGAGCTCCTGCCGGCATGCCTGCGGCAGGTCCACCGGAGCCCGGGACGAGCGGACCTGCCGCTGTCATGCCTGCGGGAGCTCAACCGGAGCCGCGGGAAGACGGGACCCGCCGCAGTCATGCCTGCGGCAGGTCCGCTCGTTCCGGGCTCCGGTGGACCTGCCGCAGGCATGCCGGCGGGAGCTCAACCGGAGCCAAATGCCGCCCCCCCGGGAAACGGCCGCCCCAAGCGCCTGCTTGGTGCGCTGGGGTCTAGAGCCGCCCCTGATGAGCGTGAAACCCATGAGGCCAGTAACCACTGCAGCATTAGAATCTCCAAAATGAGCTGATGGCAAGGTCATAGTCTCACTCCCTTTCACAAGGGCCAGTGCAACTGTTTCCTAGTGTATCAGTACATGCTGCATCCTGTAAAAAGGCAGACCAGTGGCTTCTAGTCCGCTGTGCTTCCCAGCACGCCAAGAAACTTTGGGCCTCACTCAGCACCTCTAAAAGCCAGTCATTCGTTTGAAATGTAACAAGAAGAATGTCATCATACATTCATATTTTAAAATAATTGTATGCAAGAACTGTAGTTATGAAGAATACAGCTGGTTACTTCCTGATGCGTCTTTTTGAACTGAGATGAAATTTATAACTTTTGGGGGGGAAATTTTGGCAAAGTTTGAATTGAATGTCCTGAATATATTTTGGCTACAGTCACCATCTTTTTGTTAAATCATACCACGCTGAGTTTGTATGGTGTTAGGCATAACTACTAAGTCTAGAACATTGTTACAAGAGGATGATTTTAACAAAAGGGATTATGTTAAAACATTGGGAAACCACTTTCAACTCCCATTTTAAGTACCAAGGACAAATTTAGGATATCCGTTTACAGTGCTACCAATCTATTTTCTTATATATCCTTCATCACGTGGACCCTGAGCGCCTCCCACATTAAAAGGAAGAACAATGGTCTGGAACCTTCTTTGGCTCTGACACTTGGCAAAGAACCAAGTGGCAGTGACAGACTGGGTGGAGGTGGGGCTATGTCTGTGGTCACCCATCTCCTAGCACACGCCAGCACAGCAGGGTGAGCAGAGGGTTGTACAAGTTGTACCCACATAAGAGACATGCGTGAGAGCTCCCAGGGATGTAATGCTTTCAACAGCTCCAGAAGGAGCAGTACAACTCTGCACCATTCCCCAAAGAGGACTGTGCCACCTATTAGGTATGAATGAGCCCATACCTCACATCTCCACCCCTTCTCCACACACACATCAATATTAGTAATAAAAACAGATGTAATCCATGCTAATGCAGAGAGACAGCTCAGGAAAAATTCCACCAAATGAAAAAATACATCTCTCATGAGGCTAAGAGCTCTAAGACCCCCACATGATTTAGTTGGATGCTCTTCTCATAAAGATTTGAACCACTGCAACAGATGATCACTTTGCAAGATTTTATCCTGTGCAATTGTACTTCTGACATACAAATTCTACTATCTGGCCAAGTTATTTATTATTTTTAAATGACTGCTTTCTTTATTGTGTCTGCAGTTTACTTATTTCCTGGGTGTGTAATTTTGGAGATAAATGTTCTGTAGTATGGAATGTTAACCATCATTTTTTAAGCTAATTCAAAAACTCATAGATTTTGTCTGTGATGTCACTTACTCACAGGAAAAATTGTTCCCTCTGAAAGAGGGAATGCAAGTGATATCTTTGGATGAAAAACAAAATGAGAAAAGAGAGCGCGTAAGCAAATGTCCTTATAAATGAAAGCTGATTTGTTGAACAAGCTAGGATTTCATAGTAATGTCTATTATTTTCTAAACAAAAACACCTTCTCCAGGTGTTGAGTGTGAAGAGGCGGATCAGGAGACTTCAATCTTTTGTGTACAGATGTTACCTCCAGCTTTCAACGTGGATTTACACTTGATAAGCCAGCATGGATCATCACTCATGATTCTGGGAGGAGAATAAAAGGAAGGAATGCTTGAGAAATAAATGTTCTTTGGTTGTACATCACATCCTGTGGCCAGCTGTAATTTAAACAAATCCTTGCTTATATATTTCCTTCCAGCTCTGGGCTGAGTGCAGGCTGTGTTTATACCTCAGGTGCTTCCTGTGAACTTTTGGAAACTATTGGGCCAGATCCTCAGATGGTGTAAACAGTCATAGCTCCATTGGATCTGACCCAGTGAAATTCCCTCACCTCCCATTACACCTAGAAGACAGAGTTTCACTTTTAGTCTACTCGACTTTGTATCTCACTTTGAAGCAATCAGAGCTCCTGAGAGGTCAGATGTTTAACACCCCTCTGACTTCAATGGGTCAAATTAAGACACATGAAATGACATTGTGAGTATCAGCTGAGACCCCCACTGGACATTCGTCTTTGCCACAAAACCACCAAAGAAAGAACATGACAAGAACATTAAAATAACAAAAATTAAAAACAAAGGACTAGTCTATCCCCAAATTCATTTATATCACTATCAACCTGCACCTCCTCAGTGCATCAAAGAGCAAACTTGTAAAATATTTTAATCTTATTAGTACTACAAATAATACTTGAGTGATTCATGGCAAACCTTCACTCTTTATTGTTTCACCCCACTCAGAAACCGAGCCTTCTTGTGCTTGTAAAGCACAGTCCTGTGTTGGGGAGAAGTATGCAGGTGCACTCTCCTGGGGTGAGCTCCAAAAGGCACTGTACCTCCTTTGGAGATGCTAGAATAGGCAGTGGGCTAGAACTGAGCAGCTCTTGCACTCTCTGAGCACAAGGACTGCCATTGTGCCCAGCACTGCATGGGGATAGAATGGAGGAAAGCTCCTTTTACCCTCTTCCCACTTGCAAATCAATACAGAAGCTAGACACAGTCTTGCTCACTGTCTATATTGCTATCCCAATTTGTTGTTCAATGATAGTCTGAGAAAGAAAGCAGTGTCACAGCCTGCTTTTCCTCCTCATCTGTTATGTATTGTGCTCAGACTAAGATCAATAGCTTTTGCAGATTTAATGATGTTACAGCAAGTCACTCATCCAATGCCAGGCAATCTACATCCCAGTTTAGGAGAAGAGTATCAGAGGGGTAGCCGTGTTAGTCTGGATCTGTAAAAGCAACAAAGAATCCTGTGGCACCTTATAGACTAACAGACGTTTTGCAGCATGAGCTTTCGTGGGTGAATACCCACTTCTTCGGATGCAAGTGAAGAAGAAGTGGGTATTCACCCACGAAAGCTCATGCTGCAAAACGTCTGTTAGTCTATAAGGTGCCACAGGATTCTTTGTTGCTTTTAGGAGAAGAGTTAAGAGGCAAAGTCTGATAGTGACCCTGCCAGGGGAATAGAGTCTTTGTTCTGAAGGCAGAAACAAGGAATGTGAGTAACTTTTTACAGTGAAAGCAAAAAGAGGTGAGGGATTCAGAAAGAGAGCAAGTGAACAAGATGTCTGACAAGTCAACTCTCATTTTTTAGGGACACGTCTGGTTTTAAAAGTAATGACAGTTATTTCCAAACAATAACAGGTTTAGAGGCTTTATCCTTACTCTTGTTTTATTTCTTTTCTTGGTTTGTTTGGTGTGCTTGGAGGGGGAGAGGTGGTCATTGTCTCAAGCCAAAATGGAGGAAGAGTCTTCTTCTTTGATGGTCCCTATTTGTTTTTGTTTGATTTCAGGCTAGTAAGACTTCCCAGGCATAGGCCTTTTTTTAGAGCTGGTTGGAAAATGGAGTTTTTAATTCATAGAAAATTTTGACTTAGCATTGAAAAACTGAAAACCAAAGGTTTTCTGTTTTTTTTCCTGAAAACTCAAAATTTTCCATGAAAAGCATTTCCCCCCCAAATTTTTGTTTAGTCAAAAATCCAATTTTCCATAGTAAAACAGTTTTGATGAAAAATTTTCAACCTGCCTTTGTTGGTACGGGGTAAAAGATGGCTCCCTGTGGGAAGGGATGTGTTCTCCTCAGTCTTTACCTACTTGTCTGTCTGCCCTTAGATCCCTTACTGAATGGCTAGAAAACACCTAGGACAGCATGAATGCTACTACAAACAAATAATTAAGAATACAATGCTAATAAGCATATTGTAAGAATGAGCAAGTTGATCCACGAAGTCTGAACATACCGGTTAGCATGATTAAATCAAACAGGCAAAGTTAAAATCTTTTGTGGAAAATGAGTGAATTATATGTAGGGTCCTTTTACAAGTATCATAGACCCTCAGGCTTACCTATGTGGTATTATCCTGCCTGAATACATATGAAATCAAAGGAGGTTGAAAGAACAACCTACAGGGAATGAAACAATGACAAAGATAAGGTGCTATGATATGTATACTAACAGTCCCTGAGGGCAACCATTAACTGGGGGTAATACCCAATGCCTAGCTTCAGCTAGTCTGGTGAGGTGTATTCTTTTCAGACTAAAAACCCAGGATCAAAGGGAATCTTGAAGATACTGGTCTAAAGATGATGTGAGGGGTTTGGGTTGTTAGCAGACAGACAATGATATTCAGATTGACTGAGTTACACAGTGAGAGAGAGAGAGAGAGAGCGCGCGAGAGAGCATGATGCAAGCAGTCGAGTCTGCTTCTCCCATTCAGAGAAGTGGGGTTAGCTGGGCTGAGGAGAATTTACAAATGCTTGTAAGGAAAGATTAAGGTGTAGGTAAAAGGAAGTATGCATATAGGACTGTTTGTTGTTTTAAACCTTTGCTTAGCATGCTATGTACGTTTGGGTGAAAGAATAAATAATGCTTTGTTTTGGAAGAAGCTGTTTTTTGAGTCACTAATAAACCACTGTCACAGGCTTCTGGAGAAAAAGACTTACAGGTACCAAACTCAGTTGGGCCTGTCAGGTTAGCAAGCATGATTGGGAAGCAAGGAGGGCTGCCACCCAGAGACCCAATCTCAGAGTGGTTGGACTGCATGGTTCCACCCAGAGTGAAGTGCAGGAAACCAGGCCTGTCACCTGAGGGGGGGCCACTGGAGATGCACAAAAAAGGGTCTAAGATGCAGCTTGCCCAGTAACCATGACCCCACTTTGTGAGTATTCACTTTCCCCAAGCGGACCCTAAATTGTCTTTAGTAAGATACCTAGAGATGCCATGACATGACAAGATATGATGGAGCAAATTCTGCCCTTTGATATAGTATGGATTTACCTCAAAGGAATTACATATGCCTATCTGAGGGCAGAAGTTGTCTGTCTCTCTGCAACAAAGATAGTGTTGCTGTTAGTTCAAATTTGCTATTATTTATTTGTATTAATAAACCTGTTCTCTCTCCTCATCAGTTATTCACTCTTCTTTCCACATAACTCCTCCTTTACTTCCATCTTGTTCCTTTGGGAAGTGGGGCGGGTGTGTGTGTGTGCACAGTAAGTTACTGCAAGCCTTGAAAGGATGCAGTTTAGTTCCCTTCCTGTACTCTGACAAGAGTGTGTGTGGTGTGATGGGACAGAGTCATGTCTCTGCTCTCCCTGCCTCCTTCCTTCCTGCTCGCTTGAAGTGGGGAGTATTTGGGGAGCGGGTCTTGTGTTTCCCACCAGATCTAGTTAGGCTGAGCAATGTGTCTTGGGGGTCTTACTTCCCTGCTCTGGTAAGACCAAGGCACAGTGCAGCTCTTAATATTTTTTCTGCTTGCTGGTGGATGACTGAATGTTTCAAAATAAGAGAACGGTGAATAACTACTAGCAGGTAACACATTCCAATAAGAACTTTCAGGAAAATATTCATTCCACTAACATTTGTGTAACTCTTGGGATTGGTGAACCTTTTCATGGATATCCAAATACTCGTTTAGAACCAAGAATATGGCCCACAAAGTACAGGACTCAGGACTTGGTATTTTTCTGCACCAAAATAGTTGAGTGGGTTTTTGTAATATTTCTCCATCTCGTCGTGTAAGTCTGGGCAGGCCTGGCCCAAGGTAGCTCTCTTACAGCTAGATAGATCAAGAAGAACTGTTACTTTTATCTTCCCCTCTTATGAGATGCTGTAATTTGCTGACATATCATCCCAGGGTGGGAAATGGCTTTGTGTCTCATCACACGGCTACATCAGCCAGTGCCTGCCTTAGGTCTCAGGATATTACTGTCAGGGGGATCTGAGGTAATTCCAAAGGCAGATGCTGGCTGCTCCTGCTTGGAAGAGAGTGGCTTTGGAAGACCAAGAGAAGCTTACGTGGCAACAAGATGTTAGTGCTAAGGGATCACAGAGTCAGATCACATGTTTCTCCTGTCTTTCTGTCATTGGAAAACTTCAAAAAGGTTGAAATTTCAAAGGAAAATTAAAAAGCAAATTCTGTAAAAATGTTTGAAGAATTCCCCCTCCCCACACGCACTTTTTGCCCGGCTCTCATATGTTCTCATGTTCAGCATTGCAGCATATTTTTTTCTGATTTCTCCCAATGTTGTTCGAATTAGCTAATGACCCCCAAGGCCTCTAGTCTCTCTTGTGCCCAGTGGTAGTCAGGACCTTTTGCTCTTACAAAGACCTGCCTGGCCTGACCCAGCTTTAGGCTGTTTCCGGCACGGGCTGCACAAACAAAAGTTAACTCTGCTGCAGCTTCAATGCAAGAAAATAAACGCAAACACACAGACACTATAAGCAATGAAAGTCAGGCAAATTCTTTTCAGTTCAGCCTTACTCAACCAGGGAGCCTAGAGGAAAAAGTCAGGAGTGGAAGGAAGAGTCCTGCCTGTCTTTCATGCAGAGAAGCCTGACTTCTTCATCCTTTTCTAGGCAACAGAACGTCAAGTAAGGTTGTGTTGCCTAAGGCTGCTATGCAGCAAGGGGATTTAAATGTAACCTCGGCATACAGAAAAAGGAAGTCCCTTAATTCATTCAATATTTTATTAGAAATCTCTTAATGCTGGTCTTATTCCTGAAGGTAAACATCTCAGAGGCTTTTCAAAGCCTGTATTTCATTATTTAATAATCTGTTTTCAGTAATACAACTCCCAAGGTTGAAGCTTGTAACTACGTCCACAGGCTGGAAATATCAGCAGTCCAGGAATCGTTAAATAATTAAGTTGTCGGTGCCTGAAAGTGTTAGGGCTCAAATCACTCATATTTTTATTATCACAAACTGCTGGGGAAGAAAAGTGCTGTAAAAAGCAAAGATAACTCTCTAACTCTTGTTAGGGAAAATAAGATTTTGCCTACAAGGAAATATTTTCAAAGTGATGCTTATGGATGAATCCTTATCAGTGGGCCTGATCATAGCCTATCCCTCATGGAAGACACACTCTCCTGTATGGAATGGGGGCCACACTTTCTTTTGGACCCTCTTTATCCACACAGAAGCTGTAATACACTTTTATGGCCTTTCCTTTGTAGTGGGGAGCTCTCTTAAAGTGGTCACAGGAACAGACACTGGCTGCAGAAGCTGTGACAGGCATGAGTCTGCTGCAGCTGGACTGCTATATTTTGTGTGTGTGTGGGCTGCCAGAGACAGAGCCGGTGTGAAGGCAGAAGCCCTCTTTGCAGATGGACCTTAGGATTCACAAGATTTTCTCCACAGGTGGTCCCTGTGTATGTGCATGTGCTTATAAACTGTCCCCCAAATGGAATAGTTGGAGAGAAGGCTCTGTGAGGTGGAACTAAGGGCCAAACATATGCACAGTTGTACAAACATACAGGAAGACCCAATCCCTGAAGTGCTGCCACTTAACTCCTCAATCAGGAACTGAGGTAAATGAGAGATACTTTTGAATACATAGGATGTGACACCGGTTATTGTCTAATTGCAGGATCACGGAGGTGAGGTCAATAGATCCACAAATGTCTGTGGATGACACATGTCATGATTTTTCTTTTGAGGAACAAGATGAAGATGATGCAATCACCGTTCCAGTTACTCCTGAGGAGAAACAGAAAGAGGAATATGAAGGTTGTGGTAGGAAAGAATAGAACATGGAGGAGGAGGATAACATAGAGGACTAAGCACTAATAATATGTACACCAAAGTATGCGCACAGTAGAATATGTGCCAGTGACTGCCTTATTTCAATGCAGAACCAGATTGCCTTTTGCCTTCAATTAGTTAACAGGTGTGTGCGTGTTAGCACAGACTCATAGATAGTACTACACTCAGTCCTCAGGAATTGGCACACATATCAGAACTATCTTTTTTGTTTGGTTTCATTTGATTATATGATATAAACAACTTGTATCCATCTGTATCTTTATACATATGTGTATTTATTATTATCTATAAAACCTTACGTATAAGATTTACAGATGGTGAGGGGATGGAAGTGGCCCCGTTATTCATTGTATGTCTTTGGCATCCTAAATATTTTAGAGCTCATACGATCAGTAGTGGGAAATCTATCTGTATTCCCTTGAGGATTTGTAGTTTGCTGTGTTTAACAGGCCAATCGATGTTGATGTGTTTATTAAGGAGGAATCAGTTTTGGGAGAATCAGAGGGCTTTCAGAACTATATACGTATAATTACACACAAGGACTACTTTAAAAGAACATTATTAAGGTTTCAAAGTCAAGCCACAAAAAGTTAGAAAATTCTAGAATTAAGATTGCCTGTACAACCTTAATTCATCTCTCTTGTGTATGCATTATAAGTCTTTAATTACATGTTCACACACTATTTTTTTCTTAATTCAACTCTAATTCTGGTATTTCCTAACATTGGAGTGGCTTGATTTTTTTTTCTTCAAATTTAACAGTGGCCTTGTGTGTAATTTCCTAGATTGTTTGTTTTAAACAGCAAACTGAACAAACAGAAATTCCATCATGTGGTATCATGTTGACAACTCAGATGGGTCATAAGCAAGTTTGAAATCTTTAGATACACTGCACAGATCCCTGCCACTTGAGCTAAGGGAGTAACTGACAGCAGTAGTAGGTTATCACCTCCTACATGGACTAACACTAGAGGGGGATGGGATGTTTTGCCAGTGGGTTTCACAGATGGTTGCTGACAGTGGAGGAATGATGAGATCCAGGAATTCTGGGTTCCATTTGTCAAAGTTAGACTCAGGACTCACAGTTTGTCAGACCACTCTGTTTTATTAGCACAGCGCTCTGCTAATGACACCCAGATAATGTGAGCACCATGCAAGACACAAACTATCTTATTTATACAGATAAAAGGGTGAGAACTTAAGATAACAAAGGAAGCAGAATCAGATAAGTTTACCTGGGCTAGGCATGCATATCTTATTTCCTCACTAACTATTACCTATCTTCTGTTAATATTTCGCCATTAGCACCATTGTTTATGCCTAATGTTTCTTTTCCTGGCACCTGTATTTCAACATTTCTTATTTCTGCTTAAAGGTACATACAACATTTCTTTAATCCATTCTTATTTTTACAATATAATTCATTCTACTTTCACACATTCCAGGATCTGCAGGGTAGTGTGCTCTAGTAGGCACAGACACTTCTGCCCACTTCCCCCAAGCTTGCTCTATTCTGCCTCTTCCCCTCCACCCTGTCCTTGTCCCAGTCTTGTCTCTCCCCACTCCTGGACCATTGTTAAGGTTTCAAAAGTCTTAATAACTCAAAAGTTAGCAAATCATCCCAGTCCCCTTCTGCTCACCCAGCTAGTCCCAATCTCCACCTCTCAGGCTTCTCATCTCAGTTTCAGTCTCCTTGTCCCTCACATCCTAGTCACCCTCCTCACTCCCTTCCCAATCACTTTGCCCAGCCAGTTCCAGTTCTCTGATTGCACTGTGACTCCCTGTCAAATCTGTCTCTTCTCATCTCCCACTTCCTTCCCACAACCCCTCTGATTTCCCAGTCCCAGTCTCTTCCCTCAGCTCCAGATCTCAGTCTTGGCACCATCCCAACACTCAGTCTCAGGTTCCCTCTCCCCCTACCAGCTTCTCACTCTCCCAGCCCAGACTCCTTGCCCCAATCTATTCCTCCACCCCAGGGCTCAGCTCTTTCCCCTTCACACTGCCTGTGCCTAGCAGGGGCATCACTGAGAGCACCAGAAAGACAGGATCTCTGTTCCAGTGCCCAGCATTGGCCAAGCCCACAGCACTCTAGAACTGCTTTTGCAGGGAAATTTCTGCTCAGCCATGGGCTGGAGCATGCCCAATGTTGGATGTAATCTCTGGGAAATGTTAGAGCTTTGTGCTAAAAGTTTCTACTGAGCATGTGTGAATTGTGATTTCTTCAAAGGCTTATATCTTGATCAAATTTGGGTGGATTTTCCTAGGGATGGCAAAAAGGCACATCCCTGGCATGAAGATCATCCCCTATGAAATTTCAAGTCCTTGCTCCAAAACATGGGGGCACTAGAGTTTCTGAAAGTAAAAGTAGTCAGAATTTTTTTAGTGTAGTTTTTTTTTTCCCCAGCCTTATTCCTGGAAACAATTGAACTGTTTTGGCTGAAATTTTTGATGTCTGGTGTTTACCTCAAACTAAAATTTGGCAAAGTTATAAGCAACTGAAAACAGGGTCTTATAATGGAAAGTGTCAGGTAACTTTAATAACAACAGCCATGCCTGAACTATGCTACTTCTGCTGTTGCTGTTACATGGCTCCCTTGTTTAATTTATGGACCTTAGTTGAGATGGTTGTTATGCTACTTTCATATTAAATTAATTTAGTTTAATCACATACAGCTCTCAGCTATGGGCCTGACATTCGTTTTCTGCTAACAGTGACATGAACAAAACTTTGTTTGTCTCAAGATTCATGAGAAGTGAATACAAAATGGGTGAAGATGTGAGTAATTGAAATTTGATTTCTAATTTATCCAAGTATTTATGAATAATTTTTCTTCCATCTCCAGCACTGAGCTAATTTCTTTAGTCTATTTTTTTAAAGTTTATATTCAATTACTGTTTTGAATCTTTCCATTGTCAATGATGAGTTAATGTCCTTTGAAAAAACTATGATCATTTTCAGCTGTCTTGAGCCAGGGACGCCTGTGGGGGGGCAAGTGGGACAATTTGCCCCAGGCCACGGGCCCCGCAGGGGCCCCCATGAGAGTTTTTCGAGGCCCCTGGAGCGGGGTCCTTCACTCACTCCGGGGGCCCCGGAAAACTCTCGTGGGGCCTGGGCCCCCGGAACTTCTTCCGCTCCGGGTCTTTGGCGGAAATTTGGCCTAAGGGGGTCCTTCTGCCCCGGGACCCGCCACCAAAGTGCTGGGTCTTCAGCAACAATTCGGCGGCGGGGGCCCCCCACTGCCGAAGACCCCAGGCTCCCTGAATCCTCTGGGTGGCCCTGTCTTGAGCAACTGGTGAACTCCAGATAAAAAATCAGTAAACTGTACATGAATGCTGCAAGCCAATCAAAGAGTGTTTCTGCAGGTACTAATACAACCTATATCTCTAAGTAATGCCTTCAGTTTAATTATAAATCACTTACAAATTCTTATTAATAATTGAATATTTGAAGTACAACCTTCTTTCTCATGGTCTCTTTTCTTTTGATCCGTCTTCAAGCAATAAAATCCTACTTTTATGGTAACTTCCTAAAGCACCAGAAATAAAGAGTTATCATTTCAGTCACATTAAAGGAGCAAAAAGGGACAATTGTATGCCGAGACATCGAAAGCAGTTACTAATCCAATACTTCCAGATGAAATATTCAGACCTTCAATAAAGGTGAATTGATTTTACTTTTTATTTTGGGGACTTAACGTGTGTTTTGCAAAGCCAGTGAGTAAAGAACTCTGAGTAGGGCTGGTTTAAATTTTGTATCAAATTTCTTTTTTGGTTTTCAACAAAACAATTTTTTTTCTCAAAAAGTGGCTGCTTTCTGCAGAAAATGTCGACTGTTCATCAAAACACTGGTTTTCACTTTTTTGACGAAAAGCCAAAATTTCCTGCTGGGGGATATAACGTTTTCTGACTACTTCTAGCTTGAGATGTGTGTCAGATCCTTTTCTGAGGCAAAAAGAGACTTCCTGAAAAGAACTGGGGAAGAGTGGTTAGCACTTCAAAACAATTTTTGGTAGTGTCTCTCTGGCAACTTTGGCTGATCTTACCTAATGTTTGTCTTTGTTTTTCTGGTTAATGTTTGTTAATGGTCCTACTTGCTTCTCATTCTGCATTTTATCAGGAGAAGAAAGAAGTTAGAAATGAATGGCTTCCAGACTGTCACCTGAGTCACTGCCAAATTTTATCCTATGTAAAGTAAAGAAACTCAACATCTGCAACAGAAATAGAGAATAAACACCATCAGCTGAAGACGCAAATGAATTCAGAAAATCTTTGATTCCAAATTTCTGTTCTTAAGTCTCTCCACTGCTCTATGCACCAGTTTCCCCATCTATAAAATGAGGATATTTATAAAGCAATTTGACATCTATAGCTGAAAAGCACTACATATTATTATTGTTGCTATTATATAGTTACTATTTTTTCCCTTTTGCAACAACTCCCATCCTCCTTCAGTAAATCAGTTTACAAAACTGTTCTAGGTGTCTCTAAAAATCAACTAACTGTTGAGAACTTTACTGTGTATTTTAAGACGTTGGAATAAATGCCACATGCAGTTTTGAATGCTATTAAAATGCTCTTCACATCTGATTCTTGTTGTTTTAACTACTATTCTAGCCAGTGGTGTTTGGTATTAATTAAAAAAATCCAAAGTTTTCCATCATTAACTTTCAACATTCTGAAATTTTCCAACAGTGATGTTTTTAATATATACATTTTAATATGCCTTAGTTCATTGGAAAGGTATCCAATATTTCCTTCAATAATGCCATTTTATCCCACTGAGGCCTTTCTATTGTTTGCTTTGCAATAAAGTCATGTTGCAGTTCACATTTTTTAACTTTTCTCAACTCCAGTGTCAGCTTTCTGTTTTTTTGCTTCCATAAAGTTAAACCATACATTTCCCTTCCAGTGAAATATGAGTTATAATCATGCTCCTTATATGAAAGATTAACCCCTTTAATAGCATACTCAGCATAAACATTCCTTGGGAAAGGACTTTTGGCTATAAATTACACTAGTATTTACCCATGTTTTATCTGTATTTAAAAAAGCAAACAAGTTGTAATGTAAACACTCCCATCCTCAGAGACCTTTGCAGGTTTATAGGGGGAAAATTGATATTAAACTCATTATACCAAAGTGAAATTGACACAAAGGACATACATTCAAGGAGGTCAGAACATTTACCAGTTAAATTATCTTTATGACAGCAACACTGGAAACCTTGATCTTCCTGTTCATTCTTTATGGGTCAAGTGATAAAGTTTTAAAGTTATAAAAAGTGATTGTGTTATCTCTGTTTTAAACCCTCTTACATCTTGGTCAGGACAATGGATTCAAGTTTTGCAGCTTTTGTTCTTTTTATTGTCTGTGCCAGGAGAATATGGTACCAGACGCGGCATGCTGAATACCATGGAAGCAGTCTATTGATAATGGGCCAAGCTTCTGTGTTCTTTTCAAAATTCTGTATTTTGTTTAGTGGCTAAAGACACTTACAGGTAAATTTTCAGGATAGCATATAGAGAGTCAGTTTTCAGGTCCCATTAATCCCAATGAGATTTGTCAGTGGAATCTCCACACAGATCATTTTGAAAATCTCTTATGGAATACAAAAGGCTAAATGAGCATTCCTTTACTAGTCTTAATAATTAGTAGTTCTCCCTATTGCATGGGTAGTAAAAATAACATAAGCATGTGATGCAAGAAGATCACAGAGCTGTGCAGGAAACTGTTTCCCCATCTTTGGAAAATGTTTGAGATTTTGAAAAATTTTCCATTCCTGGCTCAAGATAACAAGTTGAAATCTTAAATTATTTCAAACCGACAATCTAAAAAAACCAAATATCAAACCAACCAACCAAAATAAAGAAACAAAAAAACCGCACCCCAACTCAATTTCAGTCAATCACGATGTTTCGTTTTGATTTTGGCATTTTAAATTTTTTTTCTCTTAGTTTAAATTTCAAAATGAAAGTCATTTTGAACTGAAAAAAAAATTATCATTTTGCAAATGTCAAAACAGGATGTTTGACAATTTCAGAAAGTTTTTTTTCTGATTTTTTTCAAATGAGAAATTAATTGAAGCAGATCCTTTCCCATGAACAGCTTTGGTTTTGATGAATTGACATTTTCCAAGAAAAAAAACATTTAGTCAGAAAATTCTCAACTACCTTGAAAAGATCATAAGAACAATTATAGGCTCATGAAATGAAGACGTAGGCAGCAGTGAGCTGGCTGAATGCCACATGGAAAGAAAGAAAAGGTGAAATCATGCTTGTGGGGCATTTGTTCTAAGATGGACTGAATGTGTCTGCTGCTGGTGCAGATATTGAAGATGATAATGGGAGGGTATAGTGAGAAAATGGGTATGTAAACTGGCACAGAGGAGATATGAGAACAAAACCATCTTCAATACAGTGATCATAGAATCATAGAAATGTAGGGCTGGAAGGGACCTTGAGAAGTCATCAGGTCCAGCTTCATGTGCTGAGGCAGGACCAAGTAAACCTACATCATCCCTGACACGTGTTTGTCCAATCTATTCTTAAAAAAACTCGAATGTTGGGGATTCCACAACCTCTCTTGGTAGCCTATTCCAGAGCTTAACTACCCTGATAGTTTAGAATTTTTTCCTAATATCTAATCTAATCTTTTTTGTTGCAGATTAAATCTATTGCATGTTGTTCTCCCTTCAGTGGACATGGAGAACAATTGATCATAGCCCTTAACACATTTGAAGACTGTGATCAGGTCTCTGGTCAGTGTTCTTTTCTCAAGACTAAACATACCCAGTTTTTAAAAAATTTCCTCATAGGTCAGATTTTCTAAACCTTTTATCATTTTTGTTACTCTCCGCTGACTCTCTCCAGTTTGTCCACATTTCTCCTAGAATTGGCCACTGCACTGCAGCTGAGGCCCACCAGCGCCAACTAGAGAGGGACAATTACCTCCTGGGTCTTTGTCCCACTCCAGTTAATACATAGGACACTCCAGTTAATACACCCCAGGATATTAGCCTTTTTTTGCCACTGCATCACATCGTTGACTCATATTGAATTTGTGATCCACTATAAATCCCCAGCTCATTTTCAGCAATTCTGCCACCTAACCAGTTGTTCCCCATTTTGTCATTGTACATTCCCCATTTGATTTTTCCTTCCTAAGTGAAGTACTTTTCACTTGTCTATGTTGAATTTAATCTTGTTGATTTCAAACCAGTTCTCCAATTTGTCAAGTTCATTTTGAATTCTAATTCAGTCCTCCACAGTGCTAACAACCCATCCCAGCTTGGTGGCATCTGCAAATTTTATAAGCATATTCTCCATTCAAGTCATTAGTGAAAATAGGACAGACTCCTATGGGATCCTACTAGATACACCCTCCCAGTTTGACAGCAAGCCATTGACAGAACACTTCACCCACATAAAAAAGAATTATCCTATCACAGTGATTCACTGACCGTCTCCTATGGGTTGTCAGAGAGGCAGATCCTCTCATGAAATAACACTATCCAGTCCTCGGTTTAGTTGTGCTCTGTGCACCACCATGAAGGTTAAGTCAGAAGCTAGAGAAGTGACATCATGAGGAGAGTTGGAAAAAAATAAAAAACCCTTCAAATGTAATTAAGTGGACTGCAGTTAATGTATCTCGTACACTGGGCCTTGATATGTTTTCATGAACAGTTATCAGTACATATGAATTTTTGTTTCTAATCTGAAGACAAAGTGATTCCCCAAGGAAATAGGAAAGCTGCAGTTTACGAGAGACAGTGATACTCTGACCCTGATTAACAGGCAAAAGGTGAGCTCAGTTGCCCAGGGAGAAAAGTTGAGAAAAGCACCTGCAATAGAGCATGCAAATGTTGCAAAAGGAATTTAATTATTTTACTCTGAGTTTATTGTATACATGTTTATGATTATTTTTCTTGGTTTTCCTGTTCTAAGATTGCTTTAAAGTTTTTGGCAAGGTTTTCTGCTGTAGCTGAGATGTTCTAGGCACAGCAAAGAGGGTGGCTTCCTGAAGAGTGGGTTACATTCTCTCCCAGGTTTGAGACTGGCTTTTGTTAGAGCAGCGTAAGTTTCTCTAACCTACACAATCTAAAATAGTTTGCAAGGGACCATTGACCATCTGGGGATAAATGGAATGCAATCTGATCTGTCCACACTTCTTATACCAACCCTGTAACAGGGTTGGAGGCTGGCATAGCTGCTGGTTATGTTGGCTATATGCGTGCTGGGTATTCTCCACATATATCTGAGCAGTTTCTGCTCCATTTGCACTGGTTGGGTGATGCAAAGGATGGGTTGAGCCCTTTATTTGTATTAAGTTTTGGTTTATAAGTGCAACATGTTACCTGCCAAGTTTTTAGATAAGCAAAGAGTATGGACACTTGGAGTAATATTTTCAAAAGTGACTTAGGAGCCTCAGTCTCATTGACTTTCAGGCAAAGACCCTATCTTTGAAAATATGAAATTGCAACATGCTTTAGGATTCTTCATAGATGCTCATTCTTAAGGATACTGAACAAGACTGTCCTTCATTGGGATATGTTACAGATATACTAAAGTGGCTTGCACAAATTATTGATTTGTATTCTGGTATGTGACCCTAAGAATGAATCAGTGCGAACTGGCAAAGGGTTCACTGCTCTGTATAGTAGTCCCCAACAGGCCTGACAAACTCAGTACAGCCAACATATTGCTGTCAGAGTATTTATCTGCCATTAAATGAAAGTGAGGATCACACTGATCCTCCCAATCATTATATGATGTATGTATGGAAAATATGTAAGAAATTGTGCATATGTACTTGTGATGGGGTGTTCGTCATACTAGCCTAGAAGGACGTCCCGTATCAGAGGGGTAGCCGTGTTAGTCTGGATCTGTAAACGCAGCAAAGAGTCCTATGGCACCTTATAGACTAACAGACGTATTGGAGCATGAGCTTTCGTGGGTGAATACCCACTTCGTCGGATGCATGTAGTGCGTTTACATAGCCTAGAAGGAGTTAATAAGGCCTAGGGGCCAATCAACTAGATAGGCTACAGCTGAAGGGAATTAGGTGGCCTAAGTAATCCCCTAAATGAAGATGGTGCCCAGCTGAGAAGGTACAGGTTTGGCTAGTATAAAGCCAGGAAGCTGGCAGCAGCAAGGGGCTGCAGTGAGGGAGCCTATAGCTGCTTCCTGGAGAGGGAGATCTACCTTAGAGGGTGTAGGAAAAGGCTCAGGGAAACAGCAGCAATGTTCAATACGGTGCAATTCTCGGCTGCTGATTAGAGGGTCCCTGAGTTGGAACCCAGAGTAGAGAGTGGGCTTGGATTCCCCTGCCAGCCAGTGGGAAAGTGGCACACTCCAGACAGTGGATGGGAAGACTGCCAGAGACACTGAGTATGGAGAGACTATGATACCTTGGAAGGGGAGGACTATCATGACCTGACCAGAGGGCCAAGCCAGGAAGAGAGAGCACCCTGAGTCGCAGAGAGAGAGAGAGACAACAAGGCATGTGAGTGAGCAGCAGAAGGGGTATCAGATCTGGAAAGAGCTAATCCCCAGAGCAACCAGGAGGAGGTGCCCTAGCCATATTGGTTGGCAATGCTGAGAGATTGCTTTAGGTGAGAACTACTTTAGACAAAGATTGTAGCCATTAAAATGAAGTTTAGACTCTAAGAAACATGTTATATAATTAGTTTTATATGTAAACATTCCTTTTCCCATTATCCTTACTCACTATTTCTTAAATCTTTATCTTTGATCATAAACTTATAATAATTTTCACTACATCTTAGTGCTGTGATGTTATAAAGGAACTGATCCTGAGTTGTACCAGTCAAGTTGTGGGTATATTGTTCCCCTGAAGATAGAAAACCTGGTAATTTCTGTGAGTGTCTGGTGACATGGGCTAGACATTACAGGGGTACATTAAGTACGTTGTATGTGTCCAGAAAAATCTGATTGTGCAAAAAGAACTCAGTATTTATAATGGACTCAAATGATGTTTTATTCACTAGCGTGTGTTATTTTTATTGGAAAGCAGTTAACATGGAGAAAAGGCTACAGAAAATGTTTAGAAGATCTGAAGTACTAGTACAAACACTTAATACTTCCCACATCAGCTCAGTTGCACGCTAAACTATCCTTTATAATTGCTTAAATATTCTTTGTGATCAAGATCAGAATTCTGTATGTCAAACTCATCTTTGCTACAAACTTGTTTTATATTTTCTTTAGTAGAAAAAATATTTTTCTTAGAGGACTGAAGCCAATTTGAATGTTTAGTTGCTTATGTATTGCTTGCATTTCTTTAAGGTCTTTAAAAATCTGTTTAGTAAAGAGTCATTAGAACAGCGTTCTGTCACAAAGTGCTAATTGGCTTAGGTGAGCACTCTGAGATTTAACTCTGAATAATATCAAATAATTATGGTATGAGATGCAATATGAACACCTACATACTTGGGAAAGGATAGAGTCCAAACCCACAGACTGCAATAACTGTGTGAGTTTTGGAGAGTATTATTGGAGGCAGGAAAGCTGCAGTCATTTAAAATGTGTAAATAGGATTATTTCAAAAATTCCTTTTGGTACAAGGGTTTTTCTCCCACAGAGGTCACAGACTGGACCAGGTAACTAAAACAGATTTTAAATTAGTCCAAAATATAACATCTTATAAATTAAACTACAGAATCCTAGAAAGTAATGAGATTAGAAAGAAGGTTAGAAGGTAAACCCCACATGGAGTCTAAAGAAGGCAACATAACACATGGTGGATTCTGAAAGTAAATTGCAATTGAGAACGTCAGAAAGGCAGTATCAGGAAAATGAAAATGGCTTACAAGGATGAATATGCACCCAGAATAACTAGCCCATCTGCCAGAATTAAGCTACCATAGTATTGACCTGTCCTCTCACCCTGCAGTTGAGACTCACTTCCCTCTGAATCTGGGATCACTTAACTTATTATTTCCTGAAGTGTCTCCATTTCCAGTTGTGCTTTTTCAATCCCAGGAGAGCATCCACTTTTGTTGAGAAATGTAAGAAGAGAAAGCCTTTTGGCACGTTATCACCATTACAGTGAAGCGGGCAATGGATTGAAAATAAGCAGGGTCTGGAAACATGAGGGTATTGCAGGTGGGAAGGGAGAGGAAAATAATAGAAGAAAAGACATAAAGTAAGAGGTGGCAGACTCTAATATGTTGTATGGAGATACAAGGCTTCTCTCCTGAATTATTTTGATGCTTGGCCCATGAATAAAAATGCAGAATAATTATTGAGGTTTTTTTACTTAAAAAAAGTCAACAGTCTTTTTCTTTAAGAACTTGTTTTGCACGAATAAAGTTAATTCGCTACTGAAATAGCAATCAATAATTCAATTCCACATTACCCTTCTTATAGCAGATATAATGCTTAAAACCATCATTTTACAACTTTTAAAAGGTTGCTTTAATATTAACAACGTTTTGAAAATGCAGGGGCACAGTGTGGGGAAAAGAACTAAAAGGTGGTGAGTGAATGAATCTGTGCCTTGGAGCTGTATCAGCTCTGTGTTTGGTTCTTTCCTCTCTCCACTGGATTGCTGATATGGAGCTTTGTGAGGAGTACCTGGAATTTAGCATCCCTTGTTCAAGATCCTTTATTTTGGCAGGAAGAGTAAATTTTGATGATTATTATTCAGAAATAAGTATCCGCAAAACCCCAGCCAAGAGGGAATAAAAATTTCTTGATACGATGCAGGTGGAGAATGTATTATGGGAGAGCTTAGTCATCAGGGTCTAGGTCTATTTTTTTCCTTTCATAGGATCGAAAGAGAAATCTCCCCGACAAGAAGTTTATCGTTCACAATAAGAATTGCTAAGTCAAGAATGTAGTAAAGATTGATGCTCTTACACTGAAACTGAAAGTTTACAGCCAGAACTTTAAAAAGTGAAATCCAAGTATGCAAAGGCTGATATTAATTGAGGAAAAAGTTCTAATGTTTAAAGAACTGAAGAAGTTGGAAATTTACTGTAAAACAAGAATAAAAGAGGGTTAGGTGGAAATGGAACCTTTAGATGGCATTTGAAATTGATTGGAAATGTTGCTGGAAACTAAATTTGAGACACCCATATGAGTAGAGAATGTTTAGGGGATCCCTGGGCTACTATTATGGTTATTATTTATTAAGCACTGATGATGTGACTGTTGCTGTATGAGTGTGGTGGGCAGTGACATTGGAACACTTTTAATAGTGGGGGTGCTGCATCCCCTCTTACCACTGTCTGTGCCCCCTGCTGCCCCCTAGAGCTGGGGCCTGGAGCAGGGCCACAGGCGTGGGGCTGGGAGCAGAGCCCCATGTAAAACCTGGGGATGCTGCAGCACCCCCTGTACCCCGAGTTCCTGCACCTATGCCAAGCAGAGGTTAAAGAACTCCTGTGGTGGCAATCTGCCCCAACCTACCACACCTCTGAGGCTTGTCAGACCTGGGAGCTGGCCCTTGAAAGGGAGGAATTCAGTACAGTTGGGGTGGCATTTGGAAGCAAGCAGAGTTTGGATAGCTTGGGAATGCTGCCTGCCTTGGCCCTCTGAGGACCATGATGACTTGGACTGTTTTTTTGTTTGTTTGTTTTTAAATCCCAGGACTAAGCCTGAGTTTAGCTTCACAAAAGAGTGGGCGCTGAGACATGCCTCTCCCTTACATGAGAAGGAGAGCCTGACTTCTTGAGGATAGCAGAAGTGTTTTTCTTTTCTTTGGACCGCTTTATGTCCCTTGGGACTGGATGGGCTTGCTAACAGGCTCGGTTGGAAGGCTGTATGCTGTATCCCAGAACTGGAGCGCAGAATTGTGGCTATTCAGGGTGTGATGTATGAGCTAAGCAAGATACCTGCCCTCACTGCAAGGGGGTGACCTTGAGACCTAACTTTTTTGACATCAAGGAACAAATGAAGACAGCCTTTGAACCTGAAGAGGTTACAGGAAAAAAGACAGATCCAGATATGTCAAGATGTGGGGAGAATGAGAAGAAATGGTAACTTACTTTCTCTAATTGTTGAAATCTTCTATTATTGATGTTTCTTACTGGCTAATTACTGTTCATAGATTACTAGAATGACAGAGTAGATCTCAAAGGTTTACTCTGGTGGAGATATTTAAAATTTTTTAATGTAAATGTTATGAATCACAAATGTACTACATCAACAGTCGTCTCTTTAGCCAGAGAAGAATGTATGACCTGGCTAGTGACAAAGCTCAACTTTTGGATGACGATGATAGTTTTATTACTCCATTTTGGACAGAGCAGAAGAGAGGGATAGAGAAACTGGGGAGGCCACAGTCTACTTGCTGATGCTCCAGGACCTAAGCAGCTTTTAACAGGGTCTGTTCAGAAGGACTATCATTGTGACTTTTTCTTTGGCTGTAAAAAGCATGGGCCTGAGTCACCCACTGTATTGATGCAGAGGCTGGTGCAGGGAACCAAGGGGGGATAGTTTGTGCTTCCATTATCCTGGCACTGGTTCAGCACCCAATGAAGGTTAGGACATGCTGGGAGCTGGCTTAACTTGTGCCCTGGCTGTCTTGGCCTCTGGGCTTTGTGGCAGCGAGGAAATGACAGGGCACAGGAATGCCTTACATATCTCTCTCAACATTCCCTGGAATGTGAGCTGCTTCAGGGCACCAATTATTCAGGCTCTATGAACACATAAGGAAGTCCCATTGCCTTCACTGCATTGACCCAGTGTGCTATACATAAATAAATGGACCCAGATGATGATGAGGGGAAATTTTGTTTGAGAATCCAAACATCTGTTTTCTGATTGACCTCCAGTTACACAATTTAGGAAGAAAAAGTCAGAGCATTTAATACTTAAATATCTCCAGACTGGAGTGGATGTTGTAGTGGTATACACAGAGTGCTTCCTGTAGAGATTATATTTATTTAACTGGATGGTGCTATGAAACTTGGATACACAGTTGTTGATTAAATTGTGAATGTGAAGAAAAAAGTGCTTCCTGGGGAGATGAGCCTGCTGAAATGGAAAAAGACTTGTAGATTGGGCCCCAGCCTGTTCTCATTGATGTTTTTGACAAAGTTCCATTTGATTTCAGTGGGAGCAAGAGCAGATCCATTTCACAGACCTATTGGAGGGAGAAATAGGCATAAAGGAGCAGAAAGAGATTGGCATTTTTTAAATGTGGGGTGCATTCAAGAGGCTCCCCCGAACCAAACTCTGCAGGGCTCTCACAAGTGTGACTTTATTGCCTTCAGTGGAATTGCATTGGTACAACTGACAGCTGAACTTGGTCCCATATGTTACCTTTTTCAATCAGAGAATTGTAACAACTGTATTTTTATTGTAACAACTGAGTTTTATTTTCTTATTTAAATGGCAGCACATGTAGGAAGAATGGAAAGAGCTTCTTTCTTTCAGCGCCTCTCCAGGTCAAAGTTACAAGTTGTATTGTGGCTGCACAACTCTGTACTTCCTGTTTTGGGGAGGACAGGAAGTAGAAATACTATAAAAAAGACAAGGCTATTCTTGCAATATTTCCAGCCCCGCTCATATAAAAATACCAGTGGTCTCCCATGATCGCTTGCTCTCCTGAGATTTGCAGCCCACTTTCCAGATCAAATGTCAATGAAGTTTCACTATAGAAAATTGAGGGGAAAATGTAAGCACCTTAAGTAGTGCCAAGGAGTCAAATCACAGGAAGATGAAAATACTTTGCCGACTGTATGAAAACCTAAAAAGTCTTCCACAAAGGAAACATCTTGCCAATGCTATCAACTGTAATTTCTTTCTTGTTCAAACTCCAAATACATGCTCACAAACCTTTTAGAATGAAGAGACATTATGAACTGTACAGTCCTTATTCTGCTCTCTAGTGTACAGGGGAAACTCTTACTGAAGCATATGAATGCTTCGCTCTCCCTATGATTCTACTAGTGTGACTGATGCCATCTCTTCTTCAGCCTCATGTTCATTCTTCATGAGATGTTTTTAACGTAAGATTTGTATTACTGACTTTCTAACAAGACATTTCAATAAGTGTGTTTTGTGTGTGTCAGCAAGCACAAGAGCCAAAAGGAGGCAGGTGCTATCTGTTTCCACTTATTTGATTATTACCAGGTGTATTTGAAGCTATATTTCAGTAAGACAACTGTAGATGATTCTATCAAAAGTATAAGTCTTTTGGCTAGCAAATGCCAAACACTATGCACAAAGGTACACACAGGTATGTGTAGTTATGGGTATATCTACATTAGAGGTTTTATTTAACTCTTCTTATTTGATTGCTGATTATATCTAGCTAAATAACACCTTTGTACATAGTAATCTCCTCAATCTACAACCATTTATTCCAAAATATGGACCATTCAGACGTGTTAGCAAATTCTAGTTCATTGGCAGTCAATTCACTCATAGTGAAGGGTCTAATGTAGACATACCCTGTGTGTGTGCCTCTGTTGATCCTTCTGCATCATCTCACATGTCATTTGATTGATTCAGAAAAGGTTGGAAGGATTATCCATTAGAGAGAGAAAAAAGCACCAAGAAAGTAACATCACTGCACAGATAAAGCTCTTTTCTCTTCTCTTCTATTTTTTTTTGCCTTTACTCAAATTGTATCGCCCCACTCCTTCATTCAATACTCTGGCTGCATTACTAAATGCTTGTGTAAAAAATCTTGATTCTACTTCAAGAAGTAATTTCTTTGGGTACCAAATCCTGTCTCCTATTCTGTCCAGTGCCTGATTATCTCATTAAATGTGGTCATTATTATTTTACTACTTAGTTCTCAAGTTATTATGGTAACACTCACATAGGGGGCCCATTTTGGTAAAACTGTATAAGCACATAATGAGAGGCAGTCCCCGGCCAAAGAATTTACAATCTAAATAGTTAAGACAGCATGGGGGAAAGGAAGCATTTTTGTCCCCTTTTAGCAGCTTCAAATAGTAACATTGTAGTCTTCCTCAGATGAGGGAAACTTCAATAAATTAGTCCTACTGTTGGCGTTAATATGCCTTCAGGTTTCAAAAGGGTTGAGTATCTTAGATGCTGGATTTAGGAAAGGAAAAGAGCGTACTCATTTTTTTCCTGTTCTATCCTCAAGAAGTGACAGACAAAACTTGTGAAAGAAATGTGATATTGTCTCACCTCAGCAACGATGATATTCTAAATTCACCTACTGAATATCTGACTTTAAACTGTTTAAAATCAGACTCAAGCTGAAAAGAGCAGATTATTTTCAATGTTTTCACAAAAAACTAGCAGGATAATTTTGCTAAGTATATAGAAGTGGGGGGTTTTTTGTTTGACTTTTCTTCTGCTGACCAATACTTGCCTAGTCACAATACGCATGGTCAGCTCCTCTCTGGCACACTCACTTCTGTTTGCTTGACATTTCTGCATATTCTGGAAAAGAAACATTATAAATGAGTGTCTACAGCTTCCCCCTTGCATGATTTTGAATAAATTAAGCTGTTAATTATAGCTGTGTTTTTTAAATATATATATTTATGATGTAAAGATAGCCAGAGGATCCATAGCCCCTCTGGTGAAGGATGCTGAGTCTTTCCAACTTCCTGTCACTTGGAGGGACTAATCACCTCCTGGTGGCGCTCAGCCCATCGTAGGAGCAAGCCCAAGAGCAGTCATGGCAGGAATGCAAATGAATTCCATGATACAGTTTTAACCAATAACATCCAAAGACAACTGTTACTGCCGCCTGTCCAGTTCTGAGGGGGAGGAGGAAGGAAGAATAAAGAGAACCCAACAGTTTAACAGAAATGCCACTTGCATGATGTGGAGTACTATGATAAATTCTAATTTTTTTGGACAAGGAACAATGACCTGAAGGTAGGGAAACATTTAGGCAGTAAGAGAAACTGGGTGTGCAGGAATAGACTCCTAATGGTGGTGACGGATGTTCAAAAACAGTTTAGAAGACTTGTGCAAGTCCTGCACGATGCAAGGCGCTCAAATTGGGTAGCCCAGGGAGCACCTTTTGTGGGTCTAGATGCATTTCAGGACATTTAAAAAGGCTGAGAACAGTTCACAAAATAAATCTGACGCCTTTTTAAAATAGAAAAGTTATAGAAAGAGTAGGAAGGATACTACGGCAAATTCATTTTTCTTAACGTTGTAGTCTTTTGATGTGTCATAAGCTTGTTGTTGCCTTCCCAACAGAAACAGAGCAACATCAATCTAACAGCTGCTTCAGTTGCTCCCTGGGCCAAATCCTTACTCACTCCTTTCTTAGGCAAACTCCGAAATATTTTAAAGAACTTTTCATCTATTCCTTGTTTGTCTCCCATCTTTTATTCTTTTTTAATGCAACCTCCCCCTGACTGGCCTTCTCACTGCTCAGAGCACACCCATCCAAAATGTGGCCACTGAAATGATTTTTCTTGTCCAATCATTCTTTGAATTCTGCCACTATCTCCAATTCCCTCCATGATCCCTGGGTCAAGTTTACATTTCATCATCTATAAGGCATAAATCACGCATCCTTACCTACATCTCCAATCTACCTGCTTATTTTGGCACCATCTCTTTCCCTTCCACTCCTTTACCCCATACCCCTTACCCACCTCACAGTACATTTCCATCTTTCCTTCTCATTCCTTTATGGGCCCATAATGTGCCCAGAAATGGATGTGGTTCATTCTATTTGTGCCACTTTTTATACTAGCTAAAGGGTGTTGACACGACATCATGCAAGGTGCTCACTTCCTCCAGAGCCGGAGATACCTATACAGTGCTCCCATTGCCTGCTAGCCTGGACATTCAGAACTAAGAATGGAGTCTAAACTTGGCTCCCTGAATGGCAGCCCGTGCTGGAGCCAGCCCAGATATAATTTAAAAGTGTCCAGCTTCATTTTTTGTTTTTCTCTCAGCAGCTCTATGAAGACAAGGAGCCATGTCACCATATTGCCATCTGGAGATTCTGCTAACATCAAAAATATTGAGTGCAAATGTATGTCCAGATACAAAGCTGGTGTAAATCAGGATAGCTCCACTTAAGTAAATTGGACTACACCAATTTATACTGAGTGAGGGTTTGGCCCTTAGAGGATTTCTCAATAGAATCTATGATATGTAATATTTTTGTATACCTTTGTTCTATATGTCTGTGTATTACAATACAAGGGTACACTGTGGTTTTCTATTTACTACATATTTTTCATGACAACCACCACAAAGTAAAATGACTTTTTATACTGTGGCTTACATAAACTTTGAGAAAACACATTAGCTTCAGATATTAAGTATGTAATTTATTTATTTTACTGAAAATTTTTGGCTGTCTATTGCTATGGCATGTAGTCACTAACAAAAAATAAACATAGAAGCCACTTTCAGGGTGTAGCAACAAGGTTGTACTGCTGGGGCTAGAGATATAGCAACCATTAAATTGCTGGCACCCAACAAACATGCAAAATATTAACCAGCAGTGAACTTAGATAAAAGCATTTTATGCCACTGGCTTTCAAACCCAGACTCTGGTGGAGTGAGTTCCAAAGACAAGGACACTCTTACGGAGAACTCTCTGCAAGTCCTGGAGAACTCATTCCATGAGAGCAGATAGCGCAGATCTTTTCCATTTAGTGTTTGCCCTGCACTGATGGGGCCTGATTCTGATCTTATTTACATCAGTGTAAATCAGGTGACAGCGACACCACATATAAATTATGTTTCAAAATAAAGGGTTGGCTGTACCCCTCTAGGCCTGCAGGGCAAAAACCTCAGGAGAGAGATTTAACACAGGGGAAGCCAGGCAGTAATAACACTGCATGTTCTTCTAAGGGATTCCATCAGGCATGGGCAACTTTAAAACCCAGGAGTCCTGCTTACTGCAGTTCACTAGGGGATAAACTAACAATTCATCTCCTGCCCTGGTCCCATCCAATCTATGGCCAACCTTATACATTTTGTGGACTGTGCTGTTCAGTTCCACATCCTCAGCTCAATGAGGTTTGCAGGCAGGGAAAACTCTGCCACTGAGGCTGTGTAGCCATGTTCCTCCAGAAGAAACTAGAGGAGCCTAGACAGTGAATCTGATCCAAAGTTGGGGTGGTTACTGACACTTGAATGAGTCTGATGCTCACATTGTCCATTAATGTAAAAAGTGACATCTGTGACCCCAGCAGTGTAGATGTTCAGAGCCAGAGACTATCTCAGTGTCAATATTTAAATGTTGAATATTAGATTAAATATTAAGGTGCTGATTCTCCACTCCATTACACCAGTCTTATACCAGTGTTACTACACTGACTAAATCTTCAAATATTAAATCTCTTCTGACGGCTATGCAACCTCTGGCACTGGGCTCCAAAGCTGCTGCTTGTATCACAAATGATGCCAGTTGCTAGAAACACGAGGATTAGCAGCAGCACGAGATGTTGTAATATCTACTTTAATTGCAATCTTTTCTTTTGAATTACAATTTACAGTTGATAAATGTCGTGAAACCTACTTTTCAACATAGTTTTCAGAACCCTGCACCAAGCAACAGGGCCTTGACAAAAGCAATTCCCCCACTGTGTGACAGAAAGCAACTACACCAATCCTGCCAGTCTTCAGCATGTTTTTCTCGACTCAAACTTGGTGGCAGCCTAAACTTTACAGCAGGGATTCAAAGCCTCAGAGGAACACCAGAGGCTCAAACCTTTTCCCCAGCATCCATCACAGAGTTAGGTAGGAAAGCAGTGCAGCAGCAGATTCTGGCTTGTGCTAAAATAGGATAATGAATAGCTCCAGGGCACATAGGCCAATGTCATCTATTAATTAGTTTGAAGGTAATTTAGCAAAATGTTGCTCAAAATTATAAGAATTGCCATCCAGAGGTGGGTGATTTGTTAGGTGTCCTAAGCAACAGGAAAACCAGTGTGTAGTCACTGCAAATGTGCTACATAGTGGGAGATTTCAGTTCTGAAAGTTCAGCTCATTCTATTCACCTTTACACTAAGACTAGACTAGTTGAGAAAGGTACATACATTGCTTACAAAAAACTTGACAATGGTTAGGTTGTTGGTGTGCAAAGCCCACTGTCTATCATGCTAACTGGTATTGTCTCATTGTTCACTTCTTTGTCTATCTGTTTCCATCTGTTCTCCTGTCTTAAATTTAGGCTGTAAGCTCCTAAGGACCGGGACTGTCTTTTTGTTCTGTGTTTGTACAACACCTAGCAGAATGGTCCGTGACTAGGGCTCCTGGGTACTACAGTAATACAAGTAATACATCTTTTCAACCTGGAACATCTTTGCAACTATTTCCCTGAGTGGATGAAAGACAAGATAGCTGAAGAGTTTGCAGGCTAAATTATTTTTTTTCTTCAACTTAAACATTCAAGTATTGTTAGATATACTCATCTATTTGGGAACAGTGAACAGAGAACAGTGCCGCATGACTGTCCTACCACAACTTGAATTTGAAATACCAAGCATTTGTGATCAATCCCAAAAGAAGAAACATTTAATACAGCTTCATAAAAAGATCGTGATCAGCTTGTGGATATTCTTTGAGCAGGAAAACAGGCTAAGCGCATGAATAAATTATTCCTTATGAATGACTCAGCTCTAATTGTGGAGTAACTCAGTGTTTGTAAAGCAGATATTGGAATGTGCTATGTAAATACAAAAGCATTATTCTGTTGCTCAAGACATCTCCTCTGCTTAGATCCCTCCTAGATGATTTCTACCTGCTCTTTTCAATATTCTTCTTTGTTCCAAATAACTTTTCTTAATTTCCCTGTAATTCTCAGGTTCAGCTGGCACTGTGTGCCTCTTGGTAAAACAATGACAGGAATCTCAATATCCCATTGCAGAAGCTTATTTTAAAGGGCATCCCATACTACTGGGTATGCTGCTCCACACATTTGACAATTGCTTTGCTGAGGTCAGCATAGGAAAAGGCATTTGAGTGCTATTTAAAAATGAGCGGAGATACCAGGTTTCTATATGTAATGGACTGGCTAAGAGAGTATGACTGATGCACAGAGAAGAAAAAGCTTTAATATATCTGATCAAGAGCAGATTCGCCTTTAGGTCAAGAGATAGAGTCTGTATTTTTGGAGTCAAAGGTCTGTGGGGGCTATTATTGATGAAAATTATAATGTCTGTATGTGTGCAGCACTTGCAATTGTGACACAACTTAAATCAATGTAACAAAACTACTCACTTTTTGCTACAGGTGCCATCCAAAGGATGTGTCAGAGGGGAATAGCAGTGTTGCAATTTCAATAGCTAGGTTATTCCCTGGACACTGTCATCCCCTCAAGCACTAAGAACAGTCGTCTCTCAAAGGAAATTGGCTTTTTGGTTACATGACAAAGGTATCCTTAGGTAAACCAAAAACATGTTCAGTTTTTAGTGCTTGATTCCTTATTGCTTTTGGTTGCTGTCTTTGTTCAGTGACTAATTCTGTATTTGTGTACCATGCATAACACCTGCTATTTTGATAGCACACAACAGAGTGTACTAGAAGGAATATGAATGACCTTCATATAGCTCCTGTATTTGAGAGTAGAATAAAGGAGGGTCTGGGAACAATAGATCATTAAGTCAATTGAGAGCTAGATTTTGAATATTAATAGAAGGTAAATTTACAAAACACTTAGAACCATGTAAGTCACCAAAGGAAAGCTCAGGATCAGAGAGAGAGAGAGATCCTATTTGACAGGCTGCTTGAATTCTTAGAGAACATAATGAAAAATATCTTTTTCTGAATTTAATTAGATCATTCAATATTATACTGTACCCATACAGCGGTTAGTGATGTTGATCATCAAAAGTATGATATGGGGGAACACTAGTGAAACAGATTAAAAAATAGCTAAGGAAGGGGTCTCCAACAGAGGTTTGAAATACCCTTCTGTCTCAGAAAACTTTAAGTAGTAAAGATGTGATTAATTTTCTCTCTTGCCTATGGTTCCTTTTTAATTCAAGAACAGATAGAAACGTAATCTTTCCCCAGTTATTTCCTCCCCCATACCTTTTTTTTTAATTCCCTTTTCTTTCTCTTTAGGCTGCTCTCTGCTGCAGAAGTGTGTTGGGTGGGGGGAGGTGGGGAGATAAAATGGAGGAGAGACCATTTATAGAATTAGCTCCACCCATAGGTGTGGTTACAATAATTAGGATTGAATCTAAGGTCTTATATATTCCCCTCTGGTTGTCAGAACAGTTAGTGTGGTTTACTCTGGTGGTGATTGAGTATGTAAATAGTCTGTTTTATATTGTTCTGCTCTCTTCATTTACTTTTCTTACTTTTTGAACATGTCTTACGGAGTTTTTATTTAAGTATTATCTGTTGCACCTGAAATTTTGATATATACATAGACTGCTTTTATCCATTCTCCCAATCCCATCACAAAAAAGAAATGTGGCTTTCAGCAAAAGCGAAGAAAGGGCTATGAGTCACCATACTTCTCACTTACTTATCTAATTTTGACGTTAATTACTTTAGGCAGGAAGCCTTCTTCGTCATCTGTATTGTTAGCATGTTTCTTCTAATTTCTAGTTTAATTTGTCTTTTACTAACATAAAGCCTGTAGTCTTTTTGTTCTAAAGTCTGGCATAAGTCTGGCATAGTCTTTCTCTCTCTTATACTTTTAATCTTTAAGAACAACAACAACAAAAAAGCATTTTAAGAGCAATGAAGGCAATGAAACGTATATGCATATACCCAAGACAGAATCTGAGCCCCTGTATTTATACAAAGTAATCATATTCTTGTTTGAACATTTAGGGCTTGGCTACACTGGAGAGTTACAGCTCTGGTGGTGGCTTTACAGCACTGTAACTTATTCCCCGTCCACACTGGCAAGGCACATACAGCGCTGTATCTCCCTGGCTACAGCGCTGGCTGTACTCCACCGTGGCCTGGGGAATAATGACTATAGCGCTGCTCTTGCAGAGCTGGGGTGCCAGTGTAAACAGTGATTAATCTTACTATGCTGTAACTGACCTCCGGAACCTTCCCATAATGTTTTTAAGTAAAGATAACACTCTTTGTTTTGTTGTGATGCCTCTGTTTGTTTTGTTGTGAACTCAGGGCTCCCGGAGCTGCTTATCTAAAAAACAAACACAGCTACTGTTTGCTCCAGCAGAGGCAGGCAGGGGGACTCCTTTGGAATGTCCACAGCTAGTGTTTGCTTGAGGAGAGAAGCAGCCCGGTGGGGTGGGGGGTCCGTTTTGGAGCAGCTGCTTATCTGGTCTGAAGGCTATTTGCATTTAGTGAATGAGAGAGGGGTGGGGGAAGGGGTCTAAGCTTTTAAAATGATTGAAGGTTGGTGCTGTGTATCTTCAAGTCCTTAGAACTTGCAAGGCAGGGAGCTGACACAGTGTCAGCTCCAAAAATCCACTCTCTCCGTCCCCCCCACACTCCCTGTCACACTCCACGCCGCCCCCCTCTTTTGAAAAGCACGTTGCAGCCACTTGAATGCTGGGATAGCTGCCCATAACGCACCATTCCCAACACCGCTGCAAATGTGGCCACACTGCAGCGCTGGTAGCTCTCAGTGTGGCCACACTCCAGCGCTTTCCCTACACAGCTGTATGAAGACAGCATTAACTCCCAGCGCTGCACATCTGCAAGTGTAGCCAAACCCTAGGTTAGGTTCAAATCCCTGAACCTGTCTTTATAAAACGTATTCTGAAGTCACCGCTATCTTTGAGCATTGCTTTCAGAAAAATTCAGGGATCGAATAGATAACAAGTGAGGGGCCACAACACTTGGTAGTAGGCCAAGTGTGGTTTTCCATGTGTAGGTATGCCTAATAGGGGGGAAAAAAAGAATCCAAATGGATTTATGGGATAATAAAGTGAGATGAGAAATGATTTTGGCAGTGCAGTTTCCAAAAGGTCAGTAGAAGAGGTAAATGACTAAACAGAAACATATCCTTTAGTGGAGACCAGTTCACAACACAGAAAAAGAATTTGGGGAGGGGGAAATCATAACACATTAAAAATATTTGAACCAGGCTTAACAGCTGCAAATAATGTAAAGAGGTATAAACTATATAGGTAGAGATGCAGAATCTAGGTGATGGGGTATGGAGTAATCTTCCAGTGTTAGTAGTAAAAGTTGTAAGAATCAATTTGAGAGAGAGAGAGACAATTTTGAAATAGGAGACTATATCACTACATAGATGTTAGGGGGCATAATCACTAAACAGATGTTTTTAATTAAGATGCTGGCACTTCAGTTTTGCAAAAAGCCAGGGAGGTGTATGCCAGCATGTATAGTATTTCTTGAAGAACAAATGTATATCATAAGTGGAATAAAATATGATATCTGTTTCGCATTTCCCCAGCACTTTCATAGAATCATAGAATCATAGAATTCAAGATCAGAAGGGACCATTATGATCATCTAGTCTGACCTCCTGCAAGATGCAGGCCACATAAGCCGATCCACCCACTCCTTAGCAAGTGAACCCTGCCCCATGCTTCGGAGGAAGGCGAAAAACCTCCAGGGCCATAGCCAATCTTCCCTGGAGGAAAATTCCTTCCCGACCCCAAATATGGCGGTCAGCTGAACCCCGAGCATGCGGGCAAGACTCTCCAGCCAAACCCTCTGGAAAAGGTTACATCATACCAGGCACATAATTGACCTATTGACTAAGCCCGTTATCCTATCATACCATCCCCTCCATAAACTTATCTAGCTTAATCTTAAAGTCGTGGAGGTCCTTCGCCCCCACTGTTTCCCTCGGTAGACTGTTCCAGTATTGCACTCCCCTGATGGTTAGGAACCTTCGTCTAATTTCAAGCCTGAATTTCCTGACTGACAGTTTATATCCGTTCGTCCTCGTGTCCACATTAGCACTGAGCTGAAATAATTCTTCTCCTTCCCTGGTATTTATCCCTCTGATATATTTAAAGAGTGTAATCATATCTCCTCTCATCCTTCTTTTGGTTAAGGAAAACAAACCGAGCTCCTCAAGTCTCCTTTCATACGAAAGGCCTTCCATTCCTCGGATCATTCTAGTGGCCTTTCATGGGCTTACTGCTTGCTGGTGATTTCCTGAGCCAGGACTCCCCCTGACTAAAACTGATTAGCAATCTCAGTACTTTCCCTCTGAATACCTTAAAATATTGCCCCCTCCTGTAGACTTATTGACAGCTTTATTCAGTGGATGGAAATGTTCCCAAGTAATTGTAACAGGGTGCTGGCCAGGAGGTCCCAAACCAGGTCCCTGTTAGCCCAGCTCCAATAAAGAAGCATTAATTGGGGCTGGCTGAGTATGCCATGCCTAATTGCTAGCTGATATAGGGAGCTATATCAGGCTGGCAGGAAGGAAGAGAAAGGAAAGGGTGGAGTCAAAGGCTGTATATCCTTGCTGGCTGGAGAAACTAGCTGTCCCCCAGGTTGCTGGTTTGGAGCAGACTGTAAATAGAAGGTGGTGGGAGCTGACACTGAAAATGAAAAGCACTGGTGATTGCACTCAGAAGGGGTCTCTGGCTGATTTGTTGCGAGGGCAAGCGAAGGCCTCGTTACAGTAATGTTTTGGCTTTTGAATTCACTTTCTTCTTGGTCCAAAATAGCCTAAATCTGATAACTCTCAGGTAATGTTGCAAAACTCACCTCTTATCCCAGGCATTAGAAAATAGGGGTGGGAAATCATTGGATTTGGAGGGGATGAACTGTTTAGATGCCTGAATTAATGGCAATCTGTTCTATTAAATTGCCTGGTGCATTTACAATATTAACAATTTATTTTTAAAGCATGTCAGTGGCCATCTAGAATGTATAGATTTTTCCCTTTTTAGCATTTCTATACATCTAATAAACATACAAAATGAATTTTGGCCATCCAGTCCACATCTCTTGTGTTGTAATGTTCCTATCCTCCCCCATCTTGTCCTCAATTTTTAAATTATGTACTTTATCTATTTTCCTTTTCCTTCCTTTTTTAGTACTGACCCCCACTTGCAAGAATGGATTGATAGCCCTTTCAGAAGGGGCCAACAATGAAACAGCTCTTCCAAATGGTGCAATTAAATTGTTATGAGCTAGATTAAATCTTCTTATGGGTTAAGGTAAAACCTCACTGAAATTGATATGTGAACCTCCCCTTCACTTAAGATTGCGGTAAGAGAGAGCTAAAGGGTCACCCTTAAAACAAGGTCTACCAGGATTTGCCCAGAAAGTACCATGTGGGTGGAGGGTTTAAATGGGTATTGTTCTGACCGTGTGTGTGTTTAATAAATAAATATAAAGCAAGCTGGGGTGCAGACAAAAAACAGAGATGGATAGTATAGACAAAAAAGCAAAGTGGCAGACTGTAAGCATGGTGCAGCCTGGGAGAAGCCTAGAGAAAGGTTCTGGGTCAAGGGTGCTGGCTGAAACATGGGCCTGTAAATTAAGAAACCACTCCGTTTACTTCTGGTTCCTCCTGCATTCACAGAAATAAGACTCTTGACATTCTTTGTAAATAAACAATATTGCATCAAGAAAATACCAGACGACACCATCAATTTCTGCTTCGAACTGGAACATCCCCAGGGCCCAAAGTTTGACTAGCGGCTTGGGTCAAAAAGGGGTAACCTAATATGACAGGCTTCCCACCGTTAGCTGTTAACAGAAAAACAATTTGAATTCAGTCTTAACAGCGCGTTAAACATACACTACTTCTAAGATACAAACAAAACTTTAACTCCATCTCAGCAAGTGGTAAGAACTCATCTGCCAGGACCTTACACTGAAGAAAGGTGATAAATCTTGTCAAAATCTTAAAGAAATGCTGCTTCTTTTTTCTGCTTCATAACCTCTGAAATCCTTTGTGACTTCATATTATAATAAATTATTCCAGACAAACCTGACACTAATGTATTGAAGCCTGAACCTAGATACAGTGAAGCCACACTACTTGAGAGTAGTAAGGTACCTGCTTGCATACAGTAAAAGAGATGATGGTTTCTGATGTGTAATATTTCATGTCTTACTAGAAATGATTTTGTTTTTTTGCTGGGAAGGAGCAGAGCTCCTTAAAGGAGCAGCTGACTGTTTTCTGTGAGGAAACGTGTTCTCGTATGCTGTGACTTATTGTTACAAATCATACAGAGATGGGTTCAAGCTGCAAAATCTAGGACCAGATCTCAATTTGAACACTACAAAGATCAGAATGTTTTAATCAGTGGGATGGATTAGTTCTATTGTAAGGATAGAGGGGCTACTTTTATAAATTGGGATCCGGTTTGGAATTCAGATCCCCTCCAAACACTGAGTATGATTGGTTCAGGCGCAACTCTAAATATAAAGCCAGTAGACTTTGGGCCAGATTTTTACGATACTTAGGTGCTTAAAGATGTGCATGGATGCTTAGTGAGATTTTCAAAAGCATCCAAGAACCTAACTCCCATTTATTTCAATGAGAGTTGGGCACCTATTAGGATTTTCAAAAGTGCCTGGGTGCCTATCTTTATCTTTAGGCGAAGATAGGGTAAGGGACTGACTGATGAGTTGTCTCCTATCTAATATAGGCTGGGAACCCCACAAATCATAAGACAAATGATATACACTATAGATTCCCCCAAAGGAACAGCCAAATGGAGTAGCTAATAATTTCTACAACTGCAGGTTATATGCTTTCCATTCATACAATACACTGTATCTTATCTTCCAGGCTGGGGCAATGTGGGGTATGATTTTCTACATCATATGTCATTCCGGTTAGTGCAAACTAAAGCCTTTGTTTCTGTACTGGAAACTGGAAGCAACAACTCCAAGTTTATTTTTGGAAGAGAATTGAATTATCTCATGATAACGTGAACACAATGAAGTGTTGCCTGAGTGATTGTTTCCAACATTTTAACCTGTTCCCTGTTAAAAATTAGTTTTCATTCACAGAATATGAATTAAAACTTCAGTATGGTTCAGATTAGTTTGTCTACTCCAACTAATGTGTAATTACTGTACTTGACAGCAGGGTCCAGCTCCTTAGCTGCTGTCCTTCATCATAGTTATTTTTATTATCCTGGCACCTGGAAGCCCAAGTCATGGATAAGGACCCATTGCACTGGGTGCTGTATAAACAAGAACAAAAAGATGGTCCCTGTACCAATGATCTAAGCATAAGACCAGTGACAACAGAGGGTTACAGACAGACACAGGGGAAGAAATTGGGGAATACAAGGGAACAATGAGACAACACTGGCTGGCATGAGAGGCAGTGGTCTTAGTACAATTCCACTGAAACAAATGGAACTACACCAGTCTACATTAGGTGAAGATCTGCTTTCAGGACATTAAAATGAATACAATAAAATTACTATATAGATTAAGAAAAAAACTTTAGATGAGAAGCACAAGGTTATACAAAATATAACAACTTCGGGGGAAATTTTCAAAAGCACCTAAAGAGCTTAGGAGCCCAGATTCTATTGACTTTGGATGGTAAATAGCTGTGATACTCTAGTATCTTTTCCAGACCTGAAAATGAGCTGTGCTGTCGTTTGAAAGCTTGTCTCTCTCACCAACAGAAGTTGGTCTAATGAAAGATATCACCTCACCTATCATGTCTCTCTGATAAAATGGTTAAACATTTGTGAATCTCTCCCTCTCTATCTTTAAATAGTTTACTTTCCTGTTCTAAATGCCATTAAGTGAACTAGTGAATTCTACCAGTGCTGTCTTTATTGCCTGTGTTAGGAAAGTTGTGGAAAGCAGAGCTGTCATCAATGTCTTCCTAAATTCTCTTTACTAGCACTGTTTCCTTTATGAATTCATAACTTCTCACTTAATATTGGACTAGACTGGAGAAAGCACAGGACAATATGTGGCAAGGAGTGCTCCTGCAGTGGTAGGAACAATGAGTATTTTTATTCTCTAATTTCTGATATTTTACAACATTTTTTGGACAATAAAATCTGTTTTAAAAACTAGTTTAGCTAGGATTGAGTTTTTTTTTTTAAATTAGTAAACCAAATGCAAAAAACTACAATATAATAATTTGACTGGGATTTTAAATGCGCAAAGTCAGGAAATGTAAGTTATAGTTCCCATAACTATAATTTGGCCACATTGCACATATATATGAAGGCATACAGGATAATGTCAACATTTCCCATTAAAAGATCCTGTTCAGTTGCTTATAACTTTGTCAAACTTTAACTGTTTGGGCTGAAATTTTCCATATTGGGTGTCTGTCTCAAGCTGATGTATTTTTTTTTGAAAATTTCAGCCACAATAGTTCAGTTGTTTCCAACAATGTGCTTGGGAAAAATACATCGTTCTGAACATGTTAAATTCTGGCAACTTTTTCTTTGAAAATCTCTGCCACCCTCATGCTTTGGAGCAGGGAATTGAAATTTAACAGAGGGATGGTCTTTGTGTCAGGGATGTGCCTATGAAAATCCACTCAAATGTTGCCAAATTATAAGCCTTTGAAAAAATCAGTTTGTATTTGCTCAGTAGAAATTTCTTATATTTTTAGCATCTAAATTCCCTGGAGATTCTGTCTACACTACGTATGGTCTAGGCCAGGGCTGAGCTGGACTTTTCCTGGGCTGGTGCAGGCTTTTCCAGGTCTCTGTCTGGGCACCTGAACTGAGAGTAGGGAGACTGTCTCTCCTGTGCTCTCAGCTACTGCCCTGCTGGACCCTGGTGGCATGGAGGAGGAAGCTGCCTGATTTGAATGCAGTGAGGACAGAGCCAGAGTGAGCAGGAGTGTGGGAAATAGATTGGGACAACAGGTCTGGTGGGAAAGATGGAGATTGCAGGCTGGCCTGGAGATTGGAAAATAGTGACTGGAAGGTGGGGTGGGTGAAGACTGAGGCTGGCAGGGGGATGAGGGAAGACAGATCTGATGAGGAGATAGGGTGCAGGGAATGAACTGGGGCTGTCTGGGCAAAAAGACTGGAATAAGGAACTAGTGGTTTGGTTGGGATACTGAGATTGAACAAGGATTCTGGAGAGAATGATTAAAACAAGGCTGATGGTGCAGAAGGGCTGTTCTAAAAGCATTCGAACCTGTAAACACGGTAATATGACACTAAATTAAAATACACAATACTGTGATGTTCACCCCATAATGCTTTATAGAAATATGCTTATGAGTGTAAATATGACATAACTGGAATATGTTTTATGCTAGATATGCCATATCTTTTCAAAGGTTATGTTCTACTGAATGTATTCATCCTATTTGTATGCATGTATAATTTTTATTCTGAAGTTATGAGCGTTGGCTATATGCTTGTATTTAAAGTGATTGCTGTAGAAAGCATCTTAGGCAGATTTGGTCAACATAGTGTGAAGGGGTTATTCAAGTAAATGGAAGTACTTGGCTAACAATGGACATTGATAAACACCAATCCACATCTGAGCTTTCCTGGGAAAGTTCGGGCTAACATGTGGGCAATGGCTCGGCCTGTAGAGAACTGAGTCATGCATGGACATGTGACTTGCCCATGTGACTCCAAAACTCCATCTTGTAGCTGTGATTCTACACAGGGGGTAGAGAGGGGTTTCCACCCACAAGAGAGAGACTATATAAGCCCCTGGAAATCCCTCCATTTTGTATTTAGCAGGCTCAAGAGATAGCCTCTCCACCCCAAAGAGATGCCTGAAAGAAACTGGAACAAAGGACAATAGTAACTACAGGGATGTGAGTGATTTCTGGACCCAGACTTGGAGGGAATCTAGTCTGTAGAAGAAACTTATTGGAACATCTCTGAGGGTGAGATTTACCTGCATTTAGTTTCTTACTGTATTAGGCTTAGACTTGCATGTTTTGTTTTATTTTGCTTGGTAATTCACTTTGTTCTGTCTGTTATTACTAGGAACCACTTAAATCCTACTTCTTATATTTAATAAAATCACTTTTTACTTATTAATTAACCCAGAGTAAGTATTAATTCCTGGGGGAGCCAACAGCTGTGCATATCTCTCTATCAGTGTTATAGAGGGCAAACAATTTGAGTTTACCCTGTATAAGCTTTATACAGAGTAAAACGGATTTATTTGGGGTTTGTTTCCCATTGGGAACTGGGTATCTGGATGTTGGAGACAGGAGCACTTCTTAAACTGTTGTCAGTTAAACCTTCAGCTTTTGGGGGATGTGGTTCAGACCTGGGTCTGTTTGTAGCAGGCTAGCATGTCTGGCATGACCAGGAAGGGCACTGAAGTCCCAAGCTGCCAGGGAAAATGGGCTCAGAGAGAGTCCCAGAATATCAGGTGGCAGTTCCCAAGGCTATTTCTGTGACCCAACCCATCACAAATACAAATTAATAATTGTCCCATTGTGTGGTTTCTTTCATCCACAAATTCCAAAAAGCTTTACAATCTTGTCATAGTTGAGCCACAAAACACCTTTGCAATGGGGGCAAGTATTATCCTCTTTTACTAAATGCTGTGAAGAACAGCAGTTATAATAATAGGTCAGATTCTAAGTAGCTGTAAATTAGCATAGCTCCATTGACTTCATTGCAGCTACATGGTTTTAGCATCTGGCTGATGATATTTCATTCCCACATGAAAAGTGAATGTCTGGTACCAATGATCATGAGAGGATTAGAGGCACATTGTAGACATACAACCTCTAATCATCAAAGTGTTGGAAAACTTAAGAAATGATCCAAAAATATAACGAGAAATCTTGTGTATTGTGAAGTCCCAGTTGGAAAACAGCTGTTTGACTAAGACTTAATTTATCAAGAAGATAATGACGCAAAACATTCTTCTAAACTATGTAGAGTCTATTTAAACAAAAAATAGTATCTGGGGAATTAATTAGGATAGAGTAACATCTTGCAGCTCTGACCTCAGGCCCATGGAACAAATATGGTATTAACATCCCTCAAAATTATGAACAACAAATAGATGATTAATTTCATTTTGCTCAAACCTCACCTGAAGTTAGTCTGTGACAAAGTTTGTAGTGAATGTAAAGGAATTTATCTGCAGAATTTTTGAAAAAATGGCATAGCTACATTGACCCTGAGACCAGAGGTGAAATGTGAGACAGAAAAGATTTTGGCTTTAAACTATGGCTATAACTTTATTAAACTTTAAGGACAAAAATTAAAGGGTTAGTCCAATTCAACTGGGAGGAAAGATGCAAGCCTTCACCTGGAATCTGGACCTAGCTGCCAAAATCCCCTGATCCCTTTACTCACCAGTTTTGAGGGTCAGCCTGGTGGAACCATAGACAACACAAGAGATTGAGGTTCATACCCTCACTCTTCATTGCATAGGCCTTTGACCTTTCCATCAGTTCATTGGGCTCAACTCCTGGCCCATGCTAACCAAACAACCCTGCACTGGACACCTGCTTCAGTCATGACAAACTAACTAAACTATAAGCCCTAACCAACTCTCTTGGGTTCTGAGAGGCATGCAAAAACCACCAAAGCACAGGCCAATCTAGCACTGGGAGAAAAGTTCCTTCCTGACTCCAAATGGTGACCAGCTAGCTGACCTTTCAACTCATCAAAAAAATTCAGCAGCCTACTTCGGTCACATGATATTTTCAACATATATGGAGAGTAGGGTTGGTACGAATGCTAAAAGGGCCCTGGTAAGTGGTCAGGCTGTCCCTTCCTTGGAAGGCCCTTTAAAAACGATGGGGGCCAACCACCATATTCAAATCAGCCAGTCCAGGCCTCATGTAGATTGAGTGGCCAGCCCGAGACTATACTAATTTGATTTAATACTGTATTTTAAATGAATTCCAAATTTATCTCTTTAAACATTTTTCTCTGATAGGTTTACATCCTTCTATATAAATCAAGACATTTTAGAGATAAGGGTCAATCCCTATCATGGAATATTTCAATAAGTACCAAATTTTTAAAACTGCTGCCCATTTAAATAGCCAAATTAAACAAGACAGAATTAAGGATGTATTGTTTCCCTTTCTAGAGCTCTCAGCTATGGCGTTATGAATTATGGGGTGCTGGAGCTGAGGAAGGAGACTGGAAGAATGTTTTGTTTAGACTGCTATAATGGCCAATTCAATGTCATATGAGGAATGCTGTAGGTTAGGAGTGAGGTAAACTGGCAGAGCTACTATAAATGTGGTGGGTTTCTGAGTTGAAATGATTTAATTCACATTTTCCTCCAAATTTCTTTCCAATGTCTAAGGCTTATAGTATTTACAACCATTTTATACTAGCAACTAAACACCCCCAACAGGTAAAACCATGTCCCCTTTCCTTTTTATCACTGCATGTCTCAGATTCAAATATTTTTTACAGTTTAGTTTTGAATGATGTGTTCGAGTCCCACCTCTGCCACTTGCTTGCTGCATGCCACTAGCTTTCAAGTCACTGCAGCTAGGGTGACCAAATGTCCTGATTTAATAGGGATAGTCCAGATTTTTGGGTCTTTTTCTTATATAGTCTCCTGTTACCCCCCCACCCCCTGTCCTGATTTTTTACACTTGCTGTCTGGTCACTCTAACTGTGCCTCTTTCCTTATTTGTAAAATGGGGATAATGTTACTGCCTCCATTTGCAAAGTGATTTGAGAGATACAGAAAAAAGCACCATGGAGTTAAATATTATTTATAGTTTCCTTAAGGAGCAGATCCTGTAAGTGCTCTTCACAGAGAACTCCTAAAGAAATCTTAGTCTTCCCACTAAATTTGTGTGTGTAGCAAATTGCAATCCTGTGACACTATTCATAGGGTAGAAATGCAAGCATGTGCACTAGTCTGTGCAGGATTGGGGACTTAGATTGTAAACTCTTGAGGGCAGGGACTGTCTTTTACTGTGGGCTTTTATACATGTAAAATACCACAGCTGCACCACTGTAGTGGTTCAGCGTAGACACTATCCATGCCGACGGGAGGGATTCTCCGGTTGGCATAGATAATCCACTTCCCTGAAAGATGGAAGAATTCTTCTGTTGACCTAGTGCTGTCTGCATGGGGATTTAAGTCAGTTTAACTACGCCGCTCCGAAGTGTGGATTTTTCACACCACAAATAACGTAGTTATGCCAACCTACTTTTCTAGTGTAGATCAGGCCTGAGTGTTGGTACAGCACCCAGCACAATGAGGTCACAATCTCAGTGAGGCCTCTGGGAGCTAATGTAATCCAAATAAGATTATTGAGAAATAAATGAGCTAAATTCTTATCCCAATTACAACAGTGTAAAAACTGAGTCATTCACTATTCAGAACAGTCTGGTCTCAATGTTCTGATCATACTTCTGTTTAGGTTACTGGGTTTTTTTAAAGTATGTACTATGCCATAGATGCCACTCACTGACTGTAAAAGACAGTGTTGAACGTCTGGACTCAGCATGTGTGAAATCTAGAATCTGCAGACCAATGCATTCTGTTCCCAGACTCTAGTGAGCAGTCATTAAATCTTATACTTTATCTGCAACAGCAGCTTTAGAACTGCATGAAGGGCAGATCAAGTTTAGGTTATGAAAACACTTGTGTCTGATTCACTGAGAAAGAAGTTACATGGAGACAGCTCTGTAAACATGAATGGTTTGTAATCTGGATAATGTCTCTAGCACGCACAGATTCTTCATAGTTCTTTGGTTTTGTTCTCATGTGCACTGCAATAGAAGGATTGAGTCTGCGACCTCTTTAAAGATAATTTAAAAAAAAGAGGATTCAGTTACCTGGATTTGTTAGAATGTTGATCCACTAACCAATTGTAATAGTTCAGGTCAGCTCTTGGGTACCTGTATTATTATTAATCATAATGATAACATATAGTATGTATTTTCAAAGTGCATGTGATAAGGTGGGAGAGCACTCACAAGTGCACCAGGTGGGAATATAAAGATAGAGGGGAAGTGGCTGTAATTGTGGCTACCTGGGGAATGAATGCATCTTTTCTCCTCCCAGGTGGTTAAGAAGCTAGAAAGGTCTGTAGCAGTTGGGACTGTTCTGAGTAGCTTCATTTTATCTGATTTCTGGATTCAACACACGAAAACCCAGCAGAAAGGGGATGAAACTCTGCTGCTAAGTAGATTATTATTCATCTTCCTTGACTGACAATTCTACCCATTGGCCTACAGTACTGTACAAATAGAAAGGACTTGATTATATCTCAAAGTCACAACTGAATGTTGGAGCATGGTCTATATTAGTCCTCAGCAAAAGCTCCAGGAAATGTGCCACAGCAGCTTTGTGGCTTGAGAGTTCTTGGGCATGGAAGGGGATGTAGATGTACTCAATCCTGCTCTCCTCCCTGAAGCCAGCCACCTTTCCTGATGATTGCACAAGGGATGGCAATATAGTCATGGTCCTGCTCCTTCCAAGCCACTTTTTTATGCTTTGGATAGGCTAGTGCTGCTGATGAGGCTGAAGTTGGTTCCTTATTCCCAGTTCCTTAATTCAAAAGCCAAATTAAAAAAAAATTCTCCAGATATGTTTAAATTTTTAGAAATGTCAACAAAATAAATGAACTTGAAGTTTGACAACATGTATTTGGTAACCCAAGAAGTATGATGTCAAAGCCCACTCTTCTGGAAGCATCTGCAAAAGGGAAGGTTGGGGTGTGTGATATGTGGCAGCATTTTGCACAGGTATAAAGCTTTGGGTCATGGAGGGGCATGTCCCAGCTATTTCAAAAAGGTCTAAGAGTCATAAGGCCATGTCATTTGGAGTGACATGAGAAGTATTTTGTCATTTATATATCCTCAAATCTCAGTTCCCTTTTCAAATTAAGACATAATTATACCATTTGGGACTGAGGTCTTGTTTGTATCTCAGAAAAGTGTATTCCTAAACATAACTATATATGGATATTAAAATTTCCTTGGAAGTTTGCTGGAGTCATAGCAAAATCACTGAACAGAGGATTGGGAAGGAAGATGATTCCACAATTCCATTGTGTCTTCTTGCAGTAAGGATTAACTAACAAGTTAATGCTGATTATTTTTATTGGTGATGTTGGAGCAGGCATTGGGACAATGATAATTTTATATAACTGGTTATAATATTGAAATCAAATCTAGTTTTTCAAGATATAATTTCTCCAATGGAGCTAACTCCTTCCCCTAATCTGTCATTGTTCCAATCCAGTTCCTTAAAGTGTATTAGATGATGAACACATGAGTGTTTCCTGAAGCAACACTTCACTTGTTCACTTCCTAGGCAGGTAAGATCATGTTTACATCGTTTCCTGCTCACAGTCTCAGACAAACAGAGAATCATATCTCAGTAGCCATCAAAGAGGAACTCCCCCAATGGATGTACACAGTTTGCCCTGCCATCACTGTGTAGTCCCAAACCTAACTAGCAGTGTTAAATGTTCCAGCATTAGATGCCAGTGTGTAATATGTGAAATGATTTGTCTGTGTTTGATTTCATGTAGCTCACGCAGGGCTTTCTGTTTTTTTTTTTTTAAGGCAAATATTGAAGCATCAATGGCATCATATCTGGCTGATAGCCCAGAATAATTTTTCTGTTACTTAATTCAAGCTCAATATGGCAACTGATATCTCTAACTCTCTTTAATTGGTTTTATCTTGGGGGGAGGGGAGGTATTAATGTGTTAAAGGGTGGATGGACATGGAAGCATAATATTAGAATTAAAAAAACCTCTAGCTAACTAAAATTTTAAAAAGTTTCACATCATGTTCTGGACTATTGATTAGAAATCTGCCACAATCACTTCATGGTATTTAAATACTGTTCTGAATCTGTTTCAAAAAATAAATAAAAGGTTTTCTTACTACAGTAATTCTTCCACCCAGGCTTCATCACACTTCCCAAGTCTACTCTGCCCCCCTTTTTTTAATGTGCTCATGCAACATACTTCTACAAGAGGGCCAGAAAAGTATCCTGTCCAAGGCTGAACTCCTGGCCAACAACTGAGAACCAGCAGGCTGTTGTGGATGCACAGATGGTGCTCAGCAGCTCTGGAATAGTAAATCAATCCACCTTTCTCACTGTGTTTAGAAAGTGGGGATTACAGGCTATTCCCAAGTCTCCTGAATGTTTTCCCATAGCTGTTGTATATATTCATTTTTATCTCCTATGCTATTTGAATTTATTGTAAGATACAGTGTTACAAAAAACAATAATTTGTAAAAGGTATTTTTATTACAGCAATGCCTAAAAGTCCAAATGAGATTGGTGCCCTGTTGTGTTTAGGTGTTGTTCAAGCATACAGTCCCTGCCATGGAGAACGTGCAGTTTAAAGAGATAAAACAGAAAAAGGGTGGGAAGGGAAACAGAGAGACAAGTGACTCACCCAACCTCACAGGAAATAGCAGAGCTGGGAAGAGAACCCAGTCTCCCGATTCTCAGTCCTGTCAGTGCCTTAGCTACTAGGCCACTCTGCTTCTCAATAAAATATATCAGAGCCTAGAATTTAGGGAAAGAAAAACACTCTTCAGTTCTATGAAGTAAAGTTAAGGCCGGCAGTAGTCAGCTTATGAAGGGGGATTCAGCTGGGATTTTGTTAGTCAAGACTGTTTTTGCTGTAGTACAATGATGCAACATTATTTACATAGCAATTCTAGTTTTCCTTTAATTGTTTCCGTTACAAGCGGATCATCCTCCTTTAGCTTAATCAGTGGCTGATTAACTTTTGCGTCTCGTCCTTGCTGTGCTCTTATTTTGAAGGCCACTGTGACAGATAACATTACTCTCTGCTTGTCATAAAGGACACTTAGTTAATAATCAAAAGTACTTTCCTGTTAAAAATAAATGCCATATTTTAAGTGTCTTATTGTACTTTCTAAGGATGAGGGGGAAAGACTCTGTTAATGTAAGTTCATCATATAGCAGGGTGGTTATGGTTCGTGGTCTTTTGGTGGTTTCCTTATAAACTCTGGGCTAAAACAATTGGTGGTGTAAATGGGTGGAGCGCCTTTGACAGGAGGTTAGAATTTTGCTACTTTGAGGGATTTACACCTGACATTTGGCTACAACATGGATACTTGTTTACAGTCCAAATGTAACACCACCACTGTCCCTCTTCCCTACTGCTGCCTCATTTGTCTTGTATGACATAATGTATTAAGAATAATTTGTTCTAGAGAATCCCATTCCCCACAGTGTGGTTGTGTCTGCACTGTAGCAGACTGCATCTGAGTGGCAATTCCTGCTTCAGCTTGGGATGAAGACTTCTCACTATTTAAAGGTTTAGAACACAGAAGACAAATTGCAGTGGTGTAAATGAGAGATGGATTTAGCCTATGGAAGGGGTTATCATGCCGTGGTAGTCTTCTTAACACTCTCCGAGCTGGTCAGTGTGATGCTGGCACTTTCAGATCCTAAAAGCTGGCATGAAAACACTGCTGCAAACTGCTTAGTGGCGGTGCATGGGACAGTCTGGTTCCTCACCTGCCAAGAATGGAATAATTAATTTTGATCCCCAAAAGACAAATATTTCAGAAGACCAAGAAATATATCTGATCAATTGCTCTGCATCTTGGGGTCTACAACAGGAATCCAATCAAAGGGCATCATCGTGAAACATGCTCCAACTCAATACTCTAGTAAATGTAAGAAGAAATTAAAGAAGTCAAGGAGAAATGCAGACTCTGATTACCCAACCCCCACTACTGTGCACTGGACACAATAAATATTTCTGTTCAAGAAACAATTATGTGCACCATGAGCACAGATGCATCAGATGCAGGTGAAAAGCCTGTCTGTCTCTTTGGATGGAGATGGTTGTTCTTTCTTATGTACAGATTCTCTCTCTCATACAGGTCAGATCAAGGACATCTGGAGGGTTTTTTTGCTGTTTAAGTGCCAATTGCATAAGATGACTGGGCTGTTTTAATTTGTATGTCTGACTTTTGGAAAATAGTCTGTGTTTTGTTCTGATAAATTCACATTCATTGTTCATTTGGGGCGGAGCACCTTAGTTTTCTAATGGCGGGTTTCAGACTAGTCCGCAAAAAGAACAGGAGTACTTGTGGCACCTTAGAGACTAACAAATTTATTTGAGCATAAGTGAATTGGGATATAGCCCACAAAAGCTTATGCTCAAATAAATTTGTTAGTTTCTAAGGTGCCACAAGTACTCCTGTTAGTTTTCTAATGTTTCCTTATCTTTTGGTTTATCCACTCCACACCCTTTTCCCTTGCTTTGAACTGAATGGGTCCTGTTGGATAGCAAATAACTGATGATGGCACAAATTGGTTCCTGTTCCTACACCATTTAAAGATGGATTTAGTCTTTGCTTACATACATTCCTTTTAAATGAGAATGAGATACAACTGATTCAATACATGGCATTGACGAGCCTAGTCATTCAAAAAACATGAGTCATGTCCTCAAAATCATGAGAGATTTTAAATAATAATGTTTTGAAACTTTCACATACAGTTGGATGACATTTTCAAACTTCTCTACAACCATGAAGATCAGATTTTTTTTTAAATTAACCTAAAGTTCTCAGGTATTCATTTGATTCCAAGAGCTGCAACTTTAAGAAGCACAACAAATATCATAAGACTCATAATAAAATCATTAGAGTTGGCAGCACTGAATAAAATCAAAGTGTTTCTGAAAACATTCTCTTGAATAAAGAATCAAATGTATTTTGTCTGTGTCTGCACCCCTATTTCATTTGCTTTTTCTCATATATTCCAGAAATGAATTTACAGGAATGTTCATGGACAGAGCAAATCTTAAATTCATATTAGAGAATAATTGTGGAAAGTGAATTTTTAAACCAGAAGTATTTATGAGCACTCAAGCACTAGAAAACTGACTAAAAGTTACACTCATCTAATTAGGAAATCAGAACAATACCATGTGAATTGTACCTAATGTAACTCGCACAGCTCAAATTTGAAACCATCATAGTTAGCTGTTGACAGTCTGCAGATCAAGAATTATTGATACAAATTATTTGGCAAATAATTTCATAGAACAAACACATTCAATACTGTCATAAGTTGCTTTCAGACAATTAGCAAACAGAAAAGCAGGCTGCATTCATTAAATAAATTATTTATTGTGTGTTATTTGGTCAGCTCTAGTATTAAACAAGAATTTCAAACAAAAAATATTTACTTTAATAAAACAAAAATGTCTAAATTCAGTTTCAGAGTTGGCTATGAAAACACTGATAGACATGGGAAGAGTCCTGAACCAGTCTTGATTGACATTCATTTGGTGATTTTTTTTCTAGTTTTGTATTCAAACATCTCTGATTCCCAAAATTTGGTCTGTTAACGGGTTCTTAAAATTGCCTGTCACTGTTAGGCCTACTTCCTTCCACCTCAGCCTTCGTCCCAGATGCCCTCCTACCCTTTCTCTCCTGTTGCCTGCTTCCTACTTCCTTTTCCAGATCCTCCCACTGAATATGTCCTTTCCTCCAACTCCCATGCACCATTTTGTTGTCATGATTGCTATCAGTACCTGATACTTGTTTTTATAGCTGTAGGACACTGAGAGTCATAACTGGTTAACTGGTAAATGTCCATAAAGAAATATTCCCAATCCTAAAACCCAGTCTGATCAAGACAAAAGCAGAAATCAGTTCAGAGTTTCAGAACTGTTTGATGGAATAAACAAGTATATATGAATAGGATGGGATTAGGTTATTGATGGTTGTGAAACCTTGTTAATATGTTGTCCTTTTACAGAGTGAATAGCACTTTTTTTGCAAAGTGAGTCATATTGAACCAATGTTCAACAAGCTGGTACATATGATAGTTGATTTCTTCATTTTCATAGTCTAAGAATTAGGATAATTTATACCTTGGCACATGAGCCTATTCTTCTAAGAGATTCTGTACTTTTCATGCAGTATAGAAGGACTGCCGCATGCCATGGTAAATTAATTCCATTGGGTTCATGTGACATTGATTCATGTACTGCTATCTTTTCAGGATACTTTATTGTATCTCTATAATGCTGTGAATGTAAAGAATCCTACTATGATGGTCTGGTTGATAAAGTAACTGTTATTTTGGGGTTGGATGAAAACAAATATTGGGATGGCTTAGTGATAGAGTATGAGGACTGGGAGTGGTGCTGTGCCTTCTTATAAATGAAATCAGCTTCATTGGCTGCCTGTCAAAGATCACAACACACACAGCTCCTTATCCTCCCCAAGCACACCAAGACGCTGTATACTGCACTCGCTTTATTATCCACATCAATCATCTTTCATCTGTGTGGAGACTAAGGCCTGGTCTATACTTAAAAATCAGATCAACCAAGCTACTTCACTTAGGGCTGTGAAAAATGTTGTATCCTGTGAGACATAGTTAAGTCGATCTAAGCCCGGGTATAAGTGCAACTCGGTTGACAGACTAATTCTTCTGTTGACCCAGCTGCTGCCTTTTAGAATGATGGTGTAAGTACATTCACAGAAAACATACTTCCGTTGCTGTAGGAAGTATCTACACTCTGGTGCTATAGCAGCACAGCCAGAGAGCTGCTTTAGCAGCTGAAGTGTAGACATGGCCCAAATTATATACTTATATGCTATTGTACACCTTCCAGCAGAAGCAATCTGTTCTAACAAAGGACCCAGTCCCGCTTTGTAACCCACTAAAACAGATTCCTGCACCCAGGCAGAGTCCTATTGTTTTCAGTGGGTCTCTGCATGTGTACAAGGCTTAGCAGATTACATTGGAGGACTAGAGCCATAATGATATACATAGTCTTGACAGTCAAGTTTTTGCACTTGGCGAGATATTTAATAGATTATGTCCTTTGTATCTAATGCATACTGCTTTGGGGACATTATTTCCTTTTCTAGAAAGGAATTTGTAGATTTTTTTACTATAATCAGTCCCTGCAAGGATTTAAATATCCTTATACATATTAGTCCAGTCCATTTCAATACTGTTATTGGCCCAGAAGATTTTAATGAGGTATAAGGAATTACCCAGTTGTACTGACCTCTGGTCATGGCCCTTACCCTCTGTTAAGAATTTATGTATGTCAAAATGATCCTAAACTGTCCTGATTGGAAAAAAACATAAGGGGAAGAAATATACACCAGCAAAAAGGGATTGAGTATCATGACTTCAACCAGCGGATGGAGTAATGGTGTAAGAAATAATGTTTGTAGCCTTTCTATTCTAAAGCATCATAAAAACTCCTGGTACAACTTTGGCTAGTTGTAAATGCTGAAGTTAAGGTTTAGCTACAGTTTCCATTTTAACTCACCAACTCATTGCTTCTAACTTTCTCAGATAAATTCTTGCTTAGTGTTTGTGATGCCTAGTCTTAGCCCAATGGTCTAGTTTTTGTAAAATTTGAGCAAAATTAGTTCAGCTGTTTGAGTTACAGGTGTATGGGACATGTATATTCTCCATGTACGCCAACTGAAATTTTTGTGCTTACATAACTCAAACAAAACTGCTGTTATAAATCTCAAACTCGGCTTGTTTTACAGTCCTAATATGAGAATGAAAATTAATTTTCATTTTAGAAAGATTAGTTCATTATTTTTAAGGCTGATGGTTTTGCCCAGACATAGTAGAATAATTTATCATATTGGACATTAACAGATAAGAACACCATTAGGTAAGGCCATCTGAGATATACAGATACATTTTACATATGTATTTATTAAGACCTATTTTAGTTAAGCCCTCCTAAGTTTAGTGTGTCTAACTTAAAGGACACGATCAACTTAAACAATCACACTTCTGAATTTTTTTTAAATTGCTATTGTTACAAGTAACACCTAAGATTACTACAATTGAATGAACTCATAGTATTTTTAAAAAAATCTGTGTTTTCCACTCTGTTTGCTTATGCATTTGACAGTACTTTGTGCATAATCAGTTTTACTGTTTCTCTGGGTACGTCTATACTACCCGCCGGATCGGCAGGTAATGTTCGACGTATCGGGGATCGATTTATCATGTCTTGTCTGGACGCGATAAATGGATACGCTAATCGACGCCTGTGCTTCACCTCGGCAGGAGGAGTAAGCGGAGTTGACGGGGGAGCCGCGGCAGTCGATTTGCCGCTAAGAGGACAGCCAGGTAAGTTGAACTAAGATACTTCGACTTCAGCTACATGAATAGCGTAGCTGAAGTTGTGTATCTTAGTTCGAACTCCCCCGCTAGTGTAGCCCAGGCCTCTGTGTAGACTTTCTATTTCACCTGTTTGTGTGGGTCTTTCACACATCAGCAAAGGAAAGTAAAACGTTTTTTTAAAACAGGAAAATGTTTCTAAAACTAAAAGATTAGAAGAGCTCGCAAGAGCAGATATAATATCTAAAACTACTTTTAGCTCATTGTTTTACAAATTAACTAGATTTCAAGTTGATTGTGGCCCTCTAAATTTATGCTGCTAAAGCAATTTAAAAGCACTAAGGCATATTGAAAGCAATTTTGTCCATATTTTCTTCTCTTCCTAAAAGCAATCAGGGAAATTAACTACACGAGTTAGTGTTTGTGCAATATTAATGTCATGAGATCAAGCATTAAAAAATTAGAAAAAACCAGCAATAAAGGTTTCTGCCATCCACAACATTAACTTGACAAGATTATGTAAATAGATTATTTGCTATTTCCATTTGCCTTGTTAAATGAAAACCTTAATAAATCATGCTTTGGTATGTAATCTGTGCTACAAAGCTTTGCAATTTGGCTGAGGTAACGTTTTCATAAAATCTTTAACTTGTGGAACCTCCTGACTTTTGAGTGCATTGTACGAGTTTCAACTCTAGCAGATTCTTACATTATTAATCTTGGTATTATTTAGTGTTTTGTATTACAGTGTGTCTACAGGCCCCAACTGTGATCAGGGCCTCATTGTGCTAGGCACCAGGCAAGCATGTAGGAAGAGACAATTCCTGCCCTGAAGAGCTTATAGTCAGACAAGGGTGTGAGAAAGGAAATATTGCTATCTCCATTTTACAGATGAGGGACAGTGTCAGGGAAAGATTATATAATTTGTTCAAGGTCTCCGTGGAAGTTTGCAACATAGCTGGCAACTGAACCCCCATCACTATAGTCCCAATTTAGTGCTTTAACCACAAGACATTTCTACGTCTCAGCTCTCCTACATTTAACAGCAATAAACAGCGATAGTATAGTGTTGTCTCTTTCATAGAACAAAAATCTCGTGACAAAAGCCAATGGCCACTTCAAGAGAAATAAACTCTTAGGGAAAATAAACTTGGTCAGTGGCACGGTAACTATTTACATGGGCTGGGAACTGCTCCTTACAATGTAGATATCTTTAGGCATATTGAAATGGTGTAATACTATCTGTTTGTCTAGAATTTTATAGCACATTCATTACCACAGTGCCTGAGCATTATGTGACTTGGTATCAAGCCAAAAGTTATAGCCCAGCATGATTTTACAATGGCAGCAAAGACTAGTGGTAAGACCTCACTACTAAACATTTTGAATCACATGGATTATTTTTCTTTTTCTTAATCATATTGCTTTATAATGATCTAACAGCATCTAACTGCTCTCTGAATCTGCTTTCACATCCTCTGAGGCCTTTTTTTAATCATAGCCAAAGCAAATTACACCCTTTGATCTGAAAGTTGGGGCTCGGGAATGAGAGGGGTGTTGGGTAAGAAACAGGTTTTGTTTAAAGTTGTTTACCATTGTTAGTAGGAAACTCAATGTCATTATGAAGTGAGCTGTAGGAATAGCTGACAGTAGGGTAGTGCTGATCACTGTCAGATGTTTGGGAAAAGTCTGGGTGAATGAAAGAGCGGTTAGATATTTGTCTAATGAGAAAGCAGGGAGACTGGCCATAATGATATTTACAGTTCTCATAAAATTACAAAGGCATATATATATATTTTTAAAAAGCTCAAGCTCAGCCAGGTTCTGGGCCTCCGTCTGAGTTAGAGTTGAGAGGGCTGGGAACTGGAGCCTTCACCTGCTTCAAGGAGGACAGCCTTGGCTGAGTTCATATAGTATGCGTAGCACATTGCTGCAGTCTAACTTTTATGGCTTTTAATGACTCCGAACCACCTCATCACTTGAGAGGGAATATGTTGGAGTTTGCCTTCACTCAGCTTGACAAGGTGATTGGAGGTATATATCCCCCTTACATGAAAACACTTGTCAGTTGTATCAAATTTGGTAAGACAAGCCCCAATGTCACCTTGAGAAAAATGTAACTCAGCTGACATCCAATGCATATGCGTATACCAGATGCTGCAACAAGGGCCTAATTTCAAGTGATTTATGCAAATATACCCTGTTTTCCTTTTTCTATTTCCACGATGCTTTCTCTCAATGCTGCATCTTTACTGATTAAAAATATTGGGCAGCTTCTTCAGAGTGCCCTGTTTAAATAGGCAACAGGGGAGAATTCTCTACCATATTGTTGTCCAACTTCATCTGAGTTGTTTCCTGTTTAAATAAGTAACCAGGGAGAATTTTCTGCTATGCTGTTTGGTTTGGTATTTAAAAAAAAACACAAAACATGAACAAACAAACAACCCACCCTGAATCCAGAGCTCTCAACCGCCTGTTCTAATTTTATTTTATGGTTTGGGTTACACTGACACAGCCAGCCAGCCTCAGTTCAAAACACCATGATTAGATATTAGTGGATTATCTGGCTTTGTATGAACTCTGCAGTATATTTATCCCCGATGTAAGTTCATTGACTTCAGTGGTGTTACAGCAGTAATGAATTTGGCCCTTTCTGTTAAACACTAGTCCATTAATAGTCCGTGCTATATGAAGGCCAGATTTACAGTAACTATGCTTACACACTTTGCTGGGAACACATTGCCTTCTGCAGAAGTGTGAATATAATAATTGTGCCTGTCTAAGAGCCTGATTCTTCTTCCACTCTGTTCTTGGAACTGCTATTGCACTCCCACTGGGAATTTCCCAGTCTCTTAAGTGCTGATGGATAAACCGTTTTGTCCCATTTTATTCACTCTGAAACATAATCCTTCCTGACAACTAAACTTCAAATCAAACTTTTTCTTAGATTTTAGTTTTAATTTCACACATTTCGGCATGTCTTGGTTTTGACTCAGACATTGCAAATACTGAAAAGTGCTGAATCTCCCCTCCCCCATTTATGTGGAAGTAAACTGGAATTCCAGGTGCTCAGCACCTGTCAGAATATAGGAGAGAGAGGTGGAAGAGACATTAACCCCCTTAGTTCCTTGACCGACTCCTTGTAGGAGCCAGAGTATTGAGCTGTGCAATCTATCAGTTTTTCAAATGTCTGCACTCTGACTGGCTACTAAGAGCTGGCTATATACCAGTTAGAGTACCAGAATTCCCATATTGAGATCCTATTGAGATGTAAGCATAACGGGCCAAATTCTGTACTTTTTACTGGTGCTGAGTAGTAACTAACTCCACATTAGTGTAAATGAAACTGCTTGTGGAGTAAAGCATTATTTAAATGGGTGGCAGGATCTGATGATCAGGGCTGACAAGGTGGGAGAAAGGGGGCTCTGAGTTCAGGTCTTCCCCAAAAAATCAGTAACTGGAGTGAGATGGGGGTGAAATGGGAGGAGGTGGTGCGCCAGCAAACATGTACTGGGGCCCCCAATTTCTCTCTATGAGCCTACTGATGATTATTCCAATGAGATTATCCGCAACCCAGCAGAGTTCAGGAAATCATACACGGGGAAAAACTATAGTTACATAGTAACAGCTATGCACCATTCCTGCATTTAGAATGGCTGGGACAATTCAGTTTGTCTAATAAATCTTAATTAAAAGCCACCATCAACCTTAACATTTAAATCCTATGGTCGTGCATCATGTAGTACTGACAGCAGAAACATTGTGATTGGCAGCCAGTTGATTAAGTTTATAGGTTTTTTAGGGGATTGGGTGTTTATTTAATAAGGAAGTATGAAAAAGTCCAAGGGTAAGAGAAGGCAGTTTTGTTGTCTAGGAAAGAGTCAAAGGCAGTGGGCTGAAGCAGCGGTTGAAAGGTCTTTATTACACTGCTGCTGTCTAGCCAAACTTGAAAACGAGACATATTTGCTCACATGGCTGGAGTTTATCATGCAAAACCAGTAATTATATTTGAATTGTGTCAGCCAACCACCCTAAAATGAAGGGAAGTCAATGAATGTTGCTCCAAGGAGAAGGGGATTATTAGTTATAATTATACTCAGTCCAAGAGAAATGCTTCACTCTCCCCAAATCTGTTGCAAAGAGGGGAGGGGGGACTTCGGTACGTCTTTTGATGCTTAAACTTTCTGAAGGAAGCATTTCCTTGCAGAAATTCCAGCTAAACAAAGTATTATGTGGCTAGTTAAATATCAGGGGGCCCACTCAGGCTGTGTGTAACTTACTAACAACAGTTTAAAATGTGCTCTGTAACAAATCTGCTGATTTTAGCATAATTCAGAATCCACGATTTTCTTACAATAACAGACCTGAACAGAGTTTTCTGTGAGACATTAAATAATAGATAATCGAGAAATGCCTGCATTAGCCATTTGCAGAATATAGCATCATAGCCACATAACAAGAGAGCACTTCTGGTGGGGAAAACTGTTGCTATAGGTGGAGATGGCAGAACTGCCTACAGTTAAAGTTCCCTAATGCATTCCATTACAAGACTTTGTTTCCAATAGCTTATAGTTTTCCTAATCTTCAATCATTCAGGCTGAAATTTTCCATAATGGACATCTGCCTTTGACTGATTGGTTTTTTTTTTGTTTCTGTTTTTTGTTTTTTTAAAGTTTCTCTAAAAATGGCTTAGCTATTTCTGAGATCCGGGCTATGGGAAAAAAACCCATTGTTTTTCCAATTATAAAAATTCTTATTATGAACTGTTGAGATGCCATAGTGCCTGGGGTCAGGGATGTGTCTTTTACTGTCCCTGGGCAAATCACCTAAAATTTATCTGAATTATAGGCCTTTAATAATCACCATCACATGCTTAATAGGTACATGTTAGAGTTTGACAGTAAAACTCTCTGAAGATTCAGTACGGAGTGAGCATACTCCAGAACACTTCCTGCAATTGTTCTTCTAGGCTACGAGAGGCAACTATCATGCTGGGCATCAGAACTGGGAGCAGAGCAACTCTCCTATGCCCCCAATTCTCCATCTGCTGGTGTCCAGGAGAAGGAGGAAACAGCCTGAGTTGAAAAGAGAGAGATGATGAGAAGAAAGTGTACAGGGTCATGTTTTACTTTGTGTAATGACCCATCCACTCCCAGTCTTTATTGAAGCCTAATTTAATGGTGTCCAGTTTTAATAAATGGACACAAATCAGATGTCAAGAATTATAACATTAAAAAACCAGTCGGAGAACACTTCAACCTCCCTGGTGTGGTGGAAAAACGGGGAGGCCCCAATAATTTGGGCTTTGCGTAGTTGGCTTGTGGCCTGCCCAGTGCCTGGTGGGCCTGAAAACCTTGACCAAAATACTGTGGTGGGGTGGAGGGGGAGGTAAAGTGGAAAGTTCCAGCAACAAGAAATATTTGCAATATGTATGTGCTGCTTATGAAATATAACAACTGCTAGTGTGAAGCAATTATCTGTAATAAGCCCTAAGTGCCCTCCTGACCCCCCCTCCCCCAATCGTGTGGTAAGGCCCGGTGGAGACAGTTGGGTAAGACAATACCCATAAAAGGCAAGGGTACAACCATGCTGGAAAGTACCAAGGAAGACCTTAACCCAAATTGCACCCATAAAAAGGAAGAGTTGGGAAAGGACAATGGAAAATACCCAAAGATCCTCACTCTCTAATTCCTAATAAGGTTGCTGTTGCTCAAGCGTGTGTAATTTTATTCCTAATATGGTTATCATTTCTCAACTGTGTGCAATTTGTTTGCGGTTTTAAGCTTTAAAAGTCTCCGTGAGCTTTGTATCGGGGGCGCAGTATCAAAGCTGCTACCCCCAACGCGTTGGTGTGTTATCAATAAACGGGCCTCAGGCTTGAGTCTCTGAACTAAAATAACTGCGTGGGTGGCTTTTCCATGACACTGGTCACTCAGTTACAGACCTAAAAGTCACAATTCTCCAACAAAAAAACTTCAAAAACAGACTCCAATGAGAAATTGCAGAATTGGAATTAATTTGCAAACTGGACACCATTCAATTAGGCTTGAATGAAGACTGGGAGTGGATGGGTCATTATACAAAGTAAAAACTATTTCCCCATGCTAATTTTCCCCCTACTGTTACTCAGACCTTCTTGTCAACTGTTGGAAATGGGCCATCCTGATTATCACTACAAAAGTTTTTTTTTCCTGCTGATAATAGCCCACCTTAATTGATTAGTCTCGTTATAGTCAGTAAGGCAACCCATTTTTTCATGTTCTCTGTGTATATATATCTTCCTACTGTATTTTCCACTCCATGCATCTGATGAGGTGGGTTTTAGCCCACCAAAGCTTATGCCCAAATAAATGTGTTAGTCTCTAAGGTGCCACAAGTACACTTCGTTCTTTTTGCTGATACAGACTAACACGGCTACCACTCTGAAACCTGTCAAATCAATGTTTCAGAGGGGGAAAAATCATTTTAAAGTTTCCAAAGTGACATTGTTCTCATTGTTCAGTGTGTGGTTTTGGACAAAACTGGACGTTATGCAGAGGCTCAACTCATCAGATGTGTAACAGAGATTTAGCTGTTGTTTGCTGATTCTTGGGTCTTCTATGTACAGTACTATTGTAAAATGATTAGCATGTGATTAGAGCCCCTCATAATTCATGGGAAATGTTGCCTAATTCTGCAGATTTTTTGTGTTTGTGTGTGAAAATCTGCTGGACTTTAAAGCAAGTTTACAGCATATGTGAATACTAATAATTTGTTTGGTAAATTATTTATATTGTGTTGAAGATCTTAAAATAAAACTTAATTTCAAATTTTAATCCCTGATCATTTTATTTCCTCTTTACCTTTCTGGGAGAGAGAGAGACTGTGCTTCTACCAGAGGATGATGTGTCCAGCTCCTATCTCCCCTTGCAAGGCCAAGTCACTGGGTGGGAAGATTCAGGGAGGAAGGTGGTGTGACAAGAAAAAAGCCAAAATCTCATTAGAGTTCAGCCAAAAGTTAATGTCTAGTGGTCCCATTTTTGATGCAAGCTTTGCTTGTAATGACGTGCAAAATGGATGGAAATCACTCGGCTGGAAAACTGACCATTTTCATGTACCCTGTGTGAAATCATTGAGATTTAAAACATTTAAAGTCACAATGTTACAGATTATTGTTCTCCTTAACATCGTGGCTGCCAAAAAGTGACCTGACTTTCAGAGGTATTCAGCAGCCCCAGCTCCCATTGACATCAGTTGTGGGTGCTCCACACCTCTGCAAATCAGGCCATTTTTTATTTATGTACCTAAATATGGAGTTAAGTGCCAACCCCCACCCCACGAAACATTAATGGGAACATATAGATGATTGGAAAAAAATGTACTCCCCTGAGCAGAAATAGAATGATACTACTACATGATGTAAGCAAGTGGAATTTCCTGCCATACAGACTATATGTAATCTAGATTTATAGCCTTAGTTGATAGGTAATTCAACATACAGACTATAAATCACACTCTAAACTTTCTTTCTAAGCTTAGCTTTTCCTTTACATTCCCTCCTTTATCCTAGTCCTTAGATTTCTCTCCCATAGAGAGAGACTTCAGAGCCCCTATAGCCTCATTTGAGCTAATGAGTTCCACCTGTCAGTATGAGTCAGCTATAATCACTTACACATGGCTCTAACACCTGAGTTTAGGGTGCCTCACCAGAACAGCCCTGTATTCTGATGTGAGATCCTAGAAACTGTCATCTTCACACACAATGCTACTCTCCTGAACCAGCCAGCCAGCTCCAGAGGTACATTTTTACCAAGGGCTTTAGGGAAACCTTGAATCAATTAGCAATGCTATACATTATAAGAAACATCACCACCAGCTCTGAAGAGAGACACTGCACTAGAAGATAATCCCAGTAAGACTATTTAGGTGGTTTTGACTATAAAGAGTGAATATCTCATATTAACTACAAATTCTCCAGTGTCTTCTGCCTGTAATCCTTTGCATGGACAATTTATCCACATGTAGGGAATTCATGGCTAAATATTTGTGGGATTTACTAAAGACTAAATATATTGTGTAATCTCAACAGTTCAGTCTCACAGAAAAGAAGGGAAAGCTGTTTTCAGTGTCCATCTTTCATGATTTACTGCTAGCTTTTCATTTAGAAATGCCCTTAAAATCAGATACTGGAAAGTTGTCTGGGAGAGTGGTGGAAGAGGGATCAAATGGACTGTGTAATTTTGTACTTCATATGGTGGTAATCTCCTGTCTGTTGAACCTGTGGTGTTGGAAGAATGTGAGAGTGAAATGAGTCTCATTTTCCTTGGCTCTGCCTTCAGGGGTATGTTGTTCTTTCAACTTCTGAAAGGGAAAAAAGGGCAATGCACTCTCAGAGAGACAAAGTAAGGGAATTGAGTTAGGAATTGAAATTTCTCTAACTTATTGGAAAATAAGCATAGCATTATTTCTGTATATTACAAATAAAGGGTCAAACTTTCAAATGGGTGAAAGCTGAGGCCTCCATGCGAAAAAGGTCAAACAGAAACCAATACGTGCGCTAAGTTGATTAATAGCACACACAGTGGGTACTCAGCAAACTTGCTGTTTTGCATAAATATGTGCAATATGTTGTATGTAATACATATGTTTGTACCCATACATTTTTTCTCAGTCTCCACCATTTTGTAAATGTGTCACAAAATGGTACTGAATTTTAGGCAAATAGAACAAAAAAGTAAAAGATAACTTCATGTGCTGAGTTATATAAACAAAAAACTTTCGAAGTGGTGGAGTCAAAAGGGAGAGGAGCCTCAAATTGATCTAAAAAGTCAGACAAAAGGATATTGCTAGGGGCTTGGGAAGAAATGTGGATTGGTTTTAATTAACATTTTGCTTAAGGTCATGTCATGCTTATTCAGTTATGTCTTTGGTGTGATGAGGCCTCTTTCTTCTTATGTATGTTTTCAATAACTGACATGGAAAGGATTCAGTTCTTTTCCAGAGAAAAGTGATGTCATGTATTGTTATGTCTTTAGTGAGGGAAATGTATTTGTGTTTCTTTCATATTTCTAAATCTCATTGACAACAGGGCATCTATGAACAAGCAAGCAAATGCAGCACCATTTTTAAACTGTGATTTTTGTTGTTGGTTTTTTTTCATTCCAAAGCATTAGAATGATCTTCTTGGTGGTTTAATCACTGCTTTCCTTGAAGTTTCAATATGTTTATCTAACACATTACAACTTGTTCTTCAGCATTTGGCAGAAATGACAGTGTCTGTGTTACTTTATTCACCTTTCATTATATGTTTCAGCAGCTCTAAAGAACAGGTACTTTGAGTTTTGCAAATGCAGTGCTCTTTTCTCATTATGGTAACTCTTTGTGTTGATTTAAAAAAAAAAAAAAACAATTTACTTCCTTTGGGTTCATGTGCTCTGAATCAGGTACCTTTTGTTCTGTAGGAGAAAGGAATATCTTTTAGGACTACATAGATCATTGTGGAGACTTCTTCAATAAATTATTTCCTTCCAGTATCAACCTACATCCCTCTTTAGACTGTTATGTATAGAATGAATTCCTCTAATAACCCTTTTATGCTGAAGGAAAAAAATAGCGATGATAGAACATATATCCAACTCAGAACGAAACACAGTAGGATTATGGTATCCCTCTTCACAAATATTCCCCATATCCCGGACAAGCAATTTGACAGCTCCTACAAGCAGCTGTTGATAATGGAGTACTAAGCACTGCAACTCTTTGAGCAACCCCGCCCTATGCCTGAACTAGGAAAGCTCATACTGTGAAAAATATTAACCAGGGGTGAAGGAATAGGAGGTTCTCCAACTATTTCAGCTAATATCACTTACTAGTAGTATGATGATGATCGTCTTTTACATGATGTGTAACTGGAAAAAACTGTTTTGTTGTCAATACAGTAAGGTTCCCACAACCTTGTCCATTTAAATACAGATTCAAAGCAATCTAATCACTTGGTACTGCAAGAATGAAGTAAGTCAGAAATGAGTGTTCTCAGCACCTTTCCGGATGGAGGCATAAGCCAGAGCATTCTGATTCTTTATTTGCATCCCAGAGCATCCAGTCAAATGATCAGATTAATAACCACAAACAAAAGTAAAACAGCAGTAAATAAAAATCTAGTAGGAGTTCTGAGTGTTTGTGGATGGATGTGGGGAAATATTTATCCTGCCAATAGCAGTTTCCATTTCAGGAAGCCTTTTCAAAAGGTTTGTACATTGTTAATAATTTGTTTATTCTGAGAAAGAACTATAAAAAATTAAATATCTGTTTGGGTTTCCTACTGATTTGACCATCTGGGGGCAGTGAGGGACAGGGGTATTCTTTTTTGTTTTCCATATGTGGGATGTGATTTGACATGTATAGAGGAAGGATGGTCTTATGTGTAAGACACTAAACTGGGACTTAAGGGGGTGGGAGGCCTGGGTTCAACTTTTAGCTCTGTCACACATGTCCTGTATGAACTTGGATAAGCCAGGATCTCTGTGCCTCAGTTTCCCATCTGTAAAATGGGGTTATTTTTTTCTTTACCTTACAGGAGTGTTATGAAGATAAGGAGTCATAGAAGTATCTGCTAGGCTATGTTGGATGTACAATATATGCAGGATATGTTGGATGGCTGATTCTGGTTTCACTTACACTGCTTTTACATCAGTGTAACTCTACTGACTTCACTGGAGCTACTCTTGACTTATATTGGTATCACACAAAAAGCCACAATGTTATTTAGGTTTCAAAGTCAGGTATTCAAAAGTTAAGGAATGCTGGATTCAAAGTTGCCTAAGCAATATTAATTCTGCCCCCTTGTGTATTCATCCTGGGCTCTAAAAAGAAGCAGATACTGTGGGGAAAAATAGTATGTGATCAGTAATAAGACTGGTATAATGCATTCGTGTAAGGGTACAGAATTAAGATTGCATAGGTAACTGTAAATAATCTGGCATTTCTCTGCAACTTTCAAGTGCTTGCATTTGAATTTGCAACCTCAATAACATTATTTTCAATGCAGTTTTTGTAACTAGTTTTTTTTTTAAGAAAAAAGGTTAAAACTAATTCCATTATGTATAACTGTGACAACCTTCCCTTTGTGCATCATGAACAATGTTTGAACCTCTAGTATGGCAGCACAGACTCTTAACAATAGAGCTACCTGAATAATTACATCTACTGGCAGCAGAAGGCTGTCATCTTAGCGGAGGAAGGGAGATGCTGAGGTTATGTGCTGAGTCTGAGGGCATGTCTACAATCAATGCACTGGGGGGGGTCAATTTAGCAGGTCTAGTGCAGACTTGCTAAATCAATCGTAGATTGCTCTCCCATTGACTCTGGTACTCCACTAGAATGAGAAGTGTAAGGTAAGTCAATGGGAGAATTTCTTCCATCAGTCCAGTGCAGTGTAGACACTGCAGTAAGTTGACCTAAGCTGCATCGAATCCACATCTTATTCACATAGCTGGAGTTGCATAACTTAGGTTGACTTACTCCCATAATGTAGACAAGGCCTGAGGGTGTTGTTGGGGAGTCCAATCCAGCTTTCTTCCCTATTGCTCCTGCAGCTCCCAGGCATTCCCAGAGCGGTGTATGCTGCTGTGTCTACAGCAGTGGTATGGGTCCATAGTCATAGTTATTATTTTGGCATGCTGCCAACATTTTCCTGTGGCCTGCAAGTAAGGGAAGGGAAAGTTTGAAAATGAATTACTCATTAGAGAAAGTTTCATGAGATAAGTGAAAGGTGTATCTCTACCCCACAGTATGCTGCCCCTGATGAATTTCAAAGGCTTACTGCAAACAATGGAGGAGAGCTGCTCAAAAAAAGTTTGCAAGAATCTTTTTATAATAGAAAGTGTTAGCTTAAGTAGAGGACTTGCAACCAGCTTCTCTAACACTATGAAACTCACTTGAGGAGAAACAAGTAAACAAGAAGCAGGCAGCATTATCTTCGGCAAATGTAAACAAACTTCTTTGTCTGAGTGGCTGAACTAGAAGTAAGACTGATTGGACTTGTAGGCGCTAAAGGTTTACATTGTTTTGTTTTTGAATGGAGGTTTTTTCTACATAATTCTACATTTGTAAGTTCAACTCTCATGATAAAGAGATTGCACTAGAGTAATTGTATGAGGTGAATTGAAAAATACTCTTATTTTTTACAGTGCAAATATTTGTAATAAAAAATAAACATAAAGTGAGCACTGTACACTTTGTATTCTGTGTTGTAATTGAAATCAATATATTTGAAAATGTAGAAATATTTAAATGGTATTCTATTATTGTTTAACAGTGCGATTAATCCTGCGATTAATTTTTTTTTAATCACTTGACAGTCCTAGTTCCTAGCTCATGAGGTTTTATCTGACCTTTGGGTTCTTGTGCAAACTACAAGCAAGTCTCTAACTGGAAATTTAGATTGTTTCATTAGGGAACAGTTCCCTTTCCCTCTCTCCACCCCTCTTCCCCCCCCCCCCCCCAAGATGCTGGAAGGCTTTAAGGTGGAACAGACCAAACTTGCTGGCCTCCTGAAAAAGCAGTATGTGGTAAGCAGATGGGCCAGGTGTCTTTGGAAGATGACAGTGGGGAGGGACCTCTGGCCCATGGACCTCTCCTCAGAAGCCAACTTAATATGGGTATGGAGAATGAGATATCCATATTATTTTGTATCAATAGTAAAAGTGCCTCAGTTTACCTGGTTTATATTGTTCTAGCTAACTGCGTAGAACTTAATCAAAGGAGGCTGTGGGGTGGGGGGAGCAAGGAGGAAATGAAACAATGACAGAAACAACTTGTCACCTGAGAGGTGCTCTCATGAAAGATTTCAAGAGGGGTACAAGGCATCGCTCGCTCTGGAATCATGGCGAGACAGTAATAGGGAGTGTTGTAGCCCGATGATCTAATCTAAAGTGGAGTGAATGAAGGAGTTCCTCTCTGGAGAAAATGCAGGCTGAGGCCTGTCACTTGGAAAGAGTGCCCATGGGGAGAGACTGGGGGAGAAATCACAGATCCAGCTTGCCCTTGAGCTGTCACAAAGGATGGATTGGGGAAGCCCTAGCTTGTAGGGAAGGGGGTCTGTGGAGATCCTGGATATTGAAAAGAGATGAGTTTCACATGTATCAGAGGGGTAGCCGTGTTAGTCTGGTTCTGTAGAAGCAGCAAAGAATCCTGTGGCACCTTATAGACTAACATGGTTTTTGCTTTCACTACAAACGGTTGGCGTAGCTCTAAGTGAAATGGCATTCTGTTGTAATGAAAAAAAAGCAACAGTACAAGTGGAAAGGATTCAAGATTTTACTTTATTTAGAGCCACAGTTGCTTTCCTAGGGTATGTCTATACTACGGGATTATTCCGAATTTACATAAACCGGTTTAGCAAAACAGATTGTATAAAATCGAGTGTGCGCGGCCACACTAAACACATTAAATCGGTGGTGTGCGTCCACGGTCCGAGGCTAGCGTCGATTTCTGGAGCATTGCACTGTGGGTAGCTATTCCGTAGCTATCCCATAGTTCCCGCAGCCTCCCCCGCCCTTTGGAATTTCCAGGTTGAGATCCCAGTGCCTGATGCGACAAAAATCATTGTCGCGGGTGGTTCTGGGTAAATGTCGTCAGTCACTCCTTCCTCTGGGAAAGCAACGGCAGACAAGCATTTCGCGCCTTTTTTCCCTGGATTGCCCTGGCAGATGCCATAGCATGGCAATCATGGAGCCCGTTTTGCCTTTTGTGACTATCACCGTATGTGTACTAGATGCCGCTCACAGAGGCGATTCAGCAGCGCTACACAGAAGCATGCTTTTGCTTTTGCATGACAGCAGAGATGGTTACCAGCCATACTGTACCATCTACCATACCATAAATTGGTAATAAGATGATCATGGTTACCAGTCCTTTTGCACTGTGCCATTTGCTGCTGTCGTAAGTGCCCCTGGCTGAGATCAGCCAGGAGCGCAAAAGCCAAAATTGGGATGACTCCCTGAGTCAATCCCTCCTTTTTGGTATCTAAAAATAGAATCAGTCCTGCCTAGAATATGGGCAAGTGTACTTAGAGAACCACTGTATCATAGAACCAGAGAGCACAGCTGCTCTGTGTCAGATCCTGCAGAAATTAGGAGCTGTAGGTATTCACAGGAGGTGCTCCTGCAACAACCCCACCTGTTGATTCCGTTCTTCCCCCAGCCTTCCTGGGCTACCATAGCATTGTCCCCCCACTTGTGTGATGAAGTAATAAAGAATGCAGGAATAAGACATAGTGACTTGTTAGTGAGAAATGAGTGGAAGGCAGCCTCCAGCTGCTATGATAGTCCAGACAGGACAGTAAGGAGTGTGGAGGAGAGGAGCCCAGCATCCCTCTGCTAGTCCAGGGGCAATTGAATCTTTTCTTTACACATGAAGGGTGGGGGCTGTTGGAGCTCAGCCCCCTGTTGCTATGATGACAATGGTTACCAGCCATACTGCACCATCTACCAGGAAAAATTAGGGCCAGGCGCCCTTGATAGACCTCACGGATGCTAGTCGGCATGGTTACCAGTCCTTTTGCACTGCCCCATGTGCCAATAGGCTGATGATGAGGACGGATACCAGTCATATTGCACCATCAGCCACCCATGGCGGGGGGGGGGAGCAAGGATGTTGGTGTTGAGTGCTGCAGCATCGGGTCTATCTGCAGCATTCAGTAAAGATAGGGTGACATGTTAAAGAGTCAAGAGAGGACTGTTTTCCCTTTCACTTCTGGGGGTGGGGGGGGGGTGCGTAAATTGCCGAGCTATGCCCTGACCCACCGCGGACACTGTGTTTGACCCTAGAAGCATTTGGAGCTCAGCCAAGAATGCAAATACTTTTCAGAGACTGCAGGAACTGTGGGATAGCTTGAGTCCTCCAGTCCATGAGCGTCCATTTGATTCTTTGGCTTTCCATTACGCTTGTCACGCAGCAGTGCGCTGAGTCCCTGCTATGGAGTCTGTCTGGAGATTTTTTAGAAATGATTTTGAATTTCGTCTTCTGTAACGGAGCGCTGATAGAACAGATTTGCCTGCCCTTACAGCGATCACATCCGCATGGTCCATGCGGGAGCTCTTTCTTTATTGTGATTTTTAACTGCATCACCACACGTGCTGATCGAAGCTCCACGCTGGGCAAACAGGAAATATTCAAAAGTTCGCGGGGCTTTTCCTGTCTACCTGGCCACTGCATCCGAGTTCAGATTGCTGTCCAGAGCGGTCAGTGGTGCACTGTGGGATACCGCCCGGAGGCCAATACCGTCGATCTGCGGCCACACTAACCCTAATCCGATATGGTAATACCGATATTAGCGCTACTCCTCTCGTTAGGGAGGAGTACAGAAACCGGTTTAAAGAGCCCTTTATACCGATATAAAGGGCCTCTCAGTGTGGACGGGTGTGGCGTTAAATCGGTTTTACGCTCCTAAAACTGGTTTAAATGCCTAGTGTAGACCAGGCCCTAGTGATATTCAGTGATCACTTTGTTCTCTTGTAATCCATATTAAGTTGCTAGTCAAAATTTTCAGTGACTGATGTAGTTCATTGACTGGAGCAGCCTCAGATCTCAGTATTTCACTAGTTTATTAGTGAAGCATGTTTCAGCAATATGATTTTCTTTTTTCAAAAGCTAGTCTCTCTTTTGATTTATGCTTTGACATCAAATGGTTGATTGTTTTGCTTAATATCATTAATATCCTTAAATAAATGTTTTTATTTCTTCAGACTTATAGAGACTTTTAATATTCATTTGACCTGCTGCTCATTCACCAACATTATTCACCTGCTTCTAGCATGGATTTGTTTTTAAAATGCAGCTGAACTCTTCTGCTCGACACATTTTAATGTATCATCCATCTTGATCTGTGACCCTTAGTAAACTCTCTGACCTCTTGCTATTAGCACTTACTCTACTCTAAGTACTGTTTGATCTCAAAACATTGACACTGGAAGTTTACCAAAGAGATGCATCTGAGCTTTGATCCTGGACCTATTACAAAAACTTGAGTTGGACTGGACCAAACCCACAGAACGGAAAAACCCTAAAATTTAAAGAAGTTCCAATCTTGTAAAATTGGCATTTATGTGCAACATTCTGTGTAGCAAATACTGAGAATATGATGCAGCTTTACTTGTTACCGTCTTATCAAGCTTTTTAGCCGTACCACACTGATTTAAAAAAAATTTTTTTTTGGCTTAACTCACCTGTTAAAGTCCATTTTAAAAACCATTTTCCGTGTCAATGAGGATTTAATTACAGCATTTCAGTGTGAGCATGGAAGCCTTATCTCCTCTTGCATTGGGCCTTTGTAGCTGGCTTTTGTGATTTGTTTTGGACTTAAGTCAGAACCTTTTGTACTATGCAAAGACTAATAACTCAGAACAGCCATTTACAGAGCAATAGAGTCTATTCTTGCCATTTCATGAGAACAAGGCAGGAGATAATTAACAGCACATTGTGCAACTAACTTGTTTTGTATTGCGTTGTTAAGCAGCACTATGCTGGACTGGCTCTTTACAATGTATCATGATATGAGACCTACAAGATGTCTTTTATCTCCTTTTAGGATTAGCATTGTTGCTAACCATGCTAGCAATAGTACAAGCCCTGATGTGGATCATCTTCAGATATTTTCATAAAGTTATAGTCCTAATTAAGATACTCCAACAGCCTACATCCTAGGAGTCTTGCGGAAGCTGCTGAGACATTTGTCCTACAATATCACCAAGATTTTCAGGGAAATTTTGATATGCAATTCCATCTCACATTTTAGAGGAGTATCACATAGCCAACAGCAGAGTTACAATGTTTTCTCTTCTCTCTTTGGCCACCCAACAAAGTATTTACAAGTAACGCCAAAATGAGACACATAAGATCTCATTTTCAAACACAGAAACTCCAAATGTGCCCGCAAAATATGTGGTGCTTTGAGGATGCAAATGCATCTGTAGTGTATAGAATTATCTACTGAACTTGTGCACACATTTTTTAGATGCAACTTAGATGCATATGTCTGAAAAAATGACCTATAATACAAAGGACACCGGGCCAAATTCATCTCTGGTCTGAACCAGCTTCTGCTGGTGTAGACCCTGTTGGAGGGCTCCTGGTGCCAGTGAGTTGGTTTAAAGCTGTCCTCTCCCAGGAATGAATTGCTCTTGCTGTGCAGCCTGTAGCGATGCAGTGGGCACCTTTCTATGCCAGTGGGGATGAATGGATAGACATTTTAAAGTCAGTGTGGCACAAAATACAAGTTCTGATTTGTTCACTATACTGCTGCTTTCCTAAATCCGTGCTAAACTGAAATATATTTTAAGTTTAAGACCTTTACCATACTGTTACTTAAACCTTACAATAGGTATCAAATCATTATTCCAATGACATGACACAATCAGGTTACGTTAAGTCAGGGGCGGCTCTAGACATTTCGCCGCCCCAAGCACGGCGTCATGCCGCGGGGGGCGCTCTGTCGGTCGCCGGTCCCGTGGCTCTGGCGGACCTCCTGCAGGCATACCTGCGGAGGGTCCGCTGGTCCTGTGGCTTCGGTGGAGCCGCAGGACCAGCGGACCCTCCACAGGCATGCCGCCGAAGGAACCCTGCCTGCCGCCCTCCTGGAGACCGGCAGAGCGCCCCCCGCGGCATGCCGCCCCAAGCATGCGCTTGGCGTGCTGGGGCCTGGAGCCGCCCCTGCGTTAAGTTGCCTAGTTGCTTAACATATGGTTTGGAATAGGACAGATGTTAACCTACAATATGTACAAGTATCATGTATAAAGAAAAACAACATGCAACAGCTGATTAGTAAAGCATAGCTTTCATTGTTTTTCAGTGGTGTATTTGCACTGTTAATACTAACATCCTGGCCATGAGGGTTCTTTTACAGAGATTTTTGTGGGAAGAGAGAAATGTTTATACAATGAAAAACATGCCCTGCCTCCTAACATAGAAATGAAAGTGCAGCCCATTTTAATGAAGACTAGCTATTCTCAGAGAAATAGGCATAAAAGATCTGTCAATGGAAGATATTTATTGTGATGTAGACCCTGGCACTCATTACCGGAACTTTTTGCAATGGTATGTATTGTAAATACTAGCATGGTAATAGAAGAGCCCCCTTAACCAGCCCAGAAATCAGTATGAAGTGTGGTAATGGGGTTGATTCTATTCAGCTGGGATTTCTCATTCTTTTAAAATTAAATGTGTATGTAGTCCGGAGTAATGACTCAAGCCCCAATCCGGTAAAGCATTTTATCACATGGTTAATGTAAGCCATGTGATGATGTCCATCCCTATTCAACAAAGCGCTTAAGCACATGCTTATGCCTGATTGACTGCAGGCTTTAGCACTTTGCTGAAGTGGGGCCTGTGTCCAGCCTATGGCAGTTAGAGTAGCTATACCCAAAGGAGCGAGGGCTGTGGAGCTGCACTGTCATTCCTTTACCTTCCCCCTCCCCACAACACGCAATGGGAGTGCATGATGGGAAATATTCCTGCAATAGCCCAGATTGCATCAAATGGCAGATATTTTCCCACAGTGATATACGGGTGAACACTATGCTAGGACACTTAGTATATTTTTCAAGAACAAAGCACACCCCTTTTCAGCAAAGTGCAGCTTCGTGTATAGTTGATTGCTATGTGGTGCTGCCCCTTTCCTTGCTCGTGGGTGAAGTTTTTGTTGTCAAAATAGATTCTCTAGTTCCTCACTCCTTTGCAGCCTTGGTACTTGGAACATAGAAGGTGCAAAAAAATTAAGTTTGAGAGCCCCTTGTTATGCTATTAAACATCACAATGTATTAAAAATTGACCAGCAACATCATTCAATAAAGCCTAACTTTTTTCCATTGGAATAAGCAGTTATCAGACTATCAAGGTTGTGGTCTTCCACTTAATAACATATGTGGTCTGCCTTTGCTTATCTGGGTCTAAGTACTGTCAAAAAACACCCTCCTTCTCTCTCTGTATTTTTTTTTAGCATCACTGTTTTTTTTCCAAATAAGGAAGCTATAGCCACAGAGTGAGTCTGCCAAGCTTTAGCTTAGCATACTGCCTCATATTTGCAGTTTTGAAATCTGCTTTTTATGAGGCCTTTCTTCTTTTGCAGCAAATTGTTCTGTTATTTCTGTAATCCTCAGCCAGTCATTTGGCCGGCCTGCCTGGATCCTCTCTCCATCCTCCTGATACAGTCCCGCTGTGTAAACAAAGGACAGCTGAACCTGAATCAAAACAGTCTAGCATATAAATATTACCTCCCAGTGAACCACTTTTCAAGAAATAGATACAAGACACCTTGCTTGATACACAGAAACTGATTATCTTCTTACACAGTTCATGATGAATGCCAAAACAAAATTGATTTTTTTTCATTTTGCTGTAATTCAAATAAAGTTGTTCCCAGAGATTTCAGTTAGAACTAGTCTCATTGTGCTAGATGCTGTATTGTCCCTGAAGAATTTGCAGTCTAATTTAAGAAAAGACATATGTGGATCTATCAAATAATTGGCAGTAACTGGAGAGAGACTAGGAGGGCAACAGTGAAAGGAACATGTGGTTACTTATAATAACTATGCTAAACTGGACTCTGGGAATTTCATTGTGCTGTAGCAGCATTCACGTGGGATGTTACTGCATGGCAATCTGGTGCACTGTAGATTCACATCCTGGTTTGCCGTGTAGATAAGGCCTTAGGCTTAGTTCTCAAGAGTAACAAATTGAATATGTGGGACAAGTAATAGCTCAGCCAGTTGAAAACAGAACCACACAGAGTACACTTATAAAGTTTGTGGATGATACCAAGCTGGGAGGGTTTGCAAGTGCTTTGGAGGATAGGGTTAGAATTCAAAATGACCTTGACAAATTGGAGGAATGGTCTGAAATAGGAAGAAATTCAGTAAGGAAAAATGCAAAGTACTATGCTTAGCAAGGAATAATGAACTGCACAAATAAAAAATGGGAAATGATTGCCTAGGAAGGAATACTGCAGAAAAGGATCTGGGGGTTATATGGATCACAAACTAAATATGAGTCAACAATGTAATACTATTGTAAAAAAGCGAACATCATTCTGGGATGTATTAGCAGGAGTGTTGTAAGCAAGGCATGAGAAGTAATTCTTCCACTTTACTCTGTGCTGATAAGACCTCAGCCGGAGTATTGTGTCTAGTTCTGGGCACCATGCTTCGGGAAAGATGTGGACAAATGGGAGAAAGTCCAGAGGACAGCAACAAAAATGATTAAAAGTCTAGAAAACATGACCTATGAGGAAAGATTGGAAAAAAATTTGGTTTGTTTAGTCTGGAGAAGAGAAGACTGAGGTGGGACATGATAACAGTCTTCAAGTATGTAAAAGGCTGTTATTACGGGTGATAAATTGTTATCCTTAACCACTGAGGATAGGACAAGAAGTAATTGGTTTAAATTGTAGCAAGGAAGATTTAAGTTAGACCATTAAGGAAAACTTCCTAACTGTAAGGGTAGTTAAGTATTGGAAATTGGCTAGGGAGGATGTGGAATCTCTGTCATTGGAGGGTTTTAAGAACAGGGTGAACAAACACCTGTCAGAGACCGTCTAGATCAGAGGTTCTCAAACTGTGGTCCGCGAGCTCCATTCAGGTGGTCCGCGGATAGTTCCCTCTAAGGTGCGCACCTGGGTGGCCGCACATGAGACACTGAAGGGCCATTCACCTAATTAGTGGAGCTGTGCAGGCATGGCTCCACTAATTAGGTGCCTGGACCCTGGAGAAGACACACATATAAGGTGAGGTAGTGGCCTTGGGGGGGAATAGGGAGTAGGTGGGAGGGGGGCAGTGGGGTGAGAAGATGGGGTGGGGGGAATTTGGGACGTGAAGGGCTGCAGTGGCCAAAGAAAGAGGTGAATTCCCCCAGCTCCAGGGCTACAGCTGCCAGGGAGAGATGGCCCTCCTTCCCAACCTCAGCTCTCTGGCTGCTGTGGTCAGGGAGAGACCCCCCCCTTCTTCCTAGCCCCAGCTCGGGGGCTGCCGCAGTGTGTGGGAGAGGGCACATAAGTGGTCTGCAAAAAAAAAAAAAAAGTTTGAGAACCACTGGTCTAGATAATACTTAGCCCTGCCTCAGTGCAGGGGACTGGATTAGATGATCTATCAAGGTCCCTTCCAGTCCTACATTTCTGCAATTGTATGTTTCAGTAGCAAATGTAGACTTAATCTTCAGAATTATCCAAAACCAACAGAAATAAATCAAGAACAGGAAGCTAGAAACGTATCAACAATTCATGAACATACAGTTCCTACAATGATCATTAAATAGTTCAGCTTTTGGACGATGTACAACTTTTGGAATATTTTCAATTTTCTATAGTGTAGGGCCAAATATTTTCACCAGACCTCTGTACTGCTCTCCAATAAGCATCAAACATGAAGTATAGCCTGGACTAAAATAAATGGGATTTTGGGATCCTTCCTCATTAACAATAAAGGACCAGAGTCTTGGCTTACATAAATCTGCATAAATTTATCAAGTTCAAAGATGTTTCACAAATTTACACCAGCAGATGATCTGGCCCAGAATTTTTAGATATGTAGAAAAATGTATTCCTTGAACAATGACCATGTGTTTGAGCAATGCAGGTCTCAAAATCACCCCAAATCAGATTTATTGAGAGAGATCCATAATTCTAACAGAACATAATTTGGAGACGGTTTGTTTGCTATTGATCTGCTTGCACTCAAAAGTCCACAGGCAATACTGGAATCATACCATGGATCTACCTGATGATAAGATGGAGCACTTGAAAACGAGAGAGATTAGAAATGGGAAGGAGCCTGAGTAAATAAAGCCACTGGCTAAATCGCAAATAAGAGAACTAGGCTTTTAAGAGCTGAACTAATTGCATCCATTCCTCAAACAAGAAAGAACCTGAGCATGAAAATGGGAAAAATTGACAAAATCAGTATGAAATGAATCCAAAATATCAATACAACCATTAACAGCCATGTGATAAACTAATCAATAGGTAGTAGGGCACAGCTGCTGAACAGTCCACTTAATACCATCAGTAGTCAATGGGGAAAACTCAGAGGGACTAGTGGTTTGCGGGCTTTGTCAAAAAGCAAAATATGAAATAAAATAAAGAAATACCAATGAGGTAACATCAATAGTCTCAGGTTGAAGCGCACCTACCATGCAAATTGAATCTGATGCCATGAGCATGTGAGTAATAATGTAAAAGAAGAATTTCATAGTCCAGAATAGTAATCAACAGGAAATGAAGTAGGAGAAAACACAACTAAGGTTGTTTGTACTTGAATATTCAAAAGCGCTCTGCATTGTCCTAACTCTGATTCCATTGAAGTCAATGGTAAAACTTATCCTTCCTTCCGTGGGAGCAGAAAGAGGCTAAACTAATTCGGAGCTCTATTGAAAACCTTGCTCTCATTTTCAAGTACCTATTACAACAGTAATGTTTTCTAGTTCTTTCTTTGCAAAGGTATGTGAGGAACATCTTCAGCAAATTCAGAGGGGCTGGATTGGAGGGTTCTGGATTTCAAACACTTTCCAGAAATGCTTCCAAGAGAGCACTCTGTATTTTTGCCAAATATTTTGTAAATCTTTTTGACAAGAGGTGAGAGTTACATCTGACAAATACATAGTGGGTGTTTCTATTCTGACAGTTTTTCCTAGTGCCAGAGGCATTCCCCAGAGTGAAAGTGGCCTCCTTGCAGGGTGGCAGCACAGGGTGAGCAAACACCTGTCGGAGACCGTCTAGATCCTTCTACCCATGTACAGCTGTGTGTGGGCCTCTTATATATGAATCTCTGTGCTGCTGGCAGGACTGCTCACTCCTGCTCCCTCGCACACGCAGAGCTCCTGGTCCCTATCCCCTCAGCCAAAAAGGGGGCAGGGTGGGGTAGGTCCCCCAGTCTGTGGGATGAGTCTGATGTAATGGATGGGCAGTCTGCTACATCCTAATAGGGCAGGCCTGCACAACTCGTAAAGCGGCGAGGGCCACATTACTCCAAAGAAAACAGCCGAGAGCCGAAACCTCCCGGCCCCGCAGAAACACACCGCCCCAGGGCCGTCCAGCCCTGCAGAAACAAACCCTCCTTCCCCAGCGCCGCCCCACCAAAACAGCTGTGGGACAAAAAGGAAGGTTGCGGGGTGGGAGGTGATACTTTATTTTAAATCAACTGGGGGCTTCCAGCTGAAGAGGTGGCTGGGAGCCCTCAGGGTCAAATTAAAGGGCTTGGGGCTCCGGCGGCTGGGGGAACCCGGCAGGGCCAGCTCTAGGTTTTTTTGCTGCCCCAAGCAAAAAAAAAGTTTGGCTGCCCCCCGTCCCAGCCCTGGGGTCCCCCCTGTACCCCCCTGCTGCCCCAATCCTGGGCTCTCCCCCCACTGACCCACACCCCCTGCCACCCCAGTGCTGGGCTTCCCCCTTTCCTCCCCATCAGTGCCCTCCCCCCACCCTGCTGCTGCCCCGGCCCTGGGCTCCCCCCCACCAGTGCCTCCCCCGCCTCATACCTCCTGCCTCCCCAGCCCTGGGTCACTGGTAACGCTCCCAGGGCAGGTCATTCAGCAGGAATTTTGGATGTGCACAAAACACAGACAGGATTGGTTCCCATATGATTACAGAGCTGCAGTAAAGTGGAACAATTTTCAGCTTGTGTGATTGGAGGATATCTGGATGCATATTATAAGACTGTCCTCCATAAATGAGGAAAAGTTGAGGTGCCTTTATTATTCTTTTGTTCCACTCTTTCTTTCTATGGGGAATTTGCCAATGCAATATCACTGTCTTCCTTTTAAACAAACAAAAAGGCAATGGTTGTTGAAAATAGCAATTCCAGTCCTAATGAGCATTTCTTACTCAATTTTATCCTACTTGTTCTACAGCAAGTTACAGTGGATCAGTATATTTGATTTGGGAGAAATGAAGTAACAGCTGCCCAAACTGAGCTTGAGCACTCCTGAATTTTGAGGTGTTCAAATCTGGAAGGCAGGTGCTGTGGGGGGTGGGCCTGTGGGCTGCACGGGGGAGCATGGCAGCAATGTGTCTGGAGCTGCATGGAGCCAGACACGCTGGTCTGAGCGGCACGGTAAGGGGGCTGGGGGCTGGAGAAGGAGTAGGGGGTTCTGGGGGCAGTCAAGGCACAGGGAGCAGGGGTTGGATGGGGTGGAGGTTCAGGGGGCAGTCAGGGGACAGGCAGCAGTTGGATAGGCATGGGAGTCCCAGGGGTTTTTCAGGGGACAGGTGGGGGTGAGGTCCTGAGGGGAAGTTGGGGGTCTCAGGAGGGCAGTTGGGGACAAGGAGAAGGGAGGCTTAGATAGGGGCTGGGGTCCCAAGGGGCAGTTGGGGGCAGGGGTCTTGGGAGGGGGCAATTGGGGGACAAGGAGCAGCGGCATTTAGATAGGGGGTGGGGTCCTGGGGGGCAGTTAGGGGCAGGAGTCCCGGGAGAGGGGTATCAGGGGACAAGGACCAGCGGTGTTAGGGGGTGGGGGTCCCGGGGGGTAGTTGGGGCAGGAGTCCGGGGAGGGGGCAAACAGCAGCCGCGTGCCGGGATTCAAACGGCTCTGGGCTGCCCGCAGCCGCGGGGAGCCCTGAGCCCTTTAAATCCCAGCCACGGCTGGGAATCTCTGCGGGCAGCCCAGAGCCCTTTGACTCCCCGTGGCTGGGATTTAAAGGGCTCTGGGCTCCCTGCCGCTGCCGGCAGCCCAGAGCCCTCTGACTCCCGGCCGTGGCTGAGATTTAAAGGGCTCTGGGGTGCCCGCAGAGCGCCGTGTGCGGGGGATTTAGAATCCCCTCGCGGGCCACACAGTGAAGCTCCGCGGGCCGCATGTTTTGCAGGCCTGTAATAGGGTGAAGGCATCCAAGGAACACATCTGTAACTTTGTTTTTAAAGGTGCTGAGCATAGCAAAAGAATGTGAATGGTCATCACCTCTGGAAATCTGACCACTGATGTCTCTGTAGCCCTATTGGACCCCCCGACTGCACTGTAGCAACCTGTATGGAACTTGGGGGTAGGACCACAGCTCGCAGGAGGGTGTCAGTCTGTGTGCACAAGGCTAAAACGCTGGCTACAGTTGCAGCATCTCTGTTTTTTTTTTTTTTTTTAAAAAAAATCTCAATAAAGAACCAGTTTAGTTTTACAAGAATTAAATCCTTTCAAATTGTTATCCAGTACACAGTACATAAAAAATAGTCCTGTCTGCATTCCCGAATTAGAAACTTTAAGCAAAGGAACTACTCTGGGTTTCTTATGTTTTTCCACTTTCCCCTTTCTTCCAATTTCTTTAAGACTGAGTGGTAGTATGATGTTTACTTGCCCTTCTGGGACAGCTTCTCCATAGAAATAACACAGTGGTTTAAAAAAAATACTTTGTTTACAGAGTTCTTCATTCTGATACACTTCAGTTCCAACAGCTTGGAGACTGAAAATCCCATAAGGCTTTAAAACAGTTGTAAAAATACGGGCCTCCATTTCTCATTACCAGAAGACTACAGTGAGATTCATGTCTTTAGGTTCCTTCAGAACAACTCATTATTTAGTTTGGAGTCAGTTTATAACTTTTTTCACTCACTTAGATTTATGTTTGGCTCTAACATTAACAGTCTGTGCAAGACCAATTAATGGTTTAAGCATTTTGTGCTGACAGAACACCCAATGTGTTAAATGGCAGCTTTGGTTCTTCTGATATACAGCCTGCTGGCAAAAACTGCTAAACATAGTCAGGCTTATCACAGTACTAGCACTGGGGAGTGTGGCATTTCTGTGACAGGAAGCCAGCCCCATACACTCCAGACATACATGCCATTCATCACTCTCCTTTACAAGGACTGAACTGGCATTCCTACACATATCAGCCAAAATCAGTTCTCGGAAAGTGTCATCTGCACAAAATCATGGTAATCATTTGGTGTGATAGCTGCTGAATTCATCATGTCCTGATTGCTTAGATTGACACTGCAAAGAAAGAGAAGAAACAAAGAGAAAGTAATGCAAAGATAATTCACAGAATTAGTTCCCATAAAGTTGGACAGCTCTAACACTGCATGTCACTGTGACCTGTTTTCCACTTGATGTGGTCAAAATTAACCATGGAATAAAAAGGGCCTGCAGCACATAGAAAACACTGAAATCAATGGGATTTGAAGGTGCCTAGCACGCTGCCAGATAAGGCCCTTCTATTTGAGTGACTGGGATTCCAAATGCAAGTTTTAATATTTAAATGAAATATGATTAAATGAATCTTGAGTACTGGAAGTTTTGGGCAAGTTCAGTTCTGCTTTTTTGTTTGAATTTCATTGTATATAAACTTACATGTTTAAAACCAAATTAAAATCAAGCAAGTCTGAGGCCCTAATCATGCACTTGCACACATGCATAACTTTAAGTATGAGTAGCCCTATTGCAAAGATATGTCTGAAGGGTATGTGTAAACTGGCTGGGATTATATATGTACGTACATATTTGCAAGACTGGGGACTAAGGTATCAGTGATTGGTTCGCAGGTTTTATGGTAAGTACCTGGAAAGGCAAATCTCAACTCTCCAGTGCTCCCGAGTCTTAAAAATCAGAATATAATTTCTTCCAGTTTGGCCAGAAATAAAATCAGAGTAACTGTCAACCTGTTTGGACCTGGCTGAACAATGGAAAAATGTATTTGAACAATTATTTAATGGAAAAATATCCCCAAATTCACAGTCAGTATTTGCAACAAATTATTTGACCAGCTCCACTCCTGTTGTTTGGTATTTCCACTGTTACATGTCTGCTGGAACCTAGAAATTCAGAGATAAGCACAGAGTAAAAATATAATGAAAAATAAAAAATGTTGTTTGTTTGTTTTTTTTTTTTTTTGGAACTTCTTAAAAGGTTCAGTTTGAGTTTGCGGTGAAGGATTAGGAGGGATTCTTATTTTATCCAGAGCAGTTCTCTCTCCTTAGTACAAACCAGGCTTCAGAGGTGAACAGTATTAAACCATGGTTTCTTCTAGAAAAAAACAAGAAATGAAGTTAATTGATGAATCACTGAATACAGCCAAGTCTAATTCACTCAGAGTGGACTAGGCTTGCTGTGAAGAGGTGAACATCCTCCCCAAGGGAGGGACTTGGCTGCCTCTTGCACAAAGGCTGTCTCAGGACTATCCACAAGAGAGGCACTGGTGCCAGCTACAAAGGTCACTGCTCATTTGCCCCCTGGCTTAAGGAAAAAACATAACCAGGGAGAAAAATGAACTGCAGAGGAGACAATGTAGTATAGGCAGCAGACAAAAATGTGAGCTGTCACTGGGCTGCGGGGGTGGGGTGTGGGGCAGAAGGAAGAGAGAGAGAGAGAAGTTTGACAAATGAGGAAATGCACCAGTCTGTGTCCTGATCATCAGTGGGTCCTGATCATCAGTCAGTGGATGGGTTGATCAGTCCACCACCATGAACACTTTAAAAAAAAAAAAAAGTAAGACATCTAAAGTCTGCTCAAAATAAAAACCACATCCTCCCATAGCTGTCCAAATGCTATGTTGTAATGTTATCAAAATTGCCCAGACTACAGGTATTAATCTAATATTTCCTAACTCCACCAGTTATGCTCTTAAATGACACCCTACTCAATATAGAGTGGTGCTGAGAGCACACTTAGAGGGCCTGATTCTCATATAGAGTAAGCCCTCTTTACACCATTCTGGCCATGTAAAGGGACTTAAAATGGGAGTACATTACATTTACACTGCCAAAGCGGAATAAAAGTAGGTGTGTGTGTGTGTGTGTGTAAAACCATCCCCAACTCTCAGGGAAGTGTTTTCCTCAGGGAGTGGGAGCAAGACATTTAGTATGTTCTTGCAGAGCCATAGCAGTAGTCCCCCAATATCTGGGTCTGATTTGGAGAGGCAGACAGGCAGGCTGACAATTAGAGAACAGCTATAGTAAGTACAGGTGGGCAGATGTGTATGCTTAGAAGTAGGCAGCTGGGGCTCAAGCTGTTGTCATGACAGAACTCTCATCACAAAGCAGTTCATGCTCTGTCCCATGTGGCACTGGAGATTATAGTAGGCCTCACATTTACAGCGGGGGGCCTCTGTAAAATGTAATAGCCCAATAAAACTGGTATATTTAGGGGGAGACACTGGAAAGAGGAGGAATTGGAAATATATTGCAACACAGGGTGCACCTGCTAGCAGATAAAAAGGAGCCAAGGACCACTAGTGAGAAATACTTGAAAAAAGAGCAGAGTAACTGAATAAGTCATTTGGGGGATTTGCCTTACAGAGTTGCAGGAAGGAGTCAGGAGAGACAGTGATGGGACAGGGTGGAAGGAGGATTATGAAACAAGTATGAGCTTAGAAGAAAAGAAAGCAGATAGGATTTATGTAACACTGTAAGGGACTTGGAAAACTCCCTACAGACATTAGTTTGAAGTGATTCTTACCACTTATGACATAGCGGAAATGTGGGAGTCCTGTTTGCCAGAAGCTGGGAATGGGCGATGGAGGATGGATCACTTGATGATTACCTGTTCTGTTCATTCTCTCTGGGGAACCTGGCATTGGTCACTGTCGGAAGACAGGATACTGGCTAGATGGACTTTTAATCGGACCCAGTACGGCCGTTCTTATGTTCCTGAAATGAGGAGTTTGAGACCTGAGGCCAGTAGGAGCCAAACTGTTCCCATGGTACACATAAAAGCTAGAGGTAGCATTAACCAGATAGCTAGGGTTTGCTGAGAATTTTCCAAGGCCAAGCACCTACCTTTTGCAGTGACTTGGTGCTGAATTAGACCTCTGAAAGTGATATGTGAAATTAAGCTGTAAGATGCAGCATTAATGACAGCTGGGCTATGCGTTTTGAAGTGCCATATGAATCTGCCTTTAAGAGCTAGAGGCACATGTTTCCTAACCCAGTAAACAAACTTAGAAAAACGAGAGAGAACTGACATTTCAGCTGCTCTGTGCTGATTTATGTTAATGGTTACAAAGTATTTGCAATGTAATCAGTGCTGCCCTTTGGAGGAAAAATATGCTGAAAAACTGAAGAACTGAACTGTTTTTGTACTGAAGGCAACTCCCTTAGGCCATAGCTGTGGATTGAATGTCAGCTATGAGATGTTTTTTACCTGATGCTTTTTATTGCTAATCTAATTTTGTATTGCAAAAGAGTATTTATTCCTTTTACTTCCATATCTTTAGACCAGAGCCAGCCAAGCTAGATGGGCCAGGTGCTGGCAGCATATTGAGGACAGGACAAAAGGAATTTTCTCTGACCATTTGCCGAGTGGCTATGGCACTCCATGGCTCCCACTGCAGCTCTGATACACTCTTTGCAGGGACTGAAGGATGGGACTGGATCCTCAGGCCTGGCTTCATCTTCTTGCTAAGCCCACCCCAATCAGCACCTGCACACTGTCATGCAAGGAGCACCCCCACAACGATGTAGCACACCCTCTGCACAGTCCCTTTAAATCCTCCCCCACAATGGGACAGCAGAACCATACTTGTTCTGCTGTCAAGGGACACCCAGTGCAGCTGCAGAGGAAAGGGCAGCATTTGCCACTTGTATGGCACTTATTTGCATGACTTGCCTGTAGCTATTGTGGTGGTTAATATTTTCCTTTTAAGGTTTCCTGTAAGTTATTTTATCTCCTAGCTCCTCTAGGCCCATCCTTCTGCCTAGGAACAATCTTTTGACAGCCTTTGTGGCCTGCTGCTCTTGTCAGTTTAAACTTTGTTTTTATTAAAGGTTAAATCAGAGACTATTCACCTTGGGACCACAATGGTCCATGGTGCTTTATTTTGGGTATTGGCCTGAGATGACTATGGAACTAGGAGACTATGGATACTGAGACGGAAGATGAGTGCAGTAGTGAGATGATTTGGGAAGACTGTGAGAGTGAGGAACAGCAGATGTGCCCTCAGGAGAAATAGAAGCAGCTGGATATGCAGTCAATGATGGCAACAGTATTCAGAGGTGTTTTTGGCAGTGATATTTAGACGTGGTGGTAGATGAACTAAGGCACACATGTACCCATATATAGATAGAAATTACAGGGCCCTTACATTCTTGTACTTTACTCTGAGGTCTCCTCAGTTCTAGATTTTTGAAGCACAATTTCCATACTTGATTGTCTAAGTTAGAGTACACAATTCCACATGTGCGTACTTAAGTGCCAGTCAGAACATATGAATGTAGAATTCAGTATCCTAATTTAGGTGCCTACATTGTCAAATAGGCCTCTAGTAAAGGAGTCCTTATACAATCAGTGTAAACAGAAGAACCACAAATCCTATTGGTCAGATGATCACTCTGGCCTTCTCTAACCTTTAGCAAGGGTTGATTTTCCACTCAGGGCTGGCCTTCACTACAGGGAGATTGATGCTGCTTCAGTCAATCCAGCAGGGATCTATTTTTAGCAGGTCTAGCAAAGACCCGCTAAATCAACAGCAGAATGCTCTCTGGTCAACCCCAGTACTCCAGCTATCTGAGAAGAGTAAGGGAAGTTGATCAGAGAGTGTCTCCTATTGACGCAACTCAGTGAAGATGCTGGGGTAAGTAGACCTAAGCTACATCAACTCCAGCTACATTATTCATGTAACTGGAGTAGCGTAACTTAGGTCGACTTTCCCCTGTAGTGAAGACAAGTCCTCAGAGGGTGGGACCAGGAGCAAGATAAACAAGAGTTTTCCTTTTAAAAATTGTGAACTTTTAAAGGGAAATACCATGTTTGCCAATAGCACAGTACAATGTCTTAAATAGTTTCTGTGTTAACAGATACATTGGGTTTTTTTGCCGAGTTAATATTTTTCAGATGAATGGACATACTCATATGTATAAATAAATATGTTCATGTTAACTCCCAAACCATTAACTAAATACAGGTGCATACCAAAAATTATCTGAGGCATCTCTATAGGTACCTTTAGGGCATCTCTATAGGTCTCTTTCCCCCAGGCATTCTCTAGATTTCCTGGGGCTCTTTCAGCTTTAGCTAGTAGATGAATAAAAGAAGCTTGGGGAATATATCCTCCCATGTGCTTCTTCCTTCACATACCAGATCCATAATAATCAACCGATGTGTGAGGTTAGGATATCAGGGTTTCTTTACACGGCACTTGGGGATTACTCTTTAAGGCTACAGTATAAAATACTAAAGAAAAGAATAAATGTTTGTGCTTCCTGATCTTATGTTAAATCTTTGATCTTTTTGAAGTTTGTGAATGATACAATTCCTTGTGCTGTGAGTAAAGCTTCTGTCCTGGAATACAGTTGCCAGGCTCTATGCTGATGGGGATTTGATATATCATTTTCTCTGATTTCCCCCCCTCCCATTCCTGTTTGATGGGGGAACATTAAAATTTAAAATGCCAAAGCTTAGGCCTGATCTACACTAGGAGTTTATGTCGAATTTAGCAGCGTTAATTCGACTTAACCGTGCACCCGTCCACACCAGGAAGCTAATTAGTTCGACCTAGAGGGCTCTTTAGTTCAAATTCTGTACTCCTCCCCGACGAGGGGAGTAGCGCTAAATTCGACATGGCCATGTCGAATTAGGGTAGGTGTGGATGGAAATTGACCTTAGTAGCTCCGGGAGCTATCCCACAGTGCACCACTCTGTTGACGCTCTGGACAGCAGTCCGAGCTTGGATGTTCTGACCAGCCACACAGGAAATGCCCAGGGAAAATTTGACACGCTCCGGCGCCTTGTGGATGTTCTGCAGGACCACAGGCAGGAGGACAGAGCACCCCTGTGCTGTATCTGCAACCGCCCTCCCTCGCTACAAAGTCCCAAACCCCCCTCACCCAAAGTAACAAGAAGGAGGGGCGACAGGGGCCGTGAAAACTGTCACTGCACCCCTGCAGAGTGCACAAATACAAGAAGGCTCTCATTCCCTAAATGTTGAGAAGTCCTTCCCTTCCTGGCTCACCGAAGCCCCAATCCCAGTTTCATCCCCTAACTGTGTAGTTGATTATTAAAAGTAGTTTGCTGTTAATTACTATTTCCGTCAAGTTTTTCTACAGAAGACTGTCTGTGAAGGGGGGGGGGGGAGGGGGTTGTTAATTGCATAGGACAGTCACCTTTACCAGGGTACAGACACGGGAACAGGATCAACAGCAGGTCACACACACAGTGCAGTCAGTAGGCACCCTGGTCAGTCTGGGAGGTGTTTTCCATATTCTGTGTGGGTGGGGGGTATGTGACTTTGTGGCATGGGAGGGCGGTTACAGAACTTATGCAGCGGTCCTTGTCCCAGACCACAGAGCCACGCAGCAGGGGAATCTGTAACCGTCCTCCCCCGCCACAAGGTCACGTAGCCCCCGCACACAGAGACCCGAAAAGGAGGGATGGCAGGCTCCGTTGAAACAACCAGTCCGGCACTGCAGACCGCTCTAGGAGCAGGAGCCTATCATTCCTCGAGTGTAGAAGCGGTGTTAACATCACTGCACACCCTACCCACCACAGTCTGCATCCCTGTTTCAACCCTTTAACGTGAATTCATTAATAAAGAAAACGTTGTTAATTAACAATGTTCCATTAACTTTATTTTTAAACCTGTGTTGGAAGGGGGGAAACGTGGTGAACGGGGTTTGTAACCGCAGAAGAAAGTCAACAGTAGCTGAAGCAGGGGCAGGTTCAGCTTCTCTGTAAAGAAACTGAACAGTCACAGGTTACCCTGCTCCCTGAGGAACCTAGCTTTCAAAGCCTCCCAGATGCACAGCACTTCCCGCTGGGCTCTTCTAATTGCACGGCTGTCTGGCTGAGTGTAATCAGCAGCCAGGCGATTTGCCTCAACCTCCCATCCCGCCATAAAGGTCTCCCCCTTGCTCTCACAGAGATTGTGGAGCACACAGCAAGCTGCAAGAACAATGGGGATATTGGGTTCGCTGAGATCCGAGCGAGTCAGTAAGCTCCTCCATCTCTCCTTGAGACGTCCGAAAGCACGTTGAATGATGACAGTTACCCAAGACCACCCTCGACACATTTTTCCCCCCAGCATGCATTGTGGGGAAATCCCAGAATTCCAATGGGCAGCGGGGACTGCGGGAACTGTGGGATAGCTTCCCACAGTGCACCGCTTCCAGTGTCGATGCTTGACCCGTTAGTGTGGACTCACAAAGTCGAATTAGTGTCCTTAGTGTGGACACACAAATTTGACTTTGTAAGGTCGATTCCACAAATTCGAATTAAGTTAAATCGAACTAATCTGGTAGTGTAGACATACCCTTAGTCACTACAGCTTCTCCAGTGAGGGGCACTTACATATCACAATGTTTATTGCAGTATGCACATGACAGAGTTAAAAGACAAGTTATGAACATGGAGAGTTTTGGAAAGTAAAAAATTATATGGGAACACAATGTATATTTTAAAAAAAATCTACTAGATTCTAGTGTAGTCTGTTCAAACTCATAGCCTACTGGCAGCATATTAGGGGTGTGTGTGTGTGAGAGAGAGAGAGAGAGAATGAGAATTGCACTTGTGCAAAAAGTCATCAACTTCTTGTTAGAATTTGAGTTAATGAGGAAATTCCACTTGACCTAAAAAATGCCAATATTGTGACCATTTTTAAGAAAGAGGACAAATCAGTGTGAGGGAATTACCAAGGTATTGCTGGGAAGATTCTTGCTGGCATCCTTTTGAACAATCTCCTCCCTCTTGCTGAAGACACCCTTCTGGAATCCCAATGTGGTTTCAGACCATCTTGGAGTACCACCGACATGATTTTTTTTGCACTACAAATTCAAGAGAAGTGTAGAGAACACCACCAGCCATGCCATTATTTATGGCATTTATTGGCCTAACTAAGTCCTTTGATTCCATCAGTCATGAAGCATTATAGAGATGCTGTCTAGGTTTGGTTGTTCATTGAAGTTCATTTGTGTTCTCAGGCTACTTCAGGATGAGATAACCGCCACCATCCTCTATAATGGGTTGGAGACGGACCTGTTCACCATCCATACTGGTGTTAAGCAGGGCTGTAAGATTGCCCCAACCCTTTTTTCCAATCTATCTTGCTGTAACCTTGATTCTCATTCGTGACCGCCTTTCTTCTGAAATTGGGATTGAGTATCACATGGACAGTCAGCTCTTCAAACTGCAACATCTTCATTCTAAAACTAAAGTCACCAAGGCTGTTGTTATTGACCTTCAGTATGCTGTTAACTGTGCTATCCTCACCACACTGAGGATATACAACTGTACAGGAACATAGCCCTTACATTTTATAAAAATCCTTCAGAGGTGAAAGTAATGGGTGAGGAAGCTTCCATGCTCAAAACAGTTCTGATACTCCAGAAATGCAGCAAGAACAGGAATGGCCAGAAAGACAGCAAGAAAATTAGCTAGAGAGAGATGTAGTCTTGCACATAAAGAAAAATAATTCATAGCTTAGACAGTTTTAGGAGAAAATTATGCTTCAGATCTGCATGGCTGATCTGGGCTCCCAATATTCTACTCTTTACCAGCCATGTGGATACTAGGAACATTTCATGGATTGAGAACTGGTTAAAAGACAGGGAACAAAGGGTAGGAATAAATGGTAAATTCTCAGAAGGCAGAGGGGTAACTAGTGGTGTTCCCCATGGGTCAGTCCTCGGACCAATCCTATTCAACTTATTCATAAAGGATCTGGAGAAAACGGTAAAAAGTGAGGTGGCAAAGTTTGCAGATGATACTAAACTGCTCAAGATAGTTAAGACCAAAGCAGACTGTGAAGAACTTCAAAAAGAGCTCACAAAACTAAGTGATTTGGGCAACAAAATGGCAAATGAAATTTAATGTGGATAAATGTAAAGTAATGCACATTGGAAAAAATAACCCCAACTATACATACAATATGATGGGGGCTAATTTAGCTACAACAAATCAGGAAAAAGATCTTGGCATCATCGTGGATAGTTCTCTGAAGACATCCACCCAGTGTGCAGCGGCAGTGAAAAAAGCAAACAGGATGTTAGGAATCATTAAAAAGGGGATAGAGCAGGGGTTCTCAAACTGGTGGTCGGGACCCCTCAGGGGGTCACGAGGTTATTACATGGGGGGGTCGTGAGCTGTTAGCCTCCACCTCAAACCCCGCTTTGAATCCAGCATTTATAATGGTGTTAAATATATTAAAAAGTGTTTTTAATTTATAAGGGGGGTTGCACTCAGAGGCTTGCTATTTGAAAGGGGTCACCAGTACAAAAGTTTGAGAACCACTGGAATAGAGAATAAGACAGAGAATATCTTATTGCCCTTGTATAAATCGATGGTACACCCACATCTTGAATACTGTGTACAGATGTGGTCTCCTCATCTCAAAAAAGATATACTGGCACTAGAAAAGGTTCAGAGAAGGGCAACTAAAATGATTAGAAGCAGCCAAGAATCCTGTGGCACCTTATAGACTAACAGAAGTTTTGGAGCATGAGCTTTCGTGGGTGAATACCCACTTCTTCGGATGCAAGCAGTCCACTGCTTGCATCCGAAGAAGTGGGTATTCACCCACGAAAGCTCATGCTGCAAAACTTCTGTTAGTCTATAAGGTGCCACAGGATTCTTGGCTGCTTCTACAGAACCAGACTAACACGGCTACCCCTCTGATACTTAAAATGATTAGGGGTTTGGAACAGGTCCCATATGAGGAGAGATTAAAGAGGCCAGGACTTTTCAGCTTGGAAAAGAGGAGACTAAGGGGGGATATGATAGAGGTATATAAAATCATGAGTGATGTGGAGAAAGTAGATAAGGAAAAGTTATTTACCTGTTCCCATAATGTAAGAGCTAGGGGGCACCAAATGAAATGGGCAGCAGGTTTAAAACAAATAAAAGGAAGTTCTTTTTCACACAGCGCACAGTCAACTTGTGGAACTCCTTGCCTGAGGAGGTTGTGAAGGCTAGGACTATAACAGTGTTTAAAAGATAACTGGATAAATTCATGGAGGTTAAGTCCATTAATGGCTATTAACCAGGATAGGTAAGGAATGGTGTCCCTAGCCTCTGTTTTGTCAGAGGGTGGAGATGGATGGCAGGAGAGAGATCACTTGATCATTACCTGTTAGGTTCACCCCCTCTGGGGCACCTGGCATTGGCCACTGTCGGTAGACAGGATACTGGGCTAGATGGACCTTTGGTCTGACCCAGTACAGCCGTTCTTATGTTCCATAAGATAAGAGAACAGAGCCAACCTTCAGTTGAGAATTGCACTTCATGCTGAACAATTTGGAGATCTACAGCAAGTTAAATTCAGGGGAAGAAATCATTTAATGGTTTTTGAAGCACTTTATCACTGCTTCCAATCGGTTAGGAAAGTTTTGCATTCCACTGCTCTTCACTAAGTGCTTGTTAAGGGAGTAATGAGTTAGACACACATTCAGATTACTGCATCTTTTTCTAATTTATTTAGAAATATGTAAACTCTTGGGCGGGGATATTAGATGGCCAGGGCTGAGTGAATTTTATACCTCACAGAAGTTGGATGCATTTTTTTCCCCCAGAGTTCCAGCAAAGGTGTCCCGTTTCTCTGCAAAATTCTTTCTTCAGCTTTGTCTAAACTAGGCACATTTTCTGAACACTTCCCACCATTTCTAACACTAGGGCTGCACTGAGAGCTTTAATGTGGACAGGCCTCCAACTGTCACCTCCATTTAAGCGCCTCATTAACTTAATTCTATCTTCTACTGCACCTTAGAGGCCTGATCTAACTCCCCCAAATGACTCCCATTGACTGACTTATGCATTGGATTGGTTCCTAAATACTGAGGCCCTGATTTTCCACTGCTTCCAAAATGCACTCAAATATAGAGGGCAGTAGTTAGCCGCAGGGAACTAGCAACAGCTCCCTAATCCATGCCTGCTCAGCCCTGGTAGAAGTTAGAGTAATAGGGGGAATTCTCCAGGGGAAATCTCTGGTCAGCTGAAGTTGACTTTGCATGACTTAAATTGTACAAAATGAATTTAGCAGACAGGAGAATTTGATTCCAAGACCCTGATTACACAATATACTTACTATATGTCTAACTTTCAACATGGGATTAGTTCAGTTCAGTATGACATTAACTTGCTTAAAGTTATGCATGTGGTTAAGTATCTTGCAGAATCAGGTCCTGAGTAATTAAGTTCCAGTTGCTGTCTGCTATTTATTAGTACACATAGTTGAGTAACATTCTGTCTTTTTTTTCTGGACAGAATACTTCAGAATACCTCTGAAGCCCACATAAAATATTTTAAATCGCTCCTGCTGAAGAAGCTTCTGAAGTAGGGTGTGATGCTTTGAAGATAAAGATTACATCATGTTTTATCTGACCTGGCTAAAGATGGAACTTGGAACATCCAAAAGGGTAATGAAGATTGTGTGCATGAACATCCAAAAGGGTAATGAAGATTGTGTGCATGATGTTCTAGTGGCGAAACATTAAAACAAAAGCAAATTAATCACAATTGCTTTTCTGTCAAATTTAGATTCCTAGTGATGTGTGGGAACAATTATGAAATGAATTAATTTGTCCTTACCAAAGATGTGTTCAAACTCAAATACTAAAAGGAAGATGATGAAGGAAAAAAGAGAGATAAATATGGTAATATTAAGCCACAAAATAGCAATAAATACATACATATTCTCCAGCACATATACATATCTTAAAGTTGTGTCCCTACTAACAAAATAGATTGTGCAGTATAACGTCTTAATAGCAATAATTTAATGGTAATGATTTAATCATACACCACTAAAATGTATGGTGTCTACTCGCAGCTTTCCTGTTTTTCATTTAAATGAAAAATGAATCTGAGCTTGTCAGTTCCCAGCTGCAGTATTTAACCCTCTTGCAAATTTTCATATTTTGTAACACAATGTGGATAGTTATTTGGCTTGGTTTTTCTTAGCAACAATCTTTTCCCTATCATCTCTTTTCTGTATGTTTGTGATACTACCTCCACCTCAGAACACAGAGCCTTTCAGTGAAGAAATCACTGTCCAAGATTATATATCTATTCAGCTTCTTTTTAGGAGTGCACTACTGGGCATTGCCATAGGATGTGTAACAAATTCCCATTTGCCCAGTTACAGCATCTTTCTCATTTGTGTCTTCATCATTCTGGTCGATGTCCTAGATGTCCTAAAAATAACACAAACTCTCTCTTATAGGTTTAGCAAATCACTCCTTTCTCTGTCCTTTTTAGGAGAGGGAGGAATTGGAATGCATGATCTCAAAAGTAGGAGAGGGCATCTATCAGGAAAAACTGTAAGAGTGATGCACTTGCAGTGGAATCCTTTTTGTGGAGACAAATCTTGCCCCAGTCTCCAAAGTCACAGAAGAGTTTGACAACAGAACTATTACAGCTCTGTTGCACAAGAGTGGGGCATGACTTAAGGGGGTAGAGTGGGTGGGTCTGGAGAATGCAGCCATATTGCTAAAGGGCCTCTGTAAAGTATCTTTGCAATAGAGCAGGGTGAATAATTGATTTTTCAATATGCTGGCAGTTTGGAAAAATGAAAAATAATTCAGTTAATAAAAACCAAATCTGAACATTCAAAACAATTTTGGCAAATCAGAAGTCGACAAAACTGTTGTTTCAGGTTAAATGAAAGATTTTGTTCAATCCTGAACAAAATGTCTTGTTTTGTTTCTGGGTCCTTTTTCACGTAAGAGAAAAGGAAATGAAGGGCTAGATTCACAAAAGGGTGTCAATGGGAGGAGGTGCCTGGTAGTGCCCATCTGAACTTTTAATCCAGTGTTTAGGATACTCACCTGGGATGCAGGAGACCTGGGTTCAACTTACCCCACCTGATATGGAGCAAGAATTTGTACTTGGGTCACCCACATTGCAGCAGAGTGCCCTGGCCTATGGAATGGGCTGGCGAGGAGGCTCTCTGTCTTGCCCATTGAAGCTGTTTCAGTTTGTATAAAATAGTTAAATAGTAATTGGGCCATAGATAGTAAGTAAGAATGACACTATACCCTGGTGGTTAGGGTACTCACCTTTGTGATGGGGAAACCAGAGTTTATGTATGTCTCTACTCCAATGTCTCTTTAATTATGCACAGTGGAACATCTTTGACAGGAGAGATTGAGGGAGCTCTGCATGAAAATATCCCATAGCCCAGTAGCTAGGGTAATGTTCTGTAATGTGGGAGACCCAAATTCAAATCCCTGCTCTACATTAGACATAGGGGGAAACTGAACCTTGGTCTCCTACATCCCAGGTATGTGTCTTAACCAATGAGCTAACAGTTGTACAGGGCAGCACCACCACCATTTTCCTGTTCTTTTTCCCCTCACCCCCATGATTCTGCCCAGTGCCTGGCCCAGCTACTCTTCCTGGCATTGGACTCAGGGTCTGATCATAGTGAAGTGTGTTTCTACATTAAAAACTTTCACTATAAGCAGTTTCATTATGACTAGAGAGGTCCTTCCTGACAAAAGATTCCCATCACCACCCTGCTTCAGATCGGGCTTTTCCTCATCCCCTGTGATTGTAGAGTGCTCTCTGAAAGCTCATATGTTCACTCTCAGTGGGGAACTCTCAGATCAAGATCAGTCTGGCTTCTCTTTTTCACTGAGAGAAATGGCACCAAGAACAGGTACTAGGGTTTCCACTTTATACCCCTTCCTCCTGATGGTATAGAAGCAAGTTTATTCTTCCTCGCCTTCTGCTTGTAATCTACTTCTAATGCAGCATTTACTACCTATGTTTTAAATGATGATTTCTGCATTACAATGGAAGCGACACGGTGGAACCTTGAATATAGTGGAGTGAAGCTTGATTGGAAGAGGAATAAAAGTACATTAATGTATTAAAGCAATTAAGGGCAGTAGGGCACTTACTCCGCTTCACCATCCATTAAGTTTCACTGTCACCATATTCACCATAAGCAGGTTCCTCTGTATTTCATAAAAACAGGGAAAGTTGCTAACCCGCTACATGGCTTCTAAACTGCTGTATTATATGTATTAATGATGGGTAAAGCTCCATTGGCCCGAGAGTTCAGTTTGGATAAGTAGCCAAAAATTTAGATGCTTAGAACTGAATTATTTCTAAGGTCTGTAAAACTGGGCTGGAAATTTCACAAACATAGATTCTTGTGAGAGTTTTCATCTTCGCTGCTTCTGGTTAGGCTATTAGGCTGTTCCAACGGTCTGCTTCTAGGCCCAGAAGGGTCCCCCCCACACTTGAAAGAGAGCTTGTAGGTAGAGTACACATGGAAGGTCTAAGCTTCAGAACAGTAATGGGAGCTGATCACCTGAAAGAACCGGATTATGTCAGACAATGGGTAACTAGAATGCTGAAGGAAATTCAGAAGAGCCATAACATGACAGTGACTGAATTAGAGCAATATATTTTATAGATAGATGTTTTCAACCTATATAGTTACTATCCTACCTGCAAGCTGCCTTATGCTCTCACTATTTAGAAATATCTACAATCATCACAATAAAATTTTTGCAGTAAAAACAAGGTTGAATCAAGGAAACTGTCTGATCTTATTTTTAATCTTATTTAAAGAAAAAGTACTCTAGAAACTGTAAACTTATCATTGGAACATCACAGAATAAGCCTGTTCCTAGTAGCAGATAAGAAAAGCCTGAGTTTGCGCCCTTTAACGCAGGCTATGTGACTAACACTGATTACAGAAGGCAACATATCTAAAGAAAACCCCAGGGTTAAATCCTGGGAGTCATATTCATGACTGATTAGTTTTAAGGTCCCTTTTATCACTTTGAAAATTAGCCAATTATGTTCATGACATGGAAGAAGAAAACGGCCTGCACTCACAGATAAATAGTAATTCCTTTCACTATCATCGTCAGGACTGTGGATTTGACTCCTAATATAAACAAGAGTTTGTTCTTAGTGGCTTAGGACACTAAGGCCAGCATAGCTGATCTAACAGGAACCATGTGGACAAGGTCAAAAATGCAGCTTCTAATCTGATAAACTGACTTGTGTGTATTGTGATACAGCATGGCCAGAGGGCAGCAGGAGAGTGATTTTTGTTTGTTTGCTTTTTAAATGGATTTTATGACTGTGTTGATACTTCTTTGAATTTTGGGACAACTTTAAATACAGTTTCAGAGGGGTAGCTATGTTAGTCTGTTTCAGCAAAAACAACGAGGAGTCCTGTGGCATCTGTGATACAGCATGGCCAGAAGGCAGCAGGAGAGTGATCCTATTAGGATCCAGGAAGTGGGCGAGCAGAGCCCGCCCATTGCTAAAGGACCTCCCCCGAGCCTAAGGGGAGGATCCACGGGACCTGGAAGCCAAGTGATTCCGGGGGACAACTAATGAAATAACAGGGATGGGGGGAGGAAGATATGTAAGCTCCAGGATGATGAGAACCTTATTCCCTGTAGAGGGAAGAGAGGTTGTTATAGATTAATTACAGCACCTGAAGCCAATTAGAGCACCTGAAGCCAGTCACCTGATAAAACCCCCCTGCTTCAATCAGACAGGGGAAAGAGTTGAAGCAAAGTGGCTTGGTGTTGGAGCAGAGAGCAGTTTGAAGGAGTTGAAGCAGAGTGGTTTGGTGTTGGAGCAGAGAGCAGTTTGAAGGAGTTGAAGCAGAGTGGTTTGGTGTTGGAGCAGAGAGCAGTTTGGAGAAGTGCAGTGGTGGGCCAGAAGTCCAAGACCCTAGATAAAGGGAAACCCGGCTTGTGCACAGCACAGCAGAGGGACTCTACAGACACAAAGGGTTGGGAGAAACTTGGCCCAAGCAGAGAGAGGGCAGGAAGCCCCACAAGCTGAAGGGCCAGAGAGGGAAGTAGCTCAGGGGAAGGAATCGTTAGTTCACGTGGTTCGCCACTATCCCTAGGGTCCCTGGGATAGGACCCGGAATAGAAGGTGGAACTGGGTCCCTCCCTCTCCACTCCCCTTCTTTGGGACAGTTGATACCCCAGTTCAGGGGCAAGAAATGGCTCCCTGAACTCCCCACAAGAGGAGAAAGCGTGGGACCCGTCATAATAGTCCTGGCAATTTGCCACAGTATGTGCTGTCCTCTAATGTCAAACAAATCTTGCATGTATTCATGGCAATTTTCTTTATATTGTCTGAGATAATGGAACTGTGTTATTGCTCAGTGTAGAAAGGTCCTTGTTTTGAGAACATTTGTTCTCTTCCCATTTTTGCATGTCTCATAGCTGATAGCTATCCTTCAGCACTGATACCTGAAAATAGTTGGACTGCCAGCCACAGACTTCTGTGGGTTTCTGTCAGAGTCACAAAATCCTGGCTATCAGTGTGGGCTCATTCCTCTGAGGAATGAATTCCTGAAACCACTCTTCAAGATTTGTTTTTGCATCTTCCTTGATTAATATGCTGCTGATAGTACAAAATACATCCGGTAGAATTTTCATTAGTGTGGGAAGGTATGATTATGTAATCCCCATCTTTGACCAGTTGCCAGACTGTGCTAATGTTTATTATTTATAAAGTTCTTCATAAACAAGGGCCAAATTACCTCACTGAGTTGGTGACTCATTTATCTCACTTGCTGCCGTCTAAGATCAGGAGGGCATCTCTACATCTCAATGCCAAAATATCAATTTGGTGGTTATTCTTATGCACCTGCTTTCTGGGAATTCATGGATACAAGAAAGGTGCTTAACTTCTCCTTGTTTAAGTTTGAATTTAATATGTGTAAGCAAGGTGGTCTTGAACTCTCGCCTGATGCCTAATGAAGAGCTGTGGAAAAAGACTTCAAGAGCAAACCGTGTTTGCATAGCCACACCTACTCTGCCTAGGTACACAGCAAATGGAGCTGCTTTGGCTAGTTTTGGGTTGAAAATCACTCTATTATTTGAATGCAGGGGTAATGAAGTGTTATCCTTATTATATGAGTAATGGGCAGCAGAACTGTGCTTAGCCTGTCCTGATTGAGTGGGTCACCCTCAACTGAACCTCACTTGCTAAGCAGGGGTTTAGGGAGGCCAAATCCCACAGAAGAGGAGAGTGGGTTGAGCTGAGTTGTTTTCTATGCCATTTGACTGGCTTCTCTCTGGCGTTTAAAGACAGTGCTGATTAGACTCAATGAGAGTTTTTGTTTCTGGTTGGTGATTCCTAGAGCTGACATCATGGCTGACCAGGTCTAGGGGCTAAGCCTTAGACCTTGTGTGGGGACAGTGTTGCTGCAAAAGACCACACAGAAACTGCACTGGTAGCGAGGTTCCCCGCTATCTGTTGAAATTACTAAGAGCTGGGTTAAGTGGTGGAACCTCAGAACGTGACATGGTGGAGAGGCAGTGGCGGTCAGCAGTGGCAGAGAGACAGCGGCAGTTGTGAGCTGGTTGCAGAGATGGTGGCGGAAGCAGCAGCACACACATTGCTGAAAGCCCTCCACACCCTGCAGAGTGACTGATGAACCTCCACAAATACACCCCTGAACAGTCTTCGTAACTAAGTTGGTTAACTTTGCCAACTGTGAGTGGGCTGCAACAGAGGCAGAGGGAGTGGTATGTTAATGCACAATAATTTGTTGGACTTTCATGCTTCAAGGTGAGAAAATGATGCCAAGGACACTGCCCTAAGCACTGGGAGGTGGGATGTTTCCCTCCGGTCATGTGCCCCCCCCCAATTTAATGTTGTCCCCTTTTTATTTATTGTACACAGACTCAGTACTTGAGAGAGAGGAAGTATTGCCTCTCAGAGGTGCCTAAGGGTGGTGGTAAATTAAATTTTCCCAGATTACTGGGTGGAGGCTTGAGTTGGTTCTGTTTTGTGGTGTTAAGAGAAACCCCGACATATTGAACCCAGCCCTTGTTGCTGCCGACTTCACCTGGTACAAGGTTTATATACATATAGTTTTTACTAGCCTTTTACTTATTTTGATTAGTTATTAGCTCTAGAAGGTTGATTTATTTTTAGTTGTAAAATTATTGCAAAGCACCTTGTATAGCACCCATCACCTGTACCTTCTAGGATCTGGGCATAAGTGTGTTTTCTTGAGCATTTCATGCAAAGCACCTTGAGATATACAGGCATTGTGGGAAGCTAGAAAAGTTTAGTTGTTGGTTCTGCTTGAAAAAGCCTGTGTAAACACAGTCTATGCTCAGAAATTGCTTTTTCAAGAGAAAACACAGCGTTTAAAGCTTTAACAATAGTTATGGGGATTCACTCCTCTGAGAAGAAAATATAAATGTAGGCTGTGAATGGGAATTCATGCTGTCCATGAAGCAACATTCTTCAGGAACTCCACCTCATATTATAGTAAAATTGCAGCTATGAGTTGTACTGCAACCAGGGTGTAATGCACAGAAATAAATAATTATTAATTGTTTGTACTATATAGAGCCTAGCTGTAAAATTATTCTAGTTTTTACAGTAATACAGATTAAGAGACTTTCTTTTTTCAAAGCTGCAGAATCTCACAAAACTGCATGGAGGAATTATATGCCTAATTTTGTGCATGTGTGGTTACCCAACTTGCACACAATTGCAGTATTTGTGTGCCAGGCACCAACTACTATAAATATCTAACAGTCCATTTGTGCAGAGAATCCAGGGAAACCAACATACAACCCTAACATCTCAAGATAAACTCATTGATTAGTTGAACAAATTTTAGTGCATATTGGGTATGACTCTGGGATCCTAAGATATTGAAATCAATCCTTAAATGGCTTAAGTCATATAATTGTTCTTATCTTACTATTAAAATCAGCACAAAACCACAAGAAAGGATGATCATTATTAAAACTTATACTATCGTCTTTGCAAGTAATTAATGTGGCAGCAATATTAATAATTTCCTTAGTTGAATATAGGCATTCCTATGGTTCAGTTGCCTACTTCAAAAGGCAAATAGTAAAGACTTTAGTGGCTACCACTGTTAAATTAACATCCAATGACTCTATGAAACCAATACATTTTTTTAAAATTTATTGTAAAAGGACTAATTACATGGTCATGATGGATTTTAATCTCCTAAGAGCTATGAGCTGTCTAAACCAATCTTTAACGATATTCCAATGCTGTTTGCTACTGTAGTTGTTTATATTGTGGTAGTGTCTAGAGACCAGCTAGGTTGGGCCCCACAGATTTGGTGCAGGTATACAGAAAATAACAGTCCCAGCGCCAAAAAACGTGCAGTATTAAAGACAAGACATAACAGGTGGATGAAGCAAACATATGGCTGGGGGAAGAGGAGGGAGACATGATCAACAAAATAATAGAAAGTACAGAATTCTTCGCAAGTCAGGAATAGTACCCACTACTCACCACTTGCCACTTGATAACAGCAGTTTGTAGTATGCATTATGGAAAAGGTGAGTTTTGGGGAGGGACTTGAAGGAGGATAAGCTAATGGCTTTAAAGATTTTGAATGGGGTGTTTTGTGCTAAGGGACATGCGAGATCGCACAAAAGTGCTTGCCGGGGAAGTGGAGAATCAGGCAACTGAGTCTGTCCAGTAACACTTCTTGTACTGCCTCAATATCCTTCACTTCACTTACTGAGGATTGTAACTTTTTTTTTTTTTGTGTCAAGCAAATATCCTGATTGCTAAGAAGTGGCTAATGCTGCAGGTCACTAATATTAGATGCATTTTGAAAGGTTTTACAAACTGTAAATCTGAAGAAATTTACCATTTTGCTTATGCTGAGATGTTATTTTCCTATTATGTTCAATGAAGTATTGGGAAATACCACTTTCAGTGAAGACTTTTTTCAGTTAACTTTAGATTTTACTCTGTTAAAATGAGTTAAACGTTCAAGATCACATCATATTTATATTTCCTTAAAGTATAGTATTTTTACACCCATTATACAACTGAGCAGAGAGCAAAAACATTCCAAATTCCCCCAAAATGCCGACAGGGAAAGGAATGGAGAAATACAAGTGAGGAAACCGCAGTTTCCTCTATACAGGAAGATCAAGAGATGTGCGCTCAGATTCATCAACAAGGGGAAAGAGGAGGAGTGTATAGTAACAGAGCATGCTGAAAAGTGAAACACAAAATGACATGATTTTTTTAAAAGACAACCTTCAGTTCTGTGGAGCTGAAATGTTGTGTGTCCAGTGGTGCTTTTTCTTTCTGTAAGACTTTGATTAGCCCTTGCTTTGTAATTTTAATCGAGTAAATGTTTTTTGAATGTACAGTATTTGGTTTTGGTATTATTTGAGCCCTATTCTCAGTATCCACATTGGCTTGACTTACAGGGTTTTTCTTTTTAAAATTGCAGGATGGGACTTGTGTCCCTATGACCATATATCAGAATCACCACCCTTCTAGCTAAGGGAGACAGTTAAGGAGGTATTTTCCACTGCACAGGATGGTTTGCCATTGTGTGAAACTTTTCACCTTTTCTCCCTGAACTTCACTGGGACTATAAGTAGTAAAAATCAATGCTGAATTTGGCTGCTAATGTTAAAGAAATCTTAGCATTGAGTACAGTCAGTACTCTCCAGTAAGGTTGCCAGCTCTCCCATTTTCAACTGAACACCTGGTTAAAAAGGGACCCTTCCCAGCCTGGTGAAAAGGAGCAAGTGAGTGAGGGTGGGGGAGAGCAAGTGACGGAGGGAGGGGGGATGGAGTGAGCAGGGCGGGGCCTCAGAGACAGGGCAGGGCAGGGATTTTCGGTTTTGTTCGGTGAGAAAGTTGGCAATCCGGACTTGTTTACAATTGTGCTACTATATTGACCTCAGTGGGGACACTAAGAGTAAATGAGGGTAGAATTTAGCCCTGAGTGTGTAGTACAAGCTATTTAGGCAAATTATTTGTCTATCTTATGAATTTAGTGGCTTTACCCAAAAGCATTAATCAATTATAATGCAGTTTGATGGTCATGTCCAATAACTGTCAAGTGACTAAATGGTGTTGATTAGCAGAAATGCTCAGCATTTTACATTTGTGCAGAACCTCAAACTGCTTTAAGAAGATGGAGTTTATACAGCAGTTAAGCCTCTCAGACAAATGGCTAATTCCCCTCGAATGCAATATTAAACAAGAAGGCTTTAGTGCAAGTATTTATATGCCTGCTCTGAAGTATTCCATCAGTAATTTTAATTTCTGGAAGCATATAATAAGCATCTCTTTTCTGTGATGAAGCCTGAATAAAATGATCTGCAAGAACAATCAGGATTTCTGATACAGTTTAAAGCTGCTCTATTATTTTCTCAGTGAAATGTACCCATTTGTATAAACAGAAGTTGAAAATGCAATGAGAAAATATATACCACATAATTCTGTTGTACATAATGTGTTTAACTTGACTCTATACAGTTATTCTGAAACCTACTACTTCAGATGTATTTACTTCAAATTATTATTTTCAGACACCAAGCCATATAATATTTATGATTATTATTCCTGGCAATATACATATATAGTCAGATGTCTTGCATAGGGATTTAGCATCTCATCAAAATGTGACCATTTTATACAGTACGACAATAAGAAATGTAGAATTACTATATACATAAGTGATAAAGTATCACATGGTTTCAGTTGTTATCAGATTTGTCAATATTAAACAAGTAGGCTTAAAGATTTTGGTACTAAAATATTTACACTGAAACAAAAGATATCTCAAAATATTGACAATTTTACATTATCTATTTGTCTTAAGGTTTTGTATAGCACCCATCACCTGTACCTTTCAGGATCTGGGCATAAGTGTGTTTTCTTGAGCATTTCATGCAATGCTAAGGGATTGCCCCAATCTCAGAAAGGTACGTGAGCATTGTATTTTCCCCAAATTAGCTGTTCCACTTAGGCTGCAAGTGAAGATGTGATGCTGATCCTGTGTATTGAAGATTAGTGTTGGAATTGGAACACAAAACAATTACCTTAAAATATGGTACCCATTAAATGAAAGACAGGCACTCTGTGGTTTGAGACATTGGAAACTAGATTGAACAAAGCAGCATGGTGGGAGTGGGAGGGAAGTAAATATGATCAGGAATAATCCTAAACTAGAGGGTCTTATCTAGCTCCAGTCAAAATCACTGGGAGTTGAATTACACCCTAACTGACCTAGTATGAGGAGGTATTTCCATTTCTAACATACACACTCTAAGACAATAGTTCACAATAAATATCCAGAACTCAATTCCACAGTTCCCATTGCTATTCAGGGGAATTCCCATATAAGGAAAGGTGTAGAATAAGGGCCCTAGTTCATAAAATAAATTTAAATAGTTCTGTTACAAAATGAAAGAAAACTAAAAATGTTCCTGGAAGCCCTGAAATTTTCACCAGGTGTTCTGAATTCAGAAGTCTATGAAATTTAGCAGAGTTTTGGAAAACATATCAACGGAACTGGGCACATGGGTAAAAATATTCATGCGAGTAAGGGGTCTGAGTGGGCCCCAAGCCTAGAGAAGAAACATGCATTATTTTTCACTTTGTACTACCAGCAGAAAAAATAAAATGGAATAATTATGGGGAAGGGAAGGGTACCGATGATTCAGAAAGCTGAGGTTACTGAAATTTCAGGAATCAAAACCGGATCAGACTCTGCCACTCTGACTGGTCAGTGATTACTTGCATGAGCAGTCCTTACTGAAGTAAGTTTGAGTAACTGCTCACTGCTGGCTGTCCAGAGGTTCTCCATGTGATTTCCCTCTTAGGACCAAGGAAATATAAAATTTACTGAAAATAATTTACTTGATGCAGGAACATCAATGAAAACCGTACTTCAGAGTATGGGTGTGTACTTCCCCTATAATTTTTCATTGTATAGCTGTTTTGGGCACTACTGCAGTTCCTATTTTACTTCTCTGTTCATCATTAGGACATGCTTTGGCAGATGTAGGGAATTCCTCTTTTTGGTTTATGTTGGGGGTAATCAAAATGTGATCCAATAGGCCAAGCATGGTCCACAGGATGCTGCAGGGTGGCCTGTGGCCACCCTTATCTTTCAGATAGAGGTGTCCCACCGAAATAACAGATCTCAGCAAGAATGAGGCTCCATCTTGATCCATTTTTTTTTCCGGCAGCATGAAACCCTATGGCGTGTTTTCTCTTTGGGTCACAACAAAGAGGAAGGTGGTTGCACTCGCCTTAATTTTATTACTAACATTTATTCCCACAAACAAAATTTGGGCACTTTGAGGTCAGGATGTCCCCTTGAAGTTCCCACCAACGCAAAAGTTCGGAGTGACTACTACTAGCTCTGAAGGGTTAAAAAGTAATGGCTCGCTCTAAGAAATGATGCACAATGAAAGAGCTATTACTGACCATACTCTTTGATTTGCTCTTATTCTTTACCTTTAAAGGAGGAAACGTTGGGTTCTTTGGAACATTTTTATCACCCACATCACATCCTGAAATGTTTTGGGTCCCTAACTTCCTTAGACTCCTTTGAAAATCCTAGCCTGAATCTGTGTATTAAGTTACTAGCGTAATTTTATGTAGTAGAGTGGAACCTGTGAATCTGTACTTGTTAATCCATAAACTTTATAATTTGCACAAAATAGGCTGATCTCTTCTCAGTAAAGATTTATCAGCAATGAGGCCATGAGAGATGTCTCACATTAACACTACATTTTTAACAGAATAGACTAGAGTACATTTGAATGCATTTTAAAGTGCAATCATAAATAAATAAAACTAAATGACACTTGTCAAAACAAATGAACAGAGTACATTTTGTTATATATGCCTGTCTTGTTCTAATGTATTCGTTCATTATTGGCTAATTTGCAAAACTCAGTCAGTCACAATTGTTCTCCCAGTCACTAGTTCCAATTAGAGAAGTTCTCTGTTGCAATAGATCATTCAGATCACTTCACAGAGGGGACCATATTGTGCTATCGATTTTTTTTTTAAAGCTTAAAAATCAATGGCACGATATTGCCTGGAGCTTTTCATCAAGCTGTATTTATTTATTTTTTTCTGCATTCTTACGTAACTGGCCTTCCCTGACATAGTGAGAAGGAGATCTGACATAACTGTGGAACTGATCCTCTACCGCATGATGCGCAAATCAATGTTTTTGGAGAGTTTTAAAAAAAAAAAGTAAAGAGATTAAAAAAAAGCATTTTTCCATTCATGGAACATTAGCAAAGCTGCTCTTTGGTACAAGTAGATTTCCCCCACCCCCATTCCAGTTCCCAGGGAGGTGTACAAAGTTGTTTTTGGACAAATCTGTTTGGTAAGTAGAAAAATAAACAAACAACCAACTGACTCCAAGCAACTTTTGTACCAGAGGTTTTCTCAGTGAAGAAAATTTTATATCATAAGGTATGAAAGATGACTGAACAGATTAGATGTCTGTAGAGGCCTTTTAACATGGGGCAATGATCAAGACTAACACTTAATTCAGATTTCCAGCAATACCATCATCACTGTGTAATAGTTGAAATAGTTCCATCTGGTCCATTATTAGTTATTTCATTGCTTGACAAGAAGACATGAAATCCAAGGCAAAGTGGGGGAAGGGAGAATTAAAACTGTGTGAAATGTTTAACCTTTTAGCACAGTTCAACAGAGTTTAAAGTTTCTGGCAAATTGCCTAGATTTTTGCAAGGCATTCATGTTTTGTAAGCCCCAAAAGATCATAGTGCTTCTGAAATTGCATGGAGCCAAAGCAGAAGAGTCCTGAAAACTAAAACATGGTAAACCATAGAAGTAAATAGTTCAAAACTGCTACCACTAATGATGCTCCTGTGAGAGCTCTCTGTAGACTACCATGTCCCAGAGAGAGGCAAAATAGCATTCAGATAGCAACATTGTCTGGCATCAGAACACTTCGTGGGAACAAGGAGAGGTCAACAGGTCCATGAAACATGGTATCTTTTTATTTTTAATTTATAAAATGAGCAGGAAAAAAGAAACAATGACAGTTTGTTCTGTAAATTTATGCGGTGATATTACTTGCAACTCATTAGCCACATTAACTTATATTATATCAGTGCTTCACCTATGAAAAAAAACTATGGAGAAATTGAAGGAAAACATGTTTTCCTAAAACATGTATGTGTGTGGGGGGTGGGGTGGGGGGTCAAGGGGGGTGGTTTTAACAATATAAATACAAGATAGAATTCAGGAGCATAAAAGTTGTTATGGATCTGAGAAAAGTGACCACTTCATTCTAAACTATGGGGTGCTGATGTGGGAATGGTGATAGGTGAACTTCAGAGGGCTCATCAGTTAAGCATCCAATCACAGCTGGGTTTTCTGTCACAATTTTCATATCCCCACAAATGGACCCATATCTTTTCATTGTGACCACAACTTGAAGCACATGAGGATTTTGGGGAGAGTCTACAAGATGATTTTGTGGGGGAACCCCAGACTAATTGACTCATTTTATATAAAATGTTCATTCTGCTTCTCATGCTACTTAACTGCCCTTCCTTGCAGCCAGGCCTCATATTAGTTGTCTGCACTAACATAATGAGTGACAGTGCTACTGGTACTGCCCCTAGGACCACAAACTACTTGGGGTCTCAGAGAAATCAAGAGATTTATGGCCATGGGCTCTACAGATCCCAATGAATAGCCCTGGGTTAAAATAGGTAGCACCATGAATGACTATGATCTTCAGGAAAAAGTGATCATCTTTCAGTCCTGGTAAGCAGAAAGAGTGGACATATTTTCAATGATACTTTTGCGAGAAAAAAGGCCTAACAACTTCCTATTTTTAAAACTGAAACCTGAAATTAGCCCTGGCATTTCTACTTCCCCCAAATCCTTAAGGAATGAGGCCCAGGCATCATCATATTCACAGGGTAGCTCTGCATCAGTCTGAAGCTTATATAATCCAATCCACTCTCTTTGTTCTGAAAATTGGGCTGAAAAATCTCCAAAGATCTGGCTGTCTCACAAAACCCTCATTACTGTATTTCTTGGTTTAATATGGAGATGCAGAGTCTTTCCCACAATAGTAGGATCTTCAGACTTACATGAAAGCAGGAAGTGTCAGGATGTGGAACTTCAAAAAAGGTTCATGCTTGGCTCACACTTTAGAGGAAGATTTAAGTTGGCTCATACTTTCCCCAAACCTTTTTACCCATAGCTACTTAGTAGATAGAACATTATGGACCCAGTTTTGAATTCCTTGCACAGGGCATACAGGATGAGGCCTTTGACATTAATGGGACTCAGGGAAAAGGCCTATTCTGAAATAAAAATGTTTATTTAAAAAAAACACAAGACTTTTTTTTTCTTTATACTGCCATATATTTCAAATAATAGTATAACAGTTTAGGTTCAAACAGCCAGTTCACTGAAAGCTGCCATGGATTTAAAGGTCTGATAAGAAGTATAGTTAGGTACATTTGACTGAATATAGAAAAGATAGAGGAAATATTTTAAAGGATCAACTAAGTGACCTTTTAAAACATGGAAATATTGCAAAAAATCTTTCCTAATTGTTTCCTAGTTTTAAAATATTGTTTAAAATACACCATAAATTTGTGCTGCTTTTATTGATTAACAGCCGCATATTTTGGGGATGAGAGTAATTTGGTCTTCAACCTCATGCCCCAAAATGCTCCTGCACCCTGCTGTTAGAACACTGTAACACATACCTTGTCATGTGCTATTACTTACAGTACATGTCACAGGACAAATGTTTGTTATTAGCAGAAGTTTCATGGATGAGTTTTACCATTCAGTTTCTGGTCCACTCCAATTTAACAACAATTTTATATTTTGCCTTCAGGCTAGAAAGCTAAGCTTGTGCTAGAGACATTTCTATTTAGCTGTCAAGGCTTAAAATGAACATTTTTTGTTTTTAAAAAGAACTGGAAAACTTATTTTGACATTTTAAAAAATTCCTATAAACAAATAGCTGGCTTATACAGTATCCTCTACAATATATATTAGTCTTTAGTTTCATAGCAAATAGTTGAGGTAGAACTTGACAAAGTTCATTACTTTATAATACATTATTTGATGCTCCTTTTAACGTTTTTGTGGATTCCAAGTTTAGAATCTGTGTATCACTGATGATCATAGGGAACAATATTAACATCTAGTGATTAGATACTGTAGGAAAATGACCAGTGTGTATTCTTTAGTCATATCCTCTTAGAAGGTGGTGTCAATAATTTATGCCAGCATCTAGTTCCTTTTAGAAAGGGTCTGCTTAAATATAAAATATTCTATTTGCAAACAAACTGCATGGTATTCTGATTTCAGTCATGAAGTGGTTTACATGCGTGGGTTCTGGGCAGACCCAGAAGTTAATATAGGCCCCATATAGAGTCCCAGTAAACTCCCTGTGCTTGATTCTAATTTACACTAAAGCTTTTTTACAAGCTCTCTGCAAACTTATACAGATCTTATCTCCCATTTACACTGCCAGAGCACTATAAAGTGGCCTTAGAATAAATGAGACACTTCATCTTTCGGGTCACTTCTGAAAAATTCTCCTTTTCTACTTTCACTATCTTTTCTTGTAAGGGAAAAGGGGAAGAGTGGTAAAAAAAAAGAGACAGAAGAGGAGGTGGGGAAAAAAAATCTGACAACCAAAAACTGATTTATCTTTGAAAACAAACATTTCAGTTTAAAACCAAATGAAACTTTTTGCTTTGAATTTTGTTAGTTTTTCATGGGAGATTTTTTTAATCGGTTCCTATTGTGAACTATGGTCATGGTTCATTAAAGAACTTACGCATGTACTTACATCCATCTCCATTCAGCAAAGTCCCACTAAAGTCAGTTGGACTTAAACATGCACCTAAACATTAAGAAGAAGTTCCAGTGCTTTGCTGAATAGGGATAGTTTGTTGATTGTGGTTGAATGAGAGGTTCGTGCAAACCTTGGGCTGAGCTGATTCTGATTGGCAGTTCTCTCCTTCCTCGTGGCTCCTCCTTTCCTCAAGAGGCCTTAGACTTCCTGTACCTTTTGAGGCAGCCTTCTGGGCAGAGAGTGGGCCTTCAGCAATCTCCTCTTCTGAAGTTTTCTGAGTCTAATCCTTTCCCCCATTCTAGGTTCTTCAAGCAGCTGTTGGATGACCTTTCTCAGAGCAGATGCATTTATGTATTGTTCAGAAAATGGGTGGAAAGTGCTTGGAGCAAAAACAGAGAGATTTGAAGAGATGCATGCCAGCCAGTCAGCTATGGCCACCAGCCAAACAGCTTGAATAGGGATGCGTTCCAGATTCTAACCTTAGGAAAAAAGAGATGCCAGCTGGCCATTTTGAAAACTCTGGGGAACAAAAAAGGAGCTTTACTTAACCTATGTCAGTTAAATGGGGTTGTATGATAGACACAATGTTGGCATCCTTTTGCAATTAGAGCTGCTTACTTTGCAGACTAATTTAAACTGACTGAGCATAGAGCTCAAACCACTATAAAAAGGGGTGGTCCAGGTCCTATTATTTTACATGTAGTGAATGGGGAACTAAAATAAGGGAAAATGCCAACTAAAACTTTACTTTCAAATTATTTGAAAAGCTACATTAATAAAGCACATTAATACATGTCTAAAATGGCTATTTTGAGTGCTTAGTACACAGACCAAAATCTTCCTGGACACAATGTTCTTATATTTTGATTCAGTAAAGTACTTAAGCACATGCATAACTCCAGGTTTGTGAGTAGTCCTGCTGCAGTCAGTAGAAGTTCATATGATCCAGATAGCAAAAAAATCAAAGCATTTAAAAAAAGTATTGCTATCCTTTTTTATCCTAAGTGGTTAGCCAATATTCAGACCCTTGTATGTGGCTGGTTTCTATTAGAAGGAGAAACTGATGTATCTTCCTTTGTCACAAACCTGTTTTATTTACAAGGTCCTGTTTCGACGAACACTGTGGGAATCAAATAGGAGACCATCTTTCCTCATTGTTCCAGCCTCTTCCCAGATAGCACTCTGCCCCAAAAGCTGTCTCTTAGCTGTCTCTCAGGGCCACATTACCAGTGCTTTTCTTATTGTCTTTCTAGTCCTCTTCTTCCTTTGCTGCTGGCTTTTATACTTCTGATTCATGGGCATAGTTCCACCGACCAATACACAACCCGTGTGTTTGCAGGAAAAATGTTCCACTCCTACTCCAGCCTTGCCATGCCGGTCCGTGATTTCAGAGGTGGCTTCTATTGTTTCAGCTATCACTAAACAAAGGGGCTTTTAATTGCTCCCTGAATGGAAGGCAGGTTTGTGACTGTCCATAGATCAGACACTGTCAGGGTTCCCTCCCCACTCTGAACTCTAGGGTCCAGACATGGGGACCCACATGAAAGACCCCCTAAGCTTATTTCTATCATCTTAGATTAAAAACTTCCCAAGGCACAAATCCTTCCTTGTACCTTGGATTAGGTAATGCTGCCACCACCAATTGATTTAAACAAACATTTAGGGAGGGCCACTTGGAGCCCTACCTTCCCCAAATATCCCTCCAAGCCTGTACACTCCTTTTCCTGGGGAGGCTTGAGAATATATCCTCACCAATTGGTACAGGTGAACACATACCCAAACCCTTGGATCTTAAAACATTGAAAAATCAATCAGGTTCTTAAAAGAAGAATTTTAATTAAAGAAAAAAAGGTGAAAGGAGTACCTCTGTAAGATTAGAATGGAAGATAATCTCACAAGCAATCAGATTCAAAACACAGAGGGTTTCCCTCTGGGCAAAACTTTAAAGTTACAAAAAGAAAACCAGGAATAACCTCCCTCTCAGCACAGAGAAAATTCACAAGCCAAAATAAAAGTAAATCTAATGCATTTCCTTGCTAAATACTTACTAATTCTATAGGAGTTGGATTGCTTGCTTCTTTGATCTTGTTCCGGCCAAAGCCGCACAGAACAGACAGAACAAAAACCTCCCCCAGATTTGAAAGTATCTTGTCCCCTTATTGGTCCTTTGGGTCAGGTGTTAGCCAGGTACTTGAGCTTCTTAACTCTTTACAGGTAAGAGGATTTGGTGCCTCTGGCCAGGAGGGATTTTATAGTACTGTATACAGGAAGGTTGTTAGTACTGTATACAGGAAGGTTGTTACCCTTTATATTTGACAGACACACTCCCTGGGAGCCATCCAACCTCCAACATAACACTATACATCAATCAGAGTAATGCATTTATCTCTGTGGTATATAACTATCACCCTTTTCAGGATCTAGGATGTCCAATGATGATAAAATTGGCAATCTTCTTGACAGCAGAGGCAGATCTTCCGCTGGTATAAATCAATGTAACTCATTTGACCATAGTTGAGCTATGCTGATTTATACCAACTGCGTATCTGACCTCAGGTCTCTGTCTTGAACATGCATGAACATTTACACATACAGCCTTATATATGTTAGAAAAAGAATCTACTCTTGCAAAAAAAGGGCACATTTCTGGTAAATTGTGATAGCTGTGATTCTTTTACAACTCACAAAACAGAAAGCAGGCAAAAATAGTTGCAGTAGGGGAGGGGTATTTACAAAGAAATGTACTTGGAATTGTTCCTCCACATCCACCTCTGAGTTCCTCTCCAGTCTCTCTCTGTTACCTCTTTTCAACCTGAATGTCTAATCAAAGTCTGGGGCCTTGGGAATGCTCCAGTAGGGAGTAAAAGTTGGTGATAGGTATTTCTCTGATGTAGTTTTGTTTATTTACAGACTACACACACAGTCCTGTGTCTCTGAAAGCAGAAGGAATCATTTAATAGGAAAGTGCTTCTTTTGCTCACAAACACCAAGAACACTCTTTTCAGTCTGCATACCATACCCAAAAACTTCTCCCCAGGTTTCTTGCAGGCATAGACGCTGACTCTGTGGGTGCTCCGGGGCTGGAGAACCCACAGGAAAAAAATGGTGGGCACTGAGTGCCCAGCGGCAGCCCCCCCCAGCTCCTCCCACCTGCTGCGATCAGCTGTTCTGCAGTGTGCAGAAGGTGCTGGTGGGGTGTGCTCAGGGGAGGGGGTGGAACGGGGTAAATCAGGGAAAGAAGAGGCAGGGCGGGGTGGAGCAGAGGTGGGAAGAGGTGGGGTGGGCGTTCAGGGGAAGGGGTGAGTGGGGGCAGGGCCGGGGGCAGAGCTGGGGTTGAGCACCCTCCAGCACATTAGAAAGTCAGTGCCTCTGCTTGCAGGTCAATCACTGTGCTTTCAGTTGCTCCTTCCCACAGTCTGTGTCACTCCCTCTGTGTTCTGTTCCCACCAATACACACACTTCTACACAAAACAATACTCATCAAAAGCTCCTGGATGGGATCACATACTTCTTTTGTCTGATGTGGGGGCTTATCATTATAATTGCTAATTGAAGGTTGCATTCACTCCTATCAGTCTCAATGAGGTTCTATCTGAAACCGATAACCAGGTTTCACCCAGCTCATAAGTCTCTCTCCTTTTTCCTAGCGGTTCTCAAACTGTGGGTCGGGACCCCAAAGTGGGTCATGACCCCGTTTTAATGGGGTCACCAGGGCTGGTGTTAGACTTGCTGGGGCCCCGGGCCAAAGCCCGAGGTCTTCGGCCCTGGGTGGTGGGGCTCCGGCTACAGGCCCCTGCCATGGCTCAAACCCTTGGGGTGGTGGAGTTCAAGCTTTTTCCCCCTCCCCTGCTCGGGGCAGTAGGGCTCAGGCAGGCTCAGGCTTCAGTCCCCCCTCCTGGGGTCATGTAGTAATTTTTGTTGTCAGAAGGGGGTAGTGGTGCAATGACGTTTGAGAATCCCTATGTGACATTTGAGGAGGAAAAAGATCTTTCAGAAATAACTCGACTCAAGGAAAGCTTGTGTCCAGGTTCTCTCTTTGGATCTGATGCTGTGCCCATGGAAGTCATTGACAGCAATTCCATTAATTTCAATGGGAACAGGATCAATCCCTTTACTGCTTTTCTTAGAAAAGTATTTTATAGACATTTTGTGCTAGCATAGGCAGCTAAAAGAAGGCATTCTTTCCATAACAATATGACAGCAGAAATACCAAAGTTAAAAACATGTTAGCATATTCTTACTGTAAAAAAAACCAACATATTAAATCCATGCTACTTCAGTAACACATTAGTAGAACTAGAGAAGGAATTGTTTCTGGGAGTTTTACTGGCACTTGCCTGAAACTCTCCATTCATCCAGCCATTTGACCCTTCACTGCATAAATTCTTTTGTGTTAAGTGTATATGAGAACAGAAGCTGTCAGTATCATACTTCCCAGGTGTCAATTAGAACTAGTGGGCTTAAGCAGGTCTGGAAAAGTGAGAGTATCTTTGAAATGAGGGTGCAGATCCCTGGATAAACTATAGTGGAGAACACTGTTCTAATTTTTCCCACCCATGTGCGTAATGAACTTTGTTATGTGCACCATATTGGTGCACATAACAAAATTCATGTGGTGGGGGTGGGGCTGAGGGGTTTGGAGTGTGGGAGGGAGCTCAGGGCTGGGGCAGAGGATTGGGTGCAGGGGGTGAGGGCTCCAGCTGGGGGTGTGGGATCTGGGGTGGGGCTGGGGATGAGGGGTTTGGGGTGCAGGAGGGTGCTCCAGGGCTATGGTGGGGAGAGGCGCCTCTCCCCACTGCGGGAGCTCTGGGGCTGCAGGATAGGTGCCCATCCTTATCCCCAGCAGGTCCGGGCTGGGGGGAGGGCCGCCCCTGCCATGGCTGGATCCAGGCCATTCTGGGGTTGGGCCAGGCCAGGCTGCGCCGCCCCTGCCACGCCTGGACCTGATCCAGCCACAATTGGGTCCAAGCCACTCCAGCTGTGCTGCCCCGGATGTGGCAGGTCCGGGCCATAGGCTGAGTTGGGGCTGGGGGAGGGGTGCCCCTCCCCAGAGTGTGGCAGGTCCCCGGCGGGTTCCCTGAGAACCTGTGCAGTGCTAAATAGGCTGCTGTGTGGCCATGCAGTTTATGGGGAATTTAGGTGAGGAAGGAATATTATTCACTGTTTAGGGAAAGTTTAGCTGTTTGAAAGAGTTTGTGGACCAGATTATCATCTTGTGTAAATCAGCATATCTCTAGTAAAGTCAGTGGAGTGATGTTATGAGGTTATGATGTATATGAGGTGAGGAACTGGGCCTTTATTCCTCAATAAATAATAAACCAGATGGTTTAACTTTAGGAATATCAACTCTTGACTTCTTTCTTTTTGCTGGATGTCCCTCTAGATGACTGAAAAAACTGAAGTTTAAGAAACACAAATGATAAAATGCAATTTACAGTCTTTGAAGAGGTAAATTTTGGAGAATAGTCTTCATGGCTCAGAAAGGGGAAAAGGTGGTGGTATTCTACAAAGGCCATGGCCACAATCCCAAATTCTGTCCATAATCCCAGAATATGTGTCATAGGTTTCTCCCCCACTTGGAGCTTTTGGGTTCACAAGATGGGGACCTGCATGGACTCCTCTAAACTAAAATCCTAGTTTAGATCTACTACGCTGCCACCAGCTAGGTTTTTAAGTGTCTAGCACACTCCCTGTTCCCCTGAACTTTCCCTGGGGAACACAGATCCAACCACCTTGAATCTCAGCACAAAGGGAAGCAGCCCACTTCCCCCCTCCCTCTCTCCTAGCCACTCTGGAGAGATACACACCGATTCAACTCTGTGAATCAACCTCAGGAGGAACTCACTCTTCCCCACTCTCCTTCCCTTGAATCTCCACATGAGAAGGAATTAACCAAGGCCAAAGAAAAGAAAAGAATTTATTAAAAGAACAAAAAGAAAGTACACTATCTCTGTCATACCAGGATGGAACAATACACAGAGTCTAAATTATAAACCTGGAGAGAACTCCCCCTCCCCCTTTCTTTCTCAGTAAAAGCAAAGTACAGCAATAGAAATAAAGAGATTCCTTTAGCAAAACACACAATTGCCAATACAGAAATAAAAGTAAAAAAATACTTGTTCGCCTTTCTAATACTCACTAGACTGAATAGATGAAAAATACTGCAGAAACCTGGGAGGACTTGATTAAGATGTCTGGACTCCCTTAACTCCCAAGAGAGACTCTCTCAAAACAAAGAACACAGAAAAAAAAAAAACTTCCCTCCACAGAGATTTGAAATTATCTTGTCCCTGATTGGTCCTCTGGTCAGGTGGTCATCAGGTACTGCTTGTTAACCCTGTACTGGTAAAAGAGACCTTAACCCTTAACTAACTGTTTATGACAATATGTTTTTCTGATAAATTGATAAGCACTTAAATATTTATCAGCAATATAGGCATTTTAGTTTGTCCTGATTAGGAATGATGACTAACATTCTATTGAGATAAATGTGGGAAATGCATAACTTAGAGATACTGGCCAAGAATTTAATACCTCAGTTCCTGAGGGAAGAACACCCCTCCTTCTCCCCACCCCTTTCTGCTGGATAAGAGCCAGAGCAGTATAAAAAAGCTATAAAATGCCTGTAACTGTCTGGGAAGGTTTCCCCAAGTGTTGGGACTGCAGACATAGCCTTAAGGCTGTCTTCTGAGGACCCCTTTGCGAGCCCTGGTGTAAGATGCATGCCAGGTAATATCTTTTATTGGACCAACTTCTGTTGGTGAGAGAGACAAGTTTTCAAGCTGCACAGAGCTCTTCTTCAGCTCTGGGAAAGGAACCTGGGCTGTCAACGCCAAATACAAGGTTGAACCGATGGTTTGTTTAGCATAAGTAGTTAACACATATTGTGAGAGACTGTTACATTCTGGGGTACAGTTCAGACTAGTGAGGGTTTGTATCATTGCCTGCAATCTTGGGTGCCTCACTTGCAGGGTGACCCCAACACACTCCCAGTCTCAAATTTTCCCCCAAACCGTCCAGCCCTTTCTTTAGACGGTGCATGTATTAAAGGTCCATTGCCCCTGTAAAGGGCCAAATTCAACAGTTTGGTATTTTAACAGGAGTTGCCAAACAGTTCAGTTTAAACACAGCACTGGTTTAGTTTTGATTAAAAAATAAAACAAGTTTGTGTAAGAGAGAGATTTTAAGTATCAGTATAAGGCATTATAATAAGAACATAAGAACATAAGAAAGGCCGTACCGGGTCAGACCAAAGGTCCATCTAGCCCTGTATCTGTCTACCGACAGTGGCCAATGCCAGGTGCCCCTGAGGGAGTGAACCTAACAGGCAATGATCAAGTGATCTCTCTCCTGCCATCTATCTCCATCCTCTGACGAACAGAGGCTAGGGACACCATTCTTACCCATCCTGGCTAATAGCCATTTATGGACTTAGCCACCATGAATTTATCCAGTCCCCTTTTAAACACTGTTATAGTCCTAGCCTTCACAACCTCCTCAGGTAAGGAGTTCCACAAGTTGACTGTGCTCTGCGTGAAGAAGAACTTCCTTTTATTTGTTTTAAACCTGCTGCCTATTAATTTCATTTGGTGACCCCTAGTTCTTGTATTATGGGAATAAGTAAATAACTTTTCCTTATCCACTTTCTCAACATCACTCATGATTTTATATACCTCTATCATGTCCCCCCTTAGTCTTCTCTTTTCCAAGCTGAAGAGTCCTAGCCTCTTTAATCTTTCCTCGTATGGGACCCTCTCTAAACCCCTAATCATTTTAGTTGCCCTTTTCTGAACCTTTTCTAGTGCTAGAATATCTTTTTTGAGGTGAGGAGACCACATCTGTGCACAGTATTTGAGATGTGGGCGTACCATGGATTTATATAAGGGCAATAATATATTCTCAGTCTTATTCTCTATCCCCTTTTTAATGATTCCTAACATCCTGTTTGCTTTTTTGACCGCCTCTGCACACTGCATGGACATCTTCAGAGAACTATCCACGATGACGCCAAGATCTTTTTCCTGACTCGTTGTAGCTAAATTAGCCCCCATCATGTTGTATGTATAGTTGGGGTTATTTTTTCCAATGTGCATTACTTTACATTTATCCACATTAAATTTCATTTGCCATTTTGTTGCCCGATCACTTAGTTTTGTGAGATCTTTTTGAAGTTCTTCACAATCTGCTTTGGTCTTAACTATCTTGAGCAGTTTAGTATCATCTGCAAACTTTGCCACCTCACTGTTTACCCCTTTCTCCAGATCATTTATGAATAAATTGAATAGGATTGGTCCTAGGACTGACCCTTGTGGAACACCACTAGTTACCCCTCTCCATTCTGAGAATTTACCATTAATTCCTACCCTTTGTTCCCTGTCCTTTAACCAGTTCTCAATCCATGAAAGAACCTTACCTTTTATCCCATGACAGCTTAATTTACGTAAGAGCCTTTGGTGAGGGACCTTGTCAAAGGCTTTCTGGAAATCTAAGTACACTATGTCCACCGGATCCCCCTTGTCCACATGTTTGTTGACCCCTTCAAAGAACTCTAATAGATTAGTAATACACGATTTCCCTTTACAGAAACCATGTTGACTATATAATAAAAAATGGTTACAAGAGAAATAAAGATAAAACACTTTCTAGTAGCTAAAACTTAATAAGCTAGACTTGGTTCAACGTAAAATCCTTATCACTGGTTCCCAGCCACAGGGCTGACCACATTCTCAGGTCAGGATCTCTCCCTCAAAGTCAAAGGGTTGGTTCCTTTCTCTCACCTAAGAAGACAGAGAGAGAGATACTTTGGGGTGTTTTTGCCCCTCACTTTTATATCCCAGTCACTCTTTGAAGTGTGTTTTTCTGAGGATTACCCGTCAAAGCAAAATTTATCCAAACAGTAAGGAAGGTGACATGGAGTGTGGTGGGGAAGGTGGCACCATGTTCTTTCTTCTCTCTGTGTATGCTGAAAAGCAGATTTTCCTTGTCTCCTGCCATTTCCCTCTCTCGATATCTCTAGGTGAATTGTGTGAAACACATTTCTACTTATGTGAATTGAGGTAAACACCTTCCTTTGTTTAGGATAAACCTGTGTAACAACTTTTGCCTAATCAGGGCCATGTGGGTTTGAACATGTGTTAGTAACATCTTACAAAGGGAATTCATAACTATGGATATAATGTTGCTAGATACAGTTCACAATGATGTTACTGTCCAGCAAGTTATTGGTTTTCAAATATACCTCACAATGCATATTTTGTACAAAGATTATTACAATAGTGTATAGGATGTGAATACAGGGGTGCTTTCAGTCATAGAGACCATGCAAAGTGAAATGGCCTATTAACACCTCTGCCGTCATAGGACAAAAAACAGGGGTTAGGGAGTTACAGATTGTTGTAATAAGCCATGAATTCAGTGTCTTTATTAAGACCATGACTTCGTGTCTAGCAAAGCTATGAAGTTAAGCTCCTAAGCTCATCTTACTGAGGTGCTGTGCAGGTTTCCTTTGAGGATGAGGATTGAGAGGCCAAATATGGAGTGATCATTAAAGCATTCACCCACAGGTGATATGATATTTTTGTCATAATTTTTCTGTGAGAGTTCATTCAAAAGTTTAGTGATTGTCTGTCTGGTTTCGCCTACATAGTTGTTGTTGGGGCATTTAGTGCACTGGATAAGGTATACTATATGTTGTGAAGGTGCATGTAGGAGTAATGAATCTTGAAAGGTGTGTTGTGTGAGTATGGATCATCATGGCAAGGGAGATAAGTCTGCAGGTTTTGCATCTGTTGTTATGGCAGGGTCTGGTACCGCTTTAAGTTAGTGTGTCCTGACCTTGCTTCTGATGATGAGCTGAGTGAGGTTGGGGAATGATTTTGAAGATCAGAAGAGGGGTTTGACAAACATTTCTTTCAGGATGTGGCCCCTATCAAGTATTTAATGATATCCTGTTTGGGTTCCAATGTTGGATGGGAGGTGACAACTAGGGATATGCGGTCAGAGGATTTTTCCCCCTGTATTGAAGCAGGTTCTCTCAGAGTATTTGGATGGGCCTTTCCATCCAATCTGCTTCTCTGGTGGAGTGTCCTTGTTTGGTGAAAGCAGTTTTAAGTGTGTTAAAGTTTGAATCCTGGATTTTCTTCTCAGAGCATATTCTGTGGTATGTGAGTGCCATGCTATAGATAACAGATTTATTGCAGTGTTTGTGATGGTTACTGGATCTATGAAGGTAGCTCTGGTGGGGTTTCTTGTATATACTTCTCTTTAGGGTTCCATTGCTGAAGCTGTTGGTGGTGTCCAGGAATTTGATGTTGGAGTGGGAGTGTTCTAGACAGAGTTTGAGTTTCATAGGGCAGCCCAGGCAGACTGCCATCATTTAGATAGGTACTAAGGCTGTCTAAGCTATACTGCATGCTTCTCAGCTCTGAGCTTCCAGAGCAGGCCAGGACTGGGGTAAAGGGCCACAAAAATGGCTTAAAGACACTATAGCCTCCCCTTGCAGTGGGTGGAGACTTCTGCAATACTCCTTTTGTAGCTGCAGCACAGAATCTCACCCCAGATTTTCTGAGGTGCTATCGTTCCTGTAAAATAAAGACCAGAAGACAAGCTTTGTTGCTCGAAAGCTTCTCTCTCTCTTACCAACAGAAGTTGGTCCAATAAAAGATATTACCTTACCCATTTTGTCTCTCTAGTCTCTAATATCCTGGGACTGACACAGCTACAACTACACTGCATTTTACTGTGGAAGAGGTAAGAGTGGTGGCTTGGCAAGGTGATGGCATAGCGGGAACCTTGGAAGAAGGCACTAAAACTTTTGTGTGCAAAGGAGATGAAGTGGTTTTATGTCAAGGTTGGTACTCTTAGCAGAGGTGAGGGGGAACCGTGTGGGGTGGGGATTTCAGGAGGTTTTCTAGAGGCGCATAGAAGGATAGATCTTAATGCTCATCAAGAAGCACCTTGCAGGATGCCAAGTCTAAGTGTGTGTCTTCAGAGGGAGGAGAATAAGAAGGGTTCCAAAAGCTGTAAAAGGCAGTCAGGTCTTGGCTGGGACTTAAGCTATCAGGAGAGTTCAAGCTGGTAGGGGTCGTGCTGTTTAGAAAAGGGGTGTCTCTGCCAGAGTGGGTGAGTGAATTGTCTAGAGACAGTTAAAAAGGAATTTTCAGTTTTGTACTGTAGGATTGCTAAGTACAATATGCTCAGAGTACTGTACTTCTATAGCAACAGGCTAAAGGTCAGATTCATAAAAGCATGGAGTTTATCAAAAGATTTTAGTTACATTGGTGGAAGAATATATATAAACAAGTAACCAGTTGGTAGTTTCAAAGCTCAGAATGTCTCAATTCTGTGAAATCTACAATCACACTGTAATTAATCAGAATAAGTCAGTGCTGGAGAATAGATGATACCTTGTAAACAGGGAAACATTCTTACCAGTAGTAATCTTGAAGACTGTTATATAACTGTGGATTCCATTCTCAGTTTTCACGTTCTTAGTGTTGTGCCTCATTGTGTCACTTGTCTTCTCACCTTCCTAATAATTATTATTCCTTGTATTGCAGTTGGACCTGGAGGCTCCAGCTAGGGTGACCAGATGTCCCGATATTTATAGGAACAGTCCTGATGTTTGGGGCTATTACCCACCACCCTATCCCAGTTTTTCACACTTACTGTCTGGTCACCCTAGCTCCAGGTGAGATTAGGACGTCATTGAGCTAGGCAGTGAGGATAGCTCTTGCCTCACTGCGGGCACAGGGAAGGAGGCCAGAGCTGTTATACGTGGCAACTGAGAGAAAAAAATGGCAGGTTTTAATAAAAAATAAGACCACTCATGGTTTGTAAATTGAGAGGGATGCAGAGTACTTATTTTTTTCTCCCTTCCTGGGTTGTGCAGATACATGCCATTGTATATAAATAGATGTTTGTTATCGCTTAACAAGGCAACTACTCCAACCATATCAGTAGCACTATGGCTACGCTCAAATACACTAGCTCAACTTTTTTCTTATTATTACACAGACATTGTCCTTACAATTTTTACATGTAACGTTACACTGTTCTCCTCTATTGTGATTCTTTACTTTTGCTATGAGAGTATAATAGCCTAACATTCAGAGCTGCTGATAATCTGCTCCCAAATTTAGAAATACCAGGAGCCAAGAATCACAGTGTATCAAATCTCCAAAATAAATGACGCATGTTTCAAACTTGCCTATCCACGGACAAGAAGATGCTATGCACACTTTTGTGTCTGATTGCTGATAAGGGACTGCGGCTTTGAAGTGCTGACTGATGCCGGGCTCCAGGATAAAGCAAAGGGGAGAAGGTAGAAGACATAGAAAGCTGTCTGTTGATATCTTAATGTTTGTTATTTAATATTTATTTTTATTATTTCTGTTGGGATATACAATTGGATGGGTGCAGGGAAGAAGGATGAATAATTTATTTACATCAATGCAGAATATTTTAGCTAAATCACAGCACTGGTAATCAGAAGATTTGGATTCTACTCTAGCACTTCAGCAGACCTCCTGTATCACCTTGGACAAATCGTTTAGGTCAAACTTTTCAAAAGTGGTCACTAGTTTTGGTTACTTGAGTAATTGAGAGATCTTCAACTGGCGTTGTTGGCACATGGCATTTTTGAAAATCATGCCTGTATTATCTCATGTAAGGTCCTGAAAAATTCATGCACCAAAATTAGTGGACACTATGGAAAGTTTGGTCTTTCACTGCCCTGTATCTCAGTTTCCAATTTGTAAAATAAGGATACTACTTCTCTTTCAAGAGGAGTGTCATAAGATTAAATCAGTTTTCTGTTTCAGTCTTAATACAGGGTTCACAATCAATAAGTTGAGAAGTGCTGTACAAGCCCCTACACAGAGAAGTGGCAGATTTCAGTTAGCTCTGCACTGTTAAAAATGTTGGATTTGATTCTCTTCTCATTTACACTGGTGTAAAACGGAAGCTGAAGTTGGTAGGCTTACACTGATGTAAAATGGCTGGGAGGAGAACTGAGCTTATATAGGCATTGGTGTAAAACAATGTCAAACTCAAAGGGAGAATAAGATTTAAAGGATGAAAAATTGAGGGGGAGGGAGGTTCAGAATATCTGCTATTACTTTACAGGATATGCACTGGAAATCATATGAATCTGTACCAATGCATTAATTTTCCTGAGTTAGTCACACATTTGGCATATGAGTGCTTATGTGATTAGGGATCTCTTTCTCCTCTTCAAGAGTTACAGTTCTTGTTTCTCTTTACAGTGTTTTCTTTCTCAGAGATATGTCAGTTGCTCACTTACACCGGAGCAATCAGATAGAAACTTTCTCAGTAACAGAGACTGTGTCGTGATGGAACCAAACCTGCTGTCCCACAGTTATAAATAGATTCTTGCATAGGTCTGGGAAGGGCACATAGAAATTCAAGAATATAGAAGTATTGTAAACAAAAAAACATACCCTGTGGTACCAGGACCCTGTGTTCAGTTCAGAGGTTCTTTCCTTTATTGATGGGATTGGCCTGTGTGATGTTTTGCATAGCTTTTTAAATTTCATGTATATAATTTCCTCTGACCAACACATGAACTACTGCTACCCAGAATAATTTCTCTGGAAGAGGGGGCAGATTCCATTCTTGTAGCCATCTCTGATTTCCATTTTGATGTCTTCTTCTTGCAGCATTTGTCCCCGGTACTCAGTTACCAGGGTATTCAAATGACTATATATATAAATGATTTCCTTGGTAGTGGTAAGAATCTCCACAGGAAAATAAGCAAATATTTGGAGGTTTTTTCAGTGGCTTTCCTGGGATGCAAAAATTTTTGGTGATCCCAGGGGTGAAAGTAACTGAGGACACTTACTGGTACGGGGGGTGGCTCTGGCCCCCCGGAAGAGGTGGGGCCTCAGGCAGAAGGGGAGGGGCTGGTGTTCAGCATCCCCCAGCCAGCCCTTGGCCTGTGCTGCCCAGGGTTCCGGTGTTGATTTAAAGGGCCTGGAGCTCCAGACGCTGCTGCTGTGGTAGGGGCAGCGGTGTCCAGAGCCCCGGGCCCTTTTAAATTGCTGGCCCCAGGGCAGCTGCTCTCTTTGCCCCCCCCACCCCCGCCACGCCTGTCAGCAGGCGGGGGGAGGGGGGGTGCAAAAGGGGAAGGGACGTTAAAGTGCTACAGGGTCCTTTGCCGCAGCAGCCCTTTAATGTGGGCTGGGTATGGGCCGGTGCAGGTTCTTACCGGTACGGAGTACTGGCCTCGGCCCGTACCAGCTCACTTTCACCCTTGGGTGAGCCATCAGAAATGTGTGTTATTTTACAGTAATAAAGGCAGTTTTGCAGACAGAAAGTTACATTGCTCACTGTGAGCAGCCCTGTCTAAATGCTTATGCAAGTGAAAATATTAGATGGTTCATTTAATGAATTTTGCAATATTACTCAAATATATTATCTGACTTTTCATATTTTGCCCAGCTTTTAGAATAGGGCAAATAATTTGTAAATATGTACAAATCATTACATTTTGACTAAAATCTTAATGCACATTTTTCATCATTTGCATACCTCCACTGAAACTGCAAGGGCTTGTAGACCTCCTGGGTTGTGTTCTGGAGTAAAAAAGAAAACAAGAAGTCTTATTAACAATGTCGATGCACAAATACCTGATATGGGGGCAAATACCAGGTTTTTGCACTCATAAGGTAGGCGTATGTAAACAATTGCATACGTTTAAATTTGAAAGTCTGTCCCCATGTGTAATACCTCCAGTACGAGTTGATTCCCTAACTAATTAATGGATTATATTGAATGAAATTACACTTATCTATTCCCTATAACATTTCTCTCTTCTGGGGCATTTACTGTGTATACGTATTTGTCCTTACTTTTTTAAAAAAGTAATTCAAATATGGCCACAGTTTTAATAAAACAATTATTTAGTGAAAGGTTAAGTTTGCACAATTAAAAATAATAACAGATTCGGAACTTCAACATATCAGTTTCTACAATAAAGGTAACTTGGTCACATGGTGCATCCTATGCTTCTTCAAAGATAGGTTGTGATATTAGTTCTTCCTCTATTTAATATTGCCTAATGCAGCACTATTATTAAGGCCTGGTCTATATTTAAACATTAGATTGACAGATAGCCAAAGACTCAAAGAGTAATAGCAATTTTTTTTAAGTAAATCAGAAGCAGGAAGCCTGCTAAACAACCAGTGGGGCCACTGGACGACTGAGATGCTAAAGGAGCATTCAAGGACGATAAGGCCATTGTGGAGAAGCTAAATGAATTCTTTGCCTCGGTCTTCACGGTTGAGGATGTGATGGAGATTCCTGAACCTGAGTCATTCTTTTTATGTGACAAATCTGAAGACTTGTCCCAGATTGAGGTGTCATTAGAAGAGGTTTTGGAACAAATTGATAGACTACACAGTAATAAGTCACCAGGACCAGATGGTATTCATCCAAAGGTTCTGAAGGAACTCAAATGTGAAATTGCAGGACTACTAACTGTAGTTTAAATCAGCTTCTATACCAAATGAATGGAGGATAGCTATTGTCACACTCATTTTTAAAAGGGGCTCCAAAGGTGACCCTGGCAATTTCAGGCTGGTAAACCTGACTTCAGTACCAGGCAAACTGCTTGAAACTATAGTAAAGAATAAAATTGTCAGACACATAGATGAACATAATTTGTTGGGGAATAGTCAACGTGGTTTTTGTAAAGGGAAATCATGCCTCACCAATCTACTAGAATTCTTTGAGAGGGTCAACAAGCATGTGGACAAGGTGGATCCAGTGATATAGTGTATTTAGATTTTCAGAAAGCCTTTTACAATGTCCCTCAATAAAGGCTCTTAAGCAAAGTAAGCACTCATAGGACAAGAGGGAAGGTTCTCTCATGGATTGATAACCGGTTAAAAGAGGAATAAGTGGTCAATTTTCAGAATGGAGAGAGGTAAATAGTGGTGTCCCCAGGGGTCTGTACTGGAACCTGTCCTATTTAGCATATTCATAAATGATCTGGAAAAGGGGGTAAACAGTGAGGTGGCAAAATGTGCAGATAATATAAAGCTACTCAAGATAGTTAAGTCCCAGGCAGACTGTGAAGAGCTACAAAAGGATCTCTTAAAACTGGGTGACTCAGCAACAAAATGGCAGATGAAATTCAATGTTGATAAATGCAGAGTAATGCACATTGGAAAACATAATCCCAACTATACATATAAAATGATAGGGTCTAAATTAGCTGTTACCACTCAAGAAAGAGATCTGGAGTCATTGTGGCTAGTTCTCTGAAAACATCCACTCAGTGTGCAGTGGCAGTCAAAAAAGTGAACAGAATGTTGGGAATCATTAAGAAAGGGATAGATAATAAGATAGAAAATATCATATTGCCTCTATATAAATCCATGGTACGCCCACATCTTGAATACTGCGTGCAGATGTAGTCACCCCATTTAAAAAAAGATAGATTGGAATTGGAGAAGATTCAGGAAAGGGTAACAAAAATGATTAGGGGTATCGATCATCTGCCGTATGAGGAGAGTTCAATAAGACTGGGACTTTTCAGTTTGGAAAAGAGACAACTAAAGGAGGATATGATAGAGATCTAAAAAATCATGAATGGTGTGGAGAAAGTAAATAAGTATTATTTATTCCTTCTCATAACACAAGAACTACGGGCCACCAAATGAAATTAATAGGCAGCAGGTTTAAAGCAAACAAAGGGAAGTATTTTTTTACACAATGCACAGTCAACCTGTGGAACTTCTTGTGAAGACCAAGACTATAACAGAGTTCAAAAAAGAATTAGATAAATTCATGGAGGATAGGGCCATCAATGGCTATTGGCCAGGATGGACAGGGATGGTGTCCCTAGACTCTGTTTGCCAGAAGCTGGGAATGGGCAACAGGGGATGGATCACTTGATAATTACCTGTTCTGTTCATTCATTCCCTCAGGGGCACCTGACATTGGCCACTGTCGGAAGATGGGCTAGATGGACCTTTGGTCTGACCCAATATGGCCGTTTTTATGTTCTTTGCAAGGGCATGTCTTATGGCATGTCTATACTAAGTCAAGGACTCCAAAGGAAATACAGAACAAAGGCTTCCTGTACAACCTCGCTTTGGCCCCCTTGCTTTATGATAGTCTTTAATAGCATGATCACATTTTTTCCCCTCAGATCCCTGCATCAGTCGGTAAACAGAATGGACAATGATCACTTAATGGGTAGTTATTTGATATTTCTTTTTATCCTCGTTGTTTGATGTGTTGCTTCATGTCTTATTTATTGATTGTTCTCCTAGGGAAGACTAGGAATCCAGGGAAACATGATTTGTGCTGGGGCACAAAGCAAAGGAGACATTGTCTTTTTTTTCTCAGGGACCAATTTCTGTACTACCTAACATTGTCAGAGGTTTCAGTGAGTAAGGTCGACAGCTGAGAAGTTTACAATAACTTCAGTAAGGAGTGCAGGATTTTACCCCATTTCAGAAACCAAAAAAGCTAGAGTGGTATTTTATTTTGTTGTTTTTTGTGTGCATTCTACATCTTTCACACACTTGCATACTCATGCAACTGAGAGACATTTTCCTCAAGTCTTGCTAACAATTTGGTTTGCTCTGTTTTTGTTGTAATGAAAGTTCTAGATCCTTGAGGATAAAAAGCCCCTATGAAGGGAAACATACAAATGGCAAAGTTGACTAAGCAATCACCTGTCAAAAAGTCGATTCCTCAAAATATTAATGGCAGCTATTATCTGAAAAATCACTGTACAGTATCACTTCATTCTGTAAAATAAACACTGTATACACTCATTCTGTATATTCTTGCCAATGTGTAAGTATGCTTAATATGCCCACTAGATGTCACTGTTGTTCTTTGCCACATATTTCCTTAACGTTTTATAAGCAAATACTGTATAAAGAGAAATTCAGATTATTCCTGTTTTTCTTACTTTTAATACTAAAAGAGGCACTGTTTGACTAAAAGTATTTCCATGAAGACATGTTTACAGGAAATTGCATATCAAATTGAGAATTAATATCAGATTTAGACAGTCATTACAATACACACTATCCATGTGTATGACAATTATTCACATATGCTTGTGCATTATTAGTGAGGTGGTAATAAGATTCCCAGAAGTGCTACTTTCGACTGGTGTCTTCTGGGAATTATAATGCAAACAAGCATTTCTAAAACCACAACATCATTCCTGCAAATACTTGTATCCTCAAGATAGAATAATGGTAAATCATGGAATTACTTGCTTCTGTCCATAGGTGAGAGCATGACAATCCCCATCCTATATTGGATTCAGCAGGTGTTACCATGATTTCAGATTTTACATTATCTATACAATGAACCATAATAGTTCTGATCTGGTTTCCATTTAAGTTAAGCATAATGACTTCAAAGGCAGTAAATCAATTCCAACAACTATGTTAATTAATGCTTTATTTATACGTTGTTAGTAGAACTCATAGAAACCTCTGCTAGACACTCTATACTAACATATTGGTCAGTTATGTTCCCACAAACAATAACCTTCTCTCCTCTTTTTTTAATTAGAAGGGAGTATTCTTTTTTGTATTCAGTGAACTATATTTTAACTAGAAAAGTGTGCAAGGGTCCTATGATAAAATTAAATGGGGGTGTTAATAAAGCTAAATATGAAACAAATTATTGCTCCTGAAATTTGTGGCGCTAAAGAAATGCTTCTACTTAACTTTTGTTCATTATTGTCCATTACTTCTTTGATATGTTGTATCAGTTGATGCAATATATCTATTAATAAAACCCAAATCAAAACCCTATGTTAGAGGGACATTAAGGTTGCAGAGTTAAGCACTCCAAAGTGCCAAAAGTAACCTTGATTCAGTCCCCTTGTGTGTATGCATTATGTTACTGTCTTTAATTACCACACACTATTTTTTTCTTATGGGCCCCTGACTCATCCAGTGCACAGAATGAATGGTGCTTAATTAATGAGCTGCTTTTCAATATTTAGTTTTATCCTCACTGTTCAATGTGTGGTCATAGGCTTTATTTACTGCATGCATTTCAAATCTTGCTATGAAGACAGAATTATTAATTTCTTCACGGGCATTTCTATGGTGCTCTCACATAGTGTCAGAGTGCTTCACAAACATTGTGAATTTATCTTCGCAACACCTCTTGTCAAATTAGGGGTTATTATTCCCTTTTTACAGATGGGGGAAAGGAGGTAAGGTTGCATTCAGCATTCCATTAGAACTTTCAGATGTTCTAAACTTTGTGGAAGATATCTTCAGAAATTTTCATTTCTTGAACCCAACCCAAGTGATGGATTTCTTTGGAAAGTCTAAGCAAAATCTGTTCATCCACTTTTGAGTTATGTGAGAATTAAAAGAATTAACTTTTTTTCCTTTAAAAAGATATGAAGACTGGTTTTACATGCACAAAAATGGACATACTTTCCAAGCTGAAATCTTTCCAGGTGTTGCTCTTAATGGAGAATAAGTATCCAGGCCTACATGTAAAACAAACATTAAAAAAATGAAGTTTATTAAAATTTAAAAATCAAATTTCCACTTAGTTTACATTTATGGTACTAATTATGTGAATATGAAATAATAGATATTGGACTCAACTGAGTTGCCATTTAAATCAAAGGGAGTTTTGCCTTTGGATTGGACATTTTATCAATGCTATATCCATAAAACTTGGCATATGCTGCTGTTTCAATGTAGAGATTTATTTATTTAAATTGATAAAATGCACTACACAAGGATATATGCACAGACAAGTCAATTTAAAAATACATACAAAGATAGATATTACAGCTATAGATTTATATAACTATAAACAGATATACTGTACGTATGATATATACACTTCCATATAAGACATCAGTGATTTTACTACAGAACTTGGCAACAGTTTGCAGTAGTGATTTCAGGGTCGCACAATATTTTTCCTCACTTCTACAGAAAGACTACTGTCCATAATTCAGCTGATATTGTGTATTGTATATTTACAATTATAGCAGGTTAGTCTGTGTGTCATTTATACACATAGTTGGGTGTTAGAGAGATGTGAGTGGTAAATTAGTATTCAACTAACCCAAGCACTTTATAAAAAGAGGTTATTGAACTGAATCAGATTAACCTGCTCTGACTACATATTTCAGCTTTCTAAAAATTGGGACCCCATTCAGCACACGAAAATTTGATGGGTGTTAATAGGAGTATTCAGGATAGTTTAAGAACAGCAAGACAATTAAAAAAGAACAAAAAGAGCTGAGTGCAAAATTCATTTCCGGGGGTGAAGGGAGATCATAAATCTATTTTTTAAGAAAAAAATACAGCCAGTGTGATAGTGCCTTCCCACGTCTTCTGGCTAGGTGCTATGTGCATATAAATGTTTCACGTTAAGCTTTAAGATCAAGGGAAAGTCTGTGGGGAACCTTGTTTCCTGGAGATATGCTTGCTCGAGCAGTTCCCAAGTACTGACTAGGATACTTCATTTTCTGGAACACCAGTTCTTTGCTTGCCTCTAACTGTGTCCACAGTTATGAAGCCTGCATTTCCAGAAGTGGGTTTGCATAGATGTTTGGTCATAAACCAGCCTAATTACTATCCTCTCTGTTTTGTGCATGTTTAATACAAAGTTTCACCTTTCTTCCATATGATAAAGTGAACAAAAGACATAGTTGCATTAGCTGAGAATGTCTGCTTTTTAGAACCAATTGCACTTACTGGGTCTCTGCCCTGTATACCTCAAAGTGCCCTCATCTCCCATTGAGCTTAAGAAGAGTTGAGGGGACATTCCTTGCACAAAAATAGATGCTATTTTTCAAAATTTGGCATAATTAACACAAATGTTTTCAATATTCCATATGGGAAGCGTAGCAGAGGGATTCTTCTAATTGAATATAATTAGTTATTTTAACTACTGTCATCGGTTATTTAGTTAAATTTTTATATTTATAGTAAAACATCACCAATATGAAATTTTATATTTATTTCTCAGATACATAGCAGATGGCTCTTTGGTCCACTGTAGTAATGAATTCTTAAAAGAACTATTTTCTACTTTATGTTGCTAATATATATAAATAAAAAAATCTGTCTAATTTTTAACTTTTGCTCGTGGAAATCAGCGCTTGTTGCTCTCTTCTTAAAATAATCAAATATCTATTAGACAGTTTAAGAGGATAAGTTCTTATAGTATAACATATAAAATGATTACAAATATATTGCTTCAGAGGACCGATTTGTTACTCGTATATGAACTGTAACATTTAAGATAGTAAACATGTATATACTACCAGTATTTATATAGTGATATCATGTACAACAAAATGGATGAAATCATTTAGATTAAGAACAAATTAATACAAAGAATGAGTATAAACAAAACCCAGTAACTTAGTAGGGAGAAAAGTGGTCATTCCTTCCCCAAAAAGAGTGTGAAGTCCTGGGCATAGACCTGTCACTTCCTTTTGCCTGCTTGCTTCCATATTCTTATTGGATAGCACTGAAATACTGGAACTCTTCACTGAAACAGTTGTGGCAGCTACTGATTCATCATCTTGCCTGGAAGGAGATGCCATCGAGCTATTTGGGGAAAGAGAGTTGATGGCATTCTTTATCATCTGGAGAGTTTATGCTCCTGCATTTTTTCAACATGGCACTCATGTCAAATGCAAAGTTAACAAGGTCTGATCCATATTCTATATTCTACAGATGTCACTGCTGAATTTAGTTCCTGCTGACTCTGGAGAAGAGCAATTACTGTGATGCTTGATTCCAGACACACACTTAATATCTTCAAGTAACAGGTATGGACAGTGATGAGCTGCCAAAATATTAACAACCGGTTCCCTCCTCCTCACCCCGCGAGGGGGTCGTGCACCCCCTGCCCCCCGGGACTCCTGCCCCGCCCCCCAGGACCCCTGCCCCATCCACCCCCCTTCCCTGTCCCCTAACTACCTCCTGCTGCCCCATCCAACCCCTCCTCTTATTCCTGATGCCCCCCCAGGACTCCTGCCCCATCCTACCACCCCTTCTCTCGGTCCCGACTGCCCCGGGAACCCCTGCCCCTGACTGCCTCCCACCACCCCATCCAACCCCTGGTCCTTCCTGACTGCCCCCCCAGGACCCTTGCCCCCATTCAATTACCCTGTTCCCTGCCCTCTGACCGCCCCCAGTCCCGACCCTAATCCACCCCCGCCCTCTATTCAACACCCTCTCCCTGCTCCCTGTCCCCCTAACCGCGCTGCCTGGAGATGGGGGCCATGGGCGCTGGGCTGGAGTTGGGGGCTGGGCCAGAGCCGCTGGCCAGCCCGAAATCAGGGGCCGGCCCGCAGTCGGGACCGGGGGCCAGCCCAGAGCTGGGGGCCGGCCCAGAGCCACTGGCCAGGCCAGAGTTGAGGGTTGGGCCAGAGTCGGGGACCGGGGGCTGGCCTGGGGCTGGGGCCCAGCCCAGAGCTGGGGGCTGGAGTCACTGGCCATCCCGGAGTCAGGGCTGGCCCGGAGCCGCGCTGCCCGGCCAGAGTCGAGGTCGGGGCCGGGGCTGGGGCTGGGGCCGGGGCTGGGACTGGGGCTGGGGCTGAGGCCAGAGATGCGCGGCGCCTAGAGCCATCCTTGTGCCCCCCCACCCCAGCTCACCTGCAGGAAGCTGCTGCTTCCTTCTCAGCCCTCCCAGGCTTCCCATGCTAACAGCTGATTGGCAGGAAGCCCGGAGGGGGAGCCTTCAGAGGAGGAGGCAGAGGCAGAGCTGGAGCCAGGTGAGCTGGGGTCAGGGGCAGGGCAGGGCAGGGAGCTGCTGGAGCTTTTGTTAAATTTAAAAGCCCTTTACAACCGGTTCTAAAAGGGTTTCTAAATTTAACAACCGGTTCCCGCGAACCGGTGCGAACTGGCTGCAGCTCACCACGGGGTATGGACAGAGAGAGAATCTTTATCCTTTTTAACTCTCCACTATGTTGATGTGCAGTATCTTGCCTTTTCTGCCCTCATAAACATTTCAATTGATTTCCACCCAACGATCCTTCATTGGATTTTAAAAAATGAAAGAAAGATATTAAATTGCTAGTAAAGGTAAATACGACTACCAGAGCTGAATGAATATTTTAAAATATCTTGCATTAATTTCTGTTGAAATTTTTACATGAATTTGCTTTAGCCTTGTTTCCTTCTCTGTAGTGAAGCCAAACGTACTTATTGTGAAAAGCCAAGTTTCCAGCAGTGGAAGGTTCGTTCAGTAATCCACTCCACCAATGGTAGGAAATTTCCATTCTCACACATTAAGAGAGCAGTGGGATGAGCCATTAAACATAACAGTTTATATTCATGACAATATAATTGGACTAAACTATGGTGCTTCAATAGTTTATTATCTGGCACTGTTGTACAGCATGTGGAACTATTTCCAAGACTTGTATAGAACTTGTTTATAGCAGATGAATATGTCTGTTTAGACTTACTCTGATGATTAGTCTAGATTTTCTTGCATTGCCTTTAATAGTGTACAGTTCAAGTAAACAAAGAACTTTACCAGTAATTTTTTTAAAGCAAACTAAAAAAAGTTTGTTGTTTAAAATAAATAAAAATGTAAAAGATGCATTTTGATTCATAACATCTAATGCTGGGAAATCTAAGCTCTTCTCATCTACAGTGTTCTAGCCATAACATGCTTTACTAGAAGTGTTCCATTTTCCCATCTATTTTTATTTATGACACTCTCATTGAAAAGAAAATGGGCTCCACGAGGAAGTCATATAGGATGGAAACAGAATGAAGGAAGTCTAAGTAGGAAAAGAGAACAGCATAATTTAAATTCATTTATCTTAAAAGACAAACAGATAAAAGCACAATAAACAGGAGACTAATATCACTGGCACAGGAAGGAGTTAGATAAGATACTTGGCTGATTGCCCTAGCAGCTATTAACTTCAGCTCAGCAGTTCTGTGCAATTGTGAATATGTACAAGTCCTAAAAAAGAAGACAGTACAATTAATGAAAGCTACTGAAAACAGTCTAGGACTGTGAATCTTAAGAGCTTCAAAATCTCAGTCCTTCTGCTTAGAGAGTTTTCAGTCTTTTAAATAAATGAAGCCCACACTACTCCTTAAAAAAATTGAGTATTGTTACTCTTATGGCTCTGATTCAGCAAAGCATGTAAACATATACTTAAAGCTAAGCATGTATTTAAGTACTTTGCTGAATTGGGGGTTTAAGTAGAAATTTATTTTAATTTTGAAAATACTTTAAATAATTTCTTTTGGAAGAACATGGTGCAGTGTAAGTGTTGTGTTACCAAAATATTTTTAACAATTAAGCCTCATTGCCCTAAACTACTTCCTTTTTTTAAGGTCTTGTGAGAATCACATAGCAGTCACCAGAGGAGGGAGCAATAGCTCAGTGGTTTGAACATTGGCCTGCTAAGCCCAGGGTTGTGAGTTCAATCCTTGAGGGGGCCATTTGGGGAACTGCAGCAAAAAATCTGTCTGGGGATTGGCCCTGCTTTGAGCAGGGGGTTGGACTAGATGACTTCCTGAGGTCCCTTCCAGCCCTAATATCCTATGGTTCTATGTAGAGCAGGCAGTAAATAAGCGTGTTTAAGACAAGAAAGGAGGCTACAGACAAAATATGAAACTCCATATAGAAGTCCTAAACACACACTTTAAGGCCCATCTACATTACTAAATTCACTACTTGTACAAATGGGTATTCAAACATGCTTATTTAACACTGCAGGGGAGCATACTGACAACATACAATATAAAGGAAGTTTCCTGAGCAATAAGCCTGTGCCACACCATGAAAAAAGGGGTGTGTCTTTCACAACACCAGGATCAACACACATGATTAAGCAAAACCGTCAAATACGCACAGAAGAAAGAAAATGTAAAGGTGTCTCTTGCAAAGAATTCTTCCGCACCAAGTAACTTAGCTCTTGTTTTTCTCTTTTCCTTCACTCCACTTGTATTTTCTTTCTCAAACGTTACAGTTCTCTTTCTTATTTTAAAATTTGCCATCAGGCAGGTGTTTTTTTACTTAACATGGTATTTTAATTGTTCCATTTTTCTCTCTTCCTTCTTTTTTTATCTTTACTTTCCCTTCAGGACACTTCTCCCTTTCCTGATTCTACCTTATTTTCATTTTATTTTCCTTTCTAATTATCCCAAAATATATTCTTCATTGTCACCCCCCATCTTTCATTCTTGCCTTCTTCTCTCTTTTCCTCCTAATTGCATCCCTCACAATTTTTCTTTTCTAATCCTCTCAATTATCTCTGCATCTCCCCACTTAATATGTCTGCGCCTTTCTCATTTCATCTGAAAATTACACCCTCCTCCCCAACCTTTGCTCCCCCACTTTTTTGGATGGGACTTTGTAGTTCCCTTTTCAGGTCCATTGAAACCTGAAGCGGAGAAGCCATTTCCCTTTTCCAGGTCCACAGTGGTCCTTACAGGAACCATTTTCCCCATTGCCAGGACTTCAGAGGCATGAGGATTAATTCCATGGTTTCCAAGACAAAAGGCCCAAAGAGGAGGGGATGTTTGTGGTGACAAAGTAATTATAAGCTTCTGCCTGCTGTGGGAAGATGAAGTGGGTTAACACCACCCAAAAAGTGCAAGCTGAAGAATACCTAGAGAACCCACAGTGCAGTTTAAAGCAGCCTTGGTGCAAAGAATGATAATTTACACTAATATTTTTTAAAATGTATGCTGATACTATAGGGTAAGCCTCATTTGTTAATTAAATGAATGGCTTGATAAATATTTAAATAGGAATATTAGATGCAAACTCTAATAATTCCTTGAAAGGTACCAAAAGAAACTGAACAGTTTTTTAAATAAAACATGCTTTGCACTCCTGGAAGATACAGTGTAAGATTCATGGAGCTTGTGTTTAGCCTGGTACATTCCCTTTTTTTTTTTTGTTCTCCCCCCCCCCACCTCTTAAATCGAAGGCTTTGGTCATTAACACTATGAGTCACAGTAACATGTTATGATCTGAGCTGGCATTTATAACAAAATACAGCTTCTAGCCTTTTGGATGCCTCTCCTACAGGTCACTTGTCCTAGTGATGGAGAGAGTGGTTGCTCCCAAGAGAAAGGAAAGACGCCCATTAAGTCAGCTCACACCCTGGGAAAGGCTACCAATTTCAGAGTTTCTATTCGTACAACATCTTCAGTTCTGCCCTCTAAGCGGGGTCAATGTTATAACAGCCGAGAGAGAAAGAGGCTTGGGCAGTGAGTGAGTGCCTGGAGAAACAATGCAACTTACTCTGTAAGGGAAATTTGTAACTTGTAGACAGGCTGGCTCATTTTGGTGCTCATTTTTGGAAATACCTATATGATGATTTGTTTTGTGGATTATTGATTTAGGTGTCAGGCAGATAAAAAGCATCATTTCTATGATACCTTTATCATCACTCTGACAAGGATTGCTTTCAAGTTAAAGACCGATAAAAATACCAACTTTTGACATTCTCACAACAGCCGTGTCATTTTTTTCTTTTTCTTTTGTTTTGTTATTGTCAGTGAAAGGACAGTATAGATGAATGATGGTGTCAGACGTGTTAATAGAGTGACATGTCACTCTTTTCTTTTTAATTTTTTTAATTGATTTATAAAGCATAATACAATTTAATTAGGAAATATCTACACGGGAGAAACCTCTGACTACCCAGTATCAGCACTCTCCAGGCCTACAAGGCCAAATTCATCCTTGATATTATATCACGGAGTTACAGCAGCCAAGAATCTCCACCATAAAAACGAATATATTTAGTTTTTAACCATGTACAACAAAGATGATAGTGTAAATTGTTCATTCAGGCTGCAAGTGAGCAGTGAATATGAGATTCTGAAGACTTCATTTCTACAGACGAACAAAAATCTGATGGCCCTTGGTCACACTTACGCTCGAACATTCCATTTTAACCCATTCTTCTACCCCTCTTATTTCCCCTCCTCTGCCTTTTTTTCTTTCTGTCAGCATACTAGTTTGATAGCTATTCAACCACAGATGTCTGCGTTAAAATAGTTTGTCTAATAATACTTTCCACTCCTACAGCACCTTGTAACTGAGGATTTCAAAGCACTTTACAAATATTAACTGAATTAATCAGCACCCAAGGAGGTCAATATTATTAATCTCTTTTTACAAGTGAGTAAACTGAGGAACAGAGTGACACTGGATGCCTGTATCAGGACCAGGCACAGAGCTTGTATTTCTTAACTCCCACTCCCATGCTTTAACTGCTAGACCATCCTTTCCCCCCAATAAATACATAGTTATTACTGTGATTAAAGGATACATGTTAACATTCTTAATCTATTGGAGATTGTTAATATGATGTGCCAATTTCTTATACTAAAAGCCTTACAATTTGCTATATCTCCCTCACTGTGGTATATTAGGACTGAGGCAGGTAGAAAATATGTTGATGGTGATCACATACTGCAAAATCCCCAGGATAGATCAGCTGTACTTGTAAGCCAACTATGCAGGTTAATGTGTAGTAAGTGAATTGAAGGAAACAGACAAAGGATTAGAGATTAAGAGAAAAAAAAGACAGTGATAAGCTAACCAAGCAAGAAAGATAAAGGAGGTTACAAAAGGGAGGATGAGAAAAGTTTTTTTTATGAAGTTGGAAATATACAAGCACACGTCTGAATTATGTAGTGTAACTACAATACATGACTAACAATTGAACATAGTTTGGTACATTGCATACCGAGCCCCCCTCTAAATCATTATAGTGGTTCCTGCAAGTTTAGAATATAGGTAAGACATTTATTTACTGTCAAGATATATCCAGATACTGTTGTCAGACCATTTATTTACAACATACAGTGATGAAAGAATAAACATTTTCCTTAGATTTCAGTGCCATGACATTGTATAAAGTATAGATAAAATACTTAGTATTGACAGTACATAGCAGCTTTTATTCAGCTATTATCTTAAAACCCTTTACAAATGTTAATTAGTTAGGACTAACAACACCCCTGCAAGGTACAAATACATGTTAAAGCCTGAAGGAACTATTCTAATAATCTAGTGTGGCCTCCTGCATAACATAGACCATAGTTTCACCCACGGATTTCCGCACCTAGCCCAACGTCTTGTGTTTGCACTACAGCACATCTTTTAGAAAGACATGTACTGATGTACAGTAAGTCAATGGAAGAGCCAGGTATCGTGAATCCAAGCCCTTACTATATACACATCCTTAGACTCCAAATTCCATATTTTTGGTGGTTTTACAATTTGGATCAGACACATTTATTTATGACCATGTGACACATTTGTTTCTGAATGTGAATTGTCAAAAAATTTGCAGAAACAATGAGACTATTTAAGGAGCCACAGCCATTTGGCTACAAGTGTGCATAATACCAAAAGGAAAAATCTTTCTTTGGAGAGAGACAGCTAAGGAAGAATAAATTGAGGAGAAGAGCCAGTGCCAAGATATATCACACTGATGAATTCTCACGTTCTGTTTATACAGTGGCCTAGAATCACAGCATCATCAAAGTGAACATTATTTTGCTAGTTATGTTGTTTGTCTTATATTTGTAAATTGAAGGATATACTTCTATGACTGTTATGTTGGTTTGCCTTCATAATTTAAGGAGTCTTTTCATTGATCCTACTATTGTAGAGGTTGAGGGAGCCTGTGTATAGTGCTCTAGAAGTTGAATGAATAAATATTATTATTATTATTATTACTGAATAAATATAATGGAAAATCACAATAGGTCATATAATTAAGGCAAGATATAACGCTGTCCTCGGGAGCCAAAAAATCTTACCGCATTATAGGTGAAACCGCGTTATATCGAACTTGCTTTGATCCGCCGGAGCGCACAGCCCCGCCCCTCACCAAGCACTGCTTTACCGCGTTATATCCAGATTGGTGTTATATCGGGTCACATTATATCGGGGTAGAGGTGTATGTGTCTATTCATAGTTATATATTAGAAAACATTTCAAATTTCAGTACGACTATGAAACAACCTATAATTTTAAATTATTTTTAATTTTGCTGAATATAAATATGTAGGGGATAAAAATTAGAGCAATGTGAAGACAGGGAAATAATGGGCTAGACAAAGTGGAAATTAACAGTGTTGTTTAATGCATATTAACCAATGAAAGTTTGGAAGGAAACTCTTAATTTGCCAATGAAGAATAATCTTTATATACAGGAGAGCACAGAGCTCCAGAGCAGTGATACTGTACAGAATGTTATTTCAAAGTAAGCCTGTTTGTTCCTGTTTCTGTGTGTGTAGAATCCTCTTTCAAGACTTTGGTGCCATAGAACATCTGCTAGTGTTTAGTCACCTTCTGCACTAATGATTCTGCCTTCTGGGGATTAAATTGATTTTTCACATTTTAGCATCTGAAGGCCCAGAGTATGCCCTATTGCCTCAGAGTGTGTGGTGGCACCAGCAGCAGGGAATGTCAAGGCAAATGCTTTTAGGACAGCAGTAGCAATGATGGAAACACCACAAAGAGATGTAAGGTTCCATGGAACCGAAAAAAGTTCTGATTCTTATGTTAACAATTTAAGAGCAGTTCGATGTGGATTTAATGCATCGATAAAGACATGTCCTCATGATTACCTAAAATCCTGCTCTCTTGATTTAATGCTCTTTAAGGAAAAGGTATTGACTTATTATTACTGCTCCAAACAAGGTTTCCTTTTACCCTTGGGTTTGTTGCTCAACTCTCCTATTGCTGAATTAATTAATAGAAAAGGACTCTGGGGAAGAGCTGAAGGTAAGAGGTTTGGGGTGGAGTGGGAATGGAGGTTTGTGTTGCGCTTACTGGATGGGATGTGAACTTTTCTTTTTGTATTGTGCTGCTGAGTGATAGTTTTATTGACTGCAGCTTTAAATGCTGTCAGGTTGCCTAATGTTTCTGCATAGGTGTTAAAAAACATGATAGGTTAACAATAAAGAAAAAATAATAGAAATCTCCCTGGCCTGCCTGACTCTCTCTGTTCCACCTCTCTGAATTCAAGGTTTCCTAATGCCAAACAGAAGTGTCTCAAGATTTCCATTTTGTCCCATCCATTCAGCATCTAATATTCCTATTTAAATATTTATCAAGCTCTGGGTCTAAAGTCTATCACTTGTGAAAGACACCGTAAAGAGGATATGTTTATGTTAGTTGAACTGAATGGCATGGAAGCCATGCCTTCTGGGATACACAAAATCATTCAAGAATAAAAAAATAAAAACCTGAAACTAGTTCTTGCTTAAGAGGCAACAATTGCTGGTCTCCTGACCACAGGTTGCCCTTTATTCTGATTGGGAGTCAGGAGATCCCTGTTAAGAGTTGTTCTCTTTGGCCAGTGCCCAAGACAAAGCCTGCCAAGGCCTGGCCAGAAGGCTTAGTAGAAAAGTCTAGAGCGGGACCCAGACCAACCCTTGGCAGTCTGTATGGATAAATGTTATTGTCCTGTCCCAACACCAAATTACTAAACTGGGAGACAATAGTGCCTACTCATAATTTAAAGCCATTTAGCTTGAGCATTTCCCTTGCAGGAAATAAATGCCATTAACCACTGATTAGTGGCATCAGAGCCAAGCTAGCCATTGCCAATGCCAGCATGCACTAAGATCTCCCCAACCAATTACTGGGACAACTTCCTGCTTTAAGGGCTTACTTTTGGGGGTGGAGTGGATGAAGAGAGATCTTAATCAGCTTGTGAAGAGTTGGCTTATTTCTATATGTGCTGTAGTAAGATATCAAATTATACCAGTGTAATCAGAGGGAAATGATCTGGTCAGAACAACTATAAGTCTGTCCGCTCTCTTTTAATATCTCCTAGCAACCCTTGCCCCAATGCTCTGAGAGGGGAGATGAAGTGGTACTCTCCCTTCAGAAGTGGGATGCCTGGTGCTGGTCACCACCTTCCAATCCTCCTGGGCCCCCTTACATGTGGAGTGGACTGCTAACCAGATGGCCCATCATGAAATCAGGACATGATCAACTGGGGGGAGCATAAGCCCCTTCTGTCCTCTTCATGAAGCCCTAAAAGAGCACTGTAGCTCCCCCCCACTTTGGATTCAGAGTGATACAGGCCAGGGACGATTCCTTCTGTACTTTGAAAAAATTGCTGAACTACCACTTTAAAAAATCTAAATGACAATTACTTGTCATTCATTATAAATTATGATTGGTTAACAAAATGTCAAACAATCACAAACAAACCATTTAACAAGTTATTAATAAACATTTTCAGAGTTTGCTTTATAGTGAGGTAGAAATGTACATGTAATTCCATCTGAGAAATATGGGAGCACCTCACAAGGCAGACCTCAAATGCTGGGATTGTAGGAATGACGAACCGGGCCTGCTGCTGGGATTGTGGACTTTAGCATAGAGTACCTGGACTTTTCCCCCTAATCTTACATCCTTTCCCTTGCAAGTGTCATGATGACATTCCTAGTACCTACAGAACTGTCTGTAAATACCATTGTGTTTCTATATCATTGACATAAATTCTGCCTTTAGTTCTGTCTGTGTATTTACATCCTGGTGCTGCATAACAAGTCAGTGGGAGTGTTGCCATTTATTTAGTAACTCAGTTCAGAACATTATATTTTCAGGATCTTTTTAGTTCATCTTTAAAACACGACTGCTGCTTGCTGAGCACCACTCCTGGCCCAGAGGGTCTCTGCAGACCCCCCTCCCCGAGCTTCTGCTTTCCCTCTCTTCAGGAGGCATGAAGACCTCACAAAGGCTTTCTCTGGTTAACGGTCCCCCAGCAGGTGTAGTTTAGTACCAGAATCAGTTTATAACAACTCACAGACCCAGTTCTTAGCGTTGATATTTTCTCTTACCCTCCAGGGCTCTTCTTCCATCTCAGTCCATCACTAGGGCTCTGACATTCTGTCCCAAACTGTCAGGGTCCCTCCACCGCCATCACTCAGGAGCCTCCTGCTCAGTGGGCTTTAGCATCCAAGTTGCTCTGTGTGTTGCCTAATCCTCACCCTCCACCCCCCTCATTCAGTAATCAGGGTTGGCTTAGGCCCAGACTCTCCAGCCCACTGGGCAGCTACCCTGTTACAACCTTTAAATATCAAAAGCAATTATTTGCGATGTGGATTAAGCACCCCAAAAAATAATTAAAAAGGAACTTTTTTCAGCTAACCGATTGCAAGAGCCATTGAAACCTACCCCAGGATACCATTCTTTATTCTTGCCCCTCTTAATTGAAAAGACGTAGGCTGCACCAATTTAAATGAACTCCAGTTCATAAATTTACATTATACAATGAACCAAGTTTCAGATCAATTAACAAATGTGGATTTCCATTATGAACTCCTGAGAAAAATTAGGTTTTTTTAGAACACTAACACTTATAATTACAGTAGTGCAAAGGGTTCTGCTTTTGTAATATATCCAATTTCAAAGGTAACTCTGAGAAATATTCAAACACTAATTCAGTTCACTATCAAATTAGTTTCTGTAGTTTTATAGACCTCAGCCTGCATTATTGCTTTTTAACAGGGACTTGATAAATTTTTAAAGAAACATACGGTAAGCGCTGTTCCTATAATAGAGTTTAGACACTAGACTGTATATAAATATATAACCTGGCAGTTCATGTTCATTGAAACCTAAATTGTGATTCACCAGGTGTATCTTTCTTCCATCCTGGGGCTCTCAAAAGACATTCAGTTTCATTGCATGTTGCTGTGATTTAAATCAATTTATTCTTGAGGTTTTTAATGTTTTACCAGGATAAATTTCCTCTGTCCACTATGGCCTATATAATGAAGAGTGATGCTAAGATGTCATGTTGCCAACAGGTTTATATTCTGCCGCCTTACATTATTTTCTGTTGATGAATCCATTTAGAGCCTTATGGCTTCTGAGTATGATCAGTGGAAAAAAAAGGTCCAGCTAGAAAAGTGCAAAGAATATGTTGCATCGTGTCACAGTAACAGAAGGAAGGGAAGGAAGAAGAACATAGTCAGATTTCAGGTGTATTTTAAACTTCCCTGATTGTCAGGGAAGCCTGTTCAATACATGATTCAGAACAAAATACAGTCTTGTCTCATGTGTTTTGGCTTCTGGGCTAAAAGTGTCAGTCACAATCATCTCCAGATCTTATGTGATATGTAAACATGGCATGAGTTGTAGATACCCATTCCTTCACCAAACTGGATACTAACACATAACGTCAGTCACATTCCATGTACAAGTTTTCATAAATATTGTAATAGACTCAGCCAACGAATATGAAACAAGTTCCTTCTGAAATAATTAAAAGGATAATCAACTGCAAGTAAACAACTTTATATAGACGAGCGCACACACTTTATTAAACTGGAGAGATGACTGAGATGTAATACTGAGATCCAGGTCCAAAATTTCAGGGATGTTGGGATCTGGGGTCTTGGTGAAAGGCCCACCACTAAATAAATAGATACAATTCTAACTAGACTTCTACAGCTTTCCAAAATAATTCTCTTTTAAACTTGCTTTTGAAAAACAAACAATAGTAGAGTTAGAGTACTGGATGCTAAATTCTCCATACAGTACCTTATTCCTTGTTCGCTGAGTCCAAAATGGAAATGAATCAGCACAAAAAAAAAAAAGATTTTCCTGAACCACATCTAAAATGCTCATCCTAAATATGCCATTTATTTTCAGATCCCTGGATCTTTAGCTCCCTCCCTTTTCTTCGTCCCTCATTTAAAAATTTACATGTAAGAAATATTTCCCTGCACTTAGAGACTGCTCCAAATAGAATGTACATACACTGCATATATATTACAAACTTATCCCTTTCAGGGGTTTGGCTTTATGAGTAACTGGCATATTAATAAACAAGCTTCAGCATAAGCTTAACCATTCATAGGTTTCTCTACAGAATTCCCTGTATCCCCCTCTTACCCGAAAGGTGGTAGAATTGTCGAGGTGGTGGTCCCTCCAGACGTCCACAAGGGAATGATGGCCAACGATCTCCCTGAGGACATCTGCAGTGGCCTGGCACTTCTCTCTCCTGATGTGGTCCCACTCATCCAGTATAGTGTTAAAGTTCCTGCCCAGGACCAAGCACTTGCGAGGATCCAAGGTACCAAAGAAGGTAGATGCCAGCCGATAGAACTGTATCTATCCGTATTGAGGCAGAGATGTTAACAAGAGTGAGGATCAGCCCCTTCCGCACAGACCTGGAAGTGCAGTATGTGACCAGGCACAACCTCAGCAACCCACAGCATCTTTGTCCATAGGTTCTGGGAGACCAGGGTGGCCACCCTGCCCATGAACTCACTGAGGTGGCTGAAGTACACTCTGTCCACACACTGGATCAGTGTGAGTCTCATGCAGAAAGATCAGAGTTCTCTTCCCTCCCCCACAAAAGAAGGAGAATACCTGGCACCTGCACCCTACAACCTCTGATGTGATGGTGGTAGGTCTCACCGGGGGTACTGAGGAGTCTTGTGGGCAGTGTCACCAGTGGCCACCTCTTTGGAACCAAACAGCAACCAGTGGTCAATCCCATAGGTGACAAGAGAATTGTGGAAGTTGCAGATCTATTGATAGGCTGAGGAACATTGTCCTTTGGTCCTTTTCCCTCCACCAACAAGGTCCTTGATTCAAATCCCCCAGTTGCTGGAGAGTGAGCTGCATCTTCCTTTTGGAGCCTTGTAAGTCCTCCAGGAACTGGCACAGCTCATCCCATGGCACAGCAGGGCCTGAGAGATCCACAGACTCAACTGTGATGGCAGGGCCCATGCCCACCTGAGTCTTGGGGGAACCCAGCACCCTTCCTTGCCAGGGCAAGGGACAGTCCCTTTGGACATGCCCTGAAGTCCCTCAGAGGAAGCACCAAGCCTCTCCTGATGAGTAGTGGATCCAGTAAAGGAAGTTTTGATATGGCACAATGAAGGATCCTTCTAAGCTCCTATTCATTCACTGCTGTTGGCAGCTGAGGGGTGACTTGCTGGCAGAAGGAAAGCATTTGATGGAAGGTGAGGTCCTTACAGCCCAGCAGGAGAGGGTGGATCATAGAGACCAATTTCTCCAAGGTGGACTAGGGAAGCAGAAGGGCAGTGTGGGGGAGGAAGGATGGGATGGATGTCAGTACCACCTTTGCATCCAGGTCCCCCAAAGGCTTGAGGGGGACAAAATGGTCCCCACTAAGATGCCCTTTCCACCACCTCCTGGGTGGTGGCCTCCAGAGGCAGGAAGAAGACAACCTTCCCATACACCTTGGAGGCTGCCACAATGGCAGAGGGCTCCATAACCCATGCCAATGGACACCATGCCATCTCGTTAGGGGGCAATGGATGCAATGCCTCCTGGTCAGGGTGGGGGAAAGGCCCAGCAGCAGTAGATGGAAGATGAGGAGGAGACGGCAGTGGTGGATGGAGGCACCACAGCAGATGATGATGGGACAGCCTTATATTTAAGAAAGGAAAAAAGAGTGATCTGGGAAACTATAGGCCTGTTAGTTTGACCTCAATTGTATGTGAGATCTTAAAACAAATTTGAAAGAGAGTAATTAAAGATATCGCGGTAAATGGTAATTGGGATAAAATACAACATGGTTTTACAAAAGGTGATCATGCCAGAGCAACCTCATCTCTTTCTTTGGGAAGATATCCAATTTTCTAGACAAAGGAAATGCAGATCTAATCTATGTAGATTTCAATAAAGCATTTGGTACAGTTCCCCATGTTTTCTGTAAGTGCAGCAAGCCACACAATGAATGAGGAGGGTAAAAAGAAATATTGAATAATTACCCATTCATCGAATGATGCAGGGATCCTGTGGAAAAATAGATTGAGATTATGTAATTAAAGACTATCTCATAATGCATACATGCAAGAAGGCTGAATTAAGATTGCATGGTCACCCTTAACCCTTATTTCCCAACTTCTGAGTGTTTTGTCTTCGCAACCGTAATATTCTTTTAAGGTAGTATTTTATGTAATATAATTATATATTTACTATATTATGATTATATTTAAAGCTACAATATTTTTATTTAGCTTTGAATTATTGCTTATTATTATAGTCCATTCCACTAACTGTAAATCACCCCCATCCCACAGGGGGAGGTGTGTGTCTGAGGGCTATTCAAAATTGATTTCCCCTTACGCATGGTAATTATGGAAACACTTTTGCTAAGTAACTGTGTCCTGATCCACAGCATTAAACACCTATGAACACTGGTTCAAGATCTTCTTAAAGACTTTGTTTAATCCACCTTTAAGGCACAATCTGTGATCCTTTATCTTGGAACATCTCCCTGTTTCAGCATGTATGTTCAGCAGAGGTCCTCTTTGCTAATGAAATAACCACGTTATGCTCTTACAGAAACCATACGAAGACTGAGATTGCATCTTAGCCCTAGGGAAGGAAAATATACACAAAGTGAAGGTGGTGTGAGCATTATAAAAACCATAAGGACTGTCAGATCTTTTAAAATATAGAATCTCTGGCCTTCATCCTGCAATGAGATGCATTCAAGCAGAACCTGCAGATCTGCACTAACATCAGTACATTTCCACAAGAAAACAAGGATGCTATGTGCATCTCATTGCAGAATCAGGACCTTGGTCTGCTTAATATGCATATACATAGTCTGCTTTCAGATTTTGGCAGTATTGGATTCAGACAACATTCTTAATGTGTGGGTGAGATTAATATATTATACTGGGGAAAATCCCTTTTATAGTTGACCTCTTGACTCAGAAAAATGTTATAGACCATTAATAATATTTCACATCTAAAACTTCCAGCTGCCATTTCAAAGGAGCTAAAGGAAAAGGAAAACATATCTTTTCCAAATTCTGCTTGGTTTATATGCACACAAGAGATCACTCCTCGTAAAATGTATCACTTCTGAAATTCACACTGCTCTGCCTTTATTAGATTTAATAAAGCACATTATTTACTGTACATAACATAGGCATGTGAAATTAGCAATGAAGAGCCCAATCCCACTACTATGACAGCCAATCACAAAATTCCTATTGCCATGTCTGGGAGCAGGAGCAGGGCCCAGTAATGACCTTGATACACAATTGTCTTTGCTGATAGCAAATGTTGTATCAGAAAGTATGATACAGCTATACATGCTAAAAGAGAAGGGGGATGAAGTGGGGGACATATCTGTGAGGGTTTCCTAATGGAGATTTATTGCCAGTCATTCCATTGAAAAGGGGAGGGAAGGGGAGAAGTGTGGCTGAATATTCCCCCTGCAACCCTTGAGAAACAGGCTGCCAGACCAGCTCCTCAGATATGCAGATCACTATAGATCTTGGGGGAATTCACCTTTAATGTGCCCCTGCTGGACACTTGCTCCCTGGAAGTTTGACTTCAAGGAACTGCACTGCCAGGGATTCTAAAGTTGATGATCACCTCAGGAACCCCACAACGTGCGGCTGTGTTATCTTCCCACCCTGATCTCTGCATCAGAGGAGGAGGAGGCACTACCTATTCCTTCCAGCCACCCACTAGTTGTCCTCCCAATGTTTGGATCCCCAGACCTGCAGAATGCCATCTGCTGGGAGGAGGGAGAGAGGATAGGTTGCTGTGGATGCATGTGGATCCCCCCACAACCAAACAACAGAGATGCACATCCCCTCTGAATGTGTGTCCCATGGACAAATTGTACCCGCAGTCACTTTCAGACATTACTTAAGCAAATTTCCACGGACTTTGGTGAAAGTTTACTTGAGTAAGGACTGAGTAAAACTTGAGTAAGGAATTTGAGTAAGGATTTGACCATAGATAATTATTTATTATAGAAATTACATTAAGAACACTAATAAAATTCTATAACAATAAAAATAAAATAATTAATTTAAAAACTTTAATCTTTATTTTATACTACAATATTCAAATCAGGTAATTGAAATTCTAGTTATAGGAAAAACCATTAGAGTTAATAGCCTACAGTATGTGATAAACAAAGGTTTCCTGCAATTCGTATAAAGCCTTATTTCTGTAATTTTCTGCAGTGCTATCACTGCTTCAGCTTTCTTTATATGTACACACTATTGGGTCTTTAACCTTCAGCAGGGGCGGCTCCAGGCCCCAACATGCCAAGCACGTGCTTGGGGCGGCATGCCGCGTGGGGCGCTCTGCCGGTCGCCGTGAGGGCGGCAGGCAGGCAGCCTTTGGCGGCGTGCCTGCAGAGGGTCCACTGGTCCCACAGCTTTGGTGGAGGGAGGTCACCTGGAGCTGCGGGACCGGCGACCGGCAGAGTGCTCCCCGCAGCGTGCCGCCATGGGGCGGCGAAATGTCTAGAGCTGCCCCTGACCTTCAGCATGCTTCTAAATTCTTTTTAGAAGATGAAATACTTTAACAGCTTTCTAGCTTGTGTTTTTTTTTGGGGGGGGGGTGTTATATGAGAGAGTTTATTTTGAATCAGTTCTTTTGACTTCAATGTAGCTTTTGCAGTGGACTGCACATCTGACACAGAGAATGGATTATAGTGACCTTAAACAGTAAAGTGTGCACAGGAAATGATATTATTTCAAGATATTGCCCCAATACAAAGACAGAATTTGTTATCCAAATGATGCACTGATGAATGTTCATGGACATGTCATATTTCTTTTAGGTACCATGCCCACAGTCCAGGGCCCCTTTTGGAGTTCATGTGAATTTTTTTTAAATTCTGTATTTTCTCTCTTTAAATATTGTAGATCAAATAATCAACATATCCAAACACCCATCAGTTCTTTGAATTCTTCTGGAAGACTCCCTGCTGTGCCCTCTGAATTTTTAAGCTTTTCAGCGTCTCATGTGACAGCAATTTTTTTTTCCAATGGACATAAGATGTATACAAAACTGTCAGTGTTTTACAATCCTGTCATTCAGAAGGCACTTTAAAGTTCCTATTTTAACTTATTTTTTATAGTACTAACTGCTCAGGTACAAAATCAACAAATCCTGTGAACCCCGCCTCTTGCACTAAAAGAATAACTAAAAGCTGCTATCCCAGTAGTTAGTCTTAAATGTATTTGTTCTGAGCTGTGTTTTCACTTCTAGCCTTAAAATCACCAAGACTATATGTTTTCTTTTCCAGTATTGCTCTATGCACTCCCTCTAGTGATACTACCATGTATAAACATTGTTTCTTGGTGGGGGAGAATGGAATTTCCCAAATGGCTCACAAACCATTTAATGAAGCATGTAGCACAAACATTTCATTACAACATATTGTGTACTTTTACCTTTAATAACTACATTCCTCATCCAAGAAGTCTCCATAGCTTTCAAAAATGAATTATACAAGTATTATTTCACTCAGAATACATATTTTCCATGACAATAATAGTACTTTCCTCAACTATTGTATTTATTAGCAACCTGTTGCCCTCTGACACTGGTATCATTTTCATCGACCTTGATAAAGTGTGTATCATTTAGAACATCTTTAAAAATTATTAAAATAGTTTTTATTTTATTGGATTCTTTTTTCTTAACAGCACATGAAACAAGAGAGCAAGAGATATTGTAAAACATTAGGATGTAATCCTTATTTGAAGGAAAGCAGAAAAAGCAGAACTGCCTCAGGGTGAAATCACTTACCCAGAGCAAAAGTGTAATCGGGCTATATACCAGAGAAGTGAGGGTGGGCTGGAGAGGTGAAATTCCCCAACCCAGGGTCAAGGCATGGAGCTATAGCACTGCCCCGTTGCCTCTGCTCCTGCACGTTTCTTCTATTCTATATAGGTTCTTATACTGTACTTAACATCACTGTAGTATGTGAGCACCTTTCAGTAGTTCATTAAGTAATGTGACTACACATCTGTCACATATTGTTTGTTCTCTAATCCTTTCCCCAGGGGGAGAAGTGTTTATAGTGGAATGTCTTGTTTTAGTAGTTTTTTGGTTTTGAAATGTATCTCTCTTATCTGTTTTATCTATCTACCTAACTATAAAAACTGATATCACATTTCCATATATATATATTTGTTGCTCTTGGTTTACGTTGAGAAAACAAGGTCAAAGAAATGTGCCTTGTGCTTGGCGTGGAAAGTTGTGAGGGTTGTGATGGTTCTTAGTTTCTGGAGGAATGCCACAGTCTCAGACCACCCCTAGAGAAAGTTCTGTCTCCTGCACAAACTAAGTTAACTTTTATTATTGAGAGTTCCACTGTGCCAGCGGAGCACATCTGCTGACCAAAGTCTTCATCCTGGAACTTTAGATTGTCTGTCTTTTAGGGTATGTTGACACTGCAACTGGGAGTAAGCCTCCGAGCCTGCTTAGACAGACTTGTACTAGCAGGGCTTAAGCTAGCAGGCTGAAAATAACAGTGTAGACACTGCAGCTTGGGCTGGAGCTCAGGCTCTCAAGCCCACCTGACCTCCTAGGTTTGAGAGTCTGGCTCCAGCCCAAGCTGCAATGTCTATACTGCTATTTTTAGTGCACTAGCTCAAGCTCCAATAGTGGGAGTCTCTCTATCTGGGCTGGGAGCATCACTCCCAGCTGCAGTGAAGACATACCCTAAGAGATCCTGGACTCAGGCCATGAAGATAAGGACCAAGTGGATAAGGGGATCCCATATTCAGTTCCTTGCCCATCCACACTGGCATAGTACCAGAGCTGAGACTTTCTCGGCTGTGTGGCCTTTCTACCAAAACACCCTGCATATCCCTAGTGGTAGGCTTAAGTGATGTGGAGGGTCTTGTGCTTGTCCTTCACACCACAGATGAATTTTAGCTCCAATGAATAGAGGTAATTGTAGTAGGGGGGATTACTTCCCGTGGGACAAATGAACACAAGTGCATTGACTTCTGGCACCTGCACAACTCTCCTTCAAACCAATACATTCCTAATTAATTATTGTTCAATAACACCTAGCATTTTATAGCCATAGACATCTTATAAAAGCATTACAAATATTAACCAATTTTTTCACGGTGATGGTCCCACAGTAGTTGCTACTCCCCTATGCTTTTGAATTACAGAGCTATGATTTGCTCCTGTAGATTCTGATGTCACCAAAATTGAAACAGTTATAACTTGAAAGTGCTTTGTAAAAGGTCATTTATATGACCTATGGATAAATAGTGTCCATGTGGTCATTTGTACCTTTTTACCTGTTTTAACTGCTGACTTTTGAACAGCTCACATTTCCTTCCTCTCCCCAGCAAGAACAGAAGACCCCCCGCCACACACACACATCTTTCCAAACAGTCATGATAAAATCACAATTTTCAAAACACTGTTAATGAGTTAGTGGCCATACTGCAGTTGCTGATGCATGAGTGTCCAAATCACAACTACTGTTACTACTGGCAAATAGCAGAACCTTGTTTGCAGGCTCAGCTAGGGTGACCAGATGTCCTGATTTTATAATCCCGATTTTGGGGTCTTTTTCTTATATAGGCTCCTATTACCCCCACCCCATCCTGATTTTTCACACTTGCTGTCTGGTCACCCTAGAGCAAAGATCCTGAACTCCCTTTTCATTCCAAGAGTGGCTCTTCCAGAAAAAGGTTAAAGTATATTGATAGGGTGTGGTGGGAAAGCATGTACTTCCATTCCTGTTCTGGAGTTGTTCTGTAGGTAAATTCAGGTTATCAGACTTCTTCAAGGCTGTCAATCTATCAACTTTCATGAGCACTAAATTCACTTTAAAAACTTTGATCATGAAAAGTTTAATTTTTTATACAACTAAATTCAGAGGAACCTGGTAAGTCATGGTTGAAATAAGTTCCTGTCTTTTCCACAGTATATCTGATATTTACATATAACAATTGGGATACAATATTCTTTATTTTTTTAAAAAATAACATCTTTATTTCGCATGTTAAAATTCTATCCTTGGGGCATTGCACAGTTGTGCTGCATGTACTGCTGTTGGCAGATATTTGAAAAGGAAACCTCTACTGTATGCACAGCAGCAGCTTCATCTGTGCCTCAGGCTCACTTGCAGTGCTTACACTAACAAAACTGACTTGACTATTGTTCCTTTCATTAGGCCCATATCTTTCCCCCACTGAGGACAATGAGAATTTGCCAATAACTTCAGTGGATGCCAGCTCAAGCCCTTATCCATTAGTTCAAGGCTCAACTGGCGATATAGTTCCCCAGTCCCCACATGCCTAAGCATTTGCCACTGAAATCAATGGAAAGACTCTCATTGACTTTAATAAGAATTAGATTGTGCCCCAAGTACAGTAAAGAAATATGATCCAGTTATTTTAAGGGATGATCATGCATCATAAAAGTTATTGGAGCAGCACTAGGCTCTTAATTTGTATTTTCCCCTGAATTCCATTACATTTTATCCCTCTCTATATTTGGAATAAAAAATGAAAGCTTCTATATTGTAGAGAATGAGGGAGTTGTGTATATTATTTCTTATGTATATCATATGCATCTCTGTTTAATGATTTGATATAACCCTGCCTGATTGCATAGAGTTAAATCAAAGGCAGTTGTTAAGGGGGAAAAGAGGAGATAAAACAATGGGAGACACATCAGGGTCATTATGGGAACAATGGAGAGGGCTATGAATTGGGGAATATACCTGCCTGGCTCCAACCAGCATAGCAAGGTTTACCCTTCCCAGACCTAAGCCTAAAATCAAGCGGATAGAAAACCATCCCAGGCCTAGAAAAGGATGTGGGAAGGAGGTTGAGTGGGTTGTCAGCAGCAGCTGGAGCAGAGTAGAGAGAGACAGAAACTGCAGTAAGCAGACTGATTCTCCTAACCAGAAATGGTGGTAACTCGTCCGAAGGGAGCTTACAAAAGCTTTCAAGAAAAAATTATGGGGTAGGTAAGACCCATGTTTTATCCCTTTACTCTGTATGCTATGTACCTTTGGGTAAATAAATAATGCTTTGTTTTGAAGAAGTTTCTTTTTTAATCACTTTAACCAGCTCTGTGGTCACAGGCTCCTGGAAGAAAAGGGTTTACAAGTGCCAAATGCAGTTGGGCATGTGGGGTTAACACTGCTAAGAAACAGGGAGCTGGAGAGTAGAGGCCCAGTCTAACCGAGGTAGGACTGATTTCAGAGTAGCAGCCGTGCTAGTCTGTATCCGCAAAAAGAACAGGAGTACTTGTGGCACCTTAGAGACTAATAAATTTATTTGAGCATAAGCTTTCGTGGGCTACAGCTTGCATGCATCCGATGAAGTGAGCTGTAGCCCACAAAAGCTTATGCTACAATAAATTTGTTAGTCTCTAAGGTGCCACAAGTACTCCTGTTCTTTTTGAGGTAGGACTGTGTAGTTCCACCCAGAGAGGTGTGAAGATCACAAAACCAGTCACCAGAGGGGTGTACTTTTGAGAGACTAAAGGGAGTCTAAACTCAGCTTGCTCTGTAACCAGAACATGTATATTCCAGAGTGAATTTTTTTAAATGACAGTTGTTGGCAATATATTTATCACTTTCCTTTTCTATTCCTCTATTCATTTGGACCCTTCATTTGTTTGTATTTGAACTGGGCAGCATTTTACTCTGTACTCTGGTTTTATTTTGCAACACAGTAACATACTCCCTAGGTGCTTTGGTGGTAAGGGGGATGGCCACTACTGTGCAAATATATTTATGGATTATTATTTTATTTTCTATCTTATTAATGAATTGAGTCGAGGGAGATGCTGGTGGAAGCTTAAATTGTTGGGAATGTAAAGCCAATGCTGCAATGAACTTTAAGGCAAGATAACTGCACATTTCCTTTATAGTCTAAATTAAAAAGAAATACAAAAGAAGAGTGCAACAGAGGGGATAATCTAAGGAGTTACATCAGTCAACCAGTGCTCCAAAGCAAGGGAGCAGCTCAAATACAATTTTAGCACCTCTGGCTTTCAGAACTCAGTTGGATGTAATGTCTACATCAAGGAACTGACAGAATGAAGCTAACTGGTGTGAAAAAAACCACTCCTTCTGAAGAAGCTTCTAAATAGTAGTTGTCTAAATCTATTGATAAGCATGGATGCATTATTAATGAAGCCTGAAGCCTGCCTGGTGCTGCTCAGATGGTTCAAGCATTTAGTAGGAAATATTTCTGTGAAGTGCTGCACAGAATAATGACAGTGTCTGTCTTAAATCGAACAAATGACTGTAGCAAGCTCTGGGGAGGCTCAGAGCAAGCAGATGCTTTCCAAGTGAAAGGCAGTGGGGTACCACCTGCTGTAGGCAGCCAGACAGTAGAAGGCCACTGAATATGACTAGTTAATAATTCAAGACAACAGGAACCCCTAGCTCTTCGAACATGGCACTGCCCCTTCATCATGTGCTTTTCATCACCCTAATGAGGTACTTGAAGAATTAGACGCTAAAATGTCTTCCAGATATTCCCCAGAGACTAAGGCTCAAGCTGCCATTATACTGAATAAGAAGTTGTCTATAGTCTACAAAAGGAAGAGGATTTTAAAAAATTGGCAGGATAAATGCTTTGGATAAACACTACTGTATGTTACACATTGCATAATGTGTCATTAACCTGCAATCTATAAATCCATTAGGGATAGCATTCTTGGCTCTTGCAAGATATTTCTTATACTTAAAAAAATAAAATAAAGACAGAAAGCCCTTTACATAGATTTGCTACAGGTTTATTGACAATCTGACTAGTAACAAGTAAAAGAGTTTGGGAAACTGACATGATGCTGTGAAAAGATTCTGACCAACTGGATTTTTCCAACAAATGCTTCCTAAAAAAAGGATATTGTTTTCTTGATCAGTATTTGTATGAGTCCCGTCTGACCTCCCACCAATGAACTACATTTTAATTAGGTAAATATAGAACTGAAAATAAATACAGATTCAAAATTTAGCAAAAAAGACTTTATTGCCTCCTGGATTACTATAAACAACAGAAGTTCCCCTTGCAAAAGCATTGCAGTTTTCTGATGAACTGTAGGCTCTGCCTTGCACCAATATACATCCTGATGATTTTTGATGATGCTTCTCTTTCAACTTGCAGACTTAGAGGCAGGTTCTTATTCATTCACTGTTTTTTGATTTATGACATTTACTTTGAACAAACTTGCTGTTTCTAATTTGTTTTTCAAATACTGAGAAATATTTTATTTTAAGATGCCTCCTGATTACATTTTTATTTATCTACAACTGAGTTGAACTGTCACTATAGATTAACAAAGCCTGAATCTTTTTCTTTGCAAACATCATAGGGCCAGGTTTTGCTACCCTTACTCATACTGGCTAGTATTTTATGTAGTTTCATATAGTTAGGTTGGAATCAATTAGACTCCTCCTGGAGCAAGGTATTACTCATAATAAATAAGGGAGGCAGAATCTGATCTTGAGTGTAAAAATATTAGTTGGTACCAATAGCATGCAACATTCATCCTGCAAAGAGTGAAGCAGTCATGTAACAATGATAAGAACTCATAGAAAGAATCATTTGCTTCCAACACATCTTCCCTATTCCCTCTTCGCGTGCATGTATAAACCGTATTTAACAAGAATTAATATTTAACAACAAATTACAGATCCAAATGAGCAACTGACTATTCATCCAGATCTTGTCATCTTCTTGTCTTGTGGAGGGTTTTAGATTATGAAATCCCCAGAATGTAGACTGCTATTAATTAGGCTTAGGATTCTTTCTCTTCATTCATGTTGTAAGCACCCTCACTACTATGGTCAAATGTGTCACTGGATTTGGATCTAGCCACCAGTTTCTTCTGCACCTAGTACCTTTATCAGTCTCATCCATGTAATACTTCAGGGTTCAGCTGTATCCAGTAACTTCACCTGACGATAGCTAATATGTTCCCTCATCCGGTTTTATCTGGACTAGCTCAGCTGGTTTAAGCTTATGTAAACTTTTAGGCTTCATTCCAACAGTTAATGAAAGCCCAAGAACTCTTATATTTGGAACCCATGAGCCTCCCATCCTTTAAGCAGGACAGTATTTTTCTGACCTGTCAACCCATAAGCAACTGAGCTGGGTTTATTTATTGAACAGACATAGAGGTTGCCCGATAGCTCAACAAAGCTGATATAGGTTCTTTCTGTTTTAGAATTCTCTTAGCAATCTGTACTGCTGTCTGTACCAGACCATTCCCTTGTGAGTAGTGGATGCTGGAAGTAATATGCTTGAAATCATGCTGTAACTAAAAAACTTGGAATTTAGATCTGCAAACTATGGCCCACTGCCAGTTACTATTTCCTCAAAAACACTAAAACAAGAAAATGTTCCTTTTGACTTTTCTATGGTCAGATGGCATGTGGGTCTAGCAGCAATTAAAATTACTACAAATTGAGGAAAATAGTCAGAGCGTACCATATATGCCCCTTCACAGAGCTATATTATATCATAGTGTGCTATGGGAGTTTCTTTGAATTGCACCTTTCTGGTCATGTTTCTAGATCCTGCTCCTCTGTTTCCCCCATGCAGGGGATCACAGAGACAGCTGGGGCTACAATAATCCCCGCCCCCACAGTGCAGTCTTTGTGGAGGAGACAGAAGATCATGAGACTGGGAGAGCTCAGCCAGCCTGTCCTACATAAATAAGTTGCTGAGGTAGTTAATGTTTGTGGTAAGGCTTCACTGTCCCCACTCCACTTTTATGATTGACCTGGGGAAGGGGATGTCTTTAATCCCACTGAGTCTATCATCCCTGCCTGACTGCTGTGTTTTAGAGATGGCAGGTGACTCAGAAGGCCATGACCATCGGGTCCACTCTATTTCCTTGATTGTTACTCGGCCAGAGCAACCTGTACCTTTCCCCCAGACTAGGACATTGGTGACAACAACACTTCTGCCATTGGCCCCACTGCAATATATACAACTACCATTGCCATATCAATGCCTATTTATCAATTTAGCTACTGATCATTGTAGGGATGTATCTACTTCCTCACAAAAATATCACAGAAGCAGCAAAGAATCCTGTGGCACCTTATAGACTAACAGAAGTTTTGCAGCATGAGCTTTCGTGGGTGAATACCCACTTCTTCGGATGCAAGCAGTGGAAATTTCCAGGGGCAGGTGTGTATATATAAGCAAGCAAGAAGCAAGCTAGAGATAAGGAGGTTAGATCAATCAGGGAGGATGGGGCCCTGTTCCAGCAGCTGAGGTGTGAAAACCAAGGGAGGAGAAACTGGTTCTGTAATTGGCAAGCCATTCACAGTCTTTGTTTAGTCCTAAACTGATGGTGTTAAATTTGCAGATGAACTGGAGCTCAGCAGTTTCTCTTTGAAGTCTGGTCCTAAAGTTTTTTTGTTGTAGGATGGCCACCTTAAAATCTGCTATTGTGTGACCAGGGAGGTTGAAGTGTTCTCCTACAGGTTTTTGTATATTGCCATTCCTAATGTCTGATTTGTGTCCATTTATCCTTTTCCTTAGAGACTGTCCAGTTCGGCCGATGTACATAGCAGAGGGGCATTGCTGGCATATGATGGCATATATTACATTGGTGGACGTGCAGGTGAATGAACCGGTGATGGTGTGGCTGATCTGGTTAGGTCCTGTGATGGTATTGCTGGTGTAGCTCAGGAACCAACCCATGCAACAAACCTCGTGCCAACTCTGCCCACATATCTACACCAGCAACACCATCACAGGACCTAAACAGATCAGCCACACCATCACCGGTTCATTCACCTGCATTTGAAAAAATCTCCAGGCTATGATAGACAGAGGCCACAGCAGGGACTCAACACAGTGCTGTGTGACAAGCGTAACGGAAAGCCAAAGAATCAAATGGACGCTCATGGAGGGAGGGAGGGGAGACTGAGGACTCGAGCTATCCCACAGTTCCTGCAGTCTCCGAAAAGCATTTGCATTCTTGGCTGAGCTCCCAGTGCCTGAAGGGTCAAAAACATTGTCTCCAGTGGTTCAGGGAATATGTCATCAATTTACCACCCCCCCCCCAAAGAAAAGGGAAAAAAATTGTTTCTCAGCTCTTTTCAATGTCACCATATGTCTACTGGATGCTGCTGGTAGATGGGGTGCTGCAGCGCTAAAGAGCAGCATCCTCTCCCCTCCCTTCCCCGGTGGCAGACGGTACAGTACAAAATGACTGATAGCCGTCCTCGTCATCATCCTGTGAGTGCTCCTGGCTGGCCTCGGTGAGGTCGGCTGGGGGCGCCTGGGCAAAAATGGGAATGACTCCCGGTCATTCCCTTCTTTAAGCTTTGTGTCCTGGAGATTTAGTCCTGGCAGATGGTGCAATAGGGCTCGTAACTGTCCTCATCATAGCAGCTGGAGGCTGAGCTCCTCTTCCTCCCCCCCCACCTTCATGTCTAATGGAGATTCTGGACTATCATAGCAGTGGGAGGCTGTGCTCCTCTCCTGCCCCACCCTTCAATGAGTAATGGAGATGTCCTGCCTGGAATATCATAGCAGCTGGAGGCTGCCTCCCCTTCATTTTATCTCACTAAAAAGTCAGTGTTTCTTATTCCTGCATTCTTTATTACTTCATCACACAAATAGGGGGATAACTGCCACGGTAGCCCAGGAGGGTTGGGGGAGGAGGGAAGCAACGGGTGGGGTTGTTGCAGGGGCACCCCCTAGAATGGCATGCAGCTCATCATTTCTGCAGGATATCTGGGGCTCTGACCCAGAGCGGCTGTACTCTCTGGTTCTCTAGTAGACTTGCCCCATATTCTAGGCAGGACTGACTCTATTTTTAGACAAAACATAAAGAAGGGAATGACTTGGGTAGTCATTCCCATTTTTGTCCATGCGCCCCTGGCTGACCTCAGCGAGGCCAGCCAGGAGCACCCAGCAGACGGTACAGCAGCAGATGGTACAATATGACTGGTAACCATCATCGCCAATTTCCAAAGCAGCAGATGGTGCAATAGGGCTGGTAACTGTCTCTGCTATGTTGCAAAGGCAAATGACTGCTGCTGTTTAGCACTGCAGTGCCGCGTCTGTCAGCAGCATCCAGTACACATACAGTGACAATGAAAAAAGGCTAAATGGGCTCCATGGTTACCATGCTATGGCGTCTGCCAGGGCAATCCAGAGAAAAAGGGCGTGAAATGATTGTCTGCCGTTGCTTTCACAGAGGAAGGATTGAGTGACGACATTTACCCAGAATCACCCGCGACACTGTTTTTGCTCCATCATGCATTGTGATCTCAACCCAGAATTCCAATGGGCGGGGGAGACTGCGGGAACTATGGGATAGCTATGGGATAGCTACCCACAATGCAGCGCTCTGGAAATCGACGCTAGCCTCGGTACATGGATACACACTGCCGAATGAATGTGCTTAGTGTGGCTGCGTGCACTCGACTTTATACAATCTGTTTTAAAAAACCGGTTTATGTAAAATCAGAATAATCCCATAGTGTAGACATACCCAGAGTGTCAGTTCAACAACGCACAGCTTAGAAGTCCCTGTATGGTGATTGCCGTAATATAGCCCTATACAGTTTCCTCATAGCTGTTGTATCTATTATCTGTGAGAAAAAATGCAGAGTAGATTATCTGTGATTACCAGATACATCCATACAGTGGGTGGATTTCCTGTATGCACAAAATCACAGGTGGGAGGCCACAGTGGGAATTTCACTGCACTTGCAGTTACCCCTATCTGTCCCTGGCCTAATGGCTATTCATTGTCATTCATAGTGGCAGTTCATTGTCATTTGTAAGAACACAAGAATGGCCCTCCTGGATCAGACCAAAGGTCCATGTAGCCCAGTATCCTATCTTCCAACAGCGGCCAGTGCCAGGTGCCCCAGAGGGAATGAAGAGAACAGGTAATCATCAAGTGATTCATCCCCTGTCGCTCATTCCCAGCTTCTGGCAAACAGAGTCTAGGGAAACCATTCCTGCCCATCCTGGCTAATAGCCATTGATGGACCTATCCTCCATTAATTTATGTAGTTCTTTTTTGAACCCTGTTATGGTCTTGGCCTTCACAACATCCTCTGGCAAGGAGTTCCACAGGTTGACTGTGTGTTGTGTGAAGAAATACTTCATTTTATTTGTTTTAAACCTGCTACCTATTATTTTCATTTGGTGACCCCTAGTTCTTGTGTTATGAGAAGTACTAAACAATACTTACTTTCTCTACACCAGTCATGATTTTATAGACCTCAATCATATCTCCTATAATGAATAGTCACTGAGCCAGGGAAAGAGTATGAATGACTGTATGGCCTGGTAGTTAGGGCACCCACCTACATTGTGGGATACCCAGGCTCAAGTTCATGCTCCAATGACTGTTTGTTTAATTATTTATACAAAGTGTAACAGCTTCAACAGGAGAGATTGAGAGCTCACCCTCCCCCATCACCAGCAAATCCCAGTCTCCAGTGGTTAGGGGACCTTTCTGCCATGTGGGAGACCCAAGTGAAAATCCCTTCTCCACATCAGGCAGAGTGGGGAATTGAACCTCATCTACAATGTCCCAACTGAATGCCCTCCCACTGAGCTAAAAGTTATAAGGAGGGCAGCACTGCCTCACCTCCTCCAGGTGTTTAAAGAGTCTACTCCTTTGCTTTAGTTAAAATGCCTAAAATTGAAACAAACAAAAAATCATCAATTGAATGAAACGTTTAATTCTACCCAACTTGAAATATCGTCTGTCTTTTTGATTCACCAAAAATGTAAAATTTCATTTTCAGTTCAAAGAATCATAGAATATCAGGGTTGGAAGGGATCTCAGGAGGTCATCTAGTCCAACCTCCTTCAACGCTAAACAAAACTTTTTTTAAAAAATTTTAATTGCCAGCAAACTGAAAAAATCCATTATTCACCCATCTCTACTTGTGATACCATAAGTAGCAGCTTCTCCAGGTAAATGAAAAAGGGAACTTAATGGCTGAGCCAGTAAGAACTTTGCTAGGCTTACCTCAGCTGGAAGTTGCTCTTTTGCAAACCTTACCATAGTGCACTCTAACGTGTACTAGTTGTCAAATGCTTTTAATGTTTCAAATGTCAGATCAGTGGCCCAACAGAAAGTTTCTGGGTCTTGTCACTCTACAATGGGCCCACTGGACTTTGAGTGGAGAGTGCTGAGACCAGACTATTGTTGTAAGTATCATTGCAAGCCAAACGGTGATACTCATGTTTAGGAAGGGTACTCCATGTGAAGCTCCACTGAAATTAATGTGACTATTCTCATTAGTTAGGGACTATCAAATATGAGTAAGGGTCACAATATGACCCTAACATTAAAATTAGGGCTGTCTAGTGATTAAAAAAAAGTAATCATGTGTTTAATCACACTGTTAAACAATTTCTAGAACACCATGTATTTAAATATTTTTGGATGTTTTCTACATTTTCAAACATACTGATTTCAATTATAACACAGAATACAAAGTGTACAGTGCTTACTTTATATTATTTTTTATTACAAATACTTCCACTGTAAAAAATAAAAGAAATAATATTTTTCAATTCACCTAATACAATTATTCGAGTGCAATCTCTTTATAATGAAAGTTGAACTTACAAATGTAGAATTATGTACAAAAATCCCGCATTTAAAAATAAAACAATGTAAAATTTTAGCACCTGCAAGTCCACTCAGTCCTACTTCTTATTCAGCCAATTGCTCAGACAAACAAGTTTGTTTATATTTGCAGGAGATAATGCTGCCTGCTTCTTGTTTACAATGTCACCTGAAAGTGAGAACAGGCATTCTCATGGCACTGTTGCAGCCAGCATCACATGATATTTACATGCCAAATGCACTAAAGATTCATATGTCCCTTCATGCTTCAACCACCCTTCCAGGGGACATGCATCCATGCTGATGACGAGTTCTGCTCAATAACAATCCAAAGCAGTGCGGCCCGACCTATGTTCATTTTAATTATCTGAGTCAGATGCCACCAGCAGAGGATTGATTTACTTTTTTGGTGGTTCGGGTTCTGTAGTTTCTTCATCGGAGTGTTGTTCTTTTAATACTTTGGCCCTGAAAGCATTCTCTACACCTCATCCCCACTCAGATTTTGGAAGCCATTTCAGATTCTTAAACCTTGGGTTGAGTGATGTAGTTATCTTTAGAAATTTCACATTGGTACCTTCTTTGCGTTTTGTCAAATCTGCAGTGAAAGTGTTCTTAAAATGAACATCATGTGCTGGGTCATCATCTGAGACTGCTATAACATGAAATATATGGCAGAATGTGGGTAAAACAGGAGGAGACATGCAATTCTTCCCCAAGGAGTTCAGTCCCAAATTTAATTAACACATTATTTTTTAAACTAGTGCCATCTGCATGGAAGCATGTCCTCTGGAATGGTGGCCAAAGCAGGAGGGGTATACAAGTGTTTAGCATATCTGGCATGTAAATACCTTGCAATGCCTGCTGCAAAAGTGCCATGCAAATGCCTATTCTCACTTTCTGGTGATGTTGTAAATAAGAAGAGGGCAGCATTTTCTCCCGCAAATGTAAACAAACGTGTTGTCTTAGCGATTGACTGAACAAAAAGTAGGACTGAGTGGACTTATAAGCACTGAAGTTTTACATTGTTTTGTTTTTGAGTGCAGTTATGCAACATAAAAAATCTACATTTGTAAGTTGCACTTTCATGACAAAGAGAGTGCACTACCGTACGTGTATGAGGTGAATTGAAAAATACTATTTCTTTTGTTTGTCATTTTTACAGTGCAAATATTTGTAATAAAAATAATACTTGTTCTGGCCATAGGACACACATCTAGCTCAATGCAATAGTAAGTGAAAGTTACTTTCTTTTGAAAGGCTAAAAAGTAAATTAAGTAATTTAGTAAACCAGAGGTTTTGATTGAGTTCCCAGTGGACAAGTGTTTTTACCATAAATGGCATGCTTGTTGGCGATGTGACGGGTCTGGTCATAGAGACCCCCTGGGGACAGTCCCCTGACGTGATGGGAATGACCTCTGAGCCAGTTTTCCTTGCCAGCTTGGAACTCCTGAACCCTGCCTTGTTGAGCCAGACACGCTAGCTTGCTGAAACATAGACCCAGGTCTTGTCCATGCCCCCAAAGCTGCAGACTTTAACCAAAAATTGTTCAGCAGGTCACCTATCTCCAGCACCCAGACACCCAGATTATGACTTTGTAATGATACCGTACAAGAAATCTTTTGCATAAAAGCATATTCCAGTTACATTATATTCATAGTCATAAGCATATTTCCATAAAACATTATGGAGTGCAACGTCACAAACCGGTGGGACCCCAGAAGGCTCCTCTGCGTCCCTTGCCTGTTATGTAGGAGGTGTTCCAAAGGATGGCAATGGACATAGTGGGTCCTATGCCGCACCCCACTCGGAGGGGGAACAAGTATATCTTAGTGGTGGTAGACTTTGCCACTCATTATCCTGAGGCAATCGCACAGTCTAACATAGAAGCTGAAACAGTGGCAAGAGCCCTGCTCACCATATTCAGAAGAGTGGGCTTCCCTAAGGAGATTTTATCTGATTGGGTGGCAAATTTTATGTCACAGTTGTTCAATGAACTATGGAAGCTGTGTGGCGTGAAACAGCTTAAGACCGCCTTCTAACACCCCAGGCCAATGGGCTGGTGGAAAGGTTCAATGGGACCCTAAAATCCATGTTGGGGCTATATGCCAAGACAAGGGGATGAGTTATTGCCATTCCTGCTGTATGCCTACAGGGAGGTACCCCAAGAGTCCATGGCATTTTCCCCATTTGACCTTCTGTATGGGAGGAAAGTGAGGGGACTTCTTGATCTCATTAGGGCTACCTTGGAAGGATGCAACAAGGTGAGGCAAGAACCCATGACTGACTATGTTCAGAGGTTCAGGAAGGAATTGAAGGATATTATGGAAATTGTCCAAAACGACCTCCAGAGCAGTCAGGCCAAGCAAAAGGCGTGATATGGTAAAAATAATTGTAAATGCACTTTTGACATAGGAGATTTGGTCATGGTACTCAGCCCTGTGAACAAGTTCAAAATGCAAAACTCCTCGGAAGGGCCCTTTGAAGTGGTGGAAGTGGGGAATGAGGACACCTATAAAGTTAAAAAGCCCCTTGATGATACTGTGCCCCCATTGGTACATGTATACAGACTCAAGGCCTATCACAGTAGAGTGGCTGGGGTAAACATGATCCGTTATGTCAAAGGGAGACTGAGGTACATATCTCTCTATCAGTGTTATAGATGGCGGACAATTTATGAGTTTACCCTGTATAAGCTTTATACAGAGTAAAACAGATTTGTTTGGGGTTTGGATCCCATTGGGAGCTGGGTATCTGGGTGTTGGAGGCAAGTAACCTGCTGAGCAGTTTTTAGTTAAAGTTTGCAGCTTTGGGGGTATGGACCAGACCTGCATCTGTGTTGCAGCAGGCTAGCATGTCTGGCTCAAGAAGGCAGGGTTCTAGAGTCCCAAGCTTCCAGGGAAAATGGGCTCAGGTTATTCCAGCACGTCAGGGGACAGTCCCAAGGGGGTATCTGTGACAGAACCTGTCAAAGGCAGTATCATCACAGACACCAGAATGAAAACAGGAGAGAGGGATGTGACAGGACTCAGTAGGAAAGCTTGAATGGATGCTGCCTCTGCTGTATGTGGCTGCGAGATTAAAAGCATCTGATTCCAAAGAAGCAAATGTTTGCTTTAAAGAGTTCACTAATTTATTTCAGCAGTTATTTTTTCTAAATACACTATTAAAAGGGATCAAAATAGATTAAGGACCAACCTCATGTGAAGAGCAATATTTTTAGCCAGCCACAGATTGGCCTTCTATTTTGCATATCCCCTTGCTATTAGCTCAACTGAACATGCCCACATCAGTGGGTGGACATAAAATCTGTATTTGCACATATAAATCTGATAACTAGGTACCTCGTTGCCCAAATTACACGTGCAAGTACCTGATTGAATACATTAAATGTGCACACACCCACCTTTGCAAGCTCATGATTCAAAAATGAAGTGAATTCTAGGACTAGGGCTGAAAATGTAGTCCACAAGCCTATTCTTAAATTAACATTTTTAATGTACATGAGTACAAAGCAGCATTTCTGTATGGTTATATTATCTACAGTGGTGCTACTGGCCACGTTCGCCTGCCTGATTTTCTAAATCCCATAATAGAATACGTAGACAATCTACTTTTCGGAAGATGTTACTCCAGGCTGTCAAAGCCTGAGACATCAGCCAAACCTATGACATTCTCAAGGAGTGATATGCATTCACTTTGTATTCTGCAGTACACTTCTCTAGCAGAAGAAGGTGAAAACTACAGAATTCCTCACCAGCACTGCCAAGCAGACAGAATTTAAGGAGGAGAACATAATAGCGTTATTCAGGAGTGCCTTTGATCAAGGGAAATTTAAGCTTTTGAAATATCTTGCAACTGGCTAGCTTGGAATGAAATTTTTAAAGGCTGCAAGGATCTTAGAGCCTTCAAAGGTGTGCCTTCTGTCAAAAATCATGATGATTGCTCTCCTATCCTAGGCTATGCTAATAGGACAAATTCTCTCTTCATACATCAAAATTAGTATCTCAATCTTACAGAAGTATCCATCAATAAAGTTAGTTGGAAATGCAGAATATCTTTTTGTTTTATTGAGCTCTTTGGAGTGTAGCCCAACAGGCCTGCCTAGGGGACCATCAGGTTATATATTGTGAATACGTGTCATAGATGCTACAAGGACCTGGAGGTAGACATAGTGATGGGTGAGGATTGCCTCTACCATTTGTTGTCTTTTCAGAAGAAGAATAAAGAGTTAAGTAGCCAATAGTAACAAAGAGTAATTAAGGTGGACCAATATTTCTTTAAAAGTTTGTATTGTATTTTGTTTTTATTAACAGGAAAAAAAGAGCTATATTGCAACTGACCTTACCACAGTTATGAAAAGCATTCAAGGAATCACCTCCTTATCAAAACCTCTGTGCAACCCAGTCTATAATAATCCTTACACCTACGGGGGTATTCTGGTGTAAAGCCCTGTGCAAGTGTTAAGTATTTATTCCTATTATTTTTAATTGTTGTGGAAGAACCGGGTCTCTCCATCATTAAAGCTTTAACTTGTTTTCCATTGTAAGCCCAGTTTTCATAGATTACAAAACCAGAAGGGACCGTTGTGATAATGTAGTCTGACCTTGTTGCTCTGCAGACTTGGGCAGGTCCCTTAACCTTTCTTAGATTCTCAAGTTCATAATCTGATTACAGGTCTTGACTACACTGCGAGTAGGGTACATGTAGCTACTCTGCGTAATGACAAGCAGGCTGCGTCCATGCTGCGGTGTGTAGTTACAGAGGCTTTCGCATGCCTTCCCCTTGCTGGAGCTTTTTCCTGCAACGGGGAAGGACTCCACCATAGGGAGGTGTCAGAGCAAGGCTCCAGCAGCTCCCAGCTTTCCTGTTGCCGGAGCCTTTCTTTGCGGTGAGGAAATACTCCAGCAGTGGGAGGCAGTAGTACATTCCATTGCTAAAAATAGTGTAGACATAGGAGGCACTGCTTGGGTGCATGGAGAGCCATGTAGAATATATATCCTAAGGTTCTGATATGTCTTTACTTTTCTAAGCAGTGCCTCGCTGTCTACACTGCTATTTATACCCATGCTAGGTAGGCATGCAGTGTCTGTACTCTACACACTGCCATAAGTTTAGACAAAGCCTAAATTACACTAGTGGCTTCCATGGAGTTAATTTAAATTTATTTTGGTGTAATTTAGATCAGACTCTGTCTGTGGAGTGGAGATACTAAGATGTATTTCACTGGCTTGTTGTGAGAATTAATTAGATAATGTTTATACAGTGCTTTAAATATATGGGATGCTACATAATTGCTAAGTATTACACTATCAAAATCAGATGACAGTATACTTTTATTCATAAGGTATAACACACATTATCTGAACCTAAAAATAAAATAATTCCTAGTAGCTCCAGGAATGCTCCTCTTCTTTTATATTTCTTTTTATTTTGCATGTGGGAAGAATTTTTGCGATTTTGACTGTCTTAGAAGAAAGGATATAATCTTACATAGTAATGTAACATCTGAAGTGGATCACTAAAGTGCGACATCCTGAGGAACGGGGTATAGCAGTGGCATACAACACAGAGAAATGGCCTTTTTCCCAGGAACACCTTTTTTATGACTACCTGCTCCCTACTAAGGGCAAGACTGCCCTATTATAGCCGCTTTTCCCCAGCATGCTTTCTCTGGGGGCTGGCCCTTTAAATTTGGCAGAGCCAAACAGCTGTTCTCCTAAAGTGGCCATTTTTCAACTGGGTGTTAGTTGGTGCATCTCTCTGATTTCTAGCTGGTGAGTACTCATAACTCCTATTCTGTTTTCTCTAAGTTTTGCTTTCCTATTCTGAGAAGATGGCACATTCTCACAAAGGCTAAGAATTATACTGATTTCAGATTGTTTGTACTAACTAGAACTATATATGGGTAAAATGTCTATCCTGATTGTCCCACCACAAGATGTAAGTAACTCCAGTTGACTTTAATAGGAGGCCAGGAGCACAGGGCTCAACAGTTAAGGTTAATACTGATAAAATTATACAGAGAGGCAAATGGGCTCTCAATCAACTTACATTCTTTGCTTTTAGGCACATTTGGCTTTCAGTGTTCTGTTAAATCATTAGAGTGCCTGGCTCCAGCTTTACTCAAATAAGCAAAGCAAAAAAAAAAAAAAGAAAAAAAAAGAGTATCTGGGTTTAAATGCTTGGCACTTGCTTTCTTTGTGACTCTCTCTCAAAATGTTACTGTCTCTCCGCTGGCAACAATTTAGACTGACACAGATATCTGGCTACACTTTAAGAGGGTAAGAGAGTTCAAGCACCCACATATGATTCCTTGTCTTGCCTATGGATGACATTATTTTGTGATCCACTTTAACCTGGTAGCAGGATTTGCCTTCTTCCCCACCTTGGTAGCAAATACTGGAACCTTGCAGGGAGCTGCTGACTTTATGGGGCAGGTAGCTCAAAAGACTCCAACCTGAATGAGCAGCTATGCCTGGAGGGTTTATGTGAAGTTTTTTTGACTAACCCTTTTATTGATAAAAAACTAGCCTTAGGAGGTGGTGACTTTGACTCTTTTACAATAAGCATGTAGTTTATTGGAGTTGGTTGTGGACTCCATCAATTGCCATCTATTCTTGTGTTGGGTCCATGCTATCTTGTATTAGGAAATCCTCTCACCCAACACCAAAAATTACCTTCATGGCTTTTTAATAAGTGGGAAATATCTATTCCACCATCCAGCCCCTTCTGGATTTAACCAGTACTAGGCTGTATTAGTTGTACATTACAGTATAATACATAGAGGGAGTGCTGGATCTCCCACCACCACCACCACCACAAAACAAAACAACACTTGACAGCACAAGAGCATATTTACCATTTTTTCAGAATACAGAAAGGAGAATATCCTTATAACTGAGATCACATCAATTTTAATAGATTAGGCCAGGCTCATAGTGAATTTCTTTTGTACAGATGTTTGGAAGAGAGAGTTGAAACTCTGAGAACTGACTAAATTAATGTCCTAATTAAACTGCTCCTTCTATCTTTTTTGATCATCCTCCATTCCATTAATGATTTTAGGTAGTGAACAATGTCTGCTTCTAAATAAAGCTTTGAGGAAAAGAGTAAGTGGTCAGTGAGAAAACAACCATGGATATTTCCTACAGGTCTATGTTTCATGAGAATATTTTTACTTAAGAAACAAGGACTCTTGCTCTCTTCTTCCCCTCCTCTTTTTAAAGAAAGAACTGTGCATTTGTAAGTATCCCTTAAATAAGTTTGCAATTTTGGCGTCTTGAGGTGCCAGAGCAGTGAAATGAAGCATAAATGAGAAACATCAAAAGTAACTTCGAAAGAATTTTTTTTAATATTAAAGCGATGAATCACAGGCCAAATTAACAAGTAAAGGAATCCTCCTATAATGAAATCTTTTTTCCAACATAACACTTCATTATAAAGGGAGTTTTTTCTATAATAGTAGCAAGTGTAATTACATTTTTATATATAATTAGGACATTATTATCATTTCACCATATCAAAGTTCATTATAAGACATCTCCAATGCATTTTTCATAGAGCAAAAATAAAAAGAGAACAGGGGTCCTTCAATTAGACTAGTATAAGGACATCCGCAGAGACTGAAGGAAGCGGATCAAACAGCTTAGCCCAAAAGGGACCAGGTAGAACGCTCATTGCTTTTACGGCATAGAGAAGTTGCATTTTTATATATCTTGCTTGGTTATTAATTATAGTTTTCTTCCACTCATATTCTACTCTATTCTTTAGGAGTCAGCCATGTTTTAAAGTTACACTCCACCAGAACTGAACTTTGGAAGATCTTAAATCATTATCTTCCAAAAGTTTGGTTTTGTGAATAATTGGAATTATTTTATTGTTCAATATTATCATTATGCTCAGCACAGGTATATATTAGTCACCAGGTTGTCATGCAGATGGAGTCCACAGATATGATCCATCTTCTACATTAAGCAAAATATGGTTGTTTGAATAGAACTTCTGTGATAAGACACTTTCCTCTTTCAAACCCACTTCTTTCCTGAATCCTTAGACAAGTACTGAGACTAGGCAGATGGGCAGTCAGATATAACTGACATTGACTTTATTTTTTTATTTTCTTTAAATGTATATAAAACTGTATGTATTTTGATTTTATCCTTCTCTTTTATTCTTCTATGTGACTTGTTTTCTGATGTTCCCAATGTGCTTAACTTTATGCATGAGTGGTTCCACAGAGTGCCAGACAAATATTTCTTCATTGCCTCATACTCTCACACCAAATGACCTCTGCAAGAGGCCCAAACTGGGCTCTTTAGTCCTGGATTAGTGCTAGGTTTCCTGGATACTGTCTCATATCCATGTAGAACTAGAAACAGGAGATATGCAGAGAGAACTGAGATGACAGCAGGGAAGTTTAACACCTAGGTTTTTAGTGCTCTTGAAATTAGAGGAATTTTCAAAGCTGGGGGCAGGTAGTGGTATTGTTCTGAAAATGGTGTCCCTTGCTCTGGCTGCTCCTCCTTCGTCTGTTCTCTAGGATTTTTTTAAAAGGCAGTGATTGCATTAAGTTATGGCACCCAGCTGCTACTGTGGCCAAATGCAAACATGTTCCTTTTATAATACAAGACCACATCAGGATATAGGTCCATTCTCTATACAGGAGCAGCATGCAGTGCCCTGAATCGCTGTATATTACTCTAGAGCCCCAAGCTGAGTATTATTGGCTCTTCCAAATTTGGCTATTGATTTTGCTGCTTATTTAAAATGGCATTTAGCAGAGAATTGACCATAATAGCGGCATTGTATTGTGCTCATCTCAAATTATAATCCTGATTGTGTAACAATATATTTCTGCAGATTCAGCCTCATATTTTTGGAGACCACTAACCTGTTCTGCTCAGATGTGTGGGTTATGTGTGATGTCTTTGTTCTCCAAATTCTGAGACCTAAGTTCTTGCTGCATTTCAAATGGAAATATTGCAATAATTTGTAATTCAGCTCTGCCTACTGCCTAGTGAAATACAAACTGCCATTACTCAGTTTGTCATTCAGGAGGTTAGAAAACAATGTTTTTTAAATGGTTTAAATGTCTTGTTCCGGGTTTAAAACCATTCAAAACATGAATTAGCATTATGGATTTGAAAAGTCTTTGAAAATCCACTGGCAAATGTTCCATTTGGCACAATGAGTGTTGACATGCCCTACTTTACTCCCCTGTCAGCACCCCGAATTGCTTATTCAGCTTTCAGAGAAAGTATAAACTATAGGAACATGATGACATTAAATCCCATATACTAACTTTTTTTACTTTGTCCATTTGTTCATTTTTCCTTCTTTCTTTTCTCTCGCTGCACTTTCCATGAATTATGTGCTTTTATCTTTTTGTTCCCCTCTCTCATTTTTCCTCTCCTTTTGTGCTCTCTTGTTTGTCCTTTGGGACTCCACCATGCTCTGCATGCCACATCTTTCCCCACCTTTCCACCGACCATCTTTCTTTTCCTACCACACCAGTGCCAGCCTTTGCTTTCTCTTCCTGTCTTGACAAGATTAGGTGTTGTAACAGTTGGAGGTGTGCGTTTGGGCTCTGTCCATTTATTAATGGAAGCTTCTCTATAGAATGTAAGTTTTAAGTTTATTTTTACAAAACATAGATTTTTGGGCCAGATCTGAGCAGAGAGTCTCTCTTTCTCTCTTCAATTCCTTCACACATACTAAGGGGCATACAGCTTATTACTAGGGGTATTCCATTTACTTTAAAGGTGAATGCCTTTTCTTGCACTGTTCAAGTCACAGGGAGTTAGCTGTAGACTTCAGTGGAAGCCCCAGCGGGCTCTGTGCTCACTGAGGATTCTGCAACTCTTACTCAAATGTGTAGTACTACTAGCTGAATCAGGACTGTGTGAGTAAGGGTCTTATTATTCATCAGTTATATTGTGGTAGCACCTAGAGACCTCAGCCAGGTCAGGTTCTATAATACTATGCACTGGACAAAGAGAGAGTCATCTGAAAAATGTGAAGAACTCCCTCCCTTATTGCAGGGATAAAACTCTGAAAACAGTTCCTGCTTTGCTGTGCCACATGAGTGAGGTTTAGCTGATTTATAACAATCCCTGCCCCAAAGTGTTCATAATTAAAGGCTTTGATCCTGCTACCGATTCCACACAGGTGGATCCCTCTGCAGGATCTGAAGCTATAGGATGAGCCATAGCAGATGGATGAAACAAGCAAGCAGGCAAGACAGGAAGAATGGGGTAACAAATAATTAGATGATTTATTGCAGACTAACTGCACAATTTGTAGCCAGTCGGTAGCAGTAATAACTCGCGGCCAACTTAGACATTATCAGTCTGCAGTTTTCTGTAAACGTTATGACAGAGGTGAGGTATAAGGAAGGGCATAAATGCTGCTACAGTGGTGGCTTGGGCTTTAAAGTTGTGTTGTGTTATTTAGTCTGACATATGGGCCGTGTAGTATCACTGTTGAGTTTTTAAAGTCTTGCTGCCATCTGAAAAATGTGAAGAACTCCCTCCCTTATTATCTAAGTCAGCAGGGATAAAACTCTGAAAACAGTTCCTGCTTTACAGTGCCACATGAATGAGGTTTAGCTGATTTAGAAAATAAAAACCAGTCAAATATACACACTGTATTTACAGGGGGATTTCTTTTTACCACTCCAAATGTATCACTTTACTTTTTGAATACTAGTCTGGTGAAACACCCCTTTTAACCTGTCAAAGAACTAATCACACATTCAGAGTCTGAAACTAAACGGATTCAAATTTAATTAATTATAAGTAGCTTGATTATTTGGTGAGGGGGGGAAATGGTGACACGGAGAACTCCCAAGTCACACAAACTCCTGCTGTCCCTTCCAGCCATGATAACCCTTCATCTTATACAGCTGCCATCATTCTTTTTTAAATAAAAAAATAATTTTGTGAGAGAAAAAAAGACATGAAAAAATGATATCGGGGAAAAAAGTGTTTGAAACCAAGCAGAAAAGGGAGAATATTATAACTGCTGTGAAATTTTATTTTCTCTCTTAATACTGTGCAATGGGAAGAGGGGAGGGGACCACCCAGCTGCTCTTGCTTACAGGTACATCATTTCAGAAAGAGACTTGTACACTGTTAAACCAGCACCTGTTTCACCTTTTGGCCTTTCTACAGTAGTGGGGGTGGGGAGTTTGCACCAGTGTAGTTGCTCTGGTATAGTTCCAACAGGGCAAAGCCTTGGTATCGGTGTGCTGCACACATGACTTTCACTGAGGCAGCTTTCCCCAGTTTGAGCCTTTTTTTATGCTAGACCATTCTGTCTGTACTAGGGGTTTGTGCAGATGCAGCCAAAATGGGACGGCTACATCAGTGCCAAAAACATAGCATAGACAAATGGCTACTATGGTAAGCCTTGTTTTCTGTGGGCCAGTAGAGTATGTTAATACACAAATGTGTATGCAAATAGATCTGAATTCCTTTTTCTTGGCTTGTGCACAGGCTACCTGCAAGCATTTTTAACTGCATTCTGAACATACAAGCTTTGCTGCTGTTGGGAAGCATATTGCACTCCTTCCCTCTCTCCTACCCCTCTTTTCATGCAAACTGAGGCCTTTTATTGTAGGTTTCTTGTACCAGTTAGGACAAGACTGGAGTCCGTTTCATGCTAATGTTATAAATAACCTCCAACAGAGAATGCATCTCACCTATTTTCCCACTCTTCTGTTTTTCACAGGGCCTTGGGAAACTCGCATAAATTAGAGAAAGTGTGATGTCTAGTGGCCTAAACACAGGACTAGTAGTAAGAAGCTTCTACAGTACAGTAAGAAACTACAAATCTGTCATTTTGGCCTTGGCTAAGACACAGCCAAGTTTTCAGAAGTGGCCACTGATTTGTGGTGCCTTAATTTTTGGATTGCCAACTTTAGGTATCTTGAGCCTGGTTTTTGAGAGATGCTGAGCACTGACAAACTCATGGCAGTATTAGTTGGAGATGTGGGAGCTCAGCATCTTGAGGGGAAAACAGACTCAGTGTTTCTCAGATGGGCACTTTAAAACCAAGGCACCAAAAATTAGAGGCACTAAACTTCTCTCTTGGCTTCCCAATCTGTAAAAAAGGGCTGTTAATAGTTACCTGCTTCAAAGGTGTTCTGAAGATTCATTCCTCAATATGTGTGAAGCAATACATCAATGGTAGTTCTTTTTAAACAAAGTTATATATGTGAACCTTCCAAAAAAACCAAACAAGTTAAATGTTGTTATGCGTCTGTATGCCTCTTCTTTCTTAAAAGAGAGCTATTACTCCTGCAATGAACAGCAAACATTACACTGCAGATATGGCCCTCAGAACAACAGAAATGAAATATCACCGACTGGGCTATTGCAATTTTTCCTAGTGTATGTTTGCAATGAAAGTGATGTTTGCCCACATTAGAATGGCATAGAACTTTGGGGTTCATATTTAAAAGGTATATTTGTTTTCAAATGCAAGTCTGATGCCTCTAGAGCAAATGTTGCCATTTCCTTTTACTATATGGACAGCTAAAGCCCAAATAGCTGTTTTAGATGGGACTGAAGGTAGTGGTGATTGAGAGTACTGGTGTCATTGGAATAGGATCCTCCCATTATTCTAATGCAAGGTGACACCTCTAGCCTGGTACTTGTGCCTTTGCCTATTACTTTTTAACCACACAGCCCTAAGCACACTGTGACATACCCTCTCCACATGGTTCCACTCATGCATCCCTGCCCTGTGGCCCCAACCCCCTACAATGACCATACTCCTCACATATATTTGAAGTGGTGGTGGTGAGGGGAGGTCAGGGGGGTCACTCAGAGTGGCAGCAGCAAGCGTGGCTTCTTCCCCTCTAGAACAGCAGCAGAAGCCTCCCTCCTTTCAGGGTGGAAGCAGGGGTCCCCTCTGTTGCTAGAGGCTCACTGCACTCTGCTGCTGAGGTGTTTTTTCCCTTCCCCTTAAAACACTAGTTCTGAGATGAATGAGGTGGTTTATACTTCCCATAAATATTGTTTCCAGCTCTCTGCAAATGCAGGGTGTTGTCACTGCATTGATTTCACTTGGGTCACAACCATATCAGCAAGAAACATTTAAATTAAATTAATGCTGAGATTCTGCTGTAGTCACATGACTGCAGGATTTTTGGATCTCAGCACAGATCTAGAATGCCTAATTCTTATCCTGGGCCTGAAGATACAATGGGTGGATGTCATGGACCAGCAGGGGCTCTCTTTGTTCTTTCTCCAGTTGAAATGTTACTGTTCACATAGTTGGGCCCTGGAAAGGGTCGAGAGAATCATGTGGTGTTTAGGTTCCCATTCATTGTCCTGGATGTTTTGGGAGTACAGAGTCTCTAATGTTAGCCAAGCTCAGCTAGTGGTATAGTAGTTAGAATCTTGGCCTGAATTTCATCCCTATTTTTGGGGCTAGCTCAGTATCTAGGTAGTAGATGACACTGAATAGTTATATCTCCGTGTTCTACCAGACTGCCTCTGTCAGTGTTAAGTGAACTTAATATGAAACCCCCTTATCCGATATCAAATAACTTGCTGATGTTGTTTGTCAGTAGAAAGCATGTTTTGTTTTGTTTGTAACCATACCTGTTTATTATCTTCTTCTTATCACTTAAATATCTGTTCTTTGTTAATAAACCTAGTCTTTTACTGTCTACCATACGGAAGAGTAAAATCCTCAGCCAAATTAACAGGCTGGTGTGTATTCTGCTTCTTTGGAGGCAGAGAACTTGATCACTTCAGTGAGGGTCCAGTGAGAGTGACTGGGCACTGCAGGGGAGATGGTTTTGGGGAGACCTGGGACTGTTGGTGTCACCCTGCACAGAATGACCAGGCTGGTAGAAGCCAGGGTGAGGCCATTGTGCTGTGAGCAGACTGCTGGTGTCAGGGCTCTGAGCCAAAGCTGCATAGCACAGTAGTGACAGGTAGTGACAGACCACAGTGGGTCTGGGTGAATCCCACAGTGTCACAAGGGGAAATACAATATTCAGAAATATACAGCTGGAGCGTATGTGGAGGTGGCAGGTGTACCTTTGTGATGGCCCCTTTCTTACACTTACTGTAATTACAAATAACATAAATATCACCCAGTGGGCCTGGTCAGGATGAGGGTCCCATTTGCTGATCATTCTTCACACATCAAATAAAAGGCTGTCCGTCCTCCAGAGTGCTTACAATCAAATAAGGACATGACACAACAGGTGGGTATATAATGTAATGGAGGGAGCTGGGAGGCAGGGGGAGACAAGGTTGACAATAATAGGGACAAACAGTTGTCTATATTTGCTAAGAATGAGTCACCATGGGAGCTGCAATCACATGATGCTAAGAACATGATGCAGTAATCACAGTGGCTGAAACCAAACCAGGTATTGTGTGAAAGGAGGTCAGATCTAATGGTCCCTTCTGGCCTTAACATCTAGGAAAAGATGCTTGGCTGTTAGTGGTAGAACCTTTGCCTGTCTTTCTCTGTTTTAACTTTACCTCTAATTATTAGCAACCATGGAGCTGAGCTGCCAGCCATATTTTAATCACTCTTTTTTTCTGCAGTGCTCTGAACAGGTGTGGTGGTGCTGTTTAGATTAGGTTTGTTCTTTTTCACCAGGATATTTGAGAACAATGTGAGTGTGAATGGTTGCACCTAGCTACTGCTATTATGACAAGTACAGAAGTTAAATTATGAAGCAAACATAAGCTTTGAAGAAATTTTTATTTCATCTGTATTCCCCTGTTTCATCTGCTCATCCATCCAGCACAATCTGCATCATTGTTAACCACACCATATTTCTAAAAAGAATATAAAAAGTAAGACATCTGTAGTATAACGTTAATATATTCAAAGGTTTTTACTTTCATCTTCCAGGCATTAACACTGGTAACTTACCACAAGAAAAATGTACTTAGTGGCAAAAAGAGGAGGGGATAGGAGGTGGAAGATACAGCTAGACAGGGTATTATGTAAAAAGCTGGCTTTTATTCATAAATAGAGCCCTTTTACCTATTGCTCCTATACACCTTTATTTCTAATTGCTAGCACAATTTTTAAGGCACTGAGGCAAGCCTCCAGCAGTGTGCTGAAGGTGTGTTTGTGCTGTTATGCCCTCTGGCTTTGCTGCCAGCCTATTCCCTTAGATCAGAGCCAGAAGGCAGACTGTTTTCGAATACCGATCACCTCACCCGGACCTAATCCTTTGAGTTCTCTTTGGCATCTATTCCTTCTGCCAGTTTTCTCTTCTGTTCCTCTCTTTCCTTCTGAAGTTGACAACAAAGACATCCTCAGGGTCCTCCTTGATGTAAGACCACTCTTGATGTTGTTACAGTGTATTTTTTGTACCCTAAAGTTGTGCTACTTTTATATTCAGCTAGCACAATATTTGCACACCAGAAGATAAAGAAAATGTGAATATGTTATATAGAATGATAGTTTCTTTTTAATTTGTATACCTTGGTCCTTTGGATGGAAACCTTTTTCTTTTTCTGTCATTCATCTACATACCTGATCAAGAACCTGAAGGTATCTTTTTACAGGCTACATTACTTATATACCTTAAATTGGCCTGACCTGCCACTTCTAATTTTAAAAAGATGGTTGTATGGGATGTGGATGAATATGGAATTTCTATGCAGCACAAAACTTTTGAACGGTTCCTGTCCTCTGTGATAGTGAGTTTTAAAAGGGAAATCTCCATAGAGCTAATTAGTAGACAAGTAGAGCTCAGACTGAACAAAGCTGAAAAGATAGCAGATAACTAAAAGGACCTGGCCATAGCTGACAAAAATCAAAGCACTGACAGAGAGCTGGCAGTAACCTTGGGCTGTTAACTGACAGGGACAATAAAAAAAAGCCTCTGTATGTGGCAGAGAGTGACAGCCACAACCACAGGCTCTCTAAAGAGCACAAAACCTCCACCAAAATGAAGAGAGAATTTTTTGACTAGCAGTACCATAGACTTTTCCATCCCACTCCAGTTCTGGAAGATCTAAGCTTGTTTAAATAATTCTCTCATGGAAGAATGTGAATTGAGAATGGAAACATGCAAGAATGACCTGAAAGGTTAGTGGAAAAGTGCTCTGGGTGGGAGAGGACTTGTTCAAATGTGTATGAAAGATAAGGTTGGTTATAAGGAAATCAAAGTTTGTTTTCTGCCTAACTTGAGATTCCTGCTGTGTTTCCACTCTGTATGGACACTAGCCCTGCCACAATTAGATACTTCCTCTATGACCCATACATATGTGTGACAAGGTAAATAAATGACACAAACTTTGAAGTTATTTACACTTTATATATGCCCCCTTTGCATGTAATGTGAAGTGAAATGTAAGATTAGCTTCTCCCGGGGAGATATTCTGTGTTAACCCATATTTGTAGTTGTAACTTGGCCCAATTGGATTCTATAAGTCGCCTAACTATCATTTCATAGGTTGTGGTGATTCTCCATGTGAGCACTATTTGCACTCTTAGTACAATTTACTGCCTTTAAAACCACACTGTGTTCAGGTCAGCAACCAATCACGCCTATAGTCTATCAAAATGTATTGCAAAAGTTCACCCAGATATCATGTCGCACAAGAAGCCAGCAAGCACATAAGTATATCATCCATGAAAAAGTGTGAATCACAGGGACTTCTGGTGTCTCATTAAGTGGCATGGTTTTCCCCAGAAACCAGACTGAGATGAGTTTGAACAATTATATTGGATGGATGAGTGGGTTAGGGCGAAGCTTTCATAAGTTATATTCTCTTCTCCCAGTTTTCCACCCTCACCAATTCTTTTTCTCCTTCTTTCACTATAAGTGGCTAAAGGCCCATAGTCTATGCAATATATTAGTCTTACTTTTCAGCAGTGATCTTTGAATTACATGGCAGGAGATCCAGAATTACATAGCTCTATCCTATAGAAAAACATAGAGCTCCTCCTTTTGCTCACTAGACACTTTTTTAAATGACTGCTTTAATTCTAGAATGCAGTTATACTCCAAAATGGAAAAAAGAGGCCACCTTAGAGGCCATTTATGTGATGACACAATTGCATTGTCCACCAAGTCCTATATGTAGCTAGTGAAGCTGTTTAGAGCTACTGTTGTAGCTCTGTGTGTAAAGAATATTAGCATTTTTTAAAATTGCATTCTTTTTCACTATGAATAAAAATAGCCTTCCTGTATGCTGCATTTCTCTTTCTCCTAATTTGTCTCTTGCACTCCTACTTCCTCTGCAACCTACCCCTTCTCTAAGACTTCTTTTCCTCCCTTTCATTCTCAGGTTCTTGCAATCTCCCTTTTTCACTTCAAATTCCTTGCATTTCTCAACTCTATTCCCTGTTTCTCACTTACATTTCCTCTGCATCCAATAGTCTCCCTTGCCTTCACTCATATGTCAAGTTCACCAGAGTGGCACAGAGGCCAGAGCTAGCCAGAGAATCTGGCCATTTGTATGCGTGTCTTTTCTTGTCTCTTTTTCTGAGCTAAAATTCGCTTTAACTTCCTCCCCTCAGTTTTCCTTTCCTCTTCAGACTGCAGTTAGCCAAACTAGATTGTCCTGCTGCAGTGAAGTGTCTGTAAATCATGGTGGTGCTTGAGTGCGTGCCGCTGCTTAAAGTAGATACACAATTGCATCCCCTCACACCTGCGCTTCTTCATCCACATCAAATAGCAGCACTGATGTAACTGAGGCATCCCGTGCTGATTGCAATTTTTAAAAAATATGTTTTTGATGTCTGGTTAATGAGTGATTTCCTTCCCTTACTAGCTATACGGTGGCTAGTAGTTTAGATTACATCATACATAAAATGAAGCTCTTAAACTCATTATTGATTATAGCAATGCGCTACTTTTATTTCACAAATCCATTCAAAATAAGCAGCAATTTGGACAGGCGACACTGGTTTCAAGCAGCAATTATTTTAAACAAAACTAGACCGGGTTAACACAGATTGACATTTGTTAATGCACAGTTACTTATATCACACAATTTTACATATTATATGTTCAGGAATGATTTGTTACATTCATAATACGAATTCTCCGACATAGGTGAGATGGAGCTAAATAGTCACAAATCATTGTCATTTGATCTCTCAGGGTTGTATTGAGGGTTCATCCTGAGGAGCTCTTGTAGCAGTTTGCTGTAGAATAAAATAAGGAAGTGGGCACTGTTACCCGAAATTGGGCCAGCTAGTAATCTTAAGGAGGACTAATGACCCACCAGAGTTTGGCAGAAAGCAGCACTTTTATTATACTGATAGCTAAGCTCAAAAGAAGCCGGGGGAGGTCACACTCACACTTGCATACTCGCGCTCCCAGGACTGGCATGACACTGAAGATGTCAGGATTCTTCAAAGTAAGTGTCCCACAGCACAGCAATGGACAGTGCGATGAAGGTAAGTCTTCCTGAGGCACAATGGATGTATCGTGGCAAACTACTGGCCAGGCGGTCCAGGCGAAGGGCCTTCATGGCAGGTACAATCTTGTGAGTGCACTGCTGAGCACATGGCCCCTTCCCCTTTTAAGGACCTGCTCCTCATGGGCTGCGATTAGAGATGACTTGGCTGCGTCTGGTTGGTCACACTCCACCTCGGGCAGTGTCCATGCATTGGGTGTGTGAGCGCTGCCTAATTAGAGTCCCAAACACCTTGTCTACCTGGGACCTCTTCTGATCTTCCAGCTGTTCAACCAGCCCATTCATCCCACTAGCATCCCAGGAGGGTGGGGGAGGGAGAAAGCCACTTCACAGGTATTCAGAGAGGGAGAGGAGACAAGAGGTGGGGGCGGGGGAGGAAGTGTAACAGACCTTTTGAGCATACAGGTTATACATAGCATACTGATCACTGGTGCTCCTACAACAGGCACCAGAGTTTTCTATAGGGATTCCTGTAGAAGTTTTCTGGTTTTGGCTGATTTCTCATTTCCTTTGTTTCAGAATATTGTGTGATGATACAAGCCATTGCAGTAATGCACTTGTTATGTTAGTGCACTTTTTGAGAGGGCTCACTCTGATACTCCAACTTGATTCAATCTAAGAGGCATCCCAAAGAAAGGATAATGCTGTGGAGTAGTTAGTGGTTCTAGTGTGGAGGGGTGTTTAGAATCTGAAGTAATGAAGCATTATTTTGAATGCTAGACAGCTAAGACCTTTCTACTTTACTTTTCTCAGAACTACCTTGAGCAATGCTTTGGGATGTTAATATTCTATCAGTTCTGGGTATAAGCTATCACAGCAAATTACTTCCAATTTGTCAGTACCTCATTATTATTATTATTTATTTGTATGACTATAGTACCTAGCATCTCCAGTCATGGATCAGGATCCCATTGTGCTACGTGCTGTACAAACATCTGCTAGCAGAGTTGGTCAAAGAATGCGCAGAGCACTGTGTGTTTGTTTGTTTTTAAGTTGCTTTCTACAGTGAACATCAACATGCCTCATAGAGTTGGCTGAAAAATTTGGGACATAACAGTTTCCCATAAAAAAATGCAGTTTCATTGACATTTAAATGTTTTGCAGGAATATTCATGTTTCAATGATATTTTCAATGGAAAAGCATTAAAATGTTTTTTGACTTTTTCATTCAGACATCTATATTATAACTAGAAATGTAGTATATCTTTAAATATTTACTATTATAATGTTCTAACATTATAGAAGTAAATGCTTTCTTCTTGTGTGCAGGCTGTATTTTTTCTAAACCCATCCACTAACATCAATACAGTGCAACATCACAGTTTTAACCTCTACTTCTTTCAGCCTTTCTTTGCTAGGGCCTTAGGAGGAAAGGAGATCTCCATCTCTCTAGGGAGCTCCTTCAGTCCAGGCTCAGCTACCCTTCTCCTCCTCTCTTTGGTTAGTCAGCTGAGGGCTAATTAGTCCCTTACCTCCCCCAGCCTCTCCTTATTAGCTAATTAGTCAATCAGCTGTTACTGGGGGAACTAATTGAGGCTACAGTGATCAGAGTGCTGACCCATCTGTCAGATCTCATCATTCTGTCACACTTATCAAAACAAAATGTTTTTAATCAAAATGTTTTTTTAATTTTTGTTCCAATTCAGAATGAAAACAAATAATCTCCTTCCAGGCAGAAATGTTTTTCTGACTGCCTTTAATGTTTAACCTATATATAAAAACTTGTGATTTGTCTTCCATCAGAAGTCAGACTGTGTGTTCTTTATTTTGTGATTCTGGATATAGAGGATACCATCTGTATGAGTTGTGATTTCTGATATTCATAGCCTGCACACAGGATTCCTAGTTCCACTGCATTATGGCACCTGTAGCACAATTTCAGTTCCTGTTGCAGATTACAGTGTGTCCTTTTTGAAAAAACAAGTGTCTAGTTCTTCAAGAGATGCTTTGGAGAATATCGTACATGTTCAGAGATGGCCAAGTGGGGATGTGTGTGTGCTACAGTGCAGCTGTTTTTCTAGTGCCTTTGGGATGCATTCAATTTGTCTTCTCGTTTTACTGCTCTCCTTTCTACATCTGGCATTTGTGCATAAGTAGAGTGGATCTTTCTTTCATCAAGGCCCCCATTTTCTTGGGGGACACTGCTTTTGGGAGATTGCATTTCAAACTACATTCCATGTGCTAATTTTTCCTGTGTGTGTTCTGATCACTTTCTCAGGAGTTGATTTGTAGTTCTCCAGTGTGTCATGGTAGGCATCATGTAGGATAGCATCTCTGCATTTTAATTTGGAGCGTTCTCCCACTTCTTTTCCCTAATGTGTGGCAGCCTGCATCAAACGATTTCGCCCCTTTCTTTCTCTTTGAGTTGCAATCCTTTTTTGTTGGGTGTGTGGCTAGAGTTTGCTTTGCCACTCTGGTGAGGACTCTATGTAAGTCCTCACTGGCAATATCAGTGTCATTTTGCTGTTTAGCTATAATGTTTGTTTAGAAACATATACGTTCGAATTCCAGGGCATTCTCATTTTTCTTCTATCTGGAGACAAGATTTAAACTTCTTGGGAACCCGTAGAGGTTTTGTGATACGTTGTTTACTGCAATTTGGTGTGATTTGTTAGATATATCAACATTTAGCTGTGGTCTGAGTATGACTGCAGTTTGACTATTTGTCACTAAAGTGTGGAGCCACTGGGACATGACTAATCATACTGTTCCATTTTGCTGACTGAAAGTAAATCTGCCTATAGAGACCCCTTCTGCTCTCCCATATAGACCAAGGGTTTTACATATACTCAGCGGTTTCTTTTCATTTGTGTTGATGACAGTGTCAAAACTATGCTTGGGTTTCAGTGGTGTGTCTTAGAAAGCTGCATCTTACATTTCCTCTGCATCCAATAGTCTCCCTTGCCTTCACTCATATGTCAAGTTCACCAGAGTGGCACAGAGGCCAGAGCTAGCCAGAGAATCTGGCCATTTGTATGCGTGTCTTTTCTTGTCTCTTTTTCTGAGCTAAAATTCGCTTTAACTTCCTCCCCTCAGTTTTCCTTTCCTCTTCAGACTGCAGTTAGCCAAACTAGATTGTCCTGCTGCAGTGAAGTGTCTGTAAATCATGGTGGTGCTTGAGTGCGTGCCGCTGCTTAAAGTAGATACACAATTGCATCCCCTCACACCTGCGCTTCTTCATCCACATCAAATAGCAGCACTGATGTAACTGAGGCATCCCGTGCTGATTGCAATTTTTAAAAAATATGTTTTTGATGTCTGGTTAATGAGTGATTTCCTTCCCTTACTAGCTATACGGTGGCTAGTAGTTTAGATTACATCATACATAAAATGAAGCTCTTAAACTCATTATTGATTATAGCAATGCGCTACTTTTATTTCACAAATCCATTCAAAATAAGCAGCAATTTGGACAGGCGACACTGGTTTCAAGCAGCAATTATTTTAAACAAAACTAGACCGGTTAACACAGATTGACATTTGTTAATGCACAGTTACTTATATCACACAATTTTACATATTATATGTTCAGGAATGATTTGTTACATTCATAATACGAATTCTCCGACATAGGTGAGATGGAGCTAAATAGTCACAAATCATTGTCATTTGATCTCTCAGGGTTGTATTGAGGGTTCATCCTGAGGAGCTCTTGTAGCAGTTTGCTGTAGAATAAAATAAGGAAGTGGGCACTGTTACCCGAAATTGGGCCAGCTAGTAATCTTAAGGAGGACTAATGACCCACCAGAGTTTGGCAGAAAGCAGCACTTTTATTATACTGATAGCTAAGCTCAAAAGAAGCCGGGGGAGGTCACACTCACACTTGCATACTCGCGCTCCCAGGACTGGCATGACACTGAAGATGTCAGGATTCTTCAAAGTAAGTGTCCCACAGCACAGCAATGGACAGTGCGATGAAGGTAAGTCTTCCTGAGGCACAATGGATGTATCGTGGCAAACTACTGGCCAGGCGGTCCAGGCGAAGGGCCTTCATGGCAGGTACAATCTTGTGAGTGCACTGCTGAGCACATGGCCCCTTCCCCTTTTAAGGACCTGCTCCTCATGGGCTGCGATTAGAGATGACTTGGCTGCGTCTGGTTGGTCACACTCCACCTCGGGCAGTGTCCATGCATTGGGTGTGTGAGCGCTGCCTAATTAGAGTCCCAAACACCTTGTCTACCTGGGACCTCTTCTGATCTTCCAGCTGTTCAACCAGCCCATTCATCCCACTAGCATCCCAGGAGGGTGGGGGAGGGAGAAAGCCACTTCACAGGTATTCAGAGCGGGTGAGGAGACAAGCGGTGGGGGCGGGGGAGGAAGTGTAACAGACCTTTTGAGCATACAGGTTATACATAGCATACTGATCACTGGTGCTCCTACAACAGGCACCAGAGTTTTCTATAGGGATTCCTGTAGAAGTTTTCTGGTTTTGGCTGATTTCTCATTTCCTTTGTTTCAGAATATTGTGTGATGATACAAGCCATTGCAGTAATGCACTTGTTATGTTAGTGCACTTTTTGAGAGGGCTCACTCTGATACTCCAACTTGATTCAATCTAAGAGGCATCCCAAAGAAAGGATAATGCTGTGGAGTAGTTAGTGGTTCTAGTGTGGAGGGGTGTTTAGAATCTGAAGTAATGAAGCATTATTTTGAATGCTAGACAGCTAAGACCTTTCTACTTTACTTTTCTCAGAACTACCTTGAGCAATGCTTTGGGATGTTAATATTCTATCAGTTCTGGGTATAAGCTATCACAGCAAATTACTTCCAATTTGTCAGTACCTCATTATTATTATTATTTATTTGTATGACTATAGTACCTAGCATCTCCAGTCATGGATCAGGATCCCATTGTGCTACGTGCTGTACAAACATCTGCTAGCAGAGTTGGTCAAAGAATGCAGAGCACTGTGTGTTTGTTTGTTTTTAAGTTGCTTTCTACAGTGAACATCAACATGCCTCATAGAGTTGGCTGAAAAATTTGGGACATAACAGTTTCCCATAAAAAAATGCAGTTTCATTGACATTTAAATGTTTTGCAGGAATATTCATGTTTCAATGATATTTTCAATGGAAAAGCATTAAAATGTTTTTTGACTTTTTCATTCAGACATCTATATTATAACTAGAAATGTAGTATATCTTTAAATATTTACTATTATAATGTTCTAACATTATAGAAGTAAATGCTTTCTTCTTGTGTGCAGGCTGTATTTTTTCTAAACCCATCCACTAACATCAATACAGTGCAACATCACAGTTTTAACCTCTACTTCTTTCAGCCTTTCTTTGCTAGGGCCTTAGGAGGAAAGGAGATCTCCATCTCTCTAGGGAGCTCCTTCAGTCCAGGCTCAGCTACCCTTCTCCTCCTCTCTTTGGTTAGTCAGCTGAGGGCTAATTAGTCCCTTACCTCCCCCAGCCTCTCCTTATTAGCTAATTAGTCAATCAGCTGTTACTGGGGGAACTAATTGAGGCTACAGTGATCAGAGTGCTGACCCATCTGTCAGATCTCATCATTCTGTCACACTTATCAAAACAAAATGTTTTTAATCAAAATGTTTTTTTAATTTTTGTTCCAATTCAGAATGAAAACAAATAATCTCCTTCCAGGCAGAAATGTTTTTTCTGACTGCCTTTAATGTTTAACCTATATATAAAAACTTGTGATTTGTCTTCCATCAGAAGTCAGACTGTGTGTTCTTTATTTTGTGATTCTGGATATAGAGGATACCATCTGTATGAGTTGTGATTTCTGATATTCATAGCCTGCACACAGGATTCCTAGTTCCACTGCATTATGGCACCTGTAGCACAATTTCAGTTCCTGTTGCAGATTACAGTGTGTCCTTTTTGAAAAAACAAGTGTCTAGTTCTTCAAGAGATGCTTTGGAGAATATCGTACATGTTCAGAGATGGCCAAGTGGGGATGTGTGTGTGCTACAGTGCAGCTGTTTTTCTAGTGCCTTTGGGATGCATTCAATTTGTCTTCTCGTTTTACTGCTCTCCTTTCTACATCTGGCATTTGTGCATAAGTAGAGTGGATCTTTCTTTCATCAAGGCCCCCATTTTCTTGGGGGACACTGCTTTTGGGAGATTGCATTTCAAACTACATTCCATGTGCTAATTTTTCCTGTGTGTGTTCTGATCACTTTCTCAGGAGTTGATTTGTAGTTCTCCAGTGTGTCATGGTAGGCATCATGTAGGATAGCATCTCTGCATTTTAATTTGGAGCGTTCTCCCACTTCTTTTCCCTAATGTGTGGCAGCCTGCATCAAACGATTTCGCCCCTTTCTTTCTCTTTGAGTTGCAATCCTTTTTTGTTGGGTGTGTGGCTAGAGTTTGCTTTGCCACTCTGGTGAGGACTCTATGTAAGTCCTCACTGGCAATATCAGTGTCATTTTGCTGTTTAGCTATAATGTTTGTTTAGAAACATATACGTTCGAATTCCAGGGCATTCTCATTTTTCTTCTATCTGGAGACAAGATTTAAACTTCTTGGGAACCCGTAGAGGTTTTGTGATACGTTGTTTACTGCAATTTGGTGTGATTTGTTAGATATATCAACATTTAGCTGTGGTCTGAGTATGACTGCAGTTTGACTATTTGTCACTAAAGTGTGGAGCCACTGGGACATGACTAATCATACTGTTCCATTTTGCTGACTGAAAGTAAATCTGCCTATAGAGACCCCTTCTGCTCTCCCATATAGACCAAGGGTTTTACATATACTCAGCGGTTTCTTTTCATTTGTGTTGATGACAGTGTCAAAACTATGCTTGGGTTTCAGTGGTGTGTCTTAGAAAGCTGCATCGTCTCCAAATATGTGCTTATTTCCCTCAGTAAGGACCAAGTCCAGTTTTCTATGCCTATCTGTGCATTTATATCCACTATACACTTATTTTGATGAATGTGAATGACTACACAAGGTGCACAGCTCCCAGGGACTTAATCTTGCTTCTCTGAGATCAATTTTAACTCCTCTGACGTAAGTTCTAATTTATAATGCAGTAATGGGAAGCAGAATCAGACCCTATGTGTGAAGTGCCTCCTGTAATTTACTCATTACATTTAACATATCCTCAGACCCTCCTGTTGGTAGCAATAGAAGTAACCAACAGGAGAGTCTGAGATGTATTTGCAATGTGTGGGATTTAAAAAGGTGAAGCATCTGCCAAAAAACCACAAAGATTGCATTTGTACAGTGGTATCTGCTATTTACTGAAGGAGCATCATCACAAAAGAGAGAGAAATGTGAATAGTGCCAACCTTCCTGTTTTCTTATATATAGAGTGATATATCCTCACTATCTTTTCTCCCTCCTACTCAAATTCTGAATGCTGCCTTATCTACATCTAACCCTCTGGGTTCCCCCTAAAACTCATCTGAACCCATGAGCCACTGAGCGTTGTTTTGAGGGAAGCCAATCATATGAGGTACCTTAACATATGATTTATGCAACTGAAGTTGGTAGTTGGTGAGAAACATAGACAGAAAAATAAATAGGATGAAATCCTACATGTATTGCACACACAATTATATTCTGCCATGGTGGTAAGGCCTAACCATACCTATCATTACCAATTATTAACTCCTCTTAACAGATTGCAAGTCCTTTTATCATATGTTTGTTTTCATTTACTAGAGCTATTGTACACTGCCTTTGAATATATTCTTAGGTTTGGTACATTAAGCATCTTTGGGAACATGTGTTGCTCAAAAAGAAAAAGCAGGCTGAAAAATGGGAAATAAGATGTTGCTAAAAAAAATTTTTTTTGAAGATTCAATTTTGCGTAGTTTGAACTGGATCTATTTTCTATTTTTCATAACTTTTTGCAATTTTTTTACCAAAAGCTTTATTTTTTTAGAAATTTTTTGTTTATTGAACATTTTTCAGTAAAAGAAATATTTTAAAAACTACTTTGATAAAAAGTATATTTGAAAACGTTGCCAAAAACCAAGTCAATGTACCTATTGTGAGCAATTTTGCACTGAGGTTTTTTTTTTTTTTTTTTTTTTTGTTTTTTCAAAAAGGAAATTTTTTCAATGGAAAATTTCTTGTGCAAAGATTTTTAACCAGTGCTATGTTTAAATCAGTGCTGTTAGAAGTGTAATGTGTAGTGAGATACTAAAAAAGCTTCTGAGGTCTAAATTTTTTTAGTATAAAGAAATAGTTTCTTGCTTCTATACAGATTTAATATAAAAGTACTGACTGGAAAAATTGCTCAGTCCTGCTTTTGTTAGTAAGATGTGCAAACTTATGTCCTTGGCTGCATGCAGTTCATTGGACAAACTGCAATACAAGAAGCCATGAGTGCTTTTTATACACATTTGGCAAGGCAAATTATGAATTTTCCTTTCAAGTGTGCACCTTGCCACAATTATCCATGCCCCATATTGCACTCTACTTGGGGCTCAATCTGATGGCTATTTGGAAACTTCAGATAATACCATGTGCTTACTTGCTTGGTGAGTGGGATTGCTTACAGGAAATGTCACTAACCATGCTTGCCTTCAAGCGACTTCTAACTTCCAAATTGTTTGCAAATGAAATTCAAGGCCTTCACGATTTGGGTCCTGGCTACATTAGGGATCACCTCTCTCCTCATGGTCTAGCTTGACACTTGAGATCAGATGACATGCTTAAGTGAAAAAAAGCACTTAAACCTCTGTGAGTAAGTGGCTCACTGCAGCATTGAAGCACTGACAAAGCCCTAGTTTGTTGACCTTCACAGCTCCAGGTCTGATCTTTAGGAGAAGACTCTACCACGAGGTGTGGTTTGATATAGGGATTTACTGAGTTGTTGAACGGGGTTATTGTAGGAATCTGTTAATTGACAATGGCTCAGTTTGTCTAGTGTGTTAATCTTCTATGTGCTCTTAGAGTCTCATAAGCATCTTTTAAAAATCAAACCAGACAATACACTATTTTATGATACTGACAAAGAGAATTAGTCATTAAAGCATATATTAAGACTATTTAAAAGAACAAAAGATACAGCATACAGTAGTCGTATGAAATCAAAAAGGGATTACACTGTAACCTCATCACATTTAAAAAGCCACCAGGTTTATTCAGACAAATGAAAAAATGCTAGTTACAGTAAAAGATACAAGGTAAAATTAATGAGCCAAATTCATCCTTCATGACCCCGGGGATGAATTTGCTCCAATGATACTTATGCCTAATTAACCCTTGTGTTAATTAGCTAACTTGAATTAACTCTGCAGTGAAGATACTATTAAGTAGAACACTTCTCTGCTGTTATAGGCATGTTTATCATTGTGCTCCTTTGGCCCACCTTTCTTGCAGGCTTCAGAGACATCATATATTCAGCTGCTCAAAGAAAACCTAACTTGGTCTAGTAAGTCCTGTAGGCTCCAGCTCCTCTAAATAAATAAAAATGACCTCCTGCTGTTAATAGGTTTCTTCTACTACAACCAGCACTCCGAACTGACTTTCAGATCAGAGCTGCAGTCAGAGGTAAACAAGAAAGGAGTAAATTCTCCAAAATATTTTAATTGATGGGGACCACCTTCTGCACTTTCTAACAATCGGAGAGGAGGGTTACTCCAAGGACACATCTGTCCAGTAATACAAATAAGCTCACAATTAATTATTTTTTAAAAGCTATAAAAATCCAGGGGGTCAGAAGATAAGATTAGAGGCTTATCCCCACACCAATGGTGATACAGGAGACTCTGGCCAGGAGGCTTGAGGAAATGCTGACTTCAGTGTCCCACTTTCATTTATATAATATATTGACAAGTACATATATTCAATATACTGGTCTCCGTTTTCCATCCCTGCTGTCAGTTGTGTCATCTACAATTTGTAGTCCTGCTCCATCTCAACAGTGAAAGATATGGTCAAATATCTGTCAAAGCCTGGCTGAAACTACGGCAGGTTATGGAAAAGGCTATAGTAAAAGCATGTAATAAAGTCACTGATGATTAAGATCCAAATCTACAGTGCTGTTATTTTATAAGAACTACTGTGTAGCATGAGACTTGGACCTACAGACAATGTTTAAGGAGCCCAAAAGGTTGCCTCTGAGGACAAATGTACATTTGAACTAACAGGGTAAATTTACAAACATGAAAATATTGTTGTCTGCTGTACAGATACAAGGTAACAGTAATTCCCAAAAAATAATGACTTCCCAGTCATGTTATGTTTTATTTATATAGTTAGAGTTTATTCTGAAAAATTACTCCCCATTTATTATGTTATGTTAATTAGACACACTCCCAAGAATCTAGTGGAGGGGACTTCCAGCAACAGTACCAGGAGAAAGCATCTTCCCACCCTGACAGAATCCATCAGATGCATCTAACAGCGTATCAAAGATTTTGTTTTTCCTCACACCCCTGGCTTATGATGTAACTACAAACAGCTGATTTAAAACAGTTTAGACTGCCAGCAATATCAATAGCCAGACTGTCCACATAATGGAAATTCACAGACTTTCCCACCACCATCACCACTAACTAGGTGAAATCCCATTTCTAGTAACCCCTCGAACATTCAGATAACCACCTTTCCCATTCCTACCAAAAAAAATCAAACCCAACAAATACTGTCATCCCTTCCCAAAATATCTGTGATTCAAGAGGTTTTTCAAAGTGATAAATGGATAAGACAAGCTTTCCTTCACCTTAGCTAATACTGTAGAAAGGGGATTGTTATTTTATTTGCCAACTCAGCTTCATTTCAATTAGAATATTCAGGTGGTATGTGGTTAAAAGCACTGGACCAGGCCTCGGGTTATCAAGATTCTTTCCTGGTTTTACCACAACTGTTCTGCATGACTTTGGGGAAATCATTTTGCTTTTCTGTTGAGGATAAATTAGTGTATGTAAGTTGTTCAGATACAGGGTATGTGTACACTAGAAATGCAACTGCAGCATAGCTGCAGTGCTGCAGCTGTAGCATAGATGCTTACTACAGAGACAGAGGAGGTTCTTCTGTTGCTGTAGTAAATCCACCTTTCCCAGAGGCAGTTGCTAGGTCAATGAAAGAATTCTTCTGTCAACCTAGTTGTGTCTACATTGGGGCTTAGGTTGGCTTAACTACATCTCTCAGGGAGTAAATTTGTCACTTCTCTGAGTTAGGTTAACCTAACTTTGTAGTGTAGACCAGTCCACAGATGAACTCCTATAACAGGCTAGCAGTTTCTGCTTTAAATGTCTATGCTATTAGTTGGTGTTGATATTCCTAGGAAAGGTTTAAGTGGGTTCTGCTAACTCAGGCCTGGCCAACGCTTGGAAATTAGGTTGGGATAACTACATCATGTGAAAAATCCACACCCCTGAGTGATAGTCAACCCAACCTAAACCCCGGTGTAGACAGCACTAGGTCGATGGGAGAAGTCTCCTGTTGACCTAGCTACCACCTCTCAGGGAGGTGGATTACCTATGCCAATGGGAAAACCCCTCTAGGTAGCATCTTCACTGAAGAGCTACAGCTACGCAGCTGCAATGTTGTAAGTGTAGACAAGCCGTCGTTCGGCAAATGGCTTGTTACTCCAGTCTGGATATAATGAAAGTATGTGGAAAGGGTGTGAACTGAACAGTCCTGAGGAAGTTCTGCTAGTAATACCAAATTTGGGGAAGTTTGAGCTGAACTTTTATTCTTGTTTTCTTTAATGAAGTCAAACTCCAGGTAAGGGGGTAAGTTTGGACTCTACGGAGTGAGTAAACTGTTTTTATAAAGCAAACTGGGAAAGGAACCTGCTTACAACTCTATGAAAAAGCCTATAAACAACTAACAAAATATTTTAAGGGCTTGACATGTAAATGTAATCTAATCAGAGGGATACTGGGAGCAAACTGCTTCCCTGGGATTGATCCATGGTCCCTAATATCATTGTTCTTTGAGGAGTTTATTCTAATGCAACTGAATTCAGAAAGGGTTGAATAATAGGAGGGGATTTTAATATCTATAAATCCAGTGAGAGAGATTGGGATAATTAAACCCAGAACAGAAGGATAGTCAATGGGAGAAAGCTGTGAAGACTTAACTGCCTTTTTAGTAACCACTTAATTACAGATAAAAATTAAATTGCCCAAGTAATTAAAGTACTTTGAACTTTTGATGTAATTAAATATATAATTTGGGACACAACTAAAGCGGCTCTCTGGTTGCTTTATTAGCAAGGAATGAGAAAGGAGGGAGACTGTTGAAAGAATTATCAGTTCAGGAAAATAGGCATGAAACTACTGGAGATGTCACAGTTCTAGAAAAAGGGAAGTTTATTAATCCTGGACCCACTACTACAATAGGGGATATCTGTCCGTAAACAGATATTCTATGAAAAGGGAGGCTAACATGACAGATTATTAGGATATGGGCTATGAATGCAGAAGAGATAAGGGTTAACTCCAGAACAAAACAAAAAAAATCATTGAAAAGGTACGGGAGAGAATTGGTTTATTATCTCTTGAAGGTTGCAAACACAGTTGTAGGTTATAAACAATTGAATACCACCCAAGATACTTGTTACCCAGACAGTGGGAAAAATCTCTTAGCTTGCATCCCTCACCCCTAAAATAGCACTGCCAGATGTGCAGTTTTAGAAGGAGGCAGTTCCTGAAAAAGAAAATGAGGAAGATATAAAAGCCATGAAATCAAGTACATTGCCTGTCCAGATGGACTCAGATATAAATTTCCATCAGACCACTGGTTCATCTAGTCTAATATCCTGATTCTGCCCTGATTCAGGAAGATATTTAAGCACATGCATAACTTTAAGCTTAGGGGTAGTCCTATTGTCTTCAGTATGACTTTCTGACTCACATGTGATCCTGGATTCTATATTTATTCAAGTATTACTGATTGAGGGGGTAAACTGATTCCTTAACTGCTGGTGCTGCATGATGTACTATAGCGGCCCCACAGAAAGAGCTGGAACAGCCCAATGCTAATGGTGGATGAACAGAATATGGGGACATACTAATCATGAAACAAGTGTTGTACATCAACTAACAGTAAGAAAAAGACTATCCTGAAACTTGGATGCCTTAAAGCCTAATACAATGCCAAAAGCAGTCAATAGGAGTTTGCATTTAATTGGTAGATTCAGAAGAGGAATACTCCATTACCTACAAGTCAAAAAGATTTATGGCTAAATCTTCCCATGCTATTAGAGGCTTTGAGCTGCTCCTTCAGTGTAAAGCACTGAGAGATCCTTGACTGGCACAGAGCTTCCATAGTAGCTCTTGTGCTACTCATCTGCTCTGTGGCCAGTGAATTCAATGGTGCCACAGTCTCGAGTTAGTGGATCTTGATTGTACATATTTGCTGCATGACCACAGGCAAGGAGGCAGGGCAAATCTCTCAGTATTGACACCAAGGGGGCATCTCTAGTAGTGCATCCCCCCATGGAGCCAGGGTAGGTAGGAATCAAATATCAGAGGCAGTACTGAGAAAAGGGCTGTGGCCCAGATCCTCAAAGTCAGTGGGAGTTAGGTGCCTAAATATCTTTGAGAATCTGCACCTGTGAGTATGGGGGACCTCTATCTCCAATGACACATGAAGTGTCTATGAGAAAATCTTTGCAGAAATTTCCTTTTTCAGAGTCTCATCCCATGAGTTTAACTGCAGTGGAGGATGATCTCAGCCTTGTAAGAACCTCAGAATGTAGTTCTTAGTAATTGATTCCTTTCATAATCAATAATAATAATGGTAATTAATAATACCTAGCTCTTGTGTAGTGCTTGTCATCAGATCTCAATGTGCTTTACAAAAGAGGTCAGCATTATCATCCCCATTTTACAGATAGATAAACTGAGTCACAGAAAGGTGATGTGATTTCCTCCAGATCCACCAGCAACAGAGCTAGGAATAGAACCCAGAGCTTCTGAGTCCTAGTCCAGTACTATGGGATTCCACTGCCACGCTGCCTCCTTAAGTAAGGAATATACACATTAAATAATTCAGTCACTCCAAACGGGTTTAAAAGAACCTATTTTATGTTTCAGATATGTATAAAAACAATACAAACAGCAAAAGCAAAAAGTACCCTCATAAAGATGAAATACTGTATTGATTTTCTGAGAGGTTCAAGGCCAAATTCAGAGGTCAGTCAAAGTACTTGGGGAAGGGGGGGTAATGGTAAGTGTGTTTAACTTGCACCTGTTTTTGCTCTTCCCTTTCCCTCAGACCAACATTTATCCTGAAACTATCTGTTAATAACTAGTCAGTTTGTAGAAATTAGGATCAATTTTCAAACAGAAAAAAGGGCTAAGTTGGTCAGATAATATTGTGACCTATTATATTTATATTTGTAACTTATTTCAGTCAGTTTTAGGCAAGAGACCCATTGATTTAAATGGGGCAGGATCAGTCCTTTTAATAGTAACCATTGTATGTGCACATCTAAAGGAAACCATTAGCATTTAGCAAAACCTAGACTCAGAACTTTGACATGGGAGAAGACCAACTGGGTCATTCTGTTGATCTCCGTACCCATGTACGATTGTTCCCTACAGTAAAAGGTATGCTCTGTTACCTCACTGTCATAAACACGAATGACACAAGAAAGCTGAACTTTAAGCATTTGCTATAAAACACATACATAAGTGTTAGTTTATTAAAATTCTCTATAATTATTTTATTCGTGTCTCATGATGCATGTGTCTCAGATCTGATTAAATAAATCTTGGAGTTTAAAGCACAAAGGGATCCATTCATGCGTAGGATTAAAGGGCCCATTGAAGTCAGCAGCTGTTCCATGTACAGTGCTAATCACGCATGTTGAACAGAATGACCAATCTGAAAATGGCACAGGCAGCCCATCCCAGTCTGAACACTTAGATGCTCATAGGAAACTCTTTTTGTTAACTTTACTGAGCTTTAACAATAAACTGTAGAGCCCAGCAAAACAACAGTATTTAACATTTCTTTTTACTTCACTGCTGCTATCACTACATATCCTTTTCTTCTGCGCTGTCGTGTCCTGCTAGTTTATCAGGTTTGAAAAGAGATGTAAGACAATATTGACACAAGAAAGGACGTAACCAAGTGTGGTGCTGGATCCAAAGTTTTGCTGGTGTTCAGATCTGCAATTTTGGTTTAGTCCATCCTGAAGGGAAAGGCCAACAGCAAAATTGAGATTAAGATCAAAACTTGCTCTTAATTTGGGTGTGTTTGGTTTAAACAAATTTATAAGAGAAAAGGTAATGGTCCATAAACATTCATATGAGGGCACTTCACAAAGTAAATCAAAATGCTGAAAACATTCTAGACCACAGCTGAAATGTTGTTTTCCCCTTGAATCTTCTGTCAAAATACTTCTGTACTCATACCAGCCAACCAAGAGGGGAGAACAACTTGGAATTTACACCCCACTACCCTTAAGGGCTGGTAGGATGTAGAGAAAGAAGAAAGAGACCCTTTTCCTTCTCCCGTTTTTGGGAGAAAGATAAGCTCCCTCATAAATGCAGGTTTTCCTGAGGGCTGCAGCAGCCCCTTCCCCCATCCACCTGTCTTTGGTCCCTTCTCTAAGCATAAGGCTTCCTTCTCCACAGCAGAAAATGAAGGAAGAGAGAACATGAGAAACAGGAGAGCATTACAGTGTCACCAAATATGCGGGACAAATAGAAAAACAAATGTATCCATCTGTGACTAGATACCTCGGATGGACCACACTGAGAATGCCACACTCAGGGAAGATTGCAAGAAACAGAGCAGGCAATCCCCAAAAATGAGTGGTTTATTCTATAATTAGATTCACCAAGCCAGTAACAAAAGAGCTTCTGCAGTACCACATTGGTTAGCCAGAAGCCAAACACAGTCCCCTTTAAGAATTCTGGCCCTTGGCTCCCATCCAGACAAATAGATCTAATATAGTGAAAACCTAATTCGCTCTATGTGGCATTCTTTCTAATGCCAAAGGATCAGATACTTACCCCAGTTCAATATGCATCTCAGATCTTGCCCAAATATCACTCTGTCAGCCAATCCTCAGTAAACTAAAGATGTACTAATAAAAGAAAAGAAGAGAGTTATAAATGGTTAATAGATCATATACATGCAAATGCCTGGAAAGTCCTTATATCAGGTTTGTAGGAGTGATTGAATACATGGCTGGCTTGCAAAGTCATTCTGGTAACTTCCAAAAAATTGGAAGGTCCTCAGTCAGAGTTCGAGATACTCCTTTTAGTTGTAAATCCACAGTCAGAGAATTAGAGCAGGAAAGAGGCAAAATGAAGGCATCTCAGATGCCTTTTATATCCTTTGCCATGTGCATGGAAATGTACTGTCCTAAACAAAGCTCACAGCACCTGTGTATGGAAAGTTGCTGGCCCAAGATGGAGTCCAGGGTCACATGAGCATATCACATGTCCTTACATGTTTTGCTGAATCACAGGGGGTAGCCATTGGCTCCTTGCTGTCTGAGATATCTGTAGGAATACCTACTGGGTGGGATGTAATTCTTCAATGGCCCATGTGAGAGTGGAATGGCTTAATGGGACATCAACATATCACTGTCTATCTGAGGGGTGTCACCCAGGAATACAACACGTTTAAGCTACAAGTCCATAGCCAATATTCATCACTTCAGATACAAAGAGAGAAGATAATCATATAAACAAGATAATCATACTTAGCAATTCATCACTTTTCTATTGATACCTTCCATGACATATTTTGTGGGGCATGGGTCAGCATTCATGTCGTGCTCCCTGTCAGTACCCAGCCCAGACTGGGGAAGCTAATGATCCAAAAAGCGGACCAAATTCAATTATGCATCCTGGTCATGTGCCATGGGAGGTATGTTGCATGTACACTAGGAAGATGACATACTTTGTACAAGATTTATGGTAATTGTGTAACAGTGGTAACAACACTGTGGTTACCTTTTTTATACACAGAATCTCACCATCCATACACCAGAAAAAATTGCAGAGAGCTTGAGCTCCTTATTGGTGGTAATTTAATTTTAGCAGTCAGGAGGGCATGAGAGTGTTTTGAGGGTGTGTACATTTTACATTTATGGATACATATTGTCCTTAATCCATAATAGAACTCTTATTGCTGTTCAAAGGAATGGTGAATGTGAATTTGAAGGCAATAAATTGCCTAAAGGTTTCAAGAGTGCCTTCACAAACCACTTATGGTTCTAGTCACAAAAAATTTAAAGGGAACATTAATGCCAAGTGACACACACACACACAAACACAATAATCATTGTCACATAGAGGGACTGGGTTACCATCTGCCCCACAACTCTGGGTGCCTTATAATGCTTTGCTGCTGTTGCTTCCAACCTGGCCCCTCAGAAACAGCATGTAGATCACACCTTGAGTGTCTGTAGCTGCAGCCTGCCAGCTACACTTCAGTGCACTCTTGCTTCCACCAGCTTTAGGTACCACTTGCATGGTGACTTCAACACACTCCCAGCCTCTACATTTCCCAAAAATGTTTGTTCTGAACTGTCCAGCCCTCTCCTGGACAGTTCAGATATTAGAAGTCTGTTGCCCCTGTAAGGGGTCAAGGTAGAACAGTTTGCTACTTTAATTGGAATTACCAAACAATTCAGTTTAAAAACAACATTGGATTATTTTTTGCTCAAAGTCAAAGGGCTGATTCCTTTGTCTTCTTGAGTAAGAGAACACCTAGGGTATGTTTGCCTCTCCCGTTTATAGTCCAGTCAGCCTTTGAAATGCATTTTCCTGAGGGTTACCCCTAGAGAAAGTTCCTTCCCAATGTAAGGATGGAGACATGGAGTCTCATGGTGAAAGAAGTTCCACCTTATTTGCTCAAATGCAGATCGATCTGCTCCTGCCCCCCTTTCATTGCCAAAGAATAGCCACTTGACAAGTGATTGCCAATCAACTTTGACACTTGGCTAGATGCATTAGCTTGTCCATTGTCTTTTCCCCCTCTCCAGACTTATCTGGTAAGCATATTTCAGTTACAAATAATCTTGCCAAACACATTTCACCATGATATTGTTAACTGGTGAGTTATTAGTTTTCAAATGATACCTCACAAGACGTATATTGTTCAAAGATCATTACAGTAGTGCACAGGGTGTGAATACAGGGGTGATTTTGGTCAGTCATATGCTGCTGTCCACTTTGTCTGTTGTTTGTCTTGACTGTTTAGATTATAATCTCTTGTGGTAGGAACCTTGTCTTTTATTATATTCAGCACCCTGGACACTGTTGGCTTTTAACAAATAATAAATAGGTCAGAACCTGATAGTCTTGCTATTTCTGGTGTAAAAGGTCAAACAGAGTGAAAAAAATTATAGGGACATCCTATAAACTCTAAAGCAGCAATAAAAGGCACAAGTGATTTTAAAGAACATGTCGGCATGAACATGGATTGTTTTGTGAAGTACACTTAGAAATATACATTCAAGTAGCCCTGTTTAAACGGTGGAGGTACTATAGCCACAATGTGGTCCTCAGCAGCAAATGATTTTCTAGGGAGCCAGACTGTAAACTCTTCTCCTGCTGACAGGGGCTCTGGTCAGGCAAGGTTCCACTGAAGGGTTCCCTTTTAGAGAGGAATTGCTCTGTCCTCAAGAAGCTACATTTTCATGGAAGAATCAGAAAGTGACTCAGCATAGAGAGATGGAAGTAGCTTTTCCTCCACCTCATGCATGGGCACGCGCACACAGCAGCTACTGTGTTCAGTGGGAAGGGCAAGTATCTCTCTCTGGTCTCCATTGTAACAACTGTTGTCATCCCATGCAGTGAGAAAGCAGCCATTTCCCTGGTAGTGGCTGATGGAAATCAGAGGAGGGCGAGCTTCTCCATGCTTCCCATCTTCCTATCCAATTCCCCACCTTCTGTTGCCAGCCCCCAGACCTTGAATTTGTCTCGATGAGACATGCGTGTTGTCTTGCTCAGAGTTAATGAGTCATGAGCAGCCAATGAGCTGAGGATATAAATAGCAGTTTTATCCCAGGTTCCCCACAGAAAGACTGCTTTGAAACACGTACTAATGGTACTACCTACTGATATGACTTCCCTTCATTCCAGGGAGCAGGCTTTTGTATTAACCTGCTGAGTAGAGTGTGGGTTTATTGCTAAATATGTTTTACTGTGCCCCCTCATTGTTTGTGTGCACTATTGCTTACTGTTTGTGGTTACTGCTGTTGACATAGTCATCTGAGCGAATAGTTGGTAGCAAATATTTCACAAATTTAAATTAAATCAGCCTGTTTTTCTCTTTGTGTAATGTTCATGAGTAGTTTACAATTTTCTCATATGTATGCATTATTTTAAATTTTTTATCAAATAATTTATTTTAATAATTCTTGGCCTGCAAATTGTCTGCAAGCAGTTCATTGAAATTTGAGTTGTGCTGACCATTTTCCTATGAACAAGTAGGTCACTTTGTAACTAGGGTGACCAGATGTCCCAATTTTATAGGGACAGTCCCCATTTGTGGGTCCTTTTCTTATATAGGCTCCTATTACCCCCCATCCTCTGTCCCGATTTTTCACACTTGCTGTCTGGTCACCCTACTTTGTACTCTTTCCATTCTTTCACTGGATGGGAATAACTTGTAGTGAGATTTCCACTACTGACATTTATGCATTTGTTAGTTCTGTGAACGTTCCTGCCAGCAAACCTGCTTGCTGGAATACCTGTGGAAAGTGAAAATAAAAAGAGCACAGGCGTATTTGCTTGAATACAAAATTGGATTTGTATCAGGCTAATGTAAGGTATTTTTCAATCTGCTCATGCAGACAGATGTTTATCCTGTGATTTTATTGAAAAATAAATAATTTTTTTCCTACATTCCTCAGTTGATGACGGGGGAAGCAACAATTTGGAATGTCAGGCTTTTTTATGACAATTTCCTAGAGGAAATGTCTGGTGGGGGGGGCTTGAACAATTTTTTTTAATTGACTAGGTAATATCCTATAGTATAATAAAAGAAATATTAATATCACCTGAACGTGAGCCCATTGAAAGACTGTATAAATGAATTACTAGGTGAGCAGAGCTGTAGAGAAGCATTTGAAAGAGGAGCCTAGACTTAAGGGAACTTGATTGCATTTTAGTACATATGTACTTCGCCATGGCCCAACTCAGCTTAGTCCTAAGTAGACTAATCCTGCTCTTTATAAGTCATGGCCAGCCAAAATATGCTATATAATTATTAAACATTAGCGACCACTTCAAGGCTGCACTGCAAATATTTCTGTCTAACTTAGCTGCACAGTGAAGACTATACTGAAGTGAAAAGCAGCTAAGATTTAAGGACCTTTTCAAAATGCAAAGAATCTAGGGAGTGATGATACACACTATGCAAGGTAAAAGTGGAAGTATTGTCAATATGGTTCTTCTAAGCTTTTCATGATTTAAAAAATGAATTGTACTAGTCAAATACACTAAGACACTTACACTGCAGCCTTCTTTAATTGTTGATGGTGCATAATGTTCAAAAAAAATTGATACAAAATATACTATACATTCTTGGGTTGAGATTTTCAAAAGCTCATAGTGGGATTAAATCAAAATCACTTTTCTCTGGAATACTCAAAGGCATTTTTCCTCAAATGCTTTTATGCCAGATTTCTTCTTTCAATCCCAACTGTTTTGGCTGAAGAAATGCACAGAAGATAAAGGAATAATTTTTGTACTGGACTATAGTTTTGTTCACATACATTCAAAATTGGTGAAACCATATTTGCTCAAGCTTTCCAAAAACCATTTCCATCAGACAGATACCTAAAGTAAGAAAATTTTAGTCTGACATCTGGAAGCTTCAGAAAGTTAAGAGCTACTGAAAATAAGATCAGAATGGAAACCATTATACAATCTTCACTAAAACAGTCATGGTTGCTCCAACTACAAGACGTCATGGTATAATTTAATAACGTTCTAAGGTATATTCAATAGAACTAATGAATTCTTAGTAATAGGAGAATTAACTTAGACATTGTGCTATTAGTTGCTGAGAAGTAAATTGAGACCAAAGTGGGATTTTTGTTTCAAATAAGTGGTGTGCAGGTTATTTAAAAGAATTGGCAAGATTCCCTTGCACTTGAAAATAACAAAAAGTAGTTAACTAAATGCCATTTCTCATTGAATTTTGGCCTGTAACCTTGGGAAAGACTTCCCTAAATAGCTTCTTCTTCATTGAATAGTTTGTTCCTCATTCTCTCTGCTACCTTTTTGGAATATTTATATAGATTCCCTAGATATAAAAATCTTCCTCACACGTCACACCATTTTAAATGAACTGTTTACATAACAGCAAAACTTAAGCAAAAAATGTAAAAGCATTTTAATCATTATACTTGTACTATAAATGCTTCCCCCTACTTTTTGTTTGCACTCATCCTCATGCTTTTCATATCACATTAAGCTTCTTATCTTTTGTTGCATTTTGAGGAATTATTTTGCTTAATTCTCCTTTCACAGGACTTAGTAGAGTATCACCCACATAAAACCTGTGTGAATAAGGCCTGGTCTACACTATGCGTTTATACCGAATTTAGCAGGGTTAAACCAATTTAACCCTGCACCCATCCACACAACGAAGCCCTTTATATCGATATAAAGGGCTCTTAAAACCAATTTCTGTACTCTTCCCCGACGAGGGGAGTAGCGCTGAAATCACTATTGCCTTGTCGGATTAGGGTTAGTGTGGCCGCAATTCGATGGTATTGGCCTCCAGCCAGTATCCCACAGTTCACCATTGTGACCGCTCTGGAAAGCAATCTGAACTCGGATGCACTGGCCAGGTAGACAGGAAAAGCCCCACGAACTTTTGAATTTAATTTCCTGCTTGCCCAGCGTGGAGCGCTGATCAGCATGGGTGGCCATGCAGTCCCAAATCCAAAAAGAGCTCCAGCATGGACCGTACAGGAGATACTGGATCTGATCGCTGTATGGGGAGACAAATCTGTTCTATCAGAGCTCCATTCCAGAAGATGAAATGCCAAAGCATTTGAAAAAATCTCCAGGCTATGATAGACAGAGGCCACAGCAGGGACTCAACACAGTGTTGTGTGACAAGCGTAACGGAAAGCCAAAGAATCAAATGGACGCTCATGGAGGGAGGGAGGGGAGACTGAGGACTCGAGCTATCCCACAGTTCCTGCAGTCTCCGAAAAGCGTTTGCATTCTTGGCTGAGCTCCCAGTGCCTGAAGGGTCAAAAACATTGTCGCCAATGGTTCAGGGAATATGTCGTCAATTTATCCCCTCTCCTCCCCTCAAAGAAAAGGGAAAAAAATCGTTTCTCGCCTCTTTTCAATGTCACCATATGTCTACTGGATGCTGCTGGTAGACGGGGTGCTGCAGCGCTAAACAGCAGCATCCTCCCCCCTTCACTCCCCTCCCCGGTGGCAGACGGTACGGTACAAAATGACTGATAGCCATCCTCGTCATCATCCTGTGAGTGCTCCTGGCTGGCCTCGGTGAGGTCGGCTGGGGGTGCCTGGGCAAAAATGAGAATGACTCCCGGTCATTCCCTTCTTTAAGTTTTGTGTCCTGGAGATTCAGTCCTGGCAGATGGTGCAATAGGGCTGGTAACCGTCCTCATCATAGCAGCTGGAGGCTGAGCTCCTCTTCCTCCTCCCCCCCTTCATGTCTAATGGAGATTCTGGACTATCATAGCAGCGGGAGGCTGTGCTCCTCTCCTGCCCCCACCCTTTAATGAGTAATGGAGATGTCCTGCCTGGAATATCATAGCAGCTGGAGGCTGCCTCCCCCTCATTTTATCTCACTAAAAAGTCAGTTTTTCTTATTCCTGCATTCTTTATTACTTCATCACACAAATAGGGGGATAACTGCCACGGTAGCCCAGGAGGGGTGTGGGAGAAGGGAAGCAACAGGTGGAGTTGTTGCAGCGGCACCCCCTAGAATGGCATGCAGCTCATCATTTCTGTGGGATATCTGGGGCTCTGACCCGGAGCGGCTGTGCTCTCTGGTTCTCTAGTAGACTTGCCCCATATTCTAGGCAGGACTGACTCTATTTTTAGACAAAACATAAAGAAGGGAATGACCTGGGAAGTCATTCCCATTTTTGTCCATGCGCCCCCGGCCGACCTCAGCGAGGCCAGCCAGGAGCATCCATGACAGCAGCAGACGGTACAATATGACTGGTAACCGTCATCGCCAATTTCCAAAGCAGCAGATGGTGCAATAGGGCTGGTAACTGTCTCTGCTACCTTGCAAAGGCAAATGAATGCTGCTGTGTAGCACTGCAGTACCGCGTCTGTCAGCAGCGTCCAGTACACATACGGTGACAGTGAAAAAAGGCTAAACGGGCTCCATGGTTACCATGCTATGGTGTCTGCCAGGGCAATCCAGAGAAAAAGGGTGCGAAATGATTGTTTGCCGTTGCTTTCACGGAGGAAGGATTGAGTGACGACATTTACCCAGAATCACCCGCGACACTGTTTTTGCTCCATCATGCATTGTGATCTCAACCCAGAATTCCAATGGGCAGGGGAGACTGCGGAAACTATGGGATAGCTATGGGATAGCTACCCACAATGCAATGCTCTGGAAATTGACGCTAGCCTTGGTACATGGACGCACACTGCCGAATTAATATGCTTAGTGTGGCCACCTGCACTTGACTTTATACAATCTGTTTTTAAAAAACGGTTTATGTAAAATCGGAATAATCCCGTAGTGTAGACATACCCTAAGATCAGAATCAGGCCTCAGTTTTAAATCACACAGTAAAACTGACCTTTGACACATCTGTGTGTAGCGACAAAGTTGATTTTGCCATAGATCACTAAAGTTTCTAAATCAGACTGAATTAATCTGGTAGAATTTACTATAAAGCTTGTTTTTATACTTTTTTATTTGAAAAAAATCAGAAACTTCTGTTTATTTCAGTAAAGATTCCATTCTGTTTCCAAGCAGGCCATGACTTCCAAAGCATTATTTAAATGCCTCAGCTGAATAAGGGGATTCTTTCATGTCATTCCATACATTGAAGTACCAAAAGGGTAAATAACTTGCAATATCATTTTTGACTGACTTGACTTTGAAAAATGCACAGCCTACATAAACAACTGCTCAGTTGTTAGGTCCTTAACTGCATCTCTAAATAGGGTCTCATATGTTAGTATGCTGATGTTGGTAATGATTATAAACACATCCGTTCACCATATTAATGAGTTATAGCCAATAGGAAAGGACAAAAATCCATAACTTTTCCACAAACTTAGTTAAATGTCAAGGTTTTTAAAGGCCTAGTTAGCAAGTATATTAGATGAGATATGTCAGTTTCCCAATTTACGACTCTGACTTGTCTCTTGTGATTCCTTATAGCCTCTAGCCATTCTCCTCTTACCTGAGGCATTCTCTGGCAAAAACCTGATGCTTCCAGTCATTCTGCATTCTTGTGTTCCTTCAAAAATAATTGGACAGGCACCTCTCCATAAACAATCATCATTAGTCATATAAGGTACACAGATAAGAATACCATACAAGTAAGATTCAGTAGAATGTCTTGAGCCAAATAATAATAATTTGGCCAGCATACTAAAAATGTGATTGACAAGGAGTTAATGCACTTAACACTTTTCCAGCAGGCTGATGGAATTAGTTCCTTGATGCTCAAAAAGTCCTGCTCCCAGAAAAGTGACACCGACATTGACCAGTGAGTTTGTTGCCTTTCAGTAACCTGCTCCATTGCCAGACTGTATGATTAAAGTCATTATGGGAACTGTCAGTAGACGGGGGAAATGAAAACTGTCAAAAGAAGCAACTGTTGGAAATTTTAAAGATTTTTTTTTAATGTTAAGCTAATTTAAATATTGACTATAATTTTAATATTATGATACAAAGCTCAAATAACAAAACTCCAAATAATAAATAGAATCCTCTCAAGTTATAATGGAAATAGTGTACTTATTTTTCCTTGCTACTGGAAATCAATTAAATGAATTGTAAATAGTGTTTTTCTTTAAAAAAAAAATAAGGCAAGAAATTACCATATTAAAATCCATTACCTTTGTTTAAACTCTCTAGATCAAATTATATAAAATAGTAGAAAGAAAATCCATGAATTCACAGTATAAAACTCCTTTTTAATAGACTGCTATCTCAGTAAAGCTCAACAACATAAATTATTTCCAAGTGTAAGATTAACAAGTGCTAAAGAACTAATATTTTGCATGATATAGAGGTACCAAATTAAGAATGATTAATTTAAAATTGTCTACATTACTGTAATATTTGATGCAGTTTTACATAAGTGTGCATATACAGTAATATATGAACACATGGCAGGCAATAGTTTCATACAGTAGTTCACACTTTTGGATACCTACTAAATGTCATATTTTCACTGAGCTACTGAATGCAGAAGGAGTATAGAAATTCCTAGTTTATTGTAATAGAGTACATAGTACTACATTTAATTTAATGTTTTGTTTAAAATATATAACAAATAACATTTTAGTATCTGACATGTGCTTGAATATTTTTTCAGTGGACTTTTACAATGCCTCTTTACAAATGCACACATACTTAAATCCTAAGTTTTATTTAAAGATTTTTTGTTCTTGCATATCAACATGAAGACCTGACCCTTTCCTCAATTATAGTTTAAGATACCTTTTATATAGATCAAGAGGGAGCCTGGAAGAGAGGACAGCATCTTTATTTGATACAATAATATCAACACTATAATTTTCTTATATTTGTTTTTCCTTCCTCACCTGCTATGCCCAGGTTTTGACACTAAGAACATTGTGTTTGATATTTTCAGCATTAAAAACCACTTTAGGCTTTGGTTCCATTTTACTCCCAGTCAGAAAGATCAGAAAAAGCTCAAGTCACACAGTGAGAAACTTTATCTACTGAATGAGACATTATCCATTCCACCAGACTACAAATCAAAGAGTATCTCTTAGGCTGCTTAAAAATTCATTTTAAAATCTGATCCTGATTGTACTTTTATGGTAATTTTATACCATCAATCATCCTTTTACCTTTAGTCTCTAGGTCCACTGCTTTCCCCATAGATCTCATTCACTCTACCTCATTATAATTCTTTAGGTGAGAAAACAGGGTAAGAAACCTTAACAGAAAGTGAGAGAAAGATGTAAATTTCTTGAGAAAAGTCAGGTTCACTAAGAAGCATGGCTAATGATATGTTCTGATCTATTTTTTGAAAAAATTAAAAGATGGGGTGGGGGGAATGATAGACTAGAAGTGAAAAAACATGTTTCCCATACAAATAGCATATTTGTAATCGGTATTCTACCTCAGTCAGATAGTTTATACTACTAAGCTGTCAAAATAATATCTTAGATGGAGTTTGGCTGAAAAAGAACAAAAGAGAGATGTTTGAAACTCCACAGAACTTTTCTTTAATTTCAGTGTTAAACTTTCTAGGATTCTATAATTTCTATTAAGAAAAAGGGAGCCTCGTCTTTGTTAATTCTGTAGACTATGAGTTTTGATCATTAGCAAGTGGCACCATCTAAAGATTGCTGTAAACACACTGATCAAAAACTCTTCCGGATGCACAAACTCATATTACGTTAGTTATATAAAATCAGAGCTGTAACTTTGCTTATTTTCCATCTGGCAATGCTCAAGCCTTCTCCAGCAAACAGTTAATCACAAGAAAGGAAAAATAATATATGTGGCTCTGTCAACCAATGCTCAGTGGCAACTAAAATTATGGGGAACATCTAGCTTAAATCTAGTATTTGTCTAGTATTTTCTATATGATTCATATTTTACTAACAGTGAATGTTATAATTTTACTCTTGATTTGAATTCTTACTGTAAATGAAAAGCATATTTTTAGAGCAACAAGAGATATAACAGATAATAAACCCAGCAATGCACACCCAATACATTTAGACTGGAAGAAAAAATGGCTGTTAACCACAAGGGAAAAGAATATTTTTTCCAACAGTTAGTCCATTGACATTACAGTTCCTAATACATTTAACAAAATGTAGCAATAAACCACTGAATACTGGTAATAGCAATCCCTTCTAAATGGCCTGTTACCAGCAGTTAGTAACCAGTTTCTTAGTTAATGGCCTGAGGGGAAGGGCTTAAAAAAAAAAGGCTCTATTCACTATTTCCTGTCAGGTTATTTAACTGGATGCATTAAAGTGCATTTTCATTGGGTTTCCAAATGTGTATGCTCTGATAAAATTCTAATCTGAGGGGGGAGGGTTGATTAAATCATGTTTATAGAACAAATTATAGCCTAAACATCTTGAAAGAGGTTATGAATTGTTTCATTAGTCTTCTGATTAACAATCTAAATTGTATTAGGATTTGGTGCAAAAAATAATATTCATGTTTTTTAAATATCACATGAAATCCAGTGCACTCTGCAACTCCATCTGAAAAAGATTTGCAGAATATTGTATAGATTTAAAGTAGGACAGAAAAATCATGGAATGCTGCAAAGAGCAGTTATGCCCCTTTCTACAATATCAAATAGCTATTTTAAATATTCCTCATTCCTTTCCATAAAACAATATTTTTTTAAAAAATTCTTATTTGGAAGTATGCTTAGCACTAACATGATATATGGCAATATTGAAAGAGTTAATCCAATATAAAAACAGGATTGCATATAAGACAGCTAATACTGTTTTCATTAGACATTTTACTGATTTAATACATTTTTTCATTAATGCTTCCAATTATATCATTGATATACATGGAAATAATGTATACACATGCTCTGCCTACATGCACACAAAAGTATTTTTTTTTAAATATGCACTATTATTGAAAGACACGGTGCCACCAAGATTTAAAGCAAGGAACGTAGTTTCTCTTGTTGCTTAGTAGTAATCTATAAATCAACCAAAACCATGAACAAGTTACATGTTGACTAATTTATCTGCCTGTGCAACTCTTTGGATTTAAATGGTACCTCTTAGTTACTCATTAGCTGAGGGGGTAAAAAGACTCATTAATGAGAAATATTAACCTGACTATGGCAGTAAAGTCAAAGGGAATGATTGGCATTACACAGAACACTCCACTCCATACTATACACACAGGAATGCACTCATACATTAGGCATACCACATTAAAAAAATTGACACTTTTACTTACACTAAGTGTAGGACTAAGGCGTGAGAGACAAAGAAAAACATGTATGCAGACCATTTTACTGTGGAGAAAAATCAGACAGACAGAGAGAGAATTCTGGTTTCTACAGTCTCATGTAGGAATAGAAAGAGTTTATTTTTGAGGAACTAAAACTTCTGCATTATGTATTTGAAACTTCTTGGATCAGAACTATTGGTGAAAGCCTGGTTGCCCACACACAACTCCAGTGAACTGATGTTGCATGGAAGACCAATGTGAGGATTTGAGGGGACAGAATGTCCCCTCCAATCTACAGGCGGAGGGCGTGGGGCACTTACACTGTTAGTACTTATACCCAGCTGTATGAAAATTATGTAAGAGTTTTGGCCAGTGGATCTATGCAGTTCATGAACCCATAGGCCATACCCTAGAAATACCCCACATCATGTTTGAAAGCTACTGTGGTACTCAACTCTGCTGTGTATATAAGACTATGGGTCCCCACCTCTATTCTCTCCACTACCTGCCCTACATGCAGCACAGTTCTGGGAATTTTGAAGCTCCCATTCCTGGGACGATTTCACCTTATATGATATTCAAGTTGTTTTTTATCACATTCTCCCTTAAGCAGGGCGTGCAGGAACTAGTGGTGCTGGGGATGTGGCAGCACTCCTGGCTTGAAGTGGTTTCCATCATATACAGGGTTTACAGTTTCATTCAATGGCTTTCAGCCCCCCCACACCCACTATACAAACTGTTCCAACACCACTTCCCTTAAGGTTGATGGTTAATTCTAAACTGATCCCATAGATAGGTGAATTGCAATGGGTGGAGAGAACTGTAGTCAAGATGAAGGGGTTAGTAAGTAATACACAAGCAGTGGTGGTTTGGGAAGCACAGTTAGCGGTGTTAAGTGGCATTGATACTTTTAAAGTAGAGACAAGATGGTGAGGTAATATCTTTTATTGGACCAACTTTTGTTGGTGAAAGAGACAAGCTTTCAAGAGAGCTCAGTAGTAGCATAAGCAGCATTAATATTAGTGAAATTAAACTTCAATAGGTGGAAAAGCTATGTGTTGGACTTGAAAGGTAGTTAGGTAGGAATGAAGGAGACAAAGAAGATTGCCTGGAAGTTGAGTGACAGTAATTAGGCTCTGTAGACAAACAAAAGGAGACATGGACCACTGGAAGCAGAGTCAGAAGATCCTTCAAGAAAGAAAGGACACTGCCAAGAAAACCTACCCCAAGTGTTCCTTCTAGTCCAGGAAGGTTGAAAGTTTTAACATTTTTTTTTCAACATCACAAGGTATAAATGATTCAGGCCCACCGATGGGGGAGGGGGGGGCAAAGGGGGCAATTGTCCAGGGGCCTGGGTGACTGAAAAGGGCCCAGGAGCCTTGGGCCCTTTTAGATGGCCTGGGCTGACCTCAGGGCTTCTAGGTGCGCGTGGGGTGGCAACTGCTCTGGGCCCTGTGCTTTGGGGGGCCCCAAGGGCCAGCGTGATTGGCCAGTGCGGTTGGTCCCAGAAGTAACTGATTCATCACTTCTGCCCTGGGGCCCTGCACCCACCTAAGGGTGGCCCTATGGCTTGGAATTGCTGTCAGTGGGCCTGAAATGATTCCAGTTTGCTAGTAAAACATTCATTGCAGTATACTGAGTAATTTCTAAGGTAAAAAGATGTTAAAAATTATCTGAAATATTTCTTTGAATACCTTAAGCCTTTTGAAATTCTTTGAGATATTTCACCAAACCTCAAACTTCTACAAGTATTTCACCCTATTTTCTCCTCATACAACTTTGCCTGTATGCAGAGGAAACAAAGAAGTCACATTAAATGGGGAGAAATTCTGCTATCCTTAACACAAACCTAGTGAGGTGGTGGTGTTGCATGATTGTAACTAGGGATAGCATTTGGGCTGAAGGAAATGAAAGAGAAAAGTACAGTGTTTTCTGTGTTTGTTAGAACTAGGAAAGTTAGCTGGACACACTGGGGATGGAGATACTGTAGAATTGTGTCGAGTTCAGAAATATATAGATCCATCCAGAGCAAGTAATTGTAGAAACAGTTGTTCATGAGTACTCATTTGAATTCTGATTGCTTTTTGTTCAACCATGGTTTTCCCTCTCATTTTTCATGGAATGTTCTTGAACAGGTATTTTTGTACAAGATTCCCAAGCTCTTGCAAGACAATTTGCACAAAGGCAATTAAAAGTGTGGGACAAGGATCTGGCCATACCCTTTGCACATACTTTGCACTAAAAGAGCACATACTTATGTTACTTGGTGTGAATGTGGTGACAGAAAAATTAAAACTCTGCAGCCAGTCAATAAAACTTAGAGAGGCCTACATTTGTCAGGAATGATGCCTGTGAGACCTCCATGGAGCACTAAGGCAAAGATTTAAAATGTTCTGAAATTCTTTTTCTGTTTATCTTCTTCCTCTCCCTTAATTGTTACCTCTGAGAGAGACTGACAGCCAGCAGCATTTCTTCTAGGCCCCCGATTATAAAAGTTCAGTCAATCAGTCATGTACCAAAAGTACATTGACCAAGTTCAACTGACAATTGGAATTTCAGATATCAAGTATTGAATACTCTCAGCAAATTACTCATAAAAAAGTTTTACAAAAATATTCATTGAGTAAATTCAGATATATTTGAGAAAAGTTGCGTGTGGATATTTCAAAAGTAGGAAAAGAGTCTAAATTTGTCAAGTAAAATTTATTTAGTGCTGATTGTGCTCAACACTACAGTTGTTACTGGATGGTTCTCCCATTAGTATGTAGAGCATAGGGTGGGGTGTAGATTGAGGTCCACAACTGTGTAATCAGTATAGCAGAGTGTGTGCTGCTAGGTATTTCAGAGTCAGAAGTTGATCAAGGATAGAGAAGAGCAGAGTTCAAGTTTTTATGGAACCTTAATTCTGAATTTCCTGACCTTTAGTCTCAGTTTTTGAACTGTAACATTCCAATGAGGCTATTTTTGTGTAAGTCCCATAGATTTCCAACCATAGCTCCCTCAAAGTTTCTTTGCGGATATCTTTAGATTTTTTTTTTAAGCAGCACCTTAAAGAGATTTTTATAATAACAATTTTTTCTGGTTTTTTTTCTGCTGTATTTCATAGGTAAAGAGAGCCTGTGAGATCTTTAGTTTTTTAATTTCTGCTTGTTTTTTATCTTCAAAACACCAACTCTGTTCTTTCCTGGGTTTTTTGGAAGACTTCCTGGATATCTTTTGACTATGTATATTGTTAGCTTTCAGACCATAACTGAATTGGAAGGGGAGATGGGGGTGAACTTTTATTAGAGAAAATCTTTCTCCAAAATACTAGTGGCAAATATGAATTAGAAGTGCTCAATATGAAACTCTCCAGAAAAAAGGTTAAACATAGAGGGCCTGATCATTCAGGGGGTTTTATGGGGTTACACACACTGTTTTACATGGAAAGAGATTAGCAGAAGTGCTGAGTAGTGTCAAACCTGCTTGGTATTGGGAACACGAGCAACATCTGGCCACTGGCTAGTGACTTTGGGCTAAGAGGTTTCCCACATTTTATAAAGAAATAAGTTTCATTAGAAATATATGCCTGCTTCAGACTGCTCCATGTAAAATGGAGGCTTCAGGCCCAGGGCTGCCCTTGTCAAACCCTGCATTCCAGGGAGATGAGTCAGCAACCACATGGACCCTTTAGCAGCAGTTTTCACCCACTGCCAAAAGACATAAAGCACAGTTCCCTTCATTCAACCAGCCAGCCAAACACCCCCCTGCTTAAAGGTGCAGGGTGGTCATTCTGCAAGTACTATTGCCTATGCGCAGTTTCTCTATTTAAAGTAAAAGAATAAACATATATATTTTATAAAGAAATAAGTTGCATTAGAAATATATGCCTCAGCTGCATCACCAATTTCTCTTCCAGTAGGAACCTGGACCATTGGAAAGTCCTAAAATCTGCTGCTGTGCAGAAAGGGGCAACGTTTAATTCTCCTGCAGGCCTGGCAAGCTTTTACATATGTGTAGTGTAGATTGTGACACTTAGGAAAAGGTCTAACCTCTAATATCTTTTATGAAGAATGAAATTAGTGATCTTGCCTTGATTTCTCTCCAGTTTTGTGCCACTGGTGATAGGGTAAGTTCAGATAATGGAATTTGAAAAGCTGGCCGGTGGTGAAATTTGTGCACATGGTTGCTCTGACAACGTAGGGAGTTATGGATGAGTGGCCATGTATCAAGAGATTTTTCGGTTCAAGATATTTTTCAGCTGGTGCGCTTTGCCATACTGATAAATGTACTTTCTACTAAATGTTAACCCGTGTTCAGAAGGAATGGCAGCTATCTGCTCTACTAGGTGCCAAAGCAACAATACTTTGTTTACGTGGTTTCTTCCTTGCTGTTTCCAAAGATCTTTCTACTTGCGTTTCAGTTCCCCAATGTTTTATTTAAACTGTATCTGTGAGATGATGGAGCATGGGAAGAGACTTTGTTTCATGGCTGGTCCTCAATCAAAGCTACAGGCTCTAACAGAATTGTACTGACTTTTCAGTCAAAGCTCAGGCAGTATACTGCCAAAAGTGGTCTGTAATGAAGCTGGTCTCATTCTGTAGCACAATTTGAAGTGATAATAGTGGTAGAGAAAAATAAACAAAACATTTAATAGGATGGGGGAAACTAGAATAATTTGGTTTTGTTAAAAAAAAATTTCCTTTCTTCTAAATGCTAATATAATCATGACAAATATTATTTTCTTAAATGACACATATACAGAAGGTCTATAGGAAATGTCAGCCAGAGACAAAAACTCCTGCATTAATGTGCATTCTGAAAGCTCTCTCGTTTTTTATTTCTCATGCTAACTAGGAGCTTATTAAATTAATAAATATTGACCATCGTTGTGATATCTTATTTGAATATTTTACAATAGGTGCAACATGACTAGTATCTAAAAAGTGCATGAAAAATGCCCTCATATAATTCTCTTATAAATGACATTATGGACCATTCACATGTTTCGGTGGTAAGACTATGAAGAAAGAAAGAAAAATGGTCCTATGCTCTTGTGTAATGATATACAGCTATGAGTACAATGAACTCTGTCAGAGGCCATCTTGATTTAACTTCATGCTAGCAGTCTACTATTTAATGTCAGATTGCAATTAAAACTTTACAAACCCTTTCAAGTTTGGTTCAAAGAGCTTCCCAAATTTGTGTGTGGGAATTGCAGCATTGCGTCCCAACTGTTCAGAAATTATGAGTCAGGCCCTCCAAAATTCATGAGATTTTTAAAAATAACAAATTTTGGATTCTTAACTTGCCTTTTAGTTTTTGAGCCTGTAGGGTTCACATTTTCAAGTTTTTCTCTGCAACCATGAGGGCTAGGAACTTCATTTTTTTTAAATGAAAGCTGAAACATTATCACATCACTATAGGAGCTGAAACTTTAAGAAAAAGACTAAATATTGCAAGACTTGTGATTTTTTTTTAATAGCAACATTAGAATTAGTTTGCCTGCATTAAACAGACTCTGAACTATGAAAATAATTATATTTACCATGTTCTTCCCAAATATACTACAGACTTAGCTGACTCTTCTTATAAAATTCCTGTTAGTTAGATATAGTGGATTCCCTGACCACAAAAACTTCATATAGACAGTCTGAGGAGAATCACAAGGGTTCCACGGAGGCTAATGGGCATACAGATAAGGCATTGGTGGTCAGTAGGCACCAGACCAAGAGCCCCTGTCCTGGCTGCAGGACACATGCTGATCTCAGTACCAATGGTGATCTCTGGTGCCTATCCAAAAATAAGACAGCGGAGAACGCCAACCTGGTAGCGGGGTGGCTACCCTGCTCCTAAAATAGAAGGGCTTAAAACAGCCCTGGGAGAGGGCTGTGGGAGGGCAAGCAGCTAATAGGCTGATTGGGGAATCAGCCGCAGCTGGGCCACAGGCCAATCAAGCCTCAGCTGGCCCTATATAAGAGGCAGGGAGCCAGGAACTCAGCAGTCTCTCTCTAGCTGTAGAGGGAGATGGACCTGGCTGCAGGGACCTGAGCAGAGTACCTGAGGGATAGAGAGGGTTGGGGGTTCCCCTGGATGGGGAGCAGGGGCGGCTCCAGCCCCAGCACGCCAAGCGCGTGCTTGGGGCGGCACACCGCGGGGGGCGCTCTGCCAGTCACCGGGAGGGCAGCAGGCGGCTCTGGTGGACCTCCCTCAGACTTGCCTGCGGGCGGTCCACCGGAGCTGCGGGACCGGCAGATCGCCCTCCGCGGCATGACACTGTGCTTGGGGTGGTGAAATGGCTAGAGCCACCCCTGATGGGGAGACCCTGAAGCTACGGGAGTATTGCCAGGGGGCAGCGCCCAAAGACAAGGGGCACTTGGTCCTGGGAGGGACACGGAGGCCAGCGGCAGTGGGACACTGGCCTGCAGAGGGTGCTCTGGAGGCTGGACAAGCTAATTCCCAGAGACAACCAGCAGGAGGTGCCGCAGGGGTGAGTCCCATGCCTTTACAGGCAAACAGTCAGATTTGTCTGACGGCCAATACAAGGGAAACATTAGTGCCAAAGACGAATGGGGGATTGGCATCAATGGTACCAGATGAGAGAGACTCCCACCCTAGTACTAGGAGAGGTGCTGGTACCCAGACTAAAGGTGGTACCAAGCTCAATTTCACTGAGAGAGACACCAATGCTGAGGGGGCCTTTGGTGCCAGGCCCCGTGTTGCCCTCAACTCCACAGTCTGAGGCCCTGGTGATGCAAGCTGTGGTGTCAATGAGCCTGATAGCTTTGTGGAGCAGCCAGAAGGTGCCAAGGGCTCAGCAGAGAATGAGGTAGTAGAAGCCATCTCACTAGCTAACTCTTGAACAAACTCTTGAGCCTCTCAGGACTGAGAGACAAAGCAGGTCCGATGCCACCTTATATGCTGCAGGCATGGAGACAGTTAGCACAGATGCCAACATCATCAGTACTGGATTCAATGGATGCCTCATGGCCGGTATGGACTCTTGCTGCTCTCAGCATGGTACTGGGGAGTGATTAGAGAGACTGATTCATCCTGTGTGCTGGAGAGAGGAGGGTGCCAGTCAGCACTCCTCTGAGAAGACTAGGAGCAGTCTACTCAATTCCTAGAATGGTCCCAATTCATTTTGTGAGACCTCTTCCTTGCTGTACAAGAGGAGGGGGAATAATGACTCATCTTCCTCTTGGGGGAAATGGCAGAGCCCAAGCACTGAGCAGCATTGCTTGCCAGATTTAAAAAAAAACCCAACCAACCAAAAAAAAACCCATTATCAGCTCTTTCTCTTTGCCTTTTGGTTTTTGAACCGTTGGGTTACACTCATCCCATTTTCAAGCTTTATCAAGCAGCCGTGCAGGTTACAGACTTTCATCAATGACAGCTGAGATTCTAACATATCTACATGACTCCAGGAGCTGGGCTTTAATAAGCACAGATGATAAAATGATGCGTTGACATCACTACATATAGATACCACCCATTCGCAAACAAAAACACAGCTAAAAACTAATTAAGCTATTTCTCCAACTTACTGTTAAAGAAGAGAGAGATTGTTATTTCTATTTTTAAATATTTGGGAGGTGCTTAGAAACTACAGTGATGGGGACCATAAGTAGCAACAAAGATACCCGTATCATTCTACTCGCCTGCCTCTGAACCCCCCTGTATTTCTCAGGTATCCTTTTGAGATAAGAGTCATCATAACTGAATATTTTATTCCAAATGAGGGAATGCTTATCCTTCATGCAATGGCCTTCTGATAGTTTCAGCACTATTTTCTGTCCTATTCTTTGCATATTCCATTGCTATTGAGACATTGCTGCTGCACTTGGTTTTCATTCTATCAGGAAGCCTGTGGTAGAGTAGGGAATTGAACCTGGGTCTCCTCAGTCCTCTAACTGCTGAGCCAGCCTTCCTCTATCTTTTGTTGAGATGTTTAATGATGTGCAGGTAGTTTTCCTCAGTAGTTACAGTTAATTTAGAAACCAACAATGTGTATGAGTTGTTCAAATATTACTTCAAATGTGCATTACTTTCAATTTTCCAACAATGATTGTCGTCTGCCATCATGCTTCCTGTTTGCCTAAGTGCCTCTGAAGTTTCTCACTATTTCTGCTAGACTTAACTAATCTAAATAACGTTATCATCTACACATTTTCCTACTTCATTGTTCTTCCCTCCCCGCACCTTGCATTCCAGATCAGTAATAAATATATTAAACACTAATGAGTTTTAGTCCAGAACCCCGGATGGCATTCTGTTAACCTTTTGCCAAGATGAATACTGACCATTTATTCCTACTATTTATTTTGTCTCTTTTAACTCTGTCCATTCCCTGATAGAATTTTACCCATTCATCTCATGATACTTGGTTTCCTTAAAATAGCCTAATTGTGAGGGACTGAGGGATTTTTGAAAGTCTAAATAAGGTGTTACCTGGTTCTCTCTTATCTGCTAATTTGTTGACACTAAAAGAATTCTACAGATTAGATTGGAGTGTTTTTAAAGTGAACTGTTTATATTTGAAAAGTACTAGACTGACTACATTGGGAACTGAAAACCTTCAGTGGCCAGCAATGCATAAACTTCTCCATGATGCTTAGCAAAAAGAGCCCCAGAATTCCCATGTACAGCAAGGACCACTTCTGAGGATGAGGCAAATTTTGACCTCTCCACTGAGACAACAACAAAAGTATCTGTTGTAATTGGGATGGTAGCTTTGTTCTTAGGGTCATAAAGCACAAAACTAGTGAATCAAAAGGAGGGGACTCCTGGCAATTTACACTGAGTCGTCATAGATCTCTCACATTGTAATCTGCAGTCTTATGTTGAAGGCTTTGATGCATAACCACATTCACTCTTTTACTTCAATACAGTATAGATTTGTGGATGATGGATAGCCTGTCCTGGATGACTAAGAATCCACAAAAAGGGAAATTTAGGAAAGAGTTGACTGCTAGCAGCGCCACAGGAGTTACTTCACTTCCAAGAATCTAACTGCGTTCTTTGTGCTTCTGACAGCATCACTAACAAAATGCACTCTTGGCTACAAATCTTGTTTTCTATTGTTCAGGATGATGTCTGATACCAAAAAAACATAGCTGTGCATCTGTTAGGATGTACAGTGGTGAAATGATCAAAAACTTGTTTTGATTGGTAAACTCTACAAATATAAGGTGGAAGTTATAAAGCAAACATATCTGTGCAATGCGAAGGTCAGATGGTGGCCAAGTGACTTTTGAAGAGAGAGTGAATGGGAGTGAAGGGAGGTAGGAGGGATTTTAGGTTTTATTTACAAGTGTAAATTCCTGTGGGTATACTTTTGCACTAAGACAAAACATGAGATGTTATATTTGAAGACAGGAGGCCTAAATTGGTCTGTTTCTGTGACACTGTTGTCTTATTCCTTTTTAGAAAGGCTGAGGATTTTTTTTCTTCCTCTCCATTGTCCCCTGCTGGGGTCTTCCAGATATTTTGATTCAGTCCCTGCAAAGAAGCATCTCTTCTCGTGACCCCTTTTTGTTGCCTATTGTTTGGCTTTTCCCTGGTAGGCTGCTGGCCTATCTCCTCAGGAAGGAGTGATCCCATGCCCAGAATCTGGTTCAGACCATTTTCTCTGGGCTTCAGCTTTATTTTTTCCGTGGAAAACTAGAACAGCACATCAATTGTCCATTCCCCCTAACCTTGCCTGAGAGTCATACCCTGCTCCAGGGCGTCCCCACAGAAGCTGACCTGCTTCCTGTGGCATTCAACACTCCCTTCCCCTATTGATTCAGTGGCTTCCTGCCAGATCCTCCTTGCTTGTGGCAGCTCTCTGCACCAACTGAGGCACTTGCTTTGCAGTCCTTTATAATCCTCTGATCCATAGTTGATCACTTTCAGCTGGGAGGTAGATGACTGGTTACAGGTGAGGCTGGGCTCAATTAGCTTTAAAGGGCCAGCCAACCCGTAACATCCTTGCTTTTATTCTTCCATTATCAGTAGCTGGTTTCCTTTTGGTGCCGTCTTCTCAAATGTGATCCCACTCACCCCTCTTTCTAGTGGGAGGAATCCTCTTGACTGTAACAACTATCCTTTTGCAGAATAGTCTTAGAGAAAGTAACTGCTTCTCAAGCCTACAATGATCTTGCTTTTTTCTCTAAATTTCCTCAGGCTTCCACTGATCGATCTATCCAGTGCTTCCTCTTGACTGCTCCTTTTGCCAGTCACACATCAAGCTCTATCCTTACTTGTTTTCCTTTAAAAAACAAAACAAAAAAAAGCCAAGTAAATAAAAATCTTAAAAATCCCATGTATTCTTGCATAGCATTCTTGCTTCTGTGGTTGCACACTACTCTTTGACTACTCATCACCTGTGACCTGTTTGTTATGCTTGCTTGTACTATACCCACTCATGCTTTTAATTTAATAGCTCCTCAAGGCAAAGACCCTGCTCTCTTTAAGGACACCACCAATTGTAAATTCCTGTTTACATTTTGCAGTGTGTAAATAAATGTATTTATAATGTATGTATTTGTTTCTATTTTTTTAATTCACCCAAATATCCAAGTCAATTTCCGTCTGGTTCTTTGTCTGATCATAGCAAAGAAAGAAGCCATCTCTATGTAGCTAACATCCCTGTTCTTTAGCTGCTGCTGATGATACACCTCTCCTTCCTCTGTGCAGTCTTTGTCACTTTAGATCCTCCCATCCTCTTGAAAACTAACTCTAGAGTTGTAAAGCATTTGGGGATAGTTTGCCATACTAAATAAAATTGAACTATTCTGTCATTTTAGTAATACATATTGACTGCATCTGGTTTCTTTTAAGGTTATGACAAGGTTATAATGAACATAGCTGTAGTAACTGACATATGATATTTAGCCAGAGGTCCTTCTAGTCAGGTAGCTTGTCTCTGATAGTGACCAGTAGAAGCTGCTTCAAAGGACAGGGGAAGGAATCTTATAATGGAGAATTATGGAATAATCTGTCCATTGTAGTGCTTCTTCCAGACTCCTATCACTTTCTGGTTGCCTTCTGTGTTGAAGCAGTTTTATTAGCATTTATAACCCTTTTTAAATCTTAAAATCATTCCACAACAAAATCCTAATTACCTCATTTAGCAGGGGTGTTATCTATATATAAATATCTACTTCTTTTTTAACTTCTGTTAAGCTCTTAGATGCAGTAATGTAGTGTGGTAATGAGTGGCACAGATTATGCGTGTGTACAAACACATGATGTACAGGGACTAATTAGTGTGGAACAGACATTATTTAAGAAACTAATTATTATTAAATAGCTGCATAACTACAAAACTACTAAAAGGAAGTGTATTGCAAACATTCTGGAAACCAAACATCATTAGTTATTCCTAGGAGGGTTCTTTAACAGGCATAAACTGTGAAACAATTCATTTTCTGACTCTTTACTAAGGAACCAAATCTACAAAATCTTCTGGTTTTCATCTGGTCACATGATGAAAATAGGAGCAAGCAAATGTAGGCAACTCATAGGCCAGATTCTCAGCTGGCATAAATCAGCCTATTAAATGGGACTACAGTTCTTGCCCACTGAGGATCTAGCTCCATGTATCTGAATGTTGTTCATTTGCTATCTTACAATAGATTTTTTTAATTAAAAGGAAATGATCAGTTTTGCTCTGCATAGCAATCTGAAAGTTCACATGGTGAGCAGTACTTCACTGTCACTATCTGTAAACTGAAAATAAGTGTTTGTTTAACACAGTGGGAAGCTTCTTGCTTATATTCTTTGGAGGTTTAACCAGTACTAATAAGAGGCTAGAAACCCATAAAATATCTTAGAGACCCAGTCCTGGCTCTGTGAGCAGTCATTGATTTCAATAAGACTACTCGCATGAGTAGGACCGTCACCAACCTGAGTCGTTATTTTGGTTGGCATATTTACAGGAGGCTGCATAGCTTGCAATAGAAAAATATTAGATCTTCAGAATTTGTACTATACATAAGAATTTAAAAGAGAAAACTGGACTTGTCTTCAGAACCCTCGAATACTTGTAAAGACACGTCAACTCCTGTAAGACATTGCGCATGTCACTGAATAATAGGGGAGGGCAAATAGACAGTATTCATGGGATACTTGTCTCCAGCATTCTCCTATGCTCCTCTAAACATGAATTTCATTATCCTCCCCGCCCCCTTTTCTTTCTGATGCTTGCTGCAGCTGCTGCCTTTGGAGTCTTCATCTCTCAGCCCCAGCCATGAATTCTTTCACAGCATCAGCTGCTCCTCTCTCTCTCTCTCTCTCTCTCTCTCAATTCCAGCAATGCAGGGTGGGAAAGACCAGCACTAAACACTGCTATTTCAGGGGACCCTTCTCTTCACCTAGCACTGGCTGCTCAAATTTTCTAATCTCTACAGAGGAAGCAAAAGTAGTTCCCTGCTTAGGTACTGCTGAGCTGAAGGACTCTTCTTCGCCCACTGCTGGCTTCTCCTCTTCCCAAAAAGGTTTAAGAAAATCTCTTTTCTCCCTTTATGAGCTACTCCTTCCCTTCAGTCTTTTTAGAAAGAATGACATGGAAATGGCAGCAGATCCTTCTGAGAGAGGATGGTCATCCTAATACCCAAATATTTTTCATCTGTATTCAGCAGTCCATATATGCCCACAGGAAATCTGTCCTCCCTCTTAACATGATGAGTGAAATTTTAGTGTTTTTGAGTGGTGTTGGACTGAAGTCTTCTTCATCCAGTGAGCAGGTAGAACAACAACAATGCAAGCCTCCTCACACTGTCCGGGATACCTCAGCCCTATCCTAGAGAGACTATGTCTACCAGGTGAAAAGTTAGGTTAGTTCCTATGCCCATTTAGTCCTTGACCTCTCTCCTGGTTTTTCCAAAATTCCAGTTATTGTAATTTGTGAATGCTGACACCTGCCCTCTGGAAAGTGAAGTGTACTTCCCTTCATTCTCATTCTTTTTTTCTTAGCAAAACACTTGGCTTCACGCTCTTCCTTTTCATTTTCCTCTTCCTCCTTTTCCATTTGCCTTTTGCCCACCTCTCAGCTATTTCTCTCCCTCTCTCTCTCTCTTAATTATGTCTCTTTTCTCACATTCAGCCCATCATCTTCCAATTCTTTCATCCATAGTCCCTAACTTCTCATCCTTCTCTCAAGTCATTCCTATTTCTTTTCATTTCCTACACAACCTGTGCAGATGTTCACTATGTGTTCTCTCCTTCAACAATCATGCTTAAATGCTTTGTCCTTTTATTTCTGAACAGCCGCCTTACCTTACATATAATTCCTTTCCTAAATAACCACTAATTAGTTCTCTAATCTATACTCTGTATACTCCATTCCTCACTGTCTGGTTCTTCTCCAACTGCAACAGTCCATTCCTTGCACTCAAATCCATGGGAAATGTCTGTGACAATTGCCATCGTTCAGACCAAATCTTGTGAGACAGTTCTCTAAACCTTCCATTTATTTTGACTGGATCTGGTCTCTCTAGCACATTACAGTTGGTCCCAAAGTTTATACAGCCCAGTCCATTGTTTTGATTTGTTTTGGAGGCAGCCTTGGCACAATCCATCTGGTACAATTACAGAGCAATTTAACAGCCACTAACAAAGATGTATTTATTTTCTTTATTCTAAGGTTATTTGACTTGCTCTTTTGACAAATGCAGTTTGTGCTAATATAATAAACTGTTGCTAAAGTAGCCAGATAACATCCTAACCTTATCCATGCTATACGGACGATATAGCCCTCCACCTCTATAACTAATTTGCTATTTTGAAACATGTAAGAAAAAGGAATCTGAGAATAATAAATAAATATGCTAATACAGTAAAAAGAGCTTATGAGCTCCGTGTGAGGACTGTAACTTGAGCTCACTAGTAGGGGAAACTCTTTTGTGTAAGCTGCCCTGCTGATAAGCTAAAATTGTCATTGGCTATGTTAATACAATCAAACATATGATTGTGATCATTTCAACCCTATGTGGAAAAACTGGTACAGAAAATAAGGAGCTACCAGTTGATCCTGCACACACTGAAGAAAATAATAATCAAAACATGTTGCTAATCCAACCTGATGACAAGATTGTGTGAAATTAAGAGATCTTTACTCCAAAAAAATCTTCAATGGCTGGAGGCAGTGAATGTAGGAAATGTACTGTAGGCTGTAATAATTGCTGTCTGCCCTGGGAAATGGCATCAAGGCCAGAGAAGTCATGGCTCCATGCAAGCACATCCTCTAATTATTGAAAAACCTGTGTAGAGTCTCAGTGTTAATCAGTCTCTCAGAGACTTCAGGTTTATGTGGTTAGTGCAGATTTATGGCATTTTTCCTTTCTTGTTATTAAAACTGATAGTTTCTTCCTTGTGAAATATCTCCAGACCACTGTTAAAATGCAAAGTTTCAGTCATAAAAGAAAACTGCAGGATTATTCTGAGAATATCCCACAGAGAATCCAAACAAGGAAGATAAGAAACAACACATCAAAGGCATAGGAAAAAAAAAAAAAGAGAAGATTTTAAAATTTTAACAAAAAATTCAACAGTTGGCCTATAGATTCAAGAGGTTATAGTGTAATTAATTTAAGTGCTGGTTACAATTATTGAAATAAACACTGCATACACAAATGCAATATGAATTATACATAATTATAGAAAGTACAAGATTTGCATGGATATGTGCCTGGAGAGATTTGCATTGTTTCATCAATGATGTCATTAGAAAATGTACATATATATAAAAGGTTTTTGAATGAAATTACGTAAGACCAAACTTTGCCACCTTTACTGTACTTACAGGTTCTGCCAGGACACCCACTTTCAGCTCCCCAGCCATTGCCTTTCTTTGTGAAGACCAGCATCTCTCTCCCTTCTGACTGTGATATTCCTAGGCGGCACAGTTCCTTGCCTTCACCATGTATTTCCCAGCAAAGACAGTCTGTCTAAACCAGGGATCAGCAACCTTTGGCACGCAACCCATCAGGGAAATCCGCTGGTGGGCCGGGATGGTTTGTTTACCTGCAACGTCCACAGGTTCGGCCAATCGCAGCTCCCCTGGCCACGGTTTGCCATTCCAGGCCAATGGGAGTTGTGGGAAGCGGCATGGGCCAAGTGATGTGGGATTCTGCAGGTGTGAGGGGTGACTCTTATCTGACAGAGCTGTCTCTACGGCACTCTAGTCAGAATAACTTAAAGCAGCCACTATTTGTCAGTTCTAGGATTGCTGAAGCAGAAATATGCCTGCAGACACCTTTTCTCCTACTGTAACATGCTGCATCAACTCTCCCTCACAAAATTATAGATAATGCAGCAAACAGTGGAGCCCTAGAAATGTAACAGTGCAGTATACAGAAAACAAGATCATAACAATTACATAATTGTACATCACCGATTGAAATTGATAAGGATTTGGGATGGGGGAGTAGGTCACCCACAACCAGATATGATAGTCATGCATGTCAGCCTGAAAAACCAGAACCAGCACGGCATATAATGTTGGCTACAGGGACTTAGGAGATCCTGGTTATAGTCTTGTTTGATTTGCCTCCAGCATTCAATTTACTAGTCATTATTGACTGCTCTTTATAATACCATGAAATAACCATCCTAGGAAAAGTAACTTTAGACATAATCTCTCTGGGGAAAAACACGTACACATGGGCTAGCACAATGCATCGTAACTGATGATATTTCGTATCATAGGACTGCCATGTTTATTCTGTATAGGATGAGCTGTAGGTATCATAGTGAAATCTTATCAGCTACAGAGCACGAGAAGTTGGATAGATGAAATCAGACTTTGCATAAAGCAATCTGAATAACTGAACTACAGCACAAAGCCTGGAAACAAAAACTGCTGATATTCTTTAGAACCTGCAGGTCAATAACTCTTGCCACTTCTTCATAAATCTAATGGAACAGTTTATATGGAAAAGAAATTATAGGTTAAGATACCACACATCGCTAGGAAAGGAGCAGAGCAACTTAAAAGTCCAAATGACTCTACTGAAGGGCAAGATGTGTCACACAAAAGAAGGAAGATCTTGGAACCTAGATGTAAAGTTAGTTTTGAGAGAGATGGTAGTTGTGATAGAGGAAAAAATGAGACAGTATCCTTTCAGACAGTGAAGGTGGTCAGAGTCTCATGCAGAACTCATCACTGGTGAAGACATTTCAGGACTGTTATGGACTAACTCATGGTCTGTAAACCAGTAGATAAGAACATAAGAATGGCCCAGAATCCTGTCTTTCAACAGTGGCTGGTGCCAGATGCTTTAGAAGGAGTGAATAAAACAGGGCAATTTATCGGATGATTCATCCCCTGTTATCCAGTCTCAGCTTCCAGCAGTCAAAGGTTTAGGGACACCCAGAGAATGGATTTGCATCCCTGACCATCCTGGCTAATAGCCATTGATGGACATATCTACCATGGACTTATCTAATTCTTTTTGATCCCAGTTATACTTTTGGCTTTCACAACATCCTCTGGCAATGAGTTCCACAGGTTGACTATGCATAGTGTGAAGAAGTAATTCCTTATGTTTGATTTAAACACAAAATGATGGAAAGATCACAAGGTCAGATGTCCTTAGATTATGGCTGTGTCCAACTCCCAATCAAAAAATAGGGCCTTTCAGGATTTGGATCTGACCTAGACCAAAACCATATAAGATTTTTGAAAAGCATCTAGGGTAAAAGCTCCCACTGACTGCAGTGGGATCAGGATTTTACCCATAGAATTGTTTATAAAAAAAATTCATCCCTACATAAAATACATTATTCTCTTTTATCATGACTAATATTACAATGTCTGCTATAAAATATAAAAAAAATAGTACAAGAATATAAGCTGTGCAGCAAGGAAGTTAGTGGGTTGTGTCAGCCAGACAGAAGCAAGTTTAGCTAAGGTTTGTTTATTTGACAACACAATGTGAAAGTTCATCAAGGAGCAAAAAGACTTCTATAATACACCTTTTGATGGTCTGCACTAATAAGCATTAATATCCACATATTCTCACCTTCGTTATATGTTGCTCTGGCTGTTCAGCCATTCCTAGAGATTATCTGTCACTGGTTATCTTAAAAATAGGCAGAGATGAAAGTAAGCCGCTCCGGTACGGCATACCAGCAAGAACCAGTACACCATGCTGGACTGGACTGGCTTCCGCGGCAGTGATTTAAAGGGCCCGGGGCTCCCGCCACTGCGGGGAGCCCTGGGCCCTTTATAGCACCGCCGGAGCTCTGGCAGCCGGGCTTGAGCAGGGATTTAAAGGGCCCAGTGCTCCGGCCCCTGCTGGGAGCCCCGGGCCCTTTAAATCCCCGCTGGAACTCCGGCAGCCGGGCTTGGGCGAGGATTTAAAGGGCCCGGTGCTCTGGCCACTGCAGGGAGCCCCGGCAGCTGGACTTGGACAGGGATTTAAAGGGCCCAGAGCTCCGGCTGCTCCCTTTAATTCGCCCCTGAGCCTTGGGGCTCCCAGCCGCCTCTGCCAGAGCCCCAGGGCCTTTAAACCTTGAAATGCCCCGCCTCTTCTGGTTGAGGCCACACCTCTTCTGGTTGAGGCTACACCCCTGCTCAGGACTCCGGCGTACCAGTAAGTCCTTTAAGTTACTTTCACCCCTGCTAATAGGATGTATACCCAAAAGGAGAAAGCAGTTTTTTGCAGTATTCTAGTTACCATGCAGTGTTAAAACTGCATATCTAGTTGCAAAAAGTATACAGTATAGAAGAGTCAAACTTCTAGATATTTAGAGATACATTTTCAAATCAGCTTCTATATTTGCATGCCTATAATTGTGCACCAGCATTTTTACATGCTGTCATCTTAGTTCAAATGTGCCAAAACTGTGTTTTAGTGAGTGAATTAGGTAGTTAAATGCCACCCTTATAAAATAAAACAGTATTCTACAATAATAGCCCCAAATTGTAATGTGGATACTGTTAGATGTAGTGTTTTGGATCATTTCTACAGAAACACTGTAGTACTTTTTTGCAATTAGCTGATTTGTGCAGTTTGCATACCCATTATTGAGTTTCTGAATACATGAAAATTAAGGCTCTTTTTAGAGAACTCCTATTACTATAAACCACATGTAGGTTCCATTTAAATTATATGAAAGTGGCAGAATCAGGCTCTCCCCTCCTATTTGGGATGTTAAGTTGGTGTCAATCAGTGAAAAAATATCATGTAATATTAATAATGTAAAGAGAGAGTGGACTTCTGGTTAGTCAGTCTTCTTTATTTAACTGTCTTCTTTTCTAACTTGCCATTCTGTGGCTTTATAGCAACACAGTATTACTCTTCCCCTTTTAAATAAAAAAAATACTGGGGTTTGAAATAAGTAGTTAGTATGGTCATGCTAGATTGGCAGGTGTGATTGGACCATATTCACTTGTATATAAAGCAAAAGGTCTGCAAAGCCCCTTTAAAGTTCAAATCAAAGATGTTCTAGAAAGCACTTCTTCCCTGATTCATTTCCTGCTGTTAGCCTGAGATGATTGCATACATGGGCATTTACCAACCTGCACTGCACCAGATATTCAGCAGCTGGTGCCAGAAAAAAGGGTAGCTTTAATCCTGGGGCCACCAAGCTGGTTCTTGGGTGCAACTTAATGAAGCCTCAGTATTGCTATATATTCTTCCAGCTGCCAGTGGCCTTTCAGGAGCTGATCTGCCAGCTGACACTTGCTGAGGCACAGGCACTCCCAGGGCAAAGCCCCTCTGGCTGGCTCTAGGAATGGGGCCAGGGATTCCTCTCAACTCATTCCCCTCCAACAAATCCAAAACCAAATTCAAAGGGGGCGGGGTAAGATGGCATTACAGCTGCTCTCTGCTGCAGGAGCGGATATTTTATTTTGTTTCAATAAAGTTAAAAAAAACCTTCAAATCTTTACCACTTCTGGGGCAACATACTCGAGCTATTAGCCCGAAGTCCCTCTCTCAAATGATCCATGCATGTTACTGAAATATAATTTCAGTTCAGTTCGAGACAAAGAATGAAGTTCAATAGTGAGCCAAATCTGTCTGAATAACATTGCTCCAACATATGATGATCCTATGTGAAAATGCATCTCTGGCAACCAGGCATCACAGAACTAATAAAGACAGAAATTGTTAGGACATAAATAACAAGGGCAAATCAGTTATAATGACTTCTCATACTAACAGATCTGTGCCAGGAAAAACTCACACATTGATATAATCCTCTGCCCTTTTTGTGGTGCAGGGATGTAGTGAGCTGAAAACTCAATATTATTTTGAAGATAACAGAGTTGAGCCAGGGAGACAACATCCCCCATCTTTTTGATTCTGAGGAACGCCTCATGTACAAACTGCACATTTGGGCAATGCAATTTCAGTAATAAGGAGTTTGGCTGCACAGGCAAGACACAAAGCCATGAACCTCTACTCTCTGCAGTATCTTCCCCCATAAAACCCAGGGGGGTTCTCTCTCCATGTCAGTATTAAGTGACACGGGCTCGTGCTTCACTCTGGGAAAGGGGTTGACCCTCTAAAATTGTGGGTCTTTGGATATGGGCCATTTGTGCAAAGCCCTGTTCCACCTGCCCAGCTCCCAGAGCCAACCTCTATTCCCACAACAGCACGGCTTCCTCGGGAGACATGTTCCTTGTCTTTAACCACTCTCTGAAAGGGGTTACACTGAATAGATGAGCACCCAGGAAAAGGTAATGCTGACTGAGTCAACATTATCTTACACCTCACAGGGTGAAAGGAAGATAATGCAACAAACAGCAGCTCTTCCCCTCACCAATGGTACCCTAACCTGACTTTGAGTCACACCCATAGTGCACTTGTGAAGAAGTTTTACAGGATTGGGGTGGGGGAGAGCATGCTGCAGAGCTGGTGCAAAATGGGCCTTATCTGCTGCCTCTTTTTGTACAGTAATAAATAGAAAAATCAGGACAATGTTACTGATATATGACTTGCTTACATAGCACAATTGCATTTGATGCTCTGTATTCTGGTAGTACTTCTGCTCAACTCTTCAGCTTCAGCAGTTCAGCTGTTTTTATTTTTATATTATCTGGTCATTTTAGATGCGGTTGTTTTACGTTTTTCAGCCTGTGTTAGATATTCTCTATAATCCCCTGAGTTTTGTATCCTGTTTTATACTACTTCTCTTGTTTTTATCAGTTGTCATCTACTGTGCCTGAGCATTTTACTCTCGGGTGCTTCAATTATATATGAATGTGGTGTGCTTCACAGTAGTAGCTAGTTTCCGTTTGCCATCTAAATATCTTTGTACATGAATGGAGTAACCTACATTTAACTTCAGAGGCACTTGTGCAAATCTGTTGTATTTCAGCTTTTGCTTTTGTCTGCTTACTTTTATTTGATAATTGGTTTCTAGTTGGTCCTTAGTTTTATTGTTTTTGGAATAGATATTTTCTTTCAAAAACTAGGTAGGGAATAAATCACAGGGCTTTTTCCAAAAGCTGGATGATCCCAGGGCCATGCATATAAAGGCTCAATACCCCCAGCAGCCCTCTCCAGACCGCAGCACAAAGAATTCTTTACAAACATGTCAGAATAAGGCCTTCAGAATCTAGCCCTAAGCAGTGCAGCAACATACATACAATTACAGATCAGATACATGTTGGAGAAAGGTGTCATTCCAAAAGGGCAAGGAGAAAGCAGATGCCTGAGCAGACCAGACGTAAATCAATAAGCCACACAAAGGAAAAAATAGAGCTGGGCAACATTTTTTTAGACTAAATTTTTTTCACTGAAAAACGCAGGTTAGGGTCAACTGAAACATTTTGCAAGTTTGCATCAATTTTAGCAAATTGTATTAAACATAGGAATGGCCATAGTGGGTCAGACCAACAGTCCATCTAGACCACTATCCTCTGTTCTGGAAGAAGCTGGTGCCACAGGCTTCGGAGGGAGTGAACAGAACAAGGCAATTAGCAAGTGATCCATCCCATGTCATCCAGTCTAAGCTTCTAGCAGTCAGAGGTTTAGGGACACCCAGAGCATGGGGTTGCATCCATGACCATCTCAACTAGTAGCCATTGATGGACCTATCCTCCATGAATTCATCTAATAATTTTTAAACCCAGTTCTGCTTTTGGCCTTCAACATCCCCTGGCAACAAGTTCCACGTGTTGACTGTTTGTTGTGTGAAGAAGTACCTCTTTATGTTCATTTTAAACCTGCTGCCTATTCATCTCATCGGGTGACCCCTGGTTTGCGTGTTATGTGAAGAGATAAACAACACTTTCTTATTCACCTTCTCCATACTATTCATGCTGAAATAAAAAGAGAGAGAGAGGGAGAGAAAAAAAGAATGTTGAGATTATCAGATGAAGCATTTTGACTTTTCTGACTAGAGTCACAAGGGGTTTTAGGCATCATTCACAAACCTGGTGGTGGGTAACTCGGCCTTACCCTTATAACTATTATCCCAGTGGTTAGGGAACTCATGTGGGATATTGGAGACATAGGGTCAAGTCCTCACTAAGGAACAGAGACTGGAATCTGGGACTCCCCCTTTCTAGGCTATTCCTAATTCTTTGTGCCCTAACTAGGCTATTCTGTGGGGAAGGGGGGGAGTTGTCTCCATCGCTCCTGCTGAAGATGTTCCACTTTGTATAAAATACTTGAATAGTCATTGGGCATGGCTCTATAGTCTGGTGGTTAGGGCATTCACTTGGGTGAGGGGACAGCGGTGCCTGGGGTTCCAGTCACTGCTCCAATGACTGTTTAAATATATAGTCATAATGGAACAGCTTCAACAGTTACAGGAGACATTGAGAGAGGTCCACAGCAGAATACCCAACAGCCCAGTGGTTAGGGCACTCACCTAAAATTGCGGGGGAGGCTGGGTTCCCTGCTCTAGTGAAGGGATTCAAACCAGGGTCTCTCACATCCTAGGTGAGTGCACTAGCCACTGGGCTAAAGATTATAAAGGTACTATCTCTTCCTCTGTTTTCAATTCCTTTGCTTTTATTAAAAATTTCTGACATGAAATATTTTGCACAAGGTCAAATGAAATGTTTAGCTGAACCTGAAATACATTTTTCACGTTTCTTTCAATTAGCTGAAAATGCTGAAATATATCAGTTTCAGTTTGACTGGCACCGAATTTTTTTTTTTAATATTTCACAACAGTGAACTGAAAAATCAATTATTCACCCAGCTCTGGGAAAAATTAGAACATGTTTCAGAATTTCAGGTATCTGCAACATGGATTTGAGTGTCTTACAGTTATGGATATGGCTGATGGCTTTCTCACTGACTCCTTTAGCATTATGAGTCAGTTTTTACAAAAGGATAAACAGTATTTCAACTACAGTTGGTTGGAGAATATATAAATTTGGATGACAAAAACATTTTCTAAAAAAATATTGCAGAAAGTTGTCTGTTCTATTTTTAGTGTCTTATTTATAGAAATTATTATTTGCATAGCTCCAGCAGTGTGCAGGTGGCTTCATTTTCAGAGGTTCCGAGCTCCCACAACTCCTATTCAAGTCAATGAAACTGTATGCTCAGCACTCTGAAAATTAGATAATAATCTGCAACTAGAAAGGTGATGACCCTGCTCTGATATGATTATTACCTAGACAGAGAAGGTACAGATAAAGATGGGGATGGAATGCAACAAAAAGCAATGTGGTTCAACAGTAACATTTTGCACCTGCCTTAGTAGTTTCATGATTTTTTTTTTCAGACAAAATCTGCAGCATGCAGTATGCACAAATACTTTTTCATAGTAGCTGCACAGTTTCTGTTTAAATAAAGAAGAGAGAAATATATGTGCAAATGCAAATAAATCTCATTCCCTGTTCATGTTTGTTTTCCTTTATCCCCACACAGTATCTTAGGGTAGTGATCTGATACAGAAGATTGTTCCATAGGCTCATAGACTCATAAACTTTAAGGTCAGAAGGGACCATTATGATCATCTAGTCTGACCTCCTGCACAATGCAGGCCCTACAATCTCACCCATCCACTTCTATAACAAACCCCTAACCTATGTCTGAGTTACTGAAGTCCTCAATTGTGTTTTGAAGTCCTCAATTGTGGTTTGAAGTCCTGAGTTACTGAAGTCCTCAATCATATCATATTTGTAAAATTCTTCCTTAAGACTCCTGAGCCAAGTAGCAGTGTTCATAGACTTTCTGCACCAGCAGAAAAGTTCTTCTAACACTGAAGTTATTTTTTTACCTATTCATGTGACAACTGTGCCTCATTTTATGTTACTCAAAAGTGTGATGAGTGAACAATAATAATACATAACATATAAAGCCACACAGAGCTCATGCACTAGCATGAGTATTTTTATGCTCTTCCCACCTCTTCATTTACTTAATGAACCAGTTCATGTACCATGCATGCATACCTGTGGTTTAAAAAAAAAAGTGAGTAAACTAAGTTAAACTAAATTCCTTATTCACCAAATGAGGAGTGGGTAAACTCCATATTCCCTCAAGGTCCCCCATGTGCACTACTGGTGTACACAAACATTTCCTTCCAACTCACACGATCATGTAAAGTGTATAGCTAATGTGAAGAGGCGAGCCTGGTGTTAAAACTTGTATTTCTCCCTTAAGCAACTGAAAAAAGAATGGGGGAGAGCGGTGGGAGAATAACCTTGGTACTCACATTTGAAGACCGTAGTCATATATACGTTTACACCAGTCCACATGGATGCCAGTAGACAGGTGAACTTTTGCAACAATAAACACATCTTCCTGTAGCAAAGATCTGTAGAACAGAAAGTAGTTATCTGAGGACAAAAAAAATCAAAACAGAGTCTTTAATATTTAGCTACATAATATTGTGTTTGTCTTTTTTAAAAAAAAGAAAAGAAAAAAAAAGTCCATGAGCATCTAAAATGCCTTTCTAACTGTTGGTAAAAATTTTAAAATATAACAATTTGAAAAGATTTTTGAATCAGTTGTTAATTCGTGACTTGACTGACAGTCTCACTAATCAGGAAAGCAGCATGAACAAGTGGCTAAGTAAATATGAGTCAAAAAGCATCAAGAAATAAACGACTAAAAAAAACAACAATCCGCTAGGGGATTTCCTGACTTCAAACCTGTTTAAACACAGATTGAGTTTAAGATGTGTGGTTATTTGTTAAACTATGTTTAATGAAATGTAAAGACCTATGTGCTTTTAAATGGATAATTTATGTGCAATTTTATTGTCTCTCAAGTTTTAATTAAATGTTTGCCTTGTGGCTAATCAGCTACAATTAATAACAGAAGCTTATATTCATGTCACTTATAGGGAATGTTGAAATTGTCTCCATGAGAATTTCAGTATCTTGTTTATGGATGGCTGAGAACAACAGTCTAGTATACCAGATGCTTGGTCAAAATAACACTGAGGAAACTAAAACAAAATCTCACAAATATACCATGCAACACTTGTATCACAATACATTATGTTTTAAAGGCCACTGTGAAGATAAATATAAGAAACTTTTTCTAATATATTTGTACAGCACTTTTCATCTTAAAGGTTCTAAAGTGCTAAAAAAACAGCTGCTTTGTACCTCTTAGCCTTATTGGGGGAAAGGGGCTTATATCTCATTGTTGAAGTATTCAGAGGAGAAGGAATTTTGTGCTGAAATTGGGCTGACGCAAAATTCCACATCTGGCCTTGACTGAGTCATTGTAATTGAAGGGTGTGAGCTATGGTATTTTAGCAAAATAGAAAAAAAAGAAAAGGGTACGGGCTAGTAGTGCAAGGCATTAAATGTCTTTGAAGATACTGTGGGATGACGACTGGTTACTATATTCCCCAAACTGTTCTGCCAAGTCCTGTTTCACACAAGCTGCATGAGGTTTCATAATGCTGCAAGTGTTTTTGATGCTCAACAGGTAAACGTTTAAAATGTAAATAACTGATTACTAAAAGCTGTTCCCCAAGCTTAATATACTACATAAAACCATAGGCATCTACAAAGTGCATGCCAACAAAGGCAGTCCTTACCTGTCATTCTGGAAGTTGGATGGAAAGAGAATTCCAAATCGCTTGAGGTGCACAAGACAGCGCTTCTGTGTAGTTATAATTATTGTTATAGGTTGGGTTAAACCTCACTGAAACTGGTAGTGTAACAGCTGCCCTTCATGTAGGATAAATGTAAGAAGCAATAAGGGCCTCAAACCAGACCCAGGCACATGTCACTGGCCAAAACAAAGGCACATCTGAGTCTGCTCAGGAATGAGAACTATGTGAGAGGAGGGTTTTTGCTGGATATTCTTTGGTAGAGAGGAGTGCATGTGTCCATGAGAGAGAGGAGAAAAACACCAGAGAAGCAGGAAAACAGGACTTAGTACATTTTTTGTAATTAGACAGGATTGCATCCAAGATACACCTGACTCCACCAATTTGTCCTTCTAATGGAAACAATTCGCATGGCTCAGAACTTTGGCTCACTACTCTGGCCAGAAAGGGGTAACATTATTTATTATTAGCATTGCAGTAGTGCCCAAAGGTCTCAGTCAAGATTGGGTTTTCACTGTGCATGGTGATGCACAAATAAGACACAATCACTGTTCCAAATTGCTTACAGTCTAATTTAAAACAAAAGAGGCAGTGAGAGTTACGAACAGTAGGAGGGAATAGCAGAAGGAAGAAGAGGTTAACAGTAATAAGAATATATAGTTACCTAGGTGAGCTATATGCACAGGTTCATAGTTCCAAATCACTGGAAAAATATTTATCCTTCAATATATAAATATTAGCAATCTCCACTGGCCCTCTTCCTACCTATTAATTTCTCTGATGTAAAATGATTTTTTTTCCTGTGGCTTAGTACATTGTAACAAACAGAGAATTGTGTGAGAGAACTTGTGTGTCATCATTTGTTTAATATATTTTATAGTGTCTGTTTTGACTTTCTACACAAGACCATGTTTTTAAAAAATCAGTCTGAAATGCAGTGCTGTGCAATACATTTGGAGGAACACAAAGGATTGTATACACTCATTTTTGCATTGGTATAAATAAAGACCTGTTTGTTTTTAATTCTTTAGAACACATCCAGAATGTTGGTTATTTATGTATTAAGTAATATAAATAATTTGTTCAGTTTTAATATAATTTATAGTTAAAAGTATAGTTTAATCTGTGACAAACTAACGTCATACAGTGAGATAAATGAGTCTTTGAAAATGAGAATATCTCACTTCTAAAGGGTGACTTATTTTTTGTTAGGAATGTGAAAGACTCCTTTACCAAGAAGTCTATAGCCTTCTCAGATATGTTTCCATTTAGTGTAGCCTGAAGACCATCCAAAATGGACAAAGTTTGAAATATCTATATTGGATAAACTTGGAGGGCCAAATTCACTTATGCATCCATAAATGGGAATTGTGCCCCCTTAAACTGGAGCTGAATTTTGTCCTGGAATTCTGAATAAGCAAAACGTAGTAGGGCTTTCTGACTGCAACTACAGTGAGAAAATTTCTGTGCTGACTTTTATGCTGTGCTACTCCAAGTCAAAGGAGCTACTACAGAGTTCCTGTGATGTAACTCAGAGAGCAGAATTTAGCTCAGTTTGCAATGGCTAGTATCAGATAAACAAAGTCTGTATCAGTTACTAATATGAATTCTGACAAAGTTTTAAACATTTCCTCAAAAACAAACAAACAAAAACCTCTCCGTAGAATAAACATCAGCTCAACTTAGATTTTGATTATTACCTTTCATTCACTCAGGAAGGAGATCTTCAAACTCACTTGCCTGAGGCAATCAAGAGCTCCAGGTCTTTCGTGCTCATGAAAGAAAGATAACACTCACTCTTCCAGGGAGAGACATCTGATTATACAAATTCACTGTTCTTTTGTATCCTTTACCAAACTGCACCTCTGTAGACTTCTAATTTCTTAACAGTTTATTTAGGCTTTTCTGCATAATTCATTATGCTAACCTGTATGTCATGTGGATATTGAAATAGCAATGACACGGATCAAGTATTGACCAGCTGCATCAGTGATGCTGAGTGATAAACTTTTATAAGTAAATCTTTCCTGATAAACTTTTTATGTTAAAAGTCGCTGAAGCAAATAAGGTGATCACATTAGAAATGTTTTAGTAAGTCAACATCTATATGACACACACATAAATCTATATGTAATATATACAAATTCACCTATACATGGATGCACACACACATACCACATATATAAAGATGCTACCAACAGGATAAATTGTGGAGTCTTGTGATAAATTGCAGAGCTATGTGATTCATATATTTATGATGCACCTTTGACTGCTTTACTAGCCCTCTGCCCACTAATCCATCTCTACCTGACTTATTCTGAAAATCTAATTCCCTGGGCAGCTTCAAGCACTCATCATTTTCTTTAAATCAGCCTCCCAGAGAAAAGTTTCCTCCTCCTCCTTTTCTCAAATATTACCCTGCCTAAGGCCCAGGACAGGCAACATTCAGTTCTGCACTGAGGACTGGTCTTGTAAACAGAAAAATGTCACTGTTTTAAATACTGGTATCTTTCACCCATACAGGGCTAAAAACAAAAGTTTTATACCAAATGGAGAGATTCCCAGCTTCCCAATGAAAATCAGTACTCATTTTACCCTGAAAGGATCCTAAACATTCATTGAGTTTTAAAAATCCCATTGTTAGGCTCCCAAGGCCATATTTAGGTACCTGATTTTTTACCTGATTTTTTTCAATGAGAATAGAAAATCAGATCATTGACTTGGGATCCCTAAACTGAACTCCTATTTTTAAAGTCTCTTCCACTGGTTTCAAAATTGTGACCTTTTTTTAGGTATTTTAGGTTATTTTAGAGGTGTTTATGGCTCCTTCTGAGCCTTATATAGTTGGATTCACGATAATGATGGTGTCTGGCTTTACAAGTGGAGGGCTACAAAAATATCCAAATGAATGTTTTAAAAACTCTCTAAAATATTTTGAGTTGTTTGTCTGTAAACATTAGTAGTAGTATATACCAAATATAGAATTCTGTGGCAAGGTATGAAGGATTTATAAGTATGAGTTTTGGATGGCTATATTACTCATGAGTAATGGAGCCACAAGTGAATTAAGCAGGCCATACCAAGCAAGTGCTAATAACATTTCCATACAACTCCCCCACCTCATTTATTCTGTGTATGTGACATGGGTTATAGAAAAACTACTTTAGAAATGTCTGAGAGTTTTTGAAAAATGTATTGGGATGCCTTAGTTACTATGATTTCAACTACATAGGGCTCAAAGGGAGATGAAAATTATAACAAATGCATTTAGAATACCTCAAAGGATTATTTCTAAAAGCCACACTTTAAAGTGTGATAGCTCAGATTGTTTGGGGTTTTTTCCCCCAAAAGACGTATCGTTTAATGTCACTATAATTATCAGTTTTTAAATCATGCTAGATAGTCTTCATTAAGAGAGAGAAACATTTACTGAAATAACCAGAGAAAATTACAATTATCTTCTTTCCTATAACAACCTGTGAGGATAGGTGTTGGAACTATGAGTGCTGGGGGGTGCTACTGCACTCCCTGGCTTGAAGTAGTTTCCATCATATACAGAGTTTACAGTTTTGTTCAAAGGCTCTCAGCACCCCCTCTATTCAAATTGTTCCAGCATCCCTCCCTGTGAGCTGTTTGTTTAGGGCTAGTTTGTTTGCAAGCTTTCACTTACATGAGTAGTTCCATTGAAGTCAAGGGAACAACTTGTGTGAATAAGGGGTCACCAGCCTGTGTAAGACTAGCCTAACATGGCCCCCAATTTTCTTTAGTTTTGCATTATAGTGGTTTAACTGGCATAAACAGAAGGAATAGGAAAGTTGATAAAACAGAATCTAAAGAGTTTAATCCTTTTGCTCTAATACTTTTTTGGAAGACTTCCATCTAAACAACTATTGATATGGTGAGATGAAATATGACAAGGAGTGAAAAGCTGAACTAAAGGTATTGGAGGCTTGACTTTTCTCACAAATATTTGGCTCTTCCTTCAGCCTATCATGCCAGCAGTGGGACTTGACACTGATCAGGTATATTAAAGCATAATATGTATATAATGAACAGCAAGACTGGAGATCCCGACAGTGGTTTCTACACTGTAGGTTTTTGATCTTCATCTTCTGTCTCCATCTCATCATTCAAACAGAAAGTTAAAAAAGGAGAGACATTATGTAGACACATTGGTTGGTTGAACAGAATGCAAGTGCCACATTAGAAGAGTAGAAATCTTTAATCAGCAAGAAGCTGCTTATACAGATCCAGATATGTATTCACAAAAAATTGCAACGGAAGAAAAGATCAGATGCAAACCAGCAAGGTGAGTGTAAGCACCACATTTGTCTTTCAAATTTAAAATAGCTCTCATCGTAGAGGGAACTTTTAAATTCAAGTTACACTTTACTGCTGTCAAAAAAGCAATCATTTGGGTACATCAAAAGTTCACAGCCATTTCTGATGGAGCCCTCCTTGAGGCGGACTGGAAGATTGGGGCCACCTAACATGGTTAAATGGCTAATTATTACCTTTTTGAAAAGTCCTTCCATTTGTGAAATCCTCTTTTTTTTTTCCATTCCACTTGCTGCTTGAGGTGCTACCTTCATGTTGCATCTGGCCTTAGGACTGATTCAGCAAGTTGCTCAGCACTCTCAGCTCCCACTGAAGTCATTGGTTGTTGAGGCTGCTTAGTATTGTGCAGGACTGAGTCCCTTACTGGCAGTTTTGCCCACAAACTCCTGCATATTTTTAATGGAACAGAGTGGCAACAACATGTATCTGGTGACTTTGAGTAATGCCCTTGTTTCATGTACTGCATGCTGGGGAAGAATGTGAAAGTGCTCCACATTTCTAAAACTAAACTGTCTATTAATCAAACTATATTTACAGATGCATCTGCACCTAGCATTCAAACCAGATGCACACAGACTGGCTTCCTAGTGCCTTCTACAAACATAATTTTCCTGCGGCAAACTGTGTCCCTCCTCCCTGCCATGCAAGTTGCCAAAACACTAAAAGGGAGTTTTGAACACTGTGCACTGTGTTTGTGTGACTGATACCTAATTCTGGCTGGAAAAACAAATGATGTGAAATCTTGTGAACTTCCATCTGAATCAAGTGGTGACAGCAGAGGGGAGAGTTCTTTATTGTCTTAAGTATATTTTAACTTCCCATAATAATAACTTAATCATAAAAGTTGGTGGGGAAGAAATGTAGGATAAGATGTGTGTGTGTGTGTGTGTGTGTGTGTGTCGGTAAAAATTACTGTAAGAAAATCCATTCTGAGAAATGATAGGTCTGTGATGGTTGTAAAGGAAAGTTAATATGATGAATATGGAATTCAGGTGAAAAAGACTGAATGCAAAACACTTTAAATGTTTCTAGGCAATGACTCTACTTTTCTGTGTTTCTGTACATTTTATTTAGTGTCAAGAAGTGTTATTGCTGCCACAGTCACTCTGGGCATGGTGTGCCTTTCATCACTGGAGTGACTATTCATCTGTAATTTACCATCATTCCAGACAGCATTCTAGTTGTAGTCAGTGGGAGGTTTCTGAATGAAGTGATGGCTGAGTGTTTTACTAACTGCCTTGGAGGGGTGAATCCCTTGTTACAAGGTAAAGCATACAGTAATATGCTTACAGCTATGCAGTCACTCTGGTGATGACTGGCAGCTGTGACTCTGAGAGACTTTAACGGCTGACAGAACATCTATGATGGGACTGCCATAATTTTTAATATCTACAAGGAAGTATCACTACAGATACTGGTTGTTATGCACTTTAAAGCCTAAAAGCTTTCCTCCTCTCTAAGTTTTAAAACAATCATAACTAATAATGATAAAGTGTGCTCCTGACTACTTTTCTAATAAATTACAAGCATCACTCAGAGAGTATCCATATGTAAGACTTTGATCAGTCCTCACCACTGTTGCATTTGCAGACAAGACACATTAACAGCCATATTTTCCACTTACCTTTCAATATGTGCCCACATATTTTGTGTATGTAAACGACTACACATATATACCAAAATACTGTAAATTTTTCATGTACAGTTTAGGTATTAAAGCATGCAAATATCTGGACACACATTTTTGCTCATGAAAATGAATTTGAAAATTTGGCCTTGTGTGTTTTGTAGGTACTCTTATGTGTAAAGTTTAGCAAGGTAAAAACTACCTCGATCAACAGTAGTAAAATCCAAGCAAACAGAACCCCTCCAATTCACATCAACATTTACAGGATTGGTCCCATAATTTCCACTGAAAGGAATGGGAGCAAGACTGAGCCCAAACCTATCCACACAAAATATGTTAATAACTTTGAAATAATTTTTGTTCAAACTTTGCAAAAATGAACTCTTTCCTCTTCAGAGTGAATCCAACAATTTTCAGGCCAAACGAATTTCCAAGCCAGTTACAAGGATGCTAAAATACAGCTTTTTAATGGAAGCTGGTTTCATCCTTCACTACGGAAAGGCTACTGTCTCTCCATATTACTACACAGATACAGACTGGCTTTGATTCTTTGTGTTAAAGACATGCCTCCTGTACGTTACATATTGTTTGGATTGGGGGATCCTTTGAACTTCTAAAATATCTCATAAGATTTCTTCTTCTTATTCTTCCAAGTAAAATGACTTATAAATGTTTAATACAGGAGACCCTAACATGGAGTAAAATCACTGCTTGTTCAGTGGTTAGCTAGAATTTTTTTCCAGAATGTTTTTTCACTCAAGTTCTCCTCTGGCATGCTATACAGGTAATAGTCCATCTCTTTTACAAACAACTTTAGTGTCTGCCCGAAAGAGCATTGTCAGCATTGACGGGCTAAAAGTCTTACATATCAACTTGGTTAAAAGAAAAAAATAGTTACCTAAAACAGAGACTGAGGGAAAACAACAAACTGAGGATGCCACTTTTATTTGGGATCATAGACACAAGTGTGCACATTACATGCAACCCATCCCTCTGCTCAACTAGTGGCAGCCTAGCTTTGTTTATTTTTGGTCACCCATTTTTTCAGCTTGGATCTTTTAAATGTTGGTGTTGTATCCTTCATTGTGGAGAGCTGATAGTATTTTCTGCTACAGGAGGATATCTGTCTATGAAAAGTGCAAAATACAATTCCTCATGGTGGAGGTTAATCAAATAGATATGGGCTTAGATTCTCCATTATGCAGCACAAAGCGGCCTGTATAGGAGGAATCTCTGTTAGCATAAAGCTGGCAGACAGTACATATTTGCCTCCTATGTGTCTGCCCTGCCACCTGACATAAGGTGGCACCAACAGGGAGTGTGGCAGAGCTGAACTCCACTACACCCGATCCTCTGATGGCATAAATACTCTTATGCCAGCAGTTTAAACTAGAGCAGGACCCTTCTATGTTTAAGTGAAATCAGAGCCAATGTCAAAAACTCTGAGTTTAAAAAAACAAAACAACAAAACACAAAAAAAGATTGACAACACTGAGGCCCTTGCATCAGCTCAGTTTTGAAGGAAAAGGTTCATTTAAAAAATACAGACTTCATTTAACATAAATTTCAAGCACAAAACAGTATATATAATGTCATATATATGACAAACAATAATTTATAAATATTATATTGACCCTTTTAGTTTTAAGGTTTGCTGGGACAAAGTTTTGTCTTAGTTATTTCTGAACCACCACCCCCCTCTCCAACCCCAAAGAAAGCAACCTTTTCTAAACACTATAGAATAACATAACATAAATAACATATTTAAATCTCTACATTGACAAAGTCACAATACTCCTCCACTCCATTTACCTTAGTGCATGTAAACAGATATTCTTACAGAGCAATTAAACCTATCCTGCAAAATTTCATAAAACCAGCAATTTAAATTTATACCCATTGTGCTAGACCGTGTACATACACCTAATAAACTTTTGGGGCCAGGATTTGTTTCTTATCATCTCAATAGACATGACAACAAAGGCTGTGAGGGAAAGAGAAGACAGATTAGTGGCAGATCTGCATCTTTGAAGTTCCAGTCCAGTATCCTGTCCACACAGTCACAGTACTTGCAATAATTCTGTGACGCATTTAGTGCTGTGCTTTTATAATAGAAGAATCATAGAATCATAAAAGATTAGGATTGGAAGAGATCTCAGGAGGTCATCTAGTCCAACTCCCTGCTCAAAGCAGGACCAACACCAACTAAATCATCCCAGCCAGGGTTTTGTCAAGCTGGGCCTTAAAAACCTCAAAGGATGGAGATTCCACCACCTCCCTAGGTAACCCATTCCAGTGCTTCACCACCCTCCTAGTGAACTAGTGTTTCCTAATATCCAACCTAGACCTCCCCGACTGCAGCTTGAGACCATTGCTCTTTGTTCTGTCATTTGCCACCACTGAGAACAGCCGAGCTCCATCTTCTTTAGAACCCCCTCTTCAGATAGTTGAAGGCTGCTATCAAATCCCTCCTCACTCTTCTCTTCTGCCGACTAAACAAGCCCAGTCCTCTCAATCTCTCCTCATAAGTCATGTGCCTCAGCCCCAGATCATTTTCGTTGCCCTCCGCTGGACTCTCTCCAATTTGTCCATAGCCTTTCTGTAGTGAGGGCCCCAGATATCCCTACCCTCCAGCATATCGACCACTCCCCGCAGCTTAGTGTCATCCACAAACTTGCTGAGGGTACAATCTACCCCATCGTCCAGGTCATTAATAAAGATATTGAACAAAACTGGCCCCAGGACCGACCCCTGGGGCACTCCACTTGATACCGACTGACAATGAGACATTGAGCCATTGATCCCTACCCATGGAGCCCAACAGTCTAGCCAGCTTTCTATCCACCTAATAGTCCATTCATCCAATCCATACTTTTTTAACATGCTGGCAAGAATACTTGGGAGACCGTATCAAAAGCTTTGCTAAAGTCAAAATATATCACATCTATCGCTTTCCCCATATCCACAAAGCCAGTTATCTCATCATAGAAGGCAATCAGGTTGGTCAGGCATGACTTGCCCTTGGTGAATCCATGTTGACTGATCCTGATCACTTTCCTCTCCTCCAAGTGCTTCAAAATGGTTTCCTTGAGGGCCTGCTCCATGATTTTTCCAGGGACTGAGGTGAGGCTGACTGGGGTTGTGTAGTTCCCCGGGTTCTCCTTCTTCCCTTTTTTAAAGATGGCCAGGAGGCAAGTTAGAAGGGAGCATTTTCTAAATCCAAGAATAAATAACTTTAAGGCTCTGAACCTGATACAGGCTTTGCATGGCTGTATCTCTTTATTTTCAGTGGGGTTCTGTGTGGGCACAGGTCTCCACCTGTTTGGGGCAGGGATTGTCTCTATACGTGTTTAGCACCTAGCACAAAGGCATCCTGATCCTCACTTGGGCCTCTAGGCTCTTCTGTGTTATATACATTAATAATAAATACTAGCAATAGGGAAGTGTCCTAGCAAAGATCATCAGCATCCTCTTCATGTTGTCAGTTTTAGATTTTGTTTTCCCACAGCTTTATGGGATGAAATATTGCTTTAAATTGTTTTATTTTTTGTGATGGCATTAGACTGAAATTTCAAAAGATAACAGGGAAAATTTTACCATGACAAAGACCCTTGACCAGAACTGTCTGAATAGCTTGGATGTTGGATTGTATTGGTCACAATGCTCCCTATTCCAGTTTGCCTCTGGTTCTCTTGACATGGAATACAGTAGCATTGCTCCCTATAAATGTGGGATTCTCTTTTGCTTTTCATCCCAGCTAACCTGGGTATTATGTGAGACCTTTCCCTGTCAGCTGGTATTCTCGGGATTCATTTATTCCTAACCAGGAATTAGTTTCAATACTTGCCTTTTATTTCCAGCTTCACACTTTTATTTCACATCTCTTAATCCCTGCTATCTTGTGTTAGAACTAAACATGGATTTCCCACTTAATTCTTTAATTTCAGAGAAAGGGACAAATGCATTATTCTATCTGATTCCAATTCTTCTTTCTCAAATACCCCATTGATTCAATTATATCTCTTTAACTTTAATTTCTGTATTTTATAACTCAACTATTACAAGCATGTGCTATGTTTTCCCCACAGTCTAAGCAGCTTTCATCAAGTTACAGTAGCTTCCATTTAACAGTAACTTGGACAGTAACAACTTCCAGTTACTAATAACATTTTGTTGGCAAACAATTCTGCCTCATTGACTTTAATGTTAATGGGATTCAGCTATTGGCAACAGTATACAGCTTATTAAGAACACTTTTTGTAAGAAAGGCCTCAGCTTCAGGTAGATTTGCGAGGCTGAAGCCAGAGAAGGAAATGCTGGGATATGCCCAGACACTGGAGCTGCACAGTGCTCTCTCCAAGCTGTGCATCGCTGGGACACTGTACCCAGAGAAGGAAGCACTGGGATGTGCTGAGTTGCGATCCCTGGATGGTGTGGGGAGAGGTACTGTAAACCTCTGTGAACCCCTAGTGCCCCCACTCCTCTTGGAAAGCCACAACATCCAGGTTGCAGCTCCCGTCCCCACTGCTGCCCTACCCACATCAAGGTTGCAGGGCTTCCTTCCCTGACTGCGGCCTTGCAAACCTGCCTTCCACTTATTGGCAACTGCCAGATGATGGCAACTTTTTGCTGGCAAATGAGGGGTTGCTAATAAGTAGAATCTACTATATAATTAAATTTGGAAGGATTAGATTTTTGTCATTAAATGTCAGTAAACCTCAATTTCACTGTACATACACAAACCAAGGAACAAATATTTTCATTGACAATAATTGAAGTTGACTGACAGGCAAAATAAGAAAAATGCTGCTTGAGAACTTCTTAGAGTTCAGTTTAAAGCTATTTATTTTGTATATTTTGACATGTGATGTTGACAATTTGTGTTTTAACAGTTATTAAACTTTAGCTTCCTGAGTCTACTGTCATTAAATAATTATTTTAACCCCCCTCATAATTTCCCACAACTGTGAAAATGTTAAATAGATAAAAAAAATTAAAATGTTTTAAAATAAACATTGACCTTTACCATTGAAATTATATAAAAAAAGATTGAATTCTGCCAAGCTGAATTATAATACATCTGTTCCGGAACCAGCGCTGCATTATCAAAGGAGGAAGAGCAGCTACATGCAATGTAGGCCTCTGCTTGTGCTTTGAAGCAGGATTGCCCTAACCTTGGCATGCATTGGAGGCGATTTCAGCCACCTTTGCCTTTAATACAGAAGTATATCTAGTAAAGTCCAGTGAAGAGTAGATGACTGCGCTGATCAAGACGCAGCATTCCACACCGAGGCTTGTTACTGTGCACTGTACTTTTGTATCAGGGCAACCCTATTGATGAACTCTATTTTGCATTGGGCCACCTTTTGGCAAATGAGGATACAAAGCCCAAAGTCTCTTGCAGTGACTGATGAATGATTGTGCTATTATATTTATACCTCATCTAGACAGGTAAGACTAAGGAGGCAATTCTTTTATCAAGGATGCCTTGAAGGTGCTTTGGCCAACATTCTTTACACCAAAGCCATTTCACTGTGTCCAGTCAACAGTCCATCCCTTCATGGGGTTTAGTTTAGGAACAACAAAAATTAACAAGATAAAAGTTCAGCTGCAGGCTTCTCCCCATACTTGGCTGCTCTGAGGCTTCCGATCCCAAGACTGCTCAGCGTACACCCTAGATCCTCTCCCTCCAGAGAGCCACTCCCACCTTGCTTATATTAAACTGGAATTGGGACAGCAGAACGGTCTTATCCCTTTACTAGCAGGATCAATGTCCACTGAAGCAGGGAGTGGAGATCTCAGCCTATTACAAAGGGACAATAAGAGACAGCTATTCTTGTATGATGCTGATATTACAATAGGAATTTAGTCTTTACTGCAAATTTGCATCCCTTGAAGCTCTGTGCTCATCTCTTCTCTTTTCAGTTAAACCCTGCATAATCTCATCTGGGTGGTTTCTCCACCTTAACTCTTGCATCTTCAAGTGTTTAGCCAACAACTCTTCCTCAGTGGCTAACTGAATTTTACTTTTCCCCTTCAAACTCCAGCTGCCTTCACCTCCTTATCTATTATTGCTGAAAAATCCACTATTCTTCTCAGTTTGAAGTTTTGTAACCATGATGTCAGGTTCTTCTCTGGAAGCTTTGAATCTAACAATTTCCTTTCCAAAATGTTTAGCATTTGACTCATCAGCCTTCTTATTTGGCTTCTTTTCCCCCATGGAGTATCACCAGTGCTTGCCTTGGCTGCTGCTCTTTACTCCTCAAAACAACAGCAATGAAACTGCCTTGACTGGCTCTTTCATTCCTGCCTAAGGAGTCCTATTAGCAGCCATGGAGGTTAATCCGAGTTAATTTCACTCTGGGCTGAAGCAGCCAGACAAAACTAGGAGCAGCAGTTTTGGTGCTGCCTGCCTGCAGACTTGGAAAGGTAGCACAACACCGTCACCGGGTTTTCCTCCTTTCAGCTAGGGATGGTTCTGTGGAGAGGATAAGGGAAAAACATTTAATTTTTTTTCCAGTGGAAGGCAAGATTCTGGAGAGGCTCCCACTGTGGAGACAGGCCATGAAGGAGGTCTAACATTGACATCAGCTCTCCACACTAAGATTGCAGTCCCTTTGTGTGCAACTGCCATACACCTAGGGTTGCCAAGCCTCCAGGATTGTCCTGGAGTCTCCAGGAATTAAAGATTAATCTTTAATTAAAGATTATGTCATGTGATGAAACCTCCAGGAATACAGCCAATCAAAACTGGCAACCCTATACACCTATCATGATTAGCATTGAGGGCACCCACATGGCTCTTGCCCCAGCAGGAAGTCAGGGCCCCCAAGGATGAGGTGAGGTGCCTGAGACTGAGACTGCATTGTCAGTGTAGTTACACATTGCTTTCAGAACAATTTGCTACTGGTAGTCGCTACTGACATCTAGGTATGCTTCCCTGCCACAATTTGCTATGCCATATATTTCCCCATTGCCAGGTCCTATGGCAGCAAATTTTATCCTTGTCATAAGTTGCTACCATGAACTTTGCCCATATCCTAGGCCAGGGGTAGCAAATTCTACCAGAGGAGGACTCCCTGTTGGAATTTGCTCCCCACCCTTGGTTGTGTTTTGTTCCACAGACCTGAACTCAAGTATTTAGCTGCATGCACTCCAACTGCCATTGTCTATGTTCAGTGTAGCTGTACTGAATGGTGGAGGGATTAGTTGGAGCAGGCTGGTAGAATTGTCAAGGCAGTGGTTCTCAACCAGAGGTATGTGTACCCTTGGGGGTACACAGAGGTCTTCGAGGGGATACAACTCGTCTAGATATTTGCCTAGTTTTACAACAGGATACATACAACGCACTAGAGAAGTCAGTACAAACTAAAATGTCATACAATAACTTGTTTATATTGCTCTATATACTATACACTGAAAAGTAAGTAAAATATTTATATTCCAATTGATTTATTTTATAATTATATGGTAAAAATGAGAAGGCACACAATATTTCAGTAATAGTTTGCTGTGACACTTTTGTATTTTTATATCTGATTTTGTAAGCAATTAATTTTTATGAGAGATAAAACTTGGAGGTATGCAAGACAAATCAGGCTCCTGAAAGGGGTACAGTAGTTTGGAAAGGTTGAGGGCCACTGCCTCAGGGATCAATTATCCCTCCTTTCAGTGCTGAGGCTATAGGCTGTGTCAGCAGAGGTGCACAAGGACATCATCTTGCCATGAGAATTGCCAGCAGTCAGGTGGTAAACATGGTAGTGCTGGGACTGAGGGATAAATGAAGACAATGTCTCAGAAGCAATCCTCTGGGCAAGGGTGAAGGGGAGATAACATTTTGCAAGTCTAGGGTGATTAGTGTAGAGTAGGCTCAGTTTTGAGCGGAGACCAGGTGTAGGTAGTTCCTCTTTGCTAAATTGCACCTAAACCTAAGCTCTGCTTGAGCAAAAAGAAGCTATTTTGTTATACAGTGCTCATATGCTCTGTTCCCAAAGTGCTCTGTAGCATCTGTAAGGGTAGAATGCTACCATTTGTCTTACTGGTTTGATGGTCAAAGCTCAAAGGGAGGAGACGAGCTAAGGTTGCATTGCAGGGGTTGTGTGTACATTACCCTCTTATTTCTTGTGTTTCAGAGACTTAAGTTTTTAGCCACTCCTCACATTCCAGAAGGGCACAAGACACCACTGGGCAAGCTTAACTCTGCCTTAATTAAGTTTTTGGGCAGTAAACTACTTTTTTTTAAATAATCAATTTGTTCAAACATGGAGGATAATAAGATAAGTAAAAGCCAGCATCGGTTTGTCAAGAACAAGTTGTGCTAACTCAACATCGCTTTCTTCTTTGACAGGACAACTAGTCCAGTGGATGGGAGGAATTAGTTGGCAGGATATACCTGGACTTTAGAGAGGCTTTTGGCACATTCTCATAAGCAAATGAAGGGAGCAGGGCCTAGATGCCATTACTATAAGGTGAGTGCAAAACTTGTTGAAAGACTATTCTCAAAGAGTTTACTACTCAAGCCATACATGCAGGAGCACAATAATATCCACGTGCAAAATAATAACCAAGGTAAAATATGTTCTGTGGACAGTCATAAAAATACTGCTTTTAAAAATAATAATTGGACTGAAACTCCATTTCTAGTGCGTGACAGGAAGTGGGAGTACCCCTCCAGCCACCGGAGCAGCCCATCAGACAAAGGTGTGAGCTGCTCTGAGGCGCCATGCAGTCACGTGCTCTGTGCACTGACTGCGTATTTTAAATAAAGTATGGAAAGTTTGACTCGTTTAGCGTATTTGTGCGCGCTCAGGGTTCACAGACGCCGGTCTCCTTTAGCAGCTGGGTCCATCATTTCAGGGAGGGAAGAGCTGCCCTGCCTAGGCACAGCCCCGGAGTGGCTGCTGAGACCCAGTAGGGAACAAACCTCCTCGGCCACCGACACCCAATTTCTGCTGCCGCTGGCTCACCCCGGGGGGGGGGTCCCCTTCTAATCCCCCTGCTCCTCCCGACGCCCGGTTCTAGCCTCCCGCCGCTCACACCTGGCCAAATTCTATCCCCCGCCCCGTTCACAGCAGGGAATTGAGAGCGACGCCAACTAAGGGCAGAGCCGAATGCCCCGACCTCAGCCGAGGTTACTGCGCATGCTCACTTCGCTTCTCGCTCCGGCCCCTCCCCCGGCAGGCCCCGCCCCGTTCCCATGGTGACGGCTCTGGGCGTCCTAGGACTCGCCTAGCTGCGGCCGGCGGGTGAGCGGGGCCCATGTGGGTATCGCCCCTTACCCGGCTCGGTCACCCCGCGGGGGGTTGGTCGGGTGAGGTCCCGCTTCCTCTGCCGGGCCCCTGGGGTGGGGGGTGTTAATGCCTATGTGGGTTTCTGGTTTGCCCCCTCCCGGGGTGGTGCCGAGGGGGCGGGGGACGGCGGGGATACACCCAGCCCGTCGTGTGGGCGCGGGGATCTTGTAGCTCGGAGCCGGGCTGCACAGCACCGGCCCCGGCGCTCGCAGGGCTCCCCGCTGGGCGTAAGCTGGAGAGTGTGTCTGGCGCTGCGCGTTAAGGGGCAGAAGCCGCGGTGCGATTCGTGCTGCACGCTTGGGCGGTCTCGGGGCGTTTGCACTGTGCTTGTGCTGGAGCTGGAGGGTCGCTCGCTCCTGTTGTGTGTGTCACAAATGCTTTTCTTTTCAAAATATTATGTGCCCTGTTGCTATTGTAAATGCAACAGAATGGCGTGGTTCCAGTCTCCTGGAGCTGAGTCCTGAGTGTGCTGGAAGACGTGATTGAAAAGAACCGTGAGGGGAGCAGTCGGAGCACCGCTGACTACTCCACACTTATCAGTTCAAAATACTTCCCCTAGGTTCACATCGGTTTCCAGTTTCTTGGAAACTGGAGCTTTGATTAAAAATTAAACAAATGAACAGTTAAGAGTCTGTAGTTAAGTTACACAAATAATAGTGTGTTCCCAGACAAATTTGCAATTGGTAATATATAAGGCCTTGTCTACACTACAAGACTATTTCGAATCTACTTAAGTCGAATTTGTGGATTCGGACCTTGAAAAGTCAATTTGTGTGTACACTAAAATACACTATTCGAACTTTGAGTCCACATTAATTAACGCCGCGTCGACTTTGGTTGCTGTGGGAAGTATCCCACCACCCTTCCCCCCGCCCCCCCCCTGCCACTGGCTGGCTGGGTAGAGCTGCGCCTGGGCTGCTGGAAAAAAAAGGGTTGGGGGTGTTTGGGGATACCGTCGTCACGGAACCGTCAATCACCCTCTCCTCCTCCGCGGAGGCGCTCTCGCGGCGCGCTTGCCTTCTCTTAGTCTTGCGCAGCAGCAGCGCCCACAGCAATGGCTGCGAGCCGTTGCTTGCTGCTGCTATCACTGCCTGCCACTCTCGCGCTCCACCGCCGCCACGTCAGACATCTCCCACAGTGAGATGCTGAGAAATCGGAGAAGGAGAGCGTGAGCAGAGGAGAGAGAGTGGCGAGTGGCGAAGCGCAGAGATAGTGGTGAGGGCGGTGGTGGTGGGTCAAGTTGGGCAGTTCATGATGGCTGGGGCGCATTCATTCTGGGCCGGAAACAAGCACGGACTGGTGGGACTGTGATGAAACTGAGGTCTGGGATGAGTGGCTGTGGTGGCTCACAGGACAGGAAGGGCACTTTCCTTGAACTGTGCTGTGTGACTTCCCCCCCCCCTGCCGCCAGCCAGGGAGGACACGGATGCAGCAGCCCTGAGTGCAGAAGCCGTGCCCGCCAGAAACTTGGAACGCCAGACAGCACAGCTACCGGTCGCACACCACCACTTGGGGCGGGGCAGCGGACGGGTTGCTGTGGCTCAATTCAAGTAGCAAACGCAGTGAACAAGCCTCAAAAATCAGGCACTCTCGGAAACGCAGGTCATCATCATAGATGGCTATGCGCGATGGATTCCCCATTCCCGCACTAGATGGGACTCACATCATCCTGCCTCACAGCCCACAGCTGGCACCAGCCAACCAGGCCAAGGGGCTACTTTTAAAAGTGCTTGCACTGAGCACAGGTGGACCATGGGGGCGTTTTCAACCATGGGGAAGTCGGGTGGGCATCTTGGTCAATGTGGCAGGGTGTTCTGGTCTCTTCAGGAGGTCTTCTCTGCTCTCTTCGGTAGGTTCTTTCGGACCACAAAAAATGTGTTCAGGGATGTGCATGGGCCTGGGACCATGCCACCTGACCCGCCCGATCCCAGGTGGGGCCTATGTGAGCCCCCTAGACCTGGCGCCCCCGACAGTGAAGGAGTGGCTGGAGAAGGAGAAGGCTGAGCTGGTGGGGAGGAGTGCAGATTCCGGACGTTGGAGCTGCGCCTCAAGGAGTTCAGAATGGACATCAGTGCTACTCACTCAGCCCAGTGAATGGCGAAAAGAGCTGAGCTGCTGCTTGCTGTGTGCTGTGTAATCTGTGGGAGAGCAAGGGCTGTGAGCGGATGGGAGGTTGAGCCCGCTCGGCTGGCTCCTATCAATAGATCAGCGAGCCGCTGTCCGCGCAGCGCCAGCTGTGAGCTGTGGGAGGCTTTGAAAGCTAGTTAGTTTCAGAGCTCCAGGGTAACCTGTGTCTGCTTTCGTTTGATAGAGAGTGATCTGTGTGTCTGTCTGTGTGTGTGTAGAGTGTGATTCATTCTCCAAGTTTCCCAGTGTGTTCTTTCGGTTCTTGCACACTTCAAAAATTTTTAAAACTTTCAAAATAAAACAGTAATTAAAAATAATTCTTAATTCACTTCTGTGGACTGTGTGTTTTGTTGACTGGCATGGGTGTGCACTGTGGCATTAAACAGTGTGTGCTTGTCCAAGGCAGACAGGACACGCTCTGGGCTCCTACATAGTCTGTGTACAGGACGGGGTATGGGCACAGTGTGGGTAGTGCAAGGGGGGGGGGTGGTGGGGGGGGGGGGGGTGGGGGCGGGGGGTGGGGGGGGGGGATGGGTTTGGTTGGATGGGATGGGGTTTGAGAGTGGGGGGGGGGCGTTTGGGGGGGGGGGGGGAGGTGAGCTGGGGGGGGGGGTGAGGGCGGGAGGGGGGGGGGGGGGGGGAGGGGCTGGGGGCTCGGAGAGGGCAGCGGCTGGCGAAGGGGTCCTGGGCAAGGGGAGGGGCATGGCCATACATTCTGGACAGACCAGGGGACCCGGACAACCATACACCACAACGAATGACCTGTGACTGATACACCACAGACTGACCCTTGTGCTGCCCTTGACTGCAGTGGTGGTGCCCTGTGCTGTGACCCCCCCCCTGTCTGTACCCTGGTAATGTGGGCTCTGCACTGCTGAAAAAAACCCCACACAACACAAAGTCTTCTGACACGAGAAACGTGATAAAACAAGACAAACAGGTGGGTTTTAATAATGTTGCGGAAAGCGGTGGTGGGGGTTGGAACTTGTGATTTGTGAGGTATGTGTGATCTTGTGGCTTTTGAATGAAATTTAGAGTGTGCTGTGTCTGAGACACGCGCTCTGCTGCTGCAGTTCTCGGTGAGGGGACAGAGCCTTTCTTCGGCCCTCTTTTTTGGGTTGGGTGGTTGGGGGGGCTCCTCTGGCGTCTGAGCCCTGCAGAGCAGGGGCAGAATCAGGGCTGCGCTCTCTGCGTCCCTCCTGCCAAGCCAAGCAGCGCGCCCGCCGCCTCCTGCCTGCCTGTCCCTCCAGAACATGCCGCTGTGCTGCTGCTGCTGCCGCCTGTGTCCTCCTGCTCGATGTGTGTGCTGCTCCTGCTGTGTCCTGTCCTGACCCTCTCTCCCTCGTTCTTGCTCGTGTGTGCTCTGCTGCCGGCAGGCTTCTTTCGCCCTCCTCTGCTTCTTTTCCTGTAATTTCTTAGCCTGCAGCCCGCCGATGAATCGGGCAGTGGACAGTGAATTCAGGCTGTGATGGGAAAAAGAAACAGTGATTGTTGAACAGATACATGTGCCAGAGAGTTCTGAACAACAGACACGAAGTCTCAAAAGTAAGAGCAGTCCAGGAACAGATTCATCACGAGATCGAGCCAAGTTCTCTTAGTCTGTCTGAGGATCAGGGGAGGAGAGAGATGCCAGGAGAGACCAGTGCTGAGGACAGCTGAGTTCCAGCAGCGGCTGTGCTGGGTTGGCGTCTTGCACAGGCCAAAGTCAGGCAGCTAAGGGTCTGCTGTGCCCTGAGCCAGCAGCCATGCAGCTGGCAGCTTAGAGCCTAATCTGGAGCCCACAGTGCGCAGCCTTGGCCTCCCTCCCCAGGCTGTCTAAAGATCTCCAGACGCTGCTGTTTCTGTGGCTGTTCAATATGTGGCTGTTAAGCACACACAGTTCTTACAGTACACTAAACAAACCAGGCTACCAGAAAACAGAGACTAACATGCTGGAGAGCGTGTCACCCTGAGGCGTGTCATGCACTAACCAGGACCGAGAGCCAGGCTGAAGGGAGATGCATTACCTGAAGAGTGTGCTTCCCTGCTGGGGGAGAGGATGTGTGGCCCCAAGGGGTGCCATGTCATGCAAGGCTGCTTTTGTCCGCCCAGAAGAGGTTTGAATGGCACTTCCTCCTGCTCTCCCCTGGCTTTTGATGAGTCTCAATCTTTTTTGAGATGTTATTCCTTTGTGTTTTATCTCATTTTGTTTTGTTGTTTTTTTTTAATTTTTTTGGATTTTTTTTTTTTTTTTATATTGTTTTTTTTTTTTTTTTTATTTTTTTTTTTGTTTACCTTCTTTTTATTTCCTTTCCTGATTTCTTTTTTTTTTATTGCCTTTCTGATCCCTGGTGGGAGGGCGGGGAGTTGGCTGGGGATCTCTGTTTGTAGGTAATCTCTGTGGTGCTGTCAGCGGATCGCCAGTCCCAGCAACGGGCTTCACAGTTCCCCCCATCCTCTTATCTTCCCTCCTCAAACCGGCACACTCTGTGCCAGTGGTGAAGTATCCCTCTGACTGTCCAGTACACTATCCACCACCAAGAAACCGTCACTGTGGTTGTAGAACCGCAGATGTCTGGGCAGTGGCACGCATGTCGCCTTGTAGTCTGACTGTTGGCTTTCCTTCTTGGTGCCGGACTTCCAGCTGCACTGCATTGATACCCTTTGCTTTATCACACTTTTTTCATGGCTTACTCCTGTCTGTATTCACTGTCTTTCATGGCTTCCGGGAGCACAGCCCTTTCATGGCTTCGCTCTCCATCCCAGCGCAGAGACGGCCTTCCAGAGCCCAGTCTGGATTGCATGGGAATCCCCGCCTTCAGATCTGCTGGTCCCACCTTGCTGATTGTATCTTGCCGCTGCCCCGATGTCCACTGCTGGAGAGACCCTGTCTGCGCTGATTTCCTCAGATCTCATCAGTGCCTCAGATTCACCAATTCCTCACAGGAGACGTCATTGCTGGCAGATGAATCCGGTGAAAATGTCTTCAGGCTGAAACAGCTTTTTCAGAGTGTCCTGCAGAGCTAGAGGGCAGCAGAGTGTGCTTGGCCAGCCTTAGCATGGGTAGTTCGCCCGGCGCGACTAAAGCATGTAAAATCGAGCTAAATCCCCAATATCCACTAACTAGCCTATCGAGGAAAATCACACAATTCGGACTGCTGTCGGGAGTCGTAGTAATAATTTAGCTGTAATTCCTAGTAAAGTCCTAGTGTAGACCAGGCCTAAGATTTCCTTTACCTTCCTCAAAGTTCATCAGATAGTTAATTCACACAAATCCAAAAAAATTGCAAATGTCAGGAGTCCTCCACTGTGAGATATTATCCCATGTTATACATTAAAATGATGCATCAAGTGGTGAATTCCTTTAACTGTGTTTTTATCCATTATTCTTCAGCTCTTTTGTTTAATTCCCATCTCCCAAAGCCACTTCACCCTTATCCCTCCTATTTCTGTTTTCACCCTTTTCTTACCTACATATCTTTCTTCATATTGCTGCTGGTCTTTCTCTTTTCCTGTCTCCTGATGGTGTGGTTAGTGAAGCAGCACCAGTTCTCAGGAAGGGTTTCTCTTCACTAGGGAATTTTCAGAAAACATTGCTACTGGTGCTATTACTATTGGGAGCTCTAATGTAGGAAAAGCTCTGGTGGGATCCAGCATTTTGAGCAGCTGAAAGTTGTTGCACAGATGGGAATTTCCCCTTAAAAGTCCATAGTATAGACATGACTGAAGATGCTTGATTTCACTCATGGCTTGTGGATGTTGTTTATTGAAGTCTTGATTCAGCACACACTAGGAAGCATCACACTTTGTTCTTGATCTTTTGTCAAGCTGACATCTGGTTACTCTTGAATATTTTATAAATAAGTATCAATTTTATACAGATAGTCATATAATAGATAAATGGTTATACAGATATCTCTGTGTGACACCCAGTCATGTAAGTGGATCATCTGTGCCCACGCGGAGTTCCGTTAACTTTTGAGACACTCATCATGAACTTAAGAGTTTGCCTGCATGAATCAGGTTGCAGAGTCAGGGCTTTTGTACAGTGCCATAAGCATTTGTGGTGCTTTGCAGATGAAAAGTGACATGGCCTCTGCTCCAAGAGTTTAAAGTCAATACTCTGTTTGAGGGCAACTAAGGCCTGGTCTACACTGGGGATGGAGGGGGGGAATCGATCTAAGATACACAACATCAGCTACGAGAAAAGCGTAGCTGAAGTTGACGTATCTTAGATCAATTTAGAATCACTTACTTTGCATCCTCGCGGTGCGGGATCGACGTTCGCCACTCCCCCGTTGACTTTTCTTCCACCTGTCACCGAGCTGGAGTTCAGCAGTCGACGGGAGAGCAGTCGGATCGCAAGAGCAATAAATTGATCCCCGATAGATCGATCGCTACCCGCCAATCCGGCAGGTAGTGTAGACCTAAATGTCTTGATCCCCATTACTGCAAAATCTGATTGGTTTTAATGGTGTGCGGATTTGGAACATGCTTTAGAAGGGAGGTAGATGAAACAGAATGGTGTTATGAAACATTCTGTAAGTTAGCCATTATATAGAGTAAATAAATTTAATAACTTCATTTGGACTCTGTAGAGTCTATAAAAATTTTTTTTCTTATTTTTAGCCATCTTAGGAGTGGACAAGTGCCTTCTATACAGTAAGTGTTCAGTTATATTCTCTATTCTCTACCACTTGCCAGTCCAAAGCCCTGTAACACTGACTTTATTAATTTCTAGAATGCCTATTGTGGCAGCAAAGTTCTTAATCATAGGAACACAGGAATTGCCATACTGGATCAGTAGAGCCTTGCAAATCTGCAGACATCTGCTTTTATATCTGTGGATATCTGCATTGTGGATGCAGTGACTATCCGCAGGCCATGTTTGCAGATCTTGGATGGTCAAGGATCCAAATTTTATATCTAGAGCTCTGCAAATCTGCAGATATCCACATGTGTGTGGATCACGGCTCGGATGCAGATACAAATTTTACATTCTCACAGAGCTCTATGGATCAAACCCAAGGTCTGCCTAGTCCGGTATTCTGTCTCTTACAATGGCCAGCACTAGATGCTTCAGAAGAGGGAATAAGAACCCCATACTAGGCAATGTGGGATAATCTGTCCCTGTCCCCAACACACATAGCTCTCATCATGGTATCTAATAGCGATTAGCTTAAGCCCTGAAGCACAAGGTTTAATACCCCTTCCAAAATGTTTGTTGTAGTTAGTTATGATTGTCATGCTGCCTAGTATGGGACACAACTAAGAGCACCAGTCTCGGGTCATACCGCCATAAAAGAGGGCATGTACCGCAGACTGGTGGTCTATTATATCATAAAATTTCACCAAGCCAGTAACAAATGTTTGCTTCCAAAATACTATACTAGTTATAATGAAGCCAAAGACAGCCTTCTTTCAGGCTTTCTAGCTTCTCATGTACCAAACCAGACTTCTATGTTAAATTATTATTAAAGAATTTGACCAGACACACACCCAGGTCAAATATATTTCAGCTCTTCCCCGAAACCCATGCCGGTAGCCAATCCTTTAGTAACTACAAAATTAAAGGTTTATTAATATATAAAAAAGAAGAGAGTTATTAAGAGGTTAAAATAAATCATATGCATTACAGTTGATTGCAGAGTTTGTAGATCAGGATAATAGCAGTGATTTTAAATCTGCTAGTTTGCAAAAATCTCTCTGGTTCTCCCCAGATATTGGGGTCCTCAGATCATTGTTCAAAGCTCTTCATTGTTAGAAATCATAATCCAGAGACGTGGAGCAGGAAAGAGGCAAGGGAATGATGTCACACTCTCCAATTTATACCCCGCAGTCCATGTGCATGGAAAGTTACTATCTCAAACATGGAATCAAGCATCATATGTTCTACATGCCCTGCTGAGTCAGTGGGCCTCCATTGTCCATATGCTCTCTGAGGCATCCTCAAGAAAGACCTATTAGAAGAGTTGATTCTCCTTAACCATGTCTGGCTAGTCTGGATATAAATGTATCTTGTTGGTGTTACCCAAACACATAGCAAAGATTCATAACTTCCTACACATCAATAATACACACAGCATAAACAGGATAACATTGTTCAACTGATTGCAAATTTTCCAATGATACCGTACAAGGCATACTTTATACAAGAGCTATTGCAATTGTGTAACAGTTGTAATAACAATGATATAAATGGTGACCTTCCTTTTTATACAACATCACAATGATAACTGTGGGTATTTTCATATCGGTATAACTATCCAATCCCTCTTTGAATCTTGTTAAATTATGGCTTGAGCAATTTCCTGAGTCAGTGAGCTTCACAGTTTAATGACACGTTGTGTGAAAAAGTAGTTCCTTATATTGGCTTTGAATTTCCCACCTTTTCATTTCATTTAATGTCCCCTGAATTACTTGCTTAATTTTAATATGTACTTCATGCTTAAGTGATATGCTGAATCAGAGACTTCTGGTCTTCTTCAAAGCTCATGAAAATCAATAGAAGCCTTTCTATTAACTTTGGTGGGTTTTGGATCAGGCCCTTAGCATCCGGTCTGTTCCTCATTGAAACCAGTGAAAAGACTCCAATTGACTTCAGTGGGAGATAGATCTGGCTCTTATTTAAAGTCGAATTATGCTACCCTCACTTTCACAGAATATCACCTTTTCCTGTGGGTAGTCTGATTGCTATTAGTAAGTGCAGTACAATTTGACCCATGAAGAATAAGTATAATGTAGAGAGATTATCACTCATTTAAATGAACATCAAAATGAGTTTAAGGGAATATTATCATAAATTGCTTCACTGAAATGTATTACCCATACCTTCCTGGTTTTGTGTACTTATAATTTATATATAAAGTTTGTCCTTATATTTTGGAAATAAACTAAATCACCAAAAATTGCATATACTTATGAAGACAAAAAACAAAATAAATGAAAAACAAAAATTAAACACTAAACTAAAACATATCTTGCATCTTGTCATGAAGCTAACATGGGCTGTAAAATACAATTGCAGATAATCATTAGATGTACAATAAGAGATGAGACTTATAGAAGGATTTGTTCTAAAGTCTTTTTCCATCTCTGGTCATTGATATTTTTGTTCCAATGACAGGAAGGCTAATCAGTGACTGACCATCTCTCATTATAGACCACTGCCAAACAGAACTCCTTTTCACAGAAAAACTTCTTTAATCACAGACGTAAATACAAATCTAGAATTTTTAAAAAGTATAATCCTTAACTGAGATCAATTACTATATGCTCTTACTTTTATTGATTTTTTTTAGTGACATGTGGTTTGAGATGTTTAGATGAAAAATGTCACTGTATACTGTAAATCTGGTTGTTTGTATGATGTCTAGCCTTCACTTGGGCTGTGAAATACAATTGTAAATGTTATCCACAATATTCAATCCCTATTAACCCCCCCAGCCTCCTTAATGTAGTGCCCTACTGTATCTCTTTCCTTATCCTCCATTACCTTATTGATATGCCATTCTAAGTGATGAGGAACAAATATGTTTTTTAGAAATTTTAGCACAATATTTTTTGTGTGCTATTGCTCGCTATAGCAGCAATGAAATTGATTTTGCTTTTTCAGAAAGGCTAATTTAAATAGGTTGTGCTACCTTTTGATTGACTGGTGTCTATCAACTACTTCTGACAAGTAAATTTCCATTCAATAAATGTAACAAATAGCTAACTTTCTTTCCCTCTTTAAAATCCTGTTTTCCATCACCATTAAAAGTTTGTCTCTTGGGGCCTGCTAACAGATCTTGCAATACCTACATTAAACCAAATTTAAAAGTAAGGGTGCTCCTGCTGCTAATGTCTTCAGATCACAGATGTGCAAAATGAAGGAACTGGCAGCTGAAGCTTTAATGGTGGGAAGTTTAGGTTGAGTACTTGAGAGGAAAGAACACAGTAGCTCTGTGACAAAAAAAAGTCCTGTTAACATTTATATACTTCAAAAAGACAAAGTAGAGTGCTCTATATAGCTATGGGGGCTTTTTGGATTTGTTCTCCATAAGTAAAAGCCTGTGTTCGTATAGCATTACTTATAGTTATAAAGTTAAGTGGTTGTTTCTATTATTATTTATTTTGTAGAATAATACAATACCTGCTGTTGCATCATTATTACACATTGCATGTTTTATCATTTCTGTATTTTACTTATCTATTTAATAAGATACTATTGACAATTGAGAGCCCATAGACCCTTAAAAAAGCCTGATTCTGATCTCAGTTAAACTCTTCTAAATCAGCAGTACCACAATGCAGTTACAAATGAGATCAGAATCAGTCCCAGGCATGTTGTTCCAATCCAGTAACTCCAAGGACCCAATCCTGCAAAGACATATGCACGTTAATCACATGTGCAAGTTTTTGCAGCATAGGGACCTAATTTTACATATTATGTAACAAAAGGGGGAAAACAGTAAATGGGGAAAGACTGAAGAAGGGTAAGGGATCATTAGTCATGGGTCACAGGAAAGACACTATTATTTTAAATTTTATGTATATATATATTTTTTTAGTTCAGAATGAGTACTTTGCCTCCTGTGCTGATACAGTGTCCAAAGAGATATCCCAGCCTCGTAGAGCAGATGGTTTGCCCTTCAATAAAACTTGCAAGGTATGTGTGTCTCTTACTGACTTTTGGAAGACTAACAGTTTTGTTGTAAATATGTTCAATCAGATATCTTAAAGAGAAGACAAATTATGGTTTGAGTAGTAGGGATATTTTAAAAAGCAAAAGTTTAAGACAAGAAAATCATCTTTTAGCAAAGTTATATGCACATAATGAATAAAAGGCAATTGAAAGCACAAACTCGTCTTTTTAAGACAGAACAATAAAATCCAAATGATCTTCTTGTCATCTAAAATATAATGTATTGAAAATGTCCATATTTGAATTGGCATCGTCTAATCCACAAGGTTGCCTGCAGTTTCAGTAAAATTGTTAAGTTCAATGAAGTTTCAAGATGCTACTTAGAGAATGAAGAAAAGCTTTCGAACAATCAATGAAGTATGTAAAGGCAGGAGAGATTAGTACCACCATTTTTCGTTGGCATTATGATAGATTTCAAAAGAGCTCTATTTGTGGTATACACCTTCTCCTAAATTTTCAGAAGAGTTCTTTCCTCTTAGTAGGTATTTCTTTGCTAAATCTTTGAAAATGTAATCTTTTGGATTAAAAAAATAAGACTTTATCATTTTGACTTTGCATGGGAAGGAAGCATCCCTATATCTCTCAAAATATAATGTATACAAATTGTCATGAAAAAATTACCAACACTTGATAGGACTAAACCTATTCACCAGACTGAAATACACCAGTGTCTCAAATCACACCCCATACCAAGTCATGTCTCCAGCTACCTGGTCTGCCATTAGTTAGTTGCTCACCACTGCTTAGGTTTGAAGACCCTAGTCTACCACTGGTTGAGTACTGAGATCCCAATTAATGCTGCTCCCCACTCCAAATAAATCAGTTTATGTTGGGTCACAGTAAATTAATGGTAAGCAGCCCCATTTAACCTCCCACAAATCAATTAATTTTAGTCCTAAAAAGAGAGCTCTCTGCATTGAGAGATACATCAAGGCTGAGGTTTTTCTTCCTCCTGGACCAGACTGCAGCATTTAGAGACTGAGAACAGGATGTAGTGAGCTGAGGAGCAGAGAGGCTCCAGCTGGCCTGAAGACCAGCAGTGGCGGGACTCTTGTCTGGTTTAGCAGAGAGCTCTTGTATGGGACAGTCCTTGTCAACATCCTCTAAACAAACAGAGAATTCTGTATGGGATAGATGTGGGGGGAAGGATGGATGGAAGCAGCTTCTTGCCAACCTAGCACAGGGCTCCTTGCTATTGCCACACCCTAGTAGAGTACTCTATTGGGATGGTGGCAGTGAAGCTCCCCATACATAGAATCCTCTGTTGGGATAGTAGGTGCCTTTGTTGGCAGAGTGATTTTGATGTGGGCCCCATATCAACACGTAGATCCCTTTGCTGTGATGGTTTGTCCCCCTTAGAATTCCTTCTGAGGGAGGCAAACTCCAAGTTCCCTCTGTGCCAGAAGGTAGGAGTAGCAGCAATCTCTGGTTATTTTAGTCCTAACAGTAGCAGCCCCTCTCCAGTCTAATGATAGCAGCAGCTTTGGAGCTGTCTCTTTGCAAGCTTCGAAAGATGTCACCACAGTCTGAGTGACACAGGAGCACACCTACTATGGCCACTAGCATTGGGACTCCATAGCAGATCAGTTGGATGCCTCCATTGCCTTCTGTTCCTGAAGCCTCACCCACAATTATTTCTCCTTCGTCCCTCTATCCCCATTGAACCTTTGCTTTCTGGTTCCAGCCATGCTCCCTTGCACCTCAGGCAGCCAGCTTCTTTACCTATCTCAAACCCTCCAACAAACTTATGTTATCCAGCTTCATCCAGATCTGAAACAGGCAGAGGGATGGGTGAAATGTTTAAGTACTTCAGTAGTTCACTTTAGAACTGCCTTCCGAGCCTCTGGCTGTGTACTGAGGCAGCCTTTCAGTGCAATCCAGCCCAATTCACGTCTTGCTGGAGCTGGGGCAGAGAAATGGGTCTGAATCATTTATTCTATGTAGCTCAGGATTCCCTGAGCAAGTCCTGTCTTGCCATTTTCCTTTGAATATTCCACCTTTCACAATGCCCATGCTCCCTTGGCATATACCTACACCCTCTATGTCTCTCCAACTTTGATTAATGTAGCTTACCAATAGATAACCTTTGAATAAATTCTGTTACTATTAACTATCAAAACAGTCCATGGTTGGTTTTACAAGCCTTTGTGTGATTTTTTTAAAGAACTGGATATGGGTATGTGGTGATTTTATTTTGGAAATTAAAGGGAATTTGTTATGGATGTAAGGAATCTGTTACCATGTTTGAGAATTATGATTGAGTGATAAATCATGGGACTGTTAATGTTACTATAACTATTGATTTATTTGATATTTTGTGTCTGCACTGATACAAAATGTTGTTGAGAAACTGACTCTAAGTTACCAGTTTTTGAAGTGGGAATAAGATAAGATTTCAATTGTATTTATCATTCTTTATCTTCGCATGGTTCTGTTTTGTGTAATGTTACAAGGCTGATTTTTTATCTTTGTTGTATGTATAGAGAATGTTTTCAGTAAAAGAAATTAGATAATTTTGCTCTATAAACTGAGGAGGCAAACAATTGTAAAACAGCTGCTTCAAAATGCTAGCAAGTATGGATTGGTCATCAGTAAGAAGATGACAAAACTGATTTTTTTAAAATAAGAAATCAATTTAAAATTAAGTAGAAATCAACTTAAAGAGAAAGAAGATCTTTACATAATCTATTTATGAAATGCGGTGAGTCATGGCAACACTGAAGCTGATTGGTAAAACAAGTGACAACTGGAAGAAAAAGGATAGTGATTCTTACCCAGTTTCACCTCCACCCCATCTCTCAGTTATGACAAAATGAAAATTCTAAATAAGTGCACTTGGCACCTTGAAACAGACTTATAAGACATGGCCAGATAATTTTCACATTTATAATTTTTGTTGCTTTCAATTCTGATTGTTTAGAACACCCTAGTTGGAGCTTTATCTTTTTCCTATTTGGTAGTAATTGAATTGACTCTTGTGTTTTTATGGTGAATAAGCTAATATGGTTCTTCTGTCTTTTCTTTCTTGTTTGTGCACAAACATCATTGATGGTGTCAGCACAGGTCTGAGAGAAATGTTTATTTTTTTCCAGTAGCTTGAATTCTTTATGATTGATATCTGTCTTGGCAGCACCTTTAATACACCACAAAACATTATAGGTCTTTTGTAAACAGTAGCTGATTTGTGAGAGGTGTGTGTGTTCAGTTCTTGGCTATGCTTTTTTTTTTTAACTCGGGAGCACATTCCTCCGTCAGATTAGAATAATTTTAAACCTAGACTACATGACAAGTGCCATTTTAAGCTTTGTGATTATTTTTTGATGTCTATAGAGTGTAGTGTTTAAAAAAAAACCCAAAACATTCCTGAGGTGAGACAACAGACTTTCCATCCATCTCACTGGAGATTATATTTAAATGGTGATTTAAATTAATTTTTGGCTAATTGTGGTGCTTGAATATTGCCTCCTCTAGATATTTTGTGCCTTTTCTTTTTATTTGGAATGTCCCCAAGAACAAGAGGGTTCCTTTTGCAGACCTCCTAAGGTGCATAGTTTCAGGGCATTTGGGTGGTGTCTAGCCAAAGAGTTTTTGTTTTTAATTACATAGTCATGTACTATTTCTGAAATACATATATATATATTGTCTACATTCTTGGCTAAACATGTAGAATCGTGTAATACATCTTTTACATTATTGCACACTATTTGTATTGTTCTAATGGTCCATAATACCTTCATTGATTTAGACACTTAGGTGTAGTCTGCAGACTTTGATTTTGGGTTGTAATTTAGATTATAGTTTGATAATTATGATAAATTATTTTCTTTCTAAGGTCGGTATTTTTATGTAACCAGTAGCACGTTCTATGTGCATGGCCTTTCTTAGGTGCAATTGAGGAATGAGATAGTACACTATCAGGCTAATGTACTTTAAGTGCAGTTAAGGCAGCAATAGTTAAGTATGAGTTGAATTTAAGTGGCCTGTATATGGCAGCAAATTTTCATTTTTTTTGTTTTTGTTTCCTACTTCATAGGGTTGCCAACTTTCTATTGCAGAACACTGAACACCCTAGCCCTGCCCCTTTCCCAAGGCCAAGCCCCTGCTCAGTACATTCCCCTTCTCTTGGTGGATTGCTCTCCCACACCCTCACTCACTTTCACTGGGTTTGGGCAGAGGGCTGGGGTGCAGGCTCCGGCTGGGAGTGCAAGCTCTGGGGTGCAGCTGGGATGAAGGGGTTGGGGTCCAGGCTGGGGGATGTGGCCAAGGGATTCAGGATGTAGGAGGGGGCTGCAGGTGGAGAAAGGGTGTTGGGATGTTGGAGGGGGTACAGGCTCTCGGCTGGGAGTGTGGGCTCGGGGTTGGGGCTGGGGATGAGGGGCTTGGAGTGCAGGAGCAGGCTCCAGGTTTGCAGGGGTTCAGGGCTGGAGCAGGGGGTTGGGGTTTGGGGTTGGGGCATGGGCTTACCTCGGGCGGCTCCTGGTCAGTGGGGCTAAGGTAGGCTCCCTGCCTGTTCTAGCACCGCGCTGCACCCTGGAAGCAGCCAGCAGGTCTGGCTCCTAGGCAGGGGAGCCAGGAGGTCCGCAGGCATCCCCCCCCAGCTCCTATTGGCCACGGTTCCTGGCCAATGGGAGTGTGGGGAGAGGACAGCGCATGGAGCCTCATCCTCTCCCTGCCTAGGAGCCAGACCTGCTGGCCGCTTCCAGAGTGCAGGTTGGTGCCAGAGCAGGTAGGGACTAACTTTCCTTAGACCCGCAGCACCGCTGACTGCACTTTTAACGGCCCGGTCAGAGCTGCCAGGGTTCTTTTTCAACCGGGTGTTCTGGTCGAAAACCGGATACCTGGCAACCCTACTACTTCAGTTTATTATGTACATATACATGATTTTTGTGGCCTTTTTCTAGCATTCATAGAGTAGTAGGCAACACTGCAAAATGTTATCCGGATGTCCGTATAATTATGGAAAAAATATGTCAGAGGGAGAGGATGCAATGAGGTATTATAGACTGCAGTGTAATACATATCCACAAAGGGGCAGAGTTATGGATTTACATACAACAGTGCTTAACCTTGCAATTTTAGTGTTCTCGTCTCATAGTTTTTTATTGAATAAAAGTCAATTCACATTACTGCTATAAAAGTAATATCCTGTAACATGATGCTCTCAGTATATATAAGAAGGCCGCATTGCTTTTATGGTCAGTACACAGTGCCTTTGCAATGCCAGGGCCTTTGTTATGTATGGGATTGGAGGCACAATTAAAGAACTGAAATATTGGCTGAAATTGAATTGTCTGTCAATCCAACTTCCAACCATAGCACTAGATCAGAACACACTGAAGTCAATGGGAATCTTTTTGGTGACTTCAGTAGGTTTGGGCCAGGCCTTTAATGAAGGTCACCCATTAGGATATGCTCTTGAGATTTTTAGATAGGTAAAATTGTCTCTGAGCCTAGATTACACTACGCAGTATATATGTGAGTAAATTTTGTTTTTAAAGAGTCTAGAGTTTGACACTTTGCTTAGTCCAGGCTGTCAAGACAAAAATGTAATGATTCCATTTTGGAAAAAAGTTTGAGTCTAGGGGGTGCTAAACACTGGTTTACCTAACAAAGAACTCTGTAGTGTATATAGAGCCATTGGATAACTGGGTCCCTAAATACCAAAGTCAATTCTGCTTCCCTGCAAAAATAAAGATTTGAATAGCTACAGACCAAAAAGTTAAATGTGATACTTGTAGGTGTTTATAAAATGTGTCTGATACATTACTTTGTCAATATTTCAGTATTTATCTGTCTCTGCGTGGCAATGATAATACATTATACATGCTGCAGACGTCTACTTTAGCACCTCACAGTGTTTCTTTTAATTTTTTTTCATTTAAATTTAGGATTCATTTGATCAAAGACAAAGATGCCATAGATCATTATTTGGCGATGAATATCAAAGGGTTGTCAAAACAAGAGGCTGCTGCGTAAGTATGGCCTTTTTGAGGCATTTTAACATACAGTAAGTTTATTGTTTCCTTTGTTTCTAGTCATCGTATTCAATAAAATCTGAAGTTCCCCAGGCCTTACACCTTCCTGAGTGGAACTTGGAACTTTAAAATAATGTTTCACTTCTACTGATCTTATGTCTATCAAAGCATTTAGTCCTATGGTTTTTTTTAATTTTCATTTTTACTGAGGTTATATCACATTTCAAACATTATAGCTAGGATTGTGTCAGTAATTATATTTGAAATCGTCTTAAAAAAAAAGCCCATGTGAAAACATCTCCTATGGGTCTGAAGTTTTGTGAACGAAAAATAAATGTTCTTGTAATACTGAATTAACATCTAGTCAATACTCACCTCCAAATGCTGATTTTAAGATGCAGCATTTCATATACCATTAATTCTTCAAAAAGCTAATGAATGAAAGCACACTAGATACATTTTTATTTCTTACTGCTGGGATATTTACATTTAAAAGTTACAAAAGACTACAGTTTTTCTGCAGTGCTTTATCAGATCTGGGATTTGGCTCCATCAGAATTAATGAAGGGATCCTAAAAATTTGGAATTACTAGTAGCTTAAAGTGGGATTTATTTCTTTCAGTATTTAAATAATAAAAAGATGCCTCTACAAAGTTAATTAACTAATAATATTGGAACATAACCCCATCAGTGTTAAAACAATCCCTCAATCCAACAGGAGTTGGCCAGATAACCATATTAAAAAAACAAAAGTACTTGTCTCCTCTTCTACATTTCAGGAACATACCCTCAACTCTGTCTCAACACTCTGGCAAATGCATGTCTTTTGCAGCATGCCATGAAGGTTCCCAAATTCAGGCTATTTCTTACCAACGATGTGGAAACACTTATTTTTGGTTGAATACAATAGCCATAGAAATAGATATTTTTGATTATTGAGGGGTGGAGATACATCTTTCCACTAAAACTTCCTGGAGAAAGCACAAGAGATTTTATTTATATCCTTTGGTGCTTCAAACCATGTTCTACCATCCCAAGAGCCTGACTGACAAGAGAATATTGGAAGCTTCCAATGAGACTGGAGAGACAAAGCTTGGGAAAGTTGGATGCCACTAATTGCTGATGGACTGTTTCTCCCAGGAGCTGGCAGGTTGTCATGTTAAAGAGCGGAAAGTATGTGGATCCATTTTAAACCTTGTAGTAATATCTTATGTCTGAAGATGTCACAAGGCATACGTCATATTTTGCAGGAATTTAGAAGGGGGTCTGAATATTAAGAATCCACATGCCTACTATTACTAATGATGACTTGAGGCCTCAGCCTGGTACAGATTTAAGAAGAAAAGGCCCAGTAAGCAAATAAACTGTTGGGTTAAATTATAGCATCCAACAAAGGGTTGGAGGAAGCATCTTAGTTGTTGGGTTTTTTTAGATGTCCCTACTTATTCCATCAATCCTTGTCTGAATCTCTTTACTACATTTCTTCTCCTCTGAGTATCTTAGAATCCCCTCTTCTCTTTCCCCCTCTCCCTCTGTCGTCCATATAAGTGCACACATCAATCACTGTCTTTCTCTGTCTGTCTCTCCCTCTCTCACACACATGGGTAGTCCTTATCCTTCTCATTCTCTCACTGCTTCCAGGATGGAATGGGGGTGTTACCAGGAGGGCCTTCACAAAAACTAGGGAGGATATCACTTGTAGGAGGATGCCCTGGCTAGAAGGAGGGCCAGAGCCAGGAGGATTTGGAGAACCCAGCAATGGGAAAGAAGAGTTGCTACTGAGCCAATAGAGAGGACATACTCCTCAGATGGCTTTGCCTGCACAGTTCAAAGCATTGGAGTTTTCTAGCTCTTTGTTTTCTTAGTGGGTGGAATGGAGGTAGGGGAGAGATCACCAGTGATTGAACCGACCTGTCTAGAACTCTGAAGCTGTTCAGTTTTCAAACATGTTTTTCTCAGTAGTGTTTGAGTTTGACTCGTCTGGTGTTAATGGGGGAACTTTTTCAACCAGCAGAATAAATGTTGCTACTTTTGTTTTTGATGAAGCCAGACTTGTTTTTGATGAAGCCACTCACATTTGCCAGGTGACTCAATAATTGACTTTTTTGATTGTTGACCTTCCTTATCTGTTCCTGAATCTGGGGCTTTTTGTTTGCCCTCTACTTTTGTTCCTAAAGTTAACTCTGGTTTGTGTTAAGCTTATTGTATTGCCATTTCCCCCGACTTTTATTCAGGGTACTCACTTTGAACATGCACACAATGATTAATTTAGGATTGTAAGATATGTGTTACCGAATGTTTTTGTGTTTTTTGTGCCACTTTGTAGGTTGTCTGGATCTAAAAATCTGTAGGTGGGGGATAGTGCTGCTAGGGTGGTGGTGCTGAAATGGGCAGGTGGTTTGGGGAGGAGTCTGTTATGTGGGTGGGGTTGTGCTGCTGGGGTATAGTGAGTAGGGCTGCTGCTGTTGAGTGGTGGTGGGACTGCTGCGAAACTGGGTAGGATCTGGTGATGGTGCTGCTCATGGATGCTGTAGGCTTCTCTTTTCTCATGCCCTCTATTGCTTGACTATATAATGCTCAGCTTCGGGAGTGGGGAAGCACTGCTCCCACCCACCTCCTTGCCTCCTGAGCCAGGGAGGGGAAAGCTCCAGTGTAATGATGTTAGGAGTGAAGAGGGCATAGCAGTAGAAGGAGGCAGGTGTGAACTCCCCCTACCTCTCCTGCCAGGCCACTACTGGGTGTAAGGCCTGGTCTACACTATGAGGTTAGGTCGAATTTAGCCGCATTAGGTCGATTTTATAATGAATGCGTCTACACAACCAACCCCATTCCGCTGACCTAAAGGGCTCTTAAAATGGATTGCTGTACTCCTCCCTGACGAGAGGAGTAGTGCTAAAATCGACCTTCCTGGGTCTAATTTGGGGTAGTGTAGATGCAACGCTGTGCAATTTGATGGCATTGGCCTCTGAGAGCTATCCCACAGTGCTCCAATATGACTGCTCTGGACAGCACTTTCAACTTCAATGCACTAGCCAGGTACACTGGAAAAGCACCAGGAACTTTTGAATTTAATTTCCTGTTTGGTCAGTGTGGTGAGCTTAGCAGAACAGGTGACCATGCAGTCCCAGAATCGCAAACGGGCTCCAGCATGGAGTGAACGGGAGATACTGGATCTGATTGCAGTATGGGGAGAAGAATCTGTGCAGGCCGAACTCCAATCTAGCAGAAGAAATGCTAATATATATATGCCAAAATCGCACTGGGCATGGTGGAGAGGGACACACAGCAGTGCTGCATGAAAATTTAAGGAGCTCAGGCAAGCCTACCAAAAGACAAAGGAGGCAAATGGTCGCCCCGGTTCAGAGCCCCAGACCTACCTCTTCTATGCCATTCTAGGGGGGGACTCTATCAGTACCTCAACACTCTCCATGGACACCTGCAAGGTGGCAGCCTGACGCAACACAGATGAGGATTTTGTGGATGAGGAAGAGGAGGAGGAGAATGCACAGCAGGCAAGCGGAGAATCCATTCTCCCCAGCAGACAGGACTTTTTCCTCACTCTGGAGCCAATACCCTCCCAGGGCCTATTGTTCCCGGACCCCGAAGGCAGAGAAGGCACCTCTGGTGAGTGAACATTTATAACAACACTATAGGGGTAAAAAGCAATTGTGTTTAATGTTTGATTTGCCCTGAAGAATTGGGATGCATTCGCGGCCAGTACAGCTAATGGAAAAGTCTGTTAACATGTCTGGGGATGGAGCGGGAATCCTCAAGGGACATCTCCGTGAAGCTCTCCTGGAGGTACTCTGAAAGCCTTTGCAGAAGGTTTCTGGGAGGGCTGCCTTATTTCATCCTCCACAGTAGTACACTTTACCAATCGTTGCAGCACAAAGCATGGCAGTGAATGGTCCTGGGTTTTGGTCTCATTCATGCAACATTCTGTCTTTATCTTTCTGTATCAGTCTCAGGAGAGTGATATCATTCATGGTCACCTGGTTGAAATAGGGGAAGTTTTGTAAGAGAACAGTAATCCCCTCTGTTTGCTGATCCCTGACACATCAGATCCCGGGCATGCTTGGCTGTTTGTGCTTGGCTAAAAGGGATCATCCCGGAGAATAGCCACAAGGGGGGGGGAGGGGTGTGCTGCACATCCATCCCAAAACCACAGCCCCTCCATTTAAATGGCAACTGTAGCCCCTCCTTTTAAATGGCAAACACAACAGGCATTGGATGCTATGGGAAAGGAGGGCACTGCAGTTTGAAAACATTCCCATATTTATGAACTCGGAACCCCACATATCCTTTGGCTTACCATGGCTGCCTGCAAACTGAATTCTGTTGCCAAGCCATGCGTGATGTCACCATACCAGCAGGCCCTCAATATAAAAGGGAAAATGCGACCTTGTACCTAAAACACATGTGCTGTCTGCTGTGAATTGCTTGATTCACTGTGAAAGTCTCCCTTTTGTTCTCATAAATGTATCTGCTTAAAAGTACTCTCCCTTTTTTCCACCCCTGCAGCTGCAAATGCTTCTATGCTCCCTGAATCAACTTTGTCCCTGAGGTTATCACAGACTAGAAGGCAAAAAAAATGCACTTGCGGTGACATGTTTTCAGAGCTCATGCAATCCTCCCGCACTGAGAGGGCACAACTGAATGCATGGAGGCATTCAGTGGCAGAGGCTAGGAAAGCATACAGTGAGCGTGATCAGAACATGCAGGAGGAGATGCTGAGACTAATGGGGGAGCACATGGACATCATGAGGCTTCTGGTGGAGATGCAGGAAAGGCAACTAGAGTACAGACCACCACTTCAGCCATGCACTCCTTGCCAAGTTCCATATCCTCCTCACCCAGAAACCCAAGAATGCGGGGCGGGAGGCTCCGGGCACCCTGCTACTCAACTCCAGGGGATGGCCCAAGTAACAGAAAGCTGTCATTCAAACAGCTTTGATTTGTAGTGTGACTACAATAAGCAATGTGGCCTTGTCCTTCCCCACCCCACCCTGTTATCAAACCCTTTATACACCCCGGCTTCCTTTTACTAGTCAGCGTTGTCAGTGATCTCAAGTATTTTTTAATAAATAAAGAATGAATGGATTCAGAACAATAGGGACTTTTTTTTCCTGTGCCAGCTGTGGTCAAACGGGGAGGGGGATTAGCTTACAAGGATCTACATTCACCAAAGGAGGTGGGTTTGCATCAAGGAGAAACACACACAACTGTCACATCGTAGCCTGGTCAGTCATGAAACTGTTTTTCAAAGCCTCTGTGATGTGCAGAACACCTCGGTGTGCTCTTCTAATTGCCCTTGTGTCTGGCTGTTCAAAATTGGCCACCAGGCGATCTGCCTCCATCTCTCACCCTGCCATAGACGTCTCCCCCTACTCTCACAGATATTATGGAGCACACAGCAAGCAGCAATAACAATGGGAATATTGCTTTTGCTGAGGTCTAACCTACTCAGCAAACTGCGCCAGCACCCTTTTAAATGTCCAAAGGCACATTCTACCACCATTCTGCACTTGCTCAGCCTATAGTTGAACTGCTCCTTACTGCTGTCCAGGCTGCCTGTGTACGGCTTCATGAGCCATGGAAGCAAGGCGTAGGCTGGATCTCCAAGGATAATTATTGGCATTTCAACATCCCCAATGGTAATTTTCTGGTCTGTGAAGAAAGTCCCTTCTTGCAGCTTTCCGAACAGCCCGGATTTCCGAAAGATGTGAGCATCATGCACCTTTCCCGACCATCCTACATTGATGTTGGTGAAATGGGCCTTGTGATCTACCAGTGCTTGCAACACCATTGAGACGTACCCCTTGTGGTTTATGTACTCTTTGACAAGGTGCTCCGGTGCAAAGATAGGGATATGCATTCCATCTATCACCCCACCACAATTAGGGAACCCCATTGCAGTAAAGCCATCCACTATGACCTGCACATTTCCCAGAGTTTCTACCCTTCTTAGCAGAAGGGTATTGATTGCCCTGGCTACTTGGATCACAGCAGCCCCCATGGTAGATTTGCCCACTCCGAATTGATTACTGACTGACTGGTAGCAGTCAGGCATTGCAAGCTTCCACAGGGCTATCGCCACTCGCTTCTCAACTGTCAGGGCAGCTCTCATCTTGGTATTCCTGTGCTTCAGGGCAAGGGAAAGCAAGTCACAAAGTTCCATGAAAGTGGCCTTATTCATGCAAAAGTTTTGCAGCCACTGGGAATCATCTCATACCTGCAACACCATGCGGTCCCACCAGTCAGTGCTTGTTTGCCGGGCCCAGAATCGGCGTTCCACTGTACTAACCTGCCCCACTGCCGCCATGATATCCCAGTTGCCACATCCCATGCTTTCAGGAATGTCTGTATCCATGTCTTCGTGACAATCTTCCTTGTGCTGGCGGCTCCTAGCTAGGCTCTGCATATACTGCAGGATAATGTGCAAGGTGTTTACAATGCTCACAAAAGCAGTATGTGGCTGAGTGGGCTCCATGCTTGCTGTGCTATGGTATCTGCATGGATAACCCAGGAAAAAAGGTGTGAACTGATTATTTGCCGTTGCTTTCAAGGAGGGAGGGTAGGGAGACTGACGACATGTACCCAAAACCACCTACGACAATGTTTTTTCCCCATCAGCCATTGGGAGCTTAACCCAGAATTCCAATGGGCAGTGGGGACTGTGGAATAGCTACCCACAGTGCACCATTCCATGAGTCGATGCTAGTCAGGGTATTGAGGACACACTCTGCCGACTTAATGCACTTAGTGGGGTCACACACAATCAACTGTATAAAATTGGTTGCTGAAGATCAATTTAAATAAAATCGACCTAATTTCGTAGTGTAGACATGCCCTAAGCTACTGCAAGATTTTTGTTGCTGTCAGCGATTTGATGTGATCCATTGAGCCAACCTCCTTATGACCCACTTTTGGGTTGTGTCCCACTGTTTGAGAATTGTTGGCCTATTGTGTAAATTCATTTACATTTTAAATGGCTTTTTTCTTTATTTGTATATTTTGAAAATCTTTTTTACAGAAAATGGAAATTTGCAAGCAAAAGTTGTATCCTTTCATAACAAAAGAAGTTCAACTTTAAGGCTCTGTATCCTAAACCCCCTTCTGATGTGGTGCTTGTTTAAATATGTATTTTTTTCTATCTGAATAATTCCTCATAATCTTACTTGTCATGATCAGGATTCAGTATTTATTAAGTAACTTTCAAAAAGAGAATTTGATACCTAGAGACACACATTCTTTCTGGCCAGATGAATGCAATCTCTGAATTTCAGGTCTGGCATACATGTGATTTAGCGTAATTAGGCAGTGATCTAAAAAATAGAACTGTGGGGGGAGTGAATGGTTTACCTTTCCTATAGAAACTTCTCTGTGCAGTTGTGTAATGTGAAAGGTTTTTCCTGAAAAGGTTAAAAAAAGTTCTAATCAACTTCTGTACATTATGTAGAACTTCATTTTCTAAACTCTGCAAAAGAAAGTTTCATATTTAATGGGAAATCATGAATTATTCCATTTATTATCTACTTCCTCCTTTCAAAGACATGATCTGGATAAAAGGCGGGGTGAATAATTTCAAAAAATACAATACATTTTTAATGGGAAGGTGCAAACTACAGATTCTCATGACTATTAGCAAGTGTAGAGGAAACAGAATTTTACTTGCAAAAACTCATCAAACTCTTGCAAAGATAAAATACATGACACACTTTAATAAAAAAAAGAACACAGTGAGCTGAAGTTTTTCTTTTTTATGTGACTTGTTGTTTTTACTAAATTTGGTCTTACAGTTTTCTAGAGCTTTTATTTCTCAGTAGTACAACAATATTTTCTGCTGAAGAAAACGTACAAGGTATACACAATTGAGTTCTATTTTTGAAACAGAGTGCAAAGGTAAAGCATAGATCTATAATATACAAAAAAGAGAGTGAAATATAAAAAGACAATTGAATTTGCTTTGAGACAATCAAGACTTTCTAATAATTCTCATAGTGATTTTGATTTGTATAAGACTCTTGTTTGTTTTCCCCTTCATTTAACTTCTGTCTTGTTTATAGTTCCTTAGACTGTGAGCATCTTGGGATAGGGACTGTCCCTTCTTGAATGGTGTGATCATAAACAAATATCATATACTGCGGGTTATAGGAATTGACTAGTAACTATGTGATAATAAATACTTAGCACTTATATAGTGCTTTCCATTTTCAGAGCATTTTACAAAAGTTAACTAATCCACAGCAACCCCTTGAGCAGGTGTAGTAGGTAAGTAATAGTACCATTATCCCTGTTTTCATACATATTATATTATCATTCTGAAAGAGCTTACAGTCTAAGACAAAAGACAACAGATGGATACGGACAGATGGGGGAGTACAAGGCGACAGTGAGAAAATGAGTATAATAAGCACTGTACAGTTTTACGTATAGTGAAAGAAAAGTACAGGGAGGTTAAATGACTTTCTCAAACCACACAAAATGTGAAAGATGTAACTGAGATTAGAACCTGGAAGTTCCTGGCTCCCAGCCTTGTATTCAGTCCATTAGGTACAATATTAATTAACACAAAAGAATTAAGAAATCCATAATTTTGGTAAGCAACGATATATAACAGAGGTGGCCAAACTGTGGCTCGTGAGCTGCGTGCAGCTCTGTTACAATTAAAGTGTGGCTCCCAGAGACCCCCGTCCCCGCCCCTTCTCTGCCTACCAAACTGAGATGGGGGAGCTCGGGGCTTCTGCCCTGTGGCGGGGTGGTGGGGCTAGGGGCTTCTGCCAGAGATGACTGGTGCCTGCTGAGAGGAGAGAGAGTGGGGGACACAATTTAAAGGTTTGACTCCCCCAACAGCTTGAGCCATGCTCTCCGAGGCACACACCCGCTCTTTCCCTCAGCAGCCCCTCCCTTCAGCTCCCACGTGTTAGCTCTGCATGGAGAGGCAGCGGCAAAGAAGCTGGGAGCTGCAGGGAGGGGTGTCTGCTTTAGCTCCTTGGGGAGAGGCAGCAGCAAAAGCAGTGACTCTCCCTGCAGCTCCCACCTGTTTGCCGCTGCCTCTATCCAAGGCGCAGCTCCCAGCATTCTGGCTCCAGCAGCTGCCGTGCAGAGAGGGGCCCTGGCAGCACCATGTTACCAAGCAGGGCCAGCAAACTCTGACAAAAACCTGGAAGAGCAGATGATCCCATGTGTCCCCCTCCAACATTGTCTCTGGCTTCAGCCCCCGTGGGGAAGGGGGTCTTGTCGGGGCTGAAGCCCTGAGCCCCAGCAAGCACACCCCAGCTCTCAAAGGGTCAGTAAGTTTGGCCACCCCGATCTGTAACAAAATTCAGATGCAACACCACAAGTTAGAATTAATTTTGATTAATGAACATCCCTGAATTCCAGGAAAATGAGAAAAAAATCATTATATTCTGAAAAGAATGTAAGTTACAGTGAATTCCTACTTGCCATTTAAAAATCAACAAAGATCATAGAAAATCAACAAAAATCAACAAAGAGAATAACATTTTCTCTGACAGTGCCTGAAATATTCGCTAAAGATCACTGGTACATGTTGTGGTGCACAAAAAATATTTTTCTATGCTTATCACTTTTACCTTTAATTGTTCTGCTTTTAAAGCATTTATATTTAGGGACAGAATATATCAAAAATACATTTCTAAATGTATATTTCCATTTACTTGTATTCCTGTAATAATTAAAAATCATCAGTAATTGTATTCATTTGAAAACATTTCTTCAGTATCATCCTTTGATGTTTATAATTGATGAACTTTTCTATTCTTGTAATGTTAAAGTGGCAGTGTGCCTTTAAATAAAAGGAATAGAGGCAGCTATATGTATTCATTAAAGAATTCTCACCGACACTCATATTTTTACGTTAGGGTATTTCAAATTTTATATTTGAATTGCAACAAAACACAAAATAAATGACTTAATCCTCAACCTTGCTGACTAAAAATATCTGATTTGGAGGTTAATTATCTATTGCTACTTAGTGGGATCTACTATACTTTCTAGTCTGCTATTTAATGAGAATTGATATACTCTGCAATTTAAAGTATTACTATCCAGTAAGAATTTAATGAAAGGGAAATATTTTAAGCAGCCAGGATGAACGAGAATGACAGGGGAAAGAGTCTCTGGTATTAGTTAAATAACACTGGGTCAGTTCCAGCCTCCAGTGATAATATATGGGACACACTGGCCCTTTAAGCCTCAATCCAGCAAAACACTTAGGATGTGCTTAGCTTTAAGCATGTGGGCAGTCCCACTGAAGTCAGTGAGATTACACGCATGCTTGAAGTTAGGTACGTACTTGAGTGCTTTGCTGGATTGGGGCCTAAATGAACGGTCCTGTGACTTGCAAGGGTATGTGTACATGGTTTTATACCCATCTGACATGACTTTAAGCATTACAGTCTGAGATATTTGTTGAATTGGTGAAATATTTCAGTTTTACATATGTATAGGCAGTCAAACTAAATCACTGCAATAATTCTGCTTTTTGGTTAAGTATTTAGATAAGTTTTTGTATCTTCAAGAATGCACAACAAAAAAGTGTACCTTTATTTTAGCAGCAATTCACTACTGTGTGTTATGGAATTCTTCATTCTTAGGAAGAATTGTCTATAATTGACTTATACGTATTTTCCCTTTTGATTCTTATGAGTGGAATCCTGAAGGTTTTAACAATGCAGCATTTTTGGTTTTATGAATTTTCCAAATAGCATTCTTTATTATTACTTAAGCTATATACTTCTAAAATGTTAATGGAGTGGTTCTGTTTTCACATCTTCATTTGTATATGTAAATATGTTTGTATATATACTCAGACATACAGACAATGCCTCATGCTTCATAAATCTCAAAGTATATCTAAGTATTGAAACATTTAGAGTCATTTTGGGATTTTTTTAAACAATTTATTTTTAATAAGCAAAAATATCTTGGTTTTTTTCAGGATTTTGGATGTTAATCTGTATGATAACTTTATTGCCAGATGTTGACTTGCTTGCTAAAGAAAGAAACCCAGTTTAGGTGTGAAGAATATAATTAGGCTTGGAAGAATTCAGATTAATTTTTTTATAATTTTGATAGATTATATCAATTTTCATTTTATCTATTTAAATTTCTATAGGTGCAGGAAATTATGAAGGGGGAATAATTATTTAATGATAGTAGATTTGAGAGTCAAAAAGTTAGAGCTTTATAACCATTAAAACACAAATTGTCAACATCACGTCAAAATATAAAAAAGTAAATACCTTAAATTAAACTCTAACATGTTCAAAAGAGGCATTTTTTCTTTGCCTATCTGTAAATTTCAATTATTATTGACTGATAGAAATTTTATTTTCTCAGTTTTGTGTGTATGGTGAAGTCAGCATAATTAATACACTGTGCAATAATGTTACATTATAATAATTATGCCTTTTTAGTAAACTGTATATTATCATTGCTTTCTGCATGTAATCCTGTGTTTTACTAACTACAGTAGACTGTTTAGAAAAATTGCCAGCTGACATTTTCTTGTGTTTTTTTTATTAAATACCAAAGACCTAGAGATATGAGGCTTGACATGGAAATGCTATCAAATGAGAATGGTAGTATTTTTCACCCACTTTGCTGAGGTGTAATTGACTACCCAAGGTGTGAGCTGTGGGGAATCAGGACCATTAAAAGTGTCTCTGCCACAATATATTTTTAATGTGATTATTTTAATACAAGTGTAATTCTTTTTGCCTCTTAAAATGCAAATGGTAAAATAAATCAAAAATAGGTTAACAAATGTGAAACGGTCTAATCTACATCATCTACTGCAAGGAAATTTGAAAAGTTAAAGCAAAATATCTGGGACTATATTGAACTGAATTCAGAGAATTATTTAATGTTTTTTAAAAGTACAATAGAATAACAAGAGAAATACCATGATTTGGGCAATTTACTACAAGTTTCCTTGAGTTTGTAACATTGGTGCAACTTAATAACCTCATTTTATACTGGTTCAGGCAGATCAGAAAAGGCTTATGGGTTTAAGACAGATCTTCTGCATCACATGAGCATTACACAAGCATTTCTTTAGGTGCTTTTAAATTTTTTATTTTTTTTATACAGAGAAAAAGGTATAAATAGCTATACAATGTAAGAAAGTTAAAATGATTATAACATTAAATGTAAATCTGAAATCTTACTAAAATACCTTGTGTTTTAAAAGTAGCAGTGCTTTTTAAGTTTGCATATCCGTTTTTTTTGTAGCTGCTACCATATGTGTGATAACATAAGGTGCATGAAAATTACCTTATATAATTTTTTTTGTTAATGCAAAATAAACAGCTATTACAGAGTAATCTCCTAATTTTCAGAAGTCACTGGTAGCTTCTGAAGATGCTCAACACTTTGACAATCAAACCATGAGATACTATATTTCAATAACTGCTAGAGCAGGCTAAGGGCAAAATTCCCAATCAGATCTACCCGCTGGATCTCAATCCCAATATTCTCCTTATCCTGAATAAATGGACAATCCATTGACATCATCAGGCTTCTATCAGTGGGAGATTGAAGCATGTATGGACAGATAAAGGGTAGACTCAGAATTGTATGAATTTGTGTTAAGAATTCTGCCCTTAATCTGTTGAACTTTATATATAGAGAAACAAAAACAACAACAAAATCAAAATAAACTACATTGTCTAAAAATAAAAGCATTGTTTGGAAAATTGCTTTTAAAATGCTCATCTATGTTCTAAATTTAGCAAAAACAATTTTTAAGTTCATGTTTTTAAAAATACTTTCTGAAATCTTGTTTAGTTTTTTTTCCACACATTTTCTAGATGATCACTCGCCAGAAAAGCAAAACCCATGTTTGTTTATCTTAATATTACAGTCTTTGCAATTAAACATAGTTTGTGAATCATCCGATAAAGAATAGTGCATGCTTATACTGTGCTATGTCTACATGGTACTATAGCTTGCCCAACAGTGCATGCAGTATTTGCAGGTTTTGACGGTCATTCTGTTTGTGTGATATTGAAAACAGTAGTCAAATTCACAATCAGTGTATGAAGTGCAGCTCTGCTGACTTCATTAGAGTTGTTCCGATTTATCCTCACAGTGTATTTGACCCAACATTTGCACTTTTCTTTTGTTCTGAAGTAGTATGTTGTTGCAGTGGAAGTTGCTTGATTAACATGATCTGACTGCAGTTTTGCTAGATTTCCAGTAGATGCCCCCAGAGACCATTCAACCTATTGAAAAATTGTTATTACAGTTAGAATCAAAGTTCTTTTTTTTTTTCTACCTGACTCAAAGTGAGTCTTGAAGTGGCCTAAATGTTGACAGGAAGCCTCAAACCAGAATGGATAGAATGTATACAAATAAGGTTTATAGTTAAATAATAACATCTTACTATGGAGTAAGATTCACTAGGGTCAACATAAATTTATTTAAAAAAAAAAAAGCAGAATCATCAGGTAAAAGTTCACAAGTAGCTTTAAAAATCACTGAACTATGTGTTGGATATTTTATGTCAATTGATAACTAATTGTCAATTATTGAAAACATGATCAATTTGATTTAGTATCTCTGTTTATTCCTGTGCACTACATAATGTTATAATGAAATATATGCTGGAATATAAACAATAATGTTGGTGGGCATCGTAAATTCATCTTAAAACGTAGTCAGAAGATTACCTCCCTTGTCTCCACTACATCCATGTTAAAAAGTAACATGCTTTACAGTGTTTGGGGAAAAGAACACTGGCATTTTCAACAGGAATCATGTTGATAATTGAAACAATTTCAGTATAATTGTCAAATGATCCCTTAGATTACATTAGAAAAATTTATCCCAACAATGTGAATTTAAGACCATTATAACTCATGCATGATCCGTTTATAAATACTTTACTGTAATTTAAAGGGACAAAAATATTATGCTGCTCCATACAGTACTTTTTATCCTTTAAGTGTAACTTTTTGTCATATAAACTAGTGTTATTTTTTAGTATACTGTAGTTGAAATGTTATTACTGTAGATAGGCTTGCTACTGGTACAATATACAGTTATACAATTATCTTTCCCTGAGAAGAACTATATATTAAGTACAGTGAGATCACTCCAGCTGTAATGTAGTTTATTTTTCTTTTAGTTAATTGGCATAGCCTTTTGCTAGAAAATTGGTGACACAAATTGTAGTTACACCACTGACTTCATCCTCCATGTAAATGTATTAGTTTGCAAATGATACTGCTCATTTGAGAAAATGTGCTTTGACCTTAAGTAAAATGTATTTGTCTAATGAGATTAGCACACTTGGCTGGGGCAGTTTTATGCTACTCTATAAATACTGGTTTCATGTTCAAATAATTATGATGGAACCTACAATTGAACTGAATAATGTTTTGACTAGTTACAAATATATTTTATATATTTTCTAAAATGATGGCTAGTTATTTTATCTCTGCTTCCTAAATGACTTTTAACATTCACTTCTTTCCCCGTTCCCCCACTGCTTTCACTACGCTTAATTATACTAATTTAGCGTTCGCTGTTATTCCCACTGAAGTCAGTGGGATTTCCTCCCACTCCCCAATTAATCTCCACAACCATAGGTGAATTACTTATGCAGGATCAGTATGCATTAGTAGAAGAACAGATCCTTTACTAATGGCTTTTATTTTTATTATGTTAATATAATATAAACAGCACAGATCATTGACACTTAAAGCTTATTTTCAAACTTGGCTGCTCCGTTTTCACTTAAATAAAAAGGTGTTTACATAATTTTCATTAATATAGAACTGGAAAATAACTACAGTAGTAATGAATTGGACAGAGACTGGGCCATCCACAAAAAGGAAATCAGTATGCTTTCCTCAATGGAAATGAAGATGTTGTGATGGTCAAATGATTGGACACTCCTTGATGGGAAATGAAATGAGGTTGTAAGGGGCATACTGCGGTTGCACCAGTTGACGACAAGTTGAGGAAGGCTAACCTAGGTTGGTACGAGCTATATTGTTAGGATGGCTGTTGCAATGATTGTCAGTGGAATACGACCAACCGGAGACCAAAGACTCAGTACATGGGCTGGATATCAGCAGGCCTCAGAGATAACTATCTGTATGACAGCCATATGTATGATAACATAAGTAAGGCTGCAAGTCATGAGTAAGGCTGCAAGTCATCACAGAAGTCACGGATTCCATGACTTTCCGGGACCACCATGACTTCTGCAGTGCCAGGTGCGGCTAGCCCGAGGGCCGCCTGAGCCGCTCAGGCAGTCACTGGGCCAGCTGCATCAGCCGCTGCTGAGGCAGTCTCGGGCCACCGCCCTCCCCCCCCCCAGCAGCAGTGGGGGTCTCAGGCTGCCACACCCACACACCCCACAGCAGCCGGGGTCCGGGGCCACGCACCACAGCCAGCTCCCTTGGCCCCGCCCCCCAGCAGCAGTGGGGGTCCCGGGCCACACACTGCCACCCAGCCCCCCTCTGTCCCCCACCGCACCAGCCGGGATCACGGACCGTGTGCCATCTACTCCCCCCAGCACCTGTAGCACCCCCCGGGCCACCCCACTCCCCAAGGAACCCAAGATTTAGTCAGGGGTATATAGTACAAGTCATGCATAGGTTATGGGCCATGAATTTTTGTTTACTGCCTGTGACGTGTCCATGACTTTTACTAAAAATAGCCATGACTAAAACGTAGCCTTAATCATGCGTTTTGGAAGAAGGCTGTAAAAGTTGCCAATCCTGAATAGGGAAATGGCTAGAAAGAAGAGTTGTTCCTAGGCTAGAATTATTCTTATTCTGATTTGTTAAATGTACACTAAACATCAGTTTTCAGAATTCCTTATTTTCTTTTATATGCTCTGAAAATTTGGCAGTAAAAAAGATAATCTTTTAATGGGAAAAATTCTTTGGTAATATCTGTGGTATAATACAAAATCGGGAGGTTTGTCATTTTAGTGGGATAGAGACGCAATTTTTACCCAACACTAGGGGCCCAGTCCTGCAAACCATTATTTCTGGGTTTAATCCTTAGTAATGCAAGCAATCCCATTGGCTTCAAGGGTTTTTAGTATTGGGCTCTAGATTGTTTAATGCCACTTGAAAGAAGTATTTGGATTATGTCCATAAATAATGTCTCAAACCTCTTGAAAATATTTAATTATGCATCTCTTTTTTAATATGGATATCTTACCCATGTTTATCAGTTGAATAACTCTGATATCAATTCTTTATTGTATCTCTGTGGACATGTCATTTGCTTTTAAAATTAGGCAGAAATTATGAATTTCTGTATCACTAAACTAGTCCCAGATGATTCTGTTTCTAACAAATACCAATCCACCATTACCTCCAGCAAAACTATTTAACATGTACATGGTTTTGACATGTAGTATGTGCTTATTTTTTTCCTGATCACTCTTTTTAAGCTAACTAAGAACTTACGGTGTTACAGTGAACTAATGTCAGCACCTCCTTTTTTTTCTATGTAGATTAACTCATTTGACTGTCCTGACGGATTTCAGTTGAAGAATACTAGTATATTTATAATGCAGTTCCAATAAAAGTACTTACAGATTACCACTATTTCTATATTCTGTTCTATAGTATAGGATCTAGTTAAAAACCATTTTGTAAAAAACCCTACAATTAAGTGGTTCAAATATCAACTCTCCTTTGTTGGCTTCTGAAGTCTACATTTGAAAACCATTGTAGTATCTTTAATTATGTGTGGGGGGGGAGGATTGTAGAGAACATAATACAGATTTAAAGGACTAAAATCAGTATTTCTTATTCCCAGTTACAGGAATTCATACAAGAAGAACATCTGCATAGACATGCTGCGACAGGGTTATCACAAGTCCTTCTCTGAGCTCTTCACTCTGATACAGAAGTGGAATGCCTTGAGGGAGGCTGCAGGGCCTGGGTCAGCCATATGGCAGCAGAAGTCCCTGGAGGAGCAGCCTGATAAGCTGGATCAGCTTCACCATTTCCTGACCAGGGCTGAGGCAGCCCAACGAGCAGGTAAATGGGGAAACTGTGGGTAACAGAACAGCAGGAGCTGCAGCAGTGAGTGCCTGAGGGAAGATTCTAAATTGTTTCATGTATGAATTTGAAACATTACTGCATCTTAGCACATTTCAGCCTTAGTCATCTAAGCTGTATTTATAGACTAAATGATAGGTAACTCTGAATTTCGACACCACAGATACAGTGAGAGGTTCTGTGAAATAAACTGGGAAAGAGCATCTAGAGTTTATTATGTCACTAGAAATCTTGAGATATATTTACAGCCTTGATAACATCTCAGTTATAACCTAGTTCATAGTTCCTTTATTTTTTTTTGTTTTATCTATTGATTTTAATAGCTATTTTTGTACTTTACTAGAGAAATATAACTTTTAAAACATTCTTTCACACTATCAATATTTTATAAATCTGATATTTTAAAACATAGATGCTGCTCAATATGGTTGAATTTGTAACTGAAAAATTAAACATAGATTTCAAATATGTCAAGTACAACATGATACACTGATGTGACATGTAATTTGTGAGTTAAAAGGTGTTTGTGAAGCCATAACTCTTTATTACTGTATATTTTTGCTGATGCATAAAAATAAATTTACTAAGCTATTCTATTTATAATATTCTTTTACTGTAAATACTAGATCATGCAATAAGTTTTTTTTCTTATATTTCAGAATAATAATAGGAATTGATGTAGATGAATATCTACAGGAACCCTGTTATATAAGATTTCTATTACACTCTGCTAATTTCAGTTTATATTTTTGATCATTTAGGGTAGGAAAACCTAAAACAAGGTTTCTAAGGTTTTGACAAGGAACATTCTTCATCTCAACTCTTTAGACAGGGCAAACTTATTTTTTTAAGGAGCAAAGCTAAGATTATTGTTCTCCTGTAGTTCAATATTTGTACTTTAAAAACTGAAAATTTTAGGCAATTGTATTTATCCTGAATTAATTGTAATTACAGCCAACAAACTCCACATTGGGCTAAGGTTCTGGAACAGCCTCCCAATGGGGTAGTGGAACAAACATCCTAACGAGTAGTAAGATGGAGCTTGATAAATTTATGAATGGAATTATATATTGTGGTTGCCTGTGATAGTATCAGACTGGACAGGATGAGCCAGCAAGTCTTCCAGTCTTATGTTCCTAAGACGGGTAAAAGTTAATGGACTGTCCTGGAGTGGGGATAAAGCTATCTTCACTTCATAAAGCTGCCTCCCAGATTGATGGAATACAAGGGGAAGAAATAACCTTTCCACCTGAGCTGTCCTGATACAGGAATTTTGAGTATGATGCCTAAAAATAAAGGCTTAGACTGGACTTTATGTTGACTTATGATTCATTTGTTTAGTAACAAAATCAAAATCCATGAGGGGAAGTGAGTTGTGACCCTTTAGAGTGCGTGGCTGTGTCTTAGAGCAGGTGGGAAAGCAGGGAATATAACAAAATATTAGCATTACTATAGTTAATACGATATTGCACTATTTAAGGACCATAGCTAAGCATAACGTTATCTTCTAAAATTAAAAATACTAGAGCCAACCAAGATCTCAAAGATTGGGCAGTGGGGGAATAGTTTTAGGTTTATGTAAGTATGCATTTGAAAATAAATTTTAATAGCCATTTAGCCACATTGTTTAAATAGAGATGTAGGGCTGGAAGGGATTCAAGAGGTCATGTAGTCCATCCCCCCATGCTGATACAGGATATAAGACTTGTTATATGTTCCAATTGGATAATATCTCTTAAGTGGTAAATCATCTATCTATAAATGGATGGTGCATGTTGTGACTTCTGCTCTGTTGCTGTAAGATGTTGTTGGTTAACAGGAACAGTTGCACAAGAAGTTATTGGAAGGGCACTCATTTTTGTTGCTTTCTAGGTTATGGATATTGTGATGGGTTGGTTTTTGTTTAGTGTTTTGTAAGGATAGTTGTTTAGTTTTTTCATGTCCTTTATTGCTATTGCCTGGTGATATATTTCTGGCTGGTGCAATGTTTGCTGATGGTAGACATATAGTTTAGATAAAACTGATGCAAACCAGAAAAGCTTCTTCCTTGCCAGCTGCCTGTTTGTTTCATTTCAAGTCTGAGGTGCTGCTAATCAGCAGTCATAGCATAGCTCTTTTGAAGAAGCACAAGTCCAACATGTATGTGAAATGTTTCCTCATTACTGTGGTACACTGGTTACCAACATTTCTTATTTTACTAAGCATTTTGAAATGAACAAGACTACATGGCTTGGATCCTCAGTGTTCTGAGAATAGTGATCCCAAACAGCTAATGGATACATTTGAAGAGAGCTCACAGATTCTGGTGACGTAACAGATGATTTTACTCATACATGGACTAATATATAAGCAGTGTTAAGGTACAAGCTGTGATATTGGCATCAGAAGAACCAAAACATTTTTTTCTTTTCAACTTTTGGCAAACTGATCTTTGGTCTCTTTTTAGCACCTGTTTTCAGCAGATGTTCTTATCACTGGCTTATGCTTAGTCAGTTTGTGTTGCTGTCGTTAGTATGGCATATCTCTAAACTATTGGTTTTGTTACCATTGTCAATAAAAGGCACATGTTCCCTGGCATTGTCAGATTCACCTTCCATCTTCTCCATATTGCTCCTGTTGTTAGTATCAATATACATCTCAAGCTTGTTTGTTCTTCATATCATTACAAAAGAAGCTGAAGAATGCTCTACCATTCCTATTGCATGAATCAAAAAATGAGATGCATCAATGCGTGTTTTGCCACTGTTACATTTTTTATAAACCATTTACCATTGCTCACAGTCAGTGAATTTTCACTGTTTTCATTTTTACTGGCAAATTACGATGGGCCTTCAGATCTTACAAGAGTGCAAGACACTTCCTCCAAATCAGCCACCAAAGCAGTATCATGTAAGGGGCTGGTTATCGAATCTGGCCCCCTTCACCACAAAACCTGAGTACCTCCCAAATATTTAAAAATAGAGTTAAAAGAGATATACTGTTGTCCCTTGCAGCTTGTAGGAGAAACAGCTGACAGGGATTTATCTTGCTCTTGATGAAAATAAGAACCACTAGCATAAAATGGAAGAATTATAGATGATATGTATAAAGAAAGTGCAGGATTGGAGTTTGTTGATGCTGATATTTCAGATGCTGCTAATTTGAAAGTAGACATGCTTACAACTATTCTCCTGATCTCAGCCTAACTACTGTGGGCCTACCTCATCTTTTTGCTAGGTTTGTTTGCAGAAATAAAACAAAAGGTCTGGGCTGCTTCTCCATGTTATGTTTTTATAATGTAAGTTTGTCATAAAAATACAGGATAGATGAATGCCAGAGCAACCTTTCTGTGTGACATAGCACTTGGTGTAAACCTTCACCTTTTGATGTGCTTGCAAAAATACTATTAATGTCTGTTCACTTAAAGCAATATTATGGTTGACAAGCAGTAGTGTGCTGAGGATAGGTAGAAGGTGCACCACCTGAGCAGTTGTATCTGGAGGCATATGTCCTTGAAAGGCAGACTTAGTGCATTTAAGTGGTGCTGGTAAGCAGTTGTTGGTGTGCCGTTGAAGAGGGACACTTAGACTTCCCCCTCACCTCTCCGCTCCCTCCTCCCCACCCCCGAGTTGTGCTGGTATGCTGTGAATATGAGGCCATAGTTCCACCCTTCTCAGACATGTCTTCTCAGGTGCTGCTTGCACTGCCAGCAATGCTAGCTGTGGTTCTCAACATCTTCTAGTCAAATTATGGCTAACCCCCAAATAGGTGCAATGACTGGGAAGAGTTCCTTGCATTCTTTTCCTTGGTAGAGTGCCAGCCATAATTTGGTTATTAATATGTGGGGGGAGGCAAAATTTACTTAAGAAATCTTTTACTTTGCTTGGATCTTGAACTTGTGAATAGCACCGAATTAAAGCATACTTAATTCGAGAGCACCCCACCTCTGTTATGAAGTGTCTGACCCTTCCCTACTATAAATAATTTAAAAGAAAATAGAGCCCCAGACACTGGCTTTTAAGGGGCAGTTGCTGTGATCTTTACATGATGCATGTTGCTGACCCTGTAAACAGCTCTTCAGATACTGCTATCTTATTTTATCTTATTTGTTCATTTATGCTTTTGGCTTATGTAGGCCCCATTTAGGCTAACTAACTCATTTGAATCAACTCCCAAATCTCACACATCTATTTTTTAAAATTTTATTTATTTGTTTACTTACTTATTTACTGATAGGGTGCTATACAAATTATACTGTAAAGGATCACCGTGTTCCTGCCTTGATGAGTTTACAGTCTAGGAAGATAGGCAACACACACAATGGTTTAGAAGTTGATACTAACTTAGACTTAAGTTTTCCTCCCATAGCAGTGTGAAGACAGGTTTTGCCAATAAGTTAGTATTTGTTTACTTCAAAAAATGCCGTTTCAGGAGGTATATGAATGAAGAGAGAGTGGGCACATGATGCATTGTTATTGAGAGGTTATACTTCTATCTTCCAGCACAGATATTAACAGTTATGAATGACTTACTGTTGAAAAAGACTTTGGCACCATACAATAAGAAACTTGCCCATAAAATGTCAACCTTGTGTCTTTGGCTGATTTAGATATACTGCAATAACATGTGGCTTGTGGTATTTAGGACTGTGCATCAAAAATAATAATAAAAAATTAAAACGTGAAGATATCTGAACTTCAGAAAAGGTTTGTTTGTAGAAGCTGTGGATGGTGGACTTTTTTTCTAAACAGGTTTGTCCCTCCCTAATTTTTACTGTTGCATAGAAACAATATCAGAAAGAACAGTTAACAGAGACTGATCAACAGTAAGTGAAAGTTCTAGTTGCCTTGACCGCTTCTCAGTTCTCTTTTACTACTCATGGCAGTGAGATGGAACTCGGTGGTGTCTGCCTGCCACACCATAGTGCCCTTTCATTGACTCAATTTGTAACTACTAAATTAGTGAGTTTCGCTTAGTGACAAATTTCTGCCCTTTATAGTTTAAAATCTCTTTCCTTTCTTGTGACTACCATCTAGCTGGAAGGAGTCCAACACCATTCTGCTGTACAAGAAGGGTGATCATCCAGTATGCCTGCTCTCACATGTCTACATGCTGTTCACCAAAATAGTAACAAACCGATTCTCAGAGTCTGAACAAGAAGCAGCTGAGAGAGCAGGCAGGCTTTTGAAGGAATATCAGCACAATGGACCATATTTTCACTATAAACCAGCTATTGGAATGCTCAAGGGAATACAAATTCCCTTTATGTATTGCCTTCGTCACTATGAAAAAGCATTCGACAGCGTAGAGATCAATGCAGTGTTGAAAGCTCTAGCAGAGCAGGACATCAACACAAACTATATCAAACTATTAAAGGAAGCAAATTCTGACTTCACTACAGATATAACTTCCCAGTTAAGAAAGGTGTGGAACAAGGAGACAAGGTTTCGCTGAAATTCTTCACAGCCTGCCTCAAAATGGTAATGAGGTGGATGAATTGGAGGGGTGGAATCAGCATCGATGGAGAGCAGTTAAACCATCTCAGATTCATGGATGATAGTGTGGCATTTGCTGAAAATATTATCAAACTACAGAAAATGGTGCGAGAACTCAACACAAAAAGCAGCCACATTGTACTGACAATTTACTGCTCCAAAACTAAATTAATGCAGTCTGATACTTTACCAAAAGCCCAAATAACAATCAAGGGAGCAAATAGAAGAAATTGAGAAATATGTCTATTTGGGCCAAGAAATTAACATGCATGTCGATCAGGATGATGAACTCTTGCAAAGAAAGAAAGCAGATTGGTGCACATTCAATTCTATCAAGGATGTCCTCCAAGGAAAAATCAACAAGGCAACATGTGCCAGCCTCTTCAACTCAGCAGTACTGCCAGCAATGTTGTATGGCAGTGAAACATGGGCACTGAAAAAGACAGAGGAGCAGCAACTGTCTGTCACGGAGAAGGTGATGGAAAGAAGAATTTCCAACCGCGACCGAGTGCCCAATGAAGTGATCAGACAGCAGAGTGGAGTGCAGGATGTCGTAGTTGAGAACAGGAATAATAAAATGCAATGGGCCAGGCATGTAGCGAGGCTCACTGACAATCAATGGACTGCAGCTGTCACCGAGTGGTACCCATGGCAACTGAAATGACCACTCAGCCGATCTCCAAAAAGATGGGAAGATTTTATGATGAAAAGACATGGTCACACATGGAGAAGGAAGGCCAGGGTACAAGAAGAGTGGAAGATGTGTTGTGATCGGCGCTATCTATATGAGGGCTGAAGCGCTGATCGATCAAGGTGGTGATCAAGGTGGTCTCAAGATCTTCTGTGCTTTTTCTCCCATACCCCTGATAACCAAAGTCATAAGAAAAACCAAGGAAGATGTGGCTACAGTGATACTTATAGCCCTTTGTTGAGCCAGACAGCATTAATGCACAGCCCTACTGCAGCTGTCCAATAACAGCTACTGATCTTTCACTCCAGTTTGTCAGAATTGAGGACAAATTCTTCACCTAGATCCCATCGCTGTTTTGACCTGACTACTTGGAAGTTGTCTAGCTGAGCACATCAGACAAGATAGCTCCACAGACGCTTAAGACAGCCTGATACAGAGACGTTGAGATTTTTCTTCTTGGCTTCATAACAAAGTCTTAACTAGAGCTTGGTGGGAACTGGATTTTTCATTTTGTGGGAAAATTCAATATTTCAATTTTTTCCCATTCGAAAAGTTTTTTTTCCCAAAATTTCCCACAAAACAATATTCCAGAAAAAAAAATAGTTTTAGGTTAATCAAAATGTTTTGTTCCTATTTTAACTTTTTAAAAATTTAGATTAAAACTATTGAAAGAAAAAGTCATTTTGCAGTGAAAAATTTAAACATTCTGTTCCAAAAGCTTGACTCTATTGAAATACTTCCTTCAAATTTTCTTTCAAGAAAATAACTAATTAAAATAGACATGTTTCTGTGAAATGTTTTGCTTTCAACAAATCAGCCTTTTCCAATCAGAAAACTTCCAACCAGTTGTAATCTCAGCCCATTGCAAAATTTGTTTCCCAAGATTGTTGTTTATATCCTCCAGCTTGAACTATCACGCTTCTAGCAGGTCTGTCAGAGTACATTTAGCTGCCATTTCAACTTGCCACCCTCCTTTTCAAACATACAGTGTTTACTGATTCCATTGTTTCACAGTTTTTAAAAGTTATGGTTCATGTTTATCACCCTATGCGGAAGCCTCCCATATCCTAAGACCTAAATGTAATTCTTTTAGGCCTTATGGGACCCTCCATTTGAACCCTTATCCAAGTATTCTCTTCACTGTCTCTCATTCAAAACCATTATCTTTATTGAAAGAGTGGTTTCACAATTACATATTCAACTCCTTCAAGCTTCTCCTTTCCATCCATGTGGTATCTCACTACTTGGCCAGTACTATCATGACCCATTTGATAAGTGTTTTTGGACGAGAAATGATAATATTGTATTATTGTTTATACTAGAGTAGAAAACTAAAACATTTAATATATATTTTATTTCCTGATGGCAAGAACACATTTTACAAAAATAGAGGGGTATAATGACTGAGATTTTATATCAAAGTTACCAAATTTCTAATATTTTTTCCTCATGGGGTGGTAAAAGTTCACTCTGACTAAATCAGCTGTCATTTGTTATTGTCAAAATAACCTCAGTACATTCCCAGATTTGCAAAATCCAAGACTTTTAATCTAGAAGAAAATAAGGCTTTTGAAAGTCCATCTTTGTTGGATGTGCTTTCTTGTGACACAAACACATCTGATCAGCTTCTGTCCAAGACAGTTATACAGAATGGTTTTCTTTGTGCACTTCTCATTGTTATTCACTGGCAGGATAGTCACTGGAGGGTCACATTAAAGTTCATTCAATCAAAGCTGCGGCAGTAACAATAGTCAGCCTCGGGTCAGTTCCATCTCTTGAGATTTGTAGGGCAGCTACCTGAAGTTATTTGCATAATTTTACGTAATATTACTGCCTTGAAATTTTGTAACAAAGAGAGTTTAAAGGCAACCTATCTATATCTATCTTTGCCCAATTGACAGTTCAGCTCGTCTTCACCTTTTCCCATTTTTGTCTTTCTGCTAGTACCCTTTTTGTCTATGAATATTATGTATCTTGTGGTATGTTTTAGGGTTTTTTACTTCGATATAATTAGTATATAATATGTAGTGGTATATTCTTATACTTAAAAACGTATTAATAGCCAGTATTTTTGTGTGTGAGAATATTACTACTATTTCAAGGTGACCTCTGCTTGTTTCCTTTTCTAGAATGATCTTCAGAAGCCAACTGGAAAGTAGTGCCCACTGGGACACACAAATGCCCTCGTGGTAGCAAATAGTTAGTGCCTGATTATAATATGGCGGTGTGGCCCCAACCACTTGAGTTGCTTCCTTTCAAAGGCCAGTTGTATGAATCTCCTATGCCCCGAGCTGTTCTGAGAGATTTTGAGCCAAAATGCCAATAATTTCTAGTGTGTTGAATAGTTGGCCCCTCCTCCCTGAGGTCCCTCTCCCCGCCCCCCCTAAATGGACCAGTCACTCTGTGACTATGGTATATATATATACCTGCTGCTTGTTCTCACTGTGCTTGAGTAGAGGGCCTACACATGTTGAGACTGCAATCACAGGCTCTGGAAATCCATGCCTTCTTCACTAAAGAGGCTTACAAGTCCAGTCCCTGGATCCAATATCAATTGAGCTGCCTGTTCCTATGAATAGAGATCGCAGGTTACCTTCAGCTTCAAAGCCAGGCAAGTTAAGGATGACCCCTGGCCAAGTTTGTGCAAGATAGAGGTCCAGGGCTCTAGTACCAAAGTCTTCTACAGGTAGTAAGGTCTCATTGGCATCAAGAACATCAGCTCAAAGAAGTGAGCCATCTAGGGCCAATTTCACTGGTGCCAAGGCCAAATTCAGCTTCTAGGGATCCCTTCATGGATGGCAGGAATGTCTGAGGTATCTAAAACCCAGCTACAAAATAGATACCTATTGATGTGTTGGAGCTGGGGATTCCTTTGGGAATGGAGAAATTCATTTCATTGAAGCAAGCCAATGTGAGTACTCCCTTGGTGTCAAATAAGGTAGTGTCAAAATATGAGGCTGTCAATACAGAGTCCTCAGGCACAATGAACTCAGCCTGAAGCAGGTCCTCTTTTCAAGGATGCTTTGGTTTCTCTCTCAGCTGCCTTCCACAAAGGCAAGAGAAAGAGAAGTGCTGACGAGCCTTCAGTACCAGAGTTCTCAACAGTGTCCCTGAAGAGGAAGAGACATAACCATAAGGTCCAGGAACCATAAAGCTTAAATTGCTTGCCATGGCACCACCAGTGCCAATGGCTTCAGCTTTATCAGTGTTCCTGATACTTAAGATTCCTGGTTCCTTCCCTCCATCTGTGTTTTTCAAGGGCCTTTATCACCATGATCAAAGTAAATTGTCTTATTTTTGAGTGTGCACTTTTCTGGGAAAGATTGAGCCCAGTCCCATTGGATCTGGAAATTGTAGTGGAGTCTTAATCAGGGCCTCCATTCTGTGAATTTTTCAGGTTGACTGTGAAGCTGACATCTCAAACAGGGAGTGCCTCAATGTCCTCGTAGTCTTGTTCTCTGGGGTTCTAAAAGGAACTCTTTCTCAGTTTCTTCAGCCTCTTGGCTGAAGTCAGAAGTCTTGGCCTTCGGAAGTCTGGATGTCATAAAGGTCAGCAATAAAACCTACTACTCTTCCTCATCCATCTGATTCTCCCAGCACACCTAGGATGTTTGTTTCCCCCACCTCCAGACCAATGCTAGTATTTGCAGCATTATCCTTTCCATTTGTCAGTATTCTACTCTGTCTGTTTGAGGAAAGAAAGGGGAGGAAGATTTGTAACAACCCCTCTTCTGATCAGCAAGAACGGTTTTGCTACTGTTGTATTTAGATGGAATATATGGGCTCAAAGTATCAAAGATGTTAACAAGACCCTGTCATAGTCCAATATTAAACAGTATTAAATAAGTGTAGGGTATGGTATGCAAAGACCTCCGCCTGCTTAGTACCATGGCAAAGACACCATTAAACATCATTTTAACTGTTTATTAAACATAAAGAAAAGAAGGCAAAACAGTTAAAGTATTTGAAATATAACATTTTAACACATCCATAGTTCCCTTTCTCTTTAGCTGGAAAGAGTTTTTAGAAGGAAAAACACTCTTGTTTAACAGTTTGTTAGATTATATTAACAATGGTAGTAATTGTTCTTATGGGGAAAAGGGAAGAAATTAGTTGAGCTGGACTGAAGCTGGCATCGCTGTTGCTGTTAAAGTCTGATCCTGTTTCTTGGAAGACAAAATAAAATACACACAAAAGGGGAAAGAAAAGAACAGCAAAGATAGAAAATACAGTTTTTGGTTTTGACTTTCACTTGCAACCTCAGTGCTGGAGAAGCACAGGCACAGCACATAGTCTTATCAGCCAGTCTGAGACTTGGAAAACTTGTACCAGCATTGGGCTGTTTAGGACATTGCTTCCAGTTGCTGCTTCCTGGTCATAGGCTTTCATCAGTCTTGCAAAATATACAGTCTTGGCCAGCTAAGTCAGACTCTTATTAGACAAAAGGAAAGAGGAGAGGGATAGGAAAGAGAAGAAATAAAGTGGGGAAGGAAAAGGACACATGGTGTGGGGAGAAGATATATGCAAAGTCACACATCCCAGGTGGTGTTTGGGATTCAACTGAAGCCAGTAGAAGTGGCAATACGATCTGGGTCCCTCTCTATGGGCCAATCTGTTGAAGATATTTCTCAGGATCAGGATGACAAAGGCCTGGGGTCCCAAGAGATGGTTTGAGTAGAGCTATGATAGTGAAGATCTCTCTAGTAGGCCACTTTTTCCCTAAATTCTGTTTCTTTAAGGACTCCAAAAGAGAGTGCTGGGTGGAATAGCTCATCCTTTCATTATTTTTCCGCCAATTAACCCTTGTTTCTGACCCACCAATTTTGGTTCACTGATTTTTGGTCTCTCACTGTCTTGTTTACCAGGTATGATCTTAGCACAATTCTTGAATTATATCAGTAGGCCTTTTTGTGTGGACTAATTCAGTCTTTCTGTTTCCATTTTGTACCTTTTCCTATCAAAATTTGTGATTGTAGGTTATTGTGACCTTTTATAAACTTTACTCCATTTTTTACAATTGAGCTCACAATTAGGGTAAATTTGAAGGCCCAGTTATCACAATGCTACTTCTTCAACTTTCTCTGAGGATTCGGGCCCTCCATCTCATTTATCACTAAACTATTTAAGACAGTTCCAGAAGTTGCTAGGACATAAGACAGAGGCTCTGGCATTGGAAATATCAGCAGTCCATGAAAAGACTCTCGTGGCTATTCAACATTCTAGAGCCTAACAGTAAGAAACTCACTTGCTCCATTGCTATTAGACTGCTGGACCCTGTTAAGAACATCCTCAATCCCAAGCACATCTGAGAAGCCAGAATCACCTTCCTCAGGTGTCATAGCAAGGTGTCCTGTACTTCCTAACCTACTATACTCCTGACTCATGGGTAGTCTGTTATCGATGAAAGGGTGAGATGTTCCAACACAGGTCAGACCTTCCTATTAGATAAGCATGGCAAAAAATTTACATTTTGGGAAGGAAAGTGTACTTTCTGTACGACCAGTTATAAAGCCAGGCATCAGTTTCATCTTTGGGAGCAAATGCTCCCTGTAAATGACCACATTCCTGAGGAGCAGAAAAAGTCCGAAAAATTGCTGGTGATTGAGGAGCATGAAGTGACCAAGAACATTCTTTGAGGTGGTTTATGAGGCTTAAGACATTCTGGCTCAGATGTTTCTTTCAGGTAGTACTTCTTGCTTATATCATTGAACCTTTCTCCTAAAGCTCAGGCCTGTATCGAAAATTTGTATTGAGGGTGAAGTGCTTTTTCAGCCTCAAGAGAGAATGAAAGACATCAGGTTCACCACAAGATTACTGTGAAACTCCTTCAGTAATGTCCGACGAGGAGCAACTCAACATTCCTGTTGTGTTATCAGAAATCTTCCTTGCCATCCTTAGCTTTCAGCCTCAATATCAGAAGAGGCATAGCAATGGAAAATATCTAACAAAGACAGCTGCTTCATATTCTGCTGTTTTTCTTTCTAAGAAAAAAGAATGCAAATTTGATACATTGGCTGAAAACCCAAAGCCAATTTTAACTTCTGATTTCTTCTCTTCACTTCTCCCTCTGATATGCACTGTTTGGGCACTTGTTTGATACATTTTGTTGTGGTTTGGGTGGATTTACTATGGATTCTTGGGTACTCAACATCTTTCGGTTTAGATAGGTGGTCCAATTCCACTCCAGGGTGCCTCACAAAGTAGTATAGGCACCATGCTAAGTAATCATCTTTTTCTCCTTTTTTTCTCCTGCCCCCATGTAACCACATTTTAAGAGTTGTATGCCTGGCCATGCAATTTTTTTTACTTTTAGGGTGTGTGCACACGTTCTTTGAGCCCAACTGTCTGCTAACTGATGGTATGAACATCTCATCCCTTATAACTGCCTGTTGACTCTTCTCAACTTCCAGAAGCTTTAGAATTTGAACTTTGTGCAGCAAGAGAAAGGGTCAGTGTAGCTTTGTGGAAACAATGCATTCAAATTTCAGAGAACAAAAGTTACTTTGAGAACACCTTTTCATCTTAAAACTTCATAGTTTAGATGTTTACTGTGTGTTGTGGATTTTGAGATCATGGCTTGATGAAATATCTTCTTCCTGGATACATATAAATATTTACCGTTAATTAAAATATCCCCCACTTACCAGACTTGTGCATCCATCTTCAAATGAGTTTGTGGTATTGACACATGAACCTTGGAGCCATATTGAAGATACTGAGATCTGGGAGTAATTTTGGGGTTTCTCTATTTTAGTGTTTTTAAGGAGATTGCCAAGGACACCCAGATTTTGGGATGGACAATACTTCATTTAGCATAGTAGAAATCTAAATATATATCATATATATTGTGACGAGGCAAGGCCAGATGGCTATAGCAAAGTAGTAGGAGACAGCTATATGAGCCACAAGCTAAACAAATCCCTGTTACCAGGGTAAGCAAATGGCAGCTGCTCCAGATCAATTAAGACACCTGGGGCCAATTAAGATCTTTCCAGAAGGCAGAGAAGACAGCTAGGTTGATTGGGACACCTTAAGCCAATCAGGGGCTGGCTGAAACTAGTTAAAAGCCTCCCAGTTAGTCAGGTGGGGGTGCGTGTCAGGAACTGTGGGAGGAAGCCACGCAGTTGGAGAAACTGAGCAGTGCAAACCGTATCAGACACAAGGAAGGAGGCCCTGAGGTAAGGGTGAAGTAGATATTGAGGTAGTGGGGGCTGCTGTGGGGAAGTGGCCCAGGGAATTGTACGCATCCTGTTTCCAAAAAGTCAGCTACCATAGCTGCTACTATTAGGGTCCCTGGGCTGGAGCCCAGAGTAGAGGGTGGGCCCAGGCTCCCCCCTCTTCTCTCCAATTAATCACTGAGACTGGGAGACAACAGAGATTGTGCGAAGGAAGGTAGCTTCTCCTCACCTCCTTATGGCTTATGCTGGTTTATGATGAAAATGGCTTAGTAGGCTGTGACCTTTGCCTCTAGAGAGAGAAGGGCTATGTGGAGGGTCACAGTGAGCCTCTGAGGCTAGTGAAATCTGTCAGGAAGCGCAGGACCCATGGAGACAAGGTCAGAGCTTTGTCACAATATGTAGGATCTGGAAACCCCATTATAGACCATTTTTGTTGTTCATGAATCATGTTAGTTATAGAACACAGCCAACAATAACCTTAATCTAAAATGCATCATTTTGAGAATTCTGATGAAAGTTAAATAATATTTTAGAATCATAGAAATAAAGAGCTGTAAGGGACCTCGAGAGGTCATGAAGCCCTGAACTGAGACAGGACCAAGTAAACCTAGACCATCCCTGATGGGTGTTTGTCCAACTGGTTCTTAAAAACCTCCGGTAATGGGGATCCCACAACCTACTTTGGAAGTGTATTCCAGAGTTTTACTACCCTTATAGTTAGAAAGTTTTTCCTAATATCTGACCTAGAACTCCATTGCAGCAGATTGAACTGATTACTTCTTGTACTACTTTCAATGGACATAGAGAACAATTCATCACAGTCCCCTTTATAACAGCCCTTAACAAACCTGAAGACCATTATTAGTCCCTTCTCAATCTTTTTTTCTTAAGACTAAACATGCCCTGTTTTCATAGATGGGATTTTCTTTCCCATTTGTCCACAGCTTTGCTAAAGTGTGACACCAAGAACTGGACACAGTGCTCGAGCTGAGGCCTCATCATTGCTGAGTAGAGCGGGACAATTACCTCCCATATGACACTCTTGTTAATTACCCCAGAATGATATTAGCTGGTTTTGCAACAGCATCGCACTGTTGACTTGTATTCAATTTGTGATCCACTACAAACCTTGATCTTTTTCAGTAACATTACCACCTAGTCAGTTATTCCCAATTTTCAGTTGTGCATCTGATTTTTTCCTTCCTAAGTGTAGTACTTTCTTTACTGAATTTTACCTTGTTGTTTTCAGACAAATTTGTCAAGGTCATTTTGAATTCTAATCCTGGCCTCCAAAGTGCTTGCAACTTACCCTATCTTGGACTCATCCACAGATTTTATAATCATATTCTCCATTCTGTTGTCCCAGTCATTAATGAAAATATTGAATAGTACCTGACCCTACCAGACCCTACTAAATGCACCCTCCCAGTTTGACAGCGAACCATTGATAACTACTTTTTGAGTATGATCTTTCAATCAGCTGTGCACCTACCTTACAGCAATTCCATGTAGATCATATTTCCCTAGTTTGTCATGTGGAACAGTGTCAAAAGTCTCATTAAAATAAAGATATATTAAGTCTACTGCTTCACCCCATCCACTAGGCCAGTAACCCTGACAAAGAAGTAAATTAGGTTGATTTAGCATGATTATCTTCTATGTGCTTACAAATTGATTGTTTAATAATTTGTTTCAGTATCTTTTCAGGTATTGAAGTTAGGCTGACCAAATATATGATCTATAATTTCCTGGGTCCTCTTTGTTCCCCGTTAAGACATATGTTTGCCCTTCTCCAGTTATCTGGGACCTCACCCGTCCTCCATGAGTTCTCTAAGGTAATTGCTAAAGGTTCTGAGATTGTTTCAGCAAGTTCCTTAAGTACCCTAGGATGAATTTCATCAGACCCTGCTGACTTGAATATGTCTAACTTATTTAAATATTCTTTAACCTGTTATTCCCCTATTTTTCTTTGCACTATGTTTGTATGGTCATATATATTTTGCAAAACTATACTTCAGAATTCATCAATGTTAGGGATAAATTTCTAATACACTTTGAAAAAGGTATGCAGTGTGGCTCTTCTAGGTGTGCTGCTAGTGACCCCTATTATAGTTAAGCAGCAGCTCTCCTGTAGTTAACCTTGTGAGTCATTTACTGTTTAATTGATAACTTTTCTAAATTCATTTAAGGTGAGAAATTACTACTTGTAACCAGTTTCTTTAGTATCTTATGCTTAGGTTTCATTTTTGTTTTATTTGTTGGGTAATTTGCTTTGATCTGTTTGCTGTCCCTTAGAATCACTTGATCTATATTTTGTAGTTAATAAACTTGTTTTTATTTTGTCTAAAACCCAGTGTGTGGAATTCATAACTGGGGGGGGGCGGCGCAGGCAAAAAGCTGATGCATAGCTCTCTCCACATTGAGGGAAGGAGCGAATTTCATAAGCTTATGCTATACAATTCTCTGTGCAGCGCAAGACATACAATTTTGGGTCTATCCTTTAAAGTACTGAGCAATTCCTTAACTGAATCTTCCCATGCAAAGCTAATCTCAGCATCTGTGTGTAAAGCTGCAGCTGCGTCTGTCCCTACCTGTATGTGTGCTGGTAAAGTGAAGTCCGAAGCCTGAGGGAGGGCTTGGATAGCTTGCCTCTGCAATACAGTGAATGAAACCCAGGCTGGTGGGTTAGGTGGGCTCAGTGGTGCTCCAGTTCCAAGTGGCACATAATATGAGCCTGGGCGTTGTAGCGGATCACAGATTGAATATTTGCCAACAATGCAATGCAGTTGCAAAGAAAACTAATATAATTCTAGTGTGTATTAACAGGACTGTTGTATGTAAGATATAGGAGGTAATTGTCCACTCTACTTGGCATTAGTGAGGCCCCAGCTGGAGTACTGAGTCCAGTTTTGGGGCACTACACTTTAAAAAAGAATGTGGACAAATTGCAGAGAGTCCAGAGGAGAATAACAAAAATGATAAAAGGTTTAGAAAACCTCACATGTGAGGAAAGGTTTAAAAAAAACTGGGCATATTTAGGCTTGAGATAAAAAGACAGAGCGAGGGTCCTGATAACAGTCTTCAAATATGTTAAGGGCTTTTATAAAGAGGATGATAATCCATGTCCACTGAAAACAGAACAAGAAGTAATGGGTTTAATCTGCAATAAGGGAGATTTAGGTTAGATATTAGGAAAAACGTTCTAACTATAAGGATAGTTAAGTATTGGAATAGATTACCAAGGGAGATTGTGGAATCCCCACCATTGGAGGTTTTCAAGAACAGGTTAGAGAAAGACCTCTCGGAGCACAGAGGGATGGACTAGATGACCTCTTGAGTTCCCTTGTAGCCCTAAAACCATATATATACACCTCTACCTTAATATAACGCTGTCCTTGGGAGCCAAAAAATCTTACCGCGTTATAGATGAAACGGTGTTATATTGAACTTGCTTTGATACACAGGAGTGCGCAGCCCCACCCCCCCGGAGCACTGATTTATCGCATTATATCCAAATTTGTGTTATATTGGGTGGCGTTATATCGAGGTAGCAGTGTAGATATAGATAGATATAGATAGATATAGTTTTTATCTGCTGACATTTGTGTGCATATCACCTAGGAAGTGTTACTAAATTTATTTGTAATATTTAGGCTAACCACTCATCACACATTGTTTGCTGTTCATCTAATCAAAGCATCAGCTTTTGCTGGTGTCAAGAATTAAATTCAGCCTTGCATTGTGAAATTTGAATATCTGTGTCTTGGAGCAGTATTGCAACATTGCTTAACTTTGTACATATATCAGTATCTCCTACATAAAAGATCGCAATAAGACTTTTATACCACACAATGTATGATCATTGGGCAGAAAAAATAGTGACCACTTTAGATTGCCTTTTATCACAGTTTTCTCTAATTTATGGTGCCAATTAAGTAAATTATTATAACTTGACCATTTCCAACTGAAATGACTAAAATCTTTATCAATTACATGAAGGTTAATAGTTGTTTATTTGGGAATATAAGAAAATGCTGAACACTAACTGAATTTGCATCACATTATTGAGACAAAAATAAGAGTAAAATTTTCATTGAGAAAACAAAATAATTGGGAATGATAGCACAACAATGGGCACAGGAAGCTTATTTGTGGTAACCAAAAAGCAAATGAATCTGTCAGAAGAATAAAGCAGAGTAGCAGTGAGTTACAAGTGCTGAAAGGTAATTCAGAGGCATAGAATTTTTTGGCCTGAAGAAAATAACACAGAAGAGTCTTCAAATGAAAATTCTGTGTATTTTAAGGGAAGCTGATTATGGAATCTTAAAAACGATAGAAAGTGTGGAATGTAAGAATGGATGTGAGAAACGTGAACAATTAAGATAACTTAGAGAAAACAAACAGGAATGGAGAAGGCAAACGTTGAATTAACAAGAGGACAGAATTGTTTAACAACAAGGGAAGTAAGTTTAGTTGTCAAAAGAAAAATAAAGGGGCAGGAAGAGTGGAAGAAAAGAGTTCAGAAAACATTAAACAGGGAAAAATCAGCTCACATGACTCAAATTGGCCAATATCAGATCGAAAATGAGACATTAAAGCACTAGTTAAATGTGTCAAGCATGGCAAGAAAGATGAAGGGGTATGTGATATTTGGAAAAGTCAGAACAGGGTTGAACAGAATACAGAGATTTCTGTTATGTGCCACTTGCTGCAGTGCTTCATCAAGGTTAACTTGAGGTGATAAAGAACTTAATCCTGTCAGAAGACAGTACAAGGCACTCAGAATACTTCATATTAGAAAACATGTAATTCAAGTTTTGATTTTGAAATGAAAGATGTAAAAATGGGGAGGCTGTGGGAAAAAAAATCTCTCTTCGTGGTTAGAACTGAAGCAAGGAGCTGTAAATTTTGTACAGAACACTCTTCAGAGTAATTACTGATAACTTTTTGTTCAGACAACCAAAGTGACTGACATGAAAGTTATCATTTGCAATCCATATAGTAGTTCTTTACAGAGGTTTGACTTTTTTGTTCCTCCCCCCCAAAAAAAATTTAGAAAAATATACATTAAGGTTTGAATTTCCCTGTTAGATCAGCTATTATGAAGGCTTCAACATAGAATTTAAATTTTTTTTGATATGGTATCCTGATGTCTAAGCAGTAAGGAAAGATTTGCACTCCAGGAGTGAAATCCTGGCCTCTTTGAAATCAGTGGGCTTTTTTCCATTGACTTCAGTGAGACCAAGATTTCACCCAAGAGTGGTTTTTTTTCCTTGTTGAGAGATAGATAAATGGATACTCCTGCATGTAGATCCTGTCATTGCTTTGAGCACAAATGGTATCAGCTGTAAAAACAACAGCAAAACTTACAACTCATAGAACTCCTGAAGGCAAAGCATCTGTGTTCACACCTTCAGCTAGCCAACAGTTTCACTCACCAAACACTGTCTGACTTGCTGTGAGATATGCATGCAATTGTATCTGTGTTGGTCCCAGGATATTAGAGAGACAAGGTGGGTGAGGTAGAAGAAGAGCTCTGTGTGGCTCAAAAGCTTGTCTCACTCACCAACAGAAGTTGGTCCAATAAAAGATATTACCTCACCCATCTTGTGTCTCTGCTGAGAGATATGTCTGTTTTAACCCCTCCATCTCCCCAAATACATTAAAATCCTTTAAGAATATGTTCTTGGGCTTCCACTCAGTAACCAGACACATAAACAATATATCAATCAAAATTACAATAGCATTTTAGTCAGTTGTCCAAATTTAACTCTGGCTTAAGTGGAGACAAATTCATTACCTTATGTCAGCATTAAATTTGACCTGATATTTTTGCATCTGTGAATTAGACAGAAGGGTTATGTGTTCTGCTAATTACTTCTGTGGACCCTCTGAGCCCATGAGATAATAGGTGCTTCAAACCCACAGTAAGAAGGAACAATGTGGTAATTATTGTCAAAGTTCTTTAGTCTGATGCCTCTAAGCACCAGATCATTAACCTAATTCAGCAGAGTATTGAGATAATCTCCTGTGATTTTTAAATGTACTCTTTTGATGGGAAATCTCTCCTATTTCATATAAGCTGTAACTTAGAGCAATAAATAATACATTTGATAATATATTAACACTCCTTGGATTTTGGACTTGCAGCTAGCAACAGTTTAATTAAGCTTCATAAGGTGTCCAATGTGCTGTTACTTAGGTTGTTGAGAAGCTGAATAATGAATTACATTTCCAGGATCTTTATAAATTTTAGGGCAAGATTGTGATATGTATTGTTGGTTTGTACATGTGGAGAGAGCATACTCTGTGAGGCTGCTCCTTCACGCTTACTTTCGCAGGTGGGTGGAGAGTGGTTGGACCCCTTGGCTGGTCCTCTCAACATGCCACTAGGAAATAATCTGCTATGGGTAAAGAGCAGGAGCAGACTGTTTTTTTTTTCCTTTTAAGCAAGGGGATTTGGGGTTTGAGTCTCATTTACTTTCCAGAGCTGCTTTGTGGGCAGCACCTCTATGCACTATGAGTTATTCATAGCAAAATATAAAGTTTCAGTCTTGCCATTAATTTGTCACAGTATTTAAGGAAATAGAAACAGAAATGTACATGAAAACTATTAGCCTTTTTCATTATTCCTTTTTACTAGTAATGCTGAAAATGGATATGAAAATGGTCAAGATTAGTTAAATAAATGTGTTTGATATAGGATTTTTTTCAGGTATTATTGTTTTCCCTTTACCTCATTCACTGCAACTGCTACGGGTATGTCTACACTGCAATTAAAAACCCACAGCTGGCCCGTGCCAGCTGACTTGGGCTCATGGGGCTCTGTCTTCAGGGCTGTTTAATTGCAGTATAGATGTCCAGGCTCCGGCTGAAGCCTGAGCTTTAGGACCCTTCAAGGTGGGACAGTCCTCATAATGTCTACACTGCACATAAACAGCCCTTTAGCCCAAGTCAGTTGGCATGGGCCAGCCACGGGTGTCTAATTGCAATGTATACATACCCTTAGACACAGACAGTGATTCTCTTTCAGACTCAGGCTCATTCTGAATCCTGTCAATGCCTTTGCAGTCTCAATCAGTGGAGGTTGTTTAAGAGTCATATAAAGCATTTCCTTCTCCTTTAGTGGGATTGTGCTGCTCCAAGCTCTGACATCTGTATAGCATTGTGTTGGGCTGACACTGGAGTGCTTTCTAGTAAGTCCATTTCTATACAGGTACTTATTTTCCATTCATAACAGGTACTTATTTTACATATTTTGAAGAAATATATTTTAATATACAGAAAATAATATTCATGTATTCATATTCCTGCCACAATTCATTTTTCAATGATCCTTTTACTTGGAAGTTTATCCCTTTTCCTTAGTTTATATTTGTTTAACAAGTATTTATTTAAGAGAGTGTAACTATCTGGAGTTGAATGGGACACAGTAAACATCCCTTTAACTGATATTTTATTATGAAAACAAATCTGATTTTACCAAACAGGCCTTCCTCTTGAAAGTTAATAATATTCCATTGTTTTGACTGAGCTGTAATTTTTTTTACATTTTAAGAGTACTATGAGGAGGTGTACAATAACCAACTTAAGTTGGCCTACTGCTTCAACAACACTGAGGACAAATGGTTAAGGAATTACTTTTATGAACAATGTCTTAGCACTGCTCAGTTGATCAAAATCGATGGTGGGAAAAAAGAGGCTGAAGCACATGCAAATATGGGCCTTGTCAATGAGGAACAAGGTAAGTAAAAGTTTATATCATTACATCAAAATGTATTTCCATTTTCACACATTTTCTGTTGGTCTATATCTAATTACTCTGCACAATATTATACCATAATATATTATGTAATGCTAAAATATCTGTGGGTTTGTGAAGTAGTCATAATTTAAATTTTTAGATCAGCAAATCTACAAATAGAACAGTTCATCATTAGAGACAGAATTTTGCACCCCAGTTGTAGTTTGAAGGTTCTCATTCAAACTGAAGACAAGATATATGAACAGAGGAAGCATTTCTTTATAAATAAAGATGTTCCCTTGCTTTAAGTTTATCTCCTTTTGTTTGTTCAACTTCTCACTAGCTAATGTTGTCGCAGATTGTGAGCCTGTGATATCAATGAGAAGATGTTAATATAAGCAACAACTGACTTCATTGCCACATTTTAAAAATTGTGCTAGTTTTCATGGCAGAAAGGTTTGGGTGTGTATGACAGGGTCTGTGTATGAAGGAGGTTTTGCTATACGAATCCTGCTTAATACTAGAAAAGAAAAACAATGAACAAATTTTTCACCACAGGTAATTTGTTCAGATTTAGCCTCTGTTTCTACTTGCTAAATGTACTTTAGCTGTTTATGATTTCTTCAAATGTATTTGTTTGAATATTCAGTTTATATCTTCTCATATATTTACTTTATAGATTGACCACAGACTTTTAGATATATTCCTTCAGTGTGATTAACCAATGTAAGAAACAGTGTATTGTTTCTATTCTCTGATTTGATGAACAAGCAAGCACTTCTGGCATGAATCCTTGTCTATATAATTTTCATGAATACTTGTGTATGTAATTTTGAAATCTGCTTTCCACAAAAATGTTTGCTGGTAAAACTCAATCATTCGCATGTTGTCAGAAAAAAATGTACAAAGGGCCATAGGTGTGGCAAAAGTTAATTTGTTAAAAAATTCACAGCTATATTCAAAGAAAATATTTGCGGTATCTGTGATGTTAAATTGTATTATATGAGAAATAGAAAAATAGAAATGTAGCGCTGAAAGAAACCTCACCTGGTCATCCAGTCTGACACCTGGGCCTTTTAAAAGAACTGAGTGTGAGGTCAATCTGGAGTTGAAACCACAGTGAGCAGGCAGACTCCTGTGAAGGGCCCTGAGTCAGGAGAAGGATACTCCATGGGAACAAGCCTGGGGACAGCATTCTTGCCCAGAATGCAGAGTCTTTAAGGTAACCTAGAAAAGGGCTGGGAACAGAGCCCACAGGGTGGGCTGAAAAAGGAGGAGTTATATTTGTTGTAATTTGGCTGGAGGACTAAGCTACATTTCCAGTAAAAGACTGGTGTGTGGAAAGCTGAGGAGACACACCTTGGGGGAAGGAAACTGAGTCAGGGAGCACCTGTAGTGCCATACTTGGCAAATAGGGGGCACACTGTTATAACTGACAGCTGAATATGGGCCGGTGTGTTTTACTGATATGATGACTAATGTCTGTTCTGTTCCATATAGGTTCTTCCTATATAGTGTGTACCATGCTTGTAACTGTAGTATCTCAGTACTTTTTCAGTAGTGCATTAAGCAATGTGATTAACATCATTCACATGAGGAATATTACATCATGTTAAACTTATTAACTTATACACCAGATTTTCAGATAATTTGTTATGTCTGTAGGAAAAGTGGCCAAAAGGAAGAAAGGACTCTGTACGCGCAAAAGCCATGTACTTTGAATGGGTTGTACCAAATTAGATTGAATGTGTGTCAGTCTAACTTAAAAAACAGAAAAAATTAAAATAAGTATCTAATCTTTGTCTTTTTTAAAAGCAGTTGAACAAAACTACTTCAAGTAAATTTTATAGATATGAAAAAACAGCAATTCTACTTAAACCAATAATTAACTAAGCACTGGAACAATTTATCTAGAGAGATTGTGGAATCTCCATCATTGGAGGCTTTTTCTAAACAGGTCAGACAGACACCTGTCAGGGATGATCTAGATGAGTGATCTCCAACCTTTTTACACCCAAGATCACTTTTTGAATCAAAGAGCAACCCAGGAAATACTACGCCCCTTCCCCGAGGCCCCGCCCCACTCACTCCATCCCCCCCTCTCCATCGCTCGCTCTCCTCCACCGTCACTCATTTTCACCAGGCTGGGGCAGGGAGTTGGGGTTCAGGAGGGGGTGCAGGCTCTGGGCTGGAGCCGAGAGGTTCACAGTGTGGGAGGGGGCTCTGGGCTGAGCCTGGGGCAGGGGTGCAGGATGGGGTGAAGGGTGCGAGATCTAGAAGGGAGTTTGGGTGCAGGAGGGGGTTCCGGGCTAGGGCAGAGTGTTGGGGTGCAGGAGGGGGTTTCAGCTGCTGGATCTGGGAGGGGGCTCAGGGTGGGGGTTAGGCTACAGGAGGGGGTTCAGGGTGCAGGAGGCGGTATGGATTGCTGGCTCCAGGAGGGGGCTCGGCACTGGGGTGCGGCTTCCCACTGGGCAGCATTTACTTCCGGTGGCTCCTGGTCGGCGGCGGGCGCAGCAAGGCTAAGGCAGGCTCCCTGCCCACCCTGGCCCCACACTGCTCCCGGAAGGGGCCAACGTGCAGGGGATGGAATAGATGACTTGTTGAGGTCCCTTCCAGTCCTATCATTTTTATGATATAATCCCCTCAGCTTGTGTTTTAGATAGAGTCCCAACCTCCACTTCAGACAACTCTGAAATTAGCTGGGAAGCCTGTAGACACAGCTAGAACCAACAAACACCTGCAGTAATGTTATTTTTTCATAAACGTACAAGACTTTTGTGCCTTTAAGCTACAGCCCTGCATTAGTGGTGGTTTAGAGGTGTGCTGTCCCAGCAGGATGTCCAAGGTATAGTGAAGCAGGAACAGTGGCTCCCAGAATTCAGAGCTGTGTGGTGGAAATGTGGCCACTGGTACATCTTTTTACAGGCATTTGCTTCCCTCTGCCTGGCTGGCTATGCAGAATGGTGTACGTTCTCCCATGTGTACTTTTCAGAGTTTAGCAGGAGCAGCACTAAATTCTTATAAGCAGGGACTTCAGAGTGCCATTTAAAGTGTCCCCTCCCCCTCCTGCTGATTTTCCTCCTCTTCCCCTCTGAGGTGCTCCCACCATGACCCCTCTTGGCTTGTAACCTCCTGAACCCACTCCTCAAAATTTGAGTAAGTGGCATTGTGACCTGGTGCATGGAGTCACAGAGCCACTAAGGTTTGGCTGGGTCAAAAAATGGTCAGTCATGGCCCAGCTGACCCCCTTCGCTCTGCAGCCTGTGCTTGTAGGCCTTGCTTCCAAGGAAGTATAGAGATTTGTAAGCTTATCTATAGTTATGTGTTATGTTAACCAATTACCCACCCCAAGGTGAGGGTTTACACGTACTTTAATCTGTGAGAATTCAGCCCCCAAGATCGACTGCAGTAGAAAGGTTACCAATAGAAGGGTGCATGAGACTACATAGTGCTTTTTCTATAATTACTTTTACTAACCAACCAAACAATATGCATATTGCAATCTGGTAAAGGAGAGAGACACCAGTACAGACTGTATAATATTTGCATTACTCACTCCAAGGCCTTATAGAAAAACCCAAAGTGCTTGTCTTCATCCTCTCCATTATCATCTTGGCATCTCCCCTTGACAAAAGCACACAGGGTGGGATACAGCTTTCATAATGTGTTATGTTGACACCCACTGGGGTTCATAAATATTTATGAAAGTTTTAGCCCGTTTTCCTTATTTGAATTGCCACATCCCACTACTTTTCAGGTTTCCCATTTTTCACAGGGTAGCTCATTAGTTCCCCTTGTACTCATTAACATTTATGTCACCTTGTCACCATGCTAACGTGTGGCTATCTTAAGGAAGTCTCTAACATTTCACCCCAGCTACCAACGGTCATCTGGTGGTATCTACTGATCTCTCATAGACATTATTGTCCAAACTCAGCAGTTATTTTCAAAACATCGTCATATCACATAGACACAAGCTCAGCAGGTTTATTATTAATGTACTTATGGAAACTTGTCCTATGGCCTAATTTGGTGATGCTAAATATCTTACAGGCCTAATTACAACATTAATTAATACTTATATTCCACCTCCTTAAATAAGGTATATATCCTATATCAGGGGTCGGCAACCTTTCAGAAGTGGTGTGCCGAGTCTTCATTTATTCACTCTCATTTAAGGTTTTGCATGCCGGTAATACATTTTAATGTTTTTAGAAGGTCCCTTTCTATAAGTCTATAATATATAACTAAACTATTGTTGTATGTAAAGTAAATAAGGTTTTTAAAATGTTTAAGAAACTTCATTTAAAATTAAATTAAAATGCAGAGCCCCCCAGACTGGTGGCCAGGACCCGGGCACTGTGAGTGCCACTGAAAATCAGCTCGTGTGCCACCTTCGGCACATGTGCCATAGGTTGCCTACTCCTGTCCTATATATACCCTACATCTTTTATCCTTGGCTACAGATTACAATTGTGTCCAGTGAAGAAAATCTTCCAAACATATGCCAAGTGTAAGTCAATACTGTGTGTGTGCCAGAATCCATTGACAATGTGAAACAGAAGCTCTGAGATGTGTGAATTATGCCATTCATCTCCCTGGAAGGTTAGCTTTGAATAATTATTTTAATTTATATTCTGGTATAACATAGAGGTTCTGTTCAGCACAAATGAAGAGAGAGTCCTTGCCCTGAAGAGTTTTACATTCTAAAAGACAGGAGACAGAAAAAGCGAGGGAGAGTGATACAGTATATAAACAAAGATCTAATTATGCCAATATCAGTGTCTGCTATCTGGGGATTATGGTGGACGAGAAGCTGGATATGACTCAACAGCGTGCCCTTGTTGCCAAGAAGGCTGACGGCATATTGGGCTGCATTAGTAGGAGCATTGCCAGCAGATCAAGGGAAGTGATTATTCCCCTCTATTGGGCACTGGTGAGGCCACATCTGGAGTATAGCGTTCAGTTTTGGGCCCCCCAATACAGAAAGGATGTGGACAAATTGGAGAGAGTCCAGCGGAGGGCAATGAAAATGATTAGGGGCTGGGGCACATGATTTATGAGGAGAGGCAGCGGGAACTGGGATTATTTAGTCTGCAGAAGAGAAGAGTGGGTGGATGGGGGGGGGTTGATAGCAGCCTTCAACTACCTGAAGGGAGGTTCCAAAGAGGATGGAGCTCGGCTGTTCTCAGTGGTGGCAGATGACCGAACAAGCAACAATGGTCTCATTTTGCAGTGCGGGAGGTCTAGGTTGGATATTAAGAAAAACTATTTCACTAGGAGAGTGGTGAAGCACTGGAATGGGTTACCTAGGGAGGTGGTGGAATCTCCATCCTTAGAAGTTTTTAAGGCCTGGCTTGACAAAGCCCTGGCTGGGATGATTTAGTTAGGGTTGGTCTTGCTTTAAGCAGGGGGTTGGACTAGATGACCTCCTGAGGTCTCTCCCAATGCTAATCTTCTATGACCTAGCTGTTGTTAAGTATCTCACAGCTGATTATTATTACATACAACTAATATCTTGTATCATAAACTCATGTTTCCAGATGCTCAAAGTCCCAACTATTCTCTACCCAGTTTCCCCTTGACAACTTCTAAAGTTCAGTTATGCACTTTCAAAAATCTGCATCAAATTAGGGTGGGACATTTAAAAGCATTCAGTATTGGCTTAATACTGCCCCCATTGAAGACAAAGTTAAAACTCTCATCTACATCAGTGGGAGCAGCATTAGACCAATTCTGTGCACTTTTGAAAACTCCACCCTAAAAATGTAGGCAGACCATCAAATAAATTAAATTTTATATTAAATTTAATAACAGGGGAGCTTCTGTTGCTGTTATATTCATTGGTTTATTTTGTATATCAAAAACTTCAATGCCAAGGGAAGCCATGTAAAAGTGTAAGAGAAACCAGATAATCTTTTTTAAATAAAGATTAAAAGATTAAAATACATGCTACATGAAAAATTCTCCATAAAAATACAACTATTAGTATATTATGCAATAAATAGAATAATGATAAAGAAAAAATCAAAAAATCATATTTCTTCATAATCAAATTGTGAGCTACAAGAATATTTAAGAACAAAACATATTACATTTGACCCAGACTAGTGTACTTCTTAAAGGCTTACAAATTAGAATACTTTATATTATTTTCCAGTAACAACATCCAAGATTATAAAAACCTGCAAAATACTACACTCACCATCATTTCAAATATTACAAGTGCAACAGTTGCCATTAAAAAGTTAGCATTTGAGTGCAATATGAGATTATCCGTTTTCCTCCTTTATTTAGAAAAGGAAGTATACCTGATAACTAGAACTGGTTGAAACATTTCTGGTGGAGCAGTTTTTCATGAAAGAATGCTGATTTGATGAAATAGAAGTGTTTCACACAAACCTATCAATTCTGTCAAAATTTATGACAGGAAACTGAAATAAAACAAAAAAGATCCAAAATTTCAACTTTTCATTCCAATTTGGAATGAAACCAAATTTCAAAATCTCAGAATTTCCTGTGGAAGGAAAATTCCAGTTTTCAACTGGCTCTATTGATATCAGTAGTTGAAATTTTGGATTTTTTTTTGAAACAATTAATTTTGATTTTATCAATTTTACTTTTGTTATACTATGATTTCTAATATAATATACAAGTTGGCTTGTATATTATGTAATATTATAAAACTTGAAAATTGCGATGATAAAATAAAAATGAATAATTGATTTCAACTTTAAAGAAATTAAATGTTTTATTTCAGTTTCCTGTCATAGTAGTTGTATTTTTATGAAGAATTTTCCATGTAGCATGTATTTTAGTCTTTTAATTGTTATTTTAAAAAAAGATTATCTGGTTTCCAGAGGATATTACTGTTGCCTTGGCTGGGAGGTTAGGTTAGGAAAGCAAAACAGGGAAAAGAATTTCCACATGTTTCATAACTGGGTGATTTACAAGGTGCATTACCCTAGATTACAACAGAAACTTTTTGAGATTAATAATTAAAGCCCATTTGTCCAAGCTACCTTTTGAACAAAAAAAGAGGAGCACTATTAGTAGGTGAGATTTGAAGACCATTTCACGCCTTTCCAAACATTATAGGCTTCATGTAGTGGCCCTGTCAGATCCCACCTTTATCTTAGGGAGTTAGTCAAGAAGTATCACTAACTCCTGTCTTTAGGCTCATGTGGGGACTGCTATTTAGATTATTGTCTGCATTAGAGGATCTGAAAGGCAGAAAATTGACTTTTCCTTCCTGTAAAATGGAGCTTTGCTCATCAGATCTCATCATTTGGAACCCTACCAAACATTGATTTTATGTAATCATATAAAAAAAAACCTTTTTCTAAATTATTCTACAACTGTATTTTATACAATGGCTGTTTTATTGTATAAAACAGCCATTGTATAAAATACAGTTGTAGAAGTTAATGTGTCAGTTAGCTAAGGAGCACTTGACTGGAGAGTGTGGCATAAGAAGCTTAAGAAGCAGTACAGTAGGAGAAAAGGTCTTCAGATGCTGCTGCTTTTCCCTGCCAGTCAATGGCCAGAGGGAAGCACCTATAAATCCAGATTGACAGATCTGAAGACTAGACAGATTGAAAAGGCTTATTAGATAATTGAGTCTATCCCCATCCAAATGCAGGATGTAGTTTCCAGAGAAAGGACAGCATATTATTACATAGAAATAATATATTGTTATTGATATTGAACTGACAGTTACTGGATTGAATTGATGTTACAGAGATTGTGTATTTTCAATTCAAATTAATACAATCTAATAAAATCTGAGAGTAACTCCTGAACATACAGCATGAAGGAGAAAATTGCAAATTGAATTGATAGAAAAATATAGTACATCTTATTAATGTTTATTCTTGTAACAGGAAAAAAAATACTGGTGCGTACTATGAATGTTTTCAATTAAGTGCTTCAGCAGATACTCCCAAAGGAGTATTGTAACAAAACATATTCAAAACTCTTATCATTCTGTTCTTTTCAATTAATCTAACTTCCCTGTATGTTTATACTTCTTTAATGCAATAAAGTGTATCCTTTACATTTCTAATCTTAAGAAAAGATAAATAGATCTGATTTTCACATTAGGAAGTCTCTTAGTTTTAGTAGAATTTTTAGGGGCAGGAGACAAATTAATTCTATTCATATATTGTAGTGAAAACCTCTTCAAGTCAGTCACTGTAATGCATTAGTGCAAACTCTAATAATCATAATTTACATGTTCCATAAAACTTTTATGGCCTAGGCATAAACAGTCTTATTTTTGATTCTTCAGGCATTTGGGGTTATAACTTTTAATTGAAGACAGAGTTCCTGAGATTAGTTCAAAAACTTCTTTAGTTATTTTATATTTTAAAAATTAAATTGAATGGTAGAAAGTAATTTATTAGAAACTTTTTTTACTTAGGCAAAATGAATTAAATATTTTAAAAGCTTGCTATAATTCAAATGAATTAAAATATATAATCCTTTTTCTATAATTGTTAATTGTTAATTTTCTATAATTGTTAATTGTTAACATTTTTTGTAGCATCCATTATTGCTCTCTGCTTTATGTACATGTTTGTAAGACTATGGCATTTAATGAAGAGATCTTTTTAAAATATTGATAGTCACAAGTAAATTAAACTATGTTTGATCTATGTTAAAGATTCAAAGTCCAAGGTCTTTGAGTAGAACTTAGAATAAAAATGTAATTAGGTTACATCCCTAAAGTCTGATATATCTTTAAATAAGACCGCAAATGAAACTTTATTAAAACTTCATATGAATTATTTCATTGCTTTTTTAAATTCGTTTTCCCTCTCTTCTCTTTCATGTCTATTACTGACACTGCTGCTTGTATTTTACCTGTCTTTCCCAGGGTATTTTAATTATTTACTGCTTAATGAGTAGTACTGAGACGAAGCTTCATTCAAAGCTGCCCACTCAGAAACAGATTTTTTGTTTCTAAGCTTCACAAGGTCTCGGACTACTGCAGCTGGGCCTGCAGGTCTCACCACATTATATAAACTTTTCTGGAGGCAGGGTTTACTCCTAATAATTGACAGAGGAGATTCTAGAGATCACTGCTTCTAGAGATGCCTTCTCAATGGGACTGATGGCCAGTGAGAGTGGTCTGGCTGTCCGTTGAATAATTTTTTCCTCAGTCTTCCATTGTTGCTGAGATTGCCTTAAATCTAAAAATCATTCGTTTTCAAATTCTAAGGCATGATGGAGGGGCAGCCAGGCCAAATTTGAGTGGTGTGCAGGGTTGTGACCCTCTATGCCAAGTCAAATTGCCAACAAGCAGCACTTCTTAGTTGAAATACAGGATAAAAGGCATCCTGTACTGATTTAGTATGGGACAGGGTAGTTTTTATTTAAATAGAGGACATCACTCATAATACAGGACTGGTAGCAATCCTAAACTGTTGTTGGGTTCCCATAAACACACACTTTTGTTGGTAACAGATTATTCCTTTCCTAGGGGTGTCAGAAATAAAAAGGTGCAAATACTAGTTCTGTTAAGCAATTTAAAAAATTAATCACGATTAATCATGTGATTAATCACACTGTTAATAATAAAATACCATTTATTTAAATATTTCTGGATGTTTTCTATTTTTTTCAAATATATTGATTTCAATTACAACACAGAATATAAAGTGTACAGTGCTCACTTTATATTTATTTTTTATTACAAATATTTGCACTGTAAAAACCAAAGAAATAGTACACTGCTACCCCGATATAACATGAAATCGGATATAATGTGGTAGAGCAGTGCTCTGGGGGGCCGGGGTTGTGCACTCCGGTGGATCAAAGCAAGTTCAATATAATGCGGTTTCACCTATAACGTGGTAAGATTTTTTTGGCTCCCAAGGACAGCATTATATCGAGGTAGAGGTGTATATTTCAATTCACCTAATATAAGTACTGTGATGCAATCTCTTTATCATGAAAGTTGAACTTACAAATGTAGAATTATATACCAAAAAAAACTGCATTCAAAAATAAAACAATGTAACTGATTAGAGCCTACAAGCCCATTTGGTCCTACTTCAGCCAATCGCTCAGACAAACAAGTTTGGTTACATTTGCAGGAGATATTGCTGCCCACTTGTTTACATCACCTGAAAATGAGAACAGGCATTGGCATTGCACTGTTGTAACCGGCGTTGCAAGATATTTATGTGCCAGATGCACTAAAGATTCATGCCCTTCAAGCTTCAACCACCATTCCAGAGGACATGCGTCCATGCTGATGATGGGTTCTGCTCAATAACGATCCAAAGCGGAGTGTACCGATGCATGTTCATTTTCATCACCTGAGTCAGATGCCACGAGCAGAAGGTTGATTCTTTTGTGGTGGTTCGAGTTCTGTTGTTTCCGCATTGAAATGTTGCTCTTTTAAGACTTCTGAAAGCACGCTCCACACCTCGTCCATCTCAGATTTTGGAAGGCACTTCAAATTCTTAAACTTTGGGTCGAGTGCTATAGCTATTTTTAGAAAACAGAACAGGAGACATACCATTCTCCCCCAAGGAGTTCAGTCACAAATTTAATTAACACACAATTTTTTTAACGAACATCATCAGCGTGGAAGCATGTCCTCCAGAATGGTGGCTGAAGCATGAAGGGGCATACAAATGTTTAGCATATCTGGCACATAAATACCTTGCAGTGCCAATATCTCCCATCAATGTAAACAAACTTGTTTGTCGTAGTGATTGGCTGAACAAGAAGTAGGACTGAGTGGACTTGTAGGCTCTAAAGGTTTACATTTTTTTTGTTTTTGAGTGCAGTTATTAACAACAAAAAAATCTACATTTGTAATTTAAACTTTCACAATAAAGAGATTGCACTACAGTACTTGTATGAGGTGAACTGAAAAATACTATTTATTTTGTTTATCATTTTACAGTGCAAATATTAGTTTTTCTTACAATTATAAAGTGAGTATTGTACACTTTGTATTCTGTGTTGTAATAGAAATCAATATATTTGAAAATGTAGAAAAACATCCAAAATATTTAATAAATTTCAGTTGGTATTCTACTGTTTAACAGTTCCATTAATTGCAATTCATTTTTTTTATCACGGTTAATTTTTTTTAGTTAATTGCATGAGTTAACTGGGATTAATCAACAGGCCTAGCAAATACCATTGGAACAATTACTTTAAATTACAACACAAAAGGTTAAACCAATAGTTCCTAAACCAGCACTGAAGGATAGTTCAGTACAGTGGTATAAATATAAGAGTCCTGTAGCCCCTCCACCTCATCCTCCTTGCAGGCTGCTGCCCTGCTTCCCCTTGCCGTCGCTATTGCTGCTCCCCTGCTAGTAAGTCTCAGCCCTCCAGTGCTAGCTTCCAGGCTGTTTGCTGCCCAGTCTTCCCTCTGTAGCCATTTTTCAGGCCTCCAGGCTGCTGCTTCTGCTCTCACAAAGCCTTTGGCTCTCTCTTGAGATTAATGTCCTTCGACCATAGGAAGTCCTTTTTTCTTTTTGTACTCTGGGGATTATGGATCCTGTAAGGAGTCCCACTGACTTCAATACAATCCTCTTTGCCTCAGGAGTCCAGCCTATCTATTTGCTGAATTAGGGCCTTGTTTTATCATTTTGCATGCTGTTTATTTCATCTTCCAGCAAATCTCCACTGAAGATTTATAAAACCTCCCTAAATAGTGGCTTATATTGGAAACTGTGACAAATCCGTAACTATTTCAGCATGAATAGTGCTACCATAATTATCATAATTGTATATATGAAACTAAAAATATCAGTAGTTCAAGCAGTTAAATTGAAATGGAAGCCAATATCTTTTAAAAATGGCAATAACATTTCTTTTTTTGCTATCACTAAATATTGCTTCTAGCAGATTTTATGTGTACGTTGTACAGTATAATAATTTATTACAAAAGATGCCCACTGGTTTTAGATTAAAACGCAACATAATATACATGAAGCTTTATTGTTCCTTTAAACAGGTTGTTTTAAACTTAAGTGGAATATTTTGCTAACGTCCCAACAAATGTTTACAATTTAGAACTAAATGTGCTTTTGGCTTGTACTAGTATTGCTGAAGAAATGTGCATTATAGACCTGCCAAATAAATACCGTTGTTTGTACTGCATTAGTTTCATTGGTAAATGTACAAGCTGATAGAAAAGGAAATAATTAAGTACTCTCAATATTGCTGAGGCATGGAGCTAGAACAGGTCAGTCAGTGCATCTTATTGTGACATACTAAATTACCTGAACAATATTAGAAGCGATCTTTGGACCTAATTAACATCCCACCTAATTAATGTCATCTCTGTATGTACAGACCTCTAGACAGAGTCGCACTTTTTTTATGTATTAAATATCACATTATTCAAATTTGCTATCTTTAATTTCTGTATTGAAAACTTAAGATTTCTGTGCTGTTTTCTTAAGTGGGAGTAACTCTTCCTTTTTTTTTTCCTCCTTCAAGTAATCAATGCACTGCTGAATGAGTTCATTTTAATGCACTCAATCATGCCTCTAATGTTTGTAGCTTACGGGCGCAAGCATCAGTAATGCAGGAATGTTATATGGCTTTAGTCTGGCCATTTCATAAAATATTCATGGAATCAAAAATGTGCATCAAAATAGCGGTTGGGAGAATTACATTTATGTGCCTGCTTTTATGGCAGCTTCACATTTAAACCCATTTGTGTTAATATCTAGTCAATCTTTCTACTTTAAAAAAAAAGGAAAATGGTAGTGATCATATACGTCCTTCTTTGGTTAATATTTGTCTAAGATATCTGCTGTGATATAACATATATAAACTTTTGGAATATTTTGTAGGAAGGGGATTTGTAAAGGAAGACTTGAATAATTTTCAGAAATATAAAATGTTTGTCTACCATGCTTTTAAGTTTATATCATGTTGAGTTTTGTTCTTTAAATGAATGGATGGATTCTCTTTTTTGTGGGCTTTCGGTAAACTCATACTCTTCAAATAGTTTTTATTCAAAAGTGCACTTTCCTTCCATTGAAAAATAATAACACAAACCTTAGTGTGTATACATCTAGTTAGAATGAAAATAATAATTATTTATAATATTTAATGTATTTAGTGGATGAATGATGCTTTGTATGAATATAATTGTTTAGAACGGGTCTCCTACTGTAAATGATATGTAGTTATACCACTTCCTTCCAATTATTAAGATGAATTGATTACTGATAGCTTTTTGATGCCTTGTCCTGGGGCCCCAGTAAATTATAACATTTTTGTAGTACTGCTATATGTTTTATAGGAATTACATTTGTGATTCTGACTCATTTGATTAAATGAGAGAAAGTATCAGTATTTCTCAAAATTCAGGTTTAAGACACATGGGGATAACTTCTGAGAACATTGCTTGGGGAAATTAGACATGCAGCTACTTTTGTTAACAATAACAATGGAAATAATTTCCTGTGTAACATTTGAAAATATGTGCTATAGATTGTCTGGAAGCAATCATTTTTCTTCATGGAATCTGAGATAGATATATGGGATATCCTTTCCCTTCTACGAAATATTTTTTAGGATCCCTCTCACTGTCTGTCCCTCTTCTTCCTTTGTCTATCTCCCTTTCTTTTCTCAAAGACAGTAAAAATCATTTTAAAACTAGCCTTCCTATAATTGAATTGATATAAAAAGAAATCCTAACTTTTAAAGCAGAGATGCTGTGTAACCAGCTTCCTTTCCTCCTAATGCTTTCCATAATTTGTATCTATTTATTTATTTTTGAGTTATTACAAAAACATCTATTCAAGTGCTCTAGCTACTTGTGCAACAAATAAAATAAACGACAATAATAATAAAAAACAAAAATAACACAACACTTAAAATTAAAATACAGGAGACATTCCAACTAAATACGCAAACTCAAACTGAACCAACTAGCCAAACAGAATGAATAAATTGATTCCCCATCACCCTGAAGATTTTATTCTCCCCAAGCTTTTGACTGTCTATACTGAAATGCTTCAGAGAACGGATAGGCCTTGCAGGTGAAGATGAGCAATTTCAGGTTATTTTAGAGTTAGGAGTAAATTCCAAAAAATGAAATGTACTACTAACAGTAACTTCCCAGTTAATCCAAGAGGACTTCACCTTGAACTCTTCCGCTGATTGCAACTGTGATTCTCAAGAAGACAAATCCCAGGCCTGTTACATCAAAACCTTTCACTTTTTCTTTGCTTAGGAAATTCTCAGCCTATTTCTAAACTTATATTTCTTTTTATTTTCTGTTTAGCATCTTCACTCTTTTTCTTTTGTAACCAGATTGAGTTACTTGTGTTTTCAATCTTGGCTTCTTCTTTTTTGTCTGTAATGGAACCACACTTAGGGCAGGTCCATACTCACCGCGCGGGTCGACGCGGTGAGTTCGACTTCTCCGAGTTTGAACTATCGCGTCTAATCAAGACGCGATAGTTCGAACTCCCCGCGCGCTCCGGTCGACTCCGGAACTCCACTACCGCGAACGGCGGTGGCGGAGTCGACCTTGGAGCCGCGGAGTTCGACCCCGCTGCATCTGGACGGGTAAGTCAGTCAAACTAGGGTACTTCGAGTTCAGCTACGCTATTCGCATAGCTGAACTTGCATACCCTAGTTTGACCCCCGCCCTTAGTGTAGACCAGGCCTTAGATGCATTTTCACCTAATTCTATCTGAATGATACCAGAAAGCACAGTCTGCCTCTGTATTTTGGTGCTCACTGAGTTCTGGCAACAAAGATGTCAGGACAGGGCCCCCCTTATGGCTAGTTCAAAGGCCAGTGGGATATATGGAATATATTACTTCAATTTCTGTTCTGTTAGGAATGCTCTCAAGGGAGTCCCTCAAATATGAGGTTGCATGGGAGAACAGAACCACTATATACTATAGCTCCACGCATTCTAAACCACCATATACTATAGCTCCAAGCATCCTAAACAGGCAATAGAAAGGTATGCTGATTCTGGAAGTTCACCTGAATCTGTCCATCTAAGAGATAACATCTCAGATTCTGAGGAGGAACAAGTACATTAGATTCACCTTCAACATCCACCTCCCTGGATGACTTGCTTGTCACCTCTTCCTGTCCCTAGAAATAGTTTCTCCTTACGGTGTGTTTTTTTCTTTTTAGTTTCACCTGAATAAAACCATATGTCTGCCAGTCTTTTCCCTCCATAATACATCTGGTGAAATTAGGTTTCATAAATTGAATGGCCAAAGAGCTTTGCCTTGTTACCTGAAAAGAGTCAAGCCCTTTCAAAAGTCCAAGTCATTTGTTCATCGACTTGGGGGGGGGGGGAACCAAAGAGGGAAATGAGTTGTGCCACAGACTAGCCAAGTGCATAAAACTCTGTATCCAGCTCATTGAGTCAGAGCCTCCAATTCATCTTCATAGTCATCTATCCCAGAACCAAGGACAGCTTAATTTCCAATCGCTGAACCTAGCTGTTTGGAGTGTGGTATCATGTTGACTTTTGACTTGGAATGTCTCTGACCAGTTCACCAGATTGTGATAGAGGTTTCCTCAAGAAGACTCATGCTTTGAAATGGAAGGTAGATATTGTTATGGGTCTTTAATAAGTCTTCCTCTGTCTGTCACAAGGCCTGTTATATTAGGCTATCAGTAGATTGTCCACTTCCCTGGATTGACTGTAATCACAGTCAAGATTCATTTTGAAGCTGTATCAACTTAGCATCTTCTGATTTTGAGTCTTCATACATCCAACAGTTGAAGTTTTTGAAAGAACTAGTACATATCTTCCTATGTCTGAGCTATTGCTTATGTGGGACTTAAATTGCTTTAACAAAGCTGATGAAATTCCATATTGAAACTTCTTGAAGATTGTCCCCTTTACCATCTATCTTTGAAGACAATGTTGTCATGGCAGTAACTTCAATCAGTTTTAATGAGGAGCAATCCTTGATGACTGACACTTGTTACACGGCATTCACAGGTATAAGATGGTATTTTGTCCAAACTATAAACTCTTTAGTAAAATTACCTTAAAGCTCCTTCTGAACCAGTCTACCTGTCTCCTAGCATTTTTCAAAGCCCACTCTTTACCCAGGGAAAGCTAGTCTCCATAAATTAGAAGTTAAGAAGGCTTTGAATTACTATCTTGAGAGGACTACATTCATTGTAAGTCTACTAGGCTGCATGGGTCTATAAATCCAGTAAGGGAGAAAATCCACTCAGATTGCTGAAATGGATTAGACTTTATCTTCAAACTTGTGTTTACCTTATCAGTGTTTCAGTAACTGAAGATCTTAGAGCACATTTGAAAAGTTCTACCTTCTACTCCTTTCTTACTCCTTCAGAATCTTTCAGCCTAGGATCTGGACTGTGGTCCTTTACACACACACTTGATTTTAAAATATTATACCCACACAGAATGGTTTTTACTTTCTAGAAGATTCTGACTTCTGCTTCCTAACATTGTGGGTCTATACAGGCAACCTACTCAAAAACTACATTTACTAGTAAGTAACTTGTAGTTTGGGCAACAAAGTGTGAATTGAAGGTAAAGATGACTTACTGATACCTGTAAGCATTTTATTAAGTTATGGGTTGATGATTATTGGAACCTTTGTGAAGTTAAGTTAGAAACAACTTCTTTTGTAAGAAATGATAATATGCAAAAAAAATTTGAAATATTTTGTTAAATATACTGCTTATATTTATGAATTAGTTATGTTTTTCAGGTCTGTTCATGAAAGCTGCTGAGCATTATGAAACATTCCATCAATTGACACTGGGACGGATGTGGAATGATGAGACAGGTCATACTTACAACTCACTGGCCTGTGAGCATCTCTGGAGAATTTACACATTACTAGCAGACAAAATGCTAGAAAATAAAGAACACCAACAGGCCATCAAAACTCTAATAAAAGCTTTTGAAATGGCAAAAAAAGGTGTGTGGAAAATAACACTTTCACATTCCTTTCTTTAATGTGCAGGCTCTGATTTTCCCAGGAGTAAGGTAAAAATCGTCAAGGGTTTGAATGATTATTTCCTATGAAATTCAAAGACAAATGCCATCAATATACTTCCAAATCTCACTGTAAACCAGAAGTGCCTTCTTGCTGACAGCAAGGAATCCATTAGTTTCTTGAAAGCTTTATCTCCAAAAATGCAGTCTTCTGGGACTATAGTGTTGTAAAACAATGAACCCATAATCAGAAGTAAGGTCATTTACAGAAGTTGAGATTTTTGTAGGTTAGCCACTGTTGATTTTTCATTTCCTTAGTAATGTTATCAGGCAGATCACTACTGTTTCATTCTACATGAATGATAAATAATTATGGAAAGAAAACCATTTCCAGTATACCTGAATCATTGAAAATAGTTTTAAAACTTAAAATTCAGGAAATGCTATATATGATGGCTATCTGTAGTAAGGATCCAAAAGCTGATGGAAAGATGAGGATGGCATTTGAATATATGATGTCAGATGCTGAACAGTTACAAAGCAGCTGTTTATTTATGGGGCATTATTATATATGAGAGGGAGTAGAAAAGGGAGAGTGAACCGTCACAGTTGATTTTAAGAAAGTACAGATTATTTTTCTGTTTTTTTGGGTTATCTTAATAATGCTTATTTGTTGAAAGATGTCGTTAGATTCCAAAATCTACAGTTTTCTATGTTCACAAGAAAAAAAATGATTTTATGTGTTCCCCAGAATTAGAATGGAAGATATTGTATAATCACTTTTATTCAATTAGCATTGTTATGCTAACTTTGTGGCAGCTTTATTAGTTTTTTATATAAGAATTATGGTTAATACACACTAGTAATTTGAAATTTATCAGGAGAGAAATTTTAATGTAAATGTTAAGAAAATGTATACAAGTACTGATCAATTGGTCAGTCCCTACGAAGTAAGTGGAACTGCTTAAATCAAGCTTCAGCCAGAGATGCCAAAAAACAAAAATCTCCTTATGTGTTTAGTCTTGTAAAATAAAGTTTGTAGCAGTGAAATAAAGTTTGTTCTGTGTAATATACAGAACAGTATAAAATGTATAGAATTAAGCGTTAACAGTGCTATTCATTATTTAAAACAATATTGAATTATTTCTGTTTTCTTTAGTCACATTGTTTCTAAAGATTTAATATTGTTAAAATTTCTTTATACTGTTAAAAAGTTAAATACTTTAAAATACCAGCTTAAAAATCTATATTGTACTCCCACACTAATTTTTTGAGGATAAAGCAAAATGTTTTAAATTTACTACATACTGGGTCTGAGGTTTCCATTCATTCCATAACAGTCCTTTTGAACATGTGTCTTTTTTGACACATTTGTCTGAATGTTGATTGGGTGGTTCCTTCTTTCTTTGGATTTGGCCCTTAGGCAATCTGTCCTATTTCTTTTTCAACACAGAAGCTAATGGTTCTCTTTTGAGAGTTGCTTCTTCAGAGCCCCACTCCTGGGAGCATGTGACTCAGTAGTGTGAGTTCCAAGACCATTTAAAGCAATAACTGTTGCAAATAGGCGTATATTCTACCACAAAATAAAACCTTACTTGTGTCATGCATCTTCTTATCTGTTTATATAGTCAAGAGAATTGTTAAGAGATTATCATAGTGGATCTGATGCTGCATTGAGAAAACCAGGCAGATGCCCCAACTTAGAGCTGGTCAAAAAATTTTGACCAAAACTTTTTTTGGGCGGGGGGAAATGCAGATTTGGCAATTCCTAACCATTTCACAAATTTATGTTGATTTCACCAAATAGTTCCAGTTAAAAAAACCAAACCAACTTTTTGGTTTTAAATTTTCTTTAATTTTGTTTAATAGAGCATTTTTAAAATTTCTATAACTCTAAACAAACTTTTTGCAACGTATCAATTTGCTGAAATTTTTGAAAAAATTTCTTTTATGGGTTGACCCAAAACACCTTTTTTCCCCCAATTTTTCAGAATGCCAGAAAATTGAAAAATCCATTATTCACTACCAGATGGCCTTAGAGCTCTTATTATATGAGCTAAGACAGCTACTACAGCTTGCTGAGACATGTGTCTTTGAAACTTGTGGCAGTTCTGCAATTCACACCTTTACTCACCATTATTCTGTAGATATTTAAACGAGATCAGATGCTCATTTCAGAAGGGCAGTCCTTCAGTCTCTGTTCAAAAGCCCCCTCTCTCCCTCAAAGAGGCCCTTATTCAGCAAAATATTTACATACATGATTAAGTTTAAGCTAGTGCTTAAATCCTTCTCTCTTCAGCATTCAATCCATTCCACTGGACATTCCTGTGCTTTGCTGAATCTGGACCAGAAATTAATACAGTCTCTCAAGATTCAGGCTCTACAGAGACCATCCTTGAAGGAAAAAGAGAGGTTTTGAATGTATTTTCTCTATAGAGCCATATTTTCTCATCCCCCTTCCCTGCCCACTTGGAATCTTAGGAAAAAGAACAGAAGGATTTGGGATTGCCTGCTTTTATAATTTTACCAAGTGTGTTCAATTCTGTAGGTGTGTGGGGGGGTGTCCTTATGGGTTCAGCAATTATGACTTTCAAAGATTTCAGGACACTTGGAGGCTAAACACGAACTTCCATGAGTGTGGATCTGTAGAGACAATATATTAGGAGAACATCAGTTAGAGGTAAATAATCTTCCTTTTTCATGTGTAGATGTTTATATTGGTGCAGGAGTTGTGAATTTGTTGACCTTCAGGACTCATTTCAAAGCTCATTTTCTAGGCTTTTTATGTGTTGAATGGGCAGTATTGCGTGATGAAAAAAGGTTTTATATTTTGGACATTGATTCCAATTTGTTTGCTTTACTAATCAATTTTTGTATATATATCCCCAAACTCTGGATGGGTTAATTTTGAAAAAATGATATAAATAAATTATTTTATATAAATTATAATATTAAATATACAGGCCAGGTTTTCTTTTGCTGGAGCAGTGCAAAGAGCCAAGAAAGCAGCCCATTTTGGCCAGCTGAGAATTCCCTTAGCTGTTGGGAGCTCTCGGTGGGGCCAAATTAGCTCACCTAACTCATTTGCCACCTCCAGTCTCTGGAATAAGGAAGAGGCACATCTAAAATGTGCTGTACTTCAGTTGTCCACCATTTGTGTAGCATTTCCTGGAACCATTGCTGGCTAGTATAGATTACAGCAGCTTTCAGGCTGCTCTAGCCTATGCTGGTGTGGAAACCTAGCCTGAGAATCAGGGAGCTGTAACTGTCTCCCTGACTTCTTTCTGCTGCACCAAGTTTCTGTTTGTATGTAGCTAAATAACTATATGGAGATATTTTACTGACCCTCTAAATGTAAGGTGTTTCGTGACTGTCTTTGGAGAGGTGGTGGCAGTGCTGTGAAACAATTCATAATAGAGAAGCTTATATCATGACAAACTGTGTGCTCTGTCTCATGAAAACATTTGTACTTCCTATGTTTGTGGCTTTTTTTAATTGAGTATAAGTGCTCTAGATAAACATAAAAACATCAATGTTTGGAAAGTGATAAATGACAAGCTATAAGGAAAAATTTAATATGTTACTAAAAAATGACATGTACGTTATTTTCAAGAGCTGTCAGTAGTAGTGTAATTTGTTTAGAACTAAGAGTAATTATAACCCAACTCCTCCCCTTTAGGAGGTGATAAGAAGATGGAAGGAGAAGCTGCCTATTGCTTAGGGCTAGCTTATCATTCTGCTGGAGAAGAACAGACAGCAATAATAGTGAGTTTACTTAACGTTTCTTAACATGCATTTTATAATTTGTCCGGAGGCAATTACCTTGGCTTTGCTATTAAGTGACCTTAAATAAAGGTCTGCTATTTTTAGTGAGGAAAGTTTTTATTACTGTTTAATATTTATTTTATGATTTTACTACAATAGCCTGTATAAAATATCTGCTGAGAATAGGATGGGAAAGAGTTCTACATGTGAGAATTCTGGAAGGACAGAACCAATAGTCCATCTCTGCCTCTTGGATCAGTTTTAGAGGAAAGATCAGTGACAACCGAGTATGCTTCTGCCATCACTGCTGTATCTCTAGGGAAATACAGCAGCATTCGATGATCAACTGTAACAATGTTATTGGGAGATCCAGTAGTATGAATATGGATGTATTTTGTCCTTGTCCATGGACAAACAAAAGTGCATTTATCAAAAGAACCAGTGCCATATCTGTGCGTGCCCAAGCCTTAAACTCAGTTTGGAGGGATCCAGTGTTCTAGCAGCAGACATGTTTCGTAGAGAGGACTCTTCACTAGTTTATTTTATTAACTTGTTCAAAAATTGAACACTGGAAACTAGATAAGAGTTGAAGTAGGTTGAGTTGAGCAATGATTTCTTCAGTATCAGCTTGTTTACTGTATGCTTATAGTTGATGATGGATTTCCCTCTTCAAAGGAGGCATTGATAATTTGATGTTCCAGAAACTTTCTATTATCTTTTTCATGATTCTTCAAAGCTTCTTGGATTTTCTTACATGCAGATTGACTGAACTGTGGAAAAGAAGGTGTCATGTTATTTGTCCTGTTATAGATGTGTGGTTTCTGGTGTTCAGAGAAGCCTACCTTGATGCTGCAGATGATCAGTGTGAATAGGCTGATAAATCCTCAGTTAGAGGTTCTGGGTTGTGAAGTTGAATGAAAGTATTTCAGATTGAGAGAGCAGTTTCTGATCCAGAATACTTTACAGCGTGAGATTTAGTGGTTGCAGTGACAAAGGAGAAAGAGGGATTTGGGGCCTTTTCCAGGGTTCTGGAATAATAGATTAGACTAGAATTCCTTGTGCTGAAATCTTTCTGCATGTCCACACGTTTTTGACCACAAACACTCCAAGTTTTCTTTCCTTCCTGTTGCTGCATTAACAGGTGTCTGAGAACTATGGGAACGATGACCAGAAAAACCGGTAATAGAGATAACGAATTTGGCATGGACACTTGATTTGTTCATGACCAGGAGAAGCTCCTTGACCAACAAGACAAGCACAGTCTTCATTCCATTCAAAGGCCAAAACCATACTTGAAAGCAGCCCAAGATTATCTGAGGACTATGATATTGTCCAACAGAGTTTTCTCATCACCATCTCTTGCATTATTTTTTCTTAAAACAGGAAGGTTAGAAACCAGGTGATCATTTACCAACCTGTGGCTTTTTGACCCTGGGTCAAATAATTGCTTTTTTGGAGTGTGCTGGAATCTTTGTTCTTTCAGTTAAGATGCTTAGCTTTATATATTAGTGTGTTTTATAATAGTTTTTAATCAACAGATAAAAACAACTGACAGATGGTAGAAAACAGAATTTGCCTTTTTTGTTAAATATGAAACACTCCCTACACAGTACAGAATGTAAATGGGATTCACTAGGGTGGATCATAAAATAGTTTAAGTATCCTCACTTATGCTGTAGGTTATTAATATTTTCATCACTTGTGTGCTAATTAAAATAAACATATTAAATAGAGTTTAACTTATGAATGTTTTATAAAATTGTGAGATCAACTCTCTTTACATAAACTGAGAAGAGTTGCATTTAGAAAAATAGATTACTTTTAACGAAAAAAACCACCCCACATTATGAGAATGAGAAAAGAAATAGGCAGTATTTTATTTCATGCATTCTTTTCATCCTCAACTGTGATCAATATATACAACAGTAAAATATCAATGGTTTCAGTGCCATTGAGCACAAGTTTTCTTTACTCGCCAATTAGAAATCATTGCCTAAAATTTACCCTTCTGTTCTCGATTTAATGGTCTCTGTATCCAAGGGGAGCTCAGATGCTTATAGAGATGAAATCATTGCATTCTGTTCCCAAAGGACTACTGCTTATCATTACACATAACATACAAACAATACTGCTAGGAGCCAGTTTGCTTCATGGTAATGTGTAGTTCATCACCAGCTTCTGTAGAATGCTAAAGAGGTCTTGCCACTCAGCTTGGGACTATTTGAGTGTAGACTCAGGGGTCTCAGCAGTTATTTTCCTGCTTTGCATCAGAGTTTTCATCTTCTTTATCCTTTTGTGCTGTGGCCCACCTCAGGCAGTCTTCTTCTAGGGGAATCTAAAAGGAGCAGCTGTTACAGATACCGTTTCCTCAAATTGTTGCCATTTGGTTCCTTTTGCTACTTAGTGTGTCACTCCCTTCCCCCAACATGCACACACACCAGTATGCATATAAACTTGTTTCTCTTTCATTATCTCTTCTAACAAAGTGAAGAAGCATATGTTCAAAATATTCATTATCTGACACAGTAATTAAAAGGTTGAATTATGAAGCTACAGTCTGTTATATCAAAAATATAGCCTCTTTGTCTAGAGAATGGAATATTTTCAGTGAATAGAACTTTGTATTTCTAAGCATGTAGTATATAACCTGACTAATTGTTGATAAATTATTTATTTGATACGTGTAACCTCAGTTTTGCAAAGACTGATGGCAAGTCTACACTACAATATTAAGTTGACCTAAGTTACCTCAATGTACAGTAACTGCAGTAATTAAATTGCTTTTGCATATCCGCACTACGCTCCTTGTGTCTGCGGTGCTTGTCCTCACCAGGCGTGCTTGCAACGATTTAACTATCACTGTAGGACATTGTGAGATGGCTTCTGAAAGGCAGCAACAGTTGATGTAAGCAACGCAGTGTCTATACTAACACTGTGTTGACCCAACTACATTGACCTAAGCGCTATGCCTCCAGCAGAGGTGGAGTTATTCGGTTGGTGTAGTGGAAGAGATATGTAGGTGGGAGAACATTTTAGTGTAGACACTAACAGAGTTAGGTCAATGTAAGCTACCTTACCTTGACCTAACTCTGTAGTGTAAACCAGACCTGAGTTTAGTGGGACTATTCAAGTGTGTAGAGTTAAATACGTAAGTCTGTGCAAAATTGAGACTTAACTCCATTTAACATCTTTGTGGTATTTTAGTGTGTCAAGCAAGGTCCAGTTCATAATTGTGTCTAATTACTTTTGTCATGTTTGGAAAAAAGTATAAATGTCTGAAATATGGATTTTGCCAGGGAAAGGTTAGCTGGTTGCTGTCTAGACTAACTTGTAGGTCTTGCTATAGATGCTTCTCTTCAAAATTGTATTGCTAACCAAATATTTGTTACAAGATTTTTAATAATATGAAAATATTTGTATTTGGCAAAGTATCTTATTGCATATTTGATATGGTTTTTTAAAGTTAATATAGATTTTTTGGCTGGATTTTCAGAAGTGCCTTAAGGAGTTAGGCACCCGATTTGACTTTCCATTATAGTTGCATGCCTAACTCTCTTATCTTAACTCCCTTTGAAAATCACAGTGTACAGTTCTTGTCTAATCATTCACAATAGGGACCACTCAGAAATAAAATCCTTATAAAATAATATTAAATTCTATATTCCATACAAGGTATGTTTTAATGTGCAATAATACAGGGACTGTGACATTCAACACTGCAAAAAGAAACATGATAATTTATGGCACAATATCACACCCATGAATTATTAAAACTTATAATACTTATGTTCCTAAAGCTGATGTTTCAGGGTTTCAGCTGGCCACCAGCAAGGGGCAGGAAGGAATTTTTCCCCCAGTGTATTCTGGGAGGGTTTCTTAAACTCCTTCCTCTGAAGCATCAGAGATGGACATGGTTGGAAAAGGGACAGTGGGTAGGGGGTACCAGGGCTCTGAGGTGTCACTGAGCATTCGTTCTCTCAGGGGCTTGCCTGGCTGCTTCTTGATCACATGCTCAGGATCTGACTGGTCACTATATGTGGCATCATGAAGGATTTTCCCTCAGGTCAGATTGGCAGTGATCTTAGGGTGGGGTTTTTTTGTTTTGTTTTTGTTTTGCTTTCTTCTGCACCATGTGGGTGCAGGTCACTTGCCAGGATTAGCTGAGTATATTTCATTTAATCATTTCCTTAGGGACTGGTGAACCTCAGTACTTCTTGTTCTATGTCTGTGGCACATAATAATCTAGTCTCCTGTGGGTTATACTATTTTGGATTTATTTCAGTGGGTGGTTTTAGTGTATGGGTGCTGAGTGGTGTTGGTGGCCTGTGTTATACAGGAGTTCAGATTAGATGATCTGTGGTTCCCCTGTCCTTTGTTTCCTCCTTTGTTAGGAGGTTAATATTGTTATTTTAGATAATATGGGTTATAAACTCACCAGTTGATCTGATCAGAAGATAAGATTCTTGTCCCAGAATCAGGCTACACTGAGTTTGAAAGGACTCTCGGAATGTAAGACAAGGATGCTCACACTTAGACAAATGTAGCCTTAAATACTTTTATTGAGATATATGATATAGTAATTAAATGGTAAAATAATCGGAGTCACAAAGGCAATAATGTTGTTTTAGAGGTACATGTGATATTATGCACTATAAACTTTTGATTAATATACTCAAACCCTTCCTTGATAATCTGGTGGTAAAAGACAAAGGACCAGCCTCACCTCTGGCATGCCAAAAGAGTTCAGTTCAGGTTCCTCAGTTCTGAGTGACCTCCCACTCCAGAATTTAGGAGCTTAGGAGAAACTAAAGAACTGAGAGCTTATTTTGTCTTTTATAGCTAACTTAGAACTTTACTTAACTAACTGACTTAAAATTTACAATTGAGAACTAATAGACTAATAAACAAAAGGATAATAAACAAAGAACTAAGAAGCCTACTTGGCATGATGGGTCACCCTCGTATAGAGCTTGAACACTTGAGCCCTCCTTCTATGTCCAAACTTAGTTTCCTCACCTACAGAAATGTTGGGATACATTTACTCCATAGGCTGGTACGTTCGTACATATTGATGACATATACCTACATATTAATGATTTTAGCTCATTCTCACATTTGTTATTTCTGGCTGAAGTGGTTATTTTGGTTATCTCCAACTTCTTTGTGGTATACCTGATACGTTTAAAGAGGATATGAACTTAGGCAGTCCCTCCCCCACTCTATACCAGCCTGCTCCAAGGCATCCTTTATCTATCTGTGTTAAGGGTTGCAACCATATATGGTCATCGCCACTTATCTAGGTGAAAGGTCCCAAGCATATGTACGCTAACCTTGCCTTAGCTCAACATATAGGACATAGGTCCCTTGAGTTACAGCCAAAAATACTCCTATAAACCTGTTATACCCTATTATAATAAAACAAATACTCAAACCCATAAGAAAATAAGAAACCAATAAGAAAAGATATATAGGCAAGCTCTATAGGCTACGCCTTAAACTCTGTGACCCTAAGTTTTCTTAATGTCTGAAATGATTCCATTAAAGTAATCAGAGGATTCCCAAAGTAATATGTTACACTAACCTATGTATCAGAATCAGATGAAAATTTCACTTCAGCTTACATAGTCAATTAGAATATAAATGGGTACATATGAAGCAGGTGGCCCTAAAATTAGTGTACACTGCTATATAATGAATTTTTCTAATCATGTTTGTCATGCCCATCACTGTGGTATCCGCACAATTTTTCACCTGCTAGGTGGAAGTTTCACAAGATACACCTGATTAGGTATGCACCATTCTCAAAGTGATTTTACCTTTAAGGGAATGAGCTGCTTTCCCTTGACATTCAAGATAATAAATAGCCCCAGTATTGTCTGCTACTGTCTGTACTACTGATCCCTTGCAGCAAGGAAGAAAACATTTGCTGTTGGACATATTGCTTGATTCTCGAATATATTGATGAGAAGTCTGAACTTCAGGTCAAGTTTTGTCTAGATGTTTTCCTAAATTTAGGTTTGAGGTATCCATTCCTATCACTACACATATCGATGCTTAGCAAACTGGAACTCCCAAAGGAAATTATAAGATATTGTCCACTGCATGGAGGATTTTTGAATTTGCTGAAGTATTATCAGCAGTGGTCTGGCCCTTCCAGTTCTATTATTGATACTTAATCAAGATTGTAGGAAACTTGGCAAATGGAGTCACATGTATGCAGAAGGCCATATAACCTAGAAACGTTAGATAAGATCTGATCATACCTAGACTCTGCATTTTGATGGTTTTTGAATATCAGTAATTCTTTAAGGGAAAGCAGTGGTGTTCCTTCTCTGGAGTGTGTCTGTCTTTTTTTGCGGGGGGGAGGGGTTGGGAGGACTTTGCATCTGAGTGAAGGAGCACTTCTGATTGATGTGAACTGAGGGAGCACAGTACGTATAGGTAAATCAGGGGGTGATGAGACAGTTGTCCAAATATTGATAAGTTTTCAAGGTTTACACATTTGAGGTGTGCCACCATTACCAAGCATTCGCTGAAGATTTGAGGATTCGTAGCAAAAGGAAATGGGGGCACTTGTATTGTTAGTGATCGTTGCCCACAAAAAAGCTTCTCTGTGTTACCCTGAGTGAAATGTATAATTATGAATCTCTCAGGCTGAGAGTCTTGAACCAGTCTTACAACTTCAGGGAAGGGATGATTGTTGCCAGGGTCACCACATGAAACCTGAACATTCAGTTAATTTGTTCAGCTTCCTCTAATCTTCATCTGGAAAGAAGACCTAACTTTTTAATTTGGATTTGGATGGTGCTAGGCATTTACTGGTACCATGAGGGATTTCGTTGATGGCTTTGCTTTCGAGAAGCATCTTCATCTCTGAAGTTTCTCATTACAGGGATCCCTGAAGAGGGATGGGAATAGAGGGTTGAGGTAGGGTGGAGTGGAACTGAATAGAGTGCCCTTTCTCTAAAATGTCATGACATTTTTTCCCTTCAGTGCTCACCTATATGACACCCAAATTTGCATCTTAGTGATACTGCTTCCCACCTTGTTTGTCTTGGAGCAAAATAGTGGTTTTCCTTTGGGGTCTGTGGTTAAAATGCTTTCCTGTTTCCTCAGCTAATGGTGTCAGAATAGCTCCATCACTAATGGACTGGATTTCTCTTGGGTAACATGCCCTCTGAGGGGAAACCTCCTTAAAAGTGATGCAATTTTAAAGAAAATTATAATTAACATAAAAATCTTATGCCATGGGAAACAGGAAAAATAGAATATACTGAAAGCATGTTACTAGATCAGAAAATTATCATGCTTTTGGAAAGCCTTGATACAGCAGAAAATAATAGCATTTATAAACATCCCTTCTTACAGTTAATAGCCTGATTTTTTTTGTCTCGGGGGTTGCTTCTCAAGAGTAGGAGACTCGTGTCTCTTTTAGTTCTCAGTTTTGATTACTTAAGCTCCCATTCCCCACTTCCCCCTTCCCCAAACTAAAAAGATGATGAGCCACCTATCCTGATAGATTAATCTAAGATAAATCAACCTTTCAGCATAAACATGTTTACATGACCATCAGTATCTGTTGTTGAGGAATTTGTGTCACAGGCAGTAGGGGAATCGGCACAATGAACAGGTGTCAGGAAGTCTAAAAGACTAACTTTGAGTATTTCTCTATATCAGATGATGTGTGAAACTTGCTGGTTTTGTTATTTGTGAGTGTCACATCTGTGCAATTTTTCTTTAAGTTTCCAAACCTAGAGTTCCAAAGGCGAAACTCAACTTGAAACCATCAAGTTTCATTAACCTTTATGCATTGCATATGATCACCTAGACTTCACATAGTTATTGTACACAAGATTTTTGATTGTCAAGTTTTATTATAAAACTACAAAACATGCACACTTAGAATTAATAGCTATGCAAAGACAATAAAGGACCATGGCTGGGTTCCTTCATGCTACCAAAATGGAAATAATTAATAAAAAATTGTTCCTGATAATCAGTGAAAGATTCTCTGCAATCTAAATTTTCACAAAATGTAGCTGGTTTAGCTTTCATGTTCGAACATGAAGCTAGCAGAGTTTTACTTGGTTTTCAGTTTCCTTGCAGAAGTCTCATGTAGCTGTAATATGAAACTGTCTGACGTGTTTGATCATTGAAGGCACAATCAACACTGGCTATTCTGACGTTCAAGGGAGTGAGAAAGTATATGGAGCCCTCTTATTCCCATGCCGTGTCTTCACTGCTATTTCAGCCCAAGTTACCTAACAAAGTTTAGCTAACCCATGTTAAGAATTTTCCTTTCATTTGTGGTGAAGACAAATCCTATGTGTCAGCCAGTGCAGCTGAGTTGGTGCAGTAGAAGATGTAATCATTGCTAAGTATAAGGCTGGTGCAGATTACATTTTCCCCATCCCCTATTATCAAGGTGGGAGTTAGGAGCCAAATTCTGTGTGCCCTTTATACCATGCCCTTTACACAGCGCTTGTAGCAGTTTAAAGCCACAATTAAGCCCTTTTGTCCCATCTGAGGCTTTTGAAATCTCAATTATTCCTTCTATGGGTCAAAATAGGTACATTAAGGGACATTTTCTGCCAATTATGGTGAAACTGTTCTCTGGTGCAGGTAGTTAAAAATGACCACCCTTCCATTTCCAGACACTGTTTCAATCTGTGTCATTCTCGTAGGATAAAAAAGTAAAATTAAATACAAAACCATATAACAGTGAGTTATTTAGTGCACAATCTTTTTATTAAAAAGCAGAAATGTAAGAACTCTGGTGTGCAGGGCTGAGAAAGATCTGGAAATATTTTTGTGAAAAAATGTACAGTTCATTTCTCAGGGATTAGATAACCCACAAAACCTGAGCTTTTTGCACGTTTTAAGAAATGGAGGATTTGCACCAAAAATCATACAAACCCCTTGAATTTGTATGTTTTTGTCGCAAATCCACCTTACTTTAACTGAAATTGACCTTTTTGTGTGAAAACTTCAAAACTGTATGTGGATTTTCATGAAAATAAGGCAAATTTCAATTTAATGAAATGCAAATATCAGTAAATTCTGAGGAGGCTTTTTAATTTGATTTCAAACATTTTCCATAGCACATATAGCTAACATGAAAAGAGCAGGCACTTAAAAAGAATATTATAATTGAATATTAACAAACTGCTATAATGATTAGTTTCTTAAATTGTTATAAATCAGGCCCCAGTTCAGCAATTCATTTACTTAGGCATGGTCTTAAATTTCAGCATGTGAGTAATTTCATTGACTTCAGTGGGATTACTCATGTATTTAAGCACATGCTTAAAGTTTTTGCTGGATTGGAATCATAACAGCTATATAAGAGTGAGGGGGAAGGTCTACTATCTAGACTTAAAGAATTTAAACATTTATTGTTTGACAGACAGATGAATAACTTGAAAAGCTAGAACATTGCAATATGCCAATTTATACTATAAAACCCTAAAGCTTGCTGTGGCATTGCTAGCCGCAGTTCGTTTTGCTGTTTTACTTTCAGCTTTTATATTATTTTAGAGCTGATCAAAAGAGTTGATAGCAAAGTGTGAAGTAAATTGTACATCTAAATAAATCGATTTAACATTCCTTAGTGCTTTAAGTGATTTTAGTAATATTAATATTTAAAATATTTTTCTGAAATCTTTTACGACTACATATAGCAATAATGGCCACCATTTCATTCTACTGTTTTTCATAGTAGAACATTACACAGTAAACATTGTAAAAATATTATCTTTTAGCATTGAAATGGATGTGCAGAATTGATTTAAACTGTTTATTTGCATGTAAATGACTCAAGTTTTATTCAGTCAATAAAAATATAGTCTATTAATCCATTTGGTATATTTCTTACATAGGTTAAGACTTACAAAAAATGCAAGGTTTCCTATTGAATTAGAACTTTGCCTTTAACTTTCATATCTGCACAGAGAAATTAGATTTGTTAAGCTAGGAAAGCATTTTATAAAAATTAAAATGCAATTTATCTCCAATTTTTTTTCTGTCTATACAATGCAACTTTGTATTTTTGTTTGGTTGGTTTTTTATTTAGGAAGATTATATAAACACATTTTTATGGATAGAAATAAAGATAAGTAAACATTAAGCAGAATATTGATAGAAACTCAGTGGTAAGAAGTTATGGGCACTGAAGCATGTACATGCATACACTATGATATTAGGGTCTTAGGAGGCTACAGCAATTTGACAGCCAGGTATATTTGTGTTGACACAGCTATGTGATAAAAGCAATTCAGACATCTGAATCACAGTGTTGCTCTACAAAGGCATTTCTGAACAGTTCATGCATTTGTACTTACCCAAGTCCCCAGTCTTGTCCACCCCTCTCTCACTGTTTCCTTCTCTGCCTCTGTCTGACTTTGTCTTGTAAAGGGAAAAATGAGATTCCTCAAGTACATACAAGTCACCTCCATCTGCTTATGTGTCATCATGGCCCTTATGCCACACATCATATTCAGGCATTCTCAAGATGAAGGGCTGTATTCTTCTCACTACCTCTGTCTCAGCACTGTTTCGTGCTTGTCACTGCTCAGCACTCAGCGCCACACTGGCTTGTTTTGTCAATAACCATTTATTTGTTGCTGGAATAGTAGCAACCGTTACATCTGACCTCCCTGTTTCATCAATTATGGATAAATTATTGGATGTGAACATCTGCAAAAGCTTGCTGTTGAACTCACCTCCTGGCTGGGATTAGATAAAGTATTAAACTGTTGTTTATTGTCAGGCCAAAAGTCTACTGGGAAGCCAGGGAATTCCAAGACTAGCAGACCCCCATCAGCAAGCACCAAAAATTGTTTAGTATTGCCACTGTTTCCCATAAGATCGTAGCCATTTATTATTTACACTTATTACTAGTTGTTATAACATACTTGATAAAAGCTCTTGGCAGGCATAGTGTTTGTAGCCATTGTCACATCTGTCAGGATGGAAAGGATACATAAATTGTTTTTTCCTCTTATATCAGTGTTAAAGGATTACAGATGAAGTTTCTTCCCTCCAGACGGTTATACTATGTTTTATTTCAAAGAAATATGTCCAAACTGGCTGGTTTTGAAAACATTACATTCCAGTTCTAAATTAGGGTTACAACAACCTTTGCTATAGTAATGGCTCATGCAATGAAGATTTCAAATTGTACAAAAATACTATACTAGAATGTCTGGGATTTTTTGAGGCATGTATAGACTTCTGCACTAGGGGAACTAGTTGGAATATTTTTGTATTGAGTCAGACCTTATCTGAGGTTCAGTAAGGGAGATTATAAAATGACTGCATTGCTTCTGAACTGATACATCCATTGCAGAAATAGAATCAGAATTAAGAGTTACTGTTAGTGCTGATTACAGCACAGAAAATCATGACAAGGAATAGTAGTACTGATGAAGAAAGAAGCATAAGGAGGAGTATCAATAACAAAATATTAGAGCAACAAAGAATCCTGTGGCACCTTATAGACTAACAGACGTTTTGCAGCATGAGCTTTCGTGGGTGAAATACCTTTTTCTTGCAAGAAAAAGATTCACCCACAAAAGCTCATGCTGCAAACTGTCTGTCTATAAGCAGGATTCTTTGTTTTTTTTTGAGATCCAGATCAGAGATACCTACGGCCCTCCTTGACAAAATATTAGAGGGGGAAAGTGACCATAATTCACCTTTATTTAATCACCTAATAAATGTTGTGTCATTAAGGCCCCAATGCAGCAAAATGCTAAGCATATGAGGTGAAATCTTGGCCCCATTGAAGTCAGTGGGAGTTTTGTTAAGTTTTGATTCTAAATTACTTGTAATTACATCCTATCAATTTGAATCCATTCTGCCAAAATATATAAATTACATTATACAAAACATATATTATGTAATATATATTGTGTGTCTGCAAGAGATTTGTGGAATATTCTTCTTTCCAAGGCATTAATCCTGCAAGCACATATGCACATTAATAGCTTGAAACACATGGTTTCAATGTACCTACTCACATGCTTTACATTACTCACATGCATAAATGCTTTCAGGATTTGAGTGTTAGATAGAAAGTTCTTTGGGGGCAGGAACTGTATCTTCATACTTGTTTGTACAGTGTCTAGAGGAATGGGGCCTTGATCCTTATTGGGGCCTGCGGGCTCTACCATAAAAAGTACATTAAAAATAATCTCTGTTTGCCTTTTGACTTCTCCCACTTTGCAATTTAGTCCATGTAATTTTTCAGCAGGAGCCATGTCATGAAACCCATACTCAGATTTTGCTTAGCCCTTACTCAGGTAGGTCTGTAGGCATGTAGACACTTAATCAATCATTGTAAAAACTGATAGATGAAACTGATATACACCAAAAAAAATTACATATGTAGGGACTGGGTGAAAACAGAGTAAGCATCACAAGATTTGGCTCCAAAAAACAGAAAAATATTGAAAATTAAATATTAGAAGTATACTTAGTAAATAAAATAAAAGGAGCTTGATTGCTTGCTCAGTACAGTGAGACAGTTTATCTCCTGTTGATCCACGTTTAGAGGGCATTTCATACTGTGGCAGAGCTCCAACCTTGTTCCTGTGGGTCCCACATGTCCAGGCAGTTTATGCTAGCTTCAGAGGCTCACTGCAACCCTCCACGTAGCCCTTCTCTCTCTAGGGCCAGGGATACAGTCTACTGAGCCCTTTTCATCATAAGCCAGCAAGGAGATTGGTGAGAGAGCTCCCACAGTCTCTGTTGCTCCTGTGGCCTCATACCAAAACAGTTTAGCCTCCTGTCCGGACAGGGGCCTGTCTTCCCCTCCCAGGAGGTGTTCCTGTAGTGGTGGGTTGGGAGGAACCCACGCCCACCCTCTACCCCAGGTTCCGGCCCCCAGCCCAGGGACCCTAATGGTAGCAGCTGTTGGCAGTCAACCTTTCACTGCCAGGGTTGCTACATTTCCCTGGGCCACTTCCCCACAGCTCTCCTGCTTCTCCCTTCTTCACCCTTACCTTAGGGCTCCCTTACCAATGACTTGAGGGTGTCTTCATTGACCAGCCCTTCAGCTGCACTTCCTCTCCTCAGCCTGACTGGAGTGAGCCCTTTTATAGTATCAAAAAGGACCTTAATTAGAGTCAGGTGTTCACATTACCTTAATGGCCTCACATGACTCTTTGCAGGTTAATTGGAGTCAGGTGTTCTCATTAGCCTGGAGCAGCCCCCGCTTTGGTCAGTCAGGGTCTATCACAATACATAAGAACTGCGCGAACCAGGGTCAGAAGGACATATATCACTCCCAACCCTCTGGAAGTCTGAAGAAAAATTGATGCAGCTTTAAGTTGCAGTAATTTTCCTGGAGAGACCTTCTGTTGTGTGGAGCCTCTGCTTTAATGGGGTTATAGGAGTGGTTGCAGCAGAAAGCGTCAAAGACAATGTGGAAGCATAGGGCCTCTATTTTGGTGACACTGCCTTTGGAAGATACTGTCACCTACAAAAGGTTTGGAGACCAGCTCCCTTTTCTTCTGTGGAGGGGTTCAAACCCCACCGCAAAACGAGGAAATTAAAGGAAACTCAAGGATGGAATATTTTGGTAAATTTTCCTTCCTGTGTTCTGAGCCAATGTTTTTAAATTCAGTAGTAGTGTGAGCTGCCTTAAAAAAAATCAACAAAATATAAATTTCTTTTACATCTTTTGTAGTATTCTTACTGAATTTCAGATTAAAATGCCCATGAAGCACCAGTGTCTTTATTTTAACTGCATAATATGTCTAGAAAAAGATTCTGTTTACTGCCATGTCAGAATTATGTGCTTTTTCTGGAAGTGCATGAGAGGCATTGAATGCACATTGCGTCATCTATCTACCAACACCTATTGTTGGCTCCAGTAAAATATCCTCAGATGCTGCTGCCCAGTCTGGGTCGTAGCCTGTCACTGCAGCGCTTGTCAGAAATCATTAGCTAGTGATCTCTTTGACTAATGTTGCAGTTGATTTTCTAAATCATGTTCAAGAACTGTAAATGAGGCAGAAACATCTTTACAGCTCACCGACTGTGAAATGGCTAAGCGGGGTTAGATTGTCAGAAATCAAAATAAATGTATTTCCAATAAAATTTGACAACAATTTAAAGTGCAGGTTTGGAAGCAGAATTGTATTTTATGTTTTTAAAGTTACAGTAGTAGAAATTAGTATCCTCCTGTCATGTTTTTTGCAAAAGCAAATTGATAAAATATTGATAGCAGCAGTAATCTTTTGTTAACATGGATAGTCATTTTTCCAACATAAGTTTTCACCTTAGAGTCTCACTTTTGTGTCTTTTATCACCATATGTTCATATCATAGAATCATAGGACTGGAAGGGACCTCAAGAGTTCTTCTAGTCCAGTCCCCTGCACTCAAGGCAGTATTATCTTCTAGTCCATCTGTGACAGGCGTTTATCTAACCTGCTCTTTAAAATCTCCAATGATGAAGATTCCATAATCTCCCTAGGCAATTTATTCCAGCGCTTAACTACCTGACAGTTGTTAAGTTTTTCCTAATGTCCAACCAAAACTTCCCTTTCTGCTGCTTGTCCTGTCCTCAGAGGTTAACGAGAACGATTTTTCTTCCTTCTCCTTGTAGCAATCTTTTATGTACTTGAAAACTGTTATCATGTCTGCTCACAGTCTTCTCTTCTCCAGACTAAACAAACCCAGTTTTTTCACTCTTTCCTCACAGGTCATATTTTCTAGACCTTTAATCATTTTTGTTGCTCTCCTCTGGTCTTTCTCCAGTTTGTCCACATTTCCTGAAATGTGGTGCCCAGAGCTGGACACAATATTCTAATTGAGGCCACATCAGCAGAGAGTAGAGTAGAAGAATTACTTCTTGTGTCTTGCTTACAACCCTCCTGCTAATATATCCCAGAATGATATTCACTTTTTTTGCAATAGTGTTACATTATTGACTCCTAGATAGCTTGTGATCCATATGACCCCCAGGTCCCTTTCTGCAGTACTCCTTCTTAGGCAGTCATTTCCCATTTTATGTGTGTGCAGTTGATTGTTCCTTCCTAAGTGGAGTATTTTACATTTGTTCTTACTAAATTTCATCCTGTTTACTTCAGACCATTTCTCCAGATCATCCTCCAAAGCACTTGTAGCCCCTCCCAGCTTGGTATCATCCACAAGCTATATATGTGTACCCTCTATGCCATTATCTAAATCAGTGGTCTCCAAAGTGGGGTGCGCAAGAGGATCCTTGGGGGAGCACAGCAGGAGGAGTGGTTGTTTTTGGTGGGGTTTTTTTTTTTTTGCTTCGGCAGTTCGGGTGGGAATCCAAGCAGATTTTTTTTTTTGCTTTGGCAAAAATGGTAGAGCTGACGTGGCAGGGGGTGCGTGCACAAAAATTTTTTACTGATAGGGGTGCACGATCAAAAAAGTTTGGAGACCACTGATCTAAATCATTGAGGAAGATATTGAACAGAACTCAACCCAGGACCAGTCCCTGCAGGATCCCACTAGATATGCTCTTCCAGCTTGACTGTGAATCACTGATAACTAGTCTCTGGGAATGGTTTACAAACCAGGTATGCATCCACCTTATAGTAGCTCCATCTAGATTGTATTTCCCTAGTTTGTTTACGAGAAGGTCATGAAAGACCATATCAAAAACCTTAGTAAAGTCAAGATATACCACATCTACTGCTTTCCCCCATCCACAAAGTTTGCTACCCTGTCAAAGAAAGCTATTAGGTTGGTTTGACATGATTTGTTCTTGACAAATCCATGCTGACTGGTACTTATCACCTTATTATCTTCTAGGTGTTTGCAAATTGATTGCTTAATTATTTTCTCCATTATCCTTCCTGGTACTGAAATTAAGCTGACTGGTCTATAATTCCCCGGGTTATCCTTATTCCCCTTTTTATAGATGGGCACTATATTTACCCCTTTCTAGTCCTCTGGAATCTCACCCGTCTTCCATGACTTTTTTAAAGATAATCAATAATGGCTCAGATATCTCCTCAGTTAGCTCCCTGAGTATTCTAGGATGTATTTCATCAGGCCCAGGTGACTTGAAGATGTCTGACTTGTGTAATTAATTTTTAACTTGTTTTTTTCCCAATTTTAGCTTCAGATCCTACCTCATTTTCACTGGTGTTCACTGTGTTAGACATCCAATCACTACTAAACTTTTTGGTGAAAACTGGAAAAAAAGAAGTCGTTTATCACTTCTGCCATTTCCACTTTTTCTATTATTATTTCCCCGCCTCATTGAGTAATGGGCCTCCGCTGTCCTTGGTCTTCCTCTTGTGTCTAGAATGTTTTCTTGTTACCCTTTATATCTCCAGCTAGTTTAATCTTGTTTTGTACCTTGGTCTTTCTAATATCATATTCCTACACTGCCTACTTCCTTGTGAGAGGACCATCAAGATATAACTATTGAGGTATTATGACAGATTCTCCAGTGTTGCAATGTATTTGTTTTATACTGTTCGGACTCTACTGAAATCAGTGGGGTCACATTGCTGTAAAATTGGAGTAACTCAGCAATGGATCTAGTATCTTTATGTACTGTTATTGGGATGAGGAGACCTTCCTCTAGTGTTCCTGAAACATAAGCTCCTAAATGTTCAAAGGATCGTGTGGGGTTTTAGCCATACAGTTGTCATTGAGGTTAATGGATTCAAGTGGCTACAATCATTCAACTTACATGTACTTACAACCTGTAAGTTTAGGAGAGCACATTTTAGTAATATAATACTTAGTGAATAAAATTGGTATGGTTTATTCTCTGAAGCATAAGGGTATGTGTGTGTTGTTTGAACAGTTTTACTATATTTGGTGCTTTAGTATCAAGCAAGAAACTTGTTTATAAATTACAAGCTTTCATGTTGATTCATAATTAAAGATAGACAAAAAAGTGATTTAAATGCATTATGATGATGTGCCTCCCTCTCTCTCAAATGTACAACCATAACTAACTTTTTATTTGGCAAAGGACATAAGAGTGACCACTTCAGCCCTATTTTGAGGATTTATGTGGTATATAAACTGAGATTGCTTTCTGCACAAAAAAAGTGACTTTCAGTCACAACAGACCTGTTAAGACCCAGGAAGAGAGATGTTGTTCTCAGAACCAGCCTTTCTAAACAGAAATGCTGTTCACTCAAATATTCATCCTGTCCTGTGTCTATGTCAAGTGATTATCCTGGTAAGAGTTGATATTCACTTGCAGTCTGTAGTTTTAAAAAATCCTAGCCTTGAGGCTTGACACTTAAGGCAGTGCTGTGGAGGAAATGGTATGGGGAAGGAAAGATCAAGGTCAAAGACAATTCCAAGTTTATGGAAAACATAGGTATGAGTAGGAAACTTTCCCTACCTGTTGTAAGACACAGTCCACAGGCACTGTGTATGGTCAAAACTCATCCTCATTTTGCAATTTGACATTCAAACAAATACATTAATAAGAAGATAACCTAAAGCCAAGTCCAAGTTTTCTCTCCGGATTTGGCTGTTTGTAAGGTGCCTAGATAAGAGCTACTCATCCCACAGCCTTTCTGTCTCAGACCCAAGATCTCTGCCTTTTTTATTTCCTCTCACTAGTGTCTCTCATTGTTGGCAGGGCTTGTGGGTCACATTGACTTTAGCCCTACTGTGCAGAACAGATTACTAACCCTTTCTTGCCTTGATCCAGTATGGGATTTGTCCACCATATCACAGGAGGCAAAAGATAAAGTTGATAAAGGAAATGTATTTGTGTTTGAGGCTGCTTTTCTTGCTCAAAGAAAGCACTTAAAGTTTTGAGTCATATAGTTGCAGGAGGTTGAGATAAAGCCATCGGTATACTTGGTCAGCACAGGCTAAGAAGAGATTTATGACAAAATCAGTGCTTCAATTATTATTTTTCTTCCATTAATTTTACTTCATATTTTCTTTTTCAGTGTTTCAAAACAAAGTGGAAATAGCTATATCCTCTTATTTCGAGAACTGTACAATAATTTAATCAGTTCAACTGCACATAGAATATGAACTCATTCCACAAGATTCCAAAAGTACAAAAGTATCAACCTTTATTTGAAAAGATGTTATAATGGACCTAGCAACATCAAGTTCATGCATTTCAATAGTCTGCCTTCCTCAGAACCTTTTGCACAAAGCAAATTTTTAAAAACCCACTTTAAACCCCTCCAATAACTCTAAACCTCATAAACCCTACCTTCTGCTTTTTTGTTTTGTCAGCAGGAAATTCATCAATCAAACTCATGCAGGTACCAAATAAACCTCTGTAATGTACATTAGCAGTATAGATTATCCTGCCTAGTCCACTTTGTTATATCATTTATATATATAAATATATATAACATAAATATATATATTAAAAAAACAAAATGTGAGAAAATAGAATGTGCTTGCATTTTCCTTGCTAAGGAAATTACCAAAAGTCATGATAAGTAGTATGCAATGCATAGTATTTTATCATAAAATGCATTTTTATTTCATGCTTTCAAGTAAAAATAAAGTAAAATCCATTTCTTCGCTGTACTTGTAGTAGTTGACTAAATTCTGTGGGTATTTCAGCATTGCAGCAGATGTACAGTTACTGTATGGCCTTCCAACCCTATTGACTTATCTCCTCCATGACTGTTGTGATTTCATAGCCACTGAACATCCTCTTCTAGACATCCATGTCCTCAGCACAGATTGGCCAAGAAGGAGTGTAGCTAGCAGCAGAATTATTTCCTTGACTTGATTCCTACAAATAAGCTACTGCTAAGTGACAGATCAATTTGTATAAGGAAGGATAGTGTGAATTTCTTAAGGTCTGAGCAGACGTGTACACATTTAAAAACAATGAGAACATTGTTCCCTCCTCCAAATGCCTACATCAGCTCCTTTGTTAATGTTTGACTCTTCCTTGCGCTTGCCCACTATCAGCAGCCAACTGGCTTTCCCAACCCTGGCTCAGCCCTTTCCCCTTCATCCTCTGCTTGACTCATCAGTGTCTTCTCCAAGTTATGGCACCCCAGTAATCACCACGTTCAGTTGCAAGTCCCCTCACTGGTGCGATCCCACCAGGCTCTAACCAGCTACATTCTCCTGACAACACCACCACCCCACTTTTGTCAACAACCCTCACATCCTACTTGCTTTATTAACTTACTATAACCTAACCAAACTACTGGCCCCCTTGTAGAGGTATACAAGGGCTGGATTAAGGCAGTCTGCGCTATAGGCATAGCATGATATGGACTGCCCTGTGGCATGGGTCAGTCACATGGGAACCCCTTCACTTTCTAGGCGAGACAACAGGGATTCCCCAGTATTTACCCCAGCAGTCAGAGGGTATCTGGGTGAGTGGATGGGTCAGGACTGCTGCAGTGATATTTTCTTGCTACAAATACTTACCTGGGTGGTGTTGGCAGGACGCCTTCCACCAAAAAAGTAGTTCTTGGAGTTAACACGCTGTTGTGAGCTGCATGAGGCTCTTCTTCTCAGAGCTGGTTGTTTCAGGCTAACTGCAGACTCTGGCATGTTTTCAAGCTTGTCTTTACAACCATGAAGGCCACATGCTTTTTTCTAAAATAAAAGTTACAATTTTGATATAATCGTATGACTCCAGGACCTGGGGTTCTGGCATGAGTCTATAGTGTCTATATCTTAATCTGTCTCTTTAGGTTCACAGTACCTCCTGATGTTTTCCCTCCCCAGCAGCTGTTAGTGAAACCTTGAAAATAGAGGTTTGTCTGTTAGTCTATAAGGTGCCACAAGACTCTTTGCTGCTTGAAAATAGATGAGGCTCTCAGGCTCCATTCACATATTCTGCTTGAGTGAACACTGGGCACACAGAGAGTACAGGGACAATTCCACATCTCCTTTCCTTTGAGGATTCACTTCATTATATGGTAGATCTGCAATGGCTGAAGTTGGGGAAACAGTCTAAGGTGGACCCATATCTTGGCTGTTTCCCTCTTCATGTTCATGATTTAATTGGTTTATTTTTCTGCAGATCTTTTATGTGCAATTTGGGATTGCATACACAAATATCGATCTCTTAAGCATCCTATTTTGTGAAAGAGTTACAATAGAGTAGGCCATATTCATCCCACTAGGGCAGGCATACTTCTCAACTTGCCAAGTCCCAAATATGGGACACAGTGGGCAAGATCCTCAGCTGGTATAAATCAGCTTCAGTGGACCTATGTCACCAGCTGAGGCTTTGGCTCAGTATGGGACCTTGACCCAAAATGAGGGACACAAAAAGACTTATTCAGACAGGAAAATTAACATTCTACGGGATTAGTTCCTTTAGTATAAATAGCTCTTTCTGTAACTTCGGTTGCATGAGTCTTTATTCTGGATAGCTTTAAATAGTTTTCAACAATATAAGTGACAGCATACCAGATTTGTGTGGAATGTAGGTAACTTTGGGACCAAAATAAGTAACATCCCTCAAATGGGGGACATTTGAGAATTATGAGTGCCCATTGCACCTCCTTGTACAAGCAATGGCTTCAGCAATCCATGTGGGAAAACCATTCTCTGGGGAGTGCAAGTGAGGTTACCACCTCTGCCTTCTCTAAGGATTTCTTCCTAGGGGGAGCGGCTTTACTTTCTTTTGAGAGTTACCAGGGCTGGCCTTACCATGAGGCAAACTGAGGCAGCTGCCTCCAGTGCCAGACTGTGAGGGGGCGCCACTAGGACCCAGAGTGTAAAAAATTGTGTCTGCTGCCGGTACATATGCATTCTCTCTGCTGTAGACGCACAGAGATGGTGGAATGCTGTGCTGGAGGAAGGAGGGCACAAGACATAACAGGCAGGCAGGAGAAAAGGTGAGAGGGAATAACAGAAAGCAGCAGGAGCTGCAGGGAGAGAGAGGAGGAGGAGCCTCTTATGTACCTCTCTAGCACCCCCAGGAGCCTGGACTGATTAACACCAGCTTTTTAGGGAGCTTCCTGTTTCCTGCTGCTTCCCTGAACCCACTTGAGGAGAACAGGCAGTCAACTGAAGTAGTAGGAGCCAGTTAGGCCCTTAAGACGCTGATATGTTCCCTCACTCAGGCCCTGCTACCAGCCTGCTTATTTGTCCCCTTCAACTGAGTGATGAGAGCCACTATAGCTGGCACAGAACAGCAGTCATGAGTGAAAGAAGAAAACTCCCCTCTGGGGCAGCATTCAGAAAAAGAAAGAAAGCAAAGGAAGCTTTTCTATCTGAGCAGGAAGGAGCTCTTCTGAGATACATAGACACACATGTTCACGGTGACCCTTCTGGCCCCAGGGAGGATGTGAGTGGTGAGGAGATGCCTGATCTTCAAGTTAGTCAGAGTGCAGGTGACCTGGCAGCTACTGCAGCATCCATATCTCCATCTCAAATGGATGTACCCATGCACATTCCTGAAGAAAAGTGTAGATCAGAAAAGAGTGTGGTGGAGGTGCAAGAAACAGCTGCTGCTGAGTTTAGTTCCTTAAGTCGAGATGATCCAGGACTGTGGTCCCACTTGAGCAGTGGCCTGAGGGACTTCCTTGTACTGCATGGGCCACAGCAAGTGAAAAACTTAATGTTCCCCAAAAGACAATGAAAATAGACGTTTCCATCCAACACATTACTGGCGTGAAATCCACAATGGTGACAAAGTGGAGAAGGCCATGGCTTATGTACTGAAAAATCCAGAATGCTGCATACGGTTTTTGTTGCAAACTCTTCCAGTCTAATGTTCCAGCCAGTCCTTTGTTCTACAGGAACAAAGGACTGGAAATATCTGGCTAGAAATCTGGCATGCCATGAGAAGGCAGCAAATCACCAGAGAGCATTCCATAGGTGGAAAGCGTTTGAGATAAGACTAAGGTTAAAAGCCACCATACATGATCAGCATCAAGAGAAGATTGCATCTCTTTACTGTAAAGTCTCTTTACTGGCAAAATGTTCTGAAAAGGCTCATTGCCATTGTGAGAATGCTTGCTACCCAAAACCTAGCATTGCGTGGCACTTCAGATCAGCTGTATGTGCCAAACAATGGAAACTTCCTTAAAATTGTGGAGCTGATGGCTGAGTTTGATGCTGTACTCCAGGAGCATCTAAGAAGAGTCACCACCCAGGAAATGTACACACACCACTACCTTAGAAAAACAATTCAAAATGAGATCATACAGTTACTGGCAACAAAAGTCAAACAGAAGACTGTGGCGGATCTGAAGTCAGCAAGATATTACTCTGTTATTCTGGACTGCACACCTGATATCAGCCATATGGAACAAATTTCTTTAATGGTGCGTTTTGTAACAACAGAACCTAGTGAAAATGTCCCTGCAATGGTGACTGTCAGAGAGCATTTTCTAGAATTTATTGACATTGATGATACTACAGAAGCTTGTATGATAAATGTGCTTCTTAAAAAGCTGGAAGATACGGGAATTGCGATAGCTGACATGAGAGATCAGGGCTACGATAATGATGCCAACATGAGAGGAAAGAGCAGAGGAGTACAGACATGGATCCGAGAGTTAAACCCTTGTGCTTTTTTTGTCCCATGCAGTTCTCGTTCATTGAACTTGGTGGTCAGTGATGCAGCATCAGCTTCTAGTGAGGCTGCTGAAATTTTTAATGTAATTCAAAGCATCTATGTATTTTTCTCTGTATCGACTCATCAATGGCAAATTTTGAAGCAACATCTGGGAACATCCTCTCTGACACTGAAACCACTGAGTGCCATACAATGGGAAAGTTGAGTGGAGGCGATAAAGCTATCAAACGCGAAATTGAGAAGATAGATGATGCCATAGTTGCCATTATGGAGGATAATGCTATCACAGGTACTGTTCATGGGAGAACAGTGGCAGAGGGAAATGGAATCACCAGAAACATACATAACTTCAAATTTCTGTGTGGCTTAGTGTTGTGGCATGACATACTGTTTGAAATAAATGTTGTAAGCAAGAGACTCCAATGTGTTGACCTTGATATATCTGGAGCAATAGAACAACTGGACAAAGCAAAGTCATACCTACAGTCTTACCGGTCAGATGAGGGATTTCAAAACATTCTAAAGTGTGCACAGAAGTTGGCAGAGGAACCTCCCACTGAAGCTATTTTCCCACCCATTCAAGAACACAAGAGTCACCAAAAAAGAAGACATTTTGATTACAAGGACAGGATAATCCCATAAGAGACCCCAAAAAACAATTCAAAGTTGAAATCTTTAACCAGGTGCTAGATTGTGAAATACAGTCAGTTGTAGGACGTTTCATGCAACTCAAGGAACACAGCAGTATATTTGGGATGTTGTATGATATTCCCAAACTCCTCACTATACCTGAAGAAGACCTACACCAGCAATGCAAGACAATAGAGACAGTGTTGACACATGATGACATGCGAGTGATTTAGGTGATGAACTGAAAGCCCTTTCAGATACATTTCAGCAGGATCAACTCCAAAGGCTGTTCTGGAATATATGTGCACAAATAAAATGACCACCCTCTTTCCAAATGCTTTTGTTGCTCTGTGCATACTTCTAACACTTCCTGTAACAGTTGCCAGTGGAGAATGCAGCTTCTCCAAGCTAAAGTTAATAAAAACACATCTACACTCCACAATGACACAGGAGAGGCTGGTCGGCCTTGCAACCATCTCAGTAGAGCATGAGCTGGCCCAGACTGGAAGCAGTTCAAATCTTTGCAATCAAGAAGGCATGGAAAGTACCACTTTGATTATTCAAACAGATAAAAATGCCAGTGTTTACTATGCAGACAAGAAAAGTTACATTTTTAATTGAAATTTTTGAACAAGGCATTTTAAGTTGTTAGTTCTCCTTTACTGGGGTAGGTAGCAGAGCAGTACCATGAGAGGAGTAGAACAGGAAGAAGGCAGAATTGAGACCTTTCAAAGTTTTGGCCCAAGCGAAGGGACATGGGGGCGTCATTTGTGCTCCCCGCCTCAGGTGCCAAAATGTTGTGGGCCGGCCCTGACAGAACCCCAAAATTCTTTAATTCTGCACCATTGAAGACTTTAATTTGAGCAAGCACTCAGTCAAGAGAGAGTTCCAAGCTGGTGCTATGAGCCCTATGACCAGTGTCATCTGTTCTTTTTGACATCTCATTTGCTTCAATGCTTCAATTCACAATGCCCTTCAAAACACAGGAAGTAATACTGCTGAATATGAAGAATTAAGCTCTGTTGATGAGGTACTGAAGAGGAAATAGTGCAGAATACACATTGGCAAATGTTGCTTTCCAGTGCATACATAGTTTAGATTACTCAAAAGTAGAATGAGAATCCACTGAGGGTTGAATCAACTACCCCTACTCAGGCCTATACCAGACATGCACAGTAGACAACAAGAAATCTGAGTGGTAGAAGCAGCAATAGGAGTGCTGAAATCCATGCTCACTGATGCTTGGCACACAGATGTTCTTCTTCTTTGAACCCTCTACTTTACCAGATGATAGGGTGACCAGATGTCCCAATTTTATAGGACAATCCCGATATTTGGGGCTTTTTCTTATATAGGCTCCTATTACCCCCCGCCCTCTGTCCCAATTTTTCACACTTGCTGTCTGGTCACCCTACCAGATGAAGAGAGATGAGCTCTTAATACAAAGTGCCCTTTCTTTTCCCACAACATAAACTGCCCTAGACAGGCATTGTGGGGTAGGTAAGGTGCTGTCATATGTCCCTTTACACCTCCTATCCTCCTTCAGTCTGGTAAATGACATTCACTAATCCTTTCTTGGAAATGTGCAAAAAGGATTTCCATAGATAGTCTTTGGAGATTTCCTGTGTCCTCATGTGTGTAATAGGTTGGGTCAAGGAACAAAGAGGGAGGGAGGAAAGAATGGGATTTCATTTTATATGCCTTCTCTCCTCATCCCCATTGGAAAAAATGGATGAAAAAGGGGAAATTATGCAATACAGATGATGTCAGTGTTAAATTAAATTAAGATCATATGTTTCTTGGTGGCAGCTGTAATCCTTTGATTATAGAAGAGGTAATGTTAATGGAGTACATTCCAAACAAGTATTAACAAATTGCTTGTGTGCTGGAATAATTAGTAGTGCATGTAATGAAATGATCTACAATATTCTTTTTTGATTAACCCTAGCTTAAATATACAGCCTACAATGTATTCAATTTCCTTTATGCCTCAGAATTGTACCAAAAGCAGAGTTCTCATCATTAGTGTTTTAAAGAAAGAAAATGTGCATTTCAGTGTATCATATCAAAATATATCACATATGAATGCAGAATGCTGTCTTAAAATATTGACTCATAGATTTCTTTAAAAATATGCACAGCTCCTAAAATCTATTAAATTATAGATAAGCAAATTATTTTGTAAATCACATATTTGTTTGGTTTTCTGTAGTGCCAAAAGAGTGATTTAAGGAAATTGGACATCCGTATGTTTATTACTTGTAATTGTTGCATATACAAAAAATGAAATAATAAAAATGGCATGTTAGCTCCTTGTATGGACAGATTGATTCTAAATCAAAAGCAGTAATGTTTGATATGTTTTTATTGTTTGTTTTTTCCTGCCTCACAGACTCTGAACACCTACAAAGAAATCTCCACAGAACTTTGTGATATTGTTGGCCTAGGCCGAGCATATCAAGCTATAGCCAAGGTCCTGGTAAGGTAGGTTAGCACATCCTTGTCTTGCTGTCAGTGCAAATTCATTCAACTGTGAAAGACTTAAATTGTTAGAGGTCTGTCGGTTCCCATTACTGACTGCTTAAATTTTAAGCAGTGCCCTTCTTCCAGTAAGTGACCCTTTCATCGTAAGTTATTTTAAACCAGCACAGTTTTTTAAAAGTGCATGATCAAAGCTTTTCCTGTCTTGTTTGTTTGTTTTGTTTTTATATTTTCAAAAAGTTAGGAAAAGACCTTGCTGAAAGATAGAAATTCAGTCATATTTTACAGGTTAAAAAGCAGAAAGCCTAGAAAAGTATAGTATGCTCCAGTAAGTGTGCCTCAGTGTAACCTTTCAAGAACTCTTCTTAATAGAAGTTTCCATTTATTGTTCTACCTCACTTTTTCCATCGAGACATTTGTGTTTTGAGCACTTATGGGTAAACAATTTGTTGCAAATATAATTCTTCTCTGTTGTTTCAGTCCAGCATTTTGAGCCTTTAAAAGCCTCTGCGAAATGGATTAATTTGACATTAGAACTTTTACAAAAATCATTGATACAAAATAATATAATGCAATTAAATATGATCAATAAAAGCAAGGAAATTCAAAGTCAAAGTTTATGGATTGTCCTTGACTCATTCTGTTGTGCGTAGGTATTGCAGGATACATGATGTATACATATTATTCCAAGACTCCAACAATATCTGCACAAATCAGCCTTTATGGGAAAGAGAGCACTTGTACAAGGCTGGGACGGAGAGAGAAGGCTGACCAGACAGACACAACTTACATTTCCTTTCTCATCCTGGTTGCCATCAAAAGGTCCCAGCTTTGCCTAAAATGAGCACTTTCATAAATTCCCCCATTATTTCTCTATCACCAGTGCTGCACCACCATTGCTAGCAACAATGGGAGAGCTGGATCTGACTGTCTGCTGGTTCTTTTACCACTGTGCCATCTAAATCTGCTTTGAGCAGGGGAAAACTTGCTTCCTGACTTACATCAGCCAGACTTATCTCTAGCAGTCCCTTTACTGCCAACGACCCTATTTAGAGCTGGGCTCTGAGGCAGAGGAGAGGAGAGAGTATCGTCCTGTGGCTCTGTGGAGGCAATACACTTGGAGAACAGAGTTACTATTGAGTAACTCCTTTTATCTTTTTTGTGACTTCTGATTTAAAAAAAATTAAAGCACCTAAGAAATTTAAGCCCTTAGGTCTCATTTTCAAAAGTGACTTAAGCACTTAGCCTAAGGCCAGGTCTACACTATAAACTTACATTGGTATAACTGCGTTGCTCAGGGGTGTGAAAAATCCACACCCCTGAGCGACGCAGTTATACCAACCTAACCCTCGGTGTAGATTGTGCTATGTCAACAGGAGGGCTTCTTTCATTGAAATAGCTACCACCTCTTGCAGAGATAGATTAATTATGCTGATGGGAGAAGCTCTCCCATTGGCATAGTAGCATCTTCACTGAATCATAACAGGGGCCACAGCTGTACCAGTGCAGCTACCCCACTGCAGCATTTTAAGTGTAGACCTACCCTTAGTCTCATTGAAAGTTGGTGAGACTTAGACTTCTCAGTCTTTTAGGTTCTTTTGAAAATGTTACACGTTGTCTCCACAGAGCTCCATTGTAGGAGACCAGCTAGCACTGACTCCTTAACGTGAACTGAGAAGTCTTGCTAACTGAACAATGACTGAGGCATTGCCCTCCTGAAATCAGCATCAGTTCTTAGTGCAGTTTTGAGATACTAGTGACTCATTAAAGTGTGAACTGAATTTCAAGATTTTTAGATAATGGCACACTGCAGATTCTTGCCATTGATGCTGCTACCTCCCTAGCTGAGTGTTTCCCAAGATGTTTGGTACACAAACATCAGGTAGGTTATAACATGATTGGATTCATGGTTTTATCTCCACTTAAACAGCTTTAGAGCTGAGCTGTCTTCATTGGTAGATTTTTCTCCAAAGTCCACAAGTACTCTGACTTTCTGAACAACCTTCATTCTGACTAAGTAGTAACTAAAAGCTCTTTTATCATTCATGGTATGTACCCTCTCTTTCCCAGCATGCCTATGGGGATTCTGGGGAAAACACAGGCATTGATATAGACTGAGGTGAAACTCTGATACTGTTTTTGCAGAAAATTTGAGCAAAGCCTGCATATCACATTGTCTTTGTGAAATGTAGTATAAGGTGGAAGGGTCATCAGATCCTGCAATTCCAAGGCCCCCTGGATAATTTAATGGCCATGAAGAATGACAGCTTCAGCAAGAGGTGGTACAGACCACAGTATCTGTTAACTTAAAGGGCTCTTCTATGAGTTTGTGTAGTGCCACAAATGCCAAGGATCAGCAGAATCCCAAATGGGAAGAAACAAGTCTGTAACATCCCTTTAATAAATATTCTAAGAGAGAATGGTTACATTCCATGATATAGGCAGATATAACCGCTAAGTAGATGTTAGTGGAAACTAATAACAGTCTTAATACCATCAGAAACTAGAGAAATTCTAAAATAACTGTAGCTGGCCATGAAAATGGGTCCAGGTCTTTTTCTTAAGGTAACATTTTAAATTGCCTTGCATGGTGACAGGTTTCAGAGCGGTAGCCGTGTTAGTCTGTATCAGCAAAAACAACGAGGAGTCCTTGTGGCACATTAGAGACTAACAAATTTATTTGGGCATAAGCTTTCGTGGGCTAGAACCCACTTCATCGGATGCATGAAGTGAAAAATACAGGAGCAGGTATAAATACATGAAAGAATGGGGTTTGCTTTACCAAGTGTGAGGTCACTCTAATGAGATAAATCAATTAACAGCAGGATACCAAGGAAGGAAAAATAACTTTTGAAGTGGTAAGAGAGTGGCCTAGAGTGTTCTCCTACCAGTTTTTGAATGTTATGATTCCTGATGTCAGATTGGTGTCCATTTATTCTTTTGCATAGAGACTGTCCAGTTTGGCCAATGTACATTGTAGAGGGGCATCGCTGGCACATGATGGCATATATGATGTGCAGGTGAACGAGCCCTGGATGATGTGGCTGATGTGATTAGGTCCTATGATGGTGTCCCTTGAATAGATATGTGGACAGAGTTGGCACTGGGGTTTGTAGCAGGGTTTGGTTCCTGGGTTGGTTTTTTTGTTCTGTGGTGTGTAGTTGCTGGTGAGTATTTGCTTCCGGTTGGGGATCTGTCTGTAGGCGAGGATTGGCCTGTCTCCCAAGGTCTGTGAGAGTGAGGGATCATCCTTCAGGATAGGTTGTAGATCCTTGATGATGCGCTGGAGAGGTTTTAGTTGGGGGCTGTAGGTGACAGCTAGTGGCGTTCTGTTACTTTCTTTGTTGGGCCTGTCTTGTAGTAGGTGACTTCTCGGTACCCTTCTGACTGTCAATCTGTTTCTTCACTTCATCAGGTGGGTATTGCAGTTTTAAGAACTCTTGATAGAGATTCTGTAGGTGTTTGTCTCTGTCTGAGGGACACCATCAAAAACCAGTAGGAGAACACTTCAATCTCTCTGGTCACTCAATAACCAACAAAAGTGGCAATTCTTCAACAAAAAAACTTCAAAAACAGACTCCAACACGAAGCTGCAGAACTGGAATTAATTTGCAAACTGGATACCATCAGATTAGGCCTGAATAAAGACTGGGAGTGGTTGGGTCATTACAAAACCTAAACTTAATTTCCCCAATATTAATTTCTCCCTACTGTTACTCACACCTTCTTGTCAACTGTCTGTAACAGGCCACTCTCTTACCACTTCAATAGCTATTTTTCCTCCCTTGGTATCCTGCTGTTAATTGATTTATCTCATTAGACTGACCTCACACTTGGTCACATTCTTTCATGTATTTATACCTGTTCCTGTATTTTTCACTTCATGCATCCGATGAAGTGGGTTCTAGCCTATGAAAGCTTATGCCCAAATAAATTTGTTAGTCTCTAAGGTGCCACAAGGACTCCTCCTTATTTTAAATTGGTTCCATTTGGCCATATAACACCTCCTAATGGATGGCTTCTGGACTCTAACAGAATAGCTTTGATCTCTTTGGACAAGCATAAATCTACTTGACCTTAGAAATCTAGCAGCCATACTGTAAGTAGAAGTGACTTAAGATTTGAGAGCATTGCCCTATCCTGCTCAGACAGAGTATCATGACTGGGTAAAGATTAATGAAAGCCAATAGTTCCAGGAACCAGTTTTGCCCAGCCCAGATGATCATGACTAAGATCACTCTGGATCTGTTTTGTTGAATCTTCCTCAATATTATGAGGATGAGGGGAAATGAAGGACAGGTGTAAAGGAGTGCTTTCCCCAATGTAAAAAGGGGCATGTGATACACATTGTAGGTCCCCGTTCACTCTTACACAGAACTTTGGATGCTTATTGTTCTGACCTGTGTCTGGATGACCCCACTGGAAAATACTGGATGAGCCAGTGAAGGTTTGAATGACTTCCCATCACGATTCACAACCTTCAGATAGGCAGATTTCTACCAACTCAGAAAAATAGTAGGCAAGGTCCTCTGGAAAGACCAATTAAGAAGAAAGGGAGTCAAAGTCAATATCAAGCTACTCCGATGCAGAGGAAAGATAAAAAGAGCCACAGGAGGTCCGTGTGGCTGCACAAGGAGCTTCTAACTATCTAAAAGGGCTACATATAGGAAATGGAAGAAAGGGCATGTCCTCAAGGAAGTATACATGGGAATAGCGGGAGTGTGTAGGGACAAAATCAGGAAAGCCAAGGCTAGAATGAGTTACAGCTGGCAAGAAATGCTAGAGACACCAAGAAGGGGTTCTTCAAATATGTCAGACAAAAAAGAAAGATCAAGGATGGTGTTGGGTCCACTGCTCAATGGAGAAAGTGAGCTGGTAACGAAAGATGATAGGAAGGCAGAGCTGCTCAATGCCTGCTTTGCTTCAGTCTTCTCCCCCCAACAAATAACAGTACAACTAATGAAGTCAAGGGAAGGAATGCAGTAAATATGGGATAGGTAAAGAACACATCAGAGATCTTCTGACCAATTTGAATGAATCCAAATCAACAGGGCTGGATGCTATTCACCCAAGGGTACTGAAGAAATTAGCAGAAGAAATCTCAGAGCCACTAGCAACAATATTTACAAAGTCATGGATGACAGGAAAGATTCCAGAAGACTGGAAAAGGGCTAACATAGTGCCCATCTTTAAAAAGGGGGAAAAGGAGGAGCCAGGGAAATATAGACAAATCAGCGTGACTTCAATATCTAGGAAGCTACTAGAGCAATGTATAAAACATTCAATTTGTGAATACCTGGCAGATGAAGAGGTAATCACTAGTGACCAACATAGATTTACCAAGAACAAATTATGCCAAACCAGCTTGATTTCCTTCTTTGACAGGGTAACTGATTTGGGGGTGGATAGGGTGAATGCGATGGAGATAATATACTTGGACTTCAGCAAGGCTTTTGACACAGTCCTATATTACATTCTGATAAGTGAGCAGGAGAAATGCGGGCTCAACACTCAGATACTTGAAAGGACACTATAAAAAAAGATGGAGAAAAGTTCTTTTTTGCTACAGAGGGCAGGAAAAGAGGCAGTGGGTTCAAACTACAGCATAACAGATTTAGATTAAATTGCAGGGAAAACTTCCTAACTGTAAGAACAGTAGGACAATGGAACAGACATCCTAGGGAGGTCATGGAAGCTTCTTCACTGGAGGTTTTCAAAAGGAGGCTGGATCTGGAGGCTTGGATGATTTAGACACAAGAAATCCTGCATCTTGGCAGGGGGTTAGACTAGATGAGCCTTGTGGTCCCTTCTAACCCTATGATTCTATGATTCTAACCTTCAGACCCTGGTGCGGAATAGACAGGGTCACCTCATTTTGAATGCATCATTCCACTGATTGCCTCTTAACACAACAGAGTTGAACAAGCTTCTCTGGTCATTCAGGTAATACATCACAACTGCAGTGTATGTTAGAATCTGCACTGATTGCCCTCTGATCCATGGGGAAAAAAGCCTTTGAGAACCAGCCTGTTGTCCCATGTATTTTGCAGTTTTATATGGAGTCTTGGAGATCCTAACCATGCTGCTGAAGCCTGATAGGAGGTTTCTAGACCTATCATTATTTGAGGTGCAGTTCTGGTATAAGGGCATCACCTTCAAGATAATCTCTGGCAATGTCACTCTTTACTACAGAGGACATGTTGTGGGCACTGGGTTTGTACATCAGATTCAACCACCCTTGCAAGACTTGCTTGAGCAACGTCACAAAAGGTTTAGGCCTCCATAATGCCTAACACTTGCAGAGAAAATTCCATTGGCTCATTTAGCTTGAAATGAGAAAACAAGAGTTACTACAGGTATGTAATACCTTTTACTGAAGCAATCATAACTGCCCTATGGAGTCATGAATGCCAATGTTGTAAAAAATATAGGAGAGTAATATCTTAAGAAGCAGAACATGTATAGTTATGCAAAGCATGTAGAATTTTTGAAAAATATGAATTTTTGAAAGAACCATAAAATTATAGATGATTGAGATGGATAAGACCTATTTATAACATTATTAGTGCATCTTACTGTCCAATGCAGGGTTGTTTCTGGCAGACTATATTTTAGTGCTTTGTCTGGACTAGTTTTAAATGTCTCGAGCTATAGGCGTCCATAATTTCTTTGGAAGATTATTCTACCATCTAGTAGCAGAGCTCTTTGGTAGTGTGAGAATTACCTTTTTGTTATTAATCAAATTAATTTTCTTTTGCCTGAGAGAAATTATATGCCCTAGTAATTTTTATATTTTCTATAAATGGAGCATAAGGTCTTTGATGTGAAATATCCAAAAATGACCAAAAATACATCAAAACATTTCTATTAATTCATGAGATTAAGAAAACCTTTTTACATTTTCTCCTGTCACTGATTCCATTTGCCTTATTACTTTCAGCCTCTAGCCCACAAACTTGGTGGCACAATCAACAAACCCCTTAGTGGCTGTTTCATCTCTGCTCTATTTGATTTCTCCACTCTGAGTAAATGATTAAGTTTTCATGCATTGGTTCAACCAAAATCTATGTTCACTCAACCACATCCTTTATTGATTACTTCTACTGCAAACAGTAGGCCAAGTGTGATATACATAATTGGACAGTTGTCAGGGGATGTGGGTGTTAACAGTCCTGTTTTCCCAGTTGGAAACTGGAATCACCTTGATACACAAATATTCTGCACTGTTTCATTCTCATCCTTTGGACCGAGGAGTTCTTTTCCTCAGAATATATGTTTTTAACTCTCTAAGGTCTGGTTGAATGGATTTAATGATTATACCATATAATATGGTGTTGAAGTTGCACCTGTGCACTGCATATAGAAAACTAGAAAAACTGGAATTAATATTTGTCTAACACTTTAACCTTGTCCTTTAACTTATATAAATCATGTGCCATGCTTCTGTGTGGAAATGTTTGATTTTCTCCCCTTTGGAAGAAAGATAGGTTTCCAAATATGTTTCTAATTCTAAAATTCAGAAACCTTTTGACATTGAGCAAATGTTTACAATTCAGTACATTTCATATTGTAGTGCTGTTTAAATATGTTCATTTAACAATTTTGATAAATAGAATTCTACTCATTTAAAAATATGTTCTTTACTGTAACATAACACTTGAACATTTTAAGCACCCTGTTAAATTCTGGATGTTTTGGCAGCCTATTGCAATAGTGCAGCTGACTCCACTTATGTAGCGGTGGTCACAGCAAAATTAAAGATTTGCATCAAAGCTTCACTGTATTTTCCTGTTCAGGGGCAGGAAAATCACTGTTCTGATTACTCTGTTTGCATACGCCAATTAAGGAACCGTAGCAGATATAGCACCATCAAATTCTGGAAACGCGTATCCCTAATATGGTTTATATTAAAAGGATTAGTTAAAATAAGCCTCAGTCAGTCATTTGTTGCAGGAATATAATTTAAAGATGTTTTAAAATAGTATGAATTTTTCGTCACTTACAGGAACTTAAATTTGTGAGGTTCTAAATTAGGACTGGATGTTTTTTGGCTGGCTTGGTGACTTGACATATTGCAAGCTGCACTACTACATTAGAGACTCAGGTTCATGGCTTATATTGAGGTCAGCTGCAGTGACAGTCAGCCTTAAAGAGAAAAAGAGTGCAGTGCTTCACTCGTAAGCAAACTCGAGCATCTGGCCTAGAGGGCAGAGATACTATATTGTTAACATGGCCAGCTTTATTAAAAATGATATGTGCAAATATTATTGTCAAAGTCGTTAGCCAATTTTCATCCTAGATTGGGAGTAACCTCAAGTAGCCTGAGTCTCAGTGGGAATTGGAGGTGACACCTGCAATCCACAGTTTATAGGGTAGCCTGTATGACTGCAGCAACCGTTGGCCTGTGCAGCCAAACAGCGGCATTACATCCCAAAGGAGGCTACCAGCTCTATGGTCTACAACGTTAGTGTCATTATACTGCTGCTGCTGTACAAGAAGAGAAAGAATTTTAAAACAAAAAATGTCATTCATGAATGATGGGGGCAGAAAAACGTAAAAGCAAGATTCTCACTGACAAACTAATACGCTTAGTCCCCTCCCTCGGCATGTTCTCTCAATTTGGTCACTAGGCGAGGTCTGACCTATCTACAAAATTGTGTGGCCAGATGCTGATCAAATAAAACATCATTTTAGAGTACTGGAAACTCAGAAAAGCATTGTAAATAATAACCTACCTATTTTGTTCATTCTTGGTACTAAAAATAACGCAACAATATACTGGAAATTTAGGAAATGTATTTTTTTTCTTACGGTGTACAGAGGACCTAATTCTGCCCCTTGTCCACTACAATTGGTTAATAACATAGTAAAAACATCCTGATTGATTAATAACTTATATTGGTTAATAATTAAATCACAGAGTGTTTTAATATCATGTGCTGCAAAGAGCTGCAGGAGACACAGTAAAGAGCAACTTGCAGCTCACAAGTCTCAGTCTGAGTATCACTGCTCTACATGCTTCCATGGAGGCAGCAGATATGCAAATGAGGACAGAACTGGATTCCAAATTTCACCCCAACGCAAGTTAGTAAATACAGTTTCTAGACTTCTGTACTTCAAAATGTCTGCTAAGGGAGGCAATGACAGATTATCAGCTATAGTCTATTGCAGTGTATGAAGAAACAACCTCAATAAAAATTTAATTGCAACCTTTGTCATTTGTTTTAGTCAAGTAAAAGTGACTGAGGCTATTGAGTACTTGGAAAAGTTTGTGACAGTTGCCAAGAGTGCTCAGCTAAGCCGAAGTCTAGTGGATGCATGCATATCCCTTGGAGATATTTACAATGAAAGAGTAAGTATTAATTATAATGATGATGCCCTACAGTTGATTGTAATTTAGGGTCAAAATCTGTGTTCTTGTATGAGAGACTGTCCCATCAGAATCTGATGAATGTATTGATTCATATAGGAATTTCTCCTATATTGCCAAATGACTAGGTATGGATGTGAACTGGAATGCCAAATCTGAACACTTTTGGATAACGTTAAAATGTGTTCCTAAACTCAAATCCAAATTTCACAATAAGGATGTAATTCTGTAATGAGTCAAACCAAAACACCAAATCCAAACAACCCCTATATTTCAACTCTTGTCAACAGTCTGGGTCCAGATATGCAGCTTGGGTGCATCTATACAAATTAACAATTAAATCACAAATAAATATGTTATAGCATATTACTGTACATTATAACTACTGCTCTTTGAAGATTAACAAATGGACAAATACAAATTCTAACCTACTACACTGGTGGAGATTTAAATCTTTTAGCCTAATTTGCTGTGTGTGCTCTGCCAGCATAATTCAGGAAGTAACTTCGAGTACAAGAAAGTCCTCCAGGGGAGTGTATCAGTAGTGCAGAATCATTTTCCACACACATGTGCTCGCGTGCATGCACACACATTCTACTTAATGGCCTTGATTTGGTCTGTGCAACCCAGAAAATAGACAGTGCTGGACAAGGCAAGGTTGGAGTACCCATGAAATATGCTGATTTAACATATCTCCCAGACAGCTTCCTTTTGAACTAGGCCTGATATTTAAAACTGTCCTCTGGTGAAACCTCAAATGAAGGCACTAGCTGCCTTTCTTTCCATGTAATAAAAGCCTCTGCCAGTGCAGCTGCCCGTGCAGGGACAAATAATACTCAAAAGAGTATTCAGAAAAAAAGTATTTGATGCCAAGAGTTTTAAAAACATTTTTGAAGTTGAAATGATACATGGAATCATGTTGAAATAATAAGTAATAAAAGAAAATTGTACCCATCTTGTTCAGCCCTGCTAGTTGCAGAAGGTGGGAAAACACTTGCACCATGAATAAATTCTATATAAAGATTGAAGATGAAGTTTTAAATTACTAAGAGCATTTCTGAGCTGAGGCTACCATATTGCTGAAAAAGTGGGGGAGCTCTATAGGTATGCAGCAACCATAAATCTGGTATTTCCTAACTTTCAAATGCTTGATTTGGCGACCTAAATAACATTCTTTTAATTTATACTACAGGCTGCATGTCCACTTTAGAAATTGCAACCCTCAAATGGCTCCTTACTTTTATGTTTTATCTTATACAGAATTCCCTATACAAAGGTTACTGTCCTGTGGTGTTGCTTAAGCAATGAAACAAAGTCTATGCTGTAATCTTTGAATTAACCTGGGACTTCAATATTACGATATTCTCATTTAAAGATTTTCTCCTTAATGCAAATGCAAAAGACTCTGCCTTTATAAAAAAATTATCTTGAAAGCCAAAGAATTTGCAAGGTATATAAGAAATATATTTTAAAATGTACCTATATTGTAGTTTAGTGGATTTGGAAGTCAGAATAAAATAGGTTTATATCAACTGTAGAGTTAAATATTTCCCCTCCACAGTTCAGGCAAGTGTTGCAAAATATTTAACTCAAACTCTGGTTAACTGCCATTTACATTCTTCTGCCATCCTGGCTGATTACCAACTGCATTCAAAGTGATCTTCTGTAACAACTAGCCTTCTCCTACATGTTCTCCTTAAGTTTTGTTTGTGATATCAGAATTCAAAATTGATTGGTGTCTCAGCACTGAATCATGATATCACAAAAATAAAGAAATACAGAGAAAGAATATGACTTTTAAATATTCTTGGGGATTTTTGTAAAATATGTCACTAAAATATGGCAATATTTCTTTAAAACTAAAAACATATAGTGAGAGCTCACTGCATTATGTTAAATGACATCTCTTTTCAAACTGTCATTCTGAAACAATGTACAAGTCTCCTAAAATTAAAAATACTAAAGCAAAAGCATATATCTGCTCTGCAGAGTTCTTTCCTTCATTTGGTTGATTTTTAAGGGATGTGTTCCTTTTCTTGTTACGGTTATTGTTGTTACTATTTAGTTTTAGAAATCATACTGCTTGAAACATTAATAGCAAATTATATTTCTACTTGATAGGAAATAGGGTTTTATTTTAATTGTATATATCAAATAACATGTAGTTTAACTAGCCTTAGTTTAGTATTTATTCTTAGCATAAATATAGCAGTGATTTTGCAAGAGTAAACAAGTTCTGAGGATTCTAAATCCTAGTTAGTCTCAACAAAAATTGAGGAAGGGACAGTCCACAGGAATAGTGGTGGATTATGTGAATGAAAAGAACTTTCTGCTCCAATATGCAAGCCAGGTTGCTACTTCTATCACTGAAGAATTTTTTCTAGTGATTGGTGGGTTTTAAATCATATCCCATTAAGCTGCATACTTAAAATCTGAAATACACTTTTCCTTTTTACAATGCTGACCATGCTCATGAGTTTTTGTATGCATAACAAAAAAATCACATCTACCCATAGCTCCTTCCCACCTGGAAGCCCTCTAAACCTCCACAGTCTAATCAGACACCACAATTGCACAGGGGAGTTGAAATCTTCCGGGGGAGACTTAGTCAAGTTAAAAGTAAAGGCGTCAAGCAGCTGACATCTCTGAAAAAGACTCGTGGGCCAGGAAGGATGTACCCAACAAGGAATGTAGCTTAATCCACGGGGCTTTGAGGAATGGAAACTGATCCACTATGGCTGCTAATAATAGGAACATAGGAATTGCCATACTGGGTCAGACCAGTTGTCCATCTAATATGTGTTCTCAGTCAGTGGCCAGTTTCAGCTGCTTCAAACAAAGACACAAAATGCCTATAAGAGGCAGTTATATGATAATTTGCCCCCAGGGAAGGTTTCAGTCTAACCCCACTAGTGGAAGTTTGGCTTATGCCCTAACACTTGATCCTTTATATCCCTTCCAAAACATTTATCTATTTTTAAAATATTTATGATTACAATTTAGATATTCTTGTTACTCATATCAATGTCCAATCTCTTTTTTAAATCTAAAACTCTTGGCCTCCATGATATCTTCTGGCAATGAGTTTCACAGAGTAACTCTGCACTGAGTGAAAAAAAATATTTCCTTTAATTAGTTTTGAATTTGCTGCCTTTCAGTTATATCAAATGCCCTCTTGTTTTTTGTTGTTTTTTTGTTTGTTCGTTTATGAGAAAGATTGGGCAGATTCTATCTTTTCTGTACCATTCGTTGTTTGGTGTGCTTTAATCATGTCGTATCTTATCTCTTGTCCAGTATAGGTAGCTCAGTTTTTTTCACTCTCTCTTCATAGGGTAGTTTTTTCATGGCCCTAGTCATTCTCATGCTATATCTCTGAACCTCATTTATTGCAGCTGTATCTTTTTTGAGGTGGAGTAAATAGAACTGAGCACAGTATTCTGAGCAAAGGCATACCATTTATTTATATAATCTCGCATTATAATATTTTCAGTATTCTTTTCCATCTCATTCCTTATGCATCCTAACATTTCTTTTGTTTTATTAATATATTATATTTTATTTTTAAGGCTGCTGCACACTGAGCAGATGTCTTCACTGAGATGTTCATATGGATGCCTTGCTCTGTTTCCTGAGCTGATACAGTTAATTTATAACCCAATAAGTGTTATAAGTAATTCAGATTATACTCTCCAATATGTGTTTGGCATTTTTCAACATTGAATTGCATTTACCATTATGTTGCCCATTCACCAACTTTGGTTAGATCCCTCTGACGTTCCTCCCAGTCTTCCATGGTCTTGACTAACTGAAATAATTTTGTGTCCTTTGCAAGGTTGCCACTTTACTACTCACCCCCTTTTCCAGATAACTAAACAAACAAATTAAACAACACTGATGCAAGTACAGAATCTTGTGGCACCCTATTTTTTTAAAACTATAGGTGTGCCACTTGCTACCTCTATTATAGTATCTGATTTTTATGAGAGATTCCATATATTTGCTGGCAACTCAGCCACTTCAGTTTCAGGTTCCTTCAGAAACTCTATGCTGTATACCATCTGGGCCTGGTGATATATTGCCTTTTAAATTGTCAGCTTGTTCCAGCATCCCTTCCTTAGACACCTCCATCTCAGATTGTAGTTCGTCTTTATTACCAGAAAAAAACAGGTCCCGTGTAGGCATCTCCCCAACATGCTTTGTGGCGAAGATAGATGCAGAGAAATCATTTACCTCTCAGCAATGTCCTTATTTTATTTAATTGCTCCCTTTACTCCCCTGTGTTGCAGACCCATGGATTCTCTCAGTCTTTCTGCTTCTGATGTATTTAAAGAATTACTTCTTATTTGTTTTTATTTCTTTTAGCTATTTGCTCTTCAAATTCCACTTCAGCCCTTCTAATGCCTTCTTACATATTGCCTACTGTAGTTTATGCTCCTCTATTTTGGCTCCACTAGTGTTGGATTTCCATTTTCTGAAGGAAATCTGTGGCTTGAATAACCTCTTTAACCTTGCCATTTACCCATAGGAGTTTACATCTTGCCCTCCTGTTTCCCTTTTTTGTATAGAGGAGTGCATGCGTTCAGAGACACTATTATTATTTCCTTATTTCTAAACATTTTAATTTCTATACTTTTGACAGTAGGGGTTTTGACTAACTTCCTTGTTTCTTAAAAAAAAATCCCTGTTTCTAAATGTTAATGTCACCATGCTAGTTTTTATCCTTTTCCTCTCCCAAGGATGTTGAACGTATTGAATTTCTGGTTACTGTTACTGAGTGGCTCAGCTATAATCAGAAATAGTATTTACCATTTATATAGCAGTTTACATGTTCAAAATGCTATACCAATAGGACTAATAAATACAGTTCCTCAAAGAAACAGGTAAGTCAGTCATATTATCTGTATTTTACAGATTAAGAAACTGAGGCAGATAGGTGTGAGTTTTCCAAGATTACACAGTGAATCATTCTTGGGGTGGAATAACAGCTGTGGCTTCTTTAAGGTTGTGAAGGGGGAAGTACAAAGCACTAGGGTAAAGATGTGCTAGTTAAAAAATGTAAACACCTCTTCTTCACTTTTCTCTTCCTTATTAGGGGAACTACTACAAAGCCTGTGAATATTTCAATCAGGCTTTTGAGGCAGCAAACACTCTAACTGACTTGCCCCTGGTGGATGAAACGAAGGTTTATTACGGCATCGCAAAAGCTCATAACATGATGGTGGCAGTTAACAGTCATACAGACGCTGCAGATCACGTCAACATTGAGTACCTGCTGGCATGGAAGGAGAATAGAAGTGACATGTGCACTGACCCTTTTACAGTTGGTAAGACATTGGTTATGAAACGCATTAGTGCTGCATTGTCCTTAATGGTTAAGTCATTTTTCTTGTAGAGTTTTATTAAATTATTTGCTGAGCTTAATCCTATTGGATTACCCTTGTACTGAATGGAGGTTGGATGTGCACTTCGTTGTGCACTTATTTAAAAAAATTAAGTAAAAGAGGTTTAAACAATACATAGAAAAGAAACAGGTAATCTATTTCAAATGCTAACTCTAACGTTCGCAATGCTGTTTTTCAAGTCATCACAGTTACAGGCAAATGAGTGATGTATCAGTTTAATCAAATGATGATCTGAAATTTAAAAAATCTTCTCCTGTAGTCTGTTTTTACAAGAAAAGGGTTAATATAAACTCTCTTATTAAGAATAAGAAATACTTTTTCAGTTCTCCCTAGCATGGTGGACTTCCTATAACCCTGAGCACTCAAGCACATTTTTGGCATCTTTGCCCACAGCACTGATATCACTTGACCAAAGGAATTTAAAAAAAGAGCTTTTCCCCATTTCCCCTAGTGTAGTTTCTTGTATCGAATGGGGTAAATGTGGGTGAAGTGGAATGGATCTTTCTTTCACTGTTTAAATTTTCTTTATTTTTTTTTATTTCCTTCTGTCTTCTTTAATGAAAAGAAGAATGATAATACAGCTGTCTAGTTCCTTGTTATCTCTAGTAATCACATTTAGGCATTAAAGAGTTGATTCTATTTTACTGAGGTTAAGCCTACTGTGTATTCTTAGGAACTAATTTCCTCTGCAGATTTCTGTGCTTGGGAGAATATGCACCTGGAATGATCTAGGAAGCAATGACATTTGTGGCATACTACATAATACTCCCTTTCAGTAAATGTTTGGTTCTGCAAAAATGCCATTTATAAAGGACAGTGCCTCAATTTCTTTTTTTACTCTCATAGGCAACAGATCATTCTGTCCGTGTTTTCTTGTTTGTCCTCTTTTTCCCTTTAATAGAATTAGGACAGTTAAGTGTAATTGTAATATGTAAAAATAATTGGTTAGGAGTTTTCTTCCTTGAAGATTTTGGCAGCTGAATTGAAGACAGTTGGGTTTGATACCTGGGCCAGCATGGGAGGTAACTGAGAATTGTGGGATGCTATGATATAATTGGCTATTTCTGCTCAAATGACCAGCAGTGAAAGAGTTAACAATTAAATTAGCATTAGGTTTGAGTTCCATATCTCACTGAGATGATTATGGCAGTTCACACTTCTGAGCTAGGTTAAGGATGTCTGCAGATCCAAGAAGGCAACAGCATATCTATTTACACTTGGGTCACATATTCAAAGTTATATACGTAACTATGTGGGCTAGATGTAGGGGGATTTTAGAGTGAAAGCTTAGATTCTTTAGCACAATTGTATGGCAACGAGTGAGCAAACAGGAGATTCTACTGCAAACTCCATGGAATTGCTCAAGGCACTGATTACATTAGAAAATTTCTGACTCCAAAGGGAAAGGGTCTTTGTTCTGTACTGAACAGGTTTGTTTCAAGATTCAGTTTTTGTATGATGACACTGGTAGCCACCATGCCTTTTATCAGTTCACAGGACTGGTTTAGTGCTCTCAGCCTGAGAGGCATTCTTTCACATTTTGTTCACTACACACAGTTTGCTTCCTGCTCAGGAATCAATAAAGTCCATCTTTACCCAGACATAGAAATTAACACTCATAGGGACCGGTCTAGATGCTTCAGTGGTTACTGCCTTTTAGCTCCACAAGAAATATTAAACATTCAAAGAAATATTGCTTCTATAAATGTGCAGTTATGTGCGAGGGGAAGAGGGTAATTTTTTGAGGTCTCATGGCTTCTTGCATTCATGGGAATCTGATACACATGCTGATTGTGAGAAACCTACAGTCTTGGTTGAGTGCAAATGGCAAACCAGAAGTCAGCAGTTCATCATCATCGAATGCAAGATTCCGTCATCTGATGGATAGTGTCTTCAAACATTCTTTAGAATTTTTTTCCCCTAAACCTCTCCAGAAGTGGTGATAGGCACTTAGGTTGTACTGGAGAGTTCTCTAGAATATCTTAATATTTTGTGTAAAGCCAGAGAAACCCAGAGTTTGCTTAAGTGTATTGTAACTTAGTGTGCCGGGTATTAAGAGCTATGTTCATGCAGTTGATTCACAACTCAGTATACTCAGATACAGTAGTATAAACTCAGATGTACAACTCAAGAGCAGTGTATTATCTCAACCATTTGGGGTAGGACTCTCACTTAAATTGTATTATGAAGACAGAGCCCAGTGGGATTGGTGCATCCTTCATAACTTTCTTACAGCTGTTCATCTGATGGGGGAAGCTAGTCTCCTGCAGACAATCTAAAAACTTTACAATCAGCTCAAGTGCTCTTTGAAGACAGCAGTCAGGTAGCACTCCAGTGTAGATCTGCTTAGCTACAAGGTCAAGCACAAGAAAATGCACTGTAGGAAACAATTCTGCATCTTCATAATGATGGACTGAATGATTTAATAGATCTTTGCCACATATAGATTCTATAACATCAAATGTCCTTGGGATTAGTGGGAGCTGGTAGGCATCCAGGTTCCCTGATTGTACGTTCCCTCTAGACTTAAGTCACAACCAGTTATTTTCCTTCCCTCAATTCCACATACACCTCTATCCCAATATAACATGACCCGATATAATACAAATTCGGATATAACACGGTAAAGCAGTGCTCCGGGGGTGGGGGGCGGGGATGTGCGCTCCAGCAGATCAAAGCAAGTTCGATATAACGTGGTTTCACCTATAAAGTGGTAAGATTTTTTGGCTCCCGAGGACAACGTTATATTGGGGTAGAGGTGTATTTCCACAGTCAAGAGAAAGGTATTTGTTTAGCATCAGTGAGAGTTTTCTCAATTCTGATCTTCCAATCTCCTGACCATGCCATTAGAACCAGCTTTCCTTCTTCCTCTGTCACTAGGCCTTCCATCTTACAGGTAAAGTCAGATTCCCCAGGGAGATCCAGACTTATTCCATCTGAGAGTATGCTTCTTGGCACCTCTTAATGTAGCTCTTGAATGCTGTGACAAAGTGGGACAGTTTCCAGTGGATGCAGGAAGTCAGCTACAAAAAAGGTAATTTCATGGAAGAGGAAGAACTCCATAATGAGAGTTCACAACAGCAACATAGGTATTTTGTCTTCCCCAACTCCTCAGATGGAGACTATTTACCTAAAAATTGTCGGGTCTTTTTTTGGCTGCCTTTAAGGGTCAACTAAAAGTGATTGTAACCAATCATTTTATAGTATGGAAACCAGTAGTTTGGGTTTATTCAACTTGTTTTTGGAAGTCTCTGAACTTCTGATCTGTGTTTACCATCTGGCTTGAGACCCTCCTCCTTCCTAAATGTAAAACTTGTTTCTAACAAAGTATCAGGGAACAGACACTGAGGTGCAGAGCAGATACTTTGTATATACCACCAACAGACTATGGATGTACTGATGGTGTAAGTGGTCTCTGGAGGAACACCCCAGTGTTGAAGAACCTTCCAGTAGCAGAGATCTATGTTAGTGACTCCTTTTACAATTCTCTGACATCCATTTAGGGAGATGGTCAAGGGGTAATTGTCTCCGTTTAGAGACTATCCAAGTGGATTAGATTCTGTATCCATTATGATCATGTAGCTGTCAAACACCAGTGTTTTTTCTTCTTTCTTTTAGGTTTGCCCAGTGATACCTTTAAATAGTATGTGTTTGTTTTGTGTGAGCCTTATATCCCCATTTCTCATGCACCCACTGGTAACAATCTTTCACACAGAAGTAAGCAGAACATGATTTGAAAACTCCTTTATTCCTTTGCAAGTGTGGTTTGAGAAACAAGTTCTGCCTTCTTGAATCCCTTTCCTTCAAGCTTCTCTGGCCAATTCACACTATTCTGCTTTAATGTCAAAATTACCACTCTAGTTCCAGCAAGCTCCAGGCATCCTGTGACTACTGCATATTTAGCAGCTCTTTCAGGGCTGTATTCTTTTTCTCATTAGTGTCTCCAGGCTTACTCTCATGATACCCAGACTACATCCAAGAAAACATCATGTCACACTCTCAGCACAATCTATAGCATTCTCTGCATTTTTCTTGCCAAATCAGTATATGGTGCTGGCATGACATTTTGAATATCTTTGTGTGGCAAAGCATAGGTTTGGCATGAATTCAGTATTCACCAGCTTTCTGTTTCAAGCATTGACATCATCCTGTCTTCTAATAATAATATCTATGCATTCTCTGATGAATTTTCAGTTGTCACTTGGTTATTTTGGAAATTTCTTCTGTGCTAATAAGATAGTATCTTCTTATTAGCAAACAGACCACATTGATACTCTGCAAAACTATTCTCAGTGAAGCTGAGGATAAGAGAGTTAAAGATATCATTTAGTGGCCTTCCTTAAACACACAGAAATATAATACAAGGAAGCAGGGGTACAGCGAGCCCTCTGAAAGCAAGTTGTAAGTTTCCATTTCCAACTGTTTTGTATGCATCATTGTAGCTAAAAATTAATAGCTTCTGTATTCTTGAGTGAACTCATTAGTTGGGCTGTTCACAAACTATTACACTTAAACTCAAAATTTTCCAGATCACCCTTTCCTTTCTTCCCTGTCCTCTACACCTTTCAATCAGAATTTGTTTTCTTCATCAGTCATTTCAAGAACCCAACAAGATGAACCATCAATTACCGAACTTTCCTCGAAATTAATGAATAAAATGGATACTTTGACCAAAGTTATGGACAACAGAGATGGGATTGTCAGAGAACAGAAACATGTTTCCGTCATTAATATATCAATATCCTTTGCTTGTTTGGCCTTAATTTCAGACTCAAACACTAAGAAAGTTATTTAATGCCATCCTAAGTCCAAGTGTGTCTTTACTAACTTTTAACAGAGGCATATATAAGAAGTTATTAATACAGGGTGGCAGCAAAAAGACACTCGGATCTACATCTGATCCTATGTTAAAGCCCAAGAAGTAACTCATGTATCACAGGGTCCTTCTCACACTACCTTGTGAGCAGCACTGTCTAGTGTGTTTTTGTGGACTCCTATTCACAGACACACATAGTCTGTTTCTTCTTACACCACAGGTACCTTTAATCCTCAGTTTCCAAACATGGAGGGACATAGAACAGGTATACATCAGGAGGAGCTTTCACACAGCTTTCTCTCCTCCACCTGAGCTCTCCCCTTACTTCCTGTTCCTCCCAATTCTGTAATCTGCCATTACTAAGCCAATTACCTCATTAGCACAACAATTGCCACCAACTGTCAGTAACCCCACCAGGAACAGGTTGATTTATTTCGAATAAGCCTGTAGCATCCTCTGTGACCAGGATGCTACAACTACTCTGTCACATAGTTCCCCTCCTTATTTCAGTTGAGACCTTTTCTGGCCTTCTTGTCTGAGCTCTGCCCTTTTTACAGGTCTGGGGTTCTGTTGGGATTTCTCAGTCTGGCCTTCCATGGGCTGCTGGTGAGGATCTCCTGCATTCCATCCACAAGAAGTAAACTCAGAGAATGGAGATTTCCCCCTCATGTCCATCTCTGCCCATAGGTCATCACACCAGTTGCATCCTATGGGCCTTTCCTCTAGTTTCCTTTTCTTCTGGTGTATATCTACTCTAGTAAGTTGTCCCTCCAGGGCCTCAGTGTCAGGATTCCTCTCCTCCCCTGACTTACCTTGCCCCAGGATCAGGTAACTTCACCTGCCAAGGCCACTTTATCAGGACCTTTCTCGCCCTCCTTGATATGTCTTTCATCCTGGGCCTTGCCCCAGCTTGCTCCTCCTGGCAGTTGGCCAAACCTGTGCCTTCCTGTGCTGGATGTCTCTGATCTTTCTCTCTTGGATAGTGACAGGGCACAGTACTGACCACTGGACAGTGCCTCCTCCTGGTCATTCTGGGGATTAACTCTGCCATGCCAATGCCTCTTCCTGCAATTGCACTTTGTCACTGTCTGTCTTTCTCTCACTCTGAAGCTCCTCTCTCACTCTGGGACATGCAGCTTTCTCTTCGTGACTCAGCCCTCCAGCTAGGTAACTAAGTGGTTTCCCCTCTGGGGTAGAGTCCTCCAAAGTCTTTCTGCTCAAGTAGAATCAGGCATTTCTCATTCCTGCCTCCCTGCCCCTGTCACTCCTGCAGCCTCTCTACACTATTGCCAGCCTCCTGGCTTTGTAGAAGCTCCTGCCTGTTCCCTCACAGGTGAGCTTCTTTCTAATCAAGGCTCTCCACAGAATCTAAATCTCCACCTCACATAATTCATGTCTCTTGGGTCCAGTGTGTGATTTACATGCCATCACATGGATCCACTTCCCCATCCCTCTTCCTCTCAAGTCCTCCAGCGTGTTATTCTCTCTGAGCTTGTTGTCTAGAATCATTATACAATGCACCTGGAAGATTTCCTTACACGGACCCATTGTCTGGGTCTCCCTCTTTGTCCTCTGCCCTTTTTACATAAGGGGACAGAATCCAGTCAGTTCCTATCATCACTGCATATGGCAACAATTTTACCATACCCACTCTCTGCCACTTAAAATTTTCCTTCTCCTTCCAATGGCATGACTGCCAGGGCATAAGTATTCTTTTTCCCATGTACGCAGTGGATTGTTATTGTCTCCCCATTTTGTTACCTTGATTAAACTGCAGTGGCATTTCATACATGGTTACACGTGGCTGCCGAATCCACCACACCCCATATGATTCTCCAGCCTACTAGGAACTGCCATTATTCTAGGCCTGCCTTTTATGCCCACCCACTCACAAAACTCCGTGAACCCACAGTCCATGTATGGACAGTCTTCTTTTGAATGTCCTTTGCCACCACATTGGTAACAAACCACTAAGCAGGTGCTAAGGACACTCTTGTTTGCCTCTTGCATCCCCTTCCCAGGCTTTGATGAAGGCGGTTCCTCAACCATCCATTCCCCCCTCCCTAGTGTAGGGGAACAGAACTCTTTTCATGGAAAATCTGCTTCCACATACTCCTTTGTTAGTTTTACGTGACCTCTAGTGATTCCAGCTGATGATTTTGGACCCAAATCCTTGTATCCTCAGGGAGGGTCTGCATAAACTGCTCAAATATAATTGAGTCCCTTATGCCTCTGTGTCCTGTCTGTCTGGCCTCAACCACCAATTGGCCCAGTCAGATAATTTTTGCACAAAAGTCTTGGGATATATCCCTTCATTCCATCTGGCTATTCTGATTTTTGACAGTATTTTTCCGATGACACACCCATCCTGTCCAGAATAGTGGCCTTCAGCATATCATAGTCTTTGGCTTGATGTTCACTCAGTGCCATATTCACTCTTGAGCTTTGTTGGTCAGATAAGGGGCTAGCCATAGTGCCCAGGCATCGTTGTCCCACCCAGCACTGACAACTACTGTCTCAAAAGTTAGCAAAAAAACTCATCAGGGTGATGCCCTGGGGCCATCTTACGTAGTCAAAGTTCCACTGCCTGATTTCCAGTTCCCTCATTGGAACTCATCAATCTGCAGTAGCTGCTGCTGTACACTGAGACTGTTCACTGATAAACTCCTGCAGTGCCCACAGCTGCTCCACCTGCCAATCCAGAAGTACTTGCCTCTCTGTCTGCTGGGTATTCTACCTCCCTTTTTGTTGTTCAGTTAACCAATGCAGCATCTAATCCATTGCTCCCCTGCCCTCACAGGGATGACCTCTCAAGCCTCCTTCTTTTCACCAAGAGGGTTAAGATCATAGACAAGTTCCCACATGTCACAGAGTCCTTCTCATGCTACCCTGTGAGCAGCACTGCCTATTGGATTTTGTGGTCTGTTCCCAAACACACAGAATTTCTTTTCCACCATTTGTGTCTTTAATCCTCAGTTTCCAAACATGGCAGGACATAGCACAGGTATACAGCAACAGCAGGAGGAGCTTTCACACAGCTTGCTCTCCTTTCCTCCACCCAGCTCACCCTCTGAGTTCCTCTCAATCCAATATCTTCCCATTGTTCAGCCAATCAATTTATTACCCCAACAGTTGCCACCAAGTGTCAGTAATCCCCACCAGTAACAGCTGATTGATTCCAATTAAGCCTACAGTCTTCTCTCTACTGCAGCAACTTCAGTGACCAGGGTGCTACAACTACATGGCTGATGATAAAATATTTCTTAGATCTAGAAAGTAATCTCCAGACTTGTTTCCTTCCTGAAACAACAATAATTACAATTAAATGCTGTACTCTGAAATAATGAAAACTTTGTATGCAACCCTATAGATTTGCACAAAAAGAGATGCCTCAGCAAACTTGACTGTATCCTACTGAATTCTTAGCAGAAAATTAATAAATAACATATGGCTACATTTTCATATTCATACTTCAGTATCACAGTTCTCTCTGGGACAGAGTTAGAGAACTGGGACAATCACTGATTGAACCCATGGCCATTTGCCCGTTTTTGTTTAGGAAAAAGGAAAGCCGCTGGTATAACACTAAACAAAGATGTCTACAGATAGCAATGTAGCCTTTCAAATAAAATCCTTATGCTGCAACCCTGAGAAGATCTGACTAGTGTGGAATTTCCAGATTTGCCTTTTCCATCTTGTGTCTTGTTGAAAGGATAAATGTGATTTTGAAACAGACTGATCAAATAAATGAAATAGACAAGCTGTAAAAGCTGTGCAGTTATGCTCACTTCAGAGACCTCTAAGCATACCATTAGCTTGCAAAGCAGCAGTGGTCTTCTAAGTAGATGTCACATAGATCATGTTAGTCTCTAGGTAACATAAGCCACTGACTCTCCAACTACCCTCACTCATTTTTATATCTTTCACAGTGAACTAAGCAAATGATAAGAGCTCTCCCCATTCTATTAATCTGTTTCAATGGTGCTATTTTTCATTTCCTGCTTTAAAGAAATAACTTCATTTATATTACCATTCTGAAAAAAGCTGTAGTAACTTCTGAGGAGATCCATATCATTAGACTCTGCTTAGTTTTAATAATCAGATTTTAACTTTCTAGAATTTTTAGAAGTTGAAAGATGCAATTTACTATGAAGCGTATGGGCCAGATCCTCTGTTGGAGTAAGTCAGCATAGTTTCACTGAGGTCATGAAATGGTCATAACTCTCTGTGTTCTTGTCGACTTCTTTAATTCTTACCCCTTTGGACATGTGAGATTAAGGTTTGAATTTGAACATTTCTGATCCTTGCTAACATATGGGAAATGAATAGATTTCTAACGCTATTATTTATGAATAATCTATAAAGCTATACTGATTTACACCTACTGGAGATCTGGCCCATAGACTTCATAGTAAATTACAATCATCAACTTCTACAAATTCTAAACATTTAACATTTGGTCATGGACAATAAGTAGATTCTGAGAACTTAGGGTCTTCTCATGGATTTTTACATGATAATGTAAATGAGATGTGTACCTCCTCAAATTGTAATGATAACATTGAAACTGTGAAGTGAATCACCAATTTAAAACAAAAAGTTATGTCTGCAGGAGCAAAAACTAATATAAGCAAAAAAAGTATCAAAAAGGAATATTAATCCGTTGTAACAAACAAATAATGTATATTAATGGCACCTGCTCACCTCTGATTTATGACATTGGAAGCAAATATGTAAAACATTTTTTTTAAATGGTTTGGCCAAAAACAGATTTTCAAGAGTGTGTTATGTTACAGCATACAGTAATAGCTCTGAAGTTCAAGCCATCAGTCATATCTTTAAACTGACTCATGAAGTCAGTTTAGTGGTATGACTGATGGTTTGTACCTTAGAGCTATTTCTCTATGCAATAGTGTAACATTTTCAACATTTTTTTTAAAAAATGCCATTTTCCAAACAAATTATCCATCCTATTTATACAAGAACTAGGTGTGCCCACTGCCAAGTACACTTCCAAATGGGCAATGACTGTATTGAGAAGGCCTAACTCCTAGATAAAAAAGAAATTTTAATTCTTTTCTCCTGCCAGTCTCGTGAAGGTTTTGCTTCCTGGGCAGGCTAGGTCAAGAGATTAATTTCAAATTTTTGATACATTTAGTTTTTGACCTCAGTAACTCTGACAAGTGTAATTATAAAATATACCCTATGGTTAAACTTGGCAGAAATTGATTTTTGTTTTATAATTTTGACAGTTATCAATGTTGATATTTAAGCATTTTTAATATTTTACTGAGTTTAATTTTCACAATTGTGCAAAACTATGGATCGTAAGTATTTATATTTGATCATTTATAAATTTTCAGTTGCTAGAAATTAGGGGGGTCGACAGCAGGGGAGTCAGACAATAATTATTTAATGACCATAGAGGTTGAGATTCAAAAAAGTAAATTTTATACTCATTAAAGCACAAATTATCCACATCACAAAATATACGAAGTAAATATCATTAAATAAAAGCAGCATTTTTCTTACTTTGCTTATTTGTAAATTTCTATTACAGATTGAAATATTTTTCCATTGGTTTCTGTGTGTGTACAGTGAGTTGATGTATACCGACATTAACTGATAGAAAATAAAGTTTACTTATGGTGTTTATATGCAGTACTTGTATGTTATTAGCAGACCTACCTTTCTTATTCCCTTATTATGACTTCTTAGTCCAACCATTTCCCTTATTTTTGCCTATTTGATAGGCATACCTATCTGAGCTAAAGAAGCAAGTAGAAAATGGACTAGTTGGGTTATTTACTCTAAAGGAGACCTTGTTCCATAACCGTTGCTCCTTCCTCTTTTTGCTGAATTACATGTACATATATCATTTTCTTTCTTTTGTTGGTTTTGTTGGCACACTCAAGTAAAGAAGTCAGATATTGCAACACTCTTTTCCCTGGAGAAATGCTTTTTGGACCAAATTCTGCATTCCCTAATTGAGGAAACTTCCTACTGAAGTCAGTAGAAGTTTTGCTTGACAAAAGAATGCAGTGTTTGGATCATAGTGACTGGGCAAGACTTCTGAAAATTCTTCTTGAACCCTGTAGATCGGGTAAAGTCTATATGGTAAGTATATTTGCAGCATGCAAAAGAAACTAAAACAAAAAATGTATGGATATAAAAGATTTACACAAAATTTCCAAGTGGTTCATACTCCAACAATAAAGTCTTTCCTTTTTTCTGTGTAAAGAAAACAACATTCATTTAATCCTTTAACCTAATTATGGTTGTCAGCGTTGTTAATATCAAGAAGCAAAAGGGCATCTTATGGAGTTACTGTCTCTTTTTACTGTATCTTTTTACAAATTAACAAAGCATAACTCAATTTAAGATTACTTTTTAGAATGTTTTGAAAGTCATAATTTCAATAAATTTGAACAGATTAAATTATAGGCAGAGCTGGTAACTATGCTACGGGTAAAGTTCCCTAACACTTTCCCTTATAAGACTCTGCTCTTCTTCAAGTGATTGCACATGTCCAATTCCACCACAGGTGTGCACGCAATTCATGCACAGTTGGCGCTTTTCCCTCAACAGTACCCATGAGGGTGGCACGAGTGCTCTCTGCTGCCTTGTGCCACTGTGCACAGTTATAAAGGGTGGAGTCACCCCTAACACATACCCCAGTTCCTTCCTACCATCTGTGATGGTTGTTGGAGATGCTATTATTTTTAGGGTAGTTTAGAGTTTTTGTACATAGTTTTGGATATAAGATTAACTTTAGATTAGTAGTTAGTAGCTTGGATTTATTGGTTCCCATTTGGGTACTGATACCAAACTCAGGCCTCATTCTCCCCCGCTTCAGGTCCTTCATGCTTATAGCAAGTCTATCCCAATGAGTGACCTGCACCCCAGCTGCCTGAAGTATCTGGGGAAGGAGCATGTGAGTGACAAATGTCTCATTCTTAGGGGGTTCAAACTCCACTCAAAGAAAGGCAAGGCATCCAGACTTAAGTGTCTGCTGATGGAATCTGCACTTCACCCACCATCAAAGCCTTCCCACTTGGTGCGGGTACTGAGCATGTCCACATTTGTTAGGAGTGCTCCGCCTGATCTGACTGAGTTGAGAGGCAGCTTTTCAGTGCCAGTAACGAAGATGAGACAACGTAAGTTTCCTGCAGACTCAGTACTGGAGTCTTCAAAATCTTCAGGGCAGGCAACAAGTAGAGGCAAGGACACAGAGGTGCACTCAGAGAAGAGGCACTCCCAGACGTAGTCCTTAAGCCAACAAGGGTCATTGACTCTGGACCCCAGGACTGGCCCTTTGAGACCTGTCCCTGAAGTACTGACCACGTCATCATCATCATCATCATCTGCAGAGCCAAGAGCCTTTTGCTGGTGCCATCTATGCCCAAAACTAATTAGGCAGCTCAGGAATTGTTGAACCTGTCAATTCTGGTTTCCCCAGCTGTTCAAGACTCTCACCTGGTACCAGTGTCTAATGTGCAATTTTCAACTGTTCCAGCACCAATCCTGATGCAGCATTTGGTATTGGTGGATGCTACCTGTCAAAGGGGTTCCATCTAGCAGGAAGCCAGTAATGATCTCGCCAGTACCTCCATCTCCAGGCTCAGAACCAATCTCTTCAGTACCGATGGTGTCAGCTCCTCCTTTGTTGGAAGAAGCAGAGCCTTCATCAGAATCCAAGGTCAGCTCATTCTTGTCTTGGCCTGGATATGTTCAGCAGACTCTGTGAGGTGCCTGCCCACTGTGAAACTGGCCAAACTTCAGCATTCCAAAGACATCAATGTCCCACCTCCATATCAATGGCCCTTTTGGAATCCTTGGGGTGTCCCTCCACAATCTAGAGCATTTCTCTTCCCTTCCATCCTTCAGCTAGGTGACAGGAACATCTACAACAGGGTCACCATCTGCCCACCCCTGGTACCAGCGCTGGTGCTGTGCATGAGGAAGTTTATGCTCTGGATTGCCCTATAGAGAAATTGGAGGAGGCTCCACCTCAACAACCTTTGGCCTCTACTCTTTCATCTGCTTCTCCCCCACCTGATAATTTTGGAGCTCATCAGGACTTGTTGAAGAGGGTGCCTGTAGCTCTGGATATCCATCCAGAAGAGGTACAGAAAAAGTAACATAGGCTGGTGGACATTTTGGCCTCGGCTATTCAGGCTGTCAGGGTGCTATAGCAGACCCCGTTTTTCCTGTCTCCCACTATAAAAAGGGTAGAGAGCAGATATTGCGTCCCTTCGCAGAGGTTCGAGTGTTTGCCTCATTCACTGAATGTCTTGTATATACATTATTTTCATGGGCTCTGTGTACTGGAAGTAATACTACAAGATTTTATACATGTATATAAAGTTTCTGAAAAGAATTGTATTTATACATTGCATTATTTGATAATTAGTTTCTTATTTCAAAACTACATTGTAATTAATATGCACAGGAGGCATATTTAAGGTTGCACATGCAGACTTAACTTGGCATTGTCTGACTTGAATGCTTAACCGTGCAACCTTAATATATTCTTTTAACACAGACTTTTTGATAGTGTATATATTACTGAACTGTATGAAGTAACATGCAGTGGCATGAATGTCATTAAAGGTATGCAACTAGATGAACTGGCAGTGGAAAAGTGGATGGCAGTACTACTGGGTTGGCTAGAACAGACAAAAAACTGGGTATTAAATGGTTCCTTTTCTACTCACTATTAAGAAAGATACAATGATAAATCTAGATTCAAAACTAAGATAAGTGCATAGTAATCATAAGCTACAAAACAGTATGGATTTTTGGAATACTATGGACAATTCTGAACTGTGTGTGTGAGAGAGAGAGAGATCTTCAGGGCCTTGTCTTTTTACTGTGAAGTGTATTTTGTACAGTATATGTTTACAATGCAATATAAGGGCCTGATGCAATGTCTGTAGAAGTCTGTGGTTCCATTGACTTAAATGGATGCTAGATCAAGCTATAAATTATTAATTATGATTTTATACTAGAAGAGGGTATTACAGAAATTGAGAAACATTAAGAAAAATTCTGTACCATCTCAACTATGGTCAGAAATAAAGAGAATTAGAAAGGATGTTAGAGATGGGTACAATTTTGTGTTCAGCTTTCTGAGAAAATCGCATGGACAGTGAAATGATGCATTCATACAGTGACTTGCACTGTTGGGTTACAAGGAAGTGCCTGACCAAATACTGAACTCTAACGCTGTCCTATGCCAGAGCCACCTAAGACTGGGTTATTATTCAACATGTTCCCAAAAGTAAATCAAATACTTCAGTTTCTCCGTTGGAATTCAGAGGACAGCTTCTACACATTTCTAAGGGATTTGCTGAGGTTGCTTACTTCTGGACAAAAATAGTATAGTTAAGAATGTCAAAATATATCGGTTCAGGAAAATCCATAGGAAGAATTAAAAGATTTGGAGGTGGACTGATTGCAATTCATCACCTTAGGACTTGCATGTCTCTGGTAGGAAGGCAGCTGCTTTCCTCCTTCCTTTCATCTCAAGAAATATTGCTGTAGCATGAACCCCAGGGTCCAGAAAACCACTGCAAAAGGTGTACCAGTTGGAGTCATGGTTACAATGGGTGTGAAGATTTATTGCAACCATTGCTGCCAAATTTTTTAGACCTTTTTAATTATTTAGACTTTTAAGAAATTCCTACACCTATATGCTGTGACCACTGTGGGACTCTCAGTGATTCCTGATATGTTTAGATTTAATAAACATAGGAATCACCACACTGGATCAGAGCAGTGGTTCGTCTAGTTCAGTTCCATATATCTGACCATGGCAACTATCAGATGCTCAGAGGAAGATGCAAGGAACCTTATAATGTGCAATAATGGAATAACCTATCCATTGAGTAAGTTTCTTCCTAAACTTTGTCAGTTAGTGTTGGTACATGCACTGAAGCATGATGGTTTCATATACTTTATAGAACGTTATTTTTATCTGATCTAATGTAACTGTGGATGTTCTTATCCATATGAAACCCTTCCTGTCCAAGGAGCAGGTATACATGTTTTCCTGCATACTTTAGAAAGACTTCTCTCTTAGATCTCACAATAAATTTACTTTAGAGAGGCAGTATGTTGAATATCAGTAATCTCCAACCATGTGTCCTCAGACAAGATTTCTGGACCAGCAGAAAATGCTTTCCTGAACAAGTAATCTGTTCTTTCTTGTGGCAAAGTTGTTGGAAGAGGTATTCAAACTACAGTACATCAGAGCCTTTTTCATAGCTTAATATAGTCAGCACTTTCATCAAAAACTAGTTCCCTTGTTTTTCTGAGACTCCTTCCAGGCCTCGTTATACCTTTTAGGTTCCTTTTATATGTCTGGCTTATCGATGTGCCAGACACCATCACCCTCAAAGCGATGTCCCTCAATGTCTCCATTAAAAGGATGTGGGCCTTTCTCTGTTGTTTTCCCCAAAGTTACTCTACAGTGTAATTACTACTTTAGATACAGAATTTATGTTCCTGTTTACCTCTGGTTTTGTACTTGTTCTGAGGGTCAAATTACCATTTCTGTTAAGTGTCCAGAGGTTGGCAGTAAAAAGTTCAAATGCTTTGTCCAACTACAGAGTGCATCTCTTTAATAGGGTGAACATATTTCCCAAAGGGAAAATGGGACATGGTGTGGGGCTGACCCGAGGCCCCTGCTCATGGGGGCTGGCCTGAGCCACTCACTCAAGCCCTGCCTGCCCTCTGCACTCTGGAACCATTCCTGCCCGCCCCCCCTGCTGGAGAGCTGCCTCCCCACCTGTGCAGAGCGGGCATCGCCACTTGCTCCCCCACACGTTCCTCCCACCACACCACACCTTTTTGACAAAAGGGGCATTTGATCAAGTTGGCAAGAGCAAATGGAACAAATGCCCACTTTTGCCAAAAAAGTCAGGACAGCCGGGACAGGGCTTAAAAAAGAGACTGTCCTCCTGGCCAAAATGGGAAGTATGATCACTCTACTCTTTAAGAAAGTCAAGTACCACTTTTAAAGACAATTAAAGACTTCTTTAAAAAGGTGACTGTATTTATGAAACCTCATTCCCTCTGTCTGTTAATTTACCTTTCTTTTTATTCCCCTCCCAGAGCATCCTTACTCCGGAGCATGTTGTGAATTTTCTCTGTTTTCTCCCTAACACCTCCACCCGTAGAATATTTTTCTCAAACCCCACCATACCAGTTAGTGTTTTACTCTTCTACCACTGGAGATTTTTCCTTTTCCCAGCTCTCTTGCATTCTCCCCACCTGGCGATCCTTTATCCCCTTTCTTTTGTCTCCTTCCCTTTTTATGTTCCTCCCCTTTTAGGATCCTCTCCCACCTTTTATCTTTCTTCCTTCTTAGGGATCCTTTCCCCCCCCTCCTTCCCTCTCTATTCTCCTCCCCACCCTTTTCTTTGTTTTTCCGACCATTCTCCCATACTCCACTTCTTCCTTGCAGATTCTTCCCTCTCTCTGTTCTCCAACCTACCTCTTTAGGGATTCTTTTTTGGCCCTCTTTCTGTACTCTCTCCACCATTGGAGGAGTCTCTTCACCCTCTCCTACTTCTCTTCATCTTCACTCCCTTGCCCCCATTTGGAGATTCTCTTTCTGAGTCCTGTACTCTGGCGAAAGTAGAAATAGGGAAGGAGCTGCTTCTCTGAATCTGTCACCAGGAGGCCTTGTTTTGAACAGCTTTCCCATGAATTCCCCATGTAGACAAGCCCCTACTTCAAGCACCCAAGTAGTCCCACTGAAGTCAGTAGGACTATTCAAGGGCTTATTTAGATATATTAAGTACCTTGCTGAATCAGGACCTCAATGTATGTTTGCAATTATTGCAGTTGTGAACTTAAATCAAATAATTGTACACACAAATGGGTAAATACCCAAATTATACATGTGATTCCACATACATTTGTGCTTGCCGTAGTAGTAGAATCGAGTGCAAAACTGTCATTTTTCTGTATGTATTTTGTTTTATGTTTTTGGGCACTGTTCTCTATATCTTGTAAATTTTTGTAAAAATGTAAATTGTAGAGTACATAAGAAAAATTCAGATTGGTTTTAAAATCAAATCGCCCCATAATTTTATTTTATAAAAATTACATATAAAGCATTAAAGTAGTATTTAAATCAATCTTAATTACTTGTGCAAATGGATTGACTAAGTTTAGGTATGCAATAAGATGACTAATTATGTGGGAAATCCAAGTGCATGCTTAAATAGATGACTGCGCCCCCAGGCTTGTCTAGTTGTTCCTATTCACTTATTTAAGCATGTAGTGTTATCTTTGATACAAAACATCCCCCATTACATATTTTTAAAGCTATGTGAGCATAACCACAGTCAAAGAACTCTTTTTCTTCTGTAACAGAAGTTCATCTGAATATTTAGGCTCCTATCATACAATAGATAGTAGAATGCAGACAGACTATTATGTTTGCATAAGAACATAAGAATGGCTGTACCGGGTCAGACCAAAGGTCCATCTAGCCCAGTATCTGTCTACCGACAGTGGCCAATGCCAGGTGCCTCAGAGGGAGTGAACCTAACAGGCAATGATCAAGTGATCTCTCTCCTGCCATCCATCTCCATCCTCTGACGAACAGAGGCTAGGGACACCATTCTTACCCATCCTAGCTAATAGCCATTTATGGACTTAGCCACCATGAATTTATCCAGTCCCCTTTTAAACATTGTTATAGTCCTAGCCTTCACAACCTCCTCAGGTAAGGAGTTCCACAAGTTGACTGTGCGCTGCGTGAAGAAGAACTTCCCTTTATTTGTTTTAAACCTGCTGCCTATTAATTTCATTTGGTGACCCCTAGTTCTTGTATTATGGGAATAAGTAAATAACTTTTCCTTATCCACTTTCTCGACATCACTCATGATTTTATATATCTCTATCATATCCCCCCTTAGTCTTCTCTTTTCCAAGCTGAAGAGCCCTAGCCTCTTTAATCTTTCCTCGTATGGGACCCTCTCCAAACCCCTAATCATTTTAGTTGCCCTTTTCTGAACATTTTCTAGTGCTAGAATATCTTTTTTGAGGTGAGGAGACCACATCTGTACACAGTATTCGAGATGTGGGCATACCATGGATTTATATAAAGGCAATAATATATTCTCAGTCTTATTTTCTATCCCCTTTTTAATGATTCCTAACATCCTGTTTGCTTTTTTGACCGCCTCTGCACACTGCGTGGACATCTTCAGAGAACTATCCACAATGACTCCAAGATCTTTTTCCTGACTCATTGTAGCTAAATTAGCTCCCATCATGTTGTATGTATAGTTGGAGTTATTTTTTCCAATGTGCATTACTTTACATTTATCTACATTAAATTTCATTTGCCATTTTGTTGCCCAATCACTTAGTTTTGTGAGATCTTTTTGAAGTTCTTCACAATCTGCTTTGGTCTTAACTATCTTGAGCAGTTTAGTATCATCTGCAAACTTTGCCACCTCACTGTTTACCCCTTTCTCCAGATCATTTATGAATAAATTGAATAGGATTGGTCCTAGGACTGACCCCTGGGGAACACCACTAGTTACCCCTCTCCATTCTGAGAATTTACCATTAATTCCTACCCTTTGTTCCCTGTCCTTTAACCAGTTCTCAATCCATGAAAGGACCTTCCCTTTTATCCCATGACAGCTTAATTTATGTAAGAGCCTTTGGTGAGGGACCTTGTCAAAGGCTTTCTGGAAATCTAAGTACACTGTGTCCACCGGATCCCCCTTGTCCACACGTTTGTTGACCTCTTCAAAGAACTCTAATAGATTAGTAAGACACGATTTCCCTTTACAGAAAGCATGTTGACTATTGCTCAACAGTTTATGCTTTTCTATGTGTCTGACAATTTTATTCTTAACTATTGTTCCAACTAATTTGCCCGGTACTGACGTTAGACTTGCCGGTCTGTAATTGCCGGGATCACCCCTAGAGCCCTTTTTAAATATTGGCGTTACATTAGCTAACTTCCAGTCATTGGGTACCGAAGCCGATTTAAAGGACAGGTTACAAACCTTTGTTAATAGTTCCACAACTTCACATTTGAGTTCTTTCAGAACTCTTGGGTGAATGCCATCTGGTCCCGGTGACTTGTTAATGTTGAGTTTATCAATTAATTCCAAAACCTCCTCTAGTGACACTTCAATCTGTGACAGTTCCTCAGATTTGTCACCTACAAAAGCCAGCTCAGGTTTGGGAATCTCTCTAACATCCTCAGCCGTGAAGACTGAAGCAAAGAATCCATTTAGTTTCTCTGCAATGACTTTATCGTCTTTAAGCGTTCCTTTTGTATTTTGATCGTCAAGGGGCCCCACTGGTTGTTTAGCAGGCTTCCTGCTTCTGATGTACTTAAAAAACATTTTGTTATTACCTTTAGAGTTTTTGGCTAGTCGTTCTTCAAACTCCTCTTTGGCTTTTCTTATTACACTCTTGCACTTAAGTTGGCAGTGTTTGTGTTCCTTTCTATTTGCCTCACTAGGATTTGACTTCCACCTTTTAAAGGAAGTCTCTTTATCTCTCACTGCTTTTTTTACATGGTTGTTAAGCCACGGTGGCTCTTTTTTAGTTCTTTTACTGTTTTTCTTAATTTGGGGTATACATTGAAGTTGGGCCTCTATTATGGTGTCTTTAAAAAGGGCCCATGCAACCTGCAGGGATTTCACTTTAGTCACTGTACCTTTTAACTTTTGTCTAACTAACCCCCTCATTTTTGTATAGTTCCCCCTTTTGAAATTAAATGCCACAGTGTTGGGCAATTGAGGTGTTCGTCCCACCACAGGGATGTTGAATGTTATTGTATTATGGTCACTATTTCCAAGCGGTCCTGCTATAGTTACCTCTTGGACCAGCTCCTGCGCTCCACTCAGGATTAAATCTAGAGTTGCCTCTCCCCTTGTGGGTTCCCGTACCAGCTGCTCCATGAAGCAGTCATTTAAAGTATCGAGAAATTTTATCTCTGCATTTTGTCCTGAAGTGAAATGTTCCCAGTCAATATGGGAATAATTGAAATCCCCCACTATTATTGGGTTCTTAATTTTGATAGCCTCTCTAATTTCCCTTAGCATTTCATCATCACTATTACTGTCCTGGTCAGGTGGTCGATAATAGAGCCCTAATGTTATATTGCATGTACCCTATTGGAAGTCAATGGGGCTCCACATTGGTGTAGCAGTCTGCCCACAGGCTATCAACTACAGGATCAGTGCCTTTGTTTTCTGGCCTCTGTTTGACTGGAACTACAAAAAATAAAAGGTGTACTATGTATGAGTAAGAGCAGAATACAGCTCTAAAATTATTAATCTATAGTTAGTGGCATCTTTTATTATAATTAATGCATTGCTTTCTGTCTTCCTTCCCTATTCTGAAGCAAGGAGTATTTTCTTGTTCTAAGTATGTGATTTTGGTGGTATAATTGAAGGAAGGAGAAGTCAGAGAACATAATCTACTGAGTAGAGTTTATTTACAGAGGACCCATTTCCTCAGAATTTTACTCCCACCGAATTAGAAACTTGTCATGTAGGTAAAGGTTACTCACATTGTAGCAAAATTGGCAAAAGAGTTCTTAGTCACCTCCTCCAGCACTGACTCAGGTGAGAAATCCCACTGTATTCTATGGACAGAGTAAGGGCTGCAAGACTAGTCCCCATCTGAGGAAAAAGTTGTAGGCCGAGCACATGAAAAGAAAGACAAAGAAGCTAAAAATAAAAGTTAGTGTGAAAAAAGACAAAGCATTTAAATGAAAAGTATAAAATATTAAATGTAGAAAATGTGAACTCTAGGTAATGTTTTAGTGTTCATATAGAAAATAGGGGAAAGGACATAAATTGCAGGTAAGGGGAGAATTCAAAATGAATGGTTGCACCTTTTTACAAGGAAAGATTTGGAAATATGTCAAATCTGCTGGGCCCACTTAAACTACAACACAGAGGTTATTAAATAAACACAAGGTAGAGTAACTGAAGGGAAGGGGATGATTTAAACTAGAAAGGTGGTTCTTAACTGGCTGAACAGTATGCATTTATTCTTCCTCAATTGTAACAATATTTAATGAAATTTATCTTCATATGAATTTTGTTATTTTGTGTAATTCCCAAAATACAATAATTACCGAAATTATTCAAAGAGGTTCTAGATAAGATAAGACCTAATCTTGAGTGGTACTGAGCAACTGCAACTCTCCTTGAAGTAAGTGGGAGATGCAAGGGCTCAGTATCACTCATGATTAGGCTCATCATTCTTAGGCCAAAACACTGTATATAGGCAGGTTGATTTTCAGACTGGACCTTCATTGCTGAGCATGCAATTCTGCATATGCAATTTTTCACCTGCAATTCATGTGAGCACCAGTGTTTTCCTTTAGACATCTAAGGACTTGTCTACACTTGAAATGCTACAGCGTAACAACTCTACCGCTGTATTGCTTCAGTGTAGACACTGCCTACGCCAACAGAAGAGGTTCTTCCATCGGCATAGGTAGTCTACCTCCCCGAGAGGCTGTAACTAGGTCACCAGAAGAATTCTTTCATCAACCTACTGCTGTCTGCTTAGGCTGTCTTACTTACACCACACTCGGGGTGTGAATTTTTCACATCCCTAGGCAACGCAGTCAAGCAGACTTAATTTTCTAGTGTAGACCAAGTCTAACGATCAACACCTACAAATTAGGTTTTAGGCATCTAAATGGTAGTATTTGTGCCCACAGTTATTTGCAGACATAAAATTGCACCTGAACAACAGAGGACAGGTTTAAAAAATATTCCCATAAAATAGTGTTTCTCAGTTTATGGGATGCAGCTCATTGAAAGGCCTTGACGATGGAGGCGCCAGATCACACCCCCAACATTGAGAGAAATCAAAACAATTAGCAAAATTTGATAGATATCAGGACTCAGCGGGAGTAGGGAGAAGAGATGATTGCCCATTTTGCCCCCTCCTACTGCTACTTCTGATCTCTCCCACTCTTACTCAATCCTGACTGCTTCGTTCCCCCCCCACACCACCCATTTTTCTTCCACTACGTTTGGGAAACTGCCACTTCAAGATGTTGTGGAATCAACTGCTTTCACCCCAGAGCTCCAGCTCTGCATTCAGCCTGCTAAGCAGCATTTTGAAGGGTGCTCTTCCCCTGGAGCAGATCATCTCTAACAAGCCCCTCTAGCAGTTTCTTTGTGGGTTGACTTTTGAGATTAATAATATCAAAACAAATGCCTATTTTCTTAACTAGGTTTTGTTGGATATCACGTATTGGATATCCTGTCCGTTTGTTTTGTTTAAACATAATATATACCGGGTAGTTCATTTATTATATTCTCATATATAGAGTGAAATAAATAATAAAAATATGTACATTCTATATTACATTGATAACAAAATAAATATAGTAATGTGAAACATCTCATGAAGCCTAGGTTAATCAACAGATTGAAACATTCGATTTTAACTGTTTTCTTACCAGTCCAAAGCATAGAAGAAGTGGCAGGAAAACACTGTGCTTATATGGGAGCAAGTGAAACTTCCCTCTACTAATAAAATTGTTAATTATTATGACTGCAACAGGTCCGTTATGATCACCAGAAAAGAGTTTTCAAGTTGATGCTTTTGAAGTTTGACTCCTATAGTTTCACTTTTTTGTGGTAAAATAAAATAAATACATAAAAGCATTTCTTTCTCCCTCATGAACATAATTATAGATATGTTTCTGGGAATGTAATGCATATATACCTGTAACTCTGTGTATACTTATGTGTATATACATGCTTACCTATATAAAAAGAGAAAAAATGCAAATATATACAATATAGTGGGTCAAATTCTGTTCTTAGTTACATGTACAAAATCCAGTTGATTTCAGTTGGATTGTATGGGTGTAATAGAGCAGAATTTGACCCAGTGTGTGTATATTGTACGTACAGTCCAACCCCTTTTTACTGGGCATGAGATTCATGCTGGGGGACATAACCTAGATTCAGATATAAGGGAGTTTCAGAATAGAGGGATTTGGATAAATATATTTTTACTGTATTACATTTTTCACTTCAGAATAGCTTACTTTGAGCATTAATATTGAGAAATATTAGAAAATAAATTACTCACTAATCTTATTACTAGTACATTAAAGGAATGATCTTCTGTCACTAAAGCTCCTGAAGCAGAAAGATGCATATAGAGTTCTTATATGTCGGTAGGAAAACATGGGGTTAAAGTGGACTATATTTTAGGCAGTATTCAGTTGACTTGCTGTGTGGGGAGAGACTGAGCAGTCCTGGCTAATGACTTGTAGGTACTGAATCCTCAGGTCTCTCAGGTGGTTTCACTCGACCAGTTTCAGCAGAATGATGAAAAGGTTGAGATAAAATAAACTGACAGTTGCTACTCATCGCAGGCAGCAAGCTGTACCCCAGCAGCTGAGACCCTGGGAGCCCTCTTTTTTAAACAAAGGCTTTCACTGCAGTGAGCAATGAACTCTACACAAAAAGAGAGAGAGAGAGAGAGAGAGATTGGCAGCTGGTGACCAACAGGAGGAGGGAAAGGAGGGAAACTGGGAAACACAGCAATTGTTGGCTAATTAGAAGCCATTCCCACCTACTTAATACCAACCCATTAAGCAGAAAACACTTTTCATCTTACTCTGGCTGCTACACATGACATTATACTCCAATCAATACCCTCCCACTGGCTGCCTCAGTGCCCACAAATGAATACATTGCAGTTCAAGAATGCAGTAATTGAGCTGGGGCAGTGAAACTGCAGCTCTCACAGTCAAGATCTTTCTCTGAAGATACTAATGTAGTATTTGTGATGCTCGGATAAATAAATCAAATCCCTATATTGACAGCTGTCAAAAATTGACAAATGGAAAAAGAGTCAGTGATTAATCTATTTTAACCTTTAAATCAAGAAATGAAGCAAGTCTTATTTTCCTCTTATTTTTTTTCCACTTCAGTAAAACACCTACTTTATTGTACTCAAGTGTTGAGCCTTACATTGGGTCTTTTGAACTCTGATCCTAAGTTATACCTGCAAAATATACACACATATACCGGTACTTAATTGTATACATGTGACATACATCTGAGTGTGCTTTTTTTGGAAGGGGCCCAAGTTTTAAAACTTTGACCCATTAACAGCATTAATGGTAGTTTATTTGTAGGAAGTGTTTAGTCAGGATATTATTTTTCTCATCTTAAACAGAATTATTTCCTACTCCTATTTTTCGGAAATATACTTTAAAGTTTACAGTTTGAGCTGAGTGCCACACATAGGAGCTGCATGTAGGTTTCAAGCTTAGTCCTTTGCACCCTGAACCAGCTGAAGTTGGGAACATTGTGGAGTAGTGCATATCATACACTACATGTACTTCTTATGCCACTCTTAAGCAACTCTTGTCATCAGCTCTGTAGATAACCCTCCTTGGCTAGAGTGTACGTGTCTTGAAAGTGCTGGAAGAGAATCCTACATAACAGAGGGGACCCTGAAAAAATACCTCTTTCCCTCCTTCCATCCTCCACTCCCTAAAAATACTCTTTGATTCTATAGTGGTCTAAGTATCAGTTCAGGAATACCTGGGCTTCTAGGAATCACAGATTCAAATCACAGCAGGGTTAACTTTGCCCATCAGCCTTTTGAGGTCTGTACTCTCTGGACCAATGCTATTTACTACATATGCCTCTCCAAAAGAAACTTTAAAAACTATGAGCCTGCCTGCTCTTCCTGGACATAAATAATCTCATAGCATTTGTAAGAGTAGGGTTTTTTCTGGTTTTCTTGACCAAACTGTTTCCAGCTTCTCTATGGATTTTTGTACATGGCAGGATACTTGTGTTGTCCAACTTCCTGTATGCTATCTGCTTAGCTGCTGCCCTGTAGCCCTAAGTTAACCTGCATTATTTGATTATATATAAGGCCAAATCCTCAGATTCTTTCTCGGTCAAATTCATGTTGATTCCTGTTGAGTAAAAATTGAATAAAGACCTGGAGATAAGTAATGTGGGATCTGTTAAGATAAAAAAGATTAAGTGACTGTTGTGTGAGATCCAGCTGTCAGTGTGTGATTGTGGTGTTAGATTTTTTCCTTCTCCCAAACCACAGTTGCCATATTTTTTAAAAATCATGCTGCTTCCAACATGTTTTCAAGCTCGCTATAATTAATCAGGTTAAATATGTCTGATAAGTCTTTTAGGTTTCAAGTTGTGTTAATAGTAACAAATTAGTGTGTGATAATTTAAATTAAATTCACCATTTGACCTTACTAAGAAAAAAAAGTCTAAACATTTGTCACTGACATTTATTTTATTTCTCTGGCACTTATCCAGAGCTCAAGTCACCTCCCAAAGTTTAAAATACATTTAGAAAATCTAAATTTTTCACTACAGTACTTTGAAGAATTTGTAATTGGAAACCTGCTTAATCAATAAATAGGCATTCTCACTATGACTAAAGACGCTTTACTCAATCATATATTTCTCCTCTTCCTAAACCATTTTTCAGGCACTAGTGCCCCTAGCTTATGGAGCCCCCAAATCACTATAAATGCCTGTGAGAACAGATGGGTTTTGCAGTGAGGCAGAAGGTTAACAATTCTGCATTCAGGTGACTGAAGGAGGGAAGCGAATTCTAGAGTTGAGACCCCACAGAGAGAACACCCTGCCAGCAGCCCTCTCATTTATATCAAAGGAGGTCCAGCTCATGTCGCTCCACTGATATCCAACTGTGGCAATATGATGTGGAGAGAAAGAAGATCTCTCAAGTAACTGGGTCCCAAACCATTCTTGGCTTTACTATGTTAAAACCAGCACTTTGAACTCCACCTGAAAGCTCAATGGAAGACAGTCCAGCTCTTGGAATATTGGTGTTATATGTTGTCTATGCTATACAGTGCTCAGCAAGTAGGAAGCTTCATCCCTCACTAGCTTCAGCCATTGGGTAGTCTGAATAGGCAGCCTCGTGAAGAGCACATTACTGTAGTCTAGTCTTGAGGTGACAAAAATAAAAATGGTGTTAGCATAGTCTGCACTGGAAAGAAAAGGTCACACCTTTCTAGTCAAGTGTAGATGGCAACATGTTTTAAGTAATTGCAACCATCTATCCAGCCACCTCCTACTGCCATGTTCTGAGGGTTGCTTTGATAAACATTAATAATGGTCTTGACAAAACATATGGATGCTGTCCTCAACATAACGGTGAAAATGAAGAAATAGAATTTTCTGAGAGAGAAAGCTAAAATGAACTAAATCACAGCAGATGCAAAAATCCAAGCTATTTAAAGGTTCAATATAGTATTTAAAAGTTCAATTGGGGGGGCGGGGAGTGGGGTCTGAGTTCTTAACATCATAAAATAATATTTGCATAGGATACTCAAAGCCAAATTAGAGTTTCTACCTAGGAATGCCCTTCTTAAGAAGTGGTTTTAAAACACTGTTTCTGAAGAACCATAACACTTTGAATGGTTCATTTTAACACAGGCTTATGAATTCAGTCTTACTTTGACTTGATGCCAGTGCAGTCTCCCATTAAGAGAATCTGAGGCAGGCTAGGGGGAAATAGGAGGAACAACTGGCAGTTTTACCAATTCTGAGTGCCAAAGCCTGTGGGGTTAATTTGAAGATACCCTGAATCACATCCAGGCAACATCATTTCTACTCTTTTCCATCACCCTGGAATATTATGGCCTAGAGTGAAACATATACACATGAAGAGAGGAATTTTGTGATACGATGTAAAAATATCTATATAAGCTGGCCTTCCTAAGAAGAATTAACCAGTGTGAAATATTTTTGTTACTTACTATTTTATAGCACGCAAAAGTGTGGCAGGCACCACACAGAAGTCAAAGCAAAACATGTTCCAAAGATCTTATCACCTAAATATAGAGTGGTGTGGGACAGTAGAGAGCAATCAAGGAGGAAGGTTGAGGATTATAGCCATACAGTGTAAAACTACTGAGTTTAGCATCAGAGCAGGTTAGGTTTTATTTCTAAATACTGTATGTATAAAAATAAAGGAGTTAAGTAGGTGAATACTCATTCTTGAATATTCAAGGAAGAAGTGAAGTTTCAGGAGGGATTTAAATAAAGAGGCTGGTGGCTTAACAGAACACGAATTTGGCAGAATCACTGTTGTTTCTTACCAAAAAGATCAATTGCAAGAATACCCCAGCTGTCCTGAATTAAATTACATATCATGATGTCAAACTGTCTGGAGTGGCTCAAGAGTATGAGTATCAGCCTCAGGGCAGACTGTTAAGAAGCAGGGCACAAACCCCAAACGGATGGTGAATTCTATACTGAGATTTCACCAATCAAGTGTTACATGTAAACTCATCAGGCACTTTACCAGCCCAACCATGGAGTCACAGACAGTCCACTTGGGTATTCCAGGCTGTCTTGCCAACTAGGCAAGCTTGCCTTTTTTATAGATGGTCGCTTACACCAAAAATCACAATATTCAGGTCACTGCCAGTCCCAAAGGACCAGTCACTTACCTCAGGTCAACTGATGGATGGATCCTTTCTTGAGAAAGAGGATCTTTTTTCTCCTTAAGTGAATATTTTACTGTCTTATGATGATGCTATCCACCAATCCAGAAGCAACCACCTTTTGTTACTGTTTTTGCCTATTGTGCTTGAAATTATATATTTTTGTCAATTATTAACCACCTTTTGCTTGAGATTTGGAATAGTTCTCCTGGAGTATCTGCAGCAGCACTTGGGTCTTCAGTGCTTCTCCAGCCATAAAAATTCTCAACCAGTTGTCTCTGAGGCTGTGGTGGAGGTTACAGCATGAGCAATACCCAGCACTGAATCGTCTGTTTGGTGGGTGGTTACAGCATGAGCAATAAGATTTATATAAAGAAAAAAAATATTTTTTCCTGACCTTGTAAGTCCTGTGTAATGTATAGTGAACTTCATAGTCTAGATATTAAGGAGGCTGTTGCATTTTATTTAGGCTAGATTGAGATTTTTTGTCTTAAAATCTGTCAGCCTCTATGGATAAAACAAAGGTTTAAGAGTGTCTAAGGTGATCATTACCTGGTAGATGAAAGACTGTGTCCTCCAGTGCCCTACAAAGAGGTGAAAAAAGTTCCCCTCCACACCCTTCAATGGCTATTCAGTGATGTTCTAACACCAACCTGATATACGAACAGTTGATGCATGTAGTAGGGCTGCTAGTCAAGCTGGTTTAAAAAATTCATTTACTATTTTAATGAAAATGTTCATTACAAATTGATTTTTGACTGGAAAAGAAACCACAAAATTTTGGTGGTGAAGAGGTTGACCAGCTACAGAGAAAAATGCTCAGTTTTTTTGACAATAACTTTTGAACAGCTAGATTTTAAAAATTGTCAAAAAAATTATTTTTGATTTAAAAAAAATCAACAAATACGTTCAGATTTTTTGATTGGCTCTAGCTGCTACATAGTCTTGGTGCCTAATTTTTTTCTCTTGTTATCATATTACAAGGTTCATTTTGGACATAGCTTTCCTTAAGTGCAGCTTGGAGAACTCTATCTTCTTATATTCACTGTCACTTACCTCTCTGCTTCCCTTTCCTTTTGTGGTATGGAATCTTGTGCTTGGGATGGAAGAAAATGGGACATACAACAAGGTAAAATCATGCATTGGCAGATGTGTATTTTGTAATCCTTCCTTTTCTCCTATCCTATCTGGCTCCATTCAAATTCTCTAATACTTGCTTTGCAATATGCATCTATGTATCTTTAGCTCTGTTGGGATTTTGGTGGGCTTTAGGGGAGGAGTCTGATTATAACTCTGATATAACTCCTGCTGCCTGATAGGGAGCTATAATGCACGCTGTAAGGAGTCTTGCCTTGTAAGATGGAAGGAAAGGAAGAACTATTCCTAAACACAATTTTTTACCAGAATGTAAAAAAAAAAAAAAAAAAGAGGGTTGGTCCCTTCATGGCCCACCCATTTTTTAGGGAACAATAACAATTGTATATGAAATCCTAGTAACTGAAAATTTGGGCCTAGACTGTTAATCTAAGGGTATGTCCTCATGATCTAGCAAGGATCGATTTATCGCATCTAGTCTAGTCTAGTCTAGAAGCGATAAATCGACCCCCGAGCACTCTCCTGTCAACTCCTGTACTCCACCACCGCGAGAGGCACAGGCAGAGTTGACGGGGGAGCAGCAGCAAACTCACCGTGGTGAAGGCACCACGGTAAGTCGATCTAAGTACGTCGACTTCAGCGACGTTATTCACGTCACTGAAGTTGCGTAACTTAGATTGATCCCCCCACCAGTGTAGACCAGGGCTAAGTAAATCATAAAACAGTACTGGCCATTACCTGTATATTCAGTATAGTTGCATACTTTTTTAAAGGGGAAGATAGTTGCATTTCAGAATCTGTGCTACTAATAACAATTGCCATGAAGAATAAAATCTAGTTCAACAGAAAAATATCTCATAATTAAATGAGTAATTTTTTCCTTGAAAACTGAAATAATGAGACACTCAACAGGATTATTCTAACAGGTGTCATGTCTTTCTTTAGTCTACTTTTTGTGTAATTTAAATAGGAAAATAGCTTAGTACAGGTCTCCCACCTAATTTAAAAAACATCAGTATTCTACTATCTGGATGTTTTATTGCACAGCAGTGTAGGGTACCAGAATGTGAAATGGCATGGAAAAGTCGGTAGAAAATTCATCAAAATGTGAGGAATTATGCCAACAAGAAAATGTAAACCTATTAACAAATGCAATACTAGGAACCTTTAAAGGCAGCCTTATCTTGTTTAACTGACATTTACAGGGCTGCTAACTCACATTTGAAAATCATCTCTGCAGTGTTACATCAAGAATAGTTTTTAAGGCTAAATTGTGTCTTAAAAAGTTCACCAGTGTACAGTATAATTAGGTATACTCAACCTTTTTTCTCAACACTGGGGATGCATGCCATTTGGATCCATTTTTTTTATATATTTAGGGCTCGACTTGGTTTCATTGAAGTCAATGTGAGCTTTCCCATTGACTCCAGTGAGAGGAGGATGCAGCCCTTATTTTGGGCAGTGCAAAGAAAACCCCATTCTTTATTTATGTTTGTGCTCCTACAGTGCTCCAAGACAATAATTACATACAGGGTGTTGTTTCATAACCACGTCCCTTTTGTAACATTTCCCAAATTACCCTGCTTCTGAACATTTATGGTCATTTCTTTTAGCAAGTGGAGTTCTAAGGCCAAATTTAACACTGGTGTAAGCAGGCTGAGGTGAGATTGAAGTGACTAGGAATTGTGCCCACTTCCTCCACAATTGAATTTAGCCTCTAGAGGGTGCAACTTGATCCTTCATAATCATACAATAATTTTCTGTGACAAAAGCAACTGAGGCTGTGGATGCAGCAACTTGTGCATGAACACAACATCATACAGCAGCAAGTCTCTTATCTTATGCAATAAAGCATTTCATCTTATTTGTACTATTCAGAGATGGAGGTTGCCTGTTTGGTTGCTGAATAGTGTGTTAAGTATTAAATCAGTATTCAGATTTATGCATTCCTTTAGATGCTCAGAAAAAGAGACTCCTTCATCCCTGTGCCTGTGTCTGAAAAATCTGAAGTCAAATTGAGATGCTAGTGCACAGTTTTCATATTTTTTCAAATTATTTTCATAGAATATCATTATCAACACAAGTATCCTGCCATGTACAAAAATCCATAGAGAAGCTGGAAATTTGAAGAGTTAGAACTTTGCAATACCAGGTTTTATTTTACATCATGCCTTCTTTATAAATTCCATTTATTTTCTTTAATGTGAAGGGAGTCTTCAAGAAAATTGCTTATCATTTTGCTTTGATATATGTGTGTTTTTAAAAGTAGTCTAAATTCAGTGCAGTGGAAATCATGTTCAGGATCTAATGATATGGGTGCATTCAAAAATTACTAGGAAGCTTATGTTACTGAATCTGGTTAAAAACAATGGTTTAATTGGGCAGAAAAATGTAGTTACCAGATGATAAAGATATGAAGTGAAGGGCAGGATGTGCCTTAAAACAAGCATTTTGCTGCCTAAAATTAGGCAAAGTTAATAGGTTAAATTTTGTTTATTGAATAAGAGAACCCAATGTTGATTGATATAGTAATTTCAGCATTTGCTATGGCAAATATTTAGCTCATTATCAGTTTTAATAGCATTTTGCCGAACAAGCCTTTTCTTGACATGCAGAAAATACTATTAAATTTCCCTGCATAGATACATTGTTATGACATGCAATAACTACTTGAATATAAAGGGGATTAATAATTTAAAAGGTGTTAACAAATTAGGGCCATCATTAAAAATAGACTTTGAACCATTTTGTAGAAAAATCAGATTGAGGTAATGCTCTACTCTTATGATAAAGAATTACAGCATTAATTCTGCAAAGTGAACTTATTGCTCCTATTCGTCTCCAAAACCCTGGAGCATTAAAAGACAGGAAGAATGAAATGATCACTGCGTTTTTTCAGGCACAACAGCTCTAATATTTCCATCACAGTTTCACAGCTCAGCTTGCATGGCTGTGCAAGAGGAAAAAGCCCACAAACATCATCCTTTCCTTTGTTTTGCTTTTGCTGGGCTTATGAAATCAGGTCAGATTTTCTCAGACAGTCTGTAATAATATATTGAGAATTTTGCTTGAGCAGCATCTGTGTTCAGTACAAAGCAAACATTTCTTTTGTTAGCAGCTGTCTTTTTCTTGATTTAAAAATATAATCTGCTTTCTTTTGTTTTTTATTTTTTCTCTCTTGAACAATTACAGGTCAGATGCATTTCACCGCTGAATTCTGTTTGGTTTACAAAGTATTTATGTGTTTGTTCTAACTTGATATAAACAGTGAGGAAAATAATAATACTTTTGAAACCTTTCATCATCATTTCATGTTACATCTAAATTGTGCACAAAAACTTTTCTATCCTATTTATGTTACCATAAATTTGTTATCCAATATATTAAATAGGACCTCATTTGTAACTTTGGCTCATATGAGCAATTCCTCCTCATAAGAATAGTTTCTCTGAAATCAAGGTCAAAGGATGGGATCCTTATTCTGTAAGTAATTAACTCTTTCAAACTCACTGGTACCTTCACCAATCAAAGTGTTTAAATCAGTTTTATGAAGTTCAAGCCTTTCTTTTTGCTTCATCCTTGCTTACTGTTTTTTTTCTTTCATACATATTTTGGAGCAGAAAAAAAATAGTTTCTGGGGTTTAAATACTATACTTCACCTGGGTAAGGAAGATGCAAACAGTTCATTTTTAAAATCTTGTTAAATAAGGATTGTTAAGGCAGATGTATTTTATTTTGGGGTCATTGTAACTTTGTATACACTAATTTTTTATCCCTAAAGTTTTTCACTGGATTGGTTCTCCCAGCAATAGCAATGGTGGAATCACTCGTTTTAGATAACGTGGTGGCACCTGGAAGTGTTTTTACCGTTATGTCACCTAAGTTTGATCTTAGCAGGATTAGATAATGCTTTGGTTAAAACAATGGGGCCATTAACATCTGCCTGCATTAGCACTTCCACCAGTGCTTCTTCTGGAAGAGCTACAACAATGGGAAATTTTAGGGATGGGAATACTCATGCAGACACAGCCAAAAAGAGTAGATCTATTCTGACTTACCAATATACAATAAAACTTTATTTTTATAACATTTTTCACAATAAGTGAAATATGAACTGATTTCCGGGATAAATAAATCATCGTAGATGGAGATATTGGAATATATAGACAGAGGGAACAGTTATGCTCTCAGATAAGATATGAAATGAGAGTCAGTGTGGCGAAGAGATACAGGAAGTCTTTTTCAGAAGGCACTCACACCAATAGTGTTGAGATTATGTGAAGGGAGGAAGACAGGTTCGTGGAAATAGTAAGAGAGAAAGAGAGACAGACACTCAGCATAATGCAATAGTCTAGTAAGTACATGATAGCTTAAAATAGCATGGGCCCACTCATTCCATCATCTAAGTCAAAGGGAATTGAGCACACATAGTTGAAACAATAATTGAAGCCAAAAGGTGCCATTTTAAACTGCATCCTAACCTGTAAGAGGGGTTGGTGGCATTGTCTGGGAGTGAATATAGTTTTACTTCTCTGTATAAGTGAGAAGGCAGGCAGCAGCATTTGGAAAGCTGGGATTTGAGGTGCCACTGAGAAAACAGTGTTGCCTAGTAGATAGAGAACAGGGGATGGACTGGGTTTATTTCTGGCTTGGCCATACTGACTTCCTGGGTGCCCTTCAGCAAGTCATATCACTGTTCTGTGCCTCAGTTTCCCCATTGTAAAGCACTTTGAAATCTACTAATGAAAAGCTCAGTATAAGAGAGAGATGTTGTAATTATAAATAGTTGAGGCAAGTAGAAAGGAAAGTATTCAGATATATAGGGGAAATGGTTGCAAATTCCTGATGACTGATATTGACACACTGTAAATGCTGTGTTTACAGTATACTTTACACATCTTTTCAATATGGATGGAATTCATTTTGCTTGCATAAAGCTCGTGTAATCGGGTTTTATGTGAGTGAAGGCCATGGAGATTGGAATGTGAAATTCACTGTTGCCACCTGACAGCAGGGTTCAAGGCTGTTGTGCAGACTCCCCCTCCCCCCAAATGGCTGCTACTCCAGTTTATGGCTGGAATAGCAAACGAGCCTCTCCATGCTCCATGCACTGAATATGCATCATCATAGCTCCTTTCACCTCTCTCCAGGCCCAACCCCCAATCCTTCCCTTTGCCAGCCTGTGTGTTGCCAGCACAGAGATCCCTTTCACAGTGTGCAGGGAGTGCAGAGATCTCTCCCATTGGCATAGAGCAGCTACAGGAGAGATCTTACAGCACCTGTGCCGCTGTAAGGTAGACATAGCCTTAGCACTCTTTTTTGCAAATACAGAAATTTTCAAATACAAATACACAAATAAACCATAATGTGAATATACTGAGTTGATTCACTCCCTGTAAATGGAACCTGTGCTGCAAGCTTCAGTGGCGCAAAGTCTGTCCCGAGGGAGATCACAGCAGTACACTGTGCCCGCAGCACCCCTCTCTGCCTGGGCCTGAAGGCAACCAATAGTGCCCCAAACTATGGCCAGAGAGAGTACACAGACGAGTGCCTGGGAAATGCAGTGATTCAGCATACTGCTCAGAAAACCTCAGATGAATGGTTTCTCCCAGCTCATATGGGCAGTGCAGGTGCATGTACGTATTTAAGGTACGTGTGTGTGCATACATTGAATAATGTGTTTCTGCATGTGCTGCTCACTCCTAGCAGAACCATCACCCCGAGAGAGAGAGAGAGAGAGATCAGTATGCGATCACTATCTCCCTCTCATGAGATGAGTCCTGTCTGGGGCACACATGTGCCTTGTGCCATCAGGAATTATTCAAGTCCCCCGTCTATAGAGTATGCAGCATGTACTTGATATTCTGATAATGGCATCAAATCTGATCATTGTGACAAATCCCAGGGAAGAGTTCCAGTACAAGTCATTTCAATGACTAAACAATGGATAAATGGCACACTGACCCTGTTTAAAGGGCAAGCCTGTTGTGATTGACAGTAGTTTAGAGATGAGAATTACTTTTTCTTATATCCCACTGTGTGGTCCTTTGTTCACTTGCTATTGCTGCAAGTCAGTCTTGTCTTCATATTTTTTCCCATATGTTTTAATGCTCTGCATAATGGTTATTTCTAAACTAGTTCATAAGTAAAAGTAAAATCTACCAGTACAATATTGTATTGGATTCCCAGGAGCTTCTGATAATAGGCACCCACAGGATGATCACATACTGTAACTGAAATGTTTGTTTCCACTGGCTAGTGATTTACTATTTCATGAGATTCCTTCACAAGCCCCTATGTTAAATCATTTGATATCATATAATTTGCATACTGTTTCTTTTTTTAAATAACACTGTTCAAAATTGAGAAGGGTTTTTCAGTTAAAAAATTAGATTTTTGTATATTGCTATACCATACTTTTCCAGTTTGCCACAGGGTTGTGTACATTTTATTCTGAAATTAGATATCAGTATTTAAAAAGTCAAATACGTTTTGTACAAATTCTATCATTTTACATTGTTTTCTGCCGCTACTCAATAGTGAAGGATTGTGTACAGAGAAATGAAGCATTTAACATAAATGCAAAAACATTTTTCTTATGATTTCAATTAATATTGAAGTTATTTAAGTATTTTTCCATATTTATTTGCCTCTATAAGTAGCAAGTATTTAAAAGCTCTGAAATTCACACTATTTGGAAAATGAAAGAAGAACATACTAATTGTACTTTAAAATTAAAAATATATAGAATTCAATATTTTCCAAAAACTTCCTGAAATCATTTCAATTCTTTGATTGTATGTTTTGTACTGTAGAATGTTGGTAGTTGGTTTAGAATCTGACATAATAAATATGACAGAGTCAAATATGAGAATTTTTATAAAGAGAGATAAGTGATGCTAGCCTGAAGGTTGAACTTAATGTCAAAGAGGGTATTCATGCAACGTAAAACAGTGTATCTAGTAAACTAGAGAAAGATCATCTTTGGGGGAAAAAATCTCTACAGATTTTATGCCACTTTTAACCGACAACAGCAGCAAAAAAGCTCTAGTGGAACCTCAGGATATTATCAGCCTGTTTGAACTGAATTTGTTCAGTACATTTTTGTTCTTCAATGCTGTCTCCAAGCATTCCTTTACTCACTCATAAGACTCAGGGTCTGGCTGTCTTATTTCTTTGTAATATTTTTATCATCCGGAGATAAAAAAGTCAAGTACAAGTGATGTAATGGAAACAAATGATACCTGTGTCTGAACATGAGGAAAAAAGGGTTCTCATATACATTGAATCAATGCGTTTATTCTGTCATAAAAATGATGCAGTTTTTAAAAATTATTGGTGATTTTTTTTATGGTTAGCAAACTGCAGCTAGGCTCAGAACTTACGTTCAGTAGCCATCTCAGAAATAACATTTCTCAGGATAGCTGAGGTTGAGCATGTTGTGGGTATGATACATTCAGACTCCATGGGAGAGGATGAAGGCTGTATCACTCTTGAGTAGCCCCTGGAGGTTAGCTTAGAGCAGCAGTACAGCTTTCGAGGAAGCTGTCAGCCCTCTGGGCTACAGGGATATGCTGTTTTTAATAAGCACATTGCACAAGACAGTATCTATGAATTGGAGTGTGTTTTCTCATAAAAAGGTCTCTTGAAATATAGTGATTAATAAGTTCTAATGCTAGATAGTTAATTTGTAAGGTGCATCCTGTGTTCAGAATTACCAAACAGTCTTAGTGTATGGCTTTATTCAGATGACCAAAGCCTAAACAAATTAAATTCTACAGATGGGCAGTTTGGCTCAGTTCTTTTTTCCCTATTCTGAATCCCAATTCCCTTGTGTTGCCTGTCATGCAGAGGTTGGGGAGATGGAGTTAAATTCATCCCAGTCAACTATGTGTTAATAGTGTGTGTTCTTTCTAGCTAAATACTATTTACAGGGGCGGCTCCAGGGTCCAGCACGCCAAGCGAGTGCTTGAGGCGGAATGCCGCGGGGGGCGCTCTGTCAGCGGGAGGTCCACTGGAGCCGCGGGACCGGCGACCGGCAGAGTGCCCCCCGCGGCATGCCGCTGTGCTTGGAGCGGCGAAATGTCTAGAGCCACCCCTGACTATTTAACCTCAATAGTTAGTGTAATGTTTCTAGAACAAAAATTAACAGGGAGTTAGCAGGGAGTGTACATATAAACATTCATCTTCCATACCTCAGAAAGAATAAAGATGCATATTGAAAAATTGCTTTTTTGAATATATGGTCTGTATGTGCAGCAGACTTTGAGGTCATTGTATATGACTTCCACTTTCAGTTCTCATTTCAGTATTGGTGATGGTGACAAAAAGAAAATGACATCTTGTATATCTCACAGTCTTTACATTTCTGCTGCTTCTCCTCTCAGTCAATTAGCCACTGAAAGGATTAGGCCTTTTTATTTGCCTCGTAAGTAAACACATCAGGAAGTTATCAGATAAATACAACAGCACATTGTATTACTTACTATGAATGTAAGCAAAACTCAGTTACTTGCTGCCTTTGATCGAACAATCTAAATCATATAATACTTACACTTAAGATGAGGTGAATAAGAGTACTTTTCATTTTCTATTTCATAGCTTTTATGAGTTGTAAAATTTTATAAGTCTGAGATCCATAGCCATGACTCTGAAGTGTGTGTTGGATTTGTATGGTTGTAATTAAATAAGCCTGTTGAACTTGCTGAATGTCACTCATGAACTGATCTACGAGACCATGAGATTTCCTAAAATTGTGTTTTCACGAGTATACATGTTTTGCCAAAAATGGAGAATGAGGTTCTAGTTGTTTTAGAGTTATTCTGAGTGGAGATTACACAGAGGTATATGGGATTGATGAACAGAGATCAGAGAGACCAGAACATGAATGAGAGCAGGAGGGGAGGAATTAGGAGATCAAAGACTCTAGAGGAGCTGAAGAGAAACAAAGGCTTTGTCTATACTGCCAAAAAATGTAAGTTTTTACAGTGAGATAACTAATGCATGTGTTAACTTTCTCTCGGTAAGATCCAAACTATTTGGGCAATGAAGATGTACCCTGAGAGTGACTGAGAGGAATATGGAGAAGTAGTTCCAGTATTGCCAAAACCAAACATTCAAAAATCTTGAGTCAGGGCCCAAAAATCATGAGATTGTCTGTCTTAAAAACCATGATCTTTTAAAAAAGAAATTAATTTGGGTTCTTCTTATTTGCCGCCACATTTTTTAAAATCTTACCCTTTTGGGTGCACTTGGGTCACATTTCCAACTTTTTGCTGCAACCGTGAGGGATAAAAGTTGTTTTTTTCTAATGCAAGCTAAGATTCTCACATAGTCTCATGACTCCAGGAGCTGGGGCTTGAAGATAAATGCCAAATATTGTGAGATTTATGAAAGAAGTTTTGAGGGTTTGCAACAGTCAGAGAAGTCCATGCATAGCAATATGGTCCAGGTGAGAAGGCACTGAGGAGTGTGCAGCAGAAGACCTGGATTCTATTCTTGCCTCTGCCACTGACTTGCTGTGTGATTTTGGGCAAGTCACTTCAACTCTCCGTGCCTCTGCTTTCCCACCTGTTAGATTAAGATAATAACACATTTCTTTGTAAACTGCCTTGATGTCTAAAGATGGAAATGCTACAAGAGCTTAGTATTTATTGATTTATATGCTTTTTTACCATGAATTACTTAAAAGCAGTCCAGAGCTCACTGAAAATTTAAAGGTAAATTTTCTGAATTTGGGTATCTGCAGTTAGGCACTTAAATCCATATGTAGGCACCTAAATGAATGTGGCATGATTTTCAGAAATGCCTATCACCCACCGTTGAAGTCACACTGATTGTATAGATGTCTAGAAATGGATTTAAATGCCCAAATGTAAGCACCAAGTTAAAAAATGTTGGCATTAAGTTATAAATTTAGACTCCCAAATAATGTCCGTCCCAGTCGTAGATTTGAAGAACTTTGACCAGTTCTGTCTCTTGTTGCCAGTGGACAACATTTTGTACCAGGGTATTATGCAAAGAAGAATCTAGGAGGGCAGTGATTTGTGTTGGCTAGATATTTTAGCAGTTTCCCTTTCCAATGATACATAAGTTGCTATAGAAGGAAATTAGTGTTAAAAAAATGTTTGCTAGTAGACTCAGTAATGGTGAAAATTAGATACACAATAGAATTTGTTAAATATGTAACTTAAAGTTTATACAGTGCTTCAAAGATGTAAATTGCTGTAGTTCTGAGTATGATACTCCGCTATAAATGTGCACAGAAGCATACCTTTTAAAAGTATGTATTAATCCTCATATTAACACCTGAAAGTGAGCTAAGACCAAACCCTTCTTGTCCACAAAGGTCCAGAAAGGTAAAAAGCGATGATAATTAATCAAATTGAAATGATGTATTTTCTGAGCAACAAACTAAATCTACAGTATTTTCTTAAATGTGCAGCAAAAGAATAAACTTGTTAATAGAGTAAACTTTCCTCAAGGATTATGTATTTAACAGTATACCTTATCTAGGGAGTTGATTCTTTGTTTAGTGTAAGTAGCATTGGGATCACAGTAAAGAGAAGGCTAGCCTCCTTTGCTGTCTGCAGAGTAGATTGCCTTAAGAGACATTGAGACCAATAGAGAAAAAAGAAATTACACTGATCCAATAGATATACTGCTGAGAGGTTTCTATTATATTCCTACCTCAGACATTGTACCACCATTAAATTCACACTTTCAAGCTCTGGGAATCAGGCCAGCATGACAGAGAAGTTTGGCTAAAATGAATCTACTATATTAGTTTTTGTGAAAATGATTAAGCTCTGTGGGTTCAAGATCAGTACTATTTTTCAAGCAGTCATTGTTTTGAAGCTAGGCAAATAAACCCTAATACAAGAGAGAAAATGAGAGAGACAGAGATAAAATTGAGTAGCAGAGTAAACAGACTACCTGAATACATGATCTGAACTAGAAAACAACCAAGGTCACTTGTTTGGCATAGTAAAAAAGAAAAAAATGCTGCCAGGCAAATATTTTTTTAAAGAAGTGTTTTAAGTAGACTGCCCATCAAATAAGCATAATTATAATCAAAATTCTTACAACGTTCACAAAAAATCCTAAAGGCAATCGGCTGCACTCAAATTAGTAACTCAGATAAATCACCATTAATTAGCTAATATAAGCCAGCAAGTGGTTTTGAGCCCAGAGACATTCCCTGGTTATTTAAATTATGTATATTACACTACACCAAAAATAGATTAAGTGAAAAGGGAACAACAGACACAAGTCTATAAAAAATAAAACCAACCCTGTTTAGGGCTAATGCTCAACTAAAGTCTCCTGCAACTCCCAGATCCTACCCAAAGGTATACAAGGCAGTTTTGACCTCCCCACCCCCCCATACACACCTCAGATAATATAATCCATTAATGTTCTGTGCAGATCTTATTTCAACACTGATTATACATGTGGTGAACAAAGTATGAATTGAAAGCTTACTTGAATATATTTGTTATAGAAAATTTTATGATGACTAGAGGATGGACTGAGCAATAATTGTGTTTTTTTTTAAATATATATAATTGATGATGCAAGGATAGCATCAAAATACTATCACTTTAGTATAAATACAGGCCAGCATTTTCATATTTGAGTGGTTGTGGTAGGCACCTAAATAAAACTGGCCTAATTTTCAGAGGCACCCCAGCTCCCACTGACATTCATAGATTCATAGACTCCAGGATTGGAAGGGACCTCGAAAGGTCATCGAGTCCAGTCCCCTGCCCTCATGGCAGGACCAAATACTGTCTAGACCATCCATGATAGACATTTATCTAACCTACTCTTAAATATCTCCAGAGATGGAGATTCCACAACCTCCCTAGGCAGTTTATTCCAATGTTTAACCACCCTGACAGTTAGGAACTTTTTCCTAATGTCCAGCCTAAACCTCCCTTGCTGCAGTTTAAGCCCATTGCTTCTTGTTCTATCCTTAGAGGCTAATGCTCAACTAAAGTCTCCTGCAATGAACAAGTTTTCTCCCACCTCCTTATGACACCCTCATTCATGAGAGCTACAGGTACTCAGAAGCTTTAAAAGTAAGGTCACTTTTATTTAGTGCCTAAATAGAAATTTGTATGCCTAGCTTCAGTTTAGAAGTTGGACATTTTAAAATAATTGGGTAAATCTTTGCACAAGAGGGTAGATTTATGAGGGTCACCATTAACATGGTATGCTATCCGCAGAAAATGGGGAAATTAACTCAATACTTTCGTCACAAGATACGGCTGCCCATAGTGCTCATGTTTGGTAATCACATACAGTCGGGTATCAGTTATATTCTACTGTGTTTTTTGTGAGCAAGGACAAGCCACTGCCATTGTGTATCAGAGACAGCAAGACCAGCATGAGTGTTTGTGTTTGTGTTTATGGCATCTTGGGGGTCTGGGACTGTGGGAAATTGAACAATACTTGAAAGGATAGGAAATCCTTCCAGGGGCTACTGAATGATGTGCAGGTCTGGTAGTAATACTTACTTCTACTGCAAACTCTTGGTGGTTTTTATAGCAATAAGGTGGGGCAATTCAGTCTATCCATGCTTTGTACATTAGCAGTGCACAGCACAGCTCACTGCAATATGCTGTTTACAGAGAGCTAAGGCTGCATACCACATCATTCCCACTGCTGTTTCTGTCACAACTCGTATCTGAAGTGCTCTGTGGTACATTACTGTACATTTCTTTTGCATACCTTTCTGTGTATTTCCAGTCCATCTCTCTTTTTTTCAATATAGGGAAATATGTGATCTGCAGAATTGCTTTGCATGTGCATTGAAACATAGCTTTCTGTAAGTATAATATGCTAGATGTTGGAGGGGACAGTATAGAAAAGAGTGAAAGTTTAATTTTGCTAAATTCAGTGTTGTAACTCATAAATCCTGAAGCCCTTGGGAGTGGTACCTGAGTAAAGTGAGAGTAAAAACTGAGTGCCAGGCTATCTCCACTCCTCCTATGTGCATATAGAGGGCACAAAAGTTGCCAACTTTGACATGGTAAATAAGCACCCCGACTTTCACAATAAGCCAAAAATCAAGCTAATCCCATTTCAAAACAAGGCCAAAACAAGCCAATCCCTAAGAGCCCCATCACTCTATATGACTAGATCCCCCCGCCCCCGGCATGCAGTCTGGGACTGTGGTGGGCCCGCTGTGCACCCCTGACTCCCCTAACCCCATTGCCTCTGCGTGCCCCCACCCCAAACCCTTGCTGGGAGCTGATTGAAAAAAAGAACCAGCAACAAGCTGCAACAAGCTACAAGCCAAAAACTAGCCAACAAACAACTCACAAGCCAATTAAGCCAAAAACAAGCCCAATTTCTGCAGGTTTTTTGCAGGTTTGGCATGACTGATAGAGGGAACCCTTCCATACAGATCTTGCCTTTCCCACATAGAAGGGGAGTCAGCTGCTTCCAAGCATCTCCCCACAACACTGTGCCCCATGGAGCTTACCCCATGGATCCAGTGTCTGCACAGGGGAAGGGGACGGAGACTGGGTGGACCAGGGAGGAATGTGGGGGATGGAAGACATTCACAGACTCTACAGAAAAAATTATACTGGCTTTTTATTCTTTCCCACTGATTCCCTCCCGCTCCCCAACCCACCATTCTAAGGGCTGCATGGACAGCCAGAGGATTTGCCAAGTTTTAGGACAGCCCTGCACCTTGTTCTTTGCGGAAAGGAGATGCAACCCCACTCTTTTCAATGGAACAGACGGACGAGCAGATTTCCTTCCCAAAAGTGCTCTCACTCAGGTTCTACCACAGGAGGGGACAGTCTTGGCCTGAGTAGGAGCTCAGAATATGACCTCCTAGCAATATAAAATATTTATAAAGAAAAGAATGATTTATGTGAAGCTGATTACAACATGTGCACTAAGCTTACATCATTTGTGTTTTATTTCTAAAATATTTTCTGCATCAAATGTAACTTCCTTTATTACCTTAAAATATTTTTTTCCAGTCACGCTATTGAAGTACTCCACAGTTCAGGAACAAAGATACAGACTTGTTGCTCAACACATGTAACAGTGCCCTTTGATATCTTTTTTTGACGTTTGTAATAATGCTGTGACTACTGCTGTTCACAAATATTTTATTTATAAAAACTATCCTCCCCCAGGGCTGGTGCACATGATCTACAAGCGGAAGGCTAGCCTGTAAACACCATTCTCTCTAGGAGACTGTGCTTCTGTTTTTAACATGAGTGGTTGGGCTGGGAGTTTCAGACAGTAACTAGCAGTTTGCTCCCAATCTCAGTATATAAAGCAGAAGATTTCTCTTCAAATAGCTGTCCCATACCCTATCTCTGGGGGAAAATGACAGCATTGATCAACTAGATCAATGTCCAGCCCTTCTATGACTGTTCTATCATGCTCAACTGTGGACAATAGTTGCATGAAACAACCCTGATGCTGCACATTAGCACAACAGAGAAAAATAATAAAGTTTTAGGGATGAAATTAAAAATGGGCACTCAGGTAAAAAAATAATAGTTTGAAAACTGTCATTTTTCAATAATTCTTGAAGGAAAGCTAACCGACCATTATTACAAAAATATAAAGATTAATTTGATGGTCTTAGATTACCAAACTCAGAGTATTGAGGCAATAATCAAACGTTTTCATAGCATTTAGGACAGGTGAGGTTACACCAGGCTTCATATAACCCCAAGTTTGAAGAGTTCTTATGCAGCTTTTTAACTTGAGCCCATCTCTACAGTTTTGTGCTTCATTGTTACAATAGGACAAAATGTCACAGTTTTCTGTATATTAATTTTTCAAGGCATAACCAATTAGGGTTACTATTAAACACACAAACTACAAAGGAACAAATGTCCTACATACTATGATGAACCCTGTTCCAGCTGCACAGTCCCAATAAAATAAAGCTAGTGTTAATGAGAGCTGAATTTGGCCCAAACATATTTGCTTGTCCATTCTTTGAATTCTTTCAGCCTTTACATTGTGGGAAAATACCACTGAGATTTTGACATTGCAGATGTTGCCACTAGAATTCAGAATAAAAACTCATCATCAGCGGCAGCTTATGAGTGAAGTTACTATAATGCAGGGGTGGGCAAACTACGACCTGGGGGCCACACCCAGCCCTCCAGACGTTTTAATCTGGACCTCGAGCTCCTGCTGGGGAGTGGTGTCCGGGGCATGCCCTGTTCTGGCGCTCCAGCTAGGGAGTGGAATCAGGGGCTTGCCCCACTCCGCGCAGCTCCTGGAAGCAGCGGCATGTCCCCCTTCTGGCTCCTACACATAGGGATAGCCAGGGAGCTCCACACACTGCCCCCACCCCAAGCGCTGCCCCTGCAGTTCCCATTGGCTGGAGCGTGGACATGCTGCTGTTTGTGGGAACTGCTTGAGGTAAGCGCCACCAAGAGCCTGCCCCCCTCCCATCCCCCAACCCTCTGCCCCAGCTCTAATCCTCCTCCCACCCTCCGAATCCCTTGGTCCCAGACTGGAGCATCCTCCTGACCCCCATCCCCTCATCTCCAGCCCCTCCTCAGAGCCCACACCCCTAGCTGGAGCCCTCACACACACACCCCACACTCCAACCACCTGCCCCATCCCAGAGCCCTTCTGCACACTGATCTCCTCATTTCTGGACCCACCACAGAGCCTGCACCCCCCCAGCTGGAGCCCTCACCCCCTCCTGCACCCCAACCCCCAATTTCATGAGCATTCATGGTCTGCCATGCAATTTCCATATTCAGATGTGGCCAATCAGGCCAAAATGTTTGCCCACCCCTGCTATAATGTAAGATAGATGGTCTTAGATTATAATAGCATGCAACAAGTTGCTGTAGGCGAGCAGGATACGGAGCATCTGAAGAATTCTGTTTTGCTAACAAACAAAATCTCCTTAAAATAACTTTAGAACACTCAAAAACAGGGAAGTTCGGGGATTTCCACTTTATGCTACCCCTAGACAGGGGCAACAATCTTCATTCTGACTAAAAGCAAATGAAAACAATCTCAGACTTTTCAAGATCACAGCCTAGCACACCACATACAGGCACGTAAGCAGACGGCAGCACTTGCAGGAAGATGTGGAGAACAGTGAGATACTATTAGAAATATGCTGAAAGAAATCTTACCTGGACAAGCTAAACTACAAGTGGCTGTGACAGGGTTGTCAAATTCAGAGTACAAGTCCAAATTCCATGTTTCATTATGGTCTGTGAGCTGGGGTGTAAATTCAGGAATGTCCTCTCCATAATGCACAGTGGAATGCCATTGACATCAGTGGGAAGTTTGCACAGAGATCAGTGGTAGAATATGGCCTTTATGTAGTAACTAAATTATTGTCATTCATTGCTCAGTCAGAAAATCTTCTGTCCTTTATGTCCATCACAGTTTCTGCCCTTTGTTTCACTTCCTTCCCTATTGTGCTTTTTCTGTATCCCACTCCATTACCTTTCTTTGGGAATCTCCTCTATTCTTTTCTCTGCATTTCCTTTCCTGCAAGGACTCTCAAATCCCAATGCTGTGGGCTTTGTTCCTTTTCCACCTGCTAAATTTATCAGCAATTAAATGGTTGCATTTATAAAGATATATCATTGGGATTTAGAGTCAACACGCCAATCAGATTAGTGGGGAATTAAGGAGTTCACACCCCTGAGTCACTGTTCCACACCACCTGCTGACTCATGGTAACATCATTGCATCCATTACTGATTGGTCTCTGGAGAAAGCTTTTGGTTCTCTTTGAGGAAACAAGTGGGAAGAAACAATTCAGTGGAACCATGTTGGGATTCTTCAGGTATGTATACACAGCAAAGAAAAACCTGCAGCTGGCACATGCCTGCTGAGTCAGGCTTATGGGGCTTGGGCTCTGGGCTGTTTTACTGCTGTGTAGGCTTCAGGGTGTGGAAGTCTACACAGCAATGAGACAGCCCCATAGCCCAAGCCTTGCAAGCCCAACTCAGCTAGCTCAGGCCAGCTGTGGGTTTTTCTTTACTGTGTAGGCATACTCTTTGAGCCCTTGAGAGTGACCCCTGGTCTACGCTATGTGGTTAGGTCGAATTTAGACATGTTAGGTCAATTTGATAAGCAATGCGTCTACACAACCAAATCCATTCCATTCACCAACGGCTGTACTCCTCCCCGGCAAGGGGAGTAGCACTAAAATCAACCTTGCTGGGTCGAATTTGGGGTAGGGCAGACATAATTCAACAGTATTGGCCTCCAGGAGGGATCCCAGAGTGCTCCAATGTGACCATTCTGGACAGCACTTTCAACTCTGATGCACTAGCCGGTACACAGGAAAAGCCCTGGGAAATTTTGAATTTCCTTTCCTGTTTGGTCACTGTGGCAAGCTCAGCAGCACAGGTGACCATGCAGTCCCCACAGAATCACAAACGAGCTCCAGCATGGACTGAACAGGAGACACTGGATCTGATTGCTGTATGTGGAGAAGAATCTATGCAGGCTGAACTCCAGTCAAAAAGAAGAAATGCTAACATATATGCGAAAATCACACAGGGCATGGTGGAGAAAGACTACAGCAGTGCCACGTGAAAGTTAAGGAGATCAGGCAAGCCTACCAAAAGACAAAGGAGGCAAACTGTCACTCCGGGTCAGAGCCCCATACATGCTGCTTCTATGATCAGCTGCATGGCATTCTAGCTGGGGACCCTACCACTACCCTACCACTGTCTGTTAGACACCTGCAAGGGGGGGGGTCTCATGAAACAGGGAGAAGGATTTTGTGGATGAAGACGAGGAGGAGGAGAATGCAAAGCAGACAAGCAGAGGATCCGTTCTCCTTGGCAGCCAGGACCTTTTCATCACCCTGGAGCCAATACCCTCCCAAGGCGGGTTCCCAGACCCTGAAGGTGGAGAAGGCACCTGTGGTGAGTGCACATTTGTAACTACACTACAGGGTTTAAAAGCAATTATGTTTAATGTTTGATTTGCCCTGAAGACTTGGGATGCATTCGTGGCCAGTACAGCTACTGGAAAATCTGTTAACGTGTCTGGGGATGGAGCGGGAATCCTCCAGGGACATCTCCATGAAGCTCTCCTGGAGGTACTCTGAAAGCCTTTGCAGAAGGTTTCTGGGGAGGGCTGCCTTATTTTGTCCTCCACGGTAGGACACTTTACCATGCCAAGCCAATAGCAAGTAGTCTGGAGTCATTGCAGCACAAAGCATGGCAGCGAATGGTCCTGGGTTTTGGTCACATTCAAGCAACATTCAGTCTATATCTTTCTGTGTTAGCCTCAGGAGAGTGATATCATTCATGGTCACCTGGTTGAAATAGGGGAATGTTTGTAAGGGAACATTAAAAGGACCCCGTTCATACTGGGCTGTTTGCACTTGGCTAAAAGGGATCATCCCTGAGAATAGCCACGAGGTGGGGTAGGGTATGGGTGTGCTACACATCCATGCAAAAACCACAGCCCCTCCTTTTAAATGGCAAACCCAATCAGCATTGTTTGCTATGGGAAAGGAGGGTGCTGCAGTTTGAAACCGTTCCCACATGTTATGAAGGTGGAAGAAACCAACCCCGCTTATCCTTTCGCTTACCATGTTCACCTGGAAACCAAATTCTGTTGCTCAGCCAAGTGTGATGTGTCACCATACCAGCAAGCGCTCAATATAAAAGGTAAAATGCGACCTTGTACCTAAAGCACATGTGCTGTCTGCTATGAATTGCTTGATTCACTGTGAAAGAGTCTCCCTTTTGTTCTCAGAAATGTATCTTCTTAAATTCTACTCTCCCTTTTTATCCCCCCTCAAGTGCAAATGTTTCTACACTCCCCCTATCATCTCCATCCCAGAGGTTATCGGAGATTAGAAGGCAAAAAAAACGCACTCACGATGACATGTTTTCTGTGCTCATGCAGTCCTCCCGCAGTGATAGGGCACAGCTGAATGCATGGAGGCATACAGTGACATACGCCAGGAAAGCATACAGTGAGTGCAATGAGCAGAGGCAGGAGGCGATGCTGAGGCTAATGGGGGAGCAAACGGACATGCTCAGGCATCTGGTGGAGGCTGCAGGAAAGCCAACAAGAGTACAGACTGCCCCTGCATCCACTGTATAACCACCTGCCCTTCTCCCCAAGTTCTATATCCTCCTCACCCAGACACCCAAGAACGTGGCAGGGGAGACTCCGGGCACCCAGCCACTCCACTCCAGAGGATGGCACAAGTAACAGAAGGCTGTCATTCAAACAGTTTTGATTTGTAGTGTGGCTACAATAAGCAATGTGGCCTTGTCCTTCCCTCCTCTCCTCCTCCCTCCACCCTACCTGGGCTACCTTGTCAGTTATCTCACTTTTTTTTTAATTAATAAAGAAAGAATGCATGGTTTCAAAACAATAGTGACTTTATTTCCTTTGCCAGCTGTGATCATAGGGGGGAAGGTGGTTAGCTTACAGGAAATTAAAATCAACAAAGGGGGCAAGTTTACATCAAGGAGAAACACACACAATTGTCACACCGTAGCCTGGTCAGGCATGAAACTGGTTTTCAAAGCCTTTCTGATGCATGGCATGCCTAACTATGCTCTTCTAATTGCCCTGGTGTCTGGCTGCTCAAAATCGGCCACCAGGTGATTTGTCTCAACTTCCCACCCTGCTATAAACGTCTCCCCCTTACTCTCACAGATATTGTGGAGCACACAGCAAGCAGTAATAACAATGGGAATATTGGTTGCACTGAGATCTAACCTAGTCAGCAAACAGTGCCAGCGAGCTTTTAAACATCCAAAGGCACATGCTACCACCATTCTGCACTTGCTCAGCCTATAGTTGAACTGCTCCTTACTACTGTCCAGGCTGCCTGTGTACGGCTTCATGAGCCATGGGAGCAAGGGGTAGGCTGAGTCTCCAAGAATAACTATTGGCATTTCAACATCCCCAACAGTAATTTTCCCTTCTTGCAGCTGTTCAAACAGCCTGGAGTTCCTAAAGATGTGAGCATCATGCACCTTTCCCGGCCATCCCATGTTGATGTCGGTGAAACATCCCCTGTGATCCACCAGTGCTTGCAGCACCATTGAGAAGTACCCCTTGCGGTTTACGTACTGATTGGCAAGGTGGTCTGGTGCCGAGATAGGGATATGCGTTCCGTCTAGTGCCCCACCACAGTTAGGGAAACCCATTGCAGCAAAGCCATCCACTATGACCTGCACATTTCCCAGAGTCACTACCCTTGCTAGCAGAAGCTAAGTGATTGCCCTGGCTACTTGGATCACAGCAGACCCCACAGTAGATTTGCCCACCCCAAATTGATTCCCGACTGGTAGCAGTCAGATATTGCAAGCTTCCACAGGGCTATCGCCACTCACTTCTCAACTGTCAGGGCAGTTGTCATCTTGGTATTCCTGTGCTTCAGGGCAGGGGAAAGCAACTCACAAAGTTCCTGGAAAGTGGCTTTACACATGTGAAAGTTTCGCAGCCACTGGGAATCATCCCATACCTGCAACACTATGTGGTCCCACCTGTCTGTGCTTTTTTGCCAGGACCAGAATTGGCGTTCCACTGTATCAACCTGCCCCACTGCCGCCATGATGTCCCAATTGCCGCATCCCATGCTTTCAGGAATGTCTGTGTCCATGTCCTCCTCACAATTGTTCTTGTGCTGGTGGCTCCTAGCCAGATACTGCATATACTGCAGGATAATGTGTGAGATGTTTACTATGCTCACAACAGCAGCTGGGAGCTGAGCGGGCTCCATGCTTGCCATGCTCTGGCGTCTGCATGGGTAACCCAGGCAAAAAGGCGCAAAATGATTGTCTGCTGTTGCTTTCATGGAGGGAGGGAGGGGAGACTGACATGTACCCACGACAATGTTTTTGCCCCATCAGGCATTGGGAGCTTAACCCAGAATTCCAATGGGCGGCAGGGACTGTGCGATAGCTACCCAAAGTGCACTGCTCTGTGAGTCGATGCTAGCCATGGTATTGAGGACGCACTCCACCGACTTAATGTGCTTAGTGGGGACACACAATCGACTGTATAAAATCGATTTCTAAAGATTGATTTTATAAAATTGACCTAATTTCGTAGTCAGGGCTGGCTCCAGACCCCAGCGCACCAAGCGCGCGCTTGGGGTGGCATTTTGCCGGCAGGGCAGCAGCCGGCTCCGGCGGACCTTCCGCAGTCATGCCTGCGGGAGGTCCACCGGAGCCGCGGGACCAGCGGACCTCCCGCAGGCATGACTGCGGATGCTCCACCGGAGCCGCGGACCAGCGAACCCTCCGCAGCTGCGGGAGGTCCACTGGAGCCACGGGACCAGCGGACCCTCCGCAGTCATGCGTGCGGGAGGTCCGCTGGTCCCGCGGCTCCGGTGCACCTCCCTCAGGCATGACTGCTTGGGGCGGCCAAATTCCTAGAGCTGCCCCTGTTCGTAGTGTAGACATACCCTGAGAATGAGTTCTGAATGCAGCAAAAAATAAATATCTTGTGAAGAAGGAAGGATTTGTATCTTCTCAGAGTTTACCCTACTAACCAGGCAAAAATAAAAGATTTGAAAAAAATCTAATTTTTTTAAATGGGCTTTTTTATTGTATTTATCCTTTCTCCCAAGTTTGAACAAAAATGCCTTTCTTCTCTCAATTTTCAGCTTTCACTCTTGTTTTATCTGATACTCTGATTTCACTAGTTCACTAGCCCCTATTATTTCTGGCTATGTAGACAAGACCTAAATTTTAAAAATGCAAAAAAATTCAGGTAGACATTTATAGGTCAAAAAGATGTGACCTTATACTGATATTGAGTAAGCTTTTTACATTGATAAGGGCTTTGTCTAGTGATCTGTGCCATATTTACATTGAAATGTTGTTAAGTAGTATTGCAATGGAATATCAAACACGTTTTCAAATATCTAGACTTTGATTTTTCTATTGGATTTGTTAGCATAAAATATGCATACAACAAATGATAAATACTTAGGGCCTGTCTCAAAGCTCATTGAAATCAATGGCAACTGATTATTGAAGTAGCCTTGTCCTCAAGGCGTTTGGTGCCTGGTGCAGCTTTGGGAGAGGGGACTGCAAAGGTGGCTTGCAACTGCCTTTTTGGATTAGTGAGGCTTGGGATGCTGAGCACTAGCCCAGTTGCAAGGAGAGAATTTGGGGCTTCTCTAAGGGTATATGTACACTGCAGTCAGAGGTGTGACTGCAGCACATGTAGACCTACCTGAGCTAGCTTTATTCTAGCTAGCACAAATACCACTGGCAGTGATTCTCTGCCTCTGCAGCGATGGTCAGTTGGCAATTACACTGCTCCTGCTCCTTTTATTTCTATTTTTTCCATTTTGGGGGGAAATGATAAGCAGTTTTGATATTTCAGGTTTCTTTTCTCCTCCCTGGGTCAGTCTTAACCAGTCTGGTGGTTTAATCCAGCCTGAGCCTCTGCTGCAGTGTCTCCCTGCCAGTTCCTCTGCTCCTATACAGGCATGGCAGAGCAGCCAATAAAGCACCAGATCAAATCCAAGCGGTTCTCCATTTGTGAGGCAGCCTTCCTGAGCACGGCAGATGGTGAGTTGTGCCCCAGCCTGTACTCAGCCAGCCAACCCTAATGCTGTCTTGGGGCTCTGAGTCAGACAGGTACGTAGGATCCCCTATCCAGCAAAGCAGCCATGTTTCCAATGTGGAAAAAATGGACCAGGAATCTCAGAGCAGGTCAGGGAAACACTGTAAATATGTGGAGGGTTCCAGCCAACTGACTTGGGGTGAATCCCAAGGGACCTCTGGAGAACAAAGAGGGAAGGCTTGTGAGTTCACAGATCCTCCCCCGACCCCCAATACAAGTCTTCAAGTGAGTCTGAGTGCCCTGGGAAAAGAAGGAGGTGCTCTTAAACAGCCACCCTTCTTCCCAATTCAACCAGCAGGGTTCTGATCACAAGTCCCACCTCTAGAAGGAATGAGACCTAGAGGGGGAGGAGTTGGGTAGAACTTTCTAGTGGGCTGCAGGCCTTATGGAAAGGAACTTGCAAAAGGCCTCACCAAAGCCACAATAGAGCTCTTACATCCACAGAGCATGCAAAAACAGTAGAAAAATCAAAAAAGGGGGAAGAAAAAGCACAGAAAATACAGAGCTACGAGTCCTCTGACTCTTCTTCCTCTTCTCCCTCCATCACTGAGGAAGACGAACTATCAGCCTCTGAATCCAAACTAGACTGGAAGAAAACACAACAGAGGCTTTTTCCCCCCTGAGATTTCTGAGGCCATGTGCAGAAAGATTGTATCCACAATTCAAATCCAACTCAAATGGGCTCTTGAGAGTAAGCCTCAGAGTATATTTCTCCCCTCAAAATCCTCCCCTAAAGCTGCAATCCCCCTGCACTCCTTCAATGACATGATCAGGGACAAATAGAACAAGTGTCATAAGAGCAAGTACATTAACAAAAATGACCTCAGGTTCTACAAGATACAGGAACCAAAGGCCTCTATCACGGAGGAACCACAGGTAGACGCCACTGTAGCATTGTACTCCCTCCCATGAATACTAAATACCCTCAGGAGGGAATACAGACCTGCCTTTCAACAGAGATGCTCCCTTTAAGCCCTCACCCTCACAGAGGCAACAGCGAAGGGGCAACAGATTTTCCAAAGGAAAGTCATGGAGCTGAGGTTCAGGGGAAAGCCCAGAGGAAGATCTGCCTCCACACCTGCCAGCCAAAGACAGTTTATGACAAAGATCACATAGGCCTCCACCCAGAGCTGAAGTTAGGAGGTGGACTTTCCCATTTCCCAGAGGACTGGTTCACATCAGCCATGGACAAATGGGTGAGGAAGCTAATGAGCCAGAAATGATCCCTTGATATACCCCATCCATTCTTTAGCCAGTCTCCCATTTCCAATGATCCCATAAAGTGCAATCTGATCCAGAACAAAATATCTCATCATCTGAATTTTGGAGTGATAGAGAGCTCTCCCTCAGAAGAAAGATTCTCAAGCTCTGACGAGCAGCACCTCCCATTGCTTGAGCCAGAGCATTCTGTGTGATATTTACCTCATGCTTTTCTTGCAACTCGGAGTGTTTTTTCTCTGTTTTTGTATATGGTTATACTTAGTGGTAGTACCCTTACTGTTAGATTCATTAGTTTGATAATTTGTTTTTGCCTGGTATAATGCCTTCACTAGGTTTCAAGAACTGTCCCTCATGTAGGGTAGTCATTTCCAGTAGTGATCCCCATACTTGCTATTTATTCTGCTTGGGAGAGGGGCATATTAAGAGGAAGTGTCCCATTTTCAAATCCTTCAAAAAGATGATGCAGGTGGCTAGAGACTTATGCCTGAGGCAGCATCTGATGCTGCAACTCATGAGACGTGCTTTGGTACTGAGATCAGATGACCTGGCCAATCAGACACCTTCAGTGCCACAGTGAGACTAACTCTTCTCCAAGAAGAAGAAACTGCTCTCTATCCTCTGAGAAAGAGGACTCATAAACCTGACCATAGTCACTCTAATGCTTGGGGAGATTCATCATCCTCTTTTAAGGCTATGTCTACACTACAAAGACAAGTTGGCCTTTGTTTGGTCAACATACAGCCACTGCATTAATTACTGCAGTGGCTGATGTTCACACTACCCTCCTTCTGTTGGTGGTGCACGTCCTCACCAGGAGCTCTTCCATTGACTGAAGAGGGACAGTGGAGGGGGCTGAGAGCCAGGGCTTTCAGCTTCACTCAGCTCCCCACCAGGAACCCAACTGTCCCCTGGGGCTTCTCGCCTCTGGCAGGGAGATCCATACTGGGAATCTGGTCGGCTGGTATACTCCTGGTAGAGAGCAAGGAACCTGAACCCCAGGGGGCAGGAGGTCTCCCAGTGAGGAGCCAAGATAGCAGCCCAAGCCAGAAGCCTGTGTGGCAGTCCAGCTTGGATCAGAGACCAGGCAACAACCTGTAAGCCAGCTTTCTTGTCAATTTCATGGCTTCATTGACAAGAATGACAGCCAACAGCTGATGTAAGGAACGCAGTGTCTATACAGGCACTGTGTTACCCTAACTACACTGACACAAGCCCTAGGCCTCTCATTGAGGTGGTTTTATTATGGCAGCATAGCAGAGGAGTTACATCAACAGAAGGAGCATTTCAGTGTGTATACCTCCACTGTTTTGTTGACAAAAGCTAACTTTTGTTGACAAAACTGTGTAGTGTAGACAAGGTCTAGGAGGAGTGCTGGCTGGTACCGGGATTCCTCAAATACTCAGGATAAAGTAGGGCAGTCTACCTGTTCTCTGGTACCAAGACAAGATCATTGAGGCACCATACCATCAACTCCAGTACGGTCGGTGGGACAGCCATTGAGTCCAGTACTGACAACATTGGTCTCACCATTGACCATCTCAACACTACAGGCTTTTCAAGCAGCTACAGATGTACTCTGCTTCACTGTTCTGGATTAACCTGTGATACTGGAGTCCTCATCTGTGGTAAGGTCTTCTGTGATCCCTGGAACATCTGGGTTGATTGCCTCACAATATGGACTGCTGCAGGCATTATCTCTGGCACCACTTAAAAATCAGGCTGCAGAGAAAAAAACCTCTCTCTGTGTCAGTACTGATCCATTGTTGGTGCCAAATGCATCTTCAGCCCCGGAGACCATATTGGCTTCTACAGATCTGGGACAAGACAGAGCTATGAATGTGGTACCATCCTCTATTTTGTATTAACATCTGTTCCACAACTGTTAGTGGTACCTCTATGACACTGCCTGTCCTCCAAGACACCTACTGGTTTGCCTTCTTTAGTATCAATGTGGCCCACATACTAGGCTTCTAATGAATCAGGACATATGATAGGTCCTCTAGGGATGGCTCCTCCATTCTCTTCAGATTGTTTGGAGGGTTCCTCCTGTTCAAGTTCAGAATCATCTTCCACTTCTCCTTCTTCATCCAGACATCAAGCTCAAAAGTCCTTGTGACCTTCAGGGGATCACCATTGGTACTGGGATTGGTACCAGTCTCGCAGTACAGATAGGAGGTTTGTGGCCCACTTCCTACTGGCCATAGATGCTATATCTGTTTCCTCAGTGGCATTCATGGTGCCCTGGGGATGTCCCTCAATCTCCAAGGATGTGATTCCCAGCTTATTCCAGGGCGCAGTTACCAAACCCTCCCGCTCTCTCACCTCCTCACCCAACTAGGCTAGAGTCGCATAGTGAAGTTGCTTCCTCTTAGCTGATTCAATCTGAGCCTTTATTGCAGGAGCAAGCAGGATCCCAGCAGATCACAGTGGCCTCACTTCCCTCTTTATCTTCTTCACCGCATTCATTGCAAAGACTTCGTGGCATTCCCCAGCTTCCTTACCGCAAACAGCGAAGCACATTAACAAGTGGTATTATGAGCGATTCACATAAAAGGAGACTTGAACTAAAAGGCAAACTGGCTCAGCAGGCACAGGGTCAACAACTCCAAGTGGCGCTTTAATCAGGAGGTCTTCATCTAGTCATGCAGACATTCAGTCTTCCTCCAGCTGACCTATTCACAAATTGTATGGATGCAAAGAGACCAAATACTTCACCAGGGAGACAGTCTCCAGATCCATGGGAACAGATGTTGTATCACACAGATGGCTTCAGGACCTCTGTTACGCTTACCCTTCCCACTCCTAGGGAAGGTTGTCCAGAAAGTGAAGTGAGAGCAGGCCACAGTAACACTGATAACTCCCCATTGGTCAAGGAGACCTTGGTTTTCAGATAGAGCTGAAATTGGAGCCTCCACTTCAGCTTCTGTGGAGACTGGACATTCTCTCACAAGGTCCTTTTCTCCATCCAAATCCAGCACTTAAACTAACAGCCTGGCTATTGAGTGGGAAGCACTAGTATTGCTGGGCCTGTACTCCAAAGTCATCAAGACTTTGCTTTTGTCTCTAGGATAATGCTGATACTAAAAGTATATTCCTCTATCTGATCCAGATTCAGCAGTTGGTGCCAAGGTCATGGTGCCAATTCCAGAAATCCAAGAATGCCAGCCATTTTGGATTTTATCCAAGAAGGCATTGAGAAAGGTCTTCAGCTCAGCTCCGTAGCATGTCAGGTGTCTGCTCTTAGTAGAGGTCTGTTTGCAGGATCCACAGGCTTCCTGGCCGAAAACCCCCAAGTAACAAAGGTTTCTTAGAGCAGTCCAGCCAGTTAAGTCGGTGATCAGATCACTGTTCCCAAAATGGGACCTGCCGCTCACGTTGAGAGCCTTGACATCGCTTCAAACCTCTGACTTCAGTGTTGGCATTCTGCCTGTTCATCAAATCTTTCTCTTTCTATGCTAACTTCTTCCATAATCCTCCTTACATCTATTTACTGCTCACTACTTCCCAGAAGTCCAGAATTCTAGGATACACTGGGCTGCAGAACAGAAAATTTCCTTCTGATAATTTATTTTCTGCTAGCAGCATCTCCCACAATTCACCCACCCTAGATGTCTCATGAGCCAAAAGTCAGATCCTAAGTGAACATGCACATTTTGTTCATTACCTCTGGAGTATTTGTTAATATTGTTATACAAGTATTTTCACACCTTTGAAATAACTCACCTGTCAGCAAGTGGGAGGAAAGAGGGTGTGGTGTCAAATCTTTGCTCTGCCTCCATGAGCTGCAGGGAGCAGCCCAGATGTCTAGGATTATCAGAGATGCTGAGCAGAAAGGAAATTACTGGTAAGAAATTTTCCATAGTTAACCATGAGATCCAAATAACTTTGGTTCAATGTGAACATCTTGGCAAAGCTCTCTGGAAGCAGAATTGTGTCAATGAGTCTACTAATAACTTTATCTTGATCTCTTCAGTCTCCTTGAGTAAGTTTTCCTTATATGTTTGTGAGACTTTTTCCTGGCTTTAGTTCATAGCTTGTAACATAACTGACTAATCCAGATAGGGAGTAAATATGCTCAGGGCTTTGGGACATATTTCTCTTGTGAAGTCAAGCTAAGAAGTAGGCTAGTGCTATTGCTGGGAAAAAAACTACTAGGGGAATTTATTCTGCTAGCATATATTTTCTGCATACCTGGTTTGTTTACGCTGTTTTTTCAATTTCTTTTTCTGAAAAATTACATCTTTAGCAGAAAAGTACAAACCTACTTTTAATATGGTTGGTGTATTATATTGCATTTTATTGGTAGCTTGAAACTTGAATCCAGGGTAAAAAAAATGATCTAAGGTTTTAAAGAAAAACTCTTACAATACAGAAAATCTTCATTACATCTTTCATTACATCATTAATGTTGCAATACTTTGTCATTTTTGTTAATTATCAAAAATATTTATTGTTTAAACAAGAGTAGTCTCTCAAGTGTCCATCTGCAATCCCCACTTGACATTTCTCTCTAAGATGATGATCTGATATTTTAAAATAGATGGACTGAGTCACTGTGCTGTAGCTCCACCAGTGCTATCAGAACTCCTCTCTTGCTGCTCTGAGCTAGTCCTCTCATTGCAATTAAAACACCAACAAATTAAAATTGCCCCTTGCTTCCCACTCCTCCAAAAAACACAGAAACTTAAAAATACATTCAAACTATCTAATTTCATTATTGTGAAAACAGAGGTCAATGGCAAAAAAAACCTCATCTAGGCAAAAGTGAGGGTTCCCCTTAGGCAAGAAAGATTGTGTTGCTAAAGGGTATCCACAGAGTATGTGAAGTAATGGCCAAGAGCTATTATGAGTGGCATTTTAGGAATGTCTGTGTGTAGATGTGTATGTTTTATTTCACATCGTCCTCACCTTGCTCTGTAAGGATGACTGATAGCCTCACTTTGTGATTTCCTGGCTTTTAAGAGTGTAGTTTTATTTATTTTTTATGACCAGCCTCACACTTGTTAAATGTAATTTTTGTTTCATATAACATAAAAAAACCCATCAGCAGTATCTTGTCCCATGAATTAACAAGAATGACTGGACATAAGACAAGAAATCTTTTAAAAACATATGTTCACATTAAATATCTTGACTATCTCAGTAAAGGGGGTCTTACGGGGTCATTTTTGATGCAGCACAAGTATACCATTTCTGCTCTTCTGAAATAGTTTTTTCAGGTTTATACTGAGTGTGTATAAAGGCGTATTACATAAGAAAGGCTTAGTTTGTACATTAGCATTTTATATCTTGGATTCTTACTAAATCCTTCCTTTTACCAACCTGAGCTGAACAGATCTATATTGATTTCTGCTACATGTGTTTATGGTGTTTATTTTGATATGTCTGGGATTAAAAACAAAATTAACAAGCATAATCAATTGTCTTAATGGTAAAAAAACCTGGTGCTTTAGTACCCTTGGTTACATTCTTCTAGGGGGAAAAAGAGAGTGAAGGAGATGTTATAATAAAGGAATCGATTTATTCAATCACTGGGTATAAAAACATTAGCCCTGGGAAAGAGCCTTCCTCTAAGAGCTTTAGCTGCCCAGTCGCACTTGTGTGGCACAAAATGATTTGCATTTTTAGAGAAATTTCATGTCTTCAGTGAGCTCTAGTGAAACATGAATAAATTGCTTTCTTTTCCTCTTTTTCTGACTTTATGAAGCTGAATCCATTAGGGGCTGAGCCGAAGTGTAATGAAATAAAGGCAACAGCTGACATGATGGAAACCCTGGATTAGGTTTCTTACTAGTCCAAGCTCAGCTGTCATGGCCTACATGTCAAGTTAGTGGTCTTCAGGGAGGCTCATGAGTACATGTGGATATTTTTTTTAGCTGCTACATTACAACTGGTCTCCAAAGCAGCCAGAAATTAAATAGAGAAGCAAAGATTAAGAATTAGATAGAGACACAGCAAGCAGTTCACCAGAGAGAGTTGGAGTCAGGCAATAAACCTTTCCAAGCTTGCTAACTCACTTCTGTCTGCTAGGCAGGCCTGCTTGTGACCCACCTTGCTCCCCTTGTGCATACTGAGTTTACGTGATTGCTTAAGATGCATGTAAGAGATACTGCTGTTGATATTACTGAGTACATTGGCCTGGCCTTGCACTAAAGCAGTCCACAGAGTTCAGCACAAGGGAACATCACTCAGCTTGGGAAGAGGACTGCCCGAGGTTAGAATTTTAATTCTTCAGTGTTGTACAGCTTCTGAAATATTTGTGTTAATTGGTGCCTAATCTGGCATTGGGTAAAATCCAAACTGGACCTAGAAAGAAATGGAAGTAAGATTGCTAGTTTTATTTTTAATAAATGTGTTTGCAAATCAGAGATCAGAATGGGACTTTGCAATTGGGAGACTGGCAAGTTTCAAGATTTGTCTCTGTGAAACATCCATACTTCTGCTGTAACAAGTCTGGCTAGAAGACGCTAAAACCTCAAAGCAGGAGCAGACATATTTGAAAGAAGCTTTAATTAAACTTTATTTTGCCTTGTGAGTTTCAGGATGGGGTTAGATTATGGTTTGGTCAGGACATGATGAAGAATGAAACAGACACAGGATAGATTTTAAAGCAGAAAGCTGCAACTAAGGCTGATCAGAAATTTCCCAACAGTCCATTTTCCCATCAAAAAATGCCAATTCATGAAAATCTAAACATTCCATAGGAACATGTTGATTATGACAGAATTTTGACAGAAGCCAGACAAAGTTCCAACAGCAATCTGCCTAGTTTCTTGCCAGCTCACACCTACCTCTGTCATTCCTCCACAGCTCAAGCTATCCAATCCCATGACAGCTCACGTACCCAGGAACCCTGGGAGCCTAGGCTCCTCAGCAACTTACCTGGGAGACAGGGGAGGTAGAAGCAGGATTTTTGAAAGTTTACATTCCACAGGAAATTTTGCATTTCCAGCTTTTTGTTCTGAATCTAACACATTTTTTTCAGAAATGAGAAAATTTTCAAGGGCCAGAAGCTCCAGTTCTTGCCCAGTTCAAAATGCAACTATATTAACTTTAAGGGGGAGTTACCCCCAAAAAACAACATGCATGATTTGAGTCCAATATTCCCTCAATCGTGCATAACAAATATTCAGAGCTGGTCCCCTTCAACTAATCCCTAGAGTTCAACCCACTTCTGAATCCACTAGCCCTCTCCCTGTAAGAAGGAGGGAGGATACACAAGAGGGATGCTTTGGTCTTCAAGACTTAAGATCTTCCTTCCTTCTTCAAGCAAATTCAGGCAAATAAAGTTCATGAATTATCTCCTGGGTCTCATGTTTACCTCTGGAATTGGTCCCCGTAAGGCTCTTGCCCTCACTGGTACAAGTTGCAAGGAAATTACAAACTCACTCATAACTCCCATCCTTACTCTTTATTAACCTAAAACCAGGCCTCTAGGATACTGCAAGAAAGGTGAAAAAACTCCCCAGAATCCTGTTAATCGTGTCCTGATACACTCTGCCAGTATTGCCCCCAGGGAGAAATCCCTTCCTGAGTCCCAAAACTGGTGACCTGGTCAGACATACAGTGTTTTTGGAAATAAAGTTCAAACTAATATTGGACAGGGAGGCTGGGGCAGCAACTTCAGCAGAATGGCTGCTGTGTTCCCTGAAGGTGTCACATACACCAAAGGGAGGCTCCTGCCTTCACTAGTCAGTGGTAGTAAGTAGAGTTGGAGAAGTTTCTCCTCCTTCCACTTATTTCCTGTCCACCCAGGAACAATTGTTGTGTGACTTCTGGCTGGGAGGAAGGCCCCTGCACAGCCAGTCCCTTCCTCTTGGGACTGCAGAGGTTTTCTTTCCTCAGCCAGGCTGATCAGACATCTGTCACATTAAGACTGTTCTGTATGAGTTCCTATACTGCTGTCCGCCCCAGAGTATGGGACTGGTGGTAAGGGTAGCTGAGGACATTTTTAGCAAAGTGTTTATTTTTAAATTCTATCGCTTGCTTACATGTTCTTAAACATCTCTAAAGTACTGTAACTTTCTTCAGTAGCTCACAAACCACATGCTGACTGCTAATAAACAGAACATCCATTTCCATTTTTCAGTGTAATCTTTTTCATGTGAATCTGTTATTCATAAAAAGATCTAGACTGACTGGTTGGAAGGCTGGAGTCCTCTTTTTATCCACAGAAAGAGGAAAAAAATGGGCTGTGACAATGTAAGCTTTCTCACACTGTCCCACCAATGTACCTCCACCCTGATGTGGAAGAACAGACCCATTAAATCCCAGAGCCTAAATAGATAAACCCAAAAATTCTATGCTGTACCAGTAGACTAAACTAAGGACTTACCTATCTTTTTAAAAGTAGATGCTGCAATGTCAGATCTAATTAAGAGCATTGGGTCTAATTTCACTGTCTGGTTGTAAAATCAGCCAGGGGAGTCTTTCAGGTGGAAATCTCCTCAAAGTTTCCCATGCAGAGGTTTCTTACCTATTGGTCTGTCTGGATGGTAGAGGATGCAGGAACTGCCCACAAACATGGTTCTTGGTATCCAGCATTTATCATTATTATTTGTGCGTGTGTGTGTGTGTGTGTGTGTGTGTGTGTGTGTGTGTGTGTTATTTGTATTACCATAGAACCTAGGACCCCAGGTCATAGACCAAGACTCCATTGTGCTAGGCACTGTACAGAGACAGAACAAAATGACAGTCTCTGCCACATGAAATTTACAATCTAAGTGTAAGACAAGAGAGAACAGATAGATGGAGACAGAGGAAGCACAAGGAAACAATGAGACAGTACCGGTGTGCCTGATAAGCAGTGATCTCAGTACACTAGCTGCCTAACTGTTGTTAAGTGTTTTGTAGGTTTTAAGGCAAAGGAGAGTTTTAAGGAGGGATTTGAAGGAGGATAATGAGATAGCTTGCAGATGTTTACAGAAAGCTCCTCCCATACATAAGAGACAGCATGGAAGAAACAGCTCAATCTGTTTAGTTTAACAAAGAGAAGATTAAGGGATGACTTGATTACAGTGTGTAAGCATCTACATGGGGAACAAATATTTAATAACAGGCTCATCAATCTAGCAGAGAAAGGTATAACATGATCCAGTGGCTGGAAGTTGAAGCTAGCCAAGTCCAGACTGGAAATAAAGGGTATAGTTTTAACAATGAGAGTAATTAACCATTTAAATAATTTACCAAGGTTGTGGTGGGTTCTCCTGTACTACCACCGGCAATTTTTAAATCAAGATTGCATGTTTTTCTAAAAGATATGCTTTAGGAATAATCTGGGGAAAAGTTCTAAGGCCTGTGTTATACAAGAGGTCAGACTAGATTATCGGAATGGTCCCTTCTGGCCTTGAAATATGTGAATCTAGGTGCTTGTTTGAAAATGTAACAAATAGGCAATTAAGGCAGTTATCATTGGGAGAGTTGAGGCAGGTTCTCCTGTACTCCCCTTCAGGTTCCTAGCAGCACAGTTCTACTTGTTCCCTGTTGTCAAGACTTCTACAGCTAGTAGCTGCCCAATGCCCCAGTGCTGTGAAGGTGTAAGTCCATCTTCCACAGAGGAGGGGGGAAATCTATGCATGAATCTTAGAGGAAAAGGTGGGTCACTGCAGAGAATAACTTTCTTGCTCCCAAAGAACTCAGATACAGGAAAATGGATTCTTCTATAAAGTTCAATTGTAGGGATTCTGCCTCTGCTTTGAAGGAATCATTGTCTTCTATCTCCTTCTTCCATACCTTCTTAGCCTGAATGGACACACTCATGGTAATACTCCTTCAAAGATATAAAGCTTACAAAAAAATCTCCCTGGCATTCTGTTTTATAGCAGATACATTGCTACATTTTTCTTTGCTTCACTGGCTTCGATTTCTGTACCCAGAAGATACTTTTGGCTAAGATCTTGGAAGACAAATTCCCAGGCAGAACACTAATTTATAGTGTTCTCCAAATACCCAGATGGCAAACAGTTTGGCAGCCACTGGGCAAAGTAGTCACTGTCGATACTGAAAGGCAGAAGTACATGTAATTGTGTAGAAGAGTAGGCAGGCCTTTAGAGGCTAGCAAACTGCAGAGCCACATTTTAGAAAACAACGATAGAATAATTTTTCCAAATAGGAAACTCTCAATGAGACTGCACAGAGCACTAGATTAAAAAGCAAAAGAAAGCTAAAATCAAGGACATTTATGTTGAATCAGGACAATCTATCACTATATTTGGAAATCAGGATGGTAATAAAGTACAATTCAGCAACAGCAAATGTTAAAAGATTTAGTGATGACTAATGAGATCTTCATCATCTTGAGAGACCTCAGAGGGGCCCTGATTTTCAGAACATGAGTACTCAGCACTTGCTGATAATCACAGACTTTGAAGACGTTGCACATTGGGCACCCAAAAATTGACCCCAGAAATAGTTAGTGATTTTTGAAAATCTTGGAGTGAAAATAAGCCAGCTTTGTGCCTCTCGGGGACTCCCCAACCAGCTGGTTTAGCCGACTTTCAAACTGCTTTGTGCTGCTGGAAAATGTTGAAATAATGAAAGAATAAGAAATTCTCAAAGCATCACATCTGAAAAATTTCTTTCTTGACTTCTCCCAAACTTGGGGAGTGGAGTGGAGTAGACTCTAGCCACAGATAAGATGCTGTATTCAAATTTTAGGAGAATAATTTGGGTGAAGTGTGAGGAGGTTGAAGATTAGGATAACAACAGTAAACTGCATCTTTTTTTATGGAAGGACCAGTTACCCCATGAGGAGGACCTTGTAGAAAGCTATCAGTGTTTTTGAGGACCAACGCTTGTTTATGTCACTAATGTTCATTTATGTTTGCACAGATCACTAGTGACAGTCCTACCATCCTTTCTCTTTTGTTCTTACCTGATAATTTCCTTTCTTTTTCTATCTGTAGCCAACAATCCAACCTATATTAAGGAAGAGCCCATTCAGAGTTAAGTATTCAACAGGTGGCTTTTGTGAAGGTGTTATCTCACTATATGCTACACTAATGTGTAGTTTTCAGGATCATTACATGACTGGAAAGATTTCAAGGTTGCCCAAAAGTCTGATGTATTTCCCAACCATGAAAGAGAGGAACTTGTCTGATGGCTGTTGGATATATGCATAAGCGAGGAAAGGAAGTTATCAAGTAGGGACAAATGTGTATACCATTAGGCCTTCCCATCCTAATAAAAAAAATTGTGCTTTCCTTACAGTTTTCGTGGTCCCAAGAGTGTCTACATTTAACAGAACATAAAGTAAGTTCTGCTTCCAATTCATAAACCTGCCCCAAACTATTAAGCCTTTAATCAAATAAACCTACCTGTTCAGTATACGTGCTGTAATTTGTTTAGGGCTCCCATCGGTGCTCATAAAAACTCATTCATTGCCCCATATAATACATAATCTCAAAAGAGAACCAAATAAAGCATTTTTACAATCTAAATTAAACAACTTTGTCTAATGAAAGTAGAGGTGTCTCCTTCCTAACTAGGCCGGAATCCCTAAGGGTCTTGTATTTAATTTATTTATTTTTACTTTTAACAAATTGGCCTAGGAGGATCTGAAAGCTAAGTTAACTGAGCTGACTCCGTTGTTTCTCTTTTTCTGCCTGCTCACCAAGCCTGAAATATGCACAATCAGGTCTACAATTGACTGTATTAAAGTAAATATTCAGCCACAAACTTATTCTAAAATGTAGCTGGGTAAATTCCCATCCCCTTGCTTACCCCACTACGTAATATCTCTGATGTTCATAATTCATCTCTATCATATGTGGCTCTTAAAAATACCTACGCTTAATAAATACCTACTGTGATTCACTAACCTGGCTCATTTGTATTGTTTCCCCCATGGAAGCTTTTGCCTATGTTAGAATCTAGAGACACTCCATGCTTACGCTGCATGGCAGAACAGTAAGATGCTTTCAGTCTCATGTGATGTTCAGGTTTTAGTGTAAAATAAAATTAAAGCATCCACAAAATGGAAACTACAGATAAAAATCTCCTTTGTGTTAAACAGTGAAAGTGTGTATGTGTGTGTATGAGATAGAAAGAAAGAGACTGTAATCAGCAAACATTTTTCACCAAAAATGCAATTTTGGGCAAATATTTAGATCAAAACCAGTGATTTATGGTACAACTCCTCCAGTCAGCTCTATGTTTTTTGAAGATTAAAAACAATACATTTCAACCAGTTTCATAACTGTATATTGTTTCACTGGTATGATTAACCTAGTAAAAATTACAAAGCACCAATTTAAAATGGTAAACAAAATTATGTGTTTATTTCAAGTATGACAAGTTATCCTCCATTTTGCAGGTATTTATTTTAAATACCCTTTACCTTCAGTATAAGGGTACACTACTCTTATCAGACTGCTGTATGGTTCTCAGTCACTTCACCTAGCTTAAGAGAATATACAGCATTTTTACATTGTATGATCAACTTTTTGACAGTGCGGGGCCAGCATAGCTAATGGATAATAGCCTGAAGGGTCCAGCTAAATGATATACGAATATAATCAACCTTTGTGATGACTATTCAAAAGTAATCCCTTTAGCTTTCAACTGCAACATATATTTCAGCAATGCAAAGCCATATGAGGAAAATCTCTGCAGACTCCACTGATACAATATGGCCTTCATATCCCTACAGTGTGTTTGCTGCTCATAGTGAGTTTTAAATTTAAGGTAATGGCTACTGTATATTCATGTGAGCATAGAACAATACCTTTGATTTGTTGGAGAAACGTTACATTAGCTACCAAGGGCCCTATTCAGTAAACTTTGACACAACCCTTATATACTGTTTACTGCTTACCCTGAATAGAATGTGCCTGATAAAAATGCTTTGCATGCCCAAATTATACAAATTCATTAATCTTTATATTCATAAAACCACCAAGTACAACTGCCTCTATTTTAAGTATACCACTCAGAATACATGGCTAAAGAGGAGGCCAAATCTGCTTTTAAAAAGAAAGCATTCGGTTACATTTCATTTATTGGGATGGAAAAAATTGGAAAATCTTTTGCAAGTATAGGACACACGTACTTTTGCTGATTGTGGTATTATTTGGTATAGTATTTTTATTTCTGCCTCACCACGACATTCTACAGCATATAACTAAGAACAGCTTCATAAACTTTCAAAAGGCAAGTAATTTTTAGATGAGAAGAATGGATCATATCTCATCATTTGGTTTAAGCCAACTTGACGATATACATACTATAGCCTAGCCTGGGTAAGTTTTATAAAAAATTTAATGAAGAGCCTATAATACATATATAGCTGACCGAAATGCCATATTTGCTAATACTGAGTCAAATTATACGGAATATGTTGTATCAGTTAGAATCGTGTATAATGAAAATGCAGTATGTTGCCTTATATTAGTGCTTTGGTAAGTATAACATGCGGCAGTGAGGTAAGAACTCAGATAGAAACAACAGGAACATCTGCTGTTTTATATATATATATAAACACAAACAGCAACACATGTATATGTTGTTTTGCATGTGTGTGTGTGTATATGTAGGTAATACAATAGCACCATTGTTAATTTTTATTTGACATACTAACTTGAATATTTTAAGCACTTTGTGTAAATTAATAGCAAAAGCTGCCACAATGAAAGTAACCTCTATTTATTTCCTTTCCAATATAGTCCAGATTGTGTGTTGTTTTTAGCTTGTTTTTTAATTTGGGGTTTGGTTTGGTTTGGTTTGGTTTGGTTTGCTTCTTTACCTATAAGCAGAGCTACAAACAAGTCCACTGAAATAAAAACATTTGCATTTTGTGGGGAGGATTCCTGCATCAGAGAGTAGGGCTGTTGAGAATTCTCATTTTATTATTAGTTAGTTAATTATCATTAAGTGCCAACTTTCCTGCCCTGTAGAATATACAGTCTAAAAAACAGATGTTATACATTTCATTTTCATTAAAAACTTCTGAGTGCATGGAGTTTGGGTGAACTCTTGTCCTCACTGAAGTCAATTGGAGTTTTACCATTGACTTCAATGGGGCCGGAATTTCACGCTGTGTCTGTAAAATTCCATGCACAATAATGGTGCCAGACAAATAATGGGCCATATTTTCAAAAGAGCTCAGCTCCCATTTAGACACACAATGAAGTAGCTAAATTCTCAAAAGTGTTCAGCACTTAGCAGCTCCCATTGAGGACAAAGGGAGCTGTCGAGAGCTTAGATGCTCTGAAAATTTGTCCCAGTAATTATAATTGCCAATAAAGAAGCAATTATAATACATCAGAAACATCTTATCGTACATGCAAGGTCCCTCTTTTCCAGTTTTTTATTTTGTTGACAATTTCCTGGGAATGTATGGGGGTTATTACAAACATTTTAAAATGGATGAAAATCAGTGCAAACAATTAACTTCACAGTTTTCTGGGTAAATAGTGGGATTAATATTGGGGGATGGAAGGACCAAAAAAAGCAACAGGTTACCAAGATGCCATTGCTCCTTCCGGAATGGGAAATCTGATCCAGGGAGTTCCGGCATTTCCTTTTTTAGGACTCAGACACTGACATACACATACTGACATCCATGCACATGTGTGTATCTTCCAATGCATTGACTTACTTTAACAGACAGCCTTGCATATACACTTAGACTAATTTACTGTTAACATAAAAACATCTACCTAATGTCATGGATTGGATTTGCTTTACATAATCAGTATTTTCAGGTACTTAAGTGGTTCAAAATTAGGTGAAAATAGGTAAAAAAACAAATAATAGCTTTTGTAAAACCCAGGACATTTTAGGTAAAAATCAGTAAAATCTGAAAACAAAGGGCCTTATATATATATTACATATGCACATACACACAAATATATGTCTGTCCATCTGTATATCTATCTGTCCATATTTATTAATACACACAAAATGACTGAGAGAGAATGCATGATAGTATGGTTTTATTGGCAAGAGTCTCATTGTTCACAAATGGGAAAGCCATGGCTGAGTTGTATAGAAGATTATCCCATAGATGTGCCAGTAAAACATTCAGCCCAACCCACACCATCAGTGTCTCCATATATGTTACATATTTTACAGGGAAAAAAAACTCTTTTGAAAATTATTTTTAGAGGGTATTTTAAAAATTTATTAGTGCCAGATTTCTTATCCCTCCACCTGTACAGAGGACTGACTGTATAGGCTGTATGGGCTTTCAAGAAAAAAGTAAGTTATCGCCGTAATTCTAATAATTTTTAGACGTTTCTAAAATTCATCTAAAATAGCTTTTTTCATACTTATAGTGTCACAGTTTAAATATCTAGTATTTCAAGACCAACTAGGGCTAGAAACAATGGCTGTATGTCAGTGGGATTCCTAGCTTTCCAATAATATAGAGCTCCTATTTCTAGCCCTAATGGGTCACAAAATACAGTATAAGACCTTGAATATGTTACTAGTCCAGAGTTGACTATTTCCCAGTTTAAAGGGATAAGCTGTTGGGAAATATAAATATTTGTGACAGGCTGTTCTGGAGTTTTTTGGTGGTATTTTGAAGCTTCTCAGAAGTTTAGAGTGTTAGAGTGGCAGAAATAGCTTAGTGAACAAATGCAGGCAAAAGTTTCAAAGGTGTACAAAAATGCAATTTATCACAAAATTCCATCATTTTTCATGTGGGTATCTCCACCACTTTTGTAGGTATCCATGTATGTCAGATAAATAGATACATGTAAATACACCTCTACCTTGATATAACTCTGTCCTTGGGAGCCAAAAAATCTTACTGCGTTATAGGTGAAACCGCATTATATCGAACTTGCTTTGATCCACCAGAGTGTGCAGCCCCGCTTCCCCGGAGCACTGCTTTACCACGTTATATCCAAATTTGTGTTATATCGGGTCGCATTATATCGGGGTAAAGGTGTATGTGTGTCTATATATCTATATTTCCACATATATACACATGCAACCACTCTGTTACTAGTTTTACAACATTGTGATTCCATTGAAATCAGTGGTGCTGCTATGCCAACATAAAAATGTCATTTCATGGTGATGTATCAGGCCCTTTATTGGCATCATCCTACAATGCAGTGTTGTCAGCTGCTTATGGGAATCAGGACTTCTAAGGCCAAAGGTAAATATTTCAGAGGTAATATGAAGTTAGGCTCCCTTCTACCCAGTTAAAATTCCCTTAGGCTTACTTATTCCCAGCCTGCTGCTAAAAGAAGCTGAGCTGTTACCTTAGGCCTGGTCTATCTGAGAATGTTTTAACTGGAATAACTTAATTGTCTCAATAATACTGGACAAACCCCCAAAGTGGGGCTTAATCTGGTTTAGTTTAATAGTATAAAATGTTTCATAAATTTAGTTATTTCCATGTTAGTTGCATACAGGTATAGATACAGTACTAATATGAAGAGATAGTGAGCAAAAGTGTATATGCTGAAAGTTTCATTTTATTGAGTCAGAGGTGCTGTTCTGTCTGCTTTTAGTCAATTCGAAACCTGGCACTGATGTGGAGATGAGACTCAATGATTTTTCTAACCTTCATGATTATAATGCTAAGGAGATGGTACATTAACGTCTTTGGTTTGGCAAAAATTTTAGTTCTGCATCTCCTGTATTCCATGTAGCCATCTTGTTACAATCTAAGAATTTGTATCCCCTATTACTATATACTGTGCTGTAGGATGTTCACAGAAGCCTTCAGCTTTGCTTAAATGCTACTGTGCTAGTCATATGTTAAACGCATTAATTCACATTTTTCTTAACAGAGCTTGCTAAAGACACAAGTGGTGTTTTGGAGACCAATGAACTATTTCTGCAGACCCCAGTTCAAGAACCTCTATGGTATAGTATTTGCCCCCATTCTAAACTCTATAGGCCTGTTACCTAATAATAGTCAATTGATAAGAATTGATAATAATAAATATGTTTTATGGGTTTGAATTTAGTTAATAGTTAAGATAAGTCAGCTTGATTGAGTTTATTAAGCAATTGTTATTCAGCATGTAACAGAAAGGCATATGTTACCCCAATCTGGAGAATGCCTTGCAGCTAGTAATAGTCTGATTTTGATACTGTCTGGTTCTGTTATTTGCTTATAGCCTGACACTTTTATATGCAACTTGTTTACAGTTTCATTTGTATTGTTTCCTTTTTTTCACAGACAGACACATCTTATTTTTAGTATTTTTCTAACTTTCCAGCTACATAATCAAATATCTTTTATTTACTTTACTTTATATTTTGCTAACTCAAGTATCTGTTACTAGTTGTTGCTAGTGCGTTGCTACAAACAGTATTCCTTACTTTAATTCTTGCAAAGATTATCATATCTTTTCTGGTAATTCTTGGCAAGCTGGTATTTTTCCTTTTCTTAACATAACTGCAAAGCATCAGTCAACAGGCCCATATTTGCTATTCTTGCTCGCACAAAACTCACAGTGATGTCAAAGAGAACAGTTTACTCTGACTTTCCAGAAGCTGTTTGAATCTTTTTTGTTTTGCTCTGTCCAAATACAATATTTTTCCTTCTCGCAAAACTGACAAAAACATGATTTCACACTTTTTTGCTGTTAGCATCGAACTGATTTTTGATTGCTGATCAGTTAATCTCCTTTCACTTTAGGGGTATAAACCTCTGAGGCAGAAACAAATCCATTAACAAGCTGTTGAGTCTGGAAAGAAAAATCCCAAATTTACACTACATGAAACTTACAGTGATATAATTTGCTATTTTTCATTACAGAGAATTCCAGCTCACTCAGAAAAAAAGCTTTGAACCCTTTTGATGAAGTCAAGAAGATCCTTGTTAGAAAATATGCAGAAAAACGTTTGCGTTTCAGCTTGTAATTTTAAAAGGAGCACAGAGTTGTTGTGCAAGCGCCCAGCAACATTAGGCCCTTGTCTGACTGGTATCAGGTTCAATATGTGTCGCAAAGTTTTTTATCTTAACTATCCTGCATTGTTGAAATAAAATACAAAAGGAATGGTAGCATTATAAAGGAAAACCAGTATAGTTACCTATTACATAATCTATCCTACAGTGTACCTCCTGTGAGGTGCTGAGCACCCTTAGCTCCCATTGAAGTCAATGGGAGTGGGAGTTGAGGATGTTCAGCAAGATCATGCTCTAAACATATATGCTAATTTTAACACTAATATCCAGCATTTTGTCCATTTCCGTAACAGTACACTCAGATTTTGACCCCTTTTACACAGGGCCTTCAGCTGAGTTTAACAAAAGTGCTTAACAGCTGTGACTCAACTGGGTTTTAACATGGTTAGAAAAGATCCAGCCTGGTTGGTGCACTATAGCATGGTTTAGATCTAGGTTATAATACAGTTTGGCCCTAACCAGCTTCAGCCACAACTAGGTTTGTTTAAGCTGTGATTAAGCATAACTATTAAACTCTCTTGAAAGCCCTGTATAAACAAAGCATTTGAAACGCTGTTTACCGTTCCTAGTAAAACAATAATCCAACGTAACAGTGAAACAAATATATTGAACATGGATATTTTTTGTCATATTGAAAATCTGTATTTAACATGTTCAAAGCTACACAAGACACCTTTTAAAAGTGCACCCTGTGCTTATTCTTGTAATCAAACAAACTAAAATCCATGGAGACTGATTTTAGCTAATAACCTGCTAATAATCTAAAACTCTGATTCCTTTAGTACGGTGAAGTCTGCTTGGAGAATTTTATTCTAGTTTGAGTTGACAAATTCTTCTTGTCAGGAGATTCCCCTCATGATTCTTAGCAGGCAAACTTCAATAGGTTTCCACAGTTCTCTGTGGCCATTTTAAGGGCTGCTGTAACCCTTGACCTGGATAGAAGCTAGGAGGATAGAAGATTGAGATTATCCTTCTGAGAAATGTAGTAAAAGTAGAATGTTGGGGACCCTTTGAGTTTTATTTGGAAAAATTGATTCAGTCTATCATATATCTCAGAAAACCAGATCTTAGATCTTTCAGATCTAAATAAACAAAGGTTTATGAGTCCAAATAATTGAGATTCTTTTCTTTAACAACAAAGCCTCCCAGGTTCAGAGTCTGAAGGAGGCTCCATTAGGTCTTTGGTCAGTTTTTATGACAGTCCTGTGAAAGTGAGTGCCTTAGCCATAACAATAACTCAATCCACTGGTTCTCTTCAGGGCTGCAATCTGTGGAACTGGTTAAGAACATCTGATAATAGGATTTGTTTCTATTAAGGCTATGCAAAATATACAACATTTCTAACTCCATCTGCACATTTTTTATCAGGATTTATATATGCAACACACATACAATACATCTGACACAGTGTGATTGGTTGTCACAGAGACCCCCTTGGGACTGTCACGTGACGTGCTGAGATTACCTCTGAGCCCGTTTTCCCTCCCATCTTGGGACTCCAGAACCCTGCCTTGTTAAGCTAGACATGCTAGCCTGCTGCATCACAGACCCAGGTCTGGTCCACACCCCAAAAGCTGCAGACTTTAACCAAAAACTGCGCAGCAAGTCACCTATCTCCAGCACCCAGACACCCAGTTCCCAATGGGATCCAAACCCCAAATAAATCCATTTTACTCTGTATAAAGCTTATACAGGGTAAACTCCTAAATTGTCCGTCCTCTATAACAGTGATCTATATGCACAGCTGTTTGCTCCCCCAGGTATTAATCACTTACTCTGGGTTCAATAATAAACAAAAGTAATTTTATTAAGAATAAAAAGTAAGATTTAAATGGTTTCAAGTAATAACAGACAGAACAAAGTAAGTCACCAAGCAAAATAAAACAAAACATGCACGTCTAAGCCTAATACATTAAGAAACTGATTACAGGTAAAATCTCACCCTCAGAGATGTTCCAATAAGCTTCTTTCACAGACTAGACTCCTTCCTAGTCTGGGCCCAATCCTTTCCCCTGGCACAGACCTTGTTAGTTTCAGCAGACATCTTAGGTGGAAACTCAGGGTTTTCTCCTGACTGGCAGCCCCCTTTGCTCTGTTCCACCTCCTTTATAGCTTTGGCATAAGGTGGGTATCTTTTGTCATTCTGGGTCCCCATCCCTCCTTCTAAATGGAAAAGCACCAGGTTTAAGACGGATTCCAGTATCAGGTGACATGTTCACATGTCCTGTGAAACCCCAGCCTCCATTCTTCCTGGGCTGGCTCACACAAACACAGAAAGGCTTGCAAGTAAACAGAACCATTTACAACCAATTGTCCTAGGCAATGGGAGCCACCAAGATTCTAAACCACCATTAACGGCCCACACTTTGCATAATTACAATAGAACCTCAGAGTTATACTTCATATTTCTAGCTTCAGATACAAGAATAATACATGCATACAAATAGGAGGAATATATTCAATAGGTTATAACCTTTGTAATGATACCTTACAAGAGACCTTTTGCATAAAGCATATTCCAGTTACATCATATTCACATTCATAAGCATATTTCCATAAAACATATGGAGTGCAACGTCACACACAGATTTTTTTTTTACCCAGAAATATTTACTGTAAGCATAAGGATTGTTACAGCAATGTTCATTTTAAAACTTGAATACATTTTGAAGGTCTGAGAAGAATACACTTCAGAGGTCTGAAACGTTTTATAGGACTGTTCCTACATAAATATATGCATACAGTCCCATAAATCTCTCTAATAAATGGTAACAAAAACCACAGAACTATAAATTAAATGCTAAATAATAATATTGTTGTCCTTTGAGGCTAAAGTGAACTGGTTTCCACAGAATTCACCCCTTACATTTCAATATAGATATTATTAATGTGACACTGAAAATATCAGAAAAGCAAAATACATGTTTTATAGATAATAGATGAAAATCACTTTAGTTTAATTTGAAAACCTTTATAGAGGTTTCTCGACCTCTGCACTTTGTAAGTAAGGGAGCAATGGAAAGTCCTATTTCCAAATATCTGATTATGCTGTTAAGAAAAACATTATCCTATGAAGTGGAGCATTTTAATTTGTACTTTTTTACTGAAAAAACCTACTCATGATTTAGAAAAACAGACTATCAAAAGTATACCAGACAGACACTGACTTTTTTCTTTTTACATGATAGCTCCCAGAAATGTTAAGGATTATAAAACATGAAATACTTTGCTCTTGTAATTGAATGTGATTTATTTCTGTCTCCCAAACTTTAACATGCAAGTATGCTAATTAGCATCCATAAACATCACTACTTTTTGCCAATCTACACTAGTTACTACATGTCACTTTTTACAGGTGTTTGTAACAAAATGATTGCGCATTCAAAATATAAGAAAATAGCTTTAACACATTTTTGCCAGTGCTTTTTACCTACACAGCTTTGAATGAAAATAATAAATTTTATTATCATATAATGATCTCTCTCTCTCTCTATATATATATATGTAATGATTTTCAAAAGAATCAAGGCATTGTAGGATGTCATATTTACAGAGAAAAATTAACCCACCAGTCTAAGTCAACTATCTGTATTGTAGAATACAACCACCATCCCGCTCCAGCAACAATTCACAGATTTTTTTAATAGGGGAAATGAAAGCTCAGTTTTCCAGGTCAAATAAACAGAGGAAGTTAGGTAAGCAAAATGTAGTTCCTTACACTGGAATTTGGACAGGATTCTGTGATGAACACCCCTGCTCTTGCAAACAGTACTATGAGGTATATGATGTCTACAGATAATGGTCAGGACTCAGTTTAAAACAGAGTTCCCACTGTCACTCTGCTGGAGCTTTAGTCCAGTACAGTTTGGAAGGATGATCCCACCTACTGAATTTCCAACTCCTCGAGCATCAGGGTTTTCTTTGGTGATCTCCCATCCAAGCATTGACCAGATGTGGGCCTAATTATCATATGAGATCTGATAAAATCTTAGCTCAGATTAGTATAATGGAACCTCTGTCTCTTATTTCCTTACCTAAACGGGATGGCAACAAGTTGTAGTATCATTGAAGACTTCCCTGTATAGAAATCAGTCAGTCTCAGCTCTGTCTGGTTCAGTTATCACTGTAATCCTCCTCCCAACTTCTTCCAGAATGCCCCTAATCCACAGTCCCCTAAACATCAAGATCAGGAAATAAAACTCAGATCAATCAAAGTACACATTGTAAAGACACCTGCAGCTTCAGTGTGTCAAGAATATATAGTAATAGTTGACTTCAGTGGAATTTACTTTGCTTACATCAGAGCCAAGTTTGGCCCATAGCTTCTAGATGTGCAAAGTAGTTTCAAAATCAAGACTAGCCAAAAATATTGCAGCAAATCAATTTTTTTGAGATGTAACATTTTTGTCTTTAAAAGCAAGTTTTGCTACATAATGTAAGACCTGGCAATGACTCCATTTCATTGAATAAGTTTTTAAATAAAATTCTTTGTGGATCAAACAGATGGCATCTTACATTAAATAACAGTAGTTTCTGGCTGGGAAGAAAATGTGTGTGTTTGAAATCATTCTATTTATCATTTAAAAAAATAAAATGTGCTGTAAGTTAATAGGTTGTATCCTCTAAATTAAGATGTATACAATATTTCACCACTTACTTGTAAAGCCATTTTGAAAAATACTATCTGAGTCTTTGAAAGGTCATTCTGTTCTGGAAGGAATCCATTCATCTCAATGTAGTCCACTATAAATGTAGTGGTAGAAATACTATACATAATTACCTAGGGATAGATAGATTAGATGGTTATTAATATCACTTTTTATGTTACTGCTAGGAAGCAAATGGAAGAAACAATATTATCTTATTTGTAAATAAAATGCAAAGCATAGGTTATATTCACAGTCAATGCTATTTGTCAGGTAAGACTCATACCATTACACTCCACGGTCAAAACTCATCAGCCTACCGCGACTGATACTCATTAAAGACTTCACCTGGTCATGAAACCCATTGAAGCATTTCTAAAGATTCCTAACACAAACAAGAGAATGAGGGTCTAAATATATTTACAAATCTGCATCTGTTTTGCTAATGTATTTTTATGCATACATGTTTTGGCCTATCGATAGATCGATTGAAAGGTTTGTGTTGTGTTGGAAGGTGAAATAATAATGTTTTTGAGGAAGGTCTTCATGTTTAAGTCTTTGATTGACATCACCGTATTGCTGAAGAGTGATATACAGAACACTGGATGTCAAGGAGACTACATTAGTGATTATAAAAGAGATTTCATAGGAATTTAGTAATTAAAATATAAACTTCTTTTTTATATTTGTAATATTCAGTTTCACTATTACAATATATAAGGCAAGAAAGACTTCTCACCAAATGAACTTTCAAAAGGGATAAGATTCAATGGAGATACAGCTATCATTGGGTTGGGAGAAGGGAGGAGACGGCACTGGTGTTCCTTTAAGTGAAAATCTACCATTTAATCCCATAATTGTCTTCCATTTGCTTCCTACTTCATGGGTGGTGAAAGTACAAGATTCTACTCCCATGTGCCTCAATCTTGGCCTAGAGAGGTTAATCTCCACAGGTGAGAGGGTAGTTAAGTGTCCAGATAAAGTCCCTGACCTTCTGCCTAGACTGCTAACTATTTATTAAGTAGTACATTTTGGGTGTTGTGGGAATCTGGTCAGTAGGGTCAAGAGTGGAGTTATCAGTTCATTTCACAGAAATGGCAAACAACTGTCAGATCGTAACAGTTTTCAGGCACTGCTGCCCTACATCAGATCTGAGCTACTGACCTAAAACCTGGTCCTGAAGTAAATGAGAGTTAAGGGTGTGTAATACAGTAACTCCTCACTTAATGTTGTAGTTATGTTCCTGAAAAAATGCAACTTTAAGTGAAACGATGTTAAACTAATCCAATTTTCCCATAAGATTTAATGTAAATGTGGGGGGTTAGGTTCCAAGGAAATTTGGGGGGGGGGCAGACGAGGTGGGGAGGTGTCCCTGGCTTACCCCTGGGACTCAGGGCTGGGGGTGCAGGGTCTGGGAGAGAGTTAGGGTGCAGGAGGGTTCTCAGGGTGGGATGTGGGGTCTGGGAGGGAGTTAGGGTGCAGGAGGGAGCTCAGGGTGGGGTGTGGGGTCTGGGAGGGAGTTAGGGTGCAAGAAGGCGCTCAGGGTGGAGTGCGGGGTCTGGGAGGGAGTTAAGGTGCACAAGGGCACTCAGGGTGGGGGTGCGGGAGGAGGCTCAGGGCTGGGGCAGGCAGGAGGTGCAGAGCACTTACCTGGGGCAGCTCCTGTTTGGTGCAGGGGGTGTGCAGGTGGCTCTGCTCAGTGCGGTACCGCCCCCATAGTCACAATTCTGGGAGCTGCCCCTCCTCCCCCGCAGGCAGGGTCACCTGGAACACAGGGGCTTTAGAGGCTGCAGGGCCCTGGTCTAAGGGGGCCCTGAGGCCCTGGCCTGCAGCTCTAAAGCCCCTTTCGGAATGTGGCCCTGCAAGCATAGGCGGCAGGTTTGTATAATTTTTGGTGGGGCCCAAAATGGTGGTGCCCCCCGCGCCGGGCGCGCGGAAATTCCGCCGCCCGCAGGCGGCGCGCGCCGCCGCGCCGCGCCGCTGCCCCCCCGCCCCGGGGGGGGGGCGGGTGCAGGCGGTCCGCACCCGGTCCCGTGGTCCGCGCCATGCAGCATCCGCGATCGTCGAGCCGAGCGCCGCAGGAGCGCGCAGGCCACAGCGCATGCGTCCGCAGGTCCGCCCTCCGTCGCCCGCCTGGGCTCCGCGGGCACGACGCGCGCAGGACTGCGCCCAAATGCCCCCCCCATGCCGCCCCTGCCAGCCCAATGCGCCCCCACGCCCTGCTGGGGCTTGGGCCCTGGCTCCCCCGCCCTGCCCCCCTACCCCTAACCATAAAAATCATCAGCAAGTGCAAAGATTACAAAGGTCAATTAAAAGTGGAGCAGCAAAGCAGCACTTGCCTACTTCAATATACAGCTATATATTATTGTGCACTGTTGTGATGAAGTATGTATGTGTGAATAATTTTTTCTCTGAATACTTGGGTGCCCAGTTGCCTTCCCTGTGCCAGATGAAGGTGTTGGGTGGGGAGAAAGAGATCAGGTGGCCTGGGATCTGGAAGAGACAGAGAGAGGAGGCCAGGGAGGTCTTGGGCTGGCTGGGGGAGAGGGGGAGGGGAAGAACCAGGCTCTCCCCTCCCCACCCCAAGATGGACCACCCTGACCTGTTGTTCCTGTTTTCTGTATTCTGTTTAACTGTTGTTCCTGCTGTCCTGTGTCTGTTCTGTCTTGTGTGTCTGTGTGAGCTTCTTGTCTGTCTGCTGCTGCCTGGGTGGGGGGGGAGGACTTGCCTGGTTGCCCCAGCTGGGCCTGGGCAGACCAGGCTGGTGCAGACAGGGCAGTGTGCAAGGGCATGCTGAATGCTCTGAGGTCAGACCCTGGAGCTCTTGAACTGCCTTCTGGGAGAGAGAGAGTCTGCAGTCCGAGAGGAGGCTGACTGGAGGGAGCCCCCACAGGCTCCTGAGTCTGTTCCCCACATCACAGCCCCCACCCACACTCCACACAACCCAGACACCCACCTCTCTCTCACCTCTCCCTCCTTTGCCTCTTCTCTCCTTTCCACTCTTCTCTCTCCTCTCTCCAACACTTTCAGTTGGCACCTTGGAGAAAACTGATTTGGGAGAAAGGAAGAAAAGGAGAAAAGTGAGGGCTTGAGCAACCTGAATTGAGAGGTGTGAATCTGGAAGGAGGGGCAGGGGGGGGGTGGGGGAGGGGGGGGGGCTGGGCTCCATGGGGGGGGAGCTGGCTGCAGCTGCAGGCTGCACGGGGTCTGAGTGCTGGTCTGAGGGGGTTGGAGGGTCGTGGAGGGGGGTGGGGGAGGGGGGGGGGGGGGAGGGGGGGGGGGGGGGGGGGGCAGGGGGGGGAGGAGGGGCAGGGGTTGGGGGGAGAGGCAGGGGGCAGGCAGCAAGGAGGAGGGGGTTGGGAGGGTGGGGGGGGGGGCGGGGGGGCGGGGTGGGGGTGCCGGCGGGGGGGGGGGGGCGGGGGCCGGGGGGCGGGGGGGGGGGGGGGGGGGGGGGGGGGTGGGGGGGGGGGGGGGGGTGGAGGGGGGGGGGGGGGGGGGGGGGGTTTGGGGGGGGGGGGGGGTGGGGGGGGGTGGGGGGGGGGGGGGGGGGGGGGGGGGGGGGGGGGGGGGGGGGGGGGGGGGGGGGGGGGGGGGGCTGGGGGTTGGGATTCTCTGCGGGAGGGCCTGCAGCTGGCCTGCTGGCGCCCTGAGCCTGGCCCCCAGCCGCCCCCCCTGGCCTCCTGGGGCTGGGCTGGGGCCTGGCTGCTGGGCCCAGCTCCCAGGCCCTGCCTCCTGGCTCCCAGCTCTGCTGGGCCAGCCCTCTCTGGGCTCCCCAGAGCCACCTGCCCCCAGGGCCCCGCCGGCTGGGCTGGGGGCCGCTCGGCTGCCCCCCCGCCTGCAGGCAGCCCAGGGCCCCCTGGCCTCTGGCTCCCTGCTGCTTCTGGCCCCTCTGCTGCCCTCTGCCTCCTGCCCAGCCCACCCTCGCCCTCTGCCTGGGCTTGCAGCCTCCCGGCCGGGCTCTCCCCTCTCCCCCCCCTGGCCTCCCCCCCTGGGGCTCTGGCTTGGCAGGCCCCCAAAGGCTCTGGGGCTCCCAGGCCGCCCCCTGGCCCCGGCCAGGGCTCCCCCGGCTGCTGCTGGGCTCCCGCTGGCTGCTCTGGCTCCTGGCTCCCGGCAGCCGGCCGGGGCTCCAGCCGCAGTGCAGGCAGCCCTTGCTCTTGCAGCCCTTCTCTGCTCCCCAGCCTGCAGGCAGCCAGAGGCTATTCCTAGCCTCAGAGCAGAGCCTGAAGGCAGGACTACTGCAGCAGCAGAAGCCCAGGAGCCCCAGCCTCCCACATATAAAGCCCCAGCCTGCAAGCACAGGCCAGAGGACTCAGGAGGAGCAGAGGCAGCTGCACAGCCAGTGGCCAGAGAGAAGCAGCGCTTTCCCCTTCATACGCCATAGGGGAAAAAATCATGATAGCATCTACCTGAAGCTAAACAAACAATTCACAGTGAACAGTTTATTCAGTGACTTGTCTCTTTTTCTGCTCATAGACTATCTGCAAACAGATCATCATTTCCATGAATGTATTTGTGTCTTAATGTATTTGCTGAATAGCTTTTTTAACTGTTTTATTATATGGATTGACTGAGAATATTCTACATTTGGGCCAATGGTCCTAGATTGTAAACTCTTTGGGCAGGGATCACCTTTTTGGTTAAATGTGCGTACCGTGCCTGATAGTGTGGGATCCTGATCTAGCTTCTAGGTGCTATTGCAGTACAAAAATAAAAAGCCTGACAATAATCCTGAGCTGTGTTGCTAGTTGTGGTTGGTCAGATAGTCACACGTTGTTTATGTTTCCCTTTTGGGTAAGTGCAAATGCTGAAATCTGCTTTGAAATTCACATTCTGTGAATATGTATGCCAGTAAATTGGACGGCTCAAATGTTTATGGAAAACCAACACAAAACAGGTGTGAGTGTAGCTAACATTGGTTAGTTTAAAAATATGAATTCCTATTCAGAGGAATGTTTTTGCCTTATTCACCCAGACCTGCTTGAACCACATCACTGGCTGTTCTTGTGTAGATTCCATCAGCACGACAATACAACTTTCTTTGAAATCTGTTGGGCTTAATCTCACCATCATATGCTCCAATTCAGTATTGCAATCCCCTGTTGTACATTTCCCAATATCAGAGATGAGTGAAATATCTTCAAGACTGTGAGTGAGAGTGAAATTAACTATTTTTTAATAAAAAAAGATGGTGGGAATACATAGTGGTCTTCATCAACTGAAAGAGTATATAAAACCTAGGCCTGCATCCTCTGGTGCACATAGTAAACTCTGGGTGCTACTGATAGGGAGAGTTGTAAAGAAGATATTTCCAGTTGCCCACTCACAGGGTTATTTCCATACCAGCCCTGTCCTGATGATAGTTCACAGCAGCCTCAGGGCCACAATACACCAGCTGGAGATTGCCATAGCCAGCTCACTGCGTCCTGCAGAGGTGTCATAGAGCCACCTATTGGAACTCTGTGATGTCTGAGAATTCCATCATCCTGGGTAAATCATCAGCCTTCCCAACACGCCCCCAAGTAGGGCAGCTTTAAGTCCCTTTTCTACTGCCAGAATGGCTTGACAGGAACTTATGGTGGATATAGCCCTGTAAGTGCTTTTAACTTATTCACCATATACAGTAATGCCACCCCAAGTGTTCAAAAATCATCTCAGGCCCCAAAAATCATGAGTTTTTTCTAAAAAACCATGAGCTTATTTTAACTAATAAATATTGGGTCTTTGTTTTTCCCCTTCTAGTTTCTAAGCCTCTGTAGAGCACTTAGGTCACATTTTAAAGCTTTTTTTCTGCAACCATAAGAACTAAAAACTTACTTATTAAATGTCAACTGAGATTTTAATGTAACCTCTTGACTTCAGAAGCTAGGACTTTAAGAACAGTCACAAATATTGTGAAACTTGCAATAAAATTGTGAAACTTGCTAACACTGCATTTGATGTCTTTACATAACTAGTTTCTATTATTTGTATTCAGTACAATTTTGTATTTATATATATGCATTGTTTTCAGTTTCTAGGAAAAATAAATATACAACATAAATTATTGTGCCTGGTGATGAAGTCTCTTCCATAGTTCAGTTTTTATATCATAACTTTATCATTTCTACCTGATTTTTCATATCCCTGAGTGACAGCCACATGTTTCTTCAAAAGTAATCTCCATGATCTTGACTGTTTTTTTTCACTGATCTTTTTCTGGGAAAAGTTTTCAGAAGTGTGTCATTCTACATGTTTCACACTTTCCGAAATCACACCATATTTAGTTCAAATAATGTCCCACTCTTTAGTTTGCAGCATCACTGTCTGTTTACCTTTTTGATTTAATGTGCTCAGGAAGCTGTTGTTATTTGTGCAGTGCAAATGAACAGTCATTTTAGTCACCCAGAATCTCTAGAAACTCCCAGCCATGCTATGGAGGGTACGAAAATGTCTTTGAGAGACAGAGCGAGTCTAAAATCAGAGTAGAGATGAGACTTTGAGACTGACTCTCCTCCTCTGCTCTCTTTCTCCTTCTCCATTCATTCACTTTCTCGTCTGTCATTATCCCCATTCACACTCTCTCCTCGTCCTTCTATCTTTCCCTCTCCTCATCCATTCCCTTTCACTCATTCATTTGCTCAGACTGTCCTCTCTCACTCTCATTTCTTTTAATTAAGCATAGATTCTACTGAAGCTGATCATCATCATCCATCATGTGACCTGCCTAAAGGGGGTCATGTGTAATCACGTGTTCTGCATAGTCCATCTCTGAAGCACGATGCCAATTCTGTGACTTCCTGAAACTCTTGGTTAGCCAAAGGTAGGTCACATCTCCATGAGAAACATTCACCTGCTTACCAAAGAACTCAATTTTTCCACAGGTTTCCAATGTGATCATTCCCCTCTATTCAGCATTGGTGAGGCCTCATCTGGAGTACTGTGTCAAGTTTTGGGCTCCACACTACAAGAAGGATGTGGAAAAATTGGAAAGAGTCCAGCAGAAGGCAACAAAAATGATTAGGGGGCTGGAGCACATGACTTATGAGGAGAGGCTGAGGGAACTGGGATTATTTAGTCTGCAGAAGAGAAGAATGAGGGGGGATTTGATAGCTGCTTTCAGCTACCTGAAAGGGGGTTCCAAAGAGGATGGATCTAGACTGTTCTCAGTGGTACCAGATGGCAGAACAAGGAGTAATGGTTCTCACGTTGCTGTGGCGGAGGTTTAGGTTGGATATTAGGAAAAACTTTTTCACTAGGAGGGTGGTGAAGCACTGGAATGGGTTACCTAGGGAGGTGGTGGAATCTCCTTCCTTAGAGGTTTTTAAGGTCAGGCTTGACAAAGCCCTAGCTGGGATGGTTTAGTTGGGTTTGGTCCTGCTTTGAGCAGGGGTTTGGACTAGATGACCTCCTGAGGTCCCTTCCAACCCTGATATTCTATGATTCTAAGGCATCTGGCTGTTAGATATTGTAATGTGATACTGCTGGGGTTGCAGGAATCTGTGACTTAAAGGAGATCAGAGGTATGTTGCACACAGGCTTTTTGCTTATAGAGAATTTCCTAGGCCATATGGCAATATTGTTCTTTATGTCATGGAATATGTGTTCTGCCACACCAAAACCAAACAAACATGAATATTAAATATCTCCCAACTTAACTGATGTACATGTCAAAATAAAGTACTTCTCAATTTCTGATCCATTCTACTTACTTACATTTATGCCTCGATCCAGCAAAGCACTTAAGCGTGTGATCAAGGGCTTAGTCTCTTTAATTGGTTCAAAGAAAGCAGTACCCAATGTATTCATCACAGCTGAGTACTGGTTTTGAGAATACACTAGGTTAATTGTCATGGTGCTTATTTTATTCATGCTTTGAGATGTTTATTTCCTTTAGATATTTTAGAGTGCCAGTTTGAAGTAAATGGGTTCTGTTTTCCTTTACATAACATGAACAGCATTGAGAAAAGATTAAATTTGTCACAGGTGAAAAATATACCCACTTTGCAAAGTGGGTCAACTGTCCCCAGGGTTCATTGGATGATCTCTCTCTAGGGCTAGAAGAGAAGCCCTGTTATCCTAACTGAGTGGTGTTTAGCATGTGTGGCAGAGAAAATGTGCTTGTAGCAGCAAATAGGAGTATATGGGTAGGCCAGGGTCAATAAATGCTTGTCCATTTAGATGGAATTAGGTGTTCATTGCTATTGGATGATTGTAGAGATGATTACAAACAGGCCTGGTGACATCTGTTGATTATGTAAGAAAGTAAATTTTGATTAGGGTTTCTCAGTGTTTGTTGTTTATTCAGTAGATTTGAGTGACTTTTCACTTTAGTAAAACTCTTATTGCCAGGGGTGGCTCCAGGCCCCAGCACGCCAAGCGCGTGCTTGGGGCGGCATGTCGTGGGGGGCGCTCTGCCGGTCGCCGGGAGGTTGGCAGGCAGGCTGCCTTCCGTAGCTTGCCTGCGGAGCGTCCGCTGGTCCCGCGGCTCTGATGGACCTCCTGCAGGCGTGCCTGCGGAGGGTCCACTGGTCCCGCGGCTTCAGTGGAGCCGCAGGACCAGCGGACCGTCCGCAGGCACGCCTGCGGGAGGTCCACCGGAGCCGCAGGACCGGCGACCGGTAGAGCGCCCCTTTCGGCATGCCGCCATGCTTGGGGCGGCGAAATTTCTAGAGCCACCCCTGCTTATTGCCATTATGATTTAAATGAGCAAAATGTTAATGTGATGAAGACAAAACACTTTTTTTATTTGTTGTTTTGACAAAGTGGCTTTTCATGAATATAAGGCACTCCTGAGAGAAGCAGCAAAATGTTTATTACAAAAATGAAATATCAGTTGCACTATGTAAAATCTGACTGCGTTTAGTGTCTGTCTTCATACTACAGCTTCCACTTCATCAAAAATAGCATCAAATAGTGTAAATGTGACGGAGTGCTGGGCAACAGCAGAAGAGCTAGCACTCTGATCACTGCAACTCTAATGAATTACTCTAGAGTAGATCTCATTAAGAAGAGCTGTGTCTAAATGATGGATGGGGATGGGCTGAGGAGAACTAAGAGGCTAATTAGCCCACTAGGCAGACGATACAAAAGACACAGGAAGTCAGTGAGAAAGGGGAAGTAGAAGAGAGAGACCTTTGACTTTTAAAGCACTGTTAATAAAATCAGTACAAAAACACAGTAAAAACAAGAAAATTCAAAAATAATTGCCCATTCCAAACAATACAAAGTGCATTTTCAATAGCCCACTGCTATATAAATTGATCCAAGTTGCTTATAAGAGTGTAATATCTAAACAGAATGTTGTTTACCTGTGACACATTGTTTTCCTTTCCTCTCTTGCACTGTTTCTTTTATAATTTGCTGACCTTCTGTGACTACAGCCTGCAAGAAAAGTAAAATGAGGCTTTCATGTGCACAGCTGTTGAAATTTGGACAGGTTTTCCTTAAATAAAACACATCTATGCTGGCATTAAAAACATTGTAAGTGATGTGTTTTGCAAAAAAATGGAAATGTCATATACATAAATATGCCACAATATGATAGTGTCTAGATCAAAGTGTTCAAAATGAGACAATTTTGAGACAGTAATGTAAGAATCAAAATAACACATCCATGAGTCTCGTGTAGGATACCAGTTGCTTAACTGTGGCTTGCAAATCACTGCTTTTTACACACCCACATTTTACCAACTGTTTAAGTAAAATCCTATCACTACATTCTAGTAGACATATTGGTCTATGTATCTAGGTTCTTGTACAGGGCTCATCACTGTGGTGTCTGAGCACCTTCAATTGTCTAGATTCATTAAAAGGTTAAGAAAAAGGTAATTTTGAAACTAAGAGTTAATAGATAATGGGGGGTTAATTGTTTCAATTTTCTACTTTTGACAAAAAGTTCTGGTGATAATTACTGAATTTCTATATCGTCATAGCACTTATTCACCAAGTGTTTCTTGTTCAAGCTATCTGGGTTGAAGATAGCTAGTTCAAGGGAGGACTGGCTGGCTCAACAGATTGTGTATCTTTCACATCTAGGTCATTTGTTCAAATGTAGCCCAACACCTAAGTGACAAGTCTTAATGATGAATAGATGATGATCCATCTGAAATGAAATGGTGGTATCAGTTCATATAGGGAAAGTGTCAATACCACAAAAGTGGCACTTGCCGTTGTTGGCAGTCTCAACTGAAAAGCCTTAAATCACATGAGCAAAAGAGCTTGAACTGTTCACCTGTCTTCATAATGTGATCCTTCCGGGTCAGTGTTGGTGATCTGGTTCTCCCCATGCCATACTTGTTGATAAGTAGAGGACTTTAATTGATAAGGTTGTTAATTCACCAAATTAACTTCTAAAATCTTGGAGGAAAAAAGAATATAAGGATCTCAAATAGTGTGGCCAGCATCCTGGTAATGATTTCAACTTCTCTCTATTTTTCTGGATTCAGCAATGGATTTAGAGCATATATATTTCTTTTTGTTAAATATAGAAATTCAGTTACAGTCTTCCTGCAACTATTCAAGGAGATTCAAATAGTGAAGGATATTTATTTGTTAAATATTGAGAAACAAACACTAAGCACCATTGCATAATTCCTTTTGTGTTAGTCTGTCCTGCTGTCCATGAAGACTTCAGTTCTTGTTGAGGAAGAGCCATAAAGGAGGGTTTATGCTATTATTTTTCTTAATAGAAAGCATCTAAATGTAAGAAACCTGAAAGATTCAAATAGGCAAGGCACCAACCATGTCTACTAGAAACTTTGTAAAGACCTATTTAAAAATAATAAACAGGAAGGGATGATCTGTTTTCTTAAAGATGAAAAGCTGAAGAACAATCAGAAAATAAAGTACATTTTACAATTAAGACAGATATATCTAATTTAAATACCATCAAAAGGATGATCCCTATAATATCTTCTCCAGTCTCAAAAGATATTTCCTTCTATTAATTTGAGATGAAACTTGCTTCCATTAAAAAGGCAGCCCAAGCCCTATACACCTTTTAACTCCTTGTTTAGTTTAATTTCATGCCCAGTTGATCAAATCTGTTGTTCTTATCACTATAAGTAAGGGCTTGTCTACACTGGATATGCTACAGTGACACAGCTGCAGCCCTGCAACTGCATTGCTATAGCATTTCAGTGTGGACATTACTTACGCTGATGAGAGGTGTTCTCCAATTGCCATAGGTTATCTATCTCCCCAAGAGGCAGTAGTTAGGGTGATGGAAGAATTCTCCTGTCAATCTAGTGCTGTCTACACATGGACTCAGGTCGGCTTAATTATACCACTCTGGGATGTGGATTTTTTACACCCCTGAGAGACAGTTATGCTGACCTAATTTTCTAGTGTAGACCAGGCCTAAGAAATTCACTAGAGTTAAATTTACCACAGTATAGGCTCCAGCACAAGTCTTATGTGCCACTTTAAGTTCCATTTCACTTTCCAAAATAGAGCAGAAAAGTGAATTGCTCTTTAGTGACATGAAAAGAATTGGTATCAATTGTGACAGCATTGAAAGTGCTGCTGCTATAAAATGTTGTAATTGTTGTTAAACCAGACCTTTCACTACACCTTCAGCCGCCATCTGGCTTGTTTTTTACTTGCTCAGCTGGTTTTTGAATTTTGACACTTGAAGCCTTTTGATGTCTTTGTTAGATAAAAATAAAGACACGTTTATATAAAATGCAAGGCACTTTGTCCATGCTGTTACATTTCCCCCTATTCGTTTCCTTATCCTTCCCCTCAAAAAAATCCCCTGCCAAAGGCAAAACTAATGTAATAGGACTTCCCACAGAAAACATCAATAAAAGGGGCCGTCCACAAGTTAATGGCAAATTTTCAAAAATAGGTTCCGGCAATGCTCATGCAAAAATAATTGCATACCCAATTATCACATTTGCACATGCACATCAGATACATAGACAAACTAGTCAAGTACACATAGATGCAAATTTCTAGTTAAGCATCCAGCTTGTCTCTTGTGCTCCCTGGCAGTGAGTATATGCACAACTGTGGCTACAAATTTGCGCATGGACTCTAGGCTATATCCTTTGTAAAGGTGGCTCTTAGTATCTGGCTAATTTCAGCTCAGCCACTCTGAGAATGGTATTTTCCTAGCGTGTGCATTCTCAAGCATTCTCTTCTCCCCCATCTACAAAGTGATTGGCTTGTTCTGCAGGAGGAAATCGAACCCCAGAGAATTTAGGAAATCTGTCTGAGGTCGCACAGCAAGTGAGTGGCAGGACCAAGAATGGAAACTGATGCTCCTGATGCCACTCCCTTCTTCTCCCTCCTACTATGTCCAGCGTGACCAGATCACCTTCGCACAGATAGCTTAGTTTAATGATTCAAGTGGTGACCTTGATGTGATTTGCAATCGGTGGAAGACATGTAAAGCAGGCCTCTCTGTGCTGAGTTAATGGCAGGGGGAACCTCAGAGACCTTAGCACACGGGATATCAGGGTGGTGGGACAGGAAGATAAGGCTTTCTTGTGTAACCTACCTACAACAAGGGCCTGGATCCAGTTATTGTATTAACCCCAGCGAGGAGGTGCTTTAGATTTATTCTGTATTTGCCCCTTTCTGTGGCAACCCTCCCTCCTCCCAAAATAGTGACTGGTTACTAACAAAACAAACCCTAGTTAGTGGTAGGAGAAATATTAACAACAGTGCCACCATGTCCCGTGGCTTGTTCAAAATGATTAATATCCCCTTGCTTCCCCGTTTATGCCTTAAGTTTAACACACATTTGATCTTGGGTGGATGGCATTGTGTGTAGAATGTTCTGTTCGTGGAGTTTTGCTGAGATGCACTCAGAGGATAAGGACCCCACCACCTCACACACATATTCCCCATTATTTTCCAGACTGACTTTCTTTCTGGGGAGGAAAAATTCCTCCGCCACCCCAACCCCCGGTCCCAAAACCATGTCTTTCCGCCAGGGGTTGCTCTTCGCAGCTGGAAGCTAAAGAAAGCCAGGCTAAGCCAGATCACAGTCCAACGTGCGACTCTGGCTTTTTCCCCTTTTGAACTCGGGTGCGTTTAAGAACCGATGTCTTTGCAAACATATCAGGGCAGGGGGAGGGGGGGACAGAGGCAACGTGACAAGCAGCGTTTGCAGAATCCTTTCCATACATCAAAGTGCCACATTTAGGAATCGGGATATGGCTCAGGCAGACGTTAAGCAGCAGATCCCCCCCTCTTGAAAGGGCCTCGGAGACGAAGCATGTCGTGTGCAACTGTGCAGCTCCAGCCTCGTGTGATGGCAGAGACTAGAGAACTGTTCAGCAAAGCAGGACACGTTTCTCTGAAGTCTTTGGAAAGATCATAAAAGGGAAAACGCTGCTCTAATTCCTGCGCTGATGGGGTTGGTGGGAGAGAAAAGCTTTCGCGCTGAAACAATGGGGCAGGGTGAATATGCGCACGTCTGGTCCCCTCTCCCTGCTGCTCTTGAATGTAATTTTGCCCAGGCTGTCCCCAGTTTTGTCGCCTTAGGCCACTGGCACAGAAAGAGCGGTGTCATTTCTACCAACTGGGCTCCTGACCCAGCCACTCATCTGTCACCGCTGTCTCATTCCTGTTATTTACATCTGTCTTTAGCATTCTAATTACTCGCTTTATTACTTTAGCCTGGAGGAATCCCGTAAAAAACAGTGGAGATGAGGATCCTACCAACAATAAAACTGCCCAAAATCCCCACCACCTATTATACGGAGCACTTGAGAATATTTGTGCTGTTATATGACCTCAATATGTCCTTAAATTGGTCTTATTATATTTTCCTCTTCCACCCCCCCTCCCCCTGCAGAAATGACCTCTTTGGGGCAGGTGGTTAAAAAACAGAATATTCAGCCAAATGTGGAAGATGAGATTATTCTTTTGTCTTGGCCCCAGGAAGGGAGGGTGGGGGAGAGGGGACTTCACAAACTGAATCACATCACAACAAAATGTTGGAGAAAAAGCTGCAGTTTTGTTGTGGTGGATTCCAGATTTCCTGGGTCCCCCCTGACTTCCACGCCTCTCTTGTTTTCATCCGGTTCAGAAAAAAAATCTCCTGCTTCTCACTCAATGGGGGGAAATGTAGAAAACTTAAATTTAAAAAACAACAACAACCCTTTTTCGTTATTTTCCATTCAGTCTAGCAATTTTGAAAGGGCTTAATCTAGCTTCTATAATTTAGGGGACAGAGTATTTACAGATTGAAGATAGCGATTTATTTACCTTCCTTTATAAAGTATAATAGAGAGAGGGAGACGAAAAGTTTGCAAACCCTAGTTTCTTGCAGTTCAATACATTCATGAAATAAATGATCTAAACGCCAGACTAGGGCCCTGTAATTAATACAAACACATCCAGGGGAGCCGGCTGCAAATGCAGATTTGTTATTTATCCCTGCTAGTGAAATGTTTGTTGCACCCACACTTTTCTGCCTGTGCTAGCGGTTTTTATTTATTGTGTAACACTACCACAATCTCCTCCAGAAAGAAAAAGACAGCGTATATGGATTTTTTTAGCTAAATAACAGGTGATTTATTGGTCTTTATGGTCGTCTGATGGAGTGGTTGATAGATAACGTAATAATATGTACATAATTAAGCGGGTTTACTGTACCTCAGTCAAATTAGGTTCAGCTCTGTAGGATGTCCCTCCCTCTCTCAAAGCTGAGGGCTTCACTTTACTTCATCCCTCCTCATTAACGGGGGGTAGGGGGGGAAGGATGATGCAAAAACCAAAACCCAAACTCAATAACTAGACAAGGTGCAAGTTTAAGGGGCTGCCCTGCTGGAATGAGCAGTATCTGGTTCAGGAAGCCCTGCTCTACAATACAATAACACAGACATCACCCTACACACACGAGACCCAATCTTTCAGTAAGGAGAGAAAGAGTGTGTCAGACAATGAAAATGTATACAGGATATGCGTTGTGGCCACAGTCTGTATGACGAACAGTGTCTTCAATGTAAGCCAAGCACACCGAGTGATACTCATGACTCACTTTCTGATCTAGGGGCGTTGATACGTCTGTAAGATGAGTGCTTTAGGAAATCCTTTCCGTCCAGCCTTTTGTAACTAAAGCTAAACCCTCTCCTTGTTCTTGTAGGTTGTCCATTCAAGGCATGGCGTACTTGCTCTTCCAAACTCATCTAAATTACATCAATAACAGATCGCACTCTTTAATGAGCTCTCAAGTTTAAAGACTTGAAGGATATTAACAAGCCGCTTGACAAATGGTGCTTAGAAGCACATTAAAGACGCTGCTAATGGAGCGCATAATGACGGCTAATTTTCGATCAGATATAAATTAGAGCCCCAACAGTTATTTGCCTTAAGGACTTTATGTAAATGATTCTGTTCTGTATAAACTGAAAGGCGAAGCGAGCCCTGCCATGTTGGCAATCCTTGTGGATATGATTAATAGATCTGCAGCAGAACTGGGCGGACAACTCATGGCATTTCCAGCTAAAAGTCATACACTGTTTGAGTAGTAAATATTATATCTACACGGAGACAATGTGATTTGCGAGTAAATAGGTAGATTATAGACAGATACTGATACACAGCTGGGGCTAAGAGCTTCTCCAGCCACTCCAGTGTTTTAGGTGTCTGACCCTAAATGGAGATAAATTTTGTATTTATCTTATGTGTGTGTAATACCCCGCTCTCTCTGTCACACACACAAAGATGGATTCTATCCCATAAAACCGGGAAGCAATTTCAAGGGAACTTATCCCCGTGTGGTTACATCTATCGTTCTGTGCTTAGAGTGGACTGTGTTCATTCGCTTTTCTGTTGTCCTTTTCCCTTACAAATAATAGTAATAACAACAGAACCCTCCTGTGAGCTGCCTTGTGTTTAATCGCACGCAGCACACAGTTCTGGACAATGTCAGGAACCCAAGTACTTGCAAACGAAGCCAAGCTACTAGGGTGTCATGTCCCACCCCACGCTCTCTGCTCCTGACTCGGAGAAGTTGTCACACATTTCTCATTGGTTTTCAGGTAGATCTGTTCAACTTGCAATGGCGTCGGTAACATGTGGAGCTCTTGCCCCGCCTCCCATGAAAGGAACTCGCTTTCCACCCTGCCTAGGCGCTTGGGCATGGTGCCCTGCGGGTAAATCCGCCCCTTGCGGTTCCGGCACAGTGCGGTCAGGGGCCAGCCTGCACCCAAAGCACTAGTCTCCCTAGTGCAGCGATATCGAACCGCGTTACCTGCACAGGCTCTGCCCCCCTCACCCCGGCCCTGGGGGCAGAGGTACGGGGAGTGGGACACGTGGACTTGCTCTAGGCACGTCAGGCTAACGTTACCTTGCCAACCAATGGCGGGAAAGATGCTCGCACTCAGTGCTGTCGTGCGCCCTTTCGGGCTTTCAAACTCTCCCGCGGTAGGGACTGGCAGTAGCTCCCGCTTTGAGTGCAGGCTCCTCGCCGCCTGAGCGCGCGTGTCCGAGAGCGCTGCACGCGGGGGCGGGGCGGTATATTGCACTGGGGGGGGGGGAGCGGGACTGAGAGTTCATTGCCACAGCCAGAAATGGGTGTGACGTGTGTGCCCTCGCACGGCGCTATGGCTGCAACGAGCAACGCAGAGCGATTCTGTATGGCGCTGCTTTCTGCATTCCTGCCATTTTCCGCGAGGGGCTGGCGTGCTGAAAAACTTTTGCATGAAATCGTTCAAAATCCCCCATCTAGGTCTGATGAGTGAAATAAACTCTTTTCCCTCGCATGGGGCGATGCAGCCCTGGGTCAACTTCTCCCCACCGTTAATAAATGATGTCGTCACTCCAAAGGTGTGGACATAAATTCAATCCTACCAGTCTTCACCACTAAAACGCTGGCTCCCTCACACACACCTACAACAGTAAGTGATCCTTATGAGGGTGTTGGCTATTTATTCCTGTTGGGAGCCGTACACAAAAGGCAAATGGGTTATGACGGTCTCGCTCTTATATAAATAATAAAACGCATCACGCCAAACCCCTACAAATATGTCCATTCTCTGTGCTTTTCATTTAAGAAAGTGCTTCTTTTGCAATGGTTTCAACTGATTCCACTTATGGAAATAAATAGTGGTGTGACCGTAAAAACAAAACTAAAAACAATCACCAAGTAAGTAAATTCTAGTCCTGTCAAGTCTCCATAGCACTGTCTGCATTTGGGGAAGAAAAAAAATCTCCAGGTTATTTATGTTGACTTTCCGGTATACAATACCTTACTTCTAGAGCTTTGATTCTTAAGCCTGTTTCACTAAAGGGTATAAATGGGGCATGCAACACCACGTTCTTCCTACGCTCTTCAACATCAGCGGAAAGTGACATTTAACTCCACAGTGAATGTCTTTGTGTTGAGATCCAATTTTTCCACATTATAAAGAATAATCACTGACATCGTTTTATCAGCAGACATCGCTTTCATAATAATTGTTTTGACAAAACAGAGCAGAAAACATGGTGGGAACTCTCCAAACGGAGCTACCTGGGGTTTTAGTAAAATCTAAAGTTGTTCTTATTAACTTCCAGATCTGAATGAATGTGATAATGAGTCGAGAGAGAATGTTGAGTACTTACCCCTGTTCCGGAGGGTATACAGCTTTACAACGCGCAAGCTTATTCTCGGTGGATGAACTTAAGGGGGTACATTACCTCAGAACCTTCCTCCACAAGGTATTTCTACCAAATATTATACATGCAGTGCCTGCAGTTACAAGTAGCGTGGGGAAGTCAATAACATTATGCAAGGGAGGAAAACCAAGAAATGTATTCTGCATACAAGCGTCTAGCAATGTACTAATTAAAAAGTGTTTGAACTAAAATATTTGGGCTAAAAAGAAGCACGTTAGCTCTTACCTAGACCCTCGGAGGTGCGTTTTTATACGTTTTAATTTTAGTTTAAACGTTTGAACTTTAAGTGGCAACACACACACAGAGTACTTTTGCAACTTAGAAGTAACCAGATTTGCTTCTTTTTTTCTGTGTTACGGTGCCTTGGTACGTTTCTTAAAGGTGCTGTGAAAGTTGGTTGTCGAAACTCCCTGGACCAAATGGAGAGCCAGTGATTGTCATGCAAGAAGGTTTGTTACTCTAAGTGCTGGCCGCTAATGTCTATTTGCAACATGTCCTGCGTGCATAGAGTAAATAAGCAATTTCACTTTAAAGAACGTGTACAAAAAACCCCCCGAACTTATGACACGTTTGTTTCGTAATTTGTGTCATTTGCATATAAAGCAAAAGGCAGTGACGTAATTGTTTTCATTAATTGGATGGAACAGTTCTATTTTTAGAAGTTTTCTTTGCAAATTCTGAAGTCTAAGGCACCTTAATGTGTCCCCGTAGCTCTAAACTAGCCAGGTACATTCACTGTCCAGCACTTAGGGTCTGATACTGAATCCACTGAAGTCAGCGTCAAAACTCCCTTTGGTTTCAGTGCTGCAGTACAGGGTCCGTAGTCAATTACTTACCTCCTTTGGCACTTCTCGGGTGATTGAGACAAGCTGGATTTAGCTCCTGTTTAAGAAAATAAGGAAAAAAGAAATAAGTTCTGCCTCGTTTTCTGGTATCAGGAACCACAAATGAGAGAGAGGTTCCCTAGTTGCTGCATTCTCTGCTGTGTTCTGATTTCGATCAAGCTAGATGCTTAGCTTGCTTTACAGAAGTCCTTCTAAAGCCTTTTGTCAGCGTTGTACAGGATTTAATACGCGCACATAGCACTCTCTGCATTCACACGTCTTCAATTCCCTGGGATTATAAATGCTTGAAGAGCTTGGTTCAGTCATGTGGTGCCAAATAAGGGGACTAATGTGTGACAAGCCAAGCCAGAGTGAAGCCATATGCCAATGGTTAGGTAAAGTTGATTGTGGTATGCTAGGTCTAACTTTCAACTTGCACCTTCATAAATATATTTCTTGGGATTGTGGCAACTAAAATTCCAAATAGCTGAGTTAAGATTTTATAAAGAGCTCCTCTTCAGCTCCAAGACAAGTGCTTTACTATCTGATAACTTTTTTAAAAATCTGGTAAATGTATTTTCTTAATTATCTTTAATAGATAGATAGATAGATAGATAGATGATGTAGGGTAGCACTCCAAGTGTGTGATTTTTAAGTCTATTGTTATTTAAATCAAATGCAGAATAACACATATGTGGAATATGTTTCATATTATTGTTTGAGGTTGACGTTGTCCTTTAGCTACCCACAGAAACGGTTTTAAAACTAAAACTAGGCTGTGAGGAAATATGTGCCACTAGTCACAATGTACTATTTTAATGTATTTCTATGACATGATATGTTAATGTAACTATAACGTTAAAAGTATTTTCCAAATGCATTCATTCTTCATCAGCTTATTACTTCTCTATTCGGGCCAGTAAAATAAAATAAAGAGAACGATGCAAGGAGAATACATGCAATATAAAATGCAATATTATAATCACTTTAGGAAATCGGAGTATATCAGATCCAACGTTATTTAAACAGATTTCATCCCAACACACACAGCCCAGAACATTTCGCCACGGTATCTAAACGAGTGTGGGTCGGGATTTGTTTAAATAAACATTCCCTCAGCATTCAACTCGACGAGGAGAGATGATAAAGTATGACTGCAAAAGGACACCTTCTCTCCAACAGGTGACAGCTAAAGTAATGGATCTAGCCCCCAGAAAATAACAGAGTTGCAGAGGGTGTTCGGGAGACGTTAATTACTCAAACACATTAATATCATACAGGACCTGCAGTCCTTCCTCAGACAAAACTCCCATTGAAGTAAGTGGGCGATCTGACCGATGGTACATTTTTATGCCTTAAGGGCTTTTTGCTGCATAATTGAAGTCAGTGGAAAGAGTACCATTGTCTTTAATGGTGCTGGATCAGTCTACTCTACGTGACTCCCGCTCTGCACCTGCCTACGCAGTGCCTGGGACTTTCGTGCATAATTTCAAACCAGCCTAAATGAGAGATTTTATTTCATTCATTTCATGGAATGAAAACTTCTGCTACTGCTTTGCAAAAGCTAGATGCGCATTGGTGGCGCATGAAAGCAACCAGTCAGGTTAAAAAGCGTACTGCTTCCTTCCCCCTCCACGTTTTTGAACAGGATGAATTAAATTTGTAGAAAGCGAAACCGAGAAGGGAAACGATCTGTTCATTTGTATCTATCTGCTGTTCTTATCTTCAAAAGCAAAGCACTTTACCTTTCCTGTGCACGCTCAGGGCAGTTTTCTCTTCTGCAAATATTGTTGGTGTTGCATCCACAGACTGGGAAGTCACAAAGTTAGAATTAAACAAGGTTATATGCCTGGGTAGTTTCACGTGACTGTGATAATTGTATGAGAATCTGCTGGAGAGGACTTTAAAGACGATACCTTTAAGAAAAAGGCACATTTAAATGCCGCCACTCCTCCGCCCCGACTGAATGTTTTGTAAACTTTGCCACTCAAAACGTGCTTAATGTTGCTTGGGAAACGTCTAAGGGAGCAGAGAGCAGATTAACTCGCAGTCTTCTCCCCCTTAGCCCTTCCCCCTCCCCCCCCCCCCAGTCTGGAAGCCTCACGTAGCTTGGGATTTTTTAAGAATAATTTATGGGTCCAGTTCTCAAGAGCATTTCCTTGGAGCAAATGGTGGAACCATATTAGAATTTAAATAGACACGATTATTAAAATACAATGGACTAAAATAGCCCCTAATTTCTTGATGACTGATTTTCACAGTGTCTCTAGAAAGAAATTGTTTTAAAGGATAAACCGATAGCAATGTAGTTAGCCAGCACAGACCTTTTTTGGTGCGGCTCTGTCTTATTTATGCACCAGTTCTGTGGGCTGCGATTTTTCAGCAGTGGGTAGTTTATTGGTTGTTAGGGGAATTTGCTGAGATGAATGTCCCTGCGTATAGCAAAGGGTTGAGACACTCCTGTTCTTTTCCCCACGTCTCAGATATTGTATTCGTGTCCAATCTACAGCCGTTTGTTCTGGCTCTTTCTGCCATGAATACGCGTCTGATCAAGAACACAAACAGAACTGACAATCTGTACTCACCTAAAGCTCGGGGGGTATTTGAAAATGAAGTTATACCGCAAGCAGAGCGTTTGCCTTTGCTTTCACATCCCAGACTCATCGATTTGTTCCTGAGAAACGCTGCGCAGTCTTATAACAGCTACAACCAATTAATATTGCATTAACCCTATTTAAAAAAAATCCAAAAACACAAGAATACTGCGCCCTATCAAAGCCATCTATTATTAACGCAAATGTAATTGGAGACCTGAGCTAGATGCGTGTGTTATGGAGCAATGAAGGAAAACACAACCGTGACAGTATTCCAGAAAGGCAGGGGAGCCGAGGGTGTCTAATATTTAATTTCAGGTCTGTGGTTTTCTAATTCGAGATTAAAAGCAGTCACGTCTTTGAAGCCAGACACTTGGTGTAAATGTACAGTTAAAATATTCTATTCCATAGTCCCCAGACAGAGCTCTGCTAGTCCCAGGCTTCATTAAATTTTAATTATCATCCCAGACTGGAGCAAGGAAAGAGGGAAAAGACTGTCCATCTAATTGCAATTGATAAAAAAGAAGCTTGGATTTTTTTTCCATGCACGAAGAACATTTTCTTTTATATGTGTAAACCTCATATAGGGAAGTATAAGCTTCTCTACATATGCATTTGCTGTCTAGAAAGATCCCACTTGAATACAAAATGGAAAGGGATGGTAAATGGGACAAAAATGACATTCTCTCGGAGAGATCTGGCGAAAGATCAACAGAAGAGACAACGCGCCTCTAATTAAGATTCCACAGTTAAGAGATGAAAGCTTATTGTCTCAAAAACAAAGCACACTGATTCCTTGAACCTTCCCCAGTCCGGGCAGCCCTTTTATTTTGCAATAGGAAGACAGAGGCTTTTTCTTGTACCTTTATTACGTTTGTTGGAGCTCAGATTTCACTGTCTCACCCCTCTTAATTTGTTATTAATCTGCATGCGTGGGTCAGGCACTTATTCGGAATTGGTCTAATTGCAGGATATTTTTTTATTTGGGGGCACCAGAAAGCTTTCTATCTCCAGCCAGTAAAAAAAATAAAACCCACAGCGTTTGCTTTCTAAGCAGCTTCCTATTATCACATCTCCACTTAATTTTATTTCCATTCCTTACAAGTTAAATAGAAAGACTGGCTCACAAGGGAGCTGCCATGTGCCTACAGACTGGGGATGTCAAGCAGAGAGACTCACTGGGCAAAGTTAATTTCAATTCCCGAGGAGGATTTCACATTCCAGCTCGCTCTGACCCACAGTAATTAGCTGAGCTAACTAATGATTACTTACTTATTCCTTGTAATTATCTGGATTTAATAATTCGCTGTGTAATTTATTAATTCGCCCATAATAGCCTTTAAGTGAATGGCTCATTTAAGAGGGCAAAGCGGAAGTTCAGAGACTACTCGTTGTAGTGCACAAGCCTATTGACAAATACTGCCCTTCTGGTGATTTTAATTATCCGATTCACTCTTTCTGTGGAATAGGTAAGTGGCAGCGTAGACCTTTCTTGTTTATTTGTTTATGTATTTGGTAGCTGTTCTCTCTTCCCCTTTCTTTTTCAAGCCACACGAGAAGCTCACAGAGTATTCTTTGGTTCCCCTCCTCTCCTAGAGACACAAACATTATTAACAAAGCAACTTCTAAGTCATCAATATTTCCATCACACTGGAAAACATGAACTTCATTGGAGAAGCTGCAAAATCTTGCTTGATTTCACGCCAATTAAGTGAGGTGGAGGAAGACTTTAGCTTAGGCAAATAAGAGGGTTGTTTTGTTTTATTTAACAAAGAAATGTACATATCCCTGAATAGACGTTTAAAGGGGAGAAATCACGTTTTATAGTTTTATTTCAAGTTGCAATTGTGCTACTAAAATAATAGTCGCTTTGCTTACACGTTGTAAACGCCGTTTGCAAGATTACTTTTATTCATTGCAATATTGCATCTGTTTAGCTCATCAAAATGCATTTTTCCTTCTTAGGGAATTCAGAATAACTACTTCATACCTTCAAATCGCCACAATTTTAAACCAGCCTCTTAGTGCATTTTAGTTTATATATAAAGCAAGCAAGAGAATTGCACTTTCAAGAGATTTATTTAAAAAAATAGAACTAGCTAACAAAGAGATATTTAGATTAAAGACTGTAACCCTAAGTATTGACAGAGCGAATCACCACTGTAGTTTGCACGTTAGTTGACAATCATTTGCCCCCCCCCCGCCCCCGCCGCCACACGTCCCCCGGTCGTTTTTGATCACTTGGATGTGGAACCGAAAAACATGAAACGTTATCACTGGAAAAACTCACAACAGTAGCGACTACTCTGTGACTCTTTAATCTAAAGAAAAGTGAGGAAGTGAAGGAAGTAAGGTCTGAAACCTGCGATTCCTCTCTTTCGCCGTCTCTGCGGTATATACGAAGATATAAAATATCAATTTGTGTAACCTGAGTTCCTTCAGTTGTGTGGCTTGGCAAACATTTCAGAAACTGAGTCATGCGATACCGATTGATTTGATTTGATACACCAGTGACATACAGTAATATCCGGTTATCAGTTATCACTCTCGGCGTGTTCAGGGTATTTTTAAAGCAAAATATCTATGTAATCACTGAAGAGAAAAATGAATATGTAACAATAATTTGTAGATTACATACTTTTTTCCTGTTTGGCGTTGGATTTCTCTGTCTCTTATGAATGCCAAAGGATCTGTTCTTAGTCAAATTACTTTTTATTTGTTTTATTTTTCTAGTTAACAAATAAACATTGCGTCAAGTGGAAACAATAGGCTATTAAACAGAATATGAATCCAGATATTTAAAATATATTGGTGTCACTTTCAAAGTTATCTTTAAAGCATCTGTTTATCTATTCTATCTATTCACCATGACTTTAAATCATAAAACCCTCAAAGAACAGAACGCAAAAAGATTTACTAGCGGGCTGGAAAAGAAACGGCAAATTCTGAGGGGAAAATGTTGCTATTGTAACTGACTGGAGTGAGTTTAACAATATGTGCTATTAGCCCTTGACTATATCAATTCCCAGTGCAGCTCTCTATCCTAATCGATACTCTGCCATATCTGTAAAGCAGGAACAATTATTTATTCAAAAGATTAATTGGTTTTCTTGTTATATTTAGGTGCCTCCCCTGACTGCATGTTCTGTACTTTTTAAAAAAATGTTATTTGTAAGAAGATTTCATATGGCGATTCCCATAATCCCCCTCCCCGCCGCATTAACGCTATATGGAAGGATTTGTCTAGAGTGAAGTAATATTTCGTTTAATTTGCTGAGTCCTAAAGCAAGAAGCTTCCCCTCCCCCCAATTCATCTCTCTCTCTCTCTCTTTCTCTCTCTCTCTCTGCAGCAGGATTTCTCGGATGCCTGGGCTGAAGGAAGCAGCCACTGGCAAGGCTGGAGGGCCGGACAGAGCCAATCTGTCCTTGGTGCTGAAAGCAAAGCCGGGGTGAGGCAGAAGCAGTGCCACCATAACATAAAGGTGAGTGGGGAAGAGAGAAGGTTTGTATTTCAGCGCTCTCCGCTTTTACACTAAGATTTTTTATGTACAAACTGCCCCCCCACACACACACCCATACAGCGAGAGCGAGTAATGGCCTGGCACTGGCGAGGAGACTTTCTTTTACCATCGCTGTTGGTTTGGTGCGTCTTTTTCTCAGTTTTAGCAAAATAACAGCCCATAATCCCCATTTCCTACATTTGAAACGCGAAACGCCATGGTTATAGCCCCATCATCACCATTTATTCAAATTACTCTACATCAAAGAGTGCAACTCCATGGGCAATCATGTTGTCAATCCCTACCTCTGTCTGACACATGAAGAATAGGCATGACACAGACCTGTCCAAGGGCTAAATTAGTTCTCTGTAGCACAAGACAGCCTCGTTCTGGAGGTGATTTAAATATCACCTTCGGAATTATCTTTTCATCACGTCACCTTTTAATTTGTCCTGCTAAACAACAAACGCTCTTGGTCCAGGGCAATCCGTGGCGGCCTCTCAAGTGGGGAAAGGGCTGAACTACACCTAGATCCTGTCCTTTCGCCCTGCTAGTCCCTCGTGCATTTTAAAATTCTTATGCAAGTCCCCATGGCAGATGTTATCGGCATGAAGCTGAGCACACAAGGTTGCGTTTAAACGCATTTCACCATGCCAGTCCATACTATTAATTTTAAAGTATTTCTATTACTTCGTTGACTGTTCCTATTGCCTTTGTGACTTGTAATATCGATCTGTACTAGCCAATAAGCAAGTGGCATAATGGCGCCACATTTTAATCTTCTCCTCGGACTTCTTTGGTCCAGGATAAATGCCACCGGAAACGCCGGTCGGTAAGTAGGCAGACCCTTCCTCCTTTGTGTGTGTGTGTGTGTGTGTGTGTGTGTGTGTGTGTGTGTGTGTGTGTGTGTGTGTGTGTGTGTGTGTGTGTGTGTGTGTGTGTGTGTGTGTGTGTGTGTTGGTCACTGCGGCTCTGGCACTGAGCTCCTGGGACCCAGCCTGCCCTCGTCATCACTCCCAGAGCCCAGCTAAGAAGACAGGCTAATTGAATAGCCGTCTCCAGGCCTCCCCAGCTTCCTTTCCACCATCCTTGCTTAGTAAATTTTACTGTGCAGTTAGCAAACTATTGATCTGGCTATAGCTGGCCACACCGAAGCTCTGTGGTGCTGCCTGGGAAGGAACAGTCAGCACATCCTTGGCGACCAACGGTGTGTATAAAGGTGTGTGTTTTACCGTCTGACAGGTAGGCAAACACAGGAACACAGTCGGCTCACGGGTAAACCCCTCCCGCCTCCAAAAAAATCAGGTAATGAATTCACTTTCCGTTTGATAAATACCAGATCAGACATATAAAGATAATCCAGCAACCACCCAGCCTGAAAGGAGGAGCTGGCAGGAGCTGTAAACCATTAAAAAAATCGAAATAGTCTTCCCACTTCAACTTTAAAATATGAGATGTGGAAGCAATTTAAATTCAGTAGTAGACTTTTAATGAAAAAAACAGCAACAATACTTTCCCAATAAAACGTTAAAATCTTTTTTAATGAAAGACAATTCAACAACATTTTTAAATAACTTAATACATTACTGTAATAAATAAACCTCCTATTAACAAAAACAACAAAACTGTATCATATACAGAACTTAAGATTTCAAGTAGTCTCAAATAGAACAGCAATACAGCGAAATCTGTAAGAATATATCTATGTGTGCGTCAATTCGAATGAAATATTTACAATACATATAGGTACCACAGTTCAAGTACCTTTCATTTTTCCTCAAAAGAATTGTACCAAATAATGTGAATTTACAAGAGTGCTCTCTCTCTCTCTCCTCTCTAAATTAAATTTGGCTTTTCTACAAACAAACCTCCAAAAAGATTCCCCTCAATGTAAAAGTATTGCAATTAAAGGAAATAAAAAGCTATCAGGTCTGAACACAGTTGTGATGTAGCTTAAAAATCTAGGACAAATATTGTGATGAAAACAAACCCTGAAACAACAAAACGCCACACTGTCACCTATTCAGCCACTTCTTTTCTCGTTTTAGAAGTGTGTGGTGGGGGCAATACGGGAATCCCCATTAAATATGTAACGCAGTAAACAAATACCTCGGACAGTGAATCAATCTACACAGATAATGTAGGATATCTATTATAGAGTGCCAACGCTTACAAATAGGAATACTGGCCAGAGAAATATTTTAGTTTCAGGCGACAATTTACAGATGGCCAAAAGGGATATTGTTATAAGACGGAATAAGCTTAAGATAATAAATTCTACCAACACAAAGTATTTGATTTGCACTATCCATACCTTTTTTTAAACTTTTATAAAGACTTAGATTAAAGAGGTGTAATTAATTAGAATGAGCACAGAATGAATTTGCTGGAGAGATAAAATTAATAATTTACAAGGGGTTGTTTGGCAGTAATCTAATAATAGCTTTTAAAGATCAGTGAACACAGCAGGATCAATTCTTTTCCTAAGCATAATAACGTCAGCGAAGGAAAGGATAATAACCACAGTAAAAATATATATATATATATATTTATAATACGTAGTGTAAATGCAGAAAAACCTGCCATCTTTTTTTTTAAATCAAAATACTTTTGAGATGTCTCTCGCGGTATAAGCCTCAACTTTAGATTAAAGTTTCAGTTTCGAGTCAATTTATTTTCTGAAAAATAGTTGCAAAGTGTACTTTTAAATTTGAACACGGGTGATGTCTTTAATAAGAAAAACAAATCTTACTTGATACGTCTTCGGTCCTTTAAAAAAGAATTTCTTATCTGCCTTCAAAAAGTTAGTCTCTGTTTTATACTATCATTCTGAACAAGCAGCGGTTTTCTCCAAGGGGAACTTTCCTAAACTTGACAATTTACTTCTTGTTTGACAGTCTCTGTGTGTTTGTCTTTCTCTGTCCGTCTTTCTGTCTGTCTCTGTTTGTCTCTCTATCTCACTATAGAGAAATATTAAAGTGTATCTTGTTGCCGAGTTTTTATTTTTTATTTTTTAAAAAAAGCTCCCACAGACTTTAAATCCCAGCAGAATATTTCATTCGTTTCTGTTTCTGTCTCTGATTACAGAACCAGACCCGGACCACGTTCTTCTTGAGGTCCAGTTTCTCTGCGATGGCGGCTATTTTTTCCGAGGAAGGACGTGGCTGGATGGCAAAATAGGCTTCCAAGGACCTCTTCTCAGGTGCAGCGATAGAGGTGCGCTTTCTCTTCTTCTCTGCTCCGTTGAAGAGCTCTGGTTTGGTGAGCTTCTCCCGGTGAGATTTCTCTGCTTCTTCTAGCCAGGCTTGCAAGATGGGTTTGAGGGCGATCATGTTATTGTGGGACAAGGTAAGGGACTCAAACCTGCAGATGGTGCTTTGGCTCAGTGAGCCTACCCCTGGGATCTTCAAGTTGGCCAGGGCAGATCCCACATCTGCCTGGGTCACTCCGAGCTTGATCCTCCTCTGCTTGAACCTCTCCGCAAAAGCTTCTAAATCCCGGGGGTCTGCGTCCACATCGCTCATGCATCCCATGTGAGAAGGCAGCCCGTGGGCATGGGCCATGCTTAGAGCCGCCTGGTGCATAGGGTTCATACTGGCCATGTGAGGAGCATGGGCTGGCGTGGAGACCACCGAGCCGTCGGGTCCGGTCATGGCCCCCAGCGCCAGCCCTGGAGTGATGTGGTCTAAAAGCTCCCCTTCCAAAGCCTGGTGAGGCTGGTGGTGGTGGTGGTGATGGTGGTGGTGGTGGTGGTGAGTGCCGGACAGGGCCGACGGGTGGGAAATGGGCACCGACGAGGAGGAGGCAGCAGAGGTGCAAGGGATGGTGTTCATGGTGTGGTAAGTAGCGTCCGGCTTGAAGGGGCTGTGATGAGGCGGGTGATGATGGTGGCTCTTGGTCTGAGAAACTATATCCACCGCCGCCAGGGCTTCAGCGCGGGCCAGCAAACTCTCATCCAGACCGCCGAATATATTGCTCTGCAATTGCAAATAGAAGGCAGACATTACTGTCAACAGGGGATCGCCCTCCCTCCGCATCCGCACGCCTCTGGGCCATTAACACATCCCCAGCATGGCAAAAGAGAGAGCGAGAGAGACACACGCACAACACGAGGAACATGCAACATCCCAGGTCATAAAAATTAATATGAAAGGCAAGCGCCGCTGAATGCAAAAGGCGGGAGAGAGCCGGGGGGTGCTGGGTGATTTGCTGGGCAGACATGAAAGAAACAGCGTGCAGATCAAGGGGGCCGTGGGCATGTGCCTTAAAGCGGGGCTGCTGCAGGACGTGCCTACCGGGGGGGTTGGGAGGCAGGCTCGCCTCATCGCCTCCGAGCTGCTGCTGGTGCTGGTGCTGCTCCTGCCGGCCCCGCTGCTGGTGCTGCTGGGGGAGCTGGCCGAGGGGGCGGCGGCGGCGGAGGTGCAGGGGGAGGCGGTGTGCAGCGCCGAGTACTTGGGCTCGTGCAGGCTGCCGCTGCCGTGGGGCATGCTGAAGGGCTGCTTGCTGTTCAGAGACATCATCATCATCCTCGCCGGCGGTGGGGGGCCCGCCCAGCCCACAGCGGAGACGAGGGAGGAGGCGGGAAGTTGAGGCTGCCGCCGCCGCAGCCGCCCCGAGATGGAAGGTGGCGCGGGGACGCGAGAGGCTTTTCTCGCTCTCCTCCCTCAGTCCCCGGTGCAGCCTCCGCAGCCTCCTCTCCGGCTGCAGCCGGTCCGCAGACTGACCCTCCAGCCGCCTGGCTGCTCCGCCCTGCCCCTGCCTAACCCCCTGCTCCGCTTCCCGCCCGGGCGCCGGGTCCCTCTCTGCCTCCTGGCTCGCCCCCGCCCAGCCCTCCGAGCGCCTCTCCCCGGCTCCCGGCTCCGCTCCCCGGGAGTCCCCCTCGCCTGCCCTCCCGCGGGAAACTCCCTGCTGCAGCCCCCCGGCTCGGCCCCTTCTCCGGGGCGCCGAGCCACAAACCAGCCCCAAGCGGAGCGTGTCCCTCTCTCCTCCCTAGTCTGCGCCTGGCCCTCGCCCGGCTCCGAGCCCCCTTCCCCGCGCGGCTGGAGGAGGCGGGAGTCCGGCGCCCTATTGTTCTGGTGCTGCCTCTGCTCCGGCTGCCGCGCACCTTGGCCCGGCAGGTGCCTTGTGCGGAAGAGACATCACTGGAACTGGGCTGTGAGGCTTTCTCTCTCCCTCTGTTTCTCGCCGCTCTTCGCCCATTGGATGGAGGCGAGACCGGGGCGAGGTGGACGCATGCGTCCTGCGAGTATGTGGGGGGAAATATTTAAGTGGTGGGGGGAGGTTGGGGAGCGGGGAGGGGAGGGTGAGCGAAAAGGTATGGGGGGGCGGGTAAGAATGGAGAGACAGCGCGCGTATGGGCGTGTATATGGCGTGTGCGTTTGTGGGATGTGTATATGGCGCGCGAGAGAGTATCTGGGTGTGAGGTGGGGGGGCTGTATCTGAGCGTGTGTAAGTACAGAGTGTGTGTGTGAGTGTGTGTGGGGAGGGGATGCATGGAGTGTCTGCACAGTGTGTGTTTGTATGTAGTGTCTGAATGGCATGTATGTACGGAGTGTGTATACGTGTACATGGGGCGTGTGGGCGTGTGGGGGAAGAGCTGTGGGGTGTTGGGGTACCTTCTGTAGAGGGGAAGCTATGTGGAGATACCTGATATAGGGGAGCTGGGTGTGAGGGTACCTGCTATGGGGGGGGGCGCTGTGTGTGGGAATACTTGTGGGTGGATGGAAGGGCTGTGAGGGTACCTGCTATAGGTGAGGGAAGGTGTTGGGGGGAATACCTGATGTGGGGGAGAGCTGTGTGGAGGGTACCTGATGTGGGGGGAAGCTGTGTGATGGGATACTTGTGGATGGAAGGGCTGTGGGGGGTACCTGCTATAGGTGGGGGAGCTGTACCTGATGTGGGGGGGAGCTGTGTGTGGAGTATCTGATGTGGGGGGGGGCTGTGTGTGAGGGTATCTGCTATAGGTGGGGGAAGTGTGTGTGGGGTACCTGATGTGGGGGGCTGTGTGTGAGGGTACCTGCTATAGGTGGGGGAAGTGTGTGGGGGGTACCTGATGCGGGGCAGGGGAGCTGTGTGTGGGGGGGTACCTGATGTGGGGGGGGGGCTGTGTGTGAGGTACCTGATGTGGGGGGGGGGCTGTGTGTGAGGGTACCTGCTATAGGTGGGGGAAGTGTGGGTGAGGATATCTGGTGTAGGTGAGGATACTTGTTGTGGGTGGGGAAGGTGTGTAGGGAGTGTTCCCCTCTCTGGTGTGGATCCATCTGAAAACCTTTCCGTTACAATTATTCTTCTTCATTAGCCACAATAAAGGAGGGAGGGGTGCCCAGGGAGCCTGCACTGCGCAGATGCAGTAGGAAGACACCCTCACCCCCACCCAGACAGGCTGGCACAAGCTCCACTTATCTTCATTTCCACCGCCGCTTGTTCCTATTTTTATCCTGTCACGCAGGCACTTTGGCAGCACTTTGTGCCCAGCCGCTTCTCTCTGAAGCGGACGCACTTTTATTCCCTGCAAACAAGGTGCTGCCTCCTCCCCCGCCGCGCTCCTCAGACCTTTGTCTGTAGCACTTCCACCGTCTCTTTAGCTCGCCTGAGAGGATGCAGGAGCCGGTGCTGGGGAGGAGCTGGGGTTGGAGGGAGGGGTGCTGGAGCTGGTTCCGGAGAATCAGGGAGCTGGTGCATGAGAGTCTGGTGTTGGAGGAAGCCAGTGCAGGGGGGAGCTGGTGCCAGAGCATGGGGGAGCATTGAAGAGCTGGGGATGGTGGTGTTGGAGGTAGCAGGTGCTGGAGCTGGTATTGGAGGGAGCGGATGCAGGAGCCGAAGCGAGTAGAGCATGTGGCGAGCTGGTGCCGGAGTTCCCACCCTGCTTTCCCATATGTTGTTGCAGCCCTTTATCATGAGGCTCCATAAGGGCCCCATGCTGCTCCCTCTGGAGACACCAGGACTTTTAGGACTGATATCACATTGGAGCAGGATCTGGCCCTACATTTCCAAAACAAGCAGTGAGGAGCATCCCATCCCTCCGTCTGCACCTTCCCTCTGCTGCCCGACTCCTCCAGATACCACCAGGAGACATTGGGTACTTCCCATTGTATCAAACTAGGATTTGGGATTAAAAACCACCCACCTACTCATCTGTACTGCCAACTTCATGTTTACCTCCCTTTTAAAATAAATAAAAAGTCCCTTTTATTTATTGTGGACGGGTTTATTTCAATGCATTTTTGTTTGCACCAGGAGATTCAAATAAGTGCTTAGGTGTTTAATTTCTCACCTAAACAGTAGACTTGGTAATTTTAAAGGAAATCAAAAAAATTACACTGTATCAGCTCTCACTGTCGCCAGCTCAGAGAAATGAAATAAATCAAAGTTAAAAGCTTGAGTATCATTTAATTATGGCGCGAATAGCGCTTGGAAAGAAGTAGAACAACATCTCTAAACAAATTATAGCCGGGCCAGGAAGGAATTATTAGATTGAAATTTCATTTAGGCTCGGGAGACACAGCGCTTCAATATGTAATCTGTTATGCCTCATCTGATTTGTATGCTTAATTCAGCTTGACGAATTTATTAGTTTTCATAATAGTAAAAAAATTGAGCAGCAGTATGGGCTAATGCATTGTGTGTACTATAAATTGTATGTCACCGTTGAAAGGCTGAAGTCTATAGAAATCTTTTATTAATGACAACATAGGAAGGAGAATTTTCTTGCAAGCCTTTAAGGAGTTCATGCCAAACCTCAGTGCTTAGTGTCTCAGCAGGCTATTAACATATCGTCATACTAATTAGGCTACTTCATGAGTGATATAATTTCAAACTTTAAATTATGTTCTAATTAACAAGGGTTGTCCAATTTGCTTAATCTTCAAAAGGCTTTCGGTTTGTCTAATTAGTCGAAACTATTGAGCATCTCAAATGCCTAATAAAATCCATAGATAATATTTTTGTACTTTCATTGTATAGTGTGTAAAGTTTACAAGAAAGAACTGAAGGCCAGTGACGGGAAATAGGTGGCAAAAACGTCCATTCACGAGTCATTACATTTGATTTCGACATCCTTGTGTTACAGCTTCAAACTCCCAAACAATAATCACATATTACATCTTATTTTGGCTTTGCTCTGAGTTTTAAGAGGGAAACAAAATAAAGGGCAAATATCTTACTTCCCAAAATGCTTAGATTTAAAGTAAAAAGTAATCCAACATTACCAGAGCAAGGACTTTAATTCAACACGCTTAACTGAACTTTGATCCTAACAATCTTTTAAAAACATAAATTTAACCTCCCTGCTTTCAGTTTAATTACTTGAAATAGTTGTTTTAATGTAGGCTGTCACATGGGAGAATTGAGAATGCATATCGTTAATATGAATTAATTTTGATTTTAATAGCAACTGACAACTGATCTCCAAATGCTAAACACTTATCACCACTTCATATGGTAAGTATGGTATTCTAATATAGCCATGAAATAAAGTGAACACTGGTGAAACAACTAAGGAAACTTTGTTTGGCGCTATATTGATTGATCAAAATTATTTAAACCCATCAGTCACCGAGGCAGGCCGAAAAGATATCACTACATTTGTGTTTTTAGTTTAGAGCCATCTTCAACTTTCACTTATTTACAGGCAACACTCTTCTCTATAACAATGTATTTATCAAGTTGTCATTAAGTGTGTTTATCTTTGTATACTAATTCCCACGTATGCTGCAGTCTTCACTACCTCATCGGAAAACAGTTATGCTTTTAATTAATTAATTAATTAATTAATTAATTAAATTAAAAATATATCAGGTTATACAATTCCAATTCTTCCTTTACCTCTTCAGTACGACAACCGAAAAGCAGTGCATAGAACTGACACTCATGTTAACAAAATGCAACCCTTCCCTGCAGTTTGCAATCTCCTGCTAATTACAGAAGTGTCCAGAATACCAAGATATGCAGAAGGGGAAGGATATCAGTTAATATTCACTCTCTTTCTTCTGAACTGGTGTCACTGTCTTGAACAATAGCTCTGAAGCAAGGATACCAGTACCTCTAGAAAGGGGAAATAACAGAAAGTTTAGTGGGAACGCTGGAGGCGAATGTTAGAGTCTAACTGGGCGAGCACCCCCTACCTACCTGCAATGACTGCAATATTCACTAATATTAACTATTAGATTAATCATTAATAAAAATGACGATAATGACCTCAATAAGCGTACAACAAATTCATAAACTCACAAAAGAAGTGGATGGCATGGGGCCAAACCAAAGGCCTGGTCACCCTAGGTGATCCTGGACATGCCGGACTCTTTGTCTGACTATAAATTCTGCAGCTGTCCTCAGCCAGATGCAGACATATAAAATGTACCCGTTCCAAGTAATGACAAAGCTGCTGGTGAAAGTGCAAGACTGCACTCGCAAGCCTTCAAATGCCATTAGTCTTTCAGCAGGCTTTGCACACAAATGGACTGCCTAAATAAAATTAGAGTCCCCTTTCATATCCTGACCCACGCAGACATCTGGGGAGAAATCTCTGTCGCCTCTCATGGATCCATGTTCTGATTTATGATTAAAATTTAAAGCAATGCATTCATATTTTACTGAACCTAATGCGTTGTATGAATTTTTAATCCATTAAGATGCAGTATATACTTTAAGGAAACTCTACTCTTGTTTTAAGCACAGAACAGAGTTGGCTATAACTACCGTATTTATTTATTGAAAATGCAGCTGTTCGCTCTGCTTTATAGTAATGTTCACACTTTTTTGTTTTTACCCTTCAATTTTATTTTTATTCTTTTCGTATGGAGACAAGCTCAGTGCTCACACCTTGCTAACCAATACGGTCTAAGGTGATCTGGTAAAATAAACACATTGGTTCCGTTCCCTGAATGCTGAGCGCTAAGAGGAGTGCTCTGGTATAATTTCAAAGGGACGACAGTTCACATGGAAGCGAGTAAGAAAAACTAAGAATGGCAAAAGCTTTCTTCAGGACCCTGGACAGAGCAGATCGGTTGGCGCACTTTTCTTCCCTGCTAACCTGGAAAGTAGAAAATAAACGCAAGACCCTTCAGCACAGATGGAATAGCCCCACACAGTGAAGAGCAATCAATGAAGGCTTCTGCAATATACCTCAGGCAAATGCTGTGTCCAGTTCATGCTGAGGTCAGAATATGCTCCCAAGCTGTTGTCAGGGAAGGAGATTCTCCCAGATCGATTTATTCCCATTGTAGGTTCCATGGGGCAGATATTCGGACTCAGCACCTACAAACAGCATATAGTTTGTTGAAATTTTAAATAAACGTGATTATTTCTGTATAGTCCATTTACCTTATTTGCATAAAATACAGGAATAATTGTATAACAGTCACAGAGGCCATTTATATATAGGAACACGATTAAAGAAACAATTCCCTGCCCGGTTTTGGGGTGACTCATTGGATGCTCACTTACACGGGCGTATATCAGCGAAGTTACACCTCTGTAAAACCGGAGCGAGAGGAGAAGAGGCTCATGAATTGTATTCCCTGATCCTTGGAGCATGTCTCTAATGCTAAACATCAAACGGCAACCCTTTGGCCTTCTGCTTATGTATTCAGACACAAGCTGCCCCTCAGTCAGTGTCTGGGGTTAATATAACCTGAAAACACTGCAGCTTGCAAGCCATTTCAGTGAACCTGTCTAGTCCTAATTAACAGCGAAGATCTGGCCCTGTGAGAATGTGGTGATGCTGTGGGTACGTGGCGAAGCTTTCCCCTGTGCTGTACAGGGCTAGGCAGCATCCTTTCCTCTTCTGGGAAGGGGGTTAGGGTCTCCGCAGCCCTTAAGAAAGGAATGAATCTCTCCGCGCTACGCGCTGGGCTGGGGGGTGGGGGAGAGATCTCTAATAAAACACCAAAGCCCTCCCTCCACGTTGTGTCTGGTCCAGTGTCTGTTCCCCTCCAGAGGTAGGGTGATTCTGCCTTTATAACTCTCTCGTGCGCCCAGGGGTCTGTATTAAGAGCTGGAGCTCAACCCCGCTCAACCATACGATCTGTCTTCCTGCAAGCAGGAGAAGAAGGTGGCTCCTGCGTGTGTCAGACTATTCTGGTCTCCCGCTGGCATCTCTGGGCGGTGATGCCCTGGCAAGCCTCAGCCTTGCCCCCGCAGAACTGACATTTCACATTGGACAAGCGCCCCCTTCGGGGCCCCCCTCCCCGGCATCTCACCAACGCCCCCGAAAGCGAAACTATCCAGAAAGGGATTTGGCGATTTATACTTCGGGACGAAACTCTCGTTTCAGTGTCCTTAAACTGAGCCCAGAGAGTGACGTTCAGTCCGCCAGCCCTGCTCTCCTACTTCTCCCGCACTGCACTTCCTGAGGTCTCCCTCTCTCTAAGCCCCCGGCAGCGGTTGTTTGGCAGCCAACTCCTGACTTCCCCAGAGCCGGCGTGTTTACCCTTTTTGAAAGTTAAGTCAAGTCACGAAATCAAACTTAACGCACGGAACAATCAATGGAGACTTTTGCAATCCATGGCGCCTTGTGCTTCCTGGCACTAAAATAAATGCAAGAAATCGAAACGTAATTACTTGAAAGAAATCCCTCTGCATAATTTATCCAGTCATTTTTAGTAGAATTTGTACTGAATGCATGCATTTAACTCTGTACCTGTGTCTCCCCCCAACACACACACACACACAGTCCAATAGTTGTATTTGCATTGCTGATTATTATACTGAGTCCTACTCTCTTTATTTGCAACTGTAATCTTTGTGAATCTGCTCTTGTTCTGCTCTCTTTTAAGTGTGTGTGTGTGTTTACCGTTTTTGCATTTATTTGTAAGCCTGTGTTGGCTGATTACCCGTACTGAACACGGGGTCTAAGTACATAACAGAATGAAATATTTCTCATGGAAATTTTGCACTATCAAAAAGTGGCATTCACCTGGTGGTGGAAACATTGATTAAAAGAAGGGTGCCCCCCATACACACACACGTTTTGCTTTTTGTTGTTTTTTGGTTCTCTTCGGAGAGGAGTAACTTTCTATACTGGAGTTATTCAGTACAGTATCTAATGTGGTTAACGGTGCTCCTCAGTGGTAAGGCTGCTACAGGTGTTATGTACAGTATTTTTCTCTCTCTTTCTCTCTCTCCCCCCCCATGGTCTCTGTGTTAATTTTCTTAAAAGAGCACTGTGCAACGATTTTCTGATCAGAAGCACCTGGAAGGACAACTCCAGTCCCACAAACTTAATAGAAAGTGCCACCAAAGTAAGTAGATATAACAAACTTTATCATAGATATAACATAGCATAGGACTTTATCACAGAACTCAAAGTAATGTTATGAAAGAATGAAAAATACATTTGGGAGCTGCCTGGAAACTGAAGTACTTTTTGATTTAACTTACATTAACAGAAATGTAATGTAAAAGTGAAGGGATCTAACAAAATCATTAATAATTTAAAAATAATTACAGATAGCCTATCCTTACTATTCACAACCACTCAACACTTTAGACAAAGAAGGCTGAATATTCTTAGTGTGAAAAGCATGTGAGCTGACTGCTAATCAGAAACTAAGCAAGAACTGAATGTTGGCAGATTTATACTGGCTCTCCTCAATGTATGTTTCTTAGATTTTCATCTATACATATTGTGACAGATCCAGACCAGTGGGGTACAGGAGTCTGGTCGAAGGCAAATATACTGGCCACTGAATGAACAATTTTCTGTTCCCTGAGTGACCAGAGCAGGGGCTGCTCTAGAGCAATCAGGAACCTGCTAGAACCAATTAAGACAGGCAAGCTAATCAAGACACCTGGAGCCAATTAAGAACTTTCTAGAATCAATTATGGCAGGCAGGCTAAGCAGGACACCTGGTTTAAAAAGGACCTCCCATCAGTTAGTAGGGGTGTGTGTGTAAGGAGTAGGGAGTGAGAAGGGGTGCTGCTGGAGAAGTGAAGAGTTCAAGTGTGATCAGGCTTCAGGAGGAAGATTCTGCACTGAGGATAAAGAAGGTGCTGGGGAAGGCCATGGGGAAGTAGCCCAGGGAGTTGTAGCTGTCACACAGCTGATACAGGGAACATTGTAGACAGCTGCTATCCACAGGGCCCTGGGCTGGAGCCCGGTGTAGAGGGTGGGCCTGGGTTTCCCCATCCCCTTAATTCCTGATTGGACACAAGAGGAGTTGACCTGGCCTGTGAGAAACATCAGAAGGGAAGGTCTAAATTGGAAAAGGGATCTGGCCTGTTCCCAACCCACTAGGTGGGACACAGAGAGTGTGGGGATTGTACTCAGTTTCCCCCATGCTGGCTAGTGATGAGGTTAGCTGAGTGGATGGCAGGTTTGAGCCACTAGCAAAAGTGGCCAAACTGAGAGCTGCCATGAATTTCTGAGGCAAGCAAATCTACCAGTGAGTGCAGGACCCACCAAGGCAGAGGAGGAACTTTGTCACAACATGCAGAATGTAAAGTCTCCAGATTTACTTCCTGGGGTGGAAGGTGGGAGCTAGTAGGTTGGGTGTTTGTCCCTGTGTGGAGGATGGATTCTGGTCTGTAGAGAGGAAAAAGAGAAGTTTCTCTGGCTTACATTAGTCTTGCCTCAGCCTGCTTGATCTGTTATATTTTATATTTAATGTAGGCCCCAATCCTGCATGGGGAGCCATGCAGGCAGCCACCTGTGCTTCTGTTAAGTTCTGTTGATCTCAGTGCAGTTCTGGGCAGGCCAAGAACTGTACCATTATCCTTGCAAGGTCTTTTCTTTCTGCATTGCTGTTTAGCACTAGACAAACCAATACTTACTCTATTTTGTTTCTTTATTTAATGGCTTTTCATATCAATCCATTCAATGGCTTCTCATACATTATCTGCTTTAACTTTTTAAAAAATCTCAGTGTGAGGGTTTTTAAATTCACCCATTTTTATTTTTGTTTCTATTGTATTGTTTTTATTTCTCACAGATCCTTAAAAGTAACACAAGCCCACTTGTTTGGTTGTGTTTATGTTAGTTGTTGTTTACAGAGATACCTGGTAACTAGACACTGTATGAAAGCAAACTTCACTTTTATTTTTCAGAGATAAAGACAAGATTACAAAAGGAGACATTCACAGACATAAACCTACTATTAATGATGAAAAGGAAACGTACATGAGCCCATACAAAAGGTAAGAAATTTGATCAGGCTTCAGGAGGAAGATCCTGCACTGAGGATAAAGAAGGTGCTGGGGAAGGCCATGGGGAAGACCCACTTTATATAAAACAGGACATAGGGCAAGGGAGGAACATTTATCTTCTGCCTGAGAGAGTTTCTGGTCTTTCATGGCTCATTTAACAAAAATATTAAAAATCAAAGTGTAGATCTTGTTATGACTCCATTCCTGCTGATTTTAAATATAAAGGGGCCTGATTCTCATCTCCCCTTCTTGCATATGTACCATCACAGATCATATTCCACACACATTTATATAGTAAGCATGAAATTCCACTCAATTTGCTTATATAGATCTGTGCAAAGCCAATAGAACATTGAGGGTGCATCTAATGAGTGGACATTTCCACTCAGATTACACAGACACACAGTATACCTATGCAATGTAAATATAACAAAAGGCAGGGCTTATGCACAAGATATTTTTTAGCTATTATAGTTCACAAAAATATATATAATTTTCCATTGGATCATTCAAAGGCATGACAGTATCCTAGAGACTATATCACTGCCAAAGTTCAAATATCTACCACTTTTTTTAGCTAGAGCTTTTCAAAAGAAGGTTGCACAATTTTTTTACAATAGTAAAATTGTATTTTTTTTCACTCTCTTCAGTCTTGATATTGGCTGCACAGTTTTCCTACAAACTCTCCCAAAACAACATTCCATGGCTGAGGAGAACCTGCCAAATTTCAGCCAAAAAGGTAAAAGTTTGAGGAAGCTGTATACATTTGAAAAGGACCCTCTAGAATGAAAGCACTACACCTGTAATAATACTTACTATCACAAATAGATTACTGCAATTTTTTTAACTACAATCCTACAGGGAAAGCCCGAATGAAAGATTTGCATTTGTATCTCTGACTCATTTGAAAGACTTAAAAACACCATTCAGTCAGACAATTTCCTATTGGTTACTGTAGTGAGGTGGATTGGTGGCCCAGAGTGGGAGGAGCCTCTCATTGAACCCTGGTGGATGGAGCCACACCATGCTCAACCCTCCCACTGGAAGTTAGTGGGCGGGACTGGGAAGTATGAAAGGCATGCCAGAGAACTCAGTTGGGAGGCAGCCACCAGAGGAGCCAGACACCTCCTGTGAGCTCCCAAGCTGGGAGGCTGCTGCAGACCCCGAGGGAGCTGAGGACTGGCCAGGACCACCAGGCCCATTTATGGACCTGAGCATGGAGGAGCTGCAAACACTGACAGAGGCCTTCTTCCCGGATGACCAAGATGACCCTCTACAGAGTCAGGTATACCTGAGGGGGAGTTGGAAAGTGGCCCAGGGGTATCCAACCCCTGTCTGGCTGCAACGCTGACAGCAAGTGAGTCAGCATGTTGTGGTCAGGATCCCTGGTGACCCAGTGGCAGACTGTTCTGCCACTGCTAGGGCCCTAGGCTGGGATGCAGTAGAGTGGGTGGGCCAGAGTCCCCCCCCCCCCCATGCCACCTCAACCCATGGGTGGCAGTCTCCTCCTCTCTTAGGCAAGAAGTCAGCGTTTGTCGGCCCTCCACTAGAGCTAGGAGCCCCGACTGTTTGCTGCCCAGCCTGTGTGCAGGCCTGAGCCAGAGACTCTTTGCTGCCCCACCCTGACCAGGGGCTAGGACTCCGTAACTGTTTGTTGGGCTCAGGCCTGTGATCAGAGCCAATGTCTTCCATCACCCTGCTGATTTCCCCATGTCAGGTGACCCCTGGAAAGGTGGTGAGGCGGATTGGCTGCCTACAGACCTGGAGAGGGAGGAGCCACTCCCCCCCCGGACTACAGTTACACATCTGAGTAGTAGAATCATAGAATGTCAGGGTTGGAAGGGACCTCAAGTCATCTAGTCCAACCCCCTGCTCAAAGCAGGACCAATCCCCAGACAGATTTTTGCCCCAGATCCCTAAATGGCCCCCTCAAGGATTGAACTCACAACCCTGGGTTTAGCAGGCCAATGCTAACTCTGTCAGCTGAATGTCTTACCTAGTCTTCTTTAAATCACCTACAAGTCTTCTAAGGTCAGATATTCCACCTTAAATTCTCTTTGTGCTTCCCTCATGATACAAAGGAGATGTAAAACTGCCTCCTGGTGGCAGTTTAAGATTCCCTTAGTATAATACCTACATAAATACCTCCTGACCTAGACCATATTGATGTGAACAGTGTTGTGGGGTGGGCTTAGTGCAGAAAGGGGGGCAAGGACTGAATGTGGTGTGCTTTGGTGGTCCTGGATGGCAGAATAACAATTTGGGGCCATTATCTATTAATGCAAATTAAAGCAGTCATAAGGTTACACTAACTTGCACCTGAGGCTATCAGCAAACCCCAGAATCAGGGGGAAGGAAAAATAGTATTAAACCACTTAGTCTCCCTTCTCAGGGGTGTCAGCTATTGTCCTTTTGTATATCTACCATCACAAACATTGGAGACAAGTGGATCTGAAGGGAGAAAGTTTGGAACATGACATTATCAGTAGATGAATAGTTAAGTGTGGAGGTCCCTCAGATGCAAATCATGCCAAATTTTAGAATGTCTCTCTTAATGGTCATTACATTTTTCTTTTAATTTGTAAATGTCATTATTGAGTTCGTTTGCTTGCTTCAGGGCTCAGAGTGGAAGGAATGAGAGAGACAAGGCACTACAGCATACCCCCCACCTTTCCCAAAACACCATCTTCTGCTCTAAAAACTCAGTTTTCATTTTTTAATGATCATCACAACTCAGATGCCCAAAGATGAAAATTTAAAATGTCAAAGTTATCAACTATTTCACTGCTGATCACGCATATAATAAAGAAGGGTTAGTATCATATTATGAATCTATACTATGTACTGCAAATCACAATTCAAGTACACTATCATGAAAAGAGAAGATATTGTCTAGAGGTTAAATCACAGAACAGCAAGTCAGGTGATCTGGTTTCTGTCCTAGGCTCTGCTGCATACTTCCTTTGTGATGTTGGGCAAGTTAATTTACTTTATTAAGGCTTCCTGTTCTTCAGCATCCACAATTCATGGTAAAATCACTGACAACTGCAGGTGCTCCACACTAGAGGTGATCAGAATTTTTTTCAATGGAAATTTTTGAGGTTTTGGTGAAAAATCAAAAGTTGAAAACTTTTGATTTTTCACCAATGAACAAGTGTCTAACTTTCTTTTTTGGCCCAAAACTTCCAGTTTAGCAGAGAATATTTTGATTTAGAAATTTTGCCATAATGCCTTATGGGCATTTTAGTTTGGATGATGTTTACCTTCATTCTTCTCTGAGGGCCAAGCTTACTAGCAGGACTACATATCCCATGATGCACCATGGTCTCCCACTTTGCTGAGTCACCATGCTGCGTTGTGGGAGTAGATGGTCATGGAGTATCACAGAAGATGTAGTCCAGTTAGGGAATACAGTCCACTGAAATAGAGGTTTTTCAGGTGTTCTCTTTTTTTAATAAAAATTCAAAATTTCCCAGATATTTTGCAGACATTTTTGCAAAAAGCTTCATTGTGTTGAAAACCTAGCTTACTATTTTTTAAAAAGTGTCTTACTTTTTTAACCAGCCCTATTTTACACTTCTTGGTATTCAACTGGGAACTTGAGTGTCCAGCAATTCTCAGGATGAGACCTTGTTTCCCCAGGGGCCTGTTACTGATCCCATTAAAGCTAATGGAAGGTTTGCCATTGACTTCAATGGGAGGAGTCTCAGACCCTAATATCTGTAAAGTTATTTGAGATTCTTGAATGAAAAGCATTATAATAGGGTGATATATTTATTATTATTTTATTCACAATTACTGACCTGGAAGTAATTACAAATTACTATTTATTTTGTTGATCTGGCTGTCATATGCACACTAAGACACCAGTCCTGCAAGGAGATGCATGCTGAAGGACCTCTCATTGCAGGATTGGGACCTATAAGCACAAATCTGATCTCAAATAAATAGGCTCATGCTCCTTTAAAATGAATCTTCAGAGTATGCTGTCTTGTTCCTTTACTGGTGCACACATACAAACATCTATTTTAAAGTTTTCCCCCCATATACGGTGATAGGCACCGGCATATTTGAAATTTAAAGCTAATCATAAAAATACTCATATTTTCTTTGTAGAAAACCAGTGAGAGAGACCTTCTACCTTTTGGATACAAAAGTCAAATCAAAGCAAATCACTGCATGCAATGAGTGTGTGCAGATCTCATATGTTCTACTCATTCTTTTTATGAATGAAATATTAAGGTTTGAAGAATGTTAAAGTAATGAAATCAAAGCAGGAAATAACTAAGTCATTCCATAACAGAAAAAGCTGAAGGTTATTGTTAGTATATAGGCCAGTTAGCCTGAGACAGAATGTTGGGTTTGACTTTTGATACTCTTGCATTCTTACTAATGTGTGAACAAAGACACACTGTGTTGCGTTTCCCACAACCAGATGGGGCTTTTATACAACAAGAAAAGATAAGGAATAGAGCTAAAATCTTGCTGGGTATAGTGGGAGTGTAATATATGAGCGTACACTTGAAGACTGTCTGACTCCATCTCAAGGCAAGGTCAAACAACCAGTCGCGAGGGGGGAGGTATTAAAAAATACTAAAAATCAAAGAAAAGTCTGGCCTTGGCCAGTACATAACCTCATTCCTTACCCATCCCATGGGATACAAAAGATGTGGTACCAAGCCCGCAGACTCAAGACTCTCCAAATAGAACATTACCATAAATTGTAAGGGTTAGCACCAGGGGTGTGCACTGCAGATATATTTGGGCCTGCTAAAAAGGAGGTGGTGGGAACAGGGACACAGAGAAAAAGGCTCTGTGCCATCAGAGCTATGGATATGCTTGCTTGAAACTAACCCCAATAAAGATCTCATTGCCTGCACTTTGGACTTCCGGCCTTCTGCTTTCTATCTGTGATGAGACCCAGGGGAGGGGTGAAGGGAAAGCCCTTAACAGGCATTATACCTTATTACAACTATATTATGTGTTTATAACATTGTTTTGGAAAGCAAATGCCTGATGCAGACAAATCTGTAGCTTGAAGTCAGTCATGTAAAAGAGTCAATGGGAGTTTTACCTATAGGCTCAGGTATGATGAAATGGTTCAATGATTAAAACAGAAAACAAAAAAATCCAGTCCAGATAACAACTCAGAAAAACAAACGCAAAAGAAATAATAAAAGGGAGACCAAAGATGAACTGATGGTTCTGTTTGTTAGCCAGCAGACACACACAGCAAACTCATTCTGAAAAAAAAGATTTGCAGGGAGGCCCTGATTCAGAAAAGCACTTAAGCACATTTAAGTTTACATGCTGTGTTGAACAAAGATGGATGCAAGCATATGCTTGTTGAATCAGGACCAAAGGGATTTGTCATTGAAGGTATGTCTAGACTAGATTATGCTTTTAATTTGAGTTAGTTTGAATATCCTATTTCAAACATCACTTAGCTCCAAGATCTTTTTTAAAGGTTAACATGAATTTAAAGTGTTAACCTTTAATCTGGTAGGGGTTGATCCTATAGACTGCCTTGATATAGCTAACTTGAATAAATAAAACCCTTTCCCCCCTAGTCTAGGCTATGAAGAGCTACCACATGTGCACTTATTAAACATCTTAGTGCAATCTGATGATAGTGAGGTAACATTTTCAAATGTGCCTAAGTGCCATTGACTTTCAAAAGGACTTAGTTTCAAAGATGCCTAAATGATTTAGAAAATTATTACCTATGGGTCTATATGGCCTTCTCCAGGACAAGATGCTTTAAAAATTGTTAGCTAACAGCTTTGAATTCAGGATCTGACCTTGACCAGCTAACATGTTTTAAAGACATTAAAACTTGTCTATATTAAGTACTAACATATTTTTAACAGGTCTTAATTAAAACATTGGCTAACGCATTTAAAAAAAAAACAATGTTTTTCCTAGTCTAGACAAGCTCCATCTGAGTTAATCCCACTCATGGTACTAGAAACTGCTAGTTGCCTTAGCAGTGTTGTGAGGGGATGTGAGGTTTTGCCTCTTCCTGGAAATAGCAGGAGGTTTGGTCAATGGAACCTATACATCCCCAAAGATCTACCTGGATCCCATAGATTTCCCTGCTAATAGCTGCTCATGCAATCTTCTTTCAAGTAGTTTTCAGAGTGAGGAAGGAGAATATGCCTAAATTAATGCTGACCCAGCACTGTTAATTTGGGCAGGAATCCTGTTTCTAACACAGATACATATTATTAAGGGATTGGACTATAATGAAGACTGAAAGAATGATATTCTATTTTCTAGAAGAAATACATTTTTGAATTTATAGGTGTGACTAAACATCTGAAACCACTGGTGAGTATGCTCCATATCTGGGTCTTGAAGGTCACTGGGCCTAGGGCTAGCTGCAGATGGTCATACTGAAAAACCTTCCTTTCCCCCACACTTGTTTCCAAGACTCAGAGACCAGGCACATACGGGTTAAACATCTGGGAGGTCAAGGCAACTGGAGCTCATCAGCCAACCAGGCCCAGCTGCTTTATGTACCAAAGGGCAAGAGAAAATGCAAGGGGGAGGGGGAAGAAGGTTATTCTGTGCACAAGTGAAGCAGGCTGTGGTCTAATGTTATAAGGTTTCTGTTTATTTCAGGATTGTGGTAGTATATTGAAAAGAGAATTTTATTTTGTATAATACTGGAGAGGAAAGGGAAGGAGGTATGGATGCCCTGTATCTTTGGATCTGTAACAAAATATGGATAAGATATTTTTTCTATAGAACTTGGTGCTTAGTATTCATGTGGTCAATTTCTAGCAGAGATGGGCTATCTACACATGGTTTTCCTATTCACTGTGTTGAAAATAAGGCTGTGTTAGCACATCCATTATAAACCCATCTTTTCAAAGGTTTATGACATAACCATAAAAATTCACTCTGGGCTGATGTGTGCCATACAGAGTCTTAGTTAGGGAGCACATTTTCAAAAGCAGCTTTGATTTTTAAAACTGAGCCACATGACAAGGAATTAATCCATAATGTGGCCTAATAAAAATGGATGATATTTTGAAGATTGCAGATTAACTCCCACACCTATACAATATCTTTTTAGTTAACACTAGATAGAGATTTTTAGTGTGCCGGGGCAATGTGAATGACATGATAGATGGTAATAGTATTTCAGGAAACACTAGGATCTATTATGTCAACATTAATCTAATCAAAATTACTTCATATGTATAAAAAAAATCTGAGCTAGGTAAAGGGTGTGGAGATCTTAATTCAAATAAAGATGTGTGGCCACTTTCTGCTTTTAAGCCATATTAAAGCTAGAGCAACTAATTTGAAGTGCACTGGCTCAATAGCAGAATCTGCCCCAGACATTTAAATGTTCCAGTTAAACTAAAAAGACAACGGGGGCTGGGTTGGTGTCCTTCCCTTTGAAAATTTAGATACGTGGTTTTCTAACCCTATGGTGGTATCCATTAAAAGTATTTTTGAATATTATATCTGTTTTGAAAACGCAGCACAAAAATGTATCCAATATTTGATATTGGCAGGGCAATATCACAGGTTCTCAATCAAGTTTAATTCAGTGTATCAGCAACATTCTCTTTTGAACAATTTGAAGTCACTCCAGGGGGGAAATAACTTTCCAAATATATAAGAACAATTTAATTTTTATTTAAAAAATGAGGAAAATCCACAGACCCAAAACTTACACGCAATATTAAGTGTGTGTCAAAAACGAAGCAGAAGTTAGTAAATTGAAAACTGAGGGCCTGACACAGAGCTTTAAGAACAGTCACACAATGAGAGTTTTGCCTGAGTAATGAAGGCAGAGCTGGTTTTGAAGGGTGGCAGTCCAGGGGTGTAAATTAATAATAATTGTTTTGTAGCATAGATCATAACAAAAAGTAAACAACCCCCATGTTATGAAAAAAGTGTGTAATAGATATACACACACACAAGTATGCACTTTAAAAAAGTCATCCTGCCTTCTTTTCTCCCTTGTACATGACTATACATTCACATATATCAGTTCTTCTGTAATATGTTAACTCACATACATATGTATCAATACTTGAATAATATGTTAGCATGTGTTCAGGTATCAATATTCAATAGTCAAAGATAAAACCATGTAGCCAATGTGGAGTTCGACATTAGTTCAAACCCAAGTACACCTTATAGTAAAAATTTAATATAAGGAAGCTACAAATGCATGGAAAATTTATTTTAAATATTGTGTTCTCATTACCAGCTCTTCTGAAATCAAGCAGAATTTGTCCTTGCTAGACCCAATCAGCAGATGAGTCTTGTAAGGAAAGGCAAGCAAGGGGGACAATATTTTATTTTGGATAAAACGCCACGAAACTTCTAAACCTTTCATTTTTTTTCTTTCTTTTATTCAGTCTTTGCCAACATTTGGATCTCTGTGTTTATACCTTCAAAGACGCACTAACACAAGTTATACAGTCAGATGAGCTAGCTCAGTCAGTAGAGCATCAGACTCTTAATCTCAGGCCTGTGAGATCCATGCTGGGCAAGCTGCATGTCATTTTTGCTGCAGCTGATTGTCTGACTGCCTCCCGTACCCCACATGGAGGGGAGAGTTCTCCGCTAGGGTCATTCTTTGTCCCAGGAGGCAAGACAGAGTAGCAGGGGTCAGAGCTGTGCAGCAGCTATGTATACAGTATGAGGAGGAGAGGGGCATTTATGTGAAAGCACGTGAGTACCTGGAAAAGGGCTGCTCAACTACCTCAGGTCTGCCACCTTCTTATTGGCTGGAGGTGGGGGAATGGACTAGCCATGTTCTCATGGCCCCAGTCTCACAGCATATTTAAACTGCCCTCAGGATTTTCAAAAACCTCTTGCACCTGCTAGCTACCTCACATTCCCTCCCCATAGTAGTAGGGTTGGTATTGTGTATGGGGGAGGGGGGAGGATTGTGGGATTGGATGCTATGGACCTGAACAATTGTCTCTTTCAGGATCAGGAAGGAATATTTCCTGTTGGACCAAACTGACAAGAAATCTGGTGGGCTTTTTCACCTTCCTTGCAGCATTGTGGCAGGCACAGTTTGATTATAAGCAGTAAGACTTTAAAAATGTAATATTAGGAAAGATCTGACTATTCATCTTGTGGTCAATGTCCAGCATGGATAAGGCTGAAAGCCAGGAACCAGCTCCCAGGTAGGGTTGCCAGGTGTCATTTTTTTGACTGGAACACCTGGTTGAAAAGGGACGCTGGCTGTTCCAGTCAGTACCTCTGACCAGGCCATTCAAAGTCTAGTTGGCATGGGGTTGGCAGGCTTCCTACCCAGCTCTGCACAGCTCTCCGGAAGCAGCGACATGTACCTCTGGCTTCTAGGTGTAGGGGCGGCCACAGGGGCTTTGCGTGCTGCCGCCCCGCCCTGAGCGCTGGCTCCACAGCTCCCATTGGCCAGGAACCTTTTGCCTATGATTAAAAAGAGGATGGACCACTTGATGATTACCTGTTCTGTTCATTCTCTCTGAAGCACCTGGCATTGGGTACAGTCGGAAGACAGGATACTGGGCTAGATAGACCATTGGTTTGACCCAGTATGGCCGTTCTTATGTTCTTCACAGACTGAGGTCCCTCTTTGGGAACCTCTTGTGTACACACAAACTCCGCCTCACTCTCCACTCCCAATTTTTTTTAAAATAAAGTCACTTTCATTCCATAATAGAATACGTGGGGGAGTTATGCTAGCATAGCTATAGCAGACAAATTCTTCCTCTTAGCTATGCTGGTTAATTTCCCTGGGTAGACCAGGCCTCACTGTTACACCTTATCTCAGTTTAGGCCTTGATCCTGCACACACTTATGCATGTGGGTAACAATATGGGACTACTCGTGTGTGTGTATATAGTTAAAGAGTTTGCAGCTGGTTTGGTGCAGTGGACTTTTGTGCCTGTGTGGAGCCCTGCAACTTCAGTGAAGCTGTATGTGAGAAAAGGTGGTTTCACAAATTACTGAAATAGGTGCCTTTAGGGGAGGGGCTGTCTCTTCCTATGTGTTTGTACACTGCTGAGCACAACTGGGTCTTGATTCTGACTAGGGCTTCAAGGTACAGCTGTAATACAAATAACACTTGATTACAATTTTTTTTTAAAGGAAACTTTCTCTTTTAAGGATCTTATTTTACACACACCTGATTAGTCAATGCTACTAGTCACTGCAGGTTAGTTTAGTGTACAAACCTGCCATTTTCAGGGGTCTATAGTTCAGTGACTGTAAAACTGCTTTAGGGAGTGGGGAGGTAAGAGTGGTAAGACATACAAGTAGAAGTGCTGAGCCTTTGAAGAGAAGTATACATAATTAGCAACATGTTTCGTATGGTTTCTTTCATCAAAATATCCCAGCAGGCTTGGAAGTTTGTCAAAACATGAAAATGCACCAAGAGTTCTAGTTTTATGTTTACTCTAACTCTGTCTAATGTAACTGTTTAAACCTAAAAATATGCAGTACAAGAACTCCTCACTTAATGTTGTAGTTATGTTCCTGAAAAATGCGACTTTAAGAGAGATGATGTTAAGCGACTCAATTTCCCCATAAGAATTAATGTAAATGAGGGGGTTAGGTTCCAGGGAAATTTTTTTCACCAGACAAGACATATATACACACGCAGTATAAGTTTTAAACAAACAATTTAATACTGGTACAGAGTGTTGATGATAGTGAAGCTTGGTTGAGGTGGAGGAGTGAGAGGGTGGGATATTTCCCAGGGAATGCCTTACTGCTAAATGAACTAGCAATTGTCTGAGCCCTCAAGGGTTAACTCTCACAACACTCTACAAGGCAGCAGGAAAGGAGGGAGGGCAGACAGAGACACACCCTGTGTGTGAGAGAAAAATGTGCATTTTCCCTTTAAATAGCTGACCCCAGGCTTGAGTACACTGCCTTGTTAATTAAATCAGCTTGCTGAGACCTGAGATGGCACCTGCTTCCTAGAAGCTCCCTCTCTCCATCGAGTGTCCCCCCTGCTCTATGGAAGATAGGGTAAGCGAGGGGGAGGGGGAGACACCTGGACATTAGCCCCCTTCTTGCCCCCCCTCCCCCCGTACAGCAAGCAGGAGTCTCCAGGAACAGCGCCAAGGCAGAGGGCAGGAGTAGCACATGGCAGTGTGGGGAGGGACAGCTGCTGCACAGGGAACTTAGGGGAGCGGGGAGCTCCTAGCGGGGCTGCCGGTCCACCCTGGTTCAAAGTCCCCACCAGCTAGCTGCAACGAGTTGCTCTTCCCGTAAGCAGCGGACAAAATGGCGGCTACCAAGATGTTAGAAGGGAGCATTTCACAACTTTAAACGAGCATGTTCCCTAATTGATCAGTGACTTAACATCGAAACAACGTTAACTGGGATGACTTTAAGTGAGGACTGCCTGTATTTTAGAAGCTATTTTAGGTAACAGTTCTGCACTACCAAGCTCTCTTTGCTTCTAGCATGGTTTCTTTAGAACCTACCATTTCTTCAAGATTCTTTAGACTCTTGTAGTATTAGAACCTTGTGTATTTTGCAAGCCTGCAAGATGACTCTAACCCAAATGAAAACATGAAACAGCTCTTACTAAAATAAGTCACAGTTTGCAGTGAGTGAATTCTAGGCTATTTAACTTTAGAAGAAAGAGAGAAATTAGCTGAGAAAATAAGAAACATGTTGAATGTTAGCACTCACATTTCAGAAGGTCTATGCGCACAAACAGAAAAGTACTTTCATGCCACTATAAATGGAGATGGGTCTTTCTGCAATATCTCTAGCCGAGAGGCCCACATAAAGCATTTCTTCTGTAACCTGCACATGTACATGAGGGAGAGTTCATTTTTATCTATAAATGAACTGCTCTAGTCCTCAAAGGAAATGTAATAGACCTTAATGTGATCAAAACAACTTCAGCATCTTCTATACCAAGCAGAGAGTTGATGAAATGCATATATTTAGCCCAAGCCACTTTCCTAATAATAATCCATATGATTTTGTAGGGTAAACATGTCAATATGTTCAAATTTACATATTGCAACTTACAGACTTGATCATATTCTGCCCTTTGGTTTACCATATGTCTCCAGTTTTTTGTGTTACTTATATAAAAATGTGGTGTAAAAACGGTGGTTTATTTCTGACATAAAGTGATGTTCTCCCACCTCTAAATATTCACAGTCATCTCTGGGGAAATGTCTAACTTTAATTCTTACTCTGCACTCCTTTATTCATTCCTTATTCAGGTAAAATTTCTGTGGATGTCAATGAGTTTTTCCTGAGTAAGAATCTGTTCCTGATCCCACTTAAAACAGTGGCAGTCAGCTGACTTGGGGCAGAATTGGGTCCCAATCAGTGAGTACAGAATGCTGAATAAAGCATACTGAATGAAGGGCATATCCAGTGACTATGGTCAGAGCCACATAATCTCACTTGGTCTCTTCTTCCTTATCTGTAAATTGTTAATAATGATGCTGATTCTCCTTTGTATGGTGCTTTGAGATCTGATGAAAAGCGCTAGGTATTACAGATTTTTACAAAGTGGCATGCCTGATGACCTCAGGCAAACTTTTCAAGATCTCACCTTTAAAAACAAAGCTAAACAAACAACGCATATGCAGGCCATGATTGTATCAGCTCACTGCATTTTCAAATCAAACAGTACAGCCAATCAAATTGTAACCATGTTCAATAATATGAAATACAAGTTCAAAGTTTTAGAATTGCTTAAAGTGCAAACTTAATAACGAAGAGAGAGATTTTTATTGCAATTTAGAAAAACATATAAAACTCAGCATCAGTTATTTTTCCTCCCTTGTATTTTTTTGTTTATTCTTCTCTTACTACTTATAGATGTAAAATTTTTCATGTTAGTTTTTGTTACCTTCCCTCTAGGTCTCTAAGGATATGTCTACACTGCAAAAAAAAAGATGTGTTCTTAATAGGGCTGTCAAGCAATTAAAAAAATTAAAATGTGATCAATCATGCGATTAATTGCTCTGTTAAACAATAAGAGAATACCATTTATTTAAATAATTTTGGATGTTTTCTACATTTTCAAATATATTGCTTTCAATTACAACACATAATACAAAGTGTACAGTACTCACTTTATATTTTTAATTACAAATACTTGCACTGTAAAAAACAAAATAAATAGTATTTTTCAATTCACCTTATACAAGTACTGTAACGCAATTGATTTATCATGAAAGTTGAACTTACAAATGTAGAATCATGTACAAAAAAACTGCATTCAAAAATAAAACAATGTAAAACTTTAGAGCCTACAAGTCCACTTAGTCCTACTTCTTGTTCAGCCAATCGCTCAGACAAACAAGTTGGGTTACAATTTGCTGGAGATAGTGCTGCCCACTTCTTGTTTACGAATGTCACCTGAAAGTGAGAACAGGCATTCACATGGCACTATTTTAGCCAGCGTCACAAGATATTTATGTGCCAGATGTGCTAAAGATTCATATGTCCCTTCATGCTTCAATCACCACTCAAGAGGACATGCATCCATGCTGATGACGGGTTCTGCTCGATAACGATCCAAAGCAGAGTGGACCGATGTGTGTTCATTTTCATCATCTGAGTCAGATTCCACCAGCAGAAGGTTGATTTTCTTTTTTGGTGGTTTGGGTTCTGTAGTTTCTGCACTGAGGTGTTGCTCTTTTAAGACTTCTGAAATCATGTTCCACACCTCGTCCCTCTCAGATTTTGGATGGTGTGATGTTATCTGATTAAACTATGACCATGTAGCTCACTGTTATATAATTGCAACAAATATTGACTAAAGGTTGTCAAGTAAGGTGTCTATGGAAAGGTTATGATTTGCTGAATATGATTATACTATTTGTATGCATGTATTATTTTTGTACTTGAAGTTATGGCTCTATACCTCTATTTCAAATATGGTTGCTCCTGTGGTAACACCCATAAGGTATTTAGTCTGAACATCTTGAAAGGACTATTAAAGTTAAGTGGCCCATCAAAAGAACACTTAGCTCACAATGGAAGACACCCATTTACAATTAATGGACTTTCCTGTGAACCTTCTGTCAGGGGATAGGGAACTGTTTCTGCATGAGTAAGCAAAATCATGCATGGACATGTGACTTGCCCATGTGATTCCAAACATCATCTTGTTACTTCAGTTTTCCACAGTGAAAACAATGGACTTCCCTCCAAATGGGAGAAGCTATAAAAGGTGCTGGAAACATCTCCATTTTGCCTCTTTCCTGCTCAAGCCTTTGGACTATTAATTTATACTAATGGAAACATTCTAATCAAAGGACTGAGGACCTTCCAATGATTTAGAAGCAACCAGAAACTTGACTTAAGCCAGCAGTTTATTCCACCACTGCTACAAGCCTGAACCAAGAACTTTACAATTATTGTATGTATTTGATTCCTTTAACCAATTTTAACTTTTGCCTGTCTTTCTTTTTATAATTAAACTTTTAGATTTTAGATGCTAAAGGATTGGCAACAGCGTGATTATTGGGCAAGATTTGAGTTATATATTCACCTGAGTGTGTGGCTGATCATTTGGGATTAGAAGAACCTTTCATTTCATGAAATTGGTTGTAAAGAACCACTCATCTTAAAGTCTAGTGTGTTTGGTGGTGATACAAGGACTGGACTGCCTAAGGAAACTACTGTTCTGACTTCTTGTTAGCCAGTGTGGTGAAACAGAAGTTTACTATTGTTGTTGGGTTGGTATATCTTAAGGGAGAGAAACCCCAAAACGGGCACTTAATCTGCCCTATTTGTCAGCAATTTGTACTGAATTTGGTATTCTCAGTTGTGGCACAGTGACAGCACTTCAGGCTCTTAAACCTTGGGTTGAGTGCTGTAGCTATTTTTAGAAATCTCACATTGGTATCTTCTTTGTGTTTTGTCAAATCTGCAGTGAAAGTATTCTTAAAATGAACAACATGTGCTGGGTCATCATCCGAGACTGCTATAACATGAAATATATGGTAGAATGCAGGTAAAACAGAACAGGAGACATACAATTCCCCGCCAAGGAGTTCAGTCACATATTTAATTAATGAATTATTTTTTTAATGAGCATCATCAGGATGGAAGCATGTTCTCTAGAGTGGTGGTGGAAGCATGAAGGGGTATATGAATGTTTAGCACATCTGGCACGAAAATACCTTGCAATGCTGGCTACAAAAGTGCCATGCAAAAGCCTGTTCTCATTTCCAGGTGACATTGTAAATAAGAAGCAGGCAGCAGTATCTCCCGTAAATGTTTTATTTCCCCCCATTTCCACCTATATCTAAAAGGATAGGGGCAGATTCTTTTCTTACACTGGTGTAAATCAGGAAAAGATCCATAGAAATCAGTGGAGTTACACCAGGATATGTGAGAACAAAATCAGGCCCAGATTGTATTTTGCTTACTGCACTGCTCTTACAGTATCTGTTTAGAATGAATGACAAACTGGCTGTGTGATGTCCCAACGTTTTAGGCCTTCTTGCTTGACATCCATCTTTACTCCAATTGTCTTATTTTTCCTTTGGTGTATAGCTGGTAATGCATGTTTTCCATCTGACAACTTAACAGCAAGGGGAAAAGTGTGGCACTATGCTATTACTGTATCTATTTTTTAATAATCCAGGATGTGAAGTGAGCTTTTTAAGTGCCTGACTTGTGGGTGGTCATCATTATTCTGTCAAGATATTTCTTTATTACTATTTTTCCATAAACATATTTAATACAGCAACCTCAACTCATGTTGTTTTCCTAAGCAGTACATCTTGTCTCTTGGAAACAGACCTCTTGAAAACAAGCTGTTTCTGCAATGTTTAAACGTGAGCAGTTTCTTCAGCAGGAATTTTCTGTAACAAGCGTGAACAACAAAAAATTAGCTCCCTCGCCTATATATAAACAAAGATTCCGTCTAAAAAAAGAGCACATTAGACTCATTTGAGGTAGGCTACACAGCAGCACACCAAGGGGATATTATATTTTTCAAGATACCGGGAAAACAGAAATATATTATTGAAGATAATGAAAACAAATTTACTGCTCTGCTCTGTGTGTGAATTAAAAGTTCCTATTGAACATAATGTATCATTGCAACAAAATATAACAACGAAAAAACCATATAACAGATCATTAACATAGTTCTAGATATAGCTAGTCCTTTCAAACCTAAGCAAATCTTGCTGTATGCTTTACCACAACAATGATCTGCCCAATCTAATTGGTTCAAATTTCATTCTCTCATGACTGCCATGAATGAAAAAGTAAATGGCTATCTTAAGCCACCAATGAATTCAAAATCCTTAAATATATATACTGATTTGTTGTTTTAATTGCTTTGTAATAAGGCTTAACCATTTTGTCATGTATACAGTTCTTAAGAATCTTGGGTACCTTCATAGGAAATGGGTATTTTGTTTGTTAAACTTTCTTAGGTAGTGGAAACTTTATATTAAAATACATATTTTAAGCGTGGCTTGTACTTTCCTGAACAATATCAGCTGAACCACAACATTCGGGGTGAAATCCTGGCCCTAGTGCAGGCAATGGCCAGGATTTTCCTCTTGCTCTGATGAACATTATGAAAATATTTTCAAAATAGGTAGACTTGAGATTCCACTTTAATGTGCATGTGGCCATCGGCTCTGAATTTTCTTCCTGTTTTGTATTTTTCATATTTAGCCTTCTTACTGGGACTAAAGATAGTTCCTGCAAACTTCTATTTACATGAGTAACTCTTTAAGGGCCAAGTTCTGCAAATACTCATTCATGTGCCTAGTTCCATTGCCCTCAGTTGATTTCAATGTAAGTACTCATGTGAATAAGGAGTACTGTTTGCATGAAAAGAAATGTACAGAGTTGAGCCATAAATTAATAGGACTGTATGCAGGGCTAAGGAATTGGATTATGCTATAAAGAGCCTGACTCGGCAGACCTTTTTGTGAAGTATTTATTACTCAACTGAATATGCTCATGTGTCTTTAATAGCAACAAGGGCTACTCACTTGAATAAGGTCTACAGGCTCAGGGTCAACATGTATGATCTCTAGGTGCATTAAAAGAAAACTTTATCTCTGCAATATTAAATTGCTATGTATGATTTTACTCAACATACCAGTATGTCAAAAGCAACAATTTAAGAAAAATACAATACATTGTATGTTTGGTTTTTTTTAAAGTTGTCCATAGGCAATGAATTATATTCTTTCTATCAAAATAAATTATATCAGACTCTTTATATGTTAATAACAAAGCAGTCTGCAATTTTTCCATCAAAAGATTTGGGGGTGAAGGTGAGGGGGATTTTTTTTTAAATTCTCATTTTTTCAAAAGTAGAAAAAATTATTTAAAAAATACTTTTTTTGAAAATTTCCACAAAATATTTTCCCCATTTTTACTGAAATAATTATAGTTTTTTTCATTTACCAAAAAGTGTTTTGGGGAAACAAAAGAATTTAAATAGCTTTTAACATTTCCATACACGTTTTTATTTACTTGTTTATTTATTTTGGTAAAATGAATTGGTTCCTGCTACTATAAGGAAAAAGAGAAATCTAAATTACAAACATCACATTTCATTTGACAGCATGTTCTCAGTTTGTCCTCTTAATCTTGGGTGTGAAGGCCTCCTGGGGCACCCCTGTCCTCAAGAGGGGCAGAGTCCACTTACTCCTTTGTCCTAAATTACTCAGTATCCCATTTTAGGACCAATAGGCTTGGATTCATTCAGTAACTTGTGATTACTGGTTTTCTTAATTTCTCCACCTATTCGTTGTATGAATAGACAAACAGCCTCTAGGACATTAACATTTTCTAAGGACCAACTAATTGTAAGAGGCAATAAATACTCTATTCTGGGAAAGGATAGGGTTGAATTTGAAAAAGGAGTAAAGGCAGGAATCAGAGACAAAAGGAAAAGTTAGGGGAAACAAGAGTAACAATAAAACAAAACCTAACAAACCCCACAGCAATAATTAAATATTCCTTTCTTCAAATAATGATGAAAAGCTCACAAACTGAGTACAAAAGTAGAAAGGTGCAATCTAAAGTCTCCCCCACAGATCTCAGCTGGTCTGTAGATTAGAGCTCAGTAGGAAGAGGTGGTCTCTTGCTAGGAGGCTGACAGGTCACCCTTCAGGATGGAGTAAGGATGTCTCAAACTCTGGCCATCCCCTGGCTTCTGACGTAGGGGAAGTGAGTAGTGAGTCCTCTTTCATGTTGTGGGTCTGGGATCTCCTTTCCTCTAAGAGTAACCGAGGGGCCTCATTTTATTGCGTTGCTGGAAACTGACGCCTTGCCTCAAACAAATGCACCTGTCTGGGCACTCCCAGATGTGGGCAGACTATTATGACTGCATATTTGATTGCCCGGAAATGTCAATCAGTCTACTGGTGCAGGCCAATGCCTACTTTTATTTGGCTTGGCCCCCCACAGGTTGCGTAGGCCTTAGGCATCTGGGTTAGGCAGATCTTTCCCCATATCCTTTCTGATAGGCTTCAACTGAGATTGCCAGGCAAATATTTTAATTTTTAATTTCCCAACCACCACCACCAGCTATTACTGCTTCTGGGCTGATGCTCATTGGAACTTCTTCTCATAAGCCCCCAAATTACAGGGGGGTTACATGTGCATATGTTGATTTCAATTATAAATTTAAAAAGAAAAAAATGATGAGGTTACCCATCTTTTCACTCTTTACATACCTCCTTTAACTTGGCATTTGTCTGGCATAACAGTTCTTATTTATGTGACTTCTTTCCTGCTTGGAAACATCAGTGAGCTCTTGTCTATTAATATTTCATTGATATTCTGCATACAGTGCTATGAACAGTGCTTCTGTGGGCATAACAGGGATGTTGGTTGATTTTTATTTGAACCTGTGAATTTATTGAGAGGCATAGAAATAATTGTCTGCCTGAATGAGAAGGCCTGATTCTCCTCTAGCTTATATACTAGCTTTATAGCATCGTAGCTTCATTGATTTCAGCGGATTTGCAACAGTATAAGTGAGAGGAGAATCAGGCTCAGGAAGTTTATAACTTGTGATAAGGACATTAATAATTGTTCTTGAGTTTCTTTGTGAATGTTGGCTCCTCTTATATTTCTTACAGATATTCCTATTTTCTTTCAAAGAGAGTTTGAGAGAAATAAAAATTGCATTAACATCAGAGGAGGTTATTGCATTATATGTTTTATTTACAATCATAGATCCAGATTCTGGTGAGTTACATCAGTGTAAAACAGGACTAACTTGACTGAAATCAGTAAAGTTAGTCCTGATTTACACCAATTAAAATTAGATTAGAATCTGCTCCATTGCAAAGTAGCAGATGTGATTTATAGGGGTCAGAGGGTTATAATTCCACCATCAGGGGACTTTGGGGGCATCAGAAAAGGAGATAAGCCTGAATAGTTTGTGTAAATATCCAAACTATGAAAAACTCTACAGCCTTATAATTCAAAATCTATTTTGCATATAATGCAAAGATCCAGTAATAAAAATCTATTAGAGGAAAATAAACCAAAAGAGAGAAAAGTGACTGAAATCAAGTGCTGTTGCTGTTTAAAAAAAAATTGTAATTCATATCTGTGATGTTGCTCTGAAAATACAACAATTGTTTTTCCCAACTATGTTGGTTTGAAATCTGATTAAGACAAGTATCCATGTGTTCCTTTCAATGGAACTGCAAACCATCTATTTGTTGCAGCAGCTATTTAACAAGTTACCATCACAATCAATTAAATTAATCCCATGAAATAAAACTTGAAATAAAGATGATATGTGAAATCATTTTTATTCATGGTTAGAGACCATGCAGATTCTTTTGACAAGCCTAAAAATCTTATGGGTGATGTTGAAAACTTCAATGTACAAGTGCTAATTCAATTTGAGGGGAAAAAAATTGACTTGATAGAATGGTTTCTGTAGAGATATTACTAGAATAGCAAACCCCCAAGTAATACAAAGGCAACCAGAGTATTGTATGCTCATTACCTGAATTTTCAAATGCTTAACAACTGTGAGCAGTATGAATATGCAAAGCTTGCAGACTCTCTGACCAACATCTCTCAGTCTCTCCTACTTCTGGAATGCAAAAGGCAGTGGCCCAAATTTTGCCTTCCAGGTTGTGCAGGAGACTCTCACTGTGTTAATGGAAGTTAAGTGCATGTGCAAGGGCAAAGGCCCCAATTCAGCAAAGCACTTAAAGATGTAATCAGTCCTCCCATGTCTTCAATGGAACATAAAGTTGAACGGGTGCTTAAGTGCGTTGTTGAATTAGGTCCAGAATTTGTCCGACTGTGTATGCAGCTCAATTCAAAGGTGCCCCTGAAGGGGAGACAAGATGAGGGGAATGGATTGCATAGATAGTATGATCTTCAGAAATGAGTTTTATAGACTACAAAAATGTTTCCCTTTTAGTTAACAGGGACAGAGGTAGAATAACCCCCACTATGGAAAAACCTTGGGGAGGGACCATGGGGTGAAAAATCTTCAGAGATTCCTCTCATGCTATGATCTAAAGAAGAGGAATGCTCACTCCACATCCAGAAGTTCGCTTGATAGCCACACAGATTTCAGGGATGCACTTCAGCATCAGATCCTAAGTTAACATTAAAATTGTAGCCTTGGCTGCTTTGCAAGTCCTGGGCCACACCCTTCAAACTCTTGCTCGCATAAATACTCCTAGTATACCTGAATGTTTTGTGTATTACATTTTATGATGAACAGTAATATACTAAGCTATATACATACAAGATACTATATATGTGTACCATGACTGAATTAGCATTGCTGCAGGAATCTTAACTTTTTGCATTTCCAGACCTGAGACTCCAACTGAGCCAAAAATTTGTGATAAAAGATATTTGTGAAAGATTTAAAATCCCCGTCCTTTGAAGTGAGGGCTCAAAGTTTTGAGTCCACTTCTCTAATCCTGAAGGAGGAAATAACAGAAATTACAAGATTCTCTGTTCTAATATATCTAAAACAAAAACATGTCATGGCTAACTTACTATTATTTGTTGTTTGTATTAGCATAACACCTACAAGCCCTGGTCATGGACCAGGACCCCATTGTGCTAAGCACTGTACAAACGCAGAACAAAGAGACCATTCCTACTCCATTATAGGTCATAAATGAGCAACCAATTTTTCCCTTTTGTAGCGCTAAATTAACAGGACAGCAGCAAATCAGTTTACATTGTGCTGCTGTATCTTTACAATAGGGAATTTTTTAAATGAAAACTTGAAATGTGGTTGGTATTTTAGAATGCAGCCTAAATGGTGGAGACACCCTAACTTATTTATTATTTTCTCCTGCCCTAGACTTATTTTGGGAGATTTTCCTGTGAGATGTTTACAGTCTTTCTCTTGCAAATTGTCCCAGCTGGAGATGGAGAGCAGCAACCGCTGTATGTGCTTGAGTCCCCTGGCAGAATGTGTAGTAATGTGACAAACTTAGCAGGACTTGTAGCAGACATCCAGTGAGTACTGAGTTATAATAGAAACATTTTTGTAATCTTAGGGTGTGGTTGTATTCGGAAAAGAGACTGTAAAAATAGGGTTCCCTATTTGATTGTCAGTTACTCCAGATCAAATTTTTTCCATTTACAAGTTACTTAACCCAAGGCGAAAATCTATCTGGGTTCTTCTTATGCATCATCGCCAGTAAACTTGCCCAAACTAAGGTGTATACTTCAATTGTATTTCATATATCACTGCATCTTAGCTAGGTCAGGGTATTGGTTGTGATAAAAGACCAAAATCTCTTTCAAATTCCAAAATGAGCTTGTAGACTGAGCAAATTTGATGTGGAATCACTGAGAGGATAAACATATGTATCCCAAAATGCCATTTTTTTAACGTTTGCAGTTTTGTTGTTGCCATGTTGGTCCTAGGATATGAGAGAGATGAAGTGGATGACGTAATATCTTTTATTGGACCAACTTCTGTTGGTGGTAGGGAAAAGCTTTGGAGCTTCGGAGAGCTCTACTTCAGATCTGTGGAAAGTAAGATACTCTAGTTACCTTCCCCAGCCCTGACAAAGAGTTCTGTGAAACTCAAAAGCCAGTCACTTCCACCAACAGAACTTGGTCCAATAAAAGATATCACCTCACCTACCTTGTCTCTCTCATTTTTACAATCACTTTTCAGGGTACAACTACACTTTGATTATAATGTAAGGTAGAGTATATATGTCATGTAGCTTCCTGTCTGAGAATGGACAAGTAACTTTATTCTGGCTAGCATTCATTCAATTTCAGCACTCTGCTGCTTTCTTGAATTATACACATTTTCCAATAATCAATCAGAAATGATTTTTGCTGTCATTGTTAAAGATCAGAAATTAAAGGATTTCTAAATATAAATTAAACATATAGCATGGCCTAGAGCAATGAGATGCAACTTGTACAAAACGATATTACTGTTGACTCAACAAACAAGTAGCTTTCATTTTTGCATAAAAAGGCAAAAATGAATGGAATACTGAACAGAAAATAAAAAATGCAGGCCAGTGTTCAGGAACATTTTACTTACTGTTTTAATAAACTTTTGTTTATGCCTGGAGGTGCCATTAAATTACCAGCCAGACATTAATATACGGTACACAAGGGATCTTGTATATAAGCAGTGATTATTGCAGTGTGACTCACATGAAGCTTATTCTTCTGTCCAGCAACACAGATAGTTGCTGGACAGAAGAAAAGTAAATTTGTGTTTATGGTGTGTTATCTGTCTGTGGATAAATAGTTGTGACACATGTGCAATAACACACCATTTGTGGACTGTTTCCCCCCTAAAAAAACAGAAAGAGGGAGGGACGGGGCGAGAGTGGAAACATGAACTAAGGGGTCCTGATCAATCAAATGTTAAGGTCGTCTCTAGTTTCTTTCCTACTCGCTTTCCAGTATTCAGTGAATCTCCTTAAAGGACAGTGAATATTAGGGCGACCAGACAGCAAGTGTGAAAAATCGGGGGTGGAGAGTAATAGGAGCCTATATAAGAAAAAGACCCAAAAATCGTGACTGTCCTTATAAAATCAGGACATCTGGTCACCTAGTGAATATGGAAATACCATACATTTCCCAATAAAAGTCATTATCCTGGATTCTTTTAAACAAAGCTTTTTTACAGCACCATGACACCAGTTTCACCTGCTAACTCTCAGCCAGAGGACTTTTAGTCCAAGGAATCCTAGAGAAGATTATCTCCAAACAAGATATTCTCTGTTTATAGAGTGCTTATATGGCCATCCACAGGGGAGTGATTCAAGCCCACTTTCTTTTGAAATAATTTGTGCCAATAAATTCTGAATCAGGATTTTCCTTTATCTCTCTTCTACTAGAGGAAAAAAGTCTATTGTATTTCTATGAGAAAAGCTCATAAACCGTGCAAGGGAGGAAGTACCATCATAATTCTCTATCTTACCAGAGGAAAGCAGAATTCTCCTTTCTACATTTCATATAAATAGAATTTCAAGGGACCAAAGTACTATTTTTCTTGGTTCTCAGTCCCACCATGCAGATTGAGAGAATGTACTTTGTCATTGTGAACAAAGCAATGGCAGCCTCTGCTTTCGACCTGGCAGAGTTCATCACTGTTGATGGGAACCATGTATATTCTGGGATCAGATATCAGTAGTTAAATTACTTGCCACCACCCAAGAAACAGCTCAAAGCAAGGATTAGGACACAGCAGAATCTAATGAGCACCGAGAGAGGAGTCATTGAGTATGAGAGTAACCTTTGCTCATATGTTCCCATTTTTCCTCCTTTAGCTGGGCAAGACCTTGGTCTATGTATTTGATAGCAAAACATTCTTTCACAGAATGTATCCCTGTTCATACTACTGGTGTGAGTATCTCTAAAAGTTTTATACTGCATCAGTTAAAAGCTAATTGGTGTTGTGAGACTCTAAATATATCATTTCTTTAATTATTTGTTAGGTATTTTCTCCCCCCAAAAGTAGTGAATGCTGACATAATTATTTCAGGTGAGAATTGCAAAAGCACCTATGGGAGTTGGGCTCTTTAATCCAGTAGGCATTTCTGAAAAGCCTGCCTCCTATTCCTTGCAAAGGTTTTTGAATTACTAAAAGTGCTGATTAATTTTAATGTTAGAGGACATATTTTACAATAGAAATTATTCTTTCCTTCTTAGGCTATATTGACCTTATTTGACCTTCTTATGAAAAGGTAATGGATAAAAACTGTGAATAATACTAATAACCATGGTCTTTAATGTTGGATATGCATCCAAAAATGCAATAGTTTAATCTATGCACAAGAACTGATGGAGGTTTCTTCATATTACCTTAACTGAGAAAAGTGGATTTTCAACAAAATCTGTTTTGAATAAACCACAAATAGGAATCTATTTAATCTATTTGGACAGTTGGTAGTAGTTGAACTAGGTTGGAGGAAAAAAATGAGCCATAGAAGATCTTAAATTGAAGAATCTTGTTTCCTAGGTATCTGGATAACTACCTCATGGAGGGCTACTCAAACATATTGTTCTCTCTAGCAGCATGTGAAAAAATAAACAGCAGAGTTTAGATAAATTTTAACTGGCCAATCCTGCAAACTTCTACAAGAACTGTATCACTGACTTCAGTGATACTACTCAAATGAGTAAGGGCTACTTCCAAGAGAGAGGATTCAGAGCATCAGGCCCAAGATGCTAATAGGATATGCATGGCATCTATAGAAGAGCAATATTTCTTTTTTCTTATTATGTTTTTAAATGTTGGCATGTTTCAACTAGAATGAGGATTAAAATGTTTCTTTCATATTGCAATAATGCCTAGGGGACAAGACTCGTTGTAGGTTCTGTACAAATTCGTAATAAAAAGATGGTCTTTGCCATGAATAGCTTCCAATCTAAGTATGAGATGAGAGATAACAGATGGATACAACAAACAGATGTAGAAAACATACTGAGGAGACAACTATGAATGGTGTGATAAGCAGCAGTCCCAGCACACCAACTTGTCTAACCATTATCAAGTTTTTGAAGGCCTCATGACAGAGGTGGGTTTTAAGTAGTGATTTGAAGGAGGACAATGTGGTGGCTTAATGAATTTTTGAAGGATACTCCTTCCATGTTGTTAGGCAAAAAGATTCTTTTCCCCAAGTATCAGGCAAGCACAGACAATACTGAAGGGTACCAGGAAGACTGATAAACAGCTTAAAAAATATGGTGCCACTGTGGCCAGTTAAATGCAAATGAATTAATAAGAGAATGTATATATCTGTACATACAGAGACAGACATTGTTACAAGTCAAGAGAGAACCCTGAACAAAGATAAAAATAGGAACAGTACGTATGTATAGAGGTCATCCTAATTGCATCAAGCATCTATGGCTACCTTGTGGGGGGAAAGAGGCGGGGGGGGGAGGGGAGGAATGAGTGCTTACAGATATCCGGTGTTCTGTGAAGGGAGGGTTTGTTCTGTTCTAAGACGTGAGTTACTGCGCGGGAGTTTGACCACATAAGTCTATCAATTGTTTACAGTTGTCAGTGTCCTTGAGCTACTGAAGCATTCCTGCTTGATCTGCGGTTTCTGTCTTAGCTGTTAGCTAAATTTTAACTCTTGCCTGACAATGCATAAGAGGTGGTATGGGAGAGGCACAAAGGTACTTGTAAAATTTGGCAAATGGACTATCAAGGCTGACATTGGTGGAGTGAAGGCAAGTGTTGATAGCATATAAGGAATGATTGGCAGGGTGCGGATAGATTATAAAAGGCCTTAAAAGTTAACTTGAGTAGTTTGTGTTTGATGCATTGGAAAAGTCCAATTGAGGGATGCAAAGAGGGGTTGACATGCTTGAAGCATAAACCAGGAAAATTATCTTTGCAGCAGTGCTTTGGGACGGAGGAGGTTGCGGCAGTCAGTATGAGATGATGAGGGATTTAGTTGTGTGACTGGAGAGGAATGGCCAGGTATTAGAGATATTTAAGAAGAAGTGACAAGATTTAGACCTGAGCTGGATATGTGGGTCTAGAGAGAGGGCCGAGTCAAAGATGATGCCCAGGTTATGGATCTGACTGGCAGTGAGGAGATCTTATTTACAGTGACAGACACAGATTGTTAACTTTTAGGAGGAGGGAATAAGAATTCTCTTGCTGGCCTGTTCAAGTGGTCTAACTTGCTGGGGTATCACAGTATAGGCAGGAAACTAACATAAAAATGGCCATACTAGGTCAGACCAGTGGTCCATATAGCCCAGTATCCTGTCTCTGACAGTGGTCAGTGTCAGGTGCTTCAGAGGGAATGAACAGAACAGACAGTCATCAAGTGATCCATCCCCATCGTCCAGTCTTAGCTTCTGGCAGTTGGAGGTTTAGTGGCACCCAGAGCACGTGGTTATATCTCTGACATCTTGGCTTATAGTCATTGATGGACCTATCCTCCATGAACTTAGCCAATTCTTTTTTGAACCCAGTTATACTTTTGGCCTTCAAACATCCCATGGCAACGAGTTCCACAGGTTGAATATGCGTTGTATGAAGTATTTCCTTATGGTTGTTTTAAGCCTGCTGCCTATTAATTTCAACAAGTGACCACCAGTTCTTGTATTATGTAAAGCAGGGGCGGGCAAACTTTTTGGTCTAAGGGCCACATCGGATTTCATAAATTGTATGGAGGGCCGGTTAGGGGAGGGGGTTGTGGCCCGGCCCCCACCTATCTGCCCCCCCCGGAATCCTGCCCCATCCAACCACCTCTTCTCCCTGTCCCCTGACTTCCCCCAGAACTCCTGCCCCTGATTGCTCCCTGCTGCCCCATCCAACCCCCCTCTTTTCTGACTCCCCCCGGGACCCCTGCCCCCATTCAACCCTCTGTTCCCCCCGACCCCTTTCCACACATCATGACCACCACTCCCCTGTCCTCTATCCATCCCCTGCCCCCTTACCATGCTGCCTGGAGTACCAGTGGCTGGAGGCGCTACAGACGCTCCACCCAGCTGGAGCCAGACCACGTCACCACCGCCACCACGTAGCACAGAGCACCAGGTCAGGCCGGGCTCTGCAGCCCCGCCGCCCAGAGCATTGCGCCGGCGGTGGAGTGAACGAGCTGAGGCTTCAGGGGAGGGAGGACAGCAGGGGAGGCGCTGTGGGCTAGCCTCCCAGGCCAAGAGCTCAGGGGCCGGGCAGGACAGTCCCGTGGGCCATAGTTTACCCACCTCTGATGTAAAGGGATAAATAATATTTCTCTATCTACTTTCTCCACACCATTATGATTTGATTGACCTCTATCAGATCCCCCTCTTAGTCATCACTTTTCTAATCTCCCCTCATATGGAAGCTGTTCCATACCCCATTCATTTTTGTTGCCCTTCTCTGCACAATTCCAATATATCTTTTTCGAGATGGGATGACCAGAACTGCATACAGTATTCAAGGTGTGGATGAACCACTGATTTATATTATGTCACTCTGATATTTTCTGTTTTATTATTTATCCCTTTCCTAATGGTTCCTAATATTCTTTTAGTTTCTTTGACTGCTACTGCACATTGAGCAGATGTTTTCAGAGAACTATACATGATGACTCTTTCTTGAGTGATAACAGCTAATTTAGATCCTATCATATTGTGTGTATAGTTGGGATTATTTTTTCCAATGTGCTTTACTTTGCACTTATCAACACTGAATATCATCTGGCATTTTGTCACCTAGTCACCAAGTTTTGTGAGATCCCATTGTACCTCTTCACAGTCTGCTGTGGACTTAATTATCTTGAGCAATTTTGTAACTGTGCAGTCTGGAAAAACTCTAGTCAGGAGGTAGAGAAACACAAGTGTCTGCCAAAAAGAGTGACACTGGGGAGCCAGCGGCCTAAAAGTGGGTGCCCTCGCTGGAACACAGACGGGATATACAGGTGCAGTTGCCCTGAACTGTGACAGCATCTTCAGTCAACGGAGATTGTACCGTGGCAGCAAGTTCTTCAGAATACTTTGCCCACCAGAATCACCCCTGTCTTGCTTGGGTTCAGCTTCAGCCAGCTGTTCATCATCCACGAGCTGATCTCATTCAAACACTGGGCCATCTTTGTGGTAGTGGTGTGGTAGTACTTGATGAAGGATACGTAGAGCTGTGTATCATATTGCTGGCACTTGAGTCCATGTCACTTGACCAGTTCACCTAATGTCCGCATGCAGATGTTGAAAAGGACAGGAGAGAGCTTGTGGAACTCCACAGGAGGAGGTTGAGTGTTAGAGGTAGAGTTTCCTATCACTATTCATTGAGTGTGTCTCTCCAGGAAGACTCAAACTATTTTAGCACATTACTCTGGACTCCTGCCACCTCTCTCAAGCAAGATAGCAGTATCGCATGGTCAACAGTGTCAAATACCGCAGGAAGGTCCAGCAGGATTGAGAGTGGATGTCTGCTCTTTATCCATTGACAGGAGACCATCCATCAGTGCCACTGAAGTGGTTTTAGTTTAGGATTGTGCCAAGTCTAGAATGTTAGCTTCAGTTAGATGATCTTATAGCGGGCCTTTGGCTAGCTTTTCTATGAGCTTGCTCCGGAAGGGAAGATTTGACACTGGGCAGTAGCTGACTAGAACAATGTATCCATAGTAGGTTTCTTCAGTATTAGTCAGACTATTGTGTGTTTTGAAGGAAGAAAGGAAAATTCCGTCTCTGAATAATTCACTATTCTCTTTCTCTTTGCAGGATGACTCAGGGTGAGGGAAGTGGGAGAAGGGTGGCACTGTACAACAGAGTAGCTGCAAAACAGGGTATTCTAAGTCTCTGAGAGTCAGGAAATGGAGAGAAAAGAAGATGAACATTTTGTGGAGGGCAATGACTTTCTTAGAGAGAGAACAGGCATTCCTGAAGGAGCAGGGAAATAGAGGGTGGAGGTAGGAGAGCAGGGACAGGACTAGTGGAGCAGAAAGAATGATAGAGGAGGACATGGAGTGGAGAGAAATTGTGGGATAACAGGAAGTCCATGATTACATCCAAATCTTTCATCAAATAGTGTCAACTGCCTTTTTTTGGATTTGATTAATATAACAAGAAGTTGCCATTATTTCTTCTTTTTATGATTTACGCAGATAGCCTTTTGAGTTGCATTTTTGTTTTTGTTTTGTTTTGAACTCACGTCATCATTCATTAGCAGTACACAATCAGGTCCTTTGTTTCAGTTCAGCTTTATTCCTATGTCCTCATGTGATATTGCTAGGCACAAAGAGTGCTGACATTTTTTTTTATTTTTTTTTATTCATCATTTATTAATGCCACAGATTGTGTGATGAGGAGTTGTCAACATCATCATTTACAGGTATAACTGTACAGATGTATACAACATCTGTATTTACAGGCACTGAAGTTGATTTGTCATTTAATAGCCTTTAAATTATCTCTCCCTTTCTGGCTGCATTTCTCCTCATTATTTACTATGCTTCCCAATAGCGTATCATCCATTCCTAACTACTCTTTTCTTGGTCTTTAATTTTCTGAGACAGCTTTCCTCTTAATAGTGAAACTCTAGGGGGAAAAGATTCCACAAACACTAGCAAATAGGGTACCATAACTGGACATGCTCACATACCTTTCTAGGACAGGGACTGCTCTATCTCTGTTTGCACAGCACCTGGTACAAAGAAACCCTGAATCTGATCAGGGCTTCTGAATACTACTAGAAATAGCATTTTGGATAAATTAAAAGAAAAATTACTTGGTTCCATCAGTGCAGTGAGGCATATTCTTATACTGATGAGTGGGAATGCACACACAACTCTCAGATCTGGCTTGCAGGAAGGATGTGGTATTTGTATTAGAATAATAGAATCATAGAACTGGAAGGGACCTCGAGAGGTCATCTAGTCCAGCCCCCTGCACTCAAGGCAGACTAAGTATTATCTAGACCATCCCTGACAGGTGTTTGTCCAACCTGCTCTTAAAAATTCCCAATGATGGAGATTCCACACCTCCCTAGGCAATTTATTCCAGGGCTTAACCACTCTGACAGTTAGGAAGTTTTTACTAATGTCCAACCTAAATTATCCTTGCTGCAATTTAAGCTCATTGCTTCTTGTCCTATCCTCAGAGAATTAAGAAGAACCATTTTTCTCCCTCCTCCTTGTAACAACCTTTTATGTACTTGAAAACTGTTATGTCCCCTCTCAGTAGTGTCTTCTCCAGATGAAACAAACCCAATTTTTTCAATCTTCCCTCAGAGGTCATGTTTTCTAGACCTTTAATCATTTTTGTCACCCTTCTCTGACTTTATCCAATTTGTCCACATCTTTCCTGAAATGTGGCAACCAGAACTGGACACAATACTCCAACTGAGGCCTAATCGGCGCGGAGTAGAGCAGAAGAATTACTTCTCATGTCTTGCTTACAATACTCCTGATAATACATCACAGAATGATGTTTACTTTTTTTTGCAACAGTGTTACACTGTTGACTCATTGTTAGCGTGTTGTCCACTATGACCCCCAGATCCCTTTCCGCAGTACTCCTTCCTAGGCAGTCATTTCCCATTTTGTATGTGTGCAACTGATTGTTCCTTCCTAAGTGGAGTACTATGCATTTGTCCTTATTGAATTTCATCCTATTTACTTCAGACCATTTCTCCAGTTTGTCCAGATCATTTTGAATTTTAATCCTATCCGCCAAAGCACTTGCAACCCCTCCCAACTTGGTCCATTGAAGCCAAAAGAAGTTTTGCCATGTAGGGCAAGGATCTGTCCCTTGATCTTCATGCCAAATTTTCTAAAGCAGATGCATGGCTAGTCCAGGAAAAATGTGTGTGCCATTCAGGTAAACGTATGCTTGCCTACCTACCTATCTGCACACAAAATAATCTGATTTGTGCACAGAAATCAGGTTTTGCAGGCACAAACTTTCTATGAAATCTTGTCTCTTAATGCGTATCTCCTCCATCTTGTTGTCCATTCTGTAGCTGTTTATGTTGATGTACAGAAGTCACAGTGGGAGAAGACAGCATGGCCAGAGCACAGTCAGAACAGATGATGCTATGGTGCAGGGTCTGGAACAGTCAATGAGTCAACACCACAAGCCAAGCACAGACTGATCGGTTCCAGCAAAGCCAAAGACTTCCCTTCTGGGCCTTTCCTTTCCTTCAAGGAGGCCTGGGGAATCTTTCCCATTCACTTGAACTTTCAAAGAGATTGGTATATTCAAATCAGAGGGCGTAACCAGGCCCAGATGGCTGAATGGATTAAAAGTTTGTAGCCTGAGGTTCCCTCTCCCTCAGGGATGCTCTGATACTGCTGCTCTCTGGCAGCTAGGCTGTAGATCTCTGGCTCCTGGTATCCAGTTCCTTCCAGGCTTAAAAGAAAAATCCTTCCTCTATCACAGAAGCCCTCTCTCTGAAGCCTGCATCCTCTCTTTTAGTTTTTCTCTTTTGAGTATGCCCTCTAAGCTTTTGGCAGGCATTGCACAGCTGAACTGTCGGCAGGCCTGATTGTTAGCCCCTTTCTGCCTTAACCTATTAGAGAATTTGTACACCCTGTTGTGGGTTGGTTAGTTACTTTCAATACTTTCAATAGTTACTATAATACAAAGCTTGAACACACCCCTTGCTAAAATGGCCATGTGCAGAAATCCCTATGTGTTGAAATTGCAGCATAATGCAGAGGTGGGCAAACTACGGCCTGCAGGCCACATCCAGCCTGCGGGACAGTCCTGCCCGGCCCCCGAGCTCCTGGCCAGGAGTCTCGCCCCCAGCCCCTCCTCTGCTGTTCCCCTTCCCCCGCAGCCTAAGCTTGCTCGCTCCACTGCCGGTGCAATGCTTTGGGCGGCAGGGCTGTGAGCTCCTGGGGCAGCGCAGCTGCAGAGCCTGGCCTGACCCAGTGCTCTGTGCTGCATGGTGGTGGCAGCAGCATGGCCTGGCTCCAGCCGAGTGCGTGGCTGTAGCGCTGCCAGCCACCGGTGCTCCAGGCAGCGCGTAAGGGGGCAGAGAGCAGGGGGTGGATAGAGGGCATGGGAGTTTGGAGTGGTGGTCAGGGAGCAGGGGTGTGGATGGGGTCAAGGCGGTTGGGAGGAGAACAGGGTGTTGAATGGGGGCAGGAGTCCCGGGCGGGGGAGTCAGAAAGGAGTGGGGGTTGGATGGTGTGGCAGGGGCAGTCAGGGGACAGGGAGAAGTGGGGGTTGGATAGGGCAGGGATCCGGGGGGGGGGGCTGTCTGGAATGAGAGGAGAGGTTGGATGGGGTGGCAGGCATCCGGGGGCAGGGAGCAGGGGTGTGTGGATAGGGCAGGGGTCTGAGAGGGACCGTCAGGGAACAGGGGGGTTGGATGGGGTAGGAGTCCGGATGCATCCGACAAAGTGGGTATTCACCTATGAAAGCTCATGCTCCAATACATCTGTTAGTCTATAAGGTGCCACAGGACTCTTTGCTGCTTTTACAGATCCAGACTAACACGGCTACCCCTCTGATGTATGGAAGCTGGCAAATCCAGAATGCTACTGGTGAGATGCAAATAAATTTGGAGTGGGGAAGTCCACTGTTGGGGCTGTATTAATCTAAGTTTTCAGGGCAATAAATCACATCCTGCTGCAGAGGACTGTGACTCTGGGAAATGTGCATGATATAGTGGATGGCTTTGCAGAGATGGGTTTCCCTAACAGCGGTGGGGCGATTGATGGCACACACATTCCAAGTTTAGCGCCAGACCACCTTGCCTCAGAATACATCAATAGGAAGGGATACTTCTCCATAGTGTTGCAGGTGCTTGTGGATCACCGGGGGTGTTCCACAGACATCAATGCAGGCTGGTCTGGAAACGTGCATGACGCACACATCTTCAGGATCAGTGGCCTGTACAGAAAGCTGCAGGTGGGGACTTTCTTTCCAGACCAGAAAATCACAGTGGGGGATGTGAAAATGCCCATAGTAATCCTGGGAGACCTGGCTTACCCATTGCAGCCCTGGCTCATGAAACCTTACACAGGGCACCTGGACAGCAGCAAGAAGCATTTTAACAACAGGCTGAGCAGGGGCCACATGGTAGTCAAATGTGCCTTTGGCCGTTTGAAAGCTTGCTGGAGGTGTCTCAGTGGCAGGTCAGACCTTACCAAGGATAATATTCCCATGGTCATAGCCACGTGCCACACTTTGCATAATCTGTGTGAATCTAAGGGTGAAATGTTTGCTCGGGTGTGGAGCACTGAGGCAGAGCACTTGGCTGCACAGTTTGAGCAGCCAGATGCTAGGGCTGTCAGAGGAGCCCAGAGAGCTGCTATTAACATCAGAGAGGCTTTGAGGAACCACTTTGACAATGAGGGGCACTAACACATCTGCTTTGGAGTTGCTTCTCTGGTGCATCCATGTGCAATTTTGGGGCCCAAGATCCATGCAACAAAATCCTTTAGAAGCCTGTTCCCGAGAGTGAATTGATTGATATACACTTTTGTAGAACACAGAATAAAAATGCTTGACCATTAAATACCTTAACCTTTATTTACTGTTAAAAAGGGTAAAACCTCACAACTCTGTGTAGCTCCAGTTATCATTGTTTGAGCTGTGAGAGGGGTTGGAGTGATGGGGAAACTCAGGAGTGCTGTGAACTGAAAACGAATGTGTGGACATAGAGGGGAGTGGGGTTGGCAAAGAATTGTACACGTGCATGTGCTGCAGTGGAGGTCGATCACAGATCTTCTCAGTCTGCAGCTGTATCAAAGACTTGAGCATCTTTGTCTGATCCTCCAAAACTTTTATCATCTGCTCTGTCGCTTGCCTAGCAAATGCTGCATTGGCTTCCCAGCACTCTTTGCATTCCCTGGTCTGTCTCTCATCGTGCTGCAGCACCTCCTAGAATATAATATCTTTGCTGCATCTTGGCTTCTTCCTTATCTGCCGAAGCCGGTCGGCATGGGTGAGTGGTGTGTTCCCAGGGCCGTCCTTACCCATATGCAAAAGATGCAGCTGCGTAGGGAACCAGGAAATTTGGGGCACCAAATTGCCCCAAATTTCCTGGTGCCCTACCCAGCTGCATGCTGCTCCAGCGGCCAGCCCGATCCCCCCACCTGGCTGAGCCAGCCAAGAAAGCTGCCCCTATCCCTGCTCTGCCCCAGCCCCAGCCCCACCCCCACCCCCACTCCACCCCTTCCCCTGAGCTACATCCTGGGGGACTGCAGCAGGGGTCAGGCATGCGCTGCACTCATGGGGCGGTGGGAAGTGGAGTGACCCAGCCCCAGCCTGCTCTGCCAGCTCCCAGCTGCACTGCTGGTGAGTGCTAGGGGGCGGTTCCCCCTTGCCCCCCAAATCCCAAAGCTGGGATCCAGGGGAGCAGAGTGGAGTGGGCTGGGGCCAGGTCACTGCCCTTCCCACCACCCCGTGAGTGCAGGGTCGGACCCGCCCTGCAATCACCGGGTGACAGGAAGTGGAGCGACCCGGCCCCAGCCTGCTCTGCTCCACCAGCTCATGCTGGGGGACATTTTTCCCTAGCCCCCCAAGCCTGCTCCTGCCCCCCCACAGAGGCCTGGGGCACCAAAATGCACCTGGTGTGTAGGGCACCAAAATGTCTAGAGATGGCCCTGTGTGTTCTTCAAGGTTTCATCTGCTGTGGACAATGCACAGAAGAGGGATTGTTACATTGTATAAAATACTATATTCTCATGGGGGCCCCTGAGAACAAAACTTGCCCCACTTGCCCCCCCTCTCTGGGCAGCCCTGCCTCTTTCTGCTGCCTCCGAAGTATCCACGAGGCTATCAGCGATGGAGGTGGGGTCACCACCAAGGATAGCATTCAGCTCCTTCTAGAAGCAGCAGGTCTTAGGTGCACCACTGGAGCAATAGTTTGCCTCCCACACCCTATGGTATGCCAGCTCCTTTATCTTCGCTGTGCATCACTGCGTGTCCGGATCATAGCCTTTTTTGCACAAGCCTCGAGAAGTTTGCCCATATGTGTCCCGATTCCTACGAGTTAATCGCAGCTGCTACTGAACAGACTCCTCTCCCCATATACTGATCAGATCCAACAGCTCAGCCATGGTCCAAGCAGGAGCGCGTTTGGTGTGATAGCCAGCCATGCTTACCTGGGAAGCCACCTGGGAAGCCAGCAAGCAGGAAATGAGATTAAAATTTCAGGGGCTTGTAAGGGGGAGAGGCAGGTTGGCTGCAGGGCAGCGGAGTTGAAACCACTGACCAGAGCGGCAGCAAGGGAATTGTGGGACACTTTCTGGAGGCCAATAAAATAAATAAAAAAAAGGAGTAGTATCTACACTGGCTGTTTGTCAACAATAAAGGGAGGGGAAAAGACAAAAAAGTCTCCCACAGGGGTAGAAGTTTTTTGTTGCCAAAACTGGGCATTTTTTTCGACAGAAGTCCCATTTCAGTAGGTACGCTATCGCTGTTTTGTCACCAAAAGACATTTTTTGACAACAAAACTTGCCAGTGTCGACAAGGCCTTAGCTTCCCCCACTAGTCAGCAGCCCTCCCTGGTCTCAATCTTCTCACACTGAACTATCTATGGTTCTGCTACTCTTCCAGCCAGCCACGAATCCAGTCCTCTCTCTTCCAACTCCAGGCAGCAACTGACTGCTCTCTCTCTGTTGCTTCTTTATATAGGGCCCTCCTTGTCCTTGATTGGCCACTCCAGCATCCCCTCTGATTGTCTGCTTCCCCTGCAGCCACTCTAGGCCACCTGGAGGACTTCTCCTCTGCTCTTTCCTGGGGCTGGGTGAGGCAGGGCTGCGAGGCCTCCAGGCCTAGTCCATCCTGTCGCAATGGATCTACAGGATAATAAGATACTGGTTTTTATTTTTCATTCAAGCATTGCTCTTTGTGTTGGCTTTCAAATACACAATTTCTTTACATGTGCCAGGATTGATCCTATTACAAACTAAATGGAAACATCTGACTATTATTCATCTCGTACTACAGAGTCCCAGTACAATCTGATATAGTTAAATATTTATATATTTAAGGATCATACTTCAGAAATATTGCATGTGGAGTCAATCAGATTGGATGAGTGGCATACAGTATGTGGATGGGTTTTAATGAACACTGTTGGGTTTAGTTATGACTTAGCTAAGTAACTATTTATGAATATGAACTAAATATGAATACATGTTAAAAATTTTCCAGTTACTTCTTAAAAGTAGCCCAGTTTCAGGGATCCATGTGAGTAGTCCCTTACACCCATATGATGAGGACCTTAATATGTGAATGGGGCTGGTGTCTCAATAAGAACTAGTGTTCTTCTGATATATCACAGCAAGAAATCCTGTTAGATTCTACAGTTTGCAATCCAGGGAAGGAAGTTTAGTTTGAATGCATGAAAAAGATGGGAAACTTTCAAAACTGTAATGTAAGTTATATGGAAAATAAGTTTTTCAGTTGGTTTAACCACAGAAATTAACCATAATTTGTCATTGTACTTCCCTTTAATAGTCAGCCATGTGTAAAAAATACAGCTCTAAAAATGAACTGACTCACCAGACAGCGTTTATTTCTGGGAAAAGGCCAACCTACAAATATTTAATCACATCGCAGACTATCTTTATATTCTGTAGTGTAAGATGTATCTTGCTTATTTGTTGAATGTCTAATTGTAGGTAGTAAGATGGTCATTCCTATTACAGATTTAAAAAACTGGTTGTATACTTGTGAAGAAAATACCAGTACAGAAACAAACATCATAAGATACAGAACCATGAAATCTAGTATCCTCTCTATAGTCCTGATTCAGGAGAACATCCCCTGTTCAGGACAGCACTTGAGCATGTGCTGACATCCTATTGACATCAAGGGGATTTAAGTACACACTTAAGTGCTGTTCTAATTTGGAGCCATTGTGCATAATTCCTACTACCACTGGAGTAATGAACTAGTAACTCTTGCAACTGGTCTAAGACATTTTATAATACCCAGTAGTAACCAGCAGGAGATCTCTTACAAATATATAAAGCAGTGAACTCCATTTCCTTAAGTAAAACCAGTTAACTAATGTTAACACTATAGCAATCTCTTTCAGCTGCTGAGAAAATCTGAGATTACGCCATTAAGTGACTGTGAGAAATATAAATGTGTTGTAAACTGTCTCCCATATATTTCCACTTTCTCTCCTCAACTTCTCTATAATTAACACCTCTCTTTATCTTGTACTTCTTGACTATCTTTGTTCTTTTCAAGTTAAATAATTTAATACCTTCTCTTCCTCTCGTTTAAGCTCTCTTTATCTTGTGATCCGCTTCCCTTTATACTGAAATCTCTGCTGTCTAAATGCATAATCAGATGACATCCATTACTGTAGAATTTAAAAATCCCAGCACATTCACTAAAAACATCTAACTGTGTAGTTATTAGACATCAAGGTATGTCATGCACGTGAGAGGATGAATACACAAAAGAAAGAGAAATTAGGAGGCTGAATGTGCTGCAGAGGGAGCCAACTTCTAGACATGATTTAAGAATTATCTGCATTGGATGTTCACATTAAGGGCTTGTCTACACTAGCGAGCTTACAGCGGCACAGCTGTACTGATGCAGCTGTGCCACTGTAAGATCACTTGTGTAGCCACTCTATTCCAAGAGGAGAGAAAGCTCTCCCATCGACATAACAAAATCACCTCCATAAGCGGTGGTAGCTATTTCAGCGGGAGAAGCTCTCCCACCAATATAGCGCTGTCCACACTGGCGCTTCTGTTGGTGTAATTTATGTCACTTGGGGTTTCACACCCCTGAGTGACATAAGTTTTATACCAACAAAAGTGGTAGTGTAGACAAGCCCTAAATTTAGAGTGGTGCATTCTATTCCTCTCTATCTTTTTAAAATATGAAAAATGGTTACTGTTGACAAAATCCTGTTCACCGTACACAAGTAGTCCTGTTGACTTCAGTAGAACTATTTGCATGAGTCAAACAGGCAGGATTTGGTTCCACATAACTATACATCACATGATGCTATTGGATCATGCAGAAGGAGGTGCAAGGGACATAAAGAGGCAGAAAAAGCATCTGGAAGTCTCTGAAGTGTATCACACATTCTCTTCTGGAAAAAAACAGAACAAGTTTGAAGGTTAGTAATGTGAAAACTGAGAAACAGTATACAGTTTTCAACTTGTGTGCTGTGTCTAAGCCATAACCAGATTTATCCTATAATATTTCCATAGTATAATGGACAATACACTGCAGATGTACCAGCTGATGCTGAGATCTGATCAGATCCCATTAGCTGATTAGGATACTCAAGGGAGCTGCATGGGAAACTCCTGAGGAAAGCCTAGTTATTGCAGGAAGTGGGTGAGGGTGATTCAGTATCTGCCACTCTTCCCTGAGTTAACACTGAACAATTTCCCCAATATGGTGCTATAGGACATGATAATGTTAGAAGTGCTGCCTTGCAGAACAGAGAAAATCACAGTCCTGTTCGTTGAATACCTTCTTAGAGTTTTCCTCCTCCCTAGCCCCTGTGGGTAAAGTTGATCTGGCCGTATAATATCAAAGGTCAGTGACTAAAATGTGCTTTATTTTACTTAGAAGATCCACATACCAAGAGACATAGTAATAACTGGGAAACAGATTTGAGATTAGAAAACAAACACTGACAAATAATTAGGGATAAGTTATGGACTCAATCTATGAAAACATCTCTGCGTAAGCCCTCTGAACATGCAGTGTAAAATACTGCATAAATCCTAAGATCCAAAGTCTATATAAAATGAGCAGCAGATACAGGTCTATGTCAGCAATGTAATTCAGCAATTGACAAGTTCTAACACATGATTAGAGTATCCCAAAAGTTCAGATCTTCGAGAAACAAGTTGTTAAACAAAGCAACCTGCTAGTCTGTTGTAAAAATGAATGTCTATTGTTTTATTTGGCAGAGACAAAAAGTTGACCCTTTTGGTGACTGGTACTAGACTTGTTATTGCACCCCCACAAACTAGCCTCTTTCTCTCCAGTCTCAGCAAGTGATACCATAAAGAATGATATTCTAGATGTGGAAACATTTACTTGCATGGAATATGGTAAAAATGATGGCTACCTGGCTATTTATCATCTTTCTCTTAACCATTCTGAATCTGATACCCATTCGGCTGTCGCAGCTAGCTTATTCTTCCCTTTACCTTATTGATCTTGCTGTGTATTTTACTCCTAGCAATTATTCCGTGGGTATTTTCTTATTGCCAATACTCTGTCAGTGATTTGTTATCCTATTTCTGTTTTCTGCTGTGACTCTCAATTTTTTTTAAAAAGTAACAAAGCCAGAAGACACGCATGAAACATTAATTTCCTTTGTTTTTAAAAAGTCATAAAGTTGCCCATTCTACAATGGATAGGCCAGTCCCAATTTCAAACGGCCTATGCCTTGACCTTTAAGACTAATGTGCAGGGTATTGGTAAATTCAGGATTGAATTCAGGAACAGAAAACCCTTTGGCTATAGAGATTTGTTATTGTTCCATAGGACCAATCAAAAACAGGGACATATCATGCAAACTCTCAAGAAACAGTTTCAAAATATATTCTACAGAAAGGCATGTGTTAGTGTTGTATTACTATGTTCTTTTGGGCTGATGCTGCAAACAATCCCGCAGATTCTAATGGGGGTTTCATTATTGCATATTTGCAAGATCAGGCCCAATGTAACAAAGGTAAACTATTAACTGTAGAAGTCTGAGTAACTTATAATTTGTAGATAAACTGATGTATATTAATTCACACTTCTACACTTTCACTGCAGTCGTAGGGGATTTAGCCATGCAACTCAAAGTCAAAGGCATTCAGAAAACTGAAACTCTTGCAAGACTTTGGAATTGTAAGGGACAGCATCCAGTTTCTTTACTTTTACAACTGTCTGCATAGCATGCACAGAAGAGATTTTGGCTAAGCCATAACAATGGGTAAACTGAGTTTTTAGCATACATAGACAAGAAAGTGTGCACAAGTGGCCTGCTTTCATCAATGATGTTAATGAAGTGTAAGACTAGAGTAACATAGTGGCAAATCAGGCCCTCTACGCATGTTATGAAAGTTATCAATGGAACTGAGGACTAACACTGAATAACTGGCTCTCTTTTTTTAGCATGTGCTAACAACTGTACATGTACATCTCAAGTATGAATATTGTGGATGCATTGGCTGGTTTTTGCATGTGCCACTTACACCAACAAGACATACTTCCCTGCACATACAGTTGTAAATGCACAAATGAAGGCTAGGTGGAGGCAGCCTACAGACTGTTTTAAAACATTACAAGGAAGCTTAGTGGCTAGACATAAAATGACTAGGATCCTATCTATGCCATCTATTAGGGTTGCAGCTAAGTTGTGTCAGTAGTAATACCCTGTATTCATAGGCGGCAGGTTTGTATAATTTTTGGTGGGGCCCAAAATGGTGGTGCCCCCCCGCTCCCACCCTGTAAGCCGATATAAAATGAAGCTACAATGCGTCAGTGCCACAAGATTACAAGGGTCAATTAAAAGTGGAAAGTCAGAAGCAGCACTTGCCTGCTTCAATATACAGTATTATATTTTGTTGCATCTGTTGTGATGAAGTGGGAATGTTCTTAATATTTTCTCTGAATACTGTGTGGGTGCCTCAGTTTCCCCTGCAAGATGCCAACTGAAGGTGTTGGGGACAAAGAGATCAGGTGGCCTCCTTGTCCAGAAGAGACACAGAGGCCAGAGGAGGGAGTGTCAGTTTGGAGCTGGCTGGGGAAATGGGGAGAGACCCAGAACTTGGTTCTGGGCTCCCCACCCCCCAAGATGGACCTGACAGAGGGGTTCTGTTTTCTGTACCAACAAGCTCTGTTTAAACTGTGTTCCCGTCATCTAATAAACCTTCTGTTTTACTGTCTGGCTGAGAGTCACATCTGACTGCAGAGTTGGGGTGCAGCGACCTCTGGTTGCCCCAGGACCAGCCTGGGCAGACTCACTTTGGAAAGTGCATGACGTGGAAGGGCATGCTGAATGCTCCGAGGTCAGACCCAGGAAGGTGTAAGCTTCTTGCCCTGGAGACAGTATGCTCCGAGAGAGGAGGCTCCCCCAGAGTCCTGACTGGCTTTGTATGGAGATGTTCCAAAGCATCACAGCAGTCCCTTCCACACCGTGCACTTCCCAGAAGTCCGCACAGGCACTGACACTCCCTCCTCCGGCCTTTGTCTCTTTTCCAGGCATTAGGAGGCCACCTGATCTCTCTGTTCTCCAACACCTTCAGTTGGCACCTTGCAGGGGAAACTGATTTGGGAGAAATGAAGTAAAAGCTGCCCAAACCGAGCTTGAGCACTCCTGAATTTTGAGGTGTTCAAATCTGGAAGGCAGGTGCTGGGGGTGGGAGAGGGCTGTGGGCTCCATGGGGGAGCATGGCAGCAACTGTCTGGAGCTGCATGGAGCCAGATATGCTGGTCTGAGTGGCACAGTAAGCGGTTTGGGGGTTGGAGAAGAGGTAGGGAGTTCCGGGGGGCAGTCAAGGGACAAGGAGCAGGGGGAGTTGGATGGGGCAGAGGTTCGAAGGGGCAGTCAGGGGACAGGCAGCAATTGGATAGGCATGGGAGTCTAAGAGGTTTATCAGGGGACAGGTAGGGGGTGCGGTCCTGGGGAAGTTGGGTGGGGTCTCAGGAGGGGGCCGTTGGGGACAAGGAGAAGGGAGGCTTAGATAGGGGCTGAGGTCCCAAGGGGCAGTTAGGGGCAGGGGTCTTGGGAGGGGTAATCGGGAACAAGGACCAGTGGGGCTTAGATAGGGGTGGAGGTTCTGGGGGCAGTTGGGGCAGGGGTCTGGGGAGGGGGCAATCAGCGGACAGAGGCTGGGATTCAAAGGGCTCTGGGCTGCTGGCAGCCGCCGGGATCCCAGAGCCTTTTAAATCCCAGCCGCGGCGGGGAGTCAGAGGGCTCTGGGCTGCCTGCAACTGCGGGGGGCCCAGAGCCTTTTAAATCCCAGCCGCTGCTGGGATTTAAAGGGCTCTGGGCTGCCTGCAACCGCGGGGAGCCCAGAGCCTTTTAAATCCCAGCCGCGGCCGGGAATCAGAGGGCTCTGCGCTGCCCGCTGCGGCGGGGAGCCCAGAGCCCTTTAAATCTCAGTCGCGGCAGGGATTTAAAGGGCTCTGGGCTGCCTGCACCCGGGGGGAGCGCAGAGCCTTTTAAATCCCAGCCGCAGCCGGGAATCAGAGGGCTCTGGGCTGCCTGCAACCGCGGGGAGCGCAGAGCCTTTTAAATCCCAGCCGCGGCCGGGAATCAGAGGGCTCTGGGCTCCCCGCCGCAGCAGGCAGCCCAGAGCCCTCTGATTCCCTGCCGCGGCTGGGATTTAAAAGGCTCTGGGCTGCCGGCAGCGCACAGCAGGGGAGAAACCTAGCTCCAAATATTGCTGGAGCAGAGCCCCTGTCTGTGAATATTCCTGGGGCTAAAGCCCCAGGAGCCCATATAAGTCGGCGCCCATGCCTGTATTATTACCTGTATAGCATCTTATTAAGGTGCTTGGCACTTCTCATTATAAGACCCTGGCTCAGTAGCTTATTCTGCCAAACTTAAAATATTTAGGCTGTAATTTTCCACAACGGGTGTCTCCCTCAGGTTGTTTGTTTGTTTGTTTTTTAAATTTCAGCCAAAATGGTGCAGCCATTTCTGAGATGCCCAGGAAGTGTGGAGGAGAAGCCTGCCTGATTCAAATTCAGGAAGGACAAGAGTCAAACGTGGTCTGGAGGGAGTAGAGAGGGACAAGGAGTACATGTGGGGAAACAGGGCTGGAGACTGGTGAGATGTGGGGAGAGGGAAACTGGGTCTGGGTTTGGAGGGGAGAGTGGGTCAAGGAGCCAGGGAAGAAGACCATGAGCCTGGATGAGAAGTCCTTGGAGGGAGATTGGGACTGGATCCAGTGGGGATGGAGAACATAGGCGGGGGCATGCGGAGGTGACTGGATGCCAGAGTTGGGAAGAGAGATTGGCTGAGAAATCGGGATTAGGGGGTGGGACTTGAACTGGTTGAGCAAGAAGACTGGGGACAAGGAGTGGCAGTTTATGTGGGGAACTGGGTATGATTGGGAGGGAGACAGGGACTGGGATTCCAGAGCTGTGAGAATAGGACCTATTGGCTAAAGGGATTGAAAAGACAAGCCTCAGGAGTGGAGACTAGGACTAGTTAGGCTAGCAGGATGGGGTGAAGAGAAGAAAAGATTAGGGTAATAGATGGTAAGGGGATGGGCACAAGTAGTGATTCCCAGGGAAATGAGCAGAAGAGTCTGTGCCCACCACAGAACACTCGTCTCCAGAGCCTGGAATAAAAATATCACAGCCTCTCACTATTCCTTTGCTCCCAGGAAATATCAGTGAAACCCATTGTCAAATTGTGTCTCTCATCCCCTATTAGCTCTGGTCCACTAGAGGATGACAACCTACTATGAGAGTCATTCAGAAAGCGTCTGGCCTGATGATGCCCCTTCATATGCCACAATAAAAAACTGGGCTACTGAAGTTAAGTGAAGGAGAATCAGCACTGAGAATGAACTAATGTCAGGACACACCAAGTGGGCCATCATATCAGAAAAAGTTGAAGCAGTCCACAAGATGGTGATGGATGACAGAAGATCAACAGTCAGGCACATAACTGCAACAGTGGGCCTCTGCACTGAGTCTGTTCACACCATCCTCAGTTAAGACTTGGGGCATAAGAAAGTGCTGTGGAAAGTTGAGTCAAGGAGTGGTGCTTCTCCAGACCAGTGCATCACTCCACAGCACTGTGACCACAGCAACCAAATGCAGCTTTCAGCTGCTTCCCCAAATTTGGCGCTCTCAAACTGCTATCTATTCCCTAAGTTGAAGGAAGACCTTTGTGGGAAGAGTTTAAATGATGATAATGAAGTGATCGTAGCAGTCGAGTTTCTGGACATGCAGGACAACGACTTTTACAAGATAGGCACAGCCAAGCTGCAGCTGTGCTGGACCAAGTGCATTGATGTCGGGGGGGGGGGGGCACTATATTTAAAAAATAAACAAACAATTGAATGAAAATTCAGGTTTTTTTCCTTTGTCAGGCTAGAACCTTTCTGAAATACAGCGATCAGTTACCTCATTAGCTCGAGTGACAGGTCGAAGCAGTGGATCTAAAGATTATAACCCTTCACATGAACTATGTTGGTACCAATATGATACTACATAATGGAAGGTTTTTCAGTTTGTCTTTTTTAAAACCTAGGAAGTTATGCACAAAAAAAGCTCTTAAAAGAACATTATTAAAGTTGCAAAGTCAAACACTCCAAAGTTAGAAAATGCCAGAATTAAGGTGGCCCAGGCAACCTTAATTTGGTTCCCTTGTGCATATGCATTCTGATAGTCATTAACTACACCAGGGGTCAGCAACCTTTCAGAAGCGGTGTGCTGAGTCTTCATTTATTCACTCTGATTTAAGGTTTCGTGTGCCAGGCATACATTTTAATGTTTTTAGAAGATCTGTCTATAAGTGTATAATAGATAACTAAACTATTGTTGTATGTAAAGTAAATAAGGTTTTTAAAATGTTTAGAAAACTTCATTTAAAATTAAATTAAAATGCAGAGCCCCGGGGACTGGTGGCCAGGACCCGGGCAGTGCGAGTGCCACTGAAAATCAGCTCGTGTGCCGCCTTCGGCACATGTGCCATAAGTTGCCTACCCCTGAACTACACAATCACATAATTTTTCCAGAGGGCCCTTGTCTACTTCAGTACATAGTATGGATCTCATCTGGAGACGAATCACAGTTAGGTAATGAAGGATATTACTGCCTCATTTGTAGCAGATGTTGGAAGGTATGTAGTGATTGAGGCAAGGGATTGCAGGAAGAACAAGGATGGTCTCATGCCCTAGACAACTGGATTCTGCCTCTGCCACAGAATTCCTTTATGATTCTGATCAAATCCCTTTAGCCCAACTTTTCGCAGGTAGTCACTAATTGTGTATTCCTTGTTTTGTGAGTGTCTGACTTGAGACTTGGGGTCTGATGTGCAGAAGTGCTGATCACTCACAGTTGAAGTCATTGGGAGCTGTACTTTGAACATATAAAGAGCAATACAATTCTAAGATCCTAGGTGTGTCAAATAAGGCACCCAAAATTCAGGGACTTTTGACCTTAATCATTCTTTGTCTGAGTACCCCATCTGTAAAATGGGGGTAATGCCCTTTGTGTGACAGGGGTGTTCTAAAAATAAATCCATTAATATGTGTGAATCACTCATATATTATAGTGATGAGTGCCATATGAAAGCCCATCAGGAAATTAATAATCCTGTCTTCAGAGCAGATAGTATAGTATACAGAGAATAGGGCATTGTGTCACACATTAGACACTGAGAATAAAACAAAATATTGAATAGGTATGCATTAAGTGAGCACCATCTATTCTGTGAACTGCAAAACAAGTATTGATCACGTAATTAAAGACTATCATACTGCATATACGCAAGGGGTGGGGAGCAAATTAAGGGAGGACGGGAAACCTTAGTTCTGGAATTCCCTAACTTTTGACTGGTTGGCTTTGCTACCTTCATGATGTGTTTTAGTGTATTTTTGTCTTTGTATAACATTGAAGTAAATAATATAGACGTTTGTCCTTTGCTTAGTAACAATGGTGGCTCATTTGATGAGCCCTGATAAATTTGGACATGTCTTTCAGCCCTACTGGGGCAGAGTAATGTCCCAATTACCCCATCTGTAGAATAGGGCTGGTAATGTTTGTAAAATGCTTTGGGATCCATGGATGAACTGTCCATATAAATACTATTACCTGATGAATACTAGGTAAAAACCCATTCCAAATATATTTCAGTAGGTGCAATCCCATAACTGTTGTAACCACCCATTGACATTGTGAAAACAGCTGCAGAACCAGTTCAACTATTGCTGGTAGCAGTTTCAAATATTAAGGCATACCACAAGAGAAGTTCTATATATAAAATACATGGACATTGACCAGAGGATGGTTCTAGTCAAATACTCACTTAAATAGGTGAGATCAGAACTGAGCTGTTAGCTATGAACAGTAAACATTTATTTACTTGGAAAGCAAAAAAAAGCATATAGTCCAACTGTTCTTTGAAGCCTGAATACACCTGTGGAGAATATGCAGCATAAACTTACCTAAACACTTAAAAATCAAATATCAGGAACTGCTATGTGCTTAAAACACCACTGAACAAGGGCACTATGAAAGTACTGGTGTGAGCAGTTACAATGATAAAACGTTTCATACTTTATCATTTCCTTGTTAATGTGATTTAGAGGAAGGGGGTCATGGCCAGTCTGAGACTGGACTAATGAATCCATCAGGGAAGCTGATACAAGAGAGGAATAGAAAATTGAAAGTGCAAGTCGAGCACCAGAATCAGATTTTTATGATACTCTGTTTTAATGGAGATTTATTTAGTATTGAAATAAGCCCACTGACTTTCAGCTAAAGACTAGAAGAGAATCATATATTTTCCTAGGTCTGGAAGCAAGCTAATTTAGTAGTTATTCATACGATAAATCATAAAAGATTAAGTTGGCTTTAGTTTATAGAAAATGTTCCTTTTCCTGGAGGCAGGGCAGATGACTTAGAATCAGTTCAAGTGAGACAGGGAATCTGCTTTTTGTGGTGATGCAATGGTAGCGATAAGTGGATAAACTTGAAGGCAATGATGATGAATCTGCCATACATGGTTTTATCACATCACTTAAATGACCAGTAGTAATTCTTTTTTGCTCTCAGTAATTTGACTACATGCAAATACAGGATTATTAATGAAAGAGAATTAGATTTCACCATGGAGAACTTCATCATTAAGGGAAAAACATGGTTATTTGATAAGGATCTGTAGCACCTGGTGCTCTACAGGACACAAAGGAAAACACAGTCCGAAAGAGTTTACAATTGACAGCCTTGTTCCAGCAAGAAATGTACGGACTCCTGTGCCTGCAATCCACTTTTTGTGAGCTGGAGTCCCACACCAGATTGCAGGATCAAGGCCAATATAGACAACTTTGAGGCCATTAAGCCTCTATCTATTTAGATCAATTAGAACACTTGAATTCTCAGGAAAGTACTTTGTAGGCTCTGGGGTAATCTGTATACAAAAAAACCTTTTTTATGCTAGTGTGTAGGAGCATATCTCAATCCAGGCATATTCAGCCTACTCCAAACTACACACCAGTAATAATCTGAATAGAGAAACTAGTCTCCTTTATACAGTTTCTGACATTTTTCTTTTTATTGTGAACAACCCTCCTTCCAAATAGCGTATTCTACATGTCTTACACACCTCATGTTTCACAAACTGTCCTAGTGATGAATTAATCTAAACAATATTACAAAAGTCAGAACCATGATCATAGACTTAAAAACAAAATACAATGATATCTATATTTGTTTAGTAGTGACATTTTTCTATGCTGTTCCTATTCTCATATAAACAATAACTACAACTGTCAATGTTATAAATTGAATGGGGTTAGTTCAGTGGCATTCAGAAGCAAACTGGGGGCATCCGTTCTACAAGCTGGCCCAGTAAGTAAGCTTATCAGTTGTTGGCCAGAAGAAACAATCAGTTAAACAACTTCTGGAAGGCCACTAATTGTGGTCTCCTGGTTGAAGAAACACTTCTTGTGATGGTAGAGCCTGGAGGTGACAAACACTGAACTTTTGCTTTAATTTTGAGTGGTGTAGCCCTCTGGGCAACTAGTGGCTACAAACTAAGGGATCGATCCATGTTCTTCTTGCTTGGTAGTTAAAATGTAAGAGCCCTGAAGGCCAGTGGATCGAGGTCTTCTTTTGACGGTAATTCACGCTTACAATTTCCAGAACCTGAAACTTCCTTCTTTGCCAGAACTTGTTTCCTGCAAGACTGTGCAGCACACGCACCGGTTGCTGATTACACCCTCGTCTCCTCTACTGCACAGGGGAGTTTTCCACACCCCCTGCCCCGAATAAAGAAGCGAGTTATTCCAGCAACCAGCCTCCCATTGCAAAGGTCGCTCGGGAGGAGCGCGCACCCCTTCCCTGCGGGCCCCGCCCGCTGTCGCTGCTGCGATGGAGGCGGAGCGCGGCCAGCCCGGCCCCGGGGAAAGGCTCCAACCCCAGGAACTGAGAACCCGAGTCGCCCCGCCCCCTCGCTCGCACGTCAAACGCGGGGCGTCACGGACACATTGTAATGTATCAAAAAAGCGCGCAGCCCCTAATCGCTGCCTCCTGCACCGGCCCCAGCCCCGCCGCCGGGAGGGGTTCCCCGGGCCGCCTGGCTGCAGCCGAGCCCCGGCGGCGGGAGCGGCTGGCTGGCGCTGCTCTGCGGTCCCGCGCCCGGCCGGGCTGCAGCCGCCGGTGCCGGCTTGAGCTAGCGGGACTGCCCCGCCGGGGGTAGCCGCGTAACTGCGCGCCGGGGAGGCAGCGGGCGCCGCAGCCCGGCCCCCTCTGGTCTCGCTCGGTGCCCGGGCCGCCGGCCGGCGTCCCCTTGCCGCGGGGGGCAGCGGGGGAGCTGGGGGCTGCGGCGGGAGCCGGTGCGAGTCTATTAGCAGGCGCGTGGTAGTGATGGCGGCTCGCAGTGAGACTTTCCCTGTCACTGGCTACTACTCCCGGCTCCTGCCCGCCGCCGCGGCAGCCCCGCTCCGAGCCCGCCCGTTGCAGCAGCAGCAGCAGCAGCAGCAGCAGCGCCGCCGGGCAGCAGGGGCCCCGGGCCGGCCGGCCGGGAGGCGGCAGCAGCCCGCGCGCCGCGCCGCGCCGCGCAGCATGGGGCTGCTGGAGCGGACGAGGAAAGAATGGTTCATTCTGGGGATCGTGCTGGTGATCGCCGTGGCTAAGCTGGAGCCGGCCATTGGGGCGAAGGGGGGTAAGTCCGGTCCGTGCCGGGCTCGCAGAGCCCCGAGAGCGGGGCGGGGGGCACGGAGCAAGGCTGGCGGCGCCCTGCGCGGCGCTCCCAGCCTAGCCCCTCTCGCGGCTTGCTCGCTTGCAGGCGAGGGGTGGGGGCAGCGCCCCTGGCTGCAGATCACTAGTCTCGGGGTGAACCAGACCAACCCCGAGCTGGACTCGGGGGGTACTGTCAGGGCACAGCATCCTGCTGCCCCAGAAACATAGCGTCACTCTGCCAAGCCGTGCTCTGATCGTGGCCGTTGCTTCCAATAACGGGGTGAAATTCCCACCCCACTGGGGCGTTTGGATGCGCAGGTTATGGGCCGCGGAGTTCACGCGGCTGCCCCCTGCACAGGGCTCCAGTGAGGCTCCAGGGCGCACACTGACACGTTGCACTGAGACCCAGCACGACTTCCGTGTGCTGGAATTGAACGGCGGTACTGTGCTAGCTACCAGCACAACCCGGCTCAGTCGGGAAGGGTGGATATTTCTGCAGCGGTCAAACTTGAAGAGAAGTTGTTTAAAAACAAAGAGTGAGGTTTGTCAGAGTCTCATTGAAATATACACCGTAAAATCCCTCCTCACAAGAGAGAGGAGACACTTTAAAATGACCTAAATGAGTCCAAAATTAAGGAACCTCCTTCCAAACGAGTGACACTAATAACTGGAGAAATAACGTTTAATCACTCTCAAGTTTTAAGCGATGGCAAATCATATTATAAGGGATATGTTTCAAATGTGGGGAATTCAGTCTTGCTAGTCCTAATTTTTTTTAAACTGAGTTGAGTTCCTTCTTTATATCAGAAACTCATCAGTAAATATTAATATATATGGATTTTATCTTAAACTTCAGTCATAATCTCAAGCCTTAATGTAGCCTCTAAAGTGTCAGCTTCAAATAAAAACTAACTTAATGTTGTAACTTTGAAATATGTAGCATTTTAGGCAATTGCATGCTATTGTTTACCTTCAGTGTGCAAACTTTAGTGTCAGGCTCAATGCTTAAACATCAAACAGGAATCATGCTCTGTCTTGTTCAAATCTCAAAATATAATAGAATTTTTAAAAAGCATTTCTTTGAAAACACTGGGTTGAAATCCTTTCTAATGCTCACGTTTGTTTCTGTGGCACCCAAACTCTGTGAAGCAATATTATTGTTTTTCAGTCGCAGCAGAATATTTATTCTGAGAGCTTCCTCCAAATAACTTTAAAATTTGGGTTGGCAAGAAGCCCGTGAGAGGAAGCTACTAATCTTTAACAGAGCTGAATTTTGAAGGCTGGCCTGGACAGTTCTCACTGAGGACCTAGTGCTATTGCTTGGCTTCAGGAGAAAAAATAAAGTTATAAGTGATTTAAAAATCCTTTCTGAGTATTTTCTGGGGCATCTAAGTCCCCAATCATGCATGGAGCACAGTATGGAAAAACTCTTGCACTTGCATAAGCCCTGTTGAAGTCAATACTCTGTAAAGGTGAATGAGGCCACACGCATGTAGTTCCTTGCAGCATCAGGACCTGCTTTAAGGAGAGCCTAGTGATGAGATAACTGCTTTGTGACATCGTTGGACTTGTCCCTGACTGACTGGACCATCAGGTTCATGACTAGTCATGTCAGTGGCTGTTCCTGAGACAACTTGCGTAAAAGACATGAAAATAGCTATTGAAAAACACTTAAGCCTCTTCCACTTCACTTAAATAACCCTACTTCCACACCTGCTTTAAGATCGGAGAAAACAGAGGTTTTTAAACTCGGGGCTATTACATGGAGGGTGGTGAGCTGTCAGCCTCTGTCCCAAACCACGCTTCACCTCCAGCATTTATAATAGTGTTAAATATTAAAGTGTTTTTAATTCAGAAAGGGGGGGGGGGTCACACTCAGAGGTGTGAACGTCGTCACCAATACAAAAGTTTGAGAACCACTGGGAGAGAAACAGGAGAAAAATATGTGGAGTTTGTGACACTCCAGCTGAGAAAACCATAGTACAACTTATAGAGGCTGTGTCGAGGCTTTTTTGGCAGAATGTGCACGGCTGTGGTGTGGAACAGTGTTCTGTTTGCAACTAGGCTGAGCTCTAGTCTGACCATCTTCAGGGCATGATGCAAAAACCATATTTTTGTTTGTTTTACTGGCAGATGAGTGGGCTCATTTGATTCCACTTTGAGTATGTTCCTTCTGATAAGAAGAGATAAGGGAGAGCTATGCTTCCATTTGATGTTCCATGAACTAGACAAGTATTTGAGTGTGCCAGTTCTAAAGTAACATGAGCTAATTCACATAGTAACATTCAGGTTTCCCAGTTCAAAGCCAGGCAAAATAAAAGTTGGATTCCAACAACATCAATATTGTAGCCATGTTGCACCTACTGTACATAGCATTTTTCTATTTCTTTGTTTCTGGTTACATGCTTAACTTAATATTGCCATAAATTATACAAAAAGCACAACACAGCTAAGTTACTGTTGCAGCTGAAACTTTAATGTTTGCATTTCCTGACTTTTTTTTTTAGAAGTTGTATGTAGTGTAAGGTGTTTTGTATTTAATACACACACAGTTTTTGTATGGCATGGAGTCAGGCCTATGTAAATGCAGGATTTCTCTGTAAATAGCTTGTCTCCAGCGATGCAGAAGTTGGGTGGATTTAATGTAGAATCAAGCTCTGTATGAACTTTGAGAGCATTGACTTGTATAGAGGATTCAGTTTCTCCGTGACTATCAATAATGTATCTTTCATACACGAGAGGAGACAGGATCTCCTCTTTTGGAGTAGAGTAAAGTTGCTACTGCAATTTTGATCATGTCAGGTTAGTACTACTAAAAGTATGAAATAAAAAGGGAAGAGAGAATTTTAAAATAAGATCCACTAGCTGAGTTTAGGTCAGAACCCCATTATTAATGTTTAAAAATGGAGGCTGGGTTTTGTTTTCAGCATTCCCACATGAGGCATGGTTCCTGCCCCAAAAGGATATTTGTCATTTTTCTAAGAGTACAAAATGTTAATTCCTTTGAAAAAGTGTACAAACACAGGCCTTTGATTCAGTGGGGTTCCTTGGAGGTGCATGGGTCTGCCCATGCAGAGCTAATTGCCGGATTGGGACCTTAGTGTGTTTAGAAATCATGTACAGCTTGAGTGGGCCATTACAAAGCAAGTCTGTGTTGAGGATTATGTGGAACTACACTGCTCCAAGGAGCCCTTTGCGGGGGGTGCATCTTGCTTTCCTCTTTGCAGCCTTCGAGGCCCGCTGGCTGGTACATGTTGCAATTCTGACTGGCCCATATGTGTGCAGCCCAAAGGTGGGAGAAGGCTCCTTATTTGCCACTCACTGCTTAATATTTCCGCATTAAGGCAAGGCAGAATCTTCCCCATGGTAACCAACAGGTAATGGTTACAAAGGCATACTCTTCATTGCATCATGCCTAATTGCTATCTCTGTTAATTAGTCTTGCTTGTTTTTGTTTTAAAATAAGAATGACATTCACTTAAAGCAAAACGTAGTCTTTTAAAACAGACTTTAAAGTTAATGATCAAAAGTGCTCCAAATATTTCTCTACATTCTGAAATATTTAATTATTTTGGTGTATTATAACTTTTTATAGTGTTATTTCCTTAAGTGGTTCACTTTGTTTTTGTGTTTGTTATTTTAGGACCACTGAAGCCAGAAATTACGATAACATACATTGCTGTTTCCGCTATATTCTTTAACAGTGGACTCTCATTAAAAACTGAGGTACTGTAAATCAGTTTATTCATTTTATTTTAAAAGTTTGGGCTGATCTTCAACAGGCCTGATTGTAGTTAGGCACATGAAATTACTCACCTTTTTTTTTTTTTTGTTGGTAGATGACTAATGGAACCATGTGAAAGTTACATGTGTACATAACTAGTTTGTGTGTTTTTTAAAAAAAGTACACAGCGCAGGAAGGGGAGAGGAGCAGGACATACTGAGTGAAATTCACTCACCTGTGGAGACACTTTGTTGCTGCAGAAATCCCACAGTAGATCTCTAGTGAGATTGAGAGGGTGTAAACGGAGGTTCCATGCCTTTATGAATTACACAGAGGGCTTAGCATCATCCCCAAATGTTGCTGACTGAGCACGTAGCTACAGGATCCATGCTTATGATGATCCAGTGGCTTCAAACTGCTGCAGAGGTGAGCACCCAAGTGGTAGCAGTTGCTGTGGCAGTTTATTGCCTGGAATAGTGGTCCCAGAAGAGTTTCTCTACAGCTCCATGGCCTGCCTATGGCTTGGAAACAGTTTTCTAGAAGATTCTCTTATATTCAGTTGTGGTTGGTGGAATGCTGAACTTCAAAGGCATATTGCTGCATTTGTGCTTTGACTCTGCTGCCACACTCAGCAGTGCTTCAGTGGTGCCTGAGCCTGTTTCAATTATTATTTCCATTTTATTTAAAAAAAAAAAGTGTGTGTGTGTGGGGGGGGAGGGTTGGGGGGAAGAGTCTCCTGTAGCTTAAGGAAAAGAGATGTTGCCTAGTTGCCTGCAAAACTTTGGTGACTGGGAGGAGGGGTGCAGCAGTTTTCTGTCAAATTTCTCTGCCAGCGCATCTCAGGTGGCCTTACTTAAAAGAGAACCATTGCATTTCTCTGCCAGTCCAGCCTCTCTGTTCCTTTTCACCTTGTTGACTGATTTGATCTGTTACTTAAGAGGATAACTTAAATAGCTCCTAATTCACCTGCGTTAGTAAGTAAGGCCTGGTCTACACTAGGAGTTTATGTCGAATTTAGCAGCGTTAATTCTACTTAACCGTGCACCCGTCCACACCAGGAAGCTAATTAGTTCGACCTAGAGGGCTCTTTAGTTCGAATTCTGTACTCCTCCCCGACGAGGGGAGCAGCGCTAAATTCGACATGGCTATGTCAAATTAGCCTATGCGTGGACGGAAATCGACCTTAGTAGCTCTGGGAGCTATCCCACAGTGCACCACTCTGTTGATGCTCTGGACAGCAGTCCGAGCTTGGATGTTCTGACCAGCCACACAGGAAAAGCCCCGGGAAAATTTGAATTCCTTTTCCTGTCTGGCCAGTTTGAATCTCATTTCCTGTTTGGACATCGTGGCGAGCTCAGCAGCACCGGCAACGATGCAGAGCTCTCCAGCAGAGGCGTCCATGCAATCTCAGAGTAGAAAGAGGGCCCCAGCATGGACTGACCGGGAAGTCTTGGATCTGATCGCTGTGTGGGGCGATGAGTCTGTGCTTTCGGAGCTGCGCTCCAAAAAACAGAATGCAAAGACCTACAATAAGGTCTCCAAAGCCATGAGAGACAGAGGATACAGCCGGGATACAACGCAGTGCCGCGTGAAAATCAAGGACCTGAGACAAGGCTACCAAAAAATCAAAGCAGCAAACGGACGCTCCGGAGCCCAGCCCGAGACATGCCGCTTCTACGAGGCACTGCATGCCATTCTCGGTGGGTCTGCCACCACTGCCCCACCAGTTTCCGTGGAGTCCGACGATGGGATAGTGTCGACAGCCAGTTCCTCGGCGATGTTCGCGGACGGGGAAGATGAGGAAGCAGATGAGGAGGACGAGGCAGTCGACAGCGCTTACAACGCTGATTTCCCCGACAGCCAGGATCTCTTCATCACCCTCACGGAGATCCCCTACCAACCCTGCCCAGCAGTTACCCCGGACCCTGAATCAGGGGAAGGATCAGTCGGTAAGTGCTTTTAAACATGTAAACTTTTATTATTAATGTAACAGGAATCTGAACTATGTGAAAAGGAGGTCTATATATATATATCTATATGGGGATAGAACAGAAATCCTCCTGGGAGATCTCCACGAAGCTCTCCTGGAGGTAATCGAAAAGCCTCCGCAGGAGGTTCCTGGAGAGAGCTGCCTTACTGGGTGCTCCGTGGTAGCACACTTTTCCGTGCCAGGCTTTCATGAGGTATTCTGGGAGCATTGCTTCCATGAGCATGGCAGCATAGGCCCCTGGTTTGTGCTGGCTTTCACGCAGCATGCGCTCTCTATCTCCTTCAGTGACCCTCCTCAGGGTGATCTCGCTCGGCGACTCCTGCATCTAGTTAGGGGAATTAGTGTAATGTTAGGCCTGGTCCAAAGTATTTTTAAAAAATCTCCAGACAGACGGCGTAGCAGAGACTCAGCACGCTGCTGCATGACAAGCGTAACGGAAAGCCAAAGAATCAAATGGACGCTCATGGAGGGAGGGAGGGGGGACTGAGGACGCAAGCTATCCCACAGTTCCTGCAGTCTCCAAAAAGCATTTGCATTCTTGGCTGAGCTCCCAATACCTGTAGGGTCAAACACATTGTCCGCGGTGGTTCAGGGCATAGCTCGTCAATGTACCCCCACCCCCAGAAGGAAAAGGGAAAAAATCGTCTCTTGACTCTTTTAATTGTCACCCTATGTGTACTGAATGCTGCTGGTAGACGCGATGCTGTGGCACTGTACTGTAGCATCCTTGCCCCCCTTCCTTGGTGGCTGATGGTACAATGTGGCTGATATCTGTCGGCATCATCAGCCTTGTGGCAGATGGTGTAGTGCAATAGGACTGCTATCCATCCTCGTCATCAGCCCATGAGTGCTCCTGACTGGCCTCCCGGTCATTCCCAGTAGACGGTACAGAACGGCTGGTAACCGTCTTCATCATAGCAACAGGGGGCTGAGCTCCATCAGCCCCCACCCTTCATGTGTAAAGAAAAGATTCTGTACTGCCTGGACTATCATAGCAGCAGGATGCTGGGCTCCTCTCCCCCACACTGCTTAATGTCCTGTCTGGACTATCATAGCAGCTGGAGGCTGCCTTCCCCTCATTTCATTTCACTAACAAGTCACTGTTTCTTATTCCTGCATTCTTTATTACTTCAGCACACAAATTGGGGGGATACTGCAACGGTAGCCCAGGAAGGCTGGGGGAGGAGGGAAGCAACACGTGGGGTTGTTGCAGGAGCACCCCCTGTGAATGGCATGCAGCTCATCATTCCTGCATGATCTGACATGGAGCGGCTGTGCTCTCTGGTTCTCTGATACACTGGTTCTCTAGTACACTTGCCCCATATTCTAGGCAGGACTGATTCTATTTTTAGATACCATAAAGGAGGGATTGACTCGGGGAGTCGTTCCCATTTTTGTCTTTTGCGCCCCCGGCTGATCTCAGCCAGGGGCACCTATGACAGCAACAGAAGGTATAGTGCAATAGGACTGGTAAGCGTCATCTCATTGCCAATTTACAATGGCATGGTAGACGGTACAGAACGGCTGCTAACCATCTCTGCTGTCATGCAAAAGCAAATGAATGCTGCTGTGTAGCGCTGCTGAATCGCCTCTGTCCGTGGCATCTAGTACACATACGGTGACAGTAACAAAAGGCAAAACAGGCTCCATGGTTGCCACGCTATGGCATCTGCCAGGGCAATCCAGGGAAAAAGGGCACGAAATGATTGTCTGCCGTTGCTTTCCCGGAGGAAGGAATGACTGACGACATTTACCCAGAACCACCCGCGACAATGATTTTTGCCCCATCAGGCACTGGGATCTCAACCCAGAATTCCAAGGGGCGGGGGAGACTGCGAGGGGGTGGAACAGGGGCAGAGTTTATGCTTTCCAGATTACCTGCAGCAGGAGTGCGCACGAGATAGGTGCTGTGCATGGTCTTGTTCACAGAGACAGACTAGACTGTGTTAATTGTTCGCAAAAATGTATCTTTGCAAGGAATTCACTCCCTTTTTCCCATCACACAGCTTCGACTGTCTCCAGACCTGCCCCAGCATCCCCCTCATAGAGGCTGGCGCAGATTAGGCGGCGAAAGAAAAAGACACGGGACGAGATGTTCGCTGAACTTATGGGCTGCTCCCGAGCCAAGGTGGCCCAGCAGAGCCAGTGGAGGGAGAACCTCTCTCAGTACCAGCGCTCACACAGCAAACGGGAGGAGAGGTGGCGTGAGGAAGACAAGCAGGCGACTCAAACGCTGCTTGGACTAATGAGGGAGCAAACGGACATGCTCCGGCGCCTTGTGGATGTTCTGCAGGACCGCAGGCAGGAGGACAGAGCCCCCCTGCCGTGTATCTGCAACCGCCCTCCCCCGCCACAAAGTCCCATACCCCCGTCACCCAAAATAACAAGAAGGAGGGGCGCCAGGGGCCGTGAAAATTGTCACTCCACCCCAGCAGAGTGCTCAATTACCCAAAAGCTCTTATTCCCTAAATTTTGAGAAGTCCTTCCCTTCCTGACTCACCCAAGCCCCAATCCCAGTTTCATCCCCTAACTGTCTAGTTGATTATTAAAAATACTTTGCTGTTAATTACTGTTTCCATCATGTTTTTGTACAGAAGACTGTGTTTGAAGGGAGGGGTGGGTAAGGGGGTTGGTAATTGCATAGGACAGTCACCTTTACCAGGGTACAGACACGGGGGCAGGATCAGCAGCAGGTCACACACACAGTGCAGTCAGTAGGCACCCTGGTCAGTATGGGAGGTGGTTTCCAGGTTCTGTGTGGGTGGGGGGTACGTGACTTTGTAGCGGGGGAGGGCGGTTACAGATCTTATGCAGCGGCCCTTGTCCTGGACCACAGAGCCACGCAGCAGGGGAATCTGTAACCGTCCTCCCCCGCAACAAGGTCACATAGCCCCCGCACACAGAGTCCCAAAAAGGAGGGATGGCAGTCTCCGTTGAAACAACCAGTCCGGCACTGTGGACCGCTCTAGGAGCAGGAGCCTGTCATTCCTCGAGTTTAGAGGCGGTCTTTACATCACTGCACACCCTACCCAGCACAGTCTGCGTCCCAGTTTCAGCCCCTTAACGCAAAGTCATTAATAAAGAAACCTTTCTTAAGTAACAATGGAACATGTATTTTATTTTTACACGTGTGTTGGAAGGGGGGGAAACGGGGTGAACGGGGTATGTAACTGCAGAGGATAGTCAACAGTAACTGGGTAAAGAAACAGGGGCAGGTTCAGCTTCTCTGAAAAGAAACTGAATAGTCACAGGTCACGCTGCTCGCTGAGGAACCTAGCTTTCAAAGCCTCCCGGATGCACAGCGCTTCCCCCGGGCTCTTCTAATCGCATGGGTGTCTGGCTGAGCATAATCAGCAGCCAGGCGATTTGCCTCAACCTCCCATCCCGCCATAAAGGTCTCCCCCTTGCTCTCACAGAGATTGTGGAGCACACAGCAAGCTGCAATAACAATGGGGATATTGGTTTCGCTGAGATCCGAGCGAGTCAGTAAGCTCCTCCATCTCCCCTTGAGTCGTCCGAAAGCACACTCCACCACCATTCTGCACTTGCTCAGCCGGTAGTTGAAGAGTTCTTTGTCACTGTCCAGGGCGCCTGTATAGGGCTTCATGAGCCAGGGCATTAGCGGGTAGGCTGGGTCCCCGAGGATCACTGTAGGCATCTCCACATCCCCAACACTTATTTTGTGGTCCGGGAAGAAACTACCTTCCTGCAGGCGTCTAAACAGACCAGAGTTCCTAAAAACACGCGCGTCATGAACCTTGCCCGGCCACCCGACGTTGATGTTGGTAAAACGTCCCCTATGGTCCACCAGTGCTTGCAGTACCATTGAAAAGTAGCCCTTTCTGTTAATATACTGGCTGGTCTGGTGGGCCGGTCCCAGGATAGGGATGTGAGTTCCATCTATAGCCCCACCGCAGTTTGGGAATCCCATCGCGGCGAAGCCATCTATGATGACCTGGACGTTTCCCAGGGTCACTACCTTTGAGAGCAGTAGGTCAACGATTGCGTGGGCTACTTGCATCACAGCAACCCCCACGGTAGATTTGCCCACGCCAAAGTGGTTCGCTACTGACCGGTAGCTGTCTGGCGTTGCAAGTTTCCAGAGGGCTATGGCCACTCGCTTCTGCACAGTCAGGGCTGCTCTCATCCGGGTGTCCTGGTGCTTCAGGGCAGGGGCCAGCAAGTCACACAGTTCAAGGAAAGTGCCCTTACGCATGCAAAAGTTTTGCAGCCACAGTGATTCATCCCAGACCTGCAGCACTATGCGGTCCCACCAGTCCGTGCTTGTTTCCCGGGCCCAGAATCGCCGTTCCAGAGCATAAACATGACCCATTGCCACCATGATCTCCACGGCGTGGGATCCCGTGCTTTCTGAGAGGTCTGTGCCACTCTGACACTTCATGTCCTCACCGTGCTGCCGGAGCCCCCTGGCCCGATTTCTCAGCAGCTGACTGTGGAAGAGGTGGACGATAAGGTGCGAGGAGTTGACAACGGCCATAAGTGCAGCGATGATCGCAGCGGGCTCCATGCTTGCAGTGCTGTGGCGTCCGCGCTGTCACTGACCAGAAAAGTGTGCGAACAGATTTCCCGCCGGCGCTTTCAGGGAGGGAGGGCGGTTGTGACGGTTGAATGATGACAGTTACCCAAAACCACCCTCGACACATTTTTTCCCCCAGCAGGCATTGGGGGCTCTACCCAGAATTCCAATGGGCAGCGGGGACTGCGGGAACTGTGGGATAGCTGCCCACAGTGCATCGCTTCCAATGTCGACGCTTGCCCCGTTAGTGTGGACTCACAAAGTCGAATTAGTGTCCTTAGTGTGGATACACAAATTCGACTTTATAAGGTCGATTCCACAAATTCGAGTTAAGTTGAATCGAACTACTCTTGTAGTGTAGACATACCCTAATTTAGCTAGCTGCAAAGCAATGAGGAAATCAATAATTTGGCTGATACTTTGCACCAGGGTTTGACAAATCTCACCTTTAAGTGGGAAGTTTCTCTTGGCTATTCAGCCAAACTATATTATTGAATTCTGCAGAATTTAAGCTCTCATATTTTTTTAAGTTTCCAAGCTTATGGTTGTGAAGATAATCCTCCAAATAGGAGCCAAGTCTGAATTAATGTCATCCTGAGTCTATAGTCAGATTGCTCCAGTGCCACTGTCGATTCTCATGGTTTTGCCCAGTTATGGCAGCAGTGAAATTAATAACTCTGGTTGGCTTCATTGCTGCTATTTCAGAAGCCTGTGGTTATCAGTGAAACTGTCAAGAATCATGTCAGTTTCATCTTTCCACATGGAAAACCAATAAATACTAACAGAAGCTAGCACTGGAGTTATTCACGGGGTAGAGGACCCAAAAACAGTAGCTGGGAAGTGGTTGTGTAGTCAAGTTCTCTTCTCTCAGCAGGCAGGAATTCCTGGAGTGCAGGGAAGAAATGGAAAGGTCCTTTTTCCTTTCAGTCATTTCAAGTCTTGATGCTTCAAAATAATAAAACAGCTGCTAACTAGAAGTGGATAAGAGAGATGGACCCCCACACCTTTTCCAGGGACAGTACTGTGGTAGGCATGCCAGCAAGTGAGGGTGGCAGAAGGGCTTGGCTTCTGTATCTGGCTGGTGAGGCACCCCCTCCCCCATAATTTTTTGTATCTACCTTTGTCTATAGGTTAAGTGCTTGGCAAGTTTAAAATTTTTAAGCCCAGCTTTGGGCTTGCATGTTATCTTTTCATCCAAGGACCTCAAAGCAATTTATACACATGAATAAGGGCATGTGTACACTACAAAATTATGTTGACCTAAGTTATGATGGCATACAGCTGCCACAGTAATTAAGTTGTTTTTGCGGGTACAACACTGACACTATGTTGACCTAACTACGTCAACCTTAACTTGATGCCACTCGTGGAGGTGGTGTTATTAAGCTGGCATAGTGGGGCAGTTATGTCAGCGGGAGCGAAATTTTAGCGTAGACACTTACTTAGGTCTTGGTCAATGCAAGGCAACTTACATCAGTCTATATTCTCATATTTTTATATTACAGTATTTTGAGTTGCTGTGCAAGTTATTTTCTCTTCTATTTTTATCAATTCTTGACTGTGTGCGTGCGTGTGTGTGTATTGGGATCACTTTGTTTTTACATTTGTTAATTTTCATGGAGCAAGCATTCAGTATATTCTGTAAAATCATAAGAAACTATACAAATTTTATGTCCGCAATAGACAAAACTTTCACACTTCCAGATTTTTATTTTAATTTATAAACTACAATATCCTGGGGTTTTTTTAAGAGTAACCTTCATGGTTCAGTGTCATCAGGAAAACAGAGCTCATGCTCAACAATGTTATTGTAGAAGCAGCAAAGAATCCTGTGGCACGTTATAGACTAACAGACGTTTTGCAGCATGAGCTTTCGTGGGTGAATACCCACTTCTTCGGATGCAAGTAGATGTTATTGTAGATGTGGATTTGGAAGTTCTTTACAAAGCAGTGGGCATCTTAATGGTATAGCTCTGTTTATGCCCATACAAAAAGCATCTTGGTTGTATTTTCAGAAACATGAATTACCATAAACAGAGAGAATTTTATATTTGTAGTCATAACTCTGTAGTCATAATACATGAGCAGAATATTTGCCCCTATGTCACGATCACGCCCACTTAACTTTATTGGCCCGTTTGGTCTTTGAAAGCGCTCCATTAGCTAAGTCCCCACAGACCTGGAACTTGAAATCAGATTCCTGAATATCTGTGTAGCAGTTACAGTTGTACAGTGGGGAATCTGATGAATCATTAAAAAAGGTTTTACTGTGTGTATGTACTGATACACAAAAGGCCATATTGTGCTCATTGGCTTGATTGGAGGGAGGAGTGAAACTGTGCTGCCCTGTGGGAGCTTGGGAGGCACAGAAATGTCATGATATATTGGGGAGATGGTGTAGCCTTCTTTGTTGGCTTGTGCAGGGAGGGGCGGGGCTATGCTTTGACAGCTTCCCTGAGAGATCTCTGCATTTTCACAAGTGCACAGACTGAAATTCTGACAGGCCTTTTTGTGAGATGGGGAACAGAGTGAAGGCTCCTTATTCACGCCTTTCCTTTGCATCCATGATAGAGACTGTGACAATATGATCCAAAATGTATTGGCTCCTCTTAAAGGTGACCAGCAAAGACATTGAAAACGCCAGTAATTTGGGGAATATATTTCTTGTAATGCAAATCTCCTCCCCCACCTCCATCTTTTCAGGTCTGCAAAGGCCTATCCCATTAGTGTGGCACTGCTGCATGCACTTCTACAGCAGTGTTGCACTGGAGACCACAGCCAACTTATAGATAAGTTTCTGTTTTCTTTATTTTTAATATTGCATAGTTTTGATTAAACCCATCTTATGTTCCTTATAGGGCATTTCCCAAAAGATATAAGATGATACGCTAGAAAAGAAAACTACTGAAAACTGTAGCGTACTAAAATCCAGCAATAGGTGGCAATTTCACACTCACCCAGACTGATTATGGGGTGAGTGTGACATTGTCACCCATGCACTGTACTAGGGATCGTGGACTGGCCTAGTGAATGATCTGTGGTGGGACACAACTTTTCGGAGCTGGCAAGAAATAAGACTGAATGTACAAATGTGCCAGATAATTCTCTTCTTCTAATTATTTGGGGGTTTAGCATATGTAATAATATATATATATTTTTAACTTTTAAAATAGCTATACTTTAATCGCCTCTTGTATTCTTTCACTGCATCTGGTGTTTAAAAAAAATTCTTTCCTTTGCTGGTGGTAAACCCTCTATTCATCATTGTTCTCCTTGTTGAAGAAAAGATGACGTAGTACTGTGATGAGACCATTTGTAGTGCAGTAGTTGATATGCAATGCTGGTTAAGAAGATGCTATTCTAATGCTTCACAGATTGTACTGCACTGAGATCAGTCTCACATGGATAAAGAGGACCTCTTTGTCTCATAGGTTGCCATTAGTCTTATTGAAGATTTTCCATTTTTAAAAAATATCTTCACTTCTTAAAGGTCATCTATATTTAAACAAAAAATTAATATATTGTTTCTTTTGTGATAATATCGTGTCAGTGCATATTATAAATCCCAGTTTTCAGGGCTATGTGACTTCCTGAGAACACCTTGCAAATAGAATAAAGGGGAAGATTTTTAGATCAAATGTGGGTTTTTTTTATTTTTTGGTTTGTTTTTTTTAAGTCAAGTTTGAGGGAAACACTTTTGGTTTGTTAAGAGAAGGCAAAAGTACCTGACAAGGAACCAATGCTGAATCACTTATATTTCCAAAACTTTTATTTTCTTCAGTGGTGGATTGGGTGGATAAAGATGCAGTATTTGACCTTAAAGGGGGTCTTAAAGCTTGCTTGTTTGTTTTTTTTTATTTATAAATTGCCTCTTTTCTTAAAGTTGGCTAAATTTTAAAATTAAAAACTTCAATAAATGCTTACTCTTTAAACTGTTTGGAAAAGAGTCAGTTGCCAGCTGACACAAATTTACATTTTAAAAAGTGACCACTGTTTATGTGCAATGAACTAGACTTTCTGCATTTTTTTAAATGTATCTGACCTATCTAACTTAATTAAAGATAGCTGAAGAAACCTAACAAATTAGCTTTCTCATAAGAATTACATTAGACATCAGTTAAGTAAAGTGACTGGAAAGGACTCCAGTGTTTTTCTGCAGGAAACAGCTAAATAGGTTAGGTTGATCCATTTCCATTCAGATTTATTACATTCAGAAAGAGTTGATCTGACAACAAGACTTTTTCTTTTGTTTGAAAGGAAATGTATATACAAAAACTACTAAGAGAATTGTTGTACAACAAGAATACCAATGCGAGGAGATGCATGGTTAAGAGGGAAATATGTAATAATCTTTAATCACCCTTGTGAAGTGCTTTGAGGTCCTCTGATGAAAGGTGCTGTGTAACAACAAAGTCTTATTTATTTTTCCTGCATCCAGCTGAATTTTGCTTCTCATTTCTCTGAATTTTCTTGCTTTTGTTAGTTTGTCATAGCCTCAGCGTTCTTTCTGTGTAGTTCTTCCAAACCTTAATATAACTTGGTATGAATTTGCTCTCTGATTCTGGTGTATAATGTCAGTTTTTTAAGCATTTCTGGGATGCTTAACAAATAAAAACTGACACTGAATTAATTTGCTATCTGAATTTTAACTTTTCACTAAAGAAAGCATACCTGTGATTCATTCAACAGTGTAAGGTCCTTTCCTATTGGCATGCAAGAGACGTACCCTCTTGTTGACTCTATAGACTAGAGAAACTTTTAAAACTGTCTCCGTATTGATTACGTTAGTTCATCTCCCTTGTGGTATCAACAGTGGGAGCCTTAGTGTTGACAGGCTGTCAGCTGAGACAGTTCTTGGAAGGATGATGGAGCCAGAGACCTTTCTGCACTAACCTACCATGATGGGAGTTGAACTGGTATTAGCAACAGTGGGACATTTTTTGACAAAAGACCCTATAGTAGACAGGGCCTTAGCGTTCATGGGATTTACTTACTGAAGGGGAGAACAGACTTCTAAAAGACTTAAAATGCATGCATTTTTGTCTTGCTATAAAGGTGACCCTATTTTAAACAGCACAAAAGTGAACTTGCCTTCGCTGTTATGACTGGAGCTTCCTCTTTTCTTGTTTTGCAGGAGCTGACAAGTGCTTTGATGCATGTGAAACTACACCTTTTTGTCCAGATCTTTACACTTGTGTTCTTCCCAACAGCAATATGGCTTTTTCTTCAAGCATTATCAGTCACACCTATAAATGAATGGCTTTTAAAAGGGTATGTTTAAACATATTAGAGTGAAATATATTTATGGCTACTTATTAAGGGCTGCTGTACCAGTAATATGTGTTTAACAGTTATATAGTGAAGAGATTTCACTGTGTAGTTTCATGCTATGACACTTGCTATTGAAGAAGCAGTACACATAAGATTATCCTTTCAGAATTATGGTCTCATGTTTAGAAAGACTTGTCAGCTAATTTCATATGTAGGGAGCTTGCAACAGATCAGCTTTCTCTTTGACAAGCAGTCTGTCGAAGCTGCTATGCTAGGTTTCAAGACGTATGGAAAAAAGTGATTGCTGAAGAGAGGCTTAAATCTATGAATACTTTTTTTTTAAAAAGCACAATTTATGGCATATGTGTTACAAGTATTGTGTGTATTTAGCATCACACTGTACACATCCAAATGATTGTTCAATATTAGTTCTGCTAAGTTGTGAAAAAAAAATTAGCGTTTTTATGTTGGAACAAATCTCTTGTTCTTTGAAATGGTGAATTAAGTAGTGACTGTTTATCATGAGAATAAAAGGCATTGTCTTAAATGAACTTTTCTAATCTTCAAACAAATGTTTATAGATACAAAATGACACCATAAATGATATGATAATGAACAGTACAAAAAATCCTAAAATAGAGATGCATCAAAATCAAACTTAGATGGCAAGAACCACCAGGCTTTGCTGTGTAGTTAAAATATAAAAATAATCTATTGTATTTGAAATATCCCAGTTGTAAATAGAGAGCAGAGCTGTTCCATCCACTGGAAGAAACCCCATTGTTCCAATAGTGTGGTGTTGCTTCAGAATAATTCCCCATCTAAATATCTTAGCTGTAAAGCTGCTCAGGTGTGTATGTGTTGGCAAGATAAGACCTTAAAATAGAGCTGTTGCTGTTTTTTTCAAAAGTATTTCTCCAGACAGTTTTGTTTTTCTAAGTATAAAGTGCTGCACACATTACAAGTGACATTGAATTTGAGACAACAAAAACATCATTCAGGAAATGTTAGTGCTGTTTCTCGTAATGGTGTCAATAGAACAGTTGGAGTAGAAGCATGCCAGTGTATCAGAATTAATTTAGACTTGGTGAAGCATAAAAACAGTTACAGTGAATATGATTGCAAAGGGTTTGCACCGGCATGACTAATGACAGGCTTCCTCATCGTCATAGCCTGTCAAAATTCAGTCTTAACACAGAACAGTCTCATTTGCTAGACTGCAAAGTGCAAGGAGTTTTGATTCCTCTCTTCCCACTCTCTGCATTGCCATCCCCATTCCCCTCTTTCTTTTGATGACATTTTTCATGCCACTTTAGTCCTTAAGATAAGAATGCATCCCTTAATACACAGGGGTATATACATGCAACTCCCTAATCACTGGTTTTCTCTCAAATATGCATTTATGGTCATTTTTACACAGGGACCTAATGAGCAAATATGCTTTTTGTGACGCTTATAAATGCTTCACCAACACCCATAAAATCATTCTATCGTTTCTGGTTTCACAGTATTTCACCTTTTATTACAATTAGCCAATCATATGGGGGCTTCACACAAAGAATGCTCAGGTTAGTGAACGCATGGAAAATTATTTTAAGAGGGTGCTTTATGAATACAGCTATTCAGAATGCTGGTCAGGCAAGCAGCAGTTGAGGGGAAAGCTGTATGCTGCTGAAGGGGAAAACTCAGTGGGAGCTGTAATCCCTTTGCAAAGCATACAGGACAGGGAGAGCAGAGGAAACCAGAACCACTGAGTTCTGTCATTACTTAAAGAAATAAACTGGATACAACTTAGGACCTTTTTAAATTCTAGTTTAGCACATTTTGGGCTGCATTCTGCCTTGTGCTTATGTGGGCATTTGAGGATGGGTTAGGGGAGGATGCAAAGAGCCTTCCACCCCTTGCACAGCCTGCTTAACGGCCAGGCTGAATTGCTGCCCCTGTGTTTTGTGGAACACTTGGACGGCTCTATCTCTACTCTCTAGAGGCACTAGGGTACCCCGATCAAGATGGGGCGGGGTAGGAAGAGGTGGGGCCAAGACTTCTCTTTTTCACATATCAAATAGCAGAGCTAGGATCAGGGGCTGGCAAGATTCTCCTCACAAAAGAGTGTAACGGGGTTTGCTGCCACTGTGCTCTCATGAACTCCCAGAGTCATTCTGCCTCCCATGGCAGAGTATCTCCTAGTGCTCTCTCTGGGACTGTGTGGCTCAGCACTGCTCTCAACACAAGGCTGTGCCTAAAAAGTACAACAATCAAGGCCAAAGTTAGTTTCCTGCAGTGCTTCTGTAGCTAGTTAATGATTGAGTCTCCCGAATGTTAGGAGTGCTGTGTTTGTCTGTCCAGAGTAGCTGTCTCTTTTTTGTTATAAATTAAGGGACAAATTCAAATCTTATCAGCACCTTCATTTTCATTTAGCTTTCTTCTCAAGCTTTTAAATTTTAATTTTCTATAGTTGCATTCCATCTTTCCTTCCTTCTTTTTACATAATGTGATATCTGAAAGCTGTTTGCTTTTAAATTATTTTTAGGATGTTTAGAACAAATAAACCTGAGGGTGGAGGCTGGGGATGAGAGAGGAGAATGAAATACAAGACAAGCTGAAACCACCCAAAAATTTTTAATTCATTTTTGTCGACTGACTGGATTTCAAGTTGATAGTGTCCCTTTAAAAGTAACCTGAAGAAGCAACTGGGGGCCCTGCCTGTGTTAATCTTTTCCACCATTGGAAGGGATTCTATAAGCATGTCGCCATTTACAACACTAAGGTTTTGAGATGCAAGCTACAGAGATCTAACGTGATGTTGTTCACTGCATATGTGAAGCAGGTGATTTCAGGGTTTCTTAATAATCAAATAGTTGTAACACACTGGAAAAGCATGTATGGGGTATCATCAGCATTTGAACCCAAGACCTTCATACCCACAGCACGGACTGCTACTGCCTAACCTAATGGAATATCTCCATTATTACTTCTACCAGCTAGGCTGTTGGCCAGGAGAGGGGGACGTGGAATACACTTTGTTAGTGTGTTGCATAAAGCTCTTATTAAATAATATGATCGTTTTTAGGCTCTTATTTTAATATACATATTTTGAAACTCATTTGATATGCAGGCTGTTAGAAATATTTTCTATTTAGCATACAACATGCTTTTCTATAGATTAATATGTTCTTATAAAAGATATTCAGAAGTATGTCTGTAGAGTGATTTTTAAGAAAGGCTTGCAAATGTAATATCTGATTTTCGAAGTGGCTCACACAAATCTTGTTCACAGAAGCTTTCTCTTTCTATAGTGCAGTAATCCCTTTTCCGTCAACTGGAGATGGCCATACATTTCAAATCTCTACTGATAACTTCTATTTTAACCCACCCCTTTTTGCTCTTTATTATTTCAGGTGAGAAGTTCCATGAACTAACCATTTTAAGAGATTTAATTAAATCAAGATATGATGCAGTGGATAGGGCAGCCATATCACCATGTGCCTGTCTTCCCTTTTTTGTTAGAGAGGCACCATTAACTTGCCAGACTGTTTGTGTGTATATATATTGCCTCTTTAAAAAATACATAAATTAGAGCTGATCCCGCAGAAACACTGAATGCTTTTAACTCCAACTGGCATTATTAGGCATTGAGGGCACTCACCACCTCAAAGGAGGTACTCCAAACTTTGCATGATTGGATCCATAGAACGCTGCTTTCCATCGTTTGCAGTTTCCTTCTCTAACAACGCTAACTGTGACTGATAAAGTGGCCACATCGATCATCCTTTATCCATTCCTTCTCATTTAATTTTTTTCTCATGTTTCTAAGCATTCATTAACAGCAAATCTATTCTGTAATATAGTTTCTTGCTGTGCTGGCTTATAAAGTGATATTAACACCAAAGGAGTATTGATATTACATCTCTATGTGAGCTAACACTTTAAAATTCAAAGTAGTTAATGTCTAGAGATGGCCTTGAACTAGAATAGTGGGTCAGAAACATAAACACTGGCAAGTTTAGGTTGGGCCCATTATCAGTTAAGATGCTTAGCTGGTTTTGTTGCCCTTAACAGCCTCAAGTCCTAATGGGCAGAGTCTGAACTCTTGTTGCATATCTTGTAAAACCAGAGGCACTACTTGCGTAAACTTAGCGACTGTGATTAGAAGATGCCCTGCAAGATTAGGGCATTATGATGTTACTGATGTAATGCCTGCAACATTGCATATGTAATATAAAACTTATTTAAGCCATAGTGGCTAACGTTGTGGTACGTGAACTCAAGACCCCTTCCTTTCAAAAGATACACTGTCAAGTATTTAGGCCTAAAACTTAACCTCCTAAATTTATTGTAATCTGCTGTGGCATGTTCTCATATTAAATATATATTTTAAAATAACCAATGATTAATTTTTGTACATTCTACTATTTTTGTGGGATGTACTTAAACAAAAGCATTCACCATACACAATACACATACTAAAGCATCACTGATGCACAAACAAGGATGTGCGCAACTCAGCTATTTTAGTATCTGCGTTTCTAAAAATTAGAGGGGAAAGCAATTGATGTTTAACTAATAGATGTGGAAAAAAACAGTAAGGAAGAAAATTTTTTATCTTCAGTCTTCTGAGTTTTACAAGAGAGAATGAAAATACAAATAAAGATGAAGCACTTGACAACTTCTCTTAACATACAATAAATAAAAATTTTAGTGGTGTTTTAAAATGTTTTAACTAAAAGTAGAAAAGGACAATGTGAACCAAAAATAATGAACCTGCATCTTCTCCCTCCGCCCCCTTCTTAGTGGTCCACATTTTTAGAACATGGTATCTTCTGTGGAAAAATAAATGCATATGTCTTATGTTGCATATTTTCCATAATAGATGTGGTGTTTCAAAGCACTTTACACACATAAATAAATCAAGACTCAGTTTTGTGAATTGTAAGTGTTATAATCTCCATGGTACAGATGGGGAAACAGAGTCACTCAGGTTAACTGATTTATTCAGGATCACAGAGCAGCGATGATCACAGTGGCGTGGATGATAACAGAACACATAAGTCTTGCTTCCTAGTGCTGTGCTCTAACCACTAGTTGAGCTTCTGATGAATACTCATTTCTGTTCAGCTTTGATGGTTGTGTAGTGCTAGTGTCTTGCAGTGAATATTGCATTTCCTTTTTTGTGTTTAGTTTGCAGACTGTAGGCTGTATGCCACCTCCTGTATCTTCTGCAGTGATTTTAACCAAAGCTGTTGGTGGAAATGAGGTGAGTTTGTATTTTATTCACAATTGATTTTATTTGTTGTTTGATTTATATAAAGATCTTTTGTGTAACCAAAATCATGTGCTAAAACATGTAGCCTGGTGAAATAGAGCTTTTCATATTATTACAGTTCATGAAGACTCAAAGTTAAAGTATAGATACAAAAAAAGGCAAATTTAAATTGATCATGTAAACTGGGATTCTTAAACTGAGGGTTGGAATTCCTCAGGGGTTCGCAAAGTTATTACGTGGGTGGTCACGAGCTGTCAGCCTCCACCCCAAACTCCACTTTGCATCCAGCATTTATATATTATTAAATATATATAAAATATATATATAAAATATAAATAAAAAAGTGTTTTTAATTTATAAGGGGGGTCACACTCAGAGGGTTGCTATTTGAAAGGGGTCGCCAGTACAAAAGTTTGAGAACCACTGGTGTAACATCCTGACAAACTACTGAGACCACTGTTGCTATAAAGTGATATAATCACATCCCTCTCTATTATGGTGTATTTCTCCTTCCCCTACCAGTTTGTGTATATTGTCTGTCTGAATCTTAGATAGTGAGCTCCCCGGGGCAGGGACACAGTCTCTGTGGTAGTTGTTTGTACAGTGCTTAGTATTATGGAGTGCTAAGCCCTCTTTAGGATCCTGAGACAATACAAGTAATTATTACACACAAAAAGCTACATTAAAAGACCATTGGAGGGTTGTAAAGTGAAGTGCTCAGGAAGTTAGGAAATGCCAGAAAAGGGTACAGACAACTTTAATTCAGTCCCCTTGTGTGTATGCAGTATGATGCAGTCTTCAGTTACATGTTCACATACTATTTTTTTGCCCAGGATCCCTACCTTAGTCAGGGCACATGATGGACAAAGCTCACTGAATGGGTAGCTGTTCATTACTTTTTTCTCTCCTCATTTACTGCACATTATTCAAACCCTGCTCTGAAGTCAGAATTATTAATTTCCTCTTTGGCTTTTCTGTAGTACTTATTGCTATAGTATCTGAGTACTGCAAAAATATTGTTTATTTTCATTGCACACCAGTGAAATGGGGGAGGGGGTAGTATTCCCATTTCACAGATGAGGGAATTGAGGCCCAGATGTTTACAGGAGCCTAAGTCTCATTTTCCAAAGGGATTTAGGCACTTAAGAGTCTAAATACTATACACAGTGTGTGAGGTTTAGACTCAAGTGCCTAAGTCCCTTCTGAAGATGGCATAGGCTCCTAAATCAGTTAGGCATTGTGCCACTGAGTGAAGCAATGCCTAAATAGCTTTAAAAATCAGGACAAGAGAGATTAAGATCAAAAGTATCAAATGAGAAGCTCTAGAACTAATTTTTAGGTGTCCAGGACCTGGATTTTCTTAGCAAACTTAATTCTGGCATTTTCTAACTTTTGAGTACTTTGCAACTTTAATAGTGTTGTTTTAATGTAGGGTTTTTTAAAATGTCATTTCCTAGGTTTTTTGTTTTTGTTTTAAAGCAAGCTGGTAAAACCAGAAATTCAATCATGAATCATCATATTGACACCCCCATGGGTCATCAGCAGGGTTGGAACTTTTAAATCCTCTGCCACTTGAGCTCACGGAGTAACTTATAGCAGTAGTAGGCTGTCATCCTTTGTGAGGACCAGGCTGGGGGGGTGGGCTGAGACGTATGCTTTGCCAGTGGGTCGCGCACACATTTTCTGATGTCAGGATTGGTGAAGCTTGGGTGTCTTGGTTCCACACTAGATTCTGGAGGGGAGTGTGGTCTAGTGGTCACACATTTCTGCCTCTTCCCCTGAGCCGGACCCTTTCTGCCTTGTCCCCTCCAGACTGTCCCCGTCTCAGTCATCTCTGCCTGCCCCCTTTACCCCTTAGGTTCTTGTCTTTTCGCCTAGCCAGTCTTAGTCTTCCCCCCCCCGCCCCCCCATATGTCCGGCTCTTGTCCCTTCTGCATTCAAGTCAGGGTGCATCCTCTTCCAAATTCCCTGGGCACCAGAAGTGGGGACGTTGAGAGTACAAAAGAGACAGTCTCCTTGCTCTCAGTTCTGGTGCCTTGTGCTACAGCAGCCACTAGCTGCTGGAAATAGCAGTTGCAGGGAAATGCCCCTAAAGCTTCTCCAGCTCTGGGCTGAAGCATGCTGAATACATATGGAATCTATAGAGAATTTAGTTGACAAATTCTGACAAATCTCTAGTGAGACTGCAATATTTATTTTTGGCTTACAGCATGGCCACATTCAGGCTCTTTTCCCGCATGGGAACAGCAAAAGGCACATGACTGACGCCAGGGCAATGCCCCTGCCAAATTTCAATACCTTGCTCCAAAGCAAGGAGGTTCTAGAGCTTCTCAACTAAATGGTTCTGAGAATTTTTTAATGTAGGAAAAACAATGTATTTTTCTCTGTCTCTGAAATCATCTCTAATTTGTGAAGGTGTATTTAATACCTGAAGTGAAATTCAGCATGGTGGTAGTGATTGTTGACTGTTATCCCTTCTAGTCTACTGTTGTCTCATCAAGCACTGATTCTCCTTCTTACATGATCCTTCTTACAGAGATTTGGAAGGCTTCAGTGGATTTTATAAGGTCAGAGAATGGAGGAGGTGGTGGATAGTTGCAATATGTTAGTAAGAAACATGAAGTGGTGAGTCGAGATGCCTAGTTAGAAATAGCAGGCATTATTGAGTCTGTCTGGATTCAAGTTCTCAAGGCTACCCGGGGAAGGGTTATAGTACTTGGGAGGGAGATATTTGGGGTGAGGGAGGTAGACAGAGTTTCCCAAGTGACTCATAAATAATTTGGGTGATGGCAGCAAAACCAGATCTAAGCTGGTAGTTAAGCTTAGAGGTTCGCATGCAGGTCCCCACATCTGTACCCTAACGTTCAGAGTGGGGGTAAAACCTAAGCTTAACTACGATCTTAGATCTGGTTTTGCTGCCACCACCCAAATTATTTATGAGTCACTTGGGAAACTCTGTCTACCTCCCCACCAGAATATCTCCCTCCCAAGTACTATGACTCTTCCACCAATTCCCTGGTGAACACCAATCCAAACCCTTGGATCTTAAAACAAGGAGGAATTAATCATTCCCCCCCCCTTCATCCCACCAATCCCTTTTATGCACAAGACAAGTTGCAAAAGAAAATAAACATAGCTAATTCCTTCACTAATACTCACTATCCTGATAAGAGGCTGATTCCTTGATCTTTTCCACTCCGGCCAAAACTAAAACTGAGACAAAGGGAACTTCCCTGCTTCCTTTTGAAACATCCTGCCCCCCGCCCCCCGCCCCCCCCCTGGTTCCTCTGGTCAAGTGTCGGCTAGGCTAGGTGAACTTCTTAACCCTTTACAGGTAAAAGAGCCATTAACCCTTAACTATCTGTTTATGACACAAGCACTGACAAGAAAAAGAACTGAGAGTCTTTAAAGGAACCATTAGACAGTGTGGCCTAGTGGACAGAGCACTTGACTGGGACACAGGAGACTTGGGTTCTATTCCCATCTCTGCCACAGGCCTGCTGGGTATCTTTGGGCAATTCACGTCACTGTTCATTGCCTCAGTTTCCCCATCTTTAAAAATGGGGATAATGGTATTTTTCTTTTGTGCTTTGAGCTCTTCTGATGGAAAAGCACTATATAAGAAATGCATTAGATAAATGCTATATTTTTATTATTATTAGGTCTAGATAAGAGCAAGCAAGTATTTGTTAAAATGTTTGGGGTGATTGCCAACGCCATTAGGCTAGAAGCCACTGGGATAACGGGAGATTTTGCATCATAATAATTGGAAAATTTGGTCATGAAATTATGAAGATAAAGGGAGGATTTTTAAAATTTTTTTATAAGGATCTATTTTTAAATCAGCATATGTACTAGAGGGGACATACTTTTGTTGAATAAGGAGGGCATGGTAAGTGAATTTAATCTTAAGGGTAGTTTGAGTAAGTAATAGAGCTTTGTTCACTGATTCTAAATTTCAGCTGTACTGTGATTTTTGGTACAAACCCAGGTAAATTTAAAAATCTAGTGTCAGTAAAATGAGGAGTTTAATTAGCAGCATAAACTGGCATTTATAAAGCTACAAGACCTACCAATATTTATGTATTTATTTCTGTTTTGGTCTAAAGAAACTCTACACCAAAGAATGACCACCGAAGTGCTAGGTGCCCTTGATGCACATTTAAGAACACAATGACTCAGAAGTTACAGAACATAAAACCATCAAAAGCAGTAACACTTCTCCCTCTTCCCTCACTGCACACATCATTTGGTCACTAAACACATGACCCGTACAGCATGAAACCTCTAGTGCACTCCACTGCCTCTGCCATCCACAATGCCTGCTCAAACAGATTGGCTTTGCAAAGAGCCTGGAAAACCAACAAATTGGGGCTATTTCAGAGTTTGAGGGTCAGAGCAGTTCAGAGGAAACTAGCTTTTATGGGGAGCCTGCTGCCAGTACTCCCCGGCCTTTTATAGTGAAGGAGGAATCAAGCTTGAGGACATCTTCTGGTTGCAGCTGTGCCATTATGATATGGGGGAGGCATTCTCTCAAGTAGATGGCCTCAAACTCTTTAGGGTTTTGTAGGTCAAAACCAACATCTTAGACTCCACTCCGATATGTGGATGAATAGCAGCTTGTTTGAGGTATTTGGGAGAAAAGTAGAGCTCATAAAAATTCTAGGGAGCAATAAACTTTGAAGCTTTTTAAGAGCGAAATAAAGGAAATGCAAAGGGGTATGTAAAGAGCAAAAGAGAAAAATGGAGTTCAAGTGTCTGGGATGCTAAAACCAATAATAAAATATATATTTAAAATACTGTATTGGAGTTCAGAGGGTGGCAGAAGGGAGAATCCAGTGAGGCCATTAATAGGATGGCAGAGCAAAATCGTCCTTGAGGGGCTCAAGAAAAGAGAGCAGTTGTTCCTTCTCTGCAGATATTAGAGTAAGGGTAGTCACTAATGGCAGTTTTTTTTCTCTTCCTGCTGTGGGAGATTGTGCACCTATTTCTGGCTAGGAAGAATAGCCTTCTCTGTAGATCCCCCAATTCATATCTATTGGGGCAGTTGGGAGGGTCGACTGTGTCAGCTCATCCTCATATGTACCTCTGCTCATCTCCCTTTGACAGAGGTCGCACAAATCTTGATGAGTGGGCCATCCTCTCAACTCTCTCTCCGCTCTTGTTTTTTCCTTCCATTTAGCCTTCACACTAATTTCCCTTTCATCTTCTATCATTTCCCTGTATGCACTGATACCTTCATCAACCCTACAAACAAAATTCTAAAACAGCTGCTGCTTATCTCACAAATCAATTTAGTTTATTTGGAAAACCAATTTCAGGTAAATGTGTTGTGTGTAAGAAAACTCTGCTCCCATGAATACAGGCAAAAAAGTAAATACAAAAGGGGCTATTATGAAAATGACACATCACGATCTAATTTTTAATTTGAGATGTTTTCCACACTATTTGTCTGGCTGTACCGTTAATTATTTTTAGGCTATCTCTTGGTACTGGGGAAATACTAGAGAAGGATGGTCATGGAGTGAAAACACAGAATTGAAAGAGAGATCTGTTTTCAGATTCCAACTCTGCCAGCATGCCAGACTCTCATCATGGCCTTGGGAATACCACTAAGGGCCAGACTATTAAAGGTATTTAGGTGCCTAAAGATGCAGAATAGGTGCCTGATGGGATTTTCAAAAGCGTGTAGGGGCTTATCTCCCATTGATTTTTTTGTTTAAAGAGCAAGGCACTTTTGTAAATCATACAAGATGATTATCTGCACCTAAATACCTTTAAAACTCTGCCCTAAGTCTCTCTGTGTGTCTGTAAAATGGAGATGATAATTTTAGCAACATTACAGGGTGTTTCGAACTCATACAAGAGTTTTGAGATCTTCAGATAGAAGATTCTATGGAAGTGCAAAATATTATTAAAAGGTGTTTGACAGAGAGCAAGTATAGTCCTTTCTTTGAAAAGAGGCTGAAAATTAGATTTGTAAGTCTATCATATTTTTTTGGAAAAAACAATTTGAGATGACTTTTATGGGCGGCTTAATGACACATTTTGAAAAGTTTAATTTACTACATAAGAGTCAGGATAGTATTGTGCAGATAAATCACATCAGACAATTTGTGTTATGGAAGACTGACCCTTTACTACTTCACAAGAGGAAATTGTAAAAGTGATTTTTATTTTTTTATTTTAACAGTTAATTAAAAAACTAGTCTAAAGAACTCCTTAATTTTAGTCAAATTTACTTCTATTTTTGTATGTTCCTCCTGGCTCCGTATATACTGGACTTGGTGCTTCCAAAATAAGATGCTGCTATATATTCAAGGCAGAGGATTTGTAAATACAAAAGAATGAAATACAATGAAAAAGATAATAAATGTATTCCAGGACCAAGACAATTGGGGAAAGTACTAGAATTTATTTTTAAATTTTGTTTAAGGATGTGTAAAAGATTAAAAACCAAATTGTAAAATGAAAGGTATACAAATAGTTATTCTCCCTTCGATTCCTTTCCTGAAGGGCTATGTACAAATAAATAAATTAATGGTTTTAACTGGTATTTTAAAATGAACTGCATGGGAGCTGTCACACTAACAAATAAATACTGGAAAATTCCAGTGCTTTTTATTAAAAACAAACAAAAGGTGAACCCTAACAACATGGTAAAATCAGAAGAAAGATATTGATTTTTCTAAAAATATCAGAAAGCTTCTTTGAACTGTGTGTATATGTACATTAACCTTTTAAAAACAAAATACTATGAATGTAAAAGAAAGTGCAAGCCTTAATGTTTTGTGTTTTACTTTGTACCACTGTGTGGGGTATTATTTAACACTGGATGGTAATGCACAAATATTATGAAAGATCACTTAAGATCTTTACAGGAAATATGCATATTATGATGTTTGGCTTCCTTCTCTAATATAACCCTTTTGTGACTGTATGTTAAATCTTCTCAGGTGATCTTGCCTAAGATGTTATGAAAATGTAACTATAACCTGGAAGTTATAGCATGTATTAATGGATATTTTTCAGGTTTTGGCATATGTGTGTAGGTGGTGGGGTCAGACTGATCCTGAAGGGCTGCATTTGTGAAAATCTTTAGTTAAGCTGCACTGTACACATACATGTGCAGAGAAGTAACTGTGAGCACACACTATATGTGTACATAGGGAACTGCTTTATCATTACAGAGAAGTATATTCTGGTATTATTTTCTATACATGCTAATGTGTGTGGTTTTTTTGGACCACTGTTTTGCTTTGAGCAAATAGTTTTTATTTTACTGTCAGACTGAGGCTCAGTATTTTTCTATTGCATTGTTTGTTTGTACTCACCAGTACATATGAGTAGTCCGAATTGTTACTTACAATCTGGACTTAATCCGCCACAGTGTCTGTTAGGAACCTCTTAAATTCCTCACATTCTTCTCAAGTCATGACTAACTTAAAACATATTGATATCCACAGTTTTTTCTCCCACACTGTTTATTTGTATTTAACATCAGTAGTTCTAGTACAGATCCAAAGGATGCCTCCTGTTAACCTTGTGAAAAGTTGAAAATTGACTGTTTATTTCTACTCTTTGTTTCTGGTCTCTTAGCCAGTTTCTGATTAATGACAGAACCTTAACTCTGACTCTGTTTCCTTAACAGCCTCTTATTTACCAGCTACTGATGTAACATGCAGACTGGGGAATTGTGCATGCAAATAGCTATTTACACATGAATTCCAGTTAACATATGTAGCTACCCATTTTGCATTTGTATATTTGTGTGTTTAGCTTAAAATCTGATGATTGAACTTTTATAGATCGATTTGTGGGAGCAAAAAATGAGGACATAATTTAGAGGCCTAGTCCTGCAAAGGTATAATACTGAGTTCAATTTAGCATTGCCCTTAAGCCAGTGGGAGCAGAGTTAAGCCAACAAAGAGTACTTTTAATAATCCCCACCTTTATTGGCTTACGCCAAAATTTTGTGCACCCCAAACCCTACTGAATTCAGTGGGAACTGAAGGTGACCTTCACCTCTGAAAATCAGACCATTTTGATTTATTAACTGTAGGCATCAGTGCTGGGGAAAGCTTTGGCCTTAGAACTTTTATCTAAGCTTTCATCCTATTTACTATTTGCCCATATGCCCTGGTTGTCTGCTGAAAGCAGCCCCTCTCCTCACCTTGTAAAGTCTGCAGGAGAGAGCTTGTCTCGGAAAAGATAGGGCAGAGAAGTTGCTTTATCCCTTTCCCGGTTGCAGATCTACGGCGTATTAGAGCAAGGATTTTCCCTGTACCCTTTGTAATATTTGCAGGAGCCCTCCCTCTATTCCAGTGCATCTTGAGAAGCATCTTACAAAGTGCATTTGGGCTGAGGAAGGACATAGTTGAGCTCCCTTCCTGCGCTTCTCTCTGGAAACTGTTTTTCAGATCACTTATTTATTTCATTTCTCGTGTGGTAGAGCATTGAGGCCGAAGCCCCATTGTGCTAGGCACTGTACAAATGTAGAACAATCTAAATATTAGATTGCAGACAGCAGGTGGATGCAGCAAATAGATGCTTGGAGCAGAAGGAGACAATGAGATAATATTAGTCACTTAGGCCTGAGCTACACTAGCGGGGGGGGGGGATTCAAACGACTTACCTGGCCATCATCACAGTGGCGAGTCGACCGCCACGGCTTTCCCATCGACTCCACTTACTCCTCCTGCCGAGGTGGAGCACAGGCGTAGATTCAGGGATCGATTTATTGCGTCTAGACGAGATGCGATAAGTCGATCCCCGATACATCAAACACTACCTGCCGATCTGGTGGGTAGTATAGATGTACCCTTAGAGTCAGACGACACTGTTGCCAGAGGCAGGGGGACAAAGGATAGGTTAAGGTGGGTTTAAGACACCTTTATGCTCTCCATATTCTATGCTGCTCCAGGAGCTGGAGAGGTCCTTAACATAATTTAGACAGCCCAGTGTTACACCCACTTCCCTGGACTGCCCTTTGGGCTGAAATGCTGCCTGGAATCTTCACAGTGCTTTGTGCATTTGCTCTGCCCTGACATGCTCCCTACACCAGGGCTTGCGAACGGGTCTTCAGAAGGCAGCCTCACAGTTGTCTGCAGTACCTGCACTAGTGGAATCCGGCCCCATCTGACCATGGGCTTTCAGGGGCCCTCTTATGCTGCTGTGGTCATTTTACCTGGTGTAAAGAGGTTAGAATGAGTGAGGATCTCATCTCCACACTTGATGAAACATGCCCTGATTGAACCAAAGGCATTTGCAAAACCTTTGCTTCGGCCCATGTGCAATTTATCTACATTTATGAGTACATAGCAGTTAGCCCCACATTTATATGTGGCGTGAGCTTTCTTAGCAGCATGGTTTGTTGGCATAGTAAGGAAGGGTCTGCAAAATCTATTGCCCATGCACAGCAAGAGATTTTTAAAGGGCTCATTACTTGGTCAGATAAGAACCACTTTTAATTAGACACTGAAAGACGTTTTCCATTGAGGGCTATTACCTTGCTAAATTTCAAGTTCATACCCCCAGCAGTTGGAAAAGAGAGGTTGCAAAAATGTTGTTGTTAAAGGGAAAGTGTTTTCTTCATTTTCCTTTACTCAAAAATGACTGAAACATTTTTGTACAAGCTTTCAATCACAATTGGAGATTTTCATTCTAAAAGTGAAAGTTTCAGAAAGTCACGAAGCCCAGATTTTGAAAGGTAATTAGGCAGTGCTGTACTCAGTGTTCCAGTGCCTAACTGATTTAGGTGCCTAAATCAAATGAAATTTAGGTGCCTAAATTAGTTAGGTATTGCAATGCTGAGTTGCAGCAATGCCTAATTATGTGTATTAAAGATCTGGGCTTAAGTGACTGAAAAAGGGGCTCACAATAGAAATGGCTCATGTCACAGTTATTGGGCTGCATCCTTCTCCCTTTTTGAGGCCTCTGAGTGCTCCCCCACAGCAGTCAGGCTTTGGCCTCTTACCTCTCCTGCAGTGAGATTCTGTGGTTCGCCCACTCTCAGGTTAGGGCCTGGGCTACAGTCCCCTGGGTACCAAGTGTGAGTAATTCAGCAGGTCCAGCTGGGGTTGGAGTCTGCAATCATTTTTCTTTGGAAGCCTGTGATAGCTTGCGTTAGTAATGATACAGACACAGCTTTTTCAAAACAGAGCCCTAAAGAATTAGATTTTAAATAAAGAGGCCTGTATTCCCTTAGATAATCTTAGCCTCTCTATCCATAGCTTAGGCAGGTCTGACTTGTTCCTCATCTCTAAATTGGAAAAACACCGTACAGGGCTTGCAAATTGGTTCCTCTGTCTTTTTCTGTGTCTCTCAGGGTATGTCTACACTCTGAGTTGATGGTATAAACTCCAGCTTGAGGAGATGCACATGCGCTAGCTATGATGAAGCTTGTTCACTAAAAATAGAGTAGCCATGATAGTGTGAGCATTGGAAGGGGATTAGTCACCCCAAGTATGTTCCTAGCGTCTCAGACAGGATTGTGTTTGGGTTGGCTAGGCCCTCCCACTGCTCATGCTGCTATGGCTACCTTCCATTTTGAGCACACCAGCTTGATCAGAACTAGCCAGGGCATGCCGCCTTGAGCTGGGAATTATGCCCCCAGTTCAAAGTGCAGATATACCGTTAGTCTATCAGCCTTTTCACAGACCCCTTCTGGCCAGCCTCTCTGACCACCTCTTCCCTCCCTTTCTGTTAGGGTTATGTTTAGCGGACCAGTGTCTTTGGAACTCCTCTCGTTGCCAATGTTGGGGCTGAGGAGTTCCTCATATGGCTATAAACCTGGCTATTGTTTGAGGGAATGTTCCTTGTCTGGGCCATTGTTTTACCTTTCCTGCATTCCATAATCCCCCTGTGATTTAACTCTGTGCTTTCAGGCAGGTGTTCAACAATAAACTAAATCCCTGGCCATTACTGTTGTGAAAGTAGAATGAATTATATTGTAAAAATAAGAATGGATTAAAGAAATGTTGTATGTACCTTTAAGCAGAAATAAGAAATGTTGAAATACAGGTGCCAGGAAAAGAAACATTAGGCATAAACAATGGTGCTAATGGCGAAACATTAACAGAAGATGCGTAATAGTTAGTAAGGAAATAAGATGTGCATGCCTAGCCCAGGTAAACTTATCTGATTCTGCTTCCTTTGTTATCTTGTTAAGTTCTCACCCTTTATCTGTATAAATAAGATAGTTTGTGTCTTGCATGGTGCTCACATTATCTGGGTGTCATTAGCAGAGCGCTGTGCTAATAAAACAGAGTGGTCTGACAAACTGTGAGTCCTGAGTCTAACTTTGACACTGTCAAGCAGCCTCCAGCTCCAGATTACAACCAGGTCAGTTTTAACCTGCCTGCTTGGGACACTGAGCTGATGGCAACTGTCAAATACTTGGGCAGCGTCTTGCAGTGCCAAAGGATGCTCAAAAGATGTGGACGCACCTATAACAGCAGCTGCTACCATGCTTCGGGCCCTTCTCTGTGGGCATGTCAGACATTAAGTGTGTCACGAAGCTGCAGATCTCTAGACCCTTGGTTATTCCAGCTCTGATTTATGGAAGTGAAACATGTGCACTGAAGAAGGCTAAAGACCACTGGACTGACATTTTGATTCTTGTAATCGTTGTCAGTTGCTCCATTTTAAGTGGCAGGACAAGATCAGAAATGGGGCTATCCTAAGCTGAACTCAGCAACCGCTTCCATCAGCACTGGTTGGCTTTCTTGGAATGGACATATTATTAGGACGGAAGACCAATGAATTATGATGTACGTTTACCAAGGAATGTCTCTACATGGCCATTGATGACATGGTCATCGAAAGCTTTGGTGACATAATAAGATAAACTTAATATCCAGCTAGACCTTGTTATCTGGATGGAGCTTGATCTACAAGGAGGCTATGGCCCTTTGGGATTTGCCATGATGATTGATTCAGATAACAATACCACACTGAACAGGGAAACTGAGTCGCACATAAATAATACATTTCCCCAGTTATTCACACCTCATTCAATTTTAATTGTAGCCGTTGCTTATATTCTAACAAAATTCTATAAAATAGGTGGTATTTATGAGCAGTATTCATTTGGTAGGGAAGTACTATTATTTTTTCACATTGACATATTGAATCTTACTGCCAGACAGCTGTAGTTTCCACTGTGCCTTATACTGATTTAAAAATCAGAAGCTACTTTAATATTTATTATTAAACCATAATATTTAATCTTTATACACTGAAGTTTTGATGTTTAAACCTGTGTTAAAGCAGAATAGAAACTGCACAACCTTGAATCATTCCTTGAACATTATCCAGTTTGTGCAATTAACAAAAAAGGGGACCTCTTCACCCCCGCACCCCCCCACCTTATTACCCATCCATAGATGTCAATGGGACTACTTCAGAATAAGGACCTACTGAATATGATTGAGGTGACTGATTGTAGCTGTTGGATTTTGATTGTAAAGTTGCTGTTTATTTACAAGTCTAACAAAATGTAACTGTTATTTTCTCTTGCTTAATCAAAAACAGGAATTAATCCAGAGCCAAATAGGTATTCATCTTTCTTCTTTTGAAAAGAGTTGATTATATCTGAATAAGGGTATATAGAACATTGTGAGCATCTGAACCATCATGATTATTTTCTCCACTTGACTTGTAAATCGTTAAAGTTAATGGGAGTTGGACACACTAGTGAGAAGAAGATAATATGCCCTGTAATTAGTAGAGTGAGAATATCTTTAGTGAATTCAGTCAAGGAAAATATTGTTCTCCTTGAAGTGTGTTATCTTTGAACTATGACTAACAGATGCTTATATTTTTGTGGTTTTGGTTACTTCTGTTAAATGTTAGTTTGTTTTTAAATCAAAAGTGTAAATTCAGTGTGTCTGTATTAGGAAAGTGTGTGTTTTGCTGGGTTTTTTTTTTTTGTTTTTTTTTTGTCACTTCACATAATATTTGTAGCTGACCTAGTGGACGAATGTACATAATTGCTGACTGACTGGTAAAGGATAGAAAATGTGAGAGCCAGGTTTGGGAATTAAATTATCCTGTAGTTCATTTTCCTTAAATCTTATTTTTTGTTTTGAGATTGCAGGATTACTTTCTGATTTAATCAAATTAATACTTGTGTGATCTTTATTAAATTTGATTTTTGGTTTATTTGACCATTACCTTTAAAGGTTACTGGAAAAAAAAATAAAAATGAGCTTTCCTTTTTTTTTTTTTTGCTTCTTTATCACATATGAAAGAAGGCCTAAAATACTTTAGCTTTCCTTTCCCCTGTTTGTCAGATGTTTGAGTTAAATATTAGGTTTTTTTAAAGACAAATAAAACAGAGTCCCAAACAATGAGATTAAGGTCTTGTCTACATACAAAAGTTGTACTGTTTTAACTATTTCAGTATACTTAAAGTAGTGCAAACCTCCCCTCTCCTCCAAACAGTCGCTGTTATAATAAGCACCTTTACACCAATATAAGCTATTCCTGTATAACTACCTTTTATATCAGTAGAACTCCATCTGTACAAGGGGTTGCGTTGATTTAACTATTTGGGTTTAAAAAAAAAATCATCATAGCCCTAACCAAAATAGTTCACTTCCTTGATATTGGTGATGTCACAACCCTACCATCTCAGTTCTTCAGTCATCCATAAAGACAAGAAAAACAAAGTAAATGAATCCTGAATTTTTAAAATAAAAAGATAGAAAAAACATTCTAGACCTCCTTTAGTTATTAAAAAAAAAGAAAGAAAGAAAAAAGAAAAGAAGGGCACAAACTTTTTTTTTCTTTACAGATTACTTGTAAGAATTTAGGATTTTTCAAAAGATTCTAAACATGAAAATTTTCCCAATTTAGCCTCCGAAATTGGTGGGTTGATTTTTCAGAAGTGCTCACACCTAGCAGCAATGAATGACTAGAGTTGGTGCCTCAATGGTTTTTTAATTAGCCCTCTGACTTAGGCTCCTAACTTTTAAAAAAATAGGAGCCTAAAATTTTGACCTCAGCATTAGAACTGCTGGTAAACTCTGTATGGGTTTGCTGAAGTAAAGCCCTGTAGCCTTTGGCAATTCATTATGCTTAAGCTAGGCAGTGGAGATTTTTTTCGGGTGTTTGCTGTTGCATAGCACGTTTTCTGCAATGCAGAACCAAACACCGAACCTCCCTACCTCCATTTACTTCTATAATTGATATAGGTTAACATGAATGGATGGGAAATATGTATGCGTGGCAATAGCAGAGGGTTATACGTTGTGCTCAGCTACATGCATGCAGCTCCAATAGAAGCTGTTGGTATTTGGAAAGGCATATCTGAGGGAAGAACTTAGTTCAGAATGTTTTGTACAAAAATTGAATATTTGAATAAGAACTGCAGTGAGCAAACAAACAAACAGATGGCAGGTGATTGCATCAGCAAGAGAGAAAGAGGCAGCCACAAGAGCCTCAATTTCTAGTAATTATGTAGCGTACAAACTAAAAAATACCCCAACCCTTGAAATATGTTTGAGCTAATGATCTGGAACAATTATATGTTTTCAGAGTTTAATTTGGCAGTTTACATATGTTACTTATATAAACATTTTGAATCCTGCAAAAATGTGTGGACTTTGGGTTTTTTTAAATCATTTATATCTGCAGCAGAATTCTTTATCATTAAGTTTTTAATGTATAAAAGTGGTGTGGTGTCTACACATAAATAGATCTTGTTCATGGTATTGTTATATTTTATAAATGTTTAATTTAGTTTGCTTGTTATTCAAAGCATAATGAAAAATCAACATTGTAGAAATGTTATGTTCTCAGTTCCAGCTATCTATCCAAATCCTTCTCAAAGGATATCTCAATGAGTCCCATAGGCCAAAGTAAATTATTACATGTGGTGAACTCTAAGTTATAGAGTAAGGTCATGGCAGTGAGAATATTTCAGAAAGGTTTTGTCTCTGCTTGGAAAGCAAATTAAACCTCTCATCATTAACTTTAGAATTATAGTTGTAAGAGAATTTTCACTAGGGGTGAAAGATCAAGTTCATGGAAGGCATAATTCAGTCTAAAAAGTTCTTCTTCAGACATAGCACTGGGACATGAAACATTCAGAGAGGTTTTCATGTTATTGGTGGGGTTTTTGCATTCACTAATATTGAAGATCAGAATCATTGTAACTTTTCACAATCTATTCTGGTTTTAGTCCAAGTTTTCCAAAGTGAGGAAGACATTCATTCTGTGATGATTTAAGAACTTTATTTTTTTTAAATATTCATTATTTTACAGCTATCAATTTTTATAGTGTGCACCTTTTAAAGAGTGTTTAATCAGTATAACCTTTTCTGTTGTTGTTAATTTGTTAAATAGTAGCACTTACAGAACCTAGATGATTACAGCTCTATTGTGCTAATGAACGGACACATGCACAGTGAGTCCATCCCTGCACTGAAGTGCTTATTATCTGAATTGATGAGAGACACAAAAGCTTGGAAGGGAATCAGATACAGAGAGGCAAAGGGAATTGTTCTGGATCACATAGCAGGTTAGTGGCAGAGCTGGGAATAGAACCCAGATCTCCTGATTCCTATTCTAGAATTCTGTCCACTATACCACTATTTATTTGCCCACTTATCCAATAGATTTGCATATGATTCTAATCTATCTATGATGCACCTGTGACAGATCATGACAACCTGCGCCTGTATTACCACTCTCTGGTCCAGCAAGGGCACCTGCTCCAGGCTCCTCTGCCATCATCTCTTTTGGGTGGAGACCTGAATCTTTCTCCCTCCTGATTGGGGTAGCTTTAAACTAGGAATTGAGGGGAGATGGTTGGGAGATGTCCAGTCACTCTCCACGCCAAATTTAAACATTGAGAGGGAGGACAACAGGATAAGAATGGATATAGCCAGAGGGAGGGGTTTGGAGGTAATGAAGGGGGGGGATGGATACTAGACCAATAGGTCATACTGGTGGTACTGAGTCCCTACCAAATTGGATAACAAAGGTGAGAGAAGCCAAACAGCAAAAATTAGGATGTTTGTTCACCAATGCGAGAAGCCTAGGTAACAAAATGGAGGAATTGGAGCTCCTGGTCCGAGAATTGAAACCGGATATCATAGGAATAACCGAAACATGGTGGAACGGTAGTCACGACTGGAGTACAGGTATGGAAGGGTATGTGCTGTTTAGGAAAGACCGAAACAAAGGTAAAGGTGGGGGAGTAGCATTGTATGTCAATAATGAGGTAAACTGTAATGAAATAACTAATAATGGAATGGATAATACAGAGTCTGTTTGGGCAATGGTCACATTAGGGAAGAAAACTACTAGAGCCTCCCCTGGGATAGTGATTGGGGTGTGCTATAGACTGACAGGATCTAGCCTGGATATGGATAGAGAACTCTTTAATGTTTTTAAGGAGGTAAATACTAATAGGAACTGTATGATCATGGGAGACTTTTAACTTCCCGGATATAGATTGGGGAACAAATGCTAGTAATAATAATAGGGCTCAGCTTTTCCTAGACGTGATAGCTGATGAGTTCCTTCATCAAGTAATTACTGAACCGATGAGGGGGGATGCCATTTTAGATTTGGTTTTGGTGAGTAGTGAGGACCTTGTTGAAGAAATGGTTGTAGGCGACAACATTGGCTCGAGTGATCATGAGCTAATTCGGTTCAAAATAAACGGAAGGATAAACACAATTGCATCTGAGACTAAGGTTTACTATTTCAAAAGGGCTAACTTTACGAAATTAAGGCGACTAGTTAGGGAAGTGGATTGGATTAACATATTTAGGGATCTAAAGGCGGAAGACACCTGGGATTATTTCAGGTTGAAGTTGCAGGAGCTGTCAGAGGCCTGTATCCCAAGAAAGGGAAAACGGTTCGTAGGTAGCAGTTTTAGACCGAGCTGGATGAGCAAGCATCTCAGAGGGGTGATTAAGAAAAAACAGAAAGCATACAGGGAGTGGAAGATGGGAGGGATCAGCAAAGAAACCTACCTTATTGAGGTCAGGGGGTGTAGGGATGCAGTGAGAAAAGCCAAAAGCCGAGTAGAGATGGACCTTGCGAAGGGAATTAATACCAATAGTAAAAGGTTTTTTAGCCATATAAATAGGAAGAAAACTAAAAGAAGAAGTGGGACCGCTTAAAACTGTAAACGGAGTGGAGATCAAGGATAAGCTAGGCATGGCACAATATCTAAACGAATATTTTGCCTCAGTCTTTAATAAGGATAATGAAGGGCTTAGGAATAGTGGCAGAGTGACTGATGGGAATGAAGATACGGGGTTGGAAATTACAGTATCCGAGGTAGAAGCCAAACTTGAACAGCTTAACAGTAGTAAATCAGGCGGCCCGGATAATCTTCATCCTAGAATATTAAAGGAATTGGCGAGTGAAATTGCAAGCCCGTTAGCGATAATTTTTAATGAATCTCTGAACTCGGGGGTTGTACCGTTTGACTGGAGATTAGCTAATATAGTTCCTATTTTCAAGAAGGGGAAAAAAAGTGACCCGGGTAACTACAGGCCTGTTAGTTTAACATCTGTAGTATGCAAAGTCATGGAAAAAATATTAAAGGAGAGAGTAGTTACGGACCTTGAGGTCAATGGCAATTGGGACAAATTACAACATGGTTTTACAAAAGGTAGATCGTGCCAAACCAACCTGATCTCCTTCTTTGAGAAAGTAACAGACTTTTTAGACAAGGGAAATGCGGTGGATCTAATATATCTTGATTTCAGTAAGGCGTTTGATACGGTACCGCATGAAGAATTACTGGTTAAATTGGAAAAGATGGGGATTGAAATGAAAATCCAGAGGTGGATAAGGAACTGGTTAAAGGGGAGATTGCAGCGGGTCGTATTGAAAGGTGATCTGTCGGGTTGGAGGGAGGTTACCAGTGGAGTTCCTCAAGGTTCAGTTTTGGGTCCGATCTTATTCAATCTATTTATCACTGACCTCGGAACCAAAAGTAGGAGTGGGCTGATAAAGTTTGTGGATGACACGAAGTTGGGAGGTATTGCCAATTCGGAGAAGGATCGGGATATCCTCCAGGGAGATTTGGATGACCTTCTAAACTAAAGTATTAGTAATAGGATGAAATTCAATAGTGAGAAGTGTAAGGTTATGCATTTAGGGATGACTAACAGGAATTTTAGTTATAAGCTGGGGACGCACCAGTTGGAAGTAACGGAAGAGGAGAAGGACCTCGGAGTCCTGGTTGATCGCAGGATGACTATGAGTCGGCAATGTGATGTGGCCGTTAAAAAAGCTAATGCGGTCTTGGGATGCATTAGGTGAGGTATTTCTAGTAGAGATAAGGAGGTGCTAGTCCCGTTATACAAGGCGTTGGTGAGACCTCATTTGGAGTACTGTGTGCAGTTTTGGTCTCCCATGTTTAAGAAGGATGAATTCAAACTGGAATGGGTACAAAGAAGGGCCACTAGAATGATCCGAGGAATGGAAAGCCTGTCATATGAAAAGAGACTTGAGGAGCTCGGTTTGTTTTCCTTAACCAAAAGAAGGTTGAGAGGAGATATGATTGCTCTCTTTAAATATATCAGAGGGATAAATACCAGGGAGGGAGAGGAATTATTTCAGCTCAGTACAATGTGGACACAAGAACAAATGGATATAAATTGGCAGTCGGGAAGTTTAGGCTTGAAATTAGACGAAGGTTTCTAACCATCAGGGGAGTGAAATTCTGGAACAGCCTACCGAGGGAAACAGTGGGGGCGAAGGACCTCTCTGGCTTTAAGTTTAAGCTTGATAAGTTTATGGAGGGAATGGTTTGATAGGATAACACTATTTAGTCAATAGGTCAATAACGTGCCGCCACTGGTAATGAGTACCGAGGGTCAATGTTGGGATATTGAAAGTCTTTTTCCCGAGTGTCTGGCTGGAGAGTCTTGCCCGCATGCTCGGGGTTCGGCTGATCGACATATTTGGGGTTGGGAAGGAATTTTCCTCCAGGGTAGATTGGCAGTGGCCCTGGAGGTTTTTCGCCTTCCTCCGCAGCATGGGGCAGGGGTCGCTTGCTGGACGATTACCTGCTACTTGAAGTCTTTAAACCAGGATTTGGGGACTGCAACAGCTGAGTCAAGGGAGATAATTATTTCAAGAGTGGGTGGGTCAGCTTTTGTGGCCTGCATTTTGCGGGAGGTCAGACTAGATGATCATAATGGTCCCTTCTGATCTTAAGTTCTATGATTCTATGATTTCGGCTGCACAATTCTGATTATACTGTGATATCCCCAGCAAGAAACAGATTGCCTAAGCAGGCCTGTTTTGCTTCTCTCCTCAGAGGCAATTAGCAGTGTAGTTGTCCATAGTTACACTACCACACAGCTCTTCCTAAGCAAGCATGGTTATTCTGAAGGTAAAAGCATTACAGAGAAACATAAAAGAATCTACATACATGCAAATAAGTTTACCGGAGATCATCCCCTAACTCCAACAAGGGCTCTGCTTGGTGAACACTCTTCAACCCCCATCCAGGGTTTGTCTGTTGTCACATGTTCATAACAGCTTTCACTCAAAACAAGGATGCAGACTGAGCTAAGTCCTTCCAACTCTTCCCAGGAAGGATTGGGGCCCCCTCTTGGACCAAAGGTCTGTCAGAAAGCTGGATCAGAAAGAAGGCCCTGAGTCAACTCAGGCCGTTTATCCTACAATCCCTTCTTTGTCTGTTGGTCCCTGGAGACTTCAGTTTAAAGCAGTATAGGTGAGCTTGTCTCTAAGTGGTGGTAGCTCTCAGCAGGTGTTACAATCTGAGTGAATTTGCATAGCCACCTCCCACTATTCTTAGTTCCTGGAGGACTGTGGTCTCCCCTCCCCCAAAGAGTTACATACAGTCCCTGGCTTGCAATGATACATAAAATTATTTCAGTAAGGTTTGTCCAGAATGTTGCAGGAAATTGCCATGCCTGTTACAGCACCCACCCCAGTGATGTTTGAGTGCAGTAGAAATACACTCAGTAGTTTGTGCTCTGTTCAACAACCATTTCCCGGGGGTGGTGTTTTGGTACCTGCTGGCCTATGACAGCCATCCTTTGTTAGGAGGGCTGCTAGTGGCCAATCCCCTTCCTTTTTTAAAAGTGCTGAGATTGGGTGGTAATGTGCTACTTGTAATAGCATAACAGTAGGCAGGTATGAACAGAAGGGGAGCCCTTCCTGTTCTGTCTGCTTCTCCTGCAGAGGGCATTGGATTTGCAAGAAGGCATTAGCTCCTGCGGTTTTATTTATAACCGCTTGTTTACACACTATTCAAATTCTAGGCCAAATTGACTCTACTTTTAAATCCTTCACATGATATTAAAATAAGAATATTTGCTTTAGGGTGCGCTTCTTTTATGTACTACAGATACAAATTGTAAGTACTTGTATTTTTAACCGAGATATTTAAATATCTTTTAAAATATAGGCTAATTTAAAAGGAAGCATGTTAATGATGGGAATTGTGGAAAGTTCTGTCTGTCTTGGAAAGTAAGTGTGTGCTGTCAGGGTCTTCCTACTTTGAGAAAAATATTGTTTCAAAACAAACATTTACAAGGAAACAACTTGCATGAGAAATTATAATTTTATTACAAAAAAACCCTATCTTCAGAGGAAGTTACAGTTGGATTGTTAAACATCCAAAACTGAATAAACAATAAAATTAAGGTCACACAGAACTGTAGCTCTGTTTTTATGGATACATTTTGATACTGTTTTAAATTACACAATCATATGTTGTTTGCAAAATATTACATAATTTTTTTTCTTCGTGCGGTATGTGCAGTCTCTAAAAAAAATAAATAAATAAAATCCTGGTCTCATATACTTATAGTTTCATTGCCATAATGGTGTAATATATATTTATTGAGCTAGACTTTTTATATATGTTCTTTAAGGTATCTATTTTCATAATTGTCAACAGCCATATATTATACAATTTATTTTTAGCCAGCAACACAGATTGCTTAAGGTGCAAGTCTGGGAGGAATTGCCCTATTTACAAACTTTTGTGGCCTACAAATGCTATCATGTTCCTATGTGTACATCTTATGTAGATTTTCATGCAACCTGATTCTCCTCTCATGATGTTTTTATATAAGTTTAACTCTTCTTGAATGTAAGAAGTTTTATTCCTGATTATCACAAGTGCAATAAGATCAGGACAGTGGGCTCTGTTTGTTTGGAATACACACAGAATAGCATGCAATACTACAGTATGCTTCAGGCCCCTGGCTTTTGAATTTTATTGATGTTTAACAAAATATTTTCAGGTTTTACGGAAGTTGTTATTGCATTGTTGTTGGGGTTTTTTTCACCCAAATTTTGGACTACTCAAGTACATGGAAATACTGATTATGTTAAGAAAATCCAATACATTATATTACATGGATGTATTTGTTAGAAAATTACTTTAAATGTAAATGCCAGGCTGACTGTTAAATTAAGACCATCTTGCGGAAGATACACACACGCATATGTGTACTTAATGGTAATGTGCAGTTCATGAAATAAATGACAGCATTAATCTGCCTTTACTTTCAGTATTCTTACTTTTTTGCTATTTGTTGCGTTTTTTTTTTTTTGGTCCTCTTTTCCCCCAATATTAACCTCGATATTTACCCAGAAAACTGTGAAGTTAATATTTGCACAGATTTTCACCCATTTAATTTTTGTAATAAATGCTGTTAAATTGCTGGGAAATTTAAAACAAAATGCAAACCAAAAATGAAGGGCCTTGAGTATGCTATACATGAATCTGGAATGAAAAGAGAGTCATTCACCACTACTATTGCTTCATAAACTCTCCTATTGTGACCCTATAACTGACAAGTACATAACCCACTACTCCTGGCTTTTCAGACCCTCCTGACAGTCCCAAATGACAAGTCTCCAGACCCTTCCCAGATGCAGAAATTCTCTTTACTTACAAATAATGACAAAGTGCCTGACGAGCACTTGCATTTCTCTTTTTTTAAGTTGTTTCCTTTCCATTTTTTTTAAATCTAGGCATTACTTTCAAAACCCTACATTACTGAAATGTTATAGTTAATATTTTACATGCACATAAGAATGAGAAATTTGGAGTAATGGTTTCCACAATACCTATGATTCAACCACATTGCATGAAAATCCAAATATTAATGATATATATATTTTGATCGTGTGTGTGTGTGTGTATATATATATATATATGTGTGTGTGTGTGTGTGTGTATACATGATCAAAATACTACATGTGTCTGGGGAAGCTGAGTCACAGTTGATTGAATGGTAACCAAACTTTTTTTTTTGGCTGCAGTGTGTGACAATTCTGTTGCATTAACAGGATAGAGGGCTTTACATTTTTTTCTTCTTTTGTGCTTTTGGTCCATATAATTCACTGCACTCATCAAATAAGCGTGTTACCTTGTTTGTAAAGACTATCCTGAATTTAATTGACTTCCACCTTTGTACTAATTATGCTCGTCCACATTTGTCAGCCAGTTTTAGCATATTACCTTGTAATGCTTCTTCCAGGTTACAATATGCAACACGATTAAAATTTGTAGTGAATGATCCTGTTTCCCTGCATCCCAAACTGCTTACTCTCAGCAGTATCCTCTGCCTCCATTACATAAAACAAAGCTTTATCTATTCAAGCAGCTCACTGCATGTACTAACCTAACATACAGTATCTCTGAGGAAGGCAGCTTCCTTATCAGATTGTGTTGCTGGGTGATTATTTTATTTTTTTTAGAATCTTTCATGTTTTTAATCCATCTTTTTGGAAATTAATGCTGATATACATTAATTATTGCTAAATTAAGCAACTTGTAAGAGTTCCCCTATATTTCAAACTGCACTTTCAAATGTGCTTTCCAGTTAGAAATTTAGTTCAAATTATTTTAAATTTTTATTTTTGCTTTGTTTTATAAAATAAAATATATTTGAGCATAAATAACGCCATTTTTTATTTGTAAACCAAATGACTACAAAATAATATTATAAGTGTTCCGTAATAGGCTAAAAAGTGTTCCGTGGCCAAAAAAGTTTGGGAAACACTGCTGTAATGCAATCTCTTTATTGTGAAAGTGTAATTTACAAATGTAGATTTTTTTTTTGGTTACATAACTGCACTCAAAAACAAAACAATGTAAAACTTTAGAGCCTACAAGTCTGCTCAGTCCTACTTCTTTTTCAGCTAATCACTAAGACAAACAAGTTTGTTTACATTTACGGGAGATAATGCTTTCTGCTTATGCACAATGTCACCTGAAAGTGAGAACAGGCATTTGCATGGCACTGTTGTAGCCGGCATCGCAAGATATTTACATGCCAGATGCGCTAAAGATTCGTATGTCCCTTCATTCTTCAACCACCATTCCAGGCACATACGTCCATGCTGATGACGGGTTCTGCTCTGTAGAAATAATCAAATGAGGTATTGCAGGTTGACATCATGAAAAACCTTTTAATAGAAGAAAAATTTATTGAACAAATGCGTGTAAAGGGCATAAAAACAATGCTGATGTTTGTGAGGTTACTTAGCTGTGTGGGCTAATCCATGCGCACCCAACTAACATACACATTTGGATATAAAGCAAGCAGAACTTACTTTAATCATATTAATTAAAAATATACATAACAGTTTTGTACTTCATCAGATGTTAACTGTTTCTATTGCCAGGGCGCCCTGTGCAGCTCAGAAATAGTGGATAATGAGTAATCTGTACTGTAATTTTCTTCTCTGTAATCTGATTTGCTGACTCTCTACAGCTTCTGTTACACTCTAAACATGGCTGAAAAAAACCTTACTGTGCATAAACAACACCTATATCGAGCAGTCTTGCTGTTGAGTTCCATGCTTTCTGTATCATTCTAGAAGCTTTCATGAGGGTATAAGCAGCAACATCCTCCATTCTGATTCACTGAGATGCTGATGCACAAATAACTTTTACAAAATTCGTAGCTGTTAAATCAGAATGCATAACATTTAAAGCCATCTTTTGGAGTCTTTTACAAACTATCAGTAAAAGCGATGTCTTAGAAAAGTGTGGAATAACACTTGATGACAATAACAGAGAAACAGTAGGCGCTGGCATCTTCAGAACAAAGATTAAAGACCCGCTGGTGATTCATGAAATAATTATTTCATTTTATTTCTCCTTTCTGCAGTGGAGGTATTTGCATGCAAAGAAAATTTTTGTTCCTTTAGGAGTACCTGTACTCATTGTGTTCATTCTCCACTAGAAGTCAAGCTAGTAGTGATGTCGTAGTTATTTGCAGTGGGGATGATTATGATGTCACAAACAGAAAAGTGACTTTCCGTGGGGAGTAACCAATATGAGCAAATCCGTTCCTAAGGAGTAAACACCCTGTTTTTATACAAATAACAATAACATTTAAAAAAGGGGGAGATACCCAACAAGATCTATTCAGTCTTCATAAACGATTTAGCCCCATGATGGGCTGCAGAGCACTTGTTGGTGATCCTCACAGGGTTAATGAGGCACATGTTGCTTTGCATTCTCCTTGTTTTCAGATGTTAAATTGCATTAAAAGACATTTGAAAATATATTAAAATGATTTCCTAATATTTTTATATTTAATTACTATGATTGACACAGGGAATTTATGTGATACTGGAAGAGAAAGCAGTCTATGTGATTAGCAATAAAAGAGGAAATATCAGAGATGATTTCTCTCGGAAGATGTGGTCCACACTAAGATTTAACTCAGGATTATCAAACTATTTCTGTCTATATTGATTCTAAGGCACCTATCTTAACCTTTTTTTGTAGCTAAGAGTCAGTTCTGTTATAGATATATGGTTTAAGGAATTTGTTCAAAGATTTCCAGAGAGCAGCTGCATCCTTAAACAAATAAATAAAAAGAAACAAAGTTAAATAATACAGCTGGAACTAGGAAACATTATAGGCACAATTAGAGATAATGTTTTAGCTAGTAGACATTCTTTAGTGTACTCCTTTTTTATTTATTTTTTATTTTTTTTCCTGGAGGCAGGGGAAAAAAAATCAAGGTGAACGTTTTGAAACAGGTTAAAAGGCAAAAAAAAAAGATCTCCTTTAAGCTAGTGTTGGTATGTGGTTGTTTTGTTCGTTTGGTTCCCGTCCCGCCCCCCAACTCCTTTAAACATTGTGGGCCTTACAGACTGTGTAACAGATAATGATCATAGTATTGTATGACAAACAGATATTTATTGCCTTCAGATTTTATTTATTTATTTATTTTTGAAATTTTTGTCTCTTCCAAGTCTGGGCCCCTTGGTTGGTTCTTTTTCCAAATCTGGGCTTTGAGAATCTCCTCTCTGAGTCTGTGTCATTCTCAGTGCAGGACTAGGGCTCAGGGAAGGATTATGTGGGGTGGGGAAAAAGGAGCCCCATGCATTTTGCTGATGTACCAGTCAGTTAGCTACTCTAGTGAAAAATCTTCTAGTAGTGGGGTGCAAGCTGGCTGCAACAGCTCTTGGCCTGAAGAGCCACATCCAACAATGCCCACCAGTTGGGCAAGGTAGGTCCAGGAGGGATGGGATAATGTAGGCTGGAATACCTGCAGATTCAGCATTTCTCCCAGGTAGCCTCTACTTGTGGGATGCCTGTGTAGCCCCGGCCCTAAAATAAATCTGCCTTGTAGTCATGGAAAACTTTGGGGCATGTGCCTGTGCCAATCCATCTGGCTCTGTGGACACAATGCATTGTAAATTGCACATCATCTGATATTACGGTGAATAATCTGGCACTATCATAGCAATAAGACAGAGGGGTAATTTAATGATAACATTGCTGATTTGACTGGCAGCTAAAACTCCTGAAAGCCAACCAATCAAAAGGAAGAAGCGTTAGGAAGTTGGAATTCTATAACTCGAAATTATTCAATCATGCTGTGTGTTTCAGTTTATCATTCAATAAAACCTTGATTAAATTATTTATCCCTTCTATTTTTTTCTTGTACTCCTTTAACTGTTGTCATTCCATGGATTCTTAAAGGTGATTGATAGTCCTTAAAGATCTAATATGCATTCCCTTTTGTTATTGTAAAGCAAAACTGCACAACAGAGCAGCCCACAAGCCCCCTGTAGAAATCTGAAAACAATTTTGATACTCTAGTCCACTCAAAGAATCTGCTGATACTGTAATGATTTTTCCCTTGCCAGGACCCTCCTTGCCTGGTGTCATTTCTTGAGCTCTCATGGGATGAGATTAGTCTAAAACAACAAAGTAGCCAGATGTCTGGTTCTGAGAGAGTCCCAGAGGCCAGGGTATGGTAGGCAACAGTAATTGCTTAGGGCTGAAGATCAAAGATACCTGAGAATTACCTATGGGTACATACTGTGTGTCTTTCCCATTACTAACAGTATGAGAAAATTTGTATCCCTAATCAACACTTTTGTTGGTTATATTTAAGTGTGAGTGTAGTTCTGTCTGATATTAATATTTTGTGTGTGTTTTTTAGTAGAATTAACAAGAAGTTTACATTACATATTTTGGCAAAAGTATGCAGCCTAACATTTTTTACTACAACCACTTCTCTGTATATAAAATGATTGTATTTTAGTTTAAAAACATTGTAAGTTAGTGTTTAAAAAAACTACTATGCCATACATGGGCCAGTGTTGGTAGATTTTTTTCCCTCTTTATCCAGAATTGTCAGTGAGAATGGTTAACTTGTCTCAGTACAGATTTTAGATCATTGCTTCATAGTCTAAAATGAATTCAGATCAAATCCCAGAGGCCGAATATCTGCACATGACTGCTTTTTCCTTACATAGATATTCCTAATGAAATGCTAATTAACATTTTTAGTGATCAACACCTGTCTGTGTTATATAAAATCTGAGTCTGTGTTATTGTAGGGTAAGTGCTAGCTTTGAATTCTTGTAATGCTTTTAGAATGGGATAGCTCCTGGGGGGAGACAGAAATCTGACTGTAACCCTGTTTGTTAACATTCATATGAAAATATCAAGATGAAGGACAGAACATTCATTTGTTTATTTTATTCAGTGAAAATGTTAGCAGTCATGCAGAATTTAAAGCCTCAACGCCATTTCTTAGCTTTCAAGTAATAAATGATTGTTATTAAAGACAAGATTACATGCCTTCTTTTCTGTGGTTTAGCTGCTACAATTTCACTTTCTTCAGGACAAAGTAATGTTAATATGCTGTAAACAGTGAGACTGGGGGTGGGGGAGTTTCTGATCACACTGAAAATGTGTTTGTAATTCATTGCTTAAATTATATGTTTAACAATTCTAAGGGACGTTTTTGAGTGAGCAGGCATTTTTAACTCTGAAGAAAAGATCCCTGGTTTAATTTATAGGACAGAATTGATTTATCTGTTTCAAACTTGACAGTCTCTCTCATTCTCTCTAATATGGTGTTCAAGAAAGAAGCCAAATAGTCTGAGCCACTAGAAGAGTATCTTGTGTTTACATTTCACTCTGCACATGTGTGCCGGAGGACTACATCCAACAGCATAAACACAAGCTGCTGTTTTGGCGTTGATTGCACCAGTTTGACCACTTTGCCTCTTCTTCCACTCCCTTTCCACCACTCAAATCAAGACACATAGAGGAAAACAGAAAAAAATGGAAGTTTGAACAAGAAGCTTGGTGACGTTGCTGGGCCACATAACAGCTTGCTTTGCCTTTTGGTTCTTTGGGCTTTTTACTTTCAACTGAAGAAATCCTTTTCATTGAGTATTTTGACTGCTGCTCCTTTATGATATGGTATGATGAAATTATTGCTCAGTAATTTTCACTTTTTGTTTAAACTTTTGTCTTTTGGTTTTGAGTCTTCCTCCTCTCTTCCACCACCTACTTGGGAGGTGATATGGTGTTTGTAGCAATCTGTAGCTGTTTATGGTCCCAGGCAAGATCGGTACAGACAAATTTGGGGGGCTCTGTAAGTCGTTGGATTGAGGCTTATGTCTGCAAGGGCAAAAATTCAGAATGTGACCTTTCCACTTGCTCCAAACTCCTTTGTCATGCACTCAGATTGAATCTCACAGGCACTGAAAATAGCAAAGAAAAACAATACATCTATAACTAGTGTGTGTGGGGAGCATTATGAGATGGAGATTTCCTTTTACAAGAAGGAGGACCTGCAACATGTCAGCTCGAATCGTAAGAGGGGGAGATATTTATTTGCTTGGGCTATTCATTTTGTTTTGTCCATAGAGGTTTCACATGGCATGAAGCAGTTAGTAATCAAAAAGTAGCAGGGGAATATGGTCAGTAAACATCATGCTAATATTTTGGTGCTCCTTTGTCCATCTATGGTTGTAGTCTGACAGACTTGACTGAACCAATCCCATGTTTGATTGTTGCACCTACCTACTATGGGTGAAGAGGTGACAGGGACTATGTGGATGTGGGACACTAAGGTGCAGAACAGTGAGGGAAGAGCGTTGCAAACTAGAAAATCTGCCAGTCTCTGACAAATATGTGTCATTGTGCTCTGGAGTGGAATTTAGGAATGGGCTGCTTCTTAAACCAATACTGGATCCTTCTTGAGCTCTGAAACCAATGGAGTTGGTGACATCAGCTGTGACTGGAGAAGATAAAGATAGGAGTCTCAGAGCCCTGTTCATGTAGGGTTGCCTTGCCGAGTAACAAAAAGAACAGCAGATAGTAAACCAAGAACCTAGTGGAGAATTTTTATTTATTTATTTATTTATTTTTAATGGGAGGGTAGGGTCTGGAGGTTTGGTCCTTTTATTAGTCTGGTGAATACATATAAAAGTTCTTGATAAAGACTAAGGAAAATTTGAGCTGTGTATTCTGAGGCATCACATTGCAGGATAGTCCAATGAGAGTGCATGTAGGATATTATGTTCAGTTGTAGGAACTCAATTAACAGGAGAGAATTGAAAAATTTTGGAAAACTTGCAGAAGAGTAACAGAAATTAGGGGGCTAAAGAGACTGATTTTATGAGGGAAGATTAAACACATATAAAAGATTCAGATATTCATATCTTCGTTAAGTGATGCTTTAAGGGTAGAAGAGGGATATAATATTTGAAGATTATAAAAATGAAAGAGGCAATTTAGTTATCACGAAAAGAGGTTTTAACAAGGAGTAATGGGATGAAAATATGAAAGGGAAAATTTGGTCTGAATATGAAGACAGCCTTCCTGACGATCTTTGGGAACCTGTGGAAGAATCCCCCAAGGGAAGTAATGGAAACTCCACCACTTGACACACACTGGACAAAACATTAATAAATACATAATAGGGAATAACTTGCACTGATACAGAGAAGGACTAAATGATGTAATATCGACATTATATGATAAAATACATAAGGATAATATAATGAACATGGGGACTATGTGAAGATTTAAGAAAAAGGACTCTTGCTAGTGGGATTCCAGTAGGTTTTGGAAGGGGGAAGATGTGGGCCCATTCAATTTGATTGAGTTAAAAATAGCAAAGAATCCTGTGGCACCTTATAGACTAACAGACATTTTGCAGCATGAGCTTTTGTGGGTGAATACCCACTTCTTCGGATGCAAGCAGTGGAAATTTCCAGGGGCAGGTATATATAAGCAAGCAAGAAGCAAGCTAGAGATAACGAGGTTAGATCAATCAGGGAGGATGAGGCCCTGTTCTAGCAGTTGAGGTGTGAAAACCAAGGGAGGAGAAACTGGTTCTGTAATTGGCAAGCCATTCACAGTCTTTGTTTAATCCTGAGCTGATGGTGTCAAATTTGCAGATGAACTGGAGCTCAGCAGTTTCTCTTTGAAGTCTGGTCCTAAAGTTTTTTTGCTGCAGGATGGCCACCTTAAGATCTGCTATTGTGTGGCCAGGGAGGTTGAAGTGTTCTCCTACAGGTTTTTGTATATTGCCATTGCTAATGTCTGATTTGTGTCCATTTATCCTTTTCCTTAGAGACTGTCCAGTTTGGCCGATGTACATAGCAGAGGGGCATTGCTGGCATATGATGGCGTATATTACATTGGTGGACGTGCAGGTGAATGAACCGGTGATGGTGTGGCTGATCTGGTTAGGTCCTGTGATGGTGTTGCTGGTGTAGATATGTGGGCAGAGTTGGCATCGAGGTTTGTTGCATGGATTGGTTCCTGAGCTAGAGTTACTATGGTGCGGTGTGCAGTTGCTGGTGAGAATATGCTTCAGGTTGGCAGGTTGTCTGTGGGCGAGGACTGGCCTGCCACCCAAGGCCTGTGAAAGTGTGGGATCATTGTCCAGGATGGGTTGTAGATCCCTGATGATGCGTTGGAGGGGTTTTAGCTGGGGACTGTATGTGATGGCCAGTGGAGTCCTGTGGTTTCTTTCTTGGGTTTGTCTTGCAGTAGGAGGCTTCTGGGTACACGTCTTGCTCTGCTGATCTGTTTCCTTATTTCCTCGTGTGGGTACTGTAGTCTTGAGAATGCTTGGTGGAGACTTTCTAGGTGTTGGTCTCTGTCTGCGGGGTTAGAGCAGATATGGTTGTACCTCAGTGCTTGGCTGTAGACAATGGATCTTGTGGTGTGTCCGGGATGGAAGCTGGAGGCATGAAGGTAGGCATAGCGGTCGGTAGGTTTTCGGTATAGGGTGGTGTTAATGTGACCATCGCTTATTTGCACCGTGGTGTCTAGGAAGTGGACCTCCTGTGTAGATTGGTCCAGGCTGAGGTTGATGGAGGGGTGGAAGCTGTTGAAATCATGGTGGAATTTTTCCAGAGTCTCCTTCCCATGGGTCCAGATGATGAAGATGTCATCAATGTAGCATAGGTAGAGAAGGGGCGTGAGTGGACGGGAGCTGAGGAAGCGTTGTTCCAGGTCGGCCATAAAAATATTGGCATATTGTGGGGCCATGTGGGTGCCCATAGCGGTTCCACTGATCTGGAGATATATATTGTCATTAAATTTGAAATAGTTGTGTGTGAGGATAAAGGCACAGAGCTCAGCAACCAGTTGTGCTGTGGCATCGTCAGGGATACTGTTCCTGACAGCTTGTATTCCATCAGTGTGTGGGATGTTTGTGTAGAGAGCCTCTACATCCATGGTGGCTAGGATGGTGTTTTCTGGAAGGTCACCAATGCATTGTAGTTTCCTCAGGAAATCAGTGGTGTCACGAAGATAGCTGGGAGTGCTGGTAACATAGGGTCTGATTTGAGAGTCTACATTTCCAGACAGTCCTTCAGTGAGAGTTCCAATGCCCGAGATGATGGGGCGTCCAGGATTTCCGGACATCTATCATTTGTATTCATTTTTGCCACATTACAGCCTTAGCTCTTTCAGTAATATAGGGAATGTACACTGGTTAAAAATCATCTTGACTACCTTCATATGCCTCTAAAGCCCCAGCTTCCCTTCTGTGCTGGATGAAAGACATTTCTGTTCTAATCTTGGTTTGGGGGATGTTTATGGAATATCTCCTGTTGACTTCATTGGAGATGGGATTTGACCTTAAAGGATAAAACCAATAGAAAATGCATAATACTGCTCAGAAACCAAGGAAATAGTTTAAACACATATGAAAGGAGTAAATATGTATATCATCGAGCATGTCCCTGGTATGGGCCCCTACAGATCTGTTTGTAGGGGACTACTCTCTCTAGAATATAAGTTATCAAAAATACAGTTCTGCTGCAAGAATAAGGAATAGAAGATGTAGCATTTTGACTGAAGTAATAAGATTCGAAGGGTGATACTAATTTAATGTAAATTCTGCTAAACCTATGCATATAGAATATCATGGCTGGAAGGGACTGCATGAGGTCATCTAGTCCAACCTGCTGCTCAATGCAGGACCAATCCCCAGACAGATTTTTGCCCCAGATCCCTAAATGGCCCCCTGAAGGATTGAGCTCACAAGCTCGGTTTAGCAGGCCAATGCTCAAACCACTGAGCTATCCCTTCTTCCTCAATAATGTGGATTTTTACTCAACTGTGCCTCTTGCCAGATTGCAAAAAAAAAAGAAAATGCTATGTGTTTCTTGTGTAACTGACGATGATTTTTATTTGTGGACTTTTTTGCCTTTTTTAGTAGAGAACTACCCCCTTGGAAAGTGATGGTCATTCCAGGGAGGTTTTTTCCAAATCTATCAGACTTCAGCACACATCCATTCCTTTTCCTCATTTTTTTTCTATATTTGCTGCTAATCAGTGTTATTTGTATCTACAGATAACGAAGATGCAACCTCTATTTATCTTTCCAACTAATTCTGCAGCAGAGTCATAATGCTGTCATTCGCCTTACCACTAGGATAGGAATGTGTAAGGACCCCATTTGGATGAAGTACACCCTTTAGAGCATCTCTGTAGCCTGGGGAGGATTCCTGAGCACCCTTTACTTTGTTTCTGCAACACATGGCCTGGCTTTGTGGGGTTGGTGCTGGACTCTGGTTTTGTGCCTTCATGCATCTGGTCAAATGAGGAGATTATAGAACCCTCTGTAGGAGCATAAAGCATGTTGTTTTGTTAGACCCACAATAGAGGCCCCACTATGGGTTGGGGAGCAAGCAGATACTGGACACAGTGCTGGTATATTATAGTCTAAATGTTCTTTATTGATTACAAAACAAACCTTACTCACTCCGCTTTCATACCCCAAACATACTATACCCCAAACATAATCCAAAGGTCAGAATGGTCCCTATGACCAGTTGAGATTCCTTCCGATCATAAAATCATAAGATGCGGGGAGCCAGTGAAAACCATATCTCGATCCACATGTGGCTCTGATCAATAATCGAATTTGCAGAAATCATACGCAACCATTTATAGTCCATTCTGTCGCATCATTGGTTCTTTGCCTTTGTTTACTAGGCCTTTTACCCACACAATTCCAAAGAGACAATCCTGGGTTGGCTGCCATGAGCCAAGGCGTTCCATTTCCACCAATTCTTATACAATTTTATATCAGTTCAGCTGGTGGTATTTCCTTTTCTGCTGATTCTCCGTATTTTTCCCAGAACATAACAAGATTGTTTTTGGACAAATAGTTCTAATAGTTCTTGACCTTAAGTTCTTGCTGCAGTTGCCAACTTGCAACGCACATATTCATGTCAAGCACGCATCATTCATACCAGGCCTCAATGACCTATAACATATTACATGGATATATGAATCACAGTGTGTGTGTGTGTGTGTGTATCTCCCAACAGTTTCATGTGTATACAAATATTTGTATCTGAGATCACTATTTTTGTATGTGCTTTTACATCAGTGTATAATACAGAAGTGGGGAGAATTTAGGGAAAGGGGGGGTTGTTTTTAGGATTTTCTGAGGTTTGTAAGAACAACGAACTAATTCAGATTTTTATTTGGAGGAAGTTTTTTTTTCCATATCATTTGTATTAAAGATCCCCAGAATGCATTATAAAGGGTAATACTAGGGTTGCCAACCATCCAGGATTGTCCTGAAACCTCTAGGAATACATCCAGCCGAAATTGCTAATACAAGTGTGGGTTTGAGGCTATTGAAAAGAGGATTCTTACCTGTGTTAATTCCAGATTATATTTATTATTTTTGCAGTCCCATACGATTTCATGGTGCTTTACAAACACATGGGGCAAGGACCTGCATTTCTAAGAAACTTTCAATCTAAAATATATACATTCAGTTCAAGGAGCTAATGGCTGACTGAAGCTCAGCTTCCCAATTTTGATGGCAAAAAATTTTTTTAATTTTTTTTTTTAATTTTAGTGGATTATTATGGTTTAATTGGTGGAAGTGTGAAAATGAATTACTGTTGTATAGATGTCATCATTTTTATGGGAGTTAGTTTTAGTTACTATTATTTAGTGTGATAGAAGATTATTGGTAACTATAGGTTATATAAGGGTTTGTTAAAATGTTGTAATGGCAGTCTTTAATATGTTTATGAAGACACTTTCTAAAAAGTTTCCTTTGTATTAAGGATGAAAACCAATGAAATGTAAAAAATTAAAAGTAAAATCTAAAAATTACTTTAGAAAGCTTCTCTCGAAAATACCTGACTAGTGAAGACTGGTGAGTCTTTGATAGAACTGGTACTTGGCATTTATTTAAATAGCATGGTTTTGCACAGTCCCCAAAATGTTAATTTTATTCTAATAAAATAAGTGTCTGTCAGACACCTTTGGCACTGTCCCTTTGTTAAGGGGAAATAAGGGAAATGCATTAAGAAGGAAGACTATAATGTTTAATTGATTGAATTGAATTAGAATCCAAAATGTCTTTCTAGTTCTTTATAAGATCACATTGTTTAATATGTAATAAATAATACCTTTAAATGGCATTCACACTTGTCCTGTCCCTATTTGATATGTGCTGTGGCTTGTAAAAAGGAGTGTGCACACAGTAAATCAAAGGTATTTGTAATAGAACAGCGTTTAAATACATTGCATAATGCTTTGAAGACCTGCTTAACTTATGGAGCTCAGAAAGGGGGGCATTTTAATTTGGTGTGTGTGTGTGTTTGTTTGTTTGTTTAAAGGCACATTCTGGTAATTACTTTGTAGATATAGAAAGAGCAAATTTGTAGATTAAGATAAAGAGGATTAATACAGTTTAAGAAAAACCTTCAGTAAATCATATGGTCTTTTGTTAATCTTTTGTCTGAAATAGGAATTTCTGTGAACAGCTAACATGTATATGTGCGCACATGAAACATGAGATAGGGCCATATCTGTCCAGCGGTAGCCATGCCCTATAGGATGACCAGATAGCAAGTGTGAAAAATCAGGACAGATATAGGGGGTAATAGGTGCCTGTATAAGAAAAAGCCCCCAAAATCAGGGCTGTCCCTATAAAATCAGGACATCTGGTCACCCTAATGCCATATATCTGAGGGCAGAGTTTGGACTATGGAAAATAAAAGAGCTGTGCTGCCGAAAGCCATCAGCTGTAGCAAATGTAAAAACTATTGAGCCAGTTTTATTTGCTGAAAAGAAATAATGATGGCATATATATATATATATTATATATATAGTTTCTGCACCACCCTCATCCCCACTGGCCCCCATATCCTTTCGTTCATTGGGAAATCCACAGGAAATATGGGGCTGAAAGTGACTTTGCAAAGCTGTGTTTTGTATTTGAAATTTTGTTTCAAGGTCTTATTCCTGCTGGCTGCAGTAATATGTTCTTTAGACACTTATACTTTCAAAAGTTAAAAGGCAATAAGTCAGTCCCCTGGAAACGATGCAGAAATGTATATTCAAATCATAAATAAGGAAATGTATCAGGTACATTAAATAGACATAGAAAAACGGATTTATGCCTTTTATAGTAAAGTAATTGGGCACCACAGCTTGGCAGGAGTTGGTGCTATTGAATTGGCTGCAACTGCCACAGGTTGATAGGCAGGTGATAAGGCAGCTTCCACTAGGGTCTGCGCAGGAGGCCTACCTAATATGCTGTCTGCCCTAAGGGCCTATGGGAACACAGTTGGATTATTATGTTAATGCATGAGCCTGCTGCCCTCTTCCTATCCCAGCTGGGTTCCCTGTTGTTAGGAACTGCTTTGCACTGACAGTGGAGTAATATGCTTCATGATTGAAAGGGCAAAGGGGCTTGGAAGAAAAAAGAACAGGCCCGCACAGATATGTAAATGAAGGAAGCAAGTCTGTAGGAGGGTTTTCATATAGGCGAAGATAGAAAGTTTATTAGAAAAAAGTGTAATATAAATCTGCTAATTAAATTGTTATTTATAAACCCTTTTTTTCAGATTCATTTCTTCTAGCATCACCCTTTCTAATGCTGATGTACACTGGATTTGAAGTGCTTACCAAAGCAGGCACTTATGTTGATTTATTTTGAACCAAGGTGCTATAATACACTGGTACCAGTGCACAATGCTGACAGTAGTGTATCGTTCGGGAGTTTGATTACTGTTTCATACTCTGCCACTGTATTGCTACACTGTAGCGTACAGCAATGATATGATTTTTTATATATATATTGTAGGAAAGTACATCAGTTTGATTTTGTTGATACTTCAATAAGAGTAAGATACAAATACATTTATTATGGCATAGGAAGCAAATTGAATTTTGTTTTGACTCTGTGGTGACTATGCAGTGATATTTTCTTTGAATCTTTCTTGCATTTGGAATTTCCTAAATGGTGACTCAGTCCTGTAACAAGTGTGTGATTGGCTGGTATGGTGGGAAACTGCCTGGTTTTGGTTTCATTGGATATATTGTGCAAACTCCTGTTAGGAGGAATGTGCCCTCTTTCCCTTACTGATAAATGGCAAACCTCCATTCAAAATTCCAGCCACATGTAATTTCATAAATAGTTTTCGCTCTTCTAGTACAGCCTAAACATAAAGTAGCAGAGTACTCAAAAAAAGGATTAATTTGAAAAAGCCCCACTTTTTACCATGTTATCACTTTTTATGAAATACAGCTAAAATATCTGATATACATTTGCCTGATACATGGCTGGCATATTCTGTATCTTTATCTTGCATTTCTGTATTACAGTGTATGTTTGTATTCATATTTTAATTAAAATAGTTTAAAACAGTCATTAGAGTGTGTTTAGCTAACTTTTTGAAATAATATTCTGCAAGCAGCATACTATGAAAATTTTGTTGCCCTTGAGTATTCATTTGCCAAAATGTAACCTGCTCTCCAGTTATATTTCCATATGCCAGGGTGACTTACATGGCAATTCCATGTTATTAAAAGGAAGGTACTTCCTTCTTGGAATCAAGACCTATAGGTGCACAGAAAGGCCACTGGCTTTGGAGTGCTTGACTTTGCAACCTTAACTATTCTTTTAATGTAGGCTTTTATGGGTCTGTATATTTTTATATGTAATTTATGCATGTGTGCATACACACATGTACATACAAAAATCCTACATTTTAAAGAAGGTTAAGGTTGCAAAGTCAAGCACTCTAGAGTTAGGAAATTCCAGATTTAAGGTTGCATGGGCAATTGTTGTTTTTGCCCCATTTATAGGGTTGCTAAGTGTCCAGTTTTCAACCGGAACACCTTGTTGAAAAGGGAACCTGGAAGCTCCGGTCAGCACTGCTGACCGGGCTGTTAAAGTCCAGTTGGCGACACAGTAGGGCTGGCAGGCTCCCTGCCCAGCTCCTGGGAAGCGGCTATGCATGTCCAGCTCCGAGGCCAAGGGGCGGCGAAGGGGGCTTTGCGCTCTGCCTCTGCCTGCAGTTGCCTCCCCAAGCGTTGGCTCTGCAGTTCCCAATGGTCAGGAAATGCGGCCAATGGGAGCTGTGAGTGCAGTGCCTCTGGGTAGGAGTAGCGCGCAGAGCCACCTTGCCACCCCTTCGCCTAGGAGCCGAAGGGACATGTCACCACTTCCTGGGAGCTGCCTGAGGTCAGTGCCCACGCCCTCAACCCCCTCCTGCACCCCAACCCCCTGCCGCACCCCAACCCCCCTGCCCCAGCCCTGAGCCCCCTCCCACTCACAAAATCCCTCCCGGAGCCAACAAACCACACTCGTCCCACCCTCAGAACCCCTTGGCCCCAGCCTGGAGCCCCTTCCTGCACCCCAAATCATCCCTGGCCCCACCCCCTACCCCAGTCCTCAGCACCCTCTTGCACTCTGAACCCCTTGGCCCTAGCCTGGAGCCTACTCCTGCACCCCAAACCCATCATCCCCAGCCCCAAACCAGTGCCTGCACCCTCAGTAGGAGCCCTCACCCCCCCCTGCACCCCACCCCCTTGCCCCAGCCTGGTGAAAATGAGCAAATGAGCGAGGGTGGGGGAGTGGGGGCAGGATCTCAGGGAAGGGGTGGGGCAAGAGTATTCGGTTTTCTGCAGTTAGAAGGTTGGCAACCCTGTGTGCCTATATACTGTGATAATTACATGATCACATGCTTTGCCTTTGTCTCATTCACAGGGTGGCCAGTGCTTGCTAAATGGGTAGTTACTGAATACATCTTTTTATCCTCCTCATTCAGTGTGTAGCCCCTGCCCTATTTACTGCATAATATTTAAACACTGCACTGAATACAGAATTATAAATTTTCTTAAAATTTTGTAATGGAACTCTATACCGAAGTATCTGATCCTCTCAAACATTAATGAATTAATGAATAATGAATTTAACTCTCCAGTGAGATAGAAAGGTGTATAGTATGCCTTTTTTATAAATGGTGAAACTGAGGCACAGAGATTATGGACATTTAAACTCTTGGTCTATGTAGATTAGAACTCGTTGGGGATTTTTCCATTTTAATTTTTTTGCAAAACATCCAAAGGAAAATTTGGATTTTGCAGACATTTTTCACTTTTCTGTCAAGAAGATCTGAAAAAAATGTTTCATTTCAAGTGAGGTTGACCCAACTCAAAACTTTTCAGTTTGTTGAAGGGAACTGAAATGTTTTATTTCAGGTCAGCTTGACATTAACCTGCATCTACCTCCGCTGCCATTGTACTTTGAGTGCCTCATTCTTGTCTATGTTCTGGCTGCCTGCAGCTGGACTATGCCCTGCAGTTTGCTCTCTGGTTGAACTGCCCAAGTAAGTCATGGTAGTTCCATGACTATGATGCATCATGGAACATGTAGACCGGCAGGGGAGCCTGGCCAATAGACAAGAATGGGGGAATGAGGCACTCAAACTACAACTCCCATCAGGCACCATAGCAGCTTAAGTGAACGCAGTTCAGTATCAAAACAAAATTAAACTTATCAATTTGGTTCAACAGACTGAAATAAAGTGCTTTAATGTTTCCAAAACCATATAATTATTTTGTAAATTTCTGTTACATGACAAATTTCAATATTTTGTCATTTTGCCCCCAAAGTGGGGCTAAAACAAATGTTGAAATAATGAAAATCTCCATGGGATGAAAACACCTATTTTCAGCTTGCTCTACTGTAGATGCAATCTAAAGAAGCTGAATGAGCTGGGAGCATGTTCTGTGCAGATGGAGTGTTTGTGGTTTTTAGTGGCAAGCCTCTTGCAAGCTTTACTGAGCAAAATCCATGCTGAGGCTTCCAGGTTCCTTGGGACAGATTCCATGCCAACGATTCAGAAAGGAGCAAGTTCCCACTCCCCACAAAAGGATGTGAATGAGATTCTGTATGCTAGAAGTTTATGCTCTTCTCCACACTTTTTTTAGTGGCATAGTTGCTTTTCGAATATTGCATGCTATTAGAGATCTAAATGCGCTGGATTTAAGAAAGCAAGATTTTTAAGCTTTCCTGGGTAAACTTTTTTCTTATTTAATAAAGTGTTTTTAATTATAAAGGAAAAACTTATAGTTCATGATAGTACTGTTACTGCTGACCAAGAAGGCTGTGAGTTCAAGTCCACAACCAAGATTTGGCTGATATTGAATGGTGACACAGCTCAGCATAGATTAGCCACTGCTTCTTAGATTAGTGGATAAAACTGAGGACTCTGTTGTTTATTTGGGATAGCTGTATAACTAGAAGTTAAAGATCCTTTGGCATTTATTAAGAGAGTGAAGGTAATGGCAGTGTTTTAGCCCAGCCTTTTTTTCTTTATAAAACAGGTTCCAGTGGCCAAGATTGTGAGAGAGCTGCTATTGAGAGCAAATGGCAATTCCATTTGCCTATAGTCATTGTGCTCCTACTGCTTAACTCATAGCTTCGTAAAATGCTTTGAGATTCTTTGAGTAGCAAAGGTGCTATATAAAAACATAATCTAACACTTCATGAGTAGCTTTCTTTCTGTTAAATGTAATCTAAATATAATACTATGCTTAACACAGTGATATCAGAGCATCTTTCAAATTGGAGGTATTGGTGCTTTTTACATGTAATTTTTTTTCATGATGCTACAGAGGGTAGCGCTTTGGCTGGACTCATAAACTGAGGGGGCAACCAGTACAACTCAGTACTGTTTTAGAGCTTTCCCAAAGGCCACTTGAAAAAGGGCAGTTGTGCCAAATTAGTGTTGGTTCTGTGATATGGACAGAGGTCTACTATACCTGGGACTAGATAGAAACCTCCTAATATATTTCAGTTGTGACCTCTGACAAATTCTAATATTCCCTAAAGGTCAGGGCTCATGAATCTGTTCAGTGGCTCATTTGACCTTCTTTTTATTTTATAAAACAGGTAATTAAGCAAAAACTACATACTTTGGCCTTCTGTACGCTAGTGATTTTCTTCAAATCTCCCACCATTGCACAGCCAGCAGTGCAACTCTGCTTGTAATAGCAATGTTGGGAGTGCTGCTGTAAATCAGACTCTCAGCAAAATAGTCACAATGCCATCTAGTCCTGTTCTGAGCAAGCTTTGGTGAGCTAGTGGTTAAAATGCCTGGCATGCTCTACACTACCACTCCCAGTTAGAGTGACCAGATGTCCCAGTTTTATAGGGAAAGTCCCTAAATTTGGGGCTTTTTCTTATATAGGCTCCTATTACCCCCCACCACCGTCCCGATTTTTCACACTTGCTGTCTGGTCAGCCTACTCCCAGTGGTGAAGCTGCACTGTAGTATGACAGTGGGGTATTTGTAGATAAATACTGGTATAGACACAACTTTTGAGTTAATGCAAAAGGACATCTTTTAGAAAATGGCCTTGTTCTTTCATTTCACTTCAGCAGAAAAGTAATACTCTTTGGAGTTGTTTAACTAGACCTCTAATCATGTTATGGATGATGTCTTCAGGAGGATCTGGGGACAAGACCTTTAAGTGTTTTTATCACAGCTTAAGCTCTCAGAAAATTTGAACTTAAATAAAAGTATGGTTGGGAGATTGTTATTGCTCTGTATCCTTCTGAGGATACCTTCTGAGGTAATTTTTAAAAAAGAAACAGTCACAAATATAAAATGTTTGACCAGAATAAAGCCTCCGGTTGTCAGAGTAACTTATACACCATTGTTCAGCTGGGTCTTTATATTAAATCATCATTTAGCAGTCCATTTGTTTTGGTGCTACAGTTATTGCCTGGCCTACTCAGCTAATAAGTCTTCAGTCACTAACAGAAACGAATCACATAAGATTTTCAGATAGCTCTCATTCTTGGGTGTTTGGTGAAGGTTTTGTTCTTTCTGTAATGACCATTTAATGATGATACACATGATTGGTTCACTCTGCTGCCAATTTTGCAGATTCTGGGGCCCCAACCAGATATTGAAATGCTTGGGGCGGCGAGGGGGGGGAGGGAAGGCGAGGGGTTCAGCTGTTTCCTGATGACTGGGAATATTGTGGAAATAATTTCAGTCCTTTGGTGAAAAATACATACACCAGTTTTGGATACATTACTTCTTGGCTGCCAGTGTCGGGAACCTTTCCAAATCTGGCATGGCAGTGCTATTTGAAATAGGTTGTAGAGGAGAAGGCCATATGCTGAATCTTGGATCTTGGGCAGATAGGGGCCCAGTCAAACATCTTTGCAGGAGGAAGCAGGTTTTACTGAACAAGGCCTGCTGTTCCAGGCATAAATTCAATCTGTACATATACAAGATAAGTCTGTAAATGCAATGTTAAGGTTAAAGTAAATGCTCCTGGTAATTTAAATGTGTGGAAACAAGGAAATGGAAGAAGTTATGACTTTCATAACATTTCTGATTACTAGTTAAATACATACAATGTGTTCAATACAAGAGAAGCAACATAGCTATGAGATTGTCCACCTTTCATTATTTCTAATGGGTTTTTTGTGTGTGTGTGTTAACAGTGCACAATGTTTTTAATTTTTGCATTTAATTTGTGACATTATTAAAGAAGGGAGGAAGAAAGAGAAACTGATTGTGCTGAGTAATGTTAGTATTTAAATGACCAATTAAGATTTTTGAGGCTCTGCCTTGCTGTGTGAATGGGGTGGGAATGGTACACACAGGCATTGATAATTTTATAAACAAATCCATATGTGTATACCACTGGTTTTTATGCTACTGCCCCTTGAAGGACAGAGCAGGAGGCAGTGAGTTAGAGCCTTTTCAGCTTCAGGAGAGCTCTGGACTTCAGCAACTTGAGCTCCCAGTCTTCCTGCATCTCTCACTTGAGTATCATAGACATGACTGGGCTGTTCTTCTAAAGGTTTGTGTGGAGGGAAATCTCAGCTGATACTCCAGCTGATTTGCCGGGGAGGCGGCCAGGTGGGGGGAAAGAGGCATGCTACAGTCGTTGGCAGGTGAGAACCTCTGCTGATCTTGGCGAGGCCACATGCAAGGATAGGCATCATGTAGCTGCAGATTGGTTACGTTCCTGCACTTAATAGCTTCACAAATGCTGCTGTCCGTTGTCCACTAGCCTCTCTTCTGCTTCCACAGCCAACTCCACAGCTCTGTACAATATCTCCTCTCTGTGCAGGACTTGTGAGCACCACATGGCCTCCTGTGTATTTTTAAGCTCTTCGGGCACTCATACACAAATTAGTAGCTCCGCAAAGGCATCTGCTATGGGCAGAGCTACACTCCTGTATTGTCTAGGGACACGGGAGAAGCTGCATGATAATGAGAAGAAGGATTTGTGAAAGAGGGAATGTGGGTTAGTAGGGCAACATCTTTTGTGAAGCTCTTGAACTTAAGAAGACAAATCCCCTACCATTTTCACCAAGGGAGCAGGCATTCCAAGGTGTAGCAGAGGGCTTTCTCCACCCCACATCCCTGGTCAGTTACAGTGACCTATGTGGCACTGTTCAGGGAGATTTTTACTTTACCAAGTAGAATAAAGGCAAGACATCTTTAGTATCTGTAGGAAAATGACCCTATAAAAGGCCACAATGCTACTAGACCCGTATTCATGGAGTTCCAACATCCAGGCACCTGTCTAACATTGAGACCACATCAAATATAAATGATCCTTCATTGAAAAATGAGTGGAAATCGGGAGAGCACCGTATACATCATCACAAGATCATAAGGAGCACTTAATTGAATGTTTATTGTTCACTTATTTTCTGGTTTCACTATCTGGGGAAAAACCTTACCAGTCTGCACACCTTTCTGGACTGATTTCAGTCTCCATTTCCAGTCACCACTGAAATCATAAGCCCCACAAAGACACTTCAGATCCACCTAGAAATACTCAAGCAGCTCCAAGTAGAAAACTGTAGCTGACTAAAGAAGATGCCAGAGATGTTGGTGAAGCTGAAGGACACTTTCAAAGAAGCAGCAGGAAAACTAAACCGATGTCTTCATGCCAGTTTATAACAGAATATTTTGTTGTTACAAATGAAAGGGCAGTGATTATTACATGGAACTATCAGTGTGGGAATCTGTATTAGTTTAAAAGCATGGTTTCTACACAGATACCTTGGACACAACTATGTGGCTAACAACAATACATAATTTGGTAAAACCCTCCATTTTAGCACAAAACCCGTGGCTGGAATAGCACAGACATATATGTAATTGATGACAGTGTCTTCCAATGCAGAACAAATCTTCAGCATACAGAACTTCATGTTCTGCGATTAATGTCAAGATGTTTCGGAGGCTAGCATACGCTGGGTGGCATTCCCATCTTGCAATGCAAATAAGCAATATACACTTGTTACATTTGTATTTTATACTGCATTTTTTAGTATAAACTGATAGTTATTGAACATTTTTGTAATCAAGAAATGCTGTCACAGAATTCAGTGCATGTCTGCTACTGAAATCCATGGGTTGCATGGTCCTGGATCTGAATATGTAAAGTAATAACTCCTGTGACATTTTTAGTTGGTGGGAGGGGGAGGCTAGAGAGAATGCGTGTTTAGGGAAAAACCTTGTAATACCATTCTTTTACCAAAAGTGGGCAGTAATACAACATTTTTGTCAGTTTTGAAACAATAAGTCTCTTTCTCTAATTTTTTGTGGCTTCATATAAAATTAGTCTTCAACAAGCTTGCCTTATTGTGACTAAGTACTTTTGCAAGAATTACTAGTAAGAAATTATACACCTGGGGCCAAATACTGCTTTAAGGTCTACATCCCATTGAATTGAATGTGAATTGTATCTGCATCTCCAAGGCAGAATCTGGCTTCTGTTCATTTTTAAAAAAAATGATGTTGAAATGTTAAAAAGCATTTGCTTTGCCTTTGAGGGGTACTTGTTCATCTGGAGGATTTGTTGAGTAGTTAGCACCATCTTTTTTTTATTTTTGCCATTTTGTAACAGGATTTTTATATGCATTTTAACAGTAATTTAAGAGTCCCTGTATGCATAGAAAGGAATCTGAATATATGTGCCTTTTTTAAAGCAATATCAAAACTGGGTTATTCCATCAGCACAATAGAATGACGGGGAGCTGTAGTTGGAACAATATGTAAAAATACAGCTTGTAAAAGATTTCCTTTATTAACTGTCATCATCCACAGAATATATGTTCAAATAAACGTTGTGTAATAACTAAATTTTAGATTAATAGGCCCCTTAAGAAACAGCGAAGTCATTCAGGATAGTCAGTGAAAAATAGGCTGTAAGACTGTAACATGCACATATTGTCCTGCTTACATGCTCTCTCTGGTGTCATTCCCATTTATCAATGTCGGCAGGCTCTGTTCTCATTAAAACACTCTTGCACAAAAGCAACTTAATTTTCTTAAGAGGAGAGGACACCTGATTCAATTTAGCACCTACAACCTGGAACTCGAACATATATTTTTTTCTGTCTAAATTCAGATGAATAGTTACGAACAGCAACAAATAGATTAAACGTATCAAGTATATTTATATTATTTTTTGCAGTAAGAGACCTGTGGCTAACAGCTTTCTACAACATTGTATCATTTTATTAGTAGAAACAGTGGTTAAGAGTTAAGCTATGGTAACCATAAAGATCATAGATTCAAGATGTTTTTATTTTTAAACAAGGGGTAAGTTAGAGGGATATTGCCAGCCCATTCAGACCAGTCTTGATGCCCTGTTTATCTTTTTCTTCCACTGCCATGTCCTTGTATTTTTTGCATGTTGATCACTATGTCTAGATAAAATTCCCTTCCTGAGCGGGGCTACCAACCCCCTACGCTCATTTCATTCAGATCTCTCCTTAAGATTCTCTTCTACAGCAAAGCCTGTAAGATATGGGTCAACAACATCCACTGTATTAATACAGAAGTAAAGGTTGCACCACCATACAATGTGCTCCAGCCTCTGCTGAGTAACCACATAATATTACTGCTGGAACCCTTCCCCCGTACCGCAACCTCTACCAACTATTCTGTTACCTCTTTCATTGTGTCATGTCTTAAATTAGGGAGCTGGAACCATATTATGCTCTTTGCACTGTGAGGCCCATAGTGCCCACATGTAATTGTTAGGGCTGAATCCCACTTGGTTATGGGCCACTTGGGCCTTTGAATTTCATTATTCTGCATCTGCAGAATTTGCTGTAGAATCTACCTCTTGCTGCAGAATTATGCTCTAAAAATCAAAGTTCTTACCTAAAAAAAATCTTTTTAGCACTTTTAATGGCAAAGCAGCTTTTTAAAAACCCAACAGAGTATAACTCTATGCAGTATTGTTTTCCATTAATCTACAAGGGTAAAGCAATAGTACTAATAAAGCTGTGAACACCCATCTCCTTTGGGATATGAATTCTGAAACCTAAGGATGGCAATTTAATGTCAACATTTTAAACTATTTCATTCCTGATCTTTGCAATCACAACTAAGAAGCATTTGAAGCAGACAGTGAATATATTAAAAGCAGCAAAGAATCCTGTGGTACCTTATAGACTAACAGACGTTTTGCAGCATGAGCTTTTGTGGGTGAATACCCACTTCATCGGATGCAATATATTGTACCTGTGTCATGTGTCTAATAAACTAACCTTTATTTGCACCATCCATCTAAGGATTTTAAAATGCTTTTCAAACAATGAATTAATTTTGACAAGACACTTGTGAGGGTATTTCTCCCTTACAGAAGGAGAAATTGAGGCACAAAATGGTTAATTTCACAGGATCATGCAGAAAGTGTTTGGCAGAGCCAAGAATAGACATAGATCTCCAGACTGCTGTTAGGTCATGCTGCTTTATTCCCAGAATACTTCCATTCATTAGAACTAGTTGTTTCAGACAAATTTTATTTGAATTTGCAGTCAGTTGATATTCCATAAATATTTCATTATTTTAAACAAACACAAATGCTTTATTCAGGGCCGGCTCCAGGTTTTTTGCCACCCCAAGTGGTGGGGAAAAAAATAAAGCTGCGATTGGTGACAGTTCCACCGCACCACTTTCTTCTTCAGCGGTAATTCGGCGGCAGGTCCTTCCCTCCGAGAGGGACTGAGGGACGCGCCACCGAATTGCCGCCGAAGAGCCCGACATGCCGCCCCTTCCCCTTGGCCACTCTAAGCACCTGCTTGCTGAGCTGGTGCCCGGAGCCGACCCTGGCTTTATTTAGTATATAGTTTCAGCATTTTTTTGTGCTGCTACGTCACTAGGTGGTCAGTAGATGGTATGTAAACTATTAAACTACTGGGTTTTAGTATATAACTACTTTTAATTACACCTTAAAACAATTTGATTGAATTATACTTGTTTGCTTAATTTTTGTATCACACTGAGCTAAGGCATTTTCATTCTGTATCTGATCCTGCAAACTCTCATTCACATGGGTAGTCCTTGCTCAGGTATCGAGTTGCAGAGTTTGCAGGGTTGAGCCCATTAATTTCTGCTTTACTTTTTTCCCCCAGAACTGTAATATATTGTTTAAACACCAAATTGAAAATAGCAAATCTTTCTGCTTTTTAAAAACAGAATTTGCAGGGGTTTCTGCAGAATTGATCTTAATAGAATGAGTCCCTGTTGAAATACTCTGTTGCACACCCACTCTATTATCCTTGAATAGGAAATACATGTCATCACCATTTTGATCACTGAAGAAATGATCATGTCAGTTTGTAAATACTTCGCATCAGTCAGGACCTTGTAGGTGCAGAGTCTATTACATGTTTTTGTAATAAATTCCTCGTCAAAGTGGTTACCATAGAAAAGTATATATTAACTTACATCCAGGAATGCTGCACTTGCCCAGCATCCATTGCAAGTCAATTGGAGTAGAATGCCTATGTCCCTTACGTGAATTTGAAAAGATCACCCTTAATCAAGACAGCATCAAAACATTTCCAATGTAGGGAGGTGCTGCCAATATTTTAACAAGGGACTTCCTCAAAAATTTTCCTTCCATTGGTGATACAGCCTTTAAAACAAAACAGAACATGGATTTCATACTCTTCTCCCCTGAACCCAAATCCTGCAGTCCTTCCATGCCCACCTCTCCCTACAGTATTTTCTCCTCCCTATCTCTTCATGGAGGCTCCTCTGGGGGCTTTCCAGCCTGGCAGGTGTTCCACTTGCCATTGCAGCTGCTGTTATGAGGGTGTACTGCTGGAAGAAGTGGTTGCAGGCCCGTCATGCTGTGGCCATTGTCTGTGTGGTGGTTGGTTGGATGTGGAGCAAATCTCCTTTGGTGATTTGTTGGGAGGTCAGTTGTGGAGTGGTCCCTGTTTGGTTCTTGAGTTGGGTGTCTTTTTCCCTGCTGGTATGAATAGTCAGTTCAGGGGGCTTGGTCAGGACGGGAAGCAGGTTTTCCTTGTGTGGTAATGGAGGTTTGGGGATGGAAATAGTGCTCTAAGATTCCCTCCTATAACCAGGTCTTCAGGCTCTGGAACAGGCAGGGCAGGTGCTTGTGGACATAAAAGTGGGCAGCAGGGCTCCTGTTCAATACAGGGATAAGTTGTCCCCAGCTCCTGTCATCCTCATGCGTTGTGGGAGTGCCCAACAGGAGGGTACAGGGATTCCTAGTAGGTGATACTGGAGGGGTGTTTCTCTTGCATCAACTACTGTGGCATAGCAGGCTCACCTGCAAGGTAGCAGTTGCCCAGGTGAGTAGAGGCTGGTTCAGTTCTAGCTGCAGAGCATCCTGCAGTGGAGTGGGCCATAGCATTTTGGGCTGAGCAGTTTTTTGGTCCATGATCCCACCATTGAGGGCTGGGCCAGCCTGTGGGTTCTGGGGAGAGTTAATAAAATTATTTTTTGAAATATACACATTTTATGTAAAGTGAGATGGTTACATTTCAGTGTATATGATGGGAAGTAGGGAGAGGGAGACCTTTATTTTTCCTTTCAGCCTTCTGGTGCAGAAGCAGAGCCCAGCTGTTTCTTCCTTTCATATCTGGCAATCAGTTTATGTTTTGAAGGCTATTTTTGCAAGAAAAAGGGCTAGAAGTTTGCTTTTTCGTTTACAAAAAAAAAAAAGAGGAAACTAGTAAAAGCTGAGATTCTCTGTCATAGGTTCAGAGGCTGACTGTATTAAAAGGGGGCTCCATGGTCAAATACATACAGTCAGAGAGTGGCATGTTTCCAAGAAATACTGAAAGGATTTGTAGTTCTTAATATAGTGATAGGAATTAGAGGGGTTATAAGCAAAAGATATCTCCAGTAATGTAGTCAGTGGTTATGATGTATATATGCACATACATGTGCATTGTACATATGTCATCTATATCTCTTTTCATATGAAAATATCAATCTTAAAGTTTCAAAACGTAGGTTACAAAGCATGATTTAATTCACACTTGTTGAAGAATTAGTAGCAAGCAGTGCTCATTCTTGCTTTCACTGTGATGTCTGGCAGGAAAAGCCATTTGGACTTATGCCTCCTTTCTGTGTTCAAAAGAGGAATGCTGATAAGGAAGAGGTGTTAAAATATGGTGCCATAGTTTACAGTTGTCAACTATAATGTTTTATTTAGCTGTATCTATTCAGATGCTCCCTCCACAACATGCAGTGCCATATGCCATTGTCCCTGTTAGTAACCAAGTAAGCAAAGGCTTCCCAGTTTGCACTTGCTTTTGTGTTTGGGCCACCAAGGAGCTACGGTCCAGTGCCATCTTTTATTGATAGGGCCAGCAGAGGAGGAATCTAATGAAATTATCAAAGCTTTGAATTAATTATGAACTTGAATAAGAAAGCTGAGCTCTCTAGAGCCAAAGATCTCATTACCCATTCATTCTCATTGCATCCTCTTATGGAGCAGAAGGCAGGTTCAGCTACAGCTTTTAGCCTTGATTTGGACTTTATTCAGACTTGCTAAAGTCGCTAGTGTCCACTTGTTGTTATGGCTGAAAAAGTCAGCGTTGATTAATTTAACTCTGCTCTTAGAATCATCATGTAATGGTAGGTTCTCCCCCCTCCTTCCCTTATAACTTGCCTCATGGCTTTTCATCATCGGACCGGATGCCATACAAGAGTTTCTTTCCATTCTGGTAATTGTGGAAGCTATTCATAATTTAAGTTTTAACTTCATAGAATTTAGTGATTTAAGGTTAAGAGCTAATACTGCCATCTTATGTTTCCTGGATATTTAGTAAGCAAAAAGGCTTCTACAGTCATTACCAGTTGTTTACAAAGACTGTTAAATTGTAGATAATGCTTGGACATTTTGGCCTCAGAGTTAGCTGTATTATTCTGTTTTTACTACATTATTTCTATTTGCAATTTATTGCTCATTTTTTAGAAACTTCTGAGCCTGTTAATAAGTGATTGTTCATAATTTCTTAGGTTACTTGCCCAGTTAAGATACTGTACTGAAAAATGAGTAAGGGGGCTATTAAAATGAACTGTCTGTTTTAGTTCAACACAAATTAGAACTTTCTTTCTCTCCTGGGCCCCTTAAAAGTTTTAGGGTTTTTTTTAAATGACTGTCAATAATGTAAAATTTTTGTCAGTGAATTAGAGTAAAATCAGTGAAACCGAGATTCTGTCTCGTACTGTTGGGGATTCCTTTGGTACCCATTATAAGTTTGTAAGATATAAAATACAGCGGCAATTTTGCTTTATACAACCCATTATTTATGAGTTGATAAGCTGGAACTCATTTGTCCTCATAAGCTACAGGACACTGGAAATTTTTGTAAGCAATGGCTAACTTTGTTTAATCAGATGTGTGTGTGTTTGGAGGGTATGAAGACATGCTGGAAGGGGAAATAGCATTCTGTTCTTCACTAGGGATGTTTTTATTGTGAGTGATATTTACTTTTTTTCTCTCTCTCTTTAGGCAGCTGCTATATTTAACTCAGCCTTTGGAAGTTTTTTGGTAAGTAATGCAATGGTTACGCTATAACGTTGTATTTTTTATATTATGGTTGGTGCTGGCTAGTCATTTAGTTAAGCTGGTAAGTAATTGAATAGTTTTAGTATTTCTTTCACCCCTTCTTTAATTAACTAGAAATATTGCTGTTTCTTTTCATTGAATCAGAGTCACAAGAAAATTAGTGAATGTATAATCTTTGATCAATGTAAATAAATGTTTAAGTACATCTTAATTTTCTCCTTAATGGGTTAACATAATCTATTATTGGGCAGATGTTTCAGAGATGGGTGTCAGTACATTGATTTTTCTAAGAAAGTTTGTTAGATAATCATTATTTTCTGTCAAGGGGCCATGGACTTTGAAAAGAAAACATGACCTGGCTGATCGAAAGGAGATGCTAATTTACTCAGTGACATGTCATTTGTTTAGTATATTTTACTGTCAGCGAAGCCACTCTTCTCTGTGTCCCTGAGGATCAGACTGAAGTAGCGAGAAACAAGGAAACAAACAAGCTGTTCCTTTTAAAAAGCTAAAGTGATATTTGTGGGCATATTAGTTTGTAAAATTTCTTCGGCAAACTAACTGAAAAGAAGGCCAAACAGATTCGTTTTTTTAAATAAATAAATGAAGAAAGGAAAAAGATTTTGTATTGATGTATTGCTTAACGAGACATATTGGATTATTTTCTTACAATATGATATAAACTGATGAGACTGATTACTTGAGTTGTATAGTTAATCATGGATTTTACTTTACTTTTTTTCTAAAATATGTAAATACTTAAAACTCGGTGTTTTCAATTCCACTCTTGCTTACCCAAATAGAGAATTAATCTGATGTGTGAATTGAATGAAAGGCAAAACTATTAATATAAAATATGTAGGTGAAATTGGAACTACAGACATGGAATTGTTTATTAAGCATGTAAAAAGATTTTTAGAATAGTGTGTGTATATAAATATATAACTGTATGTATATAAAAACATACTGCAAAGAGTGTGATAGTAATACTGAGATTTGCAGTTGTGTACCATGTTTCTATAGTTGGATGTGTTTTAGAGTTAGCTAAAGATGTAGATATTATGTATGTTTATGTATAGTGTATACATGTACACACAGGCAAAATCTAAAAATGTCAACATCGAAATGTTTCTCCTGTTTTATGGGTTAGTGGGGCTTTAGTAATGTTGCTCTTAAAAAAAAAAATCTCTGCACCATGTTCTGGAATCTTTTTGTCAAATTACCTTCACTTTCTTTGGTCTAGTAAGAGAAAATGGTCAGCAAGACCTAAATTCCCTGCAGTTTCCATCTCCACTGCAGTGAGAACTTTGAGTTCACAGAGAGCCAATTCAGGGCTCATTTAAGCCATTTGTAGCCTATTGACATCATTGGGAGTGTGATTGAACCCTAAGTCACACATAATATAATGTATTATCAAAGTAATTTAACATTTTAAAAGAATATTATTTAGAATTTCTAAACTCAAATTCCAAATATGTTTTAAACAAATCTTGGTTAAAGAAGCTAGACCAAATTCTGACCTCATATGCATTTATATTACCTCATCAACACAAATGTATTAGTTCTGAATTTAGTTCTAGGAATTTCTAATAATGTTTTTGAATTTTCCCTAAATGTGTGATTACTTAATTTCATACTTGTATGCAATACTGGCAAGATGTGGTGAACATTCTTCTTTTATAAATCCATAGAAGAGGAAATCAGATTATTAAAAAAAATTATTGTAAATTAACTAAAGACAAACTATGGTACCAAATTTTTTTTAAAATAATTTTTTTTTGTAAAAATACCCTCTCAAAAGTAAGTTAAATCAGAGGTTATTAGTGAGGCATGTATACATACAAAGATTTGAAATTTTATTTTATTGTACTGTAACTGTTTGAAAATGTGATTCTATGGGGGGGAGTGTGTATGCGCATGATATATAATAAGTCATGTATAAGCCGTATATATAATATAACTGCATTGGTTGTGAACTTGTAAACACGTATGCACATATTTAATTTTAAGCAGGTGAGTAGTCCCATTAAAGTGAGGATTTTTGCAGAAGTGGGGCCATATGTAGCTGAATTCCAATCTCACACCATTTTATACTGGTGTATATCTATTCCCTTCAAGGGAGTTGTTCCTGATTTATTCCAGTGTGAGATCAAAATCTGGTCCATAATATGTATGCTTTCTACTAACACTTAAGATGAGATTTTCAAAAATCCATAATTAGGCATGTAAATAAGTAATCTAATTATGAAAAGTCAATGAAAGCTACTGAATGCTCAGCACCTTTGAAAATCAGATGACTTGGTGCCTAAATACGGGCTTTGGGCACCTAGAATTATGCTCCTGTTTTGAAAATCTTGACCTCAAAATGTCTCTAAAGTGCAAACATGAAATTGAGGTATAAACAGATATCTAAAGCTATGTATCAGACAGTGTGTTTTCTATATACAGTGATGTATTTACAGACCTACAATACTGTAAAGCATATTGGTATAATGTTTGTTAAAGGTGAAGCTGAGAGATCTGGAAGAGCTGAATAAAGGGCAGAATTTGGCTCACTGTAGCTCAAATCCTGCGGTTTGTTCCACATAGGCAGATTGCTGCATCCACATGTAGCTCTGGCAAAGTGAGTGGGACTCTGTGTGGCGGAGCAGTGTGCCCACATGCTCTGCACATTGTGGAGTCAGGGCCTATGCACGTTAGACTAAATATAGGCTGCTTATAAGGGTCTGGAAGAATTCTAATTTTGAAAGATTAATTGTAATATTCTTGGGTATGCTACTTGGACTTCTAACTCCTCTAAGAGGATTGTGCATGGACTTTGGGAAGTTATTCTCCAAAATAAACTGTTTGTGGTGAAAAGTATTGATTTGTAGGAAAGTTCTCAACTTAATGTTAGAATATTTAAATGTGATCTGACTGTGTGTGTGTGTGTGTGTGTGTGTGTGTGTGTGTGTGTGTGTGTGTGTGTGTGTGTGTGTGTGTGTGTGTGTGTGTGTGTGTGTGTGTGTGTGTGTGTGTGTGTGTGTGTGTGTGTGTGCGTGAGAGCATGGAGTGAGTAGGTGAGCCTGCACCCTGATCACTTAGAGGCTGATACATGCCCCAGGAGAAGCTGACTGGGGGTAATGAACTCAATTGGCCCATCCGCACAGGGCTGATAGGAGGCACAGGAAGGAAGTGCAAGAGAGGGGAGAAGAGAGGAACAGGGCTAGCTGGGGGTTGTCACAGAAAAGGCTCAGAGTAGGGAGACCTCTGTTCCCCTCAGATCCTGCTGAGGGGACCTAAACCTTGGCAAGCACTTTAAATAGGGGGAAGCATGAGGGACTACGGTGATATTGGTGAAATAAATCTTCACTGAGAGTACATCTGGAGGACTCTGTGCAGTTTCTGTGGGGAAGAAGTGAAGCAGGGCCCCTGTTCCAGGGGGAATTAACAAGTTTCTGGTATTCATATAATAGAATTTGAAAGGCTATTTTGATGGGTCATCGTGTTCTTAGGTCATGTAGCCTGTGATACTTTTGTTGGGGAGGAAAGTTTAAAAAACAGTATCCAAACCAACTTCGTTCCTCCCTCCCATCTCCCCACACAAAAAAATCCTCTAGATTTACATGCAGCAGGATGTGCAAAATGATACTGTACATATTCATAGCTAGTTTAATAATGTCCCAGGTCTAATTAAAACAGTGTTTTAAAGAACTAATTGTTACAGAAAACTGTTTTTTTTTTATGTTGCTAGACTGGTAATAACTAATGATAGATGAATTCAATTTACATAAATTTCAGACCATGAGAATATTTTAGAATCAAGCCACAGAGAATTGCTTTAAGTTAGGAAGTTAATATCATTATCTCCTCCTCTCATTTTAACAGTTTGGTTTGCAATAATTGTCGAGCATAATAAGTGATTCAAGTTTTCCCCTTGATGGGGTTTTAATAAAATCTGATAACCAACCACTCTGTATTACTAAAATGCTATCAGAGTGGTTGCTACTATAAAGCATGCAAACGTACTGCAGTACCAGTGCCATTGAGTTCAACAGCATTACTGGCTGCTGCTCCAACATCTGAAAGGAAAGGACACGTTTTTAACTAAAGAAGTTGGTGATTACAGTAGAAATAGTCTAGAAGTTCAAACATCCGTATATCTAGGTTATTATACTGAGCTCATCAGCATGGTATCTAAGCACCTCTGTTTCATTTCTGAAGGTTGTCATGTTAGAAAAGAGTTAATAATTTTTAAATGCTAAAACCAGACCACCCTATGTGATAATCTGCTCTTCTAATATTTTAAAACTTAACTGAATTATTCTAGGTTTACCTAAAGAATTCAGTTTAAATCTGGATGAAATAAACAATATGTGTAGATTTGGCTGGCTGGATTTGTTGCACCTAGTCAGTTATTTGCAGTTGTGCCTACTGGAATATTCCAATAAATGGCAAGGCTATGTAGCCCATCTGATAACTCTGGCTGAGATTTGTTAGAAGAGTGACTGAGCAAATTTGTGTGAACATAATTAATCTCTCTGGGTTAGCTTTTGTACCCAGTACATAAAGAAACTTGGTAGATTTGGAACTTGTAATGTGACTGCTAATAACTGATTTGGGAGTTAATACCATGGGGAATTGTATTCTATTTTATGTTCCTGCAGTATTCTACCCTCCTGCCATAGAGATGATTATTCAGATTTGTTTATCTGGAAGCATCAGCAGAGGACAGTCACCTTCCTTCTTGGCTTTAAAATTGTTTCCAGAAACTGGGCCAGTTTCCTTGTGCACGTGCAATTTCCTTGACTTCATTAAAAATGCACTTGTTCAGAGGGAACTGAATTTGTTTTTTGTTTTGTTTTTTCCAGTCACAGTGTAATGCCATATGCCTGGGGAAGGGAGAGATTGGCTTCATACAATTCTCTGCACTGCTAGGCTAGAAACCAGGTTGGTTAGTCACTTCCTTCTTCTTCATCTCCCTTCCTCTTGAGCCAATGGGCTGGAAATCTGTAGAGGGTAATATTGTTCAGCACGTGAAATGAGGGACTGCCTTGCGTCACTCAATGGTGAGCCCTTCCAGCCAATTTGGGATCAATTATGATAGGCTTCAAAGGACCAGTCATCTATTCTCCTGGACCAAAGAATTATGGCTGAATCCTGAGGTCTGTGGCAGTAGGAGACATAAAATTAGGAATATAAGGGACCCAGGAACATTCAGATCCTTGAGTAAACGTGCAAAATGGCAGCCTAAAAATGAAAGTCTTAGTTGAAACTCCTATGACTCTGTCTTGGACTAGCCTATACTGGACTATTTCTGTATTGCAGTTTATGGGAAAATGAGGGCAGGTGTCCTGGATGAAGTGTATCAGGGTGGGGAATAGCCGCTACTCTGATGCTCCATCAATGCTAACATAGATCAAGCATATATTATGCCTGTCTTTGTAGCTCCTTTATGGGTACAAGGCCCAGGACTTAACTATTTTTGTTTAAGGGGACAGAATTTGTTCTTATTGCTTGAAATCTCCATAATACCCGTGCCGTTTTATTTTTAGGGTGCCAACTTAGCTGGTCAAATCCAGGCCCCTATTTTTTATAATTATATTTTAAATTTAGATTTTAATTGGAAGTGTATGTAAAAATGTAGCTTCCCACAAACACAAGAAGCTTCGTTAGTTAATAAAAATGTATGGAATTCCTATCTACTCAGTTTTAGCAGGCATAATGCTTTACACAGGCTGACAGGACTTGTGCAGCAAGTAAATGCATTAGTCATAGTGTCCATTTTTCTTGCAAATTTGTGACATAGATTTAATTACGGGAATGACCAGAAACTTACAAATCAAATTTTGGTAGGCTGAACCAACTTTTTTTTTATTTTAATAATGATGGATTTTTTAAGCAATGATTTCATTACTATTTAAAGAAATCCAACAGCGTGGAACTAATCAATTGACTGAATTAATCTACTTTATTATGTTTTAGCAGATGGTGTGTGTATTTTCTTTTATTTTTATTTATTTATTTATTTATTTTACATTTTAAAATGTTGTCCAGAAAACTGAAAAATACTTGTATGTATATATTTTTTCCCCTTATTGTAACTTCATGCAGTGTAAAAAGGGGAACAAAAGTCTTCTGGGACTTGCTTCTTTGCTAGCTGCTTGCAAGACGAACTTGCCAGGAAGCCTGTTCACTACAGGTGCTGAATTCCAGATTCATACTTGCTAATTTCAAAGTGTCGCTGCTTTTATGGTGTGCCACTGCATTCTCAGAAGTCGGCTCTTTTTTCTCTGTGAAACAGCACAACGGTGCCTCTGGACTGTGTTCTGAATTTGATTCCTGCAGCTCACAGAACCCTCAGAAAGCTCTTCCTGTTAATCAGCCACTTGGGAAGCCTTCTCAACTTCAGAAGGTGGGATTTTTTTTTTTTTCATTAGGGAGCGGAGGCCAGGTCTCTGCAGTAGAGAATCCTTGGAACACATATTATATACAAGGCTTAGATTCCACAGAAGTTAAATCTGCTTGTGAGCCATTTACAGTTGTCTCACTGTAACTTTTCTATATCCTGGGCATAGTGTTCAATCCTCCTTTATGATGATTGCTCTTGTTTGATTTTTGCTGGCTTACGCTAGAAGCACAATGTAATGTGGACATCATCCAGTGCTTTGAAATCCTCATATTAAAGGTACTGTATATGTGCAGAGTATTTATTATGTATTTTTATGTATAATTAACCCTGCACTTGCATTAGTGAAATAAGCAAAAATGGGCATCAGTTATAAAACAGACACAAAAATGAAAACCGGATGCTCACATTGCTGCGATAGGCTGTGAATGGTGCTAATTCAGGTACCCTATTGTACCTAGTGGAAATGGGAGAAGGAGGAGGAACAGCCATTGCAGGCTGAGGAAAAGTGGGTGGACATCTCTAATTCCAGTTCTAGTTGCCTGTTGGGGTGTTGTGACCAACCCTCTCACTGAGTAATAATGACTTATTTAGGGCTGTGCAACTGTACTCCTGATCTTCCAAAAGAAAAAGAAATTGAGAAAAGAGTTGTTCTGGCAACTACAGTTTTATAAGTCCAACTTCTATTCCCTGTATATATTTTTTTAAGTATAAAAATCATAGAACTGGAAGGGACCTCGAGAGGTCATCTAGTCCAGTCCCCTGCACTCAAGGCAGGACTAAGTATTATCTAGACCATCCCTGACTGGTGTTCGTCCAACCGGCTCTTAAAAATCCCCAATGATGGAGATTCATAAATAACCTTGGTTTATTAAAAAACAAATCAACAAACCACTAATCACATCTGTGACTGACTTATTTTTTTAATAGCTTGACAGAATTAGTGGATCAAGAGAATTTGGGTGATGTATATTTGGGTTTTAATCAAGCATTGGTAAGGTATCTTATTCAAGCTTACAGTCAAAATTACTTCCAGTTGGCTCGGATAGGAACACTGTCACATGCAGTAAAAACTGGCTGAAGGGCCATAATTGAGTTTTGGGGAAGTTTTTGGCAACCTATGTCAGGGAGTAATATTAGGTCTAGTTGTATTCGATGTCTCTAATGATCCAGAAGAGGGAGTAAAACCACACATTAATGAAATTTGCAGATGATACTAAATTGGGAGGAGTTGCAAACAGCAGCGAGGCCTGAGAAATAATATAGAGAGGCCAACAAGGGGTTAGATACGAGGACCAAAATCAGCCAAGTGAGATTTAATTTGAAAAAATACTGTCTAATATACGTTTGGAGAAAAAATAAACTAAAACATATTGTGAAAGACAAACAAATATACTGCAAAGCCAGTAATGCTGAAAGAGATTTAGCAGAAATAATGGCAGACATCAAATTAGATGTGGATTTACAATGTGACACAACTAAAACACAAGCAATCATTTTTTTTGCTGGATATGTAGAAGCATCATAGTCCATATCAGAATGGAAATAGTCCTGTCTGTAGAAATCTGGTGCAATAACAGCTGAAATACTGTGTTAATTTCTTAGCACCTCATTACTGGAAAGATATTGACAAATAGTTCAAAGAAGAGCAATGAAAATGGTTGGGAGGGGCTGGAAGGATCAGTTTATGAGGACAGATGAAAGGTACTATTTTTGTGTAGTTGGCGTAATGATGAGTATGTGGGAGACAAAATGGCCTGCAAATATTTGAGCGCAACGACGATGAGGAGGATTCATATAGGCTGGTTCACAGGGTTCACTTTTAATTAGAAGTAAGGAGATGGAATTAAGGAAGGGGATATTTAGACAACATCAGGAAAAGCTTCCGGGCATTAAGTTGCATTAGACTGTGCCATAGAATAGTTTCCCATGGGAAACTGTGGAAGACTCCGCAGAGACAAGCCTGTATTGTCATGGAGATGGACTAGATGTCCAAAAAGGTCTTTTCTGTGTCTGACTCTGATCATCTCTGTCAATGCAATCAAGGACAGCGTAACTTCCAGGGGCAATTTGTGAATCAGGCACTCTGTGGCCAAGAAGAGGATTGCGCTCTCTGCAACAGTGGCTGATACAAGATGGTTTTCCCAAGGAATAAAAACCCTCTCCACACCTCTTAATTTTCTGTCACTTGTAGTAATGCCATCATTCTGCCTGTCATTCAACGCCCTTGACCTTTAGATCATCGGCCTCTTTTTTCCGCTCTTGCTGCCCACATCCAGCTTGCACTCAGATGCTGCCATTCCAAAACGTTGCCAGCATCTGTCTATTTCTTTCTATTTTTACAGCTAAAATTACTATTCGGTCCCTCATGTTTTCCCACCTTGACTATTGTAACTTCCTCTTCTCTGGCTTCCTTGACACCCATGTTTCCCCCTCCAGTCTATGCAAAAACTTACTTTTAAAATATTTTAGATATTCCTGCCTATTCATTTGACCACATCACGAACTTTGTCACCCCTCCACTGAATCAAGTTCAGGTTCCTTGTCTCTTCCGTCAAGGCCCTGCAGGACTCGGCCCCTCCCTGTCACTTGCATGTCACCCCTCCCCTGCTGTTACCACTCCACCAGCCTGGACTGCCTGGCATCCATATCATTCTACAAATGTCTGTGTCTTTTCCCACTTATGCCCTTCTTGAGCTGGTTCACAAGGTCACCTCTCTCTCTGCATTTGATTTTCTTGAAGACCCACTTTTCCTATACTACCTACAAAAAACTAACTGGATGATTGTGGGTACAAAGAGAGTTTATATTTCATTTTCATATATTTCTGAATCTTTGTTTTATAATAAGGCTATCTAAAAGCTTGTCTTTTAAATTTCACTTTTATGGATTTTGCCTATTTTGAATCTACTTGGAAGGTTGTTGCAGAATTCTCCACAGTCAAATATTTATAAATAAAGTAGATCCTAGACTAGTTGTATTGTATTTTTAGTTCTCCTCTTACCTTCTGATGACTTCATTCATCTCTGTTCATTTTGTATGGCTTGAGTGTTAATGGTGGTGGGGACAAGCCCATGGAATGACCCTCTTCATGTTGTCTTTGCAGTGGAAAGCTTTTTTAATCCTTTCAAGATATTTCCACTTGTGTTGCCCCGTTTCTCCCATACAGTAACTAAAGATGCTAATGGTAGTCAGGATTCTGTCCCTATATCTTTTGGTCAGTTACCCCTTCTAGTGCTTGTTCCTGGTGTGATACGATGACAGGGTGTACCAGGCATTCTCTGCCCCTTGCTGGAGATCCTGGTGCCCTGGCCACCCCACCCAAGGAAGTCCCTTTTTAGAAAAGAAGGGCAGCGTCTTTTGGACCTCTGCAGTTGCCGATTAAGACTTCCCAGGACAGCTACTGATGGAACCAGTGACTTGCTTCTCCCATGGCTAGAAGGGCTAGGAACATGTGGCAGCCCGGTCTGGGCCCAGCAGGCCAAATTAAAAAGACTGGCAGCTTCTACCAAATGGCTCTTCCTGCATGAAGTCAGAGTGGCAAGAAGGATCTTCCCTCTATCATAACCCAAGAAGCTTTATGTTTAGGTCATTGGGAGACTTTTTCATTTACCCTGTGTGAGTGTGAAGTCCAGGTGGGCCCACCTGAATTAGACACTTGTTGGACTATTGAAAATTAGCGAGAAACCCTCTAGGTCAGTCAAGCTGGTGACAGGTACATTGGGACATTTGCCCCAGCATTTGTTTCTTGACATAGGGAATTTGATTTTTTCCTCTCCTGTTTGCTAAGCTTCTGGATATCCAGTTCTCAGCAAAACCAGTCGCAGAGAATATCTGCAATACTATTGCTTGAGTTAACAAAACTAGCAGAAAAGTAGATGTTACAGGAGAAATTCCAGAGGCACACCTCTGTTATCAATTAGAGCAATATCCGGACAGATCATCCTGGTTTACTCTTCCAATCCAGTGGCCATCCATAAATTGCAAAATAAAAACAAGTGATAGTTCAGCAAATAGAATTGAACATTTGCAGTATCTTAAAATTAAAAAGTTGTTGTATTCCCTCTGATCACATTCCAAATGGTATAAGGAAAAGTGAGACGTATGGTGGGAAAATAACTAAACCTCATCTAGAAGATAGAATATTCTAGGATTAGCACTCTGTGGTTTTGACCAAAATAAAGATCTACTATGAAAAGAAAGTGTTAAAGAGAGATGCTATGGAAAACTTGATTCCAGACTTTAATGAACAATGGAGGTATGAGGTTATATACTGGTAGCTATTGTCTTGAGAACATCTGGAGTGGGAGACATAGGTATGTTTAATATTATTATATTACCAAGCAATTTACTGGATTAGCATGTAAATCACATCAGTACCTACATACAGATTTGGTTTAAAATTAATTTGTAATATAAAGATTACTTTGGTCATGACTTGTAAAACACATCAGCTTGAACCTGTTTGCATTTGTCAAAAATTCCCCAGGCAACATACTGCCCCTTTTACTATGAAAGTACAACAGTTTTGGTCAAAGGAACATTTTTTATTTAATTTCTTCAGATTTAATTTCAGAGTATTTTTGGTTTGTTTAAAGCTTGTTATAGGCCAGGTTTTGGGGAAACAATTTCACTAAGAAGGAATTTGCATGTAGTTCACAACAAGTTGATACATCAGGTACTCACTAAAGATCAGCTGTGGGTATTTCTAATAATTATTCAGGAAAATATATGGACACTCTGCTACAAACAGGATGATAATTTAATATCACAAATTTTGACCAGGGTCATTATTAAATAAGAAAATAAGTTATTTGGCAGAATTTAAAATACATACTTAGGAACCAAAAAGAGGAGAGGATTTTACTAAGGCTTCAGTATGTAAAGGTCCATCACCAAGAGAAGTCCAATGGTAATTCTGCCTTTAGGAGTATCTTGGTTACAGATCTAATTATAAAGATGTTGTTTTACTTTACTTCCAAAAGCTCCTCAAATGAAGGTGTGAATGTGTCTCTATTGTGGTGTACAGAAGCAGGGCTGATAGAGGATGGGGCAGGAGGTAGGTTGGGAACTATATGTGTTCTTAGAGCTAACCATCGCTTTGGGCTAGTTTACACTGGCACTGCTTAAGCGCAGCCACGGCAGCATTTTAACATGGCTTGTGTGGTTGTGGCACAGCTCTCCCAGCTCTAGAGCACTCTAGAAAAACCACCTCCGCGAGAGGCATAGCTCCCAGTGCTGGTGCACTGTCTATACTGGCACATTACAGCGCTGAAACTTGCTGCCTTCACGGGGGTGTTTTTTCACACTCCTGAGCGAAGGAAGTTTCAGCGCTGTAAATTGCCAGTGTAGACAAGCCCTTTGTTGCATGCATGCAGATGCGTGTAGGAAAAAAGATTCTTTAATTTTATTGGGTATTTGCACCATGTGGCTGTTTAGATGGAAGGACAAGAATGGAGACAGAAAGGTCTGTGGGATAATTTGGTCTTTGTTCTGCCTTTTCTGGAATTTTCTTTAGTGCTGTAATTAGAGATGCATTCTATTGGTGTGGGGGGGTGTATGTATAAAAGTTGTATTGCAGCTAGGGCTGGTCAAAAAAGGATGAGTGTTTTCTGCAAAAAAAAATGAGAAACAATTTTTTAACATTAATTAATTATGAATATTTTTGTTTGTTTTCATCCAAAAAATATACATTTTCATTTAGATTCTGTATAAAAAAATGTTTAGATTCAATCCAAAATGAAAAAAAATCTGTATTTTAGTTTTCTCCTCTTTCTTCTTCTTTCCCTCCCCTTCTGGAAAGGGCAGGGAGAGGAAATAGAGAAACCCCCCAACCTCACACATTTCTATTGGAATAGAAAATATTTAAATATTTGTAGTTTTGGTTTTTTAACTACTAGGTTTAGCATTAGTGTTGTAAGGAACTGTTTCACCTCAGGTTTGGTTTTTTTTGTGCGCTGAAAGACAGACTTGTATTTTGAGGAGTTGACTGTGCACTGATTCATAATGGAGGTTGTTGATTTGCTTTCCAGTATTCTATATCTGCCACAGATGTTGGGTTCAACAGATGGTGGTGGATAAATTCAGAAATTAGAGGTTTATATAAAATGTGTACATGTATCATGACCTGGCAGGCCTTTACAAACAATATTGCTGATGTAAATGATACAGTATCAGATGCTATGCTTAAATTTCCATTATTTTAAGTTGACTCTTTCGGGGGGTGGAAACCAGGTATGCATTAAGCCTTTTTGATGTTGTTCCAGAACTGTTGAAAGCCATGTCTGTGTTGTCTAAATCCAGATCACTTTGTTATTTCTTTGGTTCATCCTTATCTGATCTGCTAATGCCTGTTCAAAAATCAGAGATCCCTAAGGATAGAGAGAAAAAGGACACCACTGTTCTATAAACAGGCTAGCTCCAAACCTTTCACCTTGCTGTCAAGGTGACAAATGTTTGCTTTTATGGAAACACTGAAGGTTAAATCATAAGCTTCCCCAAAGTCCTTAACCAAACTGGCAGTCAAGAGAGTTGTCAGAGAACTGGCCCTTCTTTTGGAAATTCATATTAACTATCATTGCTGACCTTTTAAAAAGTCAATCTTAGGAAAGCATGATAAGCCTCACAAGGAAAAGACGATGATAGCTTTAGTGTACAAACGTTTCCTAATTTTTTTTGAAAAGCATGTATATGTATTGTTGCTGAGATGCTCCATTCATTATTTTTTTCCCTGAAGTTTTTTCACTGTGCCAAAACCACCTATAACTAACAACCGCCATGACACACGTTTGGTAGAATGTTGTTGTGAGGGAGAGGAGTGAATGTCTCAATTAATGATTCTGAGATTATTTGGGCTCTTTCAACACTGTTGTGGTGAGGGTCTGGAGCAGGTATTTAAGTTGAAATGTATAAATTCATAAAAATATACTATTAGGGTATGTCTACACAGCAACTAAACGCTTGTGGCTGGCCTGGGTCAAGCTGACTTGGGCTTGCAGGGCACGGGCTGTTGGGCTGTAAAATTGCGGTGTAGATGTTTAGGCACAGGCTGGAGCTCTGGGACTCTCCTCCAGCCTGTGCTTAAAAATCTATACAGCAATTTTTAGCCCCGGAGCCCAAACCCAGTTCAGCTGACCCCAGCCAGCCATCGCCATTCTGAGCGTCAGTGTAGATATGCCATTAGAGAGCTGTATATTCAGCAGTTCAGAAGCTTTCCCCAAAAAGTTTTCACATTTTATATGATGAAATAACAGCACCATTTCAACTCCCTGACTCTACCTCCTACACCCTTTCCTCTTCCCTCCCCTCCAAAATCCCCTCTCCTAATGTATTTCTTTGGGGAATGGCTCATTTGTCTCCTCCACATATGCAGCATATGTTCACTGTTCTGAAAACCTTTCTAAAAATATGCTCTACCTCCACCACAAGATAAGGGTTTGATTCAGGAACTAATGAGTGAAGTTCTATGCCCTGTGTTATGCAGAAAGTTAGACTGGAGGATCACAATTGTCCCTTCTGGCCTTAATCTCCGAATCTAAGAAAAATTGGATAGTTCATGCAAAACTGGACCACACAGAAATTACAGTCCCTGAGCTCTGATAGGGTCAATAAATTCATGACAAATATTTTATTGTATTCTCCTATCCTTCCAATAAAGATCATAAATATTTCTATGAATAAAAAGAAAGATGAAAGAAAATATATCAAAGCCTAAGGAAAGCATTTCTGTGCTCAGGTTAGGATAATGTATTTAGAAATTGTGCTTGATAGAATTTTCTCTTTCCTCACAAAGTATCTTCTTTTTCAGGAGACTGGGGGAGCTTCACAGTAAATGCTTTTATGAAGCCACTAACTAGGCTTCAGCCTACAAGATCAGTGGGCACTAGTTTAGACCCTGAGCCCTAACCATGTGAGTAGTCTCATTGAAGTCAGTGGGACTGTTTATATACTTAAAGTTAAGCATGTGCTTACATATTTTACTGGATGGGGTCTTAGGCTGTTGTGTATAGATCTTGAATATAAAATGCCTCTGAAAAGGTTCCATATAATCAGAGCCGTGTTCTTGCTTTAATCTGCATAATCCCAACAATAAGTGTATTCTGTCATTCAAAGCAAGTCTATATTCAAACCTTTTGTTATAGTTAAGAGAATCGACGCACCTTTGCAAAGATGCAGTTTCTTCCTGTTTTGTATATCACTGAATGTTTGCTCTGTCTCCTCTTTCTCGATTTTTCTACAGTTTGAGTTTCACTGAGAGTGTCCTACAACCCATCTACTTAGGAGAACAGAATGCTCTAGGGGCCTGTGATTTCATTTAGAATTACCAGTACACTTGTGTTTTCCCTTTATTGTCATTTTTCTCTAGCACCAAAAAAATGCTAAACCCAAAGTCAAGCACGAACACGGTCCCTGCTCTGAAGAATGTACAATCTAGACTCAACATGGCTGCCATGCTGTCTGGAGTGGCTCACACCTGTGAGTGCCTACCTCAGGGCAGACTGTCTGGGTAGACACCCCAGACTGCTGGCATGTTCTATAATTAGATTTTACCAGGCCAGTAACAAATGTGAACTCCTGGATCACCCTACCAGTCTTACCAGGGTGTCACAGACAGTTCCCTTAGACTCTCCAGTCTGTCTTGCCACCCAGACAAGCTGGACTTTTGTGGTAAAAGGTCACTTAAACCAAAAATCGCACCACATCAGGATGCGCCGAGTCCCAAGAGACCAGCCACTTAGCCCAGATTAACTGATACCCTAGATCTTACATCAAAGACAATGCTGGTAGCCAGTTCTATAGTAAAGTAACTAAAGGTTTATTCACTAAGAAACGGAAGTGTGAGTTACTGCGAGTTTAAAGCAAGTAAAATAAATGTACAGGTGAGTCATAGTTTGTAATTCCAAATGGTAGCAGTGATGTAATAAACTACCAGTTTCCCAAAAGTCTTTTCAGGGTACCCAGATTGTCTCTGTAAGAGTCCAAACAGTCCACAGGTGGAGGATCTTTCCTTGAATCCATCCACAGAAAACAAGCTGACAGTGTCACTTCCTATGTGGGCTTTTCCTTTGATGACAGAAACCAGGGAATGCATTTTGATTCTTTGACCTCTGATCGTCACACAATGACCTCTTGCTTTGAAATTAGCACTTTTCCGTTAAAGTTCTTCATTTGCATTCCACAAGGCTTCTTTCTCCTTTGATGGGTTAGTTGTACAGAGGTATATACAATATAAATGTTTGCTATTACATTATAATAGGATACAGATAAGTAAAAATAATGAAAGTAACATCCCATTAGTTTTCATGAAGTGTAAACACCAAATACACTCTGATACATTTAATACTCGCTTCGATCTATACTAATACACAAGTGAATTGTGGGGCTCTAGCATGAGCTGGCACCTGATCTGCCAGCATCACAATGGGCATAAACCAACAAGTGGGGAAAGAGAGAGGAAGTACAAGGGTGTAACAATAACTGTTTCTTAGTAAAGCTTTTGAAGATCTTGATGGATTAACTTTTCTTCCCTGTTTCTTTTTTTTTCCCATACCCCTCTCGTTCTCTACACAAGCATTCTAGTAGAATCATAGAATCTCAGGGTTGGAAGGGACCTCATGAGGTCATCTAGTCCAACCCCCGGCTCAAAGCAGGACCAATCTGCAACGAAATCATCCCAGCCAGGGCTTTCTCCAGCCTGACCTTAAAAACCTCTAAGGAAGGAGATTCCACCACCTCCCTAGGTAGCCCATTCCAGTGCTTCACCACCCTCCTAGTGAAAAAGTTTTTCCTAATATCCAACCTAAACCTCTCCCACTGCAACTCGAGACCTTTACTCCTTGTTCTGTCATCTGGTACCACTGAGAACAGTCTAGATCCATCCTCTTTGGAACCCCCTTTCAGGTAGTTGAAAGCAGCTATTAAATCCTCCCTCATTCTTCTCTTCTGCAGACTAAACAATCCCATTTCCCTCGGCCTCTCCTCATAAGTCATGTGTTCCAGCTCCCTAATCATTTTTGTTGCCCTCTGCTGATTAGATGACAGAAGTGAGTTTGCAGAGAGATTTGAATGGGGTGAGGGTAGGAGGCATGGTGAAAAAGGCTTGGGAAGGGTGTTCCATGCATAGTGGCAGCATGAAATAAGGCTCAGAGGCAGGAATGATAGAAAGGAACAAAAGGGGTATGTCATCTTCTTAGTGTCTAAATTAGCTATAGCAGACACCATGTTTCCACTGAAGTATTTTTGGAATTTTTTTATACCCATGCAAAACCCACTTGATGAAAGCTTGTTTATGATATTACCTACCTCATAACCTTAAAAAATATCTATTTAGGTTATCTGTTCCCTATTGCAATAGTAATAAGTAATTCCAGGGCATGTACTAATGAGCTATTGGTGCACTTATTGGTTGGTTAAAGTCATTCTGTCTTTGGTCTCCTGCATCTCAGTGCACCTGAGGCATGCACTAATGGCCCATTAATGCACACCCTGTCGTGCCTTATTGCTTAATTGCATTGTCCTGTATTTGCAACATTTTTGCTACTGTATGTAAAATTAATGTTAACTTTTTGAAGGAAAAATATATTACATAGAATTAGATAACATTAATAATGAGAGATCCAGAGTTAAAAAAACAACACAAAAACTTTTATTAAAATGGAATTTCAAGCATATGAAAATGTCTTTCAAGAAATGATCAAAAATAGTTTCATATCCTTTTATAAGCAAAATAATTAACTGCCATCATATAATTTTTTGTTAGCTGGACAGTATAAAGATGAAAGAAGATTTTACAGATAACATTGCACTTCACAGCTGACTGAAGCAGGTGTTAGAAATGCAGATTAACTGTATTGACTAAAGACTATACAAATTTAAAGTGAAAATGCCACTGGTCTGCTTGCAGAGTTCTTCATATGTGAAGTTTCAGATAGTTAAATTATTAATTTTATTGTGAGATAGTTCAGCAGTTAGGGAAAAGGTGCCTTTTGCATTTAAACTATTTTCCCCCATTCCTTTATTAGCATTTGACAATAAGCAAGCAGAGTTTACTTCATTTTGTTAGTTTAATTCCACCAAATGAATAGATATCACAGCTATGTATATGTATATTTACAGATGTATACACCGTGAATATGCTTATGCAATATTGGCATGTAATATAAATGTACAGGATGACTATACATTGTGTGTATAAAATCTATATAGACAAAGGTCTCTAAATATTAGTTGACTTGCTGTACAAATCAACAAAAACTGAGAAATGTAATTAATGAGGATATTTGATCCTTCATTAAAATTTTCATGAAAGAGACACATGTTGGTGAGCTAGATTTAGTGTCCTGGATTGTGTCATTTTTCATCAGCTATCATGGTATTTCCTAGCTGTGTATTTTCCCCTGTTTTTAAAGGAAAGCCATCTTTGTTTGAAATAGAGCTGGATGAATAATTGATTTTTCAGTATGCTGTCAGCTCCAAAAAATTTGGTTTGACCCAAAACAAACATGAAAATTCCAAAAAAATTAGATGAACACAAAACATTTTGTTCGACCAAAAATGAACTGTTTTATTTCTGGGCCATTTTTAACAAAAAAAAAAGGAAATCAAGGGCAAGAGGATGAACAGGTGGTGCAACCTTCCTTAAAAGCTTTAGCCCAGTGATTAGGTTACTCGCCTGGGATGTGGGAGACCTAGGTTCAGTTCCCCTCTGCCTAAGCAGGGATTTGAACTTTGTTCTCCCACATTGCAGGAGCATGTCCTAATCACTGGGCTCTGGGATATTCTGCTGTGGCTCCTTCTCAGTCTGTACTATGGCAGCTGTTCCACTCAGTGATGAGCTGCCAAATTTTTAACAACGGGTTCCCTCCTCCCTCCAAAATTTTAACAATGGGTTCCCTCCTTCCCCCCCCCTCCGGGGGGGGGGGGTCGTGCCCCATCCAACCCCTCATGTTCCTTGACACACACACTCCAAGACCCCTGACCCATCCCCCCCTTCCCTGTCCCCTGACTGCCCCTTGCCGCCACCCAACCCCTCCTCTCATTCTCAATGGCCCCCCAGAACCCCTACCCCATACAACTACCCCTTCTCTCTGTCCCTGAGTGCCCCCACCACCTCATCCAACCCTGCTCTTTCCTGACTGCTCCCCGGGACCCTTGCCCCCATTCAATCCCCCTGTTCCCTGCCCTCTGACTGCCCTGACCCCATCCACCCCCGCACAACCCACCCCCTCCCTGCCCCCTTACTACACTGCCTGGGGACCGGGTCCACTCTGCCAGGACCACGACCGGCACCGCGGGGCCCAACTCCCTGAGCCAGCCGGACCAGAGCAGGCACCGCTCGGCCCGACTCCCCGGGCCGGCACCGGGCCCAGCCGCCCACCCCAGGGACACCTGCCCCATCCACACCCCATCCCTGTACCCTGAGTACCCTCCGCCGCCCCATCCAACCCCTCCTCTCATTCCTGATGGACCCCCAGGACCCCTGCCCCATCCAACCACCCCTTCGCGCTGTCCCCTGCCTGCCCCGGGAACCCCTGCCCCTGACTGCCTCCCACCGCCCCATCCAACCCCTGGTCCTTCCTGACTGCCCCCCCCGGACCCTGGCCCCCGTTCAATCCCCCTGTTCCCTGCCCTCTGACCCCCCCACCCCCAAACTCCCCTACCCTCTCTCCAACACCCCCTCCCTGCCCCCTTACCGCGCTGCCTGGACGTGGCTGGGCCGGGACAGGAGTCGCGCGGCCGGAGCTGGAGGATGTGGCGGGAGCCCAGCGGCCGGAGCCAGGTGGCTGGCCGGGTGGAGCCAGGGAGGGCTGCGGCCAGAGCTGGAGCCGGGCAGCCGGGGCCGCCGCCACGCCCAGACCCGCGCTGCCGGAGCCCGGCCCCATGGCAAAACAGCAGGGGCGGCTGGAGCCACAGGGCCAGGCCAGGCTGGAGGTGGGGGGCCATGTCCAGAGCCGAGCATCCCGGTAGGTGGGGGCACGGCAGGGCCGGGGGGGGGGTGCGGCTGGAGCCGGGCGGCCGGGAAGGGGTTCGGGTCGGGGACGCGGGGCCGTGCCGCAGCCAGTGAGGGTCGGGCGGGGACCAGGGGACGGGGGGGGACGGGCAGGGTCGCGGCCGGGAACGCGGGGCCGGAGCACGGGGTGGGGGCGCGCCAGGAGGGTCGGGCGGGGACCCGGGAGGGTGCGGCCGGGGAGGGTCGGGGGTCGGGGGCTGGGCCGGGAGGGTCGCGGCCGGCGACGGGGGGGGGAGGACGCGGGGCCGTGCCGCAGCCGGTGAGTGGCGGGCAGGCCGGGGCGGGGACGGGCAGGGTCGTGGCCGGGAACGCGGGGCCGGGGCGCGGGGAAGACGCGACCAGGAGGGTCGGGTGGGGACCCGGGACGGGAGGGCGGGCAGGGTCGCGGCCGGGAATGCGGGCCGGGAACGCGGGGACCCGGGATGGGGCTGGGTGGCCGGGCAGGGTCGCGGCTGGGGAGGCGGGGACGGGCCGCGGCCAGGGACCGGCCGGGGCACACCCCCCCCACCTAGTTTCCTACCTCAGCGTCGTCTTCCTGGGCTGGGGAAGCCTGCTTGCTTCTCAGCCCTCCCAGGCTTCCCGCGCGAACAGCTGATTCGCGGGAAGCCGTGGGGGAGGAGAAGCAAGGAGGAGCTTCATGGCAGGAGGTGGAGGCAGAATTTGCAACGGTTCGCGTGAACCGTTTGCTAAAATTAGACGCCGGACAGAGACCTTTAGCATCCGGTTCTCTGTCCAGCGTCTAATTTTAGCAAACGGTTCGCGCGAACCGTTGCGAACCGTCTGCAGCTCACCCCTGGTTCCACTGTGTATAAATAATTAAGAGGGGGAGAAGGGACATCAACTTGTGTGTCTCCCACCTCCTCAGTCAGTACCCTGATCACTAGGCTATGGAGTCATTCGCCTGATCTCTTTCTCTGGTCCAGTGACTATTTTTAAGTATTTTTATCCAAAATGGAACAGCTTCAACAAGACAGACTGAGAAAGACCCACTCCAGACTACTTTATAGCCCAGACAGGGGTAGTCAATAGGCAGACCATGGGCCAAATCCGGACCGCCAGATGCTTTTGAACAGACCCTGAAATCTTTTAGTTTACTTATTATCGTTGTTGTTTGTTTTATTTTATTTTATTTTTTATTATTTTCTGTGGAGTCTGGACCTTGACTAGATCTTAACCAAGAAATTTAGACCTTGACAAAAAAGAATTAAATATCCGTGGGAGAGGTTTGGGCACTCTTCTGCAATGGGTGAAACCTAAGTACAAATCCCTGCACTGTGTCATTAATTGTGCTTTTATGAAAATTTAACAAGTGGGCAATGGAGGCTGACGACATGGGCCAGTCAAAGGCAGGAGTTGACCTTTTGATGAACTGGATGGGGCACTGACCAGAACAGATTACAAGGAAGGATGACCTGAACTATCAGAGTATTAGCGGATAGTTACCTGATGTGCTACTTAATAAAGTTGCAGCCTAGTTTAAACCACATTCCTGATGTCTTGCCTTCCTTCCCGCAGTGTGCAAGATGATTGTCATGCAGGAATTGAACTCTGACTGAGAAGTGGTCTTTCAGGTAGTTCAGAAACAGCCCAGTTAGGGTTTATGAAAATCAGGATCAGGACTTCGAATTTGGTGAGAAGCCATTGCAGTGGCAGTGTGATTGCAGGAATTAGTGCTGCTGAGCTGATGTGCTGCTGAACTCTGTACCAGATGCGGGGTTTTGTGCATTAATCAAGCTTTCCTTTGTGTCATAATCTTTCTGGATCCTTCATTTCTTGAGACAGCCAGAGGTGGAGAAAGGCATTTTTGTTGGCAGCAGCTATCTGAGTATCCAGTAAATAATGAGGAGGCCCCCAAGTTCCATGCTCTTTAGAATCCCTGGCCTCGTCTACACTAAGCATTTAAACCAGTTTTAGGAGCGTAAAACCGATTTCACGCCACACCCGTCCACACTGAGAGGCCCTTTATATCGATATAAAGAGCTCTTTAAAACGATTTCTGTACTCCTCCCTAATGAGAGGAGTAGTGCTAGTATCAGAATTACCATATCGGATTAGGGTTAGTGTGGCCGCAGATCGACGGTATTGGCCTCCGGGTGGTATCCCACAGTGCACCACTGACCACTCTGGACAGCAATCTGAACTCGGATGCAGTGGCCAGGTAGACAGGAAAAGCCCCGCGAACTTTTGAATATTTCCTGTTTGCCCAGCGTGGAGCTCCGATCAGCACGTGTGGCGATGCAGTTAAAAATCAAAATAAAGAAAGAGCTCCAGCATGGACCATGCGGATGTGATTGCTGTAAGGGCAGGCAAATCTGTTCTATCAGCGCTCCGTTACAGAAGACGAAATTCAAAATCATTTTTAAAAAATCTCCAGACAGACGCCATAGCAGGGACTCAGCACACTGCTGCGTGACAAGCATAACGGAAAGCCAAAGAATCAAATAGACGCTCATGGAGTGGGGACTCAAGCTATCCCACAGTTCCTGCAGTCTCCGAAAAGCATTTGCATTCTTGGCTGAGCTCCAAATGCTTCTAGGGTCAAACACAGTGTCCGCGGTGGGTCAGGGCATAGCTCGGCAATTTACGCACCCCCCCACCCACCCCCAGAAGTGAAAGGGAAAACAATCCTCTTTTGACTCTTTTACATGTCACCCTATCTTTACTGAATGCTGCAGATAGATGGGATGCTGCAGCACTCAACACCAACATCCTTGCTCCCCCCCGCCATGGGTGGCTGATGGTACAATATGACTGATATCCATCATCATCATCAGCCTATTGGCACATGGGGCAGTGCAAAAGGACTGGTAACCATGCCGACTAGCATCAGTGAGGTCGATCAAGGGAGCCTGCTCCTAATTTTTCCTGGTAGATGGTGCAGTATGGCTGGTAACCGTCTTCATCATAGCAACAGGGGGCTGAGCTCCATCAGTCCCCACCCTTCATGTGTAAAGAAAAGATTCAATTGCCCCTGGACTAGCAGCGGGATGCTGGGCTCCTCTCCTCCACACTGCTTAATGTCCTGTCTGGACTATCATAGCAGCTGGAGGCTGCCTTCCACTCATTTCTCACTAACAAGTCACTGTGTCTTATTCCTGCATTCTTTATTACTTCATCACACAAGTGGGGGGACAATGCTACGGTAGCCCAGGAAGGCTGGGGGAAGAACGGAATCAACAGGTGGGGTTGTTGCAGGAGCACCCCCTGTGAATAGCATACAGCTCATAATTTCTGCAGGATCTGACACAGAGCAGCTGTGCTCTCTGGTTCTATGATACAGTGGTTCTCTTGTACACTTGCCCATATTGTAGGCAGGACTGATTCTATTTTTAGCTACCAAAAAGGAGGGATTGATTCAGGGAGTCATTCCCAATTTTGGCTTTTGCGCCCCTGGCTGATCTCAGCCAGGGGCACTTACGACAGCAGCAAATGGTGCAGTGCAAAAGGACTGGTAACCATGATCATCTAATTACCAATTTATGGTATGGTAGATGGTACAGTATGGCTGGTAACCATCTCTGCTGTCATGCAAAAGCAAAAGCATGCTGCTGTGTAGCGCTGCTGAATCGCCTCTGTCAGCGGCATCTCTAGTACACATATGGTGACAGTCACAAAAGGCAAAACAGGCTCCATGATTGCCATGCTATGGCATCTGCCAGGGCAATCAGGGAAAAAAGGCGCGAAATGCTTGTCTGCCGTTGCTTTCCCAGAGGAAGGAGTGACTGACGACATTTACCCAGAACCACCCGCGACAATGATTTTTGCCCCATCAGGCACTGGGATCTCAACCCGGAAATTCCAAGGGGCGGGGGAGGCTGCGGGAACTATGGGATAGCTACGGGATAGCTACCCACAGTGCAACGCTCCAGAAATCGATGCTAGCCTCGGACCGTGGACGCACACCACCGATTTAATGTGTTTAGTGTGGCCGCACACACTCGATTTTATACAATCTGTTTTGCTAAACCGGTTTATGTAAATTTGGAATAATCCCGTAGTTTAGACGTACCCCCTGTGTCAGAAGCCCTCAATGAGATGTTATGGTGTGCCTTGAAATATTTTCTTTTCCCCATGGAAAAATACTTTCGGACATGGATGAAGTTTTAATGAGCTTTATTTTATTCAGACAATGATTTTACTTAGACCCAGGGGCAGCTTTAGGATGGTGCCATCTGTATTGGAAGTAAAGGAGATATAGAGCTAGCGTCTTACTGCATACTGTTGGCATTAGTTTCTGCTGTCTGACTTTCTTTCCCAATGGCTATATGCAGCTACTATATAACCAAGTTCGAGGATGAAGCCTTGCAGATCTTGCTAGGTGAGTGCCCTAGATGCAGAGATGCAGCTGCCTATAGTGACCCTTGGAGATCAGTCAAAAAGGAAGGATCTCAGCCTGCTCAGTGCACTTCTGTGGATCCGATCTATCTCACTGTGACATATCAGCTGCATTTCATGATTAAGTGTTTTGAAAACAGCTGAGAGAGTGAGGAGGACAAGTATGGATACTTTTCTGTTCTGTGGCAAAGAGGAGCTTGTCTGCTAGTACAACAGACACAGTCTCTGTGCCATAACCAGGTCTAAAATTGTGTTGGGAAGGGTGAAAGATGTTGCCAGAGGTCAGCTGAATTTTGAAACTGTTTCTTGTTAGCTTTTCAGTTACATTGCTCAGGAGTGGGAGATACTATGTCACATGATAGTTGAAGTCAACTGCATGGAACTATGTATTCTTTGTGCACTGGCCACACTATTACATGTTTTTTAAATTCATGGAGAATAGTTCCATCAATGGCTATTAGCCAGGATGGGCAGGGACAGTGACCTTAGCCTCTGTTTGCCAGAAGCTGGGAATGAGTGTCAGGGAATGGATTACTTGATTACCTGTTCATTCCCTCTGGGGCACCCGGCATTGGCCACTGTTGGCAGACAGGATACTGGGCTAGTTGGACCTTTAATCTGACCCAGAATGGCCATTCTTATGCTTTTATGTTCTTATGTTTTTAGTGCACTACATTCTTCAAAGGATACACAGATTTTAACTAGCAGAAGGTCCAGAGGACTATGGCTGCCATTTTTTTAGCTATGGAGGCCAAGGGTTAAAGCCTAGGCCATTCTCTTGAAAATTCTGTGCATCCATGTATCCTACATGCACTCCTGGATGCACGTGTGTATGGAGACCTGGGCCCACTTGCACAATTCTGGGTTATCATTTTATCCATCATGCAAAAATAAAACCTAAATCATATAACACAGCCTTTCAAATAGATTTTGCTTTTGATTTAACTAAATTTGATTTTAAGTCTCTGCTGCCATATGTGCTAATTCTTTCAAAAACACATTAGTATGTAACTTATTACAAGGGATAGCAGCAACAGCACTAAATTATATTCAGAATGTTTCATATAAAATGCATTTATCTTTTATTTTACCACTTTATGCAGGAAACACGCTGTGTAGTGGGTTTTAGCCCACGAAAGCTTATGCTCAAATAAATTAGTTAGTCTCTAAGGTGCCACAAGGACTCCTTGTTCTTTTTGCTGATACAGACTAACACGGCTACCACTCTGATACTTAAACACCATATCATATGCTCTTCTGTTACTGCACTGAAGGAGGTTTGGCATTATATAGTGTATATGTTAGGTCTGAAACTGATCACTTCCATATCAGTTTTTTTCCTTGACATGTTAAGATATTGAGAATCCCTCATTTTTCACACTTAAAAAGAGCAAATTAGTTTTTTGGGGGGAAATTATGTGTTAATCTGACTAAAGAATCCAAAGTAACACCAAGAATAAGTGCTGGGATTCACTTTTGTTGATTATTGTCACAGTTCAAGGTCTGACTGACATTGGCCTAAGCTGTAACAAGCAAAGGAGAAGGAGGTCTGTTTGTGTCACAAGGAAGTAAAAGTGCTGGTGCAGAAAATTATTAACCCAGGCAAGTTGTTTTATGACTAGAGGCCATTGCAGGTCTCTTTGCTAAAGAAAGACACTGTGTTTAAAAACACAACTCCTCTTTGCAAAACAGAAATCTGATGCCAAGGTTAGATGTGCATAGGGTTGCCAACTTTCTAATCGCACAAAACCGAACACCCTTGTCTTGGCCCGCCCCTGACCTGCTCCTTCTCCAAAGCCCTGTCCATTCCATCTCCCCTCCCTTGGTTGGTCGCTCGCTCTCCCCCACCCTCACTCACTTTCACCAGGCTGGGGCAGGGGGATAGAGTGTGGGAGGGGGTTAGGGGTGTGGGCTCTGAGGTGGGGCCAGAAATTAGGGGTTCAGGGTGTGGGGCGGGGGGGCTCTGGGCAGGGGTAGGGCTGTAGGGAGGGGGAGAGGGCTCTGGCTGGGGCTGTGGTCTCGGGTGGGGCCAGGGATAAGAGTCTTGGAGTATAGGAAGGGGCTCTGGGCTCAGGCCGAGGGGTTCGGAGTACAGGAGGGGGCTGGTGCAGAGGGTTGGGATGCAGGAGGGGGTATGAGCCCCAGGAGAGAGTTTGGGTGCAGGAGAGGGCTCAGGGCTGGTGCAGGGGGTTGGGGTAAGGGAGGGGTGCAGACTCTGGCTGGGGATGCAGGCTCTGGTGTGAGGATGGGGATGAGGGGTTTGGAGTGTGGGGGAGGGGTTCTGACCTAGGGCAGGAGTTTGGGGTGTAGGTTCAGCCAGGTGGCGCTTACCTGGTGCAGCTCCTGGAAGTGGCTACATGTCTGGTTCCTAGGCAGAGGAGCTAGGGGGCTCTGTGTGCTGCCTGCAGGCGCTGCCCCCGCAGCTTCCTTTGGCCGCGGTTCCCAGCCAATGGGAGCTGGTGCTTGGGATGGAGACAGCGTGTGGAGTCCCTTGGCCCCTGTGCCTAGGAACCAGACATGTAGCCGCGTCCAGGAGCCACAGGGATGTGCCGGCCTCTTCTAGGAGCCGTGAGGAGCCAGGCATGTAGGGAGCCTGCCTTAGCTGCGCTACACCACCGTCCGGACTTTTAGCAGCCTGGTCAGCAGTGCTGACTGAGCCGCCGGGGTCCCTTTTTGGCCAGGTTTTATGGTCAAAAACGGATGCCTGGCAACCCTCTCATGCACACAATACAAAGTATTTATTAATAAGAATAATAACTAAGTTCACTTAGGTGGAATTTTCAAAATGTCATAACTACATAGGAGAGTACCAGAGTACAACACCATGTGAGTCAAAGTGAACAAGCACAGTGCTGTTGTGTGATACTGCTAATCCATCATACAAAAATGAATTTAGAGAATAATATACAGATTCTTGACATTATATCTGGATGTGAAAGTTATGAATCACCTTACACAAAACAGAACATTGTATTGTTGTATTTTGTGCCATTTTGTTGTCAGACAGCCTTAAATATTTATTTTTGTTAGCCCCATAAGGGTTGCCAATTTGCCCAGAACGCCTTCTCTCCTCCCTTTGGTCCCCTCTGAATTCTCCAAGTTCTCTTTCACCAATCTGCTCTTCTTTTCTCAGCCTGATCTTTAGCTTTGGATGGAAGACACCACTCTTCTGCAGTGCCCACTTTGCTTCGCCAGCTACGACAGAGTGGTGTTTAGAGACAGGCATGACAGAGCTTTTGGGATTCAAAACAGGACCCTCAATATCCTAGTTTCTCTCCATAATAAAATAAAGTAGTGTCCATAACCAGCAGCATGCTACGACCCAGTCAGGTCCCCTCAGGAGCTCAAGGGGAAGAAGGCAAGACAGCTGGACGCAATTATCAGAAGAACCATATATAAATAAGATTGTCTCCTCTTCTTGAAGGAGTGTTCAGTGTCATGTGCATTTTGTTCTCCTTATTTTGTTGTGAATTGTTGTTTTTAATGAGCAGCCTACAGAGGTGAAGTACTTTGGATAAACTGTATTTTGTGGTGGTGCTCCTAAAATTGAATATGCAAGCTTCATTCCCAAGGCAAGGTGTATTCCCTCATGCACTGTGACCTGTAATTTATCAGAAAAACTGGGCTTTGCCACAGTGTGCCTAGGGCAGCAGCCTGGTTTCTGTGGTAATGCATTCAGCAGTAAAAGAGGGAGTCATGATTAGCAACCCCCTGCTGTTTCCTTCTCTTTCCTCTTTTTCTTCTGGTCTCATCACACAAGTGTCTCTTCTCTGGGAGGCAATGGTGAACTGACTAGATCAATCTGACCTGCATCCCTACACTCTGTTTCTGGTACACCACAAGGAGCAGGTTTCCAAATATCTGTCCCATTATTTTGCTAGACAACAGTGAACATGCAGCTGGCAAAACAATGATTTGACATTTTAAAACATTAAAAATGTCCAGTTTCATGGGTGTCAACTTCTTCTTTTTCCGTAGGAAGAGTAAATAAATCCCAAACACCCATTCACTCTCACTGTTGTCCTTTCATTTCCATTCACAGGCTAACAGTATTTCTTCCATATTTTTATTAACAGGTGCTTAGAGACCTGCATGTTTGTTCCTGTAGAGTAACAGTCACTGAATCTTTCTCAGTACTACTGAATTGAGTTCCTTCCAGTAGCTGGCAAGTCATATGAAGCCATATATAATTTCTGGCCAGGTTACTTGATAGATTCATAAGATGCTTAATATGTTTAATTCAATGGTCAACAAGATAATGGTGCAAATTTCACTCTGCTCTTAAGATGTATATTGGAGTGTTGTATCCAGGTTGGTCTCAGGATATGAGAGATATTGGACTCATATCTGTTGGTGAACAAGATAAGCTTTCGAGCTCCACAGAGCTCTTCTTCAGGTCTGAGAAAGGTAGTCAGTGTTATAGCTAAATACAAGATGGAACAGATTGTTAAGCATAAAGAGCTAACACATGTTGCAAGAAACCATTCAGACTGAAATGGTCAATTAATACCTCCCCAGTCGTAGGACAAAGGAGAGTTAGTGGGTTACAGGTTGCTGTAATGCAACATAAAAAGAGTGTCTCTACTGAGTCCCTGATTTTTGGTGTCTAGCAGAATTATGAATTTAAGCTCCCAGGCTTGTCTTTTGAAGGTGTTATGCAGGTTTCCTTTGAGCACAAGGAATGAGAACTCAGATATGGAGTGATCATTTCATGATAAGTGTTTGCCCATGAGTGATAGGATTTTTTTCTTTTATTGTTTTTCTGTGTGAGTTCATTTGAGAATGTAGTGTTTATCTGATTTCACCCACATAGTTGTTTGGGGGCATTTGATGCACTGGATGAGGTACACCACATGTTGTGATAGCATGATATATAAATTTCCACTACACTTCAACAACCACCACGCACCCATCAAATTCACTTTGGAACATTCCCACACTTTCATCAACTTCCGCAACACCATGATCCGTTTCAACAATGGAACCCTACAGACAATTATATAGAAGAAACCCATGGATCACCGCATCTATAGATCCAGCTACCCCCCCCCACACCCAACACACCAAGAAATCTACCTAATATGCTCTGAGAAGAAAGTCCAAGATACACATCTTAGCACTCTTAAAATCACCTTCACCAAACAAGGACACTCCACCAGAGAAGTAGATCATATCACGGAACAGGCCATCCTACTTTCCCAAGAGAAACTGCTTCAATACATGGCGGGGGAAACACTGACCTCACACCCTAGTTGTCACCTACCACCCCACACTATCACCCATATAGGGTATCATCAAAGAATTACAACCCATACTTGGCGGGGGTCATATCCTGAAAGAAATGTTTCCTGTCCCCTCTCTTCTGGCCTTCAAATATCCCTCCTGCCCACCTCAACCTTACCAAACTCATAATCAGAAGCAAGCTCCCAACAGACCAGGACACACCAGCACAAAGCACCAGACCCTGTCATAAGACAGGTGCAAAACCTGCATCCATATTTCCACTACTACAGTGATCAATCCTCCGACAACACACCTTTCAAGGTCCATGGATTCTACACATGCCTGTCAAAACATGTGGTCTGCCTCATCCAGTGCATCAAATACCCACAAAATAGCTAGGTGGGTGAAACTAGATAATCACTAAGCTCTTGAATGAACTTGCGCAGAAAAATGATACAAGACAAAAACACCACGTCACCCATATGTGAGCACTTTTCACCAAGTGTTAACTCCATATGTGAGCTCCCAGTCTTTGTCTTCAAAGGAAACCAGCTCAACACCTTCAAAATTCATAACTGTTAGGCACCAGAAATCATGGACTCAATAGAGACACTGGTTTTATGTCTCATTACAGCAATCTGTAACCCACTAACTCTCCTTTGTCCTATGACTGCGGCGGTATTAATTGCCCACTTCATTTTGAATGGTGTCTTGCAACATATGTTAGCTGTTTAGGCCTGACAATCTGTTCCACTTTGTATTTAGCTATGATTACCTTTCCCAGATCTAAGAAGAGCTCTGTGGAGCTTGGAAGCTTGTCTCTTTCACCTACAGAAATGGGTCCAGTAAAAGATACTACCTTACTTACCTTGTCTCTTTAGTACGTGTATAGCATTTCTGATACATTTTAAATGTGGTCATTGATTCCGAGAAACAAATTGCATCCATTTTTAATTCTTGTTTTCAGAGCAAAGCTACACTAGTCACAGCAAAAGAGCATAAATAACTCATTTTAGAGTTTTATAATTTGTAAATTATACCTAGCAAGGAATTGTCATCTGAATTAATTTATAAGCTGCATGTCTTTGGCCAATATCATTCTCCGTCTTCTGGTAGATAGATGTATATACAAGAAAAAGTATGAACTGGACTTAGTACTCAGGGAGCTGACAAAATAATAAAATCTCAATGTGTTTCATAAATCCTCTAATTCAGGGGTAGGCAACCTATGGCATGCATGCTGAAGGCGGCACGCAAGCTGATTTTCAGTGGCACTCACACTGCCCGGTCCCTGGCCACTGGTCTGGGGGGCTCTGCATTTTAATTTAATTTTAAATGAAGCTTCTTAAACATTTTTAAAACCTTATTTACTTTACATACAATAATTTAGTTTTATATTATAGACTTATAGAAAGACCTTCTAAAAATGTTAAAATGTATTACTGGCATGTGAAACCTTAAATTAGAGTGAATAAATGAAGACTCGGCACACCACTTCTGAAAGGTTGCCGACCCCTGCTCTAATTGATTAGTTTAATTACACAATGAACAGAAGCACAATTGTGGGTTTTATTGTGCTTTTTTATTCTTTTTGGCTGATCTGGAGTTTGGGCTCACCAGGCAGAACCTGCTTCTAGTCTTTGGCCCTTGTGTATCACTTCCTTAGTTTCCAGAAGTATGGTCAGCTGGCTTAATATCACTGACCAGCATATATAAGAAATCATAATATATAATCAGGCCCACGTTGTGCCTACTCCCACAAATCCTGCTAATGACTCTATCCCTCCTCCTTGCTTATAAAGATCTGGCAGAATGGGAGCAACCAGTCTGAATACACAGGTGAAAACCAACCCTCAGAACACCTGTATATAGAGGTCTTGTTTGTTTATTGCATCACAAATGCTTGCAGTGCATAACAGTAGTTATTTAATGACAAGATAATCTGTGCTTTTTGTCTGCTCTGTTCTAGATCTCTAAATTAAAATTATTATGGTAAACTGAAACATCAACAGCATAATTATGTTGCTAACTCCACTTGACTTTAGATACATTTAGCACAAGATTCTCACATAATGTGTGTAAAATTGATGTAGTTTATGTTGTTGTTTGCAGCTGAAATTATTTTCAGGTCCCTTGAAACCTTCCATAACCAATCCCAACTGACTATTATACCTACTTGTGAGAGCAGAACAGGTCCCTGTTTAGCATAACCAGGAAACTGCTATGGCTTTGGCATTTAAAGCTTGAGACCTGTTTAATATTGTTTTTCAAGCACTCTGAGTTAGTGTAGTTTGAGTATGCTTTGTGAGATTCAGTAATACAGTATGTTTAATATTAAATATGAACATAACATTTCAGGTTATTAACCAAAGAAGTTGATACTGCTTCAAAGATCAACTTCCTGTGTTCATTCTGTTGTAAATATCCATCTTGAGAAAAAATAATTGTGCTTTTTTATGACATTATGTGATAAATCTCTTGAACTGAACTCAAAGGCACTCTGTTTCTTGGTTATTCATACAGTAATCTTGTCAAACATATGGAGATTATCCTCAATGTTTTTATATGGATTGTTTTAAATCATAGTTAAAAAAAACTGTTCAGCGTTAAAAGCTATTCAGTGTTAAAGATAAGATGCTGAACCTATATTGTGAAGTCAGACTAAAATTCTTTCTGATCACTTATTATTTATCCAATTACTGAATTATTTCTAAAACTGAGATTTAGTTTTAGAGAATTAAAAATTGTTAAGGAACTTTACTGGAGTAGTAAAGAGCTAGAGTGCACTGTGTGGTGCCTTAGCTTTGTGGGAAAATCCTTTTGCCTCCCAGAAACTATGATTTATACCCATCCATGCATACCTGGAATATTGATATTGGAATATGATTGTTATAAAAAGTATGGCCAGAGCTGTTTTTGGAATGATTGTAAAATTTGCATTGTGAGTGTTAGACAAACTTCTTAAAAGAGGGCACATGCATTTTGCCCACCAAAGAACATGTTAGGTGCAAAAAGGTATTTATGCCCAGTGATCCATTAACTGCACACCTAACTGCCGGTTTTATATGCAGAATTATTAGCTATGCCTTTGCGAGAAAGTACTGTACCACATTGTATAGTCAAGACAGCCGTCAGCCAACTCGTTTGCACACATTCCAATTGCACTTTATGATGTGAAGATAAAAATCAAAATCATGTGCATGAGAGTGATTTAGAGAGGAGAATGTGGAGAGAAAGAGAAACCTATTTAGTAAGATTTAAATGACAATATATTTAGGACCTGGGATTTTTATTGGACGTTGAGAGTTTTATTGTGTAAACTTAAAAAAAAGGAAAGAGAAAGAAAACTGAAATCCTTAAAGAGTCATGTTTTTCCTGCATCATGATGAATGTAGCAATTGTGTGTGTATACTGGAATAGATCATATTGAACATCCCCTGAGCTCCGTTTGCAGACAAGTCTCCACCATGACAAAAATCCCACAAGATTTTGAATTATTAATGCCTTGGAATCTGCAGGGTTCAGCAGATATGTTCAATGTTATTGATGGCAAACTTTATCCCTTCTATTTCTAAGACATAATGAAATAGGGAGTCCCTCAAATAACTGCAGTTAGTGTTTAGGCTAATTTTGTAGGGGCCAGTGGGCTTTTGACTTGATGTGTGTAAATACAGTTTTTCTCTCTGACAGCAGATTGCATGGTAGATAGAGGGAGACTGATTTGGCACTAATTTATGAACCCCTCCAGCATTCTCTGTGTGCTGCACCCTGTGAGGGCAAGATGCTCTAATTACACTTACTCTGTATAATGAGAGCTTTTAATGACAATTACTGATTGTAGTTAGGGATGTTGAGGGACCTTTTTCTCGGCTTAAGATGATGTATTGACATTCACAAGAGAAGACTTCATTTGCACTTTATACAATGTCTCCCTTCCCCCTAAATTCTTGATAAGTGACCACCTATTTGATGAAACTGCTAAGTTATTGTATATGTGGAATGCTTGTCTCTAACATGTAAGTTGACTGGACACAATTTTGCAATCATTTTTATTTCTGAAATCCAAGTCTGCTGATAGAGCTTGTTTTCTTTCATTGCAATTTAATTTTTATATTTAGTGATGTCACATAGACCGCATTTGTCTTATGTAACAAGACCAAAACTACTCTTCAAATTGTGTTTGCCTCTGCCTCTGCAAAGTACAATCAGGTACAGAAACCTAACACTATTTCCCTCCTAATGTGTTGATGTCAATGGTAGCACTTCTATCATGAAAATTTCATAAAGAATTGCACATTTCAAATATCTGTAGATTTTCTGACTTGAACTGATCATTAGAATTAAGATCTGTGGTGGAAAACTATTGTTTCTCCTTCCAATCTCCACTGTAGTCTCCCCAGTAAGGACTGTAACCATTTCTTTTTGACTATTAGTCTAAGAGTTTCAGCAGACTTTGGAATTGATTTAAGCAGCAAATACTAGTATAAATAAAATTTAAATACCAGATTTTATTAAATGATACGTAATTCTTCATTTAGGTGACAAGAAGAATCTCATGTGGAGACTTTAGTATAGTGGTGTTAGTAGCTGGTGCTTGAGTCTGTTAGGAGTTGCTAGGAACGCCCTTCAGTAAGTTTATTCCTCTCTCTGTGTGAACCCGGATGGTGGTAATGAGTGCTTACTTTTCATCTGACGCACAATTGCTGGGTAGTGCTGGTGGCCTATGATATACAGGAGGTATAGTGCTGGTGGCCTATGATATACAGGAGGTCAGTATTAGTGTTCCCTTCAGGCCTTAAACTTTATGACTCTTGCATGTAAGGTTCCATCTTCTCTTCAAGCCATGCATGTAGCAATTGAGAGAAAGTGAAAGGTTATGGGCCACAGTGCCACCAGTAGGAGGATATTTGTGTCCACCTTTTCTTGTCAAAACTAGATAATATTACTTAGTGACTTGAGAGTCCAAGCATGAGGAGGTAACATGGGAGAAAGAATAAAGGTGCTTGTTTGAAAATTTAACAAGTAAGCAGTGGATGCTAGCACTGTGGGCTGATCAGAGATGGTAAGAACATGGATGAGAGTTTTAACTGTGTGTGGATGGATAGAAAAGGCCATACCTTAGAGATGATGTGCACAAAGAATCTGCAAATCTTAAACATAGGCCTACATGTGAGGTCCTAGAGAGAGGACTGAATCAAAGATGACACCCAGGTTACAGGCCTGAGTGACAGACAGGATGGTAGTGTTGTCCACAGTGATTAAGAAAGGAGATAGTGGAATGAGTTTGAGAGGGAAGATTAAAAGCTCTGTTTTAGCCATTTTGAACTTGAGCTGATGGCTAGATATCCAAGAGAAGGTGTCAGAGAGACAGGCTGAGATTTTAATTTGAACAGGACAGGTCTAGAGTAGACAAGCAGTTCTGTGAATTGTCTGCCTAGAGATGGTAGTTTAATTTGTGTTTGTGGATGAGATTACTCACAGATAAGGTGTAGAGGAAGAAGAAAAGAAAACCAGGAACAGAGTGTTGAGGAGCCCCCACTGGAAGCTGAAGAAGGAGATGAGAAGGATCCTCTAAAGGACAAAGTGAAGGCGTAATTAGAAAAGAAGGAAGACGACCAAGAGAGGACAGTTACAGAAGGCAATGAAGGACAAGAATTCAGAAGAGCATGGTCAACTGTGTCGAAGCCTGCTGACAGGTCAAGGAAGATGAGGATGGACAATCGGTTCAGAGATTTGGCTAAAAAAGAGCTCATTAGAGATTTCGGCAAGAGTGATTTCAGTTGAATGCAAGTGGAAGCCAGATTTGAGAGGATCCTGGATGGAACTGGAGGAGAGGAACTTCAGACAGTAATTGGAGACATGTTCATTGAGTTTAGAGATGAAAGTTTTAGAAGGGAAATGGAGCAGTAGTTGGAGAGTGAAGTGGGATTGTGGCGTTTTTTAAGAGGGGAGCGATTAGAGCATGTGTGTATTGAATGGAGAGCCAGAGGAGAGGGAGAGGTTAAGGAGAAGAGTAAGGTAGGGAATGAGAGTGGGTGCAAGAGAAATCAGGAAATGGGATGGGCAAGTGGAGGGGTTAGAGGAGGAAAGCAGATAGAAATGTTCTGAATCTATGACCATGGAGAAGAAAAAGAGAACTGTGGGGGAGAAAGGGTGAAGAGAAGAGTAGGGAAGGTAAAGCCAAGGGAGAGGGAAAGTCATGTTGTATTTTGTGAGTTTTCTCTTAGGCTTATCTGATAGCATTTATTGCTAGAGCTCATTCATTTTGCACTTAATTTTATTTTACAAAACGTTCTGAGACCATAGTCTTCCATCATGAGAACAGTAAGAGAAAATAGTTGAGAGAAAGTGATGAACAGAGCTGGTCAAAAATATAAATTAATTGCAATGAAAAATTTCAAATGAAATACATTTAAATTTTAAATCAAATTTTCTTTTTGTTTTGGTTTTCAGAAACTGAAAATATTTCAATTTTTGTTTTTTGCTCACCTTTTTCTCCTTCTTTTCCTGCCCTTATTGGAAAAGAACGTAGAAATAAAGGGGTGGAGAAAGGGCCGGAGGGACCAAAAAAGTAAAAAAATATTTTTTTTCAGTTTAAAAAATTAAAATTTTAAAAATGTGGGTTTTTTCTCAATTTTTCCATCAAAATTTTTGAATGAAGTGGAATCTTTCTTTATACAAAAAGATTTGTTAATGTAAAAATAAAATTTAATTGAAAAAAACTTCAATGAAAAAAATTTGGCCAGCCCTAGTTATGTTTCCTCTACTGTTCTCTTTCTCTCTCTCTCTCTCTCTCTCTCTCTCTCTCTGGATTAATTGGACTTTTACCTCTCCTTTTTGTGTCACAGACACCCGCTGCCACTTCAGCAGCAAGTTTGTATAATAGCCACTTTTAACTCACTTTTTTAAATTAAAAAAAAAGGTCTATTGAACAAACTCGTTGTAGCTCTTAACCAAGAGTGCGGGTTAACAGTAGCTGAAGGGGCAGCCTAACATTTTGTGGGAGGGGACAATTTAAACTCTTCCCCTCCCTAATTAGTCTTTCACTCACCATCTCTCTCTGCCTCCCATCCCAAGTTTTACTAAGGCCATGTCCACCTACCGTAGGCGCCAACTCAGTGGGTGCTCCAGGGCTGCTCAGTGGGTGCTCAGCACCAACCATTTTTCCAATGTGGGTGCTCCAGGGCTGGAGCACCCACATAGGAAAAATGGTTGGTGCTGAGCACCCACCGGCAGCCCCCTTATCAGCATCTCCCCCCCGGGGCCCACTCACACCGGCAGGCCCTCGCTCCCCACACCTCCCACCTGCTGCAATCAGCTGTTTTGCGGCGTGCTGGAGGGGAGGAGCAAGGACGCGGCACGCTCAGTGTGGGGGCAGAGGCAGGGTGGAGGCGGAGCGGGGGTGGGAAGAGGTGGGGCGGGGGTGTGACCTTGAGGGAAGAGATGGAGTGGGGGCAGGGCCTGGGGCAGAGCTGGGGGTTCGAGCACCCCCTGGCACAATGTATATGCTAATATATTTTGGAGTAAACCTTTTTCAGGTACTGAGCAGATTGGTGGTATCTCTGAAAAAACATAAGACATTTCATATTGTAGCTCTTTTAGTGAATGAATGCCTATAAAAGTAGTTTTTTCTTTCTGATAAAGACATTCTGTATGCATGCATGGTAGCTTTGCTGTGAACTATGGTACCTGACAAAGCAATAAATATATCCAGGAACACACCATTTTTCAAGATACTACAAACAGGTTTGGTCTGGCTAAGGAAAGATTAAAGAAATTAGCTATAATGATACACAATGGTAAGGTAAGTAGATGTGTTTTGCCAATCTATATTACTATTCCATTGATAATTCTTAAGTGCCATGCATCTGTAATCTTAGCAAGTTTATAAAAGCTAAACTGCTTAGACTTATTTTAAAAATGGGAGCATAAAGTTTCTAATAAAGCTCTTTCTAGGGCAATAATTTCCCATGTTCCCCTGAGCTTGGTGCTAGATCACGTACCTGATACCTCGTCTTAAGTGGAATTAACCTCTTTCCTACAAACACATTGGAAAATGAGGTAGAGTTTAACCAGTTGCTTTGCATACTCTTAACCCTAGAGCCAGGTTACACTGAAGAGCAGCAAGGGTATATAAACCGTAATGCTGGTAATACAATTGGTCTGCCTTCAAAGCTGCTTTTTGTAAAAGTGTCCCAATTACAGTTTAAAAGTATCTGTGAAATGGAGATAATACTTCTCTCTTTCACAGTGCTGTTGTGAGGATAAACTTGTTAATATTTGTGAGGTGCTTGAATACCAGGGTATCTAGATAGACAGAGCCAAGTGTCCAAAGTTGAAACGGTCTGTATGCCTTTGGTTCCTGCAAAGGAAAAGAGGAGAGAAGTCCCCTTCACTCAGCAGTGCCCACCTTTAGTTCCACTGAGGAGCAGCACTGACTACCTCTAGACCAGGGGTTGGCAAACTTTCTGAAGTGCTGTGTCGAGTCTTCATTTATTCACTCTAATTTAAAGTTCTTCTTCGAGTGATTGCTCCAATGCATTCCAGTTAGTGTGTGCACACGGCGCGTGCAGCTTCTTTTTCTTTTTTCACCCCAAGGCCGCGCCCTGGCTGGGCGCCTGAGGGGGGCGCCCGCCCTGGCGCTAAAATATACCCCCCAGCCGCCGCGTCCGCCTCCTCTTTCCTTTCTCGACGCCGTGACGCCGGGCGGAACTGTGGAGTGCCTTCTCCACCACACCACCCTTTCCTTCTTTTTTTTATATTATTATTATTAGTTATAGTTTATATTGTTTATAGTTATGTTATTCTTAGTTAGTGTAGTGTAGTTGTTCTAGGTGGTGTTGGTTTCCCCTCCTCCCCCAGGCTCTCCCCCAGGGCACGGCTTCCGCACCACGTGTGCGGCCCAAGCCCCCGTGCCAAAAAACCTGGCCCGCTGGCTGTCCTTGCCTCCGCTGGCGGGGGTCGCACGACGCGAGGCGCCGACTGTTCTCTGCAAGCTCGCGACCCGCCACGGCCACGGACACGCAAAGAACGGAGGCACAGGCAGGGGCAGATACTTAAGCACCGACCGCGGCACCCGGGGCGCACCAGCGACGCCGCACCGAGCGCCACCAGCCACCACCGGCGGCCCCACCGGGCCCCGGCGCCCAGGCTACGCCCCACCAGGCCGCACCGGACCCGCCGGCGCCGCTGCGCCGCGCCCGCCCGCTAGGAGCAGCCGCAGCCCCGCGCTGAGGCTGACCTGCGCTGCAGCGCGACCGCAGTGGTGCCGCTGCGCGCCGCCGTGGTGCGCGCGCGCAACCGCCGCACTCCCGCGCCGGTCCCGCCCGGCCCGCCGTCCGGCCGGCCCGGCCCCGTGTACGCCGGCCGCCGGCGCCGGCGCTCGCCGCGCGAGACGCCGGCCGACTAGGCGCCGAGGCGAGCGCCCTCCGCGCCGACCAGCCCGGCGGCGGCATCCCGTGCGGGCCTGGCGCGGCCGCCGCCCCTGCCGCGCACGGGGTCTCGCCCACGGGCACCAGGACCGGCCACCCGCGGCACGCCATCCCCGCCGAGGCCCGGCGCCCGCGCCGCGCACGCCCGCCAGCCGCGCCCGCCCATCCCGCGCTTACCCCGCGCCATCGCGGTACCGCGCGCCGGCGCGGTCGCGCGGTCCCGGTCCGCAGTCCCGATCGCCGCGCGCGCCCGCACCGGGTCACGCGGGCCGGCACCGGCGCCGGGCCCCGCCCCGCACCGCGCCCCCACCGCCCGAGCCCGGCACGCCCGGCGCGGTCGAGCGCGACGCTCGTCCCCGCCCCGCCCCTCCGCGGTACGGGTCGGCGCCCGGTGCGCCCCCCCGTCGCTCGGCACCGGCCTCCCAGACCGACGGCGGGCGTCCGGGCCGCCCGGCCCGGCCCCATCCGCAAGGCGCTCGCTCCGCACCACCACCACCCTGGCGCCCCCACCCCGCATCGCCGCCCCTGCCCGGTGGCACATTGCCGCCAAGCCACCGCCCTCACCTCATGGGCTCGGGGGGGGGGCCGGGATGGGCAGTGCCCTGGGCCCGGCGGCGGGGGCGCCCTCCGGCGCTCCCGCCGAGCACCACCCCGCCCCGCCCCCCCCCCCCCGCGCGCCGATCAGCCGCCCTCCCCTCCCCGCCGCCTCCCCGGCAGGCCCCTCCCTCCTGCCCCCCCTCGCCCCTGCTCTGACAAGCAATGTCCGAGGCAACCCCCCCCCAGGGACTGAGGCTAAAGACCTCCCCTCCTCCGCCGCCCCCTTCTGCTAGGGACCGTCCCCAAGACCCTACCCATCCACCCGCCCATTGACCCCACCAGGAACCAGGGGCCCATCCGGAGGGTGGAGACGCTGGCGGCCCAGGCGCGTGAGGACCAGGAGGCTTGCATAGTGGATACAAAGACGCTCCACACGCACTCACGTGGACCCGCATTGTAACAGCGCGCGTCCGCGCGGACACTGCACGCGCCCCCCACTATACCCGCCCCCCCCCCCCCATACCCAGCCCGCCTCGGGCACAACCCCTGGCCATGCGCGACGCACCCCCCCGCCGAAACCCCCCGGCGGCCCAGACCGGCACCTCGGGCGGCGCGGAACGGGCGCCGCCCGCCCCCGCGCCAAATGAACCGAAGTCTGCCCGTGGAGCGGTCTGAAAGATGCGTGATGGCGGCGCTGGCATAATGGCAAAATGACCCCATGACATCCCTGCATCCCAGGCAGCCTGGCATTTGAGATCCCGACAGGAAACCTCTGCCTCGCCGTCTTTCGAGGAAAGGGCGATGCTCCGGAGTTCTCGGGCGCGCATAGCGGAGGAAGGGACGACGCCCTCACGCATTACGGGCTGCCACGCCTGCCCGACTCGCCGCGCGGCGCCTCGCGACTCGGGGCGGTGCAGTATGGCGCTCATGGCTCTGTGCCTTGCCGCATCAGCTATGCAGAACCTGAAGAGATGGACGCGCAGCACTTGAAAGGCAAAGCCCCTGCCAACGGATAGGCGTCTTAGCACAGACAGGCCCGGGCCGTTCCCTACAAGCCTTGCGCATGCACGTCCCGCAGCCAGGCGCGGAGCAGGCAGCACCGCGGCCGGTCCTTCCTCCAGTCCGCGCAGCGTTCCCGTCCGCCCGCAGGGCCCCATCAAGGCCAACGAGGCCTAACGGCCGCACCAACCGCCCCCCAAGCACCCCCCAGCCCCGGCCCTCCCCCAGCCTTTGGCTCCCGCGCAGAGGCTGCCCATCCTCCTCCCGTCCATCCGACCGCTCCCCTCCATCCCCCTTTCATCCTCCCAGCCTCTGCCCTTTGTTTTGTTTCGGACCCATTCCCACCCCTCCTCCTGTCCTTCCGGGATACCTCCTTCCCAGACCCCCTCCCTCCACTCTCCCCTCCCCCCTCTCTCCTCCCCCCCTCCCCTCCTCAGCCATCCATCTCTGGCCTGGGTGGCAAGAGAGGTAGATTTCCCAGAGGGCTGCCCAGGTCTATTCCATCTGCTCAGGTCCTCAGGACAGATGCCTAGGGGGATTCCCTCTTCTGGACCTATTCTCCCTGAGGTCTCATCTTTCTGGGGACCTTCTCTGGACGCCCACTTCCTGACCTGCCATTCTCAGATTGCTTCGCAGCTTCGCCGCCATAGGCCGCCCCCCGACATGACTTCTTCTCGCTCACCATCCTCGACATGGCTTCTCATCTTTCGCCGTTCACGCTTTTCCGCTTTTTCCTTTTTTTACCTGTTGAGGTGACACCCAGGTGCTTTTGGTCACGGCAGGGCGCGCAGGCAGTCGCAGCAGCAGTAATGCAGCGGGGCGACCACCCACCGCGGGGCCAGACACAGAGCAGGGCAGCATGGGGCCAGAGTGGCGCAGGCGCCAGATCCACAGACGACAGCTGGCTGATTCTCTGGATCCTGGGCTCTGTCCAGCACGGGTACCCTCACCGGCTCCCTGGCTCAGCCAGTCGTGCGGTCCGGCAGCTGGCCTCGGTCTCCTCATCGTGGGGCGCTGTCGGCGGTGCGGCTCAGCGCCTAATGGTCTCCTCATCCGGGAGCTGGTCACCCCCGCCTCGCGGTGGCCGGCGGTCCATGCCTCTCTCCCGCGGTCCGCATGCCGGGCGTGTCTCCGCTGTCGCGGTGTCCTCCGCGCCCCGCATCAGTCGCTCCACGACCATGGTGGCGTCGACGCGACCCACACCGCCCGCTGGCCCGGGTCACCGGTCGCCACCCACGGCTGGCGCTCCGGTCCACTCGCACCCAGCCGGTGCTCCTCTGCGGGCCCTCGAGTGCGCCGCCCCCCCTCGCCCTGCACCACGGACGCCCGGCACTCGCCCTGCCCACCTCGCCCAGGCTCCACACCTCCCCCACTGCTCGCCTTCACCCTCCCGCCTCAACACGGGGCTCCCTCGGAGCGTGTCACTGCAAGGCCGCCCCTCGGACCAGCCATTAAGGTCCACATGACACAACAACAGGCAGGGCGCCAATCAACAGCCTTCGCCGGACAACAACCCACAACCTGCGCTGGTGACTCACTCTGGAGACAGACCTCCAACTTTCCCTCTCCCCACCCACAGGCGTCCAGTGAGACGCCCTCTTCCTGGTGGCCCAGTCTCCTCTCCCGCTTCTCTTTCTGCAGCACCCCCCTTCACTCCTCCTCTTCGCACCTCTCCGAGGGCCAGGTCGGTTTCCAGAGGTGGGGTTTCTCTGTCGACTCCAGTTCTCCCCGCTCCAGTGTCTCCAGTTCTGCTCCGCCAGGGCACTCCCCTCTCTCGGCCTCCGCTTCTCGTTCGCAGCTCTCTGTCCTCCAGCTTCTCTGCCTCCTCTTGCCGCCCGTTTCCACCGCGGCCGGCCCTGCTCTCCTCGCCTCACCACCTCTCCTCTCTGCTCTCGCGCTCGCTTCTCCTAGTGCACAGCCTGAGCTCTCCGCTCGGGAGCCCATCACCCAGGCCATCACCCTGCTCCTGGCGCGGACTCGATCAGTCGGGACTCTCCACACCACCTCCCCCCTCATCTGGCACTCCCCATCTGCCACCTGTTGACCCATGCCACACTTGACCCACAGCAGCAGCTGCACTCCAGGTCCTGCGTCTCCAGGGGAAGCCCCAATCCGCAATCCGACCATGCAGGTCCAGGTCCCAAGCTGGTTGAAGCCTTCAGCAGGTCCTGGCGGAAACAGCAGGTGACCCTTCCCCCATACCATCCTGTATGGAGCAGGGCCTGGCAGGGGTTCGCGTTTTCCGGAACCGGTCCCTCCTGCCGCTCTGTCCCCCCCGCATCCTGGCCATCCCGGGTACCTGATCCTCTTGACTCTGGCTGGCCTCTGTTCTTCCTGACTCCACAGGTCTCCCCCGCCCGCCGGGCGCACCGCGCCTCTCACGCTCGCCTGGGCCTCGCCCTCCTCAGACCCTTCCTTCGGCCGCCTCGACCCCTCGGCCCCTCTCCTCTACCCCGCTCCTCCTCGCCTCTGACTTCCCCTGCCCCTAGGGCTACGTCTCCTCCATTCGAGCCCTATGCCACGTCCTCTGTCCTCTACCTACACGGCTGCTAGGGGGCCCTCCCTCTCCTTCCTCTCGGAGCCGGTGGGTGCCTCGGGCCCCTCAGGGCCTCCTTCTCCTCCTCCCCCCTCGCCGCCCCGGACTTCCCCGCCCCGCCCCCCCCCACCTACCAAAGGTGGTCACGGCCTTCACGCTTCCGCCACCATCTCCCGGCCCCGAGCGCCTCCCATCTTCCCAGCAGCTCCCCGCCCGCGCCACCCACCCTCCACGACGGCAGCGCGCGCTTTCGCCGCTCGCTTCCTCACGCCCGCCGGCCTGCGCCGATCGCCGCCATGCCTCGCCGCGCCACCCCCGGCCCAGCCTCTCTGCCTTCTCTGCCTGCCCTGGGCCACCCTCATCCCCGGTGCCGCGCGCAGCCTTGCCTCTCAATTGCTCCCAGCCCCCGCCTCTGGCGGCGCACGCCTCTCCACCCACCACCCCCGTCAGCTAAGCCCCATCCCAAGAACCACTGAGCGCAGCGCAACCACTCACTCGTTGGTGCTCAACCCTTCCACTACCTCCACGGTTCCACAATCTTGAGACGACAGCAGCACCCCACTCACGGGTTCCCCACTCCGCCACTCAACCCCAACTGGCACCGCGCTAGGGGCGCCGAGGGGAGGCAACGCAAATTGTTGCAGCATTCCAGAAAGACTGGAAGGCAAAGCCGAAAGGCGGGCCTAATCAGCGGGTGCGCGAGACTCACACGTGTTCGCCAATCCTCCCGCTGCGCACTCGCGCAGCAAGAAGGAAATACCGGAGAAGCCGAACCGGAGAAATAGGGGCCGCGCACAGCGGGCGCTTCGGACCTTGGGCGCCGCCCGCAACACCGCTTTTCACATGCCAGTAATACATTTTAATGTTTTTAGAAGGTCTCTTTCTATAAGTCTATAATATATAACTAAGCTATTGTTGTATATAAAGTAAATAAGGTTTTTAAAATGTTTAAGAAGCTTCATTTAAAATTAAATTAAAATGCAGAGTCCTCCGGACTGGTGGCCAGGACCTGGGCAGTGTGAGTGCCACTGAAAATCAGCTTGCGTGCCTCCTTTGGCATGCGTGCCAGAGGTTGCCTACCCCTGCTCTAGAGGGACCCCTGACCAATCTTTGTCTGGAATCAATGGAGGCTCAGGACTTCACTGGGGATATAGTCTCATCACTCCCCACAAAAAGTGGAAAATCAAACAGCTACTTAAAGCTTCTTATAACACAAATTGAAAAATAGATTTAAATGGAAATGAATGAATGGGGTTAAAATAATATCCTGCAAACTTTACTGCGTATATTAATATTAATTATATGTAATATAATGGCAAAGTATATGTTGTTTCACCCTCTAGTATCTGGTCCAGTAGTAAGAGAACAACCTACCACTGTTGTCAATTCCTTTAGCTCAACCAGTCTGTACTGTGGATATGAAGGTTCAACCCCCACTGATGATCCCACTGCCAGTCTGCTATGCATATTTGATTAGTAATAAGCCCTAAATAGGCACATGCTTTAGATATGCAACTGACAAAGCCACGTCTAGTGCTAGATCACTGTACCTTGTGCCTTAAACCTACTATGTAAAGGTTTGCTTACCTACTGAATTTATTCTGGTGATGGAATAGATGAACATATACGGGCACGTAGAGAGGTTAGCCAGGGCTCGTCTCTCTATCTCTGGGGCAGTGGGGAACCACACTGCCTCACTACAGAACACTCATTATTATCTTCTTCAGGCTACTTTTAAAGGGAGACTGTCATCTTGAAATCTGGTATATTTACAAAAATGAGTTAATTAATTTCAGGTTGTTTTCCCATTGTCTTGTATTCCACTTCTTGCCTTCTCTTTTCGCACTCCCCTCCCTCCACACCCCCCCCCCGCCCCAAGATTGTTTTGTTTGCCTAGTATCTGGTTGTAACCCAGATTATACATCTTTTGGGGGAAGGGACTATCCGTTTAATAAAAGTGTGTGTAGTGCCTCACGCATCCTTTAGTCTTATGGAATCCCTCAATATTACCGTAATACAAATAATAAAAATAAGTTTCTGTGCCTGCCCATGTCCCCTGCCAATTTATACCTGTACAATCGTATTCTCTGATTTTTTTTAAAAAACATTTTTTATCCATTCCCTGTTGCTCTGTGAAAGGCCCACACAAACAAAATAGGAAACTGACTAAATGACGATACACCAGTGGGCTGTCAAATACACAGAATAAACAAACCAAAAAAAGGAGCAAAAATTCTTCAGTCTCTTTCAATCACAGTAATCAAAAGAGTTTCTTGTAACAGTAAATTAAAAAAAAGTCACATTTTTATATGATTTGTTTAAGTTGGCTATATCTTGTTTAAAGCAAGTTTACTGGTAGTTTGATGCAGATAGTAGTAACTGTTTTCCAGTATAATGTTAATTAATATGAGGGTGTGCCATTATTTATTTTAATTTATTTTGACAATATTCCTACACTAACTTTTAATTGTACAGGTAGGATTTGAGATGAGAGTGCTAGCTAAGATGATGGACAAGAAAAGCACTTTTTAAAAACTGAAAATATTCAATCTTCTTTCATTCTTTTAATTACTTGTTGGCCATCTCTGGTCTTCCATATGCAATTCAGGCAACAGTTAAGATAAAAAGGTCTCTTCTTTATTATGCCATTTCATAGAGGAAAGACTCATAGATTTTGCTAGGGCAAAGGGCATGATCATCAGTTTGTATTCACTGGGTGTGAGATATTGCATAAAAATATTTGATCAAACAGTTCTAATGTACTTTGTTTAAGAGGTTGAAAGAAGTACTGTTATAATTGTACTTTATAGGCCTAACACCAACCATTTAGATACTGGAAAAATCTTCTGACATTTTCCCAAGAAAATGTTTATAGTATATGATCATGTAAATTCTGCTTCTGGATGTGATCAGTGACTTCCACTGATTTTTAGTGAGAGATACACATGTATATCTGACAGCAGAATTTGGTCATTATTATGACAGGTATCAGATTATAGATTTTTTTAAAATACTGATTAATCTCTTTCTTTCTGAGGCTGAAACATCTTGCTGTGGAAACACAAATAATACTTACCAATATGTGCACTGTACGTACATCGGTGACACAGTTTAGTTATGTAGTTAAAACAGAGAGAGAAACAGCTGCAGTAGCAGTATCTGCTGCAGCAGTTTGGTGTGTGGCTCTATCTATCTTGCTGATAAATTTAGGACTAAATCTTCTGGTTGGAAAGTGACCAGTATTGAGGAAAGTATGCTGTGGCCCCCTCAGCCCAAATCACCCAAGATAATGACTTCTCTGTTGGAAAAATGAAACTGTGACATACCTCATCTGCATATTTGGGAAGTTCACTGTGGTGGGCTTACCTTATCTTGGGGGAAGGGGGATTTCATCCAGGTGTTGCACCTGATCAGATGGTATTTTGTGAAAGTGTTGATGTAACTTCACCTGGCTAAGGTGATGAACTCAAACATCTTTGAGAGAAACTTTGAATTGGGGGCTTGAAAGAGAGCAGGTTTGAGAACTGCACATATCTTCCTTGGAGACAGAAGGGAGAGAATTGGAGTTTCAGGCTGGTCTGACCAAAGAGTCTGCAAGTAGATGTTAATTTCTAGATACGGAAGATATTGAAATAGTCTCTAATCCCTGTAAAATGATGAGTGGCCTTCATTCTGTTAGCAGCCTGACCCATCTAACTCTGGAAGTGTCCCCGACCTACCTGGCTCCAAATTTGACATTTCAAAGGTCATTTCGATTTTTCTCTGTCTTAGCCAGCCTCAGAAGTCAAGGTGATTGAATTCTGATTTGCATGTCCATTATTCTTGGCTATTAGTGTTGAATCATGTGTTCTCTCTGTATACATTTTATATGGTGGCCCTTCAAAGAGGCAGAATAGATTTTCTTCAGTAAACTCCCTCTTACCACTTTTTTCTCTTGCAGTGAAATAAAACGTTTACTGATGTACGTCGAAATCTGTCACTTTGTTTCATATTTCTTTTCCTTTTATTATTTTTCACCAGTTCAGAGGCTGTCCCATTCTTCCTTTATTACTGTTTTATCACTCCTTAGAAATTAGCAATGTCTTATGAGTTATAATCACAATTGCCTCATTTATGTTAGATAATTATTTTAAAAAATAATAACAAGCAACCTCCCCTGAACTCCATAATTACAAAGTAGCTGATTTAGAGGTAGATTTTCAAAGGCATAGGTGTTCAACTCTCATTCAGTGAAAGCTGGGTGCCTAACTGCCCTTTGTGCCTTCTGAAAATCTCCTGCTTTTCGACAATATCTCTTGATTTGCAAATAGTTTTTGTGTGCATCACACAATTTCCATCAGCCAAAGAATGGCTACATATTAAAATAAATGCACAAGATGCATGCACATGCTTACGAAAATTTGTGTGTGCCATTTGACAGTTTATCCCATAAGGTTAAAACCTGTTTGTTTGGTTTTTTTTTTTTAATGTAACAGTCAATATAAGAGAGAAACACAGATGTAACAAAGAATAACTAAACAGCCTCTTTGAATCATACTTCACAATAAATATCAAAGGGAAACTCTATGCCACCTTTTAACATTGTATGAAAGGTTGTGTGCATCATTGTTTACTAAATTATGTTGCTCTATGAAAACAGAATGTTAAGCAGTTAAGATATGAAATTGTTACAGTAACTGGATCTTAATTTAATGATGTTAGTCCATGATGTGTCTTAGAGTTAGTACAAAAGAGCTGCCCAGATGCTCTGTGCTGATGAAGCATCATTAGAAGCCTTCCTTGTGCAATGCAAACACATTTGCTTTTATCACAGAGCCATCAGCCATTCTAGGTTTCTTTCACCCAACAATAGCAAGAAAATAAGAAATAATTGAGGGTAATGATATTAAAAATCATTGTCAATCTTTTCCCTGTGCTGTCAATATTTCTTTATGTAGCTAGGTTTTGAAGAACTTTTTTTTTCCCCAAAGCTTGAAGATTTTTTACAGTGGAGAGGGAAAAAATAAGTTTTGTGTAAATGGAGGGAGAATTTACAGTGTTTCTATGAATATTTTTTAGTTCAAATGAAAACAATTTCATAAACAAATACACATTCCCCTTCTATGTTGTTTTGTTTGTCAACCCAAATTTTTGTATCATTATGTTAGTGTGTGAGAACTTAAAGGTGAAATTGACCTAGAAATGGATTATAAACATAAGTGAAAGTGACTGGTCTGTTTTCCTCTTGCAAACTGAGAGAAATGCAGCAAATAAACCAAAATTACAAGTAGTTAAACTAAAATAGAGTTAAAACATTCTGGATTTTAATGATCTAAAATGTTTAGTGGTAGCACAAGTAAAGAGATGTGGTTTTTGAAAGTGACTTTTTTTCAACAGGTAACCTTTTCACATACAGAACTTTAGAGAGCTTTTCTTGCCTTCATAATGTACTATCAGGCACAATACATCTTTTTTTTTTCTGTAAGTTCTTCTGTCTTTTATAAGTATCAGAGGGGTAGCCGTGTTAGTCTGGATCTGTAAAAGCAGCAAAGAATCCTGTGGCACCTTATAGACTAACAGACGTTTTGCAGCATGAGCTTTCGTGGGTGAATACCCACTTCGTCGGATGCAAGTGTCTTTTATAAGTTATTCAAGTGTTGCATTGCTTATGACCTAATACATGTAGGAAGGATGCATCATAGTTATCAAGCTGGCTCTATATTAAGTACTAACAAACTTGCATGTAGTTCTCAGATTGTTGGGGCCAAATCCTCATGGATGTACAGAAAAGCCACGTCATTGCAAATAGAGGGAACCTTGCACTGCACTACAGTGTCAACACCATAATGTGGCTGCAGTTTGATCCAGTTGAGCAGAGTCCTGGCATGTACAAGCCCAGTAACGGAGAACCAGAAAGACCTCTGGGCTTCCACACGCACATGCCATTGGCTGGAGCTTTGGGGAATGTCTGGAGCTTTGGGGGCAGACGACTTAGCCTGAGAGGGAGTGCATTTCTTGAAGTCCTTGCAGAAATAGAAACTTTACTGTTCCTTGCTGAGTCCCTTTCAGATGTCCCACCAAATGCCAGCTAGTACAAGCAGAGGTGCTCATCTTTATTCAACTCCTCTCTCCACCAGCAGCAGGCAGAGGCCGAGTTCTGGTATTCACTATTCATTCCAACTACAAACTGAAATAAGTTGTGGATACTGTGCAGGTCACCGTACATGAAAGTGACCTCTGGATATAACAGGTCCCCCATCTTCTTCCCTATGCACTCCTCTGCACGAGTTAAGGACAGATTGATGTGCCCATCTGCAGTTTTCACCACCAGTATGAAATGGAGTGTGCAAACAAAACCCACAGTTGAAAAGATATGCCTCTTTTAGTCTTAACTTCATCCCTTTGTGTGAAGTCCATGTGGACAAACCTGGAGTGAGAATTTAGGCCTAGAAGTGTAACAGCTTCAGAAGTAAAAGGACCAGATGAGACGCTGATAACCTGTGTAAGCATTAGCTTGATAAATAGGCAGCCAAAAGACCCAAAAGGTGCTTCTGGTGCCACTGTTTCTGTATAGAACCTTACTCTGTGATTATTTTGTGGCAGGGGAAGCAGAGAGCAAAGTGTGAATCAAGAAGTAATTAAGAGAATGCAGTTCCCCCCATCAAAATTAAATACATTAATTTAAAATGTGAAGAAAGTGCAGAAAGAAGAATTTTCCTGCAAATGTTTACTATTCAAACCCTAGACAGAGGGTGAAAAGCAAAAAGTTGAAGTGCTGCTGTTTATTTTGTGTGCCTGCAAAGGCTACCATTTTTTCCCTTTTGTTCAATATAATTTTAACATAGCGAAACAGCAAGATGAATCCTGATTTGACCTTAAGTGCCTTGCCATTCAGCTCAGTGGTTTCCCTGTAGGAATAAAAGCTGACACTGCCTTGCCTGAATTTCCTTCAATCAGTATCAGTGTGGCACCATACAAATTATACAGATAGGCAGACAGATATGAAATAAAAACATATCTATTGATACAGGTAGATAAATAGACAGGTTTCTATCTAAGAGCTTCAAAGTTAGTTTCCAGGAGTAGAACGTGACTGGCTGAGATTTAAGAATAAACTCATTACCAAGATAATTTCAGACCTATAGACAAAAATGATTTCAACCATTTTTAGGGGGGTTGAATTATTTGTGGTGTGTAAATCTGGTAAGTAAATGGCTGTTTTTGTGCACTAAAAATGTATTGCTTTGACTTTTAGAACAAATCCCTGGAGATTATGCATTGTGTGACTGCAAATCTACAGTGGCAAAATTGTGTTAATTTGTCTGACTAGAAATATTAACCATATTATATCAAATAACTGCCAGAAACAATTTTCCGCCATTCCCTGTGACTTCATTTTAATTGATTTTTTTTAAAACTTTCTTCAAGCTTCTGAGATTTTGTTTACTCTGACACAACATTTATTAAATGTGTAAAAAAGGAAATTGTTTTGTAAATTGTTTTCGAGAGTGGGTTTTTTCTTCTTTAAATTGGTTGGGAGTTTAACATTTTTTCCATCTACCTTTTTGTGATGCATCCCCTGCTCCACCTCATATGTTTTCTTCTAGATGTGGTAATCAGCTATTGATACTGCTTGTTTTTAGCATTTTCAGATGCACCCTGAGGACACAGTTGCATACACAATTAAACAGAGCGTATGTGTGCTTAATCTCTTTTACAGATGTTGGTGAATTTGAAAATGAAAATTTATAAGAGTTTCTATGTGCAACAGTAAAAATAAACCATACATGGTAGTTCAGTAGAAGAACCCTCACATATCCTATAGTGTTTTCAATTACAAAGCTCCAACTTGTGTTCAGGCCTTACTCTAAATAAAAAACCACACAGACTTCATTGGAAGTTCTGTCCAATCAAGTTTTTCTCTTCTCTGAGATACAAAATACACAAATTTAGTATGGTGGATTCTTACAGAAATAATACTATAAAGGTTCATAAGGAATGGTGTATTTTCATTTCAAAACTACATGGATATTTTCCATTACAAAGCTGACACCTGTTCCTGCATACTACCAAGTCTACTGCTTACTGCTATAAAGAAGTCAGATTGGTTTCAGTGGAAATCTAGGTAGATGGTGTTTGCAGGGTAAAGACCATACTGAATAGGTGTTTGCAGCATTGTTTATAGCCATGATGGTCCCTGGAATATTAGAAGACAAGGTGGGTGAGGTAATATCTTTTATTGGAGATGGTGAAAGAGACAGGCTTTTGAGCTTACACAGAGCACTGGGTCAGAGCTTTGGGTCTGGGAAAGGTACTTAAAGTGTTGCAGCTAAATACAAGGAACAGATTGTTTAGCATAAGGAGTTAACATTGTAAAAGACCATTAAAGGTCAGGTGGCAGGTAACATCTCAGCAGTTGTAGGACAAAGGAGAGTTAGTGGGTTACAGATTGTTGTAATAAGCCATAAATCCAGTGTTTTTATTGAGTCCAGGATTCTTAGTGTCTAACGTTATGAATTTAAGCTCCCAGGCTTGTCTTTTGAAGGTGTTGTGCAAGGTCTGAGAACTCAGATATGGAGTGATCATTTTGTGAAAAGTGTGTGCCTTCGGGTGATAGGATGTTTTTGTTTGTTGTTTTTCTGTCTCAGTTCATTCAAAAAAGTAGGGATTGTCTCGATTCACCTACATAGTTGTTACTGAGGCATTTGATGCACTGTTGAGGTACACCGCATGTTTTGATATGCATGTAGGACCCATGGATCTTGAAAGGTGTGTTGTGGGGGATATTGGATCATCGTAGCTGTGGAGTTATGTCTGCAGGCTTTGCATCTGTTGTTAAGGGAGGGACTGGTGCTGCTTTGAGTTGGTAGGTGCTGGTCTGTGAATTACCATAGCTTTGGGTAACATGGGGGAGCCTGCTTCTGATGATGAGGTTGCCAAGCTTGGGGAGTTGTTTGAAAGCCAAAAGAAGAAATTTGGGAAAGATTTTGCCACAACTTCAACAACCACCACCCATCCATCAGTGGCATCACATTAGCTATCCTCAGTCATTTAGTTACCAACCCACCCTGGAACATATATGGGGAAAATCATCAAACTACTGCAACCAATACCCGATGGGGACCCCATCCTGAAAGAAATCTTCCCTAAGCCCCTTCTTCTAGTGGAGCAGAGACTTGAATATAGGTCTCTGTGACGATGCATACTCAGGGCCGACTCTAGGGTTTTTTCCGACCCAAGCAAAAAAAAAAAAAAAACAAACAAAAACCTCAGCGAGTGCCCAGAATGCCGCCCCTGAAATTGTGCCGCTCCATGCACATGCTTGGTTTGCTGGTGTCTAGAGCTGGTCCTCTGCATACAAATCCCACATTACATCAAGGGGTAAGGAGCTGCTCTGGGCTCAGCCAGCCCTGCTCCACCATACCAACAAGACATGGACAGGCTAGAGGAGGTGTTCAAAGGGAAGCAGAACAGTTCACTTGTGGGCAGACCAGGGAAGGGAACAGATTTTCAACTCTCAGCTCCTGAGGAAAAAGCCAAGGGAAGGCAGGAGCTTCCCCAACAACAGTTGCCTGAAGATCCCTCCTGAATGGCCTGCTTCTGCTCCTGCTACACCTGAGAAGGAGGCATCCTGCTTTCCCTCAGACTACCCCAGAAGGTGAGGTACTTTGACATGAATTGGCCAGCAGGCTAAGTCACAGGAAGAGGCAGGCCACCACTGAGGTAGAGCAGCCAGTGACAGCAGACCCCAGTGTGCAGAGAGAGCTGCCATGCCACACCCACTCACAGGGAGGCACCACCAGTGAGCTGACCTCTTCACAACTGGTGGAGAATGCAGGTATCCTTCCCAAGAGAGGAGAGGACGGGGAAGGACTGACTGACCCAGATGGTCAAACACCCTAGACCTAGAGATGTGGGTTTGTAGGTCAAACAACATGGACTTAGAGCATCTTCTTAAATTGATGACTGATAACCACCAGCAGCAGTAGCAGCAACAATTCTTGCAGCAAATTGCTGCCCAGCGGCAATAGCTGGTCTGGGATTTCAGGGGCCAACAACAGGAACAGCAAAAAAGACTGGCCCAACAGGTCATGGCTTTGATGCAGCCCCTGGGTCTCCCACAGGCTTCCTCTGGCCCTCAGGATGTCCCAAATGGCTTCCTCAGAACATTTGAATGAGTGGCGATGGCCACCTGACCAGTGGGCCATCCTACTGGTGCCTTACCAGATGGGATAAGCTCAGGCTGCAGATCAGGGATGGATGCTGCCCAAGACTATGTGCAGGTGAAAGCAGCCATACCTGACTACCTCAACATCATGGAGGAGACCTTCCAACAGAGGTTCCATGGGGAGTAATACCCTGGGAAACTCAGCCCTGAGGGGTCGTCCAGAAAGTAAGAGACCTACGCTGGAGGCAGCTATAGCCGGAGACTCGGACTAGAGGAAAGGTGGCCAAGCTCATTGTGCTGGAGCACTTTGCTCACATACTTCTGGCTGGGGGTAGGGACTGGATGCTCAAACACTGGACAGAGTCCGTATCCAACATGGTCTGGCTGATGGAGAATTATTTAGTGGCAGAGATGGCTCTGGTTGCCTAACTCAAGCAACTGCCTGAGGCCACGGGAGCCCCTCGATTCAAGAGAGAGTCCAACCAGGGGAGTTGGTGATCGGGGAGAGTGGTCTCAGAAGCTCCAGCTCTAAGGGTCCCAGCAGGCCATTGAGCCCAGGACTGTGCCCCAGTGGAAGACCCTAGCATCTCAGGCTCCAGCCCGGACAAAGATGCTTGGGACCCCTGTGGGCTCCTCTGCTGAAAAGCCAGGAAGTGGGAGCAGACAGGTCACATAGAGAAGGGCTACCTCGGATATCATTCTCAGAGTCAGCAGCCACTCAGCCAGCAGTGAGGGGGCTTACTTTTCATGTGGGCACCCAGTCACTGGTACCACAGGTGCCCCTACATTGAGTGTGGCCATAGAAAGGTATGGATGGCAGAAAGCCATACCCATAAGCGAACTCCAGCTAAAGTAATGGTCCCTGTGCAGAAAAATGGAACTGAGGTAGCAGGCCTGGTGGATTCTGGGTGTGAGCAGACTCTAGTCCGGGACAACTTGGTCCCAAATCCTGAGGCCCCCAGGGAGACTATTTTCCTGCAGTGTATCCATGGAGGCGCTCAACCCTATTCTAGTGCACGTGTGCAATTGACTGTAAGGGAAACCACGAAGTCCCATGTAGTGGGGCTGGCCTTGACAGTAGCCTACCCCATTATCTTGGATTGGGATTGAGTATTTCTCTGTGGTTTAAACCAGCTCCTAAGACCCCAGAGGAAGTAGCAGAGGGACCCTGGGACACAGGAGCCCCAAACCCACAACATTGGCAGATGTAGGTGAGCAGCTGGATCCTGGAACTGAGGGGAGCTGGTCAAAGGGAAACTCCTCCAGAAGGAGTTTCTAACAGTGAAGCAATATTGGCCCTACCATGGACGAAGGACATCCTAACCAGAGAGACAGATTTCACAGCGGACCATACGGAGGTTGAAACCTTGAGCCAGGTTTAAGACCAACTGCCAGTGGTTAACTGTGAAGTGATAGTTCCACAGAGAGGAGAGCAGTACCCCTGGTTTGAGCTCCAGGAAGAACTACCACCAGCTGGAGACAGACCAGCTGATGGGAGAAAGTTCGGTTGCAACTCCTCATTCCAAGGCCTCATGGGTGCGAAGTCATGCAACTGGCTCATGCTATCCCCTCTGCGACTCACCTCAGTCATGAGAAGATCCAGGCCAGGATTTTGTATCGCTTCTTTTTGCCCAGAATTCACCAAGAAGTTAAAGACTTTTGCAGTTCCTGCCCCAAATGTCAACTTGTAGGACCTAAAAGGAAGACAAATCCCCTCTGGTCCCACTTCCTGTAGTCAACATCCCATTTTAAAAGATTGGGATGGACCTCATCAGACGCTTGGAAAAATGTGCAGCTGAATATAGATACATATTAGCGATAGTTTAATTACACCACCCACTATCCTGAGGCAATCCCACTACACAACACCAATGCAAAGACTATTACTGCAGAACTGCTAAAAGTCTTTGCCAGAATAGGGGTACCTAAGGAGATCCTTGTGTATCAAGGCACCAACTTTACACCTCGGCTGCTGAAACAAGAATGTAATCTTCAAAAATAAAAATTTTACATACATTTGTCTGTCATTCACAAGTGGATGGTTGAACGATTCAACCAGACCTTAAAAAAAATGTTCATTGCTGAGGACCTTCATCACTGGGATCGGCTTATTCATCCCCTGTTGTTTGCTATTCGAGAAGTCCGCCAATCATCTACAGGGTTCTCCCCATTTGAACTCCTATATAGGAATTAACTCTGGGGGATTCTTAATCTGGTCTGTGAGAGAGACAGGCTCCTAGGATGAAGAATCTTATACAATATGTACTGAAGCTCCAGGAGAGGCTTGAAACCCTAGGGGCCTTTGCCAAAGAAAACCACCTCAGTCCTCAATGGACTCAGGGGCGTGCCCGTAACAAAGAGGTGCTTATGTGCATATGTAAGCCAGGTGATCGGGTTCTACTTTTGCTCCCAAGTACAGAGTCCAAGTTACTTGTTAATTGGCATGGACCATATGAAGTAGTATGCCAGGTTTGGCCAGTTAATTATGAAATCAGACAGCCCAACAAGAGGAAACTCACACAGGTTTACCATGTTAATCTGAAGCCATGGAAGAAATGAGAGAGTTGATTTTATTGCTCCTTATCCCCCTGAGCCAGAACTGGGGCCCCAAGTGCCCACGTCACTGGAGCCACACCGTATATAGATGGGCGAACACCTCTGCCCAGAACAGAGGGCCCAGAAGAAAAGCCTAGTAAAAGCTTTCTCGACAGAGTTGGTCTCCTGACCAGGGCAGACATCTTGTGCATCACCATATCCAAATGGAAGCTGGGCAACTTGTCCAGGAGAATCCATGGTCATGTCCCCCCACAACATGTGGGAGGCTGTGAGGCAAGAGGTCCAGGCAATGTTGGAGCTAGGAGTCACTGAAGAATCCTGCAGCTAAGGGCAAAGCCTGGTCATATTGGTCCCAAAGCTGGACAGCACTATCTGGTTTTGCATAGACTTCAGAAAGGTCAATGCTGTTTCCAAATTTGATGGTACCCCATGCTCTGAGTACAGAAGCTATTAGACAAGCTGGATGAGGCCTGATATATAACCATGTTAGACCTAATGAAGGGCTACTGGCAAATTCCATTCACACCAGAATCACAGGAGAAAACTGCCTTTGGCCTGTATGAATTTAGAACTACGCCCTTTGGCTTTCACGGTGCCCCAGCAATGTTCCAATGGCTCATCGATCAGGTTCTTCAACCAGATGTCTCATATGCAGCAGCCTCTTTACATGATGTGGTCACCTACAGCTGAGACTGGGAGGGACATCTAGCACAAATAACCACAGGACTTCAGTCCCTGTGAGGGACTGGACTAACTGCAAACCCAGTGAAGTGCAAGATTGGGAAAGAAGAGACCACCTACATGGCATATACTTTGGGGAAAGGCCAAATGGACAAAGTCCAGGCCCTCAAAGCATGCCAACGCCAGCCATGAAGAAGCAAGTTGGAAGGTTTTTGAGGCTCCTAGGCTACTAATTTGTGCCAGGGTTTTCGATGATAGCAGCCCCCGCCCTCCAGGAAAAAAATTTAATTAAGGACAGTAGCCCCACTTGTGTAAAGAGCATGTCCAGTTCAGTTCCAACTTCTCAAGAGTTCATTTTACAAACCAGTGCCTCAGAATTGGGACTGGGTGCAGTATTGTCCCAGGAAACAAATAGAGAAGAACACTTGGTACTCTATTTGAGTTGCAAATGTTCCCTTGGGAGCAGTCATATTCCGCAGTAGAAATGGACGGACTCACCATGGAATTTATCCAATAATACCTCTTGGGAAATCCGTTCAAGCTCATTGCCGATCATGACCCCTTAAGGTGTTTAAAGGACATGGAGGACACAAACTCCCAGCTTATGTCCTGGTACTTGTCCCTTCAGCTGTACGCCTTCCCAATTCAGTATAGAGCAGGAAAAAATGCAGATTTTTTTTCCCAGGAAGAGAGAGTCTACTGCCGAAGCAGAGCAACCAGCGGGAACAGACTCCAGTGGAGAGAGAGAACTGCCATACCACACCCAGCCAGGAGCAGGCACCAGTGGTGAGCCGAACCCGTCACAATCTCCCACTGCCCAGGTGAGTGTTCTGATCACAGAGTTGCTTGGGGGTGGGGTTTCCATCTGCTCCCTTCGCCCCAGTTTTGATCAAGAATTCTCTCTTGCACCTGCGAATCCTTTCCTAATGAAAATATTGTTGAAACTGATACATTCCCCTGAAGAGTTTCAGTTTTGACAAATAGGCATTTTGTGACAAAAAAAATGTTGTAAGAAAGTTTTAAATATTAACTAATTATAAATATTAACTGGCAATTAAAGTTTATATGTAGATCTGCAAATTGTTGATTCGTCTTGGAAACTCATTGTTGGCCTGCAGACACGCCTTTAACCTCTAAAGCTCCAGTGTTGTGCTTGATTTGAGGATGAAACTTTTATCCTCCATTTAAAATGTATAAAATAATGAGTCTTAGGCTATGTCTACACTACCGCTTATGTTGGTATAACTTATGTCACTCAGGGGTGTGAATAAGCTGACATAGCGACTGTTGTTCTTCGGGGGTGGATTTATTATGTCGATGAGAGAGCTCTCTCCTGTTGGCTTAGAATGGCTACAGTAATAACCATAGCTTGAGTTCATGAATGTAATGTTTAAATGTGCATTATGCATGGGAGGAGCACTCTGTAAACATCCACAGAGCCCCTATGGGTAAAATTTTCAAAATTTTCAAAGGTATTTAAGTACATAATAGGAGTTAGGCACCGAACCTGCTTAGGTGCTTTTGAAAATGCCACTTGGGGCTTATCTGCATCTTTAGGCACCTAATACCTTTGAAAAATTGGCCCTAAGTGAGTTAGGTGCCATTGACTTTCCATAGGACTTAGGCACCTTTGAAAATTTTACCTTACATTATCTTCCTACAAATCTCTCCTTAGTACTCATCTGTGTCAATATATGTACCAAAAACTTGATAATGACTAAGCAGCGAGGCCCTCATCCTACTTATGCATGTGCTTAGCTTTATGCAATGTCCTAGTGAAGTTTAGTGAAGAATGTGCATAAGTGTTTGTAGGATCAAGGCTTTAATGTGTGGAGACTGCTTATTAAACTAATCATAATAGTCTCACTGTTTCCTGCCATTATCCTCATCTGTTTATTGTCTCAGTTCCTGCCCCAATGTGACCAATCTTTTCATTATGTAAATACAGTGCTTAGTACATTGGAGCCGTAGGTTCTACCACAATTCACATTAATAACTTGCCTCATAAATATATTGTATTAATAGTTACGCAGGAAAAAGCACCAATTAGTTGGTATCATTTTTTTAATCTGGGCATTATTCCAGACTTCCTGCATCCTTAAATTTCTAGCACAGTTTTGCTTCTAGGTTTCCGTTCAAAATGATTTCCTCCTTTTTTCATTGTGACTGGGATAAATGTTAGCTATGGCACCTGTAATAAATGCATTTTGATAATTAATGATAAAACCCTCTCAGATAGAACTTGTCACTGATTGTCAGAACTGTTGAGAAGAGTAACAAATCCAGTAAATAAAGTAAAGTGTAACATTATCATTGACAGAACATTTCTTACCATTAAGCCTTCAAACTCTTATTCAGCTGTCAACACGTGGGCACTTTCTGGAGCCAAATTCTCTCATGCTGTGCACTGCCTGCAGCTCGCCTGAAGCTCAACTTTGACTAAAAGTGTTGATTTCACTTCTTTTAGCCTTGTTCTCATTTAGCGTTAAAACCTGCTTAGAGTCTGCCTTTTATTCTGTAAAGTACACATGCATGTGTCATCCTTCGCACACTTCTGATGTGAAGTTAAGGCGCTCAAAAGATATGCTAGTAATCTGAATAAATAATTGATTAGAAAGGAGTCTGGCAGTGTTAATTGTGAGGTGCAGCTGAGTGAATGCCAAAACAAAAGCTCTTCTGAATGTTTCCAAATACCTTGTAAAGTCTTTAGCACTGAGCAACAGGGTCAGTGCACTGAAGTGGAATTTAAAGGAGGTTCTTGAATGTAATGGATTTTGACTTGCTTTTGTCATGTGCCTCAATGCATCATTGATTGAGCACTCATTTATTAAATCAGCTGTATTTTTTGCTGTTTGTCAGACCATAGACGTTTATTGGAGCAGGGGTTTTTTTAAGCACAGGTTACTTGTCTTAATAACTCACAGGTATAATTAGTTGGATTTTTAAAAAAAAATGATGATTTTCATGTATAAAGACAGACATGAAAAAGCTCATAGAGAAACATTTGGGAAGTATTTTATTGTATCATATACTGGCGCGGGGGAAAGAACAGGGTTTACTGGTAATTCAAGTGTTTAAAAGGTACCTTTAAATTCAGCTCTGAACGAATGCTCAAAAATCATTTCATTTGGAAGGGTCTAAATGTGTTCATTGAAGGAGTAGCTCGTGGTATCAGTGAGTTCCTTAGAAATGAGCATATACGAAATCTGATAGCTAAAGAAACAAGTGTGGTACACTGTAGGTTTCTCAGGTGCTGTTCTCTGCTTAGTGGAAAGGGTAATCACCTGCAGTATGCTGGAATTGCATTGCTGCTATGCATATCTGATTAGAGCATTGACAGCAGGGCAGAAGAAAGAAGACCTTGACAATGTGCCAAAATATCCCTTTATGTAAGCAGATGTTATTACCCTTGGAAGGAAAAGTCACTTCTCCAGAATGGTTATTGCTGATTGTGATAAGTACTCTACAGATGGGCTATCAACTTCTGAGAAATGTACATATGCAGTATTTAATATGGCAATTACTTGTCAAATGCGGAAATGTTCATCTTGATGCTCCATACTTGTTGGATAAATGGCCAAGTCAGATGTTTGCAAATCATCATCACAGCTCCTTATCTGAGGAAACAGATTGAAGACAAGCTCAATTTTGATTTTTCAGTATTGCTATTGGTAATGAGAATTGGGGGAGTTTCCTGATTTGAACAATAAACAAGAGTGCCTTACAGGCATGGAGAGGGGAAAAAACATGACAAAAAAAGTGAGGTGTTTTGATGTCTTGCTGGATCTAGCAAAATAACATCCACGTGGGGGACCATTGGAATTTGGACAAGTGGAGCATTCTTTCTTTTATCAGTAAAATCCTGGATAATGGCTTTTTAGAGGAGACTGATTCTGAGGAGTGAGGAAAGAAGAGGAATACTGAAAGAAGTAAGCTCGAGGAAGATGGGGAGGGAAGGGAAGAAACAAACATGTTGAGACAGGAATTTAAAAAATGCCAGTGGTAATATTTTGTTTGCACCATAAGTCACTAGATCTGAATAGGCAACATTCAAAAAATGTGAGTGGAGAGCCTAAACTTTAGTTCAGATCCTTATTACTAAAGCCACACATCATTTCTGCAAGGTGCTGAGTGCTTTCAATTCCCCTTTGTCTGTAGGAGTTGAAGATGCTCAGTACCTGCAGGGTTGGGCCCATTAAGGGCAGGAATTCTTAAATTATTCTAGACATGAAACTGAATTAAATGGTAGGCCATTCTCTTCCACTGCAATTAATTATAATAAATTCTAACTGGTTGTGAAGGGGTGTGTGTGTGTGTGTGTGTGTATGTATTGAGCTTTTACTAATGCCTTTTTGATAAATATATTCTGTTTTATCACCCATAAACTGCAGTGACACCTACTGTAGTTGTGAAATCCACACTGGACACCTTGCTCTTAAACCCACTTGACAAGTAGCTCATGATTTAAGCAGCTGTTTCTGCTTTTCAGGCTGTCAGGCACATGGGTACAGTTTTCTTTCTTCTCCTTCTGGCTCTTCCAAAAGATAGCAGTCTGAATTTGAAACCAAATAGACTAAAGCTTCAGTCCACATCTTTACTGAGATCTTCCATGTACATTTTCTTGTTTTGAGTTCTTCTTTTAAACTACAGTTATGAGACAGAATAAAATAGTGCTTTACCTAGTAAAGAACAAAAATGTTCACTCAATCAGTTTTTTTCTCCGTGAAGTCAGACAACCAAAGCTTTTTATTACCAATTGCCTGAATTGTCTGTCTGATTTTTAGGTAAAACAGTAAAGCAGATTTAATATTAAAATTAAAACAGGTTTAAATAGAATATTTCAAAAACACCCCAAGTTAACAATTTTTGCACAGTTAAATTTTGTGGAATGATCAATTAGGTTTCTAAAGATTATAAAACTCTCTGGGAGCTCATTCCAGAGCATGCAACTTTGAAGGGGGACAGTTTTTTAATACTTCATGTAAAACAGTTAATAAAAATAAATTATGGTTGTCTTAAAATATACACAAATTCACATCAGGGAAAAAAACAGAAGAAACTGGAAACACTAAACTGTTTCTTTTTACCCACATACTGGTTTTTCTCATCTTCATATAGAACTAGGCTTATGATATAGATCATGTCTGATCCACTTTGTTTTACTATAGACAACACAGCTTTAATTATAACTTTGCATCTAAATAGGGTCTTTCATTTTAAGAGCCTGGTGTTTAAAGAGTGCCTTTCATCCAAAGGGGGTCCCAAAGCGCTTTATAAAGTTTATGTATTGTATAATGTATTTTATATAAGTAGTGTAACAGCTAAATAGATTTCAAAAAAGTGACTTCAAAAAGTGTGATTATATGTCTGTATGTATTTATAACAGCAGTCACTTTTCTCATCACTGTCATGCAGCCATCTCTAGGGGAAATCATGACAACTGTTAAATAGTGTGCAGCAAAGTTTCAGAACAATTTAGGACACAAAGGCCTGGTCTACACTAAAGGGTGGATCGATCTAAGATACGCAACTTCAGCTACGAGAATAGCATAGCTGAAGTCGACGTATCTTAGATCGACTTAGATTGACTTACTTCGTGTCCTCGTGGCGCGGGATCTACGGCCGCCACTCCCCCGTCAACTCCACTTCCACCTCTCACCCTGGTGAAGTTCCAGAGTCGACGGGGAGTGCGTTCAGGGATCGATGTATTGTGTCTAGACGAGACACAATACATCGATCCTTGATAGATAGATCACTACCCGCTGATCCGGCGGGTAGTGTCGACATACCCAAAGTGAAGAATAATACTGTGTCCTACAGAAGTTACACCTTGAATAGTAAGAGGCAGGATATAGTTACCTACAGGAAACTAGAATTTGACTATATTGCTGGGACAGAAACCTCTATCCCAGTAAAAAGTCCTATGGCACTTTTCACATGCAAGTAGCCAAGACCTGTGTTTTACATCTGATCTGAAAGAGAGCAACACCAGAAGCACAGTGGTCCCTAACACTGTGTTAGGACAATTAGTGCCACATATGGGGGGATTAAACCTGCCAGCTGCTGGATAAATATTAGTCATTAACCGCTAGTACTGAGTAAGACTGTTACATAATGTTGGTAATTTTCAAAGTGGAAACAACCAGTAGGAGAAAGATGATACTTGATTGTAATTAGGTCACACAACCTGATTTCTTTAATATCAAATACAGTCAAATTAGTGCATTTGAAAGCTAGCCTACAAATAATTGTATATTATTTTGGAGTGTGCACGAACTTGTTACCATATCTGAAAAATGTAGCCTCTAGGTAGATAAAAGGATATGATTCATTCAGTGGATCCTGCAGCGTTTACAGTCTGCTGTGGACCGGATCAAGTGGTTTATGAATAGTGATGAACACAAAGATAGATGCAAGTAAATGCTCCTTTTGGTTAGAAAATCCTAGGAATCCTCACTAAAATTCAGACTTGCCTCGAATGCCTTAGGATATGCATCATACATCCGGCTAAGGGGAATTCATATGGTGCTAAGAATGTGTGTGTTGCATGTCATTTGCTTCATTAATTATATTCACTCTCAAAAGAAGTGTACCCAAGCTTGCAGGCAGAGCTTAATTGATTTGTATGCAGAGGGCTGTGGCTTTTGAAATGTAAGCACACAAATGATAACTCCAAGTAAAAGTCTCCAGAGCAGTATTGTCAGCAATTCAGCCTTACAGGGGTTCCCCAAGTATGGGGCTGGGGGCTGGAGGAGGGCCTAAGACAGGGGTTCTCAAACTGGGGGTTGGGACCCCTCAGGAGGTCATGAGGTTATTAACTGGGGGGTCACGACCTGTCAGCCTCCACCCCAAACCCCACTTTGCCTCCAGCATTTGTAATGGTGTTAAATATATAGTGTTTTTAATTTATTAGACGGGGGGGAGGGTGTCGCACTCAGAGGCTTGCTGTGTGAAAGGGGTCACCAGGACAAAAGTCTGAGAACCACTGGACTAAGGAGACAGCTAGGCTAGAGCATGTATCACCGCAAGGAACAGGACAGAGGACTGTCGCCCTGAAAAAGGGAAGATAGAGTTCCCAGAGCACAGGTCATTCCACTGTGTCCTTATTTTTGTTTTTTTAAGAAAGGAAGCACCTCCTACAGCTCAAGACACCATCTTGACATTGGAAGTTCTCATTAAAAAGCTTTCTTGTGGGAGCTGCAGGGAAGTATTTTCTCTTTATACGCTTCCACCAAGACATGCAGTCTCTCTGCTGTGCCTAAGCAGTCTCTCCTAGATCTAGGACTTCTTTTTGTTTTCAGTAACAAGTTTCCCCTCTGGAAATGTTCTTTTATGTTATTGAATCAAAGATCCAGGTTTCAGGGCAAACCATTTAAGCACAAGAACAGCGTTCGGATCAGGTAGAGGAAATGTCAGCTCCTCCTAATGGCAAGTTTGAGCAGCACAGTCAGGCAAGAAAATTGAAATTCAAAGCCAAGCTCCTCATAAGAGTTATTCAGAGCTCAGTTCCCAGAGAGGGGAACATGTGGTGCATTTCTGGCTAAATCTCTGTGCTTTGAGTGACTTGAACAAACTACAACTCGCTGTGTATTTATAGACCCTAATAGAATAGCCTAAATGGTGCAGGACATGGCTGAGGGACCACTTTTCTCCTTTGATACCTCCATGTACCCTTCCAGTGGAAGTATTCGAGCTAACAGCCGCCAGGTTTAAAAGAGAAGGGGCTGGTGGCAGGGCATTGTTCACTTCTGGAGCGCACTCCTTTGGTATGACAGAACACCTTCTTTGTTGGCTTCCAGTGTGTGCTGCAAGGTTCATCTGTTTTCTTGGTGAGATGAAGTGAGGGATATCGGATACTGCAGTGAGGGACAGGCTATTGTATATAATGGATTGATTGAATGGATGATCTATGTTTTGACAACATATACTTGAAAAGATAAGCAAGTGAAATATGTAGATTCATATTATAAATGAGAGATCCGCATTGATATTTGGTCAGAAATAGACATGCACATACCCATAAATGCGCATCTTTGAGGTAGATAGCCAGCATCTTGTTCTTTTTTACCTGCTTTAATAAATATATGACATTATTGGCAAAGAAATGGGATTTTTTTTAAGTGCCTGTTCCTCACCAGATGTGAATGAAAATCTCTCCTTTGTGGTAATATAAATTACTTGTGCATATTGAGCAGGCAATATAGCCTTTTTCATCTCTGTGTTTCAAATTGCTGAGAGCACATTGCTGTTACAGAAAGGTGCTGTCTGTGACACGGATGTTTAAAATTTGCTGGGCCTGTATTTGGACAGGATATTAGATGGGTGGGTTAATTAGTCAAGAAAACACTTAGCAGAGAGGAAAGAAGCAGTTTTTATGTTTGTAGGATTAGTGAAATAAATAGCATTCAGTCTGTTTGAGACTAATCCCTGTTTGCTAAAATACATTTGGAGTTAGACTTGAGAAATGGCTTATTTGTCCACTATAAAATAGTTGGGAAACTTTAGACAGGATGAGGATATTTGTTCACTAATAAAATGATCCTGACCTACAACTTGAGAAAAGACCTAATTAATCTAAATAAAATCATATTTGGGTGAGGAGGGTGTTTGGTTTCATATGCCATAGTCGCTAATTCATGCTTTTTATGCCGGTTGTTTTAATGTCTGATATAAGGAAACTAAGCTTTCTTCCCTTTCTCTTAGCCCAAATCATTAGCAACACTTGTCGGCTTGATTCGAAACAAATGTTTATCAATTTATGCAGAATTTAGCTGAATAATATATCTTAAATTAACCAGGAATACAAAAGGCAACACAAGATGGCATTAGGCCAGCACACTGATTAGGCTACTGAAAACATACTTAGCTGCTTCATGAGAATTTTACTCAGTTGTTCCTAAACCAAATGTTTTCATTTCATGTTTTCACCTAGAAAGCATGGCAGCATAATTTGAAGTGAAATATATTGCACTTCATGCACAGTTACATGACTTAAAAGTAGGTGTTTCTATACTTTCATTCCATTCAAAAATAGACTACTTTCAAGCTCTTTGAAACCAGAGCTCTTATGTAGCTTCTTAAACCTTGTTTAGCACCTCACAGGAAATAGAGGATGTTTACCCACCTAGTACAGTAGCTCAGGGACTTCTAAGGTTAACATTATGAAAACATAGTGTGAGACATCTTCTGGAATTTACTCAGATGCAGAAAGCAACAAAGGTTTGGCTTTGCATTGGGATTTCAATAAATGTAGTTTGTGTGCCTGCTGTAGAGATTTTGTTATCCCCCACCCATCCTCCCAGGGGGATAGACTGGTAGTGTACCAGCTGGTGTGTTCGGTTTGTAAAATATGAGATAATCACTCTCATAATGTTACAGTCACAGCATCTATGGAAATGTGTTTAGGAAAATTGGAAAGAAATACAAGAGATAAAATGGCCAAATCTATTTTAAAACAGTGACCAGCTACTCCAATTTATTAGCGCTTGTAGATCCATTAATAACACTGTTGCTTTTCATTGCTTTATGTATTTTCACACACATTAAGGTTCTACTTTAGAAAAGATTTTATTTTAAAGACTGAATTTGTTGGATTTTCTGGGAAAAGAAATGTGTATTTACTTCCTCCGTGTAATATATTGCATATAAACCATGATGCATTTGTGTACCCCTCTTTATATTTTCATTGTTCTAAACCCACACTGATCTTTCCCCCTCAAAATGAACACTATTATTGTTAGATTCCCAGGCCTATTCCACAGTTACTAGAGTATTGGTTGCAATACCAGCAAAGAAGTTTTGTTTGTTTTGTGAGGAAAGTTCTTAATTCTTAGAGGGTTAATCATATTTTCCCTTTCCAAAATTCCCCTTTGGTTTTTTTTTTTCTGTCTTGTGTTTGCTAAAGAAGATACAGTCAAATGGCAAACCTGTGTTTTTGTTCCTTTTCAGAAATCCCTGACAAGCCCATGACACAGGCTACTGCTGTAGCTGTACATTTCTATTCATTATTGATGACTTGGGGCCTGGCAGGCAGCACAGAGCACAAGCAATATGGATTACCATACTGAGGGGTGGTTGTTGTTTTGTTTGTTTGTTTGTTTGTTTGGGGGGGGGGGTCTGAGGGGGAAGGTTTCCAAATCTGTGAATTACCCAGTTATGAAAGGAAATCATAACTTCCTCCTCATAGGAGATTCTGGAAAACAAACAAGTGAGTTTTGACATACATTTTGTTAAGAAGTTTAGAGCACTTAGTGGAGCAGAAGAAGAATATGTGGGTGAGCTCAAAAAGGACTGAGCACTCACAAACTAATTAGCATTGGCTTAACTTTCTAGCAAACTTTGGGCATGATCCTGAAAGGTTCTGAGTGCTATCAACTCCAATGGGTTTTGAGGGCACTCATCACCTTGCAGTGAGCCCCTCCTTAATGATATTCTAGTTTGAGCCATTCATTGGCACTATTCTGGTTTCAGAGAGCTTTTCCTGAGAAAACTGACACAAACTGTCTAGTCTGCTTTTGTAACCATACAATTATAAATTCCATTATTCTCTGTTTCCATGATTTATCCAATGGCATGTATACATGTGAATGTGAGAGTAATTATATCTGTGCTCTAATGCTTTATCTTAGATTATATTTCTGGATAATAAATAATCGAGTGACATTTGCAATACTAAAATAGTGTCCTGTCTCAGGACTGGTGAATGAAGGTTTTCAGTTCTTCTAATAACATGATACCTTTCTATCTATAATCTGGTTAAAGTTTATTTTCTGCTACACATAAGGGTTGTAAAGTATTTCATTCTTAGCATAATTAAGATTTTTGACTTTAGGAAAACAGGATTTTTTTTGTGTCTGAATATAATACATCTTGATAATAGGATGAGCAGAATGAAATGTGCTTTGGTTAATATATTGATGACATTTTCTGACTGGATTAGTAACTGGAACTGTTTTTCATTCATAAAGAGCAGGTTTCACAAAGAAATAAACAGATTCAGTTTTGGGATTATGCTTATTTCTTCCTTTGTAGTTGAATGATTTTTTCACAAACCTTTTCTCTGAGATGTGTATGTAAGAGGGGTGGATGGTTTGAGGTTTTTTGTTTTTTATTTTACACACATGCACACACTAATTATCACACCAGTGAAAGTTAAATGACTGTACAACTTTAATTTGCTAAAATCTTTTTCATTGGTATCCCGTTGATAACCTTCATTTTAGTTAAGCACAGCTAATAAGCAAAGGTTTCATATGTGTGAATTACAATTTAAATTATTATGGAGATTGAATTACAGTGATGATTAGATTAAAACGCTGTTTACTGTCATTTGGGAGGGAAAGATGAGAAAGCATTCTGGAAGAGGGTTAAATTTCATTTAGCAGAAAAGGACGATCTGCCAACACTTTTTTTCCCCCCGGAGTATCTTTTTCATTCCTGTGTTGCTTTTGATGCCTCTTGGATGTGACTTAACACTGTTTTATATAAATTTCAAAATGTGGAATCAACAATCAAACTAATTTAACTGCATAAAACTTCTCTTAGGAGGAACTGGTTGTTCTAGAAGGTCCCACAGCACCACCTAGTGTACCATCATTTCATGTTAACATAATTATTTTGTCATTAAGGTGCTAAGAATTGCATTTTGGTTTTAATATATTGCTAATATTAATTAAAAATAGGGTTTATTGGGTGATACAGGACATTTCCAAGTAAAGCAGAATTTTAGATACACCTCTACCCCGATATAACGCGACCCGATATAACACAAATTCAGATATAACGCGGTAAAGCAGTGCTCCGGGGGGGGGGGGGGGCTGCGCACTTCAGTGGGTCAAAGCAAGTTTGATATAACACAGTTTCACCTATAACACGGTAAGATTTTTTTGGCTCCCAATGACAGCGTTCTATCGAGGTAGAGGTATAGTTCATAATTTTCTTCTGCATTAAGAGGACTTTTTTTATAAAGTGGAGTAAAAGCTTTTCTCCTAAAATATATAAAAATTTAACTATTCATCTCAGTTTTCTACACTGTAAAGCAATGGTGAAAACAGATCTAAAGCTTTCTAGGTAATACTGTACATGTAGTTTACGGCAATATCTTTTGAAATGTATTTTGTTTATTGTTTTGTTATATATTATTTAAATACTTATACACAATACACAGAAATAGACAGCACTTGTATTTACAGTCAAAGACCCCTAATCCTGCAAGCTGCTTTGCATGGGTGGACCCCTGCACCTGTGCAGTGCCCCACTGGAATAATTGAGAGGTTTCTTTCTTTCTCATCCATAATGAATATCTATGTACTGTACTTCAGAGATTGTTGGTACATAAATACAGTTTCTAAACTAGCCATATATAATTATAATAAACTCATTCTGTATGGGCACTGCACAAGAAAATGTGTTTGAATAAGAACAGGGTTTGTTGAGAGCTGGCACTGTGGACTGACAGGGTACAGGGGGGAACAGGGAAAAAATTCACAAAGAAAGGAGGAAACGAAAGTGGTGTTGAGGCAGAGCAGGGTGAAGGGTGTGATAGGAGAGAATCAGAGATGTAGGCCAGGCAGAGTTGTATAGTGCATTGAAGGTGAAGACAAGAAATGTAAACTTTAATGTGGTGTTCAAGGGAGAACCAGTGAAGGGGTGCATGCAGGTTTGTATATACAGTGTGACCCCAGTCCTGGTCCAGCTGTGTTTGTGAAGGATGCTCTAATTTATGCAGGCTGCCAGTGGAACCAAGGTGCCACTATGGCAACAGGAGATAGCCAAAGTGCAGGGAAAACGTAACCAGGCCCTCTTTCCTGTGGCAATATCCCATAGACTGGCTGTAGGAACCGTTATGCTGGTTGTACTCTTCTGGAAGACCCACCTATATTGGATATGCTGACTTTAAGCAGCTTTGCACTAGCAGAACTGTGTAAAATGGCTCCATCACAGCATAGGATTGGTGCCTCTATCAATCACTCTCTCGATACTCATGCTGCCTGAAGCATAACGTTTTATCCTCTTCTTTTTTAAACTGGAATTCTCGAACTCAGTGTTATGCTTCAATCTGGTAATATTAGATCTTGAATTTCAGACCTACATTGGTTTATTATAATAATCTAAGTCTGAAATTCAATCTTGAATATTAACTGATTATGTCCATTTCATCCTTAGAAACTGCCCCTTTTTACTCAGATTTGGGGCATTTTGTTTTGTGTGTTTCATTCTGACTGTGGGAGAACACTAATGAAATATAAGCTTCAGAAATATACAGAAATTGATACTCCATCTTTATTTTTAAACTTCAGGTTTCTTACTGGTGTGTGTTTTAAACTATTACTGTACAAGTAAGAAAAAGGATTTTGAGAGTGTAGATTATGCCCTCTGCTGGGAAACTAGGCACATTATGTTTTAAATTTCTGTGGTACTTTGTTTATATTCTTACATTGGCAGGTGTACCATACTAAAACCATTCTCTTCACATTCATTTTAGGAAAACTGTATCTCTTTTCTGGCTTTAGTGGTGGAAACCAAACCCTTGATCAATGTACCAGTGTAAACCTGGACTACTGACAGTATTTTTTCATTCTCCTATTATGCTTTCAAGTGCATCTTGTTGATGCTGGCAGCACTTCTGGGCCAAATATTTACTTCTCTCACAACCCTGGTGGCTGCAGTTGGGCTTCATGTGTGTAATTGGTGGGAGAAATAATTCCTAGTGTCTAAAACTAGTTACCATCATTAAATGATAGAAGCACTATCAGTGTCTGCCATCTAATGCTGGTAGTGCTTTTAGCATCCAATGTGAATAGTAATGTTAATGATCTTCTCCCCTCCCCAGAGGAGAGCGCAATGTGCTGTCCCGGAGGATGAAAATTGTGCAATATCTGATTGGGATTGCTTGCCCAGGGCTTAATCCCACAGCCTGAAATTAAACCTGGCAGATTACGTCCCCTTTAATAAAGTGATGGCTGTCTCGGGATTGCACCTTTAATTTTACAATTCAGTCATTAAAATCCAAACATCGGTCTCTTTGGAATGTTGCCGTTACCTTTGCTACCCTTGCTACTTATTAAAGAATAATAATTGATTTAGGAAAATGTATAGTTACATTATATGTAGATTTGTTTTTAATTTGTTGTCCTGATAATGTGTAGTATGTGTTTATCGCTGTAGTCTTTGCAGAAAACTACATGCATATTAATTTTTTAAAAGAGCATAAAATTCAATTCACACATGTATTCACATTCTTATATATTAATTGTGGAGGAGTTGGATCAACTTAGTACCCTAAAAGTTGCCAGTTCATAAAGCTTTTATTTTTCCCTTTGTTCATCGTAATCTTTTGGAATAAAACAGTATGATATGCAAATAAGTTAAATGTTTTACCCTTAACTCCAAAAACAAAACTGATTGTTTATAAAATCAACAAACACATTCCTTTTAAATAACTGATGAAAAAATGTGTGGAAGGGTGTCATAAACAAATAGTTAAGGGTTAATGTCTCTTTTACCTGTAAAGAGTTAAGAAGCTCAGTGAACCTGGCTGACACCTGACCAGAGGACCAATAAGGGGACAAGATACTTTCAAATCTTGGTGGAGGGAAGTCTTTTGTTTGTGCTCTTTGTTTTGGGGGTTGTTAGCTCTTGGGACTAAGAGGGATCAGACATCAATCCAGGCTCTCCAAATCTTTCTGAATCAGTCTCTCATGTTTCAAACTTGTAAGTAATAGCCAGGCAAGGTGTGTTAGTCTTATTTTTGTTTTCTCAACTTGTAAATGTTCCTTTTTCCTGAGAGGATTTTACCTCTGTTTGCTGTAACTTTGAACCTAAGGCTAGAGGGGGTTCCTCTGGGCTATATGAATCTGATTACCCTGTAAAGTATTTTCCACCCTGATTTTACAGAGATAATTTTTACCTTTCTTACTTTAATTAAAAGCTTTCTTTTTAAGAACCTGATTGATTTTTTTCCTTGTGTTAGGATCCAAGGGAATTGGATCTGGACTCACCAGGAATTGGTGGGGGAAAGGAGGGGGGATGGTTAAATTCTCCTTGTGTTAAGATCCAAGAGGTTGAATCGGTGTTCACCAGGAACTTGGTGAAAAAGCCTCTCAAGGCTGCCCAGGGAGGGGAAGGTTTTGGGGGGACAGAAAGTGATCCAGACACTAAAATTTCTGGATGGTGGCAGCGTTACCAGATCTAAGCTAGTAATTAAGCTTAGAAGTGTCCATGCAGGTCCCCACATCTGTACCCTAAAGTTCAGAGTGGGGGAGGAACCTTGACAAAGGGGAATGTTAAAAGGTTTTAGCATGTAACTCGGGAAAATATTGAAAATAATCAACTTGGAAAACAAATAAGGAAAGTAAAGGTGATTATGCATCAAATGCAGAGATGTACAGGGAGAAAAAAGCATGGGCCCTTTGAAGTTACAAAGGGGGAGCAATGACTGGTGCAATGGAGACATCAGAAAGAGCTATTCTGATTTTAATCTGCGAAATAATACAGCAGAAAAAATTAGCATGTCAATTGAAAGCGGGAAATATTTAAATGTTAATGTAGAAGTTGGTGACCTGGTTCAGTATACCAAAATCCCGTCCCCATTTTTATATTTAAATTATGATTTGGAACAATGGACAGCATATTTGTATCTATACTGCATAAATTTTGAACAGTGTTAAAGAGTTGTACAAGAAGGGTAGTCTCAAACATACTTCTAATACTACCATTCCACACATAAACTGTTTTTACTAATGATTTTACTAACGTCTTTGAAACCATTTTCAAAAATGGTTTAACACTCAAAAATTAGAAAATGCCAGATGTAGAGTTGCCTACACAATCTTAACTCATTCCCCTTGTGCTTTTGCATTGTGATACAGTCAGTAATTATACAATCATGTACAATTTTTTCCATGGGACCCCTGCCTTTTTCAGGACGGACATACAAGAGGTCAGAATTAAAGTCTCATAAGGAACCATGATCTGGCATTACTTAATTTTCAAGAGCTTGACTGCAACCTAAATAAGGGTCTCATTACATAGTTTTTTGTATGTAATATATACTTTACTAATTACTCCACTCAAAATCCTCCTCCTCAGTTTTCCTCCGTCCCCCAAGCCCTCTTAGGAACTTAGCAATTTAGAGTTTGCAACCCCAAGCATTTTGTAGACATGAGTTAATAAATAAGTAAATTAGAGTAATCAAAAATTTTTACCCCTGATTTCAGTGGCAAGTTAGGACACTTCTGAAAATCCCACACTGTCTCTGTCTCACCTGACTCAAACAATGTTGTTGAAACCCTGGCACACTGCCTAGTGGAGATTAATGCATGGATGAGGGTTAGCTGGCCTGAAGCTTGATCCAGATAAGACTCATGTGATGCAGATAAATTAGAGGAAGAACCAGAAGATATGGTAGGGTTGACATCTCCACATTTAACTGAAGGTATGTGCCCGCTATGTGTAACTCATGATTGCAATCTGGGGTCTGTGTTGGATGATCATATAACTGCAGTGTCTAGGAACAGTTTTTACTATTTGCTTCTAGCTAAGAGATTGTGCACTAATTTCTTTTGGGTGCAGACCTTGCTACAGTTTCATGCCTTTGTCACTTCAAGACTGGCTTATGCCATGCAGTCCGACATGGGTTGTGCTTAAAGCCAAATCGGAAATTTAAGCTGGTGCAGTTCATGGCAGCATACCTAGTATGTGGTGCTTTACAGTGGCAATGCATATCGCTGGTGCTTCATGTTCTGCACTAGCTGCGTATTGGTTTCCATATTGAATTTAAGGGGTAAGGAATGGTGTCCCGAGCCTCTGTTTGTCAGAGGGTGGAGATGGATGGCAGGAGAGAGATCAATTGATCATTACCTGTTAGGTTCACTCCCTCTGGGGCACCTGGCATTGGCCGCTGTCGGTAGACAGATACTGGGCAGGATGGACCTTTGGTCTGACCCAGTGTGGCCATTCTTATGTTCTTAAAGGTGAGGATGGAGTAATTCAGTTTCCAAGCTCTTTCAGTCATTGGTCTATGCTGAGATTGCCAACAAAGTTGGCTCCCACACAGAGCTGTTTTCATTAACCTACTCCATACTAATAGAAATACTGACCATTCAGCAGTACTGTACATTGAATAGAATGATGCTGTGGTCAGAGACAAGGCATTTACATTTTTAATCCTATTATACCTCATCCCAGCAAAGCACTTAAGCAGGTGCTTAACTTTAAGTATGAGTAGACCCATTGAAGTTAGTGGGGCTACACCCATACTTAAGTGCTTTCCTGGATCAGAGCTTTGATTACCAATAATTGTTTGTTCTTTCCAGTGCTGTTTCTGAAGACAAATTAAAGACTATGTACAAAGAAAAGTTTGTTGATTGATAGTCCCCGCATACAGGTGTCACTGACTGCCTGTAATGATGATGAAAAAGGACATAGCAAATTTGTGGGCTAAGGTTTCTAAAGTCTGCCTGACTCATTGTCTCACTACAATAATGCACTACACCTCTTCCACCAAGTGCCTTTCTACAGCCTGGCCTGCCTTATACACCTCTACCTCGATTTAATGCTGTCTTTGGGAGCCAAAAAATCTTGCCGCGTTATAGGTGAAACCGTGTTATACTGAAATTGCTTTGATCCACTGGAGTGCGCAGCCCCACCCTCCCGGAGCACTGCTTTACCGTGTTATATCCAAATTCATGTTATATCGGGTGGCGTTATATTGAGGTAGTGGTGTATATCCATTAACATCACCTATTTCGTAATGATTAGCCATCATGGCTGTAAAATCTGTTATGCTACTTCCTCTTGCTATCCGGTTTTGCAGCTGATTACATGTATTGAGGATACATGTTCCATCAGAGAAGGAAACCTCTTCCAGTAACCAAGATGGGGTAATGCTATACTGGAGGAAGCAGATACAGAAAACCAATGTGATCTCTTTTTGAACATTTTCTTTGCAATGGAAATATGGTAAAATGCATCTCTCTGTACCTGTTCTCTGTTTTAAAAAGATTAGAATATAACTAGCTCTCTTAACCGTGACATATTTTGTGATCCTTACTGTAAAGAGAAGTGCATTTACAAGTTTATAATGTGACTGATTCTATGCAGAATTGTACTTTGTATCAGTGTTTCAGGTCAGGCTGTGATTTCCCTCCCCCCATCCTTCCCACTAAAATCATTGAAATATATTCAGTCAGTCTTTCACATCAGAGGTGTAAATGGATTTCTTGAAAGTTTTTCTGCAGATAGCAAACGGCAGTCACTTTACAACTTATATTCCATTATGGGCTGCACAGAGAGAGCTTAACATTCCATCCTAACTTTGAGGATGCTAAAACTGTGTAATGACCTTGCATCCACAAGGGCAGATGCTCAGATTTTGCTGGAAGTGCTAATCTACAACCTGTTTATCTCCATGCACTATGTGCTTGACAGCACTTGCTCAGAAAGTGAGGTAGGGAAAAGAGTAGTCAAATGTAGTTTTTTCTTCCTGGTGGTGTTTGTGTGCAATGGACTAGAAATGAGATATTTCCCTTTTTAGTTTCCTTTGTGGCATTCAGTAACTGTTGCTGTCAACGTAAGATTATAGTTCACCTCCTGTACTTCGAGTACTTCTATCTCTGATTCAGCCTATTAGCATTTCAGTAGAGTAACATATAAATTGGACAGTACTGAATAGCTTATCATTTTCCTATTGTTCTTTGAATTGCTTATTCTAGAATGAACCAATGTTTTGGTGTTATCTCCTAAACTTAAACCTTTGTCTATAATCTTTACTAGTTGCTTTTAAATTAGTACACATTAATTTCACATTCTGTGATATCTGTGGATTCAGAAATATACTGTTGGGTTACGAATACTTTTAAGGAGAGCTGCTTAATGAAAAGATATATGGCTTGAAATGTCCATAGTTTTAATTTAAATCTTTGCATGTGCTGGAACTGATACTATTTATCTAAGTAAAATGTTACCATCAAATAACTATTTTCTTCTTAAATATGGGCCAGATAATTGTGGGTGGCTCCTCTGAACTTCCTTGGGTACTGATTGTTTAAAACTGAGGCCAGAATTTGACCCTATAAATACTGATTGTGTAGAGACCACATGTACCTCATTTCTGAGTTTATTAAGGTCACCAGCCAGCGCTGGTCATAAAGTTTATCCTAAGAATTGCTAGAATTAAGTTTAGGAGCCACTTTTTTAACAAACCAGTCAGTCAGGAATCTGACATGTAGAGGGATATTTCAACTCCACGTCCACCTTTACATTATTATAAAAGAGGTAATTTTTCTTTATATTGTGCCTGTTTAGAATTAGCAGCAGCAGCAGCAATAGTATTGTGGTAGCACCCAAAGGAACTAATCACTATCGGGACCCTATTACACTAGGTGTTGTGCAAACCCATAGGAAAACACAGGCTCTGTCCTGAAGAACATAGTTGAGTAAGTGAAAAGGAAGGGACCACCCCTCCCCAGACTCATCAGAAGGACAGTAATTTAACCTCTTCTTACATTCCTCCTAAATGAGACTTCTCTTGGCAAAAGGGAATCCCCACGTGGTATAAAGCCAGCAGAGCTGGCTCTGTAATACCCATTTCTGGACCCAAACACAGGGGGCTTCTCTGGGGTGGGAGGTGATGTGCCCAAAGCTGATTCATGGTCCTGAACCTGCACCTCCACACATGGCGAGGAGTTAGTCAAATGTGCAGGCTGCTACAGGAGTGGGGATGTGGCCCCACCACCTCCCTGCTGTCTTTGGGATGATGTACAACCCCAGGCACATGGACAGAGCAGTCACTTCACTGCTCCATCGCAAGCCTTCTGTCTGTCTCACACAGGCTGCCCAGGATGAGGGATGTCGTGGACACCCCTCACCATGCAGTCATACAAGCCACCTTTCTGCTCCCCAAATGTTAGGGCTGGCCGGACCCTAATTCAGCACCTTAGAGTAGCCTTGTTACACCAGTGAACTGTTCCACTGGAGGAATCATTAGAGTGCAAGTGTTTTGGGTACATCACCTCCACCCCAGACAATCCCCCTGTGCCTGGGTCCAGAAGTGGGCGTCATAGAGCTGGCTATGCTAGCTTTATACCATCTGGGGATTCCTTTATGCCAGGGAAGCTTCAGATACTTGGCAGTGCGAAGTATTTGTTAGTACACAGAAGGGGAAGAGGGGGATCTAGCCCATATACTCAACGGTGTCTAATACAGGGGTTCTCAAACTGGGGGTCAGGACCCTTCAGGGGATCACAAGGTTATTACATGGGGGGTCATGAGCTGCCAGCCTCCACTCCTAACCCCGCTTTGCCTCCAGCATTTATAATGGTGTTTAAATATATTTAAAAATATTTCTAATTTATATGCAGGGGTTTCTGTCAGAGGGTTGCTCTGTGAAAGGGGTCACCAATACAAAAGTTTGAGAACCACTGGGCTAATAAAACCCTACGAGTGTGTTATGTGGCACGTTATACTGGAATGACCGTTTTACATTCTCTCTATAAAGTTGTTCTCGATAGGCCATCATTTCAGGTGTTGTAACAACTACTTTGCAGAATATCTGCACAGCTCTTATTACATCCCATGCTCCCCGCCTGCTGCTTCCTGCACCACCGATTTTGCCATCCTTGAACACCCATTTCTCTACTTCTCCCACAAACATTGCTGCATTTTCTTTCACGCTGCTCCTCACACAGGGAATGCCATCTCTGAAGTAATCTTTAAAACCATCCTTCCAGGATCCGCCTCTGCTTGTACACTCAAAACAAGTCAGCTGATAAATGACGGCTAGATTGAGAAGCCATCAAAGACTAGATATATCATTTATTTATTCCAAGAAATACTTTAAAATAATGTGCAACTCTCAAGTTAGTGCAGCTAGCCTGTTACCTTCTGTTCTTATTCCTCTTTCCCTTGTCCTTTGTCCCCTCCTGTTGTTTCTCACTTGTTGCATCTTGTTTTAAACAAGGCACTTCAGAGCAAGAACTGTGTCTTCCTGTTTGTTCATAAGTGTCTAGTTCAATAGTGTCTTCTGCTTGGGGCCTGTTGACATTGCTGTAATACAAATACACCATATAAAGAGAGAGTTTTATATTGGATTTTAACAGCTTTGAAGAGCCAGAGTAAAGCTGAATTATGACCCAAAAAAAATTACCAAAAAGGGAGCACTGCTTTTAACTTGTATTTTTCACTTGGCTGAAACCAAGAATAGGCGGGAAAACTATCATTCTAGATTTGTATAAGTGGGTTGGCATCTTGCCCTTGGAAAATACAGTCGAACCCATTTATCTCGACCTCGGTTAACTTGCCAATCCTATTAAGTCGACGTTTTAGAAGTGGAACCGCCAAACTCCCTCTTTGTCTTATGGGTTTCTCATCCGTTATGTCGATTCGCCGAACCCTAATATCTCGAGCCCGGCTCCCTGCGTCCCCGACCCACCGTGTCCCCAGCCGCGCGCTCCCCGGCTCTCCAGCCGCGCGGTTTCCCAGCCGCCCGCTCCCCGCGTCCCCAGCCGCCGGGCTCCCCGCGTCCCCGACCCACCGTGTCCCCAGCCGCCCGCTCCCCGGCTCCCCAGCCGCGCGGTTCCCCAGACACCCGGCTCCCCGCGTCCCTGGCCGCCCAGCTCCCCGCGTCCCCGGCCGCCCGCTCCCCGGCTCCCCAGCCCCGCGGTTCCCCGCGTACCCGCCCGCCTGGTCCCTGCTTCGCCTGCCGCCCGCCCGCCCAGCTCCGCCGCGGTCCCGCCGCCCGCCCGCCCGTCCGCCCGGCCCGCTTCACGCCCGCCCGCCCGCCCGCCCGGCCCCGCATACCCGGTCCCTGCCCGGCCCGCCCGCCCGGCCCTGCATACCTGGTCCCGCCTGCCGCCCGCCCGCCCGGCTCCGCCGCGGTCCCGCCGCCGCCCGCCCGTCCGCCCGGCTCTGCCGCGCCCGCCCGCCCGGCCCGCATACGGACCCTGCCCGTCCCGCCCGCCCGCCTGCCCGGCCCGCATACCTGGTCCCGCCCGGCTCCGCCCGCCCGGCCCGCATACCCGGTCCCTGCCCGTCCCGCCCGCCCGTCCCGCATACCCGGACCCTGCCCGTCCCGCCCGCCCAGCCCGCATACCTGGTCCCGCCGCCTGCCGCCCGCCCGCCCAGCTCCGCCGCGGTCCCGCCGCCGCCCGCCCGGCCCGTTCGCGCCCGCCCGGCCGTCCCGCATACCCGGTCCCTGCCCGTCCCGCTTTGCCTGCCGCCCGCCCGCCCGGCCCGCTTACCCGGTCCCGCCGCGCCCGCCCGTCCGCCCGGCTCCGCCGCGGTCCCGCTTCACCGCCCACCCAGCCCGCATACCCGGTCCCTGCCCGTCCCGCCCGCCCGGCCCGCGCATACCTGGTCCCGCCGCCTGCCGCCCGCCCGCCCGGCCCGCTTACCGGTCCCGCTTCACGCCCGCCCGTCCGCCCGGCTCCGCCGCGGTCCCGCCGCCGCCCGCCCGGCCCGCATACCCGGTCCCTGCCCGGCCCCGCCCGCCCGGCCCTGCATACCTGGTCCCGCCGCCTGCCGCCCGCCCGCCCGGCTCCGCTTACCCGGTCCCGCCGCGCCCGCCCGGCTCCGCCGCCCGGTCGCCGCCGCCCGCCCGGCCGCATACCCGGTCCCTGCCCGTCCCGCCCGCCCGGCCCCGCATACCTGGTCCCCGCTTCGCCTGCCGCCCGCCCGCCCGGCTCCGCTTACCCGGTTCCCGCTTCGCCTGCCGCCCGGCCCCGCTTACTGGGTCCCGCTTCTTTGGCTGCCCGGCTCCGGGTCCCCGTCCACGGCCGCCCGGCCCCGCTTCCCCCTCCTGCTTCGCCGGATCCAGCCACGTGCAGGCAGCGCGGTAAGGGGGCAGGGAGGGGGTGCGGGGGTGGATAGGGGTTTATCTTGATCATTGGTTATCTCGACGCTGTTTGGCAAACCCCTAGGCCAGCGACATAACAGGGTTCAACTGTATATAGAGTTTGTGAGTGGGTCTCATTAATAGAATCTGATAAATATTGGGAAGAAAAATAATCTTTGTTTACAAAAGAAGTTCTAAGTGGGACTTGTGAATGAATATGCATTAAATGACAAACTGCTTTTATTAAATCATAAGAAAATATTGAAGTATGACAGAGGGTGAGGGAGAAGTACCACTCGCAGCTATGAAAGTGAAGCATGTCATGTTAACTCCCAACCCAAACAATTCATTTTAAGATTTGCTTTCATGAAACTTAAAATCTTGTATTTTGTCCAATCATGAGCCTTAAACCTGTTCCCTGTCAGTGAAGAAAACAAATCTTTTGCCTGTCTCTGCCTGGGGGATGTGGAGAGCTGAGGTGGTCCTGTGTGACTAAATTAGATGAAAGACTTGCCTTCCTCCACTGAGACATGGAGTCTAATCAAGTGAAATGAGTTTTGAGATCTCAGCTCATTTCCTAGGGGATATTAGTTTACATTACAAAATCAGGACACCTAATTCATCACAGCTGATGGAGCTTTTGCTCAAGAGAGGACCATGAATTAGGCAGCGTGGGACTGAACCACCTGTCTCCCTGACAGGAGGGGCAGCTTAACCAAGTGAGAGTACAACATATTGGTGGGGAAATCTTCACAAGATATTGGTCTGAACTTCTATACTGTATTGTGTATATTTTGAGAAAGGAAGTCTTCAATCTAAAAAGGAGAAAGCTTTCCTTTCTTTATCACTTAGCCTCACTTTAATTTAACAAAATTTCTATATTTCCATGCATCAGGGTTTAAGATGACAAAGAGAAGATTCTGCTTTCCTGGCTAATAAAACGTTCTTTTATTTCTTCCAGGGTATCGTTATAACTCCACTGCTACTGCTGCTTTTTGTGAGTATTTTGATATTAAGACTCTAATCCCTTTTTTAAAGTAACTTACCACTTATTAAAAAGTATACTTTAAACCAGAAGTTTCACTGATTTTACATTGTTTTGATACTCAAAAGGGGTTGTGGTCAGTATTTGGGATAAACTTCTTCCTAACTGGTAATAAATAAAAATGTGTCACAGAAAACACAATGCCAACTGCTTCCTTTTATAAGGGGGTGTGAGCCTTCTCATCTGACAGTATCACAAAAGCTTATGCTATCAGACATGCTGAGCCAAACACACATGTCTGCAATGACAAAATGCTTACCCCGGTAGGAGAGCTATCTTATAGCATGTGCTGGGGTAGCATGGGATCATAATGAGCCAAAATGGGCCTGAAGCCTGTTGACTGTTTGACCAGGTAAATGCAGTCTTACATTTGGGCAACTAAAACCTATGGGTATTTTTGTGTTAGAGGTGTGTGAGAGATTGGAAAGGGGATGACAAATTACTGAAGCCATTGGGCACCACTAACAAGAATCTTGTTGACTCTTGTTTGTTCAAGTCTTACTCAGTAGTTGGTCATCAGTCAGGGCCTTGGTTTCTTACAGTTCATGGAAGCAGACAGAGATCTGGTTCCAAGTGATGTTTATTAGTCATTACACAGGAAGTGACCCTGTAACAGGCTGGCAATGTTTCCCTGAAATACCTAATATCAGTTAGTAGGTGTTGATTCTGCTGGCAACAGGATACATGGGTTTCACTGAACCACTGAGGTATGTTGCTCTCTGGGGAGAGGAGATATAGGACATGGGCTGAGCAGTCCTGAGGAGCGGCCACACCTATCACAAAGGTTCAAGTTGAACTTTGTTGTCTTGCTGTTAATTTCTGTATTATGACAATCAAACCCCCGGAAGGGGTTGTAAGTATGGACTCATGGTGTGAGTACTGTGTTTTAGTGTAGGTTATGAAAGACACCTGTTCACAGAAAGGGGTGATCTGATTTCTTGATACGGAAGAAGGAAGGAACTGCTTCCAGATGGTCTGCTACCGCTCTCCTCATTGTCTGCCCCTCTTCTGCTCTCCCTGATAGATGGTGATTCTTCCAGAGGGATGGAGTTACAAGACCAAAATCCCATTTTAAAAAGACAAACATTTGGTTTTATTACCTTGAACATGAGCATGTTTTTCACTTTCTAAGTGATGTCTTGAACCCTTGTACCCTGACTGAAATAGGATGTTTTTGAAACAGAGCCTGGGGGAAGGTGCATTTTTTCATAAAACTTGAAATTTATTTAATTTTTCAATGGTACAACTTTTGAAACAAGATAAAGGCTTGATTTATGTCAGTGACATCTCTTTATGGGCAAATAAAAGATTAGGTAACAAAATATTCCAGCCATCTAGTGGTCAGCTGTAACGTTTTTCATCTTGTATCTCATCTTCTATTTCATCTTGTAGCAAGTGGTAAAAGTCTCTAATGTTCAAGAAGAAATAGGAGCCATAGAGTAGGCATATGTGCTTCCAATCAGTGCTAAAGATACTAGTGTAATACAGTGCCACTTAACTGTGTATTATTTACCGTACTATTTGTAGCACTCTGAGCTGTTTGCTCCCCTGAAGAAAAAGAACACTAATTCACTTCTTAACAAAGCTCTAAACAAAATGTGTGGCTGCACTAAAATCTGCAAAAGCTGCAGATGCTTTAATTATCACAGTGTCCAAAACACGAGCCATGATTCTGTGGGATTTATTGATGTGTAAAAGTCTTGTGTGTGACAAGGGATGATTTGTCCTTTGATACTTTATTCATATTGGATGGGATTTTCAAAAACTCGGCATCAAGGTAAAACTCTCATTGACTTCAATGGGAGCAGAGTTAAGCCAACACTGGTTGTCTTTATGTTGACTTCAGTGGGCACTGAATGGTTTTCAAAAGCACTTCAATGGGCTTTGGATCAGGCTTATGATGCATGCTAGTATTAATAAAGCAATGGCCATGCTCCAACAGAGTAATAATACTATCATTAGAATACTAATAATATAGTAATAATATTTACAAGACTACCATAAGCTCTTTAAGGCAAGGCCTGTATGTGTAAACAGTGCCTAACGCTTTCTGAGTGCTACCAGAATACACATACATTATTATTTATTAACTTGTTCTTTTGTTTTCTTTAGATAGCTTGGCCCTAGATGGTCATGGTTTAAATTTCACCACCACCACCCCTCAATGTTCCCCATGTTAATTTCTGACAGTATATAATGTTTTGAACTGCTTGACTGACATTTACAAACAAAGTAATGTAATCATGAGTCATTTTAACAAAGTTGTTAGACATGTTGAAGTACACAAATGGAAGAAGAGTGAAAGCTTGTTATAAATTATACATTTCCTGCAAATAATTTATTTCCCTAAATGAATGGTGTTAAATATAAGATTGCCAGTCACATTTCTGAAGAGAATACTTCTGCTACCAAACTTGTTATAAGTTTATTTAGCAAAATGGTCAGAGATTTGAAGACTGATTTTATGAAACCTCATATATTGTACCCTCAGTTAGCAGACTTTATCTTTGTAGGTACTCTTTGTTAGATTTTAAAGGATTGCAACCCTCATAAGTATCACTGATTACCACTGTAATAGGAAGCTATAGAACCTTGACTTCCAGGTGTATTAAACACCGGTATTGTTGTCCTCATTATAACTTTTATTTTTAACACTTACAATGTTGGATTCCCAGAGATGCTGTTATGAAGGGGCAGTGTATCATAAACAATACATAATTAATATTCACATTTGCATTCATATATGTGATGAGCAGAAAAGGGTTGAAACATAAAGCATTTTAAGATCCATTGGTTGTAAGTTAACATGGGAATATGCCATTCTCCTTTCTTTGCAACATTTTGCAAGGTTTTATGAAAGGGATATGGGACCCTATATACTAGAGCACACATGGCAAGTTCCTATTCTCCTTGTGTCAGGTTAGATATTTAAATGAAACCAGTAGTGGTAGTACAAAGTAATCAAGATTTTTAAACTGAAGAGCCAAGTTTTTAAGCTGTTATTTAAAAATATATATATTCAGGAAAAAAAGTAAGCTAGGAATTTTCATAGACCAGAAGAAATCTCCTTTTGGGGGAATTTCTCTACTAATGATGAATAATTGTCACAATGTAGAATTTAGAGAGTTTGTAGTTTAATTCCCCAGGCTTTGTCCCATCATGTGGGTATGGAACAGTACCTTATGTTTACAATTATCTTATTACTTTGTTCTCTGTTTTCAACTAATGTATGTACTTTTCCCAGTAGCAGTAATGATACTACATTTATTATAATCACCATTCATCTAAATGGATTGCATAGTGCCTTACAAACTTTGCTATCTGGTTATAGAAGCTGTATCCCTTGCTGTGAATATTGAAATAACTGCCACCTCCTCTCAGGTGAAACAAAGTACATGTTAATAGCACACAATAACAATGAACAGTTTGTTAGGAAATGATGAACAATATGTAGTGAAACAATGGAGAGAATTTAGGTAAACAGAATGTAATTACTTGAATCCCAAATCTGGCACCCCTACTCAAGATGATTAGCACTGTATTTCTTGAATAGGGTTTTTTTTTTTTTTTTTTTACTTGCAGAGTACAATTCTACTTAACATGAGTAAAGGTGCAAGAATCAAGCCCTCAACTTACAATTTGGCTGGAATACTAAGGCTAACACCTATACTCTTGTGAATGTTCATTATTTGAATTCTAAAAAATATGCTGCCATTGCGAAAGCATCTGGGCGCATTTATGTTAATAAAAGACAGTTAAACAAATTGTAACATCATGCTGTGAAGGTAATAGTGCTGTGATCTCTTTAATAACCTCAAGTTGTCAGCACCATTGTTGTTATGTCTCATCTGAAAGACAGAAGCACAGCGCCCTGGAACAATTTTAACTACATCATCACTCCCGTGTCTCCTTAAAATATAACATCATTAATACAGTGTGTGTGTGCTGTATGTTTATATTTGTGTCTATATCTTTAAGGGCTAGACTGTGTCTTGTAAGCACTGTCCCAGGTTGGGAAAGAGCTGGATGCCTCAGGGAACCAGTCTTTTGGAACTCCCCTGGGAGCAGGGAGAGCATAGCTTTGTGCCACAAGTGCGATGTTCTATATGAAAATGGTTCTGCCTCTCCTCTCAGGGCCCCCTTGGGATGGATAGCACCACTATCCTCTCTGGTCCTGTCCTTGGATAAGTACATGGACTTGCAGTTATGCTCAGCTGAGGAGGTTGGAAGCTCCTTATATTTCCCCTGCTCTTAAGCCCCTATTCAGGGGTAGAACAATATAGCTCTGAGATTTTACTTTGCTACAATAGTGCAGGGATACTGACATAATAAAACATAGCTGATTAATCACAATGTATTTGGTACCACAGTATAAAAAATCACATAAATGTTTATGAAAACAAAATATTACTTTGTTTACTTTTTGCACTTTTTTATGGTATTACATTACAACTCTGCCATGGTCTTGAAATTGTTACCACTATTGTGCATGAATGGATGCTAGGTACTCTCTTTAATTTATGGAAGTATAATTGGTTGGATAACAAAGTAACAAATACAAAGATGTATGAATCTATATATCTTTACTGAAGTCCCCAAAGAAATGTTGGGCCAAGTGTGTATTTGACATTCTTGTGTACGTCAGTCTTCAAAGCTTGCCTGCAAAACCACTTAAACACAAAATGTTAAAAAAGCCCTTGCAACACTCATGTACATTTGTGAAAATATACTTAGCAAAACGCCATGTCACTGTCATGTACTACTTCTGTATTTGCCATACTACCAAAGGTGATTACCATGATACAGATGTTGAAATAGAAGCTTTTCTACTTCCTAATCAGCTTGCTCATTCTACTTGATTTATTCAGTGATTTTTTTCCCTAAGTTCTGTATTTTATATCAGTCATTTTGATGGTGTGAATAGTGATGCTACAAGTATCAGAATATAGCATAACTGAAAGAATCAAGACTTAGTCAAGGGGAGAAAACTTCAGTTTAAACAACATGGAGGAAAGGACTACTGAAAGGGAACATGAGTAAAACTACATATTGCCATAAATATTAACGTTTTATTATCTTTTAACATTTGCCTTATATTATCAGTCTTTAAATGAAACTACTGTTCCCCAAAATGCTGGATTTCTCAGATTTTCAGGAAAAAAAATGTCCTGGATTTCTTTGCACTGTACTTTGTTTCCTTGTTTCCCTGGTAAAATATCTTCCCTTTTTCGATATCATAGAACATACACACATTCATTTTTTCTGAGTTCTTGACAAGTGAAGTCTGATTGCCAGTAAACTGAAGAGTGAATTGTTAAATAATATATTAATAGCCGAGAAGACACAGAAGTTGTTAAGGAAGTTGTGGCTAATGTATGTCACTGGTGTGTGACAACAGGTTGATTGTGAGAGTGGGGAAGACCATGCAGTACATTAACTGTTTACAGGTCAATTCTTTCATCTGAATGATTTAAAGTGCACCATCTTCTTTCTACCGTGTTTATAATATATATTATGTATACAGATTAATTTCCTCCTTAATCTCAGTGGGTACTATGGGCTCGAGCCAGAGCTCATGGAAATAATCAGTGGAAATCTTTCTATTGACTTCAGTGAGCTTTGCTTCAAACTCTGTGTACCTTTGTGTCAGACTAACTTTTGACTGTCTTACATTATATTTCTTTTTTAGTTGCCAAAGAACAACAGAGATCCTCCCATCCCCTAACACAGATATAGATAATTGCACATCTGCAAGGGTAGAGGAATCTAATATCAGTAAAATTTCTGTGGAGGGCTTTCTATTCCACTTGGCTGTACTTTTGTAATTGTATACCAGAGATCACTTTAAAACACTTGGAGAGTCTTTTAAAGATGTCTTCTGCCTAATAAACTAAAATTGCCTTTATGGCTGACAGAATACATCGACCTCTAAATACAAAACTCACAAAATATTGCAGGAGTCTGCAAATTGCACCACAAACTCAAAAAGCCAATGACCCTTCCAGTCTGTCATCTCTTCTTTTTACCACCTTCCCCACCCTTGTTATCGCTGGTGAGGCTTGCACAGATTCTCGGGGTACATAGCAAGGGAGAAGGCTCAAGCTGGCTAACAGTGTACTTAGTAGACAGTAGGACACAGCCTGGAAAAATATGTTAAGTACAAGAAAATGCTGTAGAGCAGAGCCCGGAGTTTCTCTGACGTGGACTCAATACGGGCAGCATATGTGGCACTGGATTGTAATTTGGTATGGCTGGCAGGAGGTTTTTCTTCTGAGTCTGTGGCAGTTCTGGGTACAGCCTCTTCCTTGGGGAGGACACCCCAGCTGTGATATCTTCCCTGGCAGCCAGAAAAAAAAAAAAAAAGATTTGACCAGCTGACATGTGGAGGTAGGATAGGATTGAAAGTGCAGAGTGTTCTCATTTTCATGCAAGGAGGATTTCTTTGTACAACCAAAGTTAAATATATCCTATCACTTCAGGCTCAGTCAGTGTCTCTGCTGTGAACTCTGCTATAAACAAACCCACTAAATAATTTGTCAGGTGTTGTTAAAATTGGCAGTCTCTGGAGCAGAGAGGTCTAGGGCTGGAGTAGCAGGAGCATTGCAGGTCAAGTTTAAGTACTGCACAGTGACAGGATTGTGTGGAGAAACTCACCTGGAACTTGCTCCCAATATGGCCTTACCTGGCAAACCCTTATTCATGTGTTCATTCCTTACTCATATGAGTTATCCCGTTGAAGTCGATGGGACTATTTAAGTGAATAGGGACTACTCAAATTGGTCCCCTTGTCTGATTCAAGTTAGTGCTTCATGAGCCTGTGCTGTTAATGAGCACCATATTCGGACATAGATATCCAGAAGAACACAAGCTATACAGTATATGTAAACAAGCTGTCCATGAAATAAAAATCATGTGCTGGTGCAAAGAATTAATATTTTAAGCTTAAATACACTGACAGATCAATTTTTCAATATTTTGAAAGACAAACTTGTGATGAGATGTGATTAAATGCTAAACTTTATCTCCACAATTTATTTTCCTTTTAACTTATTACATAAGTGATAAGAAAATCCAGTCACATTTTTACAGCTAAAAATATGTGATTGGTATTCTTTTATTCCCAAAGTTGTTTAAGAAATGTTCCTTCTATTTGGCTTTCTAAAAAAATAAAAAAAAGGTGGGGGGGCATCTCATTCTTAGGTGCTGGGATTATGATGTTAAGGAGAGTATACAGCCAGTCGCTCTACCATTAACGTAAGAGTTTTAAGATTTGGAAAAGTTTGAATGGCTCCTTATTTTACTCCCCTCCTCCCCATTTTAGCTCATTTTAGCTCTCTGTTAATAGATGAGACCATAAGTGCCAAAGTACAGTAAAGTCTGGAAACAGCAAGTGCGGGTGATCAAGAAGGAATGTGTTCTTGTGAGTTTTCCAGTCTAATTTTGCATAATTTTGTATGTCCAGATAGTTTTAATAAGGCTTAGCTAAGCATCATCTCAGAATCAGAATCATCTGAGATTCACTTCTCAGTGGCCATATTGTGTCCGTGATCAGGGGCTGAAAAGTGTACTTGTCGTAGATGAATGAGAATTCCTCCTTCCTTCTGTCTTCTGTATCCTCTGGGCATAGATTCAGGGCCAGCTCTTCAATGGAGCTGTGCTAGTTTACACCAGCTGAGGATCTGGCCAGTTGTCTTTAAGCTTATAGGCTTCTGGGACTTGACAGTGATAAAATATAGCCCACCGGTGACATCATTGTAGAGTGGGGAAAGGAAACAAGAAACCAGGAATCTATCTTTGAGGAAGGAATAACAGCAGTACCCTGAGTTGGGGATTGAAGGCTGGCACTGTAACTAACTATGTATGAGTAAAAGGCATTAGGATACAAGACAAAGCCGGGTGCATGCACTTGTTAAAAACAGGGTGATGAAACAGTTGCACTTTTAAAACTCTGATTTGGAAGATCATGGCTTTGTATAAAATCATTTGTTTCTCATAGGTGATATGTCTCCCTTTACGTCTCCCAACCCTCACCAGCTATAATTCAATTTCCTTTTCTTAAAAAACTTGACATCTTTGCTGATGAGTCTACAACTGCTTTTAATCTGAAGCTTTAAAATGCAGATTCTGTGCTTGGAAATGCTACATTTGAAATAATAGTCTGAAGAGATGGCAAGAATATTGGTGTCTAAATGGCTGTCTTTTTCAGCAATATTTTCTATTGTCAGACATCTTTTGATTCTTGACTTGGAATGTGATTATACCCTACGTGTAATTGACATAAAACTTTCAAACATTCAGATAAGTCAGTGGATCCTTCACACAAATACAGTATTGTCACTGTAAAAGTATTGTAGCCTCAGGAAGCAAAGTGAAGGGTCCTGGAATCCTGATCACCCATTTTGATTTACTCCTCTGTGGGGTGAATCCCTGAAGCTGCTGTTAAAGTTTTAAAATCTTCATTTTCACTTGAAAAAGCTTCTTTAAACATACAGTCGTTAATGCTTCTAACTCCGCAACCCAAAAGTGGTGTCGAAATAGGGTTTGAAACCTATGAACCTTTTAATGCTTCAAAAGTTGTTACAGGGATCATTAGAAGAGCAAATCCAGCCTGGAGGCTGTGTATTGTGTGATGAGATTTTGGTTAATCTGCAATGGAATTTCTGCAAGGAACCAGGGTTCTACCTCTCTGTTCACATTTGCTTAAAATTGAAGGTTGGAGAGGTTCATATGCAAAAAGGATGAAATTCCCCCTTTGGAAAATGCTCAGGCAAGATTCTCCCTGATACTGCAGTCCCATGTGGGGTCACAGATGCAGCAGCAGCACACGAGCACATGCATACCCAGTATGTGCCACAGCGGGGGCTTCTGTGCCACATCCAAATAGGCTGGTGTAGAAGGAACTACTGGGGAGTTACACAGAGAGTTATTCTGGAATAGCTATTCCTGGTTAACGCCATGTGTGGATGTTTTCATTCCAAAATAAGAATGCCTTATTCAAAATTGGCTAATCCATTATGGAAGTGGATTAAACTAATACAGAATAAGGCACTCTTATTCAGGAATAAAAGCATCCACACATGGAGTTATTCAGGCATAGTTAATCCACTTTAAATTCATACCCTACCTTATTCTAGATTAATTTTCGTATGTAGATAAATATTGGCAGAATTGAGGCTTTAGATTATAAACTCTTCTGGCAGAAACTGTCCTTAATTTTGTAACTTGTGGAACACCATATATATTAATGAGGCTTAACAGTTACATATGTGTGTGTAAATATGTGTGTAACACATAAGTAAAAATATACATTAGGATATCAGTCAATATAAGTAAATATTGCAGATCTTTGCCGAGTTCAAAAGAGATCTGAAGGAAAGGTTCAATATTAACAGTGTATTTTTATTTTTATTTTGTAGCTTGGATCATCTTCTTCTGTGCCTTTTACATCTATATTCTCACAGCTGTTTATGACTGTTGTAGTTCCTCTTATTATTGGACAGGTATGTCTTTTAAATATACTTTTTTTTTTTAAGAATAAGATAAAGATGGCTGTCTTAAAGATAAACTGTCAACACCATATGCTGCCACATAGGACACAGCCTCAGGATAGTAGAGTCTAATATCATAGAGAAGATACTACAGTGCTCCCTGGAGCCACGTTGATCTTTGTTGAGACTGAGCATCTGACCCTCACTGCTGCAGACATATGCTATTGCATATGGAGAAGAGAGTTTGTGAATATAAAATGGGGGAAAATAGCAGTCCAGACTGAGAAACTTGCAGCCCAATGCAAAATGAGCATTGAGAACACTGTATAGTTCTTTTGTCATGTGCCCTTTACCAGGATGATGGAAAAAGTTCTGCCTGTGTAATGGCTACTGCTAATTATGTTATTTAAAGAATCCTGTGTTAAAAGAACTTGAAGATTGTAAAGTCAGGCCATCAAAAGTTAGAAAATGCCAGAATTAAGGCTGCCCACACCCTTCTGTATGCACATTATAACACAATCTCTAATTATGAGACCACATTTTTTTTTCCCACAGAACCTCTGCCTCATTCTGAGCACAGGATGGATGGCTCGGTGAATGAGCAGTTGTTCAATATTTCATTTTAGCCGCATCTTTCAATGGGTGGCCCCTGCCTTATTTATAGCATGCAATTTAACCTTGCACTGAACACAGAATTAATTTCCTTCTGGGTTTTTGTATTACACTTGTCACTGTAGTATCTGAGTGCTTCACAAACATTAATGAATCTTTAAAACAGTCCTGTGAGACCGGGAGGTTTTATCTCCATTTTACAGATTGTGAACTGAGGCACACAGATTTTTGAGTACCCAAATTGAGACACCTACTGGCTGATTTTTCAGAATACTTACCATTTTATAGCACTTTATGCATTCAAAGTACAACTCCCATTGATTTCAGTTTCAGTTCTGAGCACTCAGTCCTTTTGCAAATCTGGCCAATGGTGCCTCATGCCGGACACCCAGAAAACACAGAACATGCAACAATTGCCCACCTGTGAAAAGTTCGATACAAGTAACTTGCCCAGCATCACATGGAAATCTGTGGCAGAAGCAGAGAGAATCTAGTTCTCCAGGGTGGTATTCAATTGCCTTAAACATGAGACTATCTTTTCTTTTCCTGCAATCCCGTGTCTCTTTCACTATAAACTTTCCAACTTCAGCAATACACATGGACAGGGGTCCTGCAGAAAACAGCCTTATATGCTACGCAATTCTGATTCATTTCCTGAACACTGTGCATCCTGTGCACTGGCATCTTCTAACTTTTGAGTGCTTGTCTTTGCAACCTTAACTTTCTTTTAATGTATATTTAATGTAATTTCCTATCTTTTCAAAAAGGCAAATTTTAAAAAAAAAGAGAGAGAAAATTCCATCATGTGGAACCATATTACTGACCGCCACATGGGTCATCATCAGGGTTCAGACCCTTAGATCCTCAACACAGAGTTCTACCACTTGAGCTAACTAATTACCTAGTGGCAATAGTAGGCAGTTATCTTCTATGTCAAGGGTTCTCAACCTTTTGTTTTCTGAGGCCCACCAACATGCTATAAAAACTCCATGGCCCAGCTGTGCCACAACAACTGTTTTTCTTCATATAAAAGCCAGGGCCGGCGTTATGGGGTAGCAGGGCAGTTGCCCGGGGCACCACACAACAGTGGGCACCGCAAAGCTAAGTTGCTCAGGCTTCAGCTTTAGCTCCAGGTGTTGGGGCTCAGGGCCCCGGTCTGCAGTCCTGTGGAGCGGGGCTTCGGCTTTCTGCCCTAGGCCCTAGTGAATTTTAATACCGGCCACGCTGGGCAGCCCCCCTGAAACCTGCTCGCAGCCCCACAGGGGCCCCAGACCCCTGGTTACAAACCACTGCTCTATGTGAACCAGATTGGGGGGGTGAGAGAGACACTTGGCCACTGGAATGCACAGCTATTTTCTAGAGATCAGAGGGATGTTGAGACTGAGGAATCCTAGGGTCAGTTCCATGTTTGGGAGGGGAACATGCTGTAGTGATTATAGACCCTTCTGTCCCTAAGCTTCTCAGCTCCAGTCCCTGTCTTTATTTTGGCTCCTGTTCCATCACCACCACCTTCTACACCACACCCCTTTGCATTTGAATAAGATTGTTTCCTCTTTTTTCTTCTTGTTCTAGTTGGGAGAGGGGAGGTCATTGAGAGCACGAGAGACAGTCTCCCTGCCTCTCACTTCTGGTGCACAGTGCCGCAGCAATTCTAGTAGCTGGGGGGAGCAACTGTGTGGAAAATGCTCTTCAGCTTTTACAGCCCAGGGATGGAGCATGCTCAGTTGCTGTGTGGGTGGTGCATGTGTAATCCAGACGGCATGCAGGAGCTGTGTGTAAAAGGCGCATGCAGATGGAATCTTTGAAGAATAACATTTACAGCCTCTAACAAACCTCTGCTGAGCAGGTGCAAAGTGTGATTTTTTTCATAGACTTATAACTTGATCATATTTGAGCAGACTTTCATTGAGACAGCACCAGGCACGCCCCCAGACACCAGGACATCCCTCCTGCCAACTTTCAAGGCCCTGCTCTAAAGTATGGAGGCACGACTATAACTTCTCTATAAAACAGTGGTGTATATATGTATGTAGGTATAAATAAATAAACATGGCCAAAATAACACAGTTTTCCCAAATTTCAGTCTCAGAAATGGCTTGACCATTTTGGTTAAAGTTTTCCAAAAAATTCAGCATGAGGCAGGCATGTGGCCTTTATCAACCCAAATAGTTAAAGTTTGGCAATAATAAAAGCAAATGAAAACAGGGCCTTATAATGGAAAGTGTTGTGCAACCTTAACTCTAAGGGCTTGTCTACATGGCAAGTTACTGCCCAAGAAGCCGTAACACAGTAACATCCCATGTGTACACTGCTACAGCACAGCAAAAGTCCCAGAGTGCGGCTTTGTGTGTTACTTCTTGAAAGGGTAGTATGCCAAGCCGCACTCCGGGGCTTCAAGTGTACTGTAGCAGTGTCCACGTGGGTCATTGCTGCATGGCAAGCTGGTGTACTATAGATTCACACCCAGGCTTGCCATGTAGACACCTATAATAGTAAATTTTACTGAATTTTAAGACTAGCATATAGTACACCTTAAAAGGTTCTAGGAAAGTATTCTTGTTTGATAGAAGAAGTTAAGACCCTGTAGGACTTGTATGGTAGCAATAGCCACTGGACTCGATGAATACTGATCCCCTGCCATGTGACACAGGTATAACTTTTTGTAACTCTGACCATGTCACATGACAGAGGAAAGGAAGTAGGCCCCAATTCAGGAAAATATATAAGCACATACTTAACTTTAAGCATGAGAATCAAACCATTGAAGTCTATTAAACTGCTTGATTGCTTTAGAGTCAAGCAGATGCATAAATGCTTTTATGAATTGGGGCCATAAAGAGAAACTGCTTACCAGCATTCCTGTGTCACACCTTTATTACATGTTGTTAGAATTAAACTAAATCTTTGGTAAAAATGATAAAGCAAAATTTCATGTATCCTTCAGTCCTGCAGGGACCGAGGCAGAAAATTGAAAGAGGGGATTGCAATATTGCAATGTGCTTGGAAGCAAGTGGTATTTCAGCAAAACTAAATAGGGTGAAATCCTCCACAGCGCTACATGTGGGAGGCCCAGAGAGGACTGCAAAGTGCTAGACAATGTCATTAAAATTTTCAAAAATACTTTGATCTGTGCACAAATATTACTCAGGAAAGATGCATTGTATTACGAGAAACCAACTGCTAAGTGAGATGACATACCCCAAAATCAATTAATCAAGGTTTTGTCAGACCAAAGAGGGGAGCAAGCTCCATAGATGAAGGCTCTCCATTGGGAATGCCCTGTCTTTAGCCCTAAAATGTTCAGGCTGAGGACTGTTAGCAGCTTTAGTAACTGATGTTAACTGAAAGAGTGCGTAGGGAGAGATGCAGTCTTAGGTAGCCACGACCAAAAAACATATTTAGTAAGATTTTATAGCTCCATACCAACACCTTGAATTGCACACACAAATCAATAGGAAATCAGTGCTAAGTGGAGTGCGTCAGAAATTTTCTGATGGAGCGTTTTTCCATTGGAAATGCTGATTCATCAACATTGAAGTGTTGTGTGTGAGTGTGACTATATCAGCAGGTTCGTTTGCAATGGAACTGCCTGCCAGGCAGGTTTGTGCTGGAAACCAGCCTGGTTTCCTGCCAGCTCTCCTGCCGGGCTTCGAAACTCCTTCTCCCTCAGCAGCCCAGAGTATGTCTACACAGCTCGTGGAAGAAAGTTCCCAGACTGAGTTGGGAGACTCAGGTTAGCAGGGCTCATGCCAGCACTCTAAAAATAGCAGTGTAGGCAGCGCCTTGAAGTTGCAGCTTAGGCTGGGGCTCAGGCTCTGAAGCCCAACCTCCTCCTTCGGCTTCAGAGCCCAAGTCTAACCTGAGCTGCAATTTTAGTAAAGCTTTTGATACTGTCTTGCATGACCTTCTCATAAACAAACTAGGGGAATGCAACCTGGGTGGAGCTACTATAAGGTGGATGCAGAATTGATTGGAAAACAGTTTCCAAAGAGTAGTTATCAGTGGTTCACAGTCATGCTGGAAGGGCATAACAAATGGGGTCCCACTGGGATCAGTTCTGGGTCTGTTTCTGTTCAATATCTTCATAAATGATTTAGATAAATGGCATAGAGAGTACACTTACAAAGTTTGCAGATGATACCAAGCTGGGAGGGGTTGCAAGTGCATTGGAGGATAGGATTAAAATTCAAAATGATCTGGACAAACCGGAGAAGTGGTCTGAAGTAAATAGGATGAAATTCAATAAGGACAAATGCGAAGTATTCCACTTAGGAAGGAACAATCAGTTGCACACATACAAAATGGGAAATGACTGCCTCAGAAGGAGTACTGCGGAAAGGGATCTGGGGGTCATAGTGGACCATAAAGTAAATATAAGTCAACAGTGTGACACTTGCAAAAAAAACCAAACATCATTCTGGGATGTATTAGCAGGAGTGTTGTAAGAAAGACACGAGAAGTAATTCTTCTGCTCTACTCCGCGCTGATTAGGCCTCAGCTGGTGTATTGTGTCCAGTTCTGGGTGCCACATTTCAGAAAAGATGTGGACAAATTGGAGAAAGTCCAGAGAAGGGCGACAAAAATTATTAAAGGTCTAGAAAACATGACCTCTGAGGGAAGATTGAAAAAACTGGGTTTGTTTAGTCTGGAAAAGAGAAGACTGAGAGGGGACATAACAGTTTTCTAGTACATAAAAGGTTGTTACAAGGAGGAGGTAGAAAAATTATTGTTCTTAACCTCTGAGGATAGGACAAGAAGCAATGAGCTTAAATTGCAGCAAGGGAGGTTTAGGTTGAACATCAGTAAAAACTTCCTAACTGTCAGGGTGGTTAAGCACTGGAATAAATTGCCTAAGGAGGTAGTGGAATTCCGTCATTGGAGACCTTTAAGAGCAGGTTAGACAAACACCTGTCAGGGATGGTCTAGATCAGTGCTTCTCAAACTATCTGATGTGGGGGACCGGCATTTTTTTTTCAAATGTGCCAGGGACCAGTGCCATATTATTATTCTATTTGACGCTCTTATAAGGAAGCTCACCGCGGACCGGCAGCCAATGGCTCATGGACCGGCACCAGTCCGCGGACCACCACTTTGAGAAGCACTGGTCTAGATAATCTAGTGCTGCCATGAGTGCAGGGAACTGGGCTAGATGACCTTTTGAGTTCCCTTCCAGTCCTATGATTCAAGGCACATCTCCACACAGCTCTATTAAAGCACTAGCATGAGCCCCACTAAGCCAAATCTGTCAACCTGGGTTGGGAGGCTTGCTGCCGCGGGCTGTGTAGACATGCTCCCAGGGCTTCAGGTGGTCTGCCTCTGAATTGGTGCTTCCAGGATCCCTGAGTTGCCTGACTCCTTGCCTGGCAGGGAAGCATTGGAAATATTTTGAAAAGGTCAAAATGAAATGTCATGTGGACTTTTTGTAAATAACATTTTGGAATTCCTGTGGGGTGGGAGATTTTGACATTTCATTTTTTGTTCTGTTTAGAATGATTTTTTTTTATTTTGGAATTTCCTGTGGAACAGGAATTAAAGTTTCTGACCAGCTCTAATGCTAACTAATCAAGCACCCTTGTAATGCACTAACTGTACTATAACTTTCAAGTGTATTTTCAAATGAAAAATTACTGTAATCCAGTCTGGAGGTCAAAGGAATGTATAACTGGGCAGTGAAGGCAGTGAAAAGTAGTCACAGATAATCATTTGGTGCACTGTGCAATCTTAAATGCACAAATTAGAAGCCTTTTGAAAGTTTGGGCCATCGTGTACATGGGTTAACAAACGAGGCTCACTAAATAGCTGCTTATTTTAAATAATAGTAATTGAGGCTGGATTTTCAAAATCTATTAGTTGTATCTTGTTCCTGGTGTTAAGCAAATAACAGTGAGCATACAGTGTTTGGCAATCCTCATATTAAGGTGCGAAGTAGTGATGCCCAGTTTTCCAGTTCATGCTAATCATCTTTTGGCAATATTTTAATGAAATCATCCATGAGAGACTGGATCTTCTCATGGAGTTCACATTGCTCTCGTCCTGGGGAGCTATAACAAATATGGTCAGTAGTTCACAGCTCTGTACCGTGTGTGTGTGTCATAATTAATAGGTAATATTAGTCTAACATTGTTTATTTTATTGATCTTGAAGATCAATAATTTATAACAACCTGAGATTTGTGCCTCCTATTGCATGCACATATAGGGGGTTAGAGAACACCTGCTATATAAGATCTGTTATATTGTTAAAGATAATATATATATGTTATAGTGTCTTGAAGTTCTTATATATTCTGGTCATTATAGCATAGTGTTATACTGCATTTGATCTGATTATTGAAGGTTGCTATTCATGAACTACATTGACATGTCAGGGTAATTTTTGCCTTCATTACAGTAGGTAGTAAATACTTTTACTCAGCCAAGTAGAGTTTAGATCAATCCCTAAGCAGTTTCATCTTGTCTTTCAGATTGGGGAGTTTGGCCAAAGATCATTGTTTCTTTGTTAGTTCCATTTTTTTTTCCTTTCAAAAGTGACAGATAACAGAAACAACTGGTGCTGCAATATTTCCTGTCCCCATTCTGCAGATCTTCTCCTTTCTTTACACCTAAGTGCTTATGACAGACTTTTATTTTATGTTTTTATATTAAAGAGTGATTTATGATTAAATGTTAATGAAATAGAATTTTCACTGTGCTTTCATTATATTCTACTAGTTTGAACATTTTTCAAAGCAGCACACCAAAACCCACTGTTTTCTATGAATAAATAATAAAAAGCATGTCTGTACATTATCATTCATGCATTCTCCAGTTGGCCCATCAGTGATTTCTCTGCCAGCATAAAGTGGGCACTTCATATTAAACAGATCTTAACTAAAGCTAAAATTCATGTTATGATTCCAGCAGTTCTTTTCCCCAAATCTATAGAATGAGGTTAGTTGTGTAAGTGCCATAGTGTTTCATGGAATCTAGTCAACCAAAAAGATCTGTGATATTCTACAAGTGGAGGATTTTGGATCTGTCTTCTGCATCCTTGTTCAGATTATTCAACAGGAGCTTTGCCAACATTTAGAACGTGTATTTGTAAACAAAATTTTAAAAGGATGCTGCAATGATACATGAGCTGCCAAAGGAGCTGAAAATAGAAATCTTAGCAGTAAAATTTTGACTACGAATACTTTAAGGAACAACCTATAATGGTAAGGAAGTGGTATACTGTAGTTAGTGAAGAGAGGTACAAAACATATGGGATGAAAAATGTTACTTACATTAAATGTAATCTAATTTTTAAATGGTCTAAAATTAAAAATAAACCAAAGGTTAGAAAAACTTTCCTCTAAAGGAACACTTTATCAAGTAGATTTGTAACTTACATCCACGTGGAAGTGGCCTTACTTTTTATAACCAAACTTCAGGTGAGTTACAGGAATGAGAAGTGATGTTCTGGGAGATCAACACTACTGAAAAGCAGTTGCAGAAAATTAAGATGACAGATTAACAGGATTCAGACCATTATTCACTTTTTTATGACACTTAACTTTAACAAGTAACAGAACAAATTCTCCACAGAAATGCAAACAAAGTAGGAACAAATATATATTTACCCATAAAATGTCATAGGCGTATTTGTATATGTTGCTGTTGAATGCTGTTGTTTTTTAATTTTATGAAAATAGCAGTTTTAAATTACTCAAAATGTTAGTAGGTAATTTTTAAAGTGTGTTCCCTATGGCCCAAACTCCCTGGAAAATAGAATCCTGGCTTACTTTGAGAGAGTTTCTGAGCGAGAGCTAATGCATGAAAGTAAATTGATTCACACACTTTAAATCACTTTTATATTATCTAGTTAGATCGAGATTAAAAAAAATAAATAAAGCCAGAGCCTGGTAAACATTTTCTCCTCAGATTAAAAGAAGGAAGCAGTTAGTATTTCTCTTCATCCATTTTTAGGACACAACATTAAATCAGAATTTGAGCTCTTTACTAAAGGACAAGTGACTCAACTGACATTTTTTTAAATTCTACAGGCTGCAAGAATATGAGTGAATTGGTATACAGTCCTGAGGGTGGGCAAGGCTGTGACCCTCATAGTAATATACACAAAAACCTGCTATAAAGACAAAGATTTTGACCCAGTAAAGAGATCTGCTCAGGGTCCCATTGAAATGAATGGAACTCTGAACTGAAGTAAGGGCCCATCTGTGTGGATTAAAGTTGCAAACCAAAATACTAAAATAATGGGGAAAGGGTCTAGATCCCGTGTGTGTGTGTGTGCTGCGCTGCTCTGCATATGTACTCTCATTTCCATCTGCTCCCCTTCTTGGTCCCTACACTCCTTACAAATCCAGTGCCTTCATTGATGTAGTCCCCAGTACGTGTTTCTCTGCCCAACCTTGTTGCCATTACCTTGTAAGGCAGGGGTGGCCAACCTGTGGCTCCAGAGCCACATGCAGCTCTTCTGAAGTTAATATGTGGCTCCTTGTGTAGGCACCGACTTCGGGGCTGGAGCTACAGGCACCAACTTTCCAATGTGTTGGCGGGTGCTCACTGCTCAACCTCTGGCTCTGCCACAGGCCCTGCCCCCACTCCACCCCTTCCCGCCCCCGTCCCTGAGCCTCCTGTGCCTTCGCTCCCCTCCCACCCACCCACCCCGAGCCTCCTGCATGCCATGAAACAGCTGATCAGGAGGGGTGGCGCGGGAGTGGGAGGCAGGGGCTGCTGGTGGGCGGGAGGTGCTGAGAGCAGGGGAGGGGAGCTGATGGGGAGCTGCTAACATATTACCGTGGCTCTTTAGCAATGTACATTGGTAAATTCTGGCTCCTTCTCAGGCTCAGGTTGGCCACCCCTGTTGTAAGGGAAGGTGTGTTGAGATTATTGGACTGTTATGCAATTTTTTTTTATGCTTCGGACGTCAATAACTCAGACATAGGTTAGGGGTTTGTTACAGGAGTGAGTGGGTGAGATTCTGTGGCCTGCATTGTGCAGGAGGTCAGACTAGATGATCATAATGGTCCCTTCTGACCTTAAAGTCTATGAGTCTATGAAAAGAGAGCTTTTGAAGGCAAAGAACACATAAAGTGTAATACAAATTATGGTGCTGTTTGTTTTTTATGATTATTAATTATATTGAATAATGGTTCTACTGAGACAAAATGGAGAATTAGGAATCCTAAATTTAAAAGAGAGAGAAAGTGAGTGAGAGGAAAAATCAATTACTGGATTTGGGGCTAACAATGATCCAATATTGTTTGGTAAGGCACAAGGGAATAATGACTCATACTCTCAGTTGAGGAGTTAAAGTTGATGCATTTTAGAAGGTTTAAAGGAAGATAGTTTTAACAATATATCTTCTTTAAAAGATTAAATCAATCCCAGAACACTGGGTATAAATAGAAGGTACATTCTGCTTTGTGTGATGTTGTAATTGCTGAAACATTTGTTATATGATTATACAACCGTTTTCCCAGTTTCTTTTATTTTATTAGGGTTTAAACATCTGAAAGTTATAGATATATGTACTTTTTAATGATGCCTATTGTACAAATTTTTCCTATGGTATTACAAATGTCAAGGAAAGCTCCATTTCCATATAGTGTGAAAAAATACTATATCTAATTAACTTCAATTAATAACAAACAGTAATGGGCCACATAAATCATTCCTGAATAAGACAATTATTCATATATTAACTTGTATGTCCTCCATGGGGGGAAGGAGTCTAGTTGCATTTCACTAACAGATCTCACTAAATGTATGGTATAACTATACATTTTTTATTCTGATTAGCAGTTCTTTAAACTCCACATATGTGATGGATTTCTTCTGCCATTTCAAAGTATTAACTTGTAATAGGCATACAGTGTTTACATGAGGCATTGGACTGAGTGCTGTTCCTGCTGGTGAATATTAAGGAGCAGCACCTGAACATATGTCCTGACTCACAGAAGTAGGTTACCTCTTAACCCATTAGGGCATAAGGGATATGGGGTAGCTGTCTAAAGAGAGGATCTAGGGTGTGGGCTGAACAGTCTAGAAGGAGAAATCCTAGGAGTTGTCAAGCCTAAGGAAAGATTTCTATTGAAATGTATTGTATTGTTGTCGTTAATTTCTGTGTTAACAAAACTGAACCCTAGAAACTTCTAGTATGTGGAACTGTGTTTTGGAGTAAATTGGGAAAGACACCAGCTCACAGAACTTTTAGTGGCTTTAAGCCACTAACTAGAGGTAGTATGAGGGCTAAAGCCATACAATTTGTTTTGTTATCTTCTAATTTTTCAGTAGATTCTTCAGCAACATTCACATTGTGTTTTTTAACATTTTTAAGTGGGCAGTTTGCATATTTAATATCCCCAAAGCCACAAATTTTGCTCTGTGTGCGTGTGAGAGAGAGGGAGAGTCCTGCTCTTTGGGTTTGGAGTTAAATCTTCACAGCCCCTCACATTTGATATGGTTACTGGCACGTGATCCAATCCTGTTCGCATAAGTAGTTCCACAGTGTTACTGGCAGGAGTAAGGGTTGCAGGATCAAGACCAGCGTCTCCTCTGAGACTGCCACGGCCATCTCTTGTAGGAATCCTATGATTCTTTGCAGTGTGGGGTGTGTCTTTAAGGTTTGGGAAGTTACTTGGCCAATCACTTTCTTGTGAAAAGGAAGGGATGTGAGAACTCTCTGCCTGCAAGAGAGCCGAGTGATTTTATGTTCCACAATGGGACTTGGTTTTCAAACATCCCTGCCCTTTTTTCCTTTAACAAGATGCTGCCTTTAAGATTTTTAGTTGTGGGGAATTTTCCTTTAATATGGAGAAGTGGGATTTACCTCTACAAAGCTCTGTCCTTTCCTCTTCTTTCCATCAACATGATTGTCTAGGCCACTTATTTTTGGATGTCATTGCTTCACATTTCCATTCCAGGCTGTAAGCTCATCTGTCCATGAGAGTATCTGCTCAGACACTTCTTGACTTTATTGTCCTGCCTCTGAAACCATTAATGAGGTGCATGTGGCCAGTGATGTCGATGTCTGAATCTGCTGATCTTAGTGCAGGCCAAGGCTTGAAGAAATCTCTGTTGTCTTTGCTATTATTAGACATTTTCTTTCTCAATATTTTAACCTAGGTTCCAGTTTACTTTCAGAGTTCTTGATTTAATCAATTCAACACACATTGATCACAGGATTTTTTTCAACCCATCTTAGATTTTCTGCCTGTAAAGCACTATCACCATCAATCTGCCAGGTTCGCTGGCTGGCTCCGCTGCTCTTGTTCATTTTGGGGGCAGTTATTATTTCGGTAAAAATCTTTAAAATATTTTTTTTAATCCTGCAGAGTTTTAGGCTTTAAGTGAGGCTTCAAAAATTGTGTTTACTAGTTCAGATACCTTAAAAATACACTCTTGTACTGAAAATAGACGCTTTGGAGAACATGAATAAATAGTAAATACTGTATATGAGTTTTTGGTCTAATGGAAGTCACTGAAGTGAGTGCTCCTGTGGAAAATCTAGCAGAGTTTTTGCTGACCCCCTTTAGTGGCTAAGTATATAACTTACCTTTTTCAGTATTTCCTCTTATCACAGTCAGGTACAGGTCAGAGTTTTCCAATTCAAATAGCATGTATGTGGTCTTCAGTAGCTTTTCTTTTTCCCCAAAAAATGAAAACTTGTCTTAGGGAAAAGGAAGGGAAACTTGTGTATTTCTTTTGCAAGGGCTCATGTTAGAGGCCAAAGACCTTGCCTCTGTATATTGGGTTCCAGGACTGGAAAGATTAGGATATTTTTGACTTGATCTGTTTCACAATGTACACACAATGCAGTTTCATTAAAATTTTCTATCTCATGTCCATCAGCTTCAGAAGAATGGTCATCACTATACAGTGGCTTTAAAAGGATTTGATAACAGGAATTCTATATGTCCTAGCATTAAGATCCTCTTCAGCACCTCCAAAACATAGCCATGTATTGGGCTGTGTTCCCTCTTTTACATCTGACAGGCATAAAATTCAAAGTTTATGAGTCGTGAGTAGGCCTTAAGAGCATTTTATCGTATGGTTTCCCAGAAGTCTTCTCTTTTATGTCAACAGAAATTTTAGAAATATCTTGAGGTGTCAGTCTTTAATTAGCTTCAGCATTACTACACTCCACTTTCACAATTCTTAACCTATGTCCTACATGTAATTGATCAAATTTACTTTCCAAAGCCTCTAGATAGGGAGTTTTTATAGGACTTTCCTTACTAAGAGATCTTAAGCACTCTGTGAAGGCAGTGATAGGGACTGACAGAACTAAGAATGATCCACCAGCCTTGGCAGCTAGCTTGTGCTGCTGCATTGATTTTGATCTTGAATACCTCTAAAATGTTCTGTATTATTAAGTCAATAATGGTGATGATTATTAATGGTATTGCAATAGGAAGGTAACATGATACTTTTAGCACCTTATCATTGCAATGCCCCATGAGGTTGCATTATTATTTCTAAAAGAATGTGGTAACACAGACTGTAGGGAGATCTCATGAGAAATCAGGTAATACAGTATGATTGCTGAAAAATTAACACAAGTCATGGCTGTATGATTCTTTAAAGTTTTTCAAGCCATTTTAAAATAAAGCAAAAAATAAAAGGAGTTCACCAGGCAGACCTCAGATAGATATGTTGTCTCTACTGATGCTCAGTCCAATTTGACATAATTTTAAAGTTTGTTACTTTCGCTTTTAAACTTGTCTCTAAAACAAAATCTTGCAAAACAATTTCAGATTCAATTTCCTGAAAGTAGAAAAGTTACACTAAGCACTGTAGGTTTCTTCATTTTCATGTGTTAATTCTGGTATTCTAAAAGCATGCAAATGGCATTTGTCTTTAGATTTACAAAAACTAGATATTCAGAGTTTGAATTATTTAAACTCCCACAACACATGCACTTTTGCTTTTCAAGCATGAGTTATAATTTAATTAAAAACTTCTGGTGCATCGCTAGCTATTTAAATATTAAAATGTTCCATGGATCACTTTCGATTATCTACCGTCATGAAATTCCTGAAGATGTCAGATTTTTAAGATTCCCAAAGTTGCACTTGGAATTGTCTGTTGATGCAAAGGGGACTGTGATAATTACATACATCCATTAGTATCAGCAGAGGAGATAAACTTTGGGGAGGCTTAATGGGCATGTCTCAGTGACAGCTAGCAAAGAACATTTGGCATGATTAAGGATGGATTTGAATGTACTTGAAAATATACTCTCATTATGGATGCCCAGTGGAAGTTGCACTACAAATGTTAAATTCCCCAGAAGAAGAGTTGTGTGGCAGAGAAGCTTTGAAATCCACTGTGGCCGTCATCCGAATTATTCTCTTCTCTTTATGTCTTTCCGCTGTCAGATTCATTTTGTGATGCCCAACTTGCTCCCTGCATCTTTGAAAAGAGGCAACCTGTTGATTTCTGTGTTACAGATTGTCCGAAGACGCATCAAGGATTGGCTTGAGAGGAAGAAACCTCCATTTGGTGCTATCAGCAGCTGTGTGCTCCTGATGATCATCTATACAACTTTCTGTGACACTTTCTCCAATCCAAATATTGACCTTGATAAATTTAGCTTGATTATAATAGTGTTCATAAGTAAGTTCTGTCTTAAAGTATCCCTTTTATCACTTGTTAGTCTCTCGTGTGCAATGAACAGTGTGTACTGGAAAGAAAAAAGAAGGAAATATATTTAACTGCCATGGGGCTAGATTTTGTATTTTTAATGCATCTTGCAAGCAAGATAGATTAGAAAAATTCCTAGAGGCTGCATACTTTTAGGATGTTAAGTAATAAAAGTATGAACCCTGTTATTATATACACTTGAGATTGCTCAAAGTAGCACTTCCTTTCTAAAGTAATAAGTTTTCAAATATCAATGTCCATCCTGTTGAAGTTGTATCTATTAAAGGGCAGTTCATGTTTTGATTTGGCACTCCTTACTGAAAGTGTGGATTCCGGTTGGAGCTATTATTGACACCAAATTATGTTAATAGCTTATAAAAAGTTGATTTTTACTTTCCTTACTGTGTTATAAATCTTGAAAATATTTGGGATTTTTTACATGATGATACATTTTCTGTAGTTGAAGTAATTTGTTAGAAAGTACATTTTAGATGCCCTTTAATTTATTCATTAGATTTAAATAATATATTTAAGAGAATAGTGTCCTGGTATCCATCAGTTAAAAACACATTACACGATCATTAAGAACCAAAACAGCACAATCCCCTATCACCTCCCCACATGTTATTTAATTATTAATTTTTAATAGTTCAGGCAGACTAAGGTTTGTATTGTCTTTCTTTAGCAGAGGCTCCCTGGGACTGGAAATTTGCCCTGAGCACAAAGTACTCACTGTCCCACTCTACCAGCGGAGCTGTAGGCAGCTAGTGTAACCCTAAAAGTGGGCAGCACTGCTTGGGAAAGGCATGTGGCCCAGACTGCAAAGGGGTTCACTGACTCAGGATTCTTGTGCTGACAGGGCTCCTCTGGAGTCCTGAATGCAGCTTAAAAGCTGCCCTTCCCGTCAGAATTCCCAGTATCACCTGCCTTCCCAATAGGCATAATCTGCTCCTCCCACCCCCACCTCACTCCGCACAGATACAGCAGCCCATATTAGTGTAGGGGGGTGTAACTTGGATCTCCCAATACCAGCACGGTAGTTCAAATCCTGTTTAGTATAAAACCATTGAATTTCAGGAAACCACTGAGTCGCCTTTTAGTATAGCGGTGTCCTTGATACCATGAGTGAAATCCTGGCCCTACTGAAGTCAATAGAAGTTTTGCTACTTACTACATTCCATCTTGCATCCTTGGTTGCAAAATTGTATGTGCTCTTCAGATAGTCTGTCACCTGACATACAAAAAGGAAATAATATTTGTCACTTGTTCTAAGTAAATAGAAAAAAATCACTCCTATAAAGAAATTAATAATTACATATCTTGTGTTTGTGTTTTAAAACACTCAGTTCATAAAAAGTTCATCACTTAATTGAATAATGTTTGATTTAGTAAAAACAGCTGTGTTTGCTGTGGGATTTTTAGATAAATCCTTGTCTAATCTGTGTAGATTTTATAGCTCTGATGGCACTACTTTTGTAAGGCTGGGTTTTGCACCCCCATCCATGGTGTTCACCCAGCTGTGGCTGTTTTCCAGTGGTGGATAATCTGTGGAGCACTTTCAGATGAAAAGCACTATGAACATGTAAAATATTACTTGCAGTATTTGTTGCCAATGCAGCATGATAAAAATGCTTGTGTAATTGATAGTAAACTGCAGACTTGACATTGTAAAGTGAGGACAAATAAAAAAAATACACTTCTACTTAGCTTTTTCAAAATTGCTGAGAAGGAAATATAAAACTAAGAAGAATTCAGATGTAGGGTATGCATGCCAAGAGGAATATTCTCCCCTGATGATGTGCTTGTAATTTCCATGCACAAATCTGTGCAAATAGAGGGGGAAAACATAAATTCTCAGTTAAAATGTAAAGAAAGTAAAAGAGAAACTTTGAATAAAAGACACTCATGTTACTCTGACAGTATAACAACTGGTGTGAGAAACAGGCAAAGCTGCTTTGGAAACTATGTTTTTTGGGACTGTTCATGCAGTCCAGTGGCTTCCATTGCTTTTCTTGTTATTTACGGTAGTGTTCTGAAAGATTGGTCTGTTTGTGCCACATTCAGGATAAAGAACAACTTCCAGAATAACATTGTGTTTCTTGAAATTGTGAAAATCATCCAACTTCATTTATTTTTTTGCCTTTTTTTATATTTAGTCAGTTCTAATGTGCGTAACTAAAATTCCTTAGCAAAGACATTAATGTTTGCCTTGACACTTGCAGATCTATAATTTGCTAAAGATAAGGCATGTCTTTATTTCTAAAATATTTAGAAAGTTGAAAAATAAGGAAAGTCTATACTACTTCATTGGAGTCATTGGCTATGTGCCATGTTATTTCAGTGGCGAATTTGGCCTGAGATTTTTAAGAGGAAAGTATATTTATTATTCTCCAGATTACTGTTTTAAGATAACTTGTATGTTAATATTCTGACCTCAGTAAAGTATGCATCGGTAGCAACATAGCATTGCTAGCAACATTGGTGTTTATTTCTATATAGCTATTACAGAAAGGATGCATTTTCTGTGCAAGGTAAATTAATGCATTTATGCCAAAGAAAAATGATTTACAATTCAATAACAATGGATTGATTCCTTAGTTTATGAAGTAAAATACCAAATGAAATGTGAGGCAAAAGTCTGAGTGTGCCCATCACAGGAAATTCTCATAATAAATGGAAAATTTCATTGATAGTTAAGAGATTCTTTCGGTCATGGTTTAATGTGTCATACCAACAGTATTGCCCAGTTATAAATTGGGGCCAAACTGTTGCCTTACCTTACCTTGTACAATGGGACACATTAGCATCATGGTCATCACATACCTAGGCTTTGCAGGGGAGGGGGCTCTGCACCAGATTTCTAGTAAATGTAAAATGCGTCCTCCTTCTTCTAAAAGTTCTCGGCAAATCCTAGTCTTATGTCTCAGGGGGTTGCTGCAGTCCCACGCTGAGGTGGATCCACTCAATCAGCCTGTGTGACCACACATATCATTCAGTTTCTTCAAATGTCACATAGCCAGCCTGATTCCCACACACATGCTGAAATGTCTGAGAAGGCCACTTGTCAGTTACCTTTCCATAATGCCCCATTTCTTACATAGCATTTGGGTGGGATGTGGTCTCAGAGTCCATGCTTGGCACGTAGACATTAAGTAAGGTAGCTGAGAGGATGGTCCCCCTCAAGACTCTCAAAAATGTCCACACCTGTAAAGTTCTGCTATGCTCAACAACTGCTGAGAGTTTCAGGCCGTGCGCGCTGCTAGGAACTGGCTTTTTTCCAATAGGAATGCAAACATATATATATATATATAGGAGTCTCATAACTCCTGTTAACAATTATGGAAAATACAAGCATTTCATCAAGAGGGCAATATACATCAGAGTGTATGCATGTTTGTGTCTGAAGTATTCACACTTACACATGATTTTTGCAGTCTGTTAAGCAGAGATATATCTGGCACCTAAAGTATGTCAGAAGGTTGCACTATGTCATCTCTCCTATAAAGCAGTACTCTGGAAATGGATGCGTGGCATTCACCAGTCAACTTCTCTGTCAATGAGACATAATGTCAAGAAGTACCTTATTCAGAGGCAGTGCTTCTGCAAGTGCTGCCATAACCGTAGTAATCGCACTTGCTATAGAAATGCTTCCTCAGAAATGGTGATGTCCATTGCTCCTTCCAAAATAATTGTCCTTTCTGCAAGTCTTTACAAGCCCACGCATTTGGCTGGATCAAATTTCTCTGAGTGGTTTTGGCCCATCTCTAAGCATCAGATGTGTATCTTTTCATCCTTTATGCAGGTGTCAAAGGTATGTACACGATATACTGTACAGTGGTTTATGTGAAATTTATTTTTACCATATAAACTTAAATTTAACTTGTTTCTCTTTCAGTATTTTTTGTTCAGCTGAGCTTCATGCTTTTAACTTTCCTCTTTTCTACAAGGTAAGTGAATTAGACTGTTTTGAGCAGACGTACAGTATAGAGTGTGTGTATTTATGCATACGTTTAGGGGCATGCTTCCAAAACAGGGGTGACTTCATTCTAATACTTGATGCTTTTGCTGCATCTCCCCCATTAACATTGCAGAAGCAACACATCTAAGAGAGAAAGAGCTGGATTCTATTCCTTCTTGTACATTTTCTACCGAATGGTTAATCAGGTTCCAATCAGTTACTCCTGTTGAAGGCAATGGATTTGCCCAGGTGTCACAGATGTGAGTTAGAGCACCCACAGTCCTGCTCTAAGTTCTGCTGCCTGAAGCAGTCCCTAAGGCACTATTCTGCTGATTGGGAATTGCTAGAGTGCAGCATACTCTGGCTATGCCCCCTGCCTATCCGGGGGGGGGGGGGGGGTGTACGTGGCATAGAGCCAGCTCTGCTAGTTTTATGCCACTAGGGTATTCCCGGGTGAGAGGGGAATCCTAAATGATCCTTTAGGGCATCTTTAAGTGCCTTTTGTAATGTTGGCCCTTTCCTGGACCAAGGATCTGGCCCAGTTGTAGAACCCCACAATGCCATTTTTACAGGACCTTGAGTAGGATGCCACTTAAACTGTATAATAAATACATATCTGGAGTTTCAGGAAAAGCTATTTCCCCTTTGGATTGAACATATGACCTCTACTGGGCAATCGTATGCCTCTGTTGGTCACTTTTCCAACCTTCCTGCCTTAATTTTATCCTATAAACCTCAAGCCCAGCTTCTCTCTGAATAGATAGAAATGTATCCTATATCTTTACTGTCTGTTGGTCAGTTTTTACCAAGGGGAGTTGGCCACTAATGTGATACAGAATGTATGTGGAAATAACCTTGGGTGGATTTAGGTTGTGGGAATTTATCCATTAGAAAGTTTGCCACAACTGAGAAAAAAAATTGTTTAAATAAAAAAAAAAAACACTGCTGTGCATCTTTGGGTAGAATTATTTCTGTCAGTAGAGCTGATCAAAGTGTTATGAACATGCATATGGGTACTTAAAGTGGTACATTTGATCAAAGATGTTTTAAGCAGATTTTTGCTAAAAGAGATTATTAAAACTTTCTTTTCTAGGAATAACTCTGGTTTCACACCAGCAGACACAGTGGCTATCATTTTTTGTTCCACACATAAATCCCTCACCCTGGGTAAGTCATTATAAGAGATCAAGTTTAGCTTTTCAGTGCAATCACAATAATTCGCTTTGTTGGAAAAAGTTGTTAAATCAAAGTAGCAGTTGTTTCAGTGTGACAAGTATGTGAATGGCACAGTACTAATATTGATATATTAATGGTAATGTTTTTGCACAGGGTAAATAAATGTTTATTAAAAAGGAGACAGCACAGTTTTCTCAACTGGGAGTTCAGTAGTTGTACTGCAGTGCCATTAATCTGCTCTTATTTTAGAGGGAGCTACTTCATTTTCTACTTGTGATGTTCCGATACCCTAATCCAATATTGATAAAGTTTGAGGTTCATTACTCATAATGTTCTGAGTTATTCCTACACCGTCACCCCGGAAGGATATTATTGCTCAAAACTGCTTAGCATTTGCCGTGCACAAAGCATTTAACATATTCCGAAATAGATCACTAAGGACAGTTCTGTTTTCTGCGTTGTTTTAGGAGCTTAATTGTATTTATCTGAAGTCTGCAGCATCTTTGGACTGTGTGTTTTATTTATTACAATTCATTAGTCAAAAACATTATTGAAGTATTTGTCATTTTAAATTACTTAGTGATAACAAGCATGGTCTGATAGAAACTTACAAAATAAAATTAAAATAGTTATGTTTAGAGTGGCATGATAGTTCTCCATTCCTATTCCTGCTCTCTTCTGCTGGTCAGTCAGTGGCACTATTGGTAGCTGTATGTTTTCTCATTTCTTTCCAAAACTGGAAAATGTTTGTTTGATAAAGTACAGTATATATAATTGAGTATCAACCTTTTCAGGCCTGTAACTATCAAAGACAAAACTTTAGTTATTAAATGGAGTTGGATATATTGAAAGGAATGGTAACCACAATCTTTACCACTGAGTAGCATTTCTACAGTTACATTTTTATATACAGAAAGTATTTATTTTGATTTCTTTTAGACTGCCTGGATACTTTGAATTATTTGTTAATAAAATCAGTTTGCATTGCTCTGAGTACAATTTCAGACAAGCTGTAGTACGTATGACTCCTCTTTCATATAAGTATAGCACGGTACAACGTATGTGATTAGACCAAGTTACCTGCACACCTAGGGTACAACTGTGACCTAACAGAACAAAGGGCATTGATTTCAACTACCTAAGAATGTGCAATTATTTTATAATTTTTATTGAAAATATGATTTTGTGTGTAGACTGCACACACTTATAAAACTTCTGTGCAAATAAAATCACTACAGTGAGTACTTAAACATGAGAAGCCTCCAAGGGATTGCTTTCACCCAGAAAAAATGAGGGATCTGTGTTCCTCTGTCACTAGTTGTTCTCATGCTAAACCCTCCAGCATAGCCCTGCCTGAATCACACAATGCATATGCAGAAGTCAGTGCTCCTTCTCTACATCCTTTTCCTCACTAGCTTGTGACTCAATCCCCTCTTACTATATTTTTATTTTCTTCCTGAAGCTACCTGGTTCCTAGCTCCTAGCAGCTGCTGAATTAAAAGTAACTGCTCTCCCTGAGACATCTAAGTTAGTCAGGATTTGCGTGCATTTTGTAGTGCTCTGTGCATGTGCAACAGATGTGGGAAAACAGCAGCCAGCTAAAAGTTCAGGACTCTTTGGAACCTGTTTTCTCCAGCACTCATATAATTCCTTTCTACTAATACATGTAGCTAGTATAGGCAAATAGGTGTGCAAGTTGATAGGTGGTGGGGGTGGTTGGCCAGAATAGTGCAGCCCCTCCTCTTGAGTGTAAACTTTGCCACAGTTATGTTAGCCTTTGTCAGCTTCAGGTAGATTGCTTCACTGGGGTTACCCTTGAAGAACACTTGGAAGTTCCAACTGGTGCCTCTTGCTGAAGTTGGCCTCCCCAGTGGGCAGATAACTGGGAGCACTCTCATGCTCTGGACGTTTGCACTAGCTTATGGTTTAAAGCTCTGAATAGCCTAGTTTTTCTCATCTTGACATGTGAAACTCTGATAGGTGCTTCTTGTCCATTCCCTGGGGATTTTAGAGTGGAACCAACAGAAGAGGAGGAAGGAGAGGACAGCATTAAAGCTTGAGAAGTGGTAATAGGAGAAATACCAGAAGACTTCTGTAAGATATTTCTCCTGCACCATATTAAGAAACCAACTAATTCTCATGCAGTTCATGCTCAACTGCCACTTACAATGCTGAATTCATGAAAAATTGCTCACTCTACACTGAGACAAGTGCTGTCCCCATAAGCCGGGGTTTATTTTATATACTGAACAGCTGACACACCTATTTTTCCTCAAAGATCAGGGTGCAGGGCATAAGGATGAATTACATTGACTAGATCCCTTATATTTTTCATTCAGTATCATAAACTGATTAATATTTCTTAATATAAATGGTCCTTTCAGTGGTTTCTAAATAGTATACATCATGTTGGCACACAAAACCATATTTATTTCTATTTCATTTAACTAGTGAATTAGGGATATAAACTTACAAATAGTGAAGATAAATGTGGTATCCTCACATATTCCACGACACTTTGTTCTTTCTCTTCTTCTCCCCATATATACACAGTACATGTGAGTACACACACATGCAGACATTTGATTCATGGCTTTTATTAGTGCATTTGCCAATGATTGATTAGTACTTAGTATTAGTACTTCTTCTATTGATTGATTGCAGATGAAGTGACTATTTGACCTTTAATTATGAGTCTTGCTATTGAAAATGACATTGAGCTATGGCTTCACATAATCCATCTGGAAAGCCCGACATGATGCCATTCCCTGGAGTTCGTTCAGCAAGAAAGAGGAGGCCTGAAGGAAGTACAGAGCGATCAGTATGGTTCATCTAAAACAATACTGCAGGCTTTGTTGCCTGCACTTGTACATAGTCTCTGGCTAGTGTAGGAAATTATTGTATCTTTTATAGATAGGGAATTACTAGCTACAGGTCACCACTTAAAAAATTAAAATGCAGACTCGCCAGTAATTCAGTTTTTAATTTAATCCTTCATAATAGTTGAATAACTACAACCCCTATGTATTTTATCCAGCAGAAAATGAAGAGCTGCTACCTACTCTGGCTTTCACAGGTGCAAAACATCAGCATAGCAGATATGATTGACAAAGGATTGTTAAAAAAACCCTTATGGAATTAGGATTTTGTTTTCGATGCTGCGTACATTTTCTCATTTAGATGGCAATAATGCAATGGCTTTTTAGATCCTTAAATAAACCCAATTAAATTTTTCAGTTTATATAAATATTCTGAGGAAGAAGCAGTATATTTATTTATTTTGGTCAACTTTACTTGAAAATGTTTGTGGCTTAATTTCATTTGAAGGTTTTTTGTTTTTGTTTTTTAATATAAATGGATACACTGTTTTATTGCTTCAGTGAAGAGTGGACAATCTATGTTTAGACCATTTAAAAACAAGGTAGCGTGCTGCTGCATTTGCCTATTTTATGACAATGAGAATCTAGCTGCTTTAAATATAAAAAGGCAAAAAAAGATTGGATTCACATTATAGATTACAGGCTGTAATAAAATAAGGCTTCTTTTAATTACTGCATAAGAGAAAAGAAACACAGTGAAACCAGAAATCTTGCCAATTTTCAGCCCAGAGTTAATTTGTATAGTCAACCATTCCAGACCCAGTAAATATGGAGTTGAACCTGCAGGAATAATGAGCACTTCTTGCATGGTGCTGAATGCTCTCTGTTCCCAGTGACTTCAAGTTTGCGCTCTGTGGCCCTGATTCAGCAAGGTGTAATAAGGCATGTGCCTAATTTTAAGCATATGAGTGATTCCATTGACTTTTCGCATAGAGTTCCCAAAGGTTAATGCTGTGCAATTGCTGATGTTCTCTGAAGGCCTTCATGTGTGAGGTTATGGAGGATCCATCATGTAACCCCTTTTGTTCAATATTTATATGAAGACTAAGAGGCAACATTTTTGGCTGCATTATCATCCACTTGCTGCTGATATTTAGTTTTATATCTCCTTTTCATCTAACCTGATTGAGAAAGGTATCTAGGTGAAAGTGACCTGCCTGCATAAGCGAGAGATTATTCTTGTTGGTAGGGGATGACATTTGAAGGACAGATGGCGGGAGGCTGTATCTGGACCAAGGTGTACTCCCAACTTCCACCAAAATTTTCAAAATCATAGGGGTCCCATTGAATCCATTTTTGCTTTTGAATTCCTAGAAAGATATAAAGTCTCACAAGGGCTATTACTATAGCCCGCTCATTCCCCACTCTGTCCTCCTTACTGTACCTGCATAAGAAGTCTCCTGGCCTTCTAATGGGTATTGTGAGAGCAAACTACTATGAAGAGCTGGTACCAAGGATAAAGTGCCTACTGTTAGTGTAGGTTCTTCAAGTTCAAATCTGTGTTCCTGAGGTCAGTTTTAAAGTTTGTTTTTTTGAAGTTCTTTTGTGTCTCTCCCCTTGCCACTTGCAGGGTGGTTGGGAGGGCTTTCTGACTTCCCGGTAAGTGGCACTTGTTTCAGAAGATTAGGCCTGGAGACGCTAACGGTGCATGAGTTAGAAAGAAGAGCCTAGTACAAGAGAACAATACTAGGACCCCAGTTCATGTACAGAAGTTCCCAGTACCTGTAAACAGTTCTGTTATTGTCATTTAAAGTCATTGAAATTATTCCCAAGCTACATTGTGGTAGCTGAAAGCAGAACCAAGAAGCCAAAGAAAGTTACTCCCTTTTTGATGCTCCTTTCATAGACTCTTCTCCCTTTCCATGGCTGGCTGACCAACAAGCCCATTAGTCTTTTCCTAAAAACTTGAAACTATTTCTAAGGAAGGAAAGAGCTATCTAGTCTAACTAGAAGCCATGTAGGCCTCCTTGCATGGCTGTCAGTTTTCTAGGACTGGCTACATACTTGCTTCACCCTCCCACCCTTGCTCATTTTTGCCCCTACCAAACATGTGCTTGAGGTACAATATTATTTATCAAGTCATCGTTATGGCCTAACCTGTCACCACCTTCCTTTCTCGCTAAACTCTGAGAGGAGGCTGAACTTGATGGTCGGGACTTGCCAATGTTTTAAAGATGTCACTCCACTGGGGACATGGACAAAAACCAAATCCATTTTCAAGGCTTCTGGGTTGGAGATAGCTTAAATGTTTTCCTCCTACATAAGCCTCTGCGCCCTCTCTCCCCCACTCCCCAAACAGAGCTGGCAGTTTGCAGGCGTGTACAGCATTCCTACTCACCCAGAAGGGGTAATCCCCAAGGGATGGCAGGCAGTTTAGCCACAACACCATGCATTAGGCTTTTTGCTGGCATGTGGTGAACATTTAGCACATTCATCATCACACCCATCGGCTGCGCCCATTTATTTAGCGGTTCAAACCTCCTTACGCACTCACCCCAGTCCGCTGAAGTTGTGGACTTCACAACTTTTTCCTTCTGCCAGATTTCCATCACCAGGGCTTTGCGCCAAGGGGCTTTGCCATCGTATGCTGACCTAGACCCGCCAGTGACTCTGGCCCCATGTTCTTGTATAGTTGTATATTTTAAAGTATTGGGATGAGGTGAAGTGCCCTCTGGCTTGCCAGGTTAGTGTCTGGGAATTTCAGATTGACCCTCAAAGTGAGCATTTACCATACATTTCAGTGTGACAGTTAGAATCAATAGGCAAGTAAACATATGGGGTCCAGGCACAAATCACAGCAGACTCAGCCCTGCTCTCATGTGCCAGTTAGTGACAGCCTCTGGGAGTAGCAGTGCTCTGGCAACACGTAGTCTCCCATCGTGTCCACATGCTGGCTAGCTAAGTCAGCTTTATGGCCTCTTTGCACCACCAGAGCAGCACAAAGGGGCTACAGTGAGGGCATATATTCAGGAAGCCAATCTGCTAGTAGATCGACCTCAAAGAAAGAAATTTCAGAGTTTAAATGAGTCTTAGTGGCGCTTGGACACAGCACGTGCTTTTCTATTGTGTTTGGCATGAGATTCATGATATCGTATGCCTCCTCTGTTTCTGTTTACTGAATTTTCATCTCTCTTATGATTCTAAAAGGCTAACTTTATAGGAAATGTGGGGCTCTCCCTTCTTATGTGCCCTGAAACATATGCTTTTTGATTAGCCTTTGAATGTGGGCAAGAAATCCAGCACTGGGGCTTGTTTCCCAGTGCTTCCTATTCATCTGTACACACTGCCAGTAGTAGGTTTTTTATTAATATTTAGAAAGTTTGCCTCCAGCAGTACTAAAATGTGCATCAGAGAACAACAGTTGTTTACTGTGTTTGAACTGAAGAATCTTACCCAGGAGATCTCATTCACTTGAAGTTTACATCTCTCAATCTCGACTTGCAAAAAGAGATCGATGAATAACAATTGTCATTTCAGAGTTGCACCTCTCCAATTATTTATTTGGTTGTGTGTCTTGCCAGATGTACTCTTAATTGGATCAGACACTAAAACCAGATTGCAGGTTTTTAATGACAGCACGCTCATACCGCTTTATAATAATAAAAAAAACGCTACAAACACCCAGCTGTAAAATGATTATGACACAAGAGCCTTCCCAACTCTCTCTCTCCACCAAAATGGTTAAAGTTAATTTATCTACTTTAAGAAACTACCTTATACTCAGCAGTTAGCTGACAGGTTACCCTTGGGGAGATCCAAGTTTGGACATGACTCAAGATCCCTTTATCCCAAGTGGGCAGAGGCTACAAATGTCACCTATAGTAAAGAGTATTGAAGATGTCGTTGAGTGTCTGTGGGAGTATCACATCTACATGTGCTGCTCTCAATGCACTGTCTGGTAGCCAGTCTCAGCTGCTGGCTTCAGACACTTCTGGAACTGTGGGTGCAAGGATTAAAAAAAAAAACACTTTGAAAAAGTAGTGGCCCTGTTACAAGGGGAGTTGCTGGGAGCTTGGAAAGGGATAACTTCAGAACTGCAAGTTGCACAACTCCCACCACCATCCTAATTCTCTGCATTTTAGTGTGGAAAATAGACATAGGACATTATTTCTCTCTCCTGTGGATAAGAACATAAGAATGGCTCAGTATCCTGTCTGCCAATGCCAGGTGCCCCAGAGGCAGTGAACCTAACAGGTAATGATCAAGTGATCACTCTCCTGCCATCCATCTCCACCCTCTGACAAACAGAGGCTAGGGACACCATTCCTTACTCATCCTGGCTAATAGCCATTAATGGACTTAACCTCCATGAGTTTATCTAGTTCTCTTTTAAACCCTGTTATAGTCCTAGATAGATGAATAGAGGACTGTTGGCTCCAAAGTCCCTGCCCAAGTGATGGGGAAAGTAAATCTTCTTATCCTTTGTTCTCCAAAAAAAAAGCTGAAAAGTTGTGGTCAGTGTTTTCAGATTCTGATATCTGCCATTTCCATGGCCTAAAAACAGTAAAAGGAAGGAGGGAGAGGAGAAGATGTTTAGTTTATGCATCCGTGTTTTCGCTTGCCTTGATGCATAACGAGGGAATCACTGTGGGTTTCATTTCTTGCATGCACTCAAATACAATAGGAATAATGTATATAAGTATTTCCATAATGTCTATTTTAATATTTTAAATGAAATTCACTTAGCCAAAACTTTGATGCCTTCACAGATCCTGGCATCTGCTGTGCTGGAGAGAATAATTGTGTTCAAGGGAACAGCAAATTAATAAAACTTTCCATCTGTAGGATATTGTCTGTCTCTCTGTGCATTCTTCCATTTATCACCATAATATCTGAGGCACTGACATGGCTCTGTTCCATAAAAGTATACTAGAAATACAGACAAAAAAAGGTGTTTCTGCAGTCACTGAGTACACAAATCTCACTAGCTTTCATGTTAGTAATGAAGTACAAGACAAACCTCTGAGTGTGCACTGAATGTATTGTCTGTGTGAACTATGACTTGATATACAGGCAGTAAAATGTCTCTGAAGTAGACCAAGATCAGCTACACCATTGCCATGCATGTGCCTAGGTCCCATTGTAGAGATAAGCTAGCGTTTTAAATAAGATTTATGGTAGTTTAAATAATTCTTGAATTACCTGTTAATTAATTACTACTACAACATTGTCAGATGAGCTAAGGTGTTCCTGAGTCTAAAGGCAACAGTCTTCAGATGTTGGTGTTTAATGTTTCATTGTTAGCATTTGGTGAGATTGCTCGGGTCATTCATTAAACATCACTTCCAATCTGAAAACACCCGTCAAAAAACCATAAATAGATCAAACAGCACATTCTCTCTTTCCCCCTTTTACATTCTTATTTACTTAAATCTTTGATGGTCGAAGATGTACTGATTCTTGGTAGCTACATTTTACATTGCAGAGTCTAATTTCTGTGGTAATATGAACAAGGTGAACCAGTGACCTGAACAACTAAAAACTAAAATTAGTAAAAGCATGCCTAGGGCACTAGCTTTTCTCCATCTTTTCCTTTAGTGTTAGTGACAAAAGAAATATCTGTCTCATTCTTCATTAATCTTCCTCTTCTTCCTTCACCTTTATATGTATCACAGACCCATTGAATCTCTTGCAGCCAGTATGAATCTCACACAGACAGGACTGAATTTCAAAAAGTGATTCTCCTGCATTCCCAGCTAACTTTGGGGCCAATGTAATATGTTAACAGGGTACTCAGCGATTCATCTGTATCCCAGTAGTGCTGTGCTCCCAAAGGCAGTAACAGGCACCCAGTCTCATGCTAGAGCCATGTGAGCTCTATTTTGAATGCTCTAGTGTCATTGGCCTAGATTCACAAAGGTTCTTAGGCACCGAAGTCCCAGCTTTAGGCTCCATTGCTAGTCACAAAACTTCTGCTGAATCCTGTGGGTGCCTAAACACACTCAGCACCTACGTTTTTGCAGTAAAAAGTTCTCTCTGCTCTTTTGTTTCTGCCTCTGGCCTCAACTCGGGGCACATATCTCCCACCTAAATCCCAGAGCAATTCACAAACCAAGGAGGACAAAGATTCACCTGTGTAACTCGTGTGGGGCCTGATCTGGCTCTGCGCACACCTATCAGACCAGGCCCCTCAAGCAGGTTCACACAAGACAGCGAGGGTAATGGGAGAGGAGGGAGAGAGAGAGGACTTCCCTCACAAATTTTAGCCCAGTGGTTAGGGTATTCACCTGGGATGTGGAAGACCCCCCGTTCAAATTCCCCCTCCAACTGATGAGGAGAAGGGATTTCAACAAGAAAACCACCTAGTATGTTGGCTTTTGTGACTGTCTCCCCATTTAGGCACTAACTCAGGCTTCGTGGATCAGCGTGTTGTTCCTGTGATTTTCCAGGCACATAAAAGTTAGGTGCCTCAATGCTCAGTGTCATGACTCCTGAGTATCTTTGTGAATCTAGGCCATTGTTCTTTCTTCAATGCACAGCATGAAAGTAAAGTGTTTTTGTTCATTTGGATAAATGCAGGCCTGCCAAAACTTCCATCTGAAGGACTGTCCCCCATTTGTGACTTTCTCATGTTGTCCCACCAAGCTCCTTTAATCTCTCACCATTTCGTTGTGCAACTTCCTCCTTAGGCATTTTTATCTTTTGCTGCTGCCTCAGTTTGTCCTTCTTCCTCCCCATGTTGAAACTGAATTGAGATCTGAAAATGTATTGAGTTCCTCACCTCTTAAAATACTTTAAGCAAGGGATTCTTTCAGCATAATTTAGATGCCATCGAGAAGGCAGTGGCAAAAGAACCCCAGCTGCACCTGGACTCTTCCCAGTCAGACTTCAGCTGTAGATATGGCATCAGAAAAGTGCTAATTGCACAGATAAAGGCTCTTCTTATGCCCATAGGCAGAGGAAAAATATCCACGTTAATACTTTTAGGTTGGTCAGCCACCTTTGATACATTCAACCATAAAGTGCTGTTGATCAGGCTACAAACCTGGACATTGTTGATGGAACATAAGAACGGCCATACTGGGTCAGACCAAAGGTCCATCTAGCCCAGTATCCTGTCTTCTGACACTGGCCAGTGCCAGGTGCCCAGAGGGAATGAACAGAACAGGTAAGCATCAAGGAATCCATCCCCTGTCGCCTATTCCCAGCTTCTAGCAAGCAGAGGCTAGGGACACCATCCCTTCCCATCCTGGCTAATAGCCATTGATGGACCTATCCTCCATTAATTTATCTAGTTCTTTTTTGAACCCTGTTATAGTCTTGGCCTTCACAACATCCTCTGGCAAAGAGTTCCATAGGTTGGCTGTGCCTTGTGTGAAGAAATACTTCCTTTTGTTTGTTTTAAACCTGCTGCCTATTAATTTCATTTGGTGACCCCTAGTTCTTGTGTTATGAGAAGGAGTAAATAACACTTTCTTATTTACTTTCTTTCACACCAGTCATGATTTTATAGACCTCTAGCATATCCCCCCCTTAGTCGTCTCTTTTGCAAGCTGAAAAGTCCCAATTTTATTAATCTCTCATATGGCAGATGCTCCCTACCCCTAGTCATTTTTGTTGCCCTTTTCCGCACCTTTTCCAATTCCAGTATATCCTGTTTGAGTTGGGGCGACTGCATCTGCACACAGTATTCAAGATGTGGGCATACCATGGATTTATATAGATATTTATATGATATTTTCTGTCTTATTAAGGCTACATTTTAGTCACTGATATTTTTAGTACAAGTGATGGACAGGTCACAGGCAGTAAACAAAAATTCACAGCCTGTGACCTGTCCATGACTTTTACTATATACCCCTAACTAAAACTTAGGCAGCAGACCACAGGCGCTCTGTCGGTGGCGGTCAGGCACGCAGCGGGTGCTGGAGGAGGTGGCCTGGGACCCCTGCTGGTGCTGAGGGGGGAGGGTTGGCGGGGCTGGCAGGGGTTCCCTTCCTGGCTCCGCATGTCCCTGCAGCTCCTAGGCAGCGGAGGGGCCAGAAGGTTTCACGCCCTGCTCCTGCCACAAGCGCTGGCTGCACAGCTCCCATTGGCCGGGAACCGCAGCCAACGAGAACTGCGGGGGCGGGGCCTGTGGGCATGGGCAGCACGCAGCGCGGAGCCTCCTAGCCCCTCCTCCGCAGGCGCTGCAGTGGGGCCATGCCAATGGGAGCCAGGGAGCCTCCCACCCTGAAGTAAATGCCTCCCTGCACACCCCAAGCCCCTGCCCCTAGCCTGAGCCCCCTCCCACTCACCCAAACTGCTGCTGCTTCTGGCCCAGGGGATGCCCAGCTCAGGCATCCCCTAAGCCAGCACCAGCTGCTGCAGAAGTCACAGAGGTCACAGAAAGTTACGACTCCGTGACAGACTCGCAGCCTTACTTTCTATCCCTTACTATCTACCCCTTTCTTAATGATTCCCAACATTCTGTTTGCTTTTTGACTGCCGCTGCACACTGAGTGGATGTTTTCAGAGTGCTATCCACAATGACTCCAGGATGTTTCTTGAGTAGTAACAGACAGTTTAGACCCTATCATTTTATACATATAGTTGGGATTATGTTTTCCAGTGTGCATTACTGTGCATTTATGAACATTGAATTTAATCTGCCATTTTGTTGCGCAGTCACCCAGTTTTGAGAGATCCTTTTGTAGCTCTTTGCAGTTCTTACATCATGCATAAGTGGGCAGAGAGCTGAATGTAGTTTTCAATGGTCAGCAAATAAAGAATGAGTCACACCCGCTCTAGGCATTATGTTAGATAGGACTCGCGTATCACGATCATCTTACAAAGACAATGAGTAAGGTCAAAACACACAACAACCTTCTTGGAAAACTGGCCAGAACAACATGGGCGCCAACACCCAAACATTATGCACTTCAGCTTTGGCACTCTGTTACTCAGCAGCGGAGTACTGCGCTCCAGTATGGGCTTGCTCATCTCACACAAGGATGATCAATGTACAACTTAATTCCACCCAGCATATTATTTCAGGCACACTTAAATCTACTCTACCATGGTTACCAGTTCTCTGCAATATTGCTCCACCCAGTGTTTGCAGAGATGAAAGAGTAGCAAAGCTCATGACAAAATTGCATGATATGCCACATCTACCATTAATTAGAGACTTCATTGATCCACCACATGGTTGTCTGCCCTCACAGCACCCATTGTGGCTAAGTTTACCGGGTGAGAGATTTATGGTAGAGGATGCGTGGTGAGCTTCATGGTCTGCAGAGAAAGTGACAAATAATTATCTTGTCTCTGACTCAACGTCAACCCAGGTTTGATTTACCATGAAGGCAATAGAGCCTTCTCAACCAATTTCATTCATGGAATTTGTGCTGCAGCAGAATTTCAGTGGTTTAAGAGACAGTCCACTATGTCAGTGTGAGCAGGCACAAACCATGACACACATTCTTGAGGAATGCAAAATGACTTAACTTCCTGGAGGTCTTCATGCCCTGAACATTGTTGATAAGAATGGTGTGGCTTGGCTTGAACGCATTGCATATGCCAAATAATAAATAAATCAAAGCGGTGTGCAGTTTCAGGGTTTTAAAAAACAGTGGCCAGAAACCCCTTCTTCGATCTACAGCTAACCAGAAGTTGTGTTCCTTCCTTGAGGACACAGACCTAGCCATATTAATATGTCCTGTGTCACCTCAAAACTAAACTGTTAGTGTGTTCTGTCTAGGATAAACATGAAAGTTCCATCTAGTACAACATGCAACATCTCCCCTGAACAAGACAGACTGATCACACTACATCACCAGTACACTGTGCTCAACAACAGCTCCCCATCCAAGTCCTTGTCTGCTTTAACAGCTTTGTTCTCAACTTCTAAATCCTAAATAGGTTAGAACCTACTCATATCCATGACTACCTTTCTGCACCCCTCTGAGAATACTGCCATAGCAGGGAAGATGTGGCTGGCAAAACCATTAGGGTCATTCTCAGAGGCTGTTTGGCAGTGTGTTCTTAGTGGCAGGATCTTATGAAACTCCCTGCTACGGGCAATCGAACTGAGCTGGTGTCTTACCTGTCTCAGACAGATCCAAATGCAAGACTCACCTCTCTGAAGAGGTATTTCCTTCATAAAGAAGGCTGCTAAATGTCCTGGCATCCCTCCTTTTGTAATCAACTTCCAAAGTGATCCTGCAGAAAGACAATATACTGGTACCTTGGAAAGGGGCAGAGAAGCTGCTATTATTCGTAACTCTGTAATGTCTTATTTCTTGTATATGACGCTTCGATACCGTGGTAATTGACTCACTAGAAATGTATTGACAAGTAAAATAGACTATTACAAATCCACAGACCAAGGACTGTATTCTAATGATTGTCATTGCTTTGGTGATATTTACTTTTTCCTCTGATCTTCTGAATGGCTTGTGTGTCCATACTTTCAGTGATATTCTCTTTCTGTTGTTCCAGATATGTTTCTCTGAGTAAAAATACTGCAATTTCTCATATGTGCAATGCACAAGTGATTTGGAATGTGGTTCAGTAATATAAGTGATAAAGTTTTAGGATAAATGGTTTGGTATAGAGACATTTAAGGGGAAAAAAATGAACAATAAAGTAAATAAGTATAGCGGCTAGCAATAATTCGGGTTTGGGGGTGAAGGATAATAGCCTGTATTTTGGTAGCAATAAAATGTTATATTAAGTTCTCTCAAATCATAACAGTACTTTAGAAAACGGCAAGTGATGAAACACTGCTATGAGGAAGCTTCCAAATTCAGGGAGCATAAAATAAACATATTAAAACAGAAAAACTGAGCTCCAGTACTTATTGTTTTATCCTTTCCATCATGGGTATAGGATAAAAGAAAACTCTTACTTGCTCGTTAGAAGAAGAAAGCTCTTACTTGAAGTTCTTACTTGGCAGATGTCAGTTGAAAGCTCTGCTATGGAATATGCTGCAATGTCAAACTCTGTTGGGTAATTTTAGACAAATGTGTCATGTGTGACATGGAAATATGGCATGCTGTACATTAGTGATTTCCCAAGTGTTTGGATCAGGTAGTAATGTGCTGAGAAAGTGCTCTTTATCTATCCACACTGTGTACTTGTATAGCAGTGGGGAAATGTTTTTGGTAGAAATTACTTTAGTCAGAAAAAGAATCCATTTACAATATGTGCCTTCTAACATCTTTCAGACAATGCATTGTATTAAAGAGGCACTTTTTGATTAATGTTTTATAAACATTTTTCAGCATGACAGCTTAAAGTCCCTGTAAAATTGTAAATGCGTGCATAGTGCTCACTTCCATAAAGTCAAATGCCATCTCATAAAGTCTGGTTGGATCCTGTCAGCCATGGTGACACAGAATCAGTACCTTGGAGCATTAAAATTAATTTGCTTCATTTATATGACTGCAATGATAGCTAGATGAAAAGAGCCCTATATTTAAATGTGCTTAAAAATACCTTCAAATCTTGTAGGACTTTTTTATTATTTTACAGTTAACTAAATGTAATGAAGTGCAGCATGGTATTTTCATAGGGCCTTGTATAAAAGAGACTAGAAAATGTGAATGTAACAACGGAGGGAGAGAGAAAGGAAGTGAAAAATGTGTGAGATTACACTGGGTGCAAGGCTGGGGGAGGGGAAAATGGATTCCAGTTAGTTATTTGGGAACCAGTAGCCTTAGATCAGGGATGTCCAAACTACTATCTTGGGGCCAAATCAGCATAGGTGAGGGGAGTAAAAGAGCTTTTCTGGCACACCCACTCAGTCAGTCCCTTTGTGTTGTAGCTACCCCACCGTTATTGCTGGCCATGTTAATCGTCATGGAGGTTGGGCAAACAGATTTTCTCCTACTCACATATCTACTCCACACGTACGTAACAAGCTACCTTCTCCACTCTTTGAATCACCACAAAGCAGGGTGGACACAAGCCCCACCATATTATTTATTAGATCTCTTCCACCAATTCACCAGTACAGCCTTGTGTAACCACATACAACTGAAAGTAAACTTCCCCCCCCTTCACCCACTCTCTGGAGAGTGAGAAGGGAAGATCACCCCATCCTGAAATCCTGTATCCCCTGGTCTCTGCCTGCCACTTTCTTGTGCTTCTTTCTTGTCCTTTTAACTGTTCCTAGCTGATTGGTTGATTGCTTTCATTAGCTGGTCAGCCTCCTGTCTAATTAAGCCATTGAGCACCCATCCCCCCTATTTAATTCCACTCCAGGAGGGAAATAGCTAATACCTTTAGTGACCGGAGCACTGGGTCAACTCTAGGCCCCTAGCACTGTATCACAACATGCTTTAATGTTAGTGGTAAAAGAGCAGTGAAAAACATGGGAAAAGAGCAGAAACATCAGGAAAAAATGGGAATCCAGCGCCACAAGCCTGGCCCTCCTCTCATAACACCCGTTTACATGGGTGTTACACCATTGCCTTCAACGGAATTACACCTGATTCTCACTGCTGTAAGTGAGAGGAGAATTGGGACCCTCATGCAGCAGAAGAACACAGGTTAAAAGGGCAAGAGCCGAGAAAATGAAGAAAAGAGAGTATGCAGAAACAGAAAGGTTAGGTGAGGGAGAACATCAAGGGCCAGAAGAAGAAGAAAAGAGAGCCCATGGGAATACAGGAACCAAAGACTGAGACGGAACACAGGAACAATGAGAGCAGACAGGAGCGGGAAAACAAAGGAATAAGCCCAGTGGAGCAAGAAACAGAGAAAATCTGGCTGGAAAGATGGCTGAGTGTCTAGATAATTATTTTTTCCCCAGAGGTGATGACATTTTTTGGAGAATCCTTGGTGTTCCTCCTCTCTGCTTTTCATCTCCTGATCCTGTGAGGTGCTGTCTTCTCACCTAACTAGGCTCCATGGCTCCCTCTTTTCTTGGAGGTGAATGTGTTTGTCTCTGACCACGTGTCTGTCAGAATATTTGGCCACCTCTGCTTTACATCAAGGAGATCATACAGTGAAGCCATAGCAGAGTCTAAAATCCCAGCAAAAAATAAAGGACAGGCCTGATTTCCTACCCTCTGATAGCAGTGTAAATCAGATTACACAAGTGTGAGGAAAAATCTGGTCCAATGACTCTTAAGAAAAAACAAAACAACAAAACCCACCACCCAGAGCATACAGCAATATATGTCTGGGTACATATAACCACTTTTAAACCATCCGTAGAACTGCACATATGCTAACAAGATCCAAGAAAAATGAGGTGAGAAACTCTTAAAGTATTTTGAGAAAACCTGAGAGGTGACTAACTGACCTTATTTTATTTTAATGTGTGTGCTCTGATGCTGTGCAAATTTATACTGAACTACTTTAGTCTTGCTGTAGCTATCTTATTACATTAGAGTCAGTAGTAGCATGCTATAAGTGATGAGCAAAACAGGAGCGGACAGACCAAAATAAAGATAACCAGATCCTTTTTGCTTAGCACCTTCGTTCCTTGCTATCCATCTGAAAGATTTAAATTCATCCCCTTCACTTTACTAATTTTGTTATGGCAGCACCTGCTCATGTCACTACTGTTTCAGTCAGTGTTTCTGTTATAACTTCAGTTAACAGTAGTTCACAACCTCAGCATAAAAATATGTTGCAGGCTGGGACTTCGCATACATCCTCAGCCCAGGAATCGAGATGAGGGCTCTTTGTTTGCTTGTTTGTTTTACAACATTTTTAAAAGAAACCAGTTTGGCTCTTCATTACAGAAGAGCAAAATAATATAACAGGTTTCCAATTTGAGTCTTTCTTCTCTTGTACCTTAAAAATTATGTATTTTTTTCCTAATTAGGAGTTTGCAAGATTTTCTTACCTGGTATATGGTAACATCTTTGGATACTTCTATTTTATAAATGGCTAAGTTTTACATAGAACTACAGCTACAGTCCTATGGACTCTTACTGGCATTGAAGGCATTTTAAGTATTGTTTGGAACATTACACACAAACATTTGTGTTTATCATTTTTTAAAAAATGTAGGGAGTAATTTTTAGCCAATGAAAAGCCAGACTTCCAACACTTTGTTTTCACCATTACTGACATGAGTTCTGAGCATCCAATCTATGTTACTCCCTGATTCCATATTTAGTACAAACACTTAAAAGCTGGGTTTGCAGTAAGCGGGAGCTGCCTAAAAAATTAACAGGATTTTTTCTTAATTAATACACACCTGAAAATTTACTCCACCCCCAGTCAGCTTGTCCTGGTAAATTGTGGAACTTTACTCTAATTGCACATTAATGGCTCACAAAGAGCTACTGTTGTGACATGTATCTAAACAATCCGTGAATTAAGGCTCACTTAGTACCCAACAATCTAATTATATTGTCACACTAGTTATAATATTTTGTAGTTATGCATGGCAGCCTTCATTTTACATCCCAGTTTTTACTGACTCATAACTTTCCCCCAAAAAATCAACTTTTAGGCTAACATTTCTTATGTTTGTTCTGACCCCAGGACTTTGAAGAACATGTCCGTCACTTTGGTTCTGGGACAGAATTGAGAGTCAGGGTTCTAGTTCTGCTTCTGCTGTTAGTTTCCTGTGCGACCATAGGCTAGCCATTAAAGCTCTCCGTCTTAATTTCTCCATATGTAACTATGAAATAATGGGGCTTATTCACCTTTGTAAAGTATATTCAGATCTCTGGATAAATCTGGGCTACGTAAATGCTAAGTACAGTATTATCATCATCATCATCAAGTTGAATGTAGTATGCTCAGCAATTAAGACATTTTTCAGATTGCTTTCTTGTATTTAGAGGACCATACTTTTTTTTATGCTTCAAGTTCTAAAGTTTGGGATGGCAAATTGTTATGCAATAAAACTGTTTTCAGTGTGCAAAAACAGCATGGTGGCATGTGTAGCAAATGATACTTCTTTGCAATGCAAGTATCCAACATAGGAGTCTATCCAAATATAGTGTATTCACTAGCCCCAGAAACCCTTTGAAAGATCTTTCGTCCCTGCACCTTGGCAAGCTCTCATTCTGCTGCAGGTTACAATGAATCCTCCAGGCCTTTCAGAAGTCCAGCAGAACTCGCATCCTTTTGATTGAGATATGGCACAACAAAACCAACTTTAAATGCCTCCCCTTTTTGGGTTGATGACAAACCCATAATGTTGTTTGAAGGTGTTTGTTTAATAATATTGGACCCAGTCCTGCAGACCCTTATTCACTGGGAATACTCATATGAATAAAGACGGCTAGTTATGAGTATGGGCTTGAAGAACCAGAACATTAGTAGTTTTATGTAAAGAAACTGATCATCTGGATTAAAAGGAGCTCCTGAGCCGAGGCACCATAAATAAGGATGAGTTCAGGCAGCATCTTTGAATCTGAGCATCATGCATGGAGCAGGATTAGCTGGAGCTGTGAACATGGGACAAGTGGGTTTTATGCAGCCTAACTAGGGAGGGAGACAGCACTTGGTCTGGAAGGACAGTAAGAGGAAGAATTTGCAAATGAAGGGGGAAGTTAGCGTTTTTTAGAAATAGTAATTTTGGTGGAACCAAGCCCTCAGCTGGTGGGAGTGCAGAAGTGTCTCACCAGCTCAGTAGTTACTCTCTGGCCAATTAAGGATCCACATAGATGGATTTAAAAAGAAGACCTGTTCAGCCCACCTTGTCTGGAAGGATGAGGGCCAAAGTGTGAGTCCCCTGGACACTGAAATCAGGGATAAAATGGGATGAATTCTCAAGGCTCTCCTAAGGAATAGCTGGTACTTTCATGTGTGATCCTCTCTATGGTCCAAACAAGGCACTGATAGGTTACGTGTTCTGTCTGTATCCCTGTTTGGTGGAGTGTAGTAATAATTTTCTATGTCTTAAAAGCATCATTTTAAACAATGATGTGTTTGAAGTAAACACCTGGATAACATTCTATTTCATCTTTACACAAAATAATGTATTCTTTTAAATGTTAAGTAACCACAAAGTGCTTCTGAAAGGTAGTAGGCTGAGGTCTCAAAGATATCCTGTATCTTTCTGTATCCGCGTGGCAGAGCACAGATAGCATCAGCCCAAGTTTCCCCACACTGCCCTGTCAATGAACTGCAACCATGGCCAGACCCACTAAAGGGGGAGCATGTGGTTGATCCTTCAGTGATGTGTTCATGCCTTCATCTCTCTTTTTAGGCTACCATCAGTAGTGTTAATTCTGCAGATGATTTGTGTGATGTTGCCACCTGTCCACTGGGGACAGAACTCATATCAGCAGCACATTACATATAAGTCACTGAATAGCCATCAGATGTTGTGATCTCTTGCATTCTCTGCTAGACCTCTGTGGAGCTTTGCAGGTTTGGCTCATGGCAATTTGTCCAAACTTCTTGGGTTTGGTTCATTTAGACTCCCACCATCCAGATGGTTCATGTTTCCTCCAAACTCAGCTGAGGTTTGCCAGCCTCTATAAACCCAAGTTTGGGTTTGTGATAAAAATTTCACCTATTCAGGTTTTGTAATGAAAGTTTCCCAGATCTCATCCCTCCCATCCTTTCCCTAGAGTTGAATCAATGACCTAGAGGTGAAGAGTTTTGTGTTTTATTTCCAGCCCTATATGGAAAAACATTCCATAAAAAGAGATCCTCTCAGATTATATATATTTCAAAACTTATTTTACAGAACAAGTATTTCAAAAGATACCTTGTTTTAGTACAGGGGTAGGCAACCTATGGCACGCATGCCGAAGGCGGCACACAAGCTGATTTTCAGTGGCACTCACACTGCCTGGGTCCTGGCCATTGGGCCAGGGGGCTCTGCATTTTAATTTAATTTTAATTGAAGCTTCTTAAACATTTAAAAATCTTATTTGATTTACATACAACAATAGTTTAGTTTTATATTATAGACTTATAGAAAGAGACCTTCTAAAAACATTAAAATGTATTACTGGCACGCAAAACCTTAAATTAGAGTGAATAAATGAAGACTTGGCACACCACTTCTGAAAGGTTGCCCACCCCTGTTTTAGTATATAATGGCTAAGTCAGACAGAGACATACAAATTCATTATCTGTCAAGATTCTCCTTGGAAAAGTGTAATAGAAATAGCACTGTTGATCTCAAACTAAGACTCCTATGAAAAAATGTCCTACATTCGGGACCTTACTTCCACTCCTCCCAACCCCCAGCATCCTCTGTACTCTAACCATTTCTTAGTTCCCTGCTAACTACTTCAGCTGATTTGTTCTGCCCCATTAGATCATTAGGACTTTTTTCTTCCTCCCTTTCTTCGAAAACTCATGGCCAGAGGGAGAAGTGATATTATCTCGCTAACAAATGACTGTTCACTTTGACTGGCACTTGGCTCCACCTGAGCCATAAGCATCAACCAGAGCAGGGAAGGCTGATGGTTGAACACATATCTATGGAAAGGGAGTGGGGCAGGAGTTTGTAGGTGCACAGTGCTCCCACACAGCTGGCAGGACTGGAGGAAGATTATGAATGGGAGCAAATGGGCAGGTTCATAGAGAACAAGTGAGAAAAATGGGGCTAGAGTAAAGGATAGAAAAAAATAAAAGAATCCAAGACTCCCTCCAGCACCTGCACAATCACTCTCCATCAAGGTGCAAATCTGCATCAAGCCTCTGGCTGGAGCTTGGCATTACTCCACTTAATTAGGGAACGTCTGTTTGAAGCCTTTCTGGTGTTCTAAGGCTTTGCCAGAGGAGGACGGGGTCCTCTTCAGTGGAGTTGTTGTGAATCACCTGGTTTTTTGCCTTTCACAATATTCTTCTGTGTCTTCATTCTTGCAGAAATGTTCTTTTTGTCTGCTTGAAATCTTAGTAAAATGTAAAATGCTTTGCTGTGATCCTTGAAGTGAAAAGCAAAGTCGGAGTCTTAAGTCTGCTGTCTTTGTGCCCACAGGGATTCCAATGCTGAAGATAGTATTTGCCGGCTATGAGCACCTATCTTTAATTTCCGTCCCCTTACTTATCTATCACCCAGCTCAGATTCTTCTTGGCAGTGTGTTGGTACCAACAATAAAATCTTGGATGGTTTCTAGACAGAAGGTAAGAAATGCTCCCACATAATAATATTTATAATGCAGAATACTATTTTTTTAATGTAACTCTGAAACCCTTCAATGTTTTTGTAGATCCTGGGCTTGGGTTCCTTTGTTCCTTTCTTGTTTTATGGTGTTGATATTCACGATAAGACTGAATGAAAACCCAGGATTCAAACATCCCAGATTTTTGAGAAGTTCAGATCCAGATCAGACCTCTTGCTCATTAGGCACCTGCCTCAGAAAACCCCCATTAAGAAGGCCCTTGATAGATCTGAACTTTGCAGCATGAGCCAATCTCTATCAAATAAAGCTAGCTTTGGAATTTCTCTTCTGGTGAGATTTCATATATCTATCATTCTGAGGTCCTGTGTATCTGTTGGGTTTTGTTGTTTGTTTTTAAATGAGAGCTCTGTATGCAATGAATTAAATCATTCAGGACTAAAGCTTTCATTGTTTTCTAATATTATGTTGTCCTTTATTCTTATGAAAGATATACAGATTACTCCGTGGATGAATGGTATTTCATGTCAAGTTTTAAAAACAAAAATATAGCACTGGCTGGTTCATAGGGCTGTAACATGATACAGAGATGTTTTTCATCTCTAAGCCACTGGGTCAAATTCAGTTTATTACAACAGTGATCGGTGCTATTACTATTTGACAGCTGTTCAGTGGTCCATGTGAAATAAGTTTAATGGTGTCTGTCCAGTTCCTAACATAGAAACACCAAAACCAGGAAACAAATCCTCATGATGGACACTAATTGGCACCTCTGGTTAGCAGAGATGACAAGGATTGAATGGGAGTGGAGACTGGGAAACTCTCACCCATGCAGGGAGTCCTTGTAAGTGAAAGTTGAGGTATGTTTCAGCACAGTGTGGGAAAGTTTACGCTGCCACTGCCTAAGTTTCCTCCGTAGGCAGAGAAGAAAGCTGACTGAAATTTTCAGAATTTTGAATTTTCAACAAAAATGTTGGGGTTGTTGAGTCAGCAGCCAGAGAGGACATCAGCTTCCAGTGCTGTCAGTCCAATGCGTGCATCAAACTTGGAGGCTAAGATTTTCAAACTAGTGATTTGGGGGGCCTCCGGTTTTGGTTCCTAATTTGAGACACCTCAAACGGTACCAATTTCCAGAGAGTGGATCCTCAACATGGTCTAAAAGTCGGGCCACTTTAATGGGCACCCAAAATCACTAGTCACTTTTAGAAATCATGGCCTAAAACTCAGATTAAAAATTTCATCCCCTAAAAATGCCCTTTCAGGCAGACTTTATCAATAAAAGTACAGTAGTCCTGATCTTCAGCTGAGCTTGGGTCTAACTTTGTGCTATTCCTGCAAAAAAGCCCAGTTAAACTGGCATAGCTGAGGATGATCACCACACTGCTCGTGTATCACCTCACTCCTCCCTGTGGCCAGGATAGGGAGTATGGCTGGAGCTAATCTGCACATCTGTGATCCCCACTTGTAGTGTAAAGGCCCCTTGAGGCTGTTGGCAGTAGTTGCAAGTTACAGTAGCCATCAGGGAGGGTACAAGATTGGGGGAGAGCAAAAGTGATTTAGAATCACCATTGCACCCTCCTTCGGAGCTGCACCAAGCACTAGTTTCTTATTCATTAAGCACCAAACAAGTCGTCTACTCAGACTATAATACTGCAATAAAGATATTTTGAGAAACTGTCATTCTGCTGCACCAATATATTTCACTTGGTCTCCTAGGTTATTCACATGAATATTATTTTAATTACTCTATTTTTTTTAAATCAATGAAGTTTTTGGTACAGATGCAATAATTACAATAGAACTGAATGTTGTGACTGGATAATGGTCTCCCGCTTTGAAAATAAACATGTCATCATCACCTTGATGTTTATTTTCTATAAACACCTTGGCTTCACTTTGGCATTTCTCTTGCAGTGGGAGACGGTTATCCAGTCACAGTTCTCAGTTCCCCTGACATTCTTGCTTAATTATGATAGTACATGTGATCTGCTTGTATGAAATTGAATTTAAATATTTAGAGGTTCATCTGCAGTAGGATATTTCTAGCTTGTAAATATGGCAGCAAAATCTGCCAAACTACAAAGTAAAAGAAATTGTTACCTAAACAAAATGTGAAATTGTCTCTCTCCCCTGAACTCCTTGGTATATAATATCCAAGAGTACAGTTTCTAATGGCTACATTTTGGCAATCTTTAAATGCTGGTGGTTGTTGGGAGACATTACATATGCCCAGTTTATTTTTAAGGATTTTTTTTACATTGGTTTTAAATAGCATCTGCCAAGGAGCTTTTGCAGGCTTGAAAATATATAAAACTAAAGGACAAATATTTGCAATACAAAGACTCACCAAATTACATCTCTCAAAATATAATTCAATTATTTAATCAACCCACCTCAAATAACAGTCTCCATCCTCATACCAACTTAATCTGTTAAAGTACCCCTTCAGGATAAGCCCAGGAAAAAGCATGACTATTCCCTGATGAGGGTCAGCAAATCCAGTCTCTCTAAGACCTATAGGAGTTGTGAGTTAACTTCCAGAGTTCAGAACTTCTCTTACAAAATGTCCTGTCCTTCCTCCCCCGCCCCCCCTTTTATAAAACAATGGGCTATTAGGACTAGCACCATCCCGGATAGAAGTTGCAGATTTATACCACAGGAAAGAGCTGGCCTCTCAAGTAATCAGGTCATTTAAAGCTTTTTTTGAACACTTTATATTTCACCTAGAAGCTAATTGGAAGCTTGTATAGATCACAGAGCACTGATGTAATGTGCCATAGGACGCACTACTTAATAAATAGAGATCCACATTAAGTGCCACGTAGGGTGGTACATTGCAGCAATTTTATCTCCACAGGACAGAGGCATGGATAAATAAAATAGGGTCTACACTCAAAAAAGAAGCCATGTTTCTCTGTCCAAATGCTACTACCTGAGCATCCAGGAACAGCTACGGTCTAACACTGCAAGTCGGAGGACAAACCTCTACGTGTACTCCCTAAATCAAGAGGCCTCTCCCCGCCAACCTACAGGCACTGTCTCCCCTTTGTATGAGTTGAGCCTCAGCTAGACATGGAGTAATTTGCTCAACTTGGGTCATGCATCATGGCAATGTAGAGTTGGTGATGTCAGCATATTGGCAGCAACCAGTCTTGTATAAGTACTTAATGGGATGGTTGACAAGCTGTAGGAACTGATAAATACATTTAATGTCTGTAAAACTACTGTGTGAGAGGCCTCAGGACGGATAACCTATTTGCTTATTGTTACCATCTGGGACTTCTTGGAAAGGAAGCAATGATATTCGATCACCCATCAATGCAACTGGTACAATTTCTGTACTATAATCAGGCCTGAAACCAGATGATCAGAAGTCAAGGGAATACGAGGACTCCAGATATTGTCTGAATAACCTCTCCTTAAGCTTCTCAACAACCTGTCCCAAAAGGAATTTAAAACAGGTCAATAATTGGATTATCTGCCTCACAAGATGGTTTCTTGAGCAGAGCCTACCAGTTGCTCTCTTAAGGATAGCTGAGACTCAGCCCACCAGCAGAAATGCTTTGACATTCTCCTCCAACAGCTCCAGTGCTCTCCTGCTGGGCTTTGCCACTCATGAAGGAGACAGGTACTAGTCAAAAGTTGTAACACTAAACTCCCCAGCACCTCAGTGAATGACAGTGACTGAAATGCAAGTAGAGGGGAGTTTGCATTTGCCCCCTCCAGGTGCTGCTCTGCCTCCACAGAGGCACACAGCTCAGTTTGGAGCCAAGTGATTTTATCATCCAGGTAAGATGAAAATCCTTCACAGCAAGAAAAACTTGACTCTGCAACTGAGTGGAAACGACTTAGAACCTTTCAGTTATAAACTGTAATAAAGCTGGATAATATGGCTTCTCAGAGGCACCTGGAAATACACTGAACCCTTTGCACCCACTAAAATAAAAGCTTGCCTTGTATTTGGTTATATTCTTTAGCAACGCAATAAATGACTGTTTTGTTTCATGTTTGCAGGCACTGAAGTTAACAAGACAGCCCAAAGCACCGGTGAAGGTATAACAATGGAAGGAGTCCGTGTTTCAGTGAATGTATATATGTACTATACTGTACACACACAGACAATTGAGAAGACTGGTATTTGTGAATGTTGCTTTAGCGCATATTTTATTTTTATATCTATATTAAAAAAGATATATCTGTTTAAGTGCCTTAAAAATGCATTTTTGGCAAAAGCATTGTTTCCAGAAGCCACTTTGTTAGTAACTGCAAGAGATTGTACAGTATTTTGTAGTCATTTAGTTTTTATTTTTCTAACAGAACAAATTATCATAATTAAAAGCTGTGTTCCCTTCATCACCTCTCATTTGAAGCTAGGATGCACCACCTGTAAGTTAGTGTTTTAAACTAGCTAAAATGACCCAGGGCACATCCCTCTGCTGGCTAACTTTACAGCAGTGCTTTCTGAAGTTCTATTCAAGATTAACTTGAATTTCTATGTGATTCTCTTATCCTCCCTAGTCATATGACTGTGACATGCCTTTTTCTTCTGAGTTTGTGTACACTCAGCATGGGGCCATCCATTGGGTAGGAGCTGAGAAGCATAAATTATTTGCATTTGTTGACATAGTTGTCTAGACATTCCTTCAAAGTTAATGGTTTCTCAAGAAATTTCTTTCAATTCCGTATTATGATATCGTGGCATTGTAGATCTTAAGTGCATCATAAGCTTCTTCAAAGAAATGGTCTGGTGCTTGGGTTATGAGTGAAATATTTGCGTTTTGCAGCTAAGAGAGTTTTTTATTATTTATCCAAGGTGAACAAAAAATTTCTTTCTTTTTTCTATTCTTTCTCCCAAATGCAACACAGAGATTTGCAGTGACAGAATTTAGTTGCTATTTTTTAAATAGAATCTTTACCATAGTAAAAGCAAAACTAAGTTATATATTGCCATGTTAATAAACCTCATGAGAACAAGGAAGTTGACAGTTTTTTTCTCTAATTGAGAAGGTTGTAAGGCAAATTAAGAAAGATGCTTCTAACAACAAGAACATTATCATGGTTAATTTGACAATCAAATGCAAATATTTTCTTTAAAAATATAGATTTTTTTTTAATAAACAGAGAAAAGGGACCAAGGATACATGGATGCCCAGAAAGAAAGGAGTACAGGTATATAGTTGAACACACAACAAGAAGCACCTTATTCAAAACGTCAGGCAATTAGAATGGGTGCATTAACATGGACTCTAAGATGTACCTATCTGCTAGAATTGTGGTGGTGACTGTCCATTAAAAAATAAAAGGAAAAAAAGTAAACTTCAAACAGTAAAATAGATAAAAGTACAGAGTTCAGAGGTATCCTGCATGTCACTATTCCCCTTGCACTCAATTGCATTGCACGTACTCACTGCAAACACAAAGGGGAAGATCCTCAGTTTGTTTCCGCCATAGCTCCATTGAGCTATGAACGTTTATACCAGCTGATGATCTGTCCTAAGATGCCTGGGATACATGTCCCCATGTGTTTGTCAAATTATTTTTAGCTGTACCTCTCCTGTTATTCTTGGTTTAACATAAGAGGATTCCATTCGGTGCCAAGCAGAGATGCCTCGTGTTAGCAGAGGTCTGTAGTAGGCTGCTCCATTGCCATTGAGATTAAAATATCAGACATTATTACTGGTTGTCAGTGATGTGTTTTGAAATCATCAATCCCTGATCATAAAACATGCAAGCAACAAAGATCCTGCAAGGTGTTGATGCCCTCAGTTTCCATTGATTAGAGTTGACCCAATGAAACGAAACACGAATGAGAGTTCAGGGTGCTCAGCACTTTGCAAGACTGAGCCTGTATTGTCTAAGCTTCTTTTCAGCTGCAGAGAATGCACAGAGCAGTGGCCAGTGAGCTCAAAGATGTTTTTGACAAGTGTGCCTTTAGAAGTGTGCTCAAACCCAATTACGAAAGTAGATCAAACATAAGTTTTTAGATCCAAATCATAAGCTTCACTTTATCAAACGTTTTCAGTAAAATGGCTCCATATGCATCAAAATTCCTTTACCTAATGCTTAAGAACACTGAGAGCAGCCAAGGGTTGGCTAAAGGGCATAGTTCCATTCTAGCTTTTTTGTTTTGTTTCCATGAATCTGTCTGTGAACCCTCAAAGTATAAAAAGGCCTGATCCAGCTCCAATTGAGATCAGTGAATCTTTCCATTGGCTTTAATAGACATTGAATCAGGCCCAAAGACAGCATGAGTTTGTGGTTGACTGTTATAAATTATTAAAAGAATTCTAGCACACACACTTGCTTTTTCCCCGTTCATTGGTTGTGTCTTGTCAATACACTGCTAATATTCCAACTGATCTACCTCTCTGTACTGAATCTAATGCCTTCGGTACATGCAACAACTAGTTTAGATTCCATTGAAAATGTCTGTCTTTGTTATAATTTTACTGTGTTAAAAATATTCTTAAGACTGTTTTCCAGATAATTTTGTTAGATCCTTTAGTGTAATTAGTGATGGTTTAGAGCAGCCTAAATGATATGTTTATTCCTGTTTTTACATAAATTAATGTTGGATGTATTGTTCTGAACGAGATATAAAGCAAATCTGAAATACATTTTTAAATCCATACTTAGTGGAACTTAATTATTCATATCCAAAATATTCTGTTATGTTTAAAGATGGTTAAGCTGTTCATTTTATGCCTTCAATTATGCTTACATGTCTTTATAAAAGGAACACATGGGACTTAGTTTTGTTAATGTGAAATTAGGGGAAAGACAAACTTCCTTGTCATCTGGGTCTGTGTTTTGGGGGGTGGGGTTTGTAAGTTGAAGTTTCATTCTTTTATCAGTGGATTTTCTGCATGTTCCTTTTTTTAAAAAAAAAAGTGTGAACAATTTTTAAAATATTTTACTAATTAAATTGAAAAAAGTTCTTTGTCTAAAGACAGTCTTTTTCTTGTTGATATAAATAACTTCAAAGACTTGTTTTTATGTAGCAGAAAAGGTGAGAGCCAAGCAGAGGATATGGCATGTTGTAGTCAGATTTAAAGAAATTAATTGAACATAGTACTGTTTTATAAATAGAGGATTAGAAAACTTTCTGAATGTTTCTGGCCTTGGCTTCAAATTTATTGGGAGAAATACAGCAGTCTATATTCAGACTAAAACTCCTTTTGATATAAATGATATTTTTGGACTATGTTTAGGACTTCAGGATTCTGCTCACTCATTAATGGCTTACGTTCTGCATATCTGAGGCTCCATATATTACTGTCAATGCAAAAAAAAATCACACATTGTATTGTCAGCTCTAGGTATCAAGAGTTAACAGAACAGCTAATCATCTTATGTGTTGGAATAAACAAAGCTCCAAAGCTAAAAGAGTATAATGGACTACGTAGTATGTTCAAGTCAAATAATTTTCTAATTCTTTTGAAATCCTGATCCACTACTTTTTTGGTTTTTGTACTTTGTGTCAGTTGCTTAGTTTGTGCGGCACACAGGCTAAAAGAGCAGCAGTCCCAGCAGAGACTGATGACTTGTATCCATCCACAGAGGAATTCAGCAGTTTGGTTTCACAAAAATACAGTTGTATAAATTATTCTGGTGAACAGGGAAAGAGGAAACCTTTGTAGTATGCTCCCTAATCACAGTTTTCACCTTCAGTTGTACATGTGCATGATCTTATGCAGGAATGGAATAGAAACCAGGATAAAAAATTGTGTGTATACGTACATACATACCTGTGTGTGTGTGTGTGTTTAGGCATACATCTCTGGAGAGAAACAAGTCCAAAATATGTAAATGTTTGCAAGTCATGTGTGGAAGAATTGTTTCTTTTTTTTAATGTTATTCTGGCATTAAAATATTAAATACAAAAAACACTGGATTGCATTTCGTATTGAATCATAATCTTCTACAGAATTATATCAGACTATCACAGTATCATACTTTTTTAAACTTGTGTCAGGCAAACTATTTTGCAATTAAATAGATGATGCAGCACTGGAGTGATGCATTTGGGGAATTACTACCTGGCAAGACGCTAAACTCTGCCCTTCAGTTACATTTGTGCATCTCCAATGAGCTGTCTGTTAAACTGTGAAATAATCTCACAAGGAAAGCTATTTGAGAAGCACTTCTATTGTTCTAAAACTGCTCTGTGTTATATAGCATGTAAAGAGAATAAATGAAGAGTAGCTTTATTTTAAGTGTAGTGGTTTGTCCTCTCCACCCATAACAAACCTAATCTCCACTGGCCCAGATTACAAGAGTTCTGAGGTCAGTCCAGCCTCCCATATAAACAGATTGTACCTTCTAAGGAGACCATACTTAGGTGTCTCTATACTTTCTGATCTTTGAACCACATAACAAGTATAGTTGTCAAACTGTAAATTCTTTTGGATCCTTTAGATCAAAATCTCTTTGGTTATATGTAGGCTTGGAAGGATTAGATGATTATGGGTACATGTCGGTTCCACTATGTGTACACAAACTGACGAAAAATATTTCCATTGATGATAATCAAATTATACAGATAGGCAAATTAAGAAAAAATGCTGCTTGAGAATTTATTAGAGTTTGATTTAAGGATATTTACTTTGTCTATTTTGACATGTGATGTTGACAATTTGTGTTTTAGCTGTTATAAAACGTTAACTTTTTGAGTCTGTGTCTACTGTCGTTAAATAATTGTCTGACCTGCCCTTAATTTCCCACAAGTGTGAAGACTTAAATTGATAAAAAAAAAAAGCTTAGAACCCATAATTTGTACAACTACAGAAATTTAAATGGATGAAAAATAAAAAATGCTTTTACATAAACATTAATATTAGACGTCGAAACTATGAAAAAACAATTTCTACAAAGCTCTATGTGTACAACTCCTTGAAGCTACCACTTAACAGAGTAATCTACAGAACAATACAATTTGCTTCTCAAATAATTATAAATATGTGCTGTCAAACATTTTTAGCCTTGGTTTTAAATATTGAAAATTAATCAGTGGTGCCATGATTTACCACAAAAAGTAGTCATCTACAAAACTTATGTGCATTGCGTCCTCTAACTCACTCCCTCTAGAGCTAGTGGTAGGCGGCATCACTACATGCAAGCCTACTTCGTGCTAAAAGCTGGAGAACAAGCAGTGGTAATAAAACAAGCTTGTTAAATGTTTTCTTTGCCTTAGTGGTTGAGAGTGAGCTCTTCAGTAGGAAGTGGAATTTAATTTCTGGCCAATGCAATGATCAAAGAAATGGGGGAAATGTGTTGGAAACACTTGGTGTTGATGTGCTCTCTTGGCTGCTACCCTGCCCAAATTGCAGTCTCTGTGGAATATCTGTTTCAGAATCTATTAAATTGCAATATTCGAGTCCGGAAATGACCAGGGCATGAGTCACCACGTAGTTTTCTCAGCAGTGGAGACAAAGTTTTCAAAATATTTTGAGTTGGATTTCTATAGCAGTCTCTGTCAGCCATCCGACCTATAGAGTGACAATGAAATGAGCAAGAGAGCCACTAGATGAGCAGAATCTTTTCTACTACAGATTTGGGCAGAAATGAACCTGGTTGTTTCAGATTTCCATTGTACTGATTCTGACACCCACCTTGCTAAAATCTAAGAGCTGTATTTCACTTATCGCTTATTTAATATGCTGAAACAAGGGACCCAGCTCACTTAAGGAAGTAAATGCACATGAGCTGTTAACAGCAGTGAGTGAAACATAATCTAATTACACTGGAGCTATATGGCTACTAAAATAGCCATAGTCTAAATTCTTTTAGCTCTTAATGCATGGGGTAAGCGTGCCTTGGCCAGATTTCACTGCCTGGTTTCTGTTGGCCAACTCAGGTTATGGGCCACCTGGAGCAGTGCCCAGTACCAGAAAGTGCTGTAATTGCTGCTCAAACAAAGGGTCATGAGTTGGCCGCTGCAGTGCACAAAGTGAGTTGGCTTGCCTGAGGAGAACTGGGGCCAATGCACTTGGAGAACAGGTTAATTCAGGAATCTCCAGAAGAGCCACTGCCAGTGGGGTTTCTCTGGAGCCTCCCCAGAGTTTAAAGCTGCCCTCCTCTAGAGGATGATTGTTACTGCCACCTGCCAGACCCAGCTCTTGTTCACCCAGTAAATAAAAAGAAAAATGCCTCTTTGCTTGGTGGGCTGTCCAGGCACCTCCTCCAGTGGATGGCACCTTTAGAGAAGGATAAAATAATTGTGACAAAAGCCAAAGCTACCCAACATTCCAATGTTTGCCCATTATGACTGTGCCAATTGGATCATTTGCAGGGGGAAAATAACTAATGGAAAAAATGTGTTTATACCAATGCTTTGGTGTTCAATAGGTCCTTGTGCCAAGAAGTGGGCCTCTTTTTACATAAAAAAGTGGACTGTCCATAAAGAAAGATATTTCATTGATAAAATGCAAAAATATGGGGAGATTATATGAAAATTGGCATTTTGCAGGAAGGAACTATAGAAAGTACTGAGAGATTCAAAATCACATCGAAAAAAACCCACCAAAAATCTGAGAGTGAAATTCCATTCATTGAAAATTGTATGTTTTGTCAGTTTCTAGTCAGCATCACTCTATAATTCCTCCTGAGCGGTCTGTTTCTATCTATTTCCTCTGTTGCATCCTAGCAGTTGTAGATGAGACAGATTTGTTCATTTACCCAGTCCATCTCCCAGTTAGAGCAAGATTGTTTACCATGCACTAATGCTTTGGCCAGTGTCATAAACAGATAGTTAAGGGTTAAGGTCTCTTTTACCTGTAAAGGGTTAACATGCAGTACCTGATGACCACCTGACCAGAGGACCAATCAGAGACAAGATAATTTCAAATCTCTGTGGAGGGAAGCCTTTATCTGTGTTCTTTGTTAGAGTGTTCTCTTTTTGGATCTAAGAGAGGCCAGACATGTCTCCAAGTTCTCCTGGAGTAGTTCCTACTATTCAATAGTGAGTATTAATTAGAAAGGTGGATTAGTCTTATAATTTGATTTCTACATTTGCAATTGTGTGTTTGCTGAAGGAAATTCTTTATTCCTGTTTGCTGTTACTTTGCTTTTACTGAGAAAGAAAGGAGGGGGGATTCTCTCCAGAGATTAATAAATTTAGACCCTGTGTATTGTTCCATCTTGGATTACAGAGACAAGTTACTTTCTTTTTATTCTTTAATAAATCTTTTCTATAAAGGACTTGGTTGATCTTTCCTTGAGTGGATTCTCAGGGAAAGGGGAGGGGGAGGCATTCCTCTGTAGTAGATCCCGGTATCTCTCCTAGGAAAAGGGACGGGGGAGGAAGCAGGGGGGAATGGTTTATTTCTCCTGGGTGTAAGAACTCCATGGATTTGGGGCTCTTGGGATCCCCAAGGATTTTGGGGAAGGACTGTGTCCCAATCCACGTACCTGATTGGGTGGTGGCAGCTTTTACCAGATCTAAACTAGGATTTTTAGTTTAGAGGGAAACCAGTGCAGGTCCCCATTTTGGAACCCAACAGCTCTAAGTGGGGGTGAGACCTATGACTGCCAGTCTTGGTTTTAATTGTTCCAAATGATGGCATTTCCACCACTTCCCTGGGAGACTATTCCACGGATATTAATGTCAGGAAGATTTTTCCTGATGTGCAGCCTAATTTTTTCTTAATATCATCCAATTACTCCTTGTTAAACCAACTTGTCCTCATAACTAAAATCTCTGTCATTTTAGGGCTAGATTGTGACTTTTGGCCACAACCCAGAATAAGAGAACCCCAAGAGGAGTTTGAGGAAGGAAGTTGTGCCTCACGGAGGAACTTAAGGAACTCACTGACCCATCTCAACTCCCCTTTTTCCAGAAGCAACCCAGGATATTTCAGTGGGATATTTCAGTGTCCTGGCCTTAGGTCTGGAGCCATCGTTCACAGTTCTGGGATTCCATTACATCAACCTGCAGGAGAATTCACTGGGGAAGTGCCCTATAGGAACCAAAGTAGGAACAGCTGGATTCCAAGCTCATCTCAGTCCTGGTGGTTGCTGGCCAGGAAACCTCAAGTCAAGTGGTTATATTGAAATTGGGAATTAAAAAAAAAAAAAAAAGTCATCCTCCAACTCTCATCTTAAAACTCACCGTTGGCTGAGATGCCTACAAAGCACTTGCCAGTAGTTAGGCAGTTAGTATATTGTGTCTGCTGCTTACTACATTAATCAGTTATTTTTGCTCTCCCTATTTATTTGTTATATCCACCTGTATTCTTTCATCATGTACTTACACTGTGAGCTCTTCTGGAGGCAAAAGCTGTCTTTTCATTAATTGCACTGGACACTGTACATACAAACAGTGGGGCCTTGATTCCTGATTGGGGCTTGTAGACACTACTGCAATACAAACAATACATAATTACATCCACCAAAATGTCCCTCTTTAACCTGGGTATTCCTGGGAAATCAGGACACCTGGCCACCTCAGTATAGAATCCAAATATTCTCTAATGAAGAATTCCAATTGTCAGTACACTATGAATTGAAGGCCGGGTTCTGCCATTCTTCCAGATGTTTAGCAGTCATTATGCTGCAAGGAATCCTACTGATTTCTTACTCAGCACAAGTAAGGGGGACAGCATCTGGCCCAGAATAAGCAGGGGGCAGATCCCCTTTGATATCTCCTGCATCAAAGCCTTCATCTGATGTTTCTGGGGCTGACATAGGGTGATGTAAAGAGCTTGATGAGTCACTACACAGTGTCTGTTCACCAAGGTTTTCAGCAAACGGCATCTTGTTCCATTTCATGATATTGCATCGCTAGGGAAAGTCCAAAGGGGCTTTAATTTTTTTAATAATTAAGAAAACTCTTTTTCAGTGAAATCTTTTAGAACACTATTTATCTGAAATATTTAACGTAACTACTGAACGGTGCCTTGTGGTGGAGAGAGAGACAGAATACATGACATGTACAGTATGTGGCTCCTCAGCCCCACTTCCCTCCCCTTCAAAACACACACACGCTATGTCCTTCAAGTACCTGGCTGAGAGTTGCCTGAGCCTCCTGTAGAGAATTGGATCTATCATCTCTGTTTAGATCTATTGCCTCAATAAATAAAATATCTCCCAGAAGCACAATACTGTACTGAAATGTAAGTATGACACATTTTCAAGCAGATAATATGATAACTGTGCTGGATGCTGTTCATTTAGTGTTAATGTGGGAAGGCAGTTTCTGTTCAGCTCAGCTGTAACTGCCTATGAACATTAAACACTGTGATCTTTCCAAGTGGGAGTCAAAACCACCGCACATGCACATTAACACCCCTGCTGGCAACAAGGGGACCAGTACTTCTACTGTGTGCCTGTATTTTTGCCACTGTACTCTAGCAAACTCCCCTCTTCTTGGCCCCTCGGAGTGCAAGAGCATAGCTGTGTTGTGATGCATGAGATTTTGTGAAGCAGTAGAAAACAGAATAAAAATACTGTGGCCTGTGGGAGCCGTGTGTGTGTGCGTGTGTGTGTGTGTGGTGTTATAATATCATATGTTGGCTCTTCAGTCTGGAAAGGCATAGGCAAATATATACAGCAGTATTACCACACATGATGTTCCGCAAATCACCTCATTTAACAGATATCAAGTCATTTTTTAAAAACAATTTCAAGTGCGGTGTTTATTCTGACAGATCCTAAGGCAGGAATTAAACACAGGAAAATACCTGGTACTGAGTACTACATGTGAAAAACAGTTTTCCATAAAAGGTATAGTAAATCATTAACCTTTTGGGTATGTAATTTGATTTTTAAATAATATTTAAGAATTGTTAATTGTTAAATTGTTGTAAAAACAAACTCTGCTAATTTATCCAATCCCAACTGGTTACTTAGCTCTGGTTTGCACATAAAATGATGTTCCAGTGTAATGTATGTGGAAGATTGCAGAAACGAAGCTTTATACTTTTAAAAAATTGAGTGCCATTTTAACATAGGAAATTTCTGGATATATTTGTTAATATTAACCAATATTGAGAAACAAAACTCGAAATATTAAGGAATTGTCATTAGTTCATTCAGGTTGTTGCGATTCAGAATCCAATCACATTTCTTAACTCTTGGCTTCAGGGGTTTGCTAGCTACCAACTGTGTGGTATGGGTGAAATTTGGGAAGGACCATCTTACACCATGATGGAAAAAATTTTAGTGGGTAATAAAAGATTTTAAACATTATGAGCCTAAGTAAAGAAAAATGGTTTCCTTTATAAAAACAACAACAAAACTGAAGAGCCAGATTCTGATTTCAGTGGCACTACTTGAGTAAAGTAATCTTCATTATAAAAACAGAATCTGGCCCTTAGTTATAAAGGTGCTTTATTTCCATTTTTTAAAAATCTATTGGAAAAAAAAGATTTTCCTGATAATTTCTTTGTATAGTGAACTTGGTCTCAAATGACTTAGACTTCTTTTTCCCATAAATATGCTCTCCATGAATGAAAGTCTTTTTTTCCCAGAGAAAATTTCCTAAGGCGTTTTCGTGAAAGTAGAACTCATGCTGATCCAATGGACATAATTGCTGTGGTCTATTGGCTCTATGATCCACACACTAAAAACCCCTAAAAGGCTTTGTCAAGATAAGCAGAACTGTTTCAGGTTATCAACTATACCTAATATCTGTTTTTTAAAAGTCCATATTTATTAATTCACGTGATAGCTATTGTATTCAAATCACCCAAAGGAAAATATAACCTCAAACAGCGACTTTTTTACTTTGAAGTGATGTCAAGAGTCAAATCTAGGCTGATGCTTCTTGTACCTTTTTTTTTTTTTTTTTTTTTAAGTTATGTGAATTAAGATTCGTCTGTCAGGCTGGATTTTTAGCACTAATTCCTTGATTTGTTTCTTCAACTTCTTTTGTTTTCTGTTTTGTTTTGGTTTATTAAAGATTCTGGAGCCCTTGACCACACATGTCCATAAGGGCTAGTCAATCATGTTTGAGGATATTAATAAACAGTTTTATAATTATATTTCTGACAAGCCCTGACCATGGACCTGATTATCACCAAACTGAGTCCTCTGAGAGCTTGCCTAGGAGATTGAAATTCAGACCTGTTCAGCCAGCCAGCACGAGATCTATGCGCCACCTTTCTTCCCTCCAAAGAGGGCTCCGATGGGACACAAATGGTCCATAGACCTTGGGAGAAATCCACACTTGAACAAACTCTATGGAACACATTTCTTAACTGTGGTGCAGCCAGGATTTCACCCCGGCACTGACCAGCTGCATGGGGTTGAATTTCACCCTCCGATGACCACAATGGGCCTGACTGAGAGCCCATCAAAGTCAATTACTTTTCATTGGCTTTGGCTCAAGCCCTCTATGTATTTAAAATAAATGTAGGCCCTTCAGCCGTTGCTAATTGAAGAAGCTATTCGATCACTTGCCACTTTAAAAAAAATATATATTTTATTGTCTCTTAGGATGATTTCTCTTCAGAGAGAAAATAACAATGATAATTTCAGATGACTTTTGCACTTTGTATACCAAGGACTTCTGTGTATTCATAAATACAATGTTTTGCATTATATCAAATGTATTGCAAGATTCAGTAATTTAAACCGAAAAATCAAAGAAATATATTGCAAATAGACTGTATTTAAAATCACCAGAGTAGCTGATTAAAAATCTCAGTGCTTTCCTCTTCCTCTATTAATACCAGATTGAGATAAATACACTGGTTCGGGTCCTGAAATCATGTTTTTTAATTGCACAGCCCTCGGGCCACAGCTTTGAGCTGCTTTGGCACTTTTCAAAGGAGTGAATCAATACCAGCCCATTATGTAAGTGCGTACAATCCTCAACAAAGAATAGCTAGAGGTGAGAAAGTGCTAATAGTGGCTTTCACAGTTTTACCAAATGATATCTTTCTTCTTCCCCTGTCCCTCTGCTCCAGAATGATAATGGCATATCATTTACAGAAAGAAATGAAAATAAGTCTGGGCTGAAGTTTGGATTTTACATAGCAGTTCTCATACTGGTATGTTGATATTGTCATAAGAAAGCTGCCAGAAGGTAAGGAGAATGCTTTGCTTCTATATGTCCTTACACTGTAGAATTCTTTAACTATAATAAAACATTTAAAATAGAGATTGTGTGCTGGAACTGAAGTGGTTTGGAAAAAAAACCAGAAAGATGCCACAATGACGATACATTTACCAATGCTACCCTCTAGTGGAAAACCAGAGCTAATGTTTTGGGGAGCTAGAAGCTATCTGTTGGACAAACTAAGCTACAAGCTACATCTTATATAAACAAACTTAAGATATGTGGTCAAAGTAATTTCATGTTAATAATTGATATAGCTGTAAGAGCTCTTACTAAATCCTGTTTTGTATCTTCTTATTTTGAGAGTTTAGGTAAAAAATTGTATAATATAGTATTACAGTAATATCTTATGCAGTGCTTTATATTTCATTTCATTTACACCAGTGAAGATCTAGACTAATTCCGTTTAAATCAGTGGAGCTTATTCTAGGTTGATACTTCTGTAACTGAGTGCAGATTCTGACCCAGTGACTTTCATCTCTGGAGACCTGGTACAAAGACTAGCTGAAGTCCAGCCAGGGAATGAATGCTCTTGGCAGGTGCTAACTGCCTTCAACTCCCACTCCTTTCAATTGGAGGTGCTCAGTGCCTTGAAAAGCTGTGTCCTTATGTTGCAAGTGAGAATTAGTTTGAGGCTCTCCGATCGTACTCCATAATGGACACTTGGACAGCATCATAAAATCACAGCATAATTTTATAATTGACAGACACTCCCGGGACTGAAATAGCCAAGTGGTTACAGGCTAGCATTGAGATGCAGAAGCCACTCAAGGCAATCTGTCGCCCTAGGCAACACTTTAGTGTGCTGCCCCCACCACTACTTAAATTTGGCCCATGACAGAGGAGCAGCTGCCTAGCTCGCCTACAGCTAGAGCAGCCTCTGCTGAGGTTCACCGCCTGGCACAGCCTTGTGAGCAAACTTACATGACTTTCTCAGTGCCATTAGTCTCTCACCTCCAGGTTGGGCATTACATTCACACCCAGATTAAATACATACAATGGAATTCTGTCAGAAGCTGGTTAGTTTGTCTTTGGTTTTAAGGATGCTGTATGTGTATTGTAAATACAACATAGCATATTTTGGCACTTCGCACATCATTAGATCTGTCTCAGAGCACTTTCTGCCACAGGATAGTCTTTCTTTGCCTCAGTTTCCCTGTTTGTCAAGTGGGAATTTAATTCTTATTTACTTTGGTAAAGCACTTTGAGAGCTAACAGTGAAAAATGCCATGCAAGCTCTAAGTATTATTTATTAGGACAATTTTATTAAAGCCTCCTATCTTTGCTAAGATTACACGGAGCATTTCTGATAAACTACACAAATGAGGCCAAATTGTTACAGTAGCTAACAAACTAGCACTTCAGCTCTGGAGACAAGAGGTCAAATATTGCCTGGTTAACATGGCCTTAGTAGTGTTTTCCCTGTACACTTTAAATTATGTGTATCCTCCACATCACAAACCAGCTGCACAAGGGACAGTCTCAGTTCACAAAAGGAAGAAGACTGGACCAGCCCAGTGTGTTGCAGCTAAGAACTGAAGTGCAGTACAGTGCCAAGCATCTTTCAAAGCACGATCTGTACTATCCCTGGTGTTATCTCCTCACTTTCAGCTGTATTAAATTTTATCCCACACCTACCCCGAGCATCTGATTACTCTCCCTTCACTAGTGAGGGGATATTTCACAAAACGGTTGTGCTCTACTTTATCTCATAGATATAGGACACCCCCCAAATCAAACAATTTGTCTAACTTTTTATTTCTTTGTAATAAACTTTTTAAAAATGTAATCGATATATGTAGAGCTAGAACTTACATATCATCAACCATTCTTTAGGGGAACTGTTATCCACATATGCAGTTCAATGAGGTTCATCTAGAATTCCAACATACGTAACCTGTGGCAGGCTTGTTTCAAATGACAGAAGGGCTAAGAAACCACCTTTTGGCCCTTATTATAGCAGATGTCTTAGGGAGATGACTGTCAAGCAGGCATTTATTATTATTTATTATATGTATTATGATAGTGCCTAGAAGCTGCAACTGAGAGCATGGCCCCGCTGTGTTAGGGGCTGTAGCTGGAGATAGGCGAATGTACATTATCATCAATTATTTCAGTTTGTCACAGCAAATTGCACTACTACGTGTACAAAAATCTATCTAGGTTATTTCTACCTCTTCCTTAGAATTAAATAACAGATAATTATATAGCATTGCAACTCCCATATTTGTATATTTCAATTTGGAAAGAGGTACACAAAAATGTCATTTGTTAAACACCTTAGTAAAGATTTAGGAGCTGATTCTTAGGTACCTTTAGGTCTCTTTACACTACTGTGGACAGGTAAAGTGAGTGTAAATTACATTTACATCCACTTTTAGGCAGGGAAGCCTGGAGGAGGATGCTCACTCCAGATGGAGCAAAACCTCAGATCTCGTCGAGAGTTTCTTTGGGATCTCTGGCCTACACACCTTTGACCATACCTTACCTTCAATGCACAGCTGCGCTGATCACAAGAGATGAATATGCTACACTTTTCCCATAGGAGAGCTTTTCATATTTTTGTTGTACATTTATCCTTTCCACACACATTTCTACAGAAAGCGTTGGGCTGTAGCTAAAGGAGAAGATCACAGTTAACTTGTCTGACAAGTATCGTTTGCACTCCATTAAGTGTTGGGAACTACTTGTGACATTTCACTTGACAGGGTTAATTATTTTTCCACTTTAGGCCATGTGTTTGCATAATAAAGATCAGCAAGCCACATTTTTTACATATCCCTCTACATCAACAGCTTACCGTCCTTGGTACCTGGACACCACTTCCTAACGTACATGAGAGTACATTGATATTCAGTGATTCTGATCTTTGACTTGCCTCTGAAATAGCAACACGTTTCAGAACAACAAATTATGCTTTGACATTAGAAGATGCAATCTGTAATGGATATTACAAGCTGAAGATTAAGAGAGACCATCTGTGATATTTGACCTTAGCTTGATAAACTGGAGTCTTTTCTTCCTCCTACACATTATTTGATTGTAGAACACAACCTTGGAACATACTAATAATTACTCAGAGCTGATACATCCTTTATGTACCCACTCTGGTAAGAAAGGGAGATGTTCGCTAGAGCAACTGTAAATCAGCAAAGCATACATTGAAATATACAATAAAGTGTACTTTGAGATAGAGTCCTTCAGACACTGTATAACAGCATGCTTTACATAGTCAAACATAAGCTAATGAGAAAAGAGCATTCTGGAAATGAGATCTGAAGAGGTGAAGTGATTCAGTGACTGAAAGGGAGGGAGGGGGGAAAGTCCAGATAGGCAGGGAGTATTGCGATACCCCAGCTGAATAGAGGCAACTAGCAAGATTAGAAGGTGCTTCTCTGCTGCTGTGTGACAAGACAAGACTTCACAGCATGGCACATCAGGGAGGGGGTTAAGGAATTGAAATGGGGCTGTACATAGATCTTTACTCATTAACAGCCCAAACTAATAACCTTCTGAACATGATGCAAAAGCCATTTATCTGACAGGGCTTTGGGGAAAGGTTGAGGGTCTGTTTTGGGAGGGGGGGTTGGAGGGGTGTTAAAGGGCTGTTTTTGCTGCTTTAATTTATTGGCTGGTTGGGTTGCTTTAGCTGTATACAATTAGGTTTTGCTGTTGGGTAATCAGTTGTGATTGTAGATCTAAAGAATGATCAGGGCACCTAGAGCTCTTTGCATTGGGCATTTTTAAATGTCTGTGTGTAAATAAAGGCAACTTCTCAGCACAACATCCAGACCAAGTAGCTGGATTGGGCACTAGGCAGATTGGCAGGGAAATAGGAGGAGAGGAAACCTCACCCCCAGGTTACTCAGCCCCTGGACTTGCATGGCATGAACACATTGAATGCTTTAGTCTGCAGTGTGTGTCCTCTTTTGCGTCTGAGGTCCCATAAGAATAACATGGCTGCTTCACCTCAGTTGGCCTGTGTTGTATTGAGTAGCCTGGAGAACTGAGCCAATCCCGGGCTGGCAGAGTCTTCCAGCCAGATCTCAGTGGATATTTCTACACAGCCAAAAATAAAGAAATAAATAAATGCAGTCAGTCTCAGATCCTGAGCTCAGGCTCACAGGGTTCATGCTGCAGTGCTAAAAATAGCAATGCCAACATTTGGGCTTGGGCTGGAACCCAGGCTCAGAGACCCTCTTCCCTTCTGAAGTTTCAGAGCCCAGGCTCCAGCCCAAGCCTACACTGCTAGTTTGAACAGTGCAGTACAAGCCCCATAAGGCTTCATCAGTTGCTCCAGGCTCAGACTCACTGCTGCAAGTCTGGGGTTTTTTGCCATGTAGATATACCCAGTGACACTGGCAAAATTGGGCGGGGGGGGGGCTCATTTGAACTCAGTTTGTGAATAACACTGCCTTTGTTGATGACTGCATTCATCAGCAAGAGCTTATACAGCCTTGTTGTACCAGCCACCAGAATTATGGTTGTAGCTGGGGTCAAGGGGACTGGCAGTACATTTTGACCATAGCGGTAATCCTGGCTCCACTCAAGTCAATGGCAAAAATCCCACTGATGTCAGTGGGTTCAGAATTTCACCCTGGATTCTTTCCTATAGGGTGGGTCTCTTAGACAGTTTCCCCAGGTGTGTTTTCATTGGAACTGGTGAGGCTAAGCTGTACTTGGGCCCTGGACCTCAGGTGTTTTCTCCAATTCAACAACTTCCCAAAAAACAACATGACTGTGCTATGTTCTTGGAGCCAGAGTCTTTACCCTGCACTACGTTAGTAAAGCTGAGCCAACAGGGTAGCCAAGCATTCTGTGAATGCTGAAGAGCCCCCAGGTGGAGCAGAGGTGGCATAGCATGAAGACCCAATGTCAAACGGTAAGGGGCAGAATTATTCAGAGTCTGGAAGTTGAGCTGTAGTTGAGGTTAGACCGTGACACTGGAAAAGAGTGAGCCAATGGAGAAATTCAAAAATAGACCTATCACCATGCCAGGAAGATTATCTGAGCAACAGTGGTTTGTATGGGCAGGAGAGGGATGGCATGGGGGGTGTCAGGGAAGAGACATTTACAGTAAGCAGGTAAGGAGAAGAATGGGTGTATCTGTACAGAGGTTAGCTTGAAAGAATTTTTTATTGCTAAAGCTTTTATTTTTTTTAATGTAGAGCAGATAAGATCAGAGGATTGTTGCAAAGGCTTTGGACAACCAATACAGGTGGCACAGGAATCGTGTTTGATGTCCTTTAGTTGTGTAGCCCGGTGCTACAACTTGGAATGAATACTTATTAGAACTGACCTCCTGTTCTTTGTTGCTCTTCCACCAATGATCCTCATGCAAACACCATCACTTTGCTGCACAGTGCCACCCTAAAACAACTTACAGACCACCTTCTGCCAACTTCTGGTGTAAGAAGTGGGATCCTGTAGTAAAAATAACGTCCAAGGCATACATTCAAGTTTTTTGCCACCCCCATGTTAATATCAGCAGTTTGTTGAGAGAGGGGAAAATAAATTTTCACTTGTTACTCAAAATGTGATTTTAATTTTAATAGGTTAATGTACTGATATTTGTAAATGACAGAAGAAAAGCATTATATGTAGGTATTAAATATTAGAGATTCAATTATCAATAATCATACTAACACCCTTTTTCACAGCAATTATAATAAAAGAAACATCATTCAGAAGCACAAAAACAATGGGCTCTTGAGCGGGCCAGCAAAATGCGCGTATTCACATTAGTCATTCCCAGCATCAACTTAGATGAACTCTTGGTGTGCAAATCTCACCACCAACCACTGCATTGGACAACTGGTGGGGAGGGTAACAATTACTTAGATTGCAAGCTCTGAGGGACAGGGACCATCTTTTTGTCCTGTGTTTGTAAAGTGCCTAACACAGTGGGAGCATGGGCCATAACTAGGGTTCCTAGGCACTACCACAATGCAAATATTACTCCAGTACTAATAAAAAATGGATTTGCGTGAATGTAATAAAGTAGGATTTGACCCGTCTCTCCACCAAATTCCATCATGCTAACTAAATCTTTCCCAACTCTGGTGTCCTTTGCTTTGGCCAATTAGCCTGCTAAAAGGTTGGGGATGGGAGGGTTAAGCTTCCTAAGCTATAACTATCTGATAATGTGAAACATGGACAGGCAGAGAAATGGTGAGAGAGGAAATAAGCAGTTGTAATTTATTCATCAACTGCTAAGCCATCATAGGAAACTTTTTAAATAAAATGTGATAGTTGTTTAAATATTTACTAGCTTGTTGACCTATTTTCTCAGTTAATTAGGACGTTTTTGGCTGCATTAACAATGACTTGACTACAATCTACTTTAGAAACTACAGTTCACCTATATTGAGTTATATAAAGTTGTAATTTTTTTTAAAGGGTGACATAGGACAGAACCTCAGTTGGAAATACCAGAAAAAGTGTTCTGCATGTGAGATGAAGGAACTTTTTCCCCTTCCTACCTTGTAAGTCTATAGACTTCATAACAGATGATGCATAAGCATCCTGCTCATCTAACATAATGAATGTAAGAACATTCACTTAACAATAATTTAATAACAGCTTTTTACTGAGTTTTGCAACAAAAATATTTCACAAAAAGCATTTTATGCCTAAGATTTGCTTATTCCGCAGTGAAAGGATGCAGATGTTGTCACTGGAATAATTTCCTTGTAATAATAAAGAATGATTCAGCCTATCAAGTTTACCTTTATAAGTTTTTGTGCATTTGAATAGTTCCACATAGCTAGACCTTTCTCCACCCATTGTGTCTCTAGTTCACTGTGCATGTGAAGTTAGTTTCAGAAGAATTTGGCCACATATGGACTGCAACATTTAACACCACTGATCATAGTACTGAAAAAAATCAAACTCCTTCTGCATAAAGAAGTAAGATACAAAAATGTATTGGCAAACGAACTAAATCCATTATGTTCATCAAATTTCAAGAATAGGCATAGTAGGGAATTTCTGGGCTGACTTACCCGCCAGGCATCACTGTCAAAGACATGATGTCAAGTATCAGAGGGGTAGCCGTGTTAGTCTGTAGCCACAAAAACAAGAAGGAGTCTGGTGGCACCTTAAAGACTAACAGATAGTTAGTCTGTTAGTCTTTAAGGTGCCACCGGACTCCTTGTTGTTACGGTTGAAGACAGTGTACAAAGCAAAGTGAAGCTGTACAAAGTGTAAGTCAGAGTAAAATCAGTCTCATGGTCACTATCAAAGATAAGATGGTACAGTTAGTCTTGGGATGATCCATTGAGTTCTAGGTGACACCCTGCATGTGTCCTCATCTTTCAATAAAGAGGTGTAGCCCATACAGGTCCTGGCAGAGTCTCCTTAGGTTAAGATGGAGCATTGCATGCTGTGACATGACCTCTTCACAGGCTATTCCTTCATGGAAATGGGCTTCATTTAATGCAAATTAAATATGTCTCTGATAAGCTCCCAAGGTGGCCCTAAGTAAGTGCCCATTCTGTTAGCTGCCTGTAGCTAAGGCTGCACAAGCTGAATCAGAGAAAAGTTTTGCTGAAATTCAGAGTACAGAGATGCTGTTAATTTGTAATCTGGCCTTTGCTGGGGTTCCCTGAAAAGACCTGAGGAGGATCCTCAATATGTGTCTGTGCCAATAGCATCACTGAACTGAATTTAAAAAAAAAAGGGGGCGGGGGGGGAGGAAATGCTGGCTGTTAGCCTTAAACATGTCTCCTCATCAGGTGTAAATGGACAGGAAAGGTTTTCTTTCCATTTACACCTGCAAGGAGGCATGTTTCTCCCCAAAGCTAGTGTTTACCGCTGTGTGTTTCATTCCTTTAGATCTCTTCAATAATGCCAGCCAGCCGCTGCCTTCTTCAGATCAATTTTCTCAACTGACATGTCATCTCTTTGTGTTTTTGAGCAGGAACTTGAATTCAAGCGTCAAATATTTTACCGATTTGAGAAGTCTCTCTCTCACAGTCAAAATGTATGAAGTTTTAAGTCAGAACTGAGGTTAAGATCACCTTTGTCTGTTTTCTAGAAGAAGAAAATAAGACACCAGAAACTTTTGCTGAGAATAAATAAGAGACGACACCAAAGTGCAGAGGAAGAATTTCTATTTTTGATTATACCTTAAGGCAACAAAGGAAATGTAATGGCTACAATAGCACAGTTAATGAGTAGCTATACAATATTTATTGTGTTAAGTGTAACACTTTAAACAATACGTCTACTTATATTTTCATAGCATCTGTAATTTAGAACATCTAATTTTCATAACATCTGTAACTGAGTTGCATGCATTTGTACTGTGATCAGAACATGCATCTACTTCCATCATTTTTCAGTTGGAGTATATTTACTGAGATGGTTATATATAGGAGCTACACTACAGCAGCTTCCTGTATTCACGTTAGACATTCCAATTAATTTTACCATCTGCCCTACATGTGACGCGACCTAATCTATAAAGCACTATGTGGGATTTGCAGGTATTTTTAGATGACTGTCTTTTTTCCACTGCCTGATGGGCTGATCCAGTTGTACTCGGCCTGCACCAGCACAAAGCTGTTTTCCCGTATCTTCCTGAATTGCATCATCTCCCCACCCTCTCTCATTGTGATGACATCATTGTCTGGTTCACTAAAGGACACTTCTGTTCGCTTGTGACAATACTGGGCATGGATGCAGCGCAGCCCGGCAGCCAGGGCCATGCCGAGGGCAGCCGTACAACCAAGGAGAATGCCAAGTTGGGCTGCTATGAATTGTCTCCCTTTTCTGGGGTGTTCTGCTCCTTTCCCAGGAACAGCAGCATCAGGCATGGGTCTGGTCACCCATGGAAGTGTATTCCCCTCAACCTCCTCTTGGTTCTCCTCCTCCTCGCCGGAAACTGCATGTTCTGACTGCAGCAAGAAGTTTGCTGAAGCCTTCTGTGTCACTGACCGCCTCTCTGCCATCTGCCTTGAAGCTGATGATAAACTGCTGGAGACATCCAAGTCAGCTTCCCCATCTCTATGCTGTGACGTTGTTCCTGGAACTGCAAGCAGGTAAGTGTACCAAAGCTGAGTGGAAAGTGAAGCTGTAGCCCGCAATACAGGTTTTGTCATCTCCTGGTTGGAGTTCACAGCAACCTCCTTAAAAGCAAAAATATGACACAATATCTGATGAGAGTCTAAACAGCTTGTGGGTTTAACTGTCTCTTTCGGCTCCTAGTCACTGGTTCAAATCCATCTAGTTTGGGAATAACCAAGAACAATAGCCAATGGTTGTTTATTGGCCTTTGTCAAATGAGTTGGTGCATTCAACAGGGACACAACTGACACCCTTGCTTGATATCTCGTCACAGGATGCCATAGATGGAGGACTTCAATTTCTGGGGCTGGTACCTGGCACCTTTCACCAGCCCTGCAGCCACTTAACATATCTTGCTCAAAAATATAAAATCAACACCTGAGCGCACCGAATGATTACGCTTTGCTAATGCCAGGATCATGCTGCCACATCAATAGAAAGATCCCCATTAACTTTTCTGGGCTTTGGATCAGGCCTTTGGGGCAGGGGAGTCACAGAAGAATTTAGTTTACCTCCCCCTTTGTTACTATTTAAATAAAAGGAAAAGGTCTCATAGGATTTTAAAGTTCAATAACTCAGCCCTGGCCAAAAGTTACCTGCTTTCCCATGCTACACTGTCAGTTGGAAAACTGCCACCTGTAAATAATGCTGAACCATCCCATACAATGTGAGTTAGTATTTTGTTAACTCACTCATTTCTCAGTTTCTTCTTGTTGCACAGCACCTTGTTTTAGCAGTCACAAAATGAAGACCCCAAGCTAGACTTTAGCCTAGACTTCACTACAGATCTTAGTCAAGACTGGCTGCAGAGGCAATCTGAGGATTTTAGAGATGCCCTTGAAAGAAATGAATCTGAGACCTGCACTGAACTCTTACCTTCACATTGCACAGCTGCCGCCTGATCTAGAACCAGTGAAGTCCATGGGTGATCAGCTTCTTTGGGTTTGGATCGGGCCCTTAGTAGCTGGTTTCTATGCAACTTGAGCAGTCCAGCAGGCTCTTTAGCACATCCATCAATTACACCAGAAAAGCTCTTGGCCTCATTAGTGGGTGTTTAAAAAGCTTGCTGGGAAGGGCCGGTGCAACCATTTAGGCGACCTAGGGCGCTAGGATTTGGGGGGTGCCATTTTCGTTGGCAGCGACCGCGGTGGCCGGATCTTCCGCCGCCCCAGTCGCCACCGGTATTTAGGCGGAGGGAGCTGGGGCAGGGAAGCGCGGGGAGGGCTGTCTGCAGCAAGTAAGGGTGGGGGGCGGCACGCAGGGGAACTCCCCACCCCAGCTCACCCCTGCCCCGCCTCCTCCCCAAGCACGCTGTGACTGCTTCACTTCTCCCACCTCCCAGGCTTGCAGCGCCTAAGCTGATTGGCGCCGCAAGCCTGGGAGGCGGGAGAAGTGAAGCGGTGACGGCGTGCTCGGGGTGGAGGCGGAGCAGGGGTGAGCTGTGGCGGGGGGGTGCCTCAGGGAGGAGGGTGGGGGTTGGGTAGCTGCCATGGGGGGCGGGCCTCAGGGCGGACAGAGAGACCGGGGGGGCGCAAGGTGGAAGTTTCGCCTAGGGCGCAAAACATCCTTGCACCGGCCCTGTTGCTGGGTAGCCAGTCTGGCAAGAGTCCTGGTGAGCTGTGAGGCCAGGTAGGGAAATGACAGCAATAGCTCAGATTGTGGGAGAGGTTACCACTGAAGAAGGTGACAATAAAATGTAGGCAGCGAACAAGAGAATTTCAGTGATTAAACTGCAGAATCTAGAGTAGCTAGCTAGCAGTGCCAATACAGCACAGATACTTGGAACAGCCATCCCAGTCCCTTCCCCCACATGGAAAAAGAGCTGTCTACCTGGAAAATACTATGGGATTTCACCCTTTGTTTCTCTCCTTCCATTCTGGATTCATTCTGTCCTTTCTTTCCTGATTTGTAAAATTCTCTTCTCTTATGTTCCCGGTGTGTCTCTTCTTTCTTTCTTTCTCCTTTCCCTTCTTTCATTTTTTTCTTGCCCAGCCCCTTTGCCCAAGTGATCCACATGATCTCTCCTTTGACTCCACTGCACCTGTTCTCTGGTCCATTTGCTCACTGATCTCGCCTCTATCTCCCTCTATTCTCCTTTTTCTCTTCTGGATTCGCCTAATTATTTCTCATTTGTTCTCTCCCTTGATTCTCTGGATTCCCATGTTTCTCTCTCCTTATGGCATCTCCCAGATCTGGGACTTTATTGTCCCTTGTTGCTCCCCTTCTCTGTATTCTGTGTAGTGTTCTCCCTTTTACCACATAGCCTCTCTATTCCCCTTGTCCCCCACTCTAATCCACTCTCCCGCTCCAGCTCCTGTCCTACTTCCCATCCAGGTCCCCAGTTCATCTCTCCCCCTCAGACTCCACCCGTTTATCTCCCTACGGTTCTTCTTTCCCCAGCATCTCCCAACTGCCTCTTTCCTTCCTAGTTAATCTCCAGTTTGTCCCCTTCCAAGTCATTGCTCCAGCCACCCATCCCCAGCTGACTTCTCCAGGCCTTCCTTTTCCCAGTTCATACCTCTCCGGGTCTCTGTCAGTTCATCCCTTCAGCCCCTACTGCCAGTGCCTCAGTTCAGGCCTTGCCCTCACCCTGCCCCCCATTCATGCAGGACCCCCCAGTTCATCCACCACCCATAACTTTCCTAGTTTATCCAAATCCCCAATTCAGACACTGTCTCCAGTTACACACACACACACACACACTCCCAACCACTCTTGTTCTCAGTGTTTCTTCCCTAAATCCCACCATCTCTGAAACTCAGGAGAGGAGGAAACATGCTGCTACTTGTATGGGATGGGACAAGTGCAGTACCTAGAATCGGCTCTTCGCCCTGCTGCTTGCTTGCTTGCTGCCTCCCCTAAAGCACAGAGGCACCAGCAATGGCAGCAGGAAGCAGCAGGTGCAAAACAAAGCAAAAGCTGCATCAGGCGGCACCACTGCAACCCCTGGCTGCTGACGGAGGACGCTGCACCTGAGCTGCACCTGGAGGCCTCCCGCAGCCGTACCTTTCACAAATTGGCGAGGGTGACCCCAGCTGTCTAGTAGAAGCAGGTACAGGCCAGAGACCCATAAATACAATAGGTTTGAATCCAGTCTCACCTACAATGCTTTTACATTAGTGTAAATGCTTTGACTTCAATGGAGTTGATCCTGTTTTACACCAAAGTAAGGGACAACAGAATCGGCCCCACTGCCTGGGTCTGTACACATCATGCAGGCTAAAGAGGATTTCAGGATGTTGACTGTCCTCTAAGAGGTACAGCCCAGAACAGCAGCTAATACAATCCCATCATTATGTCTGAACATACACTGAAAGGAGAGAGAGGAAACAGCCTGAAATGTTTCTAGCTGGTGTACTTTGCTTTAAAGCAAGATGTGGGCCATTTAGCTGCCTAAACAAAGCCAAGTTGTGCTTGTACATTCAGAAGTGCTACGTTCCCATGCCGAAGTGCCTGTTTAAGCTTACTGTACAAATCCTGATAATATATAAAGTGCTCTCACAAATTTATGATTTATTTTTGTTATTTCAGAGTTCAAAGGAATAGTAAATTTCTGTACATGTGCTATATGTAGTGTGGTTCAATGAGCAGGACCATGTATATGTTTTGAAGTCGGTATTTACAGTGGGGTGAATTAGAAAGATTTTAAAGAGTTTTAGGTTTAGCAAAATGTTTAAGCAGGAAAACAAATCAGTAAACCCATCCATTTCTGCAAGAAAAGATCACTGAGACAAGTGGTGTGTAATGAAGACACAGGTAGTGCTCAGTGGCAAAACAGATGAACATAGATCCATCTCTGGGCCATGCTTGGATATGGGGCTTTGGGTCAGGCTTGTTTCATTAATTCATTCATATATATATATAGAGAGAGAGAGAGTGTGATACATGAGGGCCAGGGAGCAGTGGGAGAGGGGAAATATATAAGCCCTAGGCTAATTAAGGCGTGGTTTCCTGTAGACTAGGGAGGGTTGACAGGTTAATTGGAGCACCTGCAGTCAATTAAGACCCTGTCAGGAACCTAATAAAAAAACCCTGCTTCAGGCAGTCAGGTTGTGTGAGGAAGGAGAGAGGACTGGAGCTTGGAGGTGTGTTGCTGAGACTTGAAAGACCAGAGAACCGAAGTAAGGGAGACTCCCTCTCCCAGCGCCTAAGGACCGAGGGTAATCCTACTCAAGGGGGAAGAGGGTAAGAAACCTGTTGGGGTTGAGAGGGGCTGGGGCTCAGAATAGGGAGTGAACCCAGACCCCTCCCCCACTTCCCTCCTCTACCACCTTCCCGTGCCACTAGAGGGGCCCCCAGCACCCCAAGAGCAGGGGCAAGGGGTGGTGTCTTAGCCCCCGCCAAGAAAAGCATAGGACCCACCATACCAACATCGGCCATTTTGTCACAATAGATACAGATAGATATAGCGGAATCTCCCCCAAAAGAATACAACTGCCTGAGGCTCAAATCAGAGTCCTAGACACTGACAGCTTTAATATCTATCAGCCTTTCAGGGCTAGAAACAGGATCACTGGAAAAAGGAGATTTCCAGCCTCCTCATGGCAACCAATGCAGGGTTCTAAACCAAAAACATCTCAAATTGTTGCAATTTAAAATCATGTCATTGCTATATATTGAAAAGGTTTTTTAGATCATTTTACAGTTGAACTTGTAGTAATCAAGGCACATGGCTCTACTGGTAGTGAAAACATTCAAAACTCTAACAGTGTTAAAATAGCTTTAGTAATATATGTGGCATATACAGAACACATGTTGCTGTTAAGATGCAAAAGGTTTTATTGTCATCTCCTGCTAAAACTTCCACCTGCTGCCAATAATTTTCCATTTTGGCAGATGCAGGCCTGACTTGGCGTGAGTAATTGGACATGGGTGAGGCCTCATTTCTTGGGAGATGGGGTTAGGAAGGTAAATGGATCAGCAGGCTGGAAACAGAATGTCTGTTCTAGCTAAGGGAAGGAAAACCACCCAGGGAATCACTTAATGGCCAAGATAACAATGGCTCAGATAAGCCTAGAACGTAAGATGAGGTAAAGAGTAAGTTGTGCATGGACAGTGTGTGAGTAGAGCATGCTGTACAGGGATTGGTTCCTACAAAGAGGCAACACCAATCCCAAAACATGTGATGCACTTTAATTGTCTATAAAGGAATTGGGTTGGGTGTGTGGCATACCCTGTACCCAACTCCTTCACTTAAGCCCAGTCAACTCAAATGTAATTTGATTATATACTGAATGATGAGACTGGAGCCAAACTGAGTGCTTAGGGAACTGAAGCGGTCATAGGGGAACCCCAACAAAACACCCCACACAGTTCTTACCTGTATATTTTCCTTACATGTCAAACAGAGTTGTGATGTAGAAGCACCTGAGATGCTTGGTGGTCTAAAATATTGGAAAAGGAAGGATAAGTTTAATATATTTTGTTTATCTGTCCAAATTACAATGAAAAAACCCAGAGTCTGTACCTTTATTAAAAATGTTGCTCACTAGAATAGCCTCAGGAGGTACACATTTATTGTGATGAGAGGGGCCAACAGAGACAGCAGTCATGCAGTCCAACCCAAGTACAGTACAGATAAGATAATGCAGAACATTCAGTGCCAAATTTCTCTTCCTCCCAGGGCTGCCCAGAGGGCAGTGGGGCAATTTGCACTGGGGCCCCCACGAGAATATAGTATTCTATAATATTGCAATTTTTTTCTTATGGAAGGGGCCCCTGAAATTGCTTTGTCCCAGGTCCCCTGAATCCTCTGGGCAGCCCTGCTTACTCCCCACTCCAATTATATAGAAGCCAATTGGACCCAATCCTGCCCAAGTCCCATTGAATCCAAACTTTTGCAATCAGCTAGTTCAGTTTTCCTTTTCCTTCTCCCCAGGGATGGAAGGATGGCCCTGCTAGATTCATCATTTCTTTGATTATTTTTGGAAAAATACGAAAAATGTAAATATAAGTTGCCTGAGTACCTTCTCCTCAGTTCTATTTTAGTAGGAATGCACAGCTTGCCACATGGGCAGTACTTGCCCCGTGGAGAAACTGGTGCTAATTTACTCCTTCCATAACTTTTGGAGTAGTTGTATGCATATTCAGTACATTACATTCACTGTTCACACAGTACCCATCGGATGTGCTGGGGCTGGAGGTATAATCTTGTAAAAGGAAACTTCGCAAGATGTTTGCCATATCCAGCCCTTGAAACTCAAGTGATGGCTCCAGACTTTGATCACTGTAGATGCTGCTTCTGTTGGCTTGCCCTCCTCCATGTCTGCTGCTGACCCTCAAGGCTACTGAATCCACAGAGGTCTCAGACTGTTGCTTTCCCTTATCAAGTTGTTCTGTGTCTTGTCTGCTTCCAAAAGCAGGCTCCAGTACTTTTGTCACTGCAATTCTAGTCAGTCTGGCAGGCATAAATTTTGCAGACTGAGTAAAGACAGTAATACTGTTGGGTGTAGCAGAACCTTAAGAAACGCAAAAAAGAGAACAAGTGTATTTTCTTTGTATTGTTTGTTTGTTTCAAATCTTCATTTGTAATGATATTGATTAATATATTATCTGCATGCATATACCAAAAATAATAATAACTTTGATTTCTATAGCACAAAGCTAAAACAGAAACCTAGGCATCCCATGGAAACTGGAGAGTAAACCAATAAAGCCCTCCCCAAATTAAGTTCAGATAAAATAATTAAATTAAAGCCAAGGTGCCATGCTGAATACTTTAAGAAACAAGGATCATTTTTTAAAAGTCTAGATTCATGGCTTGTTCCATCTTGGGAAGAGGGTATTTCACTCACCCAAGACTGCTGAAGCAATGATAAAATACTTATCTGCTTTTCCTAGATGTGCATTCAGTTTGGAGTGAGCAGGGCTTTTTCAAAGTGAGAGAAATGACATATGACCTGCCTTTTGTCCAATACACATAGTTGAGGTCATGCAAACAGTCACACTGACAATAAAGATAGGACTTTCTCTTATTTAAACAATAATGCCACACCCAAACATCCAAAAAACATGAGTCAGGCCTCCAAAATCATGAAACTGGCTTAAATTTTTGAGATTAAAAAGAGTACATTTTGGATTCTTTTTCTTTTGAGTCTATGGAGTGCACTCAGGTCATGTTTTTATGCTGTTCTTTGCAACCGTGAGGGCTGGACAGTTTTTTGTTTTAAATGAAAGCTGAAATTCTCATGAAATCATGTGTCTCCCAGAGCTGGGGCTTTAAGTAAAACTCACGATAAAATCATAGAAGTTGGCAACATTGTTTAAACTGTATATCGCCGCCCTCATTCAGATTAAAGCCTGGACCCTGAATGTGATGAGTGCTGTCATTTCAAGACTTTCCTCAGGGGATCAGGCCCCAGTAACTATGTTAAGTGAACTCCTGAGGTTAACTTATGTCACTTGTGTTAGCTGGAAGAAGGAATATACCATAAAAATATTCTATTGGAACTAAGTTGTCAGTAAAATAACACATACCTTTGCTTGCTGTAACTGTTACTTTTGGATCAGTAGGTTTCTGCAGTGGTGTTGGCATTATAGGGCTGGACTTCTTGCTACTATCAGCAGGTGTTCTGTTTTGTATTCGGTGGGACACAATAGCAGATTCAATCCTTACCCAGTATACAAAATATGACTGGACTACAGATAAACTGTCAAAAATAACATATGTTAGGCAAAAATGTAGTCACCCTATTAACAGAATATCAGAAATTTCCCTAATCCGAAGGAATTATTTTAAAAAACTAAAACAGTGCAATAAAAATTAATAGATTAGTCCATCACAGTTTTTATATTAAAAATAAAACACACTAGAAACCATAGGGAAAATGCAGTGTAATGGTTCACTTATAATTAGGGCTGATGAAAAACTGAACGGGAAAATAAGACAATTTCAAATTTTAACAAATACATTTGGAAAACTTTTACTAGCTTTGTTTCCATGGGCAAGGAGGCAAGTGGGAGTTACTGATTAAAAAGGCTCATCAATTTTACTTTTATAACCGTATTATAGCAGGGCTGGTAGCACCATGTATAACTGAGACTGTTGGACACTTTCTATTATAAGCCCCTTTAGTCAGTTGCTTATAACTTTGCCAAGCTTTAATCATTCAAGCTGATATTTTCCATACCGCTTTTCTGCCAGAGGAGGACAGAGACAAGAAAGGTCTATAACTACTAAAAAACGCTTTCCTACAGAACCTGAAATTGAACCTAAGAGTCCTGAATCTCTTGGGGTGTGGCTACACAGCAATTTAAATACCTGTGGCAGCCCTGGATCAGCTGCCATTTCCCAATTCTGGAGTGTTTCACTTTGCAACTTTAAGGTTCTTTTAATGACTGCATTTTGGGGTGCAATAGGTATTAGTGTAACTCATAACTTATATTGCCTAAACTGAGCTATATTATCGGATCTTGGATATCTAGTGTCCTCTCTGTTACTATCTGATGCAAGCCAATCACTTATTCTGTGAACAATTCTATTTATATTTAACTTTTTAAAGGAGGTAAATAAAAATCAGTGAAATCATATACAGGGCTACTGATTTCCAAAGTAGTTAGGCTGTTGTTTTTCATCTGCAGATTTGTTTAATAGTAGGAGAAAGCTGACTATGTAAATACAAAGGAGCCGATCCTCAGCTGCTGTAAATTGCCACTGAAGACAATGACTCTATGACAATTTACAGCAGCTGAGAAATTACTCCAATATTTGGTGAATGTCAAGCAATATCTAAACACTGTTCCCTGCCCTTCCCCCACTGAACATGGCAAACTGTAAGGGCATCGGGACTTTCCGTAGATATGAAGTAGGGTTAGGACCCATGTATTCTTACAAGAACTTGATGTCTCCAATGGGCTGGGCAGGTGCCTTCCACACAAATGACAGGTTTCTCTTCAGTGACTTGTCAGAATGGGTTACAGAATCACCATCTTCAAAACAAGTCAGCAGTTTGGAACCCGGAGGAATGAAAACAAAAGTGCCAGCAACTTGATCATTAGAGACCCTGCGAGCTTGAAGCAAAAAGCCCATGAAATCACGAGTGCTCCTCACTGTCACTGCAAAACAAACCATGGTACAAAAAGCAATTTGTCCAAGCATCCATTTGCATTTCTGACACAAATCATTTCCAATGGAATTTTCTTTGGAATTGGTGAACTTAGGAGGAATCCATATGGAACCAAGCCTGCCATTTTGCCTCTACATTTCTCTCTTAAGCATTCTGAAAATATCAGAACATTCTTTAATGCTGCCTCTTTTCCCGTGAAAGCTACATGGAAATTTTGCCTGAGTCATTTTTTAATTATGAACTACTAATCAGCTGATACTTGGAAAAATACAGCTATCTGTACACTATTAATATATGCATATACACCATATTGATTAATTTTGAAAAGAACTCCTGTATAAGAATTAAACTGTCCTGTTGCACAAAAGAGTGAATGCTCCATTTTTGTTTAAGACCTGGTCTTTTAAATAGGAATGAGTATGTGAGTAGGTACGTAGGATGGACAATATGTTTACAGGTCAGCTTCCTCTTCATTGCCATTTAAAATACTTAGGGCCCAGTCCTACAAAGTTCTTTGTGTGGGACTCTCCCATTGGATCTATGGGCCTGATTGACTTCAGTGAGGGTTGCCTCGGACCCAGCATCTATCACGTGGGGAAAATCTGAAGAAGACCCCATTGAAATGTACAATTTCATTCTCTGAATTTACCCAAGTATAACTGATTGCAGAATGTTCATTAGGACTGAAAGGATTATAATGAGAAAAAAGAATGCATATTTTACATACATACTGTAAATGAAGGTTATCTGTAATTACATTTATTCCTTGTGAGGAGAGATGCTACAACTCATTCATGGCATTTCCATGTGTAGATTATCCCTCTTCTCATCACTCAAAGATTAATGTCTTAACTGAGATTAGCTATCATGTGTTTTATTTATACGTATATACATACATATACAAATTTCCTATCAAATAATTACTCCGTATGAGTCAATAGTGCAGTCTAGAAAACTTCCCTGCTAGATACACAGTAATCAGAATCCGTGCTGCTGTGATTTGCATTTCTCTGCTTGGCCCAGAACAGGAGAAAACTACTAGTAGCACTGTGACATTTTCATGAATGTTCTATGTTGTAAAGTTAGTTAATACTCCTTACCTGGTACCTTATCACCTGGAAAGTAGAAGGACATATTGGTGTGGAGAATGATATAGTTGTTCCGGGGGTTCTGAAGCTGAGCTCTTATATGTTTGGGTGTCATGTCACCACAGGCAGAAAGACTCGCACCATGGGAGAAGGCAGCAGTGTACGAAACTGAGCACAAGATTGTGCATGCCCATCCAATGATAACTACCTGGACTTTCATTCCATCCTCCACCTTATGTTATTCAAAATAACAGGCATTACACTCCAGGTTAAGTTCAAAGTAATAATTTCTAGGAAGATACAGTCAGTAAGTATGGCACATGTGTTATCTTTGAATTCATTGAGACATGGAATAATACTCCCCAAAACCTTTCAATTAAAAAAAAAATTCCCCATGACTCATGGAGCCCTTCCTGGTAACGCACAATCAAGGAACATTTTAAGAAGTGGTTTGGGAGGTGGGGGATGATCCATAAGAGAATTCTTTTTCTTGAAGTTGTACACAGAGCAAAAAAGCTGGACGACCATCACTCTAAAGAGTCTTGTTACCATTACTATCGGCAGAAAGGATTCTGCAAGTTCTCATTTATCTACACAGAGTACAAAATTCTTTGCTCGGCATTCACTGCCCTGCCCAACTAACTGTGCAGTACACGAAATGGAAACATCTATCCCGCAAGTCTGTGGAGCTGCTCCATGGAAACTACTGCCCATCCCAGTGAAAGATTCCATGTAGCAGCAGATCTTCTGTCCCTGCTCCGCCTGCACACTGATACATAGAGACACCACCAAGCTGGGGTGCTGAATCACATGGCAGTGGGTGGGGAAGAGCACATACCCTGACTCCACTGTGCACAACAGAACCACAGTGGGTCTGCTGAGAGCAAACCCTTCAAGGCTTTGGAAGTATGGGTTGTAGTGACCCCAGAATGTCTTTGCTACCTATATCCATCAACGTTTAATAATTAACTATTTTTCTAAATTTTCTTCTTCTGTTGACATTGTTTGGTGGTGGTGAAACATCCAAGATTCTAAATTTGAAATCAACATTTGAAGCCAAAGATAAATCCCTACTTATTTTTGGTTAATATCAAGATTTCATCTTTAAACTCTAATATAAATATGAGGAAGCACTATTCACAAAGTTAACGCCTGCTATCTATCCAGGAACTTATAGCTCTTTTTTCCCAGAGCCTACAGTAAATAAATGCCTAAGCCAGACAGAATATACTCATTGGTGCTGCCTGCATGTAGCAGTGTGCAGGTTTGAAAAATAATAGAGAATGTGCACACAAATATTTATCAGACATGTGAATGAATGTGTACATGAAAGCAGGCCAGCCCTATTTTAATGTACATCTTCAAATAACTCCTTTTCAACATGTAAATTATACTGGCTTCTCTTTCCTTGGCTCATGCATCAGTAAGTGGATATATAAAAGTCAGAGGGAGTCTGAGACTAAAAAAGTCTCGGTTACATCACCTTTTACATCCCCTCTGAATTTGCCACTAGTTTTGAAAAACTGCCACTACACATGAAACAGTTTGTTCCCAGCCTCAACCAGAGCGCAGCTATGCAGTGTAGCCTTCTCTAGAGCTCCATCACTCCCATCATTTAAGTGCCATGTGTTTGTTCTCCATGTATCACACCCCTTTACAAGAGCCTGTCACTATCAGACAGGGAGACCTTAGCCCCAGTACCATTTCAACTCTGTTCCCTGCCATTGACATTCACTTACCTTGGGACACATTCCTTCAGGCTCACTGTAACAGTTCCCCCTCAGCCGGACAGAGACTCATCCTTTAAGGCAAGTTCTTCACTTTCTCCTCTAATGGGAAGTGCACCAGCTGTTACCCTAATACCGACAGGAACTCTCTGCCAGTGCCCAAATCAGCTTTAATCGTATTAGCTTTCCTCCTCATCTCCCATCCACTCACTCATTTTATTTATTAATTCATTTTACCATCAAGTCTCTGCGATGAAAATAAAAACAAAGCAAGGGGGGGAAAAGTAGTATGTTCTGTACGGGATCACCCTTGGACACTCTTACTGATGCTTAGCAGGATGGGGCCCTTGTTCTTTTTTAATTAGCATGGTAAAGATTTGCAAAACAAAGACGTCAGCTTCCTTTAGTCGTAAGGCCCCAGGAGCTGAATTTTTTCTCACGCGTGTTTACATGGCAGCAGAAGCAATACTTTGCTAGAAATAAGCAGAACAATTCTCATATGCATTAGAGTAACCATAAGCAGCTGACTTAAATGTACCAGAGCCAAAACATTCAAAATTAAAAGGCTCCTACTCCAGTCTTACTTCATTGTCTTTAGTTCCTGGGTACTAATAATTAATATAGGTGACACGCAATTCACAGCATGAAACCAGACTAAGTAGTATGTATGCTGCAGCTGGACGCTGTGTAAAATTCGTTCCATAATCTTAGAATCCCTCACCCCCAACACACACGTGCACAAACCCACCACCAAAACAACCTTCATTAGAGTTAATGTTGACATTATATTGTCCTTTAACACAATGCTAATAAAATATATTTTAAAGTCTAAGATTTCAGGAAATGAGCTGGAGAGGTATTAGGCAGATCAGAGGTAGGCAGCTATTCTATGAATTTTAGGTCTGGAGATTATCAAGACCTCCCTAACAGCACCCCTTAAAGAGGAGATGATCAATTCTTTGCTCAAGAAACACTCACTTGATTCTATCACCAATTTTCACCCAGTCTAATCTCCCTCTTTTATGAAACATTATGCAGAAGGTGATGGCAATACCTGGAGTTCTCAGATTTCCTCAATTCGTCACTCCAGCTTTAAGCCTGTGTTTGGGATAGAGACTGTTTTCATCAGTCAGTGACTTCTTCCTCGCAATAGCTGAAAATTAGCAGCCAAATTCTCTTCTTTGATACAGCACTTTTGCACCATTCGTTTACAGATATATGTGGAGCCTTTGATATCATTGATATGCTGCAGACCCTGGCAGGAATAACCAGAATGACTTGGTTGGTTCATTTTTGTCTGTTTGTGAGATCCCAAAAGAATAGTTTTGGATGATTTCTCATCAGTGCCTACAGCTGTCTCATCAGAGTTCTGTTCTGTCATGTCTCTTTATTCAATGGGTATGGGAGGGCATTAAGCTACATAATGAGGCACTGCAGACTGAGTTGACTTCTAGATGTGGATGACACTCAGTTGTACATCTGTTTCACAAGCCCCAGAAAGTATATTTGTTTGATTTTTCCCAGCACTTAGAGGCTTGAATGAAAGCTAGTTAGCCGAGACTCAACATGCATGGTAGGCAGGGGGGACTAATCAGAGGAAATGGGTGAGGTCATATTGGCTCCCTCAGTTGAAGGGTTTGTGTTCCACCTTCAAAAGCTGATGACAACACTACCATCTAAAATGGTGCAGGGGAGCAACATTCAATTTAGGTGTCAGCACTGTAGTAGGAGAAAAAAACCCGAGGAGAAATTTTTCAGATATTTTACTTTAAAATGCATTGGTAAATGTGTGCAAGTTTATCTGGCTCAACTGGGGCCCTGCGCTATGGGCACATTAGCAATGGCAGTGCCCTTAAATAATTAAGATCCAAGCAGAACTTTGAATTTTTTTAAAAGCACTTCAGTTCATCTTTAAAACAGATAGCAATGGCCTATGCCTAAAGGAGGCTGTGGATGAAGAAGAGAACACTTAAAAAACCCTTTATTTGGTGAATAGTCACAGCCTGCAAAGACCATGGGAGAAGTTCTGCTCCCACTTACGCTTATAAATTTCTATTGACTTCAACAAGGTTGTACGGGTATCAGGGAGTAGAATTTAGCACTGAAATAACAAAATATCAAACAATTTGCTGAGCAATTGCTTGTTTTAAAAAATGACAATAGGTCAAAGCTGGCAACAAGCAAAGGGATACAAATTAAAGATGTAAGCACTATTTCTTCTATTGTTCCACTACTATTAGGCCCAAATCCTGCAGACACTTACACGTTTTATTTTAATTAGGGCTGTCCTGCGATTAAAAAAACTAATCGCATTTAATCGTGCGATTAATCGCACTGTTACATTATACTAGAATACCATTTATTTAAATATGTCTAAATTTTCAAATATATTGATTTCAATTACAATGCAGACTACAAAGAGTACAGTGCTCACTTTATATTTGTTTAAAAACAAAAGAAATAGTATTTTTCAATTTACCTAATACAAATACTGTAGTACAATCTCTTTATCATGAAAGTTGAACTTATAAATATAGAATTATGTACAAAAATAACTGCATTCAAAAATAAAACAATGTAAAACTTTAGAGCCTACAAGTCCACTCAGTCTTATTTCTTGTTCAGCCAGTCGCTCAGACAAAGAAGTTTGTTTACATTTGCAGGCGATAATCCTGCCCGTTTCTTGTTCACAATATCACCTGAAAGTTAGAACAGGTTTTCACATGGCACTGTTGCTGCCAGCGTCGCGAGATATTTACATGTGCAATGCGCTAAAGATTCGTATGTCCCTTCATACTTCATCCCCCATTCCAGAGGATATGCTGATGACAGGTTCTGCTCGTTAACAATCTAAAGCAGTGCAGACTGACGCATGTTAATTTTCCTCATCTGAGTCAAATGCCACGCGGAAGGTTGATTTTCTTTTTTGGTGGTTTGGTTTCTGTAGTTTCTGCATTGGAATATTGCGCTTTTAAGACTTCTGAAAGCATGGTCCACACCTCGTCCCTCTCAGATTTTGGAAGGTACTTCGGATTCTTAAATCTTGGGTCGAGTCCCATAGCTATCTTTAGATATCTCACATTGGTACCGTCTTTGTGTTTTGTCAAATCTGCAGCGAAAGTGTTCTTAAAAATGAATATGTGCTGAGTCATCATCCAAGACTACTATAACATGAAATACATGGCAGAATGCGGGTAAAACAGAGCCAGAGACATACAATTCTCCCCCCAAGGAGTTCGGTCACAAATTTAATGCATTATTTTTAATGAGGGTCATCAGCATGGAAGCATGTCCTCTGGAATGGTGCGAAGCATGAAGGGGCATACTAATGTTTAGCATATCTGGCACATAAATACCTTGCAATGCCGGCTACCAAAGTCCTATGCGAACGCCTGTTCTCATTTTCTGGTGACATTGTAAATAAGCGGGCAGCATTATCTCCCGTAAATGTAAACAAATGTGTTTCTCTTAGCGATTGGCTGAACAAGTAGAACTGGGTGGACTTGTAGGCTCTAAAGTGCTGCATTGTTTTGTTTTTGAGTGCAGTTATGTAACCAAAAAAAATCTATATTTATAAGTTGCATTTTCACAATAAAGAGGTTGCACTACAGTTGCTCTATGAGGTGTTTTGTTTATCATTTTACAGTGCAAATATTTGTTATAAAAATAATAATCTAAAGTGAGCAGTGTAGACTTTATATTTTGTGTTGTAACTGAAATCAATACAGGGAGTCCCCGGACTTATGAGCCCCAACTTGCAAGCCATTTACAATGCTTTTCAATTGACTACCCGTTTTGCCCCTCTGATGCCTGTTTCACTCTTATGATGCTCGGTTTGCAGTAAAGTTGCTTGAAATCACTTCCTGGTTGTGTTATACTGGTATGGAGCTGGAAGGGGTCGCTTCTGATTGGTTTTGAAGCAGCAGGGTAGTTTGTTGCTGGGTAGGGTTGCTGCTTATTTTTGATTGGCTGAGCCCAGGGCTGGGAGCCAATCAGAAAGTTTGAATAGTGATTGTCTGAGAGTCAGCGTGTGTGCCAGTCTCCCTGGCTTTCTGAGCCTGAGTTGCCAGGAGTCTGAGCAGCATATGTGAGTTTATATGTTCATTTGCATAGGTGGCAGGTTTGTATAATTTTTTGTGGTGCCCAAAATGGTGGTGGCCCCCTCCCCCCCCCCGCTCTCGCCCTGTAAGCCAATATAAAATGAAGCTACAACACGACGGCAACACAAGATTACAAGGGTCCATTAAAAGTGGAAAGTCAGAAGCAGCACTTGCCTGCTTCAATATACGGTATTAAATTTTGTTGCATCTGTTGTGACAAAGTGGGAATGTTCTTAATGTTTTCTCTGAATACTGTGTGGGTGCCTCAGTTTCCCCTGCAAGGTGCCAACTGAAGGTGTTGGGGACAAAAAGATCAGGTGGCCTCCTTGTCCGGAAGAGAGACAAAGGCTAGAGGCGGGAGTGTCAGTTTGGAGCTGGCTGGGGAGAGGCCCAGAACTTGGGTCTAGGCTCCCCACCCTCCAAGATGGACCTGACTGAGGGGTCCTGTTTTCTGTACCTACAAGCTCTGTTTTAGACTGTGATCCTGTCATCTAATAATCCTTCTGTTTTACCAGCTGACTGAGAGTCACGTCTGACTGCAGAGTTGGGGTGCAGGGACCTCTGGTTGCCCCAGGACCTGTCTGGGCACACTCGCTGCGGAAAGCGCACAGTGTGGAAGGGCATGCAGAATGCTCTGAGGTCAGATCCAGGAAGGTGTAAACTTCTTGCCGTGGAGACAGTATGCTCCAAGAGAGAGGAGGCTCCCCCAGAGTCCTGACTGGCTTTGAAGGGAGTAGTTCCAAAGCATGCCAGCATCCCCTTCCACACCATGCGCTTCCCGGAAGTCCACACAGGCACTGACACTCCCTCCTCTGGCCTTTGTCTCTTTTCCAGGCATTAGGAGGCCACCTGATCTCTTTATTCTCCAACACCTTCAGTTGGCACCTTGCAGGAGAGCGGCCCAGGCCATCAGTTACCAGGAGACAGGGTTTCAGCCATTCTCTGTGCAGACGGCATCACACTGGCACTCTAGGGCTCTACAACAATCACCCCCTCTTATCCCACCATCTAGATCCTTGAGAAATGCATAGGGGAAACTGAGGCACCTACACAGTAGTCAGAGAAAACATTAAGAACAGTCCCACTTTGTAACACCTGTATACTTTAAAGGGTGTAAAATAATCACGTATTGTGCTAAACACAATAACACTCCAAACTGACCACCAAATTTAAGTTGCACGTTTTTCCCCTCAGGTGAGGGCTCTGGGGTGGGATGAGGGGTTCACAGTGCAGGAGGGTGCTCAGGGTTGGGGTGCTGGGGTCGCAGGCTCTGGGGTGGGGCAGGGGATAAGGAACTTGGGATGCAGACAGGCTGCCCCAGGGCTAGGGCCAGAGAGGATTTCCCCCCTTCCCCCCCTTCCCGGCAGCAGCAAGCTCCAGGGGAGGGACCCCTCCTCTCCCCCTCCTTCCCCGCAGCACACTCACTCTGCACCACAGTCACTGCACATGCTTCTAGGGACTCTCTTAGGTCCAGAAAGCCCACTCGCCTCCCCTAGGGTGGGTACAGGGCGGGGGGTTGCCATCATGTGTGGCCTCCCCACCCCTGCTGCTGCCCCTGGGTGCCGGGGGAGAGCGGGGGCAGGGGAGAGAGCTCCCAAGCACCTGTGTGCCTCCTCCCTCCTCCTCTCTCCCTCTTCGCTGGTGCTCCAAGAGGCTGCCTGCCGCTGATCTCTATAGTCTTAGGCAAAAGCAGCACAAACAAGGGAGAGAGGCACTGGCTGTTTTCTTTCAGACAGGGAAGCTCCGAGGCGGGGGCAGGGGAGAAACCCAGCTCCAAATATTGGTGGAGCACAGCCCTCAGCCTTGAATATTCCTGGTGCTTAAGCACCTCGAGCTCATATAAGCTGCCGCCCCAATCATTTGAATGCTGTTTACAAAATACAGTGTACAGTAAATACATTGATATTGCACCATTAGTCATATATAATTCATTTAGTACAAAAATCTGGTTTATTGTGGTGAAATCAGTGTATCAAGCCTTGGTTGAGGAATCAATCACCCATTAATACCACTGATTCCTATGGGAAAAGCGTCTTTGATTTATGTTTCGACTTACAATGCAATTCTGAGGAACAAATTGTGTCATACGTCTGACTCCCCACTGTATAGTTGAAAATGTAGAAAAACATCCAAAAATATTTAATACATTTCATTTGGTATTCTATTGTTTAATTGCATTTTTAATCGCTGTTAATCGCAATTAATTTATCTGGGTTAATTGTGAGAGTTAACTGCGATTGACACCTTAATTTTAATCCCATTGAAGTCAATGAGTCATGGCAATAAAGTGGGTTTATTTGCAAACTTGGGCTGTAGAATAATGACAAATCTCAAGTAAAGTGAGCAACTAAAAAGGGATCTAGACATTTGTTTGTCAATGTAATATCATAGCACAGGAAAGATGAACAGAACTAACCCAAATATAAAACATAATAGGCCTTTGAAATCCTATGCTGGTTTTCATGAGTCCCTCAGAAATGGGATGTCTGTTCCTTGCCCTTTTCATAAGAACTGACTGCATGGCCATTGATTTGGGTTTACCTTTTTAAAGGGATTCTTTAAAGGATCCCAGCATGCTCTTGTAGTAATTAGCCCTTTATATCTGGGGGATACAACTAGCTGCAGGCTCAGGAAGATCACTTTGCTTTTGACTACTATAGGCTGCAACTCCATCTCTTCCAGCTAATAAGTATTTAGTTCCCTTTAAGATTTTTTTTTCCTCCTTTCTTTTCTCATTCTTGATGGTGCAGCAAATCTGCATGGGTACTCACCCTAACCAGGCTATTAGTTGAGAAGCTATAGCTAACAATTTGGTTTTCCCAAATTTCACATGCTTGTGGGAAATAGTGTTTATGGCCAGATTTAGGAATCAAACATATCCCAGGTCACTACTCTTTCTTGAGTCTATTTTTAGACATACATGTGGATGGAAGATGAAGTGTCATATTCTCTCCTTCCACAGCTAGGACCTTGGGCTTCAGACCCACCGGGGCTGATTTCTTAATAGGAGATAGTCTCCCCACCCCTCAAATACAATGCTTCAGTCAAGTGGCACCCTCTTGGGAGCTCTAGAACCAACAGCTCTTTACAGCGACACAGAACAGTCTCTTTAAAACAAGACATGATTGATTAGTCAGCTGGAACACAGTGTTTAGGAACATTAGATTAGAATGTGTGCATCTAGGCTTTACTTTACCAACCTCCCTGGGTTGAATCTCTGCACTGAGTCAGAAATCTTACTGTAGTCTGCTCAGACTTCCATTCTTTGTCTCTAGTACCAATCATGCCCCTTGGCCAGCAGTTAAGTCAATGGTCCAATCATTAGTCTCCATTCACATACTGACAGTTCTTGATAGACTACTCATATGGACCCTAACATGCCTACTGACTCATGACCAGTCACTTCCCTGTTTATACACTGTGCCTGAGAAGAAATTAACCTCTTCACACCCAGTGGGTAGCAATACAAAAGTGAATAGAGAAGCCAAGTCACAAACGTTGCATCAAAATAGGAATGTCCTACATTCTCCACAGTAACTATATACTGAAATGGCCCATTGTGGTATCTTATGTCTGTACACTTGAATGGCATGCTATTTTGCTTTTACATGCTGATGGATTTTACATGAAAATCTTCTAAACATATGTTTGGATAACAGGGAAGCATCCCTGCCTGATTCATTTGCAGTTAGTTTATTGTGATACAAACAATGGTGAAGTAATAGCCCTTCATTTATCTCTTGAACTAAATCCAAGGTGGAAGACATCAGACACCCAAAGTGAGCTACATCTAAATGCAGGAATTCTTGGACAAAGACCAGAGTGATGTTCATTAATATCTTCTTGGGACTTACGGGTGACATTTCCCAAAAGTGGCTAAAGGATCTAGGCACCTAATTCCCTTTGAAAGTCACACATCTTTAGTCGCTTTTGGGAATCTCGCCCCGAAAGAACACTTAATTTAAAAAAAAAAAATCTAAATCACTGAATGAACATCACAACTTTACATCAGTAACATGGAAATGCTTATCTATTTCACAAGGGGATTAACCAATATTTTTTCCAGAACTCTGAAGGTAATTTTAAGTATTTTATTCATTTTTATTCTTAAAGTAAATAAAAAAAATCTTAGCACTTGGCAGAAACTCTGCAAGTTCTAGTTCTCAATGTTAAAACAACTTGCATGATTACAAATCATGTGTTCTGGTGACATTTCAGAAGTAGCATCTTATATAGCTGTCATGATTGCAAAGTTGTTCCATGACTAAACCTATAGAAATAGAAAAACTTCACTTATGAAGTTGGAGATGCATAGATTTTTGTAATAAAATAAAAGCTTCACAAAATAAGTTGTTCTAGATTTTGGAAAAACAAATAAAAGTAGTTACTTCTAAAACAATTTCAGGGAATGCAGGACACAGTAACCTGCCAACCACACACATACTACAAAACTAATGAGAAACTACATGCTCCACTTGGAGGCACATCCATTTTCTTCTTAAAAGAAGTCATTTATAGAAGAGTACATTGGTGATCTCTTTTTACATGCTGGATCCTTGTCAAGCCCTTGTCAAGAAATTATAAATTACTGAAGCATATTATAATGCAGTATCTCTGTATGTTCTGAGGAGTCCTTCACAATGTTTAATGTAGAAAGGTTAACTATTAATTGCAAAATAATTGTTTGGAATTATTCCCTCATCTTAAAAAAAAACAAAACAAAACAAAAAACCACTATGCATTTTCCTCCCCTGGATTACTGAAATGTTACCATTGCCTACTGACATTGAGAACCTGTTGGTATTTGGGGAGAATGGGCCAATGTAATATTCACACAATTGTTTGGTGCTCATTCATCCACAACTCAGAAGTATTTGTTTTTCCTGAAGACAGCATAAACTGCTCAGAGAATAAAACAAGGTTTCAGAAAACTCATTAACAAATTGGTTAAACAACCTCAGCATGAGGTACATTACCCAAAGTTGTAACCTTGCACTGAGCAACAGGAAAGCATAAAGTACTGGGTATTAGTGCAGTTTTCCACTCTGATTTAGCTTCATAGGTACCCTAAAGCTATTTTTTATTGCAATCAAGCAGAAATTAAAGAGAGGTAAAAGTATTTTATAAGCTAGTAAGTAGCCATCCAGAACCTAGCTGAGTTTACTCACTGAGCTTTGACTTAATCTCTTAAAGCTGCTGTGGGATACATGCAGTTTTTTACTTCACTGCTTGTGCAGCAATTCCCCTCTCTCTCTCTCCCCATCCTGCTGACATGCTACATGCTGAGAGCTTGATACCTATTTGTTCACATTGCTAGCTAGTTGAAGAATGGAAGGGAGTGTATAAGAAGGTGGTGGGAATAATGAAAAAGTATGAACAGGACACACAATGTGTTTATGTAAGTACACACCACTGAGACTAACAACCTCACCTGATGAGCAGTTTGAAAAAAGCTTTAGATGTATTTTAAAATAAAAGCAATTTTAACTTTTTTAAAACTTCATATTGTGTTGGTGGGGAGAAGAGAAAGAAGGAAAGAAAACAAAGTAACTGCAATCTGGAGGAAAGAAAGTTGCTAGGATTTGAAGTGACCTACTGGCTCTGTTGGCATACCAACTAAAGAGCTGTTCACTTGTGTGACTGACTTCTATAGCTGCCACAGTGTTAATCCCTTGGGCTTTTCTTCTATTTGATTCAATTCTTTCCCTGCCCCCATTGTTGAAGTATCGCTGTTACATCCCCTATTCAAATTGATAATTCAAGGGGTTTTGGCCAATTTTGCCAGTCAGCAGCTGAACTTTTTACCCTGTTGACTCTTAGTATAGTCCAGCATTTAAACTTGGCCCTATTTTTTTCCCCAAAGTGGGCCACATAATTTTCAACAAAGCATTTGTATAGGAGTGACAATTATCACCTGGCCAACACTGTTTTCCACTCTGCATTCCTGGAAGTACCAGAAGTAACCAAACCAAATATTGCTTCAAATTTATCTTGTAGCAATACATACATCACATACTTTTCCATTTTTTATTTAATTCTGCACAGTGTAACAAAGCACTTTTTCACAACTGACGTTTTCAGAAAAGTTTACAATTGTGTTCTGGTAGTTTGGAATTAAAAAAACTCTTCCCTCCATAGTCACTACAATAACACCAGCTTTACAGCAAATAACAAATATTTAAACAGCTGTATTATTCAACCAAGAATTACTAACTACAAATCAAACAGTTCTCATCATTTAGGAAAAAATGCAGCCGTACAAAACCTCTCTCTTTAGGCATCTTCACATCCTCCTCTTCTGTGTGCTTATATACAGAACTGTGAAAAGGAAAAAGTGAAACATGTTAAAGAATTCCAGTACATAAGGTGCCATGTTTACCCTATCAATTAAATCAAGATATCAGAAAATGTAAAAGTTGAAGTTCCAAAAGCAATATTAACTGAGTCAAACTACATATATGTAGTTTCTATTCCAGTTTTCCTTGTAGAACACTTAGTTTAATATATTACTTCATCAAATTGTGCACCATAACAGATAGAGGACGTACAGATGGATTCTATAGTGTGTCTGTTCCTAAAACCAATTTCACTGGAACTGCCTTCTGTGATGCCGAGGAGAGTCCAACAGGATGCGTAGATTAAGGGTGTTAGAAATAACAGTCTTGATCTGACAACAAAAGGTTCAAGATCCTCACTTATGGCAAAGGTCATGGTAACCTATGAAAGAGTCTGTACATTTCACTTATTGGGCCAGTACCACGGTGTCTTCTGATGCAGGAAACCCTTTAAGTGTTTAGGAAAGGGTCTCCTTTGGGGCAGAGGGAAAGGAGGAGGAAGCCATGATACTTGCATCTTGGATGCCCAGAGTGTGAAATATTTCAGAATTAACTATGCTCTCAAACTGAGAGGTGTCACTTCTCAGCTCAACCTGTTTTCTAGAATCTATTACAGCCCACCCTATAATGAGAAGTGGGGTAAGACATCTCGCTACCTTGCCATCATCCAGCTTCTTCCCTCAGCCTTTAAAACATGCTCTTATTTCCAAGTCTTTAAAAAAGGGGGAGGGGGGAAGGTGAGATGGGGGCAAAAACCCCTTGACCATATTTGCTTCCCTAACTTCAATCTCACCTATCCAAAATTCTGTAAGAGATGCCTGGCCAACCCTAAAGGTGACTTCTCTATTCTCATCCTCCCATTGAGACAAAGACTGTATAATTTCTCTCTTTCGTATGGGCTCTGTGCTCCTCTTGTTTTTCTCTTTCTGTCCTTGCCTGTGGATGTCCACAGAGTTCAGCTCCTGGCCCTCTCCTTTTTTCCTCTTTACATTTTGCTCCTGGGTGACTTCATCTATTCCTGTGCCTTCACTTCTCTTCTCTACACTGATTCCTCTGCATGTGTGACCTCTGCCCCTCTGTTCATTCTTGAATCTTTGCCCACAGCCACCTCCCAACCTCTCTTCCTGGCATTTCCTGCTACCAGGGTGAAAGGTATGCCTATATTACAAATACCTCCATCTCAAGGGGTTGGGTTACACTACCATTATCCCTCAATACAGTTAAAGATAGGCCATTTTATACTGGGGATAGGACCTTAACTGTCTTTGAACCACACTAAAACTTATCTGTCTAGTTCGGGGACGGCAACCTTTCAGAAGTGGTGTGCCGAGTCTTCATTTATTCACTCTCATTTAAGGTTTCGTGTGCCAGTAATACATTTTAATGTTTTTAGAAGGTCTCTTTCTATAAGTCTATAATATAGAACTAAGCTATTGTTGTATCTAAAGTAAATAAAGTTTTTAAAATGTTTAAGAAGCTTCATTTAAAATTAAATTAAAATGTAGAGTCGCCCCAGACTGGTGGCCAGGACCTGGGCAGTGTGAGTGCCACTGAAAATCAGCTTGCATGCTGCCTTTGGCACGTGTGCCATAGGTTGCCTACCTTTGGTCTAGTTGCTTATACTCTGCCTATTTCCATGGTAGCTGAGCCTTGGAAAGTCTCATTATAATGTGTCATGGGTAAGTGTTAATTATGGCAATCTTCTTTAATGAGAGTAAAGTCTTCACCTGTAAGCAGTCTTAAATATTAAACTGCACTGCACAGTTAAGTTAGTCAACATTCAGTTTTGGACAATCAAACTGTGAGTGTATATTACAGTGCTATCAATATCCACAGAACCCTATAAATGTACACACTGCTTTACAAAGCAAGATGGGATAAGCTCTGTGAAGCAAGGGACACCTAGATAGACAAGACAGTTCTGGTGAATGTCATTGGTTGGCTGACTAAGAAAAGAAAGTGTCCTGTGATGGGTGGGTTAGAAGGAGGGATAGAAAAGCGAGGGTACTTGGTAAAAGACAGGGAGAGGGGAAGGAGTCACAGGGATCAATAAGGAAGAGCATAGGACCAGAATAGCGCAGCAGGAGGAAATGAGAACACAGATGGTAGGTAAAAGAAAGATTAAGTAAGGCCTCTAGCAAGAGTAAAAAGTTTGAAATGGATGTGGCTGGAGACAGGCAGTCACCTGATTTTGTTTTCATACATGCTTCAAATTCAAAATTCCATGCCAAAACCAATCTCCTAATCAAGAGTATTGCAAGGAGGGAGAGTTACCATTATTTCCTCGGATAAATGCATCCCCATATTTGTTCTTTAATTGACCATTTACATATTCTTCTGTCTGCTCCAGAGCTATGTTCATATACCCATCCAGGCAAGCCAGGACACCTGAAGACATTTAACAAGTTTTAAAAAATTTAAAACAAAACAAAACAGATTAGATTTCAAAAATCAGGGTAAACATAAATTTGACAGTCTTTTATTCTTCGACTACAACTCAAACCTCTCTTTCTAGATAAACTGCTCTGATTAACTGAAGCATACAGTCTACTCTAAGCCAATTAGAAAGCAGGTCAACAATGGTACAATGAAAAATTGTCACCATATCCTCATCATCCATCAGATAGTGATTAAATCTTCATCAATCGCTCTGTAAATGAAAAAAACTACTTGTGATAAAACATAACTTTGTCACAAGATCAATGGCTTCGGCTTGGAAAGTTGAAAATGGTGCAATTCGTTTATGTATTAGCAAGAGATGAGTGGCCCTTAATATTCTACCGAAGAGCCTCATGTATTAGAAAGGAACTGGGCACACTGAATTTAGCTAGAAAAATGAATGGACAGTCTATATAAAAGAGGTTGAGTTTTTTATCTAAATGAAATGTCAGGGACACCATAGAGTCATGGTGTTTAAGGCCAGAAGGAATGACCAGATCATCTAGTCTGACCTCCTGTATATCACAGGCCACCAATGTTTCCCAGCACCGGCACTAAACTGAAATTAGATGAAAGTATTATATACCACAGGAGACTAGACTATTACGTGCCACAGGCAAAGAACAGAAGGGACTGAGGTGCACCAGAGCCCTTCACGACCCCTCAAATAGTGATCAGTTAGACTCTGAGCAGGTAAGCAAAAACCACCCAGCCAAGGACCAGAGAGCGAGCATGCTTGGTGCCATCTCAGAGCCCTGGTCCCCCTTGTCCAATGTCCCATTTCCAAGCCGTGCCCATCTCTAATGCTTCAGAGAAAGGAGATTGAAAAACAACAACAAACAAGATCAAATTTTCCATAAACCCATGTTAATTTGCATTAATTACACTCTTTCGGTTATTTATTTATTTATTTTTATTAATCGAGCCCTGTATCAGCCACTCCATTATCTTGGCTGAGACTGATGTCAGGCTGACAGGCCTATAATTACCCAGGTCATCCCAATTACCTTTTTAAAAATGGCGAAACATTAGCTTTCTTCCAGTCTCCTGGAACTTCCCCAGTGATCCAAGTCTTATTGAAAATCAAAATTAACGGTCCAGAGATCACTTCAGACAGCTCTCTTAATCCTTTAGTTTAAATAGTTCTAAATAACTTCAATATCCATGAAGTGATCACCTTAATATAGGATAGCATAGTGCCCCATAATATGCCACATTTTACAACAATTTTGATCTACAATATCTTTAAAGAAAAAATTTCTTTGACTGGCAGCTGTTATCTTCATCCTATAAGTTACACATTTCAATAAACTTCAACATTTTTCTTGAACACAACTCAGCTAAAATTGTAGTAACTGACATTTACTTTTAAAAAAATACTATAAATTTTTATTTCATTATAACTAAGCTTGCAACATTTTAAAATGAAGACATATTTTTAAACATGCCACAGGCATCAATTTTCCAAGATAGTTATACAGTTTAGTTACTGATCACAAAGAAAAATTCCCTGCCCTTTAGTATTTTATTTTCTTGACTTTAAACAAATGAATACAAAAGCAATGTTGCTTTTAAAAATATGTATCTTTTCTTTTCCCATTTTTCTCTTAGTCTTCTTCTGCACTGTACTCTATATACAGAATTCACTTCCTGAGCTGGTCCACTAAGTCCCTTAAATCCCTCCTCAAGACCTGCTTCTTTTGTGACACCCATGAATCCCTGTTTCTTCAAAAGAGCTCCACCAGCATGGAACTCAAGGCAGGATTAGGATTTTAGCCATCTACTTACTTATTCTGTTTACTTAATGAACAAATTGTTCATTTATGTAGACGGAAGGGGTTTAATGTTGGGAGCAACAGGTGCTAGGGACACTAGAACTGAAGCTTGGGGATAGTTTGAAGAACAAATTTTTTTTTTTTTTTTGTTAAACACACTAAACTTGCAACTAGTAAGATGTGTGCCCTGTCACATTGGTCTTTTTGTATGCTGTATCCCTTCCCCTACTACTCATCATTTTTGTCATCTTAGACTCTATTCTTTAGGGTTGGGACTACGCTTTCCTCTGGGATCGGAAAACGTCTGGTACTTTTTGGGTTCTAAATAATTATTATAATTTAACTGTATAACTGTCTGGATTAAAGAACAGCAATGTGGAAAAAACAATCCAGTTGGACTCTTGTCTAGCACACATCCTCACATCTCAGCAGTGTTACTGTAAGATCTTCCATTAAATAACTAGGAATTTGAACTCTCTTGCCAACTTTTATGGTCTTAGGATCACATTTTCCTACAAGTGTTTTTCTTTCTTCTCTTTCCACACAAATAGGAGAAACTGACTAACTACAGGCAAAGTGCTGTTAATTGCACGAAATAAACAAAATGAAAGATTCTCCCCCCCCCACCCCCGCTCTGATCTCTGTTATAGTAATCTCGGGAATTACTTTTAACAATAGTAGGTAAAAAATAATTTCAGACAAGTGAGTCTAAAGTTGACTACATACCTTTTAAAAATATCACTCGTATGCCTTAAATGGCAGTGTTTTCACAGCCTTTTTTGTTCCCAGTGTGGGTTCATGTTTATTTCATTCTTTTCTTCCCCCTTGTATTTTTCCACTCTACTAACAGGCCTGGCATAAAATGTTATTGTTACCCAACCTCCTATTTACATTTTAAATGTGTATATACACACACAGGCAAGCAAGTCACACACACTAATTTACCAAATATGGTTTGTGCTTTTTCATGGCCTCTTCCCTTAAATGTGGCATTCACTTGGCACAGAATTGAGACATTTTGCAATTATACAGTCATACCTGCATTAGGTGATATTTGTCAAAAAAGTACAATTAGCAACATGGCCTAGAAACAGAAAGATACATTTGTTGACAAATTTGTAATGAGAGTCTGGAATCCTTTTTGAACAAAAAGTTTTTTTAAATGTTTTAAGGAATTTCACAAATGCAGCTTACATTATAGTTTCATGTACTATAATAAATCCTCAAGTAAATTTTCCTCACCATAACACATGCACTATTCTCTCAAACAGCATAAAGTGAAGTCAGTTGAGCTATACCCGTGTAAAAACTGGTGTAATCAGTATCGGGCCTATAACATTTATATATTTGAAGCACTCAGTAAAATACTTTTTTTTTTGGGGGGGGGGGGGGGGATTGAAATGTATAGTTTCATGTTAGAGTGTTTTCTACGTCCCAGCCAGTCTCCTCTTCCTCACTGAAAGCAAGCAGTGAGTATAAACCTCTGACGACACTGCTAAAACAAAAAAGAACACAGCGCCAACAGACCTATTCTGATAGAAGTCATGCTGGGACACTAGACCTGTAAGAGAAGCTTCTCCTTGATAATCCTATGAGAGGATAGGCCCATGACTAACTTGGATTTTCAAAAGCATTTAAGTGATGTTAGAGCAAGAGTCCCATTTAGAGCCATTGGAACTTTTGCTCCTACATTACAGTTCTTTTAAAAAATCCCATTTTAAGGCCCCAATCCAACAGTTAAACATATGTGTAACTCTAGAGGATTCGAAATTCCTACGCTCGGAGCCTACACTGCTTCTTTCAAGACTACTGACCTAGACAAATTGTTTTAATAAAAAAAACAAGTGTTTTTTCCCCCATCAGCAATTTCTCCATTATTATTTATTTTTATTTAACATTATGTCACCCTTTCCCAAATCTAAAATTGGCTATTCTAACACTTCAGATCACTGCACTACTAACTGGGATCCCCAGTTCAAGATTCCCAAACAAAATTCTCTCTGGAGCTTATGTAAATCACTAAAATAAATATGTCACTCTGGGCCCACAGGATACAGGAGTTGCACCAGTCACAACACGAACTTGAGAATCTAACTCAAGCTACTATTACTATAGCAATAATTCCTGATATATGCAAGCCGCCATACTAACACAGCCACAGAAAGAAAATACAAGTACCACGAAATTAACATTCCTGCAAAGTTCTCTTGCTTTTATTAGTTATGGGACAGTCATTGTTTTAAAGTTAAGCATTGTATTTGTCCCTTCCTCCCCGAAACAGTGAGAATGTAGACATTATTCATTCTGGGAGAGAGTGGAGAGAACTTACCTCGATAATCAACTCCAGAATTTAACTTTACAACAACAGGCCTTCCTATAATTTGTTTTAAGAAGTCACTAGGGGTTTGCTTCCGTAGACTCATTGTGATGGTCCTGGTGGTCTGGGAGGGAAAAAAATGTTTTAGATAAATAACTCAAATACTGATCTTAAAACATATATTCACTAAGACAGGCAGTCTTGTGGCTCTCAAAGTGTTCAGTAGGGAAAAAAAATCAAAGTGGATAAAAGTGATATCTGTAGAAAAAGAGGACAGACTTAAAACTGCAGTTCCATAGCCATAGCATGAAACATTCTATTTAACTTTTTTGCAGTTTCTGAAATTCTTAATAGGAATCTTCATATGTTTTTCTGTTAAACATCTGTTCACCATGCTGTGCTTCTTGCAAACTTCCAATGTAGCCAGCAAAGGCTTTTATTTTCCATAACACCTTTTGTTAAAGCAGCTTTACTCGAATTATGGAATCAAGAATAGTTAATGTGTTTCATATCTAAAAAAAATATAGAAATACAGTTATATGCAGACTGCTATGTTAAAATGAAAAGAGCAAGGAGATTGTGTTAAAAGTAAAATTCTGGGAATGATTCTGATCTTAGTTACATTCATGAAAATCAAAAATAATTTGGTTGAAGTCACTCTCTCAAACTCAATGAAGTTACATCATGCACACAATATATGGAAATAATCAGTACATGAGCATGTACTGTGCATGCTTTAGATTCAGCTAAAAACATACGGTATATACTCGTTCATAAGCCAAATTTTTTTTTAGTAAAAAAGGGAAGCATCAGAGAAGGGGGTTGGCTTATGAACGGGTATAGAGAGGGAGAGGTGGGACACAGCCCCTCCCCCCAACAGAGGGAGCAAGGAGAGGCAGCAGAGCCAGAAGGGAAGAGGCAGGGCCAGAGTCTCTCCTTCTGGCCAGGCTGCTCTCCCCGCAGCCTCCAAAGCAGCTGCAGCTCCGGGGCTGGCAGGCTGCGTCTGCGCCGCCCAGCCTGCGGGAGCTGCTCCAGCCAGGCCAGAGACATCCTCACCTGGCCCACCCCAGCTAAGGTGGGAAGGGATGGGATGGGGAGAGTGTGGGGGTCCCAGGCTAGGGGTGGGGTCATGTGGGGGGTGGTCACAGAGGTTACTCCCCTAATCCCCAGCTTCTCTTCCTACTCCCCCACCTCCCAAAAATTTCCCCACCAGTTGCTCTCCCGGCCCGTCAGGGTAAGCTGCTGGCGTGCCGGGACACTTTGTTTACTTGTTTACCTCTGTGCCTGTGGACACTTGAGGTAAACAAACCGTCTTGGCCCGCCAGAGGCTTATCCTGATGGCCCGAGAGACAAAGTTTGCCGACCCCTGAATTATAGGGTCGGCGTCTGAATGGGTCATAAATTTCCATTTTTACTTATCCATCTTCAGGGCGGGAGGGGGTCGGCTTCTAAATGAACCGGCTTATGATTGAGTATATAGGGTACTAAGAATGATCTGTATTATCAACTCATCTACAAAATTTCACTTTTAGAAAAAAAGCTAACTGCAGCAAATAAAACTACTAAACATATTTTAACAAAACTAAACACAGAAGAAACATTTTAAAAACGTTTTAATACAAAAGACCAAAGAAGTATCTGAACATAACTATACTCTTTACTAGCTTTTACTTAAATAAATAAATAAGCAAAAGTAGTTTCTAAAACTAATGTCTAGCATCACACACAGCTTACATGAACCACCTAGCTCCCTCCAAAAAGGTTTAGTGTACTAGTTTTTCCAATATAAAGACTTCCACAGACTGGGGAGCAAGAAGGAAGAGGGAATGCAAAAGTTAGTATGTCAGAGTCCTGGATGCACAGAAACTTTTCTTAATGGATTTAAGGTTACTGCAGTGGGCACAATAGTAAAATCAGGATGGTGTGTCTGCAAATGTGTGTATATATCTTTTATTAGAGGAACGGCCACAATTTTAGGTCTATCAGCATGTTATTTTACCTGCTGACATTAAGTTTACTGCTAATTTTCAGTATGATGTGACTTCAACAATCAAGTTTTAGAACTCATTAAAAATATTACATAAGTTTACACTGGAAATTCTACTCAGGAACACTCCCACATTACTGTTGTTATTATTTGTATTATACTAGCATCTAGAGATCCCAACTGAATTTGGGGCCCCATTATGCTATACACTGTACAAACTACACTGCAAGAGAAAGTCCCCGAAAACGTACAATCTAAAAATACAAATTGGCTGTCTTGTATAAACACCATAAGCAATCTGATCACTTTTAGAGAAGTAATCAGAAAAGACAGCTGTTCATTCTGGTTCAGCATGATTTCTAAATGTAGCTTACAGGTCTTCCTATCACAATGTAACAACATCTTGCTATGCTATTTTCAATGACCCACATCAACCATTGGAGAGCCTTACTCAGAAAAACTTTTACCACTTTCACGTTTTAAACACAGCAGTCAATTAAAATGTGAATTGTCCAGGGTCATTATGCTTCTTCAGTAGTCAGAATACATATTATCCAGTCTATTCTTATATCTGTGCTAGGTTTTTGTATCTGTGAATTCTAACATCCCTTTTCTACTCCTCACCTTCTAAATTTTAAATGAGACAAGACTAGCAACTCTGTAAAACTGCTTCTCAGCTTCCAGGGCAGAAGGGTAGGACTAGTAAACTTCAGAACCTTGACTGGAGCCAATGGTGTAAAATGACTTTATTGATCAAAGATGAAGGCTGAACACCTTAATTTTAATTCCTAGGTCTTTAAGATAACACGTATGTATTATATTGGGGGTGGGGGGTGTCAAATTTTTGTATAGTGTGGACTGCATAGTGTTTCATGAACCACTTCCCTTTCTGTTGTGATTACACACCATCAGTGTGTCAGCTATAGCAAAAGATACAGAGAAAAATATTAAGTGTATTCAGTGTATTTTAACTGTCTAAGGCCTGGTCTACACTACGCGTTTACACCGGTTTTAGGAGCGTTAAACCGATTTAACGCCACACCCGTCCACACTAAGAGGCCCTTTATATCAATATAAAGGGCTCTTTAAACCGGTTTCTGTACTCCTCCCCAACGAGAGGAGTAGCGCTAATATCAGTATTACCATATCGGATTAGGGTTAGTGTGGGCGCAAATCGACGGTATTGGCCTCCGGGCGGTATCCCACAGTGCACCACTGACCGCTCTGGACAGCAATCAGAACTCGGATGCAGTGGCCAGGTAGACAGGAAAAGCCCCGCGAACTTTTGAATATCATTTCCTGTTTGCCCAGCGTGGAGCTCCGATCAGCACGGGTGGCGATGCAGTCCGAAATCAAAATCCAAAAAGAGCTCCAGCATGGACCATACTGATGTGATCGCTGTATGGGCAGGCAAATCTGTTCTATCAGAGCTCCGTTACAGAAGACGAAATTCCAAAGCATTTTTTAAAAATCTCCAGACAGAGGCCACAGCAGGGACTCAGCACACTGCTGCGTGACAAACATAACGGAAAGCCAAAGAATCAAATGGACGCTCATGGAGGGAGGGAGGGGGGACTGAGGACTCAAGCTATCCCACAGTTCCTGCAGTCTCCGAAAAGCATTTGCATTCTTGGCTGAGCTCCCAATGCCTGTAGGGTCAAACACATTGTCCGGGGTGGTTCAGGGCATAGCTCATCAATTTACCCCCACCCCCCACCCCCAGGAGTAAAAGGGAAAAAAATCCTCTCGACTTTTTTAAATGTCACCCTATGTTTACTGAATGCCGCTGATAGACGCGATGCTGCAGCAATCAACTGCAGCATCCTCGTCCCCCCTCCTCGGTGGCTGATGGTACAATATGGTTGATATCCATCGTCATCATCAGCCTTGTGGCAGATGGTGCAGTGTAGTAGGACAGGTATCCGTCCTCATCATCAGCCCGTGAGTGCTCCTGGCTGGCCTCCAGTGAGGTCGGCCGGGGGCGCCTGGGTAAAAAAGTCCTGATCATTCCCAGTAGATGGTACAGAACGGCTGGTAACCATCTTCATCATAGCAACAGGGGGCTGAGCTCCATCAGCCCCCGCCCTTCATGTGTAAAGAAAAGATTCTGTACTGCCTGGACTATCATAGCAGCGGGATGCTGGGCTCCTCTCCTCCACACTGCTTAATGTCCTGTCTGGACTATCATAGCAGCTGGAGGCTGCCTTCCCCTCATTTTATCTCAGTAACAAGTCACTGTTTCTTATTCCTGCATTCTTTATTACTTCATCACACAAATGAGGGGACACTGCAACGGTAGCCCAGGAAGGCTGGGGGAGAAAGGAATCAACAGGTGGGGTTGTTGCAGGGGCACCCCCTGTGAATGGCATGCAGCTCATCATTTCTGCGGGATCTGACATGGAGCGGCTGTGCTCTCTGGTTCTCTGATACACTGGTTCTCTAGTACACTTGCCCCATATTCTAGGCAGGACTGATTCTATTTTTAGGTACCATAAAGGAGGGATTGACTCGGGGAGTTATTCCCATTTTTGTCTTTTGCGCCCCCGGCCGATCTTAGCCAGGGGCACCTATGACAGCAGCAGATGGTACAGCACAGAAAGACTGGTAACCGTCATCTCATTACCAATTTACAATAGCATGGTAGATGGTACAGAATGGCTGATAACCATCTCTGCTATCATGCAAAAGCAAATGAATGCTGCTGTGTAGCGCTGCTGAATCGCCTCTGTCAGTGGCATCTAGTACACATACGGTGACAGTCACAATAGGCAAAACAGGCTCCGTGGTTTCCATGCTAATGGCGTCTGCCAGGGCAATCCAGGGGAAAAGGGCGCGAAATGATTGTCTGCCATTGCTTTCCCAGAGGAAGGAGTGACTGACAACATTTACCCAGAACCACCCGCGACAATGATTTTTGCCCCATCAGGCACTGGGATCTCAACCCAGAATTCCAAGGGGTGGGGGAAACTGCGGGAACTATGGGATAGCTACGGAATAGCTACCCACAGTGCAACGCTCCCGAAATCGATGCTAGCCTCGGATCGTGGACGCACACCACCAAATTAATATGCTTAGTGTGGCCGCGTGCACTTGATTTTATACAATCTGTTTTACTAAACCGGTTTATGTAAAATCAGAATAATCCCATAGTGTAGACATACCCTAAGGCTGGTCTGCACTTGAAAGTTAGGTTGCCTTAAAACTACATCACTCAGTTCTGTGTGGCTCAGGGACCATCTTTAAATGTGTATATTGGTGAGCATCAAGCACGCTCTGTGATATACAGGTAAATAAGAATAAGATACAAATCAAACAAAGCTTCCTTACTTTATAAGACTGCATAAAAGCATCCCAAGGGAAACAGTAGAGACCCCACTGATTAAGAGATTTAAAAAGTTCTTGAGACTAGTGTCTAGGCAACAATTTTGCATTACATGAATGAGCACATGTATTGGGTTACTTTTTCATCTCTCATTTAGGATCCTCCAGATCAGAAATGGTACTGCAGAAATGGGACTTTACACATTGTCACTCATCTAGTAACAGGTGGGCACATAGAAAACCCACAGCAACTAGAACAACCTATGAAAAACAGTAACTGTGTGTAAAAATACCAGCCCAAGGCTGACATTGCAGCAGCTCAGAAATGGATGATAGAATCCCAAGTGAGAAGAACAGCCCCTGGTGTGACTTGTGCAGGCTCTACTATCCAGCCTGCTTTGTGGGCTGCTCCACCCCACTTAGATTGTCACATGCATACAATATGTTAGAAGGGCCCTCAGGGGATCATCTAGTCCAATCCCCTGCTCAGAGCAGGACCAATCCCACATCCCTAAATGGCCAGCTCAAGGGCTGAACTCACAACCCTGAGTTTAGCAGGCCAATGGTCAAACCACTGAGCTAGAGCCTTTCTGTACTTCACACTGAAGGGAAGCAAAGGGCCTGTGCATAGCCAAACGCTGTGATGGGATGCAGCGAGCGTCCAACCCTCGCTGTAAGTTAGTGGGGCTCCTCTCGCTGCTAGTGCGCCCAGCCTGACCCTACACCCCTCGCTCGGGGCAGCTCCCTTAAACCCAACAGGGCTGCAAGCGGCGGTAGCAGGCCCGGGGCGTTGAATTCAGCTGTGGAACCGCTGCCCAATCAGCGCCACTCCGCTCCCGGGGCAGCTCCGGGTTCCTATTGAGACCCAGGGGCTCGCAGCCGCCGCGCTCCCCAAACTGGGATTTTTCTCCGAGCCCCAGCGGCTGCTCGGGCCGCCTTTGGGCAGGGCCCGGCGTGGAGCCGCACACGCCTTTCACTGCGGCAGGCAGCGGGCACCTCCCTCCCCGCGGACCGCGCGGGGGCCCCGGCACACGCAGGGAGAGACGCACAGAGGAGCCGCGCCCCAGCTGCGCGCGGCGGCCCTGACCACGTGGAGCCCGTGCGGACACAGCGCCCCGGGCGCGCGGCGGCCGCCCCTGCTGCCCCGAGTTCTCGCGCACCCACCTCACTCGCTCACCCGCACCCCGTCCGCTGGCGGCCACTCAGTCGGCCAGTTCCCAAGCGAAGCGAGGGACGGGCAGCGCTCGCAACCAATCAACGCCCCCTCCCGTACTTCCGGCTCCGCTACGGTCAGGCGGCTGAGCCAAAACACCCAAGAGACTGAGCGCGCGGGGGGGTGGAGGGGGGATGCTCGCCAGTGCTCGGGTTTGAAGGGTGCTCTACCCGTTATCCGCCACTGTCAAGTCCCTGCTGCCACTGCCAGCCTCGGGCTAGCTAAGTACGGGCCTGTCCTAGCTGGAGACCAGAGCAGGTCCGCTGCAGGTCAGATCTGCTCAAACTAGGTCAGCAAAGAATCCTGTGGCACCTTATAGACTAACAGATGTTTTGCAGCATGAGCTTTCGTGGGTGAATACCCACTTCTTCGGATGCAAGCAGTGGAAGTTTCCAGGGGCTTGCATCCGAAGAAGTGGGTATTCACCCACGAAAGCTCATGCTGCAAAACATCTGTTAGTCTATAAGGTGCCACAGGATTCTTTGCTGCTTCTACAGAACCAGACTAACACAGCTACCCCTCTGATACTTCAAACTAGGTCGAGTCTTGTAAGAGCCTAGTTAGTGTCTAGACTCTATGACATGCTTGTGACCACCCCACGTGTCATTTCTGGCCCCTTCTTTCCTACTCCCCCTGCGCCTCCCACACCTGCTCCAAGCCACACCACCTTGCCCCCACTCTGCTCACAGCTCCTTCCCCTCCGACTTCTCCCATCGCCTCCCCTCTGTGGGCGTGGTGTGGGCCAGAGCAGGCCCCAGACACCTACTACCAAGCAGGAAACTGCGGCTGCGAGCGAGGAAGAGACAGGACTCAGACGGCTTCCCTGTGCCATCTGGTCCCTGCTCTGGGTGCCCCCTAGAAGGGCTCAGCTAGGGTGACCAAGTGTCTGGTTTTTGATCCAGTCGAAAAGGGGCTCTGGTGGCTCCGGTCAGCACCACCGACTGGGCTGTTAAAAGTCCAATTGGCGGTGCTGCGGCACTAAGGCAGGTTAGTCCCTCGCCCTGGAAGCCACCAGCAGATCTGACTCCTATGTGGGGGGAGCAGGGGGGTCCACACACTGCCCCCGCCGCGAGTGCTGGCTCCACACTCCCATTGGCCAGGAACTGCGGCCAGTGGGAGCTGCGGGGGCGGTGCCTGTGGGCGAGAACAGTGTGCAGAGCTGCCTGATGTGCCTCCACCTAGGAGCGAGACCTGCTTCCCCTTCCGGGGTGCAGCACAGAGTCAGGGCAGGCAGGAAGCCTGCCTTACCGCCCCACTGCATCGCTGACTGGGAGCCACCAGAGGTAAGCCCCAGCGCTGAACCCAAACCCAGAGCCCCCTCCTACACCCCAAACCTCTCAGCCCCAACCCAGAGCCTGCACCTCCACATGGAGCCCTCACCCTGCCCCTCACCCAACCCCCCTGCCCCAGCCCAGAGCCTTCTCCCACACCCTGAACTCCTCTGCCTCACCCCCCAGCCAGGAACCCCTTCCTGCACCCCAACCCTCCCAGTCCTAGCCCCAGCCAGAACCCTCATCCCCTCCCACACCCCAAACCCCTGCCCCAGTGAAAGTGAGTGAGGGTAGGGGAGAGTGAGCCACCGAGGGAGGGGGAATATAGTGAGCGGGGGGCAGGGCCTTGGGGAAGGGGTTGTGGCCTCTGTGAAGAGGTGGGACTGGGGTATTCAGTTTGTGTGATTAGAAAGTTGGCAACCCTCGGCTCAGCGGGAGCCCAAGGTGCACATCTCCCTCAGCTGCACTCAGCCCGACTCCTACTCTGACAGAAATCTGGAGGGGGGCACATGAACCTGTGAGTCCTCCCCCATGTGTCACCTCTGTTTCCTGCTACATGATGACTGGGCCAAAGGATCAGTCCATCCTATCACAGGAGGTCTGTGAAAGCTGAAGGGGGTCATGTCATGCAGTTTGCTGGTGTTTCATATATGTTTTGTTGCAATACTATTAATTTTAGAGCCATGTGAAAAGTTCTCCCTGTCCTTCACTTCTCTTTTGAGAGGATATCATTTAAAGGGTTAATGGTCCAAACTTTCTAATACACTGACTCCTTTGTCTTGTTTCTCCTACTAAGAAAGCTGTTAACTGGTCAAGTCTGAGGTGCTGGAATGTGGGAAGAAGGAAGGGGTGGGTAGTGGCAAGTCCTGGTGTGAATGCCTTCCAGCCATGCTCTAACTCAGGGGTCTCAAACATGCGGCCCGCGGAGCTCTTCCCTGCGGCCCGCGGAGCTCCCCAGGGCCGCCCGGGGGGGGGGGGGCAAAGGGGGCAACTTGCCCCGGGCTCCGCAGGGGCCCCCCAAGAGAAAAGCGGAGACTCCCGCCTCCGCCCCTCTCCTGGAGCCTCGGCACATAGAGCGCCGAGTCTCCGTCCGAGCGCCTGAGCCCCGCCCTGATCCGAGCCGCGTGGGGAGGGGGCGGGGCTGGGAGCTCTGGGCTGAGCGCTGCGCTCGGCGTGGAGCTCACAGCCCCGCCCCCTCACCACGCGGCTCTGAGCGGACGGCTCAGGCCTCGCCAGAGATGCGCCGGGTAAGGGGGAAGCGGAGCGCGGGCCGGGCCGTGGGGAAGGGAAGCGAGACCCGCCCGGGCCGGGCCGGGGAAGGGAAGCGAGACCCGCCGGGCCGGGCCGGGGGTGGGGAAGGGAAGCGAGACCCGCCGGGGCCGGGCCGGGGGGTGGGGGAGGGAAGCGGGACCGGCCGGGGCCGGGGTGGGAAGCGGGACCGGCCGGGGTGAGGAAAAGAGGGACCCGCCGCCGCCGAAGCGCAGCCCGGTCTTCGGCGGTGGGGGGCCCCTTCTGTTCCGGGACCCGCCGCCTAAGTGCCCTGCCGCCAAGCCACCAAACAGCTGTTGGTGGCGCTTAGCACTTTCCAGGAGGGAGGGGGGAGGAGCGGGGAGCCGCGCGCTTAGGGGAGGAGGTGGAGAAGAGACAGGCAGGGCCTCATGGAAGGGGTGGATTGGGGGTGGGGCCAGGGGCAGCAAGGGGGCGTGTCAGTGATGCGGCCCTCGGGCCAATGCACTAGTCCTCATGCGGCCCTCGGGGTCATTTGAGTTTGAGACCCCTGCTCTAACTTCTTGCACACTCTCGCTTATGACTGATACTGAAAACTTCTCTAATGTTCTATTTGCCCAATGCATTTGACAGTTCTTAATATGAACTTTACTAGTGTATAAAAACTCCACTTGTGTTTATTATCAGTATTTTGTAAGTGAATGCTATGCTTAGGAAACATTTTTGATTGAAAACAGTGGAAATTTAATTCTTCTATTCATAGAGCAGGTACAGCAGCATGCAAGTTTTCTCATATTGAGTCTCCAAGTGTGCCACAAATTTGTTCTGGAGAGACCATCCCTAGGTTTAATCTAGTCTAGTCTCGTTTAATCTCTATGACCACTTCTTGTGTTCTATGACTTCTACTGTCAATAAAGCACAATCTGGCACAATTTGTGATAATGTTTTTGTTGATATTTTTAAATAACCAGAGCTGCCGCTAGAAAATTTGGTTGGTGCTACAAAAGTCATTGGAGGAAGTTCTTTTCAGCTGTCAGGGGATGGGATGACTATCACTGGATGTGGGGGGAGGGGTATCTGCTGATTAGCATCTCCCCCTTGCAAGCCTTCTTCCAACATACAGAACTCCACACTTTCTCCCCAGTTAACCATAACTCCCTCCCTTGACCTCTATCCTCCTACTACTTGGAAAGATGAAGTGAGGACACAGCTGCCTCTGTACTGGATCTCTCTGCAGCAGCTGCCTTGGAATTTTTCTATAATATGGTGGGAAATGGAATCTAGTATATTCCAAATTAATCTGGGACAAAATTCATATGTAGAGTTCCACATTCTCTCTTGAGCTATATAGTATTTTGAAAATTGACCTTGAAGATCCTCTCAACCAGATATCCGAAGTCTTGAGATTATGCAACAAACAAGCTGGGAAATAACCTATAATAGTTTCTCTTTTTATCCTTTTATTATAATTATCATTTTTCCTTCTTCCATTAATAGAGAGAGAATTCTGCACAAATTTGAAGGGGTAGGGAGGAGAAATTATCAAAATTCTAGACTATATTTTCCTAATATATAGAACGCTTCTCTGGCTCACAGCAAGAAACTTCTATTTCTTAAATCTGAGTATTTTTGTATTGAGTTATTCCATTTCTATTTTATATCATGTCAAACTTCATCTTGTTATAGACCATAAGTCACATCTATTTTAGAATTATGACAATGCAAAAGCATTATTGATTTCTTATAAAACCACTGAGAAATCTGTCTGAATGTTCCAAGGCTGATTCACCTTTGGAGTTTACTTTGGAAATTTGTGTGTGTGTTATTCACATTTATAGAAGAAAATAACATGTAAATGGAGTTCTTATAGAAAAATATCAGAGGGGTAGCCATGTTAGTCTGTATCCACAAAAACAACGAGGAGTCCGGTGGCACTTTTTTACCCACGAAAGCTTATGCCCAAATAAATCTGTTAGTCTTTGGCCTGGTCTACACTAGGCGTTTAAATCGGTTTTACGAGTGTAAAACCGATTTAACGCCACAACCGTCCACACTAGGAGGCACCTTATATCGATTTTAATGGCTCTTTAAATCGGTTTCTGTACTCCTCATTAACGAGAGGAGTAACGCTAGCATCAGTATTAACATATCGGATTATGGTTAGTGTGGACGCTGATCGACGGTATTGGCCTCCGGGAGCTATCCCACAGTGCACCACTGACCGCTCTGGACAGCAATCTGAGCTCGGATGCAGTGGCCAGGTAGACAGGAAAAGCCCCGCGAACTTTTGAATATTTCCTGTTTGCCCAGCGTGGAGCTCCGATCAGCACGGGTGGCGATGCAGTTAAAAATCAAAATAAAGAAAGAGCTCCCGCATGGACCATGCGGATGTGATCGCTGTAAGGGCAGGCAAATCTGTTCTATCAGCGCTCCGTTACAGAAGACGAAATTCAAAATCATTTTTAAAAAATCTCCAGACAGACGCCATAGCAGGGGCTCAGCGCACTGCTGCGTGACAAACGTAACGGAAAGCCCAAGAATCAAATGGACGCTCATGGACTGGAGGACTCAAGCTATCCCACAGTTCCTGCAGTCTCCGAAAAGTATTTGCATTCTTGGCTGAGCTCCAAATGCTTCTAGGGTCAAACACAGTGTCCGCGGTGGGTCAGGGCATAGCTCGGCAATTTACACACACCCCTACCCACCCCAGAAGTGAAAGGGAAAACAATCCTCTCTTGACTCTAACATGTCACCCTATCTTTACTGAATGCTGCCGATAGACCCGATGCTGCAGCACTCAACACCAACATCCTTGCTTCGCCCCGCCATGGGTGGCTGATGGTGCAATAAGACTGCTACCCGTCCTCATCATCAGCCTATTGGCAAAAGGGGCAGTGCAAAAGGACTGGTAACCATGATGACCAGCATCTGTTAGGTCGATCAAGGGTGCCTGGTCCTAATTTTTCATGGTAGATGGTGCAGTATGGCTGATAACCATCATCGTCATAGAAACAGGGGGCTGAGCTCCATCAGCCCCACCCTTCATGTGTAAAGAAAAGATTCAAGTGCCCCTGAACTAGCAGAGGGATGCTGGGCTCCTCTCCTACACACTCCTTACTGTCCTGTCTGGACTATCATAGCAGCTGGAGGCTGCCTTCCACTCATATCTCACTAACAAATCACTGTGTCTTATTCCTGCATTCTTTATTACTTCATCACACAAGTGGGGGGACAATGCTATGGTAGCCCAGGAAGGCTGAGGGAAGAACGGAATCAACAGGTGGGGTTGTTGCAGGAGCACCCCCTGTGAATAGAATACAGCTCATAATTTCTGCAGGATCTGACACAGAGCAGCTGTGCTCTCTGGTTCTCTGATACAGTGGTTCTCTAGTACACTTGCCCATATTCTAGGCAGGACTAGGGACTTGCCCATATTCTAGGGACTTGCCCATATTCTAGGCAGGACTGATTCTATTTTTAGATACCAAAAGGAGGGATTGACTCAGGAGTCATTCCCAATTTTGCTTTAAGCCCCTGGCTAAGAGCAGCCAGGGGCATTTATGACAGCAGCAAATGGAACAGTGCAAAAGGACTGGTAGCCACAATCATCTTATTACCAATTTATGGTATGGTAGATGGTGCAATATGGCTGATAACCATCCCTGCTATCATGCAAAAGCAAAAGCATGCTGCTGTGTAGCGCTGCTGAATCGCCTCTGTGAGCGGCATCTAGTCCACATACGGTGACAGTCACAAAAGGCTACACAGGCTCCATGATTGCCATGCTATGGCATCTGCCAGGGCAATCCAGGGAAAAAAGGCATGAAATGCTTGTCTGCCGTTGCTTTCCCAGCGGAAGGAGTGACTGACGACATTTACCCAGAACCACCCGCGACAATGAATTTCTCAACCCGGAAATTCAAAGGGGCGAGGAGGAGCGGGAGGCTGCGGGAACTATGGGATAGCTACGGAGTAGCTACCCACAGTGCAATGCTCCAGAAATCGACGCTAGCCTCGGACCGTGGACGCACACCACCGATTTAATGTGTTTAGTGTGGCCACGCACACTCGATTTTATAAAATCTGTTTTACAAAACCGGTTTATGCAAATTCGGAATAGTCCCGTAGTGTAGACGTACCCTTTAAGGTGCCACCGGACTCCTCATTGTTCTTATAGAAAAATGTTGATGCAGAATATAATTTTATTACAATATTATTCCATTCTAGTACAATATTATTCCATTAATGCCCAAATATTCTTGTCTCTATCTTAAGTACTCATATTTGTGTACCTCATAAGCTTTAGTACAGTTATCCTGACTATACCTCTGTGAGGTAGGGAAATACTATTATCTTCATTTTACAGATGGAGAACTCAGACAGAGGAATTACGAGTGGTATTCATAGGGAGGACTCCTGGGAGCAGGGAGACCCAAGTTCAAATCCCTTCTCCACATCAGGCAGAGGGGGTGAATTTGGGTGTCCTACATCCTGGCAATACCTCCTCATTCTCTGGCTGTTTTGTGTGGGTTTAGGTGTACTCTGAGCGTACTGGATGAGGCCCAAAAGTCAAGTCTAGTCTCTGAATTGTGCTGTAATTGTAATGGGGCTTACTCATGAGTTAGGTGCCAAATTGGTAGTGTGAGGACTAAGGTGGCTGTGTGCATGCCCAGATGCTGAAATGTAGGCACTTTGGGGACTTTAATGTGGAAACTTGGGTGCCTAGGGATTATAGGCACCAGCTGAGTAAGGGTTATATGAATGTCAGTGATACCTAAATTCTCCTTATGAATCCCACCCAAAGTGACTTGCCTAAGGTCACCAAGGAAGGCTGGGGCAGAGCAAGGAATTGAGTCTCCTTGTCTAGCCCCTAACCACTGGACCATGCATCATTCTCTTTAGGGCGATAGTGCTAGGAAAGGACTGCTTGTGTTCACTTAGAAATGTTACTGGGATCTAGATTTTATATTCATTCTGTCTCTTCAGTCATTATTGTATTAATAACTTATTAAATGATATATGACAAATAATAAAAAGAGAGTAGAGAATGGAGCTTTAGAAAACAGGTTGATGAAGGTCTCCCTCTCCTGCCTCTGTAGTTATTTAACATATTTTTATTACACTCTTGGTAACATTTTTCTCAAAGCCTAAAAATTTTAAAAAGCAAGATATGCGAACCTGATAAAGTTCATCTTACTGGCCTAGGAGTTCTGGAATGGGCATGGCCAAATAAATGGAGCCACATTGCAGTTGGGTTGCCAGGCAATTATTATATTATCAGGAGCCTCCAAATCTGCTTGATTATATCTAATACTTGAAGCAGGAAAGGACCTAAAATAGTTATTGCTAGGGACAGCCTTGCAAAATTTAACTTGGCCACTAGTCTTCAGTATGTAATATTTTTGATGGTAAAATATTAGTTTTCCCATTATTATTAGTCAGTATAATAAAGACTGAGCAAAGAGATTTTGTGGGCTGCTCAATTTTCATAACAATTTTTGCAAATCTGAACAGTGATATTTTGTGATTGTTGGGATCTCTTTTTTTGTAATTTGTATTTATTTTTCTATGTTGTGTTTAAATAAATTCTGTTTGTTCATCACTCATCTCCAGGATCCTAACTTGCAGAACCATTTAGCCTATAGGTTGCTCCCTATTCATGTTGGCTTTATATATATTTTTTCTTTTTATTTTATACTATTCAACAGATGAAATGCCTTTGATTTTTGTCTTTGATGCATATCAAGCTCACACACAAGATAATGTTCTTCCACCTCCCTAACCTGCCCAGTTTCAGGCCTGGGAATTGAGTTTGCGAACTGTAGACACTTGGTGCCCCTCAGTTCAGAGTTAAAGATATTGAATCAGGAATCCAAATGCTGGTTCCCTTTCTTTGATGAATTGCAATATTTCCTTTAGGGCTTGAAGCTCTGTGATGAATTGACCTTAGCGCAATAAGAGGTCTATTGTTGAGTATTTTGGTGTAGTGTGATTTGCATCTGGGATGAAAGACTGTTGAATTCCTTTGCTAATATATTCATATACTATGTAAACACACCTGTTAATGGACAGCCTAAAGAATGCTACATTTTCTGAGTGACAAAGTGACCTCAGAAGGGTGGTCTTCGAAGGATCTTCATAATCCATATTTAATGGAATTTTAATGATTTCAAACTTCAAAAATGAAAATAAAATTTAGACTTCACTAGCTAACAATTTTATCTTTTTGTGTCTCACTCATCCAAATGAAAATGGATTTAGATCTAAAACTTTGTATGTTTCGATCTCAATAGAGTCTTTCAAATACCTTATTGCTTTATCTTTTCATCGTGAACTAGGATAAAGCCTTTTCAGGTTTACAATTCAATGAAATCCGTGAGAAGCTGCCCTTGTGTTTTAATCAAGATGAACTTGAAAGGTGAACATTGTAAGTGGTAGAAATTATTTATAATTTGGTAATAAAAGTTTATGTCTAACACTCCAAATTTCACACAACTGCTATGTGCTGGCCTTGAGATATAAAACAATTGCAGTTGTCTTTACATTTAGCCTGAGATGTAGGGTCATAAATTACACTGGAGTCCTTAGTCATTCTCGGCTCCCAAAATTTCCATATTAACATCTTCACCTCAAACATAAATGGTTACAAAATTAAAAAAAAAAAAAAAAAAAAAAAAGCTGTGTTGGCCTTTGTCAGTTGAGCTTAATGATGGAAATCTGTATAACATATACCTATTGCTAAGCCTTAAACATGAAGCCTCAAAATCCTTGTGCAGAGGACCTAATTAAAACTTTAAAAATCTAATGGTCTCTTTCTTCTTTTAATGCAGTAAAAACTGCGTCAAAATTAAGGCATCCTCCCCACCACCACCACCACCCCCTACTTAAAATGAAAGCCTTTCAAGAGTGAGACAATGTTGTATAACAGCGTAAAATATGTGTTAAAGGAGTGCTCAATTCCTCACCTTCTATTTCTTGTGGGGAAAAACATTTATATAACTTAAAGACACAAAATCAACAGTTCAGATGACAAGAGAAAGAACCCAGTTAAGTACAGACAGCCTGAGCAATTCCAGGTTACAGTCACTGGAAGATAAAAGGAAGATACAGTAAACAGGAGGACAAAGACAGCACCTGAAACTGGGGTCTTGGAGAATGAACTTATTCTGCCACCCAAAGAACAAAGAAAATTGGACAGAAAATAACTGCAAACCTCAGTGATTTTAAATGCCTACTCCAGTAAACTCAACTGGAAGAAATACCTGTAGAAATGTATGCTATAATGATGCACAGTGTATCTGTGCCAGTTCAGAGCATGTGAGAATGGGGGGAGGAAGGGAAGCAAACTCTTCTGGAACAGCAAGTGGAAACATCTCACTGCAAAAGGGAGAAGCTTGAAAGTTCAAGGTCTCCATGGGAACATTAGAACTACAGAGTTGTCTGAGGGTACAGGGGGAAACACTATTATATTTCTTGAAAATCAGAGATAAGGGGTGAAAACCTGGATCCACTGAAGTCAATGGAAGTTTTGCCAATGGAGCCAAAATTTCATCCTGAAATTCTCCAAGTGGATGTAAAAGAAAAATTCAAAATGAAGCCAAGCCATTGAATTGGTGCCTCCCCCAGCACTGTAGCCGCTAGTGTAAGGCCCCATAGGTCTGTTCCCCAGGTCTGCAGAACTAGCACCTCCAGGTTGCCACCTGACAGAAGTTGTAGCCTGCTTGCATTGCACTTCTCATGACCGGCTATGGACACAGAGCATGGGAAGTTTCATCTTAAGGGTTTGACAGATAGCTTCATGGCTCCTGATTGATTCCCTGCCCTATATAAACCCAAGGGACATTCCAGGAAGTATCTAGGCAACAGTGTGGTTCTAGCCGCTATGATTGTTCCTGAATTCCTGGCTTTGACTCCCCTAAATTTGGATTTTGCCTCCTGACTCTGATGCTGTAACCTGACTCTGACCGTTGGTATCAACCCTGGTCTGGAACCTGACTATGAACTCCTCTGTGACTCCCAGCCTCAGGTTTGTTCCTGCTCTGACCCTTGGCCCTGACTGCCCTTGTTAGGATCCTCACAGGCTGAGAAATTAGTTTTTACAACTCTCAGCTGCAAAACCAATGAAGGAGCCTAAGGGTCTGATGCAAAGCCCATTGAATTAAGTTAAAGTCTTTCCAAGGGACTTTGGATCAGGCTCTAAATGAGGGAAATGGAGATGAGCCCAAGCAGAAAAGACTGATCCAAATTCCAACTCAAATTTTTCCATTTGGAGTTGCTCAGGTCCAGGTTTTCATGGCTCATTATAAAGTAGGGTTATCTGCAAAAGATCCAAACTGTAATTTGAATTTTTCAAAGTTTAAAAGGGTGTTAGAAGCTAGAGTTTTGTTAGCATCTATCTTTAGAAAGAAGCTACCAAGTGTATTTTTTAAAGACTTTCTCTGGAATCCAAAAAGAGAACTGAATACAGTAATAAATGCAGAGAGCTCTGGTTTGTCCTGCTTTACATGGCAATAGCAATACATTTTAAATCTTGGAATATGTTTGTGCTGCTCTATCTCATCTACCAGACAAGCACAGCAGCTCCAGTTCAGAGAGAATAGGGATGTTGGATCAGATTTTGTTCTCATTTACACCGCTGTAACTCTATTGATTTCTGTGGAGTTACTTCTAGATCAGGCCCATCAAGTTACCATTGTAAGCCTAATTCTGAGTTCACTTATGAAGCTGTACATCAGAGTAACTCTGCTGAAGTCAATGGAGTTACAATGGTATGAAACCATAGAGAGAGGAGAAAGTGAGAGAGCCTATAGGTTTAGAATTCCAATATTTGGGTTTGTGACGACAGGGCCTAATTCAGAGGGATGTTGAGCATCTGTACCTCCAATTGAAATCAGTACTTCTCATGCTCATCCCCTCTATATGTACAAGGTGACCGGTGACCCACATTTTTTAATTAGCTTTTATAGCAGTTTGATCTAGGTACTAGCTGCCACCAGAGGTCCTGCTTATATGGACCATTGATAAAAAGGTCAAAATCTCATTTTGAACAAGTAGATATTACTTGGGAAAACTGCTGGGAGCGTGTCTTGTGTGCAAGAATGCTTTTGAGAACAAAAGATTTCCAGTTTTGCACTTAGTGTCCCTCCTGAAGCTGGGCATTGTTTGAGCCTAGAAATGTCCTGATCACAGATAACCTTCCCACTACCTCAAAAAACGTTAAATGTCTACATCTATAGGATAGGATTGCTAACATATCACATGTCTGTCTCTCCCCCCACCCCATGATTCTCATTAGGTTTGTCAGGACCTTCCAATCCATCTGTAGGCCTTATACTTCTGGGCTCTCCAGGAGATTGGGGCTATACAGGGATGAGTAAATTATTGGTGGGAGCATGGGGAATGCAAGGAGCAAAGCCAGCTAAGGAGCAGTTGGAGAAGATAGGGGAAGCATTTGCACTCCCCTGGCTCCTCCAGCTCCTGCAGCTTTCTGTGGTTTACAGCACTAGGACACCCTATGTGAAGATGATTCTGAGTTCCTAGACTCCTCTGCTCTTGAAGTATTTCATGCCTCCGAGCAAAAGACCCATTTCCTCCATGTCCTCATACCCACTATAATCCCTGACCCATCCTCATGCTCCCAGTCAGATATGCCCCCAGTCTAGATAATACTTGTCCTGCCATGAGTGCAGGGAATTGGACTAGATGACCTCTTGAGGTCCTTTCCAGTCCTATGATTCTATGTTCCTTCTCAACTCATGCTCATCCTCACCCCCTTTTAGAGACCCACTGGCTCCATTACCTCCCACCAGAGCATTTGGAGAGTGGGTCACTCCGGAGCTTCCAGGATGCAAGAAGAGAAGGCAGAGAGGACGTATTAGCACCTCCATCCCCTTTCTCCTTAACAGACCTCTAGTTACAGAAGAGAGTAATATTCACTTATAGAAACACAGATTTTTTTGGAACACAGCAAGTAACTCCAGCACCACAGGCAGGAGTGAATTTCCTCCTAATCCCTCAGATCAAATATGATATCATAGGAACTGTCAATTAATTATGTAACACTCTTTTTTAGTGATTTTCAAGACCACCTACCCTTTGTAACACTGAAACAAACACACAAAATTAAGGACCGTCCCACATCCTAATGTGTTGTGTAATTTATGGGCCGCCCCATACAAGATGGCAACTTAACACTAAGATAAAGATGCAGCACCATCTATTGGTGGAGGTACTATCTGCACTGAACTTTACAACTTCCCCCCCCACACACACACACACCCCTTTAGCTAAATAAGAACTGGAAACAGTAACTGGTTGGAATCCAAGTAGTCTGCTATCCATGCAGGTTTCCATGTTGATCTGCCTGCTTTAGTCATATCAGTCAGGGACACCTCTGAAATGTCTCTGGTGCATTCATGAATCTGAAAGGGATTCTGCAGACTTGAAACAAAAGAGCCAATACTCCCTCATAGTGATTGTAGAAGTGTTTGCATAACTGTCTATAAGAACCACAATATGCACTGGGGAGCTGCTGGTAAAAGGCTTTGGCATGACCATCCAAATACACTGCTAGACACGGTGCTGCTTTCTCATCAGTCTACTAATTGACAGAGAGCAACAGCTCCAAGTCTAAGTATTCACAGATTCCAGTCTCATCTGTATGACCAGTAAATTTCTTCTTAGGCAAAAGGACTTTTGCCATCTAGAAGCCACTGCCCCCAGTTGTAATACTCACTAATAGAATCTCAGGGATTTACTGGAACACTGCAAGTACCAACTCAAGCACAGACTGTCAGGACTAAACTTCCTGCTTGCCCCTAAATCAGATCAAGATCATCATTACATATAAGACAACTTAACACTAAGATAAAGATACAGTACAATCAGTTGGTAGAGGTGCTATCCACACTGACTATTGCAGGACCCCTCATGCTGCAAATCACAAAGGATCAGAGGAGGATATTAGGAGGTCTTCAGGGAGGGAGAAAGGATAGTGTGAGAACTGGGCTTGGGGAAGAAGAGGAAGTCAGGGGTCATTTCTTTCCTTCTCATGTAGTTTCTCAGGTGTGCAGATAGGGAAAACTTCCAGCATACTTTTGAAGTCTGTTTGAACCCCCTCACAAGCCTTAGGAGGGTTCCCTTTGGCTCCCCCTAATATACACTTTCATGAGCCTTCAAAGGCTTGGCAGGTGTCTCTTGATGGAAAAATTCAAGCCTCCCTAGCAATTGGGTTATACTTTAAGAGCTCTCTTCAAGACAAGGGCTGGAGACTTACCTTTTTTTTTCCTTAAGTGAAAGCTTAGTTTTTCAGCATTTCTTTGCCATGCTATACTAAGATCACTAGAACTGTGGATTCACCGCCATGTTCCCAATTAAATAGTTAATGCATTTTAAAATTAGAGCTTAACAATAATATATTGGTTCTTGCACTAGATTTCAGCTAAAGGAATCTAGTAAAATTCTATTCTACATAGGATCCTATTCTGCTCTTGTCACCATAGTCTCCGCATATCTTCTAGTAGTGCATAAACTAACGTTACTTACATGTGTCATGTTTGTCTCTCCTGTTTTCTGTTCAGTTAAAACATAGTTTAACAGATTATGTGAAAACATTGTTTCTAGTGTACTAAATAAAGGATGGCAACTCCATTTAATTTCGCCTGTGGCATTTATCATAACTAAATTCTATCCACAGCATTAACAAATTGGACTCATTGTTTTATGTTTAGACTTTTTGAAATATTTATGTTAAAGAAACACATGTCCTTGATTTTTCTGGTGTGGAATATCAAATCCACATGCCTTTTCAATTCAAATGTTTCCACAGCCAACTTGGTGGTGCAGATTCAGTACATCAGATTGAAAACAAGTAGGGTCAAGTTCAAGAACAGATCTAAGTGATCAAATCACTATGGCTGCTTTGCTCTTTAAGCTAGTGCAAAGCAGCTGCAAAGCCAGCTTACCCAGCTACCTAAGGATTCTCCTGACATAGAGAACGTGACCTGAGGAAATGAGGAGTGGCCATGTGATTGCTCTAATTTGCACTCAGGCTGAACCAATACCCAGCTAGCTCCAAGATTCAGGGGGAGAAGTAAATTTAAAAGTGTTCAGACACCCTTTCCCCCCAAAAACTTGTGCTTTGTGCTCAACAGACTTCAGCTGGATTTAAGGATCTAGTCCATTGTCTACAGTATCAAAGAAGGATCTACAGCACAGTCAGCTGAATCATGCTACAAGGCAGATAAATCACTGACCTGCAGGATGAGTATAATGTCTCTTTACAGGGACTCAGAAGGAAATCCTCTATCGCATGATTTTTTTTTTTCTGGTCACCCAGCCTACTTTTGCCACTGTTCTGTATTCTACGGGTTTGTCATACATGGGAAATTCTGTGTTGCTCTCTTCTAATCAGGAACCTCAGAGCCTCTCCGTTGATTTCAAAAGTATTGGATCATGGATCAAGCCCCAGATGGACAGTCCAAACTTTGACTTTTTGGCAACTGTACTCAGAGACTTATTCTTTAGTTATTCTGCACTTGGATTAGACCAGTCTTCATGATCCTCTCTGGAAATGCAATGTGTAGCCTCTTAGAGCTTGTGATGTGTCATTCCATATTCTTTATGAAAATATGCTTATGATAGGAATGACATAACGGAGATATACTTTATGTAAGATGGCTCATGAGATATCATTGGAAAGGTTATGATTTACTGAATGTGATTATCCTATTTGTACGTATGTATCATTTCTAGATCTAGAATTAGGAATATTGACTATGTATCTGTATTTCATCTATGCTACTTTGGGTGATGCCCACTGCTAACACTTCAGGTACAACAATGGAAAAGCCAGACAGGGCGGATGGCCCATCAATAAGGACAATGGACTGTAAAAGAGCTTAGTCTTCCTGTGAACGTGTGGGTCAGCCTGTGAAGAATGGCTACAAAGACCCTACAGAGTCAGGTGGTCTTGTCACCTAAGGGCTTGGCTACACTTACAAATTTGCAGCGCTGCAGCAGGGTGTGAAAACACACCCTCTGCGGCGCTGCAAATTGCGGCGCTACAAAGCGCCAGTGTAGTCAAAGCCCCAGCGCTGGAAGCCGCGCTCCCAGCGCTGTCCGTTATTCCCCACAGGGAGGTGGAGTACGGACAGCGCTGGGAGAGTTTTCTCCCAGCGCTGGCGCTTTGACTACACTTAGCGCTTCAAAGCGCTGCCGCGGCAGCGCTTTGAAATGCAAGTGTAGCCAAAGCCTAATACTAAAATGTTACCTGGGACTTCTTGTAACTTTCCACTGTAAGGGAAGGGGGCGGGGGTCAAACTAGGAAACAAAGGACTCCTGCCTTATGCAAATCCTATTTAACAGTCGGGAGTGAGGTGATCCTGGTTGTCGGTTCTCCCTGCTACCTCACCCAAGATGACTGCTGGAAACAACTAAGACTGAACAGGGGGACGAACTGGGCCCAGGCTGGAAGGTGTCTGGCCTGTGAAGATTATTAGAACCACATTAGGGTGAGAAATCACAAGTAACCAGTTTCTTTAATGTATTAAGCTTAGTGTGCGTGCTCTGTTTTATTTTCTTAGTAATCTGCCTCGGTCTGTCTGCTAGCTCCTCAACTACTTAAAATACACTTGTTATGGTTAATAAATGTATTTCTGGTATAAAATACAACCCAGTTTATGCAATTTCCAACTGGGGGTGGGGTAAGAAGTGTGCACATCTCTTTTCCACATTGAGGGAATAGGCGAATTTAATAATATATCTTTGGTCTGTACTCCAAGAGAGGTGGATATCTGAGTTCTGACTCTGCAAGACAGGTTAAAGGGGGCCCATGCTGGCAGAACAGGTAGACTCAGTGGTACCTCAGCACATCAGGTGACTTCCAAAGGGGTCCCACCTGTGACAGAGCTAAAGTAGCAATATCTGACTGTTGATGTGTCACCTGTTTCCCTTGTGACAAAGTAAAAGAAATAGGAGTACAAATAATTACCAATAAGTACAAAACTGAGCATAGGGAGAATTTGGGAAGACTTATTTACTAAGAGCATGATTATTTGTGTAAAATGGATTCTCACCCCAGTAGTTGAGGCAATTTGTATATATGTTCACAAATGGGTTAGACAGATTTTAAATAATAAAATATAACAGGGTGAAGCCAGGTAGGCTGGAGTGGAGGGAAGAAGCCTAAAATAAGATAAGAATTGCTTCCTTCCATCCTCAAAGTGTGTATCTTCCAGAGATCAGGAAATGTAAGTCAATCCCAATGGCAGTATTTCATTGGATAGAGTAGTTAAAATTTAGGTACATAATACGTTGAAAAGTTGTGAACTGAAATTCACTGACACAGGCCAATATATATCATATAGAAAAGGGCAGAGTAACTAAGTGAAATGTGAAAAGCCTACCTGGAAAAGGTTAAGAAAAATGATAGGAAGATGAAGGACTGAGACCATAGATTGTCAACTCTTTGGAGCAGGAACCATCTCTTTGTTATGTTTGTACAGGGCATAGCATCAGGGGACTGGAGCTTCTAGGCACTACTGCAAAACAAATAATTAATCATAATCATATGTTAGAAGAGAAAAGAAAGAAAATAGGTACCGTATGTGAAAATGATTCAGTAGATTAGTGTGAGAAAAGTACTTTCCTGGATATCAGCCAGCTTGCCAGCCAGCCACAGGTGGTAGCTGCAAAGTATCTGTTCAGCTACAATGATACAATACTATCATGAGGAAAAAGAGAATGGCTGAGGAACTGAAAATGAACTGAAATGAAGGATGGTGTTGGTTATACAGCACAGGGACCGGAACTCAAGAGATCTGGGTTGTCTCCTGGCTCTGCCATAGACTTCCTGTGTCACCTCTGGTGAAATACTAAATGCTCAGTACCTCCATTCTCCCACTTGTAAAATGAATATAATATCTGACAGAATTTTGGTTAGATAAAAGATGTAATAAAAGAGCTAAACATTATTAGTATAAATTTTAAAAGTGATGGGGAAATATGGTTGAAATGTTGAAAATCTCAATTATTAACAGTTTCAGTATTTTTAAACATAAAGTTTTAATCCACTGCTAAACTAGGAAACTGAAATTTTAATCTGTTAAGTACTTAAAATATTAGCCATTGTGATGCAATCATCCTATTCTTGCTATGCCATTATTAGCTGGAGCCATGGAGAGTTCAGTTTCATTAGGAAGGAAGAGTGATTTAGTGTCATTTTTAGGTCACTCTTAGAGCCTTCATGAGCAGAGATTTTCAGTGGACTCAACTCATGGTCATTGACCACAAAATCATTATGTCTGAGGTTAAGGCAGTGAAACTGAATATGAAAACAATTTTGCTATTTAATAACAAGAATAGATAAAATCAAAAGACATGACTAGAAATAAAAAATACATTTTATAAAAGTAAAATCTCATGAAGCTTTATATAAAGTTACAAGTTAAAGTTTTTAATGAAAAAGAAGACATTCTACATTCCTAAGTCTTTCCTTTTAACTTTGTTTCTTTTTCACTAGGTACAGTATTCCATTTATTTTTAATAATCTGTAAACATAGAATCAGCCAAAGACCATTTGTCCATGAACCAGTCCTGATACCTGATGCTTCAGAGGTAGACGAAAAACGAACCATAATGTACTTGATTGTGGTTTGTACATGAGGGGAAATATTCCTTCCTACTTCATTTCTTGCTCTCTTTTTAAAAAATAAAAGCCTAAACCATCAAAAATAAAACAAAGTAAAATCAGCCACTAAAGATTATGTATTAATGTCTCTCTGCTTCATGGCCAGAGATAGGAATGTAACGTCCTAGGAAAGGGAAACAGCAAGAGGCTCACTACTCCATTGTCCACACTGAGCTTTTCATAAAACTACCCATCAGTGCAGCTCCTCTAGCTCTAGGAACAGTGGGAGTGCTATTGCAGACAAGGTGCCAGGGTTTTATCATCATGTCATCAGGGGCGGCTCTAGAGCCCAGCGGGGCAAGCACCCGCCTGGGGCGGCCATTTCCCAGGGGGGCGGCAGGCTGGGCCGGTGGACCTGCCACAGTCATGCCTGCGGGAGGTCCACCGGAGCCCCGGGACGACTGGACTTGCCGCAGGCATGACTGCGGAGGGGGCGCTCGTCCCGCGGCTCGGCTGGACCTCCCGCAGGCATGACTGCGGCAGCTCAACCGGAGCCGCCGGACCAGCGAACCGTCCGCAGCTGCGGGAGGTCCAGCTGAGCCGCGCGACCAGCGGAACCTCCGCAGTCATGCCCACGGCAGGTCCGCTGCTCCCGCGGCTCGGGGGCGCCTCCCGGGCATGATTGCTTGGGGCGGCCAAATTTGTAGAGCCGCCCCTGCATGTCATATAATGCTTTTCAGAAAGTCTCTGGGTGACACATGGGTAAAAATGCCGGTAACCACCAATTCCTTTCGTTAGACATCATACTGTTGCTATCACTGGTGGAGCCATGCTGATGTTAGTAACAATGGGAAATTTTGAGAAAAAGCTCAATGTAGATAAGATCTATGACTGTGGAGATGAAAATGTTTGATTTGTTCTTCTGGAAATAGGATAGATGCCACAAAGGCAGGATCTGTAACTTCCGGGGGCTTGTCTGGCTAGGAAAGTGTTAGATATATTCAGCTGAACTGGGCTATAAATTCTTATGAATTGGCCCATTAAAAAAACTACACTTCTCACTACTTGGTCTGCTTTATTGAAAATGAAATCTTGTATTCATTCACCTTCTACATAGAGGAAGAGAGTCACAGAGAAAAGAGACAGCCCGAAGGTGAGAGGCAAGTCATAGAAGAACAGTGAAAAGCTAGGGCAGAGGGGAGTAGTGGAACACCAAAGGGGAAGCTGGAAGCTATGGGGAAGTGATGCCAGAAGGTGGTGTGATGGTGGTGGGAGAATTATAGTTGGAAGCTGGCAGACAGGAGGAAAAGAATGAATATCCCTCCCTTCACAACCACGTACCCATTCCACTTTCTCTCCATTCCTGTGATCTACTCCTACTTCATTCCCCCTCTAACCGAGCCCATTAACATGAGCTTCAATCTATTTCCTCTTTCCTTCCAACACATATCTACCTCAAACCCTATTTCTACCGACTTCTAGTGACATGTCCCAACTTGACCCCCTCTTCAGCTGCCAAGACCTCTGTCACTGTGCCTCAATGGATCACAGCTGGGGATACCAAATTCAGGACAAACTGCTGAGAAATAGGCCGGACTCACCCCAAACTGGGGTTATTCTATCATTAGATTATCAGGAGAGTAACAAAAGTTAACTTCTGTCTCATCACACTAGTTAACAAGAAATCAAAAATGCAGTCTCCTGAGGCATTCCAGCCTTTGGCTCACCACCCAGACACCGGACTCTATGATGAGTAGTTACTGAAAACCAATTTCATTGAAAATAGGGTCCTTCTAATCCAGTGGTCCCCAACCTTTTCCTCTCCACCTCCCCCCACACACAACCTGAGCCAAGAGCAGAGTTGCAGTGGAGGATGGAGGCTGACAGCAGGGGGCAGGGGTTGGTGTCTGGATGCCGGAGAGAGGGCTGGCAGCTGGGAGCAGGGCTGCGTCTGGGGACTGGAGCTGCGGCTGGGAGCAGAGCTGGGGATGGAGGCAGGCAGCCGAGCTGTGGCCGGGAGCAAGGCTGCAGGCAGGGTTGGGGGCTGGGCTGGAGCAGGGCTGGAGTTGGGTGGGCTGGGTGGTGCCCTACAGTTTGGGGGCCACTGTTCTAATCCCAAGGGATCAGCCACTTACCAGGTCAATATATTACTCAGATGTTACCCAATAAACATGCTGATGCCAATCCTTTAGTAACTAAAACTAAAGGTTTAATAATAAAAAAAATAAGCAAGTTAAGAATGATTAATAGATCATATACATACAAATAATTGCAAAGTCTTTATATCAGTTTTGTAGCACTGATGGAATAGGCTGCCAGCTTGTAAAGTCTCTCTGGTAACATTCAAAAGATTGGAAAGTCCTCAGTCCATAGTTCAAAATGATCCTTTTAGTTGTAAATCCACGGTTCAGAGAATCAGGGCAGGAAAGAGGCAAAACGGAGCTATCTCAGAGGTCTTTTATATCCTCTGCCATGTGCCTGGAAATGTACTGTTCCAAACAAAGCCCACAGCCCCTGCTTATGGAAAGTTACTGGCCCAGGATGAAGTCCAGCATATCCCATGTCCTTACATGGCTTGATGACTCACAGAGGGTGGCTATTGGTCCCTTGGAGTCTGAGGCATCCACAGGAAGAGCTATCTGGGTGGAATGAGTTTCTTCTATGGCCTGTTGTGGCCTCAATACATCAATACATAGCTGGCCATCAATACATGTCTGGCCTCAATGTAAATTTTATCTGGTGCAAGTTACCCAGGAATACAATACATGTATAAGATACAAGTCCGTAGCCAATATTCGTCACTTCAGATACAAAGATGATACATGCATATAAACAGGATAATCAGACTTAGAAAATCATAACTTTTTCATTAAAACTTTACATGACATACTTTGTACAAGATTTGTTGCAATTCTATAACAGTGGTAATATCAATGATATAAATGGTCATATTCAGTCATACATCATCACAACCTCCCTATCCCAATCATAAGAAAGTTGTCCCAAGTTTTGCCTTCAGCAAAAGTGCCCTGGACACTTGCCCACTTGGAACTGGACTGAGATCAATTAATTTCACATGGTATGCACAATAGACAGTAAAACAATTATTTCTGCCCCTTCTGACATGGGGCTCATATATGAACCAGTGGCTTGGAGATGAAAGGTTTCATAATCTAGTAATAACGCCTTGAGCCATTCATTCTCTACTCAATGAATAGAGTATGAACAATAGAATATTTTATGTGGATAATGACATTTGTCACTGCTCCATTCTGAAAGATTATCAGTTTGAGAATGATTCCATGTTCTTAAAGAAAATACCAATACAAGTCTCTCAAAATGGAAAATTTTATAGTGCAATCTCAAAAAAGTAGTATCCTGTTTCTGTGATGATTTTTAGATACAATTCAAATATATTCCACCACCTAAAACAAGCTAAGCACTGAATAACAAATTTAAGTAGTGGCTATGTCACTGAACTGGGAGTCAAGAGACATGGGTTCTATACCCAGTTTTGCCACTGACCTGCTCTATGACTTTGGGCAAGTCACTTTGCCTTCCCGTACCTTAATTTCCCTTCTGTAAATTGGGGATAATGATAGATCCCCTCCTACATAAAGGGCTTTCTGTTCAATGTATATAAAACACTACATAGCAGCTAAGTATTATTAAAATGATGCCACGAGACAACGATCAATAATTATTTATATTTTTCCTTGCTATTTAGGAGATATTTTGCTACCAGATATTTTCTAAAATAGTGTATATAATAGCTGAATATTGTTACGCTGTTTCTTACAGACCACATAGGTATTTTGATTTAAAGATGAAAAACAGGTTAAATTCTTGTACGGCGTTTCTCTCAAGGCTGGAGGGCTAACGTCAAAGGAAAAGATTAGTGATTTACTGCATGAGCAAGTGTAAAATAGATGCATTAATAAATTTTACAGCACTGTATATTCATGCTTTACTCATATGGTTTTAAGTTTGGATTTTAAAAAAATGAAATAAAAGGATTTCTTTTGAAAATTGCCCCCACTTTATATAGTTCACAGTTAAGAAAATGTAAATTTATTTTTTTAAAGTAACCTCATTACTAGCAGGCTACTTTTTTTCTTTTGACAGTAAAACAGAGTGCTTATCTTCATATTTTCATAATGAAAGCTCCCCAAGCACAGGCTACTGTGGCAGATTTACAGCCTTTGAGCAGGAGAACTGACAGGCATTTTAATATGAAAGGAGATATGATGTCTTTAATGTACAGTGATGTCACTTCTAACAAGGTAGAAGCTGCTTTTTTCACTGCAATCACCATAAAAAGGGGAACCTGCCTGCTGCATGAGTGACCTTTTAACCCAGGGAAAGGTCACAAATAATAGAAAAAAGAAGGGACTCTTCTTACTCAGGTGGAAGGGCACACTCCGAGGTTAGAGAAGCGAGTCTATTGTAGATATGCATTAGCTGCAGGAAGTAGAAGCCAGGAACAGTCTAGCCAGAGCTAACCTTGAGAACAGAAAAGGGAAGGGTAATAAAAATCCTCAAGGGAGTGTTAAAATAAAAGCTAGATTGCCTGTTGACCATCTTTTTTCCTTTTATGCCACATCGACTGGGCCTAATCATTTCAAAGTGATGTTGACAGCAATATAGTCAGTCATTAGCTAGGTGCATGATTATTTCTCTAAGAGAAAGGACAGCAAGCAAATATCAAAACCTGGGATCTTTTATTTGTAAATTAGGCCTTAAGGGTTTAGTATCTTGCATAGGATATATTGCCATTGATTCTGAGATGGCTTGAAAGTCTTAAACTGATTTCAAATGTTCTTCTTTTAAGCTTCTACTTCTACTGCTACCTGCTTCTGACTAAGCTGCATAGGTTTTTAGCATGTAATCCTGAAGCTGTAACTAACATAAGAGAAAATATGAATTGGGAATTGAGTTTTCTGGCCATCTTAAGAGCATCTGAACCTGTTTTCACATATACAAGACTTAATAACTGGTTCAAAAGGCCTTTAGATGACCAGAAAACTCAATACCCAATATGTATATTCTCTTTTTATAGTATATAACTGGTGATTTGGGTCAATGAACAGTGGTCAGGAAAAATAAAGTACCCAGGGAAATATATCAGGTTAGGGAACTCAAGTAGATCCAAATCATTTAAACTAAGATTCTAGAAGATCAAGTTATCAACACAGAATATCACATTGTCTAGTATTTTGACACTTCAGTCTTGAAAGACATACTGAGGAATGAACAGAGTACTGTTGGCATGAGGAGTAGAGTTCTCTCCTCCTGTTACTTGTACAGAAAAGCCAGGAATAAGCCAGGATGTTGGCCAGTTTTCATAATATTATCCCTGGAGCAAATGTCAAGGTCAGTACACCTATATGTGCAGGTTTCCTGTGATATCAGCAATCATCACTGGTCTAATGGACTTCCCATGAAGATTGAATAGTTACTATTTTTAGTTTAGTTTTCACACAAATTTGTATTCTCAGAGCTGAAGTATTAGACTTTTCCCTCCATTGAAAAAGCTGTCTCATTTCAGTCCTCTTAAAGTGTAGGGGAGACAAGTTGCAAAATAAAGTTTACATATAAACATATTAAATCCAAATTATAATAGGCAATATCAGAAATGCTGGCACTGGTAGAAACTTCTTCTCTCCGTTTTAAGCCTGTTAATGTACTCTGACAGCGCTGAAACATTTCAGAGACCGGTCCTGTGAGTTGTTCAAGATATGACAGTTATATCTTGCAAAAAAAAATTGTGATTCCCCTGCAGATTCATATATATCAGCAAACATTCAGATACCAATAATGTAATTTAAGTTTTAAATGGTTTGGTAATGATTTGAAAAGTCATGGACTTGTTCAGGACCTGACACAATCAAGGCATGAACTGCTTTCCTTTTTCCTAGCCTCATACTTCTGTCAACAAATGTGTTATGGAGCTCTGCAGAGGGCAGTCTTGAAAGATAGAGTTCTCACACTGTCAGGAGTCGCTCATGACTGTGAGTGCCTACCTCATGGCGGACTGTCATACACAGGGCAGATATCCCAAACTGATGGTGTGTTCTATAATTAGATTTCACCAAGCCAGTAACAAATGTGAACTCCTGGATCACTGTACCAGTCTTACTGTGGAGTCACAGACAGTCCCCTTAGACTTTCCAGCCTATCTTGCCACCCTGGCAAACTGGACTTAGTAGTCACTTACACAAAAAATCACACCACATCAGGTTGCTTCCAGTCCCAAGAGACCAGTCACTTATCCCATATCAATTGGTACCCTAAGTCTTACACCAAAGATAATGCCTGTAGCCAATCCTATAATAAACTATGTAAAAGTTTAACAGCTAGGAAAAAGAAATAGTTCATTTATAGGTTAAAGCAAGCAAACATATACACATAAATGAGTTATCATCTAAATCCTAAGAGTGACAGTGTTGTAGTGATCTGTCAATTCAAAGTATCTTTCAGGGTGGTCCCAGGAGGTAACCCCTGGGGCTCTCTGGCTTCAGTTTCGTGTCTCTAGCCCTGTCAGAGTTCAAACAGTGAAGAGATGAAAAATTTTCTGGTGACTTTCTTTCATTTCCTTCATTCAGCTTCCAAGTCCACAGGATGAGCTCCTTTCACCTTAGCAATACCATCTTCAGGCTCAGATGAATAGATCACCAATAGTGAAGCACTGGGCTCTCATGTAGCTTGTCCACCAGAAAGATCTTCTCGCACAAGACATGTCATTTGCTGCAGTCTCCCTTTGTCTAAATAAATTCTTGCAGGATATAGCTCACCTCTCTCAAGAAAAGCTGCCCCATAAATCACCTCCCCATATATTTATGTATAAGGATTAGTGGGACTAGAACCTGCATCTGTAGCAGGGTCGGCTCTAGGCACCAGCACTTCAAGCATGTGCTTGGGGCAGCACTTTCCAAGGGGTGGCACTCCGCCTCCTTTTTTTTTTTGCTTGGGGTGCAAAAGGCTGGGAGCCAGCCCTAAGCGGAGGTGAGCTGTGGTGGTGGGGGGCGTGGGGAGGGCCGCTGGAAGTAACCTGGGGGGGGAAAGAGGAACCACTCCTCCCCCAGTTCACCTCCACTCCACTGCCTCCTGCTCCCCCGAGCTCGCCTCTGCTCTGCTTCTCCCCCCTCTCTCCCAGGCTTGCTGCACGAATCAGCTGTTTTGTGGCAAGCCTGGGAGGGAGGGGGGAGAAGTGGAGCAGCGGCGGCATGCTCAGGGGAGCAGGCAGAGCAGAGGTGAGCTGCAGCGGTGGGGGGCACAGGGAAGGCCGCAGGAAGTAACCCTGGGGGGGGGGGCAAAGGAACCGCTCCCCCCCCCCCAGCTCACCTCCGCCTCCTCCCTCGAGCACGCCGCTGCTCCGCTTCTCCCCACTCCCTCCCATGCAAGGTAGGAGGGGAAATGCGGTGCAGCCAGGGGAGGAGATGGGGCCGGGGATTTGGGGAAGGGGTTGGAATGGGGCAAGGAAGGGGCGGAGTTGGGGCAGGGCCGAGGGGGTGCGGGAAATTTTTTTTGCTGGGGGGGGGGAATTGGAGATGGCCCTGATCTGTAGAGCCTGGAACAGCTGAGTTCCTATGTTGCCATTGGATGGACATGTAGGGCTCTATACAAACAGCACTGTGGAGATTAGGTGCTGCAGGAAGTACTGTCCCAAGGGTCCAGAGTGACAGCACCTTGCACCCTTCTGATTGGCCATGCACACTATTTAAACTTGGAGAGTGGCCCAGGATGTTGTCTGTGTAATCATGCAGGCTTTTGGCTTGCAGTGATTCCAGGCTGCTTCTTGCTTTCTGTTCTCTAGTCTGACCCTGAGTCCAGCCTGATAATTACCTCTGGTCTCTGACCTGCCCTCACCTCCTGATTTCAACCTGGTAACTACCTCTGGTCTCTTAACCCACGCTGATTGATTCCAGCCTGGTAGCTATCTTTGATCTCCAGCCTCCAATTCTGCCCCTGACTCTTCCTTGTTGATCCCAGCTCTACTGATTACTCTGCTCCCTGCTCACTGACTACTGCCTCATGGCTGTCTTTGACTTGTGGATACCAGCCCAGCTGTAACTGCTAGGCAAGACTATGGACTATGCCCTAGTCCATTACATCATGACTGTGTGGACCAACTCTTTTCTCATTGGTGACACGGAATTTCTGTGCCAAATACAACAATTGTTCACATGGAAAAATATTAGGAAAGAATTTAATGCAACTTTAACTGTCTCTTAATGAAATTTGGCAGCTAGAAACATGAAGGAGGAGCCAGTATCATGTGATCAGTCGGGTCTTTGCAAACATTCAGCAAGTGTTCTGCATATCACTAGCAATCTATGGACCATTATTTTGGAATCTCAAGTCTAAGCCTATGTTTGATTTGAGTCTTGCTTTATTAAAATTAGCTTCTTGTCTTCCTGTCTCAAAGAACCCTGAAGGTAGTATTGAGGGAATTCTACCACCTATCCTATTCACTGTGTACCTGAAACTATACAAGAAGATAATGAGTAGTTTGACTTGTAGTGCTATTAGTATGTGGCTAACACAGCTGTTTTGTCAAATCTAGATCATATAGTGTCTGGAAGCAGAGTACTTTCTATAGCAGGCTCTCTGTATTAGAATTTTATTCACCAGTTATTTTTGAGCCTTGGTTTGCATACTTTAGGCCACGATGTTAAACCTATCTGTATGCTCAGGGAAGCTTTTAAGTACAAGTAATCCCACTGATTACTAGTCAAGGAGCACACATTCCACTGAAAGTTGCAAATAGGCATATGCAGTGTTACTGTAGCCATGTGAGTCCCAGGATATTAGAGAGACAAAGTGGGTGAGGTAATATCTTTTACTGGACCAACTTCTGTTGGTGAGAGAGAGAAGCTTTCAGTTTCCCTGACCTGAAGAAGAGCTCTGTGTAAGCTTGAAAGCTTCTCTCTCTCTCACCAACAGAAGTTGGTCCAATAAAAGATACTACCTCATCCACCTTGTCTCCAAAATAGGAATATGTAATATAAAATTCTCAATTAAAAATTAGCTAACTTCAGTGGGACCACTTGCATGCTTAAAGTTAATCATGTGCTTAAGTGCCTTATGCTTTGCCATGTGAGAACTATTAGAGGGTATGCTGGCAGTTTAACTGTGGGGTTTGATTCTGGCATATGCAGTTTGATTAGCTAATTCTGTAGTGGATTAAGAGCTTGGTTTATATGTGCCCATTAAGAAGGTGGACAGACATTATTTGAAAGTGCAAAATAAACCACATCTGGTGTTTGCACAACTTTCAGTAGAGCTACGTACAGCTACATACATAGCCTTGTTTTATTAAGGTAAGAATATATCATATCCTTAAATATTAATTTCCTCATTTAAACAAGTCTGGATTCAAACTGCATCAATTATTGTTCCATCCAACCAAACTTCTTTTGGATTCCTTCCACATATCAAGTATCAGAGGGGTAGCCGTGTTAGTCTGGATCTGTAAAAGCAATAAAGAATCCTGTGGCACCTTATAGACTAACAGACGTTCTGCAGCATGAGCTTTCGTGGGTGAATACCCACTTCTTCAGATGCAAGTCATCTTGCATCTGAAGAAGTGGGTATTCACCCACGAAAGCTCATGCTGCAGAACGTCTGTTAGTCTATAAGGTGCCACAGGATTCTTTATTGCTTCCACATATCATCATTCACATTCAGTTTAAATATCCTGGTTGGTGAGACTAATATTTGATGTTTTAAGTATCTTCTATTTATGACAAATGAAAGGTCATAGTTGGAAAACTGGTCACTTTAGCTCAGTCATTTCTATGTAGTTTGTTAATTTTTCCTGGTTAATGGTCCTTTCAAATTCAGATTCACATCAAATGCACCTCAGAAATAGCAACTCCTGGTGGGGAAAGAGAAGCTATTTCCTTCAAGCATTCCAGTTTTATTTGTGAATTATTGGTATCACAAGAACATTGATTGGGGTTCTATAGGTACCCCAAATGCTAAAATACTTTGCTGTCATGGTCTGTTGCAAAGGATAGATGTCTCGATTCTAGTCAACTGTGTCTGAGGTCTGAACCCAGCTGAATCTGTCTATCAATTAGGGTGCCCGTGTTTATAACAATATTCTGAGTATAATGGTAATGAGGGACCACAGTCATGGCTCTGGTAGAACATATTCGTATTAACCTCAGTGCTAGGTCATGCACTGTCCTTTTTAATGAGTGATGTTAGGGCTTCTTAGACATGTGCATTCCAAGCTGAAAAGTAACATAACCTCTTCTAGTCTATTATTTCAGGTGGCATATTTAAACCACAGTAGGATAGATTAAGCCAATCTCTCACTACAGATCATTTAATTTCTAAATCATCTTTCTCCCTTATCTCCCCTTGAGATGCTGTAGGAGCTAAACAACATTAATAAAAACATATGAAAATAAACAAAAAAGATTGCGGGAATGACACACTGGGCCTTGTCCTCTTCCCCCACCTTAGCAAATTGATTGATTGGAAGGCATTTCACATGCATTAACTGTAGACAGGCAAGCCATTTGTAAGGAAAATAATTGGTGAATGTAGATATCCTCTTCGTTGACTGCCCTGCTTTTGAGGTCATCTGTCTGTGCTTCGTTGTGAAGTAACAGTGCCCTCGAAAGCCTGATGGGTACTTCAGGCAGCCATACCTTCCAACTGTACCTAATTTGCAAGTCCAGTGACTATTTTTCACAGGTGGCAAGGGGGTAAATTAAACTGAATCCATTTGTTAGAGGCCCCTGTTAAGCACCTTGCTCTCATTTTCTCATATTCACTCTCATGTGCATACATAGATATTTTCTTGGTATCTACATTTTAAAATGTACATGCACAATTTAAGAAAATTGAGTATTTTTAGGTTTATAAAGTTTCCTAGGTGCACCTTCCCTCTTTACTCTGAGATGTGCTCTCTCTCATAGCAATTTGAAATGTACCTATTTCTCTCTCTCTTGCTTTCTCAAATGTTGAAGGATAAAAGAAATTAATGCCATTAGCCATCACTTGGAGGCAGGGCAGTTTGTACCTCTGGATGTGCTGATTCAGTGTACTGTAGTTTATAGTTGGGAGGCAGTATAATCCAGTGGAATATGCTGCCTACTGCCTGTAGTTACAGGACACTTTGGCTCTAGTCCCCAGGTCTACCTATAATGTGCTTTGTGACCCTGGATGAGTCACCTAAATGCCCTGTGCCTCAGTTTCCCCATCTATAAAATGGTATCGTGATACTGCCCAATTATATCCTCCTTTGTAAATTACTTTAAATTGATTACAAGCATTATAAGTGCTATTTATTAGTAGTATTATCAGAGATAGATTACACTAAATAGGTGTGCCCAGTGTATCTTGGGAGTAGAATAAGACTGGTGTATGACTGAATTGCTCTATGCCCTCTGAAATCAACTGAATCCCTTATAGACAGTCTGAAATTAAAGCAGCAACACGGTCACCACAAGTCTGTGACTGCCTTGAGCACAGTTCAATGCAGATTGATCAGTCCATGTCCTGTCGATCAAATCAGAGCAGAAGTAGGGTAACAATATGTCAGCACTAACAAGGAGTTCTGATTTTTATAGTGTCCATCTACGCCTATAGAATTGATCTAATTTCAGTGTAATTATATGTAACTTCATATTATGAATAGCAGTGTATTTTAGTCATATGAAGACATTCTCTAGAATTTCCTTTCCTTGAGAGCTACAGTGACTCTGCATATAACTAGAAAGCCGGCTGTTTCCAGAACTTCCGGGACGTTTTGCTTAGTGGAGTGAGCACCAGCAGCAACAGAAACATGTTGTTGCTGAAATGAGCATTCCTCTCTTAGCCCTCCCGTTCACTGATGCCAGGTAGGGACAGCTCTACATCTGAGTTAAGATTCTGATACCGGCTGGATGAGCAATATCTGGTCAGTCAAGATCTGTTTCTGGTGATTGATTTCAGATGTTGAAATAAATTTAGTTATCTTTTTATAATGATAAAATTGTTTATAGTGCATCAAAGTGTTGCATTCCACCTCTGGAGCTCAGAAGCTGTGATAGGGCATCTGAAATAAGGCTTCTTAATCCATTCAGATCCAAGGAAAGAATATGCCTTTGAGTTGCCTGAGGGACAGTGTCATTGGCATCATGTACAGTATAAGCCTGTCTTCTGTTAAAGTTTTTCTATTGTGTTCAGTTCTGATCAATGCCACCCAAACATAGCCATCAATAATAAAAGAAATCCAGGACAGAAAAGGATTGTCTCATATCACAAAGTGTCTCTTGTTAACAGCAATGCTATGCTACTGGGTGCTGGGCTCATAGGCTGAGGAATAAAATGACATCCATTTTTATGCCTGCATAACATAATTGCTTGTTATATTAAAACTTGAGTACTATATATCTGGTTATTTTACAACATTAACTTAAGTATTTGCTTTTTATGGTTGGTCATATTATGGTAGAAAACCATACAACTATACTGAACTGTCAGTTTTTGCTTCAGATCTTGCAGTATGTCTTTTGCTGTATGTGAATTGAGAGGAACTGTATTTTGCACCATATCAATACCTGATTTGTTTATTCATTTTCATGTTCTCCATCTATCTCCTGCATTTTTTCCCCATTCAATACTGTTTTAAGCAGCAGCATGATTGAGAACAGCTGGGATCCAGGAACACTTGAGCGGTAATCTTAGCTCTGTCCATCAGTCATTATAGGCCTGATCCAAGTCAATTGAAGTTAATGGGAAGACTCTCATTGACTTCAGTGCATTTTGGATCAGGCATTATGTAGCATTTGCCAAGTTTCTTAGACCAAAACTTTCAACAGCTGGGTGTCAAATTTAGGGCCTAATTCTCAGAGTTGCTTAACACCCATAATTCTAACTGAAGTCAATGGGAATTGTGGAAGCTCAAATCCTCTGAAAATTGAGCCATAGACATCCAAAGGTGGGAATCAAAAATCTGATGCATTAAAAGTTATAGGTCACTTGAAAACGTGAGCCTTAATTTTTGTGTTCTGTTTCTCCAGCTGTAAAATGGGGCTATCAATGCATACATACACACCCAAGGGTATCGTGCAGGTTTTTGTCGATATCAGGCTTTGAAAATGTAAAGTGTTTTAACTTCTCTTTTTCCTGTACAAACTATGTCCTGGGCAAACCATAGAATGTTTACTGAATTAGTCTGATACTGAATACAAAATAATATCAATAGCTCAGCAGAATAAATTAAGCTACCATGTAGATATTTTGCTTTTCCCCAAATTGAATGATTGAGCAGAGGATTATGAACAACAGCAAAAGCAGGATGTTCTGTAGCATCACTTTTTAACTAATTAGAGCAGTGCAAAATGTTGGATTCAAGCCTTAAATGCAGTTGCAATCAGCCCTAGTTCAAGTTCAGCTTGTGCTGGTGAATCAGCAGTGGGTTTTGCTTTGATATTTTTATGTCCATGAACCTTTCATCAATTATGGATGTGAACTTTTTTCCTCTGGATGTTTGTAAATATTTTGAAGCCAGGGCTGCCCGGGGGGGCAAGTGGGGCAATTTGCCCCAGGCCCTGGGCCCCGCAGGGGCCCCCACGAGAATATAGTATTCTATAATATTGCAACTTTTTTTATGGAAGGGGCCCCTGAAATTGCTTTGCCCCAGGCCCCCTGAATCCTCTGGATGGCCCTGTTTGAAGCTGCTGTTCATGGATTCCCATCAAGTTTGAACATTGTTCACTGAGAGTGAAAACATGGAGCAAGCTACATCAGGTCTCTCTCCTGTGTCCCTGACTGGCTGAGCCTCTCTCTTTTTTTGGTGCCTCCTTTATGCCTGCCTCCAGGCTTTTTTTTTTTTTTATGCTTCCCCTATGTATGCAATGCCCTCCCTATCCCTGTTTGCTAATCCACTTCCTTTACCCCCATCCAAATCCCTCCTCAGAATGTATTCCTGTCATATTGCCCACATGCATCTATATTGCAATTGTGGGAGTTACTGCAGCTCAAGTAGACATACTCAAGCTAATCTGGCTAGCTCTGGTACCTGAGCACTGAAGCCATGGCTGTGCACTCTTCATGGTATGCCAGCCCCCTGAGTAATTGCCCAGGACTCCAGGCAGGCTTGTATGGCTCAGACTGAAGCTTGCATTGCCAAAGGTTCTCTGCTCTGGTTCCTGAGCTAGCTAGAGTACAGCTAGCTCAAGTATGTCTGCATGAGTTGAAATCACACCCTGTGACTGCAGAGCTAATTTGCTAAAAAACAAAGCCTACATAAATTACATATTCCACTGAACTATTAATCTGTGCAAATAACTTAAATTGATTAACTGCATGACCTATCTGATGTAGGGAGAGGTCTTCATAGGAACAATGGAATTGTACACCTAATAACCTGTGGTTTTGTCTTTGAAAGTCTTCCCTGAACCTTCTTTTCTCTCCTCATCTTTTCTCTAATGTTTGCTACCTACATTTGTTGCCTCATGTGTATTGATGATAAAGTCTTTGGGACAGGAATCATGTCTTTTTATATATTCTGTAAAATGCCTAATCCACTGCTCAGCATTGTAAAGATAATAATTAAAATGAATGTGATTAGTAGGTCAGAGGAGGTATTGTCACTCTTTCTTCGAAAGAGAGGCTATGGTGTAGCTGTTCATTCCGATCCAGTTTAAAGTAAGGGAAATGTTCTTACCTTTTTTAGATCACATAGAAACTAATGAAAATAGAGGAAGGAAGCATAGTTGTTGTTTGATTTTATGCCATTGGCAAAAAATCCATGATCATCTCATTCATAAGTGAAAAAGGTCTAATAAAATAATGCACGACAACATAGGAAGTCCTAACCAGCACAGAGAAAAATCTGGCAGGTAACCTATTTACTTAGTAGTGGCCAATCACTGGTCTAATACAAAAGCTCTCAGAAAAGGTTCTGTGGCCTATGCCATATCTGTGCTCCTGATGCTGAGAGCTCAGTGAAGTCAATGGAATCTGTAACATTTCTACCACCAGCTTTGCTAGCAGCCCGAACTCCAACTTTTCCCTCTTGCCATTTGAAGTATATGATAAGGGAGTAGAACTGAAGGTTGTCCGGATATCGGCTCTACAACTACCCTGTCTCCTCCCTATATGAAACTCAAGGGAAAGTAGTCATACGTGGCCTGTTTCCCTTCATCAGCGGGATCTGGCCACCATGGCTTTCTTTTCCCCACAAGACCCTTATGCTTCCACCACATCAGTGTATTTAGTAATTTATACAATGTGAGTTCATCAAAAGTTATTGCACCAAACTTTCTGCATCAGCCTCCAGCCCTGGAAAATAGTGCAATCTGAGCCTCAGGTGGAGATGGAAAGAAGGGAAAAAATCTATTTTTATTAAAATTAATGAAAACATTTAACAGAGGACTATGATTTTTGGAAAAAAATAGTGAGGGATCTGCAAATGGTTCTCAGGCTTCTAGTATGAAAAGAAACTATTCACCTGTACAGTATTTAAAATTTGTTATTTTTGTAAATATTGGCACAGGCAGCAGTGTATATAAATGAGTCCTGCATCAGGTAAATCAGTTTTGTCTATCAGGCAATAAATTCCTAATAGTACACTATCAATTATATCAGATTAAGGGAACTGGTTTTAGCCTAATAAAGCTATTGTTTTTGAAGGCAAAAGTTCCCTGATCTCTGTGTGCAACAGTCTGACACAAACAGTAGATCAGGGAAGTCTAGTTTATGCATTTGTCTTGCAGGCATCTGTAAACCTGTGAAACATTTTGGAACCTGTAAATAGATGGACAAACCCACAGGCAAAACAGTTTTGCAAACCTCTGTGGGTTTGGGGTCTCAGAAATGCTTATGCGTGTTTAACTGTAAGCACATCAACAATCCCACAGAAGTCACGGACTGCCCTCATGTTCAAAGCTATTATGTGCGTGTTTGCAAATTTGAGACCTTGCCGATTAGCAATGAGATTAATATATGGAGGGAAATAAATTAATTTAGTCCCAACCCTTTTGACTCTCAGGGTTTGCAAACTTAGCATGAACTGGTTCTGAAGAAAACATTTGAACCAATTTGGATCCAGACTCGAAAGGGTCCAGTCTGCAGATGCGGTAAACAAGCTTTGGAAATGACAGCATCCATGTGAAAGTTATTTAGAAAAAAAAATGTTTAAGCAATCTTATTCCAAGTCATAAGAAAACCATGACCTAAAGTATGTCATAGTTGTCATACTAAAAAAAAAATGCCAACTGGCTAAAAACCTATTACTGAATTTGTTTTCAGTAGTTCACATGCAGAAATATGTCCTTGAATAGATAGCCTCATTCATGAACAGTTTCATATATTTTACTGTTACTTGCTAGTCCACTCAGTGGACTAGTAGCATCACTGTTAGCTTGAAGATAAGCGTCACACATGCTTATTGTAATATTTTTACGTGAACAAAACTAGATTATGTTCACACTTCACCTGCTTTTATGAACTATGCACTAAAACCTAAGAAGAACAGAGCCCTCATCAAGAAATCTCTGAGTCTTTGCAGGTTAGTCAAATTGCCTAATGTTGTGGTGTCCCTCTTTATTGGTTGGAACAGATCTAATTCTCTTCATGAAGCATCACATTAGCCTGAGCTGTTGTGAAGTAATGTAAGATTGTGATAACTCTGGTTATTCAAATTCTCTCTCTGATGGGGGGAAAAAACAGCTAGTAGTCTGTAGCTATCAAATCCAATAAAGTAGATGTCACATCACTGAGATACATATCACTTCACCACTGGCTTGGGGAATGGCAGGCATATGGAGAAATGGAATGCAACACAGTGAACGATAGCTGAGGGAGTGAAATTTTTGGCCAGTGACACCAGGGCAAATTCCTACTCTCAAGAAAAGTTCCATGGGGTCTTTAATATTCATTAGACTATAAGAACCTAGGTTTATAAGGACTTGCCTGAAAGACCAAAGCCAGTCAAATGCTGATGTTGTCTACCTCACATTAAATGTCACATCAGCCGGTTTATCTACTTCAGTAAAGTAAAACGCTCAGTTGACCCTGTTGGGATTTGAGCCTGTGGCACAAGATGGGTAGGTATTTTTCAAACCGAATATATAATGCTCTTCCCTCAGATTCAACCTTACATCAGGAGGTATCCTCATACAGCTGAACCAATGTGCAGGTTTTTTTGTAGATTTACCAAGATTCTGTTAATTTACAAGGATGCACTTAGGGTCTGATCCTGCAAAGTGCTGCGCACTTCTTATGAGGTGCTTTCATTTTCCATTGGCTTCAGAGGGACTTTAAGATGCTCGTCATCTCACAGTAGGTGCCTGGCACTCTGGCCGGGCTGAGATTTGATCAAATGCAGAGACAGTTTACAGGATGCTCAGATTTAGACAAAAAATCTCGCTGGGTTTGGTGTTGCCAATTCTCATACTGTTATCAGTAGTTTTATGATATTTAGTATTTTTCTTCAAGCCTCAACTCCAGGAGTCCTGGGATTATACAAGACTAGTCACTTTCACTGGATGGGAGAAAAGTTTGACATCATGAACCCTAAAGGCTCAAAAGCCAGGAGCAAAAAAGAAGACTAACATTTTATTATGTTTTAAAGTGATTTGGGGAAAGCCTGATTCATGATTTTTGAATATTTGGGGTTGGCATTACTTGGGCTTGCACGTTTGTTTCAGCGATTCTAATTAAACTAAAATAAGATAAACTTGGCAGAAGTCTCTGGCTATGTTCCTGCCATGGAGCTTTATAGTCCGTTCGCTTTCCAACACAAAACAAATGTATAAAGCAACAAACATGGAAGTTTTTCTGTTATCCCAGAGCTCCCTTCCTATCTTCTGGACAGCAAAATCCACTCTCCCCACACAACATGAGTAACCTGGCACCTCTGCAAATTACTGAGACTGACTAGCTGTGTCTAGACAGAGTTTGCTCCCAGCTGGGAATACGTCCTTGGGCCTACTATGGACATCAACAGTGCAAGGTGTGTGAGGGCTATGGGGACACAGAAATGGGTTGCTGGAGAGGCAGAGAGAGGAGTGCTGTGGACACTGTGTAGATGCTACCTTGTAGATGCAGTCCCTCAGCCAACAGCACACATTAATTTCTAAAATACCATTTTTTTACACTGAACACACAAATCCTTTGAATGGGCAGTTGTAATTCCTCTAGAGAAAAATTAATAAAGATTGTAATGTTCTTACATAACATCAAGTACTGTCTGTGATTAATTGGTCATCTTTCCTTGATAGGTCAAGATTTTGCTTTCTTCCATAGCTCCCTAATTATTTAATGGTTTCATGTATTTTTATTATATTAATTGTAGTTTTATATAGTGACCATTATAAAAGCAGGACTGGGTTAGGATGTGAGCCAGCACCTTTCATCTGAGCCCCCTGTTACTACATCACTAGACTTTTAGTACACATAAATAATTAGCATTAGTCTTTTTTCGAAGTAGTTGGCTATTCTATTAGAAAACCACTCTAATTTCATAAAACTTTCTACAGCAGTTCTTCTGTGTAATGTTTTAGTATTAACATATAAAAGATGCTTTTCTGCTTGCCTGCCTGGATTATGAATCTTACATCTGAAAGATGCAATTTATTATCAATACATGAAGTGGATTGCTGTGCTTCTGCAGTTTATTAATAGCTGTATCCATTATTTTCTTTTTTTTAAAAGGGGGGGGGGGAAGCTCCTACACTCTTCCTGTGATATAAGCAATACTGTTAACTGAAGAGTTGGCTGGAAAGTATGATAGTGTACCCTGCTATTATAAATCAAGTGAGCTCACCTTTAAATGTCTGTCTTGCTGGCCTTATTCTCCCCTTTGGGCATTGTTCCAGTCACTTTTTGGCCTTTTTTATTTTAAAGAAAAATCCTATTCATATGGTCAAATGACAGAAGTATACTTGCCCTCAGATTCAATTAATGTGTGTTTTTTCTGTATATTATCCAAGACTGCCATTGCGCAAGGGGGTGGAAGGTGTTAAGGTTTCAAATGAAAATAGTAAATTACTAACCTATCTGTATCAAACAATAAAAGACCTTGTTGGAAAATACAATTAATCTAAATATGCATGCCATGTTTCACATAGATGGTAAAACTCTGAGACATAGGCATTATTTGACCTATATAATAATTCAAGCCATATAACAAAGTTTACAAACTCCACACTGGAGAGCAAGGGGTTAAGGAGCAGTTCTGGGCCCAACTGACCTCGCCCAACCACACCCACAAAGCCTGCACAAGCTGTCACTGGGAGTTAAAAGGGGAAGCAGAGGAGCTCAAAAGGTGGCAGGGACCAGACTGCTGTTCTGAGGTAAGTTCTGCCTAGAATCTGACTGTCTAAGACCTGAACAAACCTAGCAAGAAGATGCAGGTGAGAGACTTTATCTGAGATCTTTTAATTTTACTCTGTGGGGAAAAGGAGACTTTGGTAGGAAATGGTCAAGGGGGGTGGTTGCTTATCACTCCAAGATGTAGAGGGTAACTTCCCACTAGTGGGCACCAGAGACTGGTGGACCTGGACTCCCCTAAGAAGACAGAACAGGAGTCTTCATCCTACAGAAGAAACCAGCTGAGGAAGACCTTGACCATTCAGGGGTGCAGATCTCCAAAGTCCCTGTGCTAAAGGGGAGAACTGGAAACCCTTAGGTTTGTTGCATTTGTAACAGAGAAATGACCTGCCACATGCCTGCCTCACCACTAGATAGCACTGTTGGTGGTTCTCCTTCTACAAGCCATTATTATGAAGAGGCTTTAGCCCATAGTAAGGATGTCACCAGCTCCGTTATTAGAAAGCACTAATTTTGTTTACCTATATCTCTGCCTTAAACTAATTTGGCTGTAAAACTGCTAGATTTTCTCTAAAGGGAAAGCAGAAAGCTTCTGCAAAATTTGAAGAAAATTGGTCCACATTTTTTGACTTACAGATCATTTAAAATATTACCATTATTTTAAATGTTGACATTTCCCCTGTAACTCAAAAATATCTTACTACTCCTTCAATCTTTCCATATAGAAGTTTTTAAGATGATACAACTATATTTGAAAAAAAGGTTGTAATTAAGCAAAATTTATTAAGTTTTTGTGATGGATGGTTTGGGGTCCTATTTATGTTAATAGGAGTTCTTTGAATAGGATCTGGACCTGTATGCATAAAATGTTTGGCTCAGATCTGTAAAGGGACTTATGGATTGTGAGTATTGCAACACCTTGAAAAATCACTGAATCTATAAAGCCTGAATTAGGCCTCTTGGCTCACTATCCACAAAAGCCAGTGCTAGGTGGAGAGCTGCCTAAGCTAGCCAGGGATGAGGGTTGTGTCTTAAGACTCACGCCTTCTATGAAATTAGGTGCCTCTCTTTACTTGTGATCCACAGCTGGGAACCCTTCTACTGGAGTTAGGCAGCATAGGGCCCCTATGCTGTTTCTTGGAAGACTGTCTTAGGTGCCTGCCTAACCGCACAGGATCTAGTGAGGCAGCAGCCTGTGGGAGATTCCAGTTCAAATCCCCTCTCTGCCTGATGAGGAGAAGGGATTTGAACAGGGATTTCCCACCTCTCAAGTTAGTGCCCTAGCCACTGACATACAGGATATTTTGCTGTAGGGCTGTGTCTCTCTTGCTGAAACTGTTGTTCCACTTTGTATCAAATATTAAGTGGGCCATGGAGTGCATGAGTGGCACTATAGCCTAGGGGTTAGGGCACTGACCTGGAATGTGGGAAACCGCTGTTTAAATAACTTCTCATCAGGCAAGTGGGGGGGAGGAGAATTGAACTGGAGTTTTCCACATTCCAGGTGAGTGCCCTAACCAGTGGGCTAACGATTACAATAGAAGCCTGCCACTTTGGGTGGAGTTAAACATACTCAGCATATACCTACCAGAGTTGGCCCTGCAGGCAAGATAAGCATTGCTCTACCTATCTTCACCAGGTTTGAGGATCATGCAGAGGCTTAGATGTAAGAGAGGAATCTGGGCACCTGCCTGAGGCAGCAGTATGGATGCCCAGAGGCAGAAAGGTAGTACCTATGGGAACTCTTACAGCACAAATTTCGGTGCTACGTGAGTTTAGGTATCTACAGAGTTAGGTGGCAGCTGAACAAGGGTTTTGTGGATCAGAGGTGCTTTAGGTGTCTAAGGCCTTGTCTACACTACAAGACTATTTCGAATCTACTTAAGTCGAATTTGTGGATTCGACCTTATGAAGTCGAATTTGTGTATCCACACTAAATACACTAATTCGAACTTCTGAGTCCACATTAACGGGGCCGGCGTCGACTTTCGAAGCGGTGCACTGTGGGAAGCTATCCCACAGTTCCCGCAGTCCCCGCTGCCCATTGGAATGCTGGGTAGAGCTCGCAATGCCTGCTGGGGGAAAAAATGTGTCGAGGGCGGTTTTGGGATACTGTCGTCATTGAACCGTCAATCACGCCCTCCCTCCCTGAAAGCGCCGGCGGGAAATCTGATCGCGCCCTTCTCTGGTCGGTTACAGCGCGGACGCCACAGCACTGCGAGCATGGAGCCCGCTGCGATCATCGCTGCACTTATGGCCGTTGTCAACTCCTTGCACCTTATCGTCCACCTCTTCCACAGTCAGATGCTGAGAAATCGGGCGAGGAGGCTCCGGCAGCATGGTGAGGAGAGTGGCGCAGACCTCTCAGAAAGCAGGGTACGCCGCGCCGTGGAGATCATGGTGGCAATGGGTCAAGTTCATGGTGTGGAACGGCGATTCTGGGCCCGGGAAACAAGCACGGACTGGTGGGACCGCATAGTGCTGCAGGTCTGGGATGAAACAGAGTGGCTGCGTAACTTCAGGATGCGTAAGGGCACTTTCCTTGAACTGTGTGACTTGCTGTCCCCTGCCCTGAAGCGCCAGGACACACGGATGCGAGCAGCCCTGAGTGTGCAGAAGCGAGTGGCCATAGCCCTCTGGAAACTTGCCACGCCAGACAGCTACCGGTCAGTAGCGAACCACTTTGGCGTGGGCAAATCTACCGTGGGGGTTGCTGTGATTCAAGTAGCCCACGCAATCGTTGAGCAACTGCTCTCAAAGGTAGTGACTCGGAAACGTCCAGGTCGTCATAGATGGCTTCGCCGCGATGGGATTCCCAAACTGCGGTGGGGCTATAGATGGGACTCACATCCCTATCCTGGCACCAGCCCACCAGGCCAGCGAGTACATTAACCGAAAGGGCTACTTTTCAATGGTGCTGCAAGCACTGGTGGACCATAGGGGACGTTTTACCAACATCTTCGTCGGGTGGGCGGGCAAGGTTCATGACGCGCGTGTGTTCAGGAACTCTGGTCTCTTCAAACGCCTCCAGGCAGGTACTTTCTTCCCGGACCACAAAATAACGGTTGGGGATGTGCAGATGCCTACAGTGATCCTCAGGGACCCGGCCTACCCGCTAATGCCCTGGCTCATGAAGCCCTATACAGGCGCCTTGGACAGTGAGAAGGAACTCTTCAACTACCGGCTGAGCAAGTGCAGAATGGTGGTGGAGTGTGCTTTCGGACGTCTCAAGGGGAGATGGCGGAGCTTACTCACTCGCTCGGACATCAGCGAAAAGAATATCCCCGTAGTTATTGCTGCTTGCTGTGTGCTCCACAATCTGTGTGAGAGCAAGGGCGAGACCTTTTTGGCCGGATGGGAGGTTGAGGCAAATCGCCTGGCTGCTGTTTACGATCAGCCAGACACCCGTGCCGAGAGAATATCCCAGCGGGAAGCGCTGTGCATCCGGGAGGCTTTGAAAGCTAGTTTCCTCGCAGAGCAGGGTAACCTGTGACTGTCCACTTGATTTTAAGAGAGCCTGATCATGGGCCTGTGTCTGTATGTGTTGAGTTAGATCTGAGCTCACAAACCCGGTTCTCCAAGTTTCCCCCACTTCCAAAGCACGTTTTAAAACTAATGACATGTAACAGTAATTAATAATAAATCTTTCGTTGACTTTGCATTTCTGTTCCTGGGTTGAAACATGGAAGCATACTGTGCTGGGTTCGGTGTGCACTGATGTACAGACCGCTTGTCCAATACAGGACGGACAGCCTCCTGCTCCTACATAGGTCTGTGGGGTGGGGGACGGTTTACAGTGATTGTGCATGTAGGGGTGGGTTTGCAGGAATGGGTGGGTTTGCAGGAAGGGGCGAGGGGTGCCGTCTTTGGATAGGGGTTTGCATGATGGCTGTGGGCTGTGGGTTTGGGCGTTGGAAGGGGTGAGGGGTGTGGGGGACGGGTGAATATCTGTCCCTGGATGAGGGCTCTTTTTGGGGCTCAGGGCAGCGGAGAGGCTCGTGGCTATGGTCGAAGTGCATGGTAAGGGAAGCCTGCCTTTACATTCGGGGATGGCAGGCGCCAGGACCCTGGACAAGCATACACATCAACGAATGACCCGGGGCAGCATACACCACACAGACTGACCCTTGTGCCTAGTGACTGCAGTCTGTGTGTGCCCTGCAGTTGACCCTGCCCCCAAGTCTGTACCCTGGTAATGTGGGCTATGCACTGCAATTAAAATTCCCCCCCCCCACACACAAAGTCTTCTGACACGAGAAACGTGACGGAAACAGAGAGTAACAGCAAACCACTTTTAATAATGTTATACACAGTGGGGGGTTGAAACTTGGATTTGGGACTGGGTGATCCTGTAAGGGAAGAACTTCTACAAATTTAGAGCGAGAGGTGTCTTGTACATTAGCGCTCTGCTGCGGTGCAGTGACAGTTCTCACGGCCCCTACCGCCCCTCCTTCTTGTAACTTTGGGTGAGGGGGGGACAGGACTTCTTGGCGTTGGAGGGCGGTTGCAGATGCAGTGCAGGGGGGCTCTCTCCTCCTGCCTGCGGTCCTGCAGAACATCTACAAGGCGCCGGAGCGTGTCCGTTTGCTCCCTCATTAGACCAAGCAGCGTTTGAGTCGCCTGCTGGTCTTCCTGCCACCACCTATCCTCCCGTTCGATGTGTGTGCGATGCTGCTGACACAGGGTCTCCCTCCACTGTCTCTGCTCTGCCGCCTCGGCTGTGGAGCAGGCCATCAGTTCCGCGAACATCTCGTCCCTAGTCTTTTTCTTTCGCCGCCTAATGTTAGCCAGCCTCTGCGAGGTGGATGACGGGGCAGTCCGGGAAAGAGCCGAAGCTGTGTGATGGGAAAAAGTAAGTGATTTCCTTGAACAGATACATGTTTGCGAACAGTGAACACAGTCTAGTCAGTTTCTGTGAACAAGACCATACAGGGCACCTAGTCTCACGAGATCTCAGGCCAAGTTCGAGATTTCGGAATACGCTTTCAGTGGTTGCGGTCTTGCACAGGAGAGACGCCAAGCAGGGAGGGACAGCTGAATCCGTCTAGCAGCCAGTCCTGGTAAGCCTTACAGTAGAGTCTGCTTAACAGTTAATGGATAGCTGTGCCCTCCCGCTAAAGGCAATCTGGAAAGCATAAAGTCTGAGCCTTTTCCAGCCCCTCCCGGCAGTGCACGGGAAAGATCACTGTATGCTTTTCCTCTGTGGCCTCCAACACGTGGCTGTTAAGCGATGGTCATTCTTATGCAAAGTAAAAGTCTACCATTCACAATAGTAACAGTACACTAATTGCCCTAATTAGATGCAGCACTTCCAGAACGACATTACCCTGAGGCGTGTCACTCGGAGTCAGAGAGAGCGGATGCTAAGGGAAGCCCTGCACAGACCAGGACCATATGCAGCAATGCCTGTGGAGGCGATGGTTCCTATGTACATTAGGATGTCCTGGCACGGAAGAGTGTGCTTCCACGGAGCACCCAATAAGGCACCTCTCCCCAGGAACCTCCTGCGGAGGCTTTTCGAGCTGCTCTCTGAGAGCTTTTTTGAACTGTCCCAAGAGGATTATTGCTCTATTCCTATATGTGTGGACCTACTTTTTGTATAGTTTGAGATTTAAAATTTTTTATATAGTATTTCTATTTTTTATATATCTGTTTTTTAAAAAATAAATGTTTCCATGTTTATAGCACTTACCGCCTGATCCTTCCCCTGATTCTGAGTCCGGGTTAACGGGCGGGGACGGTTGGTAGGGGATCTCTGTGAGGGTGATGAAGAGATCCTGGCTGTCAGGGAAAGCGGGAGTGGGTTCGCTGTCGCCTGCGCCGTCCTCCAAAGACCATTCCTCATCTTCCCCATCGGCGAACATCGAGGAGGAACTGTCCCGGTACACTATTCCGTCCTCGGAGTCCACCGTCACTGGTGGGGCAGTGGTGGCAGACCCACCTAGAATGGCATGCAGTGCCTCGTAGAAGCGGCATGTCTGGGGCTGTGCTCCAGAGCGTCCGTTTGCCGCTCTGACTTTTTGATACCTTTGTCTTAGGTCCTTGACTTTCACGCGGCACTGCATCGCATCCCGGCTGTATCCTTTGTCTTTCATGGCTTTCGAGACCTTCTCGAAGGTCTTTGCATTCCGCTTGCTGGAGCGCAGCTCCGAGAGCACAGACTCCTCGCCCCACACAGCGATCAGATCCATGACTTCCCGGTCTGTCCATGCTGGGGACCTCTTTCTATTCTGGGATTGCCCGGACTCCTCTGCTGGAGAGCTCTGCATCGTTGCAGGTGCTGCGGAGCTCGCCCCGATGTCCAACCAGGACGTCAGATTCAAAGTGCCCAGACAGGAAAATGAATTCAAATTTTCCCGGGTCATTTCCTGTGTGGCTGGCCAGAGAATCCAAGCTCGGACTGCTGTCCAGAGCGTCAACAGAGTGGTGCAGTGTGGGATAGCCCGAGCTACTAAGTTCGATTAGCATCCACACCAAGCCTAATTCGAGCTAGCCATGTCGAATTTAGTGTTACTCCACCTGCCGGGGTGGAGTACCAAATTCGAACTAAAGAGCCTTCTAGTTCGAATTAAATGGCTTCCTGGTGTGGACGGTTGAGCGGTTAGTTCGAATTAACGCTGCTAAATTCGAATTAAAGTCCTAGTGTAGACCAGGCCTAAATCCCTTTGAATCTGGGTTTTTCTTTCTGTTGCCTGGTTGCACTTTATAAAATAACATAATGGTTTTTCTATAGAGAGTAGCTCATGGAAACTTTCCTATAGCTCAAGGGGAAGATACACATGTTTTGGAGCTATGTGGCCAGCTTTCTAGTTCCAGTTCTGTAGGTGTCTGACTTATTATGGAGAGGAGATATTCTCTTCATAGGTCAAGCTCATTTTGATCCTCTGTTAATTAAAAGAGAGAGAGTGAAATGCTTACACCACTAACTCTTGTTAGGGAAAAGTCCATAGTTTGTTGAGGAAGAGTCAACATGGTTTTGTAAAGGGAAATCATGCCTCACCAATCTAGAATTCTTTGAGGGGGTCAACAAGCATGTGGAAAAAGGGGATCCAGTGGATATAGAGTACTTAGATTTTCAGAAAGCCTTGCCAAGGTCTCTTAAGCAAAATAAGCTGTTGTGGGATAAGAGGGAAGGTCCTCTCATGGATTGGTAAATGGTTAAAAGATAGGAAACAAAGGGTAGAAATAAATGGTCCATTTTCAGAATGGAGAGAGGTAAATAGTGGTGTCCCCCAGGGGTCTGTACTGGGCCCAGTCCCATTCAATATATTTATAAATGATCTGGAAAAGGGGTAAAATTTGCAGACAATACAAAATTGCTCAAGATAGTTAAGTCCCAGGCAGACTGTGAAGAGTTACAAAAGGATCTCTCAAAACTGGGTGACTGGGCAACAAAATGGCAGATGAAATTCAGTGTTGATAAATGCAAAGTAATGTATATTGGAAAACATAATCTCAACTATACATACAAAATGATGGGGTCTAAATTGGCTGTTACCACTCAAGAAAGATCTTGGAGTCATTGTGGATAGTTCTCTGAAAACATCCACTCAATGTTCAGTGGCAGTCAAAACAACGAACAGAATGTTGGGAGTCATTCAGAAAGGGATAGATAATAAGGCAGACAATATCATATTGCCACTATATAAATCCATGGTACGCCCACATCTTGAATACTGTGTGCAGATGTGGTTGCCTCATCTCAAAAAAGATATATTGGAATTGGAAAAGGTTCAGAAAAGGGCAACAAAAATGATTAAGTGTATGGAACGGCTGCCATTTGAGGAGAGATTAATAAGACTGGGACTTTTAAGCTTGGAAAAGAGACGACTAAGGGGGAGATATGATAGAGGTCTATAAAAACATGACTGGTGTGGAGAAAGTAAATAAGGACGCCTTCTCATAACACAAGAACTATGGGTCACCAAATGAAATAAATAGGCAGCAGGTTTAAAATGCAAAAAAGGACTTCAGATATTAGGACTTCAGATATTTTTAAAAAGAGAGCACAGTGTCTCAGATCTTTGTGTTCTTCCATCTGCCTAATGAAATCACATTACCATCATATTTGAAATATTGGCAGATTCTGACACTGGCTCACAAGGCAAGTTTTAAGGGCCAGAGAGCAAACTGCTTAGAAAATTGTATCTATAGGTTCAAAATAACCACAACTTCTTGTCATTAAAAGCCAACAAATTAAAAAATGTGATAGAGAATACTTTTGTTGTTCAAAGTGGTTTTGAAAATACTTTTCAAAACTGAAAGAGAACTCCAAGAGCTGGTCAAATGATGGAGTAGACTGACATTCTAGATACTAGACCAGAGTGCCTCTCTTACAGACTGCTTCTAATCTTGCTATTTAAAACAGCTGTCAAATCAGGCTAATAATTCTTACTCACTTTCATTAAGAGCTTTGAGACTTAAAAATGAAAAGTCATCTCAGCAAATGCTAAACATTATTTTTCAGTTGGGGTAATTTAAACATGGGGAATATTTTCAAAACATTTATGGGATTTAGGAGCACAATGACTTTCAGTGGGACTTCCCTTGTGCTACTACACTCCGCAGGCACTTTTGAAAATCCTTCCTAGAGAAGTTTAGGCCCAGCTCCACAAAAGTATTTAGGCTCTATCTTCTAGACCTCACTCACCTGGCTTTGAAAGACTGTATAGTTAATGGGAACTGAAAAGAAAAGTTGTGGCTTTAGTTCTGTGACTTCCAATTAACACACTACGGTTTTTTTGTTTTTTGTTATTTTTAGTACTTCTTATCAAATTTGGAAGTGAAGGTATAATGAGCTACATGTATGTAGTGAAAGCTGCATACTTAAAGTGTACGTGGTGTTAAATCTGAATCATTGGATACTTGATAAGATCTCTTAAGGCATGTAGGAAATGGCACTTTGGTGTCTAGCCAAATAATTCCAGGTTATGGAATTTGTCTTTCCTTTCCCCTCCCGTCTCCTCCGATTCTCCTCCCCCCACATCTAAAATTCCATATAAAAATTATGTTGAGAATATTAGCTGTTTAACCATGCATCATAAAAGTCAGGAAATGTGAAAGGTCAGATTACACATACAGCCAATATGTTATATTTTTTTATTACATGATGATTTCTCAGATAATGAAAAAGCATCCATTTTCTACAACTTTGTATCGGGTACATGTAATGACTCCCCTTCCCATGGTTAGTCAGCTAGAATGGAACCTAGGACCTTTTGCACCAAAAGCACAAGCTTATACTACTTAAGCTAAAAGTTGTCTATAAATAGTTGGTAGATTCTTTTGTTCTGTGTGAGCCAGCTACTATGTGATCACTGACACTGTGGCCTCGTTTTCAAAGAATCTGAGCACCTGCATCTCCCACTGACTTTGGTGGGATTTAAGGATGCTCAATCTTTCTGAAAATCAGGCCATTAGGTGTTACACACTTGCCTCTTTTGGTGGAAGCTTGTCCCAAACAGGAGTTCACGTCCTCATGAGACCCCATTTTGTACTAAGGCCTTCATGAATCACTATTAGGGATAGGAACTATGGACTTAAGCACCAAAGCACAAACACTTACCATCTGAGCATATGACTGCTCTCTTCCAGACACCCCATCAGTGGGCGGGGCATTCACTCAGGCCAGGGCTTTATAAAGCCGCGCACAAGCAACCAGGGAGCTTTGCGAACAGGGGCTGCTAACAGGGAGTTTCGCAAGGGAGTTTAGAAGGGGAGTGGGAAGGGAGTGGGAGCCCCTCGCCAGCCCTAACCCCTTCCCCGTGCCCCCCCCAAAACCTATAAACCGAACCACATTCCAAAACTACTTTCCGTAAACCACCCTTTCACTAACTAGGAGACAATGCAGGCAGAAGCCCAGCAGCAGAGTGGGGGCTATCCAGTTTATTGCGCTGACTGTCGCATGTATGATTACCTGCCCTGTGGGCGGGTGGCGTATGTGTGCAGTCGGTGCAAGGAGCTCCTGGCCCTCAGAGACCATGTACGGACTTTGGAGGCCAGGGTGGCGGAACTGGAGGAGCTGAGGGAGGCAGAGAGGTATGTTGATGAGGCTTTCCGGGACACTGTAGAATTGTCCCACCTCCGCTTAGACAGCTCCTGTGCTGTTGAGGAGGAAGAAGGGCCCAGGGAAGTAGAGCAGTCAATGGGAGCAGAGGGAAACCTTCCCGTAGTTGGGACCCTCCTTCCAGATGGTGCTGGGGTTGCCTCTCGCACTGAGGTTGCCTCTCCGGGGGAGGGAACTCCAGTTTCTAGGAAAAGGCAGGTGTTAGTAATGGGAGATTCGATTATTAGAAATGTAGATAGCTGGGTCTGTGATGACCGGGAGAACCGTATGGTGACTTGCCTGCCTGGTGCGAAGGTTGCGGATCTCTCGAGGCATCTAGATAGACTTATGTGTAGTGCTGGGGAGGAGCCGGTGGTCGTGGTACATGTAGGTACCAATGACATAGGGAAGGGTAGGAGAGATGTCCTGGAAGCCAAATTTAGGCTGCTAGGGAAGAGACTGAAATCCAGGACCTCTATGGTGGCATTTTCAGAAATGCTCCCAGTTCCACGCGCAGGGCCAGGTAGGCAGGCAGAGCTTCAGAGTCTCAATGCATGGATGAGACGATGGTGTAGAGAGGAGGGGTTCACATTCATTAGGAACTGGGGAAACTTCTGGGATGGGGGGAGCCTATACAGGAGAGATGGGCTCCACCTAAACCAAAGTGGAACCAGACTGCTGGCACTAAACATTAAAAAGGTTGTAGAGCAGTTTTTAAACTAGGAGATGGGGGAAAGCCGACTGCTGCAGAGGAGCGTGTGGATCGGACACAGACTTCTCTTAGGGGAGAGTCTGATGATAGAGAATTTCCAGGTTATAGTCAGGAGCAGAGGAATGAGAAGTATAATGTAAGGGCTGGATCAGATGATAAACAGTCACATAAAAAAAGAATCTGGCACATCAAAAAAAGGCAGGCTAATAAACAGGGACAAGTTTTTAAAGTGCTTGTACACAAATGCCAGAAGTCTAAATAATAAGATGGGTGAACTAGAGTGCCTTGTGATAAAGGAGGATATAGATATAATAGGCATCACAGAAACCTGGTGGACTGAGAGCAATCAATGGGACACAATCATTCCGGGGTACAAAATATATCGGAAGGACAGAACAGGCCGTGCAGGGGGAGGAGTGGCACTATATGTTAAAGAAAGTGTAGATTCAAATGAAGTAAAAATCTTAAGCGAATCCACAGGTTTCATAGAGTCTCTATGGATAGAAATTTCATGCTCTAGTAAAAATATAACAGTAGGGATCTATTATCGACCACCTGACCAGGACAGTAATAGTGATGATGAAATGCTAAGGGAAATTAGAGAGGCTATCAAAATTAAGAACCCAATAATAGTGGGGGATTTCAATTATCCCCATATTGACTGGGAACATTTCACTTCAGGACGAAATGCAGAGATAAAATTTCTCGATACTTTAAATGACTGCTTCATGGAGCAGCTGGTACGGAACCCACAAGGAGAGGCGACTCTAGATTTAATCCTGAGTGGAGCGCAGGAGCTGGTCCAAGAGGTAACTATAGCAGGACCGCTTGGAAATAGTGACCATAATACAATAGCATTCAACATCCCTGTGGTGGGAAGAACATCTCAACTGCCCAACACTGTGGCCTTTAATTTCAAAAGGGGGAACTATACAAAAATGAGGGGTTAGTTAGACAAAAGTTAAAAGGTACAGTGACTAAAGTGAAATCCCTGCAAGTTGCGTGGGCCCTTTTTAAAGACACCATAATAGAGGCCCAACTTCAATGTATACCCCAAATTAAGAAAAACAGTAAAAGAACTAAAAAAGAGCCACCGTGGCTTAACAACCATGTAAAAGAAGCAGTGAGAGATAAAAAGACTTCCTTTAAAAAGTGGAAGTCAAATCCTAGTGAGGCAAATAGGAAGGAGCACAAACACTGCCAACTTAAGTGCAAGAGTGTAATAAGAAAAGCCAAAGAGGAGTTTGAAGAACGGCTAGCCAAAAACTCCAAAGGTAATAACAAAATGTTTTTTAAGTACATCAGAAGCAGGAAACCTGCTAAACAACCCCTTGACGATGAAAATACAAAAGGAGCGCTTAAAGATGATAAAGTCATTGCGGAGAAACTAAATGGATTCTTTGCTTCAGTCTTCATGGCTGAGGATGTTAGGGAGATTCCCAAACCTGAGCTGGCTTTTGTAGGTGACAAATCTGAGGAACTGTCACAGATTGAAGTATCACTAGAGGAGGTTTTGGAATTAATTGATAAACTCAACATTAACAAGTCACCGGGACCAGATGGCATTCACCCAAGAGTTCTGAAAGAACTCAAATGTGAAGTTGCGGAACTATTAACTAAGGTTTGTAACCTGTCCTTTAAATCGGCTTCAGTACCCAATGACTGGAAGTTAGCTAATGTAACGCCAATATTTAAAAAGGGCTCTAGGGGTGATCCCGGCAATTACAGACCGGTAAGTCTAACGTCGGTACCGGGCAAATTAGTTGAAACAATAGTAAAGAATAAAATTGTCAGACACATAGAAAAACATAAACTCTTGAGCAATAGTCAACATGGTTTCTGTAAAGGGAAATCGTGTCTTACTAATCTATTAGAGTTCTTTGAAGGGGTCAACAAACATGTGGACAAGGGGATCCGTGGACATAGTGTACTTAGATTTCCAGAAAGCCTGTGACAAGGTCCTCACCAAAGGCTCTTACGTAAATTAAGCTGTCATGGGATAAAAGGAAAGGTCCTTTCATGGATTGAGAACTGGTTAAAGGACAGGGAACAAAGGGTAGGAATTAATGGTAAATTCTCAGAATGGAGAGGGGTAACTAGTGGTGTTCCCAAGGGTCAGTCCTCGGACCAATCCTATTCAATTTATTCATAAATGATCTGGAGAAAGGGGTAAACAGTGAGGTGGCAAAGTTTGCAGATGATACTAAACTGCTCAAGATAGTTAAGACCAAAGCAGATTGTGAAGAACTTCAAAAAGATCTCACAAAACTAAGTGATTGGGCAACAAAATGGCAAATGAAATTTAATGTGGATAAATGTAAAGTAATGCACATTGGAAAAAATAACCCCAAATATACATACAACATGATGGGGGCTAATTTAGCTACAACGAGTCAGGAAAAAGATCTTGGAGTTATCGTGGATAGTTCTCTGAAGATGTCCACGCAGTGTGCAGAGGCGGTCAAAAAAGCAAACAATGTTAGGAATCATTAAAAAGGGGATAGAGAATAAGACTGAGAATATATTATTGCCCTTATATAAATCCATGGTACGCCCACATCTCGAATACTGTGTACAGATGTGGTCTCCTCACCTCAAAAAAGATATTCTAGCACTAGAAAAGGTTCAGAAAAGAGCAACTAAAATGATTAGGGGTTTGGAGAGGGTCCCATATGAGGAAAGATTAAAGAGGCTAGGACTCTTCAGTTTGGAAAAGAGAAGACTAAGGGGGGACATGATAGAGGTATATAAAATCATGAGTGATGTTGAAAAAGTGGATAAGGAAAAGTTATTTACTTATTCCCATAATACAAGAACTAGGGGTCACCAAATGAAATTAATAGGCAGCAGGTTTAAAACAAATAAAAGGAAGTTCTTCTTCACGCAGCGCACAGTCAACTTGTGGAACTCCTTACCTGAGGAGGTTGTGAAGGCTAGGACTATAACAATGTTTAAAAGGGGACTGGATAAATACATGGTGGCTAAGTCCATAAATGGCTATTAGCCAGGATGGGTAAGAATGGTGTCCCTAGCCTCTGTTCATCGGAGGATGGAGATGGATGGCAGGAGAGAGATCACTTGATCATTGCCTGTTAGGTTCACTCCCTCAGGGGCACCTGGCATTGGCCACTGTCGGTAGGCAGATACTGGGCTAGATGGACCTTTGGTCTGACCCGGTACGGCCTTTCTTATGTTCTTATGACAGAGGAGGGGACCATCAGCGAGTAGCATATGGGAGTTCAGCAAGTAGCATATGGGAGTTTGCTGCTCTGTGTCAGGGCAGCTCCACATTGTACACTGGCCTGCAGTGGGGCAAAGGGCACTATCTGGCCTAGAGATGGGACAAAACCAGAATCCAAGATACAATCACCTCCAGACTTTGGAGAAGTTCAGATCTGGATCAAAACTTTGCAGATTGGTCCAGTCTCTGCTTTGAGAAACCAGCCACCACTGATGAATTAACTCAGCCAAAGGCAAAATAAATTAGTTTTCAATCCAACAAACCACATCCTGCTATTTCTGGGTCTGGTTTCTCCTTTTTCAAAAGCTTTTAAGACCAGTGTAGCAACATTCTTATTCTAACAACTGTTTTACTCTGAAAAGGGAATGTTTTAATCCAGGGGTTTAGCGTGAGTACCCCAGAATCTAACCACTGGCTTGCAGAATGGCTAATCAATCTCTGCCTACAGTTGCTGTACATTTGAACTTTTGTATCCTTTCTCCATTATGTAATATAGACTAGAGGTCATATGTGTTCCTCTGCTTTGAATAATACATATCTATGAAACTTCAGTATTTCTGTTTTATAAATTTATTTCTTTCATTTTAATATTTTATCAATTTTGTCCTAAAAGGATGACCTTAACTGGTTGCAGTTCATTTCATTTTTTCTCTGCTTAAATATTTTAAAGGTTCAAAAGTACAAACATTACTCATACCATGTATAACAAATGCTCAGCTTAAGCTTTAAGTTATTTAATTGTAATTACCAGGCTTTTATTAAACAGGATTTTTACTTTTTCCAATTTTTTCCTCTTTTTGGTTTTTATCCTTTTGTCATGTGCATAGCTGGTTTTACTGTTGGTGTTTATAGTCATGTTGCTGACTGCTTTTACATGAGCTATACAATGCCATTGCGTCACTACCTAACACCTTAGATTCATAGATTATAAAGCCAGAAAGGATCATTGTGATTGTCTAGTCTGACCTCAAGTCTTGGGACATTCCTAAATTTAATTCCTCGTTGAACTAGAGCACCAGTGCCCTCAGTTGGTGATAACAGCCTGCTTCTTCTGAGCTTCTACAAAGACTACATGGTGGTGGTCAGGTAGCATGTTAGGCCATGCTAATACCTCGAGAAAATACTTATAGTAGCAAATCCAACACTAAATACAATCATCTGGTTTTTGGCAATCGCAAACCTATGTCTTTCTTATGAAAAAATTATGACCAGGTACTGCTTTGTGCTGTAGATTCTCTTGGTTTTTACTAAGGTGGGAAAGGGCAATACTAGAATAGTAAACCTCCAGGAAACATGTATTTGCAGCAGGAAGTGATGGTAGTGAATGAGCTGCTGGCCAGGACCGGCTCTAGGCACCAGCAAACCAAGCACGTGCTTGGGGCAGCACAATTTCAGGAGCAGCATTCCGGGCGCTCTCAGAGGTTTATTTATTTATTTTGCTCGGGGCGGCAAAAAACCTAGAGCTGGCCCTGCTGCTGGCACCCTTAATTAATGGGGGCACTGTGCTGCTGCACTTCTTGTCCTTTTGGATGAGACATAAAATCAGTGTCCAGATTTGTCTTGACAATGACTTTGGTAAAGATGCCATTGCATTCTGTGTAAGAGTAGCAGCTCTAGCCATTCCCAAATCTCATTCAGATAATTAAATCCTGGCTACCTAAACTTCTCCTTCAGCTTCAATTGGATATAGGTCTTGTCACATCCAGTCCTGAACTGCCAAGTGCTCTTTCATACCAAGGGTATTTGAATTTCTGGGGTTGGTGATCCCTATAATCTGTAATGTGCTTTGGGATCCTTGGAGATGAAAGGCAGTAAATACTGGTAAATGCAAGCTATTTTTAGTATTATTATTTTGCATATATGTTATAGTAAGGCAAAACTTATATATATACACATCAAACATACAGTAACATTTTTATTAAAGATATAAGTAACCAGTGAATAACTGATTCATCACTTAGAGTGATTCTAGAAGAACTTTACTTTATTGCAAATAAGTTTAAAAATCAGAATGCAGCCTGTTCTTTAGCACTTTAAAAGGAAATAGAAAGTCATTATGTTGAGGGGTTAGTTTAGTTGGGTTTACATTTATTCTGGTAGTTACCTTTCCAATTTTCTTTATTCTGTTCTTTAGTTAACACTAAAACCTTTGGCAATCGCAAACCTATCAGCATCTTTTGTTCAAATTTAGGTTGATTTATCAAGGCTTTGTGCCATGTTACAGCATCTTCAGAGGTCTAATTCTGGTATAATATTCTGCACTAGAAATGCAAATTAAATCCCCTTTTTTCTTAGTCATTAACTACCATGATGAGTTCAGAGTGAAAGAAATGAATACCTCCTCTCTGGCTATTTCCTTTCTCTTTGGGTGGTACCACAACAGCTGAGATCATCTGAGACACTCAAGTTATCATCTTCATAGTTTACAAACAGGGGCATGGAGGCTGGTTATTTTCAGTGAGAGGTCTTAAAATGTGGAATTAACTTCCCTTTGTATGGGAGTGAGGAAGGGCAGAGCTGCTAGGAAGTATAGTGGGTGACTGGATATGGAGTTTTAGTTGACCATGGGATGAAGCTCTGGGAGGGTCTGGTTCCACTGGACATTGGTGCCACTGTTTGCCATGGTAGATGTTTTTAAAGTAATTGTATATTCAGCAAGAGCTTTGGCTGGCTGTGCATAAATTGTGATAAATGTTATGGATGTATTTTCAAAGAACACTTGAAACATACTGAAAATGGTTCCTCTCCTAGCAGAAATAATTGTCCACGTTCCTGGTGCTATTTCAAATGGAAGAAGCAGGCTAAACAATGATGCTTTTGTATCTACGTTTGTATCTTATTCAGATGATGTGGGTCAGGCTTTCTTCACCTAACCCAACATAATCCTTCAGAAAGTTTATGCAAACACATCCTCCACCTCCCTAAATACAAAAGTAAGAGTATAAGTACTGAAAATCCTACTTCAATACTTTATCTACATTCTAAAATGTCCTTACACTGAAGTATCAGACGAGACAAGAATGTGAAAAAGCTTAGCAATGTTTCTGGGTTCTACTGGAGTCTCTCAGAATCTCACAGTTGTGCACATGTTCTCTGTATTAATGAAAAGCAAATATCAAGATCACAAGTGTTGTACCTCCAAGCTTGTATGTTAATTTTAATATAGTTGAAAACTCATTTTCAGCAGATGTTGGTTCTATAAATAGAAAAGATAGACAAAGAGTGGGAGAAAGGGATAGAATATACAGTACAAGCAAAAGATTAGGAACTGAGGCACAGTAATTTAGTAAAAATCACTACCAAGAATGTTCAAAGAATATCCAATACATGGCTAGATCTGACAGGTGCTGCTCATGAGTAGGTCAACAATAAGCATAAGTACTCTGAAAACCATATGAAGCTGGCATTTTTCTAGAAGTAGATTTGCCTGGGAATTATATTACTCTAGGATATATTGGTTTAAGTGGAAAATGTACTGCTACCCTTTACCACAACATGGTAAAATTGCTCATGTGTAATGGTATTTTCTGAGGGTACAGCTGCTCTTTTAAACTTGCTGGTTAAAGACTTGTTTTTGGGGAGCTTAAGGTTATGAATTCAAATCCCAGTCTCCAAGATGCAAGGATACAGTTGGCTGAAAACAATGGCATCTGTATGTATACAGCCATGGATCATTTCAGCAGCACAAGTCAATTAGCCTTTTGTGATACTCCATCACCCTGTGAAATAACTTTATGAATACTGAAGGGGATATTGCAAAAGGATGGCACTGAGAACCATGGTACAGAAAGGATAAGTGTAGCACAATAACCAGCGTTTCCACAAGCCCCCAAGTACCTCTGTGTTTACAGATACCTGGACTCTTCTAAGCCTATTTGGTCTCTCCTGAAAAAAGTATAACAATTAACCTTTACTTATCACAAGCCATGAAAAACAATTGAAGATATTCCAAGGCTACATGTCTCTTTTGATCTGTCTGCTGATGCCTGCAGTGATATGCATTATGTGCAAGTGAAGACGGCTAGCACTGAGGTTCCTGATTTAAAATGTAATTCTATCAGTCCTGATTTGTCTAAGCAGTGACACACAAGTTGTCTTCTAAATTAACATGTGACACATCACAACTATAACATTAGTATAAGATGTTGCCCATTAATTCCATAGTAGCTCCCTTTTACTCATGGTATGTTGTGAAATAGCAAAAGCTTGCCAGAAGAATAATTCATATCATCAGCCTTTTGTAGATGGTTGTCCACTTTTGCCACCACAATCTTTGTCTCAAAGTTTTAATTTAGCTTGGATTCACCTAAGAGTGTAAGAATCGAGAGGACTGGAACCCAGGTCTGTAGGTGACCAACATGTCCATGCCACAGCAGCCATGGCACACCTTTAATCCATGCCCTAGAGATGCTGGGGAACTAAGCACCACAGGAAGTGCTGCCATGGGGGACCCAATTGGCCACACTGCCTATGAATGCTGATTGGTTCAGGTGCACTGTCTAAGCATGGCGGGAGTTAGAGGCAGCTGTCTGTGCAACCTGACAGTATATGACCTGTTGGTACAACAGATTCTGCTCTTGTTCTCTGACTCTGATCCCTGGCTAAACTCCTGATTCCTGACTCTAGCTCTGACCTTTGCCTTGACTCCTGCTCTGACCCCTAAGCTGGACTCCTGGTCAGACTCCCATATCCTGATGTCCCTTCAGTGAAATCAGTTGGTAACTCGAGGTCTGTGACCTTCCATGGGGGAAAAAACCCTGTGTCCTTTGCTTGCTCCTTTTGACTACAAAGTACGATGACAGATGTCCTGATTTTATAGGGACAGTCCTGTTTTTTTGGGTCATAAATGAGCTGGAGAAAAGGGTAAAAAGTGAGGTAGCAAAGTTTGCAGATGATACTAAACTGCTCGAGATAGTTAGGACCAAAACAGACTATGAAGAACTTCAAAAAGATCTCATAAAACTAAGTGATTGGACAACAAAATGGCAAATGAAATTGAATGTGGATAAATGTAAAGTAATGCACATTGGAAAAAATAACCCCAAATATACATACAACATGATGGGGGCTAATTTAGCTACAACGAATCAGGAAAAAGATCTTGGAGTCATCGTGGATAGTTCTCTGAAGATGTCCGCCCAGTGTGCAGCGGCAGTCAAAAAAGCAAACAGGATGTTAGGAATCATTAAAAAGGGGATAGAGAATAAGATGGAGAATATATTATTGCCCTTGTATAAATCGATGGTACGCCCACATCTTGAATCCTGCATACAGATGTGGTCTCCTCATATCAAAAAAGATATACTGGCACTAGAAAAGGTTCAGAGAAGGGCAACTAAAATTATTAGGGGTTTGGAACGGGTCCCATATGAGGAGAGATTAAAGAGGCTAGGACTTTTCAGCTTGGAAAAGAAGAGACTAAGGGGGGTTATGATAGAGGTATATAAAATCATGAGTGATGTGGAGAAAGTAGATAAGGAAAAGTTATTTACTTATTCCCATAATACAAGAACTAGGGGCCACCAAATGAAATTAATGGGCAGCAGGTTTAAAACAAATAAAAGGAAGTTCTTCTTCACACAGTGCACAGTCTACTTGTGGAACTCTTTGCCTGAGGAGGTTGTGAAGGCTAGGACTATAACAGCGTTTAAAAGAGAACTGGATAAATTCATGGAGGTTAAGTCCATTAATGGCTATTAGCCAGGATGGGTGTCACTAGCCTCTGTTTGTCAGAGGGTGGGGATGGCAGGAGAGAGATCACTTGATCATTACCTATTAGGTTCACTCCCTCTGAGGCACCTGGCATTGGCCACTGTCAGTAGACAGGCTACTGGGCTAGATGGACCATTGGTCTGACCCAGTACGGCCATCCTTATGTTCTTATGTTTCTTTTTCTTATATAGGCTTCTATTAACCCCCCCACCCACTGTCCCAATTTTTCACACTTGCTGTCTGATCACCCTATTCCAGAGCCAAGAGAAACCTCTCTTGGTGAGCAGTAAATAATCTAATATAAGATATTCACTGCAATACTTAGTTCATATGATTTTGCCTAAAGAGAAAATGTAAGGCTTAACTCCCCATATCTGGGCTCTTGTTGGGTTTTGGGTTGTTTGTTTGTTTGTGGGTTTTTTTTGTTTTTTTTTAATGCCATAATCTTCACATTTATTTTAATGTAACTTTTTATGTATGAATTTCTTTCTCTTTTAAAAAAAATCCATGGAAGTTCGAGAGCTGAGAAATTTTGCTTGGAACAAAAAGTCAATAGAGAGACTAAATGAAGTAGACGTAGTATATAGTGGCATTAAACATGGTTCCTCACAATATACAACATAATAAACATAATAAATATGGATTAGATTTTATATTGGGGGATGGATACACAACTAGCTTTAAAAAAAAATCAGGGATTTAGGGCTAAATACTGTTTGGTTTAATAGTCCCAGTAAAGTCAAATGCATAGTCCCATTGACCATAGTGCCAAGTGGGATTTCTGATTGAATACTTCAACAGCTTGGAGGATGTAATGGAAAGTACACTGACTGGGCAGATGATCTGAAGCTGGGAGGATTGTAAATACCCTGTAGAACAGGAGTAAGATACAGTACAGTCATAATAAATTGCAGAAATGGGCTGCAATAAATAAAATGAAATTCAATAAAGACATAGTACTACATAGAAAAAATAATAAAATAAAATATACAAATATAGGATGGAAGAATGAGCCAGACAATAATATACAAAGTATCTCTAAAGAAGAGGGTATAATAAAGGAGAGTAACACTGTTAATATATATTAACAATATTTTTATTATATATATATTATACCTTCTTTATATATGTGTGTGTGTGTGATATATCTTTAGCTGTTTACTAATACTAACTTAGATTATTAAAACTAAAATAATGTCATACTTATTTTTACCATTTATGTTCTCTACTTACTTTCTGCATTTCCACAGAGCTTGAATAATAAAACTAGATGAATCTTCCGATAGTCCCTTTCACGTCTCATCCACTAGCACGCTTTGGCTTTGCTTGGATTGCAAATGTCTGCAGGGGAATACTGCATTATTTAAAATTAATGTAAAACTGTATTCAAAATTAACAAAAACATTTACGTTAAATGTGACCAGCAAAGGAAAAGTATGGTGTTCGACCACTTTTTGCTGCTTTATGATCTTCCAAGAAAGCCCCCCTCTCTCTCCTTCCCCATTCCTCCCACTTCCCCCCCCCCCCAACACTTGTTATTTGCAAAACAAATGTAGGTCTTTACTATTTTTGTGGAAGACTCTGTGGATGAGTGGAGATTTAGTAGACTTATTAAATCCTAGATACCAAAGAAGTGAAATGATCTGGAGCAAAGTAGTCTTTAGATAGGATTTATAAGTGTTTGTTTTGTTAATTATTTAACTCAAACACCTTATGTACAATTGCAACCAACGACTCTTTCTTAAACTTTCAATATTCTTATACCTTCAATTAAAGACTAAGAAATCTCACAGTCCACTTTATTTTTTCTCCAGTTGAGACCTGCAGCAAAAACTGGGAAGACAGGACTTGCTGTTCTTGACATCTAAGGTAAAAAGCAAGTGTGTGTGTTGGGCGGGCGGGGGGGGGGGGGGGAGGTGGGGAATGACGACAAAGCCACCTAAAAACCCCAAAGTAACAACAAGTAATTAAGCCCTACTTTATATATCATTTAAAAGTCAAAGAGGCATTGGGCCTAACTTTTCCCCATTTTGTAGCTGCTTTTTAATGTTAAAAACTAGACCAGGGAGAAATTTTTTGCTGGAAAGTTTTTTGCATTGAAAAATTGAGTGGATTCAAAAACAAAATTAACTTGAAAAAAATTTCATTCACCCAAAAAACTGCTTGAATTTGGTTTATTGAAAATGAGAAATTGAAAACAGTTGTGGTATTAGAAACTGTGAAGTTCCCACCTTCCCTCCCCACCCTGTTTTTCCACAGAACAAAGTGGGGGGGTGGGGGAGAGGGAACATTTCTGGTCCATTTTTACTTAGTATGACAAAAGTACAAACATTAACACTTTTCTAAAAGCTTTTTTCCCCACACTTTCTGAATGGGGGGAACGTATATAAATGAAAGAATTATTTCCCTTTTTTACCTTTTTGCCATTGGGAACGCATGAAAAGTTTGTGGGTTTTTTGTTTTTTTTGTTTTTTCAAAAAAACTGTTAAAGTAACACTCAGATTTCACTCAGCTGAATAAAATCACAAGAAATCATATCTCATGATTAGTGTAAAATTGCTCATTGGTTAATATGGTAACACCTGTTAAATAGAGAACTATATTACTGTATATTTCTCTTAACAAAATCTCACTGTTGTAGTGATTGTTTTGTCTCTTACATTTACATGGCAAGGATCTGCAAACCTGCTAAAATGTCCTAAGTAGTTATATATAAAAACACCATCATCCCTCGATTTTTACATTGAAATAAGAACAGCAGAAAAAAGAAAACTTGGAGCAGGGAATATTTAAATAACTGAAAGAAAATGTTTGGGTTGAGGGGACTCAATAAGGAAATCAAAACAATACAAAACTAAATTTTTCATTTGGTTTCCAACTTTGTCAAATCAAACTTTTTTGTAGAAAAACTTTGAATGAAAACATTTAATTCAAAGTCGTCGTCCCACCATCTCCCCAGGGAAAACCATTTTTTTCCCCCACTTTTTTTTTAAACCCAATATTTTAGGCTTAGCTTAATCAGATAATGTCAAGTACAGGTTAACTATGAGTTGGAAATGAGACATTACCATTTAAAAGCCTAATGCTATATTGGTTGTATAATGTGAGTATTACATAGTAAAACAGGCAAGGTAACTTAGATTCTATTTTCAATGCCGTATTTTGGTGTCGGCCCTATATTTAAACATGACTTCAGTAAATTGGGGAGAATTGAGAAAAATGACAATAAATGCTAAAAGATTTGAAAAGTAAAACCAACAAAGAAGGGCTAAGAGATGCCCTACATGGGACATCAGCAGGGTTGGACCCTTTAAATACCCTGCACAGACTGCTGCCACTTGTTTAAGAGTAACTGATAACACCAGCTGGTTGTCATCCTCTGTGTAGACCAGTACCACAGGGAATGAGACATGCACTTTTCCTGTGGGTTTCACAGATATTTGTTGACAGCAGAGGAATGGCAAGATTCAGGAATTTGGGGTTCCATTCTAGGCTCTGAAAGAGATGTGTTCTCTAGTGAGCATAGGCTCTATTGCCCATTTTCCCCAAGCTGGACCCATTTTGCATAGTCATCTTCAACTAGTCCCTCAGGGCCGGGCTCCAGGGTTTTTGCCACCCCAAGCAGCAAAAAACAAACAAACAAACCGCAGTCGCGATCAGTTCTACCATCACTGCTTCAGTCTTTGGCAGCAATTCGGTGGCTGGTCCTTCGCTCAGAGAGGAAGTGAGGGACCCTCCACCGAATTGCTGCCGAAGAGCCGGATGTGCCACCCCTCTCCGTTGGCCGCCTCAAGCTCCTGCTTGCTGGGTTGGTGCCTGGAGCTGGACCTGCGGTCCCTGTCTCTTTCCCAGTCCTGTCTCTTCCCTACCCTGGTTTTTGTCCCAATTCCATTCTCCTTCACTCTGTCTCCATTCCTCAGGCTTCTCATACCAGTCCCAGCCTCCTTGCCCAACCATCCCTGTATTCTCCCAGCAGACTTTTGCTCCCCCTCCATTCACCCATTCCCAGTTCTCCCAGTCTACTCCTGTCCCTCCATCCTAGTCTCACTTTGGACCCCCTGCATTCTAATCAAATTCTTCCTTCATGTTGTGTAGGTGCCAGCAGGCAGGGTCATTGAGAGACAGGAGACACAGGCTTTCTGCTCTCAATTCCAATGTCTGGCCCCACCCAGCATGCTCAGTCAGTCAATGGGGATGATGCATATGCAGTCTGGTCAGCACTAGGAGCTAAGAGAGGCTGAATCATGCTTACTGAGGACAGACTCTTTGGATAATTTATCTGCTAAGTTCTAGAAAGTATCTACTGAGCATGTGTGATTTGGAATTTTTCAAAAGCTTATAACTTGGCTAAATGTGGGCAGACTTTCACAGGAATGACAAAAGATACGACCTTGACATCAAAGCCACCTCTTTGCCAAATTTCAAATGCCTGTTCCAAAAAAGCGGAGTACTAGGTTATTTCAAAGAAAAGGTCTGAAGTTATTTTTTAATACAGGATGTATGAAACAATGTATTTTTTTCCTTAACCTTATTCTCAGAAATGGCTGAATTATTTTGGCTGAAAAGCTCCAAAACACTCAACCTGAGGAAGATACCCACCATGGACAACTACAGCCCAAAAGTTTTGGCAAAGTTATGGGAAGTTTTGGACAAACCTAATAATAGGCGGTTGTGAGGTTTTGTACCTCGGGGGAACACCGAGCACCCCAATGTTCATCCTTATGAAATGATTATGTGGTATCTAATGCAATTTTGTCATGTTGGGTGTCTTCGGAAGGCTCATGATGCACTGAGCTTTATTGTTATAGTAATGTTATAGGTTGTAATTTCATGTATATAGTTATGAGGCTGAAAATGTGTCCTCATGGCTTATAACAAGCCCAGACAAAAACTCTCCAAGAGGAGAGGGGCAGTTCACACCTCATCAGGGCATGTATGTGACAAGCCCAGCTCAGCCTCATACAGGAACAAAAGACACTGGACTAGGCAACAACAAAGGATCTGTTGGACTCTTGAGTGAGTCACCCCCCTTCCTTGGTCAGTTTGGGACTACAATGAGGTAATGCTCACCTGACTCTGAAGGTGGGGGGCAGGGGTGGCTCTATGTATTTTGCCGCCCCAAGCACAGCTGTCAGGTGGCTTTTGGCGGCGTGCCTGCAGGAGGTCCGCCGGTCCCACGCCTTTGGTGCCGAAACCACGCTGGTCCCACCGTCGAATTGCTGCTGAAACCATGGGACTGGCAGACCTCCCTCAGGCATGCCGCCGAAGGCAGCCTGACCGCGGTCCTCACAGCGACTGGCAGGCTGCCCCACTTGGCTTGCCACCCCAGGCACGCGCTTGGTGCGCTGGTGCCTGGAGCTGCCCCGGAGGGGGACAAAGCCAAAAGGGAAGAAAGAACATTTGCCATGCTCTTCCTCTCTCTTCCACCTATGTCTACAGATACCACCACCACCAAGCGACTGAATTGCTGATCAAAGGGGAGAGCCTGGCTGAAGGGCAACCAGCCAGCCTGTGGTGAGAAGCATCTAAGTTTGTAAGGCTATTGAAAGTGTTAAATCAGTTTAGAATGCATTTTGCTTTTATTGCATTTGACCAAATTTGACTTGTTATGCTCTGATTTATAATCACTTAAAATCTATCTTTGTAGTTAATAAATCTTTTTGTTTGTTCTACCTGAAGCAGTGTGTTTGGCTTGAAGCATGTCAGAGACTCTCGTTGGGATAACAAGCCTGGTACATATCAATTTCTTTGTTAAATTGACAAACTCATATAAGCTTGCAGAGTCCAGCAGGCATACCTGGACACTGCAAGATGGAGGTTCCTAGGGTTGTGTCTGGGACCACAGATATTGGCTAGTGTCATTCGGTTGCACAATCCAAGCAGTTTACATGCTAGAGGCTGTGCGTGAACAGTCCAGGAGTGGGGGTTCTCACCGCGGAGCAGGGTAAGGCTGGCTCCCAGAGTCAAGGATTGGAGTGACCTAGCAGATCACCGGTCCAGATAACACCAGGGAAACATCACAGCGGTACTACCAGCTCTGCCTATAACATAATCTGTTATAATTCTTTTCCCTGAATTCATACAAAGATCTAAGGCAGGATTCATTCCTATTACAAGGAAACATTATAAAGTGAAATCTCAGTTCACAGCTAAGGAAAAATGGTAAGTTAGATATCAGGAATGGCTTCTTATAAAGAATAATCAATATGTGGAACCAAGTTGCTAAACAAAATAGTTAAGATGGATAAAGTAACTTAAGGATATGGAAAGTGTGCTATATCTAGATATTCTTGCTGAGAGGCAGAATAAATCTGCTTTGAGACAAAGGATTGATCAGATGACTTACTAATGGTTGCAGCCATAATATTTCTATTATGGAAAAACTAGAGAAGTGAGCAATTCATGACTGACTTTTTGGCTTATGTCTTTATATTGATGCTTATCTATCATGAAAAATTAGGAGGTGTCTGAACATTAGAGGAGTATGGTATGTTAGTTCAGGGTTGTCAAGGCACTGGAGTATCATAATTTGTGAAGGTAGTTCAGAAAATGTATCAAAATTCTAGATTATGGACCTTCTGGGGGCAGGGACTGCCTCTGTATTTTTTTTTTCTACAGCATCTAGTAAAATGGGTCCTTCATTCTTGTTTGTGGTTCTTAGGCACTACTGTACTAGAAATAATAAATACCTCTGTCTTCCTTTCTCTTATACCAATCAAATACCACGTTGTGAGCCAGATCATTACCTAATGTAAATCAACATAGCTCCATTGACTTCAATAGAGCTATGGCAATTTACAGCCTCTGAGAATCTGATTTTATATTTCCATACAGGAATGAATTGGATTTATAAGAGCTATATCTTTTGTAATCTAGCAGCTGCACATAAGTTGAAGGAGGGGGAGGAAGGGAGGAGAAAGATGTTGTTACAGAGCATCTGAGGAAGAAGAGGATTAGATCACTGACCTATGTAGATAAATTATAAGAAGCCATGCTACCAGTGAATTATTTTGCAAATGTACTGACATGTTTTCTCTGGTATGATTGCCATCCACTTCCCCTGATTGGAGGATTTGTAAAAGATTAAATTTAATTATGAAAATACTAATATGTAGCTCCTTCAAATATTTAATTTAAAATGTATTAATCTGAATATCACTACAAATTGATAGAGAGAATCTTTGTGCAACTTTGTGGGCCTGATCCTCCATTGATCTATCCCTTCTATAGTCATTTGCACCTGTGCATAGTGTGTGTAAAATGCTATCATTCCAATTTGATAACATTTTAGACCTACTTTGTACACTTGGCAATGACTACGCAAGGCACAAACCAGTAGGGAATCAGGCCTAGTGCACCTGTTTTCTTGCGTTATTCAGGTGTTTGTGTATATACTGATATGGTTACTGTTTCTAGGCCAAAAAACTTTGGAATCAAGGTTGTAAATATAAGTTACTTAAGGAGGAAAAAACCCCTCTCCTCTTCCTTCCTTCTATACCTTTTCCTTACTTCCTCTGCTTCCTTTAGTTTTCTTTTTCTCTCTCCCCTCCTCTGTTGTTCTTACCATTTTCTTCTTCTCTCCCCCCACACCCATTGCTGCCCTTCTCCTGCTCCTTCACTTCCCAGTCACACAGAAAAATTCCTAAAATGGAATCTTGTTTCCACCTAACAAACAAACAAACCCCCTTTATTTAGGGACAGATTGAACACTACCTTACAACATGAGTAATCATAATCAAGGGGACTAATAGAAGAGTAAAGTAATATTCAGCATGAGTATGGGGTAGAGATTTAAAATAATCTAGGTATGGCCCTTAGAAAGAATACAAGGAAAAATGAACATGTTGCCTCAGTTTTCAATAAGGATAATAGAGATCATGGAGGCAATGGCAGGATAACTAATTGGAATGGGTGTGTAGAAATAGAAATTGCTACATCCAAGGTGGAAGTAAAACTCAAAACTTTATCCAATCCCCCTAGTTTTAGTGCATTATCTCCATCCCAGAACACTGAAAGACCTGGCCTCTAGAATTGCATGTCCAATGGGAAGGATTTTTAATAAAAATATCAAATGGGGGTGGTGGTACCATATGACAGGAGATCAGCAAATGTAGTACTACCTTTATGTAAAGGGGTGGTGTGAAGTGATCTCGACAACTACCGATATGTAGTTGGACCTCAATAGTATGCAAGGCTTTAGAACAAATTTGGAAGGAAAGAATAATTAAAGCCATGGAAGTAAACAGAAAATAGGATAAAAAGCAAACATTATTTTAACACAAGTAAATCATGGCAGACTAACCTGATATTTTTTTATAAGATGACTGAATATTTAAGTAAGGTAAATGAAGTAGATCTAACCTCTCTGGATTTTAGTCAAGTATTTGGTATGGTACCACATGGGAAAACTTAGTTAAACTGGAGAAGGTGGGGTTTAGTACAAGAACTGTAAGGTAGATAAGGAACTGGCTAAAGGGGAGTCAACAGGTTTTGCTGAATGGGTACCTATTGAGTTGGTGGAAGGTTACTAATGGAGTTCTTCGAGGACTGGTCTTGGGACCGATCTTATTTAGTATTTTAAATAATGATCTTGGCAAAAAAGTAGCCATGTACTAATGAAATTTGCTGATGGCACAAAGTTCGGAGGCAGTGTCAATACCGAGGAGGACTGCAATACTACATACAAAGAATTGGATAATCTTGAGGACTGGAGTAATAGAAATGGGATGAAATTTAATAGTACAAAATGCAAAGTCATGCACTTAGGGAAAAATAACAAGAATTTCTGCTACCATCTGGGGGCTCATCAGTTGGAAACAACAGAAGAAGTTAAAGACCTGGGTGTATTAGTTGATCACAGGATGATTATGAGCCACAAATGTAATGAATCTATGAAATAGATAAGTAAGATCATGGGATATATCAGGTGAGGTGTTTCCAGTAGAAATAGGAAAGTATTAATGTCATTGTACAAGGCATTAACAAGTAAGACCTCATCTGTGTGAAATTCTGGTCACCCGTGTTCAAGAAAGATGAATTCAAACTGGAACAAGTGCAAAGAAGGGCTGCTAGGATGATCAGGGCAATGGAGAGCCTCTTTTCTGAGAGGAGACTAAAAGAGCTTGGCTTATTTAGCCTAGCAAAAAGAAGGATGAGAGGGGATAGATTGCTCTCTATAAATATGTCAGGTAGTTAAACTCCAGAGAAGAAGAAGAGCTGTTTAAGCTAAAGGACAATGTTGACACAAGAAAAAATGGGTAAAAACTGCCCATGAGTAAATTGAGGTTGGAGATTAGAAAAAGGGTTTCTAACCCTCAGAGGAGTGAGGTTCTGGAATAGCCTTCCAATAGGAGCTGTGGGGGCAAACAACATAACTAGTTTTAAGATGGAGCTTGATAAATGTATGTTTTGGATATACAATGGGGTTGCTTGCAATAGCAGGGGACTAGAAACAAGGACCCAGGAGGTGCCTTCCAATCATATATTCCTATGATGTAACCTCATTCATGGGGAGAACTGGATGGGCTGAAAATGGGTGAAACAAAAAAGAGTAATGTTTCACTTATGCCCACACCTCAAATTAATATGTACATTGGAATTTGTTTTAAATATAAAGTACAGACCCTGGGGAGGAGGCCATTAAGCTGCCTACCCAGAAGACAACTGAAAGTAAGTGGAGCAACCCAGGCCTATATGGAATAAGAGGTTTCTGCAAATGACATAGAAGAAACTGTTTGGCTTCCTCATCCGCTTTTAGGAACGTGGTATTTTACTTGACTCATCCCTAAATAAAACTTCTGTATTCATATATATACACTCAAACATAATACATTAGCTATGGGAAGTCTCCAGTCAGACGGATGTATAGCAGCCACAGTTTTACATAATCTAGCCTTGTTCTACTCTGTGGGTGTGTGGGAGGTTTTTCTTAATGATGCCTTTTCTTTGAACCATAATCAGTTATTTTTCCAGATTGTAAGATCCTCAAAGCCCAAATACAAATGGAAATGCAATTAATAGTGGTGCCATATCAGTATATCTAGTGCCAAATGGTTGGGTCAGGGATCATTGTGGTATACACATACCTTTTGTCCTATTGAACTGAATCTGCTCCTGGACCTCCTTCTCTGGATGGTGCCATCTTATAAGAAATACATCATCATCATCAGAGTGCTTTGTTCCAGTAATGTATTACACTAATACATCTGTTGCTTTAATGATATATTAGTGTAATACATTATCAGAGTGAAGCATACCAATGATATATTACTTAAAAGATGATGCCATTCAGGAATGAAAGGATTCATGGGCATATTCAACGTAATTTGACGATAAAAGCCAGGATGCAGCACCATGGAAATGCTTTCTTGGAACCAGAGAAATGCCAGCATTATGTTAGCCTCTTTTGATGCTATTTTCCGGTGCCAGAGCACCAGATTTGTAAAACTGTGGTTGTTACATCTCGTAAACCTTTTAAATATACTAAGAGCAACTACCATTAACTGTGGGTCATTGTGAAGCAGACAGTATACCGTTACATCATTTTTGCTATATAGTAGTACAATACTTACTTTGTTTCATATGGTTACAGGTAACTAACATTAACCTCCAGATATATGCTTTTCAGGCTATCTCATTACAATTATCTGGACTCTGTTTTTTTTTTACTAATTAATTATTGTCCATTCTCAAATATTTTCTGTTGCTTGACCATTGAACTTGAGCATATCATTAACTGTAGGTCTCTTTGATCTTAACCTCCATTCTGCAGAAAAGGACCTGGGGATTACAGTGGATGAGAAGCTGAATATGAGTCAACAGTGTGCCCTTGCTGCCAAGAAGGCTAATGGCATATTGGGCTGCATTAGTAGGAGCATTGCCAGCAGATCAAGAGAAGTGATTATTTGGCACTGGTGAGGCCACATCTGGAGTATTGCATCCAGTTTTGGGGCCCCCACTACAGAAAGGATGTGGACAAATTGGAGAGAGTCCAGCGGAAGGCAACAAAAATGATTAGGGGGCTGTGGCACATGACTTATGAGGAGAGGCTGAGGGAACTAGTTTTATTTAGTCTGCAGAAGAAAAGAGTGAGGAGGGATTTGATAGCAGCCATCAACTACCTGAAGGGGGGTTCCAAAGAGGATGGAGCTAGGCTGTTCTCAGTGGTATCAGATGACAGAACAAGGAGCAATGGTCTCAAGTTGCAGTGTGGGAGGTCTAGGTTGGATATTAAGAAAAACTATTTCACTAGGAGGCTGGTGAAGCACTGGAACAGGTTATTTAGGGAAGTAGTGGAATCTCCATCGTTAGAGGTTTTTAAGGCCTGGCTTGACAAAGCCCTGGCTGGGATGATTTAGTTGGGGTTGGTCCTGCTTTGAGTAGGGAGTTGGATTAGATGACCTCCTGAGGTCTCTTCCAATCCTAATCTTCTATGATTCTATGATTTTTCTCCACTGTCACAAAGCTTTTTTGCATTTTTTTAACCTCTGCAGGATAAAGTCAGCCTGGTTTACATTAATTAGCATAATCCACAAAACAAACATTTCTAAACAACTTCCAGACATCATTGCAAAAAAAGATGTCCTTGTTCTTTTCTGTTTCTTGTTTCTATTTCCCAAAAAAGTATGGCTATTTAAGAAAGGTGAGAGACTATAAAAGCTCAGAATTCAAACCCTCCTCCTCATCATCATCCCTAAACATGACCTTGATCGAGTCTAAGGAAACATGCTCATGTGGGGGAGGATCACAAGAGCCATATTTCCACCAAGTAGTAGTTTAACTAATGCATAAGCATCAATTCAGATTTATTTACTCTTTCCTCCAAATGTATTGACAAAACTGGAAGTGGGAACTTTTCATTAACCTCTACCTAAGTATTCCCAAGGAAATTTCATTTAACATTTATTGTGCCAGAAGTCCATTCCTGTCTGGCACATTTTCAGTATAGTCCTTTGAACTCCCAGGTCTCACATCTGTCATATCTGCCCCATAGAGAGGTAATACAATCCTGGTCCACATAAAACCATTCATTTAGTACAGTGGACCCCAAAGATACTTAAGCTTAATTCAATAAGGTCTCCCAAGGATGTGGCAAGACATTGCCATATTGAAAATTAGCAACTTTAAGGAATAGATTCTGCCCTCACTTCAGCCTTGATCCAAAAAATGAGTCTGTGCATTGATTTCAATGGGCTTTGAATCAGGTCCTTATACTAGTGCATGTCAATAGAGCTCCATCACAGTCAATGGAGATATCCTGGTGTGAAGCTGTCATGAGTGAGGGGAGAATTTGGCACTAAGGTCCAGAGATACAAAGAGTGATTTAGCCTAGATTTAGGCCAAAGATTATAAGAGGGAAGTCCTCCTCACTCCCAGACATTCAGTGTGGGGATAAGTGGCCTCTGAGCATATTTATCAGCTTGGGTCCTGCAGGCAATGTAGGCTTTCCTTACCTTCCCTGATTTTAGGATTGTACTGGTTTAGGCATACGATAGGTGTCTGAACAGCTGCTTGGGGCTGCAGTATGCATGCTCAGAGGCAGAAACTTGCAGCACCTACATCCCTTTGTGGATCTGGGCCTAAGATTGAAATCCTGGGCCCCATGAAGTCTACAGGTGTTTTGCCATTGACTCCAATGGTGACAAGATTTTACTCTAATTTCTAGAGGAGGGTGTTTCTTTTTTTCTCTCTCGCGCTCTCACTCTCTCTTTTTTTTTAAGGGGTGGGGCATTTAGATGGGCATGGCAAGATGGCAGATGTACAGCATTGTAGTAACCTTTGTGCAAAGTATGTTATGTGGGATATTATTTGAAAACTCATAATTTGCTGGTCAATATTGTCCTGATAAATTATGTGGCAATATTGTATATAAAGGTATAAGATTCCACTCTATGGTGTTATTAACACATGTTCCAAACCAGAGTCCTGCCCAAATAGAAATTGGCCAACATGTCTGTCTCAAACAAAAGAATGTGTGCTCTGCTTAATTTGCTATTAAGCAATAAACAGAGTCATCAAGCACAAAGGAAGTTCTAATAGGTGGGAAAGCCAGCAGGAGATATCCTCCCCTGTAGACTTTTTGTCTCCTGAATCTCTGTTGGAAATGTTTGCTAAGAGGGGGACTGACACTATAAAAATGAGACAAACACCTCAAGGCATCCCTCCTCCTCTCTGACTCTCTGTCCATTGATTGACTGCACCATAAGGAACAAAGGAAGCAATCATTCCACAAAAGAAGGGGTCCTGGATAAGAGGCTTGGCTAGTAACATAGATTGTTACATTTTATCTTTATTTTTCTCATAACGATTTCTGACTTTTATGCCTTATTACTTGTTTTCACTTAAAATCTCTTTGTAGTTAATTGGTTAATAAACTTGCTTTATTGTTTGATCTAAACCAATGTTTGAACTGAAGTGTTTGGGATCGCAGGATTTGTGCATATTATTTCTATTAATAAAATGACAGACTTTATATGATCTTATATTGTCCTGGAGAGAACGGGGCAGTATATAGGTTTGCCAATATTGTATTTCAAAAATAAGGTTTGTTTTTTAGCACCTCCAGCCCACTTCTCCTCCCTATTGTATTATTAATTATTATTTATTAATTATATAATAATAAGCCATACTTACCTACATTTGGCATGGGATATTTCTTGCTGCTTTTTTGCAGCACTCAGCAACTCCTGATATTGTTGTACAGAGATGAAAAAATAAGGGACATCCCTTGTAAAAAGGGACTGTTGGCAACCCTAGCAGTTCAAGACATACACTTCTGGGGAAAAATGTGGCACTGGGAGTGTGCTGGGATCACCCGGCTGTATAATTCAGGCAGGTAAAACCTGGGTGAGAGTGGCAGGCTGCAAGTGCATACAAGCATAACTGGGAGTGACTTGTATACTGGAAGCTGTTTGTGAGCAATCCAGGCTGGCAGCTACAGCAGCAAAGCACGCCCCAGGTTGGAGGGCAGGGTTGACACAGCTACTCACTAGTCTAGATTGTACCCCTGGTATGTCAGAGGGAGTGCTGTGTTTTTTGTTTTTTTTAAGGGCTAGGGACATTGGGATGGGCTAGGCAAGATGGCAGATATACAGTAGCTTTGCTGTGGCTTATAGTGTTGCCAACCCTCCCAGATTGGCCTGGAGTCTCCTGGAATCGGCACTGATTTCCCGGTGACTATTGAAAGCAATCTGGAGATTTTAATAGGCTATTTTAAGAAAATGACATTACATCATGTTGGGGAAAAATAATCTCCTAGAATAGCTTCAGTCAGAGGTGGCAACCCTAGTGGGGAGACTTAGCTTTTGTTTGATCACTTCCAGTTTGTTATCTCTTACAGAAATAGGATCGCTTCAGGTTTCTAGGCCTGAAAAAGAATGGTCATGGATCCCTTTAGGCACCTACATTGGAGGTGTTTGGCTTATAAAATAGGATTTGGGCAAGGAGAGGCTGCGTGGAAAAATAACTCCAGCAAATGAGTAGTGAGTTCTGATATTGCTTTCCTCCTCTAGCCCTTCAGACACTGCATGCTGACCTAAGTGCATTAAATAACTGCATAAAATATTTGTGTGCTCTGTCTCATCAGGTTTTTCTACTATGCTGAAAAGAATGATCTGCAGCAAAAGGCTATTTTAAACCTGCTGGAACTGTCAGTAGCATTGCAGGCGGTGCCATCTCTAATTGCTGATGTGGTGTCCCTCCCTGATCTGTTAACAAATATTTCTGGGGTGATTTTTGCAAAGTAGCTATCCTCCACTTAAAGACTAGATGATCCCCAAAGGGCTATGATAGTCAGTAAAAGATTTACAAGTCTGGAATAAGAATTCAGAGAATTGGTAGCTACATCTGGAATACTGAAAACAGTTAAGATTTGAGATAATGGCTAGTCAAAAACATACAGTCAAAACTGTTCAATTGAAAATTGGGGTTTTGATTAGACACTTTTTACAAAAAATGTAGTTTGCTTTCTGCAGAAAATGTAGATTATTTTTTGTCAAAAAAAACAAAACAAACAAATGAACAGCGGAAAACAGATTTGGAGCTGAAGCCCAGCCCATAGAGGAAAATGAGGGCATATGGCACCCAAACTACAACTCCCAGAGGCACCATGGAGGTATTTCCAAATTGATATTTTCAGCTTTTGATTTTTTTTTCTTCACCAAAAAGCTGAAATGGTCCATGGGGTGAGAGGGCATTCTGATCAGCTCTACTTAAAACTCTTCCCAGAGATTCTTAAAGACCTAAAAGTATATAAAGAACAGATGAAAGAAATGGGGAAGTGGTTGATCATCCAAAATCTAAAGATTGTTCTGCTCAAAGAGAGGCTAACATGAGAAGAGCTAGAGACTGTTAATGCAAACTAGGAATTTGAAATCATCTAGCATTTTTGAGCTAGCAGCTTGTCCTGTGTCATTGCAGTATACCTCATTTTAGGGTGACCAGACAGCTAATGTGAAAAATCGGGAGAGGGGGTCTGGGGTAATAGGAGCCTATATAAGAAAAAGACCCAAAAATTGGGATTGTCCCTGTAAAATTGGGACAGCTGGTCACCCTACCTCATTTGGACACACAGACCCGTTTAGAAAAAGACCATGGAGGAAGAATAATTATTATGATTTTTTCTGCTTTGTGGAAGCACAATATCTTAGGCGGGTAGCGAGCGATCTGTCGGGGAACAATTTCTCACGTGTGGTGTAAATGCAATAAATTGATCCCCGATTGCTCTCCCGTCAACTGCTGAACTCCAGCTCAGTGAGAGGCGGAAGCAAAGTCGACGGGGGAGTCGCGGCCGTCGATCCCGCACCGTGAGGACGCGAAGTAAGTGATTCTAAGTCGATCTAAGATATGTCAACTTCAGCTATGCTATTCTCGTAGCTGAAATTGCATATCTTAGATCGATTCTCTCCCTCCTCTTCCTCCCCCGCCCCCCAGGGTAGACCAGGCCTTAGAATCAGCAAGACTAGCTGCTGGTTTATGGCTAATGAGTCCCACATTTCCCTCTGCTCAGATGACACCACAGCATTGTTAAGGAAGTGTGTGTGTGTGTGTGTGTGTGAGTGTGTTTCCTTTCTATGTGGATTGCCTAACACATGTGTGCATTGGTAACATTGTGCTGCTATGAAAAATCATTAATCAGTATAAATTATAAAGCGAAGGTATAAACTTGCTGAAATCACTTTCCTTTTTCAGGATTAAAAGTAGAAGTTTGCACACTCAGTATATGTTCATTAAAAAGGTAATTAAAGCTAAAAAAAGTAATGACAGTTGAAAAATTGTTGGGTCTTAAACCGAGTGAGCTGGCACCTTTAGTGTTTGGGTTTTTTTATTATTGTCATCATTGTTTTAGCATGAATCCTTCCATTCAAAACCTAAACTGAATGCAGGTCTCTAGCTTTTTATTTTACCCCTTTGCTCGCTGCTGCCATTGGAAGGCTCATGTGTTTTAGCAACTGTTCCCTATGGCTTGTTAGGACATAGCAGGTTTGTCAAGCAACACTTCTAAAAACAAGTTGTGAGGAAGAGTCTTGGGGTGGGAATCACAGCAGAACATCATGCAGCAGTTAAATAGTTACCAGTGATGGCCTTTTATGCAACTATGACTGGCTTCAAAGGTTGGCTTAAAATGAATGGAGAAAATTTACACCTCTCTAAAAGCCTGAGTCTGATCTCACGCAGGCTGGTGTAAAAGGGGAGGAACTTCACTGAAGTTACACCGGTATAAAAGTGGCCTAAGTGAAAGACGTATTAGGTCACTTATTGTTATTGTATCAGTCCAGTTAAAGCTTCAACATGACATCAAGTGGCTGGTGAAACTATTTTTAGTTTTGAGGGGGGCACTGAGAAGGGAGTTAGTTGGAAGCTTAAATTATGAAAAACCTATTAAAATACATTAGAAGACCTTAAATCTGTGCATAGAACATACTGTACTATCCTACATAGTTTTCTCCAAAAACTAGCAGTTAAAGTAGCATGACTGGCAATGTTTTAATTAAGCAATAGGAAACGGTTGGCTACTATACATAGTGGCAGCTTTGAGTGCACAGTGAGGCATGAGTCCAGCCTGGCAAGAAAATGACCAGGAAGCTTAAATATTTTTTTTAATGGCATTGATGAATTCCTTTAGGTAGTACTTTCCAATTAGTGCTAAAAGCTGACATACACGACTATTTTCATGATACAATAGTTAAAGGCCTCTGAAATTCCCTTCTAAACCCTTATTTTTAGCGATTCAGCATATGTAACGTTAAGTAACAGAAATAGTAATATAACAGACTGTTTCATATACTTCCAAGATATTTCCTTTCTTCAGTTGTTTTTATATGGCAAGTCTCTTTAAAAAAGAGAGCGAGAGAGAGAAACTTAATAACAAAACCATATTAAAATCACCTTAAGAGTCTGAGTTAATGTAGGCTTTTTTTGCTTTTGTTTTTAAGAATGAAATGCACCCAATATCCTCTATATCTCAACATAATGGAACATACTCTTAACTACTTTCTTAAAATGCATCCTATTGTGCTTGCTAATTAGAGGATTTATTGCACATTTCACTCTGGCTTAGTGTGCCAAGTTCATTTTTTGGTTTAACGCCACTGTCTTCTGAAGGTTTACCTCAGAGCTGGATTTGGCCTTCTGTGTTTAAATCAGACCCTTCACGTTGCTTTAAAAAAGGCGGTGTGGGTTTTTTAGGTGGAGTTACTCAGTTTATGTAATTAGGTTCAGTTAATGGAAAGTAGTTCCAACCAATAACTTTGCTATATAAATATGACCATGCAGAAAAACTGTTTCAATAATCAGATAAAAGAAAATATAATTGTATTATGTAATATTCTTGTAATTAAGAATGCTTTTACTATAAATGTAGTGAGTGGGAGTTAACATGTTTAATTTAATTCTTCCTTTAGTTATCCCCTACTGTATGCACAGTAGGCACAATAAAGGAAAAAGTGTGAGCTGTCTAGCTTTGGCCACAGTGCCAAAATCTGACTGGGGAGCCGTACATTTTTCCACCATGCTCCCACAGTGCTAACACTCAGCAATTTATCAACACTCCCTGGAATAAAACAAAGCAAGAAGGCACGCCCCCCTTTCACAGCCCATATATGGACTACAGGCCACTCTGAAACTGTTACACTGACTTAAAGGAGCATGCCCAGAGAGAACACTGACATGGACACATGGTGAAGACTGTCAGAGGAACACTGACAACACCCCCGCAGCTGCCCTTTCTTAAAGGGAAACACATGTGTCTGGCTTATGCCTGCCAGCATTTTGCTAACAGACATTTATGGGCTCTGGCTCCTGAGTGGAGCAAAGCTAAGGGAAAGGCACCTACCAAGTAAAGCTAGATATGGTTTTTTTAAAGTTTCCCTTAAATGTACAAATCAAGGGAGAAGAATGGAGAAATGCCTCCAAGAACAAAATCAGCATTTTAAAAGCCGTGGTTTTGCTATGGGCACAAAATCTCTTCCAACCTGGTGCCATTTATTCTAAAGCAAAATACATCTTCAAGAAAATATTTGTTTTTAAATGGCTGTAATTTTTTTAGGCTAACAAATACCATTTACTGTTCCTGTACTGTTGGATTTTATTCCTATGCTCGTAAAGCCAGCTTACTTTCATCACAAATAAACAAGAAATGGCCTAAAAACAATAATTCAGCATTCATGATTTTTTATAGTTGTAAGTCTGATTCCTTTCTTCAGCCTTTTCCTCCGGAAGCCTCTCCCTCACAAGACAAAGGAAAAGAGTTTTGAGGTACTCCTTATTCAAGGGATGAGGGAAGCCTCCATGAGAAATGAAAAAGCAGTAGTGTAAAGTGGGAGTCAGACCAGCATGGGGAGTGCTACTGGAAACATTGGCTTCTTACTTAGTGATTAGTGGAGAAGGGCAGCCTGAATACTTTGAAAGAGCCAAATACAGGTTTGTAAATATTCATTGAGTCTGTGCTAAGGGAGGTTGACAGAAGACAACCATCTATTCCAGGATTTTCCTGAGGAACAGGAGTTTGGAGCTAGGATGGCAGGTACCAAGTATCAGGAGGTAGCTGTGTTAGTCTGTATCCACAAAAACAACGAGGAGTCCAGTTGCACCTTAAAGACTCATAGATTTATTTGGGCATAAGCTTTCGTGGGTAAAAAAACCCACTTCTTCAGATGCATGGAGTGGCAGGTAAAAAGTGAGGAAGGGGCAGGCGACAATTGTTTTCAATAGTGAAAATAGATCAGCACTTCGAAATGGGATAGAATGGCTGATAAAGGAAAAGATATAAAGACTAAGGGCTAAATTCACATGGGGAATTTAGGTGCCTAACTGCCACTTTAGGCCCCTAAATCCAACATCGAGGTCCCTGTGGCACAAAACTACCACTGAGCTGTGCCTAACACTGCAGGTATCAAAAGTCAGTGTTTCCACTGGGAAAGTCCTCTAGGTGCCTAAATTTCTGCTGATGGGCATGTGCAAAACCACCTCATTCCTAATGCTAACAAGCAGCTCGGTACCAACCCCTGATGGGCTTCACAAAGTAGGCATTCTCCCTCACAAAGTCCAACAGACCTTTCAAGACCTACCCTGTGAAGGTCAGGCCCTATTCTCTGAAAAGACAGACAGGAGACTGCACAGTTTAAAAGACTTGAGGTCCACTCTCAAGTCCCTGGGCATACATACCCCCTGCTACACAATGCAGGCACTTCAGGCCGCAGCCTCCTCTGCACTTTTACCAGCAAAACCGACAGGACGGTTCCCAGAGGAGGAAAAGGGCAGCAGGAAGAGGTCACATGTGTCCTCAGGCCAAGTTCTGGCCAACCCAAGCTGCCTTCTGGCCCCAAACTGGCCTTTTGAAGGTGTGGTCGATGGCAACACACCAGAACAAGAACTGGATCTACTCCACCTCACCTTTTCATCCCAACTGTCCCCTTTCTACTGTGTATGGTTCAGAATCACTTTGGACCGCTGGGTGCTCCGCACAGTAGAAAGGATGTAGCGGGGCAGTTACCCCACTCCTAGGGAAAAAGGTAGGCTGAATGGGGAAGCGGTCACAGCTGTGGCCACACCCAGTCAGGCCACAGCTGGCCCTGATATAAGGGCTAAGGGACGAGCTGGGTGAGTCTCATTCCAGCCCTGGAGTGAGAAGGGCCTAGCTGCTGGGGAGCACAGGGTACCTCGAGCAGAGCAGAGCAGTGCTGGGGAAGGGCAAGAGGAGCTGGGGAGCACAAGTGGAGGCACAAGTCGACTTCATAAGAATGAGGTTTGAAAAAACTGGGCCTCCTTCTGAACGAGGGGAAATCAATGCTGTCTCTGATTCAGAGGATACACTTATAGCGGCAGTACTGGAGTCATCACAAACCAGGGCATGCCTCCCAGAAGCAAGGTTTTGGTCCATCGGTGACATCATACAAGGTCTCAGGCAGTTCCCCACCATCACAGCAAGGAATTGCCTGAAACTCCTGGGTCACGTGACAGCTTGTAACTATATAGTACAGCATGCCAGACTTCAACCGCTTCAGTCGTGGCTAGCGTCACTGTATCAGCCAGTCCAGGACAGCCTGGACAGGATTGTTACCCTGCCTTGGCCGGTACTCGACTCCCTCCTATGGTGGCTCGATCCACAGGTAGTATGTGCAGGGGTCCCCTTCACCAGCCCCCAGTCATCTAGCTAGTGATGGATGCGTCAGCCTTGGGCTGGGGAGCACATTTGGGAGACCTCAGGACACAAGGCCTCTGGTCTCAGGTGGCACTCGCTCTCCACATCAATGTCAGAGAGCTGAGAGCAGTGTGCCTCGCATGCCAGACTTTCCGAGCCCACTTGACAGGGAGATGTGTATCAGTTATGACAGGCAACACCACAGCTATGTTTTATATTAACGGGGGGGGGGGGGGGTGCACATTCCTCTCCCCTGTGCCAGGAAGCCCTCATGCTGTGGGACTTCTGTGTAGAGCATTTGATACATCTGCAAGCATCCTACCTCCTTGGAGTACAGAATGAGTTGGTGGATTATCTCAGCAGGTTATTCCACGGCAATGAGTGGTCCCTTCGCCCGGACACTGCAAACTCAATCTTCCATCAGTGGGGTTTTCCCCGCAACAGGAAGTGCCAGCAGATTTGCTCCTTCCTGAATCATAGCCCAGGCTCCATCACAGTCACATTTCACCTCCCCATGGGGAGGCTATCTCCTATACGCATTTCCGCCTATCCCCCTTGTTCACAAGGTGCTCCTCAAGATACGGAGGGAACAAGCTTTGGTGATACTGATAGCCCCAGCCTGGCCTTACCAGCACTGGTACACATCACTCCTGGAAATGTCCATGGAAGCTCCAGTCACCTTGCCGCTCTTCCCGGACATATTAACTCAGGATCACGGTCATCGCCAGCACCTGAACCTTGAGTCGCTGTACCTTATGGCATGGAAGCTCCATGACAACCTGATGGAGCTCTCTTGCTTGGACCCAGTTAGACAAATCCTCCTTGGCAGTAGAAAGCCTTCCATCAGGGCTACCTACCTTGCCAAGTAGAAGAGATTTTAATCTGGTCACCACAGCATCATTTGTCCCTGATGCTCACCTCTATGCCACTCATACTGGACTACCTTCTCCATCTCAATCAGCAGGGGCTGTCCATGTCATCAATAAAGGTTCACTTGCCTCCATCTCTGCCTTCTATCCAGGAGCAGAGGGCCGGTCAGTCTTTGCCACTCCTATGGTCAGCCATTTCCTCAAAGGTCTCAACAGGCTATACCTGCAAGTCAGACAGCCGATCCTGGCTTGGGACCTCAACCTGGTCCTTTTAAGACTGACCGTGGCCACCTTTTGAACTGCTGGCAACATGCTCCCTGCTCTACCTCTCATACCAGGTGACATTTCTGGTGGCAATAACCTCTGCCAGGAGGGTGTCTGAGCTCAAGGCCCTAACATCAGAGCCCCCTTACACCATGTTCTACAAGGACAAGGTTCAGCTTAGGCCACATCAAACTTCCTCCCTAAGGTTGTCTCCCAATTTTACATCAACCAGGACATCTTCCTCCCAGTATTCTATCCTAAGCCACACTAGATCGGTAGGGAGCAGAGGCTTCACTTGCTGGATGTCTGCAGACATTAGCCTTCCACATCGAGAGAACAAAGCCATTCCAAAATTCCATCCAACTATTTGTGGCTGTGGAAGATGGAATGAAGTGTCTTCCAGTCTCAATGAATTTTGTAGTGAACCACGTCTTACATCTGAGAGTGCTACAACCTGGCAGGAGTACCTGCCCCTCCGATCACCGCGCACTCCACCAGGGCGCAGGTCTCTTCAACCGCATTCCTGGCTCGTGTTCCTACCCAGGAAATATGCAGAGCAGCGATGTGGTCCTCCATACACACTTTCATCACATATTATGTAATTACCCAGCAGGCCAGAGACGACACGGCCTTTGGTAGAGCAGTACTCCAATCAGTGGACAACCCCATCTCCAGAACTTAAGATTGTGATTCACCTGATTGGAATTGCCATGAACAAGCACTTGAAGAAGAAAAAATGGTTACTCACCTTCTCATAACTGTTGTTCTTCAAGATGTGTTATACATGTCCATTCCAATACCCACCCTCCTTCCTTTCTGTCGGAGTACCCGGCAAGAAGGAAGTGAATGGGGGGGTCAGGTCGGCAGGGCCCTATATTGGATGCCATGAAGGCGTGACTCCAGGGGTTGCCCAGGCTGACCTGACAGATACTGCTAGGGGGAAAATCTTTTGGCTGTCATGCACACAGCGTGCACACACCTGATTTGAATGGACATGAAGAACACATCTCGAAGAACAACCATTATGAGAAGGTGAGTAACCATTCTTCCTTTCAACACTTCTCCTTCACAACCGAACACCGAGTAGCGTGCTATATTTTTCCTTTTAAATATCAGAAAGAAACTCACTCTATTCCTGCTTTAAACCCAGGAATATTTTTCTTCCTTAATTCACCTTCAACTTGGCACCCTATACATCTCTCTTCTCCAGCTTTAATTTCCCTTGAAAATCTATCACTGACCTCATCTCCTTTGAACAAAAGCACCCCCAACACCATAAATACGCTGCCACCCTGCCAAACTCACTTGATGCCACCTGGTCTGTACACATGCTCTTAGGGGAAAATAAAAAGAATGAGACAAAATGGTTTGTCACACAATTGGCAGATCTGAGTTTTGCATTAGCCAGAGGGCCACGTCACTTAATCTTAATGACCAGAAGAAGACAGCAAGAATGTAATACAAAATGTAAAAAATACAACAGCGTTATTTGTTTTCTCATTAGATGTAGCACAATCCAACAAAACCCTCACAAATGAGTGTGTGTGTGTGTATAAGAGCTTTAACAACACAGTTCTGTCTTGTTCAACCTACTGCCTCATTAGACACTTACTCTCCAATTCTGCTGGTCTGGGACCCCACTTTTCCAATCAGTGACTTTTAAAATATATGCTGGTAGCTCCTCCCCAATCTGGCCACAGGCGTGGGGAGTACTTTCTCTCCATACTCTTTCAAACCATCCATTGATTTGACTGGTGCAAAGTCCTCCCCCAATGTGTGAAAGGATGGAGACAGAAGCAATCCTGTCCTTAGAAACTCTTTCCGCTTCTGTGTCCTCTAATTTCCTCTTCAGAGAAACATACTCTAAAATCACAAAAATGAAGAGGAATTTGTTATTGCAGATGTAAAAGGGACCAAACCAGATGCATGCTTTATTGTTCTGGTAAATCACATTGCTTTCCATTACATTCCTTCCCCCAACCTTTATGTGTACACTGCCTATTTAGAGCAAGATTTTGTAGGGTAGTAGAGGGATAAAAAGCCTCACTGCACAATTTTCTTCTGTAACCTGCCCACATTGCTGCTCCAGATATGGGAGCAGAGGAAGCTGAATAGGACCATATCCCTGTCTGTAAGTGAGAATATATTACTCCTTGCTGAAAGCCACCATTATCTATGTTGAGCAGTACCTTAGGCCAGGAGTAGTCCTACTGAAATCAGTTGGAATATGTCACATATGCAGCTTAAGGTACTACTGACTATAAGTAAAGGAATCAGAATCTGGCCTGAATAAATAAGAGAAAACAAATGAGGAAAAACAAGGATAGCAAAAGACTGAATTGATGCATGTACTTACCAATTAATGTTTGTTTCCCTGAAGAAAGAAGGATCCATTAGGTCATTGTGGCCAATATACTCCAGGCAGTTTAAAGCTGAATACTTATTGGTAAAAAAAAAAAAAAGAGAGAGAGAGAGAATTGCAGCGATAACGTGGAAATGTGGATCAATAAGAAAGAGAATTTAAATTCAGTTTAGGTGGTGATAGACTTTTTTACATGCTTAGATGGTAGTCAGGAATAGGAACCTTAAATTCTATGCTTGGCTCTGTCATGGAAATGCTGTGTGACCTTGGTACGTCACTTCATTTTTCTGTGCCTTGGTTTCCCCATATGTCAAACTGGAATAATGGTACTCATCCTTCTTTGTAAAGGACTTTGAGATATATGGATCAGAAGAGGTAAGTATTCTTGTTAAGAAGAAAAGGAAAAAGATCAAATCTTGAGTGTGCAGGTATAAAATACCAGTACTGTACCTGCTCCCTTTTCAGTTTGTCTTCACTTGTCATGTTACATCTTAATTTAGACTAGATTCTTCAGAGAAGAATCATCTACCACACTGTGGGCACTGTTTAAATAATAATAATTACTACATTTTATTATCAAGAAGATCATAAACCAATAGGGCTTTCTTGATAAATGTTCTGATGTTAAGAAAAGGAAGTTTGATTTTAAGAGTTAGGGGAAGATGGGCAGTGAAATAAATATCTGACTTGGGACTCCGAATCTCTGGGATATCTCTCCCTTATTAAACCAATAAGTCTGCATGTACTGTTCAAACTGTTCAGATACATAGTGCTCTTTAAAGAGAAAGTAGGGGGATTAGGTTATACCTAGGACTGGCTGCTCTTTCAGAGACAGCAGATCCTTGTTGGGTAGTGCACTTTAGTGCAACTATTCAGGTAAAGAGGACAGCTTGTTGTGTTTGGCTCGCCCTGCTACATACTGCTGATATTTTCACTGCAATTTTGGCATAAGAGGTGTGCCATCACCACAGAAGCTCTTCAGTGGCTGGGATAGTGCTGTGGGAAAAGAAAGAAGTTGCAGTAATAATTATTCTTATCCGCTACAGCTAATCAATGTGGATAGTTTGGGTAATGCCCCTTTAACAGGAAAAGGAGTGAAATGTTGGAGTTGGAAGTTTTCTGTAAGGTTCCACGGCAGTTGTGAATGACAGTTGAGGGCTGATAGTTATAAATTATGAGATCTGAAAACAAAACAAAAGAATCATTGTTTTGTTTTGCCTTTTTTTTTTTGCCTTTTAAAAGGGATCCACTCACCCCCAGTTTTTGTGTGTCCATTTTAAGATTCAAACTGAAATACATACAAAAATGCAGCTTCCCTGTTCGCTGATTGGAGGGCACTCCATTTACCTTCCCCTCTACCCCGAGGTGTGGGGACATGCCATTCTATTCCCCTCTATCTACCTGCCTCGCTACACAAGATAGCAATCTGCACCACTCGTGCTCCCTTACACAGTCTCCTGCCCTCTCCTCCTGTCCATATTACCTTCCCTTTCCTCTGAAAGTCATGCCATATTCCCAGCACTCCACTCAATTGCTCACCTGCTCAGTGCCCACTGCAACTCTTCTTAAGCCCCTCATATTTCTGCACCCTTTCAGTCTGCCTCCTGCTCCCCATATCACCCCTCTTCAGAGCTGCCAAGTATTGTGTTATTCCGTGCATGACATTTTATGCAAATTATTTAGTTAATTTTTATATATCTAAATAATTTACAAATTGCCAGAAACATCAAGTTTAAAAACACTAGGTGGGTTTAGCGGTGGTGAAAGGCATTGGCTAGAGATTAAATGTCCACTGATCAGTAGGAGCAGGTGTGGGAAGGCAGAATCTTATTCCTTGCATTTCCCAAAGAGAGGGTACACTGATTCTATGATGCCTCACTTGTTGCCTCCCCTCTGCTGCTCCACATGCTGGGGAAAGCAGAGAGCAGCTAGAGGAGAGGACAAATGATATGTCTACACTGCAAAATTAAACAACTCACAGCAGTGAGTCTCAGGGCCCAGGTCTATAGCCTGGGGCTTGCACTACAGCACCAAAAATAGCAGCGTAGATGTTCCCGCTCGGGCTGGAGCTCAGGGTGTGAGACCCCGCCCCCTTTGCAGGGTTTCAGAGAAGTATAATAGGTAAATGTGGCTTCTCAGAAGCCATGCTAGTTGTCTCATAATATATCATCTTCATCTACATTTTAAAAATATTTTTCTTCGCTACTCTGCTTTCTTTGTGTCACTGGAGTGGTGTAAATAGGATGGAAATTGGCCTCATCTCCCCACAGGGGATAAGAGGTGGCAAAGGCATTTTCTTCGCCCTCCTTTCCCCTACCCTCTACTCCCTGGTGTAGGGCTGGTATCAGAGCAGAGAGAGTGTGTGAGCAGAGCAAAATCCCCAACTGGCAGACAGTCCCTTAGGGTCCATTGCCAGTTCTCAGGGGTTAGAGCAGTCCCCGGTAAGCTCCCCAGCCCCACAGCATTGACACAAAATCAACCAGAGACGCAAGAAGTTGTAACTGGCTGGTAGGCCACCCTTCCTGTGCTGCACTGAACATAACTACGGCCCAGCAGACCTGGAGTCTTGTCCTAAGTGATCACAGTTTGGAAGTCAAATTGGTGGCCAACAAAATGTTAACTTAAGGCAAAATGACAAGAGTGAAAGATCAGAATTAGGCCCAGAGTTAACTTATGTAGTAATGACGAAGCCAAGTTAGTTAGTCTGTTCCCGTGGAGCGCCCCCAACGGGGCTGTCCACGTTTATTTATTATAAGTGGTTATATAAATCATGCTATTCTACGCATGTACAAACTTAAGCCAACATTTTGCCCCCTTTTTTGGTTGGTGCTTTATGCACTGTGTACTCCAGAGATATGCACCTAGTTAGCGCTTAATTTATGTGTTTTTTGACCGGAAGTGTGGGGGTGGGTGGGAACCATTTTAGCCGCTTTAAATTTGGGGGCGGCATTTTTACCCCCTTAGCGCTTAGGAAGTGTAACGTTCCTACAAACTTACACCAGAGTAACACTGTTGTAGAGCCATTAACATGAATGGAGTTACTTCTGACTTACAAGATCAAAATCAGGCCCTATGTTTGTCTATCTGTCCAAACTGGTGACTGCAGCAATCCAGAGTTAAGTATCTACATTAAAAATGTTGCCACTAAAAAAATCCTTCCTTAGAACAACAAACATATTTGAAATGCAGTCCAAATCTCCTGGCTTGCCAAATTTGTAGGGGCATATACCCATGGAGATTTAAGATCAGCCACCGTGCATGGATCTTATTAATATTGATTTTTTAATAGAAATTGGGCTCTGTATCATCTGCTATATGCAGAGACTGTAGTATTCAAACAGCAGCAAAATGTAAATGCCACCATTATTGTAAAGAGTACATGCTAACATTTGCATAGCAGCTAACGGTATATTGTGGCATTGTTACTGCAAAACAATTCATGCTAGTTCATTTGCCAGGTTTTGTTAGAGACACTTGCAAAAACCAGTTGTGCTTTGGATGTTAGATATCAGCATGACATACTGTGCTTTTCCTTCTTTGTGGCTTTCAGCTCTAGATCTATGAGCGTGAAGAATATATTGAAATTTACAATAATTTTGATCTTTGAGCACTTCCAAGAGAGTTATTTCAATGTACTATCTGCTCACAAGCATGGTGCAGATGCTCAAGGGTGAGAGAAGTGGCATCAGTGCATATCTCTGATTTCAGAGAAGAACTCTGTATTGAGTTGTTATAGCGAGATCACAAACAGTGCACTTTTTTTTTTTGTTAAATAAATGTACTTAAAGACGTTAGGGCGGTGGTCTTTGGGGGAAGGCAGGGTGCATTGTCTGTTTAAAAACTAAAGCAGGGGACTGAATGGGTTAGGACTGATGGGCTACACAGCTTTTCACCTTTGAGTGGTTATTTATAATCTGTTCCTAGGTGATCATGATAAAAAATTGATGGCTGTTCATTGGCCTCTGTGAAACAAATTGGTAGCCTCACCAGTTGTTGTTAACTTTTCCATTGTTCATTATTTTAAAAAAATTATATAGTGCTATTCCTTTGCACAGGAAATCAATGGTACTTAGGCACCTAAATACCTTTGAGAATCTGGGCCTTACTGGTGAGTGTGGTGCCACTGACATCAGTAGTGGTAGAGAGAAGAGGAGTTTGAGACAGAGCTTGATGGATGTGCCTTCTAGGATGGGTGGGATAGTTGATATAAGATTGGTGATAAATGCTACACTTGATAATAAGGGTTAGGAGGATTAGGCCTATAGGTAAGATTAGATTGTAATATTGCAGGGATCAGCAACCGTTGGCACGCGGCCCACGAGGGTAAGCACCCTGATGGGCCGGGCTGGTTTGCTTACCTGCCGCGTCCGCAGGTTTGGCTGATTGCAGCTCCCACTGGCCGCAGTTCGCCGTCCCAGGCCAATGGGGGCTGCGGGAAGCAGTGCGGGGTGAGGGATGTGCTGGCTGCCGCTTCCTGATGCCCCCACTGGCCTGGAGCGGCGAACCGCAGCCAGTGGGAGCTGCGATCAGCCGCTGAACCTCCAGATGCGGCAGGTAAACAAACTGGCCCGGCCCGCCAGGGTGCTTACCCTGGTGGGTTGCATGCCAGAGGTTGCCGATCCCTGTAATAGCGTCATCTTTGCCCTGCAAAATTACAATTTTAATAAAACAAGACTGAACACCATTTCAGGAGAATGCAGGAAACCTGATTAGCAGTCATATTATACATGTATGCACACTCAGCTGGCCTGACAGAACAGTTTGGGGCAAGTTAAGAGATCATACTTCTTGAAATTGGTACTGGGGTGGTCCACTTATTATTAGTAGTATGGCTTCACAGGGGGCCCAAGATTTGCCCACATTGCCTTTGCTTTTCATAACCACTGAATTCACTTTTTTTTTGTTTTGTTTTGTGTTTGTTTTGTTTAAATCAGAGACCTGGGAAAAAATGTAGGGTAGAAAAATAAGAACATAAGAATGGTCATACTGAGTCAGACCAATGGTCCATCTAGCCCAGTATCCTGTCTTCCAACAGTGTCTGGTGCCAGATGTTTCAGGGAATGAACAAAACAGGGCAATTATCAAATGATCCATCCCCTGTTGTCCAGTTCCAGCTTCTGGCCGAAATGTTAGCCTACCATTCTTAGGTGTCTCATTAAAAACTCAGGCACCCATCATACTGTTGGCACTATACAAATAAAGCCATATTACACAAATATAGAACTCAGGCAGTTAGAATGCTTTGTTTATGGATAGAATGAAGTGGATATTCAGCTGAAGGTTGCAAAGATGTAATATCAACAGAGTATACCATTTACACTGTTACATCATGTATGACTTTGAGGTAGACACCTACTATTCATGCCTCAGTTTCCTCATCTGTCAAATGCTTACTTTAGTCACAAGGATTTACTGAAGCTGTATTAATTCTTGTCTGTAACAAGGTTTGTGGTTTGGAAGATGATGTAGCCATGGAAAGTATTAACTATAATTGATTATTAGTAGGGCCTGCAGATGGAATTCATTATTTATATTATTTATACAACAAAAAGAGTTGTTATTGTTTTGCGTTCATATATCAAGTTCAAAGGATTTGAGAAATCTCAGAAATGTGGTCAATTGAATTTTTTCAACATTTTAAAATATTTCAACCATTACTATCACGATGGAAGTTGAATACAAACAATGCATAATATTAGTCATATAATCTGCCTTAGCCAATAAACAAATGTTAAGACTGTTGCTGCATCTTTGATTTTTATGTTTTGCCTAGAAAATACAGTATGTTATATTCTTCTAACACCTATGCAATATTTATGTACAATGCAAGTAGGCAAGAAAGAATAAAAAGCTAAGTTGTCCCTATATGGGTTATTCACACACACAGGACTAGAAACCCCACAAGTTCGGATTTATAATTTCTGTCTAATAGTTTGTTCAAGATGCAGGATTTCTTCCTCCATGGAACAGAATTAGGATTTGGCCCCAGAAACCTTTGGATCTACACAGGCCCTCTGCTAGTGATTGCCAGTCCCCATGACCCTACAGTTCTTTCAAGGGATCTGTGTCCTCATAATGTCTCTGATTGCTGCAGCCACCTAAACTTCCCTAAAGGGGGTTTCAAACTAGGGACAGGAAATTGGCATATTGTAAATGAATGCTGACGCTGTCTGTGTTAATTTGTGCCAGAAATCCATGTGGAATAGAAGGGAAGGGTAGAAGTGATTATTGCAGAAAGCAACAGTCCTCACACCCCATCCTCTCTTGAGCAGTGACAATATCCTAGAGCCAGCATTCCCTCCCTACCTGAATCCACTACTCTATGGTCTCCTTCACTGCAGGGAACATTTGGACAGAAGAGCAGTCCTAGTCAGAAAGCCTATGTAGTTCCGTGCAAAAAGAGCTGCATACAGGGTATAGTATTTTAAAAACAGTACAAGAGGATTTAGTCCCACAACTTCTATTAATTTTAACAAAAGGTATGTAGCTAAAGTCCCACATATTTAGGCATTAATATTAAGGTAGGGTTCACCTGCCAAGTTTTGGATTATAAGGAAGGGTATTTTATGACATTGTTAGTGCACATTGTTAATTTTATATAATATGTTTAGGGAAACAGCACAGTCTGGAGAACTGAGTCTAGGACCTAAGAACTGAGGAATTCCTGCTCTGCCATTAACTGGGTTTGGCCTTGGGCAAGTAATTTAACCTTTCTGTATCTTAGTTTTTCCAGATGTAAAATGGGTATAATGGTATTACTTAATTACCTCACAGGATTGTTATATTAAGTAATAGATGAGTGTACTGTGCTTCAAATATGTAGTGTGCCTCACTATTGCTGTGTATCCCTCTAACTGTATCTGATATGTGAGCATTTTGAAGTTAGCAGGATAAAATGTAATGTGATAAAATGATGAGTCAGATTGTCAAAAGCAAAAATCCAAAAAGGTATACATAGCAGAATAATGCATTTTTTTTATTTTTACTACCTCTGGCTCATGATTTATATTATGCATTCTACTAAGTTCAGTTTCCTTTCACAAAGAGAGAGCTATATGAAACAGCTGTGCCTCAAACCATTTTACTTCAATTGTAGTAGCAGGTTTTAGAGTTTAAATCATTAACAACCTCTAAGTGAACTTTTATCCAAATGACTGCAAGTCACAAAGAGAACACTTCTCTTTCACCAACTACCTTTTGTGCTTTAGTGAGACCTGGTCCCTTTTCTATTTTTTTTCTCCTCCTTCATGTCTTTCTTTGAAGAAAGATGTGTGATTTGTGAAGTAATGAAAGTAGGTATCAGTTAATGAAAACTGCTATACTGGGTTCTTAATGCACATTGGAATCGCTTCAGGATAAAGCTTCATATACCCGCTTTACAGCAGGAAAAAAGTAAATTTCAGAAGTCAAGATTGCTGTGTGTACTGTAGGAGTATTATGTAGCAGTTAAACCATCCATTGGGGTGATCTAATCTTGATTTTTTCCCCTCCTCTCTTTTTGTCAGGGAGTTGTGATTTGCATGCTGACTGCATTTTTTCATATTTTTAACTACTAGGGGTTTTCTAAAACCTGGTATTATATTATTGCATCAGTACAGTACAGTTATTTATCCATCACCCTTTTTGTTCTTTTCCCATATAAGAATTTATTTTTCAGAGGGGGGAGGGGAAAGAGGTTATCCACACCTTTCCCCAATTAATTTAAAATGAAATTAACTACACAAGCTGTTTCTTTTTCTCTAGACATCCCATAGAATTCTCTTTAAAATTTTTCCTCCCCCCCAAAACACTTTAATCAGATTTGTTTTTAAAAGTAATCAATTATTTTATTTGGTTGTACAGGAAACGTGACTGAATTGCAATGTGAATGGTCGACACACAAACTCCCCTCCCCCGCTTCCTTCAGATCGAAGACAACTGGGCAAATAATTTAGGAATTGCATCCTCTCCTTGTGAACCCTTCCTAAACGGAGCGCTTGCAATTCGGTGTCTAAAGTACAGCCTGGGAGCCTGGGGGCACCTTCCTCTTTGCTCTGCCTCTGTGTGTGTCTGTCTCTCTCTCTCTCTCTCCAGCCTGTGTGTGAGCTGGGAGCTCTGCCGCCGCCGCCGCCGCTGCCCTTTGATCCCTGCATTAGTGTTAGTTAGGGCTTGGAGACACACAGGGAGCAGCCATAGACACCAGCCCTCATTATTGACACCGCACATAGCACACACTCACTCTCACACAGATTAGATCCATTCCCATTGAAGAATATTGCGACCGGGGACAAGCCAGGTGCACGACCGGGGGAGGGGGAGCGGGGGGACGAAAGAAAGAAAAGGGGGAAAGCAAAAGAACCCCCCCTTCTTGTTGGCTCCAGGAAAACCAGCTTCAATCCCATTCCCCAGCAGAAGAGGAAACCCCCCGCTATCGGCCACCCCCGGCCCCCGCTTTGTGCCTGCCTTTGCCCCCCTTTGGTTTTATTTGATCTCCCATTAAACCAAGGAGGAGAATGTGAAAAAAGGGGGAAAATGCCCAGGAGGAAGCAGGAGCAGCCCAAGCGCCTCTCTTCACGTAAGTGCCCCCTCTTTTGCCATTTTCTCCTTCCTTCTCTCCCTGTCTCCTTCCCCTCTGCAGCCTCCTCCGTTGTTTTGTGCATTAGTTTAGGGTTACAGAGGTGAAACTGACAAAGACACAGCCTGGGTTATTCCTCTTTTAGGTCTGAGCTAAGGCAGCCATGTTGGTGATGAACAGCCTTGTGCCCTTTTAATTTTTCCTCTCTCCCTCTCCTTTCCCCCCGTGCTTTGCTTCCTTCGCCCTCTCGCCCCTTCCCTCCCCTCTCCGCTGATTGTGCATTTGTGCCGGAGTGCGGGTTTCTCCCGGGGGCCGGACGGGGGCTCTTTTATTGGGGTGGGGAGGGGGGTGGCATTGGAGGGGAAGCGGCTGCTGGCGTCTTGTGCAGAATCAATCGAGAGGTCCGTCTCCGGCTAAAGGTTGCGGCTGGGCTTGTCGGCCCCGGAGCCGGGGAGGACGCGGGGGAGGGCGAGGCGGGGAGCGGCCGGGGAGGACACAAGGGGTGGGGGACCCACACACACGGAGCCGAGGCTGCTGCTGCTGGGGGGAGGCAGGGGGCAGATCGTGGCATGCGAGGTCCCTGCAGAGCAAGGGAGGCGGCGGCAGCAGCGGGAGGCAGCATGGGGGCTGCTCCTGGCCGCAATAAAATGAAGGGTCAGACGAGCCAGGCTAGACTCAGGCTTCGGTGCTGCTGCCCCAGCCTAGAGAAGCAGAGCTCGGGACTAAAGTGCATCCCAGCCCTCCTAGCCTGCAGGCAACGCATTGACACAGAGCTCACCCTCCCCCGGCTCCTTTTCTGCCCCCTCCCCCATTTTTTCCTCTTTGCAAAACAGTTAACTTTTCTTCCTCTCCTTGCATTAAGCGATCGGATGCTATCGAGCGCGGCGGGGAGGAAGAAAACCTATAAATATCGTGCCCCGGCGTGGCGTTAGGGTCGGTCTAAGGAGAGCGGGGGGTGGATTTAGGGGTCATTTTTCTGTCTCCAGCACATATGTTCAGTGCCTGTCTGCAGCCCCTCCTCGCTGTGCCCCAGGGTTCAGTGTCTGGTGAGAGCTGAACTGCTTATGTGTCAAAGCCATGGTCGGTCACCTGAAGTTCACCAGGGAGGGGGGAGGGTTAAGGTTGTGGTATATGGTGTGCTGTGTTTTTTCCGCTGTAGACAGCGATCGATTACTTCTCTCCATATATTTTTAGCTATCGGGGAAGGGGGTTGAGGCACCGCTTCCCCTTCTAGCCCTTTACCACCTCCCGGACACTGTCAACCTGGCACATTAGCCAACGCAGAGGTGGGGGAAGAAATGGCACTTGCAGCTCCACAAATATTTCTCTCTCCCTTTCTTTCCGCTGGAGCCGACTCACAGGGCTTGGGGTTGTGCTTTTTTTAATTTGCCCCTGTACAGTCCTTTCACCGTCTGCCCGCTAGAGGGTCTGAATCTGAAACACACACAGAGAGAATTCCCCATATAGAAATCTATCGAGTTCAGGAAGCTTGCACAAGTGAGTTCATGAAAGTGCAGTGGTCTGTGTTTGCACCACTGCTGCTTTCCTCCAGTTCACTGATCTCTAATAAGGGAAAGAAGAGAGAGGAGGGGGGCTAATCTCTCCTTTGTATGTATGTTTTGGGTGTTGGCATGGACATCAAACTTCCACAAAATAATAACTTTGAGAATAGTGGTTGAGAAAACAAGATTTTAATTTTAAACTTTTGTGTGTGTTGGGGGGAGGGGGTGTACGACTGGTGAGTGCAGAAAATGCTTCTGGATTGACAGAGTTTGGAAATTGAGTTGTGTGTGTGCAGATCAGATAGCTTTGCAGGCAGCTGCAGACTGCCCTGCTGGTGACCTTCACCCTGACCTGGTGCGACTACCCTCTGTCTGTTTCTCTAGGGCTGAGATGAAATTCAGTCTCCATTTTAGTTCACTTGGGGGTGTGCCTCTCATGTGCACAGACCGCTAGTAATTATGCTTAGTTTTATGTACTGGCTTTTCTTCACCCCTCAGGTTGCATGCTGTTACCCACTCACCCAGACACCCTGCTCTAGTAAAATAACATTTGCTGAACTGAGGAGCAATTGCCTTTGTTGAAGTACTGTGCAAATCTAGGTGTTTCAACACAGGGCCTAATTTGCAGAGCTTTTACACTAATTTTTGAGCTAAGTAGTGGTTTTTTCCCGCCGATGTGTGCTGTATGCACTAGATTTTTCTGAACTAAGGTCACTTTTGCTTGGTGGGATTTATATTTTTATAGACAAATTGGATTGGGATTAAAAGATATTCTTGGAAAATAATGTATTAGGTAATTCAGTAAGAATTGTACAGATGCTGTTCAAAGGGTCCTACAGAGTTAGAAAATGTCTTGGGAGTCGATTGCAATTAGTGTGCAAATGCTATAAATAGTGACTTTTGTGATACTGAGTGCACGTTAACACTAAAGGTAAAATATATTTTGATTCTAAGGTTCAAATTGATTTTTAGCAATATGTTTCCTAGATAAACAGTATTTACATATTTCATTCAAAAAGATCCCCAAAACCGAAACTGCAGTAGGAGAATGTTAAGGTTGCATAGTTAAGCACTCAAATCTGGAAATGAAATAGTTAAGAATGTACACAACAATATATGTATATTATATTGCATTGAAGAATTAGCAAGCTATTATGTAAATAAAGACTGTATCATAATGTAAATGCATAATAGATGGAAGAGTTAAGGTTGTATGTATGACATATGGGCCAGACAGAGTGTATTAAAGTCAATTATATGGAAAATACACAATAAAACATTGTCATATAACATACTACAGGTTACTATAACAGAGAATATAGTGAAAATTTGCTGACCTACCTAGTATACTTAAAGGTGTAACTTTTCTCATATAAATAGTCCTATTGACTTTAATAGGACTTCATATAGGACTAGTCTTGTCCATAAAATTTAAGCACATGTGTAAGTACTGTATTTTCAGGATCTGTGCCCTAGTTACTTCTTAGTTAAGTCTTATTCTTTGCATTGCATTTAAAGAAGACTGTATTGTCCATCAAAAAGAAATTGCAGCAGAATAATACATGGTTATTGACAAAAACCGCAATTCTGTACTTACAGAAACTGACCACAGTTGAAACCACTTACATGTGTAAAGTTACAAGTATTTGCAAGGTTGGGGCTTCAATTATTAAAACACATGCCTGGGAGAGAAAAGTGTATAAAAAGTTTATCAAAGTTATACTGGACCATTACAACAATTAAAATAGTGTAAATATAGGATAATGAAAACAATTGCAAGATGGCAGCCATGTGTTTTTAAGGTTGTAGAATAAAAGGTATATTATGTTGCATTGAGAAACAGTATTGCCTATTTTTGGTGGTGGTGTTTGTTTTGGTTTGGTTTGTTTTTTACGAACAAGAAATTCCATAAAGTTTTTAGCTAGACAATGCCAGAATGCCTACCTCCCTAACCTTACAAAATACAATGAAAGCTTCTCTCCTACTTTTAAAGGTGCAAATGAATAAGGCTAAGGTTTAACAAATTGCTGTGGAGCCCTTGGCTCAGTCGCTACCCATCCTCACTAAATTTTTCACTGGACACCTAAGTTAGTCACAGTCATGTTTAGCATAGTCGTTCTTAGTTTACAAACCTAGTTATAATACCTTTATTAAAAACTTGCCATGCATGTGGAGAGTGTGGTTTTTCCCAAATGCTCATAACTCACATAAATCAACCAGTTTCCGCTGGAACACTCAAAGACTGTCTCCTCAATGAGGGATATTTCCATAGCATATCTACTTCAGTGCTTAGAGATAATTAAAAAAAAAAAAGGTTGTAGGTGTGTTTTATAATGGAGAAAATATTTGCTTGTTTACATCCTCTCTTCCTTCCCTCATTTTGAAATGTTTTTTCTTGGACTTTCCAACAAAAATTCACTTTCTGGCAGAAGGTGGAAACATGCCTTACTGGAAAGATGGCAGTCTGAAAAGTGAAAGTTTCAGAAAGTTGTGAGACTTGAAACAGGTGATTAGAATGGAAACTTTCAGGTCACCTTTATTATAGCAGTCACTATTGCTTTGACTTTAATTCAGTTTCAGGGGCTTACAAGAAGTGCAGAATGCAAACTAGTAGACTGATATTATATAATAAGTGCAAACTAAATTATAAGACTGATCTGGACAATGCCCTCCTAAATGTTAAATGGCTATTGTCTGAGGAATGTATTTAATCAAGTACAAACTTCAATATAACTCTCTGTTGAATTTATTTTGCTAATTAAGTAAATGTAATTGTGGCACTGTATTGGTACAAACAGCACTGTTGAATTTTTAGGAGGAGCCCCATAAGTGTTCAGTCATCATGCCTAGGATACAGTCCTGAACATTCCCTTATACTATTCTGAAACTGAATTTTAACTGCCTCATAGTCTACACTTAATTTACCCCGTGTTCCATGTAGCCTTTTATCATCTCATTTTTGTTGTGGTAATTTATTGACAAAGAGCGTAAAGAAAATTCTGCTAGATAGATTCAATATTATTTAAAGTTTCTTTCCTCTTTCTATTTTTTGTTTATTTGGGGATTTGATAGGTAGAGACCACAGTAGGCATTATGGATGGGACTTTCATACATCACAACAGTCTTTTGCCTTTGTGCAGGAATCTAGAGCTGCCAGTGAAAAGGGCTTTTATCAGCAACAGGAGTCTCTCTCTCTTTTAATAGTATTTATTACCTTACTAGCAGACATCACATGTACATGGATAAGCTTTTAACATAGTTTCTATTTATTATTTTTAACCTCTTGCCGCTGCGGGGGTCATTGCTGACAAGAGAATACATGTAGGGAAAATTATTCTTCTTAGTGAATTCGGGTTAATAATTTCATTGCTATCATCATAGTTATCCTTGTGGTATTGTAGTGCATCTTTTACCTAAAGAGCAGCGTGAGATGCATGCAGTGCTGTCTGCATTGCTCCACCTAAAAAATATTGATCCTGTTTGGTCCCTCCCATTGTTTTCCTTGAGGAAGAAAGCTCACATAAATAAAGTATGCCCAAATAAATTAGGTACATACTTCAAACCGCAAAAAGAAAAAGAATCAACCTCTTATGACTGTATTTTTAAAAATAATTTCTCAGCATTACACTGGGACACTTGTCAAAAGTCAGACAATGGTAGTATGTGTCTTAGTGTTGTGCGATAGTACAAAACATTAATAAATCATGTTGCCAGAGCATAAATTAGACTGCCCAAGAGCCAGCTTTGGAGCTCACTGAGCCATGTACAATTTTAGGATCTTTTGAATGACATTTGGGATAGGGTGGGGATGCAATTGGCGTAAAGTACAAATGCAACTTCTAACAGCCTCAACAGAAGGAACCACTGGGGTGGGGTGGGGTGGGATGGGATGGAGGGTTGGGGTATGGAGGCGACAACAGAATGAATTCTTTTAAATATATGAGAAATTAATTTAACCTCACCCTTTGTAAAAGAGAGTGATTTTCTTCTCTCTTTTACATATGTAAGAAGGTAGGGATGGAGGGAATTAAGGAAATAAATAAAACCGAGCAGCCAAGAGGAGCTGGTCTGTTCAGAATGAAGTATTAGTAATTTCCTATAATTTAATCAGACCAGATCCCAGAACAAGATAATGAGAGCGTGACCTACAAAAAAGAACTTTTTGGAAGTTAAAAGGTTTTTTAGCATGAGGTTTCATAAGCCATGTGATTTGTCATGAAGTACCATATATGAGACTTTTTTTGTTTTACCCCTATTGAAAGAAATCAAGATCTAGACATCAGTTCAGATGTCTATGAAGAGGTAATTTGGCTTACTCCTAGAATCCCTTCACAGTTATATTTTAGTTAAGCTACTGCAGAATCATACTTGAGTGTACTTTGTAAATAATGATGTTGTGCCCTGTTTCTGATGTACCACTATGCCTAGTTTGCCAGGTGTAGTACTATAATGCATACCATTTAGGTGCAAGTGTACAAAACACTTCATGGTGTAAGGAGGCTGAAAGATCTACTGATATATTTTATAAGAAAATGTTTGCAAAAGCCTAGATTTCAAAGTAGCTAATACTGCATGATGAACTCCAGTTTGAGGGTTTTATTTTTTTCTCCTACAAGTAAGCCTTGTAATGTCATGATACGTTTGTAAATTACATTTTTATGGCATGAAAGTACAGTACATGACTAGATGCTGAAGCAAAAAGTCCCAGGTAGGTGAATATTATCATTCCCTAAAGCCTACTTTTAGAGGGAATTTTTTCTACTAGAAAATAGTTTCATAAATTAAAATAATAAAACTTAGGCTTGATTCTGATCTTAGATACATGGGTACATGTTGCTATCTTGTAAAATCAGCTACTGGATCTACACACATGCATTGCAATGTAGCTGATTTTACAAAATGTTCAGTGATACACATCCAGAGATCTGAGATAAGAATATGTCCTTTAGTAGCTTTCTTTTCACAGATTGACTGAGGGTCATAGTTAAATGCAGTAAGTGTTATGCTCCCAAGAGGCAGTGTTTCTTTTCCAGATGTATCTGTGTCAGCATGAATAGTCTGACTTCTTCTTGGGTCAAGACACTGAAGTTTTTTGGGTGCTTAATTCCAACCTCAGTCAGCTCAACAGAGCTGCAGTCCTGGCCCTTAAAGTTCTACCTACCCTACAGAGGATTTCCTGCTGTGCAAGGTGATTCCATTGAACAATAGATGCCCTGGTTAAAATAAACAAAATACTCACTCCTTTTTGGCAGGACAGGTTGAATTTTAAGACTCCAGACTGAGAACCAAAGAAGAGGAAAAAGCAGACTTCGTGAAGCAGGGCCTTTTCTCCTTTTGCACCAACACTTTGGCAGCACAAATGGAGAGGGAGAGTGGGTAGAACTGAGGAAGACTAACTTATGTAGCAGGCAAAAGCCCAAGAAGAGAAGTTAGGTGTTAGGACAAACTGTTTACAAGGCCTGTGAGGAAACCAAATTCTCTTTTCCTTTGCTCCCTCCATCCCTGTCTCAAGTGCAGAAAAAGAGTAGGAATCAGGCCCTCAGTCACTAGTTGCCAGGTCTGCCTTTAAGATAGTGACCTAGATGTGAAATGTTCTGCCTGTAATTCAAAAGCCAGAGAAAACACTGGAACTTGTACATAGGCTCCCATTCCCAATATCTGAAACGGGAGCAAATTCAAGGTCGAGGAAGGAGCTGGGAGAGGGCTCTTCACACTTGTCAGGAGGCCTGGGACAGAGACACCTGTAGGGAGCAGGAGCCAGGTGAAGGGAAGCCTCAGCTGAGCAGGGCCCTAGCCCTGGAGGAAGGGGTATAAGGATGGCAAAGCCCTGGAGACAAAGTCTAGACAAGACTTTGAGACTGGGTTGCTTTGAGCTGTTCTGAATCTTTGTTTCTGCGTTAATAAAGAAAAGCCCAGATCAAAGCAACTGGAACAGTGCACCAATGCAGTTGTTTGGACCACTATTTTACTTTTCTGGCTGGTGGATCAGCCTGCCAACTTACAAGAACATTTACCACTTGCAATAGAACTTCAGAGTTACAAACACCTCGGGAATGAAGGTTGTTTGTAACTCTGAACAAAACGTTATGGTTGTTCTTAAAAGTTTACAACTGAACATTGACTTAATACAGCTTTGAAACTTTATTATAAGGAAGAAAAATGCTGCTTTTAACCATCTTAATTTAAATGAAACAAGCACAGAAACAGTTTCCTTACCTTGTCAAATCCTTTTTTTAAAATTTCCCTTTATTTTTTTTAGTAGCTTACATTTAACACAGTACTGTACTGTATTTGCTTATTTTTTTTGTCTCTGCTGCTGCCTGATTGTGTACCTCCGGTTCCAAATTAGGCATGTGGTCGACAGATCAGTTCTTAACTCTGAGGTTCTACTGTGCTACACATTCCACTTGTAACTTCTTTCACCTTTGCATTTCTCATATTCTGGGTCCCTTACCAGTCCCCAGTGTAAGGTAGAGCAACCCTAGGGCTGCTCTAATTTATACTCTTCTTCCCATGGGCCCAGACCCAGTGGATTCTAAGCTTACCCTGATTCATCCCCTTTCCTGGGAACTGACATAGAACCCTTTTGCCCCTACTACACTGAAAAGGGAAACCCTCTGCACAGGGGCTATTCTGAGGGGGCATCTTCTGTCCACTTTTAATGTCCCTTTACACAGGTGTAAAAGGGCCTTTGCAAAAGTGTGAATCATACTCTTGAAATCATTGCATTTGAAGGCAGTTTAGCGGCCTGTATGAGATGAGTTGGTAAACTCAGTAGTGTTCCTAAAGGAGAAGTGTGCATATATATTTTTTAAAAGATCACATTTGTTGACTATCTCAGCAGAGAAGCCAAAGACTGGGCATGGAGAGGAAACTTCCCTCGCTCCTTGATGTGGTCCCTCCAAGTCAGAGTTCAGATGCGTTGTTAGGGCAGGATGGAGAAATGCATTGCTGCTGTGTATGTGGTACCTGTTCTGTGGGTAATTACAAGACTTTATTTTCCTGTACCAACAAATTGGGATGAAATCTACATTCTCTTTAAAATAAAAAAAGGTTTGAGGAAAGAAGGTCTTTTATTGAGTCCTAAAATGTTGATTATATGACCTCTGACCTCTGTCAAAGGTCGAAAGCTGGGCCAGTGTCTTAAACAACATGTTGAAGAGTGAGCAATGCCTATTCCGCATGGAGAGGACTGCTTCACTGTTTTAGCCTATAGCTATGAGTAGCTTCCTAATCCTCTCTTGTTTGGCTCTGCTTGTTAACCCCAAGCAATCCTCTCAGGGGCACAGAAAGCAGCTGTCTTTGGTAGAAAACACAGCACGACAAAACAAACACTTCTTGAAATTTCTCAGCGATACCTACCAGAATGCCTTTTCTGTGGGAAAAATTAAAAACACAAAGAATATAATTTACCATGTTCTAATCCGACTTTAGGAAAGAGAAAAGTCAAATTACAGTCAGCTAGATTTCTGTGACATTTATAGCATATAGGAGTAATTTCACCATCAAGAGGCAGGAACACAACAACCTGAAACCTTTGTCTCTGAACCCATGGGAATGCTACCAGACTTAAAGTACCATGAGTGAGCAGGAGAGAGAACAAAAGTAAGTATTTTAAATGGTAAAGCAGATTAATATTATTTACAAGAAATATAGCAGTAGAAATTAAATATAGCAAAATGAAATACAAACCAATTAAAAATAAAAATCTCTGTTAGAGCTGGCATGCTGTCCTGATGTCACCTGTATGCTCGAGTATTGCAGTGCATATTGTATATGAGATCACCTTTTACTTTGTGACCCCTTGATAGAGGACGTGAGCACAACAGGGATAATTAAGGACACAGTAGCAGCTTGAGCTTGTTTTGTTTATCTCAGCCTAAATACTATGGGAACAAGGTTTTTTAATTGATTTCCTTGTTTGTTTTATTAGACTAATCACTTGAACAACCATTATAAAGCTAGTCTCTAGCAATAGCTCCAAATACTGTTGTAGCACTAGTAAAATTTAGTGTTTTGAACTATTACTGTAGAAAACTGTGGTGTTTTTTATAAAAAGGAAACAAATAATTACAACATACGCGCTATAGCTACTTTTTAAACTTTAAATGTTTGAATAATATAATTTCACTGAATTCAAATTAACTTCATTTTTAAATTACAACTTAAAACTAACAGCATTGTCAGCTATGGGCCAGATTCACAGGCTTACTCTGCTCCCTTTGCACTGTTAAGATGATGCAGTGGAAGCTGCTTGTGTGTTCCTAGCTGGAGATGGCATTGGGGAGTTCCCAGTGGGTCGAGATCCACCAGAACTGTCTTTTATTCCTCCATCCTTCTACAGCCCAGTGTAGGGAGTGTGTCAGGGCTGGAAAGTGGTAGAGAAGAGGGTGTGGTTAGAGCACTCAGCATACCAGTTATCGGCAGCTAATAGGTTAGAGCAGTCCCTGGGCCTAAACAGAATATAAGGCCTTGGCCACACTGGCGCTTTACAGTGCTGCAACTTTCTCGCTCAGGGGTGTGAAAAAACACCCCCCCTGAGCGCAGCAAGTTACAGCGCTGCAAAGCGCCAGTGTAAACAGTGCCCCAGCGCTGGGAGCTAATCCCCACAGGGAGGTGGAGTACCTGCAGCGCTGGCGCCGCGACCACACTCGCACTTCAAAGGGGAGCGCTCCCGCGGCAGCGCTGTACAGCTGCAAGTGTAGCCATACCCTAAAGTGATACTTCAGTTTTGGGAGCTTTCTGGGTCAGATGCAATACCAACTAAGATGAACTTTAAGGTTTACCTGGACAGCTCACAGGACAAGGGAGCTTTAGCTTTCAGGGGTTTCTGTTTTTCCTCTGGATCAACTAGGAACTTCTGTTGAGAGGCTACCCTTGCCCCTGGGGCTAACATGTTGCAGGCTTCTTTTCTTTGCCCCTGGCTTAATCTTTGGTTGATATTGCTATACTGACAAGAACCTCTCTGAATACAGTGGGGGTCAGGAGAAATGTGCTCCCCTGTTTTCCTTTTCTGCCTCTCCTAAAAGAGTTAGAGTATAATAACCTCTTGCTTCATTCCTGCAACTGATTATAAATCTTGTTCTGTTTCCATCTCTGGCCAATGTTCATGATATCTTTTCTAGACCAGATGCAGAAGACATGGCATGTGATATTGACCAGTCTTTCCCTACAGGTAAGGAAGCTGCATCATCATCCTTTTCTCCTCTTGATAATATTTCATCATCAGTGTCATTTCCTGATGACTACAACCTGTTTCAGGAATTGATAGTTCGAACACATTGTTTCTTTAATGACTTGGAGACTAAGGAAAAGGTGAAGATTACCCTTCCCATGAATGAAGGCATGTAAAACCCTGCTTGGGATATCTGGTTCACTCTGGCATCTGTGGTCATCAAGAAGATCGATCACTTATACCAGGTCCTTCTTTAGCTTTCTTCACTCACCCACCCACCCATCTGAAAGGGCTGTCAAGTACTATGTCATCTGAGAAAGAGGCTCAAAAGAATGACTTCTTAGGCAGAAAGATATACTCCTCGCTTACTCTGGGAATTCAAGTTGCTAATTATCAGCCCGTCACGGCTAGATACCAGTACTTATGGATCTGGATGTTTTTTCTTCATGATCATCTCTTTGAGGAGCAGGGGTAAGTAGTGAAGGGCATTGACCTACAGGGTCAAATGGTTTCTAGACTTGTTTGATGAACATTTTACAATGTTTTTGAACCTCTTCAAGGGCGTTTGCTCAGGTGTCACTCTCCAAAGATCTTCCTGGCTTAAATCATCCAGTCTTTCAGCTGGAGTGCGGCCGAGCTTGAAGTTCTCCCCTTAAAAGGAGAGGGTCTTCTCAGTTCTAAAACATATGATTCGTTTGAAAGATAAAAGAAACTAGATACATTGCCAAGTCTCTGGGACTGATTCATTATATTTAGAAGAAGAAGAAGAGCATTATTTCATCTTCTTTCAGATTCCAGAGTCAGTACAGACACTTTCCAGGAGTTCTAGATTCACCAGCAACTGAGGAGATAGGGTAGAGGGAAGTTCGTTTCAAAGACGAAGTTCTTTTTCAGCTTTCAGCTCACTCATCTTCTGCATCTGTTCAGCCACAAATTTGACAATTTACCCTGAAACCTAGATCTGTTCTCCACTTCCAGGCTGGGTCCATATCTTTGTCTCATTTGTGCAGCATCCAGCACAATGGAGCCCTGATCTTCAAGTGCCCCTACATTACACCTTTGGAATTGTACTGTTCTTTAGACTCCCACAAGTGGGAATATGCAGAGTTCCCCTTGGAAAAGAAATCAGTGACTACAGTTCTTTGAGAGTGTTGCCTCAGAGTTCTACCCTCACATAGGACTTTGGGATGTAGTACAAGGAACTGAGATGGCGTGGGACTGTGTGGCCCTTTTATATATCATTGGCTGCACAATGGGGCACTGATGCAGAACCAGGGGGCACTGCTTCTCTGGAAGATTCTTGTAGCCCACTGATGCTACTGGCAGGAAAGGTGCAGATGACAAAAATGTAAATATGCATAGACAACATTATTCACAAGTATTCTTTGAAAATCTTTATTTTCCAAGGCTACAGCTTTGTTTTTAGAATAAGCAAATTGTAATTCTGTTTAGCTCAGTTAAGGATCTCCTGGTAATTTAAACAGTTGTTTTGTCAATGCACACATCACTTTGTAACAGGTATTGGTAATGTAAGGATGAAGACATTTATACAAGAAGAATAAAAGTCAAGGAAGCAGATAATTGACCAATTTATCAATCTTAGCAGATACTTTTTTCTGATAACATTGTGGCAGCTATGGTAAATTTACTTCTGATTGCCTAAGGGGACAGATTCTATATGGTGTGAACAACAAATAACAGCAGCCCCTTCAAATGAATGGGTAAAGGAGCAGGTAATCAGACTGTGCAATTTTTGGTTCCTAGATTGGCCTTTTGACAATGGTGTGTCCATAGGTGCTGGAACTAGGGCTGCTGGGGGTGCAGCAGCACCCTCTGGTTTGAAGTAGTTAAGTAGTTTCCATCATGTACAGGATTTACAGTTTTGTTCAATGGCTTTCTGCACCCCCCACTATAAAAATTGTTCCAGCACTGCTGGGTGTGTCCTTTGAGGAAAATTTAAAATGATCCTGCTCTGCTCAATTAATAACTCCAGTGCTTTACTGCCTTTTCCAATAGTCTTTCAGGCTTTCAATGGCTGTCAGAATTATTGTGATAACTAAAGTGCGTTTGGTAGACCTTGATAATAAGTTGCAGTTATGATCAGAGAACTCTTAGCTTCATTGCAAATTGTTTGTGTGCAACAAGGCATGCTTACATACTTTTCTTACTTTTAAGTCAGTCCTTTGTGCTATCTGAACTGACACTCACAACTTCCTCTTGTCCACCCTCTTTTTCAACTGGAAGGGTGACTGAAATCTAGTTGTCTTGACGACCCTGGCAGGTTTAAATGACTGGCTGCACTCAAATAAGTTGTGTGCATCGAGATGCATTGAAGTTTTAATAATCTATAGCCTAAACAAATCACTTTAGTCTTGGCTGCTCTAAATTGCCCAGTACATAGAAGTATGCTTAGTCCTACTTTTGGCTGTAGGACCTGAAGGTGTGGCAAGGATTGCAATAGATTTCTGGTGATGGAAGATGCACTTTGTTTCAAGAAGCAGTGAAAACATAAATGCACCCATTTATGGAGCATTGGCAGGCTCTAATTTAGATGAGTCAGGGACAATTGAAGGCACTGAGAGAATAGGCAGGAGGTTCTGGGGAGTAAGATTTTGGTGAAATCTATAGTAGAAATATAGATATTGTGCAAAACAGATTGGACCACCAGTTTTTATCTGATGTGGCTATGCAGTTAAGTCAGGATTAGAAGGCAAGAGGTTCTTGCTTTTTTATTAAAATCAGAACTTAGACACATTTTGCATAAATAGCACGTACACTAAACACTCCCCTCCAGTCTCTTCTCAGAAGGTCCATTTCTCGTGAATGGCCACTCCATAAAAACTAAGCTGCATAGGAACTCTCCCTCTTCAATTGGTGTTTCCCACAGCCTTGACAGGAAGGAAGAATATAGTAACCTTAAGATAGATGCCTTGATCTATCCTGTTGGCAGATACATCCTCCAAAACATGTGTTAGGCTTGGGGAGTGAGCATGACAACGCCACAGCACCATTTACAAAAATGGCTTACAGATTTTTAAAAAACAGGAGGGAAATGTTGCTGGGCTGTTCAAGGCAGGGGCCTACCTGTCACCGTTCTTTCCTCTTCAAAACTCTGGATGATCCATTTTCTGAGCCCTCTGACTCAGATTGCTATATTTAAGTATTGTCAGGTCTCATGATCATTCCTCATTTAAATCTCTGAGCTCCTTCCTCCCTCCCTCCAGTGCATTGTCCTTCAGGGGATAAAAGAAATCCCTAAGAACAAAGATCATTGTTCCATCCCTTTACCCTCACATACCCTAAGCATGTGGTGTGGTTCTCCCCATTTCCTCAAATAGAAGTATCCCCTAACTAGATTTCACATTCCACAAGCCTTAGATAAAACTGCATGCTGCTTTGCTGGTCGACACTATGGTGATGATACCTTCACTAGACCCTATTTTCCTCATTTGCTGTGTCTAGGGAGGACAACACACTGATAGCACCATGGGATCTTGTCTGAACAAATTTGTGGTTATGACTTGTCTATAGGCTAGGGTCTCTGAGGTGGCAGACCATTCCTTAGAATCTGGCCATTGTGCAAGGTTCCGATCCATTTGAAAGTCGGCTGCCAGGTAACTGAGTCTGCCATCTGCAGATAGCCAGTATTCAGCCCTCCTGTATTTCTGCTCAAAATGCACCAATCTGGACTTTGGTTCTGTGACTAATGTGAAACTTTTCAATGTGAACTTCATTAATGAGCAGCTAAAGTTCTTTCAGTATCCACAGGGCCAAATTCTTGTTAAAAAATGTCCCCAAACCATTGCAGGTCCCTCAGGGGCAAGCAGGAAGGATCATTCACTTGGCCATCACTTAAAACAATTTTACTCAGAACAGACTCTGTGAAGATCTTGTATAGGCTGCAGATGTCAAGATCATATATCTAGGGGTCCTTTTGGATACAGAGCCAGCTTTTCCAGACAGCTACCTAGTCCGGTGTACAGGTTAATACCCATATTGTTGTGCTCTATGGGGGAGCTTAAACGGTTTTTCCCAGACAACTTCTGTTAGCAGCAAGACTCCAGTTTCTCCTCCTTCCCCAAATGGAAACAGATGACAAGGCTTCCTTGTGTGCTAGAGATGGCAGAAGTGTTGAGATGGCAGCTGACGTTATTTGCATTTCAGGAAAGCCAGCTTCTCCGCCAACCCTGGGATCTGACACTTCCTGATTGGAACAACTTGTCACTGTAGAAAGATGTTCAGAAGATGTCAAAGCAAACCCCCCGCCCCCAAAAGTAAACAATATTTTGTGTAACTCAAGAGGATCTTATCAAATTTAAAAGTTCTCTTTTCCTAGTAGCCAAAGGAAGGCGAAGATTTCAATGGTCTACCTGAGCGCCCTGGTGTGTAAATATACCCGCCATTGTAAGTGTACAGTGAGGAATGTGGTGCATTGCCACTTCAGCATGGAGAGACCATAAGGAGAGAATCCATGTCCTCAAGTACGACCAGCTTCTAGACAACTTTATGGGCCAGGTGGACCATCAAATCTCTAGTGCTGATTGCAGTTTCAGTGAGAAGTATAGGAGTAGTAATTGATCTCCCTCCCATTTGGTCAGCTTCATCGGGCTTCATCAAAATCTCTATTTGACAGCTTGGCTGATTTAAGGGGACTCAGAGAAAACCCAGGCCCTTGTTAAAGGGCTTCCCAGTCATTTAGTCTCTGGTTCGAAAAAGGTCTAGGTGGTTGATGCCAGCAAAGGTATTTGGATCCCAGTCACAGTTGATCTCTTTCTTCATATAAACAAGGTGAACTCTTTTGATCTATTAATGTACAGACAGGTTAGCTCTCTCAGGTAGGCACGTTCCTTCAAAGGTAAGTCAGTGAGGTCACCATCTGGTGGTAAGGTTATAAAAGGTGTGTCCAAATCTAAATATCTATTATGGGATGTTACTTCGTAGGGCCTTAGTTATTGTTCAGCAAAGTTGGCTACTGTAGTTTACTTATTCCCTATTAAACCTAAAAGCATTAGATACCATGAGAGATGTTGTGGGAGGAGTAGAATTTTTTGTTGCATTTTAGGTCTATGAACTGCTCTTCTGTGTAGTTGGTTGACCTCAGCAGTACTAAGGGAGGTTTATTTCCTTTTGACTCTCTCAAAAAAGAGATAAGGTCTTTTTCTCATTTTATAAACATCTGCTATCATTGTCCAGTCTATCAGGTGGATAGTGGTCCAAGCAGGTATTGATAGCACTTTTTGTAGCCTGCTCTTGTACGACATGCTATGTCCTCAAGATAGTCTCCTTTGAAAATATTCTTATGGCATCTGACTGATCTCAGTGTTCTGATTAAAAAAGTTCTATCATAGAGTATTCAACCTAGTGGTTTCTTTGAGGTTTATAATGACAATTTAAACAAAGAATGGAAATAAAGCTGCTGTGTCATGCCTTAAAATTGGGGTTTTTTTTCCCTTTGGGGAAATCGTTATTTTAGAAGACATGGAGATAAAACATAGTCTCTCTCCCAGGACTTTTCTCTCTATCTAATTGTGTTTACATTTGCACATATTTTAAATATGGGGAAGAAAGACAAGAATGTAGGAGCAGTTGTTTTCTGGCTTTTTCCTGTTACAACTGTGCTACTCTCTAGGTCAGTCTACAATGGAGACATTTCGTGTTAACCCCCTGGTTAGGGTACCAGCCACATTGATAAATCATTTTGTGATGAGACCAGGAGTTAAATGGTCCTTAGATGAATTATCAGTGAACCAAAAGTTCCACTGAGAGAAGAAACAGACTTCTGTGCTTCTTACCTATTATAGGTCACCAGTATCATGAGGGAACTATGGGGGATGGTGTGCACTCCAGCATCCATGTGCTGTTTATGCAACTGTGTCTTTTCAGTTTTATTTGGTGCTGTGAATGTAATACAGAAGCTAAGGCAGGCCTTTATTAAAATCATGATTTTTCTTCAGCATCCCTGTGGGAAAATCAACATTCTACAGCTCTGAATGTATAGTCTATTCCAAGCCTGCTGTAAATGCTGTTCTGTGCAGGGGAGTTTCTGCAACTTCAGTGAGGAAGGTATCCCCCACTCCATAGCAGTACCTGCAAGATTGGTACAGTACAGTCAGTGTAGAAACCTGTAAAAGTTCCCCAACTCCCAAAACTGCCTACTGGCTTTTATTATTCTAACTGGTCAAAAGGCAGCCTTTTTCAGCATTTCAGATGATAAAAAGTTAGTAGGCAGTTTTTTGAGCTGGGTTGGACAACTTTTATAGGATTCCATAAAATTAACTTCCCAGGTATTTTTTATCATGCAGTTGCACAGCTACTATTCTTTAGCCCTATGGTTGCTGACTTTCTATCACACCTTGGTGTGAAATTAACACAGATTCATGTGGAGCTGACAGCCAGAGGCACACAGATAAAAGTGACGCAGAATTAGCATGTGATCTTTTGGGGGAGGGAAGGGTTTGAGTTAACTTACATGCAAATGTATTATTTGTATTTACATTGTGAAGATATGTACTGTATTAGGAAAGCTGAGATATCCATTATTTTCTTCCATATATTTCCAATAGGGTTGCCAGGTGTCCGGTTTTCGACTGTAACACCCAGTTTAAAAGGGACCCTGGCGGTTCCAGTCAGCACCGCTGACCGGGCCGTTAAAAGTCCGGTTGGCAGACTCCCTACCTGGCTCCGCACAGCTGTCAGGAAGGGCTACATGTCCCTGCAGCTGTAGGAGCGGGGGTGGCCAGGGAGGCTCTGCGTGCTGCCCCCCACCCTGAGCACTGGCTCTGCAACTCCCACTGGCCAGGAACTGCATCCTGAACCCTGCATTTCTGGCCCCAGCCAGAGCCTGCACCCCAACCACTTTCCCCAGCCCAGTGAAAATGAGCGAGTGCATGAGGGTAGCTGAGAGCGAGTGACAGAAGGAGGGGGGAGTGAGTGAGCAGGGGTCGGGACTCAGAGAAGGGGCAGGACAGGGCCTCGGGGCAGGGGCCGGGCAAGGGTGTTTGGTGTTTTGTGCGATTTGAAAGTTGGCAATCCTAGTTTTCAGGTTTGTATTAAATTCTGAGATACGATTTCCTTGTTTATTGATATAGTGCCCATTGAATGTGCTGTTTACAAGCACTGCTTTGAGTTCCTCTCCTCTCATTTCATGCTGGATCCCCTCCAATCTGGTTTCTATCCTCTCCACTCCACTGACACTGTTCTGTCCAAGGTTTCCAGCGACTTTTTACTGGCTAAATTTCAAGCCCTCTGCTCCTTCATCCTTGGCCCCTGGCTGCATTTGACACTGATTGACAATACTTGCCTTCTCAAAGTCTTGACCTTCCTTGTCTTCCATGACACCATCTTCTCCTGATTCCATTTCTTTTCCTTTCCCACTTTCCTTAGTTTTCCTCCCAGATCATCTTCAAGCTGATAATTTGGAAGTCATCTTCAGTGCTTCCTTTTTTCTAACTGTCTAGGTTTTCCCATTCTGCCTCTAACGTTTTTGCGATCTGATCATTTATTTCTATCCACACAGCTAAAGCTTGTTCAGGCTTTCAATCTGGCCTGTGTTGACTACTGTATCCTCCTCATCCCTGGACTCTCTGACATGTACATTACCTTCCCTCTACTTCATTCATCTCCCTTGCCTTTCACTCTCCTGTGTGGCAAGCATGTATTGTATTGGTGCTAGAGAAACAATTCCAGCAGTTGATTTAGGATAGATATGTCCAAGGCATAATTGACTGGGTTTTTTTTCAGTTTTCAGAAATGTCTTTTTTTTTTTATTGAAGCTTGTGTAATATCCACAGCAAATTCTAATGCACTGATACTTTTAAATAAAAAGTACCCATAGGGTACAATCATAAAATATAATTTTGTAAGAACATAAGAAAGGCCATAATGGGTCAGACCAAAGGTCCATCTAGCCCAGTATCCTGTCTACCGACAGTGGCCAATGCCAGGTGCCCCAGAGGGAATGAACAGAACAGGTAATCATCAAGTGATCCATCCCCTGTTGCCCATTCCCAGCTTCTGGCAAACAGAGGCTAGGGAAACCATCCCTACCCATCCTGGCTAATAGTCATTGATGCACCGATCCTCCATGAACATATCTAGTTCTTTTTTGAATCCTCTCCATGAACTTATCTAGTCATTATTTCTGGTCATTAGGATTTGCCTTTGAATCTGATGTCCCCTCAAAGCAGAGTGTCACTATATTTTTTACAAGATGAATAAGTTAGTAAAGAGGGTTTGGCACTTTTACTGTTGCACATAGATGATTATTATTATTATTATTAGGGTTGGAAGGGACCTCAGGGGATCATCTAGTCCAACCCCCTGCTCAAAGCAGGACCAATCCCCAAATCCCTAAATGGCCCCCTCAAGGATTGAACTCACAACCCTGGGTTTAGCAGGCCAATGCTCAAACCACTGGGGTTCTATCGAAATATGCCTCATACTGAGCTAAATCAGTGGCAACAGTTGTCGAAGTATTTGGTTGGATTTTTAACACTGTTAGCAAGTTTAGGATGTACTTTGTGTGGCTCATTTCTGTCCTCTAATGGTGTAATCCTGAGACACGCTGAGCACTTACAACTTCCACTGGTGTCAAATATTGACAAACAATTCAAGGACCAATCCTACAAATGCTCTGTGTGTACAGAGCTCCCATGGGAGTCAGCAAAGAAGAATCTTTACAGGATCAGCCCCTTAATCTTTGACAAGGAGAGAAACTTGAACAATTGTTGGATAGTTTACATAGAAGTTAGTCAGATGCTCCAGCCAAATTCTGCTCCCACTGAAGTTAATGAGAATTTGGCCCAAAATTTAATGTAACATATCCATTTGCAAAGTCCAGGCGATTTATACCCCCAAGACCAGAACTTAATTTTCTAATTAAAAAAAAGTTAAATACCAACCCTTGTGCTCATAAGTATCCCTTCAGTAACAACGTATAGCGTGTATATGATGGAGACGGAAAAATTCAGTAAGGAAATATATTTTCCTTCCAAGTTTTCCAGGACTCATCATAAGCAGTGAGTCAGATATGATTATGAGAAAATCTTGTGTCTTTTCAAGTGGTGCTGTGCAAATTGTCCAACACAAACTCAAAATACAGCCAGAGTTTTGTTGATAGGCTCCCTGAGGATGGCATAGTTCAAGCAGATCATCTCCTGATTCTGTCAGATGAACATCCTGATTCTGGGGAGGGAATTATCATTCAATTTGAAACCATAGGAAAGTTGGTGGGTTCAGGTGCGTTTCTTTGAGTTTTCAGGTTTGCTTGAGCTCAGAGGGGCGTGAATCCATATGAACTAAACTCCTCCCAAACATGCATCTGCTCCCCTGTGATACAAAACCATCAGGCTTCAAAGTGCTTCTTTAAAACCAAAACACTAATGTTTAAAAGGAAGTTGAACTGTGTTCATGATAGGATTCGGATGCCAGCACTCAACATTAGCCTTAAAGTAAAGAGGACTTGATGCTGCAGTGACTGAGGGAAGTACTGAGAAGTGGAGAACTAGAACAGTGTCAGCGGTTAGAAGAGATCCGGTTTCAGTGCACTGAAGGAGCTGATGGGTAAAAAATCCTAGTTGATGTTGGGGGTAGAAATGCTGGGGAAGAACTTTCTCTCCACAGTCAGAGACAAGTTTGGGATCTGGAGGCAGCCACATTGCAGTAGTTCTAGCAAAGTGAAACAGGAGGAGGAATTCTCGCTGCTCCAGCCAAATAGGAAGTGCTCATTGCAACACACCTGGGGCAGAGGGGGAGTTCCCCTTTAGTATAGGAAGAGGTGCTGCATCCCCTTCTGGTCCCCCTCACTTGACGCTCTGCAGGTGTGTCTTCCTAATGGGTGGAGTCAATGGAGAATGTGTGTGTGACGTTGCACTCCATATGATTTTGTGAAAATATGCTAATGAGTGTGAATATAATGTAACTGGCTTATGCTTCATGCAAAAGGTCTCTTGTAAGGTATCATTACAAAGTTTATAATCTACTGTGTGTGGTCATCCTATTTGTATAAATGTATCACTCTTGTATCTGAAACTAGAAATATGAAATATAACTCTGAGATCCTATTGTAATTAAGCAAAGTGTGGGCCATTAATGGTGGTTTGGAATCTTGATGACTCCCGTCAACTAGGACAATTGACTGTAGATGGCTCTGTTTACTTGCAAGTCTTTCTGTGAGTCAGGCTGGGAAGAATGAAGGATTGGGGGTCTCACAAGACATGTGACCATGTCACCTGGTACTGGAATCCACCTTAAACCTGGGGCTTTTCCATTTAGAAGGAGGGATGGGGACCCAGAGAGACACAAGATTCCTGCTTTGTGCCAAAGCTATATAAGGGAGTGGAACAGAACAAAAGGGGCAGCAGTCGTGAGAAATCCCCTAGCTACCACCTGAGCTGGAACAAGGACTGTACCAGGGGAAAGAATTGGGCCCAGACTAGGAAGGCATCCAGTCTGTATAAGCAGCTTATTGAAACATCTCTGAGGGTGAGATTTTATCTGTATTCAGTTTTCTACTGTATTAGGCTTAGACTTGCATGTTTAATTTTATTTTGTTTGGTAATTTACTTTGTTCTGTCTGTTACTACCTGGAACCACTCAAATCCTACTTTTTGTATCTAATCACTTTATACTTATCAATTAACCCAGAGTGTGTATTAATACCTTGGGGAGCAAACAGCTGTGCATATCGCTCTATCAATGTTATAGAGGGAGAACAGTTTATGAGTTTACCCTGTATAAGCTTTATACACGGTAAAATGGATTTATTTGGGGTTTGGACCCCATTGGGAGCTGGGCATCTGAGTGTTAGAGACAGGGACACTTCTTAAGCTGTTTTCAGTTAAGCCTGCAGCTTGTGGGGGATGTGATTCAGACTTGGATCTGAGTTTGCAGCGGGCAAGTGTGTCTGGCTCAAACAAGGCAAGGTACTGAAGTCCCAAGCTGGCAGGGAAAACAGGCTCAGAGGTAGTCTCAGCACATCAGGTAGGAGTCCCAAGTGGGTTTCTGTGATCCAACCCATCACAGTGTGTGCTGGGTGGAAGAGGGGAGAATACTACAGGAGTTGCTCTCTACTCCATTTCTCTCATTCACTGTCACCTCAGACACACACATAGTGCAACTGTGTTGCTAGCCCTGAAAGACTTCATTATGGTTCTGTGATAACAGATACAGGTCCTTCCCCATCCCTTTTTGTTTTGAATAAGGGACTCTGACTTGGACAATCCTGTACTTGCTGGTGTCCCATTTCTCAGACATTGCAAATTTTCTCTGACAAGTGAAAACTAAAGAGGAGGGTTGGATTGTGAAAATTTATTCAAGGCATTCATCTCTGTGGTTAGGACAAAAAAAGTCATAAGTGAGAAGGAAGAGTTGCATTACAGATTGGTAAGATGTGTTATTTAATTCATATCGTAAAAGGCTGGTTGTAACTAGGAAATATAGGGTGTGTAACAATATAGAGGAACGTAATAGGGAGAAAACTACATTTTTACACAAAGGCACAGATTTCTGATGAGATAATTATATGGCCCCCATCACTGGAATCTAAGTGACTATTTGTGAAGTTGTGAAGAACTATTATCCCTATCTTACAGATGGGAAACTGAGGCACAGAGAGACTGTGACTTGCCCAATGTCACACAGGATATGTCTGATAGAGAAAGGACTTGAAGCAGTGGCTTCCACAACCTAGGCTGGAACTCTAACCACTGACTAGCATCATTCATCTCTATACATATCTACAGGGTATTGGCCCTGCCATGCACCTTTTCCTTAATCCTGATGATTCATTCATTTTTCAGAGACCCATTCTAACCTTTTATTTGATCCTAGATAATGTCAAAATAATTGTATATGATATTTTTAATTAAAAAGTTTCTGGACTTCTGTCACTTCAAAGCATGGATTAAGTTATTATTGTCTGTAGTATCCTCTCCAAATTTTGGTGAAAATTTCCCAGGAAAGGTTATTGAGAGAACAACTGAATATGAAGACATCTGTCTTCATACATTTTCTATGGCAAGTTTTATTTAAATATCTGTTGGCTGAGGCTGCATGTATGGATGAAAGGTGCAATATAGTGCTAAATATTGATTATTAGTCATCAGCTGCTATCTAAAGTTTTTCAACTTGTTGGAAATGAATAAGGAATCAGGGAATATACAGTATGTACCATAAAATCCTAATAGCAGTGTCCATATTTTAAAAAAAAAATCCTTTTGTTGATTTGCTGTAGTATGATCCTATGACTCTTTCATACTGTGGGACATTCAGTCTAAAAGCAAGATATGTGAGAAAGGTATCTGGCAAGAGGAGATAACATAAATTTAATTCTAACATTGCTATTGTTCTTGACTATATTCTGATTGGCCAGCTAGATGGACAAAAATCTTTAGTTACATCTATATCTCTCTGAATAACCATTGTGAAGAAGAGCAATCCAGGGTCACCACACTTTAAACACTGCCAGTCAACTCTGGGGAGAGAGACTAGATATGCTGGAATCACCTGTCAAGAAGAAATGTGGCTAACTGTAAGAAGGAAACACTTTTCAAGATAAAACAAAATTCCATTTAGTATATTCTTTGTTTTAACTTTTAGCTCTTCTGTAAGATTTTTTGTTAAGGCATGTCTCCACTGCAAGAAAATTTGTATGTTACGTTTCCTCTCTAAATAGGTGGCGAGATCAATACCTTAGCTTGCAGTTCAAGGGTTACTGCTCCTGCTTTTCAGAAAAGAAACATCATGTATTACAGCAACAAATTTTCATTCCCTCCCCCCCCCCCCCCCAAAATAGGGGACAGTACAGATTGGACTAAGATTAAAATAACTGTAGGCAACTACTTTTAATATCAGTGATTCGACACCTGGTCTGTCTTTTGAAGACATCTCTGCACTAAGCTTAAGAGTTTTAGGTACAGTCTATAATACTCAATGAGTCAAATACATCACTGCTTTAACATCACTGAAATTATAAGATTTTGAGAAATTAGCACCCTATGTTGGTTTAAATAATAGCACTATATAAATGATGCCCATGCTCTGGTCATGCAAATACATTACTGCAATTATACAATTACACTGACTTAGCAAGTTTTTAAGGACTTACTGATAACAAGTCCATCATGCCTTCATTTTTATTCCACTATTTTCTTTTTTTATTCCACTCTTTCATTCTTTCTTTTTTTTTCCGGAAAGCTACCTCTTCTGACTAGTCCAGATGCCAAATGAAAGCACTTGAGACAAATGTTTAGTAACTGTTCAAAATGCTCCAGCTTTAGGGCTCACCCTGATGCAATTGTCCCTAGCATTCGTTAGAATCTTGTTGAGGTGAGACAAGAACTGGAGGTATTAAGAGAACTTCACACACTTAACATTAAGGACACATTAATATTTTGGAAATAAACTTGTTGGTTTTGGTATCCCACAGATGGTACCAGACAGGAGGAAGTGGAAGGTGAACTTAGTGAAGAAGAACACTGGTTTGGAAACTCTTCAGAGACCCCTTCGGAAGCATCATATGGAGAAGTCCAGGAAAACTTCAAGTTGTCTCTTGAGGATAGAATCCAGGCGCAGTCCACTTCCCCGGATACTTCTCTGGGAAGTGCAACTCCTAGCAGCAACACGCTGGAGCTGATAGCTGTTGACAATGAGGCTTTAAGAGACACATTACAGAGCAAAGAACACCTTTCTCCTGATGTGTCATCTTTGTGTGAAGATGAATCTCCTGGCCCAAATAAGCCACTGAGCAGTAACCTGAGAAGGCTTCTGGAGGCCGGTTCTCTCAAGCTGGACACTGCTGTTACAGTCAATGGCAAGGTCGAATCCCCTGTAAATGTTGGTTCAAATCTCTCCTTTTCTCCACCGTCTCATCATGCCCAGCAGCTAAGTGTTCTTGCCAGAAAGCTTGCTGAGAAACAGGAACAAAATAACCAATACAATGCAAGTAATCGGTTTATATGGAATCAAGGTAAGTGGTTGCCAGACTCAACCACCACCTGTGGTTTGTCCCCAGATTCAGCTATCCTGAAATTGAAAGCGGCAGCCAATGCAGTTCTTCAGGACAAATCACTTTCAAGGACTGAAGATACTATAAGATTTGAATCCTTTTCTTCACCTTTTAATTCTCAGTCTGCCAGCTCAACCTTAGCGGCTTTATCAAAGAAAGTTAGTGAAAGAAGCATGACTCCTGGGCAGGACCACCCACCTCCAGCCAGTTCTTTCCTTTCCCTGGCCTCAATGACCTCCTCAGCTGCCCTACTCAAGGAGGTGGCTGCAAGGGCTGCAGGCAGCCTGTTGGCTGAGAAGAAAAAGTCACTAGTTGCGGAGGATACCCTGCAGCTTTCAGAGATGAAGCAAGAGAAAGTAACTCCACCACAGTCTTTGGAATTATTGCTACTTCCAGTCCCTAAAGGAAGAATTTCTAAGCCCACTAATACAGGTACGGACCCTTATCTTAACCATCAAGTAAAGCTTATTTGTTTTGCTCTAGATTTATTTAACTCATCTTCCCTGGTCTGGTTTGTATTGTTTCCACCTATTATGAAAATAAGAACACAATAAACAAAAGGATAGCTTTTAAACTGCCATTTGAAGATCAAACCTTCACAAATGTTTCCATATTTGAAAGGTAATGAGTGTACAGTTCAATACATTTTTTTTATTCCATACAAATGTATTTTTTCCTCACCAAGTTCAGAATAGGTCCACACAAGAAATATTTAATGGGGAAGATCAAAGAATCCCTGTCAGGGAGCTCATGGTATCAGGGAACATGTACAAAACCAGTGCTTTTGAAATATTGGACAAGGGAGAATTTTCCCTCCTGCTGTCTCTGTCACAAATGGACTTTTGTATAATCGCTTACTACCCTGTCCTAATTTACCGGAGTATATTATTATGTTGCCACTTTTCATTAAAATTTTCTGCAGAAGCACGAACGAATCTCTGATGTTCATTCTTTCCAATTCTTTGTCATAAGAAATAGAAGAAAATGAACTGCTTTTTCCTAATTCTGCTCCACAACACCCGCTTTATACTTCTTGGCCCACCCCCTCCCTCTTCCTCTTCTAGTTCTGTCAGCATTCTAAGATATAGGCCTATTGCGAACTGTACTGCTAACAAAAGAAATCAGGAAAGAATTTAGGGAATTGCGTTATTTCAATTATCAAAATAAGCAATATTTTCTTATATACATACTGACATTTCTTTCTAAAAAATTGTATGCATCACATGTTCGTGTTTCCATGGACATCACCATGGAATTTAGGTGTTATCTTGCTAACAATGAAACTCTGATAAATAGAATGAGGAAATGGTCAAAAGCCTTCACAAGATAAAAGGCTTGGGTGTTAGTTTGTTAGGGATTATCTACATGGCAAAGTTTTATTGGTATCATTATACTGATACAGTTTTTTGGACACTTTTATTCCTGTATAAAAGAGGGTTTTTTTCAGGTAAGTTTATGTTGCTTTGGAAGGGGTTTACATTAAATTATACTAGTGTAAATGTATTGATTTAAATTCACACGTTAATGTTATACTGGTATAACTTTCTCATGTAAACAAGCCTTTAAAGAGAGGGGATAGCAAGGATTCAGTTACATTTAATATAATACACCATTCCAAAAATGTTCATAATATCTGTTTATTTACTGTATGTGCAAAAGGCGTTCACGTGATTTGTTACTTGATAAGGAAGAGTAATGCAGAAGAGAAACATTTTTATTGTAGTAAAATCCAACTTCTATATGTTTGGGTAGCGAATTGTGGAATCTTACCTGTGCACCTTGGAAAAGAGAAGTGCAGTCTAAGTGTATATGCAGTGCTGGCAATTCATAATCTGGCTGTGATGCAGTGAAATCTCTAGCGTCTACTCTGCTTAAAACACAGGAATGCTGAAAGGCCGTAATGGGAGCATGTTACCTCAGGGCCTTGGTAACCATGAAACAATCATTTTCCTTTGATCATATTTTTATATATAAAACAGTTTATATGTACTGAGCCTTCACCAACCTCTGTTGGCATCCAAACAAACTTTATCATGATATTTTAATAACAAAGATATTTGTTGAATTCTAGCTCCCTTTCTGACATGTTCATTAGTTTTTCACTTGAAAGGAATTAACCAAATGAAAATAAAGAGACCAAGAAAAGCTATGAGATAGGGTATTTGGATTTTGAAGGAATTTGGTTCTCTGTAATCATTCTTTCTGCTGTAGAGACGTACAACTTGCAGAAAGAGGTCACTGTTGTGTGACTTTTGAGCAGTAGACATTACAGTACTCCTCTAAAATATTGAGTTGGGCACTTGATCATGTATATTTGCTATGAAAATAAATGTCACACATTCCTTTGATTCTTTTTGCAGCCATGGTTTTATGGAAGTAATTCTTTTTGCAGCCATGGTTTTATGGCACTGAAACCATAATATAATATTTCATTTTATAAAGTTTTGTCTGTTTGTGTGGGCCTTCTCTTGAGGACATGCTTGTGTTGCCAGTAAAATAAACATATTTTCCCTGAAGGCACTGATTGGCAGATTTTCCCATATATTTTATAGTTGAAGAAAGTCTGCTTCCAGTTATTATGAGTCAGCTGCTTTTATCAGCAATGAAGATATCCATGATAGGCAATGATCACTGAGATCATTTACTAGATATTGGAAAAAATAAGGAGGCAGTAAAGGGGGAAATATCTTTGTTTAAAAAAAAAAAGGCACTCTTAACATGCCTACAGCATGCATTAAGCTCTGAGTTCATAAACATTTTTTAGTATATAAGGAGCAATAGCACATTAGATTGTGGTCTTGTCAGATCTCACGTGCTAACCCTTAGTTAGGCCTGATCATTACTTGGATGGGAGATGCTCAGTAAAGCTCAAGGTGGTTCAGGAAGAGACTGAAGTGGCACCCCCTAAATCTCTATAGCAGTGGTGTTACGAAACATTTTAAAGTTGGTATTGCTGTCTTTTGGATGAAATGTAAAATGAAATCCTGACCTACGTTCCCTCTAAAGTGTGCGCATGCACAGCCATGCAGGAAGCCACCAAGGACCGTGCACTTAGTAGAGCCACGCAGCGCACACTGCACTCAGAGGTGTGGCCACAGGTGGGCCTGGAAGATGGCAGTGGGGTGAAGTGGGAAATAGGTATTTGGAGGCAGTGGGGTGAGGTAGACAGTGGTGATAGGGGAGCTTGGGGCATGCGGGGCTGTGGCAGGGCCAGACGCCTCTCCCTCCCAGCTGCGGGGCTGCTGCGGTGGGACTAGATGCCTTCCCCGGGCCTGTTGCGGCGGGGCGAGGTGCCTCTTCCTCCCCCCCCCCCAGCCCTGGGGCTGCTGTGCGGGGAGAGGGATGTGGAGAGTCCTCTTCCCCCCACTGCACTCCTGGGGCAGCCTGCACCTCAAACCCCTCATCCCCGGCCCCACCCCAGAGCCCGCACCCCGAGCCGGAGCCCGCACCCCCTGCACTCCAACCTTCTGCCCCAGCCCTGAGCCCCCTCCCACACTCCGAAACCCTCAGCCCCACCCCCACTGCACATAACAAAATTCATTCCGCACATGGATGGGAAAAATTAGAGGGAACATTGGCCCTGACTCCGTTTAAGATCCCATGCCACTTTTGCAAGAATATGAGTGTTAACCCCTATGCCTGGATCAAATTCCCATTTGAGCAATAAACACTTTGCATGGAACACATACAATATTCTTCCTGATTTTCAATTGGATTCAGTGAGTCTGATTCTCCTCTCATAGCAGTTTTACAGTCATGTAGCTCCATAGAATTAATTGGAGTTGTTCCTGATTTTACATCAGTATAAGTGAGAGGCGACACAGGCCCAGTATTCTTTGCTTCTTATGCTAAAGCGTTGTGTAGTGTTATAAGCAACTCTTGTTCCACCCCAGAAATGGCTGCATTGTTGTGGTGGATCACACAATTCCTGTATATTAGGAATTCTCATTGTTATCAGCGGAGCTGTACTCGCTCACTCCAGTTCTGGGTTTGGCCTAAAGTAATGTGCAAAATTGCTGGTAAGCCACCTTGTTTATAGACCTATTATTAATGGGTTAGAAAATAGGTCACAGAACTTGCAACATTTATTTCTGATTCTCTTCTGATGATAACCAGTTGCTGAAAAGGAGACATGATAGAAGGAAATGACTTGATGAATAAAAAATGCTACTAATATATATTTCTGTAGTTTGTCTCTTACCTTTTATAAAGAAATAAGGAAAGACATGAAAAAAGTGAAACACTAGCAATTATAGTGTTGGTTTCCGCTGACTTTTCAAAGATGCAATGACGGAGCAATTTAATAATATATTGAGCATGATAGAAATTCTACTCATGAAGTTTTCTGAAGCTGCAAAACACACATTGAAAATGTACTCTTTCTCTCAGGCTTGTTGATTAGGTCAGAAGGACTATGTAATCAGACGAATTATATTTTTGTCTCCTACCAGCTAGTAGGAATTATACTGAAACATATTACAAAATCATTCTGGAGGTTTTATTGGTTGGTTTCCAATCACAGGAAATGTTAAATTTCATGAATTCTTGCAGGTAGAAAATAGCTGATGAATACATTAGCTAATGACCTGAAATAGTCTGGAAATAATTCCAAATAGCAGGATAGACACTACTAACTTCTGGATTTTCAGAAATAATCGAACTGCCTTTTAGCAATCACAAAAATTATCTTCTAATTCAATGACAACACTACAAACTTCCTCGTAATGGGCAGAGGCATTTGTAGTGAGATGTCAGAATGTTTCATTGTGTCACGTCAACAACAAAGAATCTCCCTTCCCCTTAGCCTGGTGATTATTCCATATTTAGTATATAAATTATATTTGCTTGACGAATACAAACATCTTTCCTGAGCCTTGGTTGCCATTCCCTCTTACAATGGATGATACTGTGCAAAATAGTGTCCAAATGTCTAGAAAAAGGCAGTAGGTTTAATGCACTGGCAACCAGAGACACAGGATAGAAGAAGAAAAAAATTCCATGACCCTAAGACCACCTGATGACTGAAGTGGCAGCAGCATCTGATTGAGCCATAAGTAAACAAGTTCAACAGCAGGGATTCTGAAATCACTCAGTTCTGGCCTTGAGTATGTCAGGTTTATGATGCCAGTATGGTTTTTGGTTAAGAAGTATGAAGAATTCTGTATTTAATATCTTCTTTTTTCATTATCTATCAGATACTGGAATTCATCACTTTTAAAATCAAGAGTTAAGCATTTTTCCCCTGATCAAGTTGATAGTGGATAGGAAATTTAGCTACCAAATGATGTTTGTGAGAAGTACAGGGCCAGGTGTGGAAGAGTAGCATCGCCTACTGACTATCCAATGAGTTTTTGATACTTTAACTTGATAAATGAATCTTAAATTACAGCTGTCAAGAGGGAGCATAACTAGATTAGGGAAGTCTGAATATGGAAGAAGAGGAATTGAAACCTTTGGTGGGTGTTGGTGTTTAACCAGTACTGTGTCTGTCTTTGCAGATGAAAATCTAAAGTTGTAAAATGATATTTGGGTATGTTTATGTGGGGAAAGTATTCTACCAGTGGCTGTAAAGAACCTTTTCTTTTTCTTTTCTCCCTCCACTAAGCCTCAGAAGAAGAAGGAGGAAAACCTTTTCAGTGTCCAATCTGTGGGTTGGTTATAAAGAGGAAGAGTTACTGGAAACGACACATGGTGATTCATACAGGTTTAAAAAGTCATCAGTGCCCACTCTGTCCATTTCGCTGTGCACGCAAGGACAATCTCAAATCACACATGAAGGTAAGGGCAGTACTTACTGACAATGAAGAGACTGGCTCAGTGAGCAAAAATATATAGAAAAGAAACTATCTGGTTAAAAATCACATATTTTTTTAAAAAAAATTAATTTCCGTACCTGTGCTACTAATAACGTGTTATTAAAAATTAAAGCACAAAAAGTTTTAGATTTTAAAATTTCAATTTGTTTGCCTTTTGGATTTGGTATAATTAGGGCAATGAAAATAGTCTAGTCAGTTTCACCTTCTGGCTCTCCTTTATGGGCACTACAATGCTGTAAAGTTTGATTTGCAGGCATTTCAGGGGAATGTTCAAAACCAAAACAATAACTGTTTTCACTGTAATATGCTTTTGTAAAGAATGTTTTTATTAACTTTAGGTTTTATTTATTATACACAACTTATATTTCAAGCCTAACCTACCTGAAGGTTAAATATCCATGTTAAACTGGCAAAAATGAACAAATTCAACAAAGAAACTTAATGGAAAGGCAGTAAAGTGCTGCAGGGGTTAAAGAATATGGTGTGATGGTTCTTGTGTACCATAATGTGTGCTTCAATGCATGGACACCGGTGAAGTGAAGATGGGCTTTGGCTCATCCAGTCTCTATACAAAGCTGGTGCAAGGATGTTTTGCGCCCTAGGGGAAACGTCCACCTCGCGTCCTCCCCCGTCCCCCCCATCCGCCCTGAGGCGCTCCCCCTGCGGCAGCTACTCACCCTCCGCCCTGAGGCACCCCCCACCCCAGCTCACCCCTGCTCCGCCTCCAACCTGAGCACGCTGTTGCCGCTTCACTTCTCCCACCTCCCAGGCTTGTGGTGCCAATCAGCTTAGGTGCCGCAAGCCTGGGAGGTGGGAGAAGTGAAGCAGCCACAGCGTGCTTGGGGAGGAGGCAGGGCAGGGGTGAGCTGGGGTGGGGAGTTCCCCTGTGTGCCGCCCCCCCCCCCCTTACTTGCCGTAGGCGGCCCTCCCCACGCTCCCCTGCCCCAGCTCCCTCTGCCTAAATGCCGGTGGCGACCGGGGCGGCAGAAGATCCGGCCACCGCGGTCGCTGCCAAAGAAAATGCTGCCCCCCAAATCCTAGCGCCCTAGGTCACCTAAATGGTTGCACCGGCCCTGTCTCTATATAAAGTTACTGAACAGAACTGCTAAGTTTCCTTCACTGGCATATTTGACCTGTTATAGTAGCAATACAATTTTTTGTTTGTCTGAATTATTTGTTTATAGTTATTAACACAGATAAATATGTTTAAAGTACACAGGGAAATATTGGGCTTTTAGGCATGATATGTTACAGCATTTGTTACGTTAAAACGTTTTAGAACACTGGGCCAGATTCTAATCTCACTTACACCAGAACAACTATTTACTTAAGTGGAGTCATCTTGATTTACACTTGTCATGGTTACAGGGCTAGCTGCACCTCTCTTCCCTCTCCAGTCTCTGAGTGCACCACCTCAGGTCTCCAACCTTGTGCCTCTACCTCTCCTGAGGTGGAACCAAGCAATTCTCCCACTCCTAGACAGAGTCCTGGGCTACAGTACCCCATGTATTGATTGTGCTTACCTGGCAGGTCTGACTGGATTCAGTACCTGTAGTTCTTTGGGAGTCAGTGACCAGACAGGCCTTCTCAAACAAAAATATTGTTTAATCTTAAGTGTAGAAACAAAGCATAGCGTAAGAAAAAAAAGTTGAGTTTAAGCAATAAACAGCCTATATGCAGATCTGTCTTACCTAGAGGCTTGTCATCCCTTCTTAAAAACTCTAGGCAGGCCTTTCTTTACGGTCTCCTGTGAACAATTCTCCCTTCCCTAGAGAGAGTCACTTTTAATCCCTCTGAGAAGTCCTGTTTCAGTTTCCGGGGCCTTTAGGTTCTCCTTTGTTTACCAGATGGGTCCCCTGTCTTGACAAGCTCTTCTGGCGAGTTTAGCAGAGGGTCAGAGGCAGGACATCAAAGTGAATGAATGGTTCTTGCACTGTCTCTTAATTGTTGGTTGCTGGATGGCTATTTGAAGCCATGCTACTCTTTCCTACCTACAGGGTTTCAGCCTCTCCTTGAATTATCTCTGTCTTCATACAGTAAAGTCCCTTACAACAATCAGACAAATATACAGATCATATAGTATTCTATGCAGTAATGTGGTGATGGTTTTATGGAAACTTCTCTGTAACACAGATAAAAACATTAAACTGTCCAGTAGCCATTTTTCAAAATTTGTCTTCAACAACAATTTTCAAAGTAACAAAAAATACCAAGGAATTAATTAGGTAAAGCAGAGTCCTCAAAAGAAATCTGACAGCACCAAAAATTATTTGTAGTTGTTCTACTATATATTGAGAAACAGTGTTTAACCAAATCAAGCTATTCATGAGCAGAAAAATTGCAATTACGTTGACTAGTGTGCCAGTTTTATCCCAATATCAGTTAAAACAATGTTTTTATAAATCCATAAGAGCAAAACTGTGATAGAAATTACAGCTGATCCTAGCTGTGTGCACCTTTATGATACAGACCCCAGCTTGTGACAGTATCACAACTGAGAGTTGCAGGGTTCATGCAGGGTTCATACAGGTTCATACAGGTTATATTGTCTTAAAATGCTTTCAGAACAAATCGATAACCAGTATAGTAAAGGACTTATGAATGCAAGGAGTATATTTAAATTCTTGATCATAACCATTGAGACAAGTATTTATATTTCTGTGTGGTGGGTTAGGAATAAAATAAAAAATAAACCCTGAATTAGAATTTTTATAAATATGATAAACCCTGTCACCACCACGATATACACACACTCTTCTCCAGCGCTAGCAACATTTTGAAGAAGACTTGGTTACATCATTGCTTTCTCTAATATGTTTACATGTGCGAAGCGTCCATGCTGCCAAACCAAGGGCCACTTAGATATAAAATTACTTTAGTTCATAATGACAGTAGAGCAGGGGTGGGCAAACTATGGCCCATGGGATTGCCACCCCCATGGCGCTGCAGGGCTAAGGCAGGCTCCCTGCCTGCCCTGACCCTGCGCCACTCCCAGAAGCAGCCAGCACCACGTCCCTGCAGGGGGGCAGGGTCAGAGGGCTCTGTGCCCTCTGTGTCCTCACCTGCGGGTACCTCCCCCGTAGCTCCCATTGGCTGGGAACAGGGAACCGTGACCAATGGGAGCTTCGGGGGAAGGTACCCATAGGCGAGGGCAGCGCACGGAGCCCTCTGCCCCACCTCCCCCAGGGGCCGCAGGGACGTGGTGCTGGCCGCTTCCCAGCGGTGCAGACCCAGAGCAGGCAGGGAGCCTGCCTTAGCCTCGCTGCCACCCTGGAGCTGCTCAAGGTAAGCAGGGCTGGGCTGGAGCCCACACCCTGAACCCTTCCCCTGAGCCCCTCCCACACGCCGCACCCCCTCCTGCTCCCGAGCCCCCTGCCACACTCTACACCCCTCCTGCACTTCAACCCCTTGCCCTGAGCGACTTCCTGCTTATCACACCCCCTCTCATGCCCCGCAGTCCCTCCTGCACCCCAACCCCCTGCCCCAGCCCTACATTCATGGCCCTGCATGCAATTTCCTCACCCAGATGTGGCCCTCAAGCCAAAAAGTTTGCCCACCCCTGCACTAGAGGGTGGTGTTGAGTAGCCACTAATCTGCCCTGAGGCTGGTCTCATGGGATAGTCCCACAAGGTCTCACTCTGACACCCCTTCTGCTCATGTGTGTGTGTGAGGCCGTTATGTGTCCAGATGTGATTCAAAGTGTTGATAGTGATCTTTAAAACCCTTTATGGCTCAGATAACTTGTAAGCCTGTATTTTCCCCCCAATTTCACCATAATGTGTGAGATCAACTGACATGTACTTGAACAAAGTGTTCCCAGATTTAAACCTCTGCAGGTTGGTGACAGAGTGTTCTGAGTGGAGGGCCCTCAACTCTGTCATTCATTCCTCCTTTGTTCTAACAGAGTCTGCATATCAATATGAAGTAAAAGCCCATTGGTTTTCTCTTTAAGTGGGTGATTATAGGGACATTGTGTTAAGTTTACTCCTGGTTTGTAAGATGAAGTGCATCTACTAGGGATTAATATTGATTAACTCGGTGGGGTTTAAAAAAAACAATATTCATACACCCCGAGTCAATTGTAAGAGATGAGATTTTATAAATGAATCAACAAGTAAAATAAACTGGAGCAAATTACAGCCCCCTTATCTATGATATAGAGGTGAGGCCTGCAGACTGCAAATGTCAGCACTCAACACAATGTGATGTCACAGGTCAAAATGGACCATTACATAGTGGGAACTGTGGCCTTCACTGGTCACACCACCCTATTAGAGAAAAGGGCATACAAGGATTGTATGGGCCACATTTGGTCTCACATGCTCACTTTGGCAGTCTCTGGTTTACGGGTACATTCAAATGATCAGAATTACAGTATAAGAGTTTGGAAAATATTTTCTGTTGATAGTATAGTGACATTGGGGCTTGAGATATATTTATATATATTCTCTTTTGCATCAGGGAGGACAAAATCAAGATGAATCCAAAATGCATGTGTGGTTGGTGAGGGGGATAGAAAATATATGTTTGATAAAGTCACTGGCACCCTGCCAGAATGACATGAGTTTTCTTTGGTGATGGGGTAAGCTGATGACAAAAGAAGCACAGGTTTATTTTACCACAATATAAAATGTTTCCTTAACCCTCTCTATTTTTAAAAAAAAAAGTGTTTCCAAAAACAAAAGTACACAAACATAAAATAGGAACAAAAAACTAGAAACAAAACCAAAAGAAAAATTAAATAGAATAGGGTAAAACAAAACCTAAAGCTGTTAATCAGAGGCACAGTATACTTTCTCTTGCTGGAGATTTCACAGCCTTTCAGTGTCCTATCATTCCTTTGAAACTACTTTATCTTACTCTGGCAGACAGGCGTGTCTCCTCTTTATCCTACACAAACTGTTGCCCTAGCCACACCCACTGAGTCTACTATAAATTCAGGCTAAATCCCTGGCTGCAGCCGAGATTGTATGCCATCTCCAGGGCCTATGGTTTCTAGCTATAGCCCACGAAAGCTTATGCTACAACAAATTTGTTAGTCTCTAAGGTGCCACAAGTACTCCTATTCTTTTTGTAGAACAAAAGAATGACTCAAAAATGAAGTCTGTAATGGAATGGATTTGTTTGTCAATTTGCACCATCTGCTCAGACAGGATTCCATCAAAATCCAACCCTTTTTTTGTATAAGTGTGTTGAGAGATTTGTGTCATGTTTTATGTTCAGTAGAGCAGGATGGCAGACAGGATTGTTCAAAGCATTAATCTATTGCAGTCTTCACCCACTGTCATCAAAATCTAGGAGCCTTTTCTTAATTTTGTTTCTTACGGCAGCACAGCCTTGAGTCACAGTACCTTTACCCTCCTCTAGAATTCTAGATGTTGTGCACCTTTCTATTATAATTCGGGAATTTGAGTTTTGATTTTTATTAGTGACTTGTAGGTATTTGCTTAGGGCATCTTTTTTGCCTTTTCATTTCTTAGAAAATCAGTTTTGATAGCTTCATGTTAACTGTCACGCCAATGAGTTTGGACTAGAATACAACATTGCAAGGAGCAGAGCACTTCTGGTGTCTTGACTCCAGCTACAGAACATGTAACTACAGGGTACTGGACTGATTCTAACCCTGACCGTGTTCAGCTTTATACCTACCTTTTTGATAAAGTTTTATCCAAGGACCCCTTTCCACCACCAACTTGCAACTGGAGGCAAGGAAGTGAAAGGCAGGAAGGAAAAATACCCACAGGTGCCTTTCATAAATGAGGGAGGCTGTGAGAATATTGTCATTTAGGGCACGCACATTTTTATGTTTAATAGTTGTATGACATTTGGATTCCATAATTATACCCATAGAAAAACTTAAAATATATTCAGTACAGAAATGTACACTAAAATTAGTTTTTATTCACCTGGGATGAGACAAAAATCATTCATAACCCAAAGTTTCAGTCCTTATGATTGGAAGGCCTATCTGGTCTGCTCCCAGGAACTCAGGACTCATTTCTGGTACTTCAACATGACTTAAACTGGTGCTACACCTGTGGAAAGTGATGTTGACTGGCATAAAGATGGAACAAAGAGGATTTCCGAAGGGAAAAAAAAAGGCAACAAAGACGACAGTTTGTGAGCCCTTCCCTGTCTGGGTTTAATATACAACTGGAATTTATTTTCCTAATTCAAAAAAGATTGTTATGTACTTATTTTGAAATGGCAAAACATAACATAAGGGAGAGTGATAATTTGGGAATAAAATCTCAATGTTTTTTCAATTTCCCCTGGTAGGTAGGTATGGATGAAATTCACCTCAGAACACTGCTGCAGGCTTCAGGCACCCAGCTTCCAACCACTCTGTATCTATGGAGCATGCACATGCTAGGATGCAGCTTCCTGCTCCACTTCCAACACTATTTGCAGAGGGGTTGGTTAAGATCACAAAATTATATTCCAGAAGAGCAATGGGGTATCCGCATAAGGATTTAAGAATAAGCATATGGCTTATTAGAAAATGGATACTGAATGCACAACATTGAGGAATAGCAAAGCAGCAGCTAAGTCTATTATAATAATAATGGGTGACTTCAAAGATCTGTATATAAACTTGTCAATTTTCACATTAGGACAAGATAAAAAGAAGAAATTTGACACTTCAAATTATTGTTTTCCTGGAACAGCTAGTCCTAGAGCACATATCGGGAGAGGCTATTCTCAATTTAGCAATTCAACCTCTCTGTATTATTTAGACTAATTAAGAGTGTAAGTAAGTTCAACATCCTTAGGGGAGGGATCATACCAAAACTAGCATCAGGAAATTTAGACTTGCAATTAGACGAAGGTTTCTAACCATCAGAGGAGTGAAGTTCTGGAACAGCCTTCCAAGAGGAGCAGTGGAGGCAAAAGACATATCTGGCTTTAAGACTAAGCTTGATAAGTTTATGGAAGGGATGGTATGATGGGATAGCCTAATTTTGGCAATTAATTTATCTTTGACTATTAGCAGTAAATATGCCCAATGGCCTGTGATGTGACACTAGGTAGGGTGGAATCTGAGTTACTACAGAGAATTCTTTCCTGGGTTTCTGGCTGGTGAGTCTTGCCCACGTGCTCAGGGTTTAACTGATCACCATATTTGGGGTCCGGAAGGAATTTTCAGGCAGATTGGCAGAGACCCTCGGGATTTTTCCACCTTCCTCTGCAGCGTGGGTCACGGGTCACTTGCTGGAGGATTCTCTGCACCTTGAAGTCTTTAACCATAAGTTGAGGACTTTAATAGCTCAGACATAGGTCAGGGTTTTGTTACAGGAGTGGGTGGTGAGATGCTGTGGCCTGCGTTGAGCAGGAGGTCAGACTAGAAGATCATAATGGTCCCTTCCGACTTTAAAGTCTATGAGTCTATGGTGTAATAGGGTTGGCATCCACTTCTCGTGAGTGCCCCCTCTGATTGGGTGTGATCACAGTCTTTAAACCAGTTCCGGCCCTGGTATGTGGCCATATCCCCAGGGCTTCCTCCCTGGAGGCACTACCTTCCTGCAGCCCTCCCCAAGCTCAGTCCCTACTCAGTCTCCGCAGCCAGCCAGGTGCTCCTTCATTGCTCTCCTGGTCCCTGTTAGCAAGCTGTCTTTAACTCAGTCTTGGCAGCCAACCAGGAGTTTGTCCCTATCCCCACTTAGCTGTCCATGATCATGCTTCTTTTCCAGCCAAGCACACAGTCCTTTCTTCTCCAGCTCTAAGCCACTGCTAACTTCTGCTATGTTCTGCAGTTCCTTTTATATGGTCCTCCTGGGCCTTGATTGGCTGCTTCCCCTGCAGCCACTCTAGCCTGGTGGAGGACCTCTCCACTGCTCCATTCCTGGGATGGGTGTGGCAGAGCCATGAGGCCTCCACCAGGGGGCCTTTGGGCCTAGTCCACCCCATCACACATGGTAATACTAAACTTGAGAAAGGACAGTTGTTTTTGTTTTAAGAAAGGAAAAATGCCCTAAATGAAAAGAGAAAATTATAATTTTTGGTCTTATCATAGTGACTTCTCAAGCATATCCTAACAAGGCCTCAAAAGCATGCATATCACTAAACAGAAATGGAAACAGAAAGGCAAAGTGGGGCAGAGGAGAAATACGTTAAATTGCAAGGTTCAAGAAGGTGTTTTAGCCAATTATATCCTCCAGAAAATGGATATCCATCCCAAACAAAACCAATAGTAAGTAAAGAGCATAAACTATGGTAGCTAAATTGTCAGATAGTAAGTAGGTCAGAAATAAAAATGTTTTTTGTTTATTTACTCTTTAAATTCTAAGTGTATTAGACTCAGGATGTTTACGAGAGAATTGGTGGGTCCACTTGACTGCCAAGGAGTTAAGGGAACAATTAAGGAGGATAATGATGTTTCACAGAAACTAAAGGTTGTCTTTGCATCAGAATTCATCACATTGGGAAGATGCTTCAGAGCTACTCTTTACAAGTAATAAAGGTGAGACACTGTCAGAGGCTGAGGTGCCAAAAAAAGTAGTTCGGGAACAAGTAGGTAAATGTATAGAACAATGAGTGACCTGCACCAGGTGATGTACACCCAAAAGCCCTGAAGGAATTAAAAAATAAAGTGACCAAGCTGCTGAGAAAAATGTCACTTATTAAAATCAGCCAGTAGACTGGAAGATTGCAAATCTTGAACCTGTCTTTAAAAAAGACACGAGGGGTTGATCCTGTAAGTCACAGACCAATACAAGGGAAACTGGTTAAAATGACAAAAATAGAACAGAACACCTTGAATAACATGATATGAAAGGGGTACATGGCTTCTGTAAAGGAAAATCATATTCTCATATACTGGGAAACTTTGAGTGTGTCATCAAAATAATGGATAACGGAGATTCAGTTGAGATAATTAATTTGGCCTTTAAAAAAGCCTTTGGCAAAGCCCCTCACCAAGAGGCTGTCAAGAAAATTAAGTAGTTGTGGAGTGAGGGGTAAAGTACTATCACAGATTAGAAATTGGTTAAGAGACAGTAAAACAACAGTTAGGAATATATTAATCTGTGAAGTATGACAAGAGGTTAACTGCAGATTTCTCTATACTAGGACTAGTATTGTTTGATCTATTTAGTAATGGTCTAGAAAAAGGAGTGAATAGTGAACTGGCAAAATTGCAGATGATGCAACATTACTTAGGAGAGTCAAGACTAGGAGGAATTGAGAAGATCTTCAGAAGGCCTAAAAAAGCTAAGTGATTAGTCAGCACAATGGCAAATGAAATTATTGTTGATAAATGCAAGGGCATGCTTATTAGAAGGAACAGTTTAAACTAGTCATGCTCATTCAGGAAAAATACCTGAGTATCACTGTAGACAGCTGAATGAAAACATCTTCTCATTGTGCAGTAGTGGTTAAAAGAGCAAACAAAATGTTTGAATGTATGTAGACTGGGACAGCAATAATACTGAAAATACTATAATGCCACTATATAAATAGATGACATGCTCTCACCTGTAATTCTGTATTCAGTTCTGCTCAATCAGAAAGCTATATTACAGATACAAGAGGTTCAAAAACAGGCAACAAAATGATTAGCAGCATGGTAAGAACTTCTTATGAAGAAGGAACTGAAAAGAATTTAATTGCTTAGATTAGAGAGGAGGTGACCAGACTGAAGTAATGAATGTGATGGAGAAGATAAATCGAACTTCTTTTTATTCTTTCTTGTAATATGAGAACAAGAGGACACTGAATTCAGCTGCTAGAAACAAAAGGAAATGGGAATGAAAAGGAAATATTTTAATCCCCACCTAATTGGGACCAATTCTGCAAACATGCACAAGCTAAAGTTTAAGTGAGTAGATCCATTGAAGTCAATGGGACTACTAGCATGCTTCAGGTTAATTGATGCAAAAGTCACTTCAGGATCAGGGCCTGAGCCTTTATAACCCATTGTCACAGGATCTCATTTCAGACCAAGAACACTGCAGCATTAAATCAAAGTTTAGACAATTATACAGACAAGGAGAACATCCACCATTATATTAAATAGGATAAAATAAGGTCCTCATGCTCCAAGGCAGGGGTCGGTAACCTTTCAGAAGCACTAGGCCGAGTCTTCATTTATTCACTCTAATTTAAGGTTTCACGTGCCAGTAATACATTTTAATGTTTTTAGAAGGTCTCTTTCTATAAGTCTATAATATATAACTAAACTATTGTTGTATGTAAAGTAAATAAGATTTAAAAAATGTTTAAGAAGCTTCATTTAAAATTAAATTAAAGTGCAGAGCCCCCCCCCCCCCCCCAGACCGGTGGCCAGGACCCGGGCAGTGTGAGTGCCACTGAAAATCAGCTTGTGTGCCGCCTTTGGCACGCATGCCATGGGTTGCCTACCCCTGCTCCAAGGTATAAGCTGAATAGGATTTAAGAAGAAACTTGCCCTATAGGCAGGTTATATTATAGCTATCCACTCCAGGGTTTATTGTTTCTCCTTGTGAAACATCTGGAAGTAGTCAGTATCAGAGAGAGGAGACTGGACAACTGTAGATGGACCATCCAACATATCAATAACAAAGTTCTTTCCTGCAGTCCAGGACCAGGAAGTGAATGACAGTTAAAATCCCTTTAAATGAAAATGATCATTTTCTGTTTTTATCAGTATTTATATTTTTCAAACCAATTAATGTATTGGAATTTTTAAAATACTACTATAGGTGTGCTAGTCACTGCTCTGGAAACTTGTTTCATCCATTTCCTATGGTTTAAACAGGAATCCCTGAATTTGGGTCCAGTGAGCAAGAATTTTTCCTTTTTTATTTATTGTATAATCTGCAAAATTGTAACCTAACATGCATTTTGTTTCAAAATAAAGCAAGTCATGGTCAGCTTGGTGATGTTGCTGTTGTGACCTGTCACAAGAGAAATCCGTGAAATCCAAAACGGACAGACCCATCACCTCTCTCTGAACTCTGGAAACTGCAGAGGTGGCATTCTGAGCCCCTGGGAGAAGAAACTGGGCTTCCACACAAACTTTGCCACCTGACAGCAGCAGTGACTTTGACAGCCTTCAAAAGGAGGCATATTTATGACATGGATCCTCTGGCAGAAGTGGTTAAATGTGGGCGCAGGGAGACATTGATTGGTGGGGATCCTAAAGATTCAGCCAGGCACATGGGAATGTAGTGGGTGTAGGAGATAAAGTTGCCATACTGAAGGAGCTTGAAACTGTTAGTACATCTCAGTGCCTCCTGAAAAAGAAAAAAGTCACTTCTGTATCACAGTAGTACAGATAACTGATTTTGTTGATGTTTTCATTACAAATTCTTATTATTTATGATATATTATACAAATGTTCTGCTGTAAGCAGGGGTTGTTTTAAAACCCACTTTGGGTGCTACAAGGACTGGGTTTCAGCATTAGCTCTTAATATCTTCATTTTGTTAGCTGCAACTTTTAACATCTTAAAATTATTTTTGGCTGTAAATAACACATTTCTATCACATTGAGAATGTCATTCTGTAAGCTCGGTGCAGCAAGGATTATCTCGTACTGAGTGTTTGTACAGCACATACACAATGAGGCCTGATCCTGTTTGGGGCATTTGGGTGCTGCTGCAGTATAAATCTTAGCAGCATCAATGAAATGTACTTTCACTGAATGCAGAAGGGCTAAATGGCATGCAAGATTTGATTGCTTCGCTAACCTTACATCTCTGCAGGCCTGAGTTCAAATCCTGTTTGGGTCACAAGTGAAAATGAGTGTTTTGATCTCAGTTGAGTGCCATTTTGTCCAGATTATATAATCACCAAATAGAATGGAACACATTTACATCTTTAGCAGTATTTGTAAAAGGAATACCTAGGGCTGGAATAGCATGGCTGCTAGAGTCTGAATTTAAACTACATTGGGAAAGTTTGCTGTCATTATGCTTAGGGCCCTACTAAATTCATGGTCCATTTTGGTCAATTTCACGGTCATAAGATTTTTTTAAATTGTAAATTTCATGATTTCAGCTATTATAATCAGAAATTTCAAGGTGTTGTAATTTTAGGGGTCCTAATCCATAAAGGAATTGTGGGTGGGGGGTTGCAAGGTTATTGTAAGGGGAGGAGGGTTGCGGTACTGCTACCTTTACTTCTGTGCTGCTGCTGGAGAGCAGCAGCTGCTGGCCAGGAGCCCAGCTCTGAAGGCAGAACTGCCGCAAACAGCAGCACAGAAGTAAGAATGGCATGGTATGCTATTGCCACTCTTACTTCTGTGATGCTGCCTGCAGAGCTGGGCCCTCAGTCAGCAGCTGCCACTCTACGGTCGCCCAGCTCTGAAGGCAGCAGTGCAGAAGTAAGGGTGGCATGGTATAGTATTACCACCCTTACTTTCGCGCTGCTGCTGCCAGGGTGCTGCCTTCAGAGCTGGATGCCCGGCTAACAGCCGCCACTCTCCAGCTGCCCAGATCTGAAGGCAGTGCAGAAGTAAGGGTGGCAATAATGTGAACCCCCTAAAATAACTTTGTGATCACCCCCTGCAACTCCCTTTTGGGTCAGGCCCCTCAATTTGTGAAATCTCTATAGTATTGGGTGAAAGCACATAAAAGACCAGATTTCACGGGGTGGGAGGAGGAGAGAGACCAGATTTCATGGTCCGTGACACAATTTTCATGGCCACAAATTTGGTAGGGCCCTAATTATGCTTGTTCCCTCCCTGTCATGAATACTAAATTAATCTACGAATTAGAGAGAGAGTGTGTGTGTGTGTGTGTGTACACACACACCCAAGTGGTAGCTCCCAAAGGCCATAGTGGGGTTGGAGTCCCATTGTAATGGGCAGTGTACAAACACACAGGAAGACATGGTCCCTGAGTGGAAGAACTTATAGTCTAAAAATATGGAAGATAAAAGAAACACTTGATAAATCAGAATGGGATGCAAACACTTTATCATATCATGTCATAACAGAATCTTTCATTTTCTGCTAGAATTAGTTCTCAACAAACTATTTCAGTGACTATTTGATATAAACAAGAACTGTGTTTTTCTCATAATGGAGGATTAATATGGGACCTAAATTGATTACAGTATTTGTTATATAAGTTAGCATTTTCAAAGTTTGCACTGAAATATATTATTTACAGAATGGTAAAGGCATAACACTTAACAAAATACACAATAAATAAGGTTCTTGTCCAAGAACCAGCTGCCTGTCTGAATTGAGGAGTCAGAATTTTATATGATGATAGCCATTACAGCCAGGTCATAAAGGTTGATTCGTGTAAAAAGGACTTCTGGTTTCTATGGTGCAGAAACAGGACATATCTGGTTTTTGAACTGGGTCTAGAACTTATGTTCTTTGCTGCCTAGGTGGTGCCATACTATGTTTATTAGAAATTGAACTTTTAGCAAGAGTCTTGTAATGACATGTTCACTAATGAATTGACGTATTTATAAAAATGCGTGTGAGACAGATATACGGGAGAGACCGTTAGAATATTTTTATAACATTTTCCTTAAATGTATGTGTTTGTTTTCAACCATATAATCAGGTTCATCAGCACCAAGACAGGGGAGAAACCTTCCAATGCCAGCTATGCCCTTTCACTTCTTCACGCCACTTCAGCCTGAAACTCCACATGCGTTGCCATCAGCACTTCCTCAGGACAGAAGCCAAAGTGAAGGAGGAAATCCCAGAAACTGAAGTCAAGGGGTCGCCGCAGCTAAATAATGATTCCTGCCCTGGGCAACAGAGGGAAAGAGGATCTGAGCTTACAGGGACAGCATCTGTGTCTAAAACACTTGAGGTGGCTGGGCAGGCCAGTGCTGGTGACCCACCTTTAGTAATAAAGGAAGAACCCAAAGATGACAGCAGCATCTCAGCTAAATCCTTTGCTTTCAGCACTGTTGACAGAGCCACAAACAACACAAAGCTGAAAGACTCCTCTGACTACGTGGCCAATACAGCCTCATCACTATTCAGCCAGGACATCTCCGTCAAGATGGCATCAGACTTTCTCATGAAGCTGTCAGGTAACTGAACGGCAGTCAGCAGCTGCTGCTCCTTCTCACCTTAAGAACCCCCTTTGGTCTGCATCCATTAATTCTTGGAATTGCCATACATTTATTTTTTTCACCTGACTTTAAAACAGGAAATTGTTGGGTTTTTTTTTTTTGGGAGGTCACACCTAATTATTGTATTAGAAGGCTGGGACTAGAAACTCCAGATTCTGTTACTGAGTCAATGTGACGACAGACTAGTCCTCTTGGGTACCATTTTCAGAAATGCTGAGCATCCACAATTGCAGCTGAAGTCAGAGCTATTGTTGCCCAGCATCTCTGAAAATCTAGCCTTTAACCTTCCTCAGCCCTTTACCATCTCTTAAATCTGAGGGAGACTTATAATGCTTGACCCCACTTCACAGGGGTGTGTGAGGCCTAGTTAATCAATGCTAATAAAGAATGGAAGATGTTACTTCATTTTCTTGATTATTATCATCAAAATGTTGGTAGCCTAAGAGGCATGTGAAGAACTTCTGAAAACCTTTGTTTTTAATTGAAATCCCTATTTAATGCAGACCATGCTTCTATTTTTTTCCCCCTTCCTCGGCGCGTTGCCTGCAGAATAATTTTATGAAATTGAGTGTATGTGCCTAGAGAGAATCTGTTGTATTTTCTGTCTTTTATTGTTGGTTTGACTGAACATTTCAGTTTGGGGAATATGCCAGAGGTGGGGGTGAGGCATTATTAGCTAAACATCTTCAAAGTTTGGGCTTGAAAATGTGAAACAGAGGAAGGGAAAAAATGGTTAGTAGAGAATCAGTTCTGCCTTACATGGTGATGGCAGTCCCCAAGGTGCTTTCCATATGCCATTTCTGCCCTTTGGAAGTTTACAATACCCTTTTAAATGGAGAATAACTGGTCACTGCATTCCTTTAAATGAACTGTGACTTGCATTTCAGTAAATGTCATTGCCAGGTGAACCAGAGGATCAAGCGCTGGTCTAATGTCCCTTTGCTCAGTCACACTTCAGTCTGGTCTTTTGGAATGGCTTAGTGTCCTCATCTGCCCCAGATCTTTGTACCTCTGGGAGTACAGAGACTCTTACCTGAGAACACAGGATGGAACAAGGAGAGAGATGGAAAATAAAGTCTCAGGGTTCGTAGAGCCAACCTGACACAAAGCAAAAGGGAGAGGAAAAGACGAATGAGAAGTCAGGGATGGGAATAGCAAACAGCTCTCATTAAGTTTCAAAAGAAGCTATGGAAACGTCTGGATTTTAGAAGTACATGTTGACTTTTTTTCCCCTTTTTTGTTATGGAAAAACATTTTTTGTTTGCACCTTATTTTGTTGCTGTTGAATTTCTAACTTAACCCCTAGAAGAAGCCCATTTTTTGTTGTGGTTCTGACAACTAGTTTAGATTAGTGTTGCTTAAGAGCATGTTATGCAGTAAGTGGCTCTCTAGACCTCAGCGGTACTGCACTGTAGATAATAGAGCTCATGATGGCCGCTTAGAGCATAAATTGAGAGCAGAAAGCAAGAGGCGAAAAAGCCTGATAACTGGAAAAAAAAAACCCCACAACATTCTGATCTGTTGTTTTTCATGTAACAGTTGATGGGGAGCTGTTTACAGTTTGGCAGACAATCATGTTTTCAATGACTGATCTGTTGGCATCAGAAAAAGGATACAAATGTACATTATTCATGCAAAAAGACCCATGCAGTTATTTTATGGTGACTTACTAAAGGTCCTGAAACCTGACTTGTATGCACTGTTACCTAGCAACATGCTATAAAGTCACTCGGGGAGTGAGATGTATCTGTAATTTTGTGTGTGTGCATATTTGGATGAAAATGTACTGCCACCATCACCAAGTTTACTATACAAGAAAAGCTATGTTAAAGGGGAAGGAATGTATTTTCCAGAGGGGTTGATATTTTGAAACATAATTCGAAATACTATATGCTTAGTTGGTGCTATTACCTATGCAAAATGCGTGGCTATATAGCAGTAGCAGTGCTCTTTTATTTAACACGTCTGATAAATATTAGCTGTATTTTTTCTGTTTCCAGGTTTTTCAGTTAGTGTACTGAATCCAGGCCCTTTGATTAGTTTCTTATAATGACACAATTAACTCTCAGCTCTTAACTTTTCAAGAATATAAATCTTTTGACTTCTCAAATGGCATGTGACAGACTCTTTCCAGAGAAATTGTCCGGCTAGATGTGACTCTTTAGTTTGTTTCACCTTTTCTGAAATAGAAGATGTAAACCGATTCAGCAATTTTGAAGTCCAAAACCTAAAAAAAAACCCTGAAATACTTTCCAGATTTTATCATGTAGAGTCAAAACAGTTTAATTTAAAAGATACTTGCAAGCTGTGTGTGCTAGTGCTTCCTAGTGTTCTAGTTTAAATGAGGCTGGTCTAAGGATTTTTGTTTGGTTAGGGGCATAGGACTGGAAGAGACCTGCTGGGTCATTGAGTCTTGTCCCCAGCTATTGCAGGGAACCTGGTCATAATCCTGTTCACAAACTTAGCAAACTCTATCTTCAAACTAAGGTTGTTTGCCCTGACTACTCCTATTGAAGTGTTGTACTAGAACCTCGCTCCTCTGATGGTTAGGAACCTTCCTCTCATTTCCAGCCTAAATTTATTCATGGCCAGTTTATGTCCATTTGTTCTTGTGCCAACATTGTCCGTTAGCTGAAATAGCTCATCTCCCTCCCTGGTGGTTACTCCTCCCCATAATGTATTTATAGAAAGCAATCATGTCCCCTCTGAGCCATCTTTTTTGCTAGGTTAAATTAACCAAGCCCTTTTAATCTCCCATCAGAAAGTAGGCTCCCTATTTCCTGATCATCCTGCACCTGTTCCAGTTCCAATTCAACTTCCTGGAACGTGGTGAGCAGAATTGTACACAATATTTAAAGTGAGGTGTCACAGATCTGCAGGCCTAGTGCTCTGGAACTGCTTTGGAGCAATCCCTGGGAGGACTCCTTCAGTGTGCCAGACCCCCTTAGGGCCTCACTCTTTCATTAGAGTTAAGCCATTCAGCTTCACCGCCTCCTTGGACTGAACCTCAGAGCCTTCAGCACCCTGATTCACACCATGAGCTCCCTTCAGCGAGTCCACCCGAGGTGGACATCTGAGGGAGACTTATACACCCAAAGGAGGTAATGCATCGCTACCTTGAGCATCTGCAGTGACTCTCAGCCAGTGTTGTAAAAATGTACGGTTTATTACAGCATTTCTCAACCAGGGGGTCCAGGGCCTTCTTGGGGTTGGGGGAGGGGGTGTGAGCAGTTTTCAGAGGGTCCACCAAGCTGGGCTGGCATTAGACTCACTGGTACCTAAGGAAGGAAGCCAAAGCCCCTCTGCGTGGAGCTGAAGCCCAGTGCCCCGAGCCCTGCTACCCGGGGCTGAAGCCACAGCCTGAGCAACTTAGCTTCACGGGGCCCCCTGTTATGTGGGGCCCCAGGCAGTTGCCCTGCTTGCTACCCTCTAATGCCAGCCTTGGCTTTTTAAGCAGAAAAACAGTCATTGTGGCACAGGTGGGCCATGGAGTTTTTATAGCATGTTGAGGGGGCCTCAGAAAGAAAAAGGATGAGAATCCCTGGTTTATTAAATGTGTGGAATACAGCATAGAAAGATCTTGGTTAGCACAGAGAGAAGAAAGTTACACCTTGGTCCATTCTGGTTAGCCCAGAGTGCCAGCCAAGCAGTGTGTCCCTCCTTAGCTCCTGCTCTGTCCCCTGCTGTCCTCTTTGTGCAAATTCCCCAGCGAGTCACACCTGGCCCCTCCTCAGTCCTTTGTTCTCCAGCTGGCCAAACATGACTGGCTTCTTGACCATCCACAATCGTTAGTTGCTAGGAAGCAAATGTTCCGGGGTCGGGTTTGCCATTGTCTTCATGGACTCTCCAGTGACATGGGCCACAAACTTGAGACAGCTAGGCTTCATCCATACTGTGTGGTAGCCTGCCTGAGAGTAGACAGCCCTTTTCCATCCCCAAGATGACCGTGCAGCATATAAGGGAAATTGAGGGACTTAAAGTATTCATACAAAATATTACAGAAAATTCCCACTCTGTTACATGAGGTGTTTGCTGTACCTGTACAATGGTATTAATACTTCTTCTGGAAATGCCTCGCTTGATACATCCTAGGATTGTATTTGCCTTTTCCACAGCCGCATCACATTTGTCATAGTTATCTTGTGATTGACTAATACACCCAGGTCTTTCTCCTCTTGTGTTGTTTCCAGTTGATAGCAGAAGTTCTTATTTGTCCCTGTGTGCATGACTTTGATTCCCCCTCTAATATGGGGGAAAAACTAACAGGAGCACTCATCAATATATAAAGATTGGCCAGCCTTGCTTGTTAAAGAAACTACAGTCTGTATTTAAGGAGGGGGGGGGCAAATCCCTTTTAATTCATAACTGATATCACAGCCACATGAAGATACACATTTTAGGAAATAATACTGTCTTGGGATTCTGATGACTGCAAAACACTAAACTCTGTACTCATGTTTTCAACCCATTTCTATTGCTCCAGTCCTCAAGATTATTCAATTCTTCCTTTATAATATCCCAACCTTCCTTTATTTTGATGGTATCTCCCAACTTTTTATCATCAGCCGATTTCATTAATGGTCAGTAATTAAAATATAAAATAAGATTGGTCCCAAGACCTGATCCTTGAGAAACTCCACCAGTAACCTCCCTCTAGCTTGATAGTTCTCCTTTCAGCACAACCTTGTGCCAGTTTCGTACCCACTTTATAATTCTTCTACTAATCCCCATCTTCTCCAGTTTAATAATTTCCCTTTAGCTTGTTAGCTACTGATTATGATCATGTAGTCTGTTTGACTCTCTGTAATGACCCCGATCCAGCAAATCAATTAAGCATGGATTTTACTTTTTTGCATTTACTTAGTGCAAACAGGCCTAAAGTTAAACACGTGCTTAAGTGCTTTGTTGAATCAGGGCCAACATGTTTTTTCATTTTGTTTTAGTTTTCTGTACATCAATTCCATACAGAAACCTTGTAACTGCATTTGTAACTTAATCTGCAGAATGTTAGTTTCTATTTTTATGGTTTAAATTTTAACCGATTCAAAGTATGTATCTGTGTGGAAAATTTTTGCCCTTTCAATAATTTTTAAAATTTTGTTTCCTATTGTTATAAAACAGTGTTTTCTCACAATAAGCCAAATTGCCATGGCTAGCATAGTATAATAACATCCTTACTGTGCTAGTTTTATGTGCGGTGTTTACTTTTCATCACATTTTAAAATAAACGAGTCCCATTGAAATAAATGTCATTCTTGATCTACTGATTTCAAAGGGACTTTGTGTGGAAACAATAATTGTAAAGCATACTTCATTCCCTTTCTCCTCCTTGTGTTCACCCAATTGCATTGCCCTAGACAACATCTCTTTTTATCTTAGGATGTACTTTGCTTCTACAGTTCTTTTTATGTTGTTCAAATTGCTCATGTAAAAACACTCTAATATGGGGGAAAAGCTAACAGGAGCACTCATCAATATATAAAGATTGGCCAGCCTTGCTTGTTAAAGAAACTACAGTCTGTATTTAAGGAGGGAGGCAAATCGCTTTTAATTCATAACTGTTATCACAGCCACATGAAGATACGCATTTTAGGAAATAATACTGTCTTGGGATTCTGATGACTGCAAAACACTAAACTCTGTACTCATGTTTTCTCAGCTGAATCCATTGATAGAATAATAAACTACGAAATCAGCTGACTGCTACATATAGTACATAATTAGGTAATTTGCATTATTAGTTAGAAAGATTATCCATACTGTGTGGGTTCTTGAAAACCTTTGTACTTATGTGATGTCAAGCAAAATCTCCCGGCAAAGTTTCCGATCAACAGTGCTGAATTGGCTGGTTTGGAGACTCTTCAAAAGGTTATTTTTAAAATAATAAAAAGTACACCCAATTAAATTGTCATAACTGACATATTTCTTTAGCAATTCCAAGGAAAAGAATATACTGCATATGTTTAAAGTTCATAGTTTATGCCCAAATCAGAGATTTCAAATAGAATATGTAAGCACACATGGCTGGCAAATATTTGGTCATGTCCTTAAGTTAAAAACATTGTAAATTCCATAATGCTGCTGTCAGTGTAGATATTCCTGATGTCAAGATAGTTCTTTGAAGTGTCTCTTCAGATTCACATTTTCATAATTTCTGTCTAGATCTTTAATTGAAAATAAAACCCAAAAAGGGCAATAGTTTTTAATTAAAAGTTGGACAAATAAAAGCTTTTAATAACCTCTACTTCTGATATATCACCAGCTTCATCTTCCCTTCCCCAATAGATTGCTGTTTTACATTCAAGAATTTCTTGGCATCATCAAAATCAAATCTCTCATATTTTACACCTCCCAGAAACGCACAGAATTTAGCAGTATATAGGAATGCAAAGTCTGAGCTAATGAAGGGTGATTTGAACTTTAGTACAACAAACTGCTTCCCAGCGCATTTCCCCAAGACACAGCAAGGAATATACAACCCTGTGCTTCTAGAAAGTGTATATTTTCAACCTAGATTTAAAATGTGCACAAACTATTATTCCCAGAAACAAATATAATGATAATTCTGTTTGTTCTGTGATGGGATCTACTTCTCTGAGCAGAAGTCATAACTCATGGGCCTTTCAGTCAGATCCACTGGCAAAAAGGCAGAGTTTCATTCGCTCATTCTTTGAAACCTCCTTCTACCAGCATTTTTGCTAAGCCAAACTGCCCCTTCCCTAGTACACCTCTACCCCGATATAACGCGACCAAATATAACACAAATTCGGATATAACACGGTAAAGCAGTGCTGCGGTGGGGCGGGGCTGCGCGCGCGGGTCAAAGCAAGTTCAATATAATGCGGTTTCACCTATAACGCAGGAAGATTTTTTGGCTCCCAAGGACAGCGTTATATCAGGGTAGAGGTGTATCTCTGCTTTCATGGAGGAGAGCAGATGTTTTGTCTGCTGTTCCCTGTGAGAGAGCCTTCTGCAAGAAAGACTTTCCCATGGAAAAGAAGTCATTTCCCCCCCCCTTCCTCTAGCTTAGTCTTCCTCTGGTAGGGTGGAAAGGGCCCTCGCAGCGGGTCTCACTTTGCTGCACAACAGACTAGGGACGTATCAGTGGGTTCAGCAGGATGGTTTTGGCACTTGGTACTGACCTGCTTTCTCTTCAGGATCATGCCTCTGTTGCAATGGGCCATGCTCCACGTTGCTGGCAAACAGGGGGATGGCTCTGAGGACAGTAGTAGAGGTGTTTTTAAACCAAAATTTTCCTGTCTTCACCCTACCAGAACCTGCATCACACCAAGGAGCCTGCAAGCAGGTTCCCAGTAAGGGAAGGAAAACTCATTCAGCGGGCTCCACACAGACAAGCAGCCCCCATTTTTCTGTGCATCTCTCCCTATGGCCAGTCACACTCCTACTCTGCATGGTTTCTTTTCTGGGTTCACTGTTCAGAACTAGCTGTAATTCAGCCAGTGGTGGTGAGGGAAGGGATTTCTTCTGGCAATACTTGTGTGTGAACTAGCACTCTATGGTTTCCTTAAAGGTCCCTCCCAAGCACTTAGGTTCAAAACAGTTTAAGAGAAGGTGGGGCTAATTAGCTAAGTTTTTTTTGAACCCTTCACTTCTACTATTACTTCCAATTTGCCTTAATGTTCCTAAACAAGATGATTTGGATAACTATGAATTTAAATAGAGTGTTGCACCTGATTGGTTGTTGCTCAGGGGTAAGTCTTAACACTCATATCCCTTCCCTTTGAGTATGCCTACACTACAGTTTCACCACCCTAGTTCGTATGGAACTAGGGTTTCACTTTGACAATGTATATTTCAATTCAGATCCTTATTGAGGATCTCAAACACCCACAGAGAATTTACTGGCAATAGTTCCCATAGAGGCGAATATCTTTGGAGTGGGGAGCCTGGGTGGTAGTCTATTTGGTTTTCCTGAGGCAGAGATTGAGTACACAAGGAGTTGGAAACAGAACAGAATTGTGTTACAGCACCTCATGTATGGTGAGTGACAACTGATGTTCTGTAATATATCAGATCCTTTGAGGAGAGGCCACCGGAGACCCAGCTAGATTCTATCCTGTCAGGAGAATGGTATTTCTCTTTCCAAGCCATGAACAGTCTTTTTCTAATAAGTCAAACAGAAACTATCAGGCAAATGGGATCTTATTCTGAAAAGTCAATAACAGACCTCAGCCATATAGTTTCTTCCTGCAAAGAGATCTGTTCACCACTTGCTCCTTTTTGAGAGTTTGCAGATTTTACAAACTTCCTGGCTATCTGCAAGTGTGAACTAGGGTCTCTTATATAGTTTGCTGAAGTTCACCTCTAGATACCCCCCCTCCCTGCAACTTTCCCAATAGCAAAAATGGCGAGGAATACTTATCAGTCAGACTGTTAGCCCTTTACTCATCACAGCTTCCCTTTAGGGTGTGAATGTTCAAAGTCAAACAATGGAGCCTTCCAAATATAGTGAATTTGAATAATCAGAATTCCTTGGTTCTTCCTGATCCCCAATGCCCGCAACTTTCCACCTGGAATCTTAGTAAGTATTCACTTATTGAGTCACTCAAGCATTCTAGCCTCTATGGGATCCCAGCTAAAAAATTATTCCTTTCTTTTCTTCCTATAAACTCTAGGGTTCCATATAGAAAGTTTTCCTTTCTTAGCTTACTTAGCTTCCAGTCTCAGCACTTCATGCCATTGATCTTCACAACTCCCACTGCTGTCTTTGGTTGCATCCTGCTATCTCATGCCTTTGTAGTTGCAGCTCACAAGCACCACTTATAGGGCATCCTGGGGTCCGAGGTTATTGCTGTGTGGTACTAGAGCCATTCATTAGAGTCACTTTCAACCATGGTGTGTCTATTTGCTGGCTCTGTAGATCTCATTTCTTGCAGCCTTCCCTTCAGCAGGAAGGTTGAGTGGGGATTCTTTTATTTTCTTAAATTCATACTTTCAACCCTCTCGTAGCTGGACGACAGACCAGTCTTTCACTGTGCCCAACTTATAACACCAAGCTTCACTTGAAGCAGATCATTCCTTTTCTTTTTTTCAATCATAAGTGTTGTGAGCACTGAGAAATACACCGTAAGTGAATTGGTTTGGTCAGCAGCTTCTGTTGAAAACTTTCTGATTTCTTTATTTGTAATGACTATGACATCTGTTCACTATTTCTCCCAGTGTGGTTGGTGATTGGTCACTGTGTGCTACTTCCCACGTGTTATGATGAATTTTGTCTAGAGCAGTGAAACCAGGACTGAAGAGAGACCAGATTAGTTTTCTTACCTGTAATTTTAATTTATCCTAGTGCAGATCCATCACTCTGGAAACCTTCTTTATGTTTATCTACTCTTCTATATAGGCTTGGTTTAGCTTGGAATCCTCTTTATTATCTTTCAAGTTAGAGTGACAGGGAATGTTAAATGGAGCTGTTGTGGTGATATCAACATAATAGTTGGTTCTTTTTTCATTTAATTATAATAACTGGCAGGTACCCAGGCAGAAATGAGAGATGACACCCATTTTGCCTAAGGGACAAATTTCATGAGATGGAAGGCATGAGAATCCTTAAAGCAAATATTGCAAGACTCATGACAAAGTCACGAATGTTGCAAGACAACACTACCAAAGCTCAGCGAGTGACTTATTGAGTCAGTGCTGGCCACAGAGCACCAGACTTAGTCGACTAAGGCTGAAGAGACTGCCCCAACAGCAGGGTTGAATGTTGTGGGGGAGCTGCTTACTCTGTTCCTAGGTAGGTATGGGATTAGAGAGGGATAGAATGGCAGCTCCCCAGTGCCCTGGAGAGATGGTAAGGAGAGTCTGCCTGCAACAGGGAGGCCTGCATTTTTGAGTGCACATGAAGTGGAATTTTGAACAAGAGATAGTTACGAGCAAATTGGGGGCAGGTAGCTTTGCCTAAAGGTTAAAAAATTAAAAGGCAGGGGGAAAATAATATGACAGTTTTTAAAATAAATCTAATGATTTAAGGCATTCTCATAATTTTAGGGGGCCTGACTCATGAGTTTAGAATGTTTGGGGTTGGCAATATTGTTTAAGTGGTATCCAGGTCCCTGGTTTCACCAAGGTGACTACATCCAGTGCCACGGATCTAACACTAGCAACTACTAACTGAAGAGCTATTTGCCAAAGTGGTTCTGTGCCCAGCCAACATAAGCAGCATCAAGATCTATGGACCTTGCTCCTAGAAGTAGTAGTTGCTTACATGAGGCATTTTAAAAGCTATTTAAAAAGAAAACCTGTTTGCTTTGTTTTGGTTTTTCTTCAGGGTGAGAACTGGGGTTAAAAGGATATTTTAACAAAATCTCCAAATATTTTGATGATTCAGGGCTGTTTTCCCCAAGAAGTGTTTGGGACCGCTAAAAATCCTTCTATTCACATGCATAAGATTATTACAACAAACCATTTGGGTAACTAATTTGCTCTTCTCTTCATTTCCCTTTGCACCCCTCTTCTGCCTTCTCTCTTGCTATCTTTTATTGTTCCTCTCTTTTATATCCAGTTTTAAAAAAATAGCTTCATAACTAAATGGTTATGGGTTGTGTCAAATTGGCTATTATGTGAAGTGGTATCCTTAGGTGTCTCTGAGGCTTGTGGCAGACATACAAGACAGCACAAGCAATGGAAAAGCTGTTGTGGGGGCAGGGGCAGAAGAAGAAAGGGAGAAGTGGGAAATGGACGTTTCCTTGAGATTCAGCACTCTGAGCTCTTGTGTACCAAAGGTGCAGATACGTACCTACCCCACCAGCCATCTCTAAATGGTGTGTCATGTTCTAGCGCCCAATACCTGCTCCAGCTGTTCTTGGGTTGCAGTTCATTCCTATTTCTTGCTGCTGTGAGATTATGCATTACACATTTCATTAAGTCCAGCCTTTTAACTCCCTTGACAGCTGCAAATCAAAAAGAACCCTTGACTGCTACATTTAAAGTGAAAGACGAGCCTCGGGATGAAGAAGCTGCAAGCTCAACCTTGTCTCTGTCCAGCTATGTGTTCAACCAGGGACCCGAAGCCTCAGCCCCAAGCATCCCTGAGGAGACTGTCAAGCCACAGGAAGTGCAGACAAATGTGTTAAGGCAGGACATGTCTGTCAAGGCAGCATCTGAGCTCCTCATGAAGCTATCAGGTAATTGATTACTTTAAAAATATTCAGCTTCTTAAATGTTCACCTGTATGCTAGCTGAAGAAAAGGCATATGGTATCAGTTACAATTGAAGGAGCAGCAAAGATACCTCTACCCACCCTCAGATAGACAGATCTAAGGTGCCTATCAACCTGGTGTCTAATTATTGCAGTGCACAGATTTCAGTGGTCTTCAGGTTAATGACTATAAAATCAGTCAACAGAACTGATCACTTAAAATTTGCATATGTTGAAATAGTTTTATAATGTGCCAGAACACTTCCATACCTAATTTATTTACGTCTGTCTCTCTCTTCATTAACACCGTCAGAGTGTGTATTTGTATTGTACACATGGTGTAGGTATCTGCCATAACCTTACACGTTATGGGCTTTAGAGCCTTTCGTTTGAGTGCAATATCCTAAACTGTAAGAATGCCTTATAAAGTAGATACTGTAGATTGAACAGGCTTTGTAGTGAGTTACAAGCCACTTGAACTTGACTTCATCGCTTTACTTTTTCTCTATATATCCCCAATAGAAATACAGTAACTCCTCACTTTAAGTCATCCTGGTTAACGTTGTTTCGTTGTTACGTTGCTGATCAATTAGGGAACATGCTCATTTAAAGTTGTGCAATGCTCCACTCTTACGTTGTTTGACTGCCTGCTTTCTCCACAACTGGCAGCCTCCCTATGCTGCCCCCAGTGCCTCTCGCCCGCCGGCAGACCCCGCGCATCAGTGCCTTCCCCCTCCTCCTCTGCCTCCTGCTTGCGGCAATCAGCTGGCTTGTGCTGTTTTGGGGGCAGGAGGGAGGGGGCAGGAGCGAGGACTCGGCGCACAGAATCCCCCTCCCTCCCGAACGCCGCAAGCCAGCTGATTGCCCCAGGCAGGAGGGAGGGGAAAGGAGCGAGGACTCGGCGCGCCGCCCCCCGTCCTCCCCTGCCACCTGCCCGCGGCAATCAGCTGACTTGCGGTGTTTTGGGAGCAGGGAGGAGCTAGGACTTGGGCGCAGCCTCCCCTTCCCTCCCTGCCTCCCGAACACGGCAATCAGCTGATTGCCCCAGGCTGGAGGGAGGGGGGGCGGAGCGAGGACTCCGCATGCAGGCTCCCCCTGCCTCCTGCCCGGGACAATCAGCTGGCTTGCGGTGTTTCGAAGGGAAGGGAGGGAGGGGGGAAGAGCGAGGATGCAGCGTGGGAAGGGGGAAGAGGGGGGAGGGAGAGAAGAGGCAGGTCAAGGATGGGGACTGGGGGAAGGGAGGAAGTGGGTGGGCTGAGGGTTGAGCCCCGGGATGCTCCAGGACCGTCTCTTCCTGTCCCCGCTCCACTCCAGGCCCACCTCTTCCCACCCCCACTCTATCTCCTCTCTGGAGCAACCGCATCCCCGTTCCTTCCTCCCCATCCCCAAACAGCTGATTAGCAGCACTTAGGACTTTCTGGGAGGGAGGGACAGGAGTGGAGATGCGGCACTTCCCCGCTCCTCCCCCTCCCTCCCAGAAAGTCCTAAGCGCCGCCAAAGTCCTAAACTGTTTGGCAGTGGGGGAAGCACTGGGAGGAAGGGGGAGGAGGCGGAGAAGAGGAACTTGTGCAATGCCCCCTTGTAAAGTTGCTGCTCTTCCACAGAATCTTACGAGCAGTGGACACAGCAGGCAGTCAAATGACATAAGGGAGCACTGTACAACTTTAAACGAGCTTGTTCCCTAATTGAGCAGCCACGTAACTTTGAAACAATGTTAAGCGGGAGGACGTTAAGTGAGAAGTTACTGTACATATTTTGGGTGTGAGGTTTGTGAGACAGCGGATTAATTTGATGACTTTTTTGGTATTTAAGTTAGTGATGATGGGATTGTGTTGTCCTTATAATAAACTTCCACAGGTCAGTGAACATTAGAACCTTGAATTGAAACTATAAACGGGTGGGGTGGGGGGAAGGGGCAGGAGAAAGGAGAGTGGTAATTTTCATGGTTTCCAAGCCTGAAGGGACCATTGTGATCATATTGTCTGACCTCCTGTATAATACGGGCCATAGAACTTCCCCAGAATAATTTCTAGAGCATGTATTTTAGGAAAACATTTAATTTTTATTTAAAATTTGTCCATGATGGATAATCCACCATGACTCTTGACAAATTGTTCCAATGATTAATTACCCTCACTGTTAAAAATGTGTGCCTTATTTCCAGTTGAAAACTAAGATTCATATCTCCATATCAAAAATTGGAAGAGGTTTTTCTTGTAATTTGGCTGTGTCAAAGACTTGCAAGAAACACCAGCGGAAATTCAGTGAACAGTGACTTTTGTGATCTCTGCCATTTCTGTCTAAAATTCTTTGACAAGATTTTCAAATTCTCAAATTTGAACCTAAATTGAGAGCCCTACTTAAACTCCTGCAGCTAAGCAATGGCTGTTATCTCTTGTTTTCAATTAATCCTTTCAGTGTGGATGCCTCAGGGTTAGAACCGATGGCGGTAGGAAGTGAGAGAGACACAAAGATACACGCACACTTGTAGAAATGCTTTAGTCTGGAAGCATCCACTTTGAATGAATGATTTATTATATATAATGTAATAATTACTGACTTGGGTTTTGGGGTGGGAATTTCCCATAGAATACCGAACATTATAAAATGTGTTTTGTATTGACATAGCATGCTATCATTACTCGTAGGCGGTGTTTTGAATAGAAGTAGACAGAATTCCAATCATGGTTTTCTAGTGATAAAACCCTCCAATCTGATGGATATTAAATGGTGGTTTTCTATTTTTCTTCATACTTACAAATGTGTTTATACTCAATAAAGTAATAGCTTTGTAATTTAATAGAATTCCTCCAGTGTTCTGGAGATACTATAAATCATGACAGTAACACCTGAGTAATAACAGTGCTAACGTGGAATCTCTTTGTCTTATTGTAAAATACAGTTTTGTTGGTTTTTATTATAGTAGGTTAGAATATCCCTTTTTGAAATATCTATTCAGTTCGGATGAAATCTTGTTGGCCCCTCCACATCTGGTACTCAAAAGGAATTTTCAGAGACTATATAAAATCTTACACATTTTCAGTTGGGAACTGACTGAACGTTCCAAGTAAGAAATGCATTAAGAAAATGTTTCTCCTGTGATCATTTCAGTGATTCAGCAAAGCTTGCTGATGGTATTTCTGGCTGATCAATAGTTTCGAAAGTAAGGAATTGAGATTTATTTACACATACTGCATTGTAGCAGTTGATATTCCTAAATTAGCCTGTGGAATGGGGTTATACTGTATTGGTAGTTAAACATTTCACTTTTATAGTCTGTGACAGCTTTTGAGGGTCATAAGGATAGAGGTCATGTGGTCGTGTTGAAAAATATTTCATGAATGAAAAGTCCTTTGTAATTTTTTCTTGGGGCTTGTCTACACAGCATCAGCAAAGCGAACTAGAGGGGTGTGATTTCAAATGGGACTATATCAGTACAAACTAGGTATCATTTAGAATGTGTCAGCAAGGTCTACGTAGGGCAGTTAAAGAGTAGCACATTAGAGCTTTTTACAGAATGTTTGAAGTCACATGTTCATGCCCAATTTCACTCAGTCATTGCAGGAAGCCATTACCTATATTCCAGACAGCACGTTTATAAGACAATCCACTCAGTGTAGATGGGCATCTCCCATTGTGAGTTAAGTGTCCTTTTGATGGGCCACTCAATTTGAATAGTCCCTCCAAGATGTGCTGGCTAACTACTTTGTTGGCGTTACCCCAGGAGCAAACATTTTGAAATCCAGGTATAGAGCCAGTACTTATAACTTCAAATACAAAAATGATGTATGCATACAGATAGCATAATCATAATCAGCAAATCATAACCTTTTCAAAGATATCTTACAAGCCACATTTTGTACAAGATTCATTGCAAATATATAATAGTGGTTGCAACAATGATCTATATAGTCATATTTTAATCCGATAACATCACAACATTCCAAAAAGTCTTGCCAGAAATCTGTTTTTTCAAATGTAGCTAAACTGCCTTTTCTACAATTGTATCCATTCTCTAATATAGAAAAGCAACAGTTCATCCCCAAAATGTTGAAGTAGGTTATTCAAGCACTGATCTAAGTTTAATGCATACAGTCTCGCTGCAGGCATTTCTTGTAAATTTCAGTAGCCAATGCAACTTGTCTTGTTAACTTTCATTTACACGCTCACGTTACACTCAAAAAACTCCTTTCTACTGAAACAATAGAGATTCTGTTTTGTGTATGTATTATCTTTCAGAATCATTGAATGTTTCATCGTCTTGCGCAAAGACTATCACAGACCTGGAAATATGTAAAACTTTTTCTCCTTTATACCATCTTAGAATCATTCAGATAGTAAGGAAATTATCAATTCCACTGAGTCAACTCTGTCTTGAAGGTGTGTGAGCTGAAACATGATTTGGTCAAATTCTTAATTGTTGTGGTACACATGGAGAAAGTCTGCTCGTTGTTTAACAGGGATATTTGCCACTCAAACCCAGATTAAGTCAAAAATATTTTAGTAGAAAATCTGGATCTTATGCTAAAAAAAAAATCATGATTTTCTTTCTCTTTCTGAGACAGCATGGTTTAGTGGATTGGGAACCTGACTGGAAGTGTCAGTGAATTCCTATCTTTACCAGTAACTTCCAGCATGACCTTGGGCAAGTCACCTAACCTCTCTCTGCCTCCATTTCCCCATATGTAAAATGGGGCTAATTAAGGCCATCATGGTAAAGCACTTTCAGCCCTATTACTGAAAAGTCCTAAGTATTAGTTATTTATCTTCCATTGTCCATTGACTTGAAGTAATTTGAAACAGTGCAAGGCTGACATTTTTATACAAAGAAGCAGCACGTGGGTGTTTGAAGAAAACTGTTTGGGAGCACATGGCACAAAGTTATCCTGAAATAAAAGGGCTGGCTTTTCTGCTAAACCTTTAATTGCTCAAAACAAACTTCCGGTGTTTTTGGCAGATAAATAACAAGAAACAGAAGCATCAGAAATAGAGAGGTATTATGAAACATACAGTGTCTGAGACAGACTTATAAATACAGGCTTCAGTGTGAGTTATATACCCGTAATCAATGATGTATTATGGTTGTTTTTTTGTTTGTGACAGGCCGCCTCACCCCGATAAGAGAATTTGTTTATATTAAAATAAACCCCTCGACTTAAGAAGCAATAGAAAAGGAAGGATATGTCTACTCCATTAGACACCCGTGGGTGGCCCGGGCCTGCTGAGTCAGGCTCGGGGGGTGTGAGCTAAGGAGCTCTTCAAATGCAGTGTAGAAGTTTGGGCTCGGGATGGAGCCTGGACTCTAGGACCATGCAAGGGGGGAGGCTCCCAGAGCTCAGCCCAAGCCAGAATGTCTACACTGCAGTTAAAGTTCATATCAGGCCATGGTACATTCATTTAACTTAATAGGCTTTTCCGTGGCAATTGCATAAATATGTAGCCCCAAAAGAACGTGAATAGTAATAGACTTCTATCTGGGGATGGGACTTGTCGTGTTTCATAACACCCTTAATGACTCAGGCAAAGAGCAGGCAATGGTGGAAATATACTGCCTAATTGCAGGAGAGAAAAACTCATTTGATTGCAAATTTAGTTTCTGGTGGGAAAAAATCGCTGTTTTCAGGACACTGAGCATGGAAAAAGAGGTGTGTGGCAAGCTGATTGCATGTTAATACCCAGAATTCTCTTCCAGCACAACTCAAGGTCTAATACAGTGTTTGCCAAATGGCAGATCACATCAGTGGGTCACAGGAAGGTTCTAAATGGATTGTGGGCCCGGTTAGGAGAGGAGGTCCTTTGGGTGGAGGCACTGGAGAGTAAGCCCACCCCAACTCACCCTGCAGCAGCTGCTTCCATCCCCTGGGGCTGAGCCTGGCTCCCCACTATGGGTGTTGCAACCTGGCACAGGGGGTTGCAGTACCACTCAAATTTGGCCCAATTTTAGTGAGCGGTGATGATGGAGGGTGGTCAATTGCCAGGGGATGGCCAGGCCAAACCTGGGTGGTGCTGTGACCAGTGCAACACCTGGAGCAGGGAGCTGGGCCCAGCCCCATTGGAGGGGCCCAGGAGCCACTGATGTGGGTGAGTTCTGGGCGGGCTTGCTCTCTACAATCTTCCTCCCCCTTCCCTCATCCCCGGCACCTCCACTTACAGACTTATATACTTTAAGGCTAGAAGGGATCATCATCGGGGCAGATTTACCATGAAACACATAGTGCCCTGGCATGGGGCCCCCCCAGCAACAGAGGGCCCCAGGGCTGGGCACTCGGGCAGCTCAGCACCAGTGCACCCCCTGTGGAGGGGCTGCTCCACGGGAGGGGGACTGCAGGGGTAGAAGCTGTGGGGAGCAGGGAGGGAAGCTCACCCCCAGCCTCGGGGAGCAGACGGGAGATGCAGGTGGCAGGAGTGCTGCGAACACGGGCCAGAGGACTCAGGAGGAGCACAAGGCACGTTTTACCAGCATATACATACTTTTTAAAGTTTGAAATGATTAACAAGGACACTCTTCACTTCTTACGTTGCTGTTGACTTTCACTGTTTGAATTAAATCGTTTGTGCATGGAAGTGAGAATAAATCCCTTGAGTGAAGGTCTGCAGGTCCTTTCAAAGCCCGCTGAGTCAAAGGGATGCTGTTCATTGCATTCAGTAGGTTTTAGATAAGGCCACTAATTAAGGTGCCACTTAGATGCAAGTAACAGTAAGTTTGGGTATGTCTGTTTCTCATGTTTGTCTCAAATGCTGCAACTTTATGAAATAAACCACCGTGAAGAATGCAAACAAACGGCAGGAATCTTTGTGACAAAGGGCATCTAATAGCTGAGCCCAAGCATGAGCTGCCTTTTTTTTTTGTCCTGGCTGACAGACCTCAATGTCAAAATAGCTACCCAACCAGAGCTACCATCCGGCCTAGACACGGCTTACACTAAGCCATGCTCCACCTCTGTGGAGAAGGTTAGAGCCATCATTGAGACAGATTCCCGTAGGTGTAATTTGACTTCTATATGTGGGGGAGCAGCGGCTCCAGTCAGGCCAATGGGGCTGCGCATTGGGAGGGTGGAGACAAATTCCCCTGCCTGCCCACAGGGGTGCCATTTCAGATGGGGGGGGGGTGCACCACCTTAATCGTGATTCCAGGGACTACTTAGGCAACTGAAAACTCTAGTGTTTTTGCATAACTTACAATGCTCCTGTCAGATATTTCTACCTAATTCCTATAGCAAGAAAGAAAATTAAATAAATATTAGACCCACTCAGCTCTAATATTAACATATTCTGACATCTTGTGGCAAGTCACTTATAGAAAACTGGTTAGGTTTAAAATTGTAATGTATATTCTTACTCAGATACTTTTACTAAAGTCAGAAGGGACCATCGTGATCATCTAGTCTGACCTCCTGCACCTTGCAGGCCACAGATCCTCACCCACTCACTCCTGTAATAGACCCCTAACCTCTTGCTGAGTTACTGAAGTCCTCAAATCATGATTTAAAGACTTCAAGTTATAGAGAATTCACCATTTACACTTGTTTAAACCTGCAAGTGACCCATTCCCCATGCTGCAGAGGAAGGCGAAAACCCCCAGAGTCTCTGCCAATCTGACCCAAGGGAAAATTCCTTTCCGGCCCCAAATATGATGATCAGATAGAACCTGAGCATGAGGGCAAGACCCACCAGGCAGATACTACAGAGAATTCTTTCCCAGGTAACTCAGAGCCCTCCCCATCTGGTGTCCCATCGCCAGCTGTTGGGGTTTTTTGCTACAGGCAATCACCGATGGGCTACATGCCATTGTAGGCAGTCTGTCATACCATCCCCTCTATAAACTTATCAAGCTAAGTCTTGAAGCCAGTTAAGTTTTTTGCCCCCAGTGCTCCACTTGGGAGGCTGCTCCAGAACTTCACCTTTCCGATGGTTAGAAGCCTTCACCTAATTTCAAGCCTAAACTTGTTGATGACCAGTTTATATGTATTTGTTCTGGGGTCCACATTGATGCTTAACTTAAATAACTCCTCTCTCTCCCTGGTATTCATCTCTTTGATGTATTTATACAGAGTAATTGTATCTCCCTTCAGTTTTCTATTGGTTAGACTAAACAAGCCAAGTTCTTCTCATAAGATAGATTTTCCATTCCTCAGATCATCCTAGTAGCCCTTCTCTGCACCTGTTTCAGTTTGAATTCATCTTTCTTAAACATGGGAGACCAGAATTGCACACAGTGTTCCAGATGAGGTCTCACCAGTGCCTTGCATAATGGTATTAACACTTCCCTGTCTCTACTGGAAAGTCCTCGCCTGATGCACCCCAGGACCGTGTTAGCCTTTTCCTGGCCGCATCACATTGATGGTTTATAGTTATCCTGTGGTCAGCTCTTTGTCCTCCACTGTCACTTCCAACTGATAGGTCCACAGTTAATGCTTGTTGTTAGTCCCTAAATGCATGACTTTGCACAATTAAATATCATCCCATTTCTATTACTCCAGTTTACAGATCTTCTTGTATGGTATTCTGGTCCTCCTCGGTATTGGAAATACCTCCCAACTTTGTGTCATCTGCAAGTGTTATTAGCACACTCCCATTTTTTGGGCCAAGGTCAGCAATAAAGATGTTGGTCCCAAGACTGATCCCTGAGGAATTCCACTAGTAACCTTCCTCTACCTGAGCGTTCACCTTTCAGTATGACCTGCTTGTTGTCTTCCCTTTAACCAGTTCCTATCCACCTTTCAGTTCTCATATTAATCCCCATCTTCTCCAATGTAACTAATAATTTCTCATGTGGAACTGTATCAAGTGCTTTATTGACATCCAGGTAGATTAGACCTACTGCATTTCCTTTGTCTAAAAAACTCAGTTATCTTCTCAAAGAAAGATATTAGTAACTTTGTTACCACCTCTTGAGTACAACAACTGAAACAACTGTAGAAAAATCTACAATTACTTTCTATCATTTAGGGCTAGTATACACTGGCAATGCTAATGCGCTGCTGCAGCAGTGCTTTAATGTGACACGTGTGGTCGCGGCACAGCGCTGGGAGAGAGCTCTCCCAGCGTTCTAAAAAACTCACCTCCACGAGGGGCGTAGCTCCCAGCGCCGGTGCACTGTCTACACGGGTGCTTTACAGTGCTGAAACTTGCTGCCTCAGAGGGATGTTTTTTCACACTCCTGAGCGAGAAAGTTTCAGTGCTGTAAAGTGGTAGTGTAGACAAGGCTTCAGACTGCCTGCCCCTGAGGCTTGCAGTTTGGGGGGGGCAACACCCTCCCTTGCCACCCCAAAGTCTGCCTAGTAGACTCCACACAGTCTCTGCTGGCATGTCTTTTGGTCCCAGCTACCCACGAATCTTACAGATCTCCTCCTTACCAGCCTGACCTAACCAGCCAGATAAATTTACCTTCCTGCGAAGACTACGTCTGCTCCTAAAATTGTGACACATTGTGGAACATATGGAAACCTGAACGCAGTGGTGGCTTGATGCAAACAGAAACCAGAATGCAATGGTTAGTCAGTATAATAACATACATTTAGCTATTCTACCCAATGCAGTTTTGCAAGGATAAGAGCCAGTAACTTACCTTAAGCTCTGTTATTAAGTGGTACATCAAGAGGAGAATCTGAATATCCTTTACTCCTTGCCCAGCTAAACCTAATGGGTGAAGCTCCCTCTTGGCCAATAGAGGGCTCCTTAGAGCAAGGGGAATGACTTTTGGCACAGTCAGCTAGCAGGCCAGACTGTTGTTGGTTATGAGGACCAAGCAGCTCCAGGCATCCCTCTAGGGAATCGCTCAGCAAACCCAGCCACCGTTACATCACCTTGTTAGCCTATGCGGAGAGCAGAGACGCCAGGAAGGACAGCTGAGCTGAATTCCACACAGCAGTGCAAAGCACGAGCTGCAGCACCATCTGGCAAAAGTGGCACTTTTCTAATGTGTATCTGAAGTCCTGTGAGATCACAATTTTTCTACAAAATGAAAAAGGCACTAGTTGGAAAAAGAGATGTACAAGCATATTAATCACAACTGGACAGAGCTTAAAGTTTAGTAGATGTTAATGGATAACAGATCTTTAAAATAGGTTGGATCTGAGATTATAATTGACCTTTCTTTTTTTATGTAAGTGTAATCTTGACATCTATGAAAAGCATATTAATTTAAAAGGTGAGGTCATTTGGAATAACAAATGCTAATGTCCACAGTTTAAATGTACCTTCTTTGTTAACTTTCAGAGAAAAGTTTAAACAAAAAGCAAGAGCCCTGATTCTTAGCGCTGCTGTTGTCCCTCTATAGCATTCAACCACCATACAGAAGCCAAAGTTGGTAAAACTGGCCATATGGATATGGGGAATTGCCCAGAGTAAGGGATTGCCTGGATGTATAGGGCCATTGGAATGGCTTTATGCTTTTCTAGCATAGTAGCATGCTGGGTGAAGAAGGAATGTACCTAAGATTGTCACACTCAAGCTGTTATGAGCTGCTGTGAAACCCATACAGAACCTTTGAAGAAGACTGCAAACTAGAGCAGCCTCTGGAGATGCTCCGACTGTTGCCAGGAAGCCATCCAGTCCGTGTGTGCTCCCAGAATCCGGGAGATGCAAAATTCGCATGAAGCCACCTTTGTGTCCCCCTCTTTTCTTTGCTTATTCCTGCATAGAACACAACGCGGTCAGATAGGGGAATAAGAGCCAAAGTGTTTGTGAATCTGTAAGTAGCCACAGAAATTCTAGAAGTTCAGTAGATGAATCTTGAAATAAGAGAGAACTATATTGATTGGAATGTGTTGTGTGAGCAACAACATTGCTCACTGCATGTGTAGACTTTAAAACACTTTTCACCAGCGGCGGCTCCAGGCACCAGTGCTCCAAGCCTGTGCCTGGGGCGAAAAGCTGTGGGGGGTGCCCTGCTGGTCCCTGTGAGGGTGGCAATCAGGCAGCCTTCACCGGCGTGCCTGTGGGAGGTCCACCGGTCCCACAGTTTCGGCGGCAATTCGGCGGCAGGTACGCCAAAACCACGGGACCGGCGGACCTCCTGCAGGAAAGCCGCCGAAGGCAGCCTGCCTGCTGTGCTTGGGGCGCAAAAAAGCTAGAGCTGCCCCTGCTTTTCAGTTATATTTTTTTTTAATCTTGTAATCAGAATCTCTAAAATTAGCATTCACAGTTTTATAATTTTAAAAAGAAGAAGTGAAATGTGTATTGTGTGAATCTGATGTATCCTTATGTTGGTGGTTTACTTCCCTTTGCCAGTTTTTTTCTAGTTCTAGTTGTTACTAAATTGGATCTTTTAGTTATAAAATGCTACAGCACGGAATTTTGTTAAAGTGGAAACTCAAAACATTAGCCATTTTCTAATTTTGTTCTTTTATGCAAAACCCTGTTGCATTGATTTCAGCCTTATCAACATTGCCTTACATAAAACATCAGTAAGAAAAAAAAAAGTTACAGCAGAATAAAGCATCAAGCACAGAGCCCTAGGGAACATCAGATGTTACTTGTTGTGGCTCTGAAGCTGAACCTCTGAGGCTCACCAACTGTTTCCTACCATTAAGGGTTTATTTAAGCTGTTTTAGGGCATGTTTATTTCTAGCAAATCAGAACAATTAGCATAACAAAACGCCTGATTCACCATATTGAATGCTTTTGAAGACTCAGTACAAGTTGACCCACTAGTTACCCCTGTCCACTTGATTGTGAAAACTAATGCACAAATCCAATTTATCAGACATTCAAGGAAGATTTTTTCCCCAAAATTGCCAGTTGGCATGGGAACCTGACTGGCATCCCAGCTAATAATCAGGTAATTCAGGCTCTTGGTTATCAGACACAAAGATTCTAGGTCTGAGGTATAATATCTCAAATTATTCTGGAAACCAAATTTTTGGAGACTTATGGTATTGCGAACATCAGCCTTTACTACCTGAGTCATGATGTTTTAAATAACTATATAGTAGGGCTGTCAAGCGATTAAAAAATTAATCACGATTAATCTCACTGTTAAACAATAATAGAACGCCATTTATTTAAATATTTTTGGATATTTTCTACATTTTCAAATATATTGATTTCAATTACAACACAGAATACAAAGTGTACATGCTCACTTTATATTTTTATTACAAATATTTGTGCTATAAAAACCGAAAGAAATGGTATTTTTCAATTCACCTCATACAAGTACTGTAATACAATCTCTTTATCATGAAAGTTGAACTTACAAATGTAGAATAATGTACAAAAAATAACTGCATTCAAAAATAAAACAATGGAAAACTTTAGAACCTACAAGTCCACTCAGTCCTACTTCTTGTTCAGCTAGTCACTCAGACAAACAAGTTTGTTTACATTTGCAGGAGATAATGCTGCCCACTTCTTGTTTACAATGTCACCTGAGAGAGGCGTTCTCATAGCACTGTTGTAGATGGCATTGCAAGATATTTACGTACCAGATGCACTAAAGATTCACATGTCCCTTCATGCTTCAACCACCATTCTAGAGGACATGCATCCATGCTAATGAGGGGTCCTGCTTGATAACAATCCAAAGCAGTGCAGACCAACGCATGTTCACTTTCATCATGTGAGTCAAATCCACCAGCAGAAGGTTGATTTTCTTTTTTGATAGTTCAGGTTCTCTAATTTCCACATCGGAGTGTTGCTATTTTAAGACTGCTGAAAGTATGCTCCACACCTCATCCCTCTCAGATTTTGAAAGGCACTTCAGATTCATAAACCTTGGGTCGCGTGATGTAGCTATCTTTAGAAGTCTCACATTGGTATCTTCTTTGCGTTTTGTCAAATCTGCAGTGAAAGTGTTTTTAAAATGAACAACATGTGCTGGGTTATTATCTGAGACTGGCTGCTGTAACGTGAAATATATGGCAGAATGCAGGTAGAACAGAGCAGGAGACGTACTATTCTCTCCCAAGGAGTTCAGTCACAAATTTAATTAATGTAATTTTTTTTAAACAAGTGTCATCAGCATGGAAGCATGTCCTTTGGAATGGTGGCTGAAGCATGAAAGGGCATACGAATGTATCTGGCACGTAAATACCTTGCAATGCTGGCTACAAAAGTGCAATGTGAATGCCTGTTCTCACTTTCAGGTGATAATGCTGCCAGCTTCTTGTTTACAATATCTCCCGTAAATGTAAACAAACTTGTTTGTCTTAGCGGTTGGCTGAACAAGAAGTAGGACTGGGTGGACTTGTAGGCTCTAAAGTTTTACATTGTTTTGGTTTTGCGTGCAGTTACATTACAAAAAAATCTACCTTTGTAAGTTTCACTTTCACGATAAAGAGACTACATTACGGTATTGTATGAGGTGAATTGAAAAATACTATTTCTTTTGTTTATCATTTTTACAGTGCAAATATTTGTAATAAAAATAATATAAAGGCAGCACTGCACACTTGGTATTCTCTGTTGTAACTGAAATCAGTATATTTGAAAATGTAGAAAAACATAAAATATTTAATAAGTTTAAATTGGTATTCTATTGTTTAACAGTGCGATTAAAACTGCGATTAATTGTGATTAATTTTTTTTTCTCTATGTAAATAAAATGTATTTTTATAAAGTATAACCTGAAAGAAATAGCCATTGGTGGGCACCATTTTCCCCCTCCAGGTGTAAAATGCTTAGAGATCATCAAATGAAAGATGGTATGCAAAATAGGTTTATTGGTATATTGATACTAACTTTATTTTGCATGGAGGCAGTGTAATCTCAGTAATTTAACATTGGTGGGCTTTTTACACTTTGTATGAGCTGACAGTTCATGAGTTAGCTCCATTTCTATTTTAAGATACTATGGCAGCAATGAACTCGTAGAAAAGGCTTATTTTATTGGAATGAAATCTTATGTGATCATTTTTACTTGTCTTCCTCTTTTCCACTTTATTTCTACCTTAATGGCTCTTCGTTGTGGCAGCCCAACATTTTGATGGAAGAAACTTGGACATGGTCTTTCTGAAGTTAGTCAGTATTAGTTCTGAACAGAGCAGAGAGAACGTTGCTTTAGAGTGATTTCTGCACAACTCTCAGGCCCTGCTGCCTGGGGGATTGGGATAAATCTCTGGAGCTGAATGCTGGTCTATGTACTCTCACCATGGCAGTGCATTGTGCTACAATTAGACTGTTAGGATCTCCCTTATGGTTTGGTTTGGTTTTTTTGGACATTACTACTTTACAGTTTCATGTGTTCATGAACACAAAAGAGCCTGTAACAGTGTAACCTATAATGAATGCACTTCAGACCAAAATAACCCATATGCAGTACTCTATTTTCATGACTGAGGTGGAAAATAGCGTCTCTTGATATGAATAGCTGTACATGAGGGTTTTATGGGTCACCTGATTGAAAGGCTTACGGCTGTGTAAAGTAACAACTCTTTGGTGGTTTGATATTAGTGCTTTCATAGATGCAGTAAGTTTCCCTTATTTTGTTAAACTAGTTGGGCATCATGTAAGTTAGCAACAGAAAATTAGTCCAAAATTAGATCATCTAGTCCAGGGGTGGCCAACCTGAGCCTGAGAAGGAGCCAGAATTTACTAATGTACATTGCCAAAGAGCCACAGTAATATGACAGCAGCCCCCCATCAGCACCCCACCCCCAGCTCCAAGTGCCTCCCACCCACAGGCAGCCCCACCAATCAGTGCCTCCCCCTCCCTCCCCACACCACCTGATCAGCTGTTTCGTGGCATGCAGGAGCTTGTGGGGAGGGTACGGAGGAGCGAGGGCATGGGAAGGGGTGGAGTGGGGGCAGGGCCTGTGGCAGAGCCAGGGGTTGAGCAGTGAGCACCTCCCAGCACATTGGAAAGTTGGCGCCTGTAGCTCCAGCCTCGGAGTCGGTGCCTATACAGGGAGCCGCATATTAACTTCTGAGGAGCCGCATGTGGCTCCGGAGCCACAGGTTGGCCACCCTGATCGAGTCCAGGGGTTCTCAAACTGCAGGATTGTGACCCCTCATGAGGTCACCAGGTTATTGCTTGGGGGTCACAAGCTATCAGCCCCATACCTGGCAGGGTTCCAGCTGTCAGCCCTGCCATGCGTGAAGCTGACAGCCCCAGTTAAATTAAAATTACAGCCTTCCCCCCATTTTTAATTTATAAGGAGGCAACCCCTTTCATAGGCTTGCTGTGTGAAAGGGGTTGCCAGTACAAAAAGTTTGAGAACCACTGATCTAGTCCATCCACTGCCCATAGACAATTGTTCTCTGCAGTATTTTTATGGTGCTTCATCCAGTGTATTTTTAAGTGAACAACAGACTATATTTTGGGGACTAGGAGAACAGCTCTGTCATGCTACAAGTTAATTTGGCCATCAGAGTTTATTTGAATTGTGCATAAACCATGATGGTAATTTAACCCTGCCCGGGTACCCAGGTGTAATGCAAAAGAAAAGGAATATCAAAGTAGTCATTCTGTTGCATATTCAGTCTTAGTCTTTTCAATGTGCCAACTTCATTCCTAATAACATTGGGCCCAATTCTGACCATGTGTAAAGGTATGCAGTGGTGCAAGGGGCCTCTTACTCCCTTGCATGCAGGGGAAAACCACTTCCACACAGTACTACTCTCCCACCTGTGCAAGTGGGTAGGGAGTGGGCAGGGAGTTGACATCATTTCCTCCCCGACCATGTGGGCCAGCAAAGCTGAGCAGGTGCAGAAGAAGTAGTAATCTGTGCCAGGAGTAGGACTGACTCATACTGCTTCACCACCTAACCCCAGGGCAAGAATGAACCAGAGACCATGTTGTGACTCAGTGTGACAACATGGTCCCTGATCGTCTACCCGGACAACGTGACTATGTGCTTCCTCTTACTCAGGTCTTGTGATAAAATTACAGTCTAGCTATGTATCACTTTTTCTTTACTTTGTTGTTAGGAAAGAGGCTAAGACATGAATCATGTTTTGGTTTTTTGTTTTTTTTCTCTGACAGGTTGGAATGGGGGCCTAGAATAAGATAGGGAAGGAAGAGAGAAATATCTCAAATGTGTAAAGTTAGCTTGAGCTGTGGAAGTCTCCCCTGATCATGAGAGAAAGAAAGCGCTTGTATTATTCCATGCTTGCCTCTACCCGGCTTATGTCGGTGTCTCTCAATCAAAAGGGTAAGCAGGACAGGGGATTAAACTGTATGGAATGGAAACAGAAATAGAATATTTTGAAAGAGATGCAGAGCAGCAAAGGTTAGCCCGTCTCTCTTCACCTAAATTTGGAGGCTGGTCCCAGAACTCTGGATGTCACACATCTGAGGAACATATTTGTTTTCCAAGTTACCTGAAATTTTGATTAATAATGATGTAGACCTTCCAAGTTCACTTTCAAGGCACTATATTTTATTTTTTACCCTTCACCATTGATATAATTTTCTGTGGCTTATAATAAGAGGGAGAGAGAAGCTTTAAGGAAAGAGAAGAAATATGCTTGATAGAGCAAAAAATAGTATTGAATTATAATGTTTCTACCTGGCTTTCCATTGAGAACTCAGTATAAAATGTTCTTAAGTCTGAAATAAATCAGGTAGATCATGAATGGTGGAAATTTTTATCAGTTTGGTCTTTTTTCAAAAAACGCACAAAGGTTGTCATAAGAAAGGAAAGAAAACGCTTCATGTAAATCATTCTTGGAACATTCCCAAATAGCTGTTAACTGCTAGTTTCATTTCTATTAGTGCTGCAAATAATAAAGCCTCTTTTCTCCATTTAACAACAACCCCCCCCCCCAAAGTAAACAGTCTCCGCTTCCAATTCCACAATCTAGGGAAATACAAAGGAATCGGTGAATAAGTCAACTTGATCTTGCAAGAAATAGGTTCATCTTTGAAAACTTAATGTTTGTACTAAAGCCACATAAAAACACTAGGACTATATTGGGGTTGCATGACATTGTTAATGGCTGAACCATGTTATTCTATTTTACAATATTCTGTAAATATTTAGGAATTCAGGACAAAATGCATGACAGAGCTTGAAGATTTGATGGCCAAGATTAGAGAAAAATGGAAATCAAGAAAGGTACTATGTAAACACATCCTTCATTGGCACAGAAGGAAACAGAGAAGGCAGAATCAGAGTAACTACCAAGTGAAGTTAGTTGAACCAGTGAACTTTTGTTGATGAACTGAAGTTGAAACAGCTATAGGGTGGTTGTTTTTAAAAATAAAAACATCCCTAATGTCCTTACACTTCGAAGAAAAGATTGGCAAAGAGGAACTAACTGCCTACCCTTCCAAACCTCACTAGTAGGCTGTATCCTCCTCCTCCTTTGGGAACAGATTAGTGGCAGCTATGATTTCCTGTTGTCTACACCAATTAATATTCTGACCCACAAATGCCTATTAGTACCACACTGCGCACACAGCTCACCATGGTGCTCTGGTGAACTCAGACAATGAGGAAAGACTGAGGAAAATTATGAATGAAATTGATTGGGAGGTAAAATTGAGATTGAGACAGGAGAATTTGGACAAAAATTGGAAGTTCTGTAAGAAGTTTATTAGATCAAAAAGCCATGATTCCACAATCAAGAAAAAGGAGAGGACAACTTTGGCTAAAAGCCCACCCTGGTCAGTGGCAAAGTGAAAACAACAATTAGAAATATTTATTTTAACAAATGGAAAAAGGAGGAAACAAATAGGAAATAGCATAAATTAGAATTCATGATGAGGAAAATTGATAAGGGAAGCTAATAACAGGGAAAAATCCATAGCTGGCAGTAAGGACTGTAAGAAGGAGTTTAAGTACAATAGGGGCAAAAGAAATCCTAGCGATGGTATAGGCTCATTACTAGGTGGGGATGGTAAAATTGTTGATGCAGAAAAGGCAGGAAGTGTTCAATACATATTTCTGTTTTGTATTCAGAAAGAAGCTGTTTGATGTACGCCTATCACATGAGGCAGATGAAGTACTTTTCAGTCCATTCGTAACTAAGGAGGATGTTAAACAACATCTACTAGGGATAAACATTTTGAGTCAGCGGGCCCAGATAACTTGCACTCAGGAGTCTTAAAAGAGTTGGCTGAGGAGATTTCTGGGCTGCTGCTGTTAATTCTTAACAGAAGACTGGAAGAGAGCTAATGTTTTTCCAATATTCAAAAAGAGCAAGTGGGATGATCCAAGTAACTATAGACTGGTTTAGTGTGATCTCAATCACAGGGGAAAAGGTGATAATGGGTTCAATTGGTAAATAATTAAGTTATAGTACTATAATTGATGCTAGTCAACATGGTTTTATGGAAAATAGGTCACATCAAATAAACTTGATTTCATTCTTTGAGGCGATTACAAGTTAGGGATAACTGTGTGAAATTTAATGGCCTGCAATACACAAGAAGTCAGAATAGATGAGCTAATGGTCCCTTTTTGCCTTAAACTTTATGAATCTTTGAAAGGCTGGAATGCTGATGTAGGAAGCCCAGGGCTCTCCCAGTACCGTGTGCTGGACAATTATAGCTGCCTTGACCAGTTTTGGAATGCAAATAACTGAGATAGTGTGGCCCTGTCCCATTAAGGGCTTTATAGATCAGCATCAAACTGTGAAGTGAATCTGGAGTGAACAAGAGCCAGTGCAGATTGAATTTTTGTCTAGAGCCACATAGGGAGTTATAGTATTCTGGACTGGAGCTGATAAATGCATGGACTGCTGAGCAGATTCCATCATCTGAAAGGAATGGACAAAGGCTTCATGCTAGCCAGAGAAGGAAGGCAGCATTTTTGGTTACTGCCGCTGTTTGGATGTCCTGTGTTAGTCATGAATCTAGCTTGACTAAATGTTACAAAATGTTAGCTACCAGACTTCAGATGGTAAGGAAGTAGAATTTACTAGTTCCTTGAAGAGTTTCTCTCTTCTAATTAGTATTACTTCTGTTTGTTCAGGGGTCAATTTGAGCCAGCTGTTCTTTATCCAGGCTCTAATTTCCTACATATGCTAAACTATCTGGGTCACTTTGTGCTAAGTAAAAGAGCTGCATTTATGAAAGAAGACTGGCCTAGTAGATAGGGCACTTGAGACCAGGATTCAGTCCTTGGCTCAGCCATGGACTTTCTGTGTGAACTTGGACAATTCGCTTTTCTATCCTGTGCCTCAGTTCCACATCTGTAAAATGGAAATAATACTTTCCTGCTCCACCAGGGTATTGTGAAGATACAAATCCGTTAATGATTGTGAGGTCCTCAGATACCATGGTGATGAGGACTGTATAAATATCTAAATAGGTAGAGAGACATATTATCAAATCTATTGCTGTCATCATAGCTAATATTTATCTCATGATGTCCTCTAATACTAAACAAGAAGGGTGACAGAACTAAGGCTTATGAAACTATATGTCAGAGGTCTAAGGATGGAGTAACAGCTGCCTATCATCACTCTAGGTGATCATAAAGAAAGGAAAGAGCACAGTTAGCTAAGCACAATTTAAATCCACTCCTGCTAGGACATGTAGGTGAAGCAGCACCTCGTGGTGGATTGTGTCAAAAGCAACTTACATCAAAGAGCATCAACATTGTTTTGCTTCTGTTCAGTTCTCAGTTTTCTGAGCAAAGTAGGAGGGGGTTGTTAGGTCTGTGGAGAAAAAACATTCTTATTGGTTAACTTACTAATCAGAAAAGTTCCTTTAGATACGGTTTGGTGGATACTGTAAGTCAATGAGAAGAACAATTGAGGTCCTTTTGAAGTAGAGGGGAGCCAGTATTTCAAGGGAATATGGTCACTTCATCCTGCAGCTGCATCACAGCACTCAAGAATAATCTAGGTGTACCTACACTGTAGAAAACTGAACTGAGAGTTGGTTTTTAGATTATCACCTCATTTTCTTAATTTAGAAGGCCAAGTTTTAGGGCACTGGGGAAGAAGACAGAAGAGGAGAAAATTGGACTTGGTGAGTTGAGCAGGAAGGGTACTATGGGTTTGTAGTGTTTTAAGAGAAAATTCCTATGTCTGTTATAGAAAATGGGTTTTAAGAAAGAGAGGAGGCACAAAAATGTTCCTCCTAATATATTTGTTCTTAACATGTGCATAGGATAACTTTGTGTATCTGATGAGGTTTCAGCTGTGTGCCTTTGGGAATTGGTGTACAGCTGTGACATCATTTAAAAAAACCAAAAACCTTGGCCAATTAGAATATGACTGTGCCCACAGACAGTAAATTAAATAACTATAGTTTTTTAAAAACAAAAATACATTTTTGGGCTATCTTCCCATTTCTGTTTAGAAAAATAGTCTCATGAATATGATTCGGATAGGTTTCAGAGGGGTAGCCGTGTTAGTCTGTATCAGTAAAAACAACAAGGAGTCCTTGTGGCACCTTAGAGATTAACAAATTTATTTGGGCATAAACTTTCGTGAGATATAACCCACTTCATCGGATGCATGGAGTGGAAAATACAGTAAGCTGGTATAAATATACAGCGCATGAAAAGATGGGAGTTGCCTTTCCAAGTGTGTGTGTGAGGGGGGTCAGTGCTAACGAGGGCAATTCAATCAGGGTGGGTGTAGCCCATTCCCAACAGTTGACAAGAGGGGCTGAATATCAGCAGAGCGAAAATTACTTTTTGTAGTGCTAACGAGGCCAATTCAATCAAAATGGATGTGGTGGATAATAATTCCCCCTCTCCCCTCCAGAAATCTAAACCAGGCCAGTACCACTATACTCTGCTACTTGCTTTCAGTCCTGTTTATGCTGATACCCTAGTAATATGTAAAACTAGTATTTGTTATTCCTCCTTACTTGCTTTGACAATTTTTTATTGAATTAAACAATTTTGTTTGTTGTTTCTGTTTATTTTAAAACATATTTACAGCTGAAAGTTACAAGGAAACCCAGATGGTAAAGATTAAAGAAGAACCAATGGAAGTTGACATTCATGAGTCCCAGCCCTCAATTTCACCCAGCCAGACTGTTGGTTACAGCACTTTATTAGGGAGAGAGATTACTGAACACATACAAAAGGTACCAGAGGGCCGAGTGCTCCCGGAGAGAAACCTCTTCAGCCAGGATATATCAGTGAAGATGGCTTCAGAGCTCCTCTTCCAACTGTCAGGTAAAGACAGTAGATATAGCTGCCACAGTGCTATTTGAAAGTGGAATTTAAAGAACAAAAGAAGATAGCTAACGTTTTTCTGATTTTACACAAAGTTAAGTCTAGTATGGTATAGAAAATAATAGAAATGTGAAACTTTCTTCTACGCCTTACATTTGAAATTCAAAAGCTTCCCCATAGTATTGGCCAAGAATTCTTTAGCTATTTAAAATATGGTTTTGCGTGTTGTCAGTCAGGGCAGTTTCATAACATTTTAACTGTTTTGGAAAAGCCAGAGTTCAACTCCTGTGTCTTGAAAGCTAATTAAATAATTCCTGACAGCTGGTAGATACAGATCTGAAAATAAAGTAAAGGAGGGTTTCTGTGCACGACATCTATTGGAATAAGCACCTGATGGCTGCAGCATCAATAGTTCTTCTGGCTGCTTTACAGATTCCCACTCACAGAGGGGGCAAGCAGTGGAGAACACAGAAAGGTTATCATTGCCATAAATTGAACGAATGCAAGATTTGTGAATAGTGATGCTAAAATGTGAAGCAAGACAAATATTGGAATAGTTACAGTTTAAAATAAAAATGATTCTAATGTTTTTAGCTCATTCTAATTATTGGATAAAAGTTTTCCTGTATTGTGGTATAAAGCAGCAAGCATATAAAATAATTAAAAATCTGAAAAAATGGGTTACCCATGCTAATTTACATTATCTTTGTTCTTCTGCAGAAAAGGTGAGCAAAGAGCACAATCACACTAAAGATAACACCATCAGAACCACAACCAGGTAAGTAGCATCCATGTAGTGCTGCAGCATAAATTGCATGTTCATACTTTGCAGTTCATACTTTACATTGCAGTTCATACTTTAAAATGACACCATTTCACAATTGTAATATCATATTCTATATGTAAGACAGTTTTCTGTGCCCAGGGTAACATATGACTAAAAAAAGTAGGCCTATAAATCAGTGCATATTACGAAGCCATAAAATGAGACAAGATGGGACCCTGGCAAGGGAAACTCCATACCAGAGCTAGCTGTGGAAATGATTCTTCCTTTCCCTGACTAAATGTGCACATTTGCAGAAAAAATAATCTAGGAAATCAATTTCAAGTGCAAAACAAAATGCTATTTCAGTAAATTATAACTTAAAAGAATATCAGTTACAATTGGTGAGTGAGGAATTACCTGACAGTACAGTTTTTAACACCTTTTTTGTATTGGCCCATGTCTCGTGATTCATTTTCCTGACAAACTCAGACTTCTTTAATAACAGTTCAATTTTGTGATTTGGTCCCACTGAGATGGACCCTTGTAGTTTATTTCAGGTATGAATTTTAAAAGTCTATTCAGATTGTGAGAGGTAAAAGGTAATGAAATATTTGATGTAGACTAACTGTCAGGGTTAGGAAAATGGGGCAAAATTGGTAGAGTATTAAGACAACTAACATATGATTCAACCAGCCTATATGTTCTTAGAGGGCTGATGTACAGTATGTTGCATGAGAACAAGCCCATAAGGCGTTTATGTTTAAATGAGGAATGGTGACTTTTATGTCCCTAATATAAGGAGCTTCCTGATCTCTTCAGTAAATGGAGGCTGGGAAACCTTTTTAAAAACTGTATTGCCAAACCTCCTCTTCTAACTCTGCCATTCAGTTTGAATGAACGTTATACATTATGTACAATATATATCCAAAGGGGTATATGAATAGCACTTTTTTGTAAACCTTTGTATGCATTTAAGGAGTAAACAAAAGGGCACATTGAGTTAACAATGACCTTATTCTCTGGGAGCTGGTACCTAGCTTAACTTCAGGACTTTGTATTTTAATTATGCTTTATATTTAAGATAAGACTAGCTAGGATCTCAGTATGTCAAATGAATACTTTGCTCTGTGAGCCTAGAAATTCCAAATTCATGTTAGAAGCTAAACTGCATAAGGTATGCAGTGAAGTGTAGGTACCTAGAGAGAATTTGCTCACTTCAAAAAGTTTCACTTCTCTGGACATTTTCACATCTACTTTGAATCCATTATCCATAATGTTCTCATACCTGTGCTCAATTAGAGGGGAAATATGTTTGTAGGGTTTAATGGACAGGAACTTTTTACCATTCTTCAGCCAGCCTTGGAGTGTATTAACTCACAAATACTTGTACAACACTGAGTTGGGGTGGAGTAGGCCCAAAGGCCCCCTGTTGGAGGCCTCAGGGTTCTGCCACACCCATCCCAGGAAAGGAGCAGTGGAGAGGTCCTCCAAGCAGGCTAGAGTGGCTGCAGGCGAAGCAGCCAATCAGGGCCCAGGAGGACCATATGAAAGTTGCTGCACAGCAGTACAGGCAGTCCTCGGACTTACGACACAATTGGTTCCTGAATATTAAGTTGACAATGTCGTAACTCGGATTTTCCATAGGAACAATGTCGGATCAAGCGCCGTAAAGTCGAAACCGACATCATAAAGTTGAAACATGATAATTTATAAATGTCGTAAGTGCCGTTCGTTGTAAGTTTAACGTCGTAAAGTTGAGGACTGCCTGTAGTTATTTGCTGCTTGGAGCAGGAGAAGAAAGGACTACAGGCCTAGCTGCTTGGAAGAGCAGCAGGGCCCCATACAGTTCGCTAGCAGGGACTGTGGGAGCATTGAGGGAGCTCCTGGCTGGTTGCTAGGACTGAGCCTGGGGAGGGCTGCATGAAGATAGTGTCTCCAGGGAGGAAGCCCTGGGGATACAGCCGCATACCAGGGCTGGACTACTTAAAGACCAAAGCCCAGGGAGGGCTAGAGAGAGAGACACCACCAGAGGGGTACTGAGAGAGGCACCGGTGGGTGGACCGTATACACTGGAAGGGGTTTGTGCTGTTTAACATGCAGACAGTGACTCGGCCGAAGTGCTGAGTCACTGAAGACCAGCCTGAGAACCACCGAAAGGGGTCACCAGAACTAAAGAACACAGACACGCGCAACCAGAAGGGGGCACACGCGAGAAGTGGGTTCCAACCCCATTACAAACACCTAACACATTTTAGGCACTACTGTAATGTACCTAATAAAAATTTTAAAATGTCATTTAGTCACCACCAAGTAAGGACTAGTATGACCAAGTAAAGTGTTCTAGTGGTCCTGATTCTTATCAGTTGAGCTTATAATTAATACTCAGGACTGCCCAGTGTTACGCATCTTGCATGAAACATCTTTGGCAGCCCTGTCACATGTCATGCATTTAGCTGGGCTGCAGGAATGACCTGTAATTGCTGCTGCTGTTCACCACGGGCTGCTGTAGTGCCTGCTGAACAGGCAGCTTCTCTGCCTTCCTTTGCTGCTCCCCCTGCTGGATCTGAGCAGGGTAGGAGCAGCCAGGAAGAGGTGGTGATGGTGGCAGCAGCAGCAAGAGCAAGCAGAGGAGGCAGTGGCAGAGACAGAAGTTGAGGGGCCCATTACAGACTCCAAACTTCCTCAGCTTTCCTCCTGTCATCCTCCAGACACAACCATGCAGCTTCCCCGTCTCTGGCTACTCCCTTCCAGTAACATCCCCATATACTTCCACCCATCCTCAGCCAGCTTCTCTCACCATCCAGTCACAACCGACACCCACACTCAGTCCCGGTCAGTTTCTTTCAGACATCTACAGGCACCTTCCCTCAGCCTCTCCACCGCCACCTCTGCCAAAGCAAACTCCACCCACCAACACTTAGCTGCTCCTCAGACCTGCAGATAGCCTCCTGCACCCACCCATCCTAAACACCCTAGCATCTTCCAGACAACTTCCAGCACCCACCCATCTGCCTAGCACCCCAGACATCCTCAGCACATATGATGGCTGCCATCTTGACCAGTACATTCAGGATTAAACCAGTGGCCTCCAGAGCTTGAAACAAAGAGCCAGTCTTTATAGTTGGAAGCTATAACTGATTCATTCTTTGTGGATAAGGCAAAAGGGGAGCTCGCAATATTTTACCGACCAGTGGATTACTTTCTCTGGACAAAGTATAGCTCATCCTGGGCATCTGAGGCTCACAGCCCTTTGATTCCTATATGTGCCTCTGCTTATGTGATGGCCACCATCTTGGCCAGCACCCTGGAGGTTTAACAGAGGACCTACAGCAGGGGTTCTCAAACTGGGGATTGGGACCCCTCAGGGGGTCGCGAGCTGTCAGCCTCCATCCCAAGCTCCGCTTTGCCTCCAGCATTTGTAATGGTGTTAAATATATAAAAAAGTGTTTTTAATTTATTGGGGAGGGGTCACACTCAGAGGCTTGCTGTGTGAAAGGGGTCACCAGTACAACAGTTTGAGAACCACTGACCTACAGAGTTAAAAGCTCTGAGGTTGAGCTAAAGAGACAGGCTGACAGCTGTAACAGACTCAGATTGTCTAAGGCTTGGGCACAGAGGGGAACATGTAATGTACACTGTTTAGTGGGCTGCATGTGTACATGCCTCAGCTGTCAAGTTTTGTGCAGCTCCATGCCCTACTTCAGCAACTGCTTAGTGTTGACCATGCTTATGTTTATGGTTACATGCAAATTATTTGTAAATATTAGGGTTGTTAATTAATCACAATTAACTAATGCGATTAACTAAAAAAAATTAATTGTGATAAAAAAATTAATTGCAATTAATCGCAGCTCTAATCGCACTGTTAAACAATAGAATACCAATTAAAATTTATTAAATATTTTTGGATGTTTTTCTACATTTCCAAATATATTTATTTCAATTACAACACAGAATACAGAGTGTACAATTTATTTTTATTACAAATATTTGCACTGTAAAAATGATAAGCAAAAGAAATAGTATTTTTCAGTTCACCTCATACAAGTACTGTAGTGCAATGTTTTTATCATGAAAGTGCAACTTACAAATGTAGATTTTTTTGTTGTTGCATAACTGCACTCAAAAACAATGTACAGTAACTCCTCACTTTAACATTGTAATTATGTTCCTGAAAATTGCTAGTTTAAGCAAAATGATGTTAAGCAAATCCAATTTCCCCATAAAAATTAATGTAAATAAGGGGGGGTTAGGTTCCAGAGAAATTTTTTTTGCGAGACAGAGACATACACAGTGTGTGTGAAAGAGGGGGACGTGCATTGCCCCTTTACGCTGACCCCACTCGAAGTAAATTGCCTTTTTAAGTAGATCAGCAAGTTGAGACAGCAGCTGCTGCCAGCAAGCTCTGTCCGTCCTGAACCCTGTCGTGCCCCTCCCCCTGCTCTGTGGAGATGGGGTACAGGCAGGGCCAGCTTTAGGCTGATTCCCCCGATTCCCGTGAATTGGGCCCCGCAGTGTCCCGAAGAGGGGCCCCGCAAGGTAAGGCCCCAGAAGACAACTGCTGCTGAGGAAGGATCCTCCGCTGAAGTGCCGCTGGAAACAGCGGCAACCGATTGAGCAGCCGCCAAATGGCGGCAGCTCTTTCGAATTGGGCCCTGCACGTCCTAAAGCCGGCCCTGGGTACAAGAGCGGGGGGCAGGAGTGGGGAGAGGGGGACACCCTGACATTAGCACCCTTCTTTCCCCCGCCGCACAGCAAGCAGGAGGCTCCCAGGAGCAGCTCCAAGGCAGAGGGCAGGAGCAGCACATGGCAGTGGGGGGAGGGACAGCTGAACTGCCGTCAATTGATAATTGATAGCCTGCTGGGTGGCTGCTGCACAGGGAACTTAGGGGAGTTGATTGGGGGCCTGCCGGCCCCCCGGTTCCAAACCCCCACCGGCTAACTCCAATGGGCTGCTCTTTCTGCAAGCAGTGGACAAAGCAGGCAGCTGCCAAACAACATTATATGGGAGCATTGCATAACTTTAAACAAGCATGTTCTCTAATTGATCAACAACATAACAAAATAATGTTATCCAGGATGATGTTAAGTGAGGAGTTACTGTAAAACTTTAGAGCCTACAAGTCCACTCAGTCCTACTTCTTGTTCGGCCAATCGCTAAGACAAACAAGTTTGTTTACATTTATGGGAGATAATGCTGCCTGCTTCTTATTTACAGTGTCACCTGAAAGTGAGAACAGATGGTTCTCATGGCACTTTTGTAGCGGGCATTGCAAGGTATTTACATGCGAGATCTGCTAAACATTCGTATGCCCCTTCATGCTTTGGCCACCATTCCAGAGGACATGCTTCCATGCTGATGACGCTTGTTAAAAAATAATGCATTAATTAAATTTGTGACTGAATCTTTTGATGGAGAATTGTATGTCTCCTGTTCTGTTTTACCTGCATTCTGCCATATATTTCATGTTATAGCAGTCTCGGATGATGACCCAGCACATGTTGTTCATTTTAAGAACACTTTCACTGCAGTTTTGACAAAACACAAAGAAGGTACCAATGTGAGATTTCTAAAGATAGCTACAGCGCTCAACCCAAGATTTAAGAATCTGAAGTGCCTTCCAAAATCTGATCAGGACAGGGTGTGGAGCATGCTTTCAGAAGTCTTAAAAGAGCAACACTCCGATGTGGAAACTACAGAACCTGAACCACCAAAAAAGAAAATCAACCTTCTGCTGGTGGCATCTGACTCAGATGATGAAAGTGAACATGCGTTGGTCTGCACTGCTTTGGATCGTTATTGAGCAGAACCCATCATCAGCATGGACGCATGTCCTCTGGAATGGTGGTTGAAGCATGAAGGGACATATTAATCTTTAGCACATCTGGCACATAAATATCTTGCAACGCCGGCTACAGCAGTGCCATGAGAATTCCTGTTCTCACTTTCAGGTGACACTGAAGAAGTGGGCAGCATTATCTCCTGCAAATGTAAACACACTTGTTTGTCTGAGCAATTGGCTGAACAGGAAGTAGGACTGAGTGGACTTGTAGGCTCTAAAATTTTACATTGTTTTATATTTGAATGCAGTTTATTTTTGTACATAATTCTACTTTTGTAAGTTCAATTTCCATGATAAAGAGATTGCACTACTATAGTTGTATTAAGTGAATTGAAAAATACTATTTCTTTTATCGTTACAGTGCAAATATTTATAATAAAAATAAATATAAAGCGAGCACTGTACACTTTGTATTCTGTGTTGTAATTGAAATGAATATATTTGAAAATGTGGAAAAAATCCACAAATATTTATATAAATAGTATTCTAGTTATTGTTTAACAGCGCAATTAATCACAATTATATTTTTAATCGCTTGACAGCCTTAGTAAATATAAAAATTAGCTGATTAAATGTGATGTGGAGCAGCACAAAATTTGGCAACTATAAGTATTAGATTTCTTTGACTTCTGTCTGTATAATGTCCATGCAGTACAATAAGGAGAGTAAAGAGAGTGAATGGGGAAAGTAGAGAGAGGTTTACTAGATCAGTTTAACTGTAATTATCAGTGAGCTTCCCAATGGCAAATACTCTGTCATTGTGAATGCAAGCCTCTCACTCAGACCACATCAGTAGAAATCACATTGTCCTCTCTCTATAGGAGAAGATTATGACAGAAGATGTATGTCTGTGTCAGTCTTCAGATTGACAATTATTGTATTCAGACCAGCAGGATTAACTTGCTTGGGCATACTGCTGGCACATATGGTCTGAGTCTGGACTTCTCGCAGTGTAACACTTCATAAAACCCAGTACTTTGTTCCTTGGCCTGAAAAGGTTCCCAGTTGTTTACAGAAGCAATGTGTTTCTTTACAATTTCTATTTAATCAGTTTTTTTTAAGTTGGCCAAATCAACTCTGTGAAAATGTTTAGCTATCCCCAAACTTCCCCACCCCAAAGTATGATGGGTTTGTTCTGTACATAATTACTAATTACTTGTGATGGTACAATGCAGATGTGGTTAATCCTATTCTGGAAACAATCACTTCCTCCATCCTGCCTCATGATGCCTTTTAAAATACAGTTGTCCCTATCTATTATACATTCTCAATTTAGCAGATATCAGGTTTAAATGTAATTTTTATTTTGTTCTGGATGAAATCATATTTAACGTGCCGGGGAAAAGAATGGCTTTCCAACAATAGACTATTCTTTTATATTTTAATTTTGGTGTACTTCTTGGTATCTGTATTGTAGGCAAGTCTTGTTTCTGTTCATGTCTTTAGTTGAATGCAAAACAAAACTGCTCTATGACATATGTCAATCGATATCAAACCTAACTTCTTATTAACTGTTACGGTTAATAAAGAAAGTATACATTCAAAGTCAGATCAAAGTCAATTCAAAATAGTGTTTGTATTCTGCAGTCTTTGAGAAGGCACCATTTTGATCAGTTATAACAATTTTTTCCTGCTCCTACATTTGATTATTTTATAATACTGTCCAGGATAGGGAAGTATACAAGGAAAGCTAACTAAACTTTAGCTGAGTTGCAGAATACCACATCAAAAGAGAACCACACGGGGTATTTCATGACTTGTTTAGAACTCCATTCCTAATTATCTTAACTGCTTAAATAGTTAAATGCTCTTATTAAGAGATGTAATCAAAACAATCCCGCTCTTTCCTCCCCACCCACAAAAAAGTTCAGATTGGACAGAAGAGTACAAATTTAAAAAAAAATAAATCAATTCTTAGTTACTGATACATTGCTCGATGTTGGGTTGTCACTAAATTATCCTGAAGCATTTTAGAGAGACAGTTTTTGCTTTGATAGGAAATTTGATGTGGGGTGCCACTGAAGTTAGACCACTGTACGCAGCATCACATGCTGCATCTGTTTCAGTAGGAGTCTTGTATACCAAAAAAACTTACTTGAACATGAATTGTAAAAGTATTAGGATCAGGTGTCACACATGCTACTTTAGCTAGTCAGTATTTTGTTTACTAAAAGAAATCTTTTTCCCCCTCAGCCCTTTCTTTTCTGAAGATACATTTAGACAATCGCCATTCACTTCCAACTCAAAAGATCTCCTGCCCAATGAAACTGCTCTTCATGGAAGGATATCAGCACCAGGTATGGCCTTTTTTCTATTTTATTACTTTTAATTTGTTTAGCATAAAAAGACCTGTGCTATATTTACTAGATATTCTAGATATAGTGCTATCTGTACTATATTTATTCAGTGCATTAATCATCTATATCTCCCCTTAATAAAACTTAGTTTGCTGTGTAAAAACAAACAACTCAACCACCACAAAAATGAATATTTTTAAAAAGAAAAAACACACTAAGATAAGTTTCTTCATAATTGCCTGAGTACTTATGTTATTAGTCTTTAAATAACTGTCTCTTAAAAAAAAATCCAAAGCAAGAACCTAAAAAGGATGTACCTCAATATTATAAATTGAGTGTATTTCTTTTCACATCCTATGTTTAAGGGAAGTATAAAGCTGTCTGATAAGAAATAATTATTGCCCTCTGGCTTCCTCATTGGTGGCCAAGCCCACCCTTCCAACTTATAAAATACAGGAAAACTCCCTGTAATTTCCAAATATGCAGTTCATGTGCCTGAACGGCTCAGCTTTCCAATACAATTCTCTTACCCATATCATTCATTTAGGACCCTATCCTGAAAGGTGGTAAGCACCTCCTACAGCATGCTGAGTGTTGTCAATACCCATTAGGAGATAGGAACTCTCAGCATCTTTCAAGACGTGCTCAGAACTGCAGAAGACATAGCCTGTAGAGCCAACACTCTTGTACCATACCAGAAGCATCATTTCTCAGCATGAAATCTTGATTTATATTATCAGAATTATTGCAATTAAATTATGATTATTCTCAAGAGTCAGTGTTTTAACTGAGGTAATTGGAACTATAGTGTATGTTTTTGTATCAGATAAGTTTGAATAGTCAAAAAAAAGTTGTTATCCAGAGAGTGATTGCTTAGGAATCATTTTTAACTATGGGTTTGTCCCTTATTGTTACCATTTACATGTAGCATATAACTGCTACTTATTTAGTTATTTATATATAATATATTGGTTAGACAGTGCATATTGTTTACTGGTCATATTGTAAGGAGACCATATGTTGGATCAATATGTAATTTGTATGGATAAGTATGCATAAATACTAGTTTCCTTTTCATTGTCTACTTCATACTTTTGGAACAACTCTATCTTATGAGATTTTTCATCACTTTTCACAAGCGAATAATAACCCTTTGATAAGTGAGGTTTGGAACCGAAGTGTTAAAACAGTTTTACAGTAGCAATGTGGTGGTGATTTAAAAAAATAAAAATTGTAATTATATATAATGTATAATCTCAGAGAGCTGAGAATTCATTCTCTGTTAGTAGAAGGTCCTAGTCCTTCTCTGTTTCTTGTGGAAATTGTCAAATCTACCCTCAGGACCTTCCTTTTAAACAAAACCTGTTTTAAGCAGCCACTCAAGAAATGGACAAATTCACTGATTAAATAAGGTGTTCTAATGACAGATCAGAATTGTTCTCAGTATTTCGGGAATACTTTAGGTTGGTCTCTTAAGATAGGATGTTGCCTAATAAGAGTTGTGTCCAGTACGTCAGAGGTTCTCTACCTTTTTCTCTCTGAGCCCACCCCCCACCCCATGCTACAAAACTCCAGGACTCACCTGCACCACAACAACTGTTTTTCTGCATATAAGAGGCCAGGCCAGCATTAGAGGGTATCAAGCAGGACAGTTGCTCAGGGCCCTATGCCACAGAATGCCCTGTAAAGCTAAGCTGCTCAGACTTTGGCTTCATCCCCACACGGCGGGGCTCAGGCTTGGGCTTTCTGCCCTGGGCTCCATTGAGTCTAACTCCATGCCTGCTTGGTGAACCCCCTGAAACCTGCTCACAGCCCTCCAGAGGGCCCTGGATCCCCAGTTGAGAACTGCTGCTGTATGTGTTTCAGTGTGTTTTCAAAAAGCTTTGGATAAAGTCCCTCTGAAAATAGATCTAAGAAGGCTTGCTACTATAGAGTGAGGAATAGAGTCATTTCATGGAGTAGAAGCTGATCAAGAGATAGGGTACAAGAAGTAAAAAGGCTAATTAGTATGGAAAGAGATGCTGTAGTAAAAAGATGTACTTACAAACAAGGCTGTGCCGTATATTAATGAGTTGGAAGAGTAACTGGATAATGAAACTTGCTGAGAACACAACATTATTTAGGTTAGTCAAGACTCAGAAGGATTGTGAGAAAATCCAGAAGGATCTAAGAAAACTCGGCAATTAGGCAATGTGAGTGCAGTATAATTTATTACAGGTAAGTAAAATACACATGGAAGGAACTGTTTAAACCTTTATATCCAAGTCTGTGCAGAAGACAGTTTTCTTGAAGATTGGTCTGAGTCTGTGGAATGAACTCCCACAGACCATCTACAAGAATTAAGGTCCAGGTTGTGTCAGGTGTGAAAACAACTGGACCCTCTCAGATTGGATCAGCTCTCCTCCACCTGCCTGTGGGGGTCAGTGGAGCAGCAGCTGGGTACCCTGCACCTGCTTGCTGTTACCACCTTGCTATGCTCTACGTTGTGAAGTGAGTGTGCCAAGGAGTTGCAGCGCCTCTTATTCTGCAGTGCACAGGAGACAGCAGTGCACTGAGGTGTAACTTACTGCCTATATCGCTTTTTTTAGGGCAGTAGCACAAGCCTCACTAGCCTAAGGGTATGTCTACACTACCTGCCGAATCGGCGGGGATCGATTTATCGCGTCTATTCTAGACACGATAAATCAACCCCAAGTGCTCTCCCGTCGACTCCTGTACTCCAGCGCTACGAGAGGTGCAGGCAGAGTTGACGGGGGAGCGCCAGCAGTCCACTCACCGTGGTGAAGACACCACGGTAAGTTGATCTAAGTACGTCGACTTCAGCTATGTTATTCACGTAGCTGAAGTTGCGTAATTTAGATCAATCCTCCCCTCCCCATGTAGATCAGGGCTAAGTTTCTTGACCTGGGCTGGGATGCTCACTCCAAAATGCTGTGTAGACATACACTTCGTTGGCAGCAGCAGGGTCCATGTGAATACTTAGTTGTGGCAGGCTAACGTTGGGTAGGTTTACACCCAAGCTTTCCACAAACTAAATGATCATGTAGGCAAGCCCTAAGAATTAATAGTGAAATGAATTAACATCAGAGAAGAAAGACCAGCAGCCACATCACATGAAAGAAGAGCTATGGCTGGGCAACCAAGGAAATAAGACTGAAATTGCAATAACTCCCTGAACTGCAACCCAGTCAACATGCTAATAATTTGTGAGGAGTCGTCATTTTGAGGGGACAATGTAGTATCCTTAGGAAGTAATACCTAAACTAAATAATCTTTGAGAAGGCCCCACACCAAAGGTTCTTGAGCAAAATAAGCAGTCATGGGATAATAGGGAAGGTCCTCTTGTGAATTAGTAACTGGTTTAAAGATAGGAAACAAAGGGTATGAATAAATGGTCAATTTTCACAATGGAAAGAGGTAAAAAGTGGGGTCCCTCAAGGATCTTTACTGGGACCTGTGCTGTTCATTATATTAATAAATTATCTGGAAAGGGGAGTGAATAGTGAGATGGCAAAATTTGCAGGCAATACAAAATTACTCAAGATAGTTAAGTCCAAAACTGACTGCAAAAAGTTACAAAGGGATCTCTCAATACTGGGTGATTGGGCAATGAAATAGAGATAAAATTCAGTGTTGATAAGTGTAAAGTGTAATGCTCAGTGGGAAAAAATAATCCCAACTGAACATTTATATATATAAAATGCTGGGGTCTAAATTAGCTGTTACCACTCAAGAAAGAGATCTTGGAGTCATCATGGATAGTTCTCTGAAAACATCTACTCAGTGTGCAGCAGAAGTCAAAAAAGCTAACCATGTTGGGAACTGTAAGGAAAGAGATAGATAATAAGACAGAAAATATTATAATGTCAATATACAAATCCGTGGTACACGCACACCTTGAATACCACATCTCAAAAAAGGTATATTAAAGTTGGAAAAGGTACAGAGAAGGGCAACAAAAATGATTAGTATGGCATGGAACAAATTCTATATAAGAAAAGATTAAAAAGACTGGTTCAGCTCAGAAAAGAGATGACTAAAGGGAGATATGATGGAGGTCTATAAAATTATGAATGGTGTGGGGAAAGTGAATAGTGAAGTGTTATTTACCCCATCACATACCACAAGGGTCAACCAATGAAACTAATAGTCACCATGTTTAAAACAAACATAAGGAAATATTTCCCCACCCAACATACAGTCAACCCATGGAACTTGTTGTCAGGAGTGTTGTGAAGGCCAAACGTTATAACTGGGTTAAAAAAAGGAATTAGATAAGTTCATGGAGAATAGATCTATCAGTGCCTATTAACCAGGATGGTCAGGGATGCAACCTCCTGTTCTGGGCATCCAGAAGCCAGGACTGAACAACAGGGGATGGATTACTTGATGATTGCCCTGTTCTGTTTATTCCCGTGACATATCTGACACTGGCCACTGTTGGAAGACAGGATACTGGCTGAGGTGGATAATTGGTCTGACCCAGTATGGCTATTCTTATATTCTAATGTTTGATACATTTGGGGGACTTTTTTTCTTCCCCTTTTCCCTTTGTTTATTGAACATTCTGATGTAATTTCCCATCTCTTCCTGTGGTGTTGGTATCAGCCAAATAAAATCATTTTTGATAAAGAAAATAATGACCTGTCATCAGCAACTGTTCTGTGTACATTGAGAACTTTATTGTTAAGAGCTATCAATCCAATATCACACACAATTTTCACAAAAATTAGTACTAGTCACACACAAAATAAATTTTAAGAAAACCAAAAAACCACTCTGTGCATTGCACAGAATCACTGTAAAGAGACTCCGCTTTTCACATTGCAGTTCATTGAACCTATCTGAGAGAGAATCTCATTTTATTTAACAATAAACAGAGAATTGTAAACAGATTCTATTGTACTTGATTTGGAAATGAGAAGAGTAATAGGTGGGAGGAAGATGAAACTCGGTTCTCAATTAAACTCTTCCATGTCACTGAGTCTTGATATTTGTATAACTGTGAAAGATGCAGACATTCATAGATTCCAGGATCAGAAGGGACCATGGTGATCATCTATAACACAAGCCTTTGAACTTCCCTAAATTATTCATAGAGTGTATCTTTTAGAAATACGTCCAATTTTTATTTTAAAATGGTCCATGATGGAGACTCCACTACAACTCTTGGTAAATTATTCCAGTAGATAATTGCTCTCGGTGTCCAAAAAAAAAAAAAGAAATTAATAAAAAAATAAATATATGGATGCTTTATTTCCAGCCTGAATTTGTCTAGCTTCAACTTCGTCATTGGATAATGTTTTACATTTCTCTGCTAGATTAAAGAACTCACTATTAAATATTTGCTCCCCATGAAGATACTTGGACTGTAAGCAAGTCATGTCACCTCATCGTTGTTAAACTAAATAAAATGAGCTCTTTGTGTTTGTCACTGTAAAGCATATTTTCTAACCCTTTAAACATTCTTGTGGCTCTTCTGTGAACCCTCTCCAAAATATCAACATTCTTCTTGAATTGTGGGCACTAGAACTGAACAGAGGATTCTAGCAGAGGTCGCACAAGTGCCAAATACAGAGGTAAAATAATCTCGCTACTACTCTCAAGATTCCCTTTTTTATGCATTGTTTGGCCACAGCATTATATTGGGAGTTCATGTTTAGATCATTATCTACCACAGTCCACAAATCTTTTACAGAGTCACTGCTTCCCCTAAAACAGAGCCCCCATTCTGTAAGTATGGCCTATGTTCTTTGTTCCTAGATATGTACGTTTACATTTAGCTGTATTAAAACATATATTGTTAATTTGGGCCCTGTTTACCAAGCAATCCAGATTTCCCTGAATCATTATCGCTCTGTCCTCTTCATTATTTACTACTCCCACAATTTTTGTGTCATTTGCAGATTTTATCAGTGATGATTCTATTTATTTTACATAGCACAGGGCCAAGAACAGTTCCCTCTGAGACCCCACTAGAAACATATCCATTTGATGAGGAGTCACCATTGCAGTTACATTTGGAGACCCATCAGTTAGCCAGATTTTAATCCATGTAATGTGTGTGCCATGTTAATTTTATTTTTCTAGTTTTTTAAATCAAAATGTCATGTGGCACAGAGTCAAATGCCATACAGAAGTCTAGTAACACTAATGCCTTTATCAAGCAAACTTGTAATCTCAGCCAAAAAAAAAAAAATCAAGTTAGCTTGACAGGAACTATTTTCCATAACCTCATGTTGATATGCATTAATTACATTGTTCTCCTTTAGCTGTTTATTAATTGAGTCATTGAGCCTCGTATCAGCCTCTTCATTATTTTGCCTGGGATTGATGTCAGGCTAACAGGCATATAATTACCCAGGTCATCTCATTTACCCATTTTGAAAATTAGCACAACATTAGCTTTCTTTCAGTCTTCTGGAACTTCCCCAGTGCTCCAGGACTTATTAAAAATCAACATTAACAGTCCAGCAAGCTCCTCAGCCAGTTCTTTTAAAACTATTATCTGGAGCTGCTGATGTTAAAATGTCTAGCTTTAGCAGCTTCTGTTTAACATCCTCCAGAGATTCTAGTGAAATGGAAAGAGTTTTATCATCATATGAGAAGACTGTCATATTCCTCCCCTCCCCCATACAGAATAGAAAAATGTATTGAACACTTCTGCCTTTTCTGCAATATTATTGATAATTCTACCATTTCCATCTAGTATTGGACCAAGAACATTATCAGGATTCTTTCTGTTCTTAAAGTATTTTAAAAATTCCTCCTTACTGTCCTCGGTTCTGCTGACCATAAATTTTTTCCTTGTGTCTTTTTGCTTTCCTTGTCAGTTTTCTACAATTACCAACTTTCGGTTTATATTCATTACTATCAATTTCCCCTTCCTTCCATTTGGTAAATATTATTTTTCTATTTGGTATAGCTGCCTTCACTTAGTTTTTTAACCCATATGGCCTTCTTCCTTGATTGTGGCTTTTGGGGTATCTAATAAGGTGTTCTTCAATGATTCCCAATTATCATTCACATTTTTCTGATTAAATTCTTCCTCCCAACTGATTTGACTCCTAATTGTTTTCACTTTTGTGAAATTGGTACTATTAAAGCACCAGGTGTGGGTGTGTGTATATACGTGTGGGTGGGTGTGTGTATATTCAGCTTGTACACTATAAATGTGATCAAGTCATGATCACGTGTACCTAAGCTACCATTAATTTTCAGTTCTGTGATCGGTTCCTCTCTGTTAAAACGAAGTCTAATAAAGAATTCCCCTGTGTTGATTGCTACACTTTGAGTTAGGAAATTGCATCTATAGCCTTTAGAAATTCCAAGGATGTTATAGTACTGGTAGACCTCCATATGTCACTTGATTACACCAATTTTTTTCCCCTACACCTTATAGTTAAGTGCATAAAGATGCTGTTATCCTTTTCCTTAGTGTGCTATGGTGATCTGTAACATAAACCAACTAATACCCCATTTTGAGTCTTAGTGGTTAGGACATTGATCCATAAGCATTCAAGATCATTTTCTTCTGAGTTATCAGTGACTTTGGAACAGGTAATGCCATTTTTGACAGAGCTCTATTCCCTTTCCCCTTTTGCCCACTCGATCCTTCCTAAATAGGTTATAACCATTGATTTTAACATTCCAGTAGTGTGAACTGTCCCACCACATTTCAGTAATATCAGCTCGATTGAATTTATTCTCATAAATGAGCAATTCCAATTCCTCTGTTTGTTCCCCAGACTCCTAGCATTAGTGTATAGGCAATTCAAGAATTTCTTCTCTTCGTGTCCTTTGGTTCCTTGATTAATTTTGTTTTCAAAATCTCAGTTTTGTGTGGAGTGTTCAGATCTTTTCTCTTTTTTACCTTACCCTTTGCTATTAGTCATGGTGGCTGCAACAGTTCTGATTCACCATGGCTCTGCAGCTGACCTCCTTCCTGTGCATTCACCTACAGCCATTTCTGGACCTACTGTCAAAGAATGGAGACAAAACCAACCATCCCCACCTGGCAGCCTGGTTTTTGCCTGAGCAAGAGACTTAAGAGAAATCATGCTCACAGGAGGTCCAATACACCTCTACCCTATATAATGCTGTCCTTGGGAGACAACAAATCTTATTGCATTATAGGTGAAACCGCATTATATCGAACTTGCTTTGATCCACCAGAGTGCACAGCCCCGCCCACCTGGAGCACTGCTTTACCGCGTTATATTCAAATTCGTGTTATATCGGGTCGCGTTATATCGGGATAGAGGTGTACATCCTTCTCAATAGCAGGAAACTCTACAAGAAAGTTTTATGTTGCCAAATGGAATAGGTTCTCCATCTGACAAAAGCATTATTGTTTCCTAAGGAGTCCCGGATTCCTCTTACCTTGTACTGTCTCCTCTCCTTGAAGTCATTGGGCCTACCCATCAGTTCATTATAGGTACGTTAGCAGCTATTAGTGCATTTCATCCTCTAGTGGAGAACTGCTGTTTTCTCCCCCACCTCTGCCCCACAGTAAAGTTCTAAAAAGGCACTGTCAGGACGTTCCTGTCAGTATCAAGACCTATTCCTGCTTGAGATCTGAACCTTGTACTGCCAGCACTTATGAAGCTGCCATTTGAACACTTAGCCTCCTGCTTCCTCTTGCACTTAGCTGTTAGGAAGGCCACCTTCACTGATATCACCTTGGCCAGAAGAGTAGGTGAGCTCAGGGCCCTTAGGGCGGATCCACCTTATATGATCTTCCACAGACATAAAGTATTTCTGAATGTTGCATTCCAAATTTATCCACAAAGTTCCTTCTGACTTTCACTTGAACCAGACAGTTCACCTAGCGGTAACCTCATAATACTAGAGAGGACAGGAAACACTACTCCCTGGAGGTACACAGGGCTCTGGCCTAATCTGGGGCTTCATTCACACATTTATTGGGAACTATGCTTTGGTTCAAGACTCAGTTGGGGATACATTTGGTTCAGCACTCCTGAAAACTGATACAGAAGACATCCTTGCACTCACGTCCTCAGTGAACACTGCTTGGGAGTCACCCATAGTGAAATACCCTTAGGGACCAGCACTCATAAGAGAAAGGAAGGTTATTTACACTACAGTAACTGGAGTTCTTCAAGATGTGTGGTCTCTATGGGTATTCGTGTCCTGTCCTCCTTCCCCTCTGCTCAGATCCTCTCAGATTTGCAGTAGAGTGAGAACTGGAGAGTCAGTCTGTGGCGCCCTTTATGCCCTCAGTTGAGAGCACAACAACATGAAGGGCACAGGCACAAATCAATGGATACTGCTATTGGAAACATTTCCAGTCCCAGATGCAGAGAGCACATATGCACCCACAGCAAATACCCATAGGGACCACATCTCAAAGAACTCCAATTACTATGAGGTAAGTAATATTCCTTTCTTCGAGTGCTGATCCCTATGGATATTCCCTATGAAAGCAGGTGCAAGGCCATGTTCTGCACCACAGTGTCAGGGATGCCTAGAGATTTCTGCAGGTCTCTCTTTATTTTTTCTATACATCCAAATAGGTAAAATAAAATATATCGACCTAATCAATCAGACGTAACAGACCTCTGTGACAAGCCCAGGATTTGCAGGAAATTGCCTATGGCAGAGTGGTCAATCAGTTTAAGTTATAATGGCTCGATTCCTTATCACCTTTATATGCAGTTTGATTTTTCATAAACAGAAAACTAATTTAAGTTCTCTTATGTGGTATGCTTTCTCTACATTGCTGCCCTTAGAAGAGAGAGGATTTGTCAGCTAGTCTTGTTACTCTCTGGTAGCAGGAGACAGATGACTCATTACAGCTTGTAGAAAGCTGTTCTTGGAAAGCCAGTTCACTTGGAATGCTGTAGGAGTGGGCACATTTGGCATATTTCTTCCTAGAGACACAGATTTAGCAGCATTTGTTCAACTTAATTTAGCACTGAACTATGTTTCAGTGGTTCTGGCTTTAGCACATTGCATCACATTTTTCTTTATCGCATCATATCTTTAAATTCCCATTATCACGTGCCTAACTGCAGCATAGACACTTACGTTGCTGGACACGCATTCTCCAACTGCCTGGATAGACAGCTTGAATTGCATATAGTGAGCAAATGGAATGGTATTCCAGATCCCTGGCTCCCTTTCTGGGGCTATAACCAGCTGGGATGCCTGTGATTCTAACTTATTCTGTTATATTCTAGCTCTATAGTACATTTCCTTTGTCACTTTTTCTAGGGCTGCTGCCAGATGGGTTTGCATGTAATGCATGTGAGTTCCCTAGCAGGAACTGTCACTAAGAAATTCCATGTGTTGCAGGTTTCTGATATTGTAATAATGACCGTCTCCTGTTATCCATTATAGTCACTATAACTAACATGATCTCAGCAGTCAAACAAATCTTTCCATTTTGAAAGAATTTTCAGGGCATGGTAATGTGTAACTGTGCAGAACAAACCACTTCACTATGATCACACAAAAGAGAAACTCACAGCATGAGGGTGTTTATGAAATTAATAGTCTATATATGGCCTAGATTCTCTATTTACAGTACTTGTAGCAGTCCACAAAAGAGGGAGAATGATGTGGATTATAAGGTAGTTTTCTCACCTCTGGCCTGTAATTTCATGGATTCAAGTTAACCATTTTTCTTGTAGGAGATTGGACAAAACCCTAGCTATGAACATCCCATGTTCTTTGAGAACATTCAGGTCTGGCTCAGAGCTGTGCCGCCCAAGCCCATCTCTAATTCAGACACTGGCAATGTCGTCCTTTGGGTAAAATAACAAAACCAAAACCAAGCCCTGTTTTGTTGTTTACCAGTCAGTGTTCGGTGGCCTTCCAGGCAGAATTTAAAGATCTCTTTGAAGTATATGTGAAACTCGTAGTATTCTGGCTATTATTCCTTTCCTCAGTATAACAGATGCTAATGCCTGGAACTACTGTTGAGCGCACAATGGCTGCTCTCTTTGACTGCAGAGTCACTGCACTCACTAATTACTTTGTAAACACTTCAAGGGACCATCAGGATGAAAGATGCTATAGAAACCCGAAGTCTGGTCTATGTTTAATGACTGTGTGGAAGAGTACTTGTTTTATAACTGAAACATTGTGACTCTTGTTTTATTATGGGTTAACTTTAATTGGCACAGCCTTTCTTCTCTCATGCTGTACATTCCTCCCACACAAGCAAAAATGTATATTTTCATTTTGTGCAATATCCCTTTTTGCATCTGTTCCTTTTTAAAGCAAAATCAGCATTGGGTAACCAACACAAGAACAAAGTAATTTCACTTGCAACAAATACCTTCCAGTTTCATTCAAAATAAACCCACTCTGGATCCCAATCATTAAACCCAGCAAGGCAACGACTGTGTTAATAAATTTCACAAACACCAAATCCAAAGCAAAACAGCAAAAGGTAACTGTTTCCTTACATGTGGGAAACAAAGCACGTGGGCAATGACTTTTTCACTCTTTCATACTGGATGCACTTTTCACACGTGGTAACATTTTTCTCTCTCCAAAGTCCATGTCGTAGACGCAGTAAGAAACCTGGCACTTACTCCACCAAAAACAACTTTGCAAGGAGTAAAAGAATTAGTCACAAATGTTTTACTGTCATTAGGATTTTAAAATAAATACATAAAATGAATGGAGATATTGCAAATGGAACTTTCTAAACTGTCATTAATTTAAATGATAAAGATGTCATATATTAAATTACCAGTTGTATGGCTCTTGATAGAAGGAGCCATTGGTTTACAAATACGCATTGTATTGTATTGGGCTCTTCATCATATTTAGACCCACATATAAATAAGCCCAAATTTTGTATTGATATTTCTATATCTGAATATTTGTTGAAATTTAATGTCAGGGTGTGAGTTGTACTCCTTCCTAAATATGAAATTTATCTGAATACAAGCTAAACATAAAGTAGTAAGAGAGATTTTTAAAACAACTTTTCCTTTTACTAACAAATGTCCCAGACATTTCTTTTAAAAGTTAATTTGGAACTCTCTCCTCCTCACCTCATCTTCTATCTTGTGCACAGCTATCTTCTACAACATCAGTCTGCCTAGGCGGAAGTTAATTACAAATCCCATCAGCCACTAGTGAGGGCGGGCCGGCAGAAGACTATTTTTAAAAAAATAGTACCTTAGGAGAGGGTGGGCAGAAGACTTTCATACCTTTCTTCTAATGGCTTCCGAATTAGACCTCAGTTAAAATTTGCCACACTGGTTTTTGGGAGTTATAGTCCACTCCATTACGGGAAGCCCAATATGCTGACTAGACTGATGCCACAAAATGCTACTGGATACAAGATAAACAGGAAAAGATTCCATGTAGGAGCTCTCCAACTCTTATTTGTGTGTGAGAGATGAGGTATAAATCTCTCCTTAAGTCCCAGTATGTAAGGGGTTTCAAGCACAGCCGAGGTTCACTATCTATCATGTAAGTGAGCTGCAGTGAGGTTGTGAAAGCAGAGGGGAAGGGGCTGCAGCTGTCTAGGAGAAAGGATATGGCCTCCCCTCTACCAGCTTGCTGAAAGCTGGAAAGGTGGCTGTATCCAAGTGTTCTGAGTTGCTTTGCTCTTGTTTGAATCTTTTTGTATCAATAAAGCTAGCCCTGAGGAAAGGGACTTGATCTGAGCTGCTTTGGGCTGTATTTTTACATCCCTCCGCTGGTGTATCTGTCCACTGGCTTAAACAGTTTGTATATTATTTTTTGTGTAGCTTTTTGGCTGGAAAATGGAAAGGGATGCCGAAGCCCAGAGTGAAAAATGTAACCTTAAGGCAAATTCATTTTTATTAACATCAAACTTCTGGATGGAGAATATGCATATTAGTGTCTGTGCAAATCTCTAATTGTATTATTGCCTTCTTTCTGTGAAAGAGAAGTCGCCATTTCAACAGGACTCATAAATGAAAGTGGCACATTGACAGATAAAGCAAGCATTAAATATGTACACAGACCAGAATGGTCCAAATGGTGTGTATAAGTAGCCTAGATTGGTTTTGAGTAGGATTTTCTCTGAAGTTTATCATAACAAACTGAATTGCAACGGACAAATAAACTTGCACTGGCTTTTATTAGAAGATAAGTGCATTCTATTTTCCAAATACAGTAGTCACTCAGACATACAGAAATAGATACAGATTTGATTTTATAGCACCCAAAATAAATGTAACAAGCAATATAAATGAGCTAAAAATGATGGTGAGCTACATGGAACTGAATTAGGAGAGAAAGAGGAGCACTTGTGGCACCATAGAGACTAACATTTATTTGGGCATAAGCTTTTGTGGGCTAAAACCCACTTCATCAGATGCATGCAGTGGAAAATACAGTAGGAAGATATATAGATAGATATATACACAGAGAACATGAAAAAAATGGGGGTGCCATACTAACGCTAACGAAACTGACTAATCAATTAAGGTGGGCTATTATCAGCAGAAGGAATAAAAACTTTTGTAGTGATAATCTGGATAGCCTATTTCAAACAGTTGACAAGAAGGTGTGAGTAACAGTAGGGGGGGAATTAGCATGGGGAAATGGTTTTTAGTCTGTGTAATGACCCATCCACTACCAGTCTTTATTCAAGCCTAACATTCCACATGATGATGGACTACAAGCTGTCAGGAAGAGTGTCCCCAATAATGTCACGACAAACCTGGTGGCTGAACTTTGTGACTTTGTCCTCACCCACAACTATTTCACATTTGGGGACAATTTATACCTTCAAGTCAGCGGCACTGCTATGGGTACCCATGGCCCCACAGTATGCCAACATTTTCATGGCTGACATAGAACAACACTTCCTCAGCTCTCGTCCCCTAACGCCCATACTCTACTTGCACTACATTGATGACATCTTCATCATCTGGACCGGTGGAAAAGAAGCCCTTGAGGAATTCCACTATGATTTCAACAATTTCCATCCCACCATCAACCTCCGCCTGGACCAGTCCACACAAGAGATCGACTTCCTGGACACTACAGTGCTAATAAGCGATGGTCACATAAACACCACCCTATACTGGAAACCTACTGACTGCTATACTTACCTACATGCCTCCAGCTTTCATCCAGACCACATCACACAATCCATTATCTACAGCCAGTCTCTAAGATACAACCACATTTGCTCCAATCCCTCAGACAAACTCCTACAAGATCTCTATCAAGCATTCTTAAAACTACAATACCCACCTGCTGAAGTGAAGAAACTGATTGACAGAGTCAGAAGTCACCCTACTACAGGACAGGCCCAACAAAGAAAGTAACAGAACACCACTAGCCGTCACCTTCAGCCCCCAACTAAAACCTCTCCAGCGCATCATCAAGGATCTACAACCAGTCCTGAAGGACAATCCCTCACTCTCATAGATCTTGGGAGACACTTTCAGGTTCTGTGTTGGGAATGGATACATACTCTCTTTTTAAAAACATACAATAAGGATTTTTTTAGAACAAGGCAAAGAGAATGACGTTTTTTGTTACTCAGATGATTGTGCTATTCGTCAGTAGTGATCAGTTAAGCTTTTAAAAGCATATATGTCAGAAGGAAAAGAGGATTTGTTATCAGTTTCACCCACTTTCCTGATTTTATAATGTCACAATTCCCTCAGTGAAAAAATAGTTCAGTTTCCATCTCTCCCCTCCCACCCCGGGGGGGAATTGTTTCTGCTACAGTTAGAAAAGTAAATGTCAGACTGATTGACCTTCCACATCGTGACCATCATTAATGATGGTAAAGGTGTTAGATAAACTTCTGAAGCCAATGCAGATCTGAAAGGACTTCTGCTTGATGATGTTTTTGCTATCAGTGCTACATTTCATGACTAGTGCCCATCTGACTTTAGCATATGTCATACATTTTTTACATTGCCATTTTCTGTTGTCTTGGTAAAGATTGAAGTTTCTGAGAAGGCAGTCCTGTTTATGACTCACATTGAAGAGGGCAGCACAATATATGGTGGAGGTTGGGGCCTCTTCCATGTTATAAACAGTCTGATGTTGATGAAAAAAGTTATTACGTTTGTTGTAAAAACTAGTTTCTGTAAAGGAACTACAGCAGAATTATCTATGTTTCAGAGTTTGTTTAAAACATGCAACTGAGACTAGCTTCACCAAGATTCACAAACATGGACTGATTTAAGGTCTGGGTGGGAAACCTCTCTAAAATGAGTGTTTTTTTCATGATTTATCTTCAAACCAAAAAAAAAAACCCTTGATGGCTTCACTTCATATTCCTGGGATCATTTGAAACTCACATTAGTATGAGAAGCAAAGTGGAAAAAAGTTTCACTTCATCCCATATTTGTTCATATTGGATTTTAAATTACTCTCTTTAAAAGCAAGTTTTGAAGAGAGAGAGATGGGGCAAATAGTTGTGTATTTGTTTTTGAAAACTCAGTTTAAAAAATAAAATCTCAAAATTTGAAAAGTACTTCCTAGGTTTTTGTTTGTCACTTTGGTCCATTTCACAGGATGTGATATGATGTACCATGAGACTCGTAGGTCTGTTCAGTGGTTTTACAATGGTCACATTGGCAAAGCACCAAAAGCAACTTGTGTTTAATTTTTGGCAACTGAAACTCAAGCTCAGTTTAGGATCAGATATCCCCCTGCCTCTCCTCAGATGTCAAAGGATTGTTTGCCTCTGCATAGATAACAGCCAGTAACTTTATATTGCGTAAATCAAACACATTTATCCAATATGGAAAAAAGAGAGAATCTATTAAAATAAAAGGAAATCTCAAAGTTTTGGTATACAGTTTAAGGTTACCATAAACCTGGCTGCTTAGGTGGAAAATTATTTGTGTTGCAAGTGAAGTTTATGTAGAAATGCTTTTTAAGGACAAGAGAAAATAAGTCCTCTCATCTTGGGCTCACCTATGTTGCTGTAATTTCCTCTGTCTCCTTTCCTAGTCTGCCTCCTGTTTTATTCAGATTCCAGCTCTTATGTTTGTCACCATCTTTGTGAACTTCCATTTTTTAGCAACCTGGCCCATCCCTGGTGTCTGTGGTGGTGGACTCCTGCTGCCACCTTTCATTGTCTCATCCATCCACTTTGCTTGAGCAGATAGTTGGCTGGATGTTTTTACTGACTCCTATCTGAGCTTCATTAAAGCCCCATCTCCTCATTATCTCCCTTCATGGAAACAGACATCTTTCTTTATCACTTTTGGGCAATTCTGTTGTTCATTTTGACTACCTCGGTGCACAAAGTTAATGCTTCCTTGTGAGGGGAATGTTGGCTCCTTAGTCCAATACTTCCAAACCTAGTACCAGGCAATTTTAGAAATACCATATGTACAACTTAGAAGTATGACACTGTGGATATACAAATAGTCTTCTTATTTTTTCTCTATCAAATAAGGATCTTTATGGTCAGTAAGTCAGACTACCATAACAACATTATTTTGATATTCACTGTATTTCCATAGTAATGATAATTATTTGCAAAAACATTTGAAAAACCTTAAGAGTATCCACTAAGGTTTAGTTAGTTAAATTGTTTTATTTAGCAATGAGTTTTTTTCCACATATTGTAGCATGGATTGCACAATGTATATCATGGTTTCAGGATTCATAAAATAAAACATGTTCCTTCTACCAGATGGAACAAAGATTATTATATTTGGATGATAAATTAGTAAAAAAGGAAACTTGACATTTGCTTAACAACCATTCTTATCGGACATGCATTGTGACTAAAAAATATAGCAGGTGACAATACTGAACATTTTTATAGCTAGAAAAAGCGTAACAAAAATATTAAGGACACAAACAAACTTATAGTATTTCAGCTGAAGTGAGGTTAAGAAATAGGATCTCTTAAAATATTAAGGAGATGCATATGGGAATGTAAAGTAAAAAAATCAAAGTTGCTCATATAAAACAAGATTCCACAAATGCTTCTGTTCACAATTTAAAATATTATCCAAAAATAAAAGACTAGATAGTTCAGTGTGGTAGTGACAATGATAAATGAAAACAGCATTCACCCAGGCCCACAATTACAGTAAGTAAATAGGAAAGCATATTTTATAAAGGAACTACAATATCTGGAAAGAATCCACAATTTATTTTAACTGGATTACTAGCAACATAACTTTTGACAGTGCAGGTAGAATCACTTTGAAAGTGAGTGGGGGAATGAGAGTAAGAAATATTGTATTTGGAGAAGATGAAACTTCATACAGTCAATATATTATTAAGTTTGTAAGTGGTTTGTGGGCTTTTAGAGACCAAATTTGCAGTCATACTTTAATTGCATAGTTCAGGAAAGGCGTTCTCTAGTCAGTTTTTAAGTGCTGTGCTATTGGCACAAAAGATGGATGAGCATGTAAGTGGAAATTTCTAAAGCAAAAAAAAAAATCTCGAACGAGGCACTGCACAAGAACAGAGAGCCAGTGAAATATCTTAGTTGAGTGCAGTGATAAGAGTGGAGAGGAGAATTTCCAAATGCATGTTTTTAAAGCAATTTTGGCTTGACTGGTTGAATATTACAACTTTTTTCTGAATAAAACTTTTATTTTTTAAAGATTAAAAGTTTAATAAAGAGAACTAGGCTTTCAAGTGGTACAAGCCTTGGTGATACAAATGCACAGAGTATTCTGTCCTCTTTGAATGCTAAATATGAGGCACTTGAAGGAACCAAAAGTTATCTGATGGCTGTTCAAGTGACCTCTGTGAAATATTTGTTCTTGATCCAAAGTGGTCCTTCAGATCGGAGTTGAATCACATTTGCATGGGAAGCGTGCACAGCAGCTACCTGTGCTACACCTGTTTTCGGGCCTCTATCTCCTTGCAGTCACAGAAACCTGGTTACCCTATTTGACACTGCCACTTCAACTGCTTTCTCCCGAAGTGGCTTCTCTTTCACTGACATTGCCCTGAGTTGTTCCCTAAGAAATGTGATGGGTGTGTTGAGTAGATCTGGGAAAAAAATTTTGACCAAAAGTTTTTTGGTGAAAAACTCAGATTTGGTGACACTAAAACCTTTGGCAAATTTGCATCAACTTTGCCAAATTGTTTTAGTTTTTAAAAAAATGATAAATTTCCAAAAAAACTAAACTTTTAGTTTCAACATTTTCTAAACTGAATTTTGAGTTTTCAATTCAAAATGACTTTTTGTTTCAAAATTTCCTTTAAAATTATTGAAAAATAAAATTGAAAGTTAAAAAAAATTCTCAAAAATTGAAATGTTTTGTTTTGGGTCGACTCATGTTTTTTTTATTATTTTTTGATTCACTGAAAATTTTAAAAAAAATTGTTTGTTTGGCCCACAATGAAATGTCTTCAATTTTTCATAATTGCCAGTGAACTGAAAAATCTGTTATTTGCATAGCTCTACTGTTGATCTCCTCCTCCTCCACATCTGCCATTTCCATCTTCTCCCCACTTCCTACTCTTTCCCCTGCCTTTTCCCTGCCTTTAATAGGCAGCAGGTTTAAAACAAATAAAAGGAAGTTCTTCTTCACGCAGCGCACAGTCAACTTGTGGAACTCCTTACCTGAGGAGGTTGTGAAGGCTAGGACTATAACAATGTTTAAAAGGGGACTGGATAAATTCATGGTGGCTAAGTCCATAAATGGCTATTAGCCAGGATGGGTAAGAATGGTGTCCCTAGCCTCTGTTCGTCAGAGGATGGAGATGGATGGCAGGAGAGAGATCACTTGATCATTGCCTGTTAGGTTCACTCCCTCAGGGGCACCTGGCATTGGCCACTGTCGGTAGACAGATACTGGGCTAGATGGACCTTTGGTCTGACCCGGTACAGCCTTTCTTATGTTATATGTTCCCTCCATCTTGTACCTTCTGTTCAGAGTTTGATATCCATCTCTCCTCCTCTGTCTCATTCTTGGTTACTTCAACTTCCATGTTGACCTACTCTCACCTCCCCATTTAACCTTCAACCCAGGACTGATCAAAATGGCCACTCACTCAATCTTGTTTTCACTAAGCACTGCTCTGTCTCTGATCTCTCCATCACAGTTTTCTCTTTCTGACCTTCACCTCATCTTCAAAATCACTGCCCTGGCTTTCACTTGACCATGTGGAGTGAGTCTGCTTGTGTGGATCCCATCCTGAAGTTGTAACCTTACATCAACAACTCCAAATGCTTCTTAAATATAAAAAATGATACACATTTTCAGAGGAATGATGATATTGTAAATGCTAAAAGCACCTGTTTAGGCTTCATCAGCATCTTTAATTTCAACCTTTTCAGGGGGTATTTGTAGCACAGGAAAATCCTTATAATTCATTCAAGTGGGACTCTACATGGACATAAGGATCTGCCCATGCAGGTTGCTTTGCCCTGCTAGGACCACTGCTCGCAGAACAGGGAACCTTTGATTACGTGTGACTGCGTGGAGGTTTGAAATGGAACCCGTTGAAGCAGCAATTTACGTGGGTTATAGGATGAGAGATGGTATAGCTAGTGAAACAACCAAAAGTATAAACATTAATTTCTCCTTCATGTGACTTTTTTTTTTTTTTGGTGACCCATAGCTTTATTCTTTTATAATAATTTTATTTATAAATCATTCTCACTGTCTCCCCCGTCAAGGTAATCCTGATGCTATATGATAGCTTAAAATACAATACAGTTAAAACATTGTGAAGCGATAATGTAAAAACAGCTAAATAAAGCGACAAAGAAAATAATCAAACTATCGTGTCTCATAGTCTAAAACCAGAGTCGGAATATTCCCTTTTGTGAACTACCAGCAGTGATGTACAATGCTGATTTAGTGAATCTGGACAGTTATTTATGTACTCAGATCACACTTTGTTCTCTTCTTTGCTTTTACTTTCAACCAGATAAAGCATCCTCTCTCAGCATTTCTCAAGCAAAAGTCATCTTAAAGGCTTTTTATAAGGGATGGTGGAATATGCTGTCCATACTGATATCACTAATTTGAGGATACAAAATCAAACTTGCCAATATACGTGTAACATGCATTGAATTGACATGAAATATTCAGTATAATGTGGCAAACTTTTGCAGTTGTAATACTGACTCGGGCTTTCTCCCACCTTCCTCTAGCCCTTTTTCAGACCATCAGCCTTACACTGCTTGTCAATATGAAATTACTAGGATTGGTGGCAAAATGACATCTGGGTGTAGCATAAAGGACAGAAACGTTGCTAACAAATTTTACTACTTTTTTATCAAGAAATTTATTGAAGATTCAAATTCAGCTTTTTTAAGTAACACATTAACTCTTTAATATGGTACACAGTGTGTAGTCTTAATTCCATACATTTACATTTCAAAACCGTTTTAAATCCATGAGTTCAGAACTCTATATATTATTACTTTTTAAAATTATGCATTCCAGTAGCACTTAGAGACCTTGCATTTCACCAAGAGTACTTTGTTTTAAAACATGTTTAACTCTTAAGTCTACACATAACAGTATATTCTGATTTGGGAACATCAGTATTTTACACTTAAAGCTTTGAAATTTGCCTTTCACTTTGCTCTTTTTCCAGCAGCACTTGCTATTAAATATAGGTTTAAATCAGAAATCTTTCACCAAACACGCTTACCTGTTTTTAAAAAGGTAAGGATTTTTTGGCATACAAAACAATTATGGATTCAAAGAAATTGCAGAAGAAAAATGCCTGTTTGATCAGGTTCTTTACTCACCCAGTGTCTACGGTACCTTTTCAATCAACAGATGAGCCTGTCTTTCTCCCTATCTATAGTACATTATCAGTATTTTGTACACAATGTGGGAAAAATCTCTGTTGGTGTTTAATGAAGGAAATTTGTTACACAACATTTGATAAAAGATGAATTTCTGTGGGAAGCCTACCATGTAATGGTGATTAATTACGCAACATCAGTTGGTATCAACCCAGTTCCTTCCTGTCTGACTGAATGATCCTCCATTTAAAGTATTTGTAAGATATCTACCATAATACTGTGGTATCTGAGTTGGTAAATACGTACCCACTTCAGAAAAATCACCATCACAACTGGCACTAATCAGCACTCCTATTTGCCATCCCAACAGAGGAACCAAGAATAGAGTAGATATCATGACTGAACTATTCACTCACCACCAGAAGTGACTCTTCAGATCATTGGTGAGGTAAATTACAGAATGGGTGTGGGAAAGTTTGCTGTACCTGTTCTTTGGACAAAGAGCTTTGGTTACTATGGATGACAAAGAGTGTCCTTTCACAGCATGAAATCACTCAAAGTGATTGATTTCTATGAGAGTGAAGACCTCAAAGAACCTTGTGGGAGGTGGTCAGCGCCTCATTGCACCAGATGCTTACATTGGTCATGATAGCTAAAGTAGGGGGCACGCTGACTAGATACTTTGCAGTATCCTAGCCAGGAAAGTGATTCAGCAACTACTGGAGAAAAATCACTGAAGGTTGCAACCCAGCAGTACAGTTTTAAAATAAAACTAATTAATTAAAAGCATCAAAAGTATCCTATTCTACATAATGGAACTAGTTTTTAACAGCTCTGGATAATCTGAAAATGGATATTTTTTTCAAGCTTTCTATGAGTTTCCTACAACTCTGATAGATATAAATCCAGCATAGGGAACAGGATATTGTATTTCAGCTTCTTGAGAGATAAAAGAAGGCCAATGACTAATACTGGAAGGAATTGTTAAGAGATGTATTTACTTCTATTTGAGTCTCCTTGTTTAGTATGTGTCCCAATTAATTCGTTTTTGTTGTGACGCTATTGAAGAAACCTGCACACTCTTGACCTTTTCTTATAATTATGACCATATTCCCCCTTTGAAGCACTGTTTTAATTATGTACTCTGAAAGCTCTACTAAAATATCTATAGCATTGCTGCAGAGTCAAAATGGTCATTGTTTTGAGCTCAAGAATATAATCAAATGAGTTGTTGTTTATTGATGTTCTTGGAAGTTGTGACATATATGGTCAGCATTCTTTTCATATTAATTTTTACAAAATGACTGATTTCACAGATGTATGAGTCATCTCACTAGAAAAATGTGTTGTTATTATTTATTTATATTATAGTAGCATCCAAAGGCCTCTATCAAATGTCAAGTCTCTGTTGTACAAATAGATATGGTATCACAGCAAAAACAAAAACAAAAAACCCCCAAACCAACAACATGTAGCTGTGGTGGTGCTGATAGGTGTGACCACCAATAAAACATGCTATAACAACTACATAAATTCCCCCCTCCCAACTAGAGAGCCTTTCTGTTATTACTTAACTTGTCAAGTATTGGAATTAATTTTTCATTCAACTGAAAAGCTGCCCAGCTCTATTCCATAAACGGAAGCAGAATTGGCACAGACAAGGAGGCCAAACCTGCAACTGCAGGGAGTCCTGGTTCATGGGAGCTTCGCCAGTGCTAGTGTGATGTTTACTACTCATGGTTCAGTGCCTCATTGCTTTGTGCAGACAGGGACCTGCAGTGATGACTTGAGCCCTACAGGACATTACAATGTCTCAGCCTTTGTGCCTCACCTCAGCTCCTGGGTGAGTCATACTGTATTTTCCTCCCCCTGCACCTGTTTAACAGGAAATCCCAATCCAGATTTCCTCTATTGCTCTAAATAAACACACACCGGTTCTATAGTCCTTGATGTGTTAGCTATTCACATGGTACATCTAGAATCCCACAGATGGTGTAGAATAGAGGAGAAAGTCCCACTGAAGCTTGGCCTTTTAGTCAAGGGGACGCTGACTGCAAATGATGGCCCTTAAACAAAACAAACAAAATATTACTGAATACATTACCCAATACATTTTCCTTCTTTGATCTTGTGTACTTCTAAGTGTAGAAGTCCTCCTGCTCAACCTTAATGAGGTATTGTGTAAAAGCATCTCCTCTGACTTAGCATGCTGAGGCTCAGCTTCTGACATGTACGAAGTGAGGTTGCTAACTTTCTACTCCCACAAAATGGAACACCCTTGTCCCGCCCCTTATCCAAGGCTCTGCCCCCACTCACTCCATCCCGCCTCCCTCTGTTGCTCGCACTCCCCACCCTCACTCACTCGCTCATTTTCACCAGGCTGACACGGGGCTGGAGTGTGGGAGAGGGTACGGGCTCTGGGCTGGTGGTGTGGGTTCTGGGGTGGGACCAGAAATGAGCGGTTAAGGGTGGGGGAGGGCTCTGGGCTGGGTCAGGGAACTGGGTGTGAGGACTGTGGCCGGGGATGCAGACTCTGGGGTGGGGCTGGGATGAGGGGTGTGGGATGTAGGAGAGTGTTCTGGGTTGGGACCAAGGGGTTTGGAGGGTGGGAGGGAGATCAGGGCTGGGGCAGGGCAGTGTGGGAGGGGGTCAGGGATGCAGGATCCGGGCGGCACTTACCTGAAGCAGCTCCTGGAAGCAATGGCATGTCCCCACTCCGGCTCCTACACAGAGGTGCAGCCAGGTGGCTCTGCGTCCTGCCCTGTCCACAGGCAGCCCCCCCTGCAGCTCCCATTGGCTGTGGTTCCTGGCCAATGAGAGCAGCAGAGCTGGTGTTTGGGGTGAGAGCAGCATGCGGAATCCCCACGGCTGCCCCTACATGTAGGAGCTGGAAGAGAGACATGCCGCTGCTTCCAGGAGCCACACAGAGCCACAGCAGGCAGGAAGCCTGTCTTAGCCCCACTGTGCCACCAACCGGACTTTTAATAGCCCGATCAGTGGTGCTGACCGGAGCCACCAGGGTCCCTTTTCAACCTGGCATTACGTAGTACAAAGAAGCAAGATGACATCACCGCTGTCCTCAAACTTCACTGGCTCTCCATTTGTTTCAGGATCCAGTTCAAAATTGCCCTCTGTGGCCATGCTGCTCTAACTGACCTTGTGAACATTATCTCTTTCTACTCCCCCTCATTGCCTAGGATCTAACACTACCCTTTTCTCTATCCCTCCCCTCGGTCTGGTGGTTTGAGAGCCTTCACCTCTGCATTTTCTGTCATCTGGAATAGACTTTCACTAATGGAGATTCCATCTAGTCTTAAAGTAGTTAAAACTCCCTCTTCTCTAAAGATGATTCACTCCTGGTCCGTAGCTTCTTAAGTGCAAGACAAGCAGAACTCCCCAAGCTGTTGAAAGTTTTTGATCCCTAAGGGCCCTGGGAGCAGGATGAATCACAATTCAACCTTCATCAGCTGATGATCATGCTTTGCTGTCTTAGTTTAGCTGCTGCCTTTGCAACGTTGCAATCAGTTTTGAACTGACCAGTTGTCAAAAGTTCCCCAAAGAAGTAAGCCAATAAAAATGAAAATGTTTGAAAACATTGCCTGAGAAAGTGAATAATAAAAATTAGTGTAAAACTTACCAATGCCTCAAAAGAAAGACCCCCAACATTGAGGGGAAGTGAAAAGGCCAGTGAAATGATCTATTTAGAAAAACAGAATTACAGTGCTTTTCTCTGCTCTCTCTTGCCTGTACCTCTTTCTCTACTGTTTATGGTTTGCCTCTTTAACTTTATAGTAATTCTAAAGTGTTCTGCAGTACAGTTTGTTGGAAAGATGCCATACAAAATAGTCAGAGCTACAGTAGGCTTGTGATGGGGAAAAATTACAGTACATATTGTGTTGTGAAATTCCTTGTATACTAGCTGAGAGGAGTAACACTGGTGTGGTGGAGCCTCAGTTGCCTCAGGATAGTCTGTACAGCAGCCACTTTATTGACTTTGTAGGGATAAAAACAAAACAAAAATGCATCTTTTATTGCCTTTTTGTTTTTGTAGTTTTATGATGGATTTGAGGTTTTATCAGATTATTGCTACCTGTCTATACTATTCTTTTATAGTCATCTGTAACATTGCTTTTTTCGTGTTCTGCCAGGGTCCCCAAGGATGTTCTGGTTCTGTGCAAGCCCTGCTTGGGGATTTTGTATCAGAAGCTCAAATTGCTATGGACCGTGGAACAGAGGAATATTTGCAGTTTAGGTTACAGATTAAGTTAATCTCTGCTTCAGAGTTCATGTGAACTCGTGCGCCATGAACAGCAATATAGGGTTAAGAGTGTTGTCTTTTACATGATACATGAAAGTAGTCCATAGAGTGAAATCTAAGAGTTCTTTAAGTTAAAATAAGACTGTATTTATGCATTTTTGGTATAGACACAGAAAGGATAGGGCTGGATGCAGGAAACGGATTGCCATCTTGGAAATTTAATGACCAGCTCTTTCCCTGTGACGTGTGTGGAAAAGTGTTTGGCCGACAGCAGACATTGTCCCGACATCTCTCATTGCACACAGGTAAATCAAACACGTTGGCGTTCTCATTTACAGTGTCATGCAAGTTTGTTGCAAGAAAAAAATGAGGCAAGTTTCACTGCAAGGAAACACAATGTTGTGGAGTCGTCCTCTGTTTCCTTCACTTGGGATGAAGATAAGTAGAACTGGGCTAAAAATTCAAGGAGCTAACCTAACTCATTATGGCCCAACCATCATCCATTTTAGAAAACAGATGGTCAAATGGGAATTTGTCCAGTTGCCAGGTTCTGATAATATCAAGCTACCTTTTGGTTACCACCAATTAAGCAAGCCTGTAAACAGGGCTCTAAAGAGAGGAGGAAAGTTGTATTTTGTTTTGGTTTTGTTTATCTGACAGGCTCTTTAAACATTAGTGACCAGCAGAGGAGACAGCCCATAGTGTTTCAAATATTAGTTAGCCTCTGGGATGTTCACCTTCATGAACTTTTAGCTCAGGTGAAGGGAGTAGAGGATGACTTTTCTACAACACCCTTTTCCATAAAATCAATGGAGCTAGATCTATTAAAATCAGCTGAAGACCTGACTCTATGCCCAATAGTTTTATACAGAGGATTTGTCTAACCAGATGTTTTAGCCAGTGTATGGTGCATGCTTTTTGGGGAGAATGTCTCAAGCTCAAGCCAAAGGACAAATGCGTTGAGATGCAATGCACAGATTAATAAGATTAGGAAGCAAGAATGTCAGACAGTGCTGAAAAATATTGTTCGCATAATGCTGGTATATATAGTACCACTTAGTATGGCCATACTAGAAAACCCCCAAATGGTGTTTTCTGTGGTTTTGTGATTTTTTGTTTTATCCAGATTCTGAATTTCTCTCTGTTAATGTTTGCACATTGTATTATTGTATTCCAAAAGTGAAGCAGCTTTTCTTAAAGAGGAAAGGTTTTAAGGGCAGTTTAATGTTTGGTTGTTTTTTTTAATCAAGTAAATACAAAATAAGACCTGCTGTGTGTGATGACTTTGTCGCCAAGATTTAGCGATGTTAATTTAAAAATTGTGAAGCATCAGAAACTGCTGAGGAGTTTGGTTTGGATTTTGTTTTATTGTTCTTCGAGGGGTTTTGGCTAACTTGCGTTCCGAACTTGACTACCTAAACAGATGCTTTTCTCCAAGTTTTGGTAAATAAGCATCAAACTCCATAGATAGAAAGATAGATAATATGCACACAACCACCTTCAAGAACTTCAACCCTACAGAAAAAACAAGTGCTAGGTGAAGAAATGAGTTGCACATTACTGACCTGAATCTATAGTGGCTGAGGGGCAATTCAGACCTGCAGTTACACCCGTTTTCCACAACATAAAAAGTTTTGTATTAAACGTCATACAATCTTCAGACCAAATTTCAAAAATACCCTTAAATTAGCTGAAAATGAGTCATCTATATAAATTACTATTGTGAAACCTGATAACTTTTTTCTAACCTCCTAAATGTGTCAGCCTGGATGATTCTAACAGCTGTTCAGACTTTTTAACCCAAGCAATATGTAGTTGCATATTTGAAATGAGGTTTTTAAAATATCTCACTTAAGACTGATACACACACTCGAGATGATTTGTTTGTTTTTCAGAAGAGAGAAAATACAAATGCCATTTGTGCCCCTATGCTGCTAAGTGCCGTGCTAATCTGAACCAGCACCTGACTGTCCATTCTGTGAAGTTAGTGAGTACAGACACTGAGGACATTGTCAGCGCTGTCACTTCTGAAAGCAGTGGAAAGAAGCACCCTTATTATTACAGGTGAGGACCCAGTAGAGGGCCATACATGAGACCAGAATCCAAATGTCTTATATGCCTGTCTGCGTGCTAAAGACAGATTATGAGGATGATCCTTTTTTGTTTTAAGGTAGAACGTGACTGAAGTATTTGGCTTAGCCACATTTGACTTTACGTTCAGCAACAAAACCCAGCTGGCTATGTCATGCTTCCAGGCCTTGCTAGGCACTTTGAAAAATTGTGCACTTTTTAAATGGCTTTGAAAGGCAGATAGGCCTTTAAATACCTCATGAGCTTTTACCACATGTTCAACATACATCTAATAAGTTCCCTTTTACGTATGTGAATTTACTAGTGTGTAGACACATTTGCGGTAATTTATAGTGCCTTCCACTTGATGCAATTAGTTCAATCATTGCAACTAAAATTTCTGTAATACATATAAACATTTCCTCTATTTTATTTCTCTTTTTGATTGCCTTAGGCAGGTATGTTTTATAATTCAACTACCTGTGAAGGAATGTTTCCATATAATAAAGAAGGCCAAAATTATGGAGGCGAGAATAGGAGCATTAGGAAAACTCATGATGATAAAAGAATGGTACAGATACAATTGTGTTGCTCAGGCATTTATTATTGACGTAAGCACTATCACATGTTCTTCAAGCTTACACCCTAGTGTACATGTAGATTACAAAATCAGTCTTATTTCAATCTAGGTGGTGGGAACAGATTTAGGGCTGGTCTACACTAAGGGGAAAAATCGATATAAGATACGCAACTTCAGCTACGTGAATAACGTAGCTGAAGTCGAAGTATCTTATATCGATAACTTACCCGTCCTCACGGCGCGGGATCGATGTCCGGGGCTCTCCATGTCGACGCCGCCACCGCCGTTCGTGGCGGTGGAGTTCCGGAATCGATAGAAGCGCGTTCGGGGATCGATATATCGCATCTAGATGAGACGCGATATATCGATCCCTGAAAAATCGATCGCTACCCGCCGATACGGCGGGTAGTGTAGACGTAGTCTTAATTACAGTCATAGAAATCAGAAATACACAAGCCCTGTTAGATTATCTCGTCCATCCCCCTTCAAGTACAAGACTGTTTTCAGTGTTCTGGCTTTGTTTAAAATGTTAATGCCTTAATTAAAACAAGAGGAAGACAGTAAAGAAAGTTAAACTATAAGTTCCTTTCTATTACCTCTGAACATCATTGTTGTTATCTGCTGGTTGTAAAATTTGCATCAGTGCTCATTATTTGCATAGGTGATAATTGCTTTTGTCCAGTCAAGTAGAAGGAATCCCTGATCCCATTTTTGCTTGCTTGTACTCTGAAAGTCAGGCAGTTCTGCAGGAGATCCTGATCTGACATGGGACTGTTTCCAGGGCTTGAGAATGGCTCCTGGAGAGTGCAGCAAGCTCTCAGTTTGTCAGTGTACCAGCCTTCCTAAACATCTTGGCAAGACTGCAGCGCATCTTATTGCCCAAAGGATTCAGCTAGGTGATGTGCAGCATCTGGAATCCTTAGTTTTTAATTAACTTTATGATTATTTAGCATCATTATAGCATGTTTGGGATTGTTGCATTGGGCCTCCCTTTAATCAGGTTGGCATGGCCCTTGGTTCAGAGGCAGTTCAGCCGGCAAAAGAATTTCCCATTGAAAATTCAACAGTAGAGAAGAGATTAGTGAAGCAAGAGTTTTCTTATGAAAATGAGTAGAAGCTTTGTACATTTGTTATGGGGATTTTTTTTAATGTTTCTTACTCTTTTTCTCTTTAATTCCCTTCTGTCTGCAGCTGTCATGTATGTGGATTTGAGACAGAGATGAATGTCCAGTTTGTTAGTCATATGTCCCTTCACGTGGATAAAGAGCAGTGGATGTTTTCTATTTGCTGCACAGCCTGCAATTTTGTCACCATGGAAGAGTCAGATATGAAGGCTCATGTCAGCACCAAGCACACAGGTGATGATCCAACACTTTCTGCTCTTGTGATCTCTCTTCTCCCCCCCATTTTTCAGTGCAATCATTCACACTTCTATCAACACTCTTTTCCTCCGCTGAAATTCTTACTAATTATGGTCATGACCCCACAAAGTTGAGAAGTCTGCTTGGGGAGATCACTTTGCAGTCAGGGGGCATAAATAAAGGACTTCTATGAAGTTAAAGTTGTCAAGATCACAGGTTATTGGTTTACTTATTATTTATTTGTTTACTGGTTTATTAAAATGTAATTTGACTTCAGTAGCTGTATGGTGATTTCTGGGTGTTACACTCTTGTAATCTGGGGCATGTAGTTAATATACTAAAATTGTACTGAGTTGTGCCAATATTTGGAGTTTGTTCCCCACTCCCCAGTCTGTATGTCTGGAAACTTTGTTGCTAGAGCTCTGATCAGCTGTTGTTTTACTGTCCCGACATCATATTAAATAATTGAACAGGTCGTGATTTTGACTTCTGTGTTTCTCTGGTTCTGTTCACTTACCAGCAGAAGAAAAGAACTTCTACATTACCTCTGATTAATGACAATTTTCAAATAAACCACATATGTTTATTCCAACTAATGAAGCCTGGCATAATGTAAGGAGAGGAAAATTAGAAAACTCTTAATTTCTCTCTCAGTATCACCCGTCATAAGGATTTTGTCGTCAGAAACTAGCTGACAATTTTGTAGACAGTTATATTAGGGAGAATTGAATTCAGCTGTCTCTTCCATCACTGTATTGGCTTTGCAGTTCTATGAGGAATAACATTGGATTTTTTTCCCCTCAACTTGCAAATAGATGCACTTCATATTTCTGTAGTTGCATTAAGTCAGTGAAAGTCCACAGAGGGTTCTGTGCTAGTGCAAAGTACTGATATGATTCCCATCTCCATAGTATCTGAACACCTCACAAACATTATGAATTTATCGTCACAAAACCCTTATAATTATCCCCCTTTTACAGATGAGGCAAGTGGAGATTGTCATCCAAGGTCACATGGAAAGTCTGTAGCAGAGCTGGGAATTGAATCCAGATCTGCTGAGTCCCATTCTAGTGTCTTAAGGATTGGAGCCTTTGTCGGTGAAATTAAACACTGTGACTTGAAAGTATGCTGAAAGCACATATATTGTTGATGAAGAAGGTGCCTTCAAACACTCACTGTTCTGACCAGACAACCCGTAAGGTGTACAGTTTTAGCTCTACATGAGTGATGTGTGAAACATTCATTAATTAGTGGGAGATGAGTTCCTAGTGTGCTGTGTCCAATGCTGAAAAATATACTTTAAAAATGTTAAATATTGAAAAGCTGTATTTAAAATATATGCATGCGGTAAGCACAAGTAACTTTGCTTGTATCCATTATTCTTCTATATAAGCCTGCATTTATTCCTAGGGCTTTACTGCTGATGTCAGAAATGGTAGGAGTGTTGCATTCTCAGTTTAGACATCAGCAAAGACTTTTTGGAGATTTATATGCTTCTGTACCTTCTGGAATCATCTATCCTGTGCAGTAGTCTTTGTGTTAAAAGCTCATATAATTTTAGAGTCAGAATTAGGAAATGCCTCTGTTAACACATTTTTGTTCTCTAAGTAGATCAATGACCCACAGAGCAAGTTTTCACTCTTTCACGTCTTCCTTCCCCCACTTCCTCTATGTTTCCAATAATACTGTAGCCATTTGGACCCATATTTTAAAAACTTGAGGCCCAAGACCGGTGTGCAAATAGGTTCGGGTAAATGCAGATAGGTAGGTAATTAGCCATTTTGGCATATTTGCCCAATTTGTGCATATCATTTCTGCAATATGCAGATGACAAATTACACCTGCATTTTTGTATGAGAACCAGGGGCTTCCATTTTTTAAAATGAAGCCCATAAAACAAATCCAACTTGGTGTTTCTGCAAACCTTTGTGGAACTTAAGAAATGCAAACTCAGAAATTGCCTTATGAATCCATATGCATCTCTAACTGTTCTCTGTAAACACTGGTTACAGGTACTTATTTGTAGTTATATATTTTATGGACAATCACTGCAGCATTTCATCAAAAACTTAATCTGTACTGGGCGAAGCTGGAGAGGAGTCTCCTAGTGAATTTAAATGTGGCAGGGTTTCAGGGGAAACTCACACCCTAAGGATAGCCTCTCTAACATAGTCTGGTTTAAAAAATAATTTCAGCTCTCATCTGTAAATTATGTTTCCAGAGTGCGTATCCAAGAGTCAGAATTTGGCATCTCTGCATTCTGCAGGTCTTTGTTCTGTGTGAAAATGAAGCACATTTCTTTATGGAGTCATTGTGCTTTGAACTTTCTGTTTTGGGTTCAGTAAGTGATGCTCATGGCACAGATGTGAAGAAGGCCTTCATTTTACACAGATGTGCTTTATTCTGGGCATGATTTCCAGTTAAATGGAATCACCATTTTATCCCTAAGAGAAACAATGGTGAAATTGAACAGTTTGTTTTAGACAGATATAAAAGATAATAAAGCAGTTGAAAAGGCAAAGAATAAAACTTTGGACAGGACCAAACCATGAGTTTTTCTGTCTGGTTCTTTGATTTTTTGTTTTAAATATTTCAAGTATTGGATATCAAATCCAGTTTTACAAATATTTGTGTATTTTGTTGTCTTCTGATGACTCTTAATCTTAAAAAATATTTTCCATTCATCATATTGAATTCAGCTATTTAGCTGCTGATTGAGCAAACTCTGATCCTCATATTTAACCTGACTCTGACTTAATGAAACTACTCATCTGTTTAGAGTTAAGCCTGTCCATTACTGTTTGCAGGGTACAGACTTTAGTTAAGAAAACTTATCGCATACATAGGATTAGGATTTTAGTTAGGTTCTGCTTTTTATGCAATTGATTAGACTGAGGCATAGACAGGTCCAATAATTTGCCTATTGCCAAATAAGGTTCATTGCAGATTATTACCCAAATCCTCCTTGCTCCCAGTCCAATGCTATAACATCTAGACCAGAGGTAGGCAACCTATGGCACGCGTGCCGAAGGCGGCACGCAAACTGATTTTCAGTGGCACTCAACACTTCCCAGGTCCTGGCCACTGGTCTGGGGGGCTCTGCATTTTAATTTAATTTTAAATGAAGCTTCTTAAACATTTTAAAAACCTCATTTACTTTACATACTACAATAGTTTAGTTATATATTATAGACTTATAGAAAGAGACCTTCTAAAAAAGTTAAAATGTATTACCGGCACTTGAAACCTTAAATTAGAGTGAATAAATGAAGACTCGGCACGTCACTTCTGAAAGGTTGCTGACCCCTGATCTAGACAACCTAATCTCCATACTTAGCTAGCATGTATTGCTCTTCTGAATTGGCGCCCTTTGGAATGTTATGTGCTTATTGTACACACATGGAATCCCTGACTGATTCAAACTCTATATCCAGTTGGGTGAAGTCTGTGTGTGTGTTTGCTTTTTCCTAAAATTAGTTTTTCCTCATTAAAAGATTCTAATGATAACCAATCCTTAAGAGAAGACTACTAACTTCATGCATCCAGCAACATGGAAGTCTTCTATAAACTCCATCTTTATAACACAAACTATTACACAGCTGTCAACAACCCAAATTTATCTCAAATGTAGTTTGTTGTGCTATGTAGTAGATGACAATGGTACTTTTAGTTTTAAGTGCACTAGCACCTAAGCAGAGAGGACCGGATTTTGACAGATATTTAGGCACCTAAAGATGAAGATGAAATCAATGGGAGTAAGACACCTAAGCACTTCTGGAAATGGAAAGGTGCTTATCTTAATATGTAGACACCCTGCAGAAGGGAGGCAATGTAGCCATGATGCTTAAGAACAAATTGATTTATACTAAACAAGCTCACCTATGAGTTCAAAATAACTTTGCTTCTCTTTTTAACACAAGTCAATTTTTGAACCTATGAATACATAGGATAGGATAACTGGAAATCTATCACAGAGGTTGAGTTTTTCCCCTTATACTAATGAGCAAGTGGACTTTATTCTTGTTTTTCAGGTGAAGAGCGGAAAACACCCAGTGAATCAAACAGCCCTTCTTCATCATCTCTGTCAGCACTTAGTGATTCTGCCAATAGCAAAGAAGATGCAGATGTTACCCAAAAAACCAAGGGTTCAAACAACCTACTAGTAATTTCCGTAGTGCCTGGTAGCCAGACCTTATTGAACACTGAAGAGAAATCGGAGAAAGGTAAAAGCTGGTTAAACAGACAGACTCCTTTCTTCCAAGCAAGGGAACTGGATGGAACTTGTGTAATATGTGTCCGTATTTTCATTTTTCAGGTTTTGAATGTGTTTTCTGTAACTTTGTCTGCAAAACAAAAAACATGTTTGAGCGCCATTTGCAAATCCACCTGATTACACGGATGTTTGAGTGTGACGTGTGCCATAAGTTCATGAAGACACCTGAGCAATTATTGGAGCACAAGAAATGCCACACTGTCCCCACCGGTGGGCTCAAGTAAGGAAAGCAAGTACACAAACTTTTACTGTGTTAAGCATCTCCAATACTGTGTGGGGATAGGTAATAAAGGAAGTAATTTAGAAGGGGTTAGTTAATGTCTGATGATCCAAAGTCAGGGCTACCATCTTTATCTTTAATTGGGTAACATAGCCCCAGCCCTCTTGGTTGAATGTAGTTTGTTTATTATATTATTATTATTATTTATTTATGTATGTATTTATTTATTATGTGTGTTACTAGAGTGCCTAAAAGCACTAGTCATGGAAGTAGTAGGCATTGTACAAACACAGTCCCTGCCCCACAGAGCTTACAATCTAAATATAAGACAAGAGACAACAACTGGAGAAAGACAAGACAGACAGAGGAGTACAAAGAAACAATGAACCAGTGTTGGACATGATGGTAGGCTGTGGTCTCACACACCAGCAGCCTAATTGTTGCCAAGTATATTGTAGGTATCATGGCAAAGGATAGTTTAGAACCAACCACTGGGTTTGAAAGCAGTGGTCAGTGGATGCCACAAATGTAATGGGTGACAAAATTATTCCACTTAGTTTGCAGCCTGCCTTTCAAAGGAAAAGTGAAAAAGAAAAATAATCTAAAAACCAAAGGCTTTTACCCTGAGGCTAGCTCAGATACAGTCTGCAAGCTTTTGTTTATGAAACAAAGTATAAAGTCATTCTAACTTTCCCAATTACGTACAGCCTTTTTCAGTTCCTAATGCAAAGACAATCTTCACCAGAAACCAGTTTTTGTTTTCAAAGTAGAAAAGATTTTTGTATCCCAAGACTCTGTATCCCTAATTTTTGTTCCTTTTTAAAGGTTTTTTTGGGGGAGTGGGAAGAAGTGATGTTCTCATAGTGAATACACAGAGCCCCTGTTTTTTTCCCTGTTAATACCTGAAGAAATGTCCTTATTACAAATGCAGGTGAATAACATAAGCAGATATTCTCCAGTGTTTTGGTTTGGTTTTTTTCCCTCTCCAAATATCTTTTCAGTTCTGGGTAATTTTTGTTGTCCTCTCTAGCTGCATGAGTATTGAATACATTGATGTGTCAGTATTTTTTGTTCCATATTATTAATTTTGTGTTCTCTGTTGTAAAAATACAGAATCTGTAAATGTAACAAGGAAGGAAGTAGTTTAGCTGTACATTTGTATACATGTTCCCTCAGTCATTTCTTAGATTACAATATTGTTTTTAAATTATAGGCTAGTCACAGGCTTTAATAATTAATTTATAAATTATAAGGTGACCACTAACAAATACTGTATATACTCAATTATAAGCTGGTTCGTTTATAAGCCGACCTCCACAAGATGGATAAATAAAAATGGAAAATTTTTATGAAACGTTCATAAGCCGACCCTATAATTCAGGGGTCAGCAAACTTTGGCTCCCAGGCCATCAGGATAAGCCGCTGGTGGGCTAAGTTGGTTTGTTTACCGCAAGCGACTGCAGGCACGGAGATAAACCTAAGTAACCAAAGTGTCCCAGCGCACCAGCTGCTTACCCCGACGGGCCGGGACAGCAACTGGTGGGGAAATTTTTGCGGGGAAGAGAAGCTGGGAGTCAGGGGAGTAACCCCTGTGACCACCCCCCCCCCACATGACCCAACCCCTAGCTGGGGACCCCCACACTCTCCTCCTCCCATCCCATCCCACCTTATCTGGGGAGGGCCAGGGGAGGATGTCTCTGGCCTGGCTGGAGCTGCTCCGGCAGGCTGGGCATGTTCCAGCGGGCTGGGCTGGGCAGCACGGCCGCAGCCTGCTCTGGGGGGTGGGGCCAAGCGGCGCGACCATAGCCTGCTCTGGTGTGTGGGGCCCTGGGGCACAGCTGCAGCCTGCCAGCCCCGGAGCTGCAGCTGCTTTGGAGGCTGGGAGGAGAGCAGCCTGGCCAGAAGCGGAGCGACTCTGGCCCCGCCTCTTCGTTTTTGGCTGTGCTGCCTCTCCTTGCTCCCTCTGTTGTGGGGAGGGGCTGTGTCCCACCTCTCCCTCTCTATACCTGTTCATAAGCCGACCACCTTCTCTGGTGCTTCCCTTTTTTACTAAAAAAAATTGGCTTATGAACGAGTATATACGGTACTTTCAAAATATCCTCGTATCCTCTGCTAAAACAGCATTTTCTTTAACCATTAAAGTGGATTAACTTGCTTGAAAAGATATTGGTAATGAGTCAGAAAAAAACCTTTGTCTTTGCCTAAGCTGCAATTGGGAGACCAAGCAGTGGTCACAGAAATGTCCTTACAATGTAACAGTGTCTAAATTAATTTTCTGTGATAGAACTACTTGTGCTGTATTTCCTGTTCATAATGTAGATAATACAATTTTTGTGCATAGCTGAGGACATTGAAAGAGTTTCAGAATTGTCCAGGAAAAGTACAGATTTATGTAGGTGTGTCTGAGTTGGGCATGGGTTACTGCATTAAATTGCAATTTGTCTGTTCCTTTTACCAATCTTCCTTTTAAGAAACCTTCATTAGTTTTAAGAAATAAGCGTTGTCCTTTGAGAATTGTCTGTATAGACCCCTATTTCTAGAGTGCACACGAACCTTTGTGTCAAAGCTGGAATGCTCAGGCAAACAGTGACTGTTGGGTATGCATGCATGCTCCCTCCTGGAGCTAAACATTCAATGAGATGTTATATGAGGACTCACGTCCCATTCCTCTGTTTGTTCCAGCCACTTCAGGCAGTAAGGTTAGAACTGTTTCAACCGTGAGTAAGGTTCAACACACCAGCACTCCCTGCATCCCTCCTTTTGTTGTATTTGTTGACCAAATTAATGTTAGTGTATTGTAAATGTTACATTAATACTTTTCTGGTTTAGTTTTCATTAGCAGTAAGGTAAACCATTTTTAGTTTAGCTAAATCTGTGCATTGCGCATTTTGGTGGAGTGGTTCCATCTGCCAATCAAACTCTTGTATCAAGCTCAATAGTTCCATCAGTCAGGGGTCTGTATTTGATTCTGATGTGATGACTGAATCTGGGAAGAAAACCAGATTTAGATAGTATGCATCTTGCAAGAACACGACATCTGTCTCGGCTGCACATACCAGTTGCCTTTTGTCCCTGGGTGTAATCTATGCTGAATCTATTCTCTGTGCCAGGAAAGACCGTGAATCTTGACTTAAGTGTTCCTGATGTAAGGAGCTTTGAAGGTTTCTCAGGTTAGCTCTGACATATGAGGTGGGCGAGGTAATATCTTTTATTGGACCAACTTCTGATAGTGAGAGAGACAAGCTACATACTGCATACATCAGGCTAGCTCTGGCAGTCCAGCTAAGTTATCTCCTTGTCCTTCTTCAGTTACACAATGTAGAGGCAAGTTGAGAGCTGAATCTGATAAAAAGCTTTGTTCTGAAGAAACCCAAAGAGATCTAAATATCAAATAGGTTTGTACTTTTCTGCTTCCTGTTCAACACCAAGGATGGAGTGAAAGATGAGGAAAACCATTATTCCTCCAGTTTTTATCCAGAAAGAAATCTTAAGATTCTGATCCAAAGAGAAGTCAGCACCAAGAGAGGTAAGTATGAGTGCTGCCTTGACATCAGAATCCTTGGTTCTAGTGAAGTTAATTGCTTTGGCATCGTCATTGCAAGGCTGCTTTTTTGGATCAGCATATTTTTATGGACCAAGAATATTGATTGGTTGCTACTATCCATCTGTCCTTTTGTTAGTCATCATCTTCCTCCCCTATGTTTAAAGGTGACTTGGTTAGATAAAATTAAACTTGTGTATGCCTCCTAGATTTTTTATTGTAGATGTAACAAGTCTATGGGAGAGATGGTATCTGCTCAGAGATTGTCCTAAATGGAATACATTTTCTGTGTATCTGTAAGGCTGCTAACTGGAGCTCTAGTCATACTTTTACTTAGCATTACTCTTTTTAGCTTGGCAGGTAGATCTAAGACAAGTTTGGGAGAACAGTTCTGCAATCTTTATTTAATTAATATACTTCAGAGCCACTGCAAACAGCTACCTTCTCCAGCCTCCTCTCAAATACAGTACACATGCTAAATAGAGTCAAAACTCACCCACTTTCTTTGGTTTGGTTTTATTGATGAAGAAATTAACTATCGCAATGTTTAAACCAACCTTCAGCCACATAGGGTTGTTCCTCTCTCCTGATTTACTCAGCCCACAACCTAGATCCTCCCTTTATAGTGAACCACCATCACCTCCCTAATATCCAGGTGGACTAATGAGTCACTTGCTTCAATGAGTCAGCAGAACCCACTCAATTTTCCCCAGCAGTATCAAGATCTGCCAACAAGGAGGAGTATTTCAGGCAAACACTGCCAGCCACTTTTACCCATCTCTTTTGAGTTAATGCTGCTAATTAATTTCCCAATTACAGATACTATGCAAATGAGATAGCTTACTTACCAGAAATTGTAGTTCTTTGCATAGATTGTATAGACCTACCTTCTACCCCACTTCTTTTTAGTCCTTTTATCAAAGATTTTGAGTAAGTGGAAGGAAGTGAAGGGAGTGGAGCTGTGGCATTCAGTTTCACAAGGGAGCATACCCTTGGTGCCAGTAGTTACTGACTTCAGTGTGTTCTGCACTGAGTTTTGTCTTCAGTGCCAGGAGTGGAGATCAGTACAATCTACTTGAAAAAAAGCTACAGTTACTAGTAAGTTCCCTTTTCGTTTGTGTGGTAAACAGAGTAGGTACTGACTGAACTTCCCACTAACAAACCAACTTTCTGTTGTTTCTTTTGGTACACTGTCAGTTTATCCTTGAAAGCTATTTTAAAGGAATTCCCCACATTCTCTTTCTGTATGTGTTTGGTTTTGTGCATGGCAAGTTTATTCTTACTTTACACAAGTGGACATTCATACATTTCTGCACAAACTCCCTTTCCATTAAGAGATAAAGTAAGATTAGACATGCACTTTTGTGGGATGAATCAGTGTTTTCCTAGGATTAAGTTAGCCCTGCTGTAGTAAATCATCCTGCTCTTACATTTTTATTCTAGAGGCATAGGCTAAGAGCAGCAAAATATACTAAAATGAACTGAAAAATAATTTTGTTTGCCCTATATTTAGACTCAAATGGATTGAATGAGAAGCTAAATCAAGAATATCAATGGGTAGAAAAAGGTGAAAAATTTCTATTCAGAACTGACTGTCGGTCTTTTCTTTGGTTTTGTTCTTTTGATAGGTGCCCATTCTGCATTTACTCCACTAATCGCCCTGCAGCAATGGAATGCCACCTGAAGACCCACTACAAGATGGAGTACAAGTGTCGGATCTGCCAGACAGTGAAAGCAAATCAGCTGGAGCTAGAAATGCACATCCGGGAACATCGTCTTGGCAACCATTACAAGTGTGACCAGTGTGGCTATCTTTCAAAGACAGCCAACAAGCTGATAGAGCATGTGCGTGTCCACACTGGGGAGCGCCCTTTTCACTGTGACCAGTGCAGCTACAGCTGCAAACGCAAAGACAATCTCAACTTGCACAAGAAACTGAAGCATGCTCCACGCCAGACTTTCAGCTGTGATGAGTGCCTGTTCAAGACCACCCACCCTTTTGTCTTCAGCCGCCACGTGAAGAAGCACCAGAATGGGGACTGCCCCGAAGAAGAGAAGAAGGGCCAGTATTCAACCTCTAAGCAAGCCAGCCCTCTCCTAACAGTCAATAGCTCTAGGAACCTCTTGTCACCCCTCTCAGTCATGTCTGCCTCCCAGGCTCTGCAAACGGTGGCCATGTCAGCTGCACACAGCAGTGGAGCAGAGCCAAACTTGGGAATGAAGGCCTTGGCCATAAATGGCACCTCTTTGTGCTTTGATAAATACTGGAACTCTGATTTTGCCCATCTCATTCCCTTAACAATGTTTTTCCCCAAGAACCACTTTGATCTCACATTCCATCCACCCAGACCTCAGACTGCACCTCTAGGTGGCACCTCACCTAAACACTCCTTCCTCGCCTACCTTGGACTAACAGAAAGGGCAGAAACTGTCTGAGGACAGTTACATTCTGTACCAAAAATACCCCAACAAACCCAGCAGGTATACATTGCTGCAAAACCTAGACTGAAGAGGTATGAACACTTGTACTATATATCATTAGTAAGATTTAGAAAATGGCTCTGTGTGTATACTTATTGCATTGACCTGAAAGCTGCTTTATTAAATCTTCAGAGAGGTGAACCTACTGCATACTTCTACCTTCAGAGGCATGTTCCCAATACTCTTATCTAAGAAACAATTTTGTCTTGTTAAGCTGAACAAGAGTGTCCTTAATGGCAATCAGCACTTGTAAGATTACATATTGATGCGTTTTATTTTTGGTTTGTGTGTGAGTGCGAATGTGTGAAAGAGAACCTGTCTGTAGTGTGCCATGACATTGCTTTTGCACATCCTTTGTATTGGCTTATTTAATAATTATTTTTTAAAAATTCCCTTTTCATTTACTTTCCTCCTTCCTTCTGCCTCCCCCAACCCTCCTTTTCATTTTAGAATTTTGTAACTCTGTGATTGTTAAGAAGAGCAATGCTTGGTTCAGTGAGGATTGGTATATTGGCTCAGTGCTGTTTGCAGTTTTCTATAGTGTGTTTGGTGCCTTGTCCTCAGATCATCAGTTGTAAAGATTTGAGGATTAAGGTGGAACAGATCTGGAAGAAATTACTTTCAGCACTGTAAAATGAGTGTGTGAAATTGGGGTGGGTGTGTGTGTGTGTGTATACATATACATGCCTGTAGTGTGTGCATTATATATACACACATTCACAGGGCCAGATCCTTTACTGTTACACTGGTGTAACTAAGATCAGAGTCTGGCCCATAGTGTACATCTTTTGTTTTAAAAGGGCATATATATATAGATATATCTATACTGTATTAATGCAGTGGTTACCTTTAGTTTGCAGGAACAACTTGTATAACTAGAATTCTATGGTGGTTAAATCCAGCAAAGGGGATTAAAAAAACAGGATATGGATAAATTCTGGGTATAAATGCTCAGACTAAAAAAGGCAGTTTTGCACAGTGCTTTAGTCTTGCACTAGTTTGTTCCTCACTTGCAAAAAAAAAAAAAAAAAAAAAAAGGAAGAAAACATTTCTTTTACAGGATGAAGTAATATCAGATTGTATGTTTGAAAAGGTACCGGCAACTTCTTTGAAAGAGAAAGATATGAAAAGGTGCTGTTTAATCATACAGTTCTCTTTTTATACCCTCAACTTTTTGGTTGTATCTGCAAATTACGTGGTCCTATCAATATTATCCTCCATGTTATTAGTACTATTTTATTCCTTTTTGTTAATGGCTGATAGAGTGTACACTGCTAGAAGGCTAACTTTATACTTATTTAATGCTCTTACTTTGTGGTCATTAAAATGACAAATTTATATGTAGCACTTTATTGCAGTAAGAAGCAAAAGTGGATTGGTTGTATAACCTTTGTTAATCTTAAAAAGCAAACAGTGATCTTAAAGAGAGAGGAAAAAATGTTGGCTGCATGTTAATAGATCTCTATGTCTTAAGATAACAGTTTCCAGTGCAAAACAAACAGAAAGGTCAGGAGTAAAAGAGTCTTTCTATTGAAATTTGAAGTATAAAGTATTGAACCTTTAACAATTATTTCTCTCTTAAAATTAGTGGATGTACAAGAATGCTTTCTTATTGTGTTATTGTTTTCCATGGTATTGGCATTTGGGCTAGATCTTTGTTTCATCATGTGTTCATCAGGGTTTCCCCCAATCAAGCTTTAAAAGAAGTGGCCCTAATCAGATTTAATTTTCTACCCCCACATCTTCCCTATCTGAAAGCATCCTCTCACACACAGGGTTAAGGGTCTAATCCACATCTCCTTGAAGTCAGTGGGGAGACTCCTAACAACTTCAGTGGCTCTGAATCAGGCCTGCTGTCTAGGACTGCACCAAAGTGAGGCCCCAATTCAGGAAAGCTTCCTTGTTCAAGGAAGACTTTTAGTCATATATTTAACTTTAAACATATTCTTAAGTTCTGTTGTACTTAAAGTTAAGCATATGGTGAAATGCTTTCCGGAGCCAGGACCTAAGACATTAAGTCATTAAGCTCATTTGTAAGTTTCCACACCTTTTAATACATGTTAAAATATTGCAAGCTGTCTGCAATGAGAAAACACAGAATGAGGAGAACCTAACATGTTAGCAGGCTGTAATATACCAATTTAAAAGTAAAGTAATAATGAGGAAGTATTTCCCACCTAATTGTTTAAGTTCCATCAGATATTTTTGGTCCTGTGAGCATGTGGCTATTCTAGCTAAGCTATTAATATAGGTCATCTGTTCTAAATTTCTGTCTAAATCTATTAATAGGCAAGGCAAACAATTCAGGCCCTGTTTATCATATTATTGCACCTAAGCCATCAAAACCCTCTTTGACTTCTTTGAGAGAATTGACAAAAACAGAGAGTGCTGAGTAGGGCTCTCCATTAATAACTCATTCAGAATAAAAACTGTTAAAAGGTGAGTTTCTTTACCCCCCTGAATTATGCAATCTGCATTTCAGTTAATACAACTGTTACAAAAATACATTCCCAGTGTTTCTGGCTGACCCTACTACAATAGAGCAGACACTTTAAAAAAAAAAAGAAAAAAGCCCACATGTGCATCAGCGAATAAACTACAGCTGTATAAGAGCAAAGAAGTAGGAATGTTTAAAGAATATTTTCTGTAAACCAAATTGCACTATAATAAGGCTGGAACTCCCAGGAATTAGTGTTCTGAAGCTGTCAGCATATTAATCCCATGTGTTTAAGTTTTCTGCCAAACCTGTATTTGAATGACAATAACGTTTGATATAACTGAGCAACTTTGTTTAGCACTTTGGAAAAAAAAACATTTACTTCTTTCTGATGAGGGAGAAAAGATGTATTTGGAGGTGTTTTATTTTTGTTAAGAAAAATATACAGTATTTATCAGAGCTCTGACATATACAATAATTGGTTTGCAGTTCAAAGCTAAGGAAAGGAATCTTCTCCATAGATATCTCTGACCTGTTAAAGACTAAAAGTTCTGGTAAATGTCTACCACCCCAAAGCTGATTTCATAGCCATTTTCACTATGCATTCTTAAATGAAGGTTGACTTGGTTTTCCATTCAGTTAAAGTTCTCAGCACTTTCTTTCTTTCTCCTGTCCTTTTTTACTGGTATTATGTTCAAATATCACACTGTCAAGGTTTGTGTACATTAATAAAAATTTGTATTGTATAAAGCTTTTTGCATTATAAGGCTGTACAGGGTCATTTTGACAGTAACTGGTATATTCCTTTGCATCTTATGTTGCATTGCCAATTTCTAGTGTATCCAGTTTGGAAGTACAATATACTCTAATTAAAAAAGGTTGGCTATACTCTGGTTTCTTTTCTTTTTTCCCCTCCCCCTCCATTGGTTTGTTAACTACTCTATCTAACTTTAAGGATTTTTTAAAAATGCGGATAGGGAAGTATTCCCAACAGGAGTAACAGACAGGGTGACTGGGCGGCCATAACCTGTAACACTTCGGTGTTGAAAACCAAAAAATATAGATGAGACATAAAAAGGTAAGACAGACATTTTATTCAATTTTAACCATGAGAAAATTCTGTGATTGTTTTGTAATTCCAGTTGTTGTTACATTTTATATATTTCTTGATCACAAGTAGGAAAATGTAAGGAAATTAATAATTGACTATTTGGCCTTCAGACATACTGCCTTGTGTTGGAATCTTTTCTAATCTCACAAGCTAAGCAGAGTGGGACCTGCTCAGTACTCCAAAGACCTCCAAAGCACTTATATACTGTTTGAAGTGGTACTGCATGATTCAGGATGTGGCACTTTTTCCTTTGATTCAATAATGAACCAATGCTCCAGTATATTTTTAAGGGGCATACTGTGTGGCTGAAAGTGCTGTCTTTCAGCTGAGATATAAGCAAGGTCTTGACCTTCTGAGGCATTGTAAGAGCAAAAATATAATCTGTACTTGCTAGCCAAATGTAACTTTATGTAAATACATTCTATCTACCTTCCAAATATTCCCCCTGTATTTTAATTGAATACAGCATTCGTCACTTCCTTTCCTAAAGCTAATGTGTAGTATTGTTGTGTACTGTTAAAAAGTTGCTGTGTTCCACCACAGGTATTTTAGTAGTGATCCCTAAATATCACTTGTATGATTTTCCTTGGAAAGTACTTTGAGATCCTTCAGACTGTAGGTTGGGTGTATAAATGAAAGCCTTGTTGTGACAGCCACAACACAGAATTTAATAAAGGTCCCTCCTAGCATCCCTTGTAAAAGTCTGACTAATTATTCATGATAGCCTTTAGGTAAATTATAAGGAAATAGTGTCAATGATAAGGAGATTAGATCATCATAATCCCCTTAAAAGCTATGAAATTCTCATTTACAACCAGATTCTGCCACCCTTACTCATATTGAGTAGTATCTTACTCCACAGGTAGCCCAATTGAAACCAGCGGAACTAATTGTGGAGTACGGTGCTACTTCGTGTGAGTAAAGGTGTACTCATTTAGTACATTTTGGTGAAATAATGTGAATTTTTCTGTCATCCAACACAGCGTGTATGTTTTGTCAACGTCTTGTAAAGATCAACATAAAAAAAGGATAATGCCATTAAGACATTCAGATGCACAGGAGAGATGGAGAGAGGGGAAATATCTACGCCGCTCCAAGGTCAGACAAATTGCCAAGAGTCATGGAGGTGAGGGCACTACTTATCAAAACAAGAGCTTGACACTTTGAAATGAAGTTAGAATAGAATATTGAACCACTGTAATGAAGGAATTATCTTATTCAAAGCAATCTTCAGTGCAAATCAAGACCTGGTATAAACTTCTAATTAGCTGGAGAATTCTTGGTTGTATTCCTAGAACAAATATTCTAATCCTTGAGTACCATGTTAGCACCTCATAGTGAATACTACAATGCTGTATCATGCTTTCTCAGTCTTGTGTTTAATCCTGCTCCTGCGTCAATTGGTAACTAGTTATGTTATAGGAAAGGTGCTTCTATTTTTTACATCGCCCTTGCTGCATAATCAGTTACGTTTGAGAAAAGATTGCCTCGCGCTCTCCACTTCAGCTGTTTCTATAACAAAGGAAAAGTAAAATGATATTCTTCTTATACTTTGAGTTACAAATATTAATAAATCTGCATCAATAGTGTAAAGATGGAGGATAAGCTAGACTCTGGGCAGCTTCTGTAATCTTTTTCATATACAATACCAGAGACTGATCTGTCAGACCCTCATTATGTCTTAATCCCTCCCTTACAATAAACATTTTGGCCAGATCATCAGCTTTCGTAAATTATCATAGCTCAGTTGAAGTCAGTGGAGCCGTCACAATTTACATTAGCTGAGGATCTGGTCATTTTGTGTAATTTAAAGACAAAGAAAAAATCCTGTTTGTCAGATTTGACATATTAACTAAATGAGAACATTTATTCCTAATTAGAGATGGAACTAAACCAACCCAAACAGAGCCAAAGTTTCACAAACCTTATGGTCCCTGTGGACTCAAATTTGTGACAAAAGGGTTTTTACAGATGACTAACAGCAGAGTCTATATCTTACCAAGCCACACACTGATCAGAACATACATACATACATACAGAACATAGATCTATTACAGGAGAGTGGGTGCAGGTTTGTTGCCTGCAATGTGCAGGAGGTCAGACTAGATGATCATGATGGTCCCTTCTGGCCTTAAAGTCTATGAGAACAGTAAATATTCAAATAGACTAAAATTAATCAAAGTTTGGTATGGGGGAAGAGAGAGATCAAAATATGGTATTTGCATATCTAGAAAAGCTAGATTACTTTTTAAAGATCTGTCTCCCTCAGAACCCTGCACGGTTTGATTTAGGTTATTAAAACTTTATTGAATTAGTTTTTCTGATATGTACAGAATATGTGTGTGTGGTGATATAAAGGCTATTGGTACACAGATGAGATGATTCCCTCAATTAAAATTAGAGGGAGCAAATACCTTATGGTATAGTATAAAGATTTTGAATATACTGCAGATGCCTCATATATTTTAGAAAAGTTGTAGAGAGTTTTAAACATTTGAATTGGCACTATTTCTTGTAATCCGATTATCAGACTGTAAAGCCAAGTGCCTTAATCATGAGGAATCCAACAGTACAGGGCTCCAAAGGAAACATTAAAAACCTATAACAGTTACCTAGGATAGCTTCTCTATATCCATATATAAATTGATGCTAATTGTAGAGATTTTTGTCGTAGATCATATCAGTTGTGCATAGCTATATGTATGTATGTATGTTGTGGTTTTAAAATATCATTTGTTCCTAGTGAACAGATGTCCGCATTACAACAACTGCAATCATATTTGGTGCTAATTAGCTTCCTTTTTCACAAGTCTCAGCAGAGAAGTTAAAGACTGGTGGTGAGAGTAAGCTCCCATCTCACCCCTAGAAATGGCCCCTTCAGGTCAGGACCAAGGCCCAGTGTGCAGAAGGTTGCACTGTACCTTTCAAACAGTACCTGTTCTGTGGGCTAATAAAGGATGTATTCTCCAAGGCTGTCACTTCAGTACCCTTTGCAAACACTTAATTCACTTTTTTTTTTTTTTTTAAGTAAACTCTATTCCACACACTTGCTTGGCTGTCTAGTAACAATATGCTCCCATGAGGCAGGAATCCCATTTTTGACCCATGTTCATTTTTCAGCTTCCCAAGCTGGCAGGAATGTTTTATTCAGCATTTTATTACTACTTGGTTTGTATACAGCCCTTGTCATCCACAGAACGCAAAAAGCGTGACAAAAAAAGGGGTCAATATTCTAATACCCAGGTTAAGTATGGGAGAAGCTGAAGCCCATAGAGTGACATGACTTGCTGCAAATCACACAGCAAGCCAATGAGAGAGGCATGGTGAATGAGGTAATATCTTTGAATGGGCCATCTTCTATTGGAAAGTACAAGTTTCTGAACTACACATAGCTCTTGTTCAGATTTTGGGAAAGAAGCAGAGTGTCCGTCTTCTTTCTGCAGACCTGAGAAAGAGCTCTGTGTAGCTCGAAAGCTTGTAACTTCCACCAACCGAAGTTGGTCCAGTAAAAGATACTACCTCAGCTACTTTGCCTGGGACCAACACAGCTATGACAACGCTGCAAAAAGGTCAATAGTAGAGTAGAAGCAACCTTCTTAGAAAATTACTATAGTATCTTTTAAATCTCTTCTCTTCGTCTATCCCTTGATGTGAGGATGATGTCTGCCAAGGGGGTTCGGTTCACTGATAGTGGCTGAGGAGCCCAATACGTGACTTGTGGATTTTCCCACAGAAGTGGCAGTTGCAATTTTGGAGGAGACATAATTGTTGGCTGGACTGTTGTGCCCTTTCTTTCCTCCTTTGTTGCTTCTCTGTCTCATAAGCATGTCTGTTCTCCTCAAAGTGAGCTGTAGCTCGGTGTATGGTGTGGTGCCACTGTGTTCTGTTCCTCGCCGAGTCCTCTCTGTTTGTTGGGTTGATGCCTCACTTTTAAGATGTACTTTCAATATGTCTTTGAAGTGCTTCCGCTGCCCTCGGCGAGCCCTTCTTCCCTGACTTAACCGAGAGAAGAGTACTTGCTTCGGGAGGCGAGCGTCAGGCACAGTGTACACAGTGACCAGCCCAGCGGAGTTGGTGTTTCATGACCTGCACTTCTATGCTGCTGATGTTGGCTGCAGAGAGAATGCTGATGTAAGTGCATCGGTCTTCTCAGCTGATCCTGAGAATCCTCCTGAGGCAGTGCTGTTGGAACCACTCCAGCCACTTGAGTTGTCGTCTATAGGTTACCCAGGTCTCACATCCATAGAGAAGGGTGGGGATGATAACTGCCTTGTGAACCAAGATCTTGGTGCCTGTTTGTAGATCCTTGTAACTGAAAACTCATTTCAGTAGTCTTCCAAAGGATGTGCTGGCACCCCACATTTTCAATTTCTGTATTCAATTTCTGTGTCAATACTGGCTGTTTGGGAGAGGTGACTGCCAAGGTATGGAAAATGGTCCACATTTTCCAGGGGTTCTCCACGATGGTGATTTGTGGAGTATGAAGAGTAGTTTGTGCAGGTGAGGGCTTGGTTTTCCCAATGTTGAGAGAGAGAGACCCAGGCTGTCATAGGCATCTGCAAAAAGATTTAGGGTACTTTGCAGGTCAGCCTCTCTGTGTGCGAGAATGACGCAGTCATCTGCATACTGAAGGTCAGTGATGCCAATTTTTGTGATCTTAGATTTTGTTTGGAGTCGTCGGAGATTGAGGCGTCGACCATCCATACGATACGATAATCCTGATTCCATCAGGAAGGCAGTCACGGATGAGAATCAGGATCATGGCAAAGTAAATGGAGAAGAGTGTTGGAACAGTGACACAGCCCTGCTTGATACCAGTGTGAATGATGAATGGTTTGGTCTCTGAGACATTGCAGAGTGGTGGCAGTCATCCCATCATGGAGTAGTCTGATGATGGAAATGAATTTCTGCGGACAGCCAAACCTACACAGCACCTTCCATAGGGCATCACGATTGATAGTCAAAGGCCTTGGTTAGGTCGATGAACGCCATGAACAGTTCCAGGTGTTGCTCTCTGCACTTCTCCTGAATCTGTTGTGCCATGAAGATAATGTCATTTGTGGCTCGGGATGGCCTGAAGCCACATTGTGATTCAGGGAGGAGTTCCTCAGCAAGGGGGAGAAGGCGGTTTAGTAGGATCCGAGCAAGGACCTTCCCTGTGATGGAGAGGAGGCAATACTTCTGTAGTTCCCGCACAAAGATTTGTCCCCTTTCTTGAATATTGTAACAATGTTGGTGTTCTTAAAGTCAGGTGGAATTTCTTTGCAGGTCCAGATTTTGTCGAGAAGTTATCAAAGTTTGTGCTGGAATATTGTTCCACCAGCTTTAAAAACCTCAGCTGGGATACCGTCTGGCTTGGTGCCTTGTGATTTTTTGTCAGGATGAATCTTTTAAATACACATAAAGTTGTCACCATTGTAATATTAAAAAAAAAAGATCATAATACAGAAATATCCCTTCCACTTAGTATAGGAAATACCTAGGAAGTAACAGTAATATTTACTTGCCAAACATCTGTAAAGATTTTAATAGCAACTATTGTCATTTTTCTATTGCAGTATAAATAAAGCTCAAGTTTGTCGCATACTCTCATCCCTCTGCAGAGGGATCAGTGTAAATAATCTTCCACTACTTGCTGTACTGAAGTGGTTTAGAGTCTCATCAATTCCTATTCAAGAATGGGAATTGGATCAGGCCCTAGGAGCTGTGTTGAAACTCAGTAGCTTCAGTTCACAGTTGTTTCATATGAAAACCTTTCCGTCAGTTTTACTTTCTATGTGTTTGCATCTCCTGTGCCTAAAAATTCAATGCAAAGCTCAGTTGAGATTACTAACTTTCAACTGGCTTCTCATGAAAATCAGGTGGATTTTTGGTATGAAACCAAAAATCTGCTCAAATCACAAATGTTTTGACAAATCTAAGCCAAGTTTTGAGCTTGTATTTGAACCCAGTAAGAGCATGTTTTTACTTGGCTTGTGGTCTTGTTACAAACATTGCACAGCTCTTGGGATACTAATACTACATAGGCTAGAGATATGGCTATGCTGCATGTAAATCCAGCTGTTGTGCTTGCATGCATGTGCACAGCAGCTGATTTTTACAAGTTGGATGTGAAAATATCTATAAGAGGGACTGAATTCCATGAGTCCCTACTGTACAGTAACAATACAGATGAGCTGCAGCAGTTACTGAACTATCTGATTCTTCAGTCTGCTTGCCTACTTTCAAATAATTGGTGACAACTTCCCATTCTTGGAAGCTTTCATGCTTCTGTTCTTTTTTTCCCTTCCCCCAATTGTGTCTAATATTTGGAGATGCCCCTTCCTTCACACATGAAAAATATGGACCAAGGACGGAATTACTGAAATGGTGGCCCATGTTCCTGTATTGTCCTCTGCAATACAGAAACCTGGTGTTCCCACTAAGCTTTAGTTTTAAAACCTATAAAGGTAATTTCTATCATGTACCTTCTTTTCCAGCTTTCTTCAACCAGTGATTCATTGAAACAACAAACTCGGGCTTGTTACTCTGCTGGGAAGTTGCCTGTTTTAATAAAACACAACAAAGTGCTCTTTAGCTCTGATTACTGTGCTCATACTCCCCGCGCTGATGTTCTTTCTGGCCTGATGTGACCAGTAACGCTAAAAAGGTCTCATTTTGTGGCTGACTAGATCATAGGTAAGGACTTGTGAAGTTGTTTGCTATTTTTGATTGAAGCCTGGAATCTTCAGCCAAGGACTGGAACAAAATAGTTGATTTTTAAATGGGTTTCATAGAATATCCAATTGGGAGTTTCACAGAAACATTTGCCTCAGTCAGTGGCAATTGACTTGGGTTTTAGAACCTGTCACATATTTCAGTGTTTAAAGATGCCAAAAAGTGGGGCATATTTTCTATTACTTCCCATTCATCCTTGTGCTCACTTCTGTAATTACAGTTTTGAAGGTGGCCAGGATATTCTGGTGTGATTTAAGAGACCCACATTTTAATGGCAAATCCTGACTTCAGGTGAGTGTAGGCCTTAGAGGAAAGGCCATTTCACTATACCATAGCCCATCAGCTGAGATATTGAAGTACTGACAGTGATTGCGTCCTAGTTTAAAAAAAAAAAAAAAAAACTTTCTGCCCTTCGTTCATGTGAAAAAAACAATCCAAGTGAACAGTAAGTTCCAAGGGAATCTACATTGGAGACCTAGAGCTGCCCTTGGCTGGATGTAAGGCAAAAAGCAATCTGGGATTCCTATAAAAATCACTCACTCTAAAACAAGCTGAAAAGCGAATGCAGAATCTCCTGGTAGATCCAGCAGAATAGATTATCATTAGGAACAGATTAATTCACATGACTAAAATTTCTTATATTGTTTGAACAAATCTCTCAATATTCGAAAAAATTCTATTACAATATTCAACATAAAATTGTAGTGCATTATAACTAGAAACAGTTGCCCTGCTAATTATAAACCATTAGTATCTCTTGCTGAATAATATTTTTTTTTAAATTGGTATGGGAGTGTAAATATGAACCAATATTTGCAGTAGTTATTGCTCTACAAACATGATGCTGTGGAATAAAGCACTAGACATGTATTGACCTCTATCACTCATACAAGAGACGTTTCTTAAATGTAACTGAATAGCTCCTTTTTCTTGTGTAACTAGACTGATGCCTGTTTGCACTCTAAATAGTTATTACATAATCATCTTTAAGAGTTTTGTATATCTAGCTAGCTATTTCTAATGTGATTATGTAAGTAGAACCTAATGAAAAAGCTAAACAAAATGTTAATGTAATTAAGGAATATGCGCTATCTTTTAAGAGGGCATTTCAATTAAAAATATATAAAACCCATTACATGGTGATACAGTGCAAAGATCTCATTTTCATCAGTCAAAGTTCATTCTTATTTAAAAAGTGACAGATTTCTCTTGAGAGAACTAGAAGCAGCAATCTTTTCTCTCCATTCAAACCATGCAGATGTACATAATTAAGGGTCCACAAACAGATTACATTCCGAACTTTCAGACATCTCTCGATATCATATTTTACGCATAAAATTTCTTTTGAGATTGTTGTTGTTTTTCAGTGGTCTGTCTGATACGGTGAAAAATTTTATAATAAAATTTAAATCACATCTAATTATTAGTAGGAGAGAATTCTAAGTGCATTATAAAAGCTTATATATGTATGAATTGCTTTAACACTTCAGTAACATGACTGCAACCATATCACCTTGTGGTGGTGTCCTGTCCACTCTCATAAAACGCAACAGTATGAGGCCGGGTTAATTTTTGAATAGAAGAAGATCTCACAAGAACCTCCAGTGGTAGCTGATGCAGGTGTTTCAATGGGAGGCACTCCTCCCACTGGTCTGTACTGCAGTCATGGGGTGTGACTGCAGCTCCCGTAGACATACCCAAGCTACCTTTAATTTAGCTAGCTTAGGTAGCAAAGCAGTGAAGCCATGCAGCGTGTGGGATGTACAAGCCCACCCAGGACCCTGGGTAATTACTCATGAGACTATCCTACATGTCAGTGCATCCTGCCAATACCTGAGCTAGCTAGATTAAAGCTAGCCCTCCAGTATGTCTGCTCAGGCTCCAATCACACCCTCTGACAGTATTATGAACCAAAGCCTTGTGTGGTGCTGAACACAGCTGCTGGAGGCTCCACTTTTGCAGTCAGCATCATGGCTACTTGTGTTGATTAAAGATCACTTGGCACTTTCCAGTATCCTAGCCAAATTCCAACTCATATGCCAGGTAGTTTATGGAACAATCTACAATTTTGTTTCCTCATAGGCTGTATCCAGTGAAATAAGTTGGCATTCATACATGAGTATCTTCTGTCCCTTATGCAGAAACAGGATTTGTCCTGCCAGGATCACATCATTGGTTCTTCAGTTTTAGTATCCTGCTCCACTAAATGCCTTCTGATGACTCAGAAGAAAGCAAAAATAAAAGCCAGCAATTAGAGCTGACTGAACATTTTCTGACAGTGTTTTTCAAGCAGAAAATGCCAATCCATTGACATCAAAATGTTCTACAGGAACACGTCAATTTTGCTGAAATTTCGTTTTGAAAAAAAAAATAGTGTATTTTGATAAGGGTGAAACATTCAATTTCAAGCTTATAAGAATGGAACATTTTGATTTTTAATTTTGAAATGACTTTGTATTGAAATTAGTTTATATTATGTATAAAGTAATACAATTTAAAATAGAATTAAAATAAGTCAACATAGAAATGAAATAAAACAGGTTCACTGACCTAAAGCAAACTTTTTTGTTCAGATTCTGAATTAATTTTTCCCCCAAAAATGTCAGAATTTCACATGGAACAGAAATTTCGGTTCCTGGCCAATACTACCAACAATGCATCTGACCAATGGGCTTTGAATCAGATCCCTAAAGTAGTTTCCACAGGGAAGAGTCCTTGCAGATTCTTTATTGAGGTGTTCCTTTTCCAACAGTTTTTCTGTTACAAGAATGAGAGTCTTTTTTCCTACTTTGCTAGTTTATGGTCCAGCTCCTCCACTAGGTTACTATGCAAAAGAATGCATGTTCTTTCATTTTTGACAGGAGTGAAAGCCATAGGTGGTCCTGCCATTGGCTTTTTATCATCTAATCAAGATTTTCCCAAATATCCCACTTCCTGTTTGGCAGTAGAGGTGGTTTCAGGAATTCTCCACACTTACCTGAGACACACAAAACAACAACAGATAATTTCTTGTTTCTTTGTGGCTTGGAAAATGCATTGTTTTGTGGAGCCCCTTTTAAGCTTTTTAGCCTCGGCGGGCAGCGATCGATCCAGCAGGGGTCGATTTATCGCATCTAGTCTAGATGTGATAAATCGGACCCCGAGCCCTCTCCTGTCGACTCCTGTACTCCACTGCCACGAGAGGCGCAGGCGGAGTCGACGGGGGAGCAGCAGCAGCAGCAGCAGCCTCACTGCAGCGAAGACACCACAGTGAATAGGTCTAAGTATGTCAAATTAGATCGATCGATCTCTCCTCTCCCCCCCCCGTCCCCCTCAGTGTAGACCACGCTTAAGAGTAGAAATCCAGTCAATTTAATATGTTCAGAGAAGGGAAAATTAACCTGCAAGTTAGCTTCTCTGAAGTTATCATTTGACTTGCTTCCCTGCTTGCCCACTCAACTTCTACTGAGACTTGGGAAGTAAAAGCTTTTGATTACTTTCTTTCTGATCATACTATCACAAATGTATATTTCTGGCATAAACTATTCAGAGGGGATTAGAAGCACTTTGCTGCTGAGACACTGAGAGTCTGTTCATGATGCTCACCTACCTGCAGCAAAAAAACTTAAGCAAAGAACTCCACTAGCTCTCCCTCTCACACTAAAAGCACAAGACTCAAAAACAGGAATTCAGTCAAATTTTATCTTCAGAGAAGATAAATTATAGGTAACTAATTGTCCCTTCCCATCCTTTGATCAAATACATCTACTCTTCCTACTTTGTTTAGGTTGCCAAGACATCTAAGTTTACTATACTACATTGTTTCCTTTATTTAGCATATGAAATAATGCAAATACCAGATTATAGTTAAATACCATATAGCAGTAAAATCACTTTGCTTTATTTTAATGGCAACATCTTTTTTTCTTCTTCTTCTCTGCAGGAAGATGGCTTCAAAGAACCCAGATCAGAAGGCAAAACAGAATAAAGAGGTGTCTCTTCTGAACCACAAAGGTGAACCTTCTATGGATTCTGTGAATTTTTAACTCTTGGTATTTTAGTCTCTCGGTGTTTGCTGGATTCTAAGTTTCTGAGAAATGTGTGTATATAATGGAATATATTTTAGAGAGTAGATGTTGGATTTGCTTTTTATATTTTAATTGCTTCAACATCAGATATGAAAAAAAGAGATTTTCCTTCTAGTTTAGATTAAGTTGATTGAAAGTTTGTTTCGTGACTCTATAAAACAGATTTACCTAGCTGGGGATATTGAAGTTCTATTAGTGCCAAAGACCTATATCTTGTATCTTTAGAGCACCAATCACCATACTATGTGGGTGCTTTTAATCTCTTTGTGTCTTTACATCTGGATCAACATCATTTAGCCTCATTGTGATGAGACAGACCCCAAAAACAGTGTGAATCAGGAAGTCCTGGGATTCTGAGCTAGGACTTTATACTGAAGTATCACTCACACTTGTGAAGGAAGTTCTATGTATGCTGGAGAAGCCACAAGCATTTTGACAGTGGACTGGTAGGGAAACCTTATCCAACACCATGATTTTAAGTGGTAGGTGAGGCATCATTATTTCCCTTACCATCTTCAGCAGTGGTACAGAAGATTACATCGGACAGGTGTGTCTTTCTGTCAAGATCACTATCTTGCCTGGCAATTCTAGCACTGGAGAAAGATCTGTCAGAATTTACAAGATAGGAGATTCTGACACACAATAAAGTTGAAGCAATTGCAATGTTAGTAAGAGGTAGACAGTTCACCTCAAAGAAAGTGCAAAGATATGGTCAGTGAAGAAATTGGCACGAAAGGGCTTTGTAAAAATGGGATTTGTTGTTGTTTATTTATAGCACATAATGGGCATTGGTAGGCACTTTCCAAATACTTGAGAAGGATGGTCCTTGCTCAGAGGAGATCACAATATAAAGACAGATAGACAAGTAAACAGAGGCTAGGAAAATGGGAACAATAATAGGCAGTTGCTATACAAATCAACTTGATTCACTGTAAACAACTTGACAAAAATGGGTCTTTAAGAGGGATTTAAATATTGACAGGGTGGAGGCTCTGTGGATGAGTTCAGGAAGGTCATACCTAGAGTTGTTCAAATAACTGATATTATTTGATTTAATGGCAATTCCAAAAAAATTGTCTGGAGTGGAAACAAACACTTTGTTTCTAAATGTTTCATTTTGATGTTGAGTTTTTTTAAGGCATTTTTTAATTAAAGGAAATTTTGAATTAAAAAAATGTTTCAGTTTTTAAACGTTAAAATGAAACAGTTGGATTTTGGGGAATTTTTTTTTTCTGACAAACAATTTGGTGAATTCTGCATGAAATTGTAAAATGTTTCAGTTCACCCAAATCTGCATTTGTTGCTGAAAAAAGTTTTGATCAGAAAATTTGCCCAGCTCCTAGGCATACTGTGTACTGGAGGCTACCTGGAAGAATGCACAGAGGTGTTACAAAGAATTTCTGCCTTCAGAGAAGATGGCTGGTTTTGAGTAGCTCTAGAAACCTGGGTCTTCTGCCTAGGCCACACAAGGGGCCTGTTCTAGAAAAGTTATACAATGAAAGCTACTTACATAACTGCTATAGGTCTTTACCTTGTGTGGTATAGTCTGCATCTTCTGACTTTCTGCTGCAAAATTTTTTGTTTTCTCAATATTTCTGCCCTCTGTCATGAAGTGGTGAAAAAAAATAGGCTGAAAACCAGCAAAGAATTTGAAACATGGAAGATTTATATTTTAGGGAAGCAAATGAAGCCTTGGGGGAGTGATTTAGGCTTACACTCACCATTTTCACTGGCATGTTTTATCCAGTTCTGAGCTGCCTGATGTGACTTTGAAGCACCAGAGTACATATTTTGATACACCTGTAAAAAGATAGTAACAAATCATTGCTCCTTATACCAAGGATGCCAATCTGAGCACATCACAATACATCACTAGCAAGTGTCTATATTCAGATATACTGTGTGATGCTGTCCTAACAGTTCCACAGAGCAGCAGCAAACAGAAATGAGAGCACTGCAGTGAATGTGAAAACAAGCAGATCTGCTGTAACCAGGCATGTTTTATTATATGGGCTTGATTTTAAGAAGAGCTGCCTACTCACAACGCCTGCTGATGTCAATAGGAGCTATGGATGGCCAGCACTTCTGAAAATCAGGCCCACTGTCTCTGGGTATCATCTATGATTAGCAGGTATAGCTTCTGAGAGAGAGAGAGAGAGAGAGAGAATGAAAATGTGTGTGTGTAGTTCAGCATACAGAATGAGGATAGGATGGTTGAGCAAATGCCTCAGTGCCATTCAAGAAATACAGGCTAGCACTTAGGGATCAATCTTCCTCCAAATTAAGTCAATGTCAAAATTTCCATTGCCTTCAGTGGTGCAATAATTTGCCCTTAAAAAGAAGTCACAAAATTAAATTAATCCATCTCCAAAGTCCAAGTCCATCTCCAAATGGCTAGTTAGACTCCAAACAATCAAAAATGCAATACTAAGGCAGGCCAGATAGAGGGGAAAAACACAACAGTATTTAAAAGTGGTAAAACGTTATACCCATTTTAAATGTATTGCCCACCGGGAGCTATTCAGAGCAGGCCCTCCAATGTTTTGACCTCCAATAGGTCTTGTTCACAAGTCATTGGCCATAGAAGCCCAGCTGGTATTCCTAATGAACACAACAACAGATCCAATTACTTCAACCAATAAGCATTAAAAAGAAAATGAAGCACCAAAAGCCTTTATTGCTTTGTTAATTCAGATACATAGATCTGCAGATATTACAATAAAGGCAAGAGCACAGCATTCTTACCCCTTCACTTGTCTTTTCTGCAGACTACACATTCTCTAGTCTTTAACTCTTTCCTCACAGGTTTTATTTTCCAAACCTTTGTTGCTTTCTCCTAACTTCTCTTTCCAGATTGCCGAAATGGGCTGTCCCAAAATGAACACATTTGTCTAACTGAAGCCAAATTGATGCTGAGTAGATTGGTTTACTTAACCCCGTTTGCTTTGTGTGTGTTTCTCCCATCATAACTTATAATCATCTTCAAAGTAGTTGCAGCCGTATATTCCATGTGGGCATGTGCACATGCTTTGCACCAGAGCTGGAGAACTTTGCCTAGCAGCCCGTGTAGGGAAGGCGCTCGCACCCTGCCAACGTATCCCCTCCCTGGCAAATAAGGGTGGTACCATTCCGAACCCCTCTGTTCCTTCTCATCGCCCATGGCTAGAGTAAGAGCTGTGTGGTGTCTTCACCTCATACTTCCATCCTCAGTCTTCTGAGAACTTCGCTTGCAGAGACAAAGGACCCCTGCAGCCACACCCTAAAGTTTTTATCTAAGGTGATTTCCCAGTTTCACTTGAACCAAGTTTAATATCTACCAGTGTTCTTTCCTCAGCTGCGTTCAATCCCAGAGAAGCAGCATCTTCGCACATTGGATGTCAAGTAATGTTTAGCTTTTTATCTGGATAGAACTAAACCTTTCCGTTCCTCACCTCCTCTGTTTGTTTCATATGCAGACTGAATGAAGGTTCAAGCAGTCTCTTCACAGACACTCTGCAGGTGGATAACTTCCTGTATCATGACAGCATAAAGAAGCCCAGACTTGGTCCTCTGTGCATACATTTGCAAACCACTATGCCATTACGGTTGCATCCAGAAGAAATCCAAACTTTGGGAAGGCAGTCCTGTGGTCCTTCTGTAAGTACACTCAGAGCCCCACCTCCTGTTAGTACGGTTGCAAGTCGCCCACATGGAATGCACAGCTGCATCTCCTCAAAGAAGAAAAAACACTCACCTGTTGCTTTTGTTCTTCGAGATGCGATGCAGACATGTACTCCACGACCCACCCTCCATCCCGTCTGCATCAGAGTCTGTACTCCTGATATTTGGTGCGAAGGAACTGAGGGGTTTGGGGCAGTGCCATCCTTATATGAGCAGGAGAGGGGCTACGGCTCCAGGGCACGAGTGCCCCCCCTTCCAGGGTACTGCTAGGCACAGTTCTCTGGCTCAAGTGAGTGGGGCGTGCACATGCCCACACAGAATACACATCTGCATCACATCTCGAAGAACAAGTTACAGGCAGGTAACCATTTTTTAATAAATCTTTTGACTAGGATAAAATGTTGATGCCCTCTATTGGCAACACAAGATCTATAGATTTAAATGATCAGGTACAAATTAACTTCAAATTCTGTACTTACTACCCGTTGTCTGACATATTTAGAATCCTCTCTGTAACCTGGATGTTCATAGCATTTGCCTGGAAGGAAAACAAGAAATGGATGCCTTACAGTAAGTACAATGTTCAGTCCAATTTCTTGATAAAAACAATAATCAACTTGATGATGTGTTGAATTTTACAATACACAGATATATACAGAGAGGAAAATTAGGCTACCAAATTAAACAGAGTCTACCCAGCTCATCCTCCTAGGCAAAATTTGCAGGTTGGGGCCACAGAGGAGATGATCTCCTTGCAGTTATTTACCTCCCCTGCCACATTTTGCCATGTGAGGAGCAGGTTTGCCTCCCTGAATGAAAGGCCCAAGGCCTGCTCCCAAACTTGGCAGCTCTCCAGGGGTCTGAAGGAGATGAGGTCCATCTGCATGGAGGCTTTGTGTCTCCTCAGCAGCCACCTTCTCCCAACCCACTCACTGGCTCCCCAGCAACACAAGTCCATTGGAACTGTAATACCAGGTTCTCCTCTGACCATGGCTGTCTCCAGCACACTCCAGCAGAAAAATAATACAACCTGGGCTTGTATTTATTAAATTATCAGAGAAATGTCCACTTGGTCAGATGGGGGGCAATGTGCATCCTTCCCCTAACCTGGCCAGTCCCTCCCACTCCACCTGTGCAGAGCATGGACCATGCCAGGTGGCCGCTGCAGTGGTGGGTCCAAGAAGCACAGTCTGGGTTAGAATAGTTAAACAAGATCTGAGAGCTAAGTATATCTAATATACTAAGTAATATAAATGTTAGTTACAAATATTTACATCTACTTTTTGAATGTACTTCATTTTAATTAAAACTCTATTGAAACAGCCAGCACAAAAAATGCATATATGGAGCAATGAGAAATAACTATGGATGCATTGCTGCCCCATAACAATGGAAGATTAGAATTATTTTACTGAGTTGCTAATTCTGGATTATTAAAGATGTTATACAATGACATTAATACAGCTAGAGACCTTTATTAGATCATCATCAATAATAAACTAACTTTGTGCACTGTTCTGGGATATGACCTTTTTAAACAGCAGTGTAGTCTAGTGAGAGCCCGGAACCTCCTGAGCTGTAATCCCAGCTGTACTACTGACTTGCTGTGTACTATTGGGCAAGTCACTTTAACCTCTCCTTGGCTGTTTCCTCCCTATAAAATCAAGGTGATACTTGCCTCCCTCACAGTGGTGTGTAGACGATTACTGAGTTAAAGATTTGAACAGCACGAGGAAGATGTAAAGTGCTAGATCAGTGCAAAATAGTGTTACTGTTTAAGGATTTTAATTCTGCAAAACTCAGATATAGCTAGAGGTAAACGGACAGTGTAGAAGTGGGACTTCCCATTCGTTGACAGACCATTGATGTGGCACTTTTCATTGCTATGGTGGAAAAACATCATGAAGGTTTCTTTGGTAGTTTTTTAAAAAATTCAGGAGACGACAAATGAAGGAGACTAACCTAGTAATTTAACACTTTCTCAGTCAGAGACTTCGACAATACAGTTTCTCAAGGTACAGAGAGATAAAAGACTCAGATAAATTTTGTTCCCAGCTACATGCTGGCAACTCCCATTCAAGTGAATGAGGGCAATATTTGGGGTAATGATAATGTGGCCCATATAATAATAAAGAATCATAGATTATTAGGGTTGGAAGGGACCTCAGGAGATCATCTAGTCCAACCCCCTGCTCAAAGCAGGACCAATCCCCAAATCCCTAAATGGCCCCCTCAAGGATTGAACTCACAACCCTGAGTTTAGCAGGCCAATGCTCAAACCACTGAGCTATCCCTGCCCCCCGTATGCAGGCTTTGGGAGGAGTAGAACTTATGGTACATCTCCGAGTTAAATAGTCTTTACCTTTCAATTGTTCAGCTACTATGGTTATAGGAAATCACAAAGAATGTTGAAGGTTTTTAAACTAGTATTTAATATTAACTATTGCACAGAAAATGATTGAGACAACAATAAGGTGTTTTTTAAATATTAGATCAATATAATTAGCTTCAGTCAGACTACTTGTGCTTATGTATCTTGTTGAATTGGGCAAGTTTAGAAAGAATTTGAAATATCTCAAAATGTTAGAAACCAGGAAGAACACGCTATTATACTGTAGTGAGTCACATTCCCTAACCATAACAAACTTAATTTTTACCTTCTCACAAAGAAAAATCTCCACCTTTACTGTAGCTCATTTTTCTTCATCCCCATTACAGAAGTGACAGCTAGATATTTGGTATTTATGAACTACTGATAATGTAGATGGTGAGTACTTACAATTGCCTTTCACAAGTTCACCAACAGCTTCAAAATAAACTTATATTACAGCTTGAACTCTGTCTTGCTGAAAAAGATCTTAGTTTTAATATAGTTTTAATTAAGGTCATTTAATATAGCCCTAATTTGTTGGCATGTCTCCAGTCCCCAATCTAGATCCCCAATCCATGAACTCTAACTTCAGAAATAAATTGTGTTATACAGTGAGAAAGATTGATGTTAAAAGTGATGATACTACACTATAATTATGTGAGGAAGCTCCAGGAGTTAATACTATACTTCTGTAATTGTGATCCCCAAATCTTATGCTGCTATTAATGAAATGCTGTGAGTGTCTTATTTTAAAGTAATGCTGCTTACACATGTATAGACAGACATACTAAAACATACCATGGTTTGTTTAGTAGGAGGAATAAAGTCTAGCAATTATTGCGGTCTATATTCAAATGTAATATTAAAATGTGTCTAATGACAGATGACATTTAGTGACCTTAATAAACGGTGTCTGCAGCCAGTGCTTCTTTGTTCCCATGGGTGAATTAACGTAGCCTCCATAGATTTGGGACCTGGGATCAGAGGGGGCCTATGGACCCACAAACTTTGGATCTATGCGGGGACATTACCCAGAAAGTGCTGGAGGTAGCATTGGCTGGGCCAGGAACCAGGTATTTTCCAGGGAAAAGTTTTGATTGGGGAGGTTGAGGAGGAGGGACTTTGGTTGGATCAGATCCAGGTTCCTTTGAGTTTCAGTCAACCTGGTTGTAGCCATTGTCCGTGGGCCATTTTGCAACTGCTTGTCTTTCACCTGACAGTTCCCTGAAACAAATGTTTATCTTTCTGTGGCAGTCCTGGACTGGTGGCCTACTTGGTAACTGCCTGGTTGCCTAGCCCATTTGACCAGACTAGCTAGAGGGAGCACCCCCAGCAGGCGCAGAGAACATACTAAGAGGGCTGAGCTGCCACTGCCTCAGACACTGGCTAGCTGGTGCTGCAGGGCTAAGGAACACTGCTCCACAGCACCATCTAGCCCAGGGCCAGTCATCCTGCAGCTGCTCTGGCTAGCTCTCAGTCGCTCTATTATGTCTCCTCTTTGCCTCCCACCTAGATGAAACCTTCCAAGTATTTTCACTCTCCCCCCAAACCTAAGTCTCTCCCTACCTCTAAATCATTGTCATTGCTCCATCAGTAACAAGAATCTAGAAATCAAGAAATCACAGCGGTTGCCAGATTGGCTAAGGAATCATCCTCGGAATAACCATGTTAGATTTACCTTTGTCATCTGCAGCAGTTTGTTTATCACTGTTGTAATGTCCAGGTATATAATGAAGCTTGTTTACCATAAACACTCTAGAGAACACACATGGAGAGAGAACATTTAAGTTTTTTAGATCAAACAAAAGGCTGTTTTATTTCTATAAGCTTGCGCAATGTGATAAATTTGCAGAATCTCTACCTTGTGTGACAAAGTTCCTCCTCTACCTTGGTGGGTCCTGTGCTTATTGGCAGATTTGCTCACCTCAGTGATTTTCCCCACAGTCTGGATCAACTTCTCCTGTGTCTGATCAGGAGCTGGGAGGTTTGGGGGGAACCCGGGCCCGCCCTCTACTCCGGGTTCCAGCCAGGGCCCTGTGGATTGCAGCTGTCTATAGTGACTCCTGTAACAGCTGCACGACAGCTACAACTCCCTGGGCTACTTCCGCATGGCCTCCTCCAAACACCTTCTTTATCCTCACCACAGGACCTTCCTCCTGGTGTCTGATAACACTTGTACTCCTTAGTCCTCCAGCAGCACACCCTCTCACTCCCAGCTCCTTGTGCCTCTTGCTGCCAGCTCCTCACACGCACTTCCTCTCCTCTGGCTCCCCCCCCCCTGGACTGGAGTGAGCTCCTTTTTAAACCCAGGTGCCCTGATTAGCCTGCCTTGTTTGGCTGCAGGTGTTCTAATCAGCCTGTCTGTCTTAATTGGTTCTAGCAGGTTCCTGATTACTCTAGTGCATCCCCTGCTCTGGTCACTCAGGGAACAGAAAACTACTCATCCAGTGACCAGTATATTTGCCCTCTACCAGACTCCTGTACCCCACTGGTTTGGGTCTGTCACACATGTCATTGGTCAGTTTTCTTTATTTACAATAAGTTATGCAGGTGTTTTTAAAAATCTGTTTTACTTAGGTTCTTATGCCATGCCCATCAACACAAGAACAAGAGCCCAATGGTCCATCTGGTTGGGTATCCAGTCTCTGACAGTGCCCAGTACAAGCTGCTTCGGAGAAAGAAACCTTAGGGAACTAAGCACCAAAAAAGGTCTGTTCTTTTCCCATGGCACTTAGAACATTGGTTATGCTCTAGCTGGTCAATAAGGCATAGCTTTTCAAAATGTTACATGGGAGATGCCATTCTAGTTCTATAGTTGTTTTACAGGATTTGTATGTCTGTCTCTAGGAGCAGGATTGCAGGAGACAATTCTTAACTCCCGGAGACCATTTGCAGCTAAGGATCCCGAGTGGAAGAAGGAATCTATCTGTGGCTCATCAGCCAGTCACAGCAGGTCAGCTTCTTAGGCACCTTAGACTCGCCCCTCCCCTCCTTCTCCGCACCCCTCTTCTCAGCATTTCATTCCTGGCTAGCTTAGGTGGCTGACTTGTGAAAAACCCCTTTTTAAGTGCTTAACTGTCCCCGAGGATTCTACAGGGAGCCACCTAACTTGGGGCTGAACATTCCACTAAGCCATCCAGGGGTTGTGTGTTGGTGCAGTCAGCTGACCAACACCTAAATTCCTTTAAAAATCTGGCCCTGAGTGCCTAAAACATTTATGAAAATGGGACTTAGATGCCTAAATCACTGAGGTGCTTTGGAATACCCTAAATCCTGCTGTGTCTGGCATTGTGAGATTGAATAGTGATCTACTACAAAACCCTGCCAGCCAAGGCAAGATTCTCTACCGCCAGAAGGGACAATGTCAGTGTGTGAATGGGAGTAATGTGAGCTCAGTACATGGTACTGACAGCACTAGCTGCCTGGTATGCTGGAAAGACACCCCTATTAACCAAATGGTAAACTTCTTTCCCTTAGAGACATGGTGCACAGGCCAGCAAGCCTTCCCCCTCACTCTCTCAAAGATCCTGTTCTGCTGCTTGGGTGAGGGAAAGTTGTTCACTACATCTTCTGCCTCCTCCTCTTGGGAACTAGTACAGGAGAAGACAGGCCCCAAATTTGTTACAACATTATGCAAGGAAGGAATATATACATCGTAAAGTCAGAAAACTTTCAATTAATGTTCCAGAACCTACTTCATTTCCAGACCCTGTACTACTCCAGCCCACCCCCTGCATGCAGTCCAAACTCTTCCCCATTGGTACTCCATTCTGATGCATTCTTCACCTATGTGCAGACATATCCCTGCCTGCTCTCCCGCTCTAACACAGATTTAATTTACCCAGGAAGCACCTAGATACTTCCAGGATGGGAACTAGAGAAAAGCGTCAGTTAGAACAAAGTTATATTGGGAATGTAGGGGATGGAGTCCAGAGTTGAAGAAACAACTGCTCATATATGTATGTAGAGTGTTTTGGGCCCATATATTGAGTGACAGGAGGATGCAGGGTGGAGAACAGTCCATGATATGAGGAGCGCAATTATTGTTGTTTTTACAATGAGTAGGGAGAGGGCCTGCATATGCCATGTATGGCAGGTGAGACTCAAGAGCAGCAAAAATTAGGTTGGTGTTACAACTGTATTTGAGAATTCATAACATTTAGGCATTTAAAGTCTCACCTGTAACAACGTAGCATATTTTAGGGTGAAATCCTAGCCCCACTGAAGACAGTGGTAAAACTCCCATTGATTTCAGTGTGGCCAGGATTTCATCCTTAGTTTTTTTGTAAGGCAATATATTTTTACTTTTAACCTGCATAATAAGGGTTTTTTTGCTTGTTTTTTTAAAAGGAACACCACTGTATATATTTTAGATCTTATACTTAGGCCAGTGGTTCCAGACTGGGACCCCTTTTTCATACCACGATCTTGCTCCCATCTAGCTGGGATCCCCCTTCTGACTTAACAATATGGGAAGGCCAAGATGGTTGCAATCTTGTGGCACCTGAGGTCTCAACTCCCTTATCACAAACTCAGACTTTAGGCAATTGCAAAGTTACTGGATGTCTTTCTATACTGTATTTCTGATTAACGACATGAGTCATACACATGTTTTGGCTCTATCAGACAAATACTAGCAGATGTTTGCCATCAGACCCAATATTAATCAGGATAAACAATGACATCACATATTCTCAACAGCTTGCAAAAGCATGCTGCTGTGGCAAACTAAATTTGCTTCCACCAAGAAGTAGGGATGCTGAACCAAAGGAGGCAATTATTTCTTTTTACCTTCAAGTACTTTTTGAGATTTCTTGATGGATGGTTCCTGTTTCTTGTTAGACTTGAATAAGGATTTCATCAAAAATGGGTTTCCATCTTCTAGCATTGTGTAAACTTTAATACGCTAAGATGTGTGAGTGATATCATCAACTGTTCTTCAATACAGCACTACTGCTAATTGCTGTTCTACTAACAGGTCCAGAGACTCTGGTAGAGGACAGGAGCCAAAAAGCAGAAAGGAATAGGGAGAAGCTACAGCCTGCCATCAATTCTTGAATGTAATGCCTGAAATGTGAAAGTTGTCTTCTTCATTAAATGGATAGATAAGCTGTAGTGTATATATACACATGTATCTCTAAGTCTAGATCTAGCTCTGTTTTATAAGTTAAAGAACTAAAAACTGAGTAGCAAGGCAATGATAAAATCCTAGGTTAGGATTCTGATGACATCATAAAGAATATGAGCCCTTGTAGTTTATGATCTCATTAGAAACCCTTGTTGCAGCTATTTACTAGCTGTTCCCATTCCAGGATTGAACATGAAGTGTGACTAGCTTAATCCTGGGTCTTAAACAGAACCTGCCAAATTTGATTAGGTGATCTTTTTATAGGGTATTCTTGATTTCTAAACTCATCCTACTCATTTTCTATAGCGGTCAGGTGTCATTCCAGTTCAGTATGTTCAAATTCCTCTCAGAAGAGATGAAGAATAAGAAAGGCCTAATGTAATAAGCCTCTCCTAGCCTCTAAGAGGAATTTATATTTCCACTCAAAAAACTACATATTGTAGGCTCCAGTAAATAGGAATAAACCTTACTCTGGTGGATGAGGTCTGTTTATCCTGGTAGGAGAGGAGGGTTTGGTTCTGCACCTTGCGGATTCAGCCAGCTCCTTTTTTCCATAACCAGCAGAATATGTTGTTGCACAGTTGGCCTCTCTTTGAGCCTCCCGTCTCCAGGCTTCCCCGGCATGACGTTGGATTTCTTCAAAAGCTTGAGGGGAGAGAGGACTAAAGGGCAAAGCCAATTCAGGAGCTAAGAAGAGATAGCTCATCCTGCAGCTCAGATTCTGAGCAGCAACTTTACCTTACTTTAGAAATTATTTTCCTCTGCTGATGAGTGCTAGAGGTGACCAAGCCTAACTTTAACAAGGTTAAGGAAAGGGAAAGTGCTTTGCTGCTGTTGATAAAAGTTGCTAAGCAACAGGTCATAAAAACCTCTACCAGCACTACAACCAGCAAAAGAAGAAAAAATAATTAGCAAACTACGAACTGGATTTTTGTATATATTTATATACCCACTGGGAGGAAATATTTAGAAATATGACTTATGTTAGGGCACTGTCTATGCGTGCAGTGACAATTTTTTATTCTTATGTGTACTAGCATCACAATCAGTGAAAGGACAGGTCAGCTGAATAGTCTCCCCTTTGGCACTTCCTTTTAATTGTTTATTTTTTCCATAGCAAAAATGCAGAAGGTGGTGGTAAAATAGCAAATAAAGCTATGTAGTAGGAATATATACAGTGACTGATAACAAAAAATAAGGGCCTTAAAGTGAGCTTAAATTACACTTATGTAAATAAGAATAAAGCCTTAGCTAATTACAACAGTATTGCTATAAGGGAAGTATTTACTTTTCAGTGTCAACTAGTGTGTAACACACATTCTAAAGTTTCTCATTTTTGTTACAAGTGAATAGACATCATTTACTCAAACAGCTAAGATCTGTGAGAACTTCAGTCTCTTTCTAGCACGATCATGATTTTTAATCTCCATTTGGTTCCTAAAGGACAAATATTTTCTTCGCAACTGTACCGCTAGGTAAGCTGAAACAAGGACTAAATAGGTGTGGAGACTGAAATAACCTTCAATCTTTAATGTAGTCCATGCAGCCCAGAACTGAAGCATGTTCACAGTAAACTACATCAGTCTGTAAGTGTTGGCAATCAGGCATCTTTCACAAATACTAGAGTCCTATTTAAAAACAAACAAACAAAAACCAACCACCACCATAAACAGAAATTTTCATATTTGGTTACACAACATTCCCTTGTTTTAGGCTACTGGGCATGTCATGTTTCTCCTTATTTGTCTTTTTCTTCCTATTTGTTGTTTAGCATGATCTTAAATTGTAAAGGTAACAAGGAACATTTTAGGTATAGTGTGTTTCTGCTCTAAAATGTTATTTTCAGTTGTTTACAACTTTTTTCTTATCTAAAAGAAGTCATCAACTTTTTAAAGGAACTAGGAACATGATTTAAAAATATTTTTGCAACGTCTTTTGAATTGTAGATTTAGAATCTGAACATTGGGCAGGGACAGAGTTGTCTACCTGTTGGTAGTTTGGTGAAAATTGGCTGTGAACTGTCAAAGCTATAAAGGTTTAAAAACATACTTTGTGCCTGCACTCTGATTTTAAACATGCTCATGTAGCAGTCTGCCCCTGTTCTATCAGCATTGCACATACATCCTATGTGAAGGTGCATAGGAAAAAGGCAGGGCTTCTCCCTCACTGAGTGCTCGTGTGTGTAAAAGCGTTGTTCTGCTGCCTAGCAAATAGTGGCACATCATGTTCAATTGTATTTTTACAAAAAATAGTTTATTATTCATTATTTATATTACAGTAATACGCAGATGCCCCAACTGAGATCATAGCCCCATTGCACAAAAAGATCAGAAAGTCTGCAACATGCTTCATAATGGACTGATAGGTGTTATTTGAGACATGGTATGAGACATAATACTGAATTATAATGTATTTGCTAAAGAGGCTGGAGTTAAAGTTATACATTCACACTCAATTTTGTAATTTCCTGATTTAAGTGATTGCTTTGCCAATTTTTTGTATGAAATCCATTATCCAGCTATCTGCTAGGGAAAATATGTATCCAAGGAAAAGTATTGCTATCAGAGTCTTAAACTATGTGAAGAGCTATTTCTTATTCCTAAAACTGGAAAAAACAGAAAAGGGGTGATACAGATTTTTTCTGAATATCCATGAAAAATAGAATAAAAAATGTGGCATTATGGAGAAAACTGAGGAAGTGATCATGTTTACTGCAGTGTGGAGGGAGCTGATACCATAGCAAGAGTTGGCTAGTGTTTAAAAGCAAACATTAGGAAGGGAGTTCTCCAAGGTTAAAAAAATAATTTCATTTACATACAGTAGCCTCAGCAAAAAGGAAACGAGTCAGTGCAGCTTGTAGTGCTACACAAATAAGAAACATACAAGAAGAGAAGACTTATTAAAGGCTGAGGAGCATGTAAAACAGGAGGTAATAAATTTACAAAAGCAACAATTTTGACAATGAAGCAGCCAACCAAGCATGGGTCACTTGGCCCTATCGTTGAAAACAAAGATTAGAGATGAAAAGAATAATCCATGCTAGGAGAAGGGGATTGAATTTGCTGAGGGCACTTCAGCTGCAGCTTCCTTTTAGCAGGTTTGACTTTTTAAGTAGAATAGTTTCAGATTTTCCCAGGAGATGGAAAATGGAAGCCCTTGAGCACTCGAACAAGACGTCAAAAGGGTAAAGTTTTGTTTGAATAGATTAGCATTGATGAACTCCACTATTTTTCATCACATAGATGGTCTAGAAAAATATTGAGAAAACCACTCTAAATGCTGTTCTCATCGCTTTCTAGATCAAGCCAGTTTCCAACAAAGTTACATAGCGTATTAGTCCATCCACAAGGTAGGTGCCCTCAGCCAGCCTGAAATTTAGATTTTAATTTTGTAAGTATGTACATAATCACAAGTGTGATCAAAACAGCATATTTAGTACATGAACAGTGTATGTTAGAGATGAACCCAAAGAATGAAGTTCAGCTGCAAACTTCACTGCATTTCAGGGGGTTTAAAGCCCTGGCTTTTGATCTGGGGCATGCTCTAGCTGATGCAGCTTCCTCTCACATGGGTGCAACTGAGCATTATACTGTGACCAATGATGATGTCATAGTAAAGCACTTGTGTTTCTGCCCTCCTCCTCCTCTCAGACTTAGCATGGGTACATCTAGACTGGAGCTGGAAGGTACAATTTCCAGCTCCAGTAGACATACTCATGCTAACTCTGATAGAGCTTACATGCTACAAATAGTAGCAATGGCATGAGCAGTAGTAGGGGTTAGCCACCTAAATACATACCTAGGGTTTCTGACAGGATCATACAGAAGGCAGCTAGCTGTTGTGCCCTGGATATGTCTAGCACATTAGCTTGAGCAGAGCTACTGTGAAGATGTCTACTCAAGCTGGAAATTAAGCTCTAGCTCCAGTGTAGATGTTCATTCTTAGGCAGTGGTAACTTAATTTCATGTGTTGCCAGCAGTGGTTTAAGCATCATTTTACACACGTACAGTCAAACTACATTAGTGGTTTGCACCAGTATAACTAAAATCAGTTACGTGAGTGCAAGTTTTCTCCATACAGAAACTGCTTTTCACCCCTCACCTGCCAAACCATGGTTGTCCTGCTGTTCAGTACTATAATACATCCCTGAAAATGTACTTCAGTACAGATTACTCACATGCACATTTGCAGGATGGGGTCCTTCCATCCAATTTTATCTTTTTTTTTTTTTAAACCATAATGAAGTGTACAGGAAAATAAGGCAACAGCTGTCAGAGAACTAACTTTAATCCTGATAATAAGAATTAAAGTAGCACGAGTTAGACAAAGAAGAAGAATCCTTGTTAGATAAGGATAAAAAAACTCCTAGGGTCTTCAAAAGCTAAAGGTAACTTTTCTGATGTATTACGATTTAGCTAGAAGTTAAAAAAAAAAATCTGAAGATCTAGAGAAATATAGATGCAAAATCAAGTTTGCCAGGGAAGCTAAGAAAACAAATATCACAGCTTTTAACATAATTCAGGAATTCAATTTACCTATGCAAGATACGAAGAATTCTTCATAGAACTCCAATTGTTTTATTGCTTTTCTGCAGTTGCCAAAATTGCCATTTTTTTCCTGTAATAATACATTTCTGCCAAATAGACCATGTTTTCCAAATAATATTTTAGAAGATTCTCCAATTCATTATTAAAGTATATCAAAATGTACATATAGCTCCTGAATAGTCGAAGTATTTAAGTTGAATTTAACAGGAGAGTCATTTTGTTTAGAAACTGAAGCTCTTTCATCCAGCCAAATGGCCTTAAACCACTATAGACAAAGTTGTGTTTTTTAATATAGTTAATTATAAAGATAGCCATTTCCATAACTAAAGAAACTCTGATGCGGCTTCCACTTGAAGTCTTTTATCATTAGCTATATTAAAGAAAAGATACCTAATGTAACTTCACCTTTTGTTTTAAAAAATTTCTATTCAGGAGGCACTAGTAGGGTGTTTCCTTGGATAAATATAGCTCCCAGGCGGGGCTGCTTCAATGCTATATTTGTTTGCAACACAAAGAACAGGTTCTGCTTAGGTGATTATGCAGCACCCAACGCTTTTGCTGTCACTCACAGTGAGGAGATCGGCAATGATCCATGCTGGTAACAGCTCCCCTTGCAGCATCTACTGCTATATCAGAGCTGAAATCTGTAGCATGGACACAATCTAATTGTGGCCCTAACTGTGCTTAAACCACAGTAGGCTCCAGCAGCAGTAAACTGTGTTATACCATAGCCATGTTTAAACAATTATTTTTGGTGTGTAAATGAGACTTTGGAGACTCATCCTTTAATGTGCTTACTGCTGTAAGTGTTGACTGAATCAGGTTTTTGGTAAGTTATACTGATAGGTCATGTATGCACTGTAAAATTTAACAGTCATGTAAACAGATGACCCCTCCAGTAAAAGACATTTAGGTGAGCCCAAGAGCAGTTTTAGTTACACCTATCCTTGTTTTGTGTGGGGTGTTTGTTGGTAAATATAACAGGACAAGTGCTGAAATATCTGGAACACAAGCAAACAAATAACTAGCTTACTGTACCACAAAGTTATTTTGTTTTAATAATTTCTATTACAATCTCATTAAAAGCTTTAAAACAACCACCATCCTTAACTATGCTGTACTCAAATAAGAGTTTTAGAAGCGTACATTTTTCTTTTTGAATATAATCTATGGTAGTCCCAGAAACTAGCTTTGTTCCTCATGTGTATTATCTTTGCCTGAGTCAGAAAATAAATTTAGTCTAGGGCTACATTCAGGTATGCTGCAGTAATAAAGATCTGAAGCCATGCTTCGGAAAATTTTATTTAATGTTTAAATAATTTGTGCAAATTGATCAATGACACAGTAGAACATGGTATCTTAAGATCTGTCTTTGAATGCTTTCAGTAATAGGTCTGCTGCCAGCCCTGGAGCCAAGACACCACTGAGAACCTTTTCTTCTAAAAGTGGAATCTTATCCCTCACTGCTAAATGACTCCGAAAATGGTCCAGCATATTTTCTTGGATTAGATTCCACATCCACACTTTCTGCTGTTTCCGTCGTTTGGTGATCAACTCACCACTTGTAAGCATGAGATCATGAAATTCTGTCATCTTATCCCACATATCTGAAATGCCTTCTCCAGTTTTAGCAGACATGCGCATTACCTGTTGGATTAAGGAGGACATTTTAAAAGAAACTAAGTGGGTTGGGGAGGGTTCTGCGTCAGCTAGATTCTATTAAAATCACAAGTTCCAATCCTAGTAAGGCAAACTCATCCTTAAGTGCTACTGTAAACTCCTCCCCTCCCGACCCCCACAGCTTATGTTGTGTCCTTCTGACAAGACTTGAAAACCAAGCTTCTGCCACCTCCAAAACGATATTCTCATTTTATACTACTTGTGACAAAGAGGGTTTGCCTAAGTATTCTTGAACAAAGTTCCCCCCCGTACTGTCTGATGGCTTACACCCAAGCAGTTGCTGCAGTTCAGTAATATAATTTGTATAAGGTTTTAGGATCCTATCAAATTAAAGGTAAAATATACAATATTACTACTTAAATGGAAAGTCAATTGGATATTTACATAACCACATTTAGAGCCAGTACAGCATTAATATGAAACCCTGCATAGTTTCAATATTATAGTAAGAACAGTATTAACTTCCCTTTGTACCCTGGAAGAGTGATTGTAGGCTAGAAAGCAAACATCCAAGCCATTTGAAACAAGTTCTAAAACCAGCCCAGTTAGAGAAGTGTTTTTATTCAATATTCAGCCAAAAACCCCACACCTCTCCAATTTTTTTTCTTTTACTATTAACACTTGCCAGAGACGCCTGGTCTGTTAAACGTGTATAGAGAGCTTTCACACAAGGTAATAAAATCTCTAGAAATAGGTATTGTAATGATGCTCACTCTGTAATATGGTAATACTCTTAACTCTACTCCTGTATATTTTCTTTAAAAACTTAGGCTTGCTGTTGTAAGAATTGTTTTGCTGCTGATATTTACAGGGCAAGGATTTGTAAACTCTTTAACATTTCCTACATAAAAAAGGATGTCTCTCTATAGCATCTAGATCTAAACTTATGCTCAGCAATGCTGAGGGGAGAGAGTGGCTTCTGCCAGTTGATATAAATCTCAAGTCACCTGTCAGCCTTCTTGCTTTGTGTTTATATGGAGCAGAACTGAACTAGACAGGGAAAGGCTACATTCCCTACTAAAATTTATGGGGTAAAGATTTCAGCTCTGTGTAAATTGCTCTGCCACTTGAACAAATTCATCACTAGACACTGCAAAGCACAAATGTATGTGCCACCTATGTAAATATGTTAAAAGCAGTCAATACAGTCATAAAAAAAGCAATAGAAGGGCACATTCAGGTCAGTTTGCATAACTTCCTGGTTTTTGTTTCAAAGGGATAAGCCAGAGGGCTGAAAAATCTGATCAGGAAGCAAAATAGCAGTTGTCCTGCCTTCTGCAGTGACATCCAATCACTAATTGGGTTTCACATGACTGGAAGTTGAAGCACTGTGAGGGAGAATGGGTACAGAAAACCATGACCAAGCCTCAGGCAGTCCAGCTGGATCAAACTGTCTGACAGTCCATTTTATCCAGCATTCAAGGAGCCTCATTATATATATATAAAAAGCATTTTACTACTGTCTCTTCACCTCAATTATAAATTCTAATTATTTGTATTGCAGTACCACCTAAAGGCTAACAGGATCAGGGACCCATTGTGCTAGGTGCTGTACACACACACGAAGACAAGGTCGTTGCACTAAAATCCCATAAGACATCACAAGTGGGTATAACCAGGAGGAAAAAAATATGGATCATAGTAGTTACATAGATTAGTATGGTTTACAGCAAGATGGTTCCCAAACTTCTTAAAAATGTATAGAAATTTTTACAAATCAGCAAGCCCCACTAACCCTCGGGTCTACCCATTATCAGTTTGCTGTAGGCATCATAGTAAACGTGAGTTTTGAGGAAGGATTTGGAGGAGAGAGAGAGTAATGCCTTTCCAAACTAGTTCAGGGAGGGTACCCAATAAATAAGGGATGTGTGAAAGAAGCAGCACAGATGTTTCAGGCACAAGTGGGGCAGGAGAGACGTTTACGTAAATGTCCAGGTGGTTAATATGTAGTTAGGATGAAGTTAGGTCCTGTAACCTACACACCACCTCTTCTGAAATAAAGAGAAGAAAATTGTGAAAACATACAAACCTTTGGTCTCCAAACCTTAGAGCGCTTGCGAAGTAGTTTCATAGCACTAACATATTCTGCTTGTATCCGCCGCGCAGGCACAACTAAATCCCCATCAGCTTTAGTTATAGCAACTAGATCTGCCATCTCAATTATACCCCGTTTAATACCCTGAATGGAACAAGGAAAAGGGAAAAAAATGAATGCTTAGAAAAACTGTGTTAATGCTCAGTCATAAAACCTGGATAAACTAATGAGGCTTGTTTGTTGCATTATCTTACCCCCTGACTTTCTTCTTAATCTTTAGGCACCAGGAATTTCCTAATATTAGAAATGTCCGAGGTTTCATTAGTAGTTAGGCAGTTATGATGACTCTCTGAACCATTAATTCACATATTTATTCCTCTACCATGAAAAACTAACATCCTTCATGTATGTGTAGCATAGGTTGGCATATATTACCTGAAAGGAGCATAACTGAGTTTGCTAAACTAATCAGTTATTACACAACTGATTGTTGTTGCATGTACCTATACTAGCATTCAAAATGAGAAAAAGTTAATCATATCTAATGAGTAACATGGATCATAAGAGACTGGTCAGAACCAAAACTTTAAATCCTAACACCTGTAACATTTGGGAAAATTCTGATCCAAGTTTTGTGGGTCAAGTTGGTAAGATTCTGACTTCAGCGGGAGAAGAGCTAGGACAACACCAAGCACTAATACTTGATTACTCAGACTTAATGCACACACATATTCCAAATTCAGACTTATATTTTAGGTCACAATTAACATTTCAAAAAGATAAATACCTGTAACTCATCTCCTCCTGCTGGTGGTAGCAGCAAAACAAACATATCAACCATATCAGCAACTGCAAACTCTGATTGCCCCACACCTGAAAAATTGAAACCAGAATTGACCTTTCACAGCCATTCTAACGACAGTACTAAGAAGAGGTCCCACTGTGGCTCCCTCTCTTTCTGGGCTGAACAAAGTTGGATATAATGAAGGTCAGTATGAAATCTAGTTTTAGAAAATTCTCTCTCAGAACTTACAAGGCTTAAAGACATAACAGTAAGGCCTCATTGGGTGAAGTCAACACACACTTATGAAAGGAATGGACCAAATGGAACAGAAAAGATGAAGTACCAAAAATAGACAAAGAAGAAGAAAAGCTGCAAGAGGAAATATGCATCATTAGTGCTATAAGTTGGCCTGGACAGTACAGTGGGGTGCAAGTGCTAAATTTTGGATTTTTACATTTAAATCACATACCTACTGTTTCCACAAGAATGATGTCATAGCCTCCTCCCTCACATAGCAGAATAGCTTCATTTGTGGTCCTAGTCACACCTCCTAACGTTCCCCTGGTTGGAGATGGCCTGATGTAAGCATTCATGTCCCTTGACAACTCAGTCATCCGTGTTTTATCACCCAAGAGTGAGCCTTAAACATTTAACAATTTCAAAAAGGGCAAGTAGTCAGTTATTTTCAACAGTCAGTAACAGGTGCAGGTGAATCTCTCTGCTGAAGAATCAAATGAGAATTTCTCAGTGTTGTGTGCTACGAAGTTCCTGTGTGGCTCTTTTAGCTTGCAAGATGTGAGAATATCACAGAAGCATAACAGCAAGTTACTGCAGCCCACTGTCCCTAAACTCAGAGGGCTTCCTCTATGCCAGCACGGACTCTGCAAGTCCCAAACCCCTTTGTGTGACCTGAGCACAGCTGCATCAGCAAGCTCTTACCTATCTATTATCCCTCCCTGAGAACAAAGTCTCATCTCCCATTCCATAGCAAATGCCCAAAGATAAGCAGTGTCCTCTCAAGAAGAAACTCTCCTATAGTCAATTTTTATTTGAATTTAATGAGAATGTATTGGTATGACAAGTGTTGCTAAAGTTTAAAAGGAGACAAACCCTCTCAGTCCTTCTCTTTGTTCCTTATCCTGACCCCTTTCTCTGGTGACCTATAAGTCTTTGTCTCCACTACACATTCAAGGAATAGTCCTTCTAGCCACAACTAATTGCAGTTGTTATTCATAGTTAACCTGTAACATCTGTAACATCTCCATGTAGTAGAATTATAACAAGTTTCAAGAGGATAGATATACAGATACAGCCATATATGACAAAAGGATTAAAATCTTAGTTACTGCTGGTTAGGTCCCAGGTAAGTTTTCTAAATCAAGCTTAGTCAGCATTGCCCCATAGAACATAAATTTTGGGAGGGGTAGGGTTTTGCAGATGAAAGCAACATGGGTTTGGAGAGCCTGATACTGAAGAGCAGGTGGCCAACAAAAGTTAGTCAAGTTCAGTGACATTGCAACATCACCATGACTTACTACACAGAAGAGTCTATCTTGGAACCAAGATAGTCCCACAGAAATTAAACAATTTGTTCCCATCCAAGGATGATAGTGTATTTTTCCAAGATCCAAGGCAAAGCAGGAATTTTTGGGGGGAGGGGCGGTGGAGGAGGACTGAGTTGCAAGTGTATTCTGATGGCCTCTAAATGAAGAGATTTGGCATCACTTTCAGTCTACATTGCAAAGTTTTAACGACAACAGTACTGATCACAGAAAAGGAAGTTTTCCCTTTCCCCTTACAATACCAAGAAAGTAATTTCACACAGGAGAGAGAGAGAGAGACACACACACTATACAAGGCCACCAGAAGACAGCACAAGTTTGGGGACCTCACAAAACTGGGACTATTATGCCTACTTCCATAGCACACCAAAAATGACTAAAAAGCAATATATAGTTCATTAACGTAACTTTATAGGATAAAATTTCAACCACACACACCAGAAGCTCCAGATATTGTCAAGATTAAATGCTAGAGAGCTGACAAAAAACTTAAGATATACTCACCACCACTTGTGCTAGAGGACGGATCCACAGCCAGCACAGACACTTTGTGTCCCCTCTCTGTAAGCATTTTCCCAAAGCATTCTATAAATGTTGATTTCCCGGCACCAGGGGGACCAGACAATCCTAAGTAGTAGAGGGACAAAAAACTCTAGTTTAATGAAATAGGCAACAGACTCTACTGATCTTTCCTTCTTAATGCTCTTCACGTTATGAACTAATCCCCAACACATTCTTTTGACAATAATGTGAAGGAAATAATTTGTCTTAAAAATATTTTTAAGAAAAATAGTATGAGACCTTATTCCAGTTATTTACTACAAAATCTGAGGCCTGTCACTGCTAGTAAATTAACCCTCTTCTTTTGCAAACACCCCCATCTCCACACAAAACCCCCTACTAGAAGAGTGGGGTTTTTTAAATTTATATTTGTTTGAAAAAGTAACTTCCCCCTTTTCCGCCTCCAGATATATCACAAAATGCAACCAATTGCTACAATTAATCACCTTCATAAACCACATACTACTGGTGGATTTCATCTTCCTGTTAAGGCAACTAGAATTACATGTTAATATTGAATTGTCTAATGAAGTATCAGAGGGGTAGTCACGTTATTCACCCATGAAAGCTTATGCTCCAATAGGTCTGTTAGTCTATAAGGTGCCACAAGACTCTTTGCTGCTTTTGTCTAATGAAGAAATCCAAACCTTCTCATTTTGGATTTGCAGTGTATTATATCAGTCTACTCTGGAGGGGATCATTCACTTCTCTAACACTTATTCATTTTGCCCATAGCAACATAAGATTGATTTCTTTAACCTCTTCTCCCCTCCCCAAACAGAGGTTTCTCCATATTGGTTTGCACTGCAGAACTTTAAAAATGCAACATGTCAAATCTACAATTTTCAGAAATCATTCAGTATTTAAAGTTGCTGTTTCAGATAAGTAGATGGGTGACTTGCATGCTAACTTAAGACAACTAAACTAGGACTGGCCTGTTGCTTTGGGGATTGTGCTCTTCACTAACTTTAAGATGCCATGCTCCAGTTCTTGCTTCTTTTGGGCATACATATGCATAAGGCAATTGTGCACTACACCACTCTACAGCGATCCTTCCAGTTGATATTGAAGCATCTGATAGATTGTAAAGGGAATGTCACCCACCTCTCCTCAGCTATAAGGTAGGTTGCTTTAAGGTAGGGCCTTTACTAATGATAAAACAATTGAAACAATTTTTTTCTCCTTTTTTGAGGGAAACACATGCACCTCAAGAAAAAAGATTTGGCAATGCTCGTCTAAACTTTGAATAGCTGGTGCAGCTATGCCTTCTAGCTCCCCTCCCTCTCCCCCCCCTCCCCCGCCCATTCTTCAGCTCAACAAAACTAACCCTATCATCCATGAGAAATTCCCCTTTATTCTCCCCAGAAATTGAGGGGTCATTTTTAAAGTCTCCCCAAGAGTATTTTCCAGCATTGTGGAGAAACTTTTCTTATGAGCAATACAAGTGACTCAAAGATGGTTACAAACTATTAATAACCCAATGATTTCTGACTATACTCCATATTTGCTTTAAAATGCTAAATATCGGAAACAAGAGGTGATATCATTATAAGATCACAACAGTTACTGGACAGACAAAAGAGGACTGACCCACTCTAAAGGCTAGTGGTTTTCCTTTATTTAACTTTTCTTGTTCTCTGTGGTAGGATAATACCTTCTGAATGAGCACCTGGGCTATCTCCTTTTTCCTGCTCTGAGTTGATTCTACAAGAGTAATGGCCTCTGCCAAGCAGGCTCTGTGTCCTTGGATTAATCCACTATAAAGTCTGTCTACAAGTCTCTGTTCCTTGTCACAAAGTCCCTGTGTTTGTTGGTCTACGGTTGCTTGATAGCAAATCCCTCTTTTCAAATCACTTGCTGGCAACATCCACTTTGTACAATACAAGCATACTGAATTAAAAGACTGAATATATGGAAATAATGATCCCGGAGTGAAATTTGAGTGGAAGCTTTTGAAAGAAATCCTTCTAAGAAAACGGTAGTGAGGGAATCTTAGCAGCAATGACAATGTGTTCATCTTGTCTGGAATCAGAGAGTATCAGTGGTATCTGTTCAACTGTGTTTGCAGCCAGCCTAAGAGGAGAGAAAAAAAAACCACTTTAGTTTCTTCAAAATACCTCTAAATATTGAAATTAACAGATGTAGATGATCAATCTTTTCAGTCAAATCATTACATTTTACTTTATCCACACCTGTGTCCATAACATGTACAAAGGAGATTTGCACATAAAATAGTTGTGTTAAGTACTCTCTCTAAAAGATGGCATTTCATTCTTGTTGGAGAAATATCACCATGTGAAACCTCCCATTAGGTGGATTTAGGAAGACACACATTTGTTCATTTTTAAAGCTGAAGTTAATAAACTAAACCATTTGTTTAAAAAGTTTGTACTCTAGCTATAGGGAGAAAAAAAATCTTGAGAGCCAGAAAGCTTTTTTTAACAAAAAACAAGAAAAAAGTTCTCCTCAGCAGGTAAGAAAGCTCTCATGCACATTCTCCTTCTGTGCTCTTGGCACAACACACCTTCTGTTTATCCAACAGTTTCCTCAGGTCTGTTCTGCTCTGAAGCCCATAACAAAATCAAATAAAACAACCCTCTGGAGTTTAACTTTTGTACCTCTTCTCCAGAAGTAGATGTAGTTAGATGCACTAAATAAATGTGGGGAACTTGGAAATAATTTGATAACTTTGAGGATTTAAGATGGAGCCTTTTAGATCTCATCTACATGAAGGTTATTTTCAGGGGTGGGGGAGAAGGCGGAGGGGGAAGGTCCCATAATTGCACTCTCATAGACAAGTTGCCAGAAGCACACCACCACCTACTCAGGTTTAGACACTGGTTAAAATGTTGGCAACCACCTGCTGCATCTATACTACTGCTCCACTCAGTGGAGCTATGCCAAAATTAGCAATGATGGGAACTGTCTCAGACAGAAGTCTAGAAATAGCCTTGCAATGCAGAAGACATTCCATTCTATAATCCTATTTTCACTTCCCTGTAAATTTCACAAGCAGTATATTCCTAGAGCCCTGCAAATCTGCAGTATCCCCAGACCATGTTTGCAGATTCCCGATCAGATGTGTATCCGCATAGGGCTCCACACACATCTACAGTCAGTGAGTTTCAGCAAACAGGCTCCCCCTGCATAGAACTGTATTAATTTTAAACTACCTATATGCCTTTTCCAAGGCACCTGAGTTGTCTTTTAACTGAGCTACTGTAACTCTAGTAGCTTCAGACTAAATTAGTTGCATTAGCAATAAGATTTGACTACACTCCATAGCATGCACACTTACTTTATACAATGTATTTATTATGTATTCTGCTTATTTTTACTGCAGCAAATCTTCATTAAAAAACCCATAGACAAAACTGTACAACTAGTTCACTGTGATTGGGAAACACGTTGACCAGAGTTTTCAAATCTATGGGACTAAAGTTAGACTCCTGAATCAATATTTAGGCATCTAAGCAAAGTAGCCCTTATTCTGAGGGACTGAGCATCTGACATTCTCATTGACTTAAATGGAAGCTGGTTTGCTCAACATTTCTGAAAAATCAGGCCACTTCTATTTAGAGGCTTACAGCCCAGGTCTTGCAATGACATCTGTGCAGGTGGATCTCTGAACTCGCACAGATGTCATTGCAAAATCAGGGCCTTGACATGGATTTAGGAACCTAACTTTTGGGCAGACAAATTCAAACATGGTGGCCATTCTGAATTCCTGGATTCTGCAAAACATCCAGTTAACAGATGACATAAGGAAACTGAATCACAAAGTGACCATTGTTCACTTATTTTGACAATGGAAATTTAGAAAATAAGAACATGGGAATGGCCAATCTGCGTCAAACCAATGGTCCATCTAGCCCAGTATCCTGTCTTCTGACAGCAGCCAATGCCAGGTACTTCCAAGCAAATGAACAGGACAGGGCAATCACCAAGTGATCTATCCCATCATTCAGTCCCAGCATCTGGCAGTCAGAGGCTTTGGGAAACCCAGAGCATGAGGTTGCATCCCTGACCACCTTGGCTAACAGCCACTGATGGATCTGTCCTCCATGAACTTATCTAATTCTTTTTTGAACCCCGTTATAGTTTTGGCCTTCACAATATCCCCGGCAATGAGTTCCACAGGTTGACTGTGCATTGTGTGAAAAAATACTTCCTTGTGTTTTAAACCTAATTTTGTTGAGTGACCCTGGGTCTTGTGTTATGTGAAGAGTTAAACAGAACTTCTTTATTCACTTTCTCCACACCATTCATGATTTTATAAACCTCCATCATATCCCCCATTAGTCCCTTCTCTGAGCTGAATAGTCCCAGTCTTTTTAATCTCTCCTCATATGGAAGCTGTTACATAATCTTAATCATTTTTGTTGCCCTTCTCTGTACCTTTGCCAACTCTAATATTTTTAGATGGGGTGACCAGAACTGCACGCAGAACCAGACCTGTGGTGTACCATGGATTTATATAGTGGTATTATGATATCTATCCCTTTCCCAATTATTCCTAACATTCCGTTAGCTTTTTTGACTTCCAGTGCACATTGAGTGCATATTTTCAGAGATTTATCCACGACTCCACAATCTCTTTTTTGAGTGGTAACAGCTAATTTATACTCTATTTTGTATGATAGGTAGGATTATGTTTTCTAATATGCATTACTTCGCATTTATCAAAACTGAATTCCAGCTGCCACTTTGTTGCCCAGGCACCCAGTATCGTGAGATCCTTTTGTAACTCTCTGCAGTCTGCTTTGGACTTAACTATCATGAGTAACTGTATATCACCAGCAAACTTTGCTGTATCACTGTTCACCTCTTTACGAGATCACTTATGAATATGTTGAACAGCACTGGTCCATGTTCAGATCCCTGTGGGACACCGCTATTTACTTCCTGCCATTCAGAAAACTGACTGTTTACTCCTACTCTTTGTTTCCTGTATTTTAACCATGACCCATGAGAGGACCTTCCCTCTTATCCCACGACTGCTTACTTTGCTTAAAGAGTCTTTGGTAAAGAACCTTGTCAAAGGCTTTCTGAAAATCCAAGTACACTATATAACCCTTGTCCACATTTGTTGATCCCCTCAAATAATTCTAGTAAATTAATGAAGCATGATTTCCCTTACAAAAGCCATGCTGAACATGATTTGTTTGGGAAGAGTCATCTATGTGCCTGATAATTCTGTTCTTCATTATAATTGCAATTTGCTTGGTAGTGAAGTTGGTCTTACTGGCCTGTAATTGCCAGGACCGCGTCTGGAGCCTTTTCTAAAAATTGGCAACACATTCATAAGGATACAATTCTGTCAGAGGTCACGGATGCATATTGCTGAGACCTCCATGACTTTTTCAGGGGCAAGGATGAAGCAGCTAGCGGCCCAGGACTGCTGGAGCAGTGGCCCCAGGATGGAGCAACAGCCAAGGTTGGGTCAGCCCGCTCTGGGATTGAAGCAGAAGCCAGTCAGGGTTGGGTCAGCCCCCTGGTTCCAGAGCAGAGGCCACCAGAGCAGTCCTAGGGCACTGGAGCAACAACCAAGGGTCAGCCCCAGGGTTGCTGGCAGGGTGACCCCCCAGACCAGCAACCCCAGGGGTGAGGCAGTGGCGGGGGCTAGGTCAGCCCCCTGGGGGCTGGAGCAGCAGTAGTCAGCTCCTACCACAGGAGCAGTGGCAGGACTGGAGCTCTGACTATTTCTGTCCTCCACCCAGCCCCCTCAGTATTTTCAGTAAAAGTCAGGGTCATGGGATTCTTTGAATTTTTGTTGATTGCCCATGACCCGTCCCTGACTTTACTAAAAATATCTGTGACAGAATCTTAACCTTACTCATTAGCAATCCTCCAGTCATCCGGTACAGAGGCCAATTTAAGTGATAAGTTACATATCACAGTTAGTAGTTCTGCATTTCAAATGGGAGTTCCTTCGGAGCTCCTGGGTGAATCCCATCTGGCGCTGGGGACTTACTACTGTTGAATTCATCAGTTTGTTCCATAACTGAATAATGGTTCCACCATTTATCAATTCCACTCCCACCCCCCACCCCCATCACATTCAGAGATCTCTGCTCCCTCCGCGCTCACAGGGTCAGAACATGGCTTGTAAAAGTATCATTATTTGCACAACCACAGCGCCTAGGAGCCCGCTGCACTCGCGCGCTGCGCAACACAAGGATGGTAAAGAACCACTGCTCTACAGGGGGCTACTTGTGTAGCCACGCCCATTAGTTACACAGGTGTGAACAATGACGTGTGTAACGCACTACACACCTCAGCCACCAGCCTAGGTCAATCCCAATGCGCCACTCTACACAGGCCCCCGGCGCCCGCTGCACTTCCTCTCGACAGCCCCCACACCATGCACACAGCCCCACGTGTCCCTCCCCACCACCCACACAGCCCCCCTCCCCGCCCGACTGCCCCCACACCACGCACACAGCCCCGCGCCCCTCCCTCCCGACTGCCCCACACCACGCACACAGCCCCCTGCGCCCCTCCCCACCACCCACAGCCCCCTCCCCACCCGCCCCCTCACCACGCACACTGCCCCCCGTGCCTCCTTCCCACCGCCCCCACACCACGCACACAGCCCCCGCGCCCCTCCCCACCACACACAGCCCCGTCCCCTCCCGACCGCCCCACACCACGCACACAGCCCCCGCGCCCCTACCCACCACACACCCAGCCCCCGTCCCCTCCCGACCGCCCCGCACCACGCACACAGCCCCCCGCGCATCACCCACGGACCCCTCCCCTCCCCTGGCTCAGCCCTAGCCCTACCCTACCCAACCCGCCCAGCAGCAGGTTCCGGCTCCTCCCCGCCTCTCGGCAAGGCCGAGCGCGACATCCGGGGCAAAGGACACGGCGGGGGAGGGGAGGGGGTGTTGCGCATTGCGCATGCCTAGAGCTCATTAGGGAACAATGTTTGCAGGTTTCTAGAGCTCGTGTGCGCAAAGAACAGAACAATCCCCCCACCACACGCAGAGACCGCTGTCCCTGCCCTCTCCCATGTCCCCCAACACCCCCTGTACACACACCCCTCTCCCTACAGCTCCAGACTCCCTGTGTGTGTACACACACACACCCACACACCCACCCAATGATGAGCTGCCAAAATACTAACAACCGGTTCCCTCCTCCTCACCCCAGGAGGGGGTCATGCCCCCCCCCAGGGGGGTCATGCCCCATCCAACCCCCCCATGTTCATCGACAGCCCCCCTCCGGGAGCCGTGCCCTATCCACCCCCCTTCCCTGTCCCCTGACTGCCCCTTGCCACCCCATCCAACCCCTTCTCTCATTCCTGATGGCACCCCAGGACCCCTGCCCCATCCAACCACCCCTTCCCTCTGTCCCGACTGTCCCTGGAACCCTACCCCTAACTGCCCCCACCACCCCATCCAACCCCTGCTCCTTCCTGACTGCCCCCCCGGGCCCCGTGCCCCCGGTCAACACCCCTGGTCCCGGCCCTCGGACCGCTCCGACACTAATCCACCCCCCCCCAACTCCCCTGCCCTCTTCCAACACCCGCTCCCTGCTCCCTTACCCTGCTGCCTGGAGGTGGGGGCCCAGCTGGGCTGGGGCTGGGACCGGAGCCACCCGGCCCACGTCAGGGCCAGACCCCGGGGGCAGGGGCCGGACCCCGGGGGCCGGGGCAGGAACCGCGCCGCCGGACGGACCCCAGGGGCCGGGGCAGGAACTGCGCCGCCCGGACGGACCTGCGCCGCCGGGCAGGACCCGGGGCGGGGCAGGAGCCACGCCGCCCGGCCGAGCTCGCGGCAGGACCGGGGCCGGGCAGGAGCCGCCCTGCCCTGCCCGGTGAGGTCGCAGCTGGACCCTGGGGGCCAGGAGCCGCGCCGCCCTGCCCCAGGGTCCGGCCGCGACCTCGCTGGGCGGCGCGGTGCCTGGAGCCCTCCTCCCGCTGGTGCCCCCGCCCTCCAGCCTCGGCCCCAGCTCAAACTCACCTGCAGGAAGCCACTGCTTTCTTCTCAGCCCTCCCAGGCTTCCCACGCGAACAGCTGATTCACGGGTAGCTGGGGAGGTGGAGGAGAAGCCGGAGGAGCATTCAGAAGAGGCGCCGGAGTAAGGTGAGCTGGGGCCGGAGTAAGGGTAGGGAGCTGCTAGAGCTTTTATTAAATTTAAAAGCCCTTTTGGAACTAGTTGTTCCTCCAGGAACAACCGGTTCTAAACGGGCTTCTAAATTTAAGAACCGGTTCCAGCTCACCACTGCACAACCCTCTCCCTATACCCCCCCTAGTACACACACACCCCTCTCCCTACAGCTCCAGACTCCCCGTGTGTACACACACACCCCTCTCCCTATACCCCCCCCAAGAGACACCCCCTGTACACACACACACCTCTCCCTATACCCCCAAGAGACATCCCCCAGCCACCTCCTGTACACACACCTCTCCCTACACCCCCAGACACCCCACCACTCACATAACTGTCTCAGTCCCCCAACAGACACACCTCCTAGCACACACAGACATCCCCCATACACACATGCTCCTACACCCCTTCCTGTATATACACTCACCTCTCCCAACGGACACCTCCACACGCACCCCTCCCAACACCCACAGACTTCCCTATACACACACATATAGACAACCTATACCCAGACACCCCAACACCCACAGCCCTTTCCCTCCACCCCCCGTACTGTTCTGCTATTACATTCTAGTCCTGGCCAGCATCTCTCATAGGAACAGCCACAAAGAGGAGCAGGTAGGGTGAAGAGAGCATACTATCCTGTCACCTGTCCTGAGCGCTGCTAAACAACCCTCAATTAGACTCCAAACAGTGGGATTTCTACCTTCCCCTGACCACTTCACCCCCACAACAACTCACTCATTCACCAACATGCTGTCCCCCTGTGAAAAAAGACAAGAATGTGTGATACCTGTTTATAATGGAAAACTGAAAAGCCTGAGATTCTCCCTTGGCTGCTTTACCCACACACCCTAGCTTTTCTTCCATTTGCAAGGCCAAGGGGTGGGAGGAAAGTGAGTGTGTTGGAAATTACTGAACTTAGTATTTTCCTTATGAGAAAATAATTATCTCCCTTATTTTAAATCAATCCAATCACCAGTGGGATTCTCACTATCTTCTCTGGCCTAGCTGGACATTTCTCTGTTCTTCCACTACTTCATTCAACATTAGTTGTATGGTCATAGGACCACAAAGATGCCATCATGAGAAAGCCCCCTAAAGTCTGAGACACAGATCAACAGCCTGGCAAGTAGGTTGGAATACACATCAGTTTCATATAGTAGCTGCAAGAGCAGCTACCCAGTTGGGTTTTGGCACACCAGAGATCCAGGCTATAGGGCACAAGTGATCAAGGGCCTGTAAGTCGTATGTGCAGCTGTCTGAAAGGAGGCTGACATGGTGGTGGTCCATAAGCACCACAGGTTTTAATCATGTCTGCTTCCTTCCCTGTCTATCATATAGAATGTGCTGGAGCATGTCTACAGCTGGTGATATGGATTTGTGGGTGCAGCATTGTGCACTGGACTTACAAATGAGCATGTAATTCAGCAAAGGGCTTGCAGCTGGTCTTCAGGCTGGATGTGATTTAATCTTGGCACAGAAGACAGGGCATATAGTGGGATCAGCTCATGCCTCTTTTGCATTGACTGGTGCCCTGTAAGGATGCACCACAAATTATTATCCCCCTAGGGAAGAATGACCTGGGAACGTGCTCCAGGCTCCAACTGATTTGGAAGGCTAAGCAGGATATTGGATGGCTGCTGGACATGTTTCCTAGCATGGGGATAATATAGTTGGAGATACTAATCTGCAGGGTTTGGCAGACTGCAATCCACCCACAAAAAATGTGGATAAGGCCTGGAGGGGGGCCAACTGGAAAGTACTAGTCCTGAGGTAGCTTGGTTATCAGCTGCCCAGCCTGTACCTGAACTTTTTCTGATACAGGTGCAGATTTGTTCCTGGATGATCTCAGTAGTGGGTTGGCTGAATTTCTAGGTAACTTGTTGCAGGGACATGGGGATGGAGGCAGCCCACCTGATGCTGGTACCTACTTGTGGCAGGTTCCCAATGCAGGAACTCAATGATTTGGACTCCAGATACAAACAAACAGATAATGTAGCAGGCATCCCAAGGCATCCCCATCTCATTAGGACATTATGTCTAACCTCCTGGGGGAAAGTGCAAACCAGAGGCCAGGAGACACCCAGCCTATGTACTTGGTGGCGGTGCAAGCTGAGGGTCAAGGTCCCCTCTGACCTCAACCCCCTAAAAGGGGGAGAGATGCTAGCAGGGGAGTGAAAAAGCCCAGAGACCCTCCTAAGGTGATGGACTCCCCCTGCAGTGGAAGCCCCCACAAATTGTCAAAGAATCAATGGGGTGCAAGTGACAGGGCTGTCTCTCAACAAGAACCTTGGATACAATTTAACTAATAAAGCTGCAGCCTAGTTAAAACCCTTATCGTGTGTCTTGCCTTCTTCCATGCAGTGAGCACACCACACTTCTTTTCAAATGCCAAGCTGCTAGATTTAACTTGCAGAAGAACTGGTCCATACAATAACAAATCCAGCCCTGGAGTTAGGAAAAATGATGAGTTTATTGACATGTTCACCAGGTTAGGAAACCAAGATCTCCTGGGCCAACACAAGATACAATAAATAGGTGTGAACAATAATAAGAGGGAATGGGGTGAAAGGTAGGAAGAATGATGATGTACATGAAGAAATAAAATCCAGTTCACTCTGTCTTTATTGGGGCTGTGCCGGCATTGAAAGACTGATGCTGCTCCCTTTGGCCAGAAGGGGAAGCTAGTGCTATATCTTTGTTAATACAGCTTGAATGTGCCCTGATTTCATTGGAATTTTTATAAATTACATCATGATCATAAATCTGTACTGTTCAGCCAGAACAGTCTTAATCACTTGCCCTTAAAAACATTCAGAGTTCATTCAGTAAGACTCCAGAACGTGTGATATAAAATCGCAGAGCTCAACCTTTGTCTATGTGAAAAGATTTAAATCCATGTTTTATTTTATCATTTAATCAAACATGACCAGCAGCCAGTGACCTTAACCCTGTTTAAAAGTCCTGGATTCTGCAGTGAACCTCTGACTTTCCTGAGCCTGGTAGAATTGTGTTGTTGTCCTCTCTGTGGGCTCTCTGTAGGTCAGAGAGCTCTCTAAAGTATATGGTACTTATGGGGACTTCATCTTGTTAGTTACAGAAACAGAAGTGGAATGCAAGCCATAATTTTAACTGGTAGTTCTGTTTTTGTGACAGGGCATTTATTCGGAAGGTGGATGTGGGGAAAAAACAGGGAAACAGAGCTTATTAAAGGTATGAACAGTTGCCCTGTGGTATAATCCAATATTTATCAGATTTTTTGTGGGTTATTGCTGAGAGGCTGAAAAGAGAAAAAACTGCAGCTTTTGCCTCAGATGACTAATGCTCAGCTGTATATGATAAACACCCTTCACCCTCTCTAAACCAAATTCAACTTATGTTGAATGTGCTTATTTTGATGCTTTGCAATTTTAGTCGAGAAGGAGACAGACTGAACCACTGCTGCTTTTTTGATCAAATATCCTATTTCAGCTTGTCAGCATTAAGCAGAAATGTCTGCTTATTTGATTAAAATTAATCCATTGCCAATGTTAGCTTGTCTTTCTCCTGATGCTGTGGGCTGTAACACTAGCACAGTCAGACATCAAAAGCTGTGTTCAATTCCTTTTAAATTTTCTAATTTTACATCTGTCACGTGGGTGTTATTTGGCAAGTTCTCTGAAGGCTTTTTGCCATTTTAGAAAGGCCACTGGCTATCCCAGGTTTCAGGAGTGCCCCACATACCTCAGCCAGGGGGCAGTCTGCTGCCGCCTGCCATCAAACCTTCACAGGACAAAGCAAAGAGGAGCACAAAGATTGCCAGAAGAATAGTTTGCATTACGTATTCATACCATTTTCTGCTCCCATTACATTTCTTCCAGGAGATCGGATTCCTGTTGTGCCATTTTCTGTTTTTATCAGTACTTTTAATACCTCAGTTAGGGTGACATTTACACAGGTGTACAGGCCCACGGAAGGCCCAACACACTCTTTATATCCTTTGTTAAGTTCTTAAACATAACCTAGAAGAGGGAGGAAGGAGTGAACTGGGCTTGTTCCCAGTCATGTATGAAGGGACCTAAACGGTTTTGCTTTTAAAAGGTTTTTCCTCTTCCCTACTGATTTATCTCAGGAATTCAAGCCTTGCTTACCCCGGAAGACTCTGTGGATGAGCTGCTAGGATTACAGAATTAAAAGTACCAAGGAAGATTTGCCTTTTTAAATGAGCGGGTAAGTGGTTTTTATTCAGACATTTTTGTTCAGCTTTATTCACAACTATTTATTTCAAACACTTAAGTGAAAAGATCTCTTTGTTAAGGATTCAACAGCCTACCACTTTCAGTTAAGAGCCAAGAAAACTCCCAATATACAATTCTGGGATCCCCAATGAGTCCACCATGAAACCAGGAAAGACCAGCCTTGACATTTTCAAAGTTAAAAGCAAACAAACAATACCTTTGATAAAATGTCTCCACCGTTGTAGGTTTTGTTTAAAGATAACTGAAAAAAAAATGGGGGGGGGGGGAGGAGAACAACACAAACCTACCTTTCCTCCCACCCTCCATCCCCACTTTGCTGGTTGCTTTTAAGTGATTATTATAGCTTTGTGTGGGTGGATTTCACAAAAACTCTACTGCATAGGGTGAGCCAACATGCTGTGTGTTAATTTGGTTCACCATTCCAATTCTCCTCCAGTTAGAGCAGCAGTGAAGACTAGGGAGCAGAGAACCCAGTGAAACAGTAAAGAAGAGGGTGAATGAAGAGCACCATTCCTCCTTTTCCTTATCGCTCATCTAATTGGAGGCAAAGGGGAAGGGTGAAGCAAATCAAGATTCTGAATACACACCAGTCCTCAATTTAATTTGGCTGGCATTCTGGAAAAAGGCCAGTGTTCTAAGCATTAAACATTTATGGTCCATCCTGGACTGAGCAAGACATACAAATTCTGTAGTCATCTTGTTAAAATGAATCCATTTTTCTAACTAAGCCAGTCCCAAGAAACTGCTTTTATGACAATGTCTGTATCATTTATTATTATAAAAGTAATATCTCCAGTACAATGTCAAAGTCATTGCCCATCAGCCTATAGGGCTGTCACCACCTTCCCATGTTCTCTGCAGGGAGAGAAGAGAGTTTTAGTAGTTCCCTTTCCAGAACATTAATAAGCCTGTAGGACTGTCTCACATTAGGGCAGTGGTTTTCAACCTAGATGGTCCACAGACTATGTGTAAGATTTCGAAAGGAGTCCGCACCTCCATTCAAAAATTTTTAGGGGACTGCAAATAAAAATCATTAGGGCATGCCTACATTAGGCATTTTTACTGCAGTGTAGTTTCAAACCAAGGTTATGTTATACTGGCAGTGCCAGCCCCACTTCACACTGGTCTACCAGGCAGCACATCTACATTGGGGGTCTGTCTGCACTTGAAACAATACAGCAGCACAGCTGCATGTGCACCACTGTAGTGCAGATCCTACCTATGCTGATGGAAGGGGTTCTCCTGTCGACGTACATAATTCACCTCCCCGAGAGGTGGTAGCTAGGTTGACAGAAGAATTCTTCCATTGACCTAGCACTGTCTACAGAGAGAGTTAGGTCAGATTAACTAAGTCACTCCGAGGTGTGGAAAAGTAAATATGGCAGGCGACCAGCTTGGCTTAACAGTGAAATCCTTGCTCGTCTTAAACACAAAAGAACAGCTTACAAGAAGTGGAAGATTGGACAAATAACCAGGGAGGAGTATAAAATTATTGTTCAGGCATGCAGGTGTGAAATCAGGAAGGCCAAATCACACTTGGAGTTGCAGCTAGCCGGAGATGTTAGGAGTAACAAGAAGGGTTTCTTTAGGTATGTTAGCAACAGGAAGAAAGTCAAGGAAAGTGTGGGCCCCTTGCTGAATGAGGGAGGGAACCTAGTGACAGAGGATGTGGAGAAAGCTAGTGTACTCAATGCTTTTTTTGCCTCTGTCTTCACAGACAAGGTCAGCTCCCAGACAGCTGCACTCTGCAGCACGGTATGGGGAGGAGATGACCAGCTCTCTGTGGAGAAAGAAGTAGTTCGGGGCTATTTAGGAAAGCTGGACAAGCACAAGTCCATGGGGCCGGATGCGCTGCATCCGAGGGTGCTAAAGGAGTTGGCCGATGAGATTGCAGAGCCATTGGCCATTATCTTTGAAAAATCATGGCGATCGGGGGAGGTCCCGGATGACTGGAAAAAAGCTAATGTAGTGCCCATCTTTAAAAAAAGGAAGAAGGAAGATCCAGGGAACTACAGGCCAGTCAGTCTCACCTCAGTCCCTGGAAAAATCATGGAACAGGTCCTCAAGGAATCAATCCTGAACTACTTAAAGGAGGGGAAAGTGATCAGGAACAGTCAGCATGGATTCACCAAGGGCAAGTCATGCCTGACTAACCTAATTGCCTTCTATGACGAGATAACCGGCTCTGTGGATGAGGGGAAAGCAGTGGATGTACTATTTCTGGACTTTAGCAAAGCTTTTGATAAAGTCTCCCACAGTATTCTTGCCAGCAAGTTAAAGTAGTATGGGCTGGATGAATGGATGGTAAGGTGGATAGAAAACTGGCTAGATGGTCGGGCTCAACGGGTAATGATCAATGGTTCCATGTCTAGTTGGCAGCCGGTATCAAGTGGAGTGCCCCAAGGGTCGGTGCTGGGGCCGGTTTTATTCAATATCTTCATTAACGATCTGGAGGATGGTGTGGACTGCACCCTTAGCAAGTTTGCAGATGACACTAAACTGGGAGGAGTGGTTGATACGCTGGAGGGTAGGGATAGGATACAGAAGGACCTAGACAAATTAGAGGATTGGGCCAAAAGAAATATGATGAGGTTCAACAAGGACAAGTGCAGAATCCTGCACTTAGGACGGAAGAATCCCATGCACTGCTACAGACTAGGGACCGAATGGCTGGGCAGCAGTTCTGCAGAAAAGGACCTAGGGGTTACGGTGGACGAAAAGCTGAATATGAGTCAACAGTGTGCCCTTGTTGCCAAGAAGGCTAATGGCATTTTGGGTTGTATAAGTAGGGGCATTTCCAGCAGATCGAGGGATGTGATCATTCCCCTCTACTCAGCACTGGTGAGGCCTCATTTGGAGTACTGTGTCCAGTTTTGGGCCCCACACTACAAGAAGGATGTGGATAAATTGGAGAGAGTCCAGCGGAGGGCAACAAAAATGATTAGGGGGCTGGAGCACATGACTTATGAGGAGAGGCTGAGGGAACTGGGATTGTTTAGTCTGCAGAAGAGAAGAATGAGGGGGGATTTGATAGCTGCTTTCAACTACCTGAAAGGGGGTTCCAAAGAGGATGGATCTAGACTGTTCTCAGTGGTAGAAGATGACAGAACAAGGAGTAATGGTCTCAAGTTGCAGAGGGGGAGGTTTAGGTTGGATATTAAAAACTTTTTCACTAGGAGGGTGGTGAAGAACTGGAATGGGTTACCTAGGGAGGTAGTGGAATCTCCTTCCTTAGAGGTTTTTAAGGTCAGGCTTGACAAAGCCCTGGCTGGGATGATTTAGTTGGGTTTGGGCCAGCTTTGAGCAGGGGGTTGGACTAGATGACCTCCTGAGGTCCCTTCCAACCCTGAGATTCTATGATTCTATGACCTTGGCTACACTGGCGCTTTACAGTGCTGCAACTTTCTCGCTCGGGGTGTGAAAAAACACACCCCCTGAGCGCAGCAAGTTACAGCGCTGCAAAGCACCAGTGTGAGCACGGCTCCCAGCGCTATAAGCTAATCCCCACAGGGAGGTGGAGTACCTGCAGCACTGGGAGAGCTCTCTCCCAGCGCTGGTGCCACGACCACACTTGCACTTCAAAGCGCTGCCGCAGGAGCGCTCCTGCGGCAGCGCTGTACGGCTGCAAGTGTAGCCATACCCTCAGTGTTAAAATCACTTAATCCTGAAGAGCAGCTCTGTATAAGATCAAAAGTTTGTCTCTCTCACCAACAGAAATTGGTCCAAAAAAGGTATTTCCTCACCCACCTTGTCTCTCTAAACCCTTGTGTCATATACAAGCCTTTCAGATTACACTTTGATCACCTTTCTTACCGTACTTTTAGAAATCCTGGCCTGATCTGCATCGAACTGATACAACTCAATAAATCTGACTTAACTGTAAGGACCAAATTTATCACGGCCACAACTTCACTGTTTTTCATAAGTGAATTTGAGTCTCAAATCTATGAGCCTGGCCCCAAACTTTCTCGAGCCTATTTTTCATACTATGTGTCTCAGCTACTCAGGATTAGAACTTTAAAGGTGATTGCAAATGGGTGGGAAGAGGGGGATTAGGACTGTGCCCTTCTCCCGCTTTGTTTGTTTTTGTTATGTATTTTTATACATTTTTATAGCATGTTTTTTTGGCGGGGCTTTAAGTGGTGGGAGAGAGTGAGGATGACTTCTTAGTTTTAACATTAGAAATTCAGATCTTGAGTACGCTGTTTTTACTGGAAGACTGTCCAGGCAACTGAAGAATATCAGAGAAACCATAAAAGTGAAACCTGATTAACTAAGGCTCAAATTAATGGGACTACTCACTACATAAAGTACATGAATAAGCATTTGGAGGATCAGCATCTAAGCAGGGATGGGGTTTTTAGTTAGACAAATCTGATTTTTGTGAACACCTATTTAATTCAAATGCCTGAGTAGAATTGGAAGAAACACTTTTATTGAACATTTAACTCCCTATCCCTTCGGTTAATAGCAGAGATCTCCCCCACTATCAAAGTCACCTAAGAAAGATTTCCAAATAAACAGAGAAAGACCAGATTTAACATGCCTGCTAGCAACAAGCAGATTTTTTTTTAAAATGGAGAAACCTCAACAGGGATCTTAAGAGGGCATTTTTACACATCACAAACTGAAAAAGGTGACTCATCCCACCTGTCCATTGGTAAGTACTGAGAGAACATCTAATTCATTTCAAATACACCACCCAGCAACCCTAAAATGAAGATCACCTTCTATGGCTTGGGAAACATGGTCTGATGGACTGAGAATATGACAGAGCTCCTAAATTTAGTCCCATCCGTAGTACAATACCTTGAAGCTATAAAATGCTAAATATTATTGCTGACCTGCGCTGGGCTGGAACTGACAAGGAGCGTGACGTGAATGCTGATCGGGTGCATCCCTGACTATCTTGGCTAATTTACCATTGATGGACCCATCCTCCATGAAGTTATCTAGTTCTTTTTTGATAGTTTTGGCCTTCAAACTATCCCCTGGCAATGAGTGCCACAGGTTGACTGAGTTGTGTTGGTTTTAAACCTGCTGCCTACTTTATTGGGTGACCCCTGGGTCTTGTGTTATGTGAAGTAGATAACACTTCCTTATTCACTTGCTCCATATCATTCATGGTTTTATAGACTTCCTTCATATCCCCCCCGTTAGTTGTTCAGCTTGGAAAAAAGACAGTCCCAGTCTTTTAAATCTTTCCTCATATGAAAGCTGTTCCATACCCCTAATCATTTTTGTTGCCCTTCTCCGTACTTTTTCCAATTTTAACTTTTTTGATATGAGGTGACCATAACTGCAGGCAGTACCACGGATTTATATAGTAAAACAGTATATATTATAATGCCACTATCTATCCCTTTCCTAATATTTGTTGACCCCCTCAAAAGAATTCTAGTAGATTGGAGAGGAATGATTTCCCTTTACAAAAGGGATGTTGATTCTTCCCCAACAAATCGTGTTCATCTAGGTGTCTGGTAATTCTGTTCTTCATTATAGTTTCAACCAATCTGCCTGGTACTGAAGTTAGGCTTACTGACCTGCAATTACCAGGATTGTCTCTGCAGCCTTTTTTAAAAATTGGTGCCACATTAGCAATCCTCCAGTCATCTGGTCCAGAGGCTCATTTAAGTGATAGATTACATACCACAGTTACCAAGAGTCCTGTGGCACCTTCTAGACTAACAGACATATTGGAGCCTAAGCTTGTGAAAGCACAAGCTTAGGCTCCAATATGTCTGTTAGTCTATAAGGTGCCACAGGACTGTTTGTCGCTTTTTACAGATCCAGACTAACACGGCTACCCCTCTGATACTTGATACCACAGTTAGTAATTCTGCAATTTCATATTTGAGTTCTTTCAATACTTTTGGGTGTATACATTGGTGCTAGAATTAGGGGTGCTGCCACACTCCCTGGCTTGAAGTGGTTTCCATCATATAGAGTTTACAGTTTGGTTCAATGGTTCAACCCCACTATACAAAGTGAGTAAATATCATCTGGCCTGGTGACTTACTGCTGTTCAATTTAATCAATTTCTTCCAAAACTACTTCTACTGACATCTCAGTCTGGGACAATTCCTCAGATTTGTCATCTAAAAAGAATGGCTCAGGTATAGGAATCTCCCTCACATCCTCTGCAGGGAAGATTGATGCAAAGAATTCATTTAGCTTTCCACAATGGCCTTATCTTCCTTGAGTGCTCTGTTAGCACCTTGATTGTCCAATGGCCCCACTGATTGCTTGGCAGGCTTCCTGCTTCTGACATATTTAATTTTTTTTTGGCTAATAGTTTTTGAGCCTGTGGCTAGTTGCTCTTCAAATTCTTTTTTGGCCTGCCTAATTATAAACTTTTACATCTGATTTGCCAGAGTTTATGCTCCTTTCTATTTGCCTTCCTGTATAGCAGTGGTCCCAAACTTTTCAGGGTCCCCTGTTCCCCACCCTCAGCCCCCGAGTCGGACACAGGTAAGGGGCTGAGGCTGGGGGTAGGCCTGGGGCTAGGAAAGGCCAGATGCAGAGTTGCAGCCAGACCGCAGTTAGGGCCGGGACTGCTGTTTGGACCAGAGCAGAGCTGTGAGTGGAGTGGAGCAGGGCTGGGTGCTGTTCCCTTCCAACCTCCCCAGGGGGCTGGCCTAAACCCCACCACACCCTCCCCCACCCCTCCCACAGTTTCAGGACCTCTGCTATATAGGCGCCTGCTTTCACAAAAGGCTCCCCAGTTCCTAATAAACCTAAATCTCTCCTCCCTACACCCTTGTCTGATCCATGCATTGAGACCCTGCAGCTCTGCCTGTCTAACTGGCCCTGCGTGTGGAACTAAAATCATTTCAGAGAATGCTACCATAGAGGTCCTGGACTTCAATCTCTTACCTAGAAGTCTAAATTTGGCCTTCAAGACCTCTCTTCTCTCTTGCCCTATATCACTGGTGTCTACGTGTACTACAACTACCAGTTTCTCCCCAGAACTGTATATAAGCCCCCTTTAGATATCTCGAGAGATCTGCAACCTTCACACCTGGCAGGCAAGTCACTATGTAGTTCTCTTGGTCATCACAAACCTATCTATATTTCTAATGATCGAATCCTCCATTACTATTACCTGTCTTACTAATTACTGGCATTCCCTCCTGCAAAGAGGTATCCTCAGTGTGAGAGGATACCCTGACATCATAGTGAAGGAGGGTCCCAACTATGGGATCGTTTCCTTCCACTCCACTTGGATGTTCTCCTTCCCCGAGACTTTCATCTTCCTCGACAGAGGACAGGCTGCAAGACTGAGGTTGGCATGGCTCTACTGTGTCGCAGAAAGTCTCATCTATCTCTGTGTCTCTGAGATCCTCCAGGTCAGCCACTCTGGCCTTCAGAGCCATGAGCTCCTTACACATGCCACCAGTGATTTCCCTACACCCCCCCTGAATTTTCCCAACACCCCCCCTCCCCAAGTTTTGTGAGCTAGTTACATACCAATTTAGTGACTGTTTGGAAATCTGAATTTAAACTGAAACATTAATACACACTTTAAAAGCTTATACAGTGTATGATAAAATATGTCAAGTATCAGAGGGGTAGCCGTGTTAGTCTGGATCTGTAAAAGCAGCAAAGAATCCTGTGGCACCTTATAGACTAACAGACGTTTTGCAGCATGAGCTTTCGTGGGTGAATACCCACTTCTTCGGATGCAAGTAGTGGAAATTTCCAGGGGCAGGTATATATATATGCAAGCAAGAAGCAAGCTAGAGATAACGAGGTTAGTTCAATCAGGGAGGATGAGGCTGTGAATGGCTAGCCAACTACAGAACCAGTTTCTCCTCCCTTGGTTTTCACACCTCTACTGCTAAAACAGGGCCTCATCCTCCCTGATTGAACTAACCTCATTATCTCTAGCTTGCTTCTTGCTTGCATATATATCTGCCCCTGGAAATTTCCACTACTTGCATCCGAAGAAATGGGTATTCACCCACGAAAGCTCATGCTGCAAAACGTCTGTTAGTCTATAAGGTGCCACAGGATTCTTTGCTGATAAAATATGTGTATCTGAAAAAGTATAATATATTTGAAAAGTATGAACATAGACTAGCTTCCTTGCTTCCTTATACAGCTGTTTTTTATGATGTCAGTGCATTCATTTAGTTGATGTTGGCCAACCTAATAATTTCAAATGATGATTTGTAAGCAAAGTCTAAATGAGTTCTCCCTGACAGCTAGTGATGAGCTGGGGGCTAAGGCTTCAGGGCCAGATTATATTTACATTCACACCTAATCTACCTAGGTATCCAGCAAACAGAGCTGTGTTGTCCAAGTGATAGATTTTGGCTGGGGTTGGGTTACAAACCACTTGACTGTGGGGGAAGGGGGGATGAAATGTTGTTCTTATTGTATGAGTAAAGGCCAGTAGAACTGTACTTAGTCTGTGATGATTTGAAGGCATCGAGAGAGGGTGGGGACCTGTCCCTCTCCACTGTTTAAAGACAGAGCTGATTAGGCTCCATAGATAGTCTTTTGTTCTGTTAAGTGACCACTGCAGCTGAAATCACTGACAATCAGGTCTAAGTGCTTAGTCCTGTTGTGGGGACAGTGTTCCTGTGGGTACAGTGTTTTTGTGTAAGACAGCCCAGACTGCACTAGCAGCAAGGTTCCCACACTGAGAGCTCAGCTGAAATCACTGAGAGCTGGTGGAACCTAAAGAGACCAACTTGCAGAGGTCACAGTGGGAGGTGACAGCAGAAGGTGACTGTGCAGGGCCACTGGCAACAGAATGGTGGAGTGAACCATGGCACAACGAACAGCCGTGACCAGAGCTAACTGTGCCTTTTTGTCCCCCACCTGGAAGGTGTACTCACATGAAAGCACCTCTGAACTCTGAGGCTATGGCTACACCTGCACTTCAAAGCGCTGCGCTAAGTGTAGTCAAAGCGCCAGCGCTGGGAGAGAGCTCTCCCAGTGCTGTCCGTACTCCACCTCCCTGTGGGGAATAACGTGCCGCGCTCCCAGCGCTGGGGCTTTGACCACACTGGCACTTTGCAGCGCCGCAATTTGCAGCGCTGGAGAGGGTGTGTTTTCACACCCTGCTGCAGCGCTGCAAATTTGCAAGTGTAGCCAAGGCCTGAGTCTCCACTGACCAAGGACAACACCGGTGAGTGGAGTGCGGTGGAGGGAAAAGTGAGGGGCATGTTAAATAAACATTTGTTTGTTGGACTATATTTTAGTCACTTTTCTCCAGAATGCTAGATTTGTGACTGGGAATGGAAACTTATATAAATATGTTTCCCAGTAGGCCAAGATTTTTAAAATGCAGTATTTGCCAAGGTTATCTCACATTGTTGCTATCTTGAGAGGTCATTATGTTGGGGAGTTTCTGTACTAAACATTTTTATTATAATTACTTTTTACATAAGAATGGTCATACTGGGTCAGACCCATGGTCCATATAGCCCAGTGTCCTGTCTTACAACAGTGGTCAAGGCCAGGTGCTTCAGAGGGAACGAATAGAACAGGGAATCATCAAGTGATCCATCCCCTGTTGCCCATTCCCAGCTTCTGGCAAACAGGCTAGGGACACTCAGAGCATGGCATTGCATCCCTCTCATCCTGGCTAATAGCCACAGATGGACCTGTTCTCCAGGAATTTATCTAGTTCTTTTTAAAATCCTGAAAGAGTTCCCTGGGTTAACTTTATATTGTGTGAAGAAATATTTCCTTTTGTTTTTTTAAAACCTGCTGCCTATTAATTTCATTGGGTGACTGCTAGTTCTTGTGTTATGTGAAGGATTAAATAAAATTTCCTTATTCACTTTCTTCGCACCAGTCAAGATTTTGTAGACCTCTATCATATCCCCATTAGTCATCTCTTTTCTAAGCTGAAAATTCCCAGTCACTTTAATCTCTCCTCCTGTTTCATACCCCTCATCATTTTAGTTGCCCATCTCTGTACCTTTTCCAATTCCAATGTATATATATTTTAGGATGGGTGACCAGATCTACACACACTATTCAAGGTGTGCACGTACCATGGATTTATATAGAGGCAATATGATATTTTCTGTCTTATTATCTATCCCTTTCTTAATGATTCCCAACATTGTTTGCTTTTGTGACTGTTGCTGCACACGGAGTGGATGTTTTCAGAGATCTATCCACAATGACTCCAAGATCTCTTCCTTGAGTGTTAACAGCTAATTCAGATGCCATCATTTTGTATGTATAGTTGAGATTGCTTTCCAATGTGCATTACTTTGCATTTATCAGCATTGAATTTAATTTGCCATTTTGTTGCCCAGTCACCCAGTTTTGTGAGATCCCTTTGTAGATCTTCACAGTCTGCCTGGGACTTAACTATCTTGAATAGTTTTGTATCATCTGCAAATTTTGCCACCTCACTGTTTACCCATTTTTCCAGATGAATATGTTGAATAGGACTGGTCCCAGTACTGACCCCTCAAGGATACCACTATTTATCGCTCTCCATTCTGAAAACTGATAATTTATTCCTACCCTTTGTTTCCCATCTTTTAACCAGTTACTGATCCATGAGAGGATCTTCCCTCTTACTCCATGATGGCTTACTTTTCAAAAGTCAATTTAAATTAAATACTTTTTAATTTTTTTTTTTTTTTTTAGAAATCTAGATCTGTTATGTGTTTTGGTGTATCTTGCATTTTCCTTATGTTAAATTTGGATTATCCTAACAAAACATTTACTTTATTCACTTTCTTCACATCAGTCAAGATTTTATAGACCTTTAGCATATCCCCCCTTAGTCGTCTCTTTTCTAAGCTGAAAATTCCCAGTCATTTTAATTTCTTCTCCTGTTTCATACCCCTAATCATTTTAGTTGCCCATCTCTGTACTGTTTGCATTTTCAGTATGTCTTTTTTGGGATAGGGTAACCAGATCTGCACACAGTATTCAAGGTGTACATGTGCCATGGATTTATATAGAGGCAATATGATATTTTCTGTCTTATTATCTATCCCTTTCTTAAAAAAGCAAAGGTTTCAGAGGAGCAGCCGTGTTAGTCTGTATTGCAAAAAGAACATAAGCTTTCGTGGGCTACATCCATTGAAGTGGACTGTAGCCCACGAAAGCTTATGCTCAAATAAATTTGTTAGTCTCTAAGGTGCCACAAGTGCTCCTGTTCTTTTTAAAAAAGCAAACAGAATGCTGGGAATCACTGACTGCCGCTGCACACTGAGTGGATGTTTTCAGAGAACTATCCACAATGACTGCAAGATCTTTCTTGAGTGTTAACAGCTAATTCAGACTCCTTCATTTTGTATGTATAGTTGAGATTGTTTTCCAATGTACATTACTTTGCATTTATCAACATTAAATTTCATCTGCCATTTTTGTTGCCCAGTCACCCAGTTTTATGAGATCCCTTTGTAACACTTCGCAGTCTGCCTGGGACTTACCTATCTTGAATAGTTTGGTATCATCTGCAAATTTTGCCACCTCACTGTTTACCCATTTTTCCAGATGAATATGTTGAACAGCACTGGTCCCACTACCGACCCCTCAGGGATACCACTATTTATCTCTCTCCATTCTGAGAACTGATAATTTATTCCTACCCTTTGTTTCCCATCTTTTAACCAGTTACTGATCCATGAGAGGATCTTCCCTTTTACCCCATGATGGCTTACTTTTCAAAAGTCAATTTAAATTAAATGCTTTTTTTTAAAATGTATATATTTTTTAGAAATCTAGACCTGTTATGTGTTTTGGTGTAACTTGCATTATTCTTATGTTAAATTTGCATAATCCTAACAAAACATTTACTTTATTCATATCTCTTTTACATCTCATTGGTCCTGACACCCCTCCCCCCCCCCGGTAAATTCGAACACCCCCCCTAATTTCAATTCCTGGGGAAACCACTGCATGCCACCAGCCCACAAGGCAGGTGATCATAAATGCTACATTCAGTGCAATAAGCTGAATAGCTTCCATTCTGCTGGTGGACTTCTGCCTGCATTCTTTTTACTCCTGCGGCGTTTGGTTTGGGGGGTTTGTTTTTTGATTTTTTTTTTTTGGAGGGGTGGGGAGAAGAGTGTTTATTGGCCTAAGTTTAGACAATGTTAATCTCAGGTTCCCCCTTTAAATTTCCTCACAAAACTCCCATTAGCTGATCTTGTTCACCAGCCCCCCTGGTCACCTAGGAGCTGGCTTTTTAAACCCCGGTTCTCCCTGAGTAGCCCCTCCCCCTGTTTAACAGTTAATGGGTGCTAACAGGCTTAGGGACCAAAGCCTTGTTAAGAAGCTCTAAGCCAGGGGTTGTCATTTATTTTTTGTCACGGTCCAAATTTCTTGGTCAGGTATAGTCAAGGTCCAGACTCAGAGAAACTTTTTCACACCGCAACAACAATAGCAATAAAATAATAATAATAATAATAATAATAAGTGAATAGAAAGATTTCACGGTCTGTTCAAAAGCTTCTGGCGGTCAGGATTTGGCCCACGGTCCGCCTCATTGACTACCCCTTCTTAAGTGATGCCTAGCAGGCCGGTAGTCTCAGCACACAGCCCCCCCAGACAGACCACACTATGTACTTCAGTCAAGCAGCAAGCACAGACAACAAACTCACCTCAAAGTCAGAGCTGCTCCTCCTTCAGCTGGAGAACTTCTTCGCAAAATTCCATTAGCTGCTCCTGTTCACTAGTTCCTCTGGTCGCTTAGGTCGCTATAATCCAAAGTGTATTCATAATCAGTTTCATGGGGAGCTGTGTTTGAACCATGCTTCGGACCAATTTTCTAACAGTGTGTATAGAGAACTTTGGGGGTATCAACAAGAGAAGCAGGCCCTCAAACTATAAAAAGTAACTGGCTGGAGAGGTGCCAGGTTGGAGTCTTAGGGCTCGTCTACACTGGCAAATTACAGCGTTGCAACTTTCTCGCTCCGGGGTGTGAAAAAACACACCCCTGAGCGCTGCAAGTTTCAGTGCTGTAACGTGCCAGTATAGACAGTACACCAGAACTGGGAGCTACACCCCTCATGGAGGTGGTTATTTTAGAGCGCTGGGAGAGCTCTGCCGCGACCACACAAACCACATTAAAGCACTGTCACGGCAGCGCTTTAATGTTGCCAGTGAAGATGTGCCCTTAATGTAAAGCAATTTAGTGCAACTGCTAATCTCAGAATACTGCTGGATTTCAGAAACCGGGGTTCTGTCAGGTGAAATCATTCTCACTATGGCAGCTTCTGAGCATTCATTGCAATTATTGGGTTTCACTCCCCATTTCTTAGACACCCAGAGGATGACTGAGACTGCACTCCAAGAGCCAATATAACAAAGGCTATAAGAATTCTTCCATCAACCTAGCTGTACCTCCACTGAGAGTTAGGATGACATAACTACACAACACAAGGCACAAAATTTTTCACAATCCTGAGTGACATAGCTAGGTTGATCTAATTTTTAAGAGTAGACCAGGCCTAAGTCCTATCTATACAGTGGTGTTGGTTACCAAGAACTGTGTTTCTCTTGTGAGACCTTCCCTCAGTGAGCAAGGAGCTGCATCCCCTGATTTATTTGTTTTAGTCCTGGTCTACACTATAAAGTTACATTGACCTAAAGTGACTTAATTTTGAATGTATCCATACCTAAAATTTGTCTCCCACAAATACTGGCACCCAGTTACATTGACATGATAGATTCACAGATTCTAAGTCCAGAAGGGCCCATTGTGATCATCTTGTCTGACAACCTCTATAAACACAGGCCACAGAACGTCCCCAAAATAATTCCTACTGCATTTCTTTTAGAAAAACATCCACTCTTTGATTTAAATATTGCCACTGATAAAGAATGCACCACACCCCTTGGTAAATTGTTCCAATAGTTAATTACCTTCATTGTCAAAAATTCACATCTTATTTCCAGTCTGAATTTGTCTAACTTCAACTTCTAGATATTGGATCATGTTATATCTTTCTTGGGTGGACTGAAGAGCCCATTATGAGGAATCTGTTCTTCACTTAAGCATTTCTAAATAATCAAGTCACCCCTTAACATTCTTTGTTAAGCTAAATAGTCTATCACAATAGGGCATATTTTCTAATCCTTTAATCATTCTTGTGGCTCTTCTCTGAACTTCAGTGTATCAACCCTCTCCAATGTATTCTTGAATTGTGGATACCAGAACTGGACACAGTATTCCAGCAGTGACTGCACCAGTACCAAATGCAGAGGTAACAAACTGGAATCTTGAACAGGAGTAGAGAGGTTATGCATCCAAGAATCACATTAGCCCTTTCGGCCACAGAGTCACACTAGAGCTCATGTTCAATTGATTATCCATACACGCCCACCCCATCCCAAATATTTTTCAGAGTTACTGCTTCCCAGGTTAGAGTCCCCCAAACAGTACCACCTTCCCCTGAACAACTTAGGGCTAAAGTTGAACAATTTCCATTGATGTAGTGCTAGTGTAGACATTACATTACCTGGGTCCACTAACCAACTTCCAGCTGGAGGAGAGGCAAAGGGACCAAAAGTCTCCCTGGGAAGTGCACTAGGACATTATGGCTTTGTTCAGGTTACAAAGGCAGATGTTGCAATACATTAATGAGCTAAATGCCTACAGACCCCGTACACAGCAGCCTTTCTTCCATGGGAAACTCCACACATTGCTCCCAACACCACCCAGAATAACACGTGGCAGCATGGCATAAACCTTTACCTCTACCACTTCACATCCGGGGAACACAAGGAGAATCATGCCTATACCTATAATGGCCTGTGATTACCACAGGATCCACCAGCAAGCACACTGCACTGTTTGTTTTTTACCATGAATGAAGCATTTTAATATGTAAACAAGTGTTTGTTTTACTTGTGCTTTGTAAGTACGGGTCACCCTAAGAGAGTGCTGCTAAAATGTTTTCATCTTGTCTTTTTGCAATTCAAGTTTGTTGCTTGTTCAGTTACACACAATAAACTTAGTTTTTGAAAACCAGAGTATATGTATTGATTAGTTTGCACAGAGTAGATATGTCACAGTCTACCCCTCTGCAAAAATAATAATGGGAATTAGTGTAAACACACAATACTACTATGTCTGACTGTTCAAATGATATATTTTAAGGCCTCCCTCAGCCACATAGCCTGTGTGTCTGGCCAAAATCAGCAGTTGGCACGCTTCACCCTTCCATCCTGCTGGTAGCCTTTCCCCTTTTGCTTCTCAAACATTATATAATGTTCCTATTGCTGCTGCATGTTGTGCATTTGCCTCACTGAGATCCAATCTAGCATTTATCACCACCAGCAAGCTTTAAGTCTTCCAAAGCACATTCAACAGTCATTCTGCACCCGCTCAGCCAACAGTTCAGTCATTCCTTGGTTCTCTCAAGGTGGCCAGTGTATAATTTCATAAGACAGGTGAGCAAATGTTCCCCCAAATCACTACTGGCATGTCAACTTCACCAATATTAGTAAGCTAGTCAGGCAAGAATTTCCCTGCTTGCAGCTTTTGGAAAAGTTCTCCATTCTTAAAGATGACAGCATCCTGCACCTTCCATGACCAGCCCACATTGGTGTCGGTGAAGCAACAAGAAGGTGGTCAGGGAAAGTGTGGGCCCCTTACTGAATGGGGGAAGCAACCTAGTGACAGAAGATGTACTCAATGCTTTTTTTGCCTCTGTCTTCACAAACAAGGTCAGCTCCCGCACTGCTGCACTGGGCAGCACAGCATGGGGAGGAGGTGACCAGCCCTCTGTGGAGAAAGAAGTGGTTCAGGACTATTTAGAAAAGCTGGACGAGCACAAGTCCATGGGGCCGGATGCACTGCATCCGAGGGCGCTAAAGGAGTTGGCTGGTGTGATTGCAGAGCCATTGGCCATTATCTTTGAAAACATGGCGATCAGGGGAGGTCCCAGATGACTCGAAAAAGGTTAATGTAGTGCCCATCTATTAGAAAGGGAAGGAGGATCATCTGGGGAACTACAGGCCAGTCAGCCTTACCTCAGTCCCTGGAAAAATAATGAAGCAGGTCCTCAAGGAATCAATTTCCAAGCACTTAGAGGAAAGTGATCAGGATTCACAAAGGGCAAGTCATGCCTGACTAACCTAATTGCCTTCTATGATGAGATAACTGGCTCTGATATGGCTTTTGATATGGTCTCCAGCAGTATTCTTGCCAGCAAGTTAAAGAAGCATGGGCTGGATGAATGGACTATAAGGTGGATAGAAAGCTGGCTAGATCACCGGGTACTGATCAATGGCTCCATGTCTAGTTGGCAGCCAGTATCAAGCGGAGTGCCTCAAAGATCAGTCCTGGGGCCGGTTTTGTTCACTATCTTCATTAATGATCTGGAGGATGGCATGGATTGCACCCTCAGCAAGTTTGCAGATGACACTAAACTGGGAGGAGTGGTAGATATGCTGGAGGGTAGGGATAGGATACAGAGGGACCTAGACAAATTAGAGGATTGGACCAAAAGAAATCTGATGAGGTTCAACAAGGACAAGTGCAGAGTCCTGCACTTAGGACGGAAGAATCCCATACACTGCTACAGACTAGGGACCGAGTGGCTAGGCAGCAGTTCTGCAGAAAAGGACCTAGGAGTTACAGTGGACGAGAAGCTGGATAGGAGACAACAGTGTGCCCTTGTTGCCAAGAAGACTAACGGCATTTTTGGCTGTATAAGTAAGAGCATTGCCAGCAGTTCGAAGGGACGTGATCATTCCCCTCTATTCAGCATTGATGAGACCTCATCTGGAGTACTGTGTCCAGTTTTGGGCCCACACTGCAAGAAGGATGTGGAAAAATTGTAAAAAAAGAATCCAGCGGAGGGCAACAAAAATGATTAGGGGTCTGGAGCACAAGACTTATGAGGAGAAGCTGAGGAAACTGGGATTATTTAGTCTGCAGAAGAGACGAATGAGAGGGGATTTGATAGCTGCTTTTACCTACCTGAAAGGGGGTTCCAAAGAGGATGGATCTAGACTGTTCTCAGTGGTAGAAGATGACAGAACAAGGAGTAATGGTCTCAAGTTGCAGAGGGGGAGGTTTAGGTTGGATATTAAAAACTTTTTCACTAGGAGGGTGGTGAAGAACTGGAATGGGTTACCTAGGGAGGTAGTGGAATCTCCTTTCTTAGCGATTTTTAAGGTCAAGCTTGACAAAGCCCTGGCTGGGATGGTTTAGTTGGGGACTGGTCCTGCTTTGAGCAGGGGGTTGGACTAAATGACCTCCTGAGGTCCCTTCCAACCCTGATATTCTATGACTATGATTCCTTGGTGATCCACTAGCACTTGCATAACCATGGAGAAGCACCCCTTTCAATTTATTACTCTCTGGCAAGGTGGGGTGGTGCCAGAATAGGGATGTGTCCTGTGTACCCCACCACAGTCCAGTCCTTCAAATCCATCTGCTATTTTCTGTACATTTCCAAGAGCCATAGTTCTGTACAGGAGACAGAATGGCCTTGTGCAGGTAGAGGACAATGGAAAAAAAAAATCTACAAATGGCCAACTGACTGATAATCTAGTATTGCAAGCTTCCAGACCACGATTACCACTCACTTTTCCATTGTCAATGCAGCTCTCATTCTGTTGTCCTAACACTGGAGGGTTGGGGCAAGCTTGGCACACAGATCCAGGAATGGGGCCTATTGCATCTCAAAGTTCTGCAGCCACCGCTCCTCATCCCAAATCTGCATTACAACATGATCTCACCACTTGGTGCTCATTTTTCAGGACCAGAAGCACCTATCCATCATGCCTCTCCAAGAATGCCTGCAACAACCTTTTTTTATTTGCTGTCTCCTTCATCCATACATCAGCCTCAGGCATCTCATCTTCATTACTGCACCATTGGTAGTGGTAATTGTTGATGTTCTGCAGATACAGAATTGTGGCATCCCATATTAGCAAAAGACATGAGAATTGTGCTGAACTATACAGGGTCCATGATTCTGCCACGGAAATGGCAACCACCAAAAAGTGGCATGTGGAACTGGGAGAATAAAAAAAGCAAAAATTATGTGATGGAATAAATGTTATGGGATGAAGAAACTGACCCTGTGGGAAACTGACTCCTAAGTTCCCAGAAATGCTTGAGTGAATTGCTGGTATCCCAAAAAGCACAGCAAAAATGTTCCACAAGGCATTGCCCCAGACAATAGTGCAAGGCACATTGTACCTGAGAGATACCACATCTTCTGTAGATGCCATCACTCATGGTGAGGATACAGCACAACACAGGCAGCCAAGTGTGCATGTAAAAAGTTGGCAGCTGTAAGCCACCAAAACTTCAGTCAACCAAATTTTGTATGGTAGATACAGCCTTCGATGTGGTAGGGTTTCCAGCCATAGTAAGGAGAACACAGAATCCTGAACTCCGCCTGGATGGTTACATATAAGGGGAAACTGCTTGATACATAGGAATCAAAGTGTTCATTACTAAAAGAAACTTCTAGATGGCTGGACACACTTTTTCCCTTTTTAAATAAACAAAAGTTTAAGGATGGACTGGCTATCATAAATCTGAATTCTCTGCTTCTGCCCATTTAAGTTACCCAATTAAAATTACAGCATTTGTTAAAACTGGTAGCATAGCGAAAACAAGTTAAAATATCTATTGATTTTACCATAGCATTTTCATCAACATAATGGCTATAGATGGAGATGCAAGACTAGAATCTTAGTGAAAACACTCCCCCGCCCTTCCCTTTCCAGTCACTAGAATGATACTGTACTAACTCAGTGTAATACAAATGGAGCTGCAAGGGTATTCTCTCAGTGAATTATTAACATTGTTTGCAACTAGTAAGAGACTATGAAATGTGCAGTAGCTGCTTTTCAAAGTTATTTAACTCAGTCATTAAAAAAAACTTCGGGGAAAAAATGGAATCAAGTCACCTGTCCAATAAAAGAGGTAGTAACTGCAGAGTTTATTTGTAAAACTGAAGGCAGCATTCAGGGAATCAAACCACTAAATACAAACAAAAATTGTGCACATTGGCTGACAACTTATGTGGTTTCAGTTGGATGAAAATAAAATGCTAGCTACTGGAAAAAAGGCTTTAAAATGAAAATGACCTTTAAAATGAGAGCTGGTACATAACCCAGAGCAAAACTAAGATAAAATTACAGGGATCCTCCTCCTTCATTGGAGGGAGTAAAGCAGCAACAAATGTGGTGCCTATGAAATTTGCATCTTTATCTGGTTGGTTTCCAAAACAGATGAAAATCTGTAATTCATCATCTGCCTTTTGGCAACTGCACTTTAAAGCCTTGTTGTTTGACTGGAACATATGCCATCCAGCAGTTATGAGAAAACCATTTGGCAAAAAGAGTTGTGTGGAAGGAGTTGGACAAAACAAGGGAATGGATTAGCCATAAGTAGAGAAAAGGTGGTTCAAAGGTAGACAGGGATAAAATGCTAGTGACCCCAGAATGATGTGGTAGAAAGTCTGCCTGAAGTGATCTGTAGAGTATCAAGCACGGCAAAGGAGAGTCTGAACTTAAGTGCCCACTTACTTCTCTCTCCCCACACATATATAGATGTGGGCAAAATGAATTGTGAGATGCATGTGAAAGATATATTGCTATATCATGACTGGTGATGGTAAGAGTTACATTATATATTTAGGCACACACCCAAAGTTCACACAGTTCTGAATCATGAATCTCAAGAAGCTGAACAAGAGGCTAGTGTGCTGAACAGAAGGAACCAGAAAGTAATTAATAAATCAGACTATGAAAACACTAGTAACTCGCAAAGGGGTGAACAGGGATTTGGAATATGACAATACAAAAAAAAAAAACCAGCAAAACGAATGGTGCTTACCATGAAAGGTTCATAATGCAAAAAGTGACAACATTGAGATATCCAAAGCCTTTGGAAAGCTGAAGAAATGTATGAACAGCTCTGTAACGGGAAAATAAATAACCCCAGAGAACAAACTATTTGCATTCATCCTAGTTAGAAAGACTACTGTAGTTGTGAAACCATGACTATGGTGGTAGTAGTAGTAGGAGGAAGAGGAGGAGGAGGAGGAGGATTGATTTTAGTGCCCTGGCAAACAGGATACCAAGGCCAGACTAAAAGAACTAATTAGTGGCCTTCTGTACTGTATGTGTTTTTGACATACACTACAATTACAAATAAATAGCAGCAGAAATCACTAAGAGAACGTGTAGTTGAAGGCGATGTCACAAAGATCGTGACCTACAAAAACAGCTCCTGCCAAAATCATTGAATGAGACTGTACCCCAAACAGCAAACATTTTATGCATTTCTGAATTCAAGTTTAGGAATAGCCATGCTGGAAAATTACTGCAATATAGTCAAAGAGATGGGGCCTCAAAATGCACTTGATTAAAAAAATAGCAGTGACATCAGGAGACTAAGAATCCTGATACTGTACTTTAAGAGAGAAAGAAAGGTTTCAAATAAATAAGGGAACACTACTACTATGTGTTTTAAATTTTCAAAGGGAAGGCTTTCCAAAGGACGTTTCAAAATCCTTTCAAGTTACTTATATCTTCATCAAGTTGAACATCAGACAAGTCTCACTCCCACTGCCTCAGACATCCCAAACTATTTGGAAAAAATGTTAAATACATTTTGTAAAAATATGATAAAATACTAGCAAAGGTATCTCTTTGTTTATTAGAAAGGTTACACAGTGCAATGTAGTCAAGAACTCCCAGTGAAACCACCCTTTATTCCAAAATTATTGTAGAGTTCTCCAAAACTCATTTGGATTGATCCAAATGGAAAAAATCTTGTTCTCAAGCTGTGCATCACTTATTGTAATATGATTGTGCTTACAAAGGCCACCATCAAGTGCAATACTGAATATACTTCTCAACAAATGCAGCTGTTGGGAACATCTCAGCACAGAGATTGGAGAGCTGAAAAGAGTACAAAGATCACATTTATTCAGCAGTATCATTCACTCCCTTTTAAATGTGTCCAGAAATGATGTGTCCAGATTAAAGAATTAGGTTTATGTCCATTATTGCTTATTATGTATAAAAACGCCTGAATTTTTTTTTAGAAAACACAAAATTCTGTTTTTTTAATTTTCTGAAACATCAGGAAAGTCAAATTCTGATCTTCCTAAAATAAAATACCTGGAAGACATTCTGGACATCTTAGAATAGATAGACCATTAGTTTGCAAACCTTTATTAAACCAGTAAAGCTTGATTCAACAACCTCTAAAATGGTAATTTACTGAAGTTAAGCATTCACAACAGAAAAGAAAATTTCAAAACCATCTGACTAAACATGCATTCAAGTCTCCAATGCTCAGCTTTCACTCTCACTCTTGTGATATCCCACATCATTTCACTAGTTCTCTAGTCATCAGTGGATTCCAGGCTAGACAGGAAATGAATTAGAAAAACACACCTTTACCAATCCAGCACACCACCTTACAGGTTTTTACATGCTACAAAAAGAGGAAAAAAAACCAAAAGGCAAAGTGGTATTTTGTATCCATTCTAACCGAATTACCTTTTAGGCCCCCATCTACACAATGTCTTACTCTTAAGCGCTACAGCAACACAGCTCAGTCTTATCTACACAAGCAAGATCCAACTGCAGGCCTGACTCTTCCCCACCCTGTTATACCAGGGTTATGCCAGTGTAACTCTATTTAGTCAATGGAATTACAGTGGCATACCTGAGTGGAGAATCAGGTTCTGGGCTTATAACATGTTAAAGCTTCATTATAGCAGCATTCCGATATGGGGAAGTCTAGTAAAAACAAAAAAAATTAGGTATCGTTTACACCTAGGGCCTGCTTTCTTAGAGAGCTGAAAGAAAATATTCAACTGGCCTTCTCTAGGCTACACAATTTGTTTTTTTTGTTCTTCTATATTACACACAAACATGTATTAAGAGAATTAAGGTTACAAAGTCAAGCATTCAAGTTAGGAAATGCCAGAATTAAGGTTGCCGTGCGCCCTGTCCCAGTCTCCTTCTCCAGGCTCCTCATTCAATGTCTCTCCCACCGTAAACGCCTTTATCCAATGCCTTTGCCCAGCTAGTCCCAGTTCTGCCCCAATACCTCAACTCCTTGTCAGAGCTCTCACCTCTTACCCCCCATCCCCTGCCTCCCCACACTGGTTCCTAGTTCTCCTTGCTCAATGAGTCAGCCTCCCTGGCTCCAATTATCAGTCATTGTTTCTTTCTCCCATAGTCCCAACCTCACTACCTACTCCTTTCCCTCCCCCATCCAAGTTTGGGTTTTTTTTGTTGCCTCTGCATTTGTATCAGGCACTCTCTCCTCCATACTGCCAGCTGGGAGTGGAGCAACTGAAAAAACAATTCTGGTGCCCAGTCCCAGAGCAGCAATTTCAGGAAAAGTCCTTCTGAGCCCCACAGCCCTGGGCTGCAGCATGCCTCGTTGCTCTGTAGAGCTGGCACATACAATATCTGGTTGGCACCAGGAGCTGTGAGCAGGGGCGGCTCTACCGTTTTGGCCGCCCCAAGCAGTCATGCGCGGGAGGCGCCCCGGAGCCGCGGGAGTAGCGGACCTCCCGCGGGCATGACTGCAGAGGGTCCGCTGGTCCCGCGTGGCTCGGCTGGACCCCCCGCGGCTGCGGACGGTTCGCGGCTCCCCCGGTTCCGCTTGAGCTGCCGCAGTCATGCCTGCGGGAGGTCCAGCCGAGCCGCGGGACGAGCGCCCCCTCCGCAGTCATGCCTGCGGCAGGTCCGGTCGTCCCGGGGCTCGGTGGACCTCCCGCTGGCATGACTGCGGCAGGTCCGCCGGCCCAGCCTGCCGCCCCCTAGACTTCGCCGCCCTAGGCACCAGCTTGTTTTGCTGGTGCCTAGAGCCGCCCCTGGCTGTGAGGAGGGTCAGTGGGGACAGAATCTTTGGAAATTTCTGCTGCTTTAAAAAAAAAAGGGGGGGGGGGGGGGAGTTCCTATGGAGCATTTGCAAATTGTGGATTTTTCAAAGGCTTATAAACTAGGCCAATATTTGGACATTTTCACCGGGATGGCAAAAAGGAACATCTTGGACACAAAAGCCACGCCCTTGCCAAATTCTGAGTCCTTGCTCCAAAGCTAGAGCATTTCAAAGAAGAGCTCTCAAGATTTTATCATGGGCAAAAAAAAAAACCATTTTTCCATAGCCTCGTTCTCAAAAATGACAAACTTTCCAAAAGGGTTTAGCATGAGGCAGACATCTGGAATTGAAAGTTTAAGTCCAAAGAGTTCAAGTTTGGCAAAGTTATAAGCAATTGACAAAAGGGTCTTATAATGGAAAGTGTCTGGCAACCTTAATAGGTGGTGCTACCTTCTTCAACTGTAATTATCCCTCACCTCATGCCAGATCTTACCTAGTTTTTGAAGGAGATCAGTGTGTTTTCCTTGTCTCTGCTAGTATGAAAACCTCCCTCCCATAAAGGCCGCCAAAGATTTTTTCAGTGCCCTTTTCTGGATCTTTGCTGTCTCATTTGAATTGATATGAGAGACAGAATACAAGTGTTGACAATATTATTCTCGAACCCCGGGGTTAATTACAGTTGAACATCTTATCTGCTCTCCTCTCCCTGATCAATAGTGCATTTTTCTTCCAACTGATCAGAAGGATTGCTAGGATTTGTGTCCTTCTCCCCTGTCCCTGAAGAGATTTACCTCTAATTCAGACATTTTTTCCAGAATCCTGCCACCAAGGCTTTGCAGTTCAAAGCAATCGTCTACCTGGGGAAGGAGGCTACCAGACTAATCTAAGGCAGGAACAGAATCAAAGACAAGAAATCAAGAGGGGTGACTGCATAACCTCAGATCCATTCAGCTTTTCACTTTCCAGTGCTGCCACTACTGTGGATAAAGCAGCATATAGCTCTTGGAAAGCTATTTCCCCTCCCACCGCTTCTTCTGACTCACTGTTGGGAGCAGAACAGTAAAACGTACATCAGGCTCTGGCAGCAACCCATTGATCCAAGTTTCTCTTCTCTATTCCCCCTCAGCTCAGGGGCAGATTAATGCCACCAGTGATTCCCCAGCCCTGAGCATCTTGTAGACTTTGGGTGAGAGCATGTGTGGAGGAAATGACAACTGGGGAACAAACAAGAAAAAGCAAAACCCTTCACAACCAAGGAGAAAAGAAAAGACAGATGCTGTCCACTGTGCCAGAGAATGGCATAAGAAGCTGCTGGGGGTGAACTTTAATTCCAATGGGTCTCGGACAAAATGGCTTGAAACCAGAGGTGGGCAGCATATGCTATAATCTAGCCCTCACACAAAGAGCCAGTAAATGCACTTCCTTTGTGTCAGTCCCAAGTATGTTCAAACAATACCTTCTCCTAAATCCTTCATTAACATAGGCAGGTCCTGAGACCAATACAACTTTGCAACAGTGCTATTCTTAGGGGAATTTCTGACTGTGAGCTCCCAAGATTTTAGTCAGTTAGAAGTCTCCAGTAAAGGGTGGGAAAGTGGCAGTTTAGTTCCAAATCTCTGATCCGTCCTCACTGGAGGCTTATAAAGTTTCTGCAGATATTCCATACTGATGAAAAAAAAAAATCAATTAAAGAGTCTATGAAGTTATTAGGGCACATTAGTTCTACTGAATCTATTCTCTTCTCACCTGATGAAGAAATCCATCTCCCTCACAAAAATCACTCATCACCAGTACTGACTTAGCATTGCTACCAAGCTGTATCAGAAGTTAAAACGCAGAGTAATTTTTTTCCCATTTGATGCAGTATTATCCAAGAGAATCTTTTTGTGTGGGTTGTTATAAAGCTGCCAAGAAGTAGACAAGACAAAGCATTAATCAAAGTAAGCAATAGCAATGGTTTTATTTAAAACTTCCAGTAAAGACGACCCTTTAGTTTTGGAATAAAAGTACTGAAAGTACTACAGAGTAAGTGAATATAAAAGATTAGCAGAAAACCAAAACAAAAACCAGTAAAAAAAAATTTAAAAACATTTTTTTAAAAAAGTTTGAAATAGATCCAAACAGGGTTTTTAAATCCTCCAAACATTTAACAGTTACTAGGTTTGGCAAAACAAAATTCTTTTACACAATTAAAAGCCTACTTCTTTTATGTAAACTGCCTAAAACTGCTCAATAATTCAAGAACAGACTGTACAATTTGTCTTGAAATATACAAAGCTGCAGTCTCAGGACCGCAGGAATGATTAATTTTGCCTTCTTCTCAGCTATATGAATTAACCAGCTATATAAACTGTTTTTTTTGGGGGGGGGGGGGAGGGAGGAGGCAAAAATAATCAGAGTTAACAAGATAAAGCCACTATAAAAAATAAATGAAATGCACAGCAAATTCAGACCTCCATTTCATTTCTTTAAACTAACAAGCTACGTTTACAGTATATTCTGCATGTCAATTGCCATTCCCCCTCCCCTTTTCCCCACTCAAATATTCCTAAATCCTCTAGTCTAAGCTAATTAATTCTAAACTTTCAAATACACTGTACATACATTTAGCAAAGAGCATACCTAACATTATTCTTACAGCAGTATGGTCAGTACACAATTTCATAAAGATTATTACACGACCATGATTAAACCTCCCACCCCCCTTCTTTCTTTCAAGAGAACAGCAAACAATTACTAGACAAATGGTTTTAAAATATTGTGTAGATAGCCGGTGAAAAGCAGACTTTATCAATATGGGCCATCAACCCCAGAGAACACAAACAATGAATGCTGAACATATAAAAGAAAGGTGACCTCAGAGTGCCAAGGAAGATCCCTTGGGAACACTGTCTAAAAGATTATTAGCTTGGTCATCCCTAACTATTACACAAAGTCCTGCTAAACAATTTGCATGTATCAATTTTACAAGAGACTGGTACAATGTAAACTGAAATTCTTGACACCAACAGTGTGTTAAAGGCTTTTTTTTTTTGCGCACTTTTTCCCTGAATCCAAAAGTTGGTCACAGAGGTCAAGTATTATCAAGGCTCTTATTCAGCTGCTGCTAGTTCATACATGTGTCTGACTCATACATCCTTCAAGTACATGCAAGGCTCAATAGTTTCCAAACTGCAGAAGCTTGGGACCCTTTAAGACACAGAGGAAATAGGATTATGAGGTGAGCCCATCTGAGTAAGAACTTTATCCAGCCACTGAAGGGGGCCATGCAGGTGTATCTCAATCCAGCATGGAGTGCTCGTTACATCTTGGCGATGATATTCGGCTCCCCAACCCTACAAACAATCACATAGAAAAGTTATTCCTTGACATTGTAAAATAAGGTAAAAGTAAGTGGAAAGTACAAAGTACAAAGACAACAGATATAACCTAGCCTTACAGGTGGAGGTTACCACTGTAGAGGAGCCATTTTTGCATGAGTTCTGTTACCACATTTCCCCCTGTGAATCTGAAGCAGATTTAAGGTGACAGACTGAGATACCTGAAAACTGCAATCTCACTTCAAATTAGGCAATGGTAATGCACGCATCCCCATATCACCCAGCCAGTATACCCCAATGTTGCCATTGAGACACCACACTCCTGGATTCCATCTACACTAGGGAAAGTGACCTATGAACAATGTCCTCTTCCCTCCCCACCCCAAAATGACCTTGGTACTGAAACAGTTCAGCTAGTGCAAGTGGGGACCAGAACATTTTTGAACACCATGGCAGAAAGCATTCTGACATGGTGTTAAAAATGGTTTGGCCTCACATGAAGACAGTCTGACTATTAGAGTATGCTGGGCCAAACCATTTTTAATACCATGGCAGAAAGCGTGCACTACTTTCATAGACTGTTTGAATGCTATTGCATTAAAAACAGTTTGACTATTAGTATATGTTGAGCCAAACTGTTTTCAACAACTATGGAGGAGCTAGGGGTTCTTGGGGGTTTCTTGACCAGGTTACCAACCTGAGGTTATTTTCCTAGGGCAAACAAACTCAGGGTGAATGGACAGTTCAGCCCCCATGCCTTTTTGGCCCTTGCCTTCTCTGGTGTGATTGCCACAAGGGTGTAATTACTGCAACGTCTCAGGCTGGATGATTTATTTATTTATTAAAAATAATGGACATCTGTGCACTAGGAACTGGAGTAAGCCCACAAGCTCAGGTCCATCAGCCAGTGAATGTCTTCTTCAGCTTTCACTCGATACTGACCTGGGCTGAATAGGAAATAGTGACCTAGGCTCCATGTGTCCCGTTATGAATCCCAAAGCAGATGTTGCTTTGACTTTTTCACAAGGTGACATTTTCATACCTCTTTATACTGACTCAAAGGGGAGTCCTATAGCAGATTCATATAGCAATGCATTTTGAAGAACTAACATTAAAACGCAAGGAAGCTCTTTGTCTCCCAAACCTATGGCTCCTATGTTGCCCATGATAGTCCTAGTCCTACTGGAGATTCCCCTCAAGTCTCTCCTTTTCCAGAGGACATGGAGGGAGGCAGGACACAGTATTCTCTTGGAGGAGAGGGAAGTATAATAACCGATTAAAAACAATTAAATACAAACAGGATTGAGGCTACCATGTTTGTGTATTTTTGCACTTCTGGAGAGGTACAGTAAAAGGATTGAAGATAAATGCTACTGGGGATCCCGTAAGGCCTCTAGAAAAAGACTGAAGAAACCTCATGTACTAAGACTAAAAAAAAAGAGTGAGATGAGAAGATACACTGCCAAACAGATTAATAGGCATAAAAACAAGAGGTCACATGGATCAACATTAAGGTGGGAACTTGACTCCATGCAACTAGAGCCAAGGTTTCTTTACAGGATGGGAGGACTGAAACAGATAAAGCTTCCCACAACAACATCTAGGACACTCTTGTAGCTATAAAAACAGCCAATGGAAGAAAGTAGTGTACACAATAAAAAGTTGTTAAACTGGACAATTTTGGGGAGACGTGGCATTGGTCATATCCTAGATAGGAAATATCATCAGCCCAAGTTAACAGAGCGAGCACCGATGGGTTCTCTTTTAGCTAAAACTGAGTCAGTTATAAGATTTACTAATTATTTGGAAAGAAATCTAACAAAGTTCACTGCATAGTTTGATAAAGTAAATTATCTTTTTTGGGACGGGCTGGGAGGCAGTAGATGGATCACAGGAATCACAAAAATAAACAAAACAAAAAACGTTATGTATTAACCTCAGATTAACCCATAAGGCGTATGCCCAAAGAAGTCACCTTATCCCTTTAAGGTACTATTTTAGGATACTGTGCAATTAATTTGGCAGTCCTGAAATATTGGACTGACCCTTTTATCCCAATCCACATTTGTCCCTCACATCATTGCTACAATCCTTACATGTACCCTGAGAACAGAACAGAATGCACTTTGTTTATAGAATTTCTAATCACCAGACAGACCTCAGGGAACAATGGTACCTATCTTTCAATCACCTACATGACAGTCCCAGCTAGTATGTCCAAGAAATGCCCACTACTAAGGCAGCTTAACTTCACGATTTTGATCCTTCGGACAGTAGGAGATTGTTATGGAATACAATGTGGTTATTTGAAGGGTATGGAAAAGACAAAGCCTGGAAAAGTTGCTTGTTAATTACCAAACTTTAACTTGAGCCACTGTGCATCAACTCTGTTCAGCTGTCATAAAACAAAGATTATTGCATTAACTTTTCCAGATATACAGTAAAGAGAAGAAAGGAGTCTCCATGCTTGCAAAACAAACACTCTTGGAGAAGTGAACTAAACACTTGGTAAATGGAGAGGAGAGCCACAAAAATGCTAAAAACTCAGAAAACCTGATCAATGAAGAAAGGTTAAAAAAACAACTGTGCATGTTTAGTGTTGTGTAAAAAAAAACTGAGGGGGACCGGATAATAGTTTTCAAATATGTTAAAGGCTGTTAGATGACTGATCAATTGTTCTCCATATCCACTGACAGTAGGACAAATAGTAAGGGGCTTATGTGACGTTACAGCCTATATGATTTTATAAAAATATGCTAATGAGTGAATATAATGTAACTGGAATATGTTTCATGCAAAAGGTCTCTTGTAAGGTATCATTACAAAGCTTAGAATCTACTGAGCATGATCACCCTATTTGTATAAATGTAACACTCTTGTATCTGAAACTAGAAATATGAAATATAACTCTGAGGGCCTATTGTAATTATGCAAAGTGTGGGCCATTAATGGTTTGGAATCTTGACTCCCCCCCATTAACCAGGGCATTTGACTGAATGGCTGTTTGCAGGCAGGTCTTCCTGTGAGTCAGGCTAGGAGGAATGAAGGCTTGAAGTCTTGTAGTGACATGTGATCATGTCACCTGAACTGGAATCCATCTTTAACCTGGTGTCTTTCCATTGAGAAGGAGGAAGTGGGAACCCAGAGATTCCCGCCTTATGCAAAAGATATACAAGGCGTGGAACAGAAGGAGGAGGAGAGGAGCCATCACGAAGAATCCCCTAGCTATCACCTGAGTTGGAACAAGAGCTGTACCAGGGGAAAGAATTGTGCCCAGGCCTGGAAGGTGTCCAGTCTGAGGGGAAAAAAAAAAGTACTGAAGCATCTCTGAGGGTGAGATTATCTGTATTCAGTTTGATTAGACAGATTTGCGCATTTTATTTTATTTTGCTTGGTGACTTACTTTGTTCTGTCTGTTACTACTTGGAACCACTTAAATCCTACTTTCTGTATTTAATAAAATCACTTTTTACTTATTAACTCAGAGTATATATTAATACCCGGGGGAGCAGACAACTGTGCACATCTCTCTATCAGTGTTATAGAGGGCGAACAATTTACGAGTTTACCCTGCATAAGCTTTATACAGGGTAAAACGGATTTATTTGGGTTTAGACCCCACTGGGAGTTGGGCATCTGAGTGTTAAAGACAAGCACAGTTCTGTTAGCTGCTTTCAGGTAAATGAGCAGCTTTGGGGCAAGTAATTCAGACCCTGGGTCTGTGTTGGAGCAGATGGGCGTGTCTGGCTCAGCAAAACAGGGTGCTGGGGTCCCGAGCTGGCAGGGAAAGCAGGAGCAGAGGTAGTCTGGGCACATCGGGTGGCAGCTCCCAAGAGGGTTTCTGTGATCCAACCCGTCACAGCTTAATCTGCTGTAAAGGAGGAGATTTAGGTTAGACATTAGGAAAAATGTTCTAACCGTAAAGGTAGTTAAGCATTGGAATAGTCTTCCAAGGGAAGCTGTGGAATCCCCATCCCCATCCTTGGAGGCTTTAAGAAGAAGTCAGAAGAACCTGTTTATTAAGAACCTGTCACGGATATCTAGGTTTAGCTGATCCTGCCTGCACTGCGCCCGTGCAGGGGGCTGAAGTGATGACCTCTTGAGGTCCCTTCTCACCCCTACATTTCTATGATTCTAATGCAGGGGTGGGCAAACTACAGCCTGCCTGCCCTGGCCCCGCGCTGCTCCCGGAAGCGGCCGGCACCATGTCCCTGCGGCCCCAGGGGAGTAGAGTGGAGGGCAGAGGGCACTGCGTGCTGCCCTCACCCGCAGGCACCGGCCACCGCAGCTCCAATTGGCTGGGATCTGGGAACCGAGGCCAATGGGAGCTTCAGGGGAGGTACCCCCAGGCGAGAGCATCACACGGAGCCCTTTGCCCTCCCCCCATCCCTCCCGAGGGGACATAGGGACATGGTGCTGGCTGCTTCCGGGAGTGGTGCAGTGCCAGGGCAGGCAGGGAGCCTGTCTTAGCCCTGCTGCACGCCGCTACCACCCCGGAGCTGCTCAAGGTAAGTGGTACTGGGCTGGAGCCTGCACCCCAAACCCCTCCTGCACCCCAACCCCCTGCCCTGAGCCCCCTGCCACACCCCAACCCCCTGCCCTGAGCCCTACATTCATGGCCTTGCATGTAATTTCCCCACCCAGATGTGGCTCTCGAGCCAAAAAGTTTGCCCACCTCTGTTCTACTGTAACATTCTATTGAGGCAATAAGAATAGTTGCTAGGCATGATGGGAACTACTTAACTGCACCATTATCAAACCTAAATAAAACTTAACGGGAAGAAATCTGAAACCAAGAACCTACAGGATGTACCTTTGATTTTAAAATTCTGTACACCACAAAATGATGTTTGTCCAAGGGGATAGCTTTGTATGTTTAAGATCATGCATACAACTTTTGTTTTATAGAAAAAGTGTTAATAAAATATCACACACATTTACAATCAATGTAATTGTTGATAGGGGAACTTCTCCAATATAAGGCATGAAATGGAACTGTTTTCACCAGGATTATTTAACGTAATTCAAAAGGGAACATTATTTTGCTTACAAAAAAAAAAAACACACACCCAACTGAACTCTTACCTACCTTTACAAAACTCATACGGATAGTGCACATCTTAGTAAGCTCATACACAGTTTCAAAGCCATGGTTCACTGATTGAGCCAGAAGCTGAGCAAACTCTTGGTTGTTGAAAATTTTCAAACTGCAGCCACTGGGAATTTTACAAACTGTGGTTGGATGGAACCCATGGTGGTAGTTGCAGTTTCGACTTTGAACAAAAATACTGCTGTCACTCAGGCATTCAGCATACACTTCGCCCCCAACATAATAGAGGTGAACTCCTAAGAGGAAAGAATGTGTTATGGACAAGTCAAATGAATTCATATCACATGCACAGTCTGGCACACATCTTTGGAGATGTTTTTGTGCTTCTCCAGCTTAAAGAGAAACATATTTCACTCACTAGTAAGACTCGCTTAAAGCTTTGTTATACCTGTACCTCCAGATTCCACCAAAGTTTGTTTTTCAAATCAACTGTTCATTAAAGTTTCACTTCTTGTAAACCGCACAGAAGACAACTACTGTAACAGTGCAAGATGACAGATTTACAGGGCCAGAACATCTGCACAGATTCCATGGGTTCATACTAGGGGAATGAAGGGGGACAGAAGATTGACTGGCCCCAGGGTAGGGAGAACAAAGAATCCTCGGAAAATAGTAATACAGCTCCAAGATGGATTCTCCCCCAGCATGTACTAGCTAGGATGAGTCTCTGTTAAGATAGCTTCAACAGAGGTGCACTTCCAGGGAGCCGGAGAACAGTTCAGTGCAGTGTCCAGAGGAACAGCTTAACGCCATGTGAATCCTATGGCTTTTCATGGATCCCTCAAGATCTGAGGCCAGGCCTTCAGCCTTTTCTATAGGGGATAGCAAACCCCTATGGGATATTGGTGGAGGGTGTGGAATCTCTAGGGATCTCTCCTCCCGAGCCCCACATACAGGCTTTTAAACTTTACGAACTTTGGGGTTCAAGTTCTCCACTGTTGGAATAATCAATCTGAAATAGCAAAACCAGAAAAAATACCAGGAGGTATTAAAGTAAATGAAATTCTGAGAAAGAAAATCTTGACGGCATTTAATAGTACGGTCCACGTAAAATTTTGCTGATGACATAACTCCCATATCATCTTAACAAAACAATCTGTGGCCATGTCTTCAAGCTGTAAATCTGTTCTTCTTTAAAATGGTGAGATTTAAATAGTGTTTCTATATAAGAACATGAAAACAAAAGAATGGCCATACTGGGTCAGACCAATGGTCCATCTCACCCAGCATCTGGTCTCCAACAGTGGCTAATACAGAGCTTCAGGGGAACGATCTTAAACAGGGCAGTTGGAGTGATCCATCCCTATTTTCCCCCTCCTGGCTTCTGGCAATCAGAAATTCAGGGTCACCCTGAGCCTGGGGTTGCATCCTTGACCATCTCGGCTAACAGCCATCAACAGACCTATCCTCAGTGAACTTATTTAACCTTTTTTTGAGCCCAGCTACACTTTTGCCATTACAACACCCCATGGCAATGAGTTCCACAGGTTAATTGTACACTGTGTGAAAAAGTACTTCATCTAGTTTGTATTAAATCTGCTCCCTATTAATTTCATTGGGTGACCCTGGTTTTTGCATTGTGGGAAAAGGGTAAACGAGTCTCTATTCACTTTTTCCCCACACCATTCATGTTTTTATAGAGCTCTATCATATCATCCCGTAGTCGTATCTCTTCTAAACTGAATAACCCTAATCTTTTTACTCCCTCCTCATAGGGAAGCCATTCCATACTCCTATCATCTTAGTTGCCCTTTTCTGAATCTTTCCAGTTCCACTATATCCTTTTTGAGATGGGAGACCATAATTAGACACAATATTCAAGGTATGGGCACCCCAGGGATTTATACATTGGAATTATGATATTTTCTGTCTCATTTTCTATCCCTTCCTAATAGTTCCTAACATTCCATAAGCCTTTTTGACTGCCGCTGAGCAGTGAGCTGAAATTTTCAGAGAATTATCCACGGTGACTCCAAGGTTTCTCTCTCGAGTGGTAACAGCTAATTTAGAACCCATCATTGTATATGTGTAGTTGGGATTTTTTTCCCCAGCATGCATTACTTTGCACTTAATCTAGAATTTCATGTGCTATTGTGTTGTCCAGTTACCCAGTATTATGATAGCTCTTTGCAACTCTTCACAGTCAGCTTTGGATTTAATTACCTTGAATAATTTTTTTTTTATCATTTGCAAACTTTGTCACATCACTGTTCTCTCCCTTTTCCAGGTTATTAATGAATATGCTGAACAGCACAAGTTACAGTAAAGATCCCTGGGGGACCTTGCTGTTTATCTCTTTTCATTCGTAAAACTGACCATTTATTCCTACTCTTTGTTTCCCCATCTTTTAACCAGTATGACTGCCGCTGAGCAGTGAGCAGTGAGCTTTCCTGTTAGGCCATGGCTACTTAGTTTCTTAGGAGCCTTTGGTGAGGGACCTTTCTGAAACCCAAGTACCATGTATCAACTTGATCACCCCTACCCACATGCTTGTTGACACACTCAAAGAATTCTAGTAAATTGGTGAGGTGTGACTTCTCTTTGCAAAAGCCAAGTTGACTCTTCTCAACAAATCATGTTTATCTGTGTTTGACAGTTATCTATAGTTTCTACCAATTTGCACAGTACTAAAGTTAGGTTTACCAGCCTGCAATTGCCAGAATCACCTCTGGAGCCTTTTTTTAAAAAACTGGTGCTACACTCGCTACCTTCCAGTCATCGGGTACAGAGGGTACATTTCCAGCAATAGGTTTCATACTGCAGTTAGTAGTTCTGAAGGAACTCAAATGAAATTGCAGAACTCTGGGTGAACACCATCTGATCCTGGTGATTTAGTACTATTCAATTTATCAGTTTGTTCTAAAACAGCTTCTACTGATATAGATGAGAGACAGTACTTCAGATGTGTCACCCAAAAAGGATAACAACTCTGATGTGGATCTCTCACCCACATCCAGGGATGGCAGGTTTGTAGAAATTTTGGTTGTGCCCAGAATGCCCAGAGCCCTCCGCCCCCCTGCATCTGCCTACAGCTCGGGGAGGGAGTTTGGGTGGGTGGAGGAGGTCTGGGGTGCAGGCCCTGGGCTGGGGCAGGGAATTGGGGTACAGTGTGCAGGCTCTGGGAGGGAGTTTGGGTGCAGAAGGGGTGAGAGGTTGGGCTCTGGAAGGGGGTGCGGAAGGGGGTCTGGGATGCAGGGGGTAGGGGTTGAGGGGTACAGGCTCTGGAAGGGAGCTTGGGTGCAGGCTCTGGAAGGGAGCTTGGGATGGGAGGGGGTTTGTGGGATGGGGGAGGGGTATAGGCTCTGTGAGGGAATTTGGGGGCAAGAGGGGGTGTGGGAAAGGAGTGGGATGCAGGCTCTGGGAGGGGCGGTGGGTGGTGCAGTGCTTACCCGGGGCTCCTAGGCAGGATGGGCAGGCCAGGGGGCCTCCGTGTGCTGGCACTGTCCTGACAGCTTCCTATTGGCCGCGGGGGTGCTTGCGGCAGGAGCAGCACATGCAGACACAGACCTGACTCACCACGCCCAGGGGCCACCAGCCACATGGAGCAAGCGGGCAGGAAGCCGCTCAGGTCTGCTGCACTGCCAGTGGTGAGTGGGGGCTCCAGGCCATTTTAAATAGTCCGGGGGGGAAGGAGAGGAGGGGGGAGGACACACACGCGAAGTGCCCAGGGGTGGAAGGGAGCGCCGAGAGAGACCCGGCCTCAAAACAGTGCTGGAGCCGGGCCCTGGGCCAGGAATATTCCTGGTGCCCAGGCACCACGGGCCCATAGAACTTGCCACCTATGCCCACATCCTGTGCAGTGAAGACCGATGCAAAGAATTCACTTAGCTTCTGTGCATGCTCCTCTAACACCTGAGTTGTTCAGTGGCACCTGTTCAGCAGACTTCCTGTTTCTGATGTAAATATCTTACTGTTAGGTTTTGTCTCTTTAACAAGTTTTTTCCTGGCCTGCCTTATTATACTTTTACACTTAACCTGCTAGAGTTTGTGCACTTTCTTATTATCCTCACTAGGATCTGACTTTCAACTTTTGAAGGATTCCATTAAATACAAAATCAAAATTAACATTATTTTAAGCACGGAATTCCTGCCATCATTCATTGTATATATGTACTTATTTTATAGCTGTCTTGCATTTTCCATCCTGCATTGGTATCTGTACAGTTCATGTTAAAGTATCTCTGGTATATGTACAGTTAATGTTTCAGTAGAATTTTGCTTGCAACGAGGCTGCTTTTAAAAGTTTACTTTGTCCATTTTCTATTTAAAACTATAAAAGTGTTATATAAGTACATAGATACTTTCTAGGGTGGGGAAAAAAGAGAAAGAATGAGACTTAGTGGCAGAACCTCCGAGTATGAACCTGAGAGCAGCACAGGTACTAGCATGGAAAAAGCTTTTCTAGGCTAAAGGTTGCTTTTCAAAATAATAAACTGCATGAAAACTAATCTCCCTGCGGCACCAGCTCAGTTTCAAAACAATGTCCTGTGAGGTCCAGAACAACATCACTGTAAGAAACTGATCTCCAAGCATAAAAAAAAAAAAAAAAAAGGGAGACATTCAAAGACAGCTTTCCCTCTAAACCCATTTCATAGTGCATCAATATAAAAGACAATATAGCCTGAAATACATTTTTATGGTTACAAAGCTCCAAGGACCCCTTTCTGGAAAAGAGGGGGGAAAAAAAAAAAAAGTCAATCGAATTTTTTCCCTGCCTAAAAATGCACAAAGTACTTGCTTTTATTTTTTAATGCTACATGGCTTTTTATTATCTTGAAGTTTTGAAAAGGTCTGACTGTCCATTTTGTTCTAATATAATTTTTTCACCACCCAGATATACACCTATGGTTTGGGCAAATCAAATCCCTACCATCTCACCTCACCACCCCTCCAATTAAATTGTTTTAAAAACAAGTTTACATTATTGTTTGTATTACAATACCACTGCTAGGTGCTGTACAAACAACATTTACTACCACAAAAATTAAAGTAAGTCCATTTGGATTTAATTTACACGACAACGTTCCTCTCAAAATGGACTATTATGAAGCGAAATAAAAAATCAATTCTTTTGGGAGAAGACTGTCAAAGACACAGACAGGAATACCATGAACTGTCCTTAGGAATTCTGAAAATCCCTCCTTTAAACTGTATTTGGAATATTACTTTAGCAGGCCTATACTCCTTTAAGGGAGTTTAAGGCCCAGACAAATTAGCTATCTTTAATCCAGAAAAAAGAGATTATTTTGTTCAGAGAGCTAGCTGCAGTTATATAGTTCAGATTTCCAGAATCATCACTAGCCGGGCTGTGTGAGAGAAAGAAACTGCCTTAAATTGTTGTGCTAATTAAAATTGATGAGTCCGCAGACAATGAAAAAAAAAAAGATTAGAAAATAGAAAGCATCCTGCAATTATACAACAGGTGAGAATTTACAAGCATACAGGACTTGGCAAAGAAATGATATATTTGCCAATGTTTATCATATACATTATGAAGTTATGTTCTAATGGTCTGTCCTTGAGGCAAGAAGCCCAGATTGCTGCATTTAGCTAGAAAGCAAAACAAACAAGAGAAAAACTAAATGCACCTTTGCCAATGTGCCGCCTGGTGTTCTCAATGGTGGAATTCCGGTTAACATTAGAGAGCAGCCCAAGGCAAAATCTGTTCTTGTTGTTTGAAGGATCAGTAAAACCATCTACCAACACGCTGGTGGAGGAGGCATGAAATGCCTCCCCAACACGATTGTTCAGCTCATAGTAGACAATAGAACACCAGTGTTTTGGCTCTTCATAAGCAACTGCCTGAACATCTGAAAAGAAACAAAGAAAAGGTTACAATCAATGGCACTGCAACTAATATGTGTCTGAACTTTAAAGATCTGCAACCTGTAGACCTTGGATCACTGAGAGAAATTCAGGTGAAATAACTGCTAATTAAAGTGTAGTCTTCTATGGAGTTCATCTATCATTTAATTATTTACACACACACACACCCCTACCTTTTCAGAGCCAAAGAAAGAATTTATACAAATACAGTTACGATAAAATTACTCGCAAGACTTCAGACACAGGACAAAATATCAAAGCTGGCAACAGGTACTTAAGTAAGAGAACTTGTGAGCTCAACAACCACACCTATCAAGCACTCCTGCGTTCTTTGCAACATATGACCTAGATCAGCACTACCCTGAGTGTTGACAAATCAGTGAAGTACTTCCTCAGTTTATTTTACAGAGCTACCAAATTTAAAAAATATTCTACGTTACAAAATTCTGTATTAACAATGAGAAATCACATAGCAGAAACTGTCAGAGAACAGCCGGAGGTTTTCACAACTGCCTAGGAGGCAGCTGGGATTTTGGCCACACAGACAGGAGTGAGACATGGCTTGGGTTTTTGGTATCCCAGGTGGCAGATTAATCTTTTGCATCTGGGAAGGCCATGCACCTCTTTCTTCCCCCCACCCCCCCCAACTCACCTACTGGGCAGGTGCAGAAATTACTTTAAAATTTGGGAAGGGGATGTTTGAATTCTTCATTTCTCTGCCCTACAGGCCACGGGGTTGGTTCACAGTGACCTTCCCCAGTATTAGCCACTACATCCAACAACAAAAAATTTGCACATTACAGTTGATGGTTCTATTAAAGTGATCAGCAATGGAATAGTCAACGTGCATATAGTCGCTAGATTTCAGCGTTAACACCCTAATGAGATGCATAAGCAAATTTCACATATCTGATCATTTGTTTCATACTCCTTGCAAACTCAAGCAGACAGTTCTGCTTCAGTTTAGATTCTGAAGATTTTTTCCCCCCCCCCACAATCAGAAGGGCTAGGAGGCTTTTCTAAAAAGAAAAAAAACAAATGAAAGCTTAGACTTTGGAACACAATTATGCAACAATTTAAAAATAATATGGAATCAAGAATTTACAAGGCTATGAGATTACATTATACACAGAAACCAGAATATAGTATTTTGGTCTACAAAAAAGGGAATGAAGTTCAGCAAAATGCCATGGAATTAAAGGTTTATGCAGCAATATTGAACATAAACCTTTAAAAATTAAATACTAACAAATAAGAATGTTTTAAGATTTCATTAGATACTAAACGGTCATTAGTCAGGTAACATCAGGAGCCCTCAAAACTTATTTTTCCAATATTCTGATAATGGCAACAATCGTTCTTCCATAACAAAAACAATTCCTTATTCAGCTAGCAAACTCTGCAACAGTTTGAGAGAAAACGTGTTTCTTGAAGCATCCAATCTTCTGTTTGCGCCTGCCTGCTAAGCTCTAAAAATACATGGATGCTTTAAGGTAATTTTAAAAATTTTTTGCTTTGGGATTTCTCCCTTTGCATGAAGGATGTTTTCTCTGTCAACGGAGTTTCAAACAGGGTGTCCAACAACAGTATGTGCTTCCTTAGAGGTTTCCACCTAACGTGCATTCTCTCAAATGCCCAATATAGCCACAAATTATTAAAATCACCTCCAAATAAAGGAGGTTGAAGAAGAGATGGGATGTGGCTGTTCTGTGTGTGAGGGTTTTAAAGTGAAGACGACGACTATTTCTGTGCTTAGTACACACAGTTTAGGAATCTGATAGCAGCTCTGCAGATCACAGCCCGAAATGCAAGCTGAAGTGCTAAAATGACAATGACGTTGCAGCAATTTGTTTCTCCTTTCAGCGCATCCCCAATGCCAACATTAACTTTAAGACCAACATTCTATATTTTCCTTTGCTTAGAAAAATGTTTTTCCATACACTGATTTTTTTTCTGATTAAAAAGGACATGAGCAGAATTTTAAAAATATAAAATGTGATTATCAGGCCGACAAATAGTAGGAAAGCATGTAGCCTACGCAATGTCAAGCGATGAAAACGGTGCAAAACAAACATCTTGGTGCAGGGTCTTTCCAGTGTGAAGTCCATTGCTGACCAAGAATATGCTGGGAAATGCTCATGAAAAGGGGGTTAAGTTCTGTAAAGCCACAGTACTGTTAAGCCTTTTCAAATCATTGTAAAAATGGACTTTAATTACTAGTAAGGGGTTACTACAGTTTGCTTTCAAATTAAGTTGCCAGTAACTACCAAAGCTACCGCTTTGCCCCAGTTCTCAAACTCAGGAAGAAATCTTGCCAGCTGGCCATTCTTACAGAATGAATCATATCTCTCTCTCACAGATTTCATACTAACTTCCTTACGTTTGTTTTAAGTCATGCAGAGCAGGTGCGTTGTGTCTCTCCATTCCCAGCATGGGCCAACAATGGAAATTACCCAGCTTCAGTGACAGGATGCAGCTTGTTAAGTCAAATCTCTTAAGACTAACAAATCTCCATAAAGAACATGCTTCTAAACATTTGCAACTAAAATGTTTAACATAAAAGTTTATTGAAACAACTGTTTTTATACAACTACAGCAGACCTTTTAGGAGGGCAGTTGACACTGGATAGGCACAGCAAACATACAGAAGCTTAAAGAATGAGCAGACAAATTAAGCATAAGCAAAGAAATAAATTTGTCTTTTTCCCTTGCCACTAAAGAAACAGTGAATTAAAACTATTAAACTTACTAGCAGGAAAAAAAGATTTTAAAAAATAGACAAAGAAATCTTTTCTTTTAAGAATGAAAATAAAAATGGAAGCCATTTCCCTTTGGTAGTTAAGGGTCTCACATGCGATGCAAAAATTCCACAGCACAGATATGGTGTATTTACAAGAAAGAGATGTGCAGAAGTCTGCAGAGTTAGGTATAAACACTGATAAATGTACTTTGGGCCTTCATCAGCTGCAAAAGACAGTACACAATAGTGTATAGATCAGCAAAACAACTGAAAATGCCAAAGATGGTGCTTATCAAATGCAAGCTCATTCTGAAGAAGAAAAATAAGTGAATACAGAACTGATATAAATTATATTAAAAGAGTAGCTATATTTGTGAGCCCAGACATTTTAAGCTTAACAAAACTCGTATGAAATTAAACAATAGCTAAATAGTTCATATGCTTGTAATCTTTATAATCATTCTGACAGAGCATTCAACTTGCTACTCTCCTCCCTGGCTGGATGCACGGCTGTGTGAGCCTAAGTGTTCTCAGAGGGGGCTATTTCTCACCATGTGTTGAATTCACTAAATCCTTTACTCAGCAGTTATATTTGCTATGTGTTTAAAAAGCCATGTGTAAAAAGTTGCCTGTGCCATAGGACGTAAAACAAAATGAAAAGAACTTAACACATTTTTCCTGCAGCAATACCACCTCATGGTGCAATCTCACAAGCTAAGCAGGGTCATACCAGGTCACTAATTACATGGGAAAGGAAACATTCCTCCCCCCTCCCCCCCCAAGCTCCCAGGAAAAACCCAGGGTGCTGCAAGAAGCAATGTTGGCAATTCAGTGTTATGCTCTTCTCTAGAAATCAGAACTAAGCCAGTGCAATATCGTGGTGTTTAAGAGGCACTTCGGTTGACGAGCTGTGTTTCAGAAGACGAAGCATACTGAGACCCTGACCATTTGTATTAAAGTATTCATAGGACTTTTCACAAGTGTAGAGATGTTAGTGCCAGTGTCCTGACCAAATCTCAATTTAGGCAACTATATTCCCTGCTCTAAATTCACCCACCCACCAACTGGATATCAATTGTACAACATGAGGCACTGTCTCAATAAGTCACTATAATCATAATAGATACCTTTCACTGCCTGTTAACAGGTACGCTGTGTGCCATTACACACAATTACTATGCTTTACCGTAAGAACTGTTTAACTTCAGTGATTGTTACAGATGAGAGTTCGTAATAATGCTTTTGGAGTCTTCTGGTTGGAAGTCAACATTTAAAACGTAAAACATGGTGATACCTTAATTTAGTCATGTATGGTCAGACTTTTTTAGACTTAGAGGAGTGTATAATTTCACCTCCAGCTGGGGGAGGAGGGAAAGGAATCCATATTCCCTGTAGTTTTTCTTATTGTCTATAGTTACATATTTCCATTAAATAATATGAATCCAGATTAATATTCAGCTTAAAAAAATTAAGCGACTTTGCACTTAAGAAACCAAGCAGAAAAAAAAAACGCATATAGAAGCATTTTACCTCCTCTGTTTATTTCTGGGGGAATTGAGGGTGCCATCATGTTGGTGTCCATTGGCTGTGAGCCATCCTGTGTCATCTGATCTTCTGGAGGCAGGTAAGCAGGAGGGGGAGTATCAGCTAAATATAGAAAAGGCAGAGATACAATTCAATTCCTTCCCTCTTTAAAATGTACATATATATCCACATAAACAGTTCAGCGTTAACTCGGAAATACTTTCAGCCTGACTCAGCCATAACTTCCACCCACTCATCAGAATATCTGAGAAAGCAATCATGGACCTTGATTCAGGGAAGCAGAGGATTACTGTGTATGAAAGAGTATAAGTAATTTTTATTGTAGTTCTAACTATCAACCCACAAGTGAAAGCTTGGCTGCATTTCTGTCAGTGCTTCACGAGTTCAAAGGACTGTATGTACATTAATGTCTCCATGCTTAGCATTCTCAGCCCTACATTCATATAGAACATGAACAGAACACGAGCACAGGATTTGGAGTCAAGAGGTTCTAATCTCATTGATGTTGTTTCCAATGTGGCCCTCCATCAGTGTAGTATCTGAATGTACCGCACGTGTTAATGAATTTCTCAACATCCTAGTGAAATATCACCACCAGTTTATAAATAGGAAACTGAAGGACAGAGATTTAGGCCCAGATTTTGAAAAAGTATTTAGGCATTGCTGTGCTCACTGTTGCAGTGCCTAAAATGATTTTTAACAACCTAAGTCTCATTGTCAAAAGGGATTTAGGCTCTTAGGAGTGCCTTAAAAACTCCTTCCTGACCCCACAGACTTTTTGCCCTGGAGCATGAGATTTGATTACTACCATTCTGCACCAGAGAGCAAGTAAGCAGCCTATGCATCACTTATCTCCATCAATAAGTGAGTCATTAAGTATTATGACAAGTAACCAAAAGGCAAACAGGCCAATAACTACACCATTTCTTTCATGCAACTTTCTGGTCTTCAAAATCAAGCTAGTTTAAAAAGTTAGTAATACTAAGCTCTCAACTAAGCATTACAGTAATACTACAGCTATGTTTTTCCAATTTTCACTATGCTTTTCCACTTGACCTTACAAACAGTCCCCTTTATGGAGAGTAGGCAAGAATGCACCATGGAATAGAATTCTAAGTTTGTGGGGTGAGGATCAAAATTTTGATTCTTTTAGGCCTCAAATGAACCATGATACATTTGTGTAATTGCAACTGTTATGCTGTTTGTATGTCTATATAGTACTGCGGGAAGACCACCATTTTAGCCAGCATATGTAAAATTTTCACATTTCTAGATATAGTCCTGCTCCCCTTTCATATTTTCACAACTGGGTCTCTTCCTGCCCTACTAACTCAAAATGGGTGTCTGCCAAGAGACCTATCTCAAGGCAATGACTCAGAATACTGAGTCAGGGCTAAGAGGGCCTCAAGATGGATGCCTTTTCATCTTTTCCACCACAATGCTCTCTCCTTCAGTTTCTTCACTGCAGCTGCTGACTCTGCTTTACCTCTAGCCAGGAATGCAGGCAAGAACAGGACTCCTCAGAAACCAAATCCAATGAGTTACCATAAAACATCTGGCATGGGGATACTGTAGGAGACCTTTCCCATTACAGACCAAGCATGGGACCTCTGTGACCTGGTCTGTATCCACTGGGACAGGGAGTCCCAGAGCCTAAATCATAATCAGCAGTCTTTCAAGCTCTTATCCTATAGTTTCTTAAATAAAATGTGGGGGGGGGGGGCGCGGTTTAAATAAAAATATACTGATTTTTCAGAAGAAATTACAAAACACATGCATGCAGCACACAGTTCAGTAGTCCTTACCCACCAAGGGAAATCCTTGAAGACAGCTATCAGTAGTTAACTTCAATGAACACCCCCTTTACACAAGAAACTACATATATCTTTGCAAATCTCTCTCCCCTTCCCTCCTCCAGCCCCAAAGGAAGGAAGGCAGCACACTATTTGCCCAGGCTCCTTCTCCCAGCAGCAGAAAGTTAAATCAAGAACATCTTTCAGAGGCTGCTTTCCTTCATGATCCTTAGTCATGGACAAACCAGGCAAAAAGATAGACATTTCTGTAAAAGCCTATAGCCAACAATCAAAACAGAAATAAAAGGCAATTGTTCCACTGTCTTTAAGACAGACATGCTGAAGGTTTCTTTCCAGGGCCTCTGCTGAGAGACTGTTTTGCAGCTGAAGCATTTGTTTCTTGGGATTACATCACCGTTTGAATGAATTTAATCAAGTGGTGGTAGTGTGATCCCCTTGGGAAACATCTTTTATAGAACCATAACCTAATGCTGAACTTAAGAGTAGATCTCTTTCCTGAACAAGGACATTCTGTAGCAATATTTGTTTGTCAGAACTTTAGATGTGCATAACACCCCTCCTCCCCCAAACTCTATCAGGACTCAATGCTGCAATAATACACTATTCCCCCCCACCCTCCAACCCCTCTAAATACAGCTGATTTGTAAAACAAAGTATTTTACCTGCATTAGAAAGAATACTAAAAATTGAACATTATTCCTAGGCAGCCTGATTTAGTCACCACGTTACGTAGCATCTCTTCAACTAGCTACTGAATACACTTAAGTGCTGGCTGATGACGCTTTTGCTTAACGATACTTGCAATATCTAGCTATACTCTCTTCACCTTCTGTAAGAGTTAAGCTTACCTGGCATCTGGAAAGGACTTCCTGGGTCCGAGCTAGCAGGAGAGTGTGGATAGGTGCTACTGCTGCTTCCAGGGGAGTTGGGATAACTACTATTGGGGGAATGGGGGAATGGATGACTGTTGGGTTGCTGGAAAGAGTCCGGGAAAGTGGCATTGTGTGGCATGTGAGGCTCATTTTGTCCCAGGTTGCGGAATTGAGCCAAGAGACTGTGCTGAGGGTTGTATTCACTGTGTCTTGGAACCAGCACTGGAGGAAGAACTAGAAGAGCAAAAAAGAAAAAAACATTGAAGACCTGATCCCTAAGGGTTACATTATGCAGAGACATCTGTACTTAGATCAAGTAAAAAGAGTTCTTCGGAGTCCCTTATGCCATATAGATGTGTCTCAGAAACGAGGTAGTCACATTCTAGGAACATGTGTCTAGGCAAGAACCCTTTCCTCGTATCCTGTTACTGCATAATTTAAATTCACAATGATCACAGTAGCTGTCTGGCCCCCCAGCCATAAGCTTGTTTTTATGGAGGGCCGGTAGAAGAATAAAGGGACAAGTTATAACAACCTTTTCTTTTTTAAAAAAAATTAATGATCAGAGATGCAATGTAACAGTATTTCACAATTTAATGCTGACATGCAGTTCATGTTAGTGCATTTGGTTCCCATGCTAATCGTTTAATGGTCTGTAACCCAAAACCCTGCTAATAAGGACAGATTTTTTTTGAACACAATGCTAATACTACATGGGCCTTGAACTAATCCTGGTTCCAACAGCTGTAATTTTATTTTTAGCCTAAGCAACGTGCTTAAGGGTTAATTAAAAAAAAAGTTACTAGTTTAACCCTCTATGCCAATTTACCATCAAAAGCCTAATTTAGATAGGGTTATATAATGCAATTAAAACAGAGAAATCTGGCAAACGAAAGTCCCACCCTATGTTACTATGGGACAAGTGAGATATGGGTCAGAACTTGCTAGATCACACTCCCAAGATCCACACGCTCCACGGAAACAAATTTCCTTTTAATTCATTTTAACAGAGGAAATGAATAGGACACCAGCTGTGTTAAAATATAATACTCTTAGCCAGCTCTTTCAGCCCAGCATTTCTGCCTCCAAACTCCTTATAGCAGAGGCTGAACCACTCAGAAGATTATCCAGCTCTTTTAAAAGCACAGCTGTAGATTTTTATTTTGGGAAGGGGTGGGAGGAAGAGAACTGTGAGGGGAAGGCACACACAACAGTGGGAGACACATGGAACATGATTCCTTTTGTTCCACCCCACTTCACTCCCTGGCTAAGGAAAACTGGAAAAAAAAAATCCCTTTTGGAGCCTGCCAAGAAGGAAGGAGAAGGGTGGGAGGGAACAGAAGAAATACAGTGTCTTACCCCAGAGGCTTATGCTGCCTCTCAACTCTGTTTGGCCATATGAGGAAAGGTCTAAGACCCAGATGCAAATTATGCATGTGGCACTTTGAACAAAGTCCCTTCTCATTCCTCTGTTTAAAACTCACTCTCTGATGAAAGCAGCGCAGCTGTTTACCTCAACTGCAGGAGAGGCCACTAGAGTGTCTGCAGTGTTTCTTGACTTTGATATATTCAGAGGAGGTTTTATTTAGAGAAGCTAGCCCAAACCTGCAAATCTTCACTCTCAAGCAGTCCTGACAACATGGGGAATTTATTCTTAGAGAAAGGGTTGCAGGATCAGACCCTTGGACTTTAAGGTCAAGCTGCAAGTCAAATCAGTACCAATTTTACATATACACTCAATTTCACCGACAGCAGCTTCAGCACAGTTTTCATTATATTTACAATCCTTAAACCAGGGTGTCATTTAAATGGACTGCTTCATAGTTAACTGTGTTCATTTCATGAGTGGAATGTCACACTAGAGGATGAATGTATGTTATGAGAGAAGGTATCTTCATCTTCCACATGCTGGAAGTTCTTGCTCTTTGGCCTAATACACCACCAGGCAAATGAGTAGGAGAAACATGTTCATTCTATCATGCATATTCTTTGCTTCTAAGGAACTATTTTAATAAATAACTGAAGAGTCATTTAGATTTACCCCAACATGCACCTCAATATTTCAAATCTTACCAGTTGCAACACAGCACACATCAAATTCCAATTCCTCTGAATATTAGGATTCCTCTTTTCCTTAAAGTTTGCTCTGAAAAACTTTTGGGTTTCTGAGCAGTTCTTACTCAAAGTTCAAATAGTGTATTACTTGTCATAGCAAACATGTGTTGGCCTAATAAATAAGAAGTGAAAAGGGTAACAATGAGAGCTTATGTTTAAAGCTATAAAGACGGGAAAGGGAAAAATAATTCTTCCTTACTTTTCTGGGCATTAAAACACTGCTTCCCTATATATCTATTTCCTGCGGATGAAGGTCAAACTTTTCTAAGCTAATTTCTGAAAAACAAAGTACATCATCTACCTTTCCCACCCCTACAATGACATACATGACATCACAGGAAGCCATGCGATTTATAGCATTTTTTAAAATAGCTGGAGGAACAGGATATTTTCAATATGGTTTTAGCAATTAAAAAAAGCAGTATCAGATTTTCCCAAGGCGCGCACACTATCTCCAGTTGGAACTGAGCACTTTGTAAAAAAACAAGAGTAAGTACGGATGTAAATTCTACATTTCCCCCTCCAAGTCTTCCCCTCCCCTTGCACCCCAACCACTCCCAGGTACATGTGGCGGCTTTGGCAGGTGGAGAAGAGAAAAGATCTTGCAAAAAATATTGTATTACACCATAATTTAAGCATCTTTCCAAATTGTAAAAGAGTTTTGAAGACGTAAAACATTACTGTGAAGAAGCAAAGAAACTGCCGCCTGGCACAGCAGGGGTTAAAGAAAACCTGTGGGCTCAGCTAGCCCCACCCTGCTATACCTGCAGCCAATGCCAGGCCAATAAGGGGGAGAAAAGAAGGGAGCCAGGCTCAGTTGGGGACTGACTGGCAAGGAGACAGCAGCAGTTTTCATAGCTACTGGAGACAAGTAAGCCTCTCCTTGCCAAGTGGAGCCTACAGCTCAGCCCCAACTGTGGGGTAACTGAACTAGCAGGGCCCTGTCCCAGATTAAAGAAACTTTAATAGGAAGTAGCCCAGGAAACAGGTCTTGAAAGCCCCCCCAGCAGAGAGGCAGACCCATCAACCCCTGTTTAGGGGTCAAACTACACACGGCCCTGGGGACGGTCTGGGTCCCCCCCTCCAACCCCTCTGCCCCACAATCTAGCCACTAAGCCACCTGGCCACCGAAGACTCTATCGCAAGTGGTAGAGAATGCAGACAATGCCCTAGTCCCTGCCGAAGGGAATTTAAAAAAAAAAAAAAAACCAACCCAAAACAAAAAGAAAGCTCTTCAATGAAGATACAACAGATGCTGAAATGGATGGCCGAGCAAAATACACACCATCAACAGCAGCAACTCCTGCAGCAGATGGCCACGCAGCAGCAAATCCACGAATTAGCAGTCCAGCTAGGCACTAGGGTAACCAGACAGCAACTATGAAAAATCGGGACAGGGGGTGGGGTGGGGTAAGAAAAAGACCCAAAAATCGGGACTGTCTCTATAAAAATCGAGACATCTGGTCACCCTAAGTCCAGCAGCAGCAGGTCGTCCAGCAGGTGGCCTCCATACTGCGTCCGAGTGCTCCAACAGAATTAACTAACCTGCCCCATCAGGATTACCAAGCTGGAGCCTGACGATGATCCTAAGCTTTCTTAGAAACTTTTGAGCAGGTAGCCACAGCAGCCCCAAGGCCAACTGACTGCAGTGCTGGAACCGTACTGAATCAGGATAGCACAGACCACATATTGTGCTTCAGACCCTGCAGCCGCCGAGGAACATGCCTGGGTTAAGGTAGCAATATTCAATGCCCTAGACATGTCGGAGGAGACATTCCGTCAATGCTTCCAGGGGCAGCGGTACCCACTGGGAACCTGACCCCGCCTGGTCGCTCAGAAGCTGTGGTACACATGCAGAAGATGGCTCAAGCCAGAGGCAAAGTCGGGAGCGCAGGTCGCTGAACTGATCCTGTTAGTGCAGTTTGTCCAGATCCTTCCCCTTGGGTGAAGGGAGTGGATGTTGCAGTACCATCCGGAGACTATGACAGATGCTATCCAGCTGACTGAGAATTACCTAGCTGCCAAGTCCCCCATGATGACATCCCCTTAGGGACCAGCTGGAACCAAGAGCCCCATACCACCAAAGGATGGAACCATCCATGGACTCCAGTCCCTTGAGGGGCATAGACATGCTCCCCCCCCTTACCAGAGCCCCAGAGGGCCCAAGGACCAAAACGCCCAGAGGTTCCCCGAATCAGAGGCCCAGAACCATTTGCTCACACCCCAAGTTGAGGAACCATTGGAGGTTCAGAAGGTAGCCCAGAATTCGGAGAGGCCCATGGGGAAGAGACCACCAAAATGCCCAGAGAGGGAACCACCCAAGATCCAGATCAGTGTTTCACATATAGCTGTTCTGGCCATTGGTCCAGAGATTGTCCTTATATGGAATGCAGCTTTGGGAAGATTTGGATCCCGCAGACCCAAGCACATCAAGGCAACCCAACTAAACTGACCATCCTGGTGTGGGAAAATAGGAGAGAAGTAGTGGGGCTGGTTGATTCACGGTGTGCCCAGACCCTTGTATGGAAGCACAGTGGTTACTAACCCAGAACCAACTCAAGGCACCATCATGCATGCGTGCATGCATGGACACGTGAGGGCCTACCCTCACACAGAAGTAACATTGACAGTGGGGAGACAGGAGGCATCTGTGATGGTTGGTCTGGCCCCGACACTCGCCTACCCAGTTATTCTAGGCAGATATTGAAGCTATTCTGGGGAGTTGTTAATGAAGCTGGCAGACCTCTTTCTGACGGGCAGAACATCCTTCCTCTGGCCACAGGCAGGCCTGAAGCCATGACCCTTGCGGGCATGGAGGAGATGGCAGACCCTGGTGAGGGGATAGCTCGGTCTTCAGCACCAACCTAGCCAGACTAGGGATGTAAATACCATTTAAAAACGTAACCATTTAAACGATAAAAATTTTTCATTTAAGTGGTTAACCCATTAAAGGGTCAGCCAGTACAGGGCTCCTGGGAAGGGTGGGTCAGCCGGCGGGTTAGCCAGTTAACATTTTACATCCCTAAGCCAAACTAGCCCCCATCCCAACCAGGCAAGGAACTGCCCACACTATCAGAGTCTGATGACACACTGAGCCAAGCATATGCTCAGGTGGCAGCAATAAGTGGGGAACTGTTGAGCCCCACCACGCAGAACAGTTCCCCCATTTGGAGATTCAGGGTGACCGTCTATACCACTTAGAGAAAGACCAGTGGTCCAAAGAGGTTCAACATCGGCTCATGGTGTCCCGCCCCCAACTGAAGAAGGTTATGTGACTCGCCCATGTCATATCCACTGCTGGGCACCTAGGAAGGGAAAAGACATTAACCCAGGTTTCGCCCGTTCTTTTGGCCAGGGGCCTACAGAAATGTGGTGGATTTCTATGTCTCTTGTCCAGAGTGCCAGCTCACTGCACCTCGGCCAGCTGAGAAACCCCTACTGATCCCCCTCCCACTCATAAGTGTATCTTTTGAGTGAATTGGAGCCACCATAGTCGGCCCTCTGGAGAAGAGTGCGGCTGGACACCGATTCATTCTCATTGTAGTAGACTATGGGTATGTCTACACTACCCGCCAGATTGACAGGTAGTGATCGATCCATTGGGGATCGATTTATCACGTCTAGTGTAGACGCGATAAAAATCGATCCCCGATCCCTCTGCCGTCGACTCCGGAACTCCATCACGCGTGAGAGGCGGAAGCGGAGTCGACAGGGGAGCGGCAGGGGTCGACTCGCTGCTGTCCTCGTGGCCAGGTAAATCGACCTAAGATATGCCAACTTCAGCTACGCGAGTTGCGTATCTTAGGTCGACTCCCCACCCTCAGTGTAGACCTAGCCGTAGCAACCTGTACCTGGAAGCTGTGCCATTACACTCCATGAATGCCAAGACAGTGGCTCCGGAGCTTATGAGTATCTTTGCTTGAGTCAAGGTGCCCTGGGAGATCTTGATAGATCAAGAAACAAATTTTATGTCTCAGATGATGAAACAACTCTGCCATTTACTAAAAATCAAGACTCTACAAACATCCATATACCACCCGCAAACAGATGGCCTGGTGGAGCGCTGTACAGAACCTTAAAAACAATGCTCCAAAGGTTCGTCCTGATGGATGACTGACATCAGGACCAGCTACTCCCTCCTCTTCTATTCACAGTCCGAGAAGTTCCCCAGTCTTCCACTGGCTTCTTGCCATTCGAGCTTTTCTATGGGAAGCAGCCCCAAGGGATTTTAGATTAGTTCGGGAAATGTGGGAAAAGCAGCCATCTTGAGCCGACAACATAGTTCAGTACGTCTTAAGCCTGTTGGAGAAACTTGAGGCTTTAGGTTCATTTGCCAGGGAGAGCCTCTTAGGCTATGTCTACACTACCACGGTAAGTTGACCTACGCTACGCAACTCCAGCTACATGAACAACATAGCTGGAGTCGACGTACCTTAGGTTGAGCTACTTCCGGGTCTACACCGCAGGGGTCGATGGGAGAAAATCTCCCGTCGACTTACCTTACTCTTCTCATCGGGGGTAGAACACAGGAGTCAACTGCAGACCAATTTGCAGTCGATTTGGCAGGTCTTTATTAGACCTACTAAATTGACCATCAGTGGATCAATCTCAGAGCGTCAATCTCGGCTGTAATATAGACCTGCCCTTATATGCCCAAGAAGCTGCCTACAATAAACTAGCATGCCTCCGGGAGTTTGAGCCCAGCTCGGAGTCAAAGCTCCTAGCCTGCTGGCAGGGAGCAATATGAGGTCATCCAATGCGTGGGACAGGTGAACTAAGCAATCAGGCAACCTGACAAGCGTAAGCTATAACAAATCTACCATGTGAACTTTTAAAACCGTGCAAAGCCCAAGAAAGCTTATTAATAGCTCCCTTCCCACCAGGGCTCGAACTAGGCCCTCGGGCTGCAGAGGTCTCAATGCTGGGTGTGGTCAAGATTGGGGACAACCTTACCCCTGAGCAGAGAGGCCAGGCATAACAACCGATCACTGCCTTCTCTTCCATGTTCTCTACCTGACCAGGGCGGACTCACTTGATAACCCATCAGATTCAGATGGAACCAGGAGTTAAGGTCAGGAAAAACCCTCAGTTCCTGCCTCTGAAGTTAAGGGAGATTGTGAAACAGGAACAGGAACTTCACTCAATGCTAGCGTTGGGGGTGATCGAAGAGTGTTTTAGTGACTGGAGAAGCCCCGTGGTACTGATTCCTATAGCCAACAGGACCACTCAATTTTGCATTGACTTCTGCAAGGTCAATGCAGTATCAAAATTCAACATGTACCTGATGGCACACATAGATGAGCCACTCTGGACTTACAGGGATATTGGCAGATCCCCCTCATACCTGCATCCAGGAAAGAGATAGCTTTCTCCACCACCTTAAGGCTCTTTCAATTCCAGACCACGCCCTTGAGATTGCATGGGGCCCCAGCCACATTTCAGCAACTAATGGACCAAGTCGTTCGCCCCCATAGCCAGTATGCAGCTGCGTACCTAGATGACGTGGTGATCTGTAGTCATGACTGGTAGACTCACTTGAAATACATGACCGCAGTCCCTTGAGGCTGGCCTGACAGCAAGCCCCACTAAATGTTATCTCGGTAAGGATGAGACCACCTACCTCGGGTACACCTTGGGAAATGGCACAAACTGACCCTTGATTATCAAGGTCCAGGCCCTTCAGACAAGCTCCCACCTTCCTCGAAGTACACCAGTTTCTAGGTCTGGCCGAATACTACTGCCGCTTTATTCCAAGGTTCTCATCCATTGCAGCCCCTCTTTCTGCTCTATTGAAGAATAAGAGCCCCAAAAATAATCCAGTGGACCAGAGTCTGTGAGTAGGCTTTTCAAACCCTGAAAGCCCAGCTTCGTTGAGAACCAGTCTTGTATAGCCCCAACTTCACCAATGAGTTTTGTTACAGACAGACGCCTCAGGCATGGGCCTAGGGACTGTTTTATCCCAAGTAGTCAGAGGTGATGAATACCCCATCTTATACATTAGCTGGAAGTTGTTCCCGAGGGAGAAGGCCCACTCTGTAATCGAGAAAGAAGCCTTAAAAGGAAAATGGGCTGTGGATTCACTCTTATCACCTTCAGGGTGCACCCTTCAGACTAGTCACTGATGATGTCCCTTTCCGCTGGCCACACGCCATGAAGGATAAAAACCCCCGAATTATGAGCTGGTACCTCTCCCTTCCAGCCCTTCTCCTTCCGCACCGAGCTGGGAGAGCCCATCTGAATGCTGACTTCTTCTCACTGGATGGTGAAGACCAGTTGAGGGAGGGGAGGCAGATCCCAAATGGTGTCCTAAGGGGGGGGAGGGGAAGGATATGCGAAGGAGCAGAGTAACTGCCGCTTAGCACAGTAGGAGTTAAAGAAAACTTGTGGGCTCCCTACACCTGCAGCCAATGCCAGGCCTGAAGGGAGAAGAAGGGAGCATGGCTGACTGGCGAGAAGGCTGGAGCTCTATGTTTGGCTGCCTGAAAGTAAACCTTCCCCTGCCAAAGGGAGCCTGCAGCTAAGTCCCAAACCATGGGGTAATTGAACTAGCAGGACCCTGCCCCAGATTAAAGAGACTAATAGGAAGTAGCCCAGGGAAGCAGGTCATGAAAGCCCCCCATGCCCGACAGAGAGGCAGACCCATCAACCTCTCTTTAGGGGTAGAACTACACAGAGCCCTGGGGAGGGTCTGGGTTCCCCTCCAACACCTCTGACCAATGATCTAGCTACTAGGCTGCCTGGCCACCAAAGGCTCTATTACAATTACATAAATGCCAATTATTTTTTCAAAATGTTTTAAAAAATTCAGTCTACAGGGTAGACAAAGCAAAGCCGACTCATCTAACTGCAGAGTTAGAGTTATAACTCAGTGTTATCCCTAATTCAAGCCCCCCCATACCCCAAAATCCTTTAACTTGAGTCAAGTGGTACTTTTAATGGGAGTCAGCTGGCCCATCAGGCTACAGCTTGAGTTAGCACAACTTAGCAGCTCCTAACACACAGTATACAGCTGGAGTGCTATTTCACAGTGAGAGCTGCCAACTCAAAAGAGGAGTTAACTCCAGTTATCTGCACTCGAGTTAACTGTGCAGGGAAGACATGGCCAGAAATTGTTCAGAAGTATGGAGGAATGTGTTCAAAATGCTAATGTGAACACAAACCATTCTTACTCCCCAGTTTAAGTCTGTAAGCTTCTGGTCATGCTGAAGACCTGAACCATATGGAACAACAAATTACCGAGGCTCAGTGCAGCAGAAGAGGAGGTTGATCTCTGTAGCAGCTGCTAACCCCAGAAAGAGATAATTGAAGGGGAGAAAGCATGTGAGAGCATGGTATTCGGTGTTAAGTCAGCACAAACGTTGCTATAAAATAATCCAGTAGGGCATATCTTTGCTGTGGAGAAACCTGAAGGACACTACTCTAGATGATAGCCTGTAGAAGAAATGTCTCCCTTTTCCTTTCAGTGAATAAGAACAGATACAGTGAGAAGCAACAATATTAGTTTTACCTGAGATAATCTTTAACTTGTTTCTTTTTAATACAGATATCACTATTAAATGAGGGAAATATGTAAGTGATTTTCAGAAAAATGGCTAACAAAAGGTACCATCTAAATGCAACAGATCTGAGAGTTGCATCTGTCTGCTTCATTAATTAAAATAAGGTTTTTAACTACCAATTAGAACAATAGCTCAATAAAGCAACAAAACAGAGCTAAATGCTATATCTTCTCGAACACCAAATTTTTTTTTATTTTTATTTTTATTTATTTTTTTAACTCCAGGTCTAAAATTTGGTCCTTAGTTAACCGACGCAACCCCACTGAAGACTGCGGACAGTACACGTCTAATTAAAGACATAAAAGAAAGGTTCTACAGGCCAAATTACCACCACTCAATGCATTAAAAAAAGGGATTGGGGGGACGGGACCAGCTTGACTTTCAGATTTCAGTTTAAGTTTGCAGAGCTGCAGCTAGAAAAACATCTTATTCGTAAACGGAGTAAATTTGCATCTGGAGTCAGACACGGATATTTACATACAGATTTACAGAGACACTATTCATAGTAAATAAGTGTATGACCACATTCCGTTCCCAGTGTGAGCTTGGTGCTGTACAAAGTACAGCAACAGGGCCATTTCATCAAAGAGCCTACAGCACCAACACACAAAAACTAACAGAAACAAGAAGCCATAAATGGCCAGATGAAATTTCTAATTACAGTAGCATTTTTTACTTCAATAGTAATGGCAATCTTTGTGGAAGTGGTTTAGGGGAAACCTATCAGTCCCTATTCTTTGTGCTCTGTTTTTCTGTACGTTGAGTCTCTCCATTACTTCATTCTGTTATCCAACCAATAGTAGTGGAATAAACTAGCACAGCGCATACTTCTAACACCCAGAGGAGAGTGAAATATGTATCCAATTTTAGTTAGTTTCAACTTTATTTCTGAAACACGGAACAGAACAAAATGGGTGGAGTAAGAACAAATCTTAATTTCCTTTTTAAAAATCATGTGTAGAAGTGTAAAAATTAATCCAATTGAAGGACCTGTAACATTTTCAAGTGAGGGCATGTTTTCTTCCTCATTTAGTTTTGCCATTATCCTACATCAGCACAGATTAAAAGGTTTAGTTCCCTTGCCACACTCAGTTTTGTATTTATCTCCACCTGCTAGCAACTAAACTTTGGTAAACCTCTCTTCTGTTTGAGACAGAATCTCAGAAGCCAAGAAAAACTGAATGGAGGAGACGAGAGGAAGGGAGAAGTGGAAGAGAAAGGAGAGATACTTTGATCATCCATCCTCCATGATGTTAAACTACTTCTTGAAATCCAGGTACATATGCAAATTCCAATTTTTCCATAAAAAGTTATGAATCAGATGCTGCATTTTCACTATTTACTCCTGGTGGAATTCTGTGCCAAAAAATTGAATTCTGTTCACAATATTTTCAAATTCTGCAAACTTTGTCAAAATAACAATATAATCACACCAGTTTCAAATTGTTTTTGGTAATTTATTTTAAAATAGCTGTCAGCAAGTATGTCTGTAACAATACAGACAACAAAAAAGATTCAGTAAATATTTTTTGACAAAGATTCCTTACTAGAGCTCTGAGTAATAATTCATTTCAACTACAATACAGAACCATATTTCCCACATCCCCCAGAAGCAGTGCAAAGGCTGGGTGGAGTCAGGGAATGGAGGAGTTGAGGGAGAGGGAAATAATTGCTGGGAAGGAGCCTGGGTGCAAACTTGGAAGGTTGTTGGGTATGGATGGGAAAAGTATGGAACAGGTGTTTTTTTTTTTTTTGGGGGGGGGGGGGAGACGGGACACTGTTAGGGAGCTTCCCCCAGGCAGACGCTGTCTGAGCCCTAGCCTCTCCCATTCACTCAGGCATGTGTCCCTCCATCCCCACTCAGCCACACTCCCCCAATCTGTGTGTGTGTGTGTGTGTGTGTGTGTGTGTGTATACACACACACACACATATATATACACACACACACACACACACACACCCCTCATAGAACTGGAAGGGACCTTGAAAGATCATTGAGTCCAGTCCCCTGCCTTCATTAGCAGGACTAAGTACTGTCCCTGACTGTTTGGGTTTTTTTGCCCCAGATCCTTAAATGGCCCCCCTCAAGGGTTGAACTCACAACCCTGGGTTTAGCAGGCCAATGCTCAAACCACAGAGCTATCACTCCCATTCTGTCCTCCCCCACTAGCCCTTATGAGCCCGTCTGACTACCCAGCAGCCCCACGCTGTCCGTCTCCCCACAGCCCTTGTCTCCTGACCTGGCCCTACAGGCGCTGTGAAGGTGGCTCTGCAGGCTCTCTCTTCCCTAGCTGGCTGGGAGCAGTTGCTTTGTTCTATTGTCACAATGCCCTCTGGTGGGCAAAAGGTGAAACAACACCTTTTCAACAGAAGCTTTTTCTGCTCAAAAAATTAAAAATATGCACAGCTCATTAATTATGCACACATACAGTGGTACAGAATAGGAGAGTCTATTAAGATTGTAATATGTATCTGTCAAGTCATGGTACAGTCAAAGGAGAATTTGTGCAATTCCTGCCACATTGGGGCCCTCTATCCCAAATCAGGGTCTCTGGGCAGTACCATACACCACCCATCCACCCACGCTTACTTTCAACTGCATTTACCCACAGTCACTTGCTGTTTTATTTGAAATGTTCAACTCGGAACAAAACCTGCAGTTTAATTTTTAACAAAGAGAAATATCAATAGCTAAGGGAAAATAAAAATGAGGGGCTTGCGCTCAGAATTCAAGATGGAAAATCTTGTATGGATGAAGTGGCAAAAGAATGATTAGGAATGAGAAGGAAATCCATATGGTAACAGTTTTAACCTATAAACTCTAAAAGGGTTTGGGTCTTAGATAAAAAAAAATCCACATCTCCCTCCTATTCAATTCCTCAGCAGTTGAAATCAGCTGTGATATACTGGCTAGCAACCCCTCAGTTTAAATAGAGATGGTTTTAGTGCATTTTAAGTTGGGACAAGTTGAATTTGCTTGACTTTCTTTGGCATCTGTAGTGTTAAATAGTTGATGTGAGTGTACTGGTTGGAACCTTTTGCCAAGAACCCTCTTTTCCTTGCAAAGGTTAAATACTGAGTGGAAAGAAAGTTTTGATGCACTTATGTTTCAGATAGTGCAAGAGAACAAGACTCTCTTTGGCAAGCATAAGTAGTCTTTAACCACAGGACATGTTCCCAAATACAAAAAGACACATTTCTACACTGTGGATTAAGTTGCTCTTAACAATAACTAATATTGTTATGTCCAAAGCTGGTCTCAGAGGACCTAGCTAAATTATGCTGTTCTAACACCACCTGGTTCAAACAAGGTTTTTCTATGCCATGTGGTTGTGAAACTTTGCTTTACTATTTCTCAGAAGTAGAAGTGCCAAGATTTTAGCTGTTTGCTTCAACAGGACTTAAAGTTACAGTAACTGTAAATGGAAAGGCTCAATAATAGCCATCCAGCAGTCTGTTTTGGGTGACTATGATCAGACAGGCACACATTCCAGGCTATTCATTCAAGGAGACAGCTGAGAGTCTGGTTTTTCTTTACTGAAATTGAGAAATAAAGTTGACTTCATAGCTCGATTTGTCATTTTGCATATTTGTTACTGAAGACTTATTTAAAAACATTTGTTGCTTCATTTACTGTAATTTTAAAATCAGACATCTGGTGTAACACATTTGTCAAGGAATATTAGTAAGTTTCCTGCATTATAATGCTCAGTTAACATTAGAGGCTTTACTTGGATGCCCACTGATTCATGAAATTGACATTTGTTCAAAGTGCCTCCAGAATTCAGCACTAATTACATGCCTATGATTAAAGCAACACTTATTAGCTTATGGCAAAAGTAATTCTGACAGTTCTGTACCAGATAGTTAATAGTTTGACAGAGCATGTTAACTTGAGGACATTTAAAGTGATCAAGCTTCTCATTACACCTGTAAGCAGCACTACCAAGTTCCCATATAGGTGAAAAGATTTGCAACTTCAAGTCTGGAGTGACATTTGAGAGGAATTTGGTTAATTTTTTAAAAGGATTTATTCTTATTGACAAATCCATCAGTAATGGGATCCCCTTCTCTGGTTCACATTGGAGAATGGCAAAAATATTCCCCCAAATTGGGTTCCCCCCTTCCAATTGTTTTCAGTGGTGCATTTTAGAACTGAAATTGGCAAAAAAATTGATGAAGAAAGCTCAATAGCACTTGCCAAACAAACTGGCAGTTGTCGCTATTTTGGGGGAACATCCTAGAATTGTACACACCTGTTGCAGCATGCTATTTTTAAAGCTACGCCCAACAGTAATATTATGAAGCAATATGACAAATCCTCTCACCAGTGACACTCTGCTGTCTCCCATCCCTGAACTTGCAGAGCTATAGGATGCCTAATAGAGGGGGAAAAAAATTCACTAACACAAGTCAAACAAGGAAAGGAAAAAATGGTCTAAGTCAGCTAGTGACTAACTCCCTGTCTCCAACCCCCCTTCCCATCCCTTTCTTCTTCCACCTCTAATTCATCCTGTCTCCATTTTCTTGTCTCCTCTTGGATGATTTCCACTCAATTTATCTTCTCAGTCTTTGAAAAGGACACTTCATTTTTTTTTCTTCTCCATTCTCCAGACTGGAGCAGCAACAGCTTCTCCTTTGCCCTTGTTCTTTTATAGTCTCTCCCCATTGCTTTCCTCCCCCACCTCTAATTCTATTACTGTCTAATGTTCCCCTCAAAAAGAGCTGGCAGTATGGGAGTATTGCACACAGCTGGTCCACTCTGCTCCCTCTAGTCTTCCTGATCAAAGCTTTCCCATCTGGCCGGAAACAGAGCAGAGAACCGAGTGCTGATCAGAGTTCTCCCAGGTGCTGGAAGAAGGCAGGAGTTACTGATCAGTCCTGGAATCCTTACACTAGCCCGATAAGTCACAAGATATTAGTGCTTAAGAATAAGTTTGCCAATTATTTTAACTTCTCTCCTGGTCCCAAATTCAATTCTGAAATTTAGCAGCTGTTACCTTGAGAATCACTAGAAAACCACACCAACAGAAACTGCATACCAAGTATGGAACCCAAGGTTCAAAAGATAAGGCACTAATTTTAGTGATCTGATTTTAGGTTGGCTAAAACTGTATCAGAATTGAAGTGCAGTGAAAAAAGCAAGATAATAGGTAAGAATGAAATGATATTTAAAGGGTCAGAAAGAGTTTCAGGACTAGTGAAGTTTTCTAAATACTGGTCCTAGGACCAGAGAGAAAACCTTTTAAATCTTCATAAGGGGATGGGGGAAAAAACATAATCCAGTTTGGGTACAAATTTCAGAGGCACAGCACAAGTTTCTTTTATTATTTTTAACGCATACGTGAACAAGTTTTTAATGAAACATGATGCAAAATGCAAGCTAGGACACATTTTAAAAAGTTGATTTATCTCAGGACAGCATGGATCTCAAACTGGCTTAGCCAAGACCGTCACCAAGATTATCACTACTTAAGGGTTTTCTCCTCTCTGGTGAATCGCAGGGTTGCCTTTGCGATCAGAAAACAAATACTTTTTCACTCTAACACAGCACATCACAGATTTGTCTCTGATTATACAGGCTTGATTTAGACAGCAGATTACTCAGGAAAATGATCAAGCCAAATCTGAAAAACCATGCTGAGGGCACGAGAGGAGTCCATGCTGGGGATGAAGACAGCATGACATGGCTACCGTTTCTCAGAGTCAGACCTCTGCTGCTAAGGCAGCAAGAAGCCTCCTATACATTTAGGATGTTGCTTCCTCTCCTTAACTGACCTGCACTTCAAATCCCAGGTGTGCTGACTGACTGGAACATCTGTCTTCAGACTGAATATAAAAACTGCTCTCTTACTTCAGTTTCCCAGTAAAGGCCACTGAATGGCAGTTGTGCTTCATATGGCAATTTGGGCAGGGCCCATGCATTACTAGTCATATCAACTCTCCTCAGCCTAGGGCATAGGCCACAACTGGTTGCACAGAGCCAGAGGAAGAGTTTAACAAAAGGAATAGGCCAGCTCAGTTAATCATCCATTTCATCCACTTGTTATTGGTAATTACAAGGAAACTGGAGCAGAAGCAGACCAGTTATTTTCAGCCTCAGATTGAATGTACCAGTGAGCCAGTCAATACCTATAGGATTTTTGAAGTTCAGATCAGCGATTTGCGCAACTAGTTGTGAGTAATTATGTTTTATGTCGCTACATGTGCATCTACAGTGCCTAATTCAACAGGGCATCAACTGCTTTTACAAACTACTGCAATAAAAATACCACCACCAATCACATCATTCAGAGCAGGATTTGGGTTTACTTGGATTAACGGACAACAGGGTTTTTCCTAGCCTGACTGAATGTTAAATTCTCAACAGTCCTTAGAATTTGATAGTCACTTCAGCTTTGGAGAAAGTCAAAAGTGCAAGGGATTGCCAAAAAGGAAGAATTCATATATTGTACATAACCACCCTCCTTCACATGAGTAAATATCAGAAAAAAAAGTTAAAATATAAATGTATAGATTAGAAATTTCTGCTAGCAAATTAATTAGCTTAGATTCTCAAACTCATTTAGCTGTTTTACTTTCCATTCCTGTTCCCATCCACGTAATTAATAGATGTTCCAGTTATTTCTCATGGTTGTTCCATACTATGAGTATGACTATTGTTTTTAAAGTTTCAGAATGATGTATAAAAGACAACCTAAAGTCTGATTTTTTAAACCATTTTTTCTGCTCGTTTTTAAAATACATTAGAAATTCATGTCCTGTCTAGCTTGGATGACTATGATGACCAGAAAACTAGTGAAATGAAAATGCAAGAGACAAGATAGTAAAAGTGATTTTCAGTCAAACTTTCCAGTTTATAGGGGTGTAAACTTTTTTTTAATATAACTCAAAAGACTAAGTAGCAATTGGGAGAAATGAAGCTTTGGTTAAAGATTCATTACACCCCTCCTCCTTCAGTTATGGCAAGAGAGTTGACAACAGGCTCCGAGATCCCCCAAACAAGTTCCCCAAGGAAAACTTGAGATGTCATTCCTGATATTTCCAAGGGAAGGAAAAAAATAAACCCTTGACCTTCTCTGTCCCAAAACATAATCCCAGCTTTTAACACAGCCTTTAGGTCAACTTTAACTAAATCAAGGAGTGAAATTTAAAGAGGCAGAGGCAAAACAGACTGAGTCATGCTAAATAGGCCAGTCAGATTTTTTCAAGAGGTTCTTAAAAGTTTTGTGCAAGTTTTAAAAGCTTTGCCTTGCCCTGCCAAAAGCAGTCAGATTTGAGATAGCCATTAACTACACCATTGTCTGCACTAGCAAGTGTGCAGCATACAAATGACTCTGCATAAAATGACAACAGTTGAGCTATTCCAACACGCTTGTAGAAGATACTTCTTTCCAACAATTATATCTGTTTGCCAGATGACAAGCTTCCCTCAGCATTTTCTTCCTTATACCACCATATGTATTCAGCAGTCTACGAAGAAGCATGCTTTCAACAAAGCCTAGATTCTCCAGGCTTGAAATTCCCAGGAGCCTCCTCGCCTGCCCTTCCCCCAGCATCTCATAACAGTCAAGTGTTATACTTTCAGCCTCCTGTTTGTTGCTTTTTAAAAACACAAAAAAGCAAACAAAACCTTATTTGAATGTGATATTTTAATTTTAAAAAGTAAAAAAAATGACATCTGGAGTTAGAATTGAGATTTTCAAATCTGTAGGTATTTTCTAAAATCTATACGTTCATCTTGTGTGTAAGAGATGAGTATCACGTTAGCACCACAAGTTTTAAAAAGCAGAAGTGTCCATAAAAAGTTGTGGCGTTCATTCCCCAGTGTAGAGTGCTGTGTGATTTTATACATATCAAGGGTAGATTTATTTTATTATGAACCAGCTTTTCAAAAAAACAAACAGGATATTGAAATGGAAAATGTAACAAAATATATATACACAAGTATACAATTCCCCCTACTTTGCACCTTGTCCATATGAGTAAAAACCTTCACTGTTATTTTAGAGGAAGGGTGTCAAACATATGACCCATGGGCCAAATCAGCTCACACAAGGTAGTGAAATTTTGGTCCCGCTTACATTTCATCATCATCACCATCTACTAGTCATTCCTGAGAATTTTAGGAGATGAAACAGGGAAAGTGAGAGTGAAAACCTTAAAGGGGGTAGGAACTGAAGATAGCTACAGGGAAGAAAATGAAGAGGGAACAACTGAGGAAACCTGACAGACAGAAGAGGACAGAAACAGAGAAAAAAAGAGAAACAAAGGAGCAGAACAAAAAACCCAACCACTCAGGGTATGGAATGGGCCAATAAGATACTGAATAATATATACAACTTCAGTTGATACAGAAAAGCTGTATTCTCCCTTAAATCTCTGTGCAAACATCCCACAAACATCAATGGGACATCAACTGTGCATTGAGGAGAGTACAAAGTCTTGAGTTTATATCCCAGCCCACTGACTGTAATAAAACATGAAATCCATCCCTTCTCCTCCTGACACCCCCATGCTAGAATTTTTTTAACTATCATGTCTAGACGTTGCACAGGTCTCAGAACAGTGCTCTATTTTAATTATAAACTGCCAGATCTCCCACTGCCATTCTCTTCACCTCTGCTGAACTCCATTCCTGTCTGTCCTTACCCTCTCCTCCCCTGCACTGCTCCCCTCACTCCTACTTCCCTTGGCTTTCTATTTAGGAGGGAATCAGTTAAGTATTCCACCCCCCAAAACAATGGAACTAAACATGCCATTTATCGTCATTATATTGCTCACTCAGCTAGTGTGTTTTACACCTTCCACCACCGCGTGGCTGTCTTGAATGTTTAAACAATATTGTCTCTTAGACACAGAGAGATGGGACAGTACAAGGAAACAATCTGTTGTCTCGTCTTTTACTTGGATTGTAAGTTCTTTGGGGCAGGGACTATCTTTCTGTTCTACTGGGTGTTGGTAGAGAGCTGAGCTCAAAGGGGTCTTAGTCCATGATTAGGAGTTCTCAGTGCTACTGTAATACTACTACTACTGATAATGATAATAAAACACTTAGTTTCCTTGTGTCCATCATAATTTTATATTTCCTTTTATAACAAGGGAAGAGTGGAAGGGACATCTCCCCATTTTACAGATGGGAAACTGAGGCTCAGGGAGAAGGCGGCCCTGATCCAAATTCCACCAAAGTCAATAGAAAGACTAAGGATATGTCTACACAATGATTAAATAGCCGCAGCAGCCCAGGTCATCTGACTCAGGCTTGCAGGGCTCGGGCTGCAAGCCTGTAAAATTGCAGGGCAGATGTTTGGGCTCAGACCTCAGCCCAAGCCCAAACGTCCACCCTGCCATTTTACAGCCCGAGCCCTGCAAACCAAAGTCAGCTGACCCAGGCCAGCCATGGGTGTGTAACTGCTATGGAGACGTACGCTAATTCAGTGGTTCTCAACCTTTCCAGAGTAGTGTACCCTTTTCAGGAGTCTGATTTGTCTTGTGTACACACAAATATCACCTCACTTAAAGACTTGCTTACAAAGATCAGACATTAAAAATACAAAAGTGTCACAGCAAACTATTACTGAAAAATTGCTTAACTTTTTCATTTTTACCATATAGTTATAAAATAAATAGATTAGAATATAAATATTGTACTTATATTTCAATGTATAGTATACAGAGCAATATAAACAAGTCATTGTATGAAATTTTAGTTTGTACTGACTTTGCTAGTGCTTTTTATGTAGCCTCTTGTAAAACTAGGCAAAATATCTAAATGAGTTGATGTACCTCCTGGAAGACCTCTGCGAATACCCTTGGTTGAGAACCACTGCCCTAGTTGACTTCAGTGGCCTTTAGATCAGGCAAAACATTTAAGCACAAATTCAAGTTCAAACTGCATTCTGCTCAGCAGTTATTTCCAGAATAGTTTGATTGAAAGGACTGCACAAGGCTTGTGTGAGCTTTTGAACATTTCCATGGCCTCCTACGTATTTGAATATATCCTGCCCTTCCTTTAGCTGTGAAAATGTCTTAAGAAACTGGAGCCTATCAGGTGATTCATCAAGAGTGTAGTTTTTCCTTAGGATGAAAACTAGAGAAAGTAAAGTGGGGCTTTTTTTTTTTTTTAAACTGCTCAACTAAGATCTTTGCAATCAAATATTTAACTGTATCTGGATAACATTTCTTTAAATGAGTGTCCAGGAGTCAGAATGTACAATCTTAGCTTTATTTCCTGAAGACACTATTTAAAATAACAAAACTGAATAAAAGTGACAATGACACTAAATGCAGGAAGATAAGTAAATGGATGGCTTGTAAGTGATCAGATACAACCTTGAGGACATATTGTAGATGTTACATTGGAGGGTTTACTGTACATTTTATTTGCCTATCTTGCTGCAGCATCATGACATTTTTGTAGTTTCTTTAAAAAAAAAAAAATACTGTGCAACCAGATGAGAAGATTCTCAAACACCAAACCAGTAAGCTGCTGCCAACATTAAATCAAGAAGAGTTAGCATAATGTTAAGTAACATGTTCTAATAGCAAAAGTCCTATTGTTGCTCAATGACTTAAAAAAAAAATCTTAATATAAAGGAATCCAAACCTTCAGTACATTGGGATACAGAACACACATCTGATCCAACTGTCTATGCATAGAGGACATAGTCAGGGACAACTGCTCATTTTAATATCTCATGTCTAAAGAGCAGAAAACTTAAGAGTTTATAACTAGCTTTCTCACATAGGACCATTCCTTTAAGCTTCTGCTGCATAAAATGTGCATGTTGTGGTATTAGTTTAGCTGTCTGGATTGTTTCCAAATACATACTTAAATGCTGAAAGGAAATATTATATAGCATTGCACATTACAAAATAGAGCTGCAAAGAACAAAAAACAAAAAAAAACCCAACCACCTTGAAATATAAAGCCTTGTCTACACTGTAGTTTTTAAGCTACCTATGTAGCTATACAGATACAATTGCTGTTACAAATCCCTAGTATAGATGCACTGCACAAATATAAGCCATGACGAACTAGTGCACTGCAGCCACACTAGGGATGGTCACTGGTGCAACTACATCTGTACAGCTACACCAGTGGTGACTAAAGCCTCCCATGTAGACAAGCCCCAAATAGTTAAGCATATGAATAATTAAATTCATGTGAATATTTCCAGTGAATTGAATTGGACTATTCACACAAGCAAATAAAGCCTGTGCTTAAAAAAAAAAAGTGTTCGCAGGATTAGTGCCTTGAGAAGGCAAGAACAGAAGGAGGTGGTGCCAAACAAGGATTTTACATTTTAAGAGTGGAGGGGGGGACCAACACATCTGTAAAGTGCATGAAAAGGATTTTACAATTATGTATGTGTATTTAGAAAGTAAACTATTGGTCTCTAAAGCATTATAAGCCAAATTGTGAGCCTTTCTAGAAAGAATACAGAAATGCAACTACAGAACTATAGTAAAGATTGTGCCAGTAGCTAGAGTTCAGCTCTGATCTGGAAGGTCAGAATCACTGCTATGAAGTTCGTACACGTATATGCCACATCTTCCCACAGCGCTACATTCCACAGAAAGTATCAGAGGGGTAGCCGTGTTAGTCTGGATCTGTAAAAGCAGCGAAGAGTCTTGTGGCACCTTCTAGATTAACAGACGTTTTGGAGCGAAGTGGGTATTCACCCACGAAAGCTCATGCTCCAAAACGTCTGTTAGTCTATAAGGTGCCACAAGACTCTTTGCTGATTCCACAGAAAGACACTTTGCTGCCCTAAAGTGCTATTTCACTTATAAATATAATGATTCCTTTGTAGAATCACCCAGTAACAGCCACATACCATCCTCCCAATTGGTTGTCCCCCTTCTAAACCTCAAGAATCTAAAGATGAAAGGATGTCTGAGAATGAAAATTCTGACTTGGCCAAATGGTTGCCTGTATTTTTATTTTTAATTTTTTTAAGTCTGCACATCCAGCCATATTTGCAAAAAAGAGTTACCCGACTAATGTTGACCTTCAGAGCACTTTAGGATTCATTAATCTGCAAGCTTGTATAAAACATGAATGGAGAGGGTGAATGACTTACCTAATATTAAACTCAGTGGCCAAGCTAGGAGAAGATAGACCTCCTGACTCCCAGTCCTGTGTTCAAACCATCCTTCTGTATAGCCATGGAACACGTTTACACACATTTATAGCCCCAGCATGTGAAAGAGCAAGCTACTGTATTATCACTTCTCTTTGAAATTATGAGGAGTCTGAGACGTGACATTCATATTTGCTCAAGTTTAATAGGATACCAGCCATCTGATCAACTTTAATTACTAGATTTGTATGTTACTGTCTAGATAAGATTTGAGGGGGGGGGGGGGGAAGAGAGAGGGGGAAAAAAAAACCAACACTTACCAGGACTCTCCACCCGTTTGTAGTGGTAGGGATTGATGCAAACCTCCTTCTGTTTTGAACCGAAGGGAAACTCACAGCATTCCAGTGGCTTCAGTTCATGATGGCTCTGGAGGTCTGGCCAGCGCCACACTCTACAGTAAATTACATGTGGTAGCCCTTTCCGGTGCGAAACCTGAAGCCTGCCATCCAGGGAACGGGGAATTGTAACACAGTTGCTGGGCTGACCTGGACAGCTTAATGCTTTTTCCAGTTCCTCCATAGCACCCTTTTTCTTCTTTAGTTTTTTAACTAATGCATCAACAGCTTTCTCTGCCCATTTTTCTTCTTCATCCCCTTGCTTCCATCCCAGCAGCCTCTTAACTGCTGGGCTTGTGAAGGAGAATAGGCTTGTCACATTCATGGTGATCAACTCAGTCACGCTGGATACTGAAGAAACAGAAAAGATTGCCCCCTGAAAAATGGACTCAGCAGATCCTGTATATAAACAGGCACCAAATGTTTGCCTGAATTTATACTGTTCCCTTTGGCTTTCTGATTCTGAAGTCTCGAGAAACTGAAACTAACATTCCAGCTTGACAGAAGTGATCTTTGTGTTTCAAACTGAAGTCCAGCACCTGGGGGGGGTGAAGGAAGAGAGAAGAGAAAATTAGTTTTTAGTAAGTGACAACAATTAAACATATCTAGATGTGAAAGTGGAATGATAAAACACAAACAAAAAACCCCCACATATCCAAGTGCTGACAGCCTTCAGCATCTGACTAAACTGGCAGCATCCAAGTTATTACAGAACATAGATCAATTTGTGTACATGATGCTGGAGGAGGGGTTCTCAAAGACTTCAGCATGAACCACATCTTGACAGGGAGTGAGTTTCACAGACCACTTCTCTTACCATTTACAATTGCACACATTTTCCTTTTTAAAATAAACCTAAATAAATTAAAATCTGAAATTATGACAATTTATGTTAAGGCCTAAACTCACGTGTGCTGCTGAAGTTTTTTTTTTTAAAAAGTCAAATCACTGAACCAGTAGAAGTCACTGGATAAGCACCTGGACTCAGAGTTTGTTGAAGTTCTAAACCAGCTTTAAAATTAATTAATTAATTATTATTAATAATAGCAGCAGCCTGTTTTGCAGGTCCAAAAGAATATTTTCTTCATTTTAGCTTATTCAACTAGTTCAGTTCTATGACTAGTTCATTCAAAATTAAGAAAATCAAATGGGAGTTGGAAAAAGCAGGAAAGTTTTTCTTCTTATGTCTAAGGGGGGAAAAAAAAAAAAAAACCCCATGATGAGATCCACTAGTTCTACAAAATCTTGAAGGACAGAGTCACCAGAAAATCAGTTCAATTCACTAACTACAGATAGTATCTCCTCCGTTTATTAAAATCAGTTTTAAATAAAAAAGCATGTTTAATTAGCTTTTGCTCCCTTTGGTGTAACCAGCACATTTAAAGTGATTTTACTGAATACAAAAAATAAAAAATGTTGGTTTAGGGCAGGGGTCTCAAACACGCGGCCCCCAGAGTTATTTCCTGTGGCTGCCAAGCTCCCCTCCCCTGCCACCCCCTCTCTCGTCCCCCTCCAGTGCACCGTGTCCCTGCTCCTCTGCCTACCTCCAGGCACTTCCTGCTGCCAAACAGCTGTTTGGCGCCGCTCAGCACTTTCTAGGAGGGAGGGGGGAGGAGCGGGGAGCCACATGCTCAGGGAGACGGAGAAGATGCGGGGCAGGGATTTGATGAAGGGGTTGGAATAGGGGAACGGAGGGGGTGGAGTTGGGGTGGGGACTGGTGATGGGGTTGTAATCGGGGTGAGGAAGCGGTGGGGCCTCATGGAAGGGATTGAGTGGGGGGGGTTGGGGCAGGCTTTTGTATCTTTATATAAAAAGGTATCACTGATACGGCCCTCGGGCCAATGTACTGGTCCTCATGTGGCCCTCGCGGTGATTTGAGTTTGAGATCCCTGGTTTAGTGCATTTTAAAAGAATTCCAATTTCTACGCAAACAGCTTGTTACAAATCAAATCACAAGTAAAAAATTAATCTAGTAAATGAACCATTCACCATTTTCTAACATAGTAAAAATATAAACAATAAGAACCTGAATAAATCTGTTAAACTATATAGCTGCTTAAATAAATGTGTGTAAATACAGTATATTTCCTGGTTAGCAAAAAAGTACCAAATTTAGTGTAAAAGCTATGTTTAGTTGCAAATCAATGTTTTAATGTTACCAGCCAATGAGAATCAAATCTGTCTTTATAAAAACAAAAAAGTGAAAATGCAAAACACAACTACAATACATTAGTTAAATCAAGGTTTCCTTCTTGCTGATTTAAATCATGATTAAAATTTATTATTTAAAATCAACCCACCCTGCCTTCCATTCACAAATTTAACAGCCCTATGGAGTTTATAGCAAATGCTTAGGTGGAAAAAGTATTTTTAGCTGTCTTCATTTTAGCAGCTGATAACAAGGACAGCCAGCAGCACATGACCACCCAGCATTCTGCAGACCACCAGTGATATAGGGACCAGAGTTTGAAAACCACTGCAACTAGAGAGTCTGTGAATACTGTGACCTGAAATAAATTAGATCAGCTTGTTTATCTCAATAAGTTATTTTTCATTTCAAAGGCTGACTTAAAATTTATCACAAAAGATTTAAAACCAAGGATCTTTGTCAATACCTATATCACATAAAAAAAAAAAGAATAAAAAAAATTCAAGCCAGACATGCAGGCTGTAGAAAGTAGCCATCATGACTTTATATGGACCCCTCCCAGGGGCCACATGATAGTTTCAGGTTGTTATTTTAAATCATGAAGTTCAGCAGACAAGTTATGATGACTGGGGTAAACTGTTGCCAAACGGAAAAAAAACCAAGACAAAATTAAAAGCAACAAGATGTAATCACATGCAGTTTTGAACAGAATCATACACCAAGTCTTCAACATTAATTGTTGGTATATAACAAGAGATCTTTAAAGTGACAGAAGCTATGTGTCACTAGATATATTTTTACATTTATTTTCTGGACTCTGCCAGAATGAGGATGTCACCAGTTTATTCAGTGGCTTTGTCATATGTATCAACATACCCAGAGTACTTTCAATTAAAATGAAACACCTTAAAGTATTTTATCATGAAAATATTCGGATAATAAATAAATATATGGAGATGTACCTATTTCTCAGAACTGGAAGGGACCCCAAAAGGTCATTGAGTCCAGCCCCCTACCTTCACTAGCAGGACCAAGTACTGATTTTTGCCCCAGATCCCTAGAGTGGCCCCCTGAAGGACTGAACTCACAACCCTGGGTTTAGCAGGCCAGTGCTCAAACCACTGAGCTATCCCTCCCCCCTAAAGTTGCTCTTGACGTTGTATGAAATATAAAATATAGAAAAAAATAAATTGTCAACACTGTTTATAACTAATCCATGTTTGTCTGTACTTGGTGCTAGTTTATCCCACTCAAGAAATCTTTAAGAATTCAAATAATCAAGTTTTGTGCAGTATTGTCAATGAAATGGAAGATTTTCATGCACCTGGAGCAAATTTAAGAATATATTCAGTTACCTGGACATTTGCTGTATTATTTGATTAACTCAAACTCAATTACCACCACTGATGCACTCTGGATTTTATCCTTGTGATGAGGAGGATAAGGATGATTTTATCCTTATGTGCACTGTGAAGTGCTCCATTAAGTGCTGTAGTGAGTTAAGAACCTCATCATCAGAGTTCCACGTGTGGTTAGTAATGGAAGTTAGTCTTGACTCTCAGAATACTCTCCAATACATAAAAATAAGTTTTGATTTTATATATGTGTGTGTGATCAGTCTTTGAATGAGCAAATATTTTCCTCCTTTCCCAAACGTGGCTGTGACTTCAGGGACACATCTAAAGTAACCAGCTGTTTGAGCTCTGATCAGATTTCCAAAACTGCACAGGCTAAAGCTTTCCTTAAAAAATAGGAAACATAATAGGTTAAAAGTTTCAATTTAAAAAGAGCCTTCTCTGTTACTACTAATTTTGAAAGTTACTGTTCAACTCTTTAAGTGAATCCTTCCAGATTGGAATGAAAAAACACATCAGTTTCACTTTTATTTATAGTCTGCTCCAAGGTTCACATCCACTAGCACAATACTACACATTTCAAATGGCTAAAACTTAATGGGAATGTTTGTTTCTTTCTTTCTTTTTTTATTTTTTTATTAACTGTTTCCATTAGAATGGAGAGATTTTAAACTAATCAATTTTATTTTTACAAATCGTAAATCTTGGGCCTACATAATGGTGTCCTTTTAATGCCAGTTGCTGAACATTAACTAGTTGTGGGTATCTTTTCATTTGGGCTTCATTTATTGCTATTGAACTGCTTTAACACAATAGATCAAATCCTGCTTGCACAAACTAGTAGTCTTGTTGATTCTAATGTGGAAGGTGAACAAGATTTGCAATTTTTTCTATTTTCAAAAATAACTCCATCATGGTTTTAAAAAGTAAGTGTCATATCAAGGTATTCTGTACATTTAGCTGTGGCTAAAGACACACTCTATAGAAGCAAGGACTTGTACACTAGTTCTGCAAGACTCAACAGGCTTTTCAAAAACATCCAGCACCACAGACAGACAGTTGGTGTTAAGAACTCTTGAAAATCCCATATTTATATTTCACCCACCTATACTACATTGCATAACAGCACAGTCTAGGGCAGGGTTTTATGAACCACATTTCTACCCCTTCAAAATTCCTTTACATCCCTGTGGCAACTGCACAGAAAAAAGTAATATTAGGAAAGCCTATATTTTTAGCTATCATTCAAGTGCATGAAATTTAGCAGCTGGAAATGCCAGCATCATATGACTAGTCAGCTCTCTCTATGGACATGCACCATAGTCTGCTTTAGGACTGCTTTTTTTAAGTTACTTCCATTTTGATATGCTGGATAATCTATTAAAAATAAATGTGACAAAGAAAATTTCTAAATTAACTGTGATGAAACTGTTACACACCGAAGTCTGCTATGAACTGCTCTAACACTGAATTCCAGTGTCAAGACAGTATTAAACTAAAAAAAAGAGAGAGATAGCGTAGGTGGAGTTCTCATTTCCAAGAATTATAAAGTGTATCCATGGTTCTGAGCTTTTGCCAGTACATTCCGTTTTTCTTTCTGCAACTTTTGGTTTTTGCAATGCATCATTTCCTGTATTACTTTTACACAAAGTGGTCTTATCAGTTTAAAGTGCAAAATAAAGATTAACACGAGTCAGCAGATAACCTAGATTTTTTCCTCTCTTCCCCAGAAAATACACATGCCCTTCTGGGGGAAAAAAGTGTCTGAGCTCCCAATAGCTAAGTCACTACCAGTCCTTGAAGATAAATATGTTTATCCCAAAGATATTGTACAATCAGAAAAATAAGATGATCTCCATATGTTCTTGATCCTGGTTTAAAGAAAATCTAGTTCCTGTCTAGTTAGCAACCACTCCTTATGTCAAACCACACATACCTTTATTGTGTATTCTGTCTATCAGTGGCTAAGCTGAAATCAACAAGCTTGTTTCAAAGGCAACTACCTCTTTGTATTTTTTTTCTTCACTTTAACTAGCTTTTATTTAGTCTTTGGACCTTTCAGAAATACTTAAGAACAAACAGTTTAAAACAAAAATGCCACAAACAGCTGCGTTACTTGCTTTGTATATAACAAAACTCAGCTAGGCAGCTTCCCTAACAGCAAGATTATTTTTCTTTCTAGCATCCAATGAAGAGACAATTATAACTAAATCTGTCAGCAACACCGAGTGACTAGTTTGATAGTGAATATTTTACTGCCTTCAAATGCCCACAAGACAGTCTGTAGGAAAGGTTTTGGTGGGTGGGGAGAGGGGTCAGGACAATCAAATTACCACCACTGATGGAGGAAGGGAACCAACTCCTAGTCCCAGGTTCAGACAAACAAGGAGGTAGCTTTGACTCTTGTACTGACTTTAGTGTTTACTTTAGTGCTCAATGGGACAGACAAAATAAAGAATTCCAGTAAAAAAGGTTTTAAAATGTGTACAATTCAATAAAAACCAAACAAATACAGACATAAAAATTGTGAGACTGCCAAGGGGGAGTGGAAATCCACACAACCCCTAAGAGGTTTTTTCCATTCATTTTTTCCACACCTAGTTCCATGGTTCTTTTCTCAATCTTCATTAGTTATTAATGGCATAAAGAGATAATACAACAAGGGATTTTAATTTGCTTCTTAGAAAATAGTCATTTGATTCACTTCTCTGAAAGAAGCTCACATCTTTACAGCTAGAGTGACCAGACAGCAAGTGTGAAAAATCAAGACAGGGGCTGAGGGGGTAATAGGAGCCTATACAAGAAAGAGACCCCACAGTCGGGACTGTCCCTATAAAACTGGGACATCTGGTCACCCTATTTACAGCAATTCATTTCTTTCGAAACAATATTTAGTACTTGCAACAGAAATCAGAGTGGCTCCTCTCTGCTTTTGGTTCCCACTTTGCTCCCCGCAAAAATATCTTCCCACACAACACTATGCCCTGGTCTACACATAAAATGTAGAGCGACCTAGTTACAGCACTCAAGGTGGTGAAAAATTCATACACCACCCCCGAGTGTTGTAGTAAGTTGACCTAACCCCAGGTAATGTAGACCTGGCTAGGTCAACAGAAGAATTCTTCTTTTGACCTAGATACCACCACTTGGAAGGTGGGGGGAAGGGGGGAGTTTAACTACCTGAATGGAAATACCTTCCATCCACATAGGGAGCATCTACACTATGGCACTACCACTGTGCTGCTGTAGTAACCATACCAAAGTTAGTAGCTTCTCAGCTAAAAAGGTGCTGCAGCAGAACAAGACAGCATGAATGCTTAGTTTATAAAAAGCTCTCCCTTTGCCCCCCATTCTTGCAGCAACCAGTGAAAAGATTTGGTTTTTCTTCATGTTGGAACTAGGTCATGGGAGAATTGAATTGTCACTGATTCAATTATAGCTATAGGTGTAGACATGGGGTACAAGCTATTATTACAAATACCATGGATCAGAGTACTGCACTGCAATGGACCACAGAATTTCTCATTTGTGTGCAAGTTTTACACAATCTGTATACTAATTTGTGTGTGGAATATTACAGAAGAGAACAGACCATTTTTCACACCTCCTCTAAACTTGTACCCTCTTCGGATCCTTTAAGTGTGACCAGCTATGCATACCAAATCTTCCTTCAATGGGAGCTGAGAGAAGTCCTCAAAGTGGGCAACAAGAGATTTTATTGTCGGTAACACCAGCTTACCCTTCTGAGCTACAGCTTCTGATAACTTTACTTACACTAAAGAGCAACTTCACAAGTGCTCCTGGTGAAGTCACTGAGATTACTCAGAGAGCAGAGTACCATCCAATGGGTCCAAATTAATAGCAAGCACAAGCTAAGTCCTGAAAGAACAGAAAAGCCTCTAAATCAAATAATTTGGACTACAGCCTGTTAGTTTTACATAGTTCAGAAACTCAATTTATGACCATTTTATAATAAAAAATAATCAAAGCTTGTAACATAAGCCTGTAAATCACAAGATAAGCATTTCAGATGCCAAATTCAGTACTAAAAAAAAAAAAATCAAGAGGTAAAAAGGGGAAAATGTGTCTTTCCTTTTATCATAAAGCCCCGGTGTGATTTTTATTAAGTAAACACGGAGATCATTCCCTTTCCTGACAGTATGAACTGTTTTTAAAAAACAGGTGTTTACAACAATAACAAACATCTGTGTGGGTGTGTTAATACACACAAAGGCAGGATAGCTGAAACCTCTTCCTATATTTAGATCTGTCTGGTCAGCTCTAATTGCATAATTTAATCAGGACCCTCTGCAGCGGAAATACATCCATATTCAATCACAGGCATCAAAGGAAACATCTTTACAAACTATATCCTTTTACAAACCAACACATGGTCCCACGCCATTCTCCCAATTGTTTAATTCCTCCTTTGGGAAGGGCATGGGATTTTATTTCTTTTTATCAGTTGAAAAAAAAAATCACTTCCCTCTAATTCTGCAGGGTAGGGCGGGAGGGGTTTCCTTCACAGGTGAGCTGAATAAAACTTGTTGATTTGTCACTTTCAGAAATTTTTATTTTTTAAATGGTTAAAATGTACATTTAAAAAGGCAAAGGAAAATTTGAGAAGCTAGATCATCATATGTTAAAATCAAGTTTGTAAAACACAAGATTTATTTTGTCTAATTCCAGAAGGCAGCATAGTCCAGTGCATTTCACAGGGGACTGGGAGATGGAATAGAATCATAGTCTGCTAGTCCATTTTAGGATTTGCCTACAATGGGATATTTTGCATCAGAATAGCTATATCAAATGCAAACCCAGTGAAGCTGCAATGACTTTTTACACTAGTACAATGAATCTTCACAAAGGGTGCACTCGTGCCTCTATATAGTACCAAAAATAAAATGTAGAAAAGCCCTAGAACTTGTCTAAAGTCTGATCCTGATCTCATGTATCAGAGATTAAGTAATTTATCTCTGTACCTCACCCTCCTCATCTCTAAAATGGGGACAGACAATGCTTTACCAAAGTACACAAGACAAAATCTGAAAGAAAAAAAATAAATGTATTTAAAAACGGTAGGATATGTTTTAATCAAAGTTCAACAACACAGAAACAGACTCCTCAAAACCATGCCAATTATTTTTAAATAATCCTTTAAAATATCTGCTTTTAATAATTACAAACTCTTAATCTTTACAAACTCTTGAAATAGCTCCTTCCCTTCCATTTTACTACTAAATTTTTTAAAACACAGCTATATGCATAGCATTTAAATCTCCAAAGCATCTCAGTGAGAAAATTCTCTAAATTATTTTTTCAATTGATAGAATTTTATAAAACTTTAAATCACCTTTATATTACATACAATATAGATCAATCATTACTCTATCTCCTCAGCTACTTCATTTTAAAGAAAGATCTGAGTTTTATTAAATCCTTCAGTTAAATTGTCCAGCAGTCCCTTTAAAGTGTTGTAATGAGAACCCATCTGACCCACAAATGTAGCATTCTGGACAAAGAAAGTGTTTAAAGACAATATAGCTTCAAAAGCCAAGTTTATACAACCACTGAAATAAGCATCAAGATCTGCCAGATTTCCACCCTCCAATGAAAAAAGTCTGTTTAACTACTGCATGGCATTAGTGGTCTCTTGAAAACCAGGACTGGACTTCCACATTTCATTAGACCAGTTCAGTCTTGGCTTACTGAATAATCAGTGAACAGCAGCTACACTTTCAAACCACAGAAAGTGCTCTTTGGCACTATCTTTTATTCAATATGTGTCAATCCACCTGTATGCCATACTCTTATCAAGCAAAAGAGGCAAAGATGGGAAAGTTTGGAATTTCTTTATAGCTCATAAACTGAAGATTTTTTAAAAATTGGAGATTTAAAGGAGAAACAGCATATCCATGCATCCACACAGTGCTTGGTAGACTCAGGGAAGACCAGGTCAGAAAGCTTAGCTATTCATATTCAGATAATTCATAAACAAACAAACAAAAACTAATAGTCACAAAACAACAAACCAACCAACCCACTAGATCCCAGGTGGTAGTGATCAAAACTTATGTTGTGATGTGAGAACATGCACGTTGGGCCCCCCGCCGATGACCTTGCCATACAAAAGCTAGATATTATTATAGCTTATCCTGGTCCCCTGAAATGGCATAAGCTATAGCAGCATAAACACTTGTATATTGCTACAATTGCAGCCACATTAGAGCTATACCAGTACAATTGCACCAGCAAAACCCTCACTACTGCCCCAAGCAACTGTCCCACACCATGCAGGGGGGTGGCAACCCAGCTATAGGCAATTTGGCATTGACAAGAATCATGCTGCTATGGCTGCAGGGCCCAAGGGAAAGCACACCCAGGTTGAAACCTGCTGCACAAGCCTGTACTACTCTCATTGATCTCAACCAGTCCTATGACAAATGGAGACTTTGTAACCACTGCCTCCAAGGAATGATACAGCAAGAGTCCACGAACCTTGGATGTGCTCCTCCTTTTTAATCACAAACAGAAGGGCACAGGCCTTATATTTGAGGAATAAAATAAAGGTAGAAAATTGATGAATGAAGCAAAAATACATAGCACACCCTGAAATCAAGGTATGTATACATATATACAATTGCATGCCTGCTGTTTTCCTCTGTCCTGGACATTAAGGCCTTGGAGGATTTTGATCCAAGGGACGGAGGCGCCGATATACAGACAGTAGCGAACAGATCATACAGCACACTGCAACAGGATAATTTTAAAGGAAGTGAAAAAACATGCCCCTGCTATGCTTACAGGAAATATAGATATATTACAATAAAAGGAAACTGTTACAGTATATTCTCCTGGTATTCTGGTTGCTTCTGTGGGTTATTTTGTTTATGCTCTAGGAACAGGAATCAAGACAAGTAAAAGTCACTAGGTATCATTTTCTTATCTGAGCTTCTCCATTATTAATGTGCCCTACATTATTCTAAACCAAGAAATATTACTTGGGATGCTGGGTGCACTTGCACCTTTTTCACAGTAATTGACTGAGAGCGGACAATCAGTTCTCCTCCAGGCCAACTGCAGAACTTCAGTGAGCTCCACTAACATGTAATTGATTAGTTATTGACACTTTCTAACTTATCTAGGAATAATCACATGCCAAATCAGGTCCCCTCTCTCCTTTGCAGATAGACCCAAATAAAGCTAAGGACAAGAACTGAGTTGCATGAGTTTTTGCTAACTGGTCATGCCAATATCTTTTCCTGCCCCCCCACCCCCACCTACTGACAACTTGTGCTTAAACTTTTATAGTTAACAGGTGGTGTTCAAGATGATGTATTCTGTGCGGATCCCACTGTAGGTGAACATACACCCCACATGTGCAAGATCACAGACTTGTGACCAGCAGCATCTGTTGAGGCCGTGCATATGTCCTATGCCTCCTCATGCTCCTGTACAAGGGCATAAAGGATGGGGCAGTTGCAACAATCTCTCAGTTGCCTTGCAATTTGAAGCCTGTGGTAGTTAAGAATGGCAAAATAAATAAGTGTGGTGATAGTCTGGATGGTCTGGTTCTAGCTACATAAGAAAGCAAACTCCTGGAGCACGTGTAGTAGTTTCTTCTTTTAGTGGTGGTTTCAGCAAGGACAAGAAGCTTGATCGACAGTTTAAATAAAATCTGAGAACACCTTAGGAAAGAACTTCAGGTGAGGTCTCAGCACTACCTTGTTCCTGTGGAGAATTGTAATTGAGATTTGGCCATAAGCTCGCTCACTCACTCTCGGCTGAAGTCAGAGCAAGGTCATGTGCGGAACATTCTGAGAAGGACCACACTGAAGTCCCAGGTTCTCTGACTGGTGATGTAAAAGTTTCTTGATAAACTTTAATACCTTGCGGTGAGAAACAATCAAATAACTATACAAACCCATGGCAAGGTGAAATTGCCATCAGGTAGCCTAAATAGAGCTGAGTGGAAGTGCAGCCTGCTTCAAGCATAAGAGGTAGTCGTGGGTCTTTGGTACTAAGGCCTGAGCAGGTTCCAGATCATGCTTGGCCACCTGTATTGAAAACCTCTTCCATGACTACATCCATCTGATAGATATTTCCCTATTCTGAACAAGAATTTTCTGGACCTGGAGGGAGCAGACCCTATTTGTGGTACTCAGCCAACCAACAGATGTACTGTCAGATGCAGTGACTCTGGGTCTGGATATAGTATCAGGCAGTTGTGCTGTGATATCAGGTCCAGACAGCCCAGAAGCTGGATTGGTGACTGAATGGATATTTTTAAGAGATCTGTCAGCCAAAGTTACCTTAGCCAACAGAGAGGCAATGAGAATGACCCATGGCCTTATCTTTGCTGATGTTGGAAATCACCCGGGGAATTGGGTGAACAGGTAGAAAGGCATGGATCAAACCTCCATCCCACTGTAGGAATGGACTTATTCTACCTAAGGAACAAAATTTATAAAATATGACATTGTCCTTGCTGGCAAACAAGTCTATCAGGAGAATCCTCAAAGACAGAATATCAGTTCCACTATCAATCTCTGCAAGGACCATTCATGGTTGGTCACAGATTGTCTGCTCAGGACATCCACTAAGTTAGAATCATAGAATATTAGGGTTGGAAAAGACCTCAAGTGGTCATCTAGTCCAATCCCCTGCTCAAAGCAGGATCAACACCAACTAAATCATCCCATCCAAGGCTTTGTTAAGCCAGGCCTTAAAAACCTCTAAGGGTGGAGATTCCACCACCTCCCTAGGTAACCCATTCCAGCGCTTCACCACACCACCCTCCTAGTGAAAATGTTTCCCCACTATCCAACCTAGACCTCCCCCACTGCAACTTGAGACCATTGCTCCTTGTTCTGTCATCTGCCACCACTGAGAACAGCCTACCCCCATCCTCTTTGGAACTCCCTTTCAGGTAGTTGAAGGCTGCTATCAACCCCCACCCCTACTCTTCTCTTCTGCAGACTAAATAACTCCAGTTCCCTCAGTCTCCTCATAAATTATGTGCTCCAGCCCCCTAATCATTTTCGTTGCCCTCTGCTGGACTCTCTCCAATTTGTCTACATCCCTTCCACAGTGGGGGGAAAAAAACTGGACACAATACTCCAGGTGTGGCCTCACCAGTGTTGAATAGAGGGGAATAATCACTTCCCACCAACTGCTGGCAATGCTCCTACTAATACAGCCCAATATGCCATTGCCCTTCTTGGCAACAAGGGCACACTGCTGACTCATATCCAGCTTCTCATCCACTGTAATCCCCAGGTCCTTTTCTGCAGAACTGCTACTTAGCCAGTTGATCCCCAGCCTGTAGCAGTGCATGAGATTCTTTCTTCCTAAGTGCAGGACTCTGCACTTGTCCTTGTTGAACCTCATCAGATTCCTTTTGGCCCAATCCTCCAATTTGTCTAGGTCACTCTGGAACCTATCCCTACCCTCCAGCATATCTACCTCTCCCCCCAACTTAGTGTCATCTGTGAACTTGCTGAGGGTGCAATTAATCCCATGATCCAGATCATTAATAAAGATGCTGAACAAAACCAGCCCCAGGACCAACCCCTGGGGCACTCCACTTGATACCAGCTGCCAACTAGACATCAAGCTGTTGATCACTACCCGTTAAGCCTGACAGTCTAGCCAGCTTTCCATCCACCTTATAGTCCATTCATCCATTCCATACTTTAACTTGCTGGCAACAATACTGTGGGAGACCATATCAAAAGCTTTGCTAAAGTCAAGATATATCACGTCCACTGCTTTCCCCATATCTACAGAGCCAGTTATCTCATCACAGAAGGCAATCAGATTGTTGACGACTCTCAAGAGGTGAAGGGCCATTGGTGTGACCTTGTTCTGATGACATCAAGTCTGGAACTAGATGGCCTCCCAGACCACAGGGGTCAGAAGGTGCCCCCCCCTTTTTTTTAAGCTGTGTTGTCCATGAAGATTTGCTCTACCAAATTCCAGAGGACATGCTAGAGCTCCACACAGCCAGCCTGATAGCTCTGTGCTCCAGGCCAGTCATCTCTAACTCCAAATTAAAAGGACCTGATCTGTAGACTTTTCTGTAGATGGTCCAATGAGCTCCCCCGCCTGCCCAGTCTTTGTCAGGGAGGGTACCTCTCTCAGTGTGTTTGTTGGGTCCAACCGCCAAGCCAGCTCTGCAATGACATGCTGGGAGCACAGAAACCATCCTGTCTAATGTCTTGCTGGGGAACAGACTGACCTGGAGGGGCTGCAGATGAAGTCCGGTAAATCATGGTGTCATGTACATGCATGCTGACATGTGGCTAATATTGCCAGACAAGGCCATGCTGTCGTAGTCTGTTTTAATGTCAGCTGAAGAATGAATGGCTGTAATGTCTGGAACTTGTCCTCCTCGGGTGGCTATGCATTTTCAAATCTGGAGTTCATCACGGTTCCTATGAGGGAGCAAGAGATGATTTTTCATTATTCACCAGCAGACCCAGCTGAGCAAACTGGGATAAGAGTGTATTCCAAACTCACTGAAGTCTCCTGATGTGATTTCCCTCTGAGCAGCTAGTCATCCGGATAGGAATAGAAGTGAATGCCCTGCCTTCTCAGGTGGGCCTCTAGCACCAGTATGCATTTTGTGAATAGACTCTTGGTGCTGTGGAGAGCTTGAATGGCAGTATCTTCTACAGATAATCAATTTGCTCCCTGCACAATGTAGTTCCCCAGTGATCTGAGAGTGGCCCTAGCATCCTTTAAGGAGCGGAGTGCTCATCAGTTCTTTTATTGAAGATCTCCACCTCCTTCAAATGGAAGGTCTTGTATGGTGTCCTGGATCTTTCCTGATATTCCTGATGCTAAAAGCCAGGAGGCTCGCCTCATGGGCACAGCCAGTGCCATCAACCTGACCATCACATCAGAGGCATCGACGGCTGCCTGTAAGGCTGTTCTGGCAGGCAGCTGGCTTTCTCTAATGATCTCCTCTAACTCCTCCCCAGCATCCTGTGACACTTGCTCCAAGAGGAGAGGGATCTCTGGCAAGCTCTAGGGTCGCTCTCAAAGGACAGCAGGGAAGTATCCCTGCTGGACACTGGGAAGAAGGTATAGGGTGGTGGTGTAGAGAAGTATTCTTTAAACAGTGGGGCTGAGGGGTGATGTCTCCTCTTCAGAGCCCAGTGCTGTTAAGGTGCCAATGATGCCCCCAGAGGGGATCTTGATGGCTCGGGGGGGGGGGGTGGACCTTCATCCCATAATCATCACCACAGTAAATACTTCATCGGTGCCATTTTAATTAGTGCCACCCTCCAGGCACAGATTTAGGCATCCTGTCCTTGGAAGAGTGATTTATTTTCCCCTCTCTATGCCGAGAGGTGTCTGGCTCTGCTTGGCCCTTCTTTTCAGCCTCACCTTTGTGATGAGGCACCAGGGCGAGGTCCAACAACAGCAGTGCTGTTCACTGAGGAGCCAGTGCAGAGGCCGAGGCCAGCGCTGAGTTGACTGGCACTGATGTCAGAATGGCAGCAGTTTCAGGGTTGAGATAGCAGCAGTTGGTGCTGACAGCCCTGGTGTCAGGGTAATCAGAGTCAATGTGACCAATATCTATTTTGACAGTTTTCTTCTCTGCCTTCCTTTGCAAGACTCCTTATGTGGTGCCTGCTTCAAGGGGCACTTGTCTAAAACAACCATTTGGGTTTAGGGTGACCAGACAGCAAGTGTGAAAAATCAGGACAGTGGGTGGGGGTAATAGGAGCCTATATAAGAAAAAGATCCAAAAATCAGGACTGTCCCTATAAAATCGGGACACCTGGTCACCCTATTTGGGTTCCTTGGAGGTGAGGTCTCCTCCTGGTCTGACATGATACACTACTGCACATCAATTGCTAATGTAGACGTAGTTGCAGGCATCTGTCCCTAGAGTTGCAAGTCCTCGATGAGAAGGATTTACACATCTAGTACTTATCAGGGATGTGGCTCTCTCTCCCAGACAGAAAAGGCATAGGCCAGGGGTTCTCAACTTTCTTCTTTCTGAGCCCCTCCTCCCTCACCCCCCCAACATGCTGCAAAAACTCCACAGCCCACTTATGCCACAACAACTGTTTTTCTGCATATAAAAGCCAGGACCAGCATTAGGGGGCAGCAAGCAGGGCAACTGCCCGGGGCCCCATGTCAGAGGGCAATGTGAAGCTAAGTTGCTCAGGCTTCTACTTCAGCCCTGGATGGCAGGGCTTGAGGCCCCGAGCTACAGCCCCATGCAGCGGGGCAAGGGATATGAGTCCATAGCGTCAGAAAGGGATTCAATCTTGAAGGCTGAGAGTCCAACATGGCAGTTGGCTCAAGACACTGTACCTGAGGAAATGGGGGAAATCTTCCTGTTTGTTGGATGGTCTTTGTTTTGTTCTTTGTTTTTTGTCAGAAGTTTCCAAATGATACAGTTAATGAAAGATAAGGGTGAATAAGTATTTCTTCAAACTATGCGTAAAAGAAGAAACTGAAGTAAGAGAAGGGTAGCAGGTCAAACAGTCACCAGGTTCCATCTTGCTGCCGTGGACAGTAAGGGGGAACTGCAGGAGGGTCAAGGCTGCTCCACCCTTTATCCCCTTGTACAAGAGCATGAGGCGGCACAGGTCACATTCACAGCACTGACAAACACTTAAGTCAAAAAAAATCCGATCTTTGGGCACCTACATACTCAAAGAGCCACCTAAGCTTTCATTTACACAAGACAAATAACTCCCTCACCCACCAGTTCAGTCCCTATATGCACAAAGATGGCTTTAAATAATAAATCAAAGGTTTTGTCTACATTAGATAACTAGTTTGTTCCCCCTCAATCACTTGAAATAAATGCATTTTACATCCATACAAAGAGCTTCTTCCTGTGATAATCACGGGCTCTAAGGGATGTTCCAAACAGGCCTTGATTTTCAGGGATAAACAACTGAGACTGAATCATTTCAGTGCCCATGCAGACCAAGCTGCCTGATAAAGCATTTAAAATAGTTCTCCCACCCTTGGGGGACAGGGAATGCTAGGAATAGAGCTATCAGCTGCAGCTCACAGCTGCCTCTGCCAAGAAACCTTCTGCAGTTCATCAGTTCAACACTCCTGCCATTCCACTCCCCCACCTATTGAAATACTCGCCACTCCATAGGTCTCTTCAGCTTTCCCCCCCAACCTCCAAACTCGTGTCCACAGCTGTACAGCCACCTGTGGTTTAGTGAATGCAAGCCCCATTCTGAAGGTTCACTTGGGGTTGATCAAATTGTGACCTGTAGTTACCAAGCCAGGGGTAGTCTATTTTATTTTCAAGGTATAGTCAAGGTCCAGACTCCAGAGAAAAACAACAACGATAATAAATAAGTAAATAAAAAGATTTTGGGGTCCATTCAAAAGCACCTGGCAGTCTGGATTTGACCCCCAGTCTGCCTATTGACTACCCCGACTAAGCCAACTGTGGTTTGCCAGCTGGTGAGAGCATTAGCACGATGACAAACGTCAGTTCTAGGAGATATCAGTCCAAGGGCTTGTCTACATTACCTGCTTGATCAATGGGCAGCGATCGATCCAATGGGGGTCAATTTATCGCATCTAGTCTAGACATGATACGTTGACTGCCAAGCGTTCTCCTGTCGACTCTGGTACTCCACCAGGGAGAGAGGTGCAGGAGGAGTCAACGGGAGAGTGTTTCTACTGATCACAAGCCATCAAATAAATTTAACAGTATTTTGAAAAGAGTAAATATGTTCTACCTTAGGCCAGGTCCACACATGGAAGGCATTACCAGTATTCTAACATGGATGAAGTTTATCATGGCAAAACTGCACTTTTACCAGTATAGCTAGATCAGTTCCATTTAGGCTATGTCCACATAACGTCACTACAACTTTTGTTGGTCAAGGGTGTGAAAAAACCCACCCCCCCAAACAACAAAAGTTAACGACGAAAAGCGCCAATGCGGACAGCGTTTTGTCGGCGAGACACACACTCCTGGCAAGGAAGCTACCACCCCTCGTTCGGAGTGGTTTTCTTTTGTCGCCGGGAGGGCACAGCTGCACCATTGTAAGGTGCGTAGTATAGACATAGCCCTAGACCTCATCTCTCTGATAGACGTAGTTATGCCAGCAGAAGTCTGCAGTATTCACCTGGCCTCGGTAGATGGTTTAAGGAGCTGCAGTACTCCTGATTGGAATCTTCATCTCTGACTAGATAATTCCTGTAGCTGTCTTGGGGCAGTAACTTCAGTGATATCCAGATCTGACAGAGTGCTAGCAGCAGCACCCTGATCACTGATGGTGCTGCAGCATGAAGTAATCTGCCGGCTCAGCTGTGAACAATTAAATACTTTCTACTGCAGGAATGTAAGCACCTGGGTGGTAATTACTGGGCTCATGACCTAATTGGGAGGCTATAGGTAGAAGGAAGAGGCAGGAAGGGGGAGCTTTCTACAGTGTTGAGTCTGAATGCAGAAATGATATTCTTAATGAAATATTACAGCTAGCCACATTACTTGTGCAATTGGCTATAATAGGGATGCTGGTGCATAGCAATGATAGGAGCCATTTATACAGAAAAATAAGAAGCCTTAAAGTAACAACATTTTCCTTGCAACATTTATGAAAAATACAAGAAAAATGATGCTCAGTAATAAAAGCTCTTCTGCAATTCTTTAAGAACACCAAGAAAGGCATGAGAACCTAAGTCATGAAAAAGATACAAAAGTACAGTGCATTCGATGATCACAGACTCAGGAACCAAGTCTGCTACTCCACAAAACCAAAGAAGGAGCTCAGAAGGGAAGTTCAGAAAGTGAGCTGTGCTGAAAAGGGAGGCTGTATGGAAAAAAGCTTCTACTGCAAAGTGCCTGTGTTATTGTGTGTGTGAGAGGAAAAGAGTGGAAGTATACAAGGTACACATAGTGAAAGGAAAATAGCCTCGGTGTATTTATGACCATGAGGTGACAGCAGCAGACTAGACAGCACAGCATGCTGGGTAAGAGAGAGCACCTTGTGACACCAGGACAAGGATTTTTTTTTTTAAGCAATAATTCATACTTGCAAGGCACTAGCACTTCACCTTGGATGGACGGATAGGGATGGAATGCAATACTTGTCTCTTGTTCCTTGGCCAAATGTTTCTCTCCCCCAGAGAGAAACTTTGCCCAAGCTGTTTTTGAATAATCAAACAGTTTAGCAAACACTTGAACCTTCCTAAACTACCATTATTTTTTCCCCTGGGTTACTAAAGGTCAAACTTTTGTTTTTTAAGTGCTCTCTCTCCTATCTGTCCAGAAAGCATGCTTCAAGGCTTGAAACTAATATCTGTGTTTTAAATATTTCAAAAGAGACTTCTCTAGATTAAATCTAATGCTAGAAGTTACACAAACTATAACTTACATGTTTAAGGTAATACAAAGACTTTTCCTCTGCCTCCTACATCCCAAATGGAAACACTGAACAACACCAATAGGAATAATAAAGGACCTATTATTAAGGATGCTACACTGCAAAACCAGCAATGGGCAAAACAGGAAGCTGTAATCGCTGAGACGGTAACCTACACATAGCTAGATTTCCTAAGGTATCCAATAAGGTCAACGTTTACACCTTTTAGAAAAAGTACAGTTCTTCATTGTATTCACCAGCTCTTCATTCTACATAGTTGTACTAAAATAGGTCACTGATACAGTAATATCCTCAATGAACCAATGTAGGTCCCATCCTCACTAGCACAAAGCTAATGGAGTTAGATGTCTAGAGATCAGGGAAGGAGACTGCAAATCAGGAAACCCTCATCCAATGTAAATCAACATCAACTTCAATGGCGTTGATGTATGTGAGCTGAAGAGCTGGTTACACGACTCTGATTTTAAAGCGGATTTAGCTGAACTGTTGGTTTTGAATCCAGTGAGAAAGTTTCTCCAGCACAGACAGGCCCTAGGCACTATCTTGCCATTAGCACAACAGAAGCGCAATACAGAAAACCAAAGAAAGTGTGCTATCAAATACAAGGACTCAGGCTCATTGTATATCATAAGCAGTAAGACCTGAAGACCTTAAAAGAATATGGTGTTTTCACTAGTGAAAACCCCACAGTTCAGAGATTTTGCACCGTTAATCATTTAAAAATTCAAACTGCTTTATTGAAATGTGTTACTCTGGATGGAATAGAGAGAACCTGTTCTTGTGACAGTTTCCTACTTTTGATCAAGACAAAAATGTCATTAAAGTGGCTCTTCACCATACTTGGCTTCTTGCCAAAAATGAGAAAGAGCACAAAAAATAACCAAAATTTCTTAGCGCTTTAAAAGTTGAACAGGCGTGCTCGTCCCATTTCTTGACTCCTTATGTTCTCAACATTTCTCTGAGATTTCTGTACTTAAAGGAACAAAGCTGTCATTTGCCATCATTTTGCCTCCTTGCATCATATACATCCCTGGGAGAAAACCCTCATTTTCCAACTGTCCCACCACTTTGGTAAGTGACTGAAGGACCAGATAAGAAAAGAGAGACTATTTCTCGCTCTAAGGTAGTACAATTACAGGTAGAGTAAGTATTAAAAATCTACCAGCTCTCCAAACAAGACTACATTCCCATTAAAAAAAAAAAAAAAAAAAAAAAAAAAAAAGCTACAGAAGTAACGAACAAGGTATTATTGTTGCAAAGTTTGTATAAAGTCCTTAGTCTCAAAAGAAACAAACAAACACTGTTTATGCAGTTGTATATCTGCTTTGATGTACAACGCCACTCACCCCATAATAGTAGGAATGGGACCAGAATCTAACCTAATTTAAAATAATTAGTCTTCGGCTAGACCATTAACACCTTTCTTGTCTCTCACAAAACTGCTCAGCAACCTTAAAAGCACAACTGGGCAAAGAATGGGCAAAAAATTGTTTTGCAAGCAATTTTTCTTTGTAAAGAAACATGAATGCAAATGTGGTTTGTGATTCTCTGGTATGCTGGGGATGGCCAGTGGAAAGGGGAGTGAGAAAAGCCTTTTATTATTCATTATCTTTTGTGTGTCATACCTAGAGAGACTGACAGGAACTCAATCATGCCCCCAAGCTTACAGAAAATTACTAAAGAATGATCAGGAGGAAGAGCAAGAGATTTAAGAGTTTCAGCAAGTCCTAGATTCACTTCTTACTCAGTTATGCTTTGGAAACAAATATGAGAGCCTCCTTTCCACTGTATCTAGGAAATAAGCAAGTTGCAACCTGTATATTTTATCCATTAATCATATCCGCTTTACCTGAGAGTCTTTAGCCATGGGTGCATGCAAGGTAGGAAGCTTTCAATTTTAACTACTTTCCACCTCAAGCCACACTGAAACCTAATTACATAAAGAGTGTAATGTATTGGTAGAATAAAAGATAAATATGCAGTTCATTAACACATGAATGTGAACAAACACAGCAAATGTTTCCCCTCCTCCCCCAAACACGTTTACATGTGGAAACCACAACAGGATTCTTTAGACACGTTTCACATTTAAGCCAACTTTTCTGCTTTAAACAAAAAATGGCTACATACAAGTTAGTTTACTTTGATTCATTTATATACAAATGATTCTCCACCTAAATAATTTCATTGTGTCACCTCTCTATTTGACCCAATTACAGCAAGTTTAACATTAAACACCGCTGATTTTAGGCAGACAATTCATGTACATGCACACTAACAAGGCATATTTAAGAAGTATGAGAAACTCAAAGATTTACTATAACCTAATGTAGTGAATTTAAAATAAGCCTCTACAGTAGAATAATATGCTACATATGCAGTGTGCTGCAAATACTGATAATTTAATGTATAATATGAATATTTTAAACATTTTATGACAACTTTGAAATGACATTAGTATTTGATTCTTCAGCATGTCTAATTTTGTGTGTATAAATAAGACTATAATCACATAACTGTAGCTAGTACCAGCTCTATTTGTCCCTCTCCAATTAATGTATAGTTTTTCCCATAATTAAAATGGCCACAGGAGTCCTAACAATATTCTGTTGCCTCATCCCACACAGAAATTGCATTGTGTTAATTAATGAGTTAAAAAAAACCAATTCAGCTAAATCAGTGCAAAACCTATATATTAGTGCAAGCTAACTTGATATAACCCAGTTGAAAAGTATGCCTATGCAGGGCTTGCACTGGTTTAACTAAATAAGTTTCTAAACAGATTTTAGTTAAATTGGTTCACTGTATATGAACATAACCAGCTTTTGTAATGCATTGTCTAAATTCTGAAACTCAATTTATACTTTTATCTGCTAAAAAAATAAAAAGCATCAAATACTACATTTGCACTTTCCTTATCACAAAGGTTTTGTACCCAGAGGTAAAGTCTGTGAGCTTAAAGCTGTTACCAATCACTCCCCTATTCAACAACATTATTGAGTGAGGAGGGAGAAAACAAATGAGGCACTATCAAATATCAAATCAATGTTTTTAAATGCGTACCGATTTCTAAGTTATGCAATACTGTGCTGATCACTTTGGTGTAACATTTTAATAATTTCAATGACAAAACTTGCAAGTTAAATATTGCTAAAGAAATAGTTAAATTATAAATTTAGACTATCTGCAATAGACAGCTCTAATTAAGACTGTCTGCATTAACATATTTAGACAATCACATCTGTTGCCATGTAGGAAAAAAGTCCCTCTTCTAAGCACAAAAATATGAAATTATGCTTTAGAAATTACTGGTGAACCACATTAATGATTTACTCATATGCCAAGTCAGCAGTAACACTTGCCTTTGGATAATACTGCTCTGAACAGTACCTAAATATAATTTTATGAAGGCATGTTTAAAAATAATTTTCTTTTCCCCCTGTATTCCAGACGAGGCCATGTCTACAAGAGGAAATTGACTGGAACAGCTCCAGTATAATTTTGGGGTTCTGGAATAACTCCCCATGTGGACACTCTATTCCTGAATAAAAGCAATTTTATTCTGTAATAGTAAATTCACTTCCAAGATGGAGTAATTATTCCACAATAAAGGCACTTTTATTTCAGACTAGAGTGTCTACATGGAGGCCGGGGTCATTCTGGAATAGCTAAATAAGAATAGTTATTCTAGAATAAATGCCAGCCAATTTCCCCATAAATCTACAACAGAAATTCAACTGAACAATTAAAACACTTCCCTACTACTGATCTAGGATCTTAATTATCTTGCAACTGTTTAACATGCCAGGTATTTCATACACAACATTGCTACACTGGACAGCCCTGGAGTCATATCATCACAATGTTAAACTGTCATTTCAATGGAAGTCAAGTACAGAGGTGGTGCATCAGTAGCCACATTGTTAATATTAAAAGATCCCAGGCACAAAAGATATGGCTGTGCAATTAAGTATCTAGTTCAATGCACTGTACTATGAGGAAAGGCTGAAGGAAGTCGGTATGTTTAGTTTGGAAAAGAGGAGATGGGGGGAGGGACATGATATCCGTCTGCAGATACTTGAAAGGCTGCCATAAAAAAAAAAAATGGTGAAACATTGTTCTCTTTTGCCACAGAGGACAGGACAAGAGGTAATGGGTTCAAACTACAGCACTGCAGATTTAGGTTAAGTCTCAGGAAAAACTTCTTAACTGTAAAAATAGTAGGACCATGGAACATATGGGCCTAGAGAGGTTGTGGAAGCTTCTTCACTGTAGGTTTTCAAAAGGAGGCTAGATCTGTCTTGGATGGTTAGACAAAACAAATCCTGCATCTTGGCAGGGGGTTAGACTAGACCAGTGGTTCTCAACTGGGGCGCTCCGAGCAGGTATCACGGGGTCCACCAAGCAGGACCAGCGTTAGACTCGCTGGAATCCAGGGCAGAAAACCACAGCCCCACTGCATGGGGCTGAAGCCTAGAGCCCTGCCACCTGGGGCTGAAGCAGAAGCCTGAGCAACTTAGATTTGCGGTGCCCCATGGCGTGGGGCACCTTGCAATTGTCCTGCTTGCTACCCCTTAATGCCGGCCCTGGCTTTTATATGCAGAAAACTAGTTATTGTGGCACAGGTGGGCCATGAAGTTTTTATAGCATATCTTGAGGGGGGTGGGTCTTAGAAAGAAAAAGGTTGAGAACCCCTGGACTAGACGACCATTGCAGTCCCTTCTAATCCTTTGTTCCCACAAAGACTAGTTAAGAGAACCACACTTCATCACATGCCTTTGATCCAATTCAACTATGGGGCACATTTAGAGCAAACAGAAGTGTGCAAAAAACTGAAGTCACACTGGGTAAGTCTACACCACATCTGGGCATGCACCTCCCAGCCCAGCTCCACAGACTTGTGCTATCAAGGCTCAGGAGTGGGAAAACTTTTGGTCTGAGGGCCGCATCGGGTTTCAGAAATTGTATGGAGGGCCGGTTAGGGGAGGCTGTTCCTCCCCAAAGAGCCAGGCATGGCCTGATCCTGCCCCCCCCAATGGCCCCCTGGGGCCCCTGCCCCATCTGCCACCCCCGTCCCCTGACCACCCCCGGAATCCCCACCCCTGACTGCCCCCTGATGTCCCATCCAACCTCCCTCCTTTCTGACTTCCCCCCAGGACCCCTGCCCCCATTCAACCCCCCTGTTCCCTGCCCTCTGACCATCCTGACCCCTATCCACACCCCAAACTCCCCTACCCAACACCCCCTGCGCTCCCTGCCCCCTTACCGCGCTGCTTGGAGCACCGGCGGCTGGCAGCGCTACAGGCGTGCCACCCAGCTGGAGCCAGCCACGCCAAAGCGCAGCACAGAGCACTGTGTCTGACCGGGCTCTGCAGCTGAGCTGCCTGGCCACCCGGAGCATTGCACCAGCAGCGCGAGGCTGCGGGGGAGGGGGAACAGCAGGGGAGCTAGCCTCCCAGGGGCCGGGCCAGGAGCTTAGGGGCCAGGCAGGAGGGTCCTGCAGGCTGGATGTGGCCCGCAGTTTGCCCACCTCTGCACTAGTACATTAAAAATAGCTGTGCAGCTGGGGCTGGAGCTCAGGTTCTCAAGCCTGAGGGATGGGGTGGGACCACTGCCTGAGCTGCTACATCAAAGCAACATCTGTCTACACAGCTATTTTTAGGGTGCTAGCACAAGCCCCAATACCACATGTCTGTGGATCCAGTCTGCGAGGCTCACTCCCAGATGCTGTGTAGACATACCCTTAAATTCTGTTATCTGGGCTCTTTTGCATTCCTTGGAATTGGACTATTTTTTAAGTGTTTGGCTTTTCTTCCCTAAAAGATAGCTTCCTCTATGCAAATGAACATTTGTTCTCCACTGAGATTGTATCTCTCTGTAGTCAGCCATCAGCAGTAAAATTCTGTCCCTATCCACCCCTCCATACTTCACCCTACAAGGGAGTATTATCTTTAAAGCCAGAGGCCTGTTCCACACACAGTTCTCATGCTGGTATAACTATTTCAGTTTGGGGCGTAATTTTTTTAAACCAAGATAGTTATAACAATACAACCCCTTATGTAGATAAATTATATCAATACAAAGGGGCCTTATACATGTGGCATAGGCCCCTTCCCATACAGTATGCCTTTATACTGTCATACCTGTGTCCACACCAGAGAGGTTCAACTGCTTTAACTATACTGGTTGCAACTTGCGTATGTAGATGAGCCCTAAGACATTGACATCTTAATAAAACATGCTTAACAAACTAACAAAGTTTTTGTTTTAAAATTTACTTTGCTTTTTTTTTAAGCCAAACAACTTTTAGAAATTCAAGAACCAGTATCCAGAAAATCTTCTTTCTAAAACTGGGTGGTTCCAATTATTACACACACACACAAAAGTAAAAGGGATTTCTGAATACTAATGTTCAGATTAGTTCTGCAGGAACTGGAATGGAAAAAGACAGTATAACTGGGCAAGTTGGTCATAAAAAAAATAAACCACAAATAAAAAGAACATTAGAAGAGTCACTTCATTAACCACAAGGCAGTCTTTGTGACCTCATGTCCATTTTCACAGGTTTTACAGTCCTTCTTTCAATAAGGTTATTTCATTAGTCTGTTTCACCACAGCACAAGAGAGCTCCTTATCCACATTTTACAAATATTTCTCCTAAAAATGGGCTTCAATGCTTTACTTCCAGCTCAGAAAGTAGGTTACCTAAAGGGCCTCTTGTTCTGATCGGACTGAACTTGTCTCTTCAATCTTCCCGTAATATTCTATTGATTTTCTAGTGCTTTCCGTAGCCTCTCACAAATCCATTTTACTCTGTAGTTATCACAGATAAATACAGATGGATACAAAAAAACCCTAGTTTCTCCCAATTAGCAGAAATCATATATGATACAGTGGTGATTTCACACAAGTCAAACCAGACAGCAATTAAGTCAGCACCAACAAAATACCAAACCAAAGGGGACAGACAAGAGCCACAAGCAGGATTTGCTATGTGTGCATTGTGAAGCTTTTACTATCAGTACAAATAGCAAGAAGATTTAAGATGCTTAACATACAAAACAGTTTATGCCATTAGAAACTAGTATGGTACAGATAAACTATTTACAGGAAAAAAAATCTATTTTAAAAATCACCGTTGCCTTCACTAAAAGTAGTGAGCTATTGACAAGCAGGATTTAAAATCAGTTAGTTTTAAAATAGGTCTGGCCATATAATTCAACATATGATCAAGACACAATATACCACTCAGTTCTACAGAAGCATTTCAACAGATACACATTCAGAGTCACTACTTCTAGTAGGATAAAGATCACTAGTAGACTGGAAAAAGTGTTAAACCATTTGCCTGATTTCACCACTTTGTGTAATCAACAACTAAAGCCTGATCATTTTTGAACCTCAGGAACTGTATAAAATTCAGCTTTCCCCCCACCCAATAAAAGAGCTATGGTCATTCTCCATTTCAATTGATAATGACTGGGAGAAGGTGGTTCATAATCAGGGTACCTCTGCTCACACAATTCCTCTTCATAATTTCAAATTCTCTTTATACAAAGTGTTTTAAGTTATACACATGGTGCTCTCTGCATCACACATTTTTGAAGCATAACGGGCCATGCCACACATGCTTGCTTTGGTGCCCCCATAATGTGGTTTAATTATGATGACTGAACTAATAGGCTCACATCACAGACTTTTACAGGTTGACCCCATGTCATTCTGATGTATCATTTTGCACCAGTTCAGTGCTGTAAATCAATTTAAGATCTCCAGCAGGCTGAAAAGGCTGGTAATGATGCTTTCTCTGCAGTCTCTGGGGACTCCACATTATACACAACTTACATTATTTATAAAGCGGAGATGATGCCTCCATTAGCCTTGTAAGACTACAGAAACGAAGGCTTTTGTATACACAGTTTGGACTGGGTAGTGCATACTATTGTATTTTAAATATAACATTCAAACTTATTACTCCCTACTACTTTTTTTTTTTTAAACATGGCTTCTAAATGTCAGTCTTTAACTTGTACCCATAAAGTGGCTCAGAATTTAAGGAGGGTCTATAAAAAAAATCACTCCAGTATTTACAAAAACTGGCGCAGCAATGTTATTAACCATTGCATCACTTCTCTTTACATTTCAGCCCTTTACTTACTAGTTTGAACTCTACATTTATCAACTTCTAAACTCTTGAATTGGTAGATTCTACTTAAACAGCTTGAAATCCTTCAGTTTCTGTATATCTAGTCTCCTTCCACTGTACTGGATCAAAGAGTACACAAAATGAATAGTAGAGGATAGCATAAGGGAAAAAAAAGTGTATTTGATTACATACCAAGGGAATGGAGGGGTCAAAACTAAAGCAAGGACAAATCCCTACCCTTAGGGTAACCTGATCTTGCCTTGAACTGATCCTTTCTGGAGACTGTGTAAGGCTCCTAGATCACCCAACTCCAGAGAAATCTCTGTCAAGCCCTAAGTTACAGCGTGAAATTAATTACAAGATGAGAGTCTGAACAACAGCACAGGAATATCAACTATATGGGTTAAGTATTTTTCATCTTAACATTAAAAAACCCTAAAGACAGCCACTGTAAAGGAGTCACAAAAATGAAGTATTTAATATTTAAACAAGGTGCAATGAGAATCTTCTACCAACTGCCCTGCACAGAACTCCTATCCGGATTGATATTTTCACATCGTGAGTTGCAACTGGAAGCAAGTCGTCAATAAATTTAATGTAGTAGTTATAGACAAGATTAAAATTAGTTTTAACACAGCAAGTTCCTTTACAGGATTCACTCACTGTTTGACACACTGAGGTGCAGACGCTTGACCACATGAAGACTAGCAGAATTTGAGGTGTCTACTTATAAAGAAGAGTGGTCTCTGTGGGTTGTTAGTCTCAGTTTTGAGTTTCATGCTGTGTAACTTACAAAATCACACACAAGCTAAGTCTTACAGGGTAGGAGAAGTCAGAAGAGGCAAGAGTTGCCAGTTTTTACATGTAGAGCTGTCTGAAACATAACCTTTTAACTAAAATGCTAGTTTCTAGAGACATCATATCCTACTATGTCTGCCATAAACTAAGTATGGGCATATATTTGCTTTTATTTGAAATATACATGAATGGGGGGGAAAAAAAGTAGAATTAGATGTTTCTGACCATCAAATACTCCACCCAAGAGAAGGGTGGCACCTATTCTTAGATGCAATGAACATCAGTTCTTTTGGTATATTTAGGAAAAAGAAATTCTCTTCCTAGAAGTTAACTACAAATAAGCATATGCTCTACAAGCAAACTGCAAAACCAGCCTGCACATCTTCTGTAATTTTATAAACTGCTAACAAAGGAACAAATATTGTAGTTCTTACTCAATCAAAACTCCCACTGACTTCATTAAAAATGATACGGTCTGGCCCAGCTACTTGAGAAAGCAGGATTGAACACTTGCACATGTATCTTTAAATTTTATTAAGATATATCCATCTATAGCTGGATAATCTCATTCTGTAAAGTAGAAGTAAATTGAAAATCACATTGAGAGAAGAAAAATCATGTGCATCCAAACCTCCTAATAATCAGAAGAATTTTAAGTGAACTTTCCTTGACCTCTAAACAAATCTTGTTGCAAAAAGCAAATCCATTAGGAGGAACAAAGATTTGGATTAGCCAAGTCATTAGAGAAATGCTTTTCCCAAATAAAAACAAAGGGCATTTGCCTTGTGCTAGCCAGAGCTTTACAGGAACTGTTACAAGTTTCTCCCACTTGGCTTTGAACACAATGGGGCCAGGACAAAAGTCTGAAGCAGCAGAAGCCCCAGAAACAGGGTTTTCTAATGAGAGGGGGGAAAGGGGAGAGAGAAAGAGGGAAGGAGAGCGCTCTTGGCGGGTCTATTTTCTCTTCCTCCAGCCCAACAAAGAAATCTACCCAGAAACTTTAAACCAAGGAAGGCAGCAAAGAAGAAAGCACAGAAGTCACAGGTTTCTCTCCGGGAACCCGCAGAGACGCCATCATGCTGGAGAAAAATCCTGTCCCCCTCCAAAAATATATATATATATCCATCCCTCCTTACCCCAAACCGTGGTGAGAAGAAGAAGCCCGGACCCGAGCCTGAGATTGGAAATAACCGAGGGGGGCGGGGGGGGGGGGGGAAACAAGGCAAAGCGCAGCCACCATTCAAACCACTTCCCTGAGCGCAGCAAGCCCTGCCCGGCCCCGGCCAGCCCCAGGACGCAGAGGTGGGGTAGGAGGGGTCCCCGCCCAGGCACAGGAGCCGGCTTGGGAGAGGGCAAAGACGCGGAAAGTTGTTACCGGCTGCTGGGCGGCGAAGCGGGCAGAGGAGACACCGAACGCCGCGGCCGCTGGCTCCCTCGCTCGCTCCTTCCTCCCCTGGCGGCTGCTGCTGTTGCGGCTCCAGCCGCCAGGCAGCCCTGCGCTCGCTCTGCCTCTGCGCCTGGATTGATCTGGTCTCGCTGGCGTCAGGCAGTCGGAGCCGCCCAGCCTCCACTTACCCCACTGCCAATATAACACACACACCAGGCCGGCCAGGGATCCTCTCCAAATTCCCACCCCCGCCAGCAGCTGCAGCTGCTTTGGGCCCCTCTACAAAGCCCTGGGTCGTGCGCCTCCTGCATTGCTGGATTCGTCTGGTTTGTTAGGGCCAGCCTCTAGCGTTCAAAAATCACGAAAGTGACTTAAAACCCACGGTTTAAAAAATACAGTAATACATTTTGGCTACTTTTTATTTTCCATCTGGTTTCGCAGTCTTTAGGGTACACTTGCTTCACGTTTCAAATGTGTCCCTGCAAACATGAGGGCTAGTAATTTTTGTATTATTATCGTTAAAGCTGATATTCTCTCACAACAATCTTGTGTTTCCAGGAGTTGTGGCCCCGGTTCTGTGGTGTAGTCCATGCTTGGGCAGAGATTCACCACCACAGAGCTCATGCCCAGAGCAGAAAAAAGTTGTTGAGGAAGAAGCCTGAGAGCTTGTCTACACAGCGAAATTTCCTGGCATACCTTAACTTAAACCTGTATAATTATACTGCTATAGTAATGCCAGTAAATTCCCCCATGTAGACAAGATCTAAGTATTATAGTAACCTAATCTTAAAATACTGAGAAATTGAAGTACAGAGAGGTTATAAGGCCCTGATGCTGCCCACACTTTTGCACAGGTGTAATTTTACATGTGTGAGGAGTAGTCCTGGATTACTCACACATATAAAGTTACTCATGGGTGTCAGGCCATGTCTACATTATGGGCACTACAAAGACAGCCTGCAGTGCCATAGCTACACCGCTGTAACCCCATCGTGTAGACACAGCCTACAGCAAGGGAAGGGATTTTTCCTTCACTGTAGGAACACAACCTCCCTGAGCAAGAGTAACTAGCTTGACAGAAACATTTTTACATCATCCTACACCAGGGATTATGTCAGCATTGCTTCCAATGGTCAGGTGTATGTAGATTTTTCACACCTCTCAGTGCTGTAGCTATGACAACCTAAATTTTGACACCGGGCCTCAGTATCTGCAGGAACTTCACCTAAATGACTTGCCCAAGATGACAAAAGAAACCTGTGGCAGAGGTGGGAGTAGAATCTAAATTGTCTGGCTCTCAGGCCTCTGCCACAAGATCACCTTTACTCCCATACAGGTTAATAATGGAAATTCAGCCACCTGTCTGGTAAACAGGCATACAACCAGTATAATAAACACAACAGTGGAAAACATGGGAACTTTGGTAAAGGACATTGGGGCACCCCCCCCCCAACTCAAGAAAAGCATCATGGGTTCTTTAATGTCCACACAAAGCGGCCAGGGCCTTCCTTTAAAAAAAAAAGGGGGGCGATCATCTTGGATTAAATTTTGTATTTTAAATAAACCAGTCCCTTTACCTTTTACCACTTGCACCTTCTATTATTAAATATGAATGGACTCTAATAATCCAGTTTACTCTGAACCATTTATGCCGTGTTTACTTTTTGTACTTTATTCAATTTGGACAATTAAATTAAACCACTCAGGTTTCCTTTTCTGGTCCTCATGCATCAGTAGAATGCTGCAATGTATGAGTTGAAAATACTACTCTGAAATGCTTATATCCAAACAAAATAAAATGTTTCAAATTATTTTTAAGTGTAATGAAAACATTTATAAATAGAGACATGCAGAAGAAGGATTAGCTAATTAGCCTATATTATTTGCATTGTGGTAAAACCTGCAAACCCCAGACAGGGGTCAGGACCCTATTGTGCCAGGCATATACGCACAGTGATAAGATGGTCCCTGCCTCAAAGATTTAACAATCTAAGAACACCAGGACCAGATCCTTGAAACCAGGTGTTGTTCCACTGACTTCAGTGGGCCCCAATGGGCGGAAGAGTCTGCCCATACAGTGCTCACTGTAGGACTGGACCCTAAGGAGATGTGACAAGAAACGAATTAAGGACTAAGCAGCGCAGTTTGTCAGGTGTCTTGTTAAATCCACAATTTTTGCTATGGGGGGGGGAAGGTTGGGGTTTGTTTGTTTTTTGTGAGGGGGTGCTGGGTGGTGTGATGTAAAGGAATTATAGTGCTTTCTTCTTTGAGGGGTAGGGAAGGTCTAGATTTTATAGGCTACCTCTCCTAAATAAGTGTGCTGTAAACAGGTAATTAATTGTAGAGGCATGGGGAAAGTCAGTCATATGGCAAAGGGCCAGATTTTTAAAGGTAAAGATACAGATAGATATCTAGTAGGATTTTCAAAAGTTATGTTAATTTCTTTGGTGCTTTTGAAAATCCCACTAGGTGCCTATCTGCATCTTTAGGCACCTAAATACCTTTGCAAATCTAGCCCTAAGAGGCTGCATGAAAAAAGACAGAGAATGGGAGTGGGAGACAGATGCAAAATGAGAATTTATGTAGGCAGAATTTCCTTAATTGTTTCTTATTTACCATTCAAATTAAAAACATCCATGCCAGTATTATGATTCAGTGTTGTTTTGTCTTATTTACTACATTCATTATTTGGTGTAACAAATACCTAAAGAAATGCCACTTTTCTGAATATGATAATTGCTCTCAGTCTCAGGAATTCTTACTGTGAGATCAGAATTTACATGCAGATTATGACAGATGATTTCTAGTTAAAATCAGCCTGGCAGCAGAATTTTCATTTGGCTTGTTCCCTTGGCTTCCATTACAGATAGTGGCTTCTGCTGGTGACAATGCTGTGCTGAACTCCCTAGTTTTGCTTCATGTTATGTTCACCAAATTTTTGCCAGGTGGATAGCCAATAATCCAGTAAAGCTGGTATTTTCATGAAGTGTTGTTCAATATTGATCAATGTGCAACTTTTTACCTGAATCGAACTAGCTGAAACCATTTTCCTATCATTCATATTGTATTTTGCACAGAACAATAAATAAATAAATGGACGTGGGGCATTTTGTAAGAGGAAAAGCATTTTTTTCCTCCTCATCATTGATAATGGGTTTTTCACAACTCTAGTTAGAGTTCTGCAATTTCATATTTGACTTCTTCCTCTAGTTCAATAGTAAAACAATACTGAAACAATACTGCCCTCCTCACCCTCCACCAGGGACAGCCCACTTGATCATTCTTTATGGGTTTTCTTTTAAATAGGATAGGTAAGGAAGAGATATTAAGGAATGCCATATAGGCCATCTCCTAACCATTATCATTAGAGGATATGAAGGGGGAGAGGCAAGCAACTATGTAAATTTGTTTGGGAAGGATGTCCCATGCATGAGGGACAGCATGGAAGAAGATCACAAAAGTGCTTGTAAGATGCTACTGGGAGAGTTAAAGGACAGAAGAGACTGGCTAAGTAAGGTGGAGATAAACTATGAAGAGCCTTGAAGGTAAGGATCATATATGGTCCTAAGACTGACCAACTTCTACCAGAAAACTTTTGATCACAGTATGGAAATCCATCTGCATGGACCCGATTGCATAATAGGGACCTATCTTTGTTGCCATGTTTGCTACCATACACAAAAAAAGACAAGGACCCTAAAGAAGCCCATTTAATTTCTTAACATACATTTTCTTCCCGAATTAGCCCACCGTGATTAAGTAGGATTTATACAGAATAAACATTGAACTGATAACTTTATAAGATTATTAAACACATTTCTCTCTGTTATATTAAATAATACCTCTGCAACAAATCTATCTGGAGATGACAAAGAGGTCTTTGATCAGGTTGAATAATCATTCTTCTTTTCTACTGATGGGATTTGGACCAAAATTCATTACTTGGATAAGATTAATGTACCCAACTATAGCAGCCAAGATCCTTATTAATGGTTATGATTCCAAAAGCCTGCGGCTGAAACATAGTATTACACAGAGCTAACCCTTATCTCTCTTATTGTTTGCACTTATGGAGTCTCTGATGCAAAGAATTCATTCCAGCAATGGTATTTTTGGTATAGGAATGAGCAATATTGAACAGCAGATTGCATTACATATGTTGAGGATACATTAATTTTTGCCAGTAACCCTAGCCAATATATAGTGTCCCTAGCCAATATATTGAAGCAAGTAACATTTTGGAGAATTTTCTGGATTCAAAATGAATTACAATAAGTCAGAGCCTCTCCCTCTAGACTTTGCCCAGTGCCATTCGGAGGCCTTTGAAGATCATTTAACTTTGTCTTGTGAACCACTTTAATTAGGGATATTGGAGTCCATGTAGCCAAACATTCTTTGGACCTTTTTAAATTAAATGATTTCCCTTTAGCCACTCAACTTAAAAGATTTACATAACTGGAATAACATAAACCTATTATTGGCTTCTTGGAAGACACCACTAGAATTAAACTTCACTCCCATCTTAATTACCATTTTCAAGTTCTTACAGTCCCTGTCCCATTTACATCTCATTACATTTTAATATACTGCTTTGTAGTTTTTTATGTACACGGGTGTCAAATACAAAATTGAAGCTTATTTTCTTTATCAGAAAAAATCAACAATGGTTTGGCATTTTCAAATCTAGCTCTTTACTGTTTGGCAACTCAGTTAGGTCCATTAGCTGACAGGTACAGAAATGGCTCCCAGTATATCTTGTATCAATATATCTCTTTCCTTCTACAGTTTATTTATACCTTCACTAATATAATTAACCTATTTGTCAACTGATGAAAAGCACTGTGTAAGAGCTAGGTATTATTATTTATTACTATTAATATTACTCACCATGCAGTGGTTATTAGCTTTTCTAAACAAAGGTGTTTTTTTTTTCATTTTGGAATGTATATATGAATTATATTTATACACCAGGCATAAGAGCAGGATTACATGATTAGGAGTGGAAGGCTAATTGAAAGAGGTGGAATGTGGAGATTAGTAAAGTTATTTTGAGCATTGGATACAGGAAGCTGTTCCAGGCATAAGGTACTACACAGAAAAAAAGCAACAAATTGGACATTTCTCTCTTGTATGGCAAGAGACCAGGAAAGACATTGTGCTTCTGTTGTTTATGGCCCAACTGGATGTACATAGGATTCCTGGCAAAGCACTCATAGTTAAGTTTTTCAAAGATATAATTGTGCCCAGAGGACACAGAACAGCTTTATGCCAATGCAAATAGTATGCCCTCTCATATTATTGTGCCTTACTCTATATTGTGTTCACCAATTATAGAAGGCTTGTGGGCTCTGTACTTAAAACATGTAGGCAGCCAAACCTTAAACAGCAGGTAAAATCTGCAGAGCCCTGCAAAACCATTTTTGCCAGTTGGATGCAGATACAAATTTTGTATCCACACAGACGTGTAAAAAGCTGGGCTGCCTAACCTGTTCGCCTGGGGCAATGTGTTCTTGTCTAGTACTTGATGGTCTTGAAACAAATGTATATATATTATTTTCCATTTGCACTTCCTGGCGCAAACTATGTTGCAGGTCCCAAACATCCTGACAGTAACACACGATTACACAAGTTGTTGAAAACATGTACATATAACAGGAAGCACAGAAAGGTAAGACTGGAAGGAACCTCAGTAGGTCATCTAGTCCAGTGGTTCTCAAAGCCAGTCCGCTGCTTGTTCAGGGAAAGCCCCTGGCAGGCCAGGTCGGTTTGTTTACCTGCCTCGTCCGCAGGTTCGGCCAATCGCGGCTCCCACTGGCTGCGGTTCGCCACTCCAGGCCAACGGGGGCTGCAGAAATTGGCGTGGGCCAAGGGATATGCTGGCCACCCTTCCAGCAGCTCCCATTGGCCTAGAGCAGTGAACCGCGACCAGTAGGAGCCGGGATCGGCCGAACCTGTGGACACGGCATGTAAACAAACCGGCCCGGTCCACCAGGGACTTTCTCTGAACAAGCGGAGGACCGGGTCTGAGAACCACTGATCTAGTCCAGTCCCGTGCACTGAGGCAGAACTAAGGGTATGTCTATACTTACAGTTCTGCAGCATGTGTGGTGAAGATGCTCCACACTGATGGGAGAGCGCTCCTATTGACATAAAAAAACCCACCCCGCTCTCCACCAACATAGTGCTGTGCACACTAGTGCTTATGCCTTCAGCATAAGCTATATCCTCAGAGGGGTGGAATATTCACACCAATGAGTGACATAAGTTTTGGCGATATAAGTAGTAGTGTAGACATAGCCTAAGTATTATCTAAACCGTCCCTCACATGTATTTGTCTAACCTGTTGTAGAAGGAAAGCCCTAGAAGAATAAAACTAACTTCAAACTCCATGCCTCTTCCAATCTTCACCAAGCTTTCACGCCCCCACCCCCAGATAAAATAGCCAAATTGTTGACAGGCAAGTAGAGTAATACTAAATACTAATCTCATCTATACATTATGTACTATTATACACACACACACACACACACAAATAAACAAAAAACTCAACTGATGATTAAATGACTTTATTAAGGTTACAAAGTCAACCACTCAACAGTTAAAAAACGCTAAAGCAGCCTTAATTCGGGAGCCCTTGTGTATATACAGTATAATACAATCTTTAATGACATGATCACACACTATATTTTCCACAGGACCCTTGACTCAGACAGTGCACAGGATGGATGGAGCTCCAATAATGAGCAGCTATTCAATATTTTGCTTTCTTCTTGTTCAATGTGTGGCCCTAGTCCTTATTTATTACATACTAGTCAAACTCTGCTCTGAAGACAGAATTATTAATTTCCTCAGGGGGTTTCTATCGTACTCATCACTGTGGTATCTGAGTGTTTCACAAACATTGATTAATTTATCTTTGCAAAACCCCAGTGAGGGGACGAGGTGCTATCATCCCCATTTTACAGTTGGGGAGCTGGGGCACAGATAGACTACGGTCCAAAGTATCCCCAAATTTGGGAGCCCGATCTGAGACATCTAAGACCAGCATTATGTATCTTGTAAGTGTTCAGAGTTCAGATCCCTTTCACTTGAGTTGCATCTGAGAATGTAGCACTTCTGCAAATCAAACCCCAGGGTCTCAAGTCAGGTACCTAGAAAATGAGGGAATACACAATTAGTGACCACCTGCAAAAAGTATGGGTGAAGTGACTTACCTAGCATTAGACAGGAACTCTGTGGCAGAGGCAGATGTAGAATTCAGTTCCCCAAGGCAGCAGTCACCTGCTTAACTGTGAGACCATCCTTCCTCATCCTGTAATCCCCTGCCTCATTCCCAGTGCACCTGTGGCTCTGTGGGCAGGACTTGCTATTGCTGTCCGTGCTGCTGGAGGAGGTGGCTGCTGCTGTGTTACCCCTGCTTTGCTGCCTGCTGAGGTGGGGGGAATGGCGTGGAGCCTTCCCTCGTCGCTCCTGCTGATGACGACCATCTGCTGGCCTGGCTGCCTCCACTTACCCACCCTGGGACTATTGCAGCAGAGACTATTATCACATGTCCCCCTCGAAATTTCCCTTCCCCACAGTTTGCATTGGGCCTTCTCCTCCCCAGGCCTGCACAGCAGCCCCTCCCCCTCACGGTATGCAACCCTCCCCACTGTCTCCCATGGTCCTTCTCTCTTCTAGTTCACTGCTCCCCCCATCTTTTGTGGTCTCCTTCCGCTTGCAGTTTGCTCCCCGGCCGGCCGTGTATGCTCTCTCTCTTTCCTTGCAGTTCATTGCTCTCTCCCCGCCCCCAGTTTGTTACCTGCCTTCCCTGCCCTGCCCAGCCCCCCTCATCCCCTGCTATTTTGTTATCTGTCCTGGCCAGAGCTCCCGCCGTCCTATTGCTGTTTAGTACCTGCCCCACCCAGGAGCCCCTCCCCCACTCACTGGTACTTGGCTTCCCAGCCCAGTCCCACCCTTCACTCTTTGTTCCTCTCTAGGCCCCTTCCCTATCCCCTTACTGTTTATTTCCCTGACTCCCCTGTCCTGCCCAGGGCCCCATTTGTCATGTCCCTGTACCACATATGGACTGGCTACAGAGCTTGCTTAGACACCAGATGTGTTCATCATAAGATCCTTTAATGCTCTGCCAGGTCTGGTAAAAGTTCATTTAAATAAGGTATTTTATACATGGTGCCACCTAGTGGCTGAACAGTATAATACAGTTTAGCATTCCACTACATCTCCCCCTTAAATTCTACATTCCTACCATTTACACTATCACGCTATCTTTGAAGTTCAGTATTGATCAGTCTGTTGTGCATCTCTGAATTGTACTGGCTTTCTAATTACACAACCTCAATTTGTTATACTGATCATCTGGCTGTCCATTAGTTGCAACGCTTGGCTGTGGATTTTTTGGAATCCTTGAGTCGTCGTCTTGTTCTGCATCTGCCATCTGTAGAGTTTGCTCTGTTGATTATAGCTTGTTCCTCAGAAAGAACAAGCTATAGATGCTGACAGTTTCTCTTGAACTCTCCACTGTTGGTCTTGATCACATATGATCTGGGAACTGAATTATTTTTCCTCACAATCGCGGGAGTTATCCATCCTTTTTCTCCATCCAATTTGACGTGAACATAGACACCATGTTCTACACCTGGCAGTTCTTTGAGTGATGTCTGTTGTAAAAGTGTTCACAGGCTCTTTTAGCCTTTTTATCTGAGTTGGTTACTCTTCATGGCTGGCCATTTTGGAGATAGATTCTTTTCCAAAGTTGGAACAGTAGCTCTGATTTGTCTTCCCAACAGGAGTTGTCCTCGATTATATCCAGTAATTGCTATTGGTGTTGATCTGTAACTCAGGAGAGCAAGGAATGGATTTTCCTGCTGTAGGATTTTCTTGGCTGTCTGTACAGCTCTCTTAACCTCTCCATTCACTTCTGCATAATGTAGGCTGCTAGCAATAGGATCAAAATCATATTTTGTTTGAAACGATTTAAATTCTGCTGCAGTGAATTATGGTCCATTGTCCATCACTAGTTGTTCTGGAATACTGAAGTAAGCAAAATTTCACTTCATTTTCTCAACAACACTGTGACATGTTATGGCTTTCAACTACATTATTTCTAAATACCTGGAAAAATAGTCCACAATGTTCAGGTAATGATGTTCTATGAATTCACATAAATCTGCAGCTAGTCTCTTCTAAGGTCTGTCTGGTAGAGGTATTGTTATTAAAGGTTCTTTGTGTTGTGTTGGTCTGTGAGTTCTGCAATGTTCACATGCTGATACTTTATTCTTTATGTTCTTGTTGATGTCTGGCCACCCCACTGACTGGTTGGCCCATTCATGGCATTTAGTTAATCCTTGATGTCCTTCATGGAAGAGGTTTAGGATTTCTCCTTTCATTTACTGGTAGTTTGGAATTACAATTCAGTCACCTTTATTCATAAATCCACTGGACTTGCTTAGCTCTCCACACACCACAAAGTTCTCTCTTGTCACTTCCTTAGGGTCCTTTAGATACTTGGGCCAGCCAGCCCAAATGCAATTTAGAACTTCCTGAAGTTGAGTGTCTGTCGAGGTTGCTTTTTGTAGCTGGTGTAGTCTCTTTTCTGACACTGATCTGTATGTGTCTACAGCATCCACACGTGCCTTTACATCATCTTTGCACTCACAGGTAGTTGAGTGCAATGCTGGGCTCTGTGACAGTGTCTGCTACTAGCAGATTTTTCCCAGGAACATATTTAGCAATTGCTTTAAATCAAATTAACCTTAGCAATAGACATTGGCATCTCAGCAGTGCTTGATCCAGGTCTTTTCTGTTGATGAGGGTTACAAGCGGTTATGGTCTATTATCCATGTAAGAGAATCCACTCCATACAGATATTTGTAAAAGTCCTCACATTCCCATACACTGGCCAGGCACTCTTTTTCAATTGATCCATATAGGTTTTCTGTTTCTGTGAGGGTGCAAGAGCAAAATTCAACTGTCTTCCACTCAGAGACATGTTGTTGCAATAGTACACTACCTATGCCATATCTGCTTTCATCCATACTGACCATTATGGGTTTGTTCACATCATAGTAGTACTTGAAAACTGGAGCTGTTGAGATAATTTCTTTTACCTTTTTGAAGGCAATTTTTTGATTTGGCCTTCATAGTCAAGATGTGTTGGACACTGATAGTTCATTCAGAGGTTCAGTTATTATAAAAAGGTCTCGTAGGTATCAACCAAAGTAATTTACCATCCCCAGTATATGTCTCTGTTCTGGTACATTAGTTAGTGCATTCAATTCTCAAATTGCTTTTACTTTCTCAGGGCGAGGACTGATTCCATCTTTGTTTATTGTCTGTCCCAACAACGTGAATAAGAGTGGTGGAAAAGATATTTTCCCTTGTTTAGTTTCTGTCTGAACTGACTGCTTAGGTTTGGATTTTGTTGTGTTTGTCCACCAAAGATCCATGTGTCAGAATATTGTCCATGAAAATGACAATGCCATCTGTATTGGTTAACAGTTTTGACATCTTTCTTTGGAAAATTTCAGGTGCACTGGTAATTCCAAAAGTTAATCTTCAAAAGCAAAATCTCCCAAAGAATGTGAAAAATGTAGTCAGTTTAGCATTAGTTTCTGTGGGTAAAGAAATTTGCCAGAATCCGCTTGAGGCATCCTGCTTTGTGAATATTGTAACTTCTTTCACTTTGGGGAGGAAGTTATCCAGTGATGGGAGGATATATTTTTCTCTCACAACTGCTGCATTAAGTCTTTTAAGATCCACACACATTTGTATTTTTCCATTTTTTCTTTATAACTGGTACCAATGGGGCACACCATGCTGATGGCTCAAAGATTCTCAATTATGCTAATCTATTCCATTCTCTTTCATTCAGTTTCCACTTTATAAAGTAATGGGATAGGAATCCTGCAAGGTGCATGTACACTATATGGTTCAGCATTGTCTCTTAAGGTTATTAGTACTGCATCTCCCTTCACAATTCACTATCACCAAATATTCCATCAAATTCTTCCACCTTTCTCACTAGGCCCATCATGGCTGTCATGCTGCACCTGAGAAGGCAGTTGGTCTGTGGTCCTTTGACCACATACTCTCTGAATGCATAGCTTTTGTCTCTTTCTCTGTAAACTGTTTTTGTGGTGAGCTGGCCCATGCAGTTCAGGGTACTTCTGGGACTAATTAGAGCTTTGCCAGGTGACTTCAGCTCTGGGAAACATCGAAGGTGGTCATCAGTTCCTTCTGAGGTGAACTGTGAGATCAGCTCCTGAGTCAATTGTAAAGTCAATAGTCTTGCCATGAATATTCAATTTCATTCTCTAGGTAGGCTCCATGTCATCACATGTAATAGATCCCAGAAGCAATGGGTCTTGATTGTCTGTCATATGAGTCAACTCCCTGACTGCTTTGGACCAGAAAACAGTTGAAAAATGTCCATATTTCATGCATTCATTACACGGGGTACTTCTTGCTGGACACACAATCTCCTGGAATATCACTTTTTCCGCATGTTGTGCATGTAGGCTGGAATTTGTCCCTGTGAGCCTGGTAGTTCACTCTCCTTGCCTCAGGGGTTTTATGATAATGACTTCTCACTCTCAAGTGTCTCTTCATAGCTTCAAAGCGGATTTCAGGTTTTTCAAGTTGTTCCTGCCTTTTGTTCTGTTGTTTCACTAATTCTGACTGTTCTGCTGTCTGTATAGCTGTGGCAGGGGTTCAGTCTCTCTTCAATTGTAGCTGCTGTGAAAGGTTTTTATCTGTTAACCCAATAAACAGCCTGTCGCTGATATTTTCATGTTTTGCATTCCAAAAATCAGTGTTCAAGCAATGTTTGCAGCGCTCTTATAAAACATTCAACATTTTCCCCCAGGTTTTGAATTGTCTGGTGGAAACATACTCTCATAAATCACATTTCACTGAGGTATCAAGTATGTATCAAACATAGCCAGAAACCCCTTCATAGTCAGCTTTGTGACTGTCTTAAGGAAAGTCAAAGGATTTAAAGATATGCTCTCCCTGCTTTCCCATAGCATACATTAAAGACAATAGCAGTATCTCCCGTTTCTTTGTGCAACTTCGTAGCAATGCAAACTCTTGTAAAATATTGTTTCCAGTCTGTCCAAGGTTTGTCAAAGCTGAAACTCTCTGGGGCATTGAAGAGTGGCATGTTGAGGAGATCCTGCAACTTTTGTAGCTTCGTTCCCTTCTATTTGCCTTGGAGGAGTAGTGGGCACTATCAGGAGTTCTCTGCTCAATTTCCCCTTCCAATGTCCTGATTTTTAACCTCTTTCTTCATTTGTTGTCCCCAGTGTTTATGAGAGGGAGGGCTTATAGCTTTGGGAAGGCTTAGGCTCACCATCTCCCGGCAGCCACAATAGGTACACACCTTCCAACTTCCGCAACAAATGAAGCAGGATCCTATAGACAACAGCCTCATTCACTACTTATCCCTGATTCTTCCACAAAGCAGATCCATGCCATGCTGTAGCAGGGTGCTGGTGCAAAGGCACCTAATTAGCCCCTTCTCAGCCAGCCCCAATCAGGGGTAATAGATTGGGGCTGGGGAGAAGCCTGGTGCCTGGCCTTTAGAACTGGCTGCACCTGCGGGCCTGAGGATTCAAGGGCTATAAAGGCTGGCTGGCAGCCAGAAGAAGGGGGGAATAGCCAGGGGAAGGTTAGTCTCCAGGCTGAGGAAAGACTCTGTTTAGGAGAGGTGATTATCAGGCCTGCAAGCTCTGTACATAGCGTAATATTGGTGGTGGGAGAATGTTGTGTAAATAAAGCCACGGGTGCTGCATAACTAGAAGCCTCTCTGAGCTTTATTGGGGCAACCAGTGGGCCTCCAGAAGAGGGGCCGGCAAAGGACTTGTCACACATGCACTGGGTGAGATGGGAAAAATAGAATATGGTCATATAATTAAGGGCTGTATCATATTGCATAAGCACAAGAGGGCCAAATTAAGGTTGCAGAGACAATCTTACTTCTACTGTATCCTAACTTTTGGGTGCTAGACTTTGCAACCTTAATAACGTCCTTTTAACGTAGTTCTTCTCTGCATAGTTTCCTAGGTTTTTAAAAAAAGCAAACTGAAAAAACAGAAATTCCAATATGTGGCATCACACTGATACCCACCTGGGACATCAGTGGGGTTGGAACCTTTAGATCCATCACAACAGACCTCTCCACCTGAGCTAATGGAGTAACTGACAGCAGTAGTAGGTTGTCATCCCTCTGTGGACCAGCACTAGAGGGGGATGAGATATTGTGCTAGTGGGTTTCACAGTTATTTTCCGACAGCTAAGGAAGGGTGAGACACAGGAACTTTGAATTCCATCCCAGGCTTTGAAGGGGAGTGTTCTCTAGTGGCCACAGACCTTTCTTCCCATTCTCCCCAAGCTTGACCCTGTTCACTGCAGCCTATTCTTGCCCCCGACCTGTCTTTTCCCACCCCATCTTCTCCTCCCAGTCCTGTTCTCCCCAGCCAGTCCCAGTCTCCAATCCATGCCAAATTTCAAGTCCCTCCGCCAAAGTATGCAAGGTGCAAGAGCGTTTCAAAAAAAGGTTGCCAGAATTCAACATGAGCGAAACAATTTTCTCTAACCTTGTTCCTTAGAAATGACTGAACTATTTTGGCTGAAATTTAAACTCAATCAGTCCAGATTTAGGCAAAAACTTGCATAGAAAATTTCAGCTTGAATGGTTTATGTCTGGCAAAGTTACAACCAACTGAAAAATGGTTTTATAATGGGAAGTGTTAGGCAACCTTAATAATAGGTGGCACTACCAGCCCTGCCTGTAATACAGTGCAGATCATGCTTTTGGTGGAAGTGAGCGGGAAAAAATGGGCTACGCAGCTGATCAACACCTATGAAATCATCTTTCCTGTATCCCTCTCTCAAGAATCCCTGAACATGGCAAAATGTCAAATACAAAAACATAAAACAGTTGCCGTTTGGACTGAAGTAGTTTACTATGTAATGCATGAAGGACACTTGTGATAGCTATAAAATTGCCTAAATGAATATGTATTAATCATTCTGTATGGAAACAGAGAAGGGCAACATGTGATAAAGTATAGCAATAGAGAGTATCTCAGTACTCATGAAATACAATATACAGTTGTCAGAGAGCAACCAGCTGAAGGGGCATAACTCAGATTTATGACCTGCGCTTATACAGTCTTACACTGTGATCTCATCAAATCTCAAGTTCAGCAGGTCAGACCCAGTCAGTGTGTGGATGGAATATGCTCAAGGAAAAACACAGCTATTGCAGGAAATTATGGTGATGATTCAGCTGCTGATTCTTCGTGCTGAGTCACTTTTGAAACTTTGCCCCACCACTGATCAGATCCTCAGGTGGCCAAATTACACCAGCAGAGAATCTGACCCAATGTGTCTGAGGGAGGAGCCATCTTTTAGATGGGAAATTAAATAAAAATCCTTGCTTGTGATTAACTAACAGTCTCAATTTTTATGTTGGAGTACAGGAGTCATAGGGAAATTCCAATGTAGACAATACATTTTGCCTCTCTGCAGTCCCCCCACCCCCAGCGTAGATATCACATTTTATTTTTTAAATGGATGTTGTACACTTACTTATTCAATATATCCACATTGACAGGCTTCGTAGACAAGTATGTTTTCAGAGGGAATTTCAATGAAGTAAGGAAGGTTGTTTGATCCTTCCCTTCTTTTGTTCAAATTCCTCCACAACACACAGTTTTCCATGTAACCTTTCTACTCTAATGCACCACAAAGAAGAAATTGAAATTGTTTAAAAACTGCAATCATCATAAAATGTACCTAACACGAGCCATCTAAAATAAATATATTCTATGATCTATTCTTTGTAGGGGGAACTCCCTTAGAAAGAGAAGTATTCCCTTTCCATTTATTTTCATCCCACCGCACTTCCCATAACTCATATTCACCAATATCTTTTGTCACTTCTGATATGTTTTACATCTAATTTTACATCTTGGTGCAAATACCGTCTCTATACATCTGACTTCAATGCACTTTACACACCCATTGCATCATATACAATTGTCACATTTTAAAAAAAATGTGAGCATTACATTAAAAATAAATAAATAAAGTGACCTCTACACTTCTGGAGGAATTGAGGTAGGTAGAATGTAATTACCCTAACTAGAATTTGGTCAAATGTTAGGTTAGCACCACTAAGCTCACATGAAAAGTGCTTGTGGGATCTTTGGCAATTGAAAGTGGTAAAAACATTGGTTTCAGATTGCTTTCAAAATATAGCACCTTCAGCTCATTAAAGATTAAAATAATTTACAAACATAATGCTATACATATCTCCTTGGGATTTGAATATATATTGGTCTATCTAGTCTATACATACATTTCTGAATTCTTCAGGATGAAAAGCACTCAAATAGATGTTATTTCAGCTGTGTGTCCTTTTATCTTTGGCAAAAGCAAATCAGAGAGGCAGTACCTGTTTGTTCTGTCAGAGGAATAACTTTGATTTGTGGGGTATAATCACATTAAAGATAGCTCATCGGTCTCCCAGGTACTGCAGTGCCATTTATAACAGACAATTATCCCTGCTTGGAGCAGTTCTCATGATCTAGTGATTGTAAATGTCTGTTATCAAAGCAAAGCTAGCTAAATGCTACATGTTTCTCTTTAAAGCTGATTTGATCCTCTGGTGCTGTCCGTCATCCTCAGAGTTTTCTGTAGTGTATGGATATCAGTTTTCAGTGTAGTCATGCTCAATGCTGACTTTTTGATGTGATCTAGCAGGGCCAGCTTCAGAGTAAGTACATGGCTTACTGTTCCACTCTTCTGTGAGCAGGGACTATACAGTATTGTACAGAGAACAAGCAGAGCAACATGCCTGTGTCTACACTAGCATACTTCAGGAAATCTTCCACTATTGCACTATCACAGATGCAGCTCCACTTGAGGCAGCAATGGTTAAAAGACATAGCAAATGTGTTTTTAACACTGTGGCCTGGTCTACACAGGGCAAGATTGCCAAAACATTAAAATTGGTTTTAAAAGTAGTTGGAGATGCAGAGAATACAAGGCTCCAGGAGCAAAAACTGCTCAGAAAACCATTTTAACTAGACTGGTTATAATAAAAACAGTTAGTTGAACTGATATTAGCAATGTTTGGAACCCTAGTGTAGACAGCCCACCAGATGTTAAGACCGTTTTCAGCACGACATCATCTAACTGCTGGGGTTAAGTAATCAACTCAGTGCTGAAAACAATGCTGGCAGCTGGCAGGCTGTCTATGCTAGTGCTCTTAACATTTTCAAAAATGTCCCTATTAAAACAATTTTGTCCCATATATACAAATACACTGTCAGCAATAGGTCATTTTCCTGGCATAGAGGGCTAAGGCACTGAGATTTGAGCAGGCAGACCCCTATGACAGTGTATGGGCCCACTGATGTCAGTGCAACAGGGATCTCATTACAAGACTGCACCTTTAAATTGACAGTTTCTGGTCCAGTCCTCCAATCATTACCATGCATAGTACTGGCTAACATGAATAGACTCAATGCAGGTTAGTGAATTGTACAGCACCAGTAACATCATTGGCGCTTAAATATATTTTTAACAATATTAATTATAAATTGAGTGTTTTATCACTAATTCTTATGAATGGGCTTTACTATAAACATCCTTCAAGAAGCTTGAAAATAATTTCTAATTTTGCTTATTTTCATCTGACATATTGTTTATTCCCCTATATTACTAATAAAGCTAATGACATTGTTTCCTTGTTTGCATGTTGGCATCAGCAAATGGTTTGACATTGTTCCGGTGACCACGTTTGTTCACTTTTGCTGCACAAGCAACAGGAATAATTCATGGGTGAAATACTGGCTGCTTTCAAGTCAATAGCAAAACTCGCATTGAATTCAATAGGGCCAGGGTTTCACCCGATATGTTCTGGAAGAAATCCACAAAAAATTGTTGCTGTTTTTCCATGTATAAAAATACCAAAAACAACCACAATCCAAATGACAATGAACATTATTAATTTTTTTTTCAAAAGTCCATATTTACCCTAAACTCCATTAGAAGGATTTTTCCTGACAAATCAATCAATTGTAGTAAAAAATTCAGTTTTATTATCAAAATAATTTAAATACTCAAGAGAAACATGATACAAACAAATGTTTGACAGCTTTTACTTGCCTTTTAGAAGCTTGTGGAGTTCCACAGCTGTTTGTTTCTTGTTATCTTTCCAGTGCTGTAAGTCTGGTCTATACTAGGACATTTATCTGTTGATGATTATAGGTGTCAGTAATGGGTGTGCTGAACCAAAGCTGAAAATAGTTTAACTTCCAATCTAGATGATGTTGCCAGCTCTTGTGATTTTATCATGAGTTTTGTGATATCTAGTCTTTTTCTCAAACCCCATCTCCTGGAGTCTTGGGATTACATGAGAATCTCAACTTTCATTACAAAAGTAAGGTTCTAGCCCTCATGGTTGCAAGACAAAGCTTGAAAACATGACCTAGGCATACCCTAAAGGCTCAAAAAACAGAAGGCAAAGAAAAAAACTCAAATTATTATTATAATTATATAATTGGACTCTAACTTTTATGCCACCGGAGATCTACTTAAAAATAATTTTGGAACAATTGAAAGACTTCTTGGATGTTCATGTATTGGATAACTCATGATGCCTCACTTCTGGAGAATTTCACCCTATTTATTTCAGACCATTATTCCAGGTTTTCAAGATCATTTTGATTTCTAACTCTGTCCTCCAATGTGCTTGCAACCCCTCCCAGCTTGGTATCGTCTGCAAACTTTATAAGTGTACTCTCTCTGTTATTATCCCAATCATTTATGAAAATACCTAGGACAGATCCCTTCAGGACCCCACTCAATATGTCCTTGCAGCTTGACTGTGAACCATGGATAGCTACTCTTGGAGTACACTTTTCCAACCAGTTGTGCACTCACCTTATAGTAGGTTCATGTAGGCTATATTTCCCTAGTTTGCTTATAAAAAAGTTGTGAGACAGTATCAAAAGCCTTACTAAAGTCAAGCTATATCACATCTACCCTTATCCACAAGGCTTGTTACCTGTCAAAGAAGGATATTATATTGGTTTAACATGATTCCTTCTTGACAGATCCATGATGACTGTTACTTATCATTTTATAATCTTTTATGTGCTTACAAACTGATTGTTTGATTATTTGCTCCATTATCTTTAAGGCACTGTTTCCCAAACTTGGGACGCCGCTTATGTAGAGAAAGCCCCTGGCGGGCCGGACTGGTTTGTTTATCTGCCGCGTCCACAGGTCCAGCTGATCGCGGCTCCCGCTGGCTGCGGTTCACTGCTCCAGGCCAATGGGGGCTGCTGGAAGCGGTGGCCAATACATCTCTCGGCCCGCGCCGCTTCCCACAGCCCCCATTGGCCTGGAACAGTGAACCGCAGCCAGCGGGAGCCACGATCGGCCGGACCTGTGGACATGGCAGGTAAACAAACCGGCTCGGACCGCCAGGGTCTTTTCCTACACAAGCGGCGTCCCAAGTTTGGGAAACACTGCTTTAAGGATACCAAAGTTAATGTGACTGGTCTATAATTCCCTGGGTTGTTCTTATTCCCTTTTTATACATAGGTACTATGTTTGCCCTTTTCTAGTCCTCTGGGTTCTCTCCATGAGTTCTCAAAGATAATTGATATTGGCTCAGCAATCTCATCAGCCAGTTCCTTAAGTATTCTAGGAGGAATTTTTTCAGTCCCTACCAACTTGAAGTCATCTAATTTGTCTAAGGGTATGTCTGCACTGTAATTAGACACCCATGTCAGCTGACTCGGGCTCTCAGGGCTTGGGCTGTGAGGTTGTAAAATTGTAGATGTTCTAGCTCGAGCTGAAGCCTGGGCTCTGGGACCTTGCCCCCTCATCTCTTCCACTCTGCAAACTCGTATTATAAGCAACATCCTCACCAGCAATTATTAATTTATACAAGTGCTCAAAACAATAGTACCTGCCGGGTACACAGGTGTTGTTTATACAAAGGTAGGGCACAGCCCCGCAACAACATTTAGAAGGGACTTAAAGGCTTTTAGTGGGACTATGCTCTTCTAAATAAACAAGCAAAAACTATTTATGCAATAATTTGGGGGGTTTCCATTATATTTGTGACTGGGTTTGTCATATCTAAGTATGCTGCAGGATCTTTCTGAGTTCCCACAACCATTCTGTATTTCTTTCACAATATGTACTATAATTATAGTTCTAAAATGGGCTAAAACAAAATAAATAGAGTTTAATTTTTTGTAATGTGGTGTCACATAGTTCACTCGCTGCTAGCAGTGCCTCCTGCTGGCCACCCTGGGAATTAGCTCCACCAGGCTTGCACACTCCCTCCGGTGGTGTCTCCCACAATCCTGTCTCACTCTGGGGCCACTCTCACTCTCGGATCTGCAGTCTCCTTTTCGTGGCGTGGCCCTCCAGCCAGGTCACTAAGATCCTCCCCTTCCGGGATATTCAAAGTCCTTCCAGACCCACTGTCTGTCTGGCATCTCCAATGCCTTTGCCACTTCCCAGTAGGGGAACCCAGGCCCTCTCTCTAAACTGGGTTCCAGTCCAGGGACCCTAGAACAAGCAGCCAAGGTCTCTTCACAGTCTGGCTCCTTGCTGCTGTTTCCCTGAGCTTCTTTCTGCTCATCTGCCATCCCCCCTCTCTGGGCTTGCCAGCCTCCCAACTCCCTCTACTCAGGGCAGCCTACTTCCCTGCCTTCCTGCAGCCCTCTTGCTGCTCACTGCTCCTGGGCTTTATACAGTTCCCACCTGCTCCTGCCTAGCTGAGCCTACTTCTAATTAGTGCCATGCTCCCTGGTTCCTCCTCCAGGTGCATCCAATGGAGTTAATTGGCCTGCCAGGCCAGCTTAGCTCCTTTCAACCCTGTGTGGGGCAGACACCACATCACACATGGTCTCCACAGTCAATAGCTTGACAGTAGGAACTGCTTCCTCTTTGCTGTACCCCGACAGAGGGGAGCCTTCTTGGCCTCTCAGGTAAAACACGGTTATGTAGTACTGCCTGGCAGGTCTTGGGAGCACCCTGCAACACTTTCAACAAGGTGGAAATAGAAGAATTAAAATCTTCTCTCTTCAATAACTTTATGAATAATTTAGGACTTCCCCCGTTCTCCTGTTTGTTTCTTGTCTCCATTGATTATTAGATAATACTCTTTACATCTAGACTATGCACAGGCAACTCTATCGCTTGTCTGTAAGGCAAGTTAGTTTGCGTCAAGCTGGGCTGTAAATCTATAGTGCACGACCGTGATGCACACTTTAGTCACCTTATGGACCTTGCTACTGTGCCCTAAAAGTTCCGTAGTGCACTTTGACCTACTTCTGTTTGAAACGGCAGTAGGTCAAAGCACACTATGGAACTTCTAGAGTGTGGCAGCAGGCTCCATGCAGCCAGTCAGTGTGCAGCACTCTAGTGCACTGTAGATTTACACCCCAGCTCGCTGCGCATTAATGCTCCGCAGAGAACTGCCCTTAATTTTGGCATTTCTTAACTTTTGAGTGCTCAGCTTTTCAACCTCAATAGCATGGGTTATGGAAAAACAATACAATAAAATAAATAAAATAGAAGAAATAAATAGCAGGCCTTCTCCGGGGGAGCACGTAAAGGATCTAGTGTGACATGTCTTCTTCTCTCACACTGGCTTGTGTTGGTTCAGTGAAAACCTGCCATTTCAAAGAAAATACCCTCCCAAGTTAAAAGTGTGCATGTGCCCACACACATGTGCTCTATAGCAAAAGAGCACTGAATGCTGCATGTACTCACACCCATGGACACACACACAATCTGTAACAAAGGACTACTGAATGCTACAATCACTAACTCTGAGATTTGTGCTTACTGAAGTCAGCATTCTAGTCCTCACATAGACAGCAGCACTCAGGTACAGGCCCTGTCTGACATCTTTGCCACTTCCCAGTAGGGGAACCCAGGCCACCCTCTAAACTGGGTTCCAGTCCAGGGACCCTATAACAAACAACCAAGGTCTCTTCACAGTCTGGCAATGTGGGTTGTGCAATGCTTTCAAGGAAGCTCTCACTACCTCAGAGAATTATTATCATTAACTTTTATATTGCGGTTAATGCCTACAGGCCCAATTCTGCAAGCCACCAAACAAACACATTGCAATGGCAGTACTTTCCCCCAAAGAGTTCACAATTAAATGATAAACAATAATAGGGGAGTGAGCAAAACGCATGGCCCGAGGGGAGAGGGAGAGAATGGGGTATCAAAATAATAGGCTATTTTAGCACAGACTACCTGTGTGCTCATCTAGCCCGTAATCCCGTAAGGATAACCAAGGTCAAACTGTATTCACTTGCAGGGCCGCCCAGAGGATTCAGGGGGCCTGGGGCAAAGCAATTCCGGGGGTCCCTTCCATAAAAAAAAGTTGCAATACTATAGAATACTATATTCTCGTGGGGGCCCCTGCAGGTCCTGGGGCAAATTGCCCCACTTGCCCACCTCCTTCCCCCCCCCAACCCCGCAGGCAGCCCTGGCCCATTGACTTCACTGGGCCCTAGTAAAACAAAATCTGACCCAAAAAATGAGGTGGTTCAGTAGATTTGAAAATTTTTTTGTTTGTCATTGCCCTGGTACTGCCCATTAAATCCAAGGCACAGGACATTTATATACCACATACGAGATACACAAGATAAGCAAAGCATGGTGTTCTGGCACCTAGAAAGTACTGCTGCAGGATTGTCTACTCCTGACCCAGTACTAGTATTTCGTTATAGCACTCCCAAAGTTATTACCCTGTATCTAGATAAGGAAACAGTAGACTCCACTTTAGCTTTCTTTCCAAAGCAGGTAGATGACCCCACAACTGAAAAAATATGGCAAGTTTTTATTAAGTGGACTCACTATTAAACACAGAATAAAACATTTAATGGACCATTCTGAAACCTTCCTGGAACTTTGTCACCATTTCTGAGAGATGATCTGCACATTACTTCAGACTGGTATTATATCTATATTGTAGGTAAAAAACAAGAGTGATTTTTAGGAGACCATGAAAACGTACCAAGTGAATCCCAACCCTAACATAAGGAACAGAGACACATTGTAACAGGAGATAGGGAATATCTTTAAAGTATTTTGAATAGCAAAGTTCCAAAAAAATTGAACAATGAAGTCTCAAATAATATAAAATGGCAAAAGAACATTAAATACAACTCAATTAACTTGGAAGTCTACTGAATCTAAAGGTCAGCACTTTGCTTAAATAACCTGAATCTATTATCTGTTCAATACATTAAAAAGTGTTGAGGGGAGGGGAGATATTTACATTGTTGCTAAATTAGCCTTTTCCTTAGGGGCCTGATCCAAAGCTCATGGAAGTCAATATGAGTCTTTTTATTGACTACTATGAGCTTTGGATCAGGGCTTGTGGCGTTTTTGGGATAACAAACACTATTCAGTAGTTAAAGTTACATACAGACTTCCATTATAAAGCTCCGTTTTCACAGGCTCATAATTGTCTCAAAAGATAAAACTTCCCATGCTTCATCTCAAAAACAGTGGATACTTCTTGTGACTCAACCTCCTCGGCACACACCCCTTCCCCCCAGCAAGCATGAACTATAAAGCGACTCTGTCTGGTCACATTTTGCCCCATATTTCATTTTGTAAAAACAATGTTTTGTAAAACCTACTGCCGCCAGAATTTTTTCTATTATTCTTTTTTAAATTCCACTGTAAATAGTTACCTGGAAAACAAAATCCCCCTGTATTGCCCGAGACTCAAACACTGCAGTATTGTGTTGATGTGTAGGAGAACCTGAAGGGAAAATTAGCTAGTAGCAAAAGTGAAAGTGACTAATCTATTTCTATTATCTAAAATGAAAGAAATAAAAAAATCAAACAGCATAGATAGTGAAAAATAAATAGAGTTTTAAAATAATGTAAATGTTAATAGTCAGAAGTGCAGTTAATAATAGAAATGAGGAAATGAATTTTCTTAATATACGATTTTTAATCTGACAGTGTTACTTTGAAAGTTGTGATCATGGGGTTAGTCCTGAACAAACTCTCGTGGCTAAGACTGGAAAAAAATATTGAACTGATCAACAAAATGCTTTTGCCAATGCACAGTACAATGTTTCCACTAACTTTAGAGTTACTGTACAGTATTATTTATAAGACTGTGAAGAAGCATAACTTCAGAGCCAGTCTTAGCATTTTTGAATGGGGCGTGACATTTTTTTTGTGCCACCGATTTTCTCAGAATTAATTAATTTATCTTCAACAGTATCTTACCAGTCTGCACAAGGTTGGCATGGGATAATAAAATCATCTTATGACTGTACCCCTAATGTAATGGACTAATTTTACATTAAAGCATGCATGCTGAGAGGACTCTTTAGGCCAGCTGCTTTTCACTTTTAGTTTTCCCAAATAAGTGGGGAGAGTGTGAGCAAGGCAGTGGTTCAGATGAAATCAGGTCAATGTATAGTGAAAAAAATGGCTTTTTAAAGTTCCAGCTGTACCTGGGATCCTCAAGTATTTGCAAAAAGTTGAAAGTATTATGGAAGAACATGGAACTCCACAGTGAATGAGCACACACTAATCAAACTACCAAGCAATACTACTGTGTGTGCATTTTACACTATCTGATTATGTTACACAGAACTGACCTTTGGGCTCTGCAAAACCTGTGTTCATAGGACAGGAAATATCTGGTCAGAGTTTCAAGCAGAACAGGGACAGATGGTGTGGAGAAGAAGAGGAAAGGTCTTTGGGCTTTTGTGAAAACTGACTGTCTGGCCAACAACAGGAGCTAAATGGAATATTTTTCAAATGAACAACAGAGCACTGTGTTATTTCTTCCTAGAAAGGCATTAAGAGGATGGGACAGAAGATAAAAGTTGCCTTCCAACCATGTGATATTGTGGATCCCTAAAGTTTGGTTTTATTAATACATTTAGTGACTTGCTGTTGCTTCTGCACCTTCATGGGGATCTGCTAGCATGCGCCGCTCCTCCAGGAAAGGCAGCGCTTGAAATCCGAATGCCTTATGCCTTTGTGGTGGAAGAGGCCACAAATGGGGATGAAGTTTGATCAAAATGCATGGAATCAGCCCAAAATAACACTAAGATGTATTCTACCATCAGAAAATGCAGGTCTGGAAGGAAAGTTCTGAGTATAAATTAATGCTGACCTTAGCCAGGGTAACTTGCTCTCTGCAGTGTCTGCAGCTGTGTAGTTACTAGAGAGTTCTCTGGCTCCATATGCTTTTTCACATCTGTCAGCTCAATCAGAGGTACAATTTTACTGCAAAAATCTAGCACTCAGGGACACTGTGTGGATTTGTGACACTCCCTGAAGGATTTAGAATCTTTAAACTAACAGATTACAACAAGACACAATATAATATTCTCATCTGTGATAGTTATAATATTGCTCCAAAAGTCTGCATGTCACAGAATGTAATGGAAAATGATATCCATTTTCCTTTGGTCAGCTCCCTGAAAATCCAAAACACGGGTAAACAGAGCTGCAGCATATGAGACAATAAGTTTGGCACACATTTTTGAAACTTCATACTTATGGGATGAGCAAAATGAGTAAACTTTTGTTTTAATTGCCTTACAACACCATGTGCGAGCAAACACAATGGAAAGGGAACAGATTGCAACGGTGTTATGAGCGACTTTTCCAGATGTTGCTTATACAGCAGTCTAGTGACTCTTCATCATTTTCAACATCAGATGGATAGGTTGCTTCCACACACTGAATTTTATAGCCTAGCGATATACTATTCTTGATAAGCACACATGGTAAGGTTATGCAACAGGAGTGGCAACATTTTGTAACATATGGCATGCATGTCAGTGAAGTGAGACATATGTCACATTTGTTTTTGTCTGCACTTAAGATGTACATTGCCACAAGGTAGCATGTGTCATGGTATAGTCTAGATCAGTGGTTCTCAACCAGGGGCACATGTACCCCTGGGGGAGGGGGGAGAGGGGACACGGCGGGGGAAGAGGTCTTCCAGGGAGTACATCAACTCATCTAGATATTTGCCTAGTTTTACAGCAGGCTACATAAAAAGCACCAGCGAAGTCAGTACAAACTAAAATTTCATACAGACAATGACTTGTTTATACTGCTCTATATACTATACACTGAAATGTAAGTTCAATATTTATATTCTAATTGATGTATTTAATAATTATGTGGTAAAAATGAGAAAGCAAGCAATTTATCAGCAGTAGTGTGCTGTGACACTTCTGTATTTTTATGTCTGATTTTTTAATCAAGTAGTTTTTAAGTGAGGTGAAACTTGGGGGTACTTAAGACAGATCAGACCCTGAAAGGGGTACAGTAATCTGGAAAGGTTGAGAGCCACTGGTCTAGATGACAGGGTGACTATAGCCTCAGTGTTGTGTGTGACATGCCTCTACTTCAGTGGAACATATGCTCAAAAAAGCTGCCATCCTTACTGTATGATATTGCCTTGTGCAATGCTGTTCTTAATTTTATGCAGCCTTTGGTAGAATGTGATATATTGTTGGTCCATAATTGTGGAAGATGACATGTTTTCTAAATATTATTAAAGATACCTTCAAAATTACATACTGAGATTTCTCTAAAAAAACAACTTACCTGCCCCCCCCCACATGTAATCCTGCTATGTGAACTTTTAATTAAAATAAAAAATTGCATAGAAACCTCTTCTCAAACTATATTTTAGGTAAAGAACATACAGATGGAGTTACAAAGGTAATTGCAAGCCAACAAAATTTTAATTAATCTAGAATGACTAAGAACATTATGTACATAGGCAATAAAATAACATTGTTGTTTGCACACTATTATCTCTGTATGTTCATTGTTGTGACTTGGTGTGTTACTTAAAGTAACTAAAATTTAAGCAAGGATATGTCTACACTACGAAATTTGGTCGATTTTTATAAAGTCAATTTTTAGAAATTGATTTTATACAGTCGATTGTGTATGTCCCCACTAAGCGATTAAGTTGGCAGAGTGCATTCTCACTACTGTGGCTAGCATCAACTCATGGAGTGGTGCACTGTGGGTAGCTATCCCACAGTTCTCACAGCCTCCGCTGCCCACTGGAATTTTGGGTTAAGTTCCCAATGCCTGATGGGCAAAAACATCGTTGTGGGTGGTTTTGGGTACACATCATCAGTCTCCCTTCTCTCCCTCCCTCTGTGAAAGAAACAGCAGACAATAATTTTGTGCCTTTTTGCCTGGGTTACTAGTGCAGATGCCACAGCACAGCAAGCATGGAGCCTGCTCAGCTCACCGCTGCTGTTGCGAGCATTGTAAACACCTCACACATTATCCTGCATGTATGTGCAGAACCTGGCTAACAGACGACAGCACGAGGACGATTGTGAGGAGGACATGGACACAGATGTTCCTGATAGCACAGAATGTGGTAATTGGAACATCATGGTGGCAGTGGGGCTGGTTGATACAGTGGAACGCCAATTCTGGGCCCGGCAAACAAGCGCAGACTGGTGGGACCGCATAGTGTTGAGGGTATGGGATGATTCCCAGTGGCTGCGAAATTTTCGCATGCGTAAGGCCACTTTCCTGGAACTCTGTGAGTTGCTTTCCTCTGCCCTGAAGCACAGGAGTACCAAGATGAGAGCTGCCCTGACAGTTGAGAAGCAAGTGGCGATAGCCCTGTGAAAGCTTGCAACACCTGACTGCTACCAGTCAGTCAGGAATCAATTTGGAGTGGGCAAATCTACTGTGGGAACTGCTTTGATTCAAATAGCCAATGCAATCACTGACGTTCTGCTATCAAGGGTAGTGACTCTGGGAAATGTGCAGGTTATAGTGGATGGCTTTGCTGCAATGGGGTTCCCCAACTGTGGTGGAGCAATAGACAGAACGCATATCCCTATCTTGGCACCGGAGCACCTGGCCAACCAGTACGTAAACCACAAGGGGTACTTCTCAATGGTGCTGCAAGCACTGGTGGATCACAAGAGACGTTTCACCGACATCAGCGTGGGATGGCCGAGAAAGGTGCATGATGCTCACATCTTTAGGAACTCCGGGCTTTTTGAGCAGCTGCAAGAAGGGACTTATTTCCCAGACCAGAAAATTACTGCTGGGGATGTTGAAATGCCAATAGTTATCCTTTGAGACCCAGCCTACCCCTTGCTCCCATGGCTCATGAAGACTTACACAGGCAGCCTGGACAGTAGTAAGTTCAACTATAGGCTGAGTAAGTGCAGAATAGTGGTAGAATGTGCCTTTGGACATTTAAAAGGGCACTGGCGCTGTTTGCTGACTAGGTTAGACCTCAACGCAACCAATATTCCCATTGTTATTACTGCTTGCTGTGTGCTCCACAATATCTGTGAGAGTAAGGGGGAGACGTTTATGGTGGGGTGGGAGATTGAGGCAAATTGCCTGGCTGCCAATTTTGAACAGCCAGACACCAAGGTGATTAGAAGAGCACAGCTAGGCACACTACGCACCTGAGAGGCTTTGAAAACCAGTTTCATGACTGGCCAGACTACGGTGTGACAGTTGCGTGTGTTTCTCCTTGATGCAAACCCGCCCTGTAGCGGGGTGGTCACCTGCTCCAGCCTTAAAGGGCTTAAAACAGCCAGGAGAGGGCTGTGGCTGGGAGCAAGCAATTCCCAGGCTGATTGGGGAAGCAGGCTCAGCTGCCCCAATCAAGGCTCAGCTGGCTGTTATAAGAGGGCAGTGGGCCAGGAGCAGAGTCAGTCTCTGGGAAGCTGAACAGGGTACCTGAGTGTGGCAGGGCTGGGAAATAGGGCAAGGAACCTGAGGAGCTCCCACCCAGAAAAGCCCCAGGCTCTGGCCTTGTCAAAGGCCAGAAAGGTACTAGGGTGCAGCCCAGGGTAGGCAGAGGCAACTGGTCCAAACCCCCCTTGCCTATGTTGAGTGGCTTTTACATTGCAGTCTGCCCCAGTGAGCGGGGGCTAGATGGTGACTGGCAGTAGCCCAAGACTGAGGCGAGGTGGGGACAGTGGGTGGGGGTTCCCATGGGTGGGGAGACCCTGAGAGCGGGTGTACTGCTGGGGGGCAGTGCCCAAGGACAAGGGGGCCAGCGGCAAGCGGGACACTGGCCTGCAGAGGGCGCTCCGGGTCAAAAGAGCTAATTCCCAGGACGACCAACAGGAGGCGCCGCAGAGGTGAGTCTTGCCCCAGTTACATGCCCCCTTTGTTGATTTTAAATCCCTGTAAGCCAACCACCCTCCCCCCTTCGATCACAGCTGGCAAAAGAAATAAAGTCACTATTGTTTTGAAACCATGCATTCTTTCTTTATTAATTTAAAAAAGTGAGATAACTTACAAGGTAGCCCGGCTGGGGTGCGGGAGGAGGGAAGGACAAGGCCACATTGCTTATTGTAGCCACATTACAAATCAAAACTGTTTGAATGACAGCCTTCTGTTGCTTGGGCCATCCTGAGAACAAAAGGGAAACTCTTTCACGTTGAATCAAGCAATTCACAGGAGACAGCACATATGCTTTAGGTACAAGGTCGCATTTTGCCTTTTACATTGAGTGCCTGCCGGTATGGTGACACATCACACACAGCTGGGCAACAGAATTCGGTTTCCAGGCAGCCATGGTAAGCCAAAGGGTATGCGGGGTTGGCTTCTTCCACCTTCATAACTTGTGGGAATGGTTTCAAACTGCAGCACCCTCCTTTCCCATAGCAACCAATGCCAGTTTGGTTTGCCATTTAAAAGGAGGGGCTGCAGTTTTCGGGTGGATGTGCAGCACACGTCCCCCCACTCCTCTGCATGGCTATTTGGGATGATCCCTTCACCCCTCCCCCCATCACGTGGCTACTATCAGGAATGATCCCTTTTAGCCAAGCGCAAACAGCCCAGCATGAACAGGGTCCTTTTACTGTTTCCTTACAAAACTTTCCCTATTTCAACCAGGTGACCATGAATGATATCACACTCCTGAGGCTTACACAGAAAGATAAAGACCGAATGTTGCTTGAATGTGACCAAAACCCAAGATCATTCGCTGCCATGCTTTGTGCTGCAACGATTCCAGACCACTTGCTACTGGCTTGGCATGGTAAAGTGTCCTACCGTGGAGGACGAAATAAGGCAGCCTTCCCCAGAAACCTTCTGCAAAGGCTTTCAGAGTACCTCCAGGAGAGCTTCATGGAGATGTCCCTGGAGGATTCCCGCTCCATCCCCAGACATGTTAACTGACTTTTCCAGTAGCTGTACTGGCCTCGAATGCATCCCAATTCTTCAGAGTAAATCAAACATTAAACACTATTGCTTTTAAACCCTGTACTGTAGTAACAAATGTGCATTCACCTCAGGTGCCTCCTCCACCTTCAGGGTTGGGGATCCCGCCTTGGGAAGGTATTGGCTCCAGGGTGATGAAAAGATTCTGGCTGCCAGGGAGAACAGATTCACTGCTTGCCTACTGCGCATTCTCCTCCTCCTCCTCTTCCTCATCCACAAAATCCTCCTCCGTGTTGCGTGAGACTCCCCCCTTGCAGGAGTCCACAGACAGTGGTGGGATAGTGGTAGGGTCCCCTCCTAGAATGCCATCCAGCTGATCATAGAAGTGGCATCTATGGGGCTCTGACTCGGAGCGACCGTTTGCCTCCTTTGTCTTTTGGTAGGCTTGCCTGAGCACCTTAACTTTCACGTGGCACTGCTGTGTGTCCCTGTTGTAGCCTCTGTCCAGGATACCCTGTGCAATTTTGGCATATATATTAGCATTTCTTCTTTTTGATCAGAGTTCGGCCTGCATAGATTCTTCTTCCCATACAGCAATCAGATCCTGTGTCTCCCATTCACTCCATGCTGGAGCTTGTTTGCGATTCTGGGGAGACTGCATGGTCACCTGTGCTGCTGAGTTCACCACGCTGACCAAACAGGAAATGAAATTCAAAATTTCCCGGGGCTTTTCCTGTGTACCTGGCTAGTGCATCGGAGTTGAGAGTGCTGTCCAGAGCAGTCACATCGGAGCACTCTGGGATAGCTCCTGGAGACCAATAACGTCGATTTGCGTCCACACTACCCCAAGTTCGACCCAACAGGATTGATTTTAATGCTACTCCCCTCAACAGGGAGGAGTACAGAAGTCGATTTTAAGAGCCCTTTAGGTCGACGGAACAGGGTTGCTTGTGTAGACACATTCATTATAAAATCAACCTAATGCGGCTAAATTCCACCTAATCCTGTAGTGTAGACCAGGGCTAGGAGAGATGCGAGAGGAGATAGAGGAATGGAAGAAGACGAGCAGAGGGCAGAAACAGGGTAGGCAGAGGTATAGATGTCTGGTGTGAAAAATGATGTAAATACTCCTGGGTATGTTAGGTCAGATAGCTCAGATAATGTACAATATCCATATCTCCTTGACTGCCATCTCCCAAAGGCGGTGGTGCTCACTGTACTACAGCACAAGCCTACAAGCTCCAGGTGGTCTGATTATAGCTCAGGGGTAGGCTGGTGACACTCCACCTTGGCAAGTGTATGGATAGTGTGTGGGCACTACAGAGTGAAGAAGACCATAGCACTAGCCCCTCACAATGCATGAATCCTCAGGAGAGGCAACGGAACAAATCAAATATATGAAGAGGCGCTAATAAGATTTTATATACCTTTGACATGATGGCAACTACTTCAGGGAGTTGCAGTATCGGTACGGAGTGCTGCGGTGTCAATATGGTGTAATGTGTGACACCAAAAGAGGAGGGCTAGTGTGGGCACACTGGTACAAACTGTAATGGTACAGTTGAGTTCTCTAGTGTAGACAGGGCTTTAGTTTAGTTTAGCAGTCCTGTTACAGGGAGGCAATGAGCTGGTTTTTGCATTTTGACTGAAGATGTGCTCCCCAAATGGTTGTAATATCTGGTAACAGGGGAGATGGGAGTCTAAGACTTTCCTTTGTGAGGATGCTCCTCGCTCTCCTCTCTTCTTGCTTCACTCTTGCTTATTAGTATAGGGTGGTCCCCTTACCTAAAGTTGAGTGGATATTTTTGTTTCTTATTTTTCAAAGTGCTTTGAAACCCATATACATAGTCAGATTGGACTGAAAATTGCCATGATGGTTGAGGGCCTGGGATATAATTAGCAATGCAAATTTTGGGTCATTTGGCCAAAGGGTCTTGAGGCACAGCACCCCCCAAAATGCTCTGCCTGCTATGATTTTTTGCACAAAGCTAGAGGTAAATCTATGACAGTCCTCCTTATAAAACATGTATCAGTGGGCTGTCCTGTGCTCATCTAGTCAGTGGTGCCAGGCATCAGGTTGGAAATCGAATATTTCAAAAGTCTGTCTTTAGTGAGGCAGGTAACTTAAAGTAAGTCAGACCAGAGGTAGGTGAATATGGGAACAAAATCAAACAAAACAAACAAACAAATAAACAAACAAACAAACACAAAACACCACCCACAACCATTAAAGAAAACCTACTAATGTTAATTAAGATTCTTAACAGAATTTATTCATCCTTGTTCATGTCCCTTTTGCGTTTGTTTTCCATGAACATATATCCATTAAAGTTGTTCTGGCACAAATGTTCAAACTAAATTTTAGTCACATCTGCATGAATATTCACAGAAACTGAATTTTATTTTCATGCTCAAGCATATTTCTGACATAGACGTGCTGGCATGTTCATTGAATCAGAACACACAAACTATATTGCATGATTTATCTGTAGGGCCATGAAAAATGCACCTGGACCATGAAATCTGGTCTCCTCTTGTGAAATCTGGTCTTTTGTGTGCTTTTACCCTATACTATACAGATTTCATGGGGGAGACCAGCGTTTCTCAAACTGGGGGTCCTGACCCCAAAAGGGAGTTGCAGTGGGGTCACACGGTTATTTTAGGGGTGGTCACGGTATTGCTACCCGTACTTCTGTGCTGCCTTCAGAGCTGGGTGGCTGGAGACCAACGGCTCATAGCCGGGTGCCCCGCTCTGAAGGCAGCACCCCGCCAGCAGAAGTAAGGTGGCAATACCTTACCATGCCACCCTTACTTCTGCACTGCTGCTGGTGGCAGCTCTGACTTCTGAGCTGGGCTCTTGGCCAGCAACTGCCGCTCTCCAGCTGCCCAGCAAACCCCCCTACAACAGCCTTGCGACCTCCTCCCCACAACTCCTTTTTGGGTCAGGACCCCTACAGTTACAACACTGTGAAATTTCAGATTTAAATAGCTGAAATCATGAAATTTACGATTTTTAAAATCCTATGACCTTGAAATAAACCAAAAAGGACCATGAATTTGGCAGGGCCCTAAGTATAGGGAAGGATCTTTAAACTATTTCTCACATGATGTCTGCTCAGTGCGGATAAGGCCAAACCATTGTTAAACTGAGCTCCAGACTAGGACCCTGTCTTTTTTGTTACATTGTATAGGAAGGAAGTGACTTTTTTTTCCCTCTACACTTTCATCCTTGGAATTCTGTACTGGCGGAAGAACCGTGGTGGATTTACCAGAGCTGCATCTTATCTCTGGCAATGTGGCAATACTTTCGTAATGGCTTTCTGTACAGGGCTTGCATTTTGGAACCATGTTTAAAGGTATATGACAAGAACAGCTCACACATCCCACTTGTGCTGCAACCCCTCTTTTCCAGACAGATATCTGTACCCTGCAACTCTACAGTTCCTCCACTCCAGGCACGTCTCTCCAAGCAGCTCCTTGTTGGCTGTTATGCCACTCTTCAGCTCGGCACAGCTGATAGGCAGCTGCAGTTTCTTTCCTAAGCTGGTACTACTGCAGCAGTTAAATATATGTTGTCTAGTTATCCAGTCCTCAGGGTCCTCCTGCCCACCTGGCTCCCTTTGCTGCCACAGTCTTTGCTCTCCTGGCTGCATCTCCAAAATGGTGTTCCTCTAATTGTGGTGGCATCTGAGTCTCTGAGGTTGGGCAGCCAAAGACTGAGGCATCTAAAATTAATAGACACTTTAAAAAAAATGGAGGTTGTGAAATCCAGTCAACAGGTGAAATCCTGGCCCCACTGAAGTCTATGGGAGTTTGGCCAATGACTTCAGTAGAGACCAGGATTTCACCGCAAGGCTTCTTACCAACCATGAGGGCTCTTGCAGTGCTCAGAGCTTATCCCAGCCCAGCTATTTTATGCTGTTGGCAATTTTCCCTTCCTGGCCATTTCTTGTTATTTATTTGACATCTGTATGTCATTATGGATCATTTTTGTTGTGGCTCTGTCAGTCATTCTTGGTGAAGCCATTTTACTGTTAACGTGGCAACCGGGTGTATATTGTTGCCTGCCTTAGGACCAGAAAGCTATACAGCAACATGGAGTTCAAGCTGAACAGTTGCTCTGCTGGTGACTGACTGACTGACATTAACCAGAGCAGTAGCAATGGTACTGCCTGTGTGAAATAAATATTTTAAAACTACAAATGGAGGCTGTACTGAAGGCATCATCTGGGGCCTGACTTAAAGCCCACTGAAGTCAATTGGAGGGAGGAGGGTGCAGCAAGTGAATAGGCCTCCTGCATCCAAGACAGCAGCTGCAAGTATGGCACATCTGTCAAGGGAGTGGGGTGCTGTGGGACAGAGGATCATGTGTGGGGGGGGGCACCATAATTACTGACAATTGTGATTTATATTAAAAATCGTGTAAGTCCTCTGGCCGCAAGGAGCTTGGACCCCAGTTTTTTGTTGGGGGACAGGAGGTTGGGAGAATTGTGCCTTGAAAACATTGCAAATGCCAGCAACTACGCCATACTGTTCAGTGAGCCAAAAAACTGCAAGCCATAGTGATGCATCACTGACAGAGTGCTCAGTAGATCAACTAAACTCCAAGGGCCCTATTTGCAAGGATATGAGTAACACTAAAATCTGGTCTACACTGGGAAAAATTTCCCCATGGATTCTAAGCATTGATGAACCTGTTTGACTGAAAGGCTTTTAAAGCTAACTGGAGTTGCAGTGTTGAGCAGACTCCAGAGGCCTGGACCCACACTATGGGTCAAATTGCTTTTAAAAACGGATTCAATTTTTTTGGAGATATTTCCCTAGTTTAGAAAATGAACCATTTCCCCCACTCATTTTCTGACTGTGTTTATAGTAGGGTTTTCTTTAGGCAACAGTTGCAAAGAAACTTAACTCCATCTAAGCTTGTCTACATTACAGCTTCCACAGGTACTACCACAAGTATAGCTGTACTCATTTAGAATTATGTGTCCAAAAAATCTCTGTGTGGACGAAGTCTTATTGACTTCAGTGTGAGTTACTCATATTCCACAGAGGAAAATAGGATTAAGGATCCAGTTTCAATGTGAATTTATACAAATCAGGAGTTATATTTTTAACAATATTTTTCCTTACCAGTTCTAGAGAGATTTGTATGATAATTAAAGGAAAAGTCAGAAGAAATTATTCTGTGATTTACTGCCACTAAAATGTTGATCAGATTAGCAAAGCACTACTATTCACAGCCCAAGTTTATTTCTTCCTTTGATACCTTTGAAATAAACTCATTGCAGGTTTCCTTTGCACTCCTTGTAAATTGATTAGCCATTGTTCATTGTTTGCAGATTTATAGTTTCCACTTTCTGAAAGGCACAAATGGAAGGCACCTTTATAGTGCTGGAGCTTTGTATTTACCTGCAAAAGCCACAAGGATTACTGTTACACTTACGTGTGAAAAGTCACCGTCTATGCAAAATGTTCAGCCTCCTGTCTTTGTTCTGATGCAGGTGTGGGTTAAGTATTTAACAAATAGGTGCAAATAAAATTTCACACTATTCAGTGCTTTTGTGAAGACTGGTCAAATCCAGTTTAGGAACAAGCTATCAAATAAAAATAAATTCTGGTTCAGTCCTTCTTACTATGTTTAATTATTAAGCTTATATTGGCATGTCATTAGATAAATCACTGGAATTCTATGTTCAGTTCTTCTGGTCACCCTATGTCAGAAAAGCCATAGCAGGAATAGGAGGAATTCAGAAAGGGGTATGGAGAGACTTCTGTATGAGAGACTGAAAAGACTGGGGCCTGGTCTATACTTAAAATTTAGATTGATCTAGCTATGTCGCTCAGGGTGTGAAAAATTCATGACCTAACCCCTAGTGTAGACATAGCTAACTTCCATCGACCCAGCTACCACCTCTTGGAGAGGTTCCTTATCTACAATGACAGAAAAAACCCTGCCATCACTGTAGGAAGGGCTACACTATGGCACTACAGCATCATACCTGCAGTGCCATAGCGGTGCTGCTATACCACCCATACTGTAGACAAGGTCTAGGATGGTTCAGTTTAAAGAGGGAATGAATGCATGATAGAGGTATACAACATAATGAATGACACAGAGAAGGTAAATTGAAAAGGCCTACTTACCTTTTCTCATAATGACAGAAAAATGGGACACTCAGTGAAACGGAAAAGCAACAAATTAAAATACTTTCTGTTCTGGGCTCTGGGGAGGAGGGGTTTGGGTATATTGGTTGAGGGTCTGGGGAAGAGGGGTTGTGGGTGTCTGCTCCCTCCCCTTCTCCCCCCACCCCAGGCTCTGGGGAGGGGAAGGAGGCAGAGGAACAGGAACTGGGTTGTTATAGGGGTTTCTTTAATGCTCTACTCCTGGGGGATTTTTTGTGTGTATCTGTATTGTTACAGATATACTTGCTGACAGGGATTTTAAAATAAATTACCAAAATAATTGAAACTGGTGTGATTATGTAGTGCAATATTTGCAAAATGTTGCAGAATTTTAAAATATTGTGCACCGAACTTTTAATTTTTTGGAGCAGAATGCCCCCAGGAATAAATAAAGCCTAATATTGTTTCAGCTGCATCTGAGTCTGTTGGGCGTGTTATATTGTTCCATGGCACCGAGTTGAAGTTCATGTCAGGTAACTGTCACAAGCAAGTTGCTGTGAGTCAGTTTGTGAACCTTTAAATCAATGGGACTACTCCTGCGAGTAACCAATGAGAGTAATGGGTTCACCAATGAGAGAAATGGGTTTACAATCTGGCTCTATTTTTTAAAAAGAAATTGTGCTTGTCTTACTATTATATTTGATGTCAATGAGACCAATGACTTGTATGAATAAAAGAAGCAAATTTGGCCCTAAGAAGATAATTTTCAGTAGGATGCATAATTCGGTCACACAGTTTCTATGAATACTAGTGGCAGCCCTGCTGATAAATGTTACACATAGAAAATATACCCCTGAGGCATATAGGAGCATTTTGATTCACAGGGATTTTTGCAGTTAATGCCATCAACACTCACAAGAATTATATTCATAATTCTCCTGCATTTAGATTCAAATATTCCCATTTCCCCTACTGATTTATGTAGGTTTTACATATTTACTGTGCTAATCCTATACCCTTTAATTACACACCGTCACCATTGCAACTGGCAAACCCTGTGGTTTTTCAAATGTTTCTTAGTTAATCCTAGTTAAAGCAAACACTCAAGCCATCTCATAATTATCATGAATAACTGTACCTCTTAACAATGTTCTCAGGGAAAGCAGGACTCTTTATTAATGTTCTACAGGAAAATGTACCTGAAATCAGGGGAAAAGTTTGCCAGAGACATTTACACATACTAAGGTAGCTAACTCCTAGGGGACAGAATCAGACTGTGATGTGACAAGGAGATAAAACACATGAAGTGAGATGAAAATACTGGCAAATCTAAAGAGACATGGTGGACAAACTTCTGTTGGTGAGAGAGAGAAGCTTTGGAGCTAACCCAGAGCTCTCCTGCAGGCCTGGGAAAAGTAGGGCAGGTCTACACTTAAAATGCTGCAGCAGCGCAGCTGTGCTGCTGTAGAGCTCCAGTGAAGATGCTACTGCATGGACTAGACAGGGCTGGCCAGAGGATTCAGGGGGCCTGGGGTCTTTGGCAGTGGGGGCCCCCACCACCGAATTGCCACTGAAGACCCAGCACTTGGGGCGGGGGGTCCTTCCGCACCTGGGGCAGAAGGACCCCCCGCCGCCTAATTGCCGCCGAAGACCCGGCCCGGGACCCACTGCTGAAGTGCCAGAAGGACCCCCTGCCGCGGGTCTTCGGGGCACTTTGGCGGCGGGTCCCGGAGTGGAAGGACCCCCCGCTGCTGAATTGCCGACGACGACCCAGAGCAGAAGAAGCTCTGGGGGCCCAGGTCCCGTGAGAGTTTTCTGGGGCCCCCGGAGCGAGTGAAGGACCCCGCTCCCGGGGCCCCAAAAAATTATCGTGGGGGCCCCTGCGGGGCCCGGGGCAAATTGCCCCTCTTGCCCCCCCCCCTCTGGGTGGCCCTGGGACTGGACAGGACAGGAATGCTTCTCCTGTGTGGGAGGTTAATTCTCCTCTGCGAGAGGCAGGAGGAGCCCTCCCACCACATAGTGCTGTCTACACCAAGGCTTAGATCAGTATAAACCTGTTGCTCAGGGGTGTGGATTTTTCACACCCCTGACCCTGAGCGACGTAGTTACACCAATGTAAATATATAGTGTACACCTGACTGTACACAGAGTGTCAGAGCTACATACAAGTCAGAACAGATTGTTTGGCATAAGTAGTTAACACATATTTCAAGGGACCTTTCAAGGTGAAGTGGTTCATTAACAACCCTCCAGTCACAGGGAGGGGGGAAAGACAGCTGGGAGGGGGTGGTTAGTGGGTTATAGATTGTTGTAATAAGCCATAAAACCAGTGTGTCTATTCAGTACATGATTTTTAGTGTCTAGCAAAGTAATGAATTTAAGCTCTCAGGCTCATCTTTTCAGTGTTGTTCAGATTTCCATTGAGAACGAGGACTGATAGGTCAGATATAGAGTGATTGCTGTGCTTTGCTAGACACTAAAAATGTCTAGCAAAATGAAATATACCTTAAGAGAAACGTACAGTATGAAAATGGACTATGAAAGCTAACTAGATATAGTCTATATAGAAAATAAAGAAAATAGACTATAGTTGCAATACAACTGCATGCTGCATAAGCTTCAGCCTACTTAAATCTCCTGCATTCAACACCTGCTAGAGTGAAAGTTGCAGTAGTCTAAGGGCTTGTCTACACTGGCAAGTTTCTGCGCAGTAAAGCAGCTTTTTGTGCTCAAACTGCAGCCATGTACACACTGCCAAGCCACTTTGTACACAGAAACTCCTCAGTTGCAGCACTGCAAAAAAACACCTCAATGAGAGTCATAAGGCTATTTGCGCAGAGGCTCCAGCACTCTATTGCCAGTGTAGACATTTGATTGCTTTCTGCACTGTAACTGGCCTCCGGAGCTGTCCCATAATGCCTTGAGTGACCACTCTGCTCATTGTTTTGAACTCGGCTGCCCTGGAGACATGCACTCCTCCCCTTTAAAAGCACCATTTCTGACAGCCCTTGCGTGCTGTGCTGATCTGCTCTGGGACACAAAGCAAACCATTAATGTGGAATGCTCATGCTATTGAACACAGAGGCAGGTGTCCATGTGTGTGTGTGTCTCTGTGTGTGTGTATGTGAGAAAGAGAGATAGATTCAGGGGTGAAAGTAACTTAAAGGACTTACCAGTACGCTGGAGTCCTGAGCAGGAGCATAGCCTCAATTGGAAGAGGCGTGGCCTCAACCAGAAGAGGTGGGGCCTTTCAAGATTTAAAGGCCCTGGGGCTCCAGCTGTGGCTGGGAGCCCCAGGGCCTTTAAATCACCCCAGCGCTCCCAGCTGCAGAGGTGGCTGGGAGCCCCGGGGCTCAGGGGCAAATCAAAGGGCCTGGGGCTCCAGCCACTATGGAGCTCCGGGCCCCCTTTAAATCACTGCGGGGGCCCAGCTGCCAGAGCTCCAGCGGTGATTTAAAGGGCCCGGGGCTCCCCACCTGGGGAAGTGAGGAAACAGACTGACAGAGCGAGACGGGTATCCAGAAGTCACCTACACCAGGACAGGCCCAACAAGGAAAATAACAGAACACCACTGGCCATCACATACAGCCCCCAGTTAAAACCTCTCCAGCACATCATCAACGATCTACAACCTATCCTGGAAAACGATCCCTCACTCTCACAGACCTCGGAAGGCAGGCCAGTCCTCGCTTACAGACAGCCCCCCAACCCGAAGCAAATACTCATCAGCAACTACACACCACAGAAACACTAACCCAGGAACCAATCCCTGTAACAAACCTCATTGCCTATGCTGTCTCCATATCTATTCTAGCAACACCATCAGAGGACCCAACCATACCAGCCACACCATCAGGGACTCATTCACCTGCACATCTACTAATGTTATATATGCCATCATGTGCCAGCAATCCCCCTCTGCCATGTACATTGGCCAAACTGGACAGTCTCTACATAAAAGAATAAATGGAAACAAATCGGACATCAGGAATGGTAACATACAAAAGCCAGTAGGAAAACACTTCAATCTTCCTGGACATTCTATAACAGATTTAAAAGTAGACATACTTGAACAAAAAAACTTCAGAAACAGACTTCAAAGAGAAACTGCAGAACTAAAATTCATTTGCAAATTTAACACCATTAATTTGGGCTTGAATAGGGACTGAGAGTGGCTGGCTCACTACGAAAGCAACTTTGCCTCTCCTGGAATTGACACTTCCTCATCAGTTATTGGGAGTGGACCACATCCACCCTGATTGAATTCGCCCTGTCAACACTGGTTCTCCACTTGTGAGGTAACTCCCTTCTCTTCATGTGTCAGTATAATAATGCCTGCATCTGTAATTTTCACTCCATGCATCTGAAAAAGTGGGTTTTTTTACCCACAAAACCTTATGCCCAAATAAATCTGTTAGTCTTTAAGATGCCACTGGACTCCTTGTTGTCCCTCAAAACACACTGTCTCTCTTCCCCCCATCCACACACACACACACACACTCCCTGTCACACACTCCTCCTGCCCCACTTCAGTTGAAAAGCAGCTGGCAATGTAGTAGGATGCCCATGGAACAATGGGATTGGGAAACTTGCATCATGTGATGCTGTGCCTGCCGCATGAGGCATTGCAAACCCTTCCCAAAGCATCCTGTGGCCAGTTGCACAGTGGGATAGCTACCACAACGCATGGCTGTCTTTGCTGTTGCAAGAGCTGCTAATGTGGATGTGCTCCAGCGTCACAAGGAGCACAGTGTGGACTCGCAACAGCAGTTTAAATCCAGCATTTTAATAAAAGTGGTATAACTTGTGGCGCAGAAACTTGCCAGTGTAGACATACCCTAAGATTGAAGTGGTGAAGGTGTTGATCACAATGGCTAACTCCTCATCTGAATGTTTTCTGGGTAGTTAAGAATGGAAGAAAGCATTCTCTGTATCTCAGATTCCCCAGATGGAAAAAGACACTTAGCTACCTCTATAGGTACTTTTGGAGCTATATTTGAAAAGTGCTACGTAGGTAGTAGTAGTATTCCCTATTGCAACCTGCTTGCCCAAGAGCAATATGGAATCTGGCATGATTCACAGCCAAGCGGAAGGGCAAATTGAGTGAGGTCCTAAAGGGATCTGTCCTGAGTCCAGGTCTAGTCAATATCTTCAAAAATTATTTGAATTATGGCAGAAAGGGTACACTTATAAAGTTTGCAGATGATACCAAGCTGGGAGGGGTTGCAAGCACTTTGGAGGTTAGAGTTAGAATTCAAAATGACCTTGACAAACTGGAGAAATGGTCTGAAATAAATAGGATAAAATTCAATAAGGACAAATGGAAAGAACTACACTTAAGAAGGAATAATCAACTGCACAAATACAAAATGGATATGACTGCCTAGGAAGGAGTACTGCAGAAAAGAACCTGGAGGTTATAGTGGATCACAAGCTAAGCCCTGGTCTACACTAAGCTCGGGGGTCAAACTAGGGTACGCGAATTCAGCTACGTGAATAACGTAGCTGAATTCGAACTACCCTAGTTCGACTTACTTACCGTCCAGACGCCGCGGAAGCGAACTCTGTGGCTCCAAGGTCGACTCCGGCAACTCCTCCTGCCGCGGTGGAGTACCGGATTTCGAACTAGCGCTTCCGGGGTTCGAACTATCGCGTCTAGATCAGACGCGATAGTTCGAACTCCGAGCAGTCGAATTCGCCGCGTCGACCGTCCCGGTAAGTGTAAACGTACCCTAAATATGAGTCAACAATGTAATACTGTTGCAAAAAAAGCAAACATATTTTGAGATGTGTTAGCAGGAATGTTGTAAGCAAGACATAAGAAATAATTCTTCCACTTTACTCAGCACTGATAAAGCCTCAACTGGAGTACTGTGTCCAGTTCTGGGCACCACACTTCAGGAAAGATGTGGAAAAATTGGAGAAAGTCCAGAGGAGAGTAACAAAAATGATTAAAGGTCTAGAAAACATAACCTATGAGAAAAGATTGAAAAAACTGGATTTGTTTAGTCTGGAGAGGAGAAGACTGAGGGGGGACATGTTGAAAACAGTCATCCAGTACATAAAATTTTGTTATAAGGAGGAAGGTGATAAACTGTTCTCCTAATCCTATGAAGACAGGACAAGGAGTAATGGGCTTAAATTGCATCAAGAGAGGTTTAGGTTAGACATTAGGAAAAACTTCCTACCTGTCAGGGTAGTTAAGCACTCCATCAATTTACCTAAGGAAGTTGCAGAATCTCCATCATTGGAGGTTTTTAAGAACAGGTTAGACAAATACCAGTCAGGGATGGTTTAGACCAGTGCTTGTCAAAGCCGGTCCACTGCTTGTTCAGGTAAGGCCCCTGGCAGTCTGGGCGGGTTTGTTTACCTGCCGCATCCGCAGGTTCGGCTGATCGCAGCTCCCACTGGCCACAGTTCGCTGCTCCAGGCCAACAGGGGCTGCGGGAAGCCGCGGCCAGCACATCCCTCGGCCCGCTCCGCTTCCCGCAGCCCCCATTGGCCTGGTGCAGCAAACCACGGCCAGTGGGAGCCACGATCGGCCAAACCTGCAGACGCGGCAGGTAAACAAACCAGCCCAGACCGCCAGGGGCTTTCCCTGAAGAAGCAGCAGATCGGCTTTGAGAAACACTGGTTTAGACAATACTTCGTTCTGCTTCAGTTCAGTGGACTGGACTAGATGACCCCTCGAGGTCCCTTCTAGTACTACATTTCTATGATTCTATGATTTTAAGACTCTGCACTACCTTGACAATTTAAGTTTTGATGCCTTTCATCAGTGGTTAAGTTAGAGTATTTGCAAGCTCCTCAAAGTATATCCCTCATCTTGCTAATATCATCCCTTATCTTTCTTTTTTGAGTTTGAGCCAATTGCTTTTCTTGCTGCTGACCTCTTTCAAGTACTGGGATATCTTGGTATTAACAGAGGCTATGTCAGATTAGGAAATAAAGAGCCAGATTCAACTGAATATCCTCTACATATTTGTGGCATTGGCATACCAGTCTGTGGCATCTCACAATCTCTGAGTGTTTATCTAGACTAGGCTAAAAGGCGATTTCCTTAAAATCTGTTAGATAGCTTCAACCCAGCCAGCTAGCATGTGCTAAAGTATGATTTGCCTTGTCTATGGTAGAATTTTAAGCACATGAGTAGCCCCATTGAAGCAAAATACTTCAGTTGGACTACTGCATGCTTGAAGTTAGGCACGTACTTAAGTAACTTAGAGCAGTGGTCTCCAAATTTTTTTAATCGCGCACCCCTGCTGCGCCAAAGCAAAAAAAACAACAACTCAGACTCCCACCTGAACTGCTGAAGCAAAAAATAATAATAATAATAATTAATAATAATGCTCCTCCTGCCATGCACCCCCAAGGATCCTCTTGTGCACCCCCCTGGCTGAGATAATAACGTAAGGTACCCGGAACAAAGTAGGCCAAGAGACCCTGGGAAGGGAAGACAGAGGCAAAATTCAGTGGATTAATGTTTTGAAACCAAAGAAAATGTTTATATACGGTTACAGAAACAAATCTTCCCCTTGGCATGTTGTACTTTACTTGGGAGTATGTCTACACTAGAGTTTTTAACTCAAGTTCATAGCTTACCAACGTGTCCAGACTAGCATGTGCAAACTTGTGAGCTAACTTGAGTTAATAGGCAATCAATGAATTTGAGTTTAGTGTAGACGAACCCTAGAGAGGAGCCCTAGGTTTCAATTCAACCAGCTTGCCTTGTCTACAGTAGAGTTTTAGAACAAGTTAGGCCTGGTCTACTGCAGTTTTTGTATTTTACTCTTTTGATTAAGAGTGTGATATTTTTAATAGCAAAATAATTCATGTCTTATATGAGAATAACTTATTCCTGTATAATCACCTCTTTACTTGTACACCCTTTGGCCTGAAGTTATAGAGCAGGGGTTGGCAACCTTTCAGAAGTGGTGTGCCGAGTCTTCATTTATTCACTCTAATTTAAGGTTTCGTGTGCCAGGAATACATTTTAACATTTTTAGAAGGTCTCTTTCTATAAGTCTATAATATATAAGTAAACTATTGTTGTATGTAAAGTAAATGAGGTTTTTTAAATGTTTAAGAAGTTTCATTTACAATTAAATTAAAATGCAGAGCCCTCCGGACCGGTGGCCAGGACCTGGGCAGTGTGAGTGCCACTGAAAATTAGCTCGTGTGCCGCCTTCGGCACACGTGCCATAGATTGCCTACCCCTGTTATAGAGGGTAGGGAGCTTGCTACTACACTCTGTTGGTGAACAAGGAAAAAAGCAAGCTGCTTCATAAGTTTGTTTATCCAGAACTTCAGATAGATACAAGCTCCATACAGAAAGGAGCTCTCTGCCACCATCTCTTGGTGAAGAGGAGAAAGAGCAGCTACAGAGAGAGTTTCATTTGCATAAACTTTCTACCCAGAAATCCTCTAAGTGACACTTGTGGAGTCATTGGAACTGTAAATGAACTCTGAATTTCAGGGGTAGTAAGACTGTTTGGAGGAGAAGGGGTAGGCGTCTATTTTAAAAAAACAGTAAGGCAGTGGCCGCCAGACGAAGGACCATGGCGGCGGTGGAGCATCTGCTGAAATGCCACCAAATTTCAGCGGCATTTCAGCGGCAATGCCTCTCGATGATGTCGCTTGTCGGCGGCAAGCATCATCATCAAGAGGCGTCGCTGCCGAAATGCCGCAGAAATTCAGCGGCATTTCGGCGGATGCTCCACTGCCGGCCAGGATGCGGGCACATTAAAAATACTCACTTGCCTACATGCTTTGCTTGAACAGCACCTAAAAGTAGAAGAGCTGTATAAAACTGGTCAAGACACTTTTGAAAAACCTTTTTGGCCATTTCATTTTGGGTGACAAGCTACTAAGATTTTGCTTTCTCAGGTTATTCAATTTAATGTTTGTTTTGCATTGAAAACATGTCAAAAACAAATTCTAAAACTGCCTTTCACTAGAAAAGGGAGTCATTTTTCTGAGCAAAAAATGTATATAATATGGACATTTATCCCCACCCCCACCCCCAAATGATTCAGTTTTCTTAACAGTAAGTGCCTAACTCAAAATTTGAGTAATATTTTATGCACCACTAGTAACTATGCAAATATGTGCATGGCCATCACCATACGGTGCAAAGAGTAAAACAAACCCATTCTATTTTCTGCAAATTTCACATTTTTCCATTGTCCCTGTGCAATTTATTTCTGTAATGGCGACATTCACACCATGCAGAGGGCCAGCACAAGGATGCCTGAGTCCCATTTAACCCCTTCTATTATAGAGGTTTTATACTGCTTTCCATCACCATAGTAACTGAGTGCATATCTGTTCCCCACATATGGTGCCAACTGGCAGCAAACTGCCTTCTATTCTTTTGTTATTCCCCAAAGTGGGAAAATGTAAAACAGTTCTAAACTATTGTTCCTTTATGTAGAACTACTTTTGAGGTAGCTTGGTCTGTGTTAGCTTTGATATTACTGAACAAAACATGTTCTGTTACCTAACTCTCTTCTATAATAGAAGAAAATCCATCAGCTATCCAGGCCTGTAGCCATGGTGTAACTGTATTTGGGACAAGGAATTTTTGCTAGTGTAGAGATGGTCAACTACTTTGCCAGCAATGTCTTGTCTGCTGAAGGAAAATATAAAAGCAGGCAATCCTGTTCTTGCCTGGCAGCTGTTCCTGCATCTCGCTGGAGGCTCCTAACTTACACTGAATACTGCTGTACTGCACTGGAAGTAGGTGCCTAACTTTAGAGACCCAACTTTGAAAGTTCTGGCCTGTGTCACTTGGCACAGAGAGGGAGTTTCTGTCAGAGCTCCTTACTCCCTTGGTTACTCCACTAGGCCATACTGCCTTGCATGCAGCTGAGATGTCTCTTCCTGTGACCAAAGGTTCCACTGGCTGCTCGCTAGGGACCCTGCGGTAACCTAGTGCTATCAGCCTGAGTTGCACTGCCCCCAACAAAATATGAACTGGATCTGTAGTCTTTGCAGTGATCAAATGATATGTAGCTGGGTGGTTGGTTTATTTTTTTCCCACCCCCCAGCCCTAGAGACCAATCCTGGATGTCAGAGAGAGAACTATAGATAACCCGTTAGCTATTGGAAAAAATAGTGACAAGCTTTCAACCTTAGTGATAAGCTTGCATCATGTTGTATTTTCAAGGTCCTTTTCACAAGGAAAAGGGTTAGAAACATTCTAAAATTCTCTTTTATATTTCTTGGCCCCACATATTAGAGAGCGGCTGTGTAGCCATTGGGCTTTGGGAAACTTCAAAGGCTGGCTTTGGGAACATCTCTAGGGGTTCAGCCTTTGTTTCCAGCCAATATTTTCTCTCTCTGCTACAACTACCCACAAAGGCATTAACTGTGATGATAGTTTTTGTGACTGGCAGAGTGTTACTGACAGTATGTCATTGTAACACCTGAAGTCTCCAAAAGCAGCACATACAACCAGAGTTATAGATTAGTACAATCAATATAAAATGAAAAAAATATTTGCATGTCTCAATAGAAGACTAAACAAATTAGTCTGGAAGGCTGGTTATAATCTGAGTCCCACTTCAATGGAACTAACTGGATACATGCTGGACGGAGCTATGCCAGATCACCAAGCAGCTGGACTCTGCGGTCTCTCACTTCAGCAATAATATGTATTTAATTTGCTAAATTTAATTTGTATTTAATTTGCTTGTGATTACACAGCCCAAGGCATGGACTGAGAATCTGATCATCTTCTTTTACCCCACTGATGAAACTCTAGTTCTGAGGCTGTGCCACTGCCATATTGCCACAGCGGCCATTATAGAGTGGCTAAGAGTGGGAGGTGTTGTGTCGGTATGTAATATTCTTTAACAAATTGTGCTTAGATGTTTCTGTACCACTATGAGTTAGAGAAAGCTGGGGAGTTAATGAAGTTACTAAACATTGGTAATAAAGTATCTCCTTATTTGTGCCCCATGTCTGTGTCTATTCATAACAGAGAGAGAAGGTGGGACCAACACGGCTACAGCAACACTGCAAACAGTGGATTGGACAATATCTATTTGTAATAGACCAAGTTTATAGTTTGCTTCTGCACTGACTCAGCATGTCAGGTTTTCATTTTTCATTAACATTTTCACTCATGCATTTGGCTTGAATAGTCTAGTAGTTCTTTTTTTTACTTTTGGCCTTGAATGGTCAGATTTATCTCACTGGGTTCCCTTCTGCCCTGACACTCCAGTTTTCTGACCTGAATCTCCAAAGTCAATATGTAATGATTCTATTTGTACTGGCACATCAGATGATGACTTTTGACTTGAACGCAGCAACAGTGCTGAAATATTCAGAACTCTCTACCATAGTATTGCAAGGAAAGGTCACACGAGGTTCCTGTCTGTTTTTCATTTGATCATACAGGATTGTTAACTTAAAGAGTATTTTATAGTTCTTCATCAGCGTGGAACTTTAGTAGAGCCATCAGGAGTCTGTGCCATATGCTTCCCCTGGAGGTTTTATGTAGTGATGGCCTCCTCAAGTACTTCTCCTTGTTCTCTGTCAATATATAAAAAGCAGACTTTTTATACTGAGGTAAACTGTCATGGAAATGCTGAGAGTTTTAAAAACATGAATTTTTTATAGCTTTTTGCCAGGATTTTTTTGATTGAAGTAAATCCTGTCTGTCTAGCTTGTGGAATGTCTTCTTTCTTCTGTTCACTGAATATGCAACCTGAGACGCATAATTGGTGCATATTAGAAAATTGTATATGTTGGGTAGGGTCACCATGTTGAATCACAGACATTAGGAGATATTTAATAGTGTTTAAGAATGATCATCAGATTTTAATAAACTAGCTAACATTCTTTGTGAGTGCAATGTGGTCTGAAGTTCTAATTTATATTTATATTCATTTTAAAGTATGAGTTTGTATGAGCAAGCGGAAAAACCATTTAATCAGAGAAACCAGCTGAATAAGCATGGAGACTAAGGGCTTGTCTACAGAGAGGAAATTGATCATCATAGCTATTCTGGAATAATTATTCACGTATAATTTAATTATTCTGGAATAATTTCCTCATGTGGACATTCTATTCCAGAATAAAAGTGATTGTATTCCAGAATAATTCCAAAGCAGAGAAATTATTCTGGAATAAAGTCGTTTTATTTCAGAATATAGAGTGTCCACATGAGGAGTTATTCTGGAATAGTTATTGTGGTCCATTTCCTTGTGTACCCAAGCCCTAAGGGTGAGCTCCACATAGGGATTTGGATGCCCAAATCATATTAAAATTAATTGAAAAGAGGTGGTTCAATCCCAGAGATGGGTTTGAAAATGCCAGCCGAAAGCCTAAAGTTTGTAGCTGTGTGTAGACCAGTCTTAGGCTATTGTTTCAAGTCCAGTCCAGGTTGCTAGGAAATGAAAGTGGTTACATCTGATAACTGTTCAGTGATCTATGCAAAATGAACAAGTTGTCTCCCATCCAGTTCCTAATGGATAAATATCTACAACACAAAAATCACCATCATAACTGGTAGCCTCACTGGCAGTCTCAGCACTGGTTAATATTAATATGTTTGGTTGAAATGTTGATATCATTTATCAAAATGTCAAAATATTGATATTAAAAAAGGAAAATCAAATTGCAAAAGTTTTCCCTTTATATTTTAGCTAGCTGTAGACCAGATTAAATTGTTATATAAAATTTATCAAAATTTCACATAAAAACAAGTGTGTGTGTGTGTGTGGGGGGGGGATTTTCACAATCATTTCATGAATTTTCGCTCTATTTTTCAACCAGCTCTTTTAACAGGTATAGAGATTAAAGTATATTCTCTACTTTAGGGATGATCTCTTTATGTGAAGTATGAAGTCCATGGGCAGGACTGCATGGAGAAGTTTGCTTATGTAGTACTATTTGTGTTAAATCTGAATCCTAATGATGACAATGTAAATTTCAATATTGTTAATTAATTGATCATGAAAACAGTTACCTAATTCACTGCTGGATCATTTGAACACAAATATATTACTTATATGCTTATGTAGTACAATTGGACAGTATAGTATTTAATTTAAAGGACTTAACCCAACCATCAATGTCATATGATTTTTTTTTAATTGGCAGCTAGCTCAGCAAAGGGACAGAATAGGGCAAATAATAATAATTTAAAACAATCATCAACATATCCTACTCAGAGACCACAACTGTATTTTTACCTGAATATATACTAAGAAAAACTAAAGGATTTCAGCTCTTTCATAGGTTTCTCTTAATCAAGTTGGGAAAAATGAATTAATGAGATAGAAAAAGTAATTTTGTAATATCTGATGCTTAAGGTGAGAAATCAGTAACTAGACATAAGCCCTCCTACAAGTGGGAACAAGTTCAAAAGTGGTAAGTCTCAATTTTCTGCATATAGTACATATATCTCTTCCAATCCCAGCAATACCCAGCTAAACCTCAATAGTGAGGCTAGAATTCCTAATGCAAAGTAAATATCCCAGTAGTTTTATGTGCACAAATGCATTAAAAAAAGAGTCTGAACAAGTTCCCAGACCCAAGCCAAAAGAAAACAAAAACAAACTCCAAAGAGAAACAAGGGGGTAAAGAGAGCTGTTGGCTGCACAAGATTAAATATGCCCAGAAAGCACTAGGGGAAACCATTTTAGTTGTAATGCAGCTGAGAACTCTGGCCCTGATTCAGTAAAGCACTTAAGTGGATGCTTAAGATCCACTGTAGTCAATGGGACTTAAGTAAGTAAACACACACACTGATGTGCTTTGCTGAATGGGGTCCTTGATAGCAAAAGAGCCTGCTATAGGAAAGGAAAGAAAGACACAATTCGTACCATTCATATGCATGCAAATCCAGTCTGCAGTTTACCTCTGATTAATCCATGTGGAATAAATCATAGCATAACCTGACTTTGATTCATACATTCACATGGAGTGGACTCTGGTACTAAGATATTTTATAACAGAAATTTAGAGACAGAAATATCTATCAGGGCATTTAGTCCTGTCATGCAGAACCCATGACCCACTGAAGTTATACTAATCTAATCTTACTTGGAGCCAGTTTATGGCATCTCGGTAACTATGGAGCAGGGTGGATAAAAATCAATTATTTAAAAAAAAATCTGATTTTTTTAAATTTAAATCAGACTTTTTGATTTAAATAGGATTTTTTTGATAAAATACTTTTTGAGGAAAAAAACCTATCTAAAGATAGTTTTAATTAAGATCCATTATAGCTCAAAGATATCTCATCATGGAATAGGGATTATAAATTCTAATTCTATAGTATAAGACAATATATTCATGTAATGTTTAAGAAAAGTTTTGTAAATGAGTTCCAATAGTTTATGGATTAGGGACCCAATTTTATGGGTTCTAGGGGCTTCTGTATAGGTTATTTAGGTTAATCTTTCTATCTATCCAGTGGGACTCAGTGTCGGTCTAGAAGATACCATCAGAGATGCTTAATTTTGCAGTTCTCAAACTGTGGATTTGTGTCTCCAGAGAGAACAGGCTTGTTAACAGCAAAAATGTTTTAAATAAATAAATATTTAGAGGTGAGAAATAACAGACCTCAACCCTATTGTCCCTCTGCAAATTTGTGTACACAGAGTCAATCCCTTACCTCTCTCTAAAAGTGCAAAGTTTCAAAAAGTTCAGTGAATAGAAAATTGATGGGGGCGGAATAGATCTGGACAAGGAGAAGTCTGGAGATAAATGTGAGAAAGAAGGGACAGGCAGTAGAAACAAAAGTGAAACTGTTTGAGCAGCATATTCCAGAAGTCTTGAGGTCGTTCTGAGTGTAGCCTTCATTGATTTGAGATCTACCATACCATTCTATCACTAGAATGGAAAACCTATAATAGCAGCAGGCCATAAAAGAGACCCACTTTGGGTATATCTGAATGAAGTTCCTCTACCTGTGGGTAAAACAGGAATGCGTGCAAAATGTAAACAGTGCAACAAAGAAATGCAAGGCCTGGTTTCCCGAATGAAACAACATCATGAGAAGTGTTCCTTGTCTGGAAGAAGCTACGTTGAAGATAATGAAAGGAACATGTCTGAATATGCAGGATCTTCAGGTTGGTAAACTTTTTTTTTATTTCATATTTCTTTCTTAAGGACTGCCTGTCTTCCTTCTGGACTATTCTTGAATTCTCATGTTTGAGCAAAAATTATAGTTCTTTCTCTATGCTACTATCATTTTAGATGCAGTTCTGATAAAAAATAAATAGCTGAAATAGGCAGAGCTTCCTTTTACAATTTCACCTTTAAAGTAGTACTGAGTGTCAGTGAATGCAATGAGTAATACTAAATGAGCAGTATGGTAATAATAATTAAATAATTGCATTGACTTATCTTGCTTAGGAGAATCCCTCCTCAACATACAAGATTCTGAAGACTATCCACCCTCAAGATCACCATCATTTTCTATAGTTTCACAGTTATCTGACAATTACAGTGTTTCAGTCACATCATGTATGTCACATAGTCACAGTAGTAAAAAGAAAAAAAAATCTCCATCATCCAGAAATAACCATAAATAAGTTTGTGATAAGAACCAGCAGATTACAAAAAGAGGTAATTGATGAAAAAGTTGCCCAGTTTGTTTATGCAACAAACTCTCCTTTCAGTATGATTGAGAACCCACACTTCATTAACATAGTTCAGTCATTAAGACCAGGATGCAGTCCACCAAACAGACAAATTTCTGGATAAAGTGTATGAAAGAGAAACTGAGCAGCGTGCAAAAGTTCTAGAGGGTGAAATTGTTAACCTGAGTCTTGATGGGTGGAGCAACGTCTGCAATGATTCTGTTGTATGTGCTTGTGTGACAACAGAAGACGGGAATGTCTTCCTTACAGAAACAATTGATACATCAGGAAATGCACACACAGCAGAATAGAATATCAGGGTTGGAAGGGACCTCAGGAGGTCATCTAGTCCAACCCCCTGCTCAAAGCAGGACCAATCCCCAGACAGATTTTTGCCCAAGATCCCTAAATGGTCCTCTCAAGGATTGAGCTCACAATCCTGGGTTTAGCAGGCCAGTGCTCAAACCACTGAGCTATCCCTCCCCACTGGATCGATTGCCGCCGCCGATCTGGCAGGTAGTGTAGACATACCCATAGTGTTGTGTCTATGGGAGCAAGAGGAAGGTAAGTGTAACATATACCACTCTCCCATACGCTATAGTATAGCTATATATTACCCAGCACTGTGTTATAGTGCCAGGCTATCCCAACGCCACCGTGCTTGTACAGCAGCATTAATGCTGATTGTTTAATACAAGGAGCTTTTCCTTTCAAAACTAATTAATCCATTAAACTTTTTTAAATTAAAGGGGTCATAGTACAGGGATGTTGTGAAGTAGCTGAAGCAGTTTAGGGAATACACTGCCTTTTACAGCGACCCTGACTAGCCTTAGCAAAGGGAGTTGATTCCCGAGAAATGGTATTCTGGTTTCTGGTATTCTGGTTTCTTTTCCTAAATTGTTTTTGTATGAATCTCTCCTCTGATTTTTCCAGAACAAATTAATGCACTAATTGGGACAAGAAATGCTCCTGTTAAGCTATCAGCATTAAAGTTGCCTGTCATAAACAGTTAGTTAAGGGTTAAGGTTTTGTTTTCGACCTGTAAAGGGTTAACAAGCAGTACCTGCGGACACCTGACCAGAGGACCAATCAGGGACAAGATAATTTCAAATCCCTGTGGAGGGAAGTTTTTTTTCTGTTCTTTGTTTTTTTAGAGAGTCTCTCTTGGGAACTAAGGGAGTCCAGACATCTTAATCAAGTCCTTCCAGGTTTCTGCAATAAATTCTTCTATTCAAGCTAGTGAGTATTAGCAAGGAATTAGTATTCTTATACTTTTATTTCTGTATTTGCAATTCTGTGTTTTGCTATAGAATTTCTTTATTTCTGTACTGTTATTGCTTTTATTGAGAAAGAGCGGGAGGGGGAATTCTCTCCAGAGATTGATAAGTTTAGACCCTGTGTATTGTTCCATCTTGGTTACAGAGACAGTGACTTTCTTTTTATTCTTTAATACATCTTTTCTATAAAGGACTTGGTTGATCTTTCCTTGGGTGGATTCTCAGGGAAAGGGGAGGACGGAAGCATCCCTCTGTAGTGGATTCCGGTATCTCTCCTAGGAAAAGGGAGGGGGGAGGAAGCAGGGGGGGAATGGTTTATTTCTCCTGGGTGTAAGAACTCCATGGATTTGGGGCTCTTGGGATCCCCAAGGATTTTGGGGAAGGACTGTGTCCCAATACACGTACCTTATTGGGTGGTGGCAGCTTTTACCAGATCTAAACTAGGATTTTAGTTTAGAGGGAAACCAAGGCAGGTCCCCATTTTGGAACCCAACAGCTCTAAGTGGGGGTGAGACCTATGACATTGCCATACAAGAATAGTTACAAGAAATAGTAGCAAAAGCTATAACAAACTGTGGGGAAAAAAATTCAAATGTCTAGTATGCAGTTTGGTCACAGACATTGCGGCAAATGTATCCAAGATGAGAAGAAATTTAGAAGACCATGAAGGGAGTCCCAAGCTAATAATATATGGTTGCAGTACTCATTCAATGCACCTCCTGGCCAAAGAATTCAGTGTTCCAGAAATAAAGGCTAAAGTTGAAATTGCAAAATACTTCCATAAAAACCACTTTGCAGCAGCTGCTCTGAAAAAAGTGGGAGGAACCAGGCTAGGGTTACCAGACAGCAAGTATGAAAAATCAGGACAGGAGATGTGGGGCTAATAGGCACCTATATAACACAAAGCCCCAAATATTGGGACTATCCCTATAAAATCAGGACATCTGGTCACCCTAAACCAGCTAACTCTCCCACAAGACGTGTGATGGAACTCAGTAATGGACTGTTTTGAGCATTATATCAAGAACTGGCCTAATCTGATGACAGTTTGTGAACAAAATCATGAAAAAATAGATGGCACTGTCACAGCCAAAGTTCTCAACATTGGGCTTAAGAGAAACGTTGAACACATGCTGAGTACCCTGAAGCCTATTTCTGTAGCCTTGAACAAAATGTGGGGAAATAGCTGTTTTATTGCTGACGCTGTTGAAATATGGAAGCAACCAAGTTGAGGTCTTAAAAAGACAAATATGCAATGACAGAGTTAAATTACAAGCATTAAAAAAGCAAATGGGACAAGTACTATCTCCAGCTCATTTTCTTGCAAATATTCTCAATACTCGGTACCAGGGTCAAACCTTAACTACTGAAGAAGAGGAGTTGACTATGACATGGACATCCAGCAATCATCCCTTCATAATGCCAACTATAATAAACTTTAGAGCTAAGGGTGAACCATTCAAGAAATATATGTTTGCTGATGATGTTTTAAAGAAAGTCACGCCAGTGAACAGTCACTTAAGCACTTGGATTCAGAGACTGTTGAAGTGATAATCTCACTTTTAACAGCAGTAGCATCTTCTGCCGACGTAGAAAAAATATTTTCTTCCTTCGGACTAATTCATTCCAAATTGAGAAATCGTTTGGGACCTGGAAAAGCAGGAAAGCTTGTTTTTCTTTTCCAGATTATGAACAAAAGAAAATTAAGGCAAAGTTAGCTTCAGAAGCCAATATTTTAAGTCTCTCATGTTGACCTGGCTGACATAATCGATTGTTTTTTAAATATTTCATTTAACTATTTGAGTTAAAACAATTTTAACAAAAACAAAACTGATTTTAAAAAACTTGAATGTTTAACTAAATTTAAAAATTCATATGCTTGTTTTGTTAAAATATTATATGTTTGCTGTTGAAGAAAAAAAATCCAGAATACATAATGATTGTGTATTAGTTAAATAAAACAATTTAAATGTCTGTCTGGTGATGTTCTCCTCCTAATACAACGTGGCAAGAAAATCCTCCAAATATTAATGATTAACCTGTTGAATTGGAGATAGTTTACCTCCCAATGACTTCATAAATATCTGCTTCAATTACCTTTGGTAATGAAATAACCAAAAAATCATTCATTTTCTGATATAGCTGTAAAACTAATCTGAAAAGTTTTCAAAATAAATCACTTTAAAAATGTATAGTGTGTACCTTCTAAAAATGAAACCTACATCTATCTCTGAGTTGTGAAGAATATGTATTAAGGTTATAACAACCAACAAGAATGCACTTTTGTGTAGAAATCCATGATTAAATCGAGTTTTCCTGAATAAATCAAATCCACCCTGCTATGGAGTTAAAACTTCAGTGTTAGAAAAATGTCTGGCTATTATTATTGTTGTTAAGAAAAATATTTGAATATGAATCAGTCTTCTGTATCTTCTGGACCTCCCAATGTATATGGTCTGCTCTGTGGCTTTCTTGTTAGATTATAAACACTTCAGGTCCTGGACTGTTTTTATTTTGTGCCAAACACATTTTTGATGTTTAAACACTTAAATAAAATTATGTTATTATTAACTATGTGGACAGAACTGGAAAGAGAAGTTCTTGGAGAAGTGTAAACTCTCTCCAATTAATCTCAGTTATTAGAGTGTTGACTATAAAGCTTAATGACAACATCAATGTCAATATTATTACAAGTTTTATTATTCATCACTGACCCTTAAAATTGTTGCCTACTCCACTTCTGACCATTTTAACTGAAATATCCAGTTAATCTGCTTATTTAATACAGTTGGACTTCACAGGAAGTAGAACTAGAAAAGACCTATGTCTCTGTTCTACAACACACATGCCTCAGGCTACCCCCAAGTTTAATATATCTCTGGAGCTGCAGAATACTGGTGAAAGCCAGTCCCATGAAGAGAGTAGAGAATCTCATGTGTATGGTAGAGGAACTGAGCAGAAGTGGGGTTTCAACAGCAACCTGCTGGAAAATGTAGAACTCTGCAAATCTCTTCACTCATAGCAATACTCCATTCTCTGCAAGTCTGAAGTTACTGTTGGACTCTCGACAGCTGGCAAAATATTAATTTTCAGATACTTAAAACTCTTAAACTTGGCAGGGGACTGAATATCTTTGTTTGAATCTTCAGAGGAAGCAGAGATGAGCAGAGGCCTTTGTTTGCCACTGTTAGGGAAGCAAAGGCCTTTGTTTGCAGCTGGAAGCTTTTTCCATGGATAGCTTCAATGGAATGACCTTTCCCATTTTGCCAACTGGCCAGCAAATGCTCAAGAAATATGACTGTGACAGCCATCCCGACACTGAATGGATCAAGGGCTTCAAGACTTGTTTGATCAACCATTCATAGACTTTCAAAGGTACAAAAAACATCCAGGATCTTTACAGATTCCTTTTCACCGTAACCCAGAGAAAGTGAGGCCAAAGTTCAGCCAGAATTGATTGACTTTCAATGCTCCAATCCAAGTCTAATGAGGGCAATTTATTCACCTGAGTGAAAAACCTACATAAGAAACCTATCTGTGCCAATCTTATCTGAAGTATTTGTGAACAGAATTTTTCTGTCATGAATGTGAATACATCAAAATGCTGCAGTTGCTTAACAGACTCAGACCTGCATTCCATAAAATGTGTGGCCCCCTCAAAGATAAAACTGCACAGTAAGAACCAGTGGAACCAATGCCTGTCTTTTCAGTGATAGCCCTGTTCCCCTGCAGTCCTCAAAGATGTATAACTGGTGCAGATTATAAAATACACACATAGATTTTTTAAAAAATCAGTATGTATATTTTCCATTGTAACCTTTAAACAAAGTGTGCATATTTACTTCTGCCTAGGCACATTTAAATGGACTCCTGTTAAGTTGGCAACTTGGGCCTTTGTGCTGCAAAGATTGCCCATGACTAGTCTATACCTTGCTGGAATTAGATTGTTATATGCAAATACATTATTTAGTGATTTGTTCATTTTGGGCCTTATGGTGATCCCCTTGCTTATCTCGCATAGAATCTTACACCACTGAAGTCAATGGGACTACACACAGGCATAAAGTCATGTATGTGCTTGATGGGATGAAAGGGGCCAGTATGAATAAGGGAATCACATTCCAGCCCTATTTTTCTCAGGCATATTCGTTGGTTTGCTAAACCATGACATGGGCTAAACCAGTTCCAAGTCAAGCCTCAAAGATGATTTAGAATTAGATAATATTAAACAATCCATTCTACAGAGTCCAATAGAGATTATTTTAAAAAAAGTCTTGGTAAGAAAACATAACCCAGCAGTAACATTCAACTTTGTCTTTTTCAGAGAGCTCTGATTACCTTATTATAGTAACAATTATGCTTCCAAAGCAACTTTTATATTCTTTGATAGAATAGACATAGGTCTGTGGAAGTTGAAAACATGGTTGAGGTTGCTGGTGCTATCTTTACAAAATAAAGAAGTTCAGCAGCAAATTAGTATCTGAGAGATGCAGGTTACCAAAAAAATCAAAGTAGGGTGACAGAACATGTTTCTATTCTCGGCATGCACAAGAATGGCAGATTTTAAGATGGCAAATAACATGTTTAATAAACATGATCTTCTTAATCACAGTTGTATCCAGGATTTCTGTCACGGGCACGGTGGATGCGTGGACCTGATCAAAGGTTTGTAGCATCAAAGTCTGTGATTTCTATGACAGATGCTATGAAAGCTGACAGAACCATGGAATATTCATAGGCTATTGTATAAATGTTATATGTATCTTTATGAGCCTGCTCGTGATTTTATTCCTGGCTCAATGGATCAGAAACTGAAAACAATGGGGGTTAATTAATGCAATTCCCCAATACTAAAATAATACACTTAACAAGTCTTTTGAAGGTTCATTCCCCTTGGGGAATACCATAGACTGGTTTGACCTTGGTTCAAGAGGCCTAAGAAGGCAAAGGGCTTGGAATTGTATAAAATATCAGCCCTGACCAGAGAAAATCACACACACTCTATTCAGTAACTGACCAGCATGAGTCTGACAGGCCCTGCTGAGGACCTGATGTATTTTAAACCTGCCAGGTCTCCATGTGGAAGACAGGTGACCACCTGGTAAGCCAGGCCCAGCCCCCGCTTGGCCTCTCCCCCGCCGAGGCTCGCCCACTGCTCGCACGTGGGGGAAGGGGCAGAAAGGACACCCACTGGCAACACCAAAAGTCAGCGCTTGTGCTGATAGCCCTGTAAACATGCAGTCCCTGTCGGAATCATGTTCAGCTTGAACGCACGAGACTGGTGTTAAAAGGTGTGAGATTGTAAAAATGAAAAATAAATCTTGTGTTATTTTAAAAAAAAAAAAAAGCCAGACATATGTGTAAGCGGTTTGTTTTTAAGTTATGTTTTCTCTGAAATGCTTTTGTTCTGAATAAATAATAGCTTGCTTGATGAGAGCTGGCTAGTCATTGAAACATTTAGAAAACAGGACTGTAAGTGCTAAATTGAAGTCAGCCTTGCTGAGACAATCATAGTGAATCACATGACTCTGAAGCCACTGAAGAGAGTGAATCATGGGATTCTGCTATGAGAAACACGATGGCTAGAGACCTGAGACTTATGTGGGAGGCCACAAAGAGTCAGAGGTACAGTTAACTCAAGATTTGTGACATATCCACCATGACAGTTATGCGTGAAAGTCATAGGACAGAGGTAATGTTGTTATTCCTTTTGACCCAGTTAGCCAAAATTTGGGATCTTGTGGGTTGTATCTGTGAAGAGGAGAAATTGATGACAGGGTGAGGTGGGGTTTTTGGTTTTGTTTCAGATCCTGTTAATTTACAAAGAATGTACATAGGGACCTATTTTCCTGAAAAACAGAAGGAATCAAATACCAACAGACAGTTTTTTAGTCACAGTTCCAAGTCTTTCTGCCAGCACTTTACCCAAAAAAACTCTCTCTCTTAGGTTTTTCTCAGGGTCACACTACAAGTGCATTTCTGGATGTCTGTGGGGCTTCTTTGCTGCCTTCTCTGGGTGCTTCTGTGGTATTTCTCTCCTACCTGTCCCTCGCATACACAGACCCAACTGCAATCAACTCAACCCCCCACCGCTGTGTTTGTTATCAGGCACCCAGTAAAACCCTTGTACCATATGGCCCAGCTACTGCCCAGGTTGCATGCAGTCCAGTTCCTGGGTGGTGGTTTTCCATTGTTTTGGCTATCGCTAAATGAAGGGATATTTAATTGTTTGGCATGCCCAGTAGCAAACCCCCAGCCACACAATGCATACTGGAGTCATTGTGCAGCGCATTCTCATGGCTAACACACCACACATTTCAAAAATAATTCAAAAGCTTTGGGATAAAACATTCAGAAGATGTCAAGAGTTACATTTGGGTTTTCCAACCACTCCAAAATTCTTTATCCCTCCCTTTTATTCTCTTTTGTGCCTAACAGCATGTTACCATGTCTACACTACAGGCACTATACTGACATAGTGATGGCACCACAGTTATGATGGTGTGGCCCTGTAGTGTAGCCACAGGCTACAGTGACAGTTTTTCCAAGTGCTGTAGGATTACTGCCTCCCCTACTGGTGGTAGCTAGTTCAACAGAAGCATTCTTCTAGCCACCTAGCTCTGTCTACATAGCTAAAGTGCTCAGGGGTGTGGATTCTTCAAATCCCTGAATGCAGTAGCTATAGAGTTACCAGATAGCAACTGTGAAAAAATGGGATGGGGGTGGGGGTAATAGGCACCAATATAAGAAAAAGTCCCAAAAAATGGGACTGTCCCTTTAAAAGCGGGACAGATGGTCACCCTAAGTAGTTATGTCAACCAAAATTTTACAGTTAGACCAGGCCTATATATCTTACCCAACTCCTGCCCACATGGCAGTTTTGGAAATGTGTAGCACTTCCCCCCGCACCCTCCTCGTTTAATTCAGAAGACCATACAAAATAAATGGCTCTCTCTTTTTCACTGTCTCTCTCTCATACGCACACACACTCACAGAAAAAGAGTGAACTTCTACATATATAACTGTAAGATGCTAAGTATGTCTAGCAGTATTTTTGATGACTATGGCATTTTAGAGTGAGATCAGGGACTCAGCAGGGTGCCTCTATATGGTATAATTAACAGAAATGGAAGCTTTATTTCACCTTATCCCACAATTTAAAAAGATTATATCTTATATATGGGCTATGTCTACACTTGGACCTGGGGATGTGATTGCCAGCTTGTGTAGAAGTACCCACGCTAGCTTTGCTCGAGCTAGCATGCTAAAAATAGCAGAGTAGCGAAGGCCGCATAGGCGGCAGGTAGGACTAGCCACCTGAGTATGTACCCGCAAAGTTTTGTATCTGGATGGATAGTTTGAGCTGCCACCTGCCTATGCCGCTTTTTTAGTAAGCTAGCTTGAGCAGAGCTAGCACGGTTTGTCCACGTGAACTGCAACAAGATCTGCCCAGTGGGTTGTTGCTGGTTTCTTGCAGCAAAAATGTGCTCTCAAACAGTAGATCCAAGAAAATATTCATTTCAAAGAATGAGAAAGGAGCATACAAGCCAAATAACTTACATGATTTAAAAATGTATAAAAATCACTATGTAGTCAGAAAAAAACCTATTGTTCAGCAATTGCATGTAAACACTGAAGTCAATAGAATCAAAACTATATTTGACACAGAATCTTGTTGGTATACACAAAATAATCTGGTGGTTGGTCATTTCCACTCTATAAACAATATCTAATACAATTAAATTATACAAAATAAATATTAAAGGACTGTACAACAATATAAAAAGACCACCTTTTGGGCTGTGAAAACCAAGGGTCTGGATCTGTGTCTTCTACAGTGAACATGCCTCAAGAAAGAACTTAGCAAATATATTAAGGGAAATTGGATCTACATCCCACATGTCTCACTTGGCATGTCAAACAAAAGAGGAGTAGTAATCATTATTGCCAAGCATGTACCATTCTAATTAAAAGATAAACAGATAAGGATGGTAGAATCATGTCGATTAAGGGTTCAGTTGGAGGCAAAACATTAACTTTGGAAAGCATCTGTGACCCCAACCAAGGTCAACTGCCTTTTTTCAAAAAAACTTCCCTAAACATTGGAAGAATTTGGCGAAGGGGATGTTGTGATTAGTATGTTCCACAGACCAAACATAAAAGAGGATCTTCTATATAATACGTAATTAAAGATGATGGACTGGGCAAAACAGGGATCTGTCCACTGCCCCTGTACCTATGTCTCACAACAGAAGAGTGATAGATCTGTAAAAGCCCACCTGTGCATTGTTCATGTATAGTTAGCCCATCTAAATCATCAGCAGATACAGTTAGATTCCTCTTGATAGTCACTTTCAATATTGATTTAAAATAGTCTGAATAATTTTTAACCATAATGAAAAAGAACGTTTTTGTCTTGAATGTGTTCTCTATAACCTATTCATTAAGCAGCATTTGAAAATTCACTAATGAATAGCCATTGGATTCTTAAACACTGGTCATTTGTAGGGCAAACCATGTAAATTAGTCTAAATTAATGTTGCATTAATGGGGGGAATAAAAATTCTGACTAATTTTAAGCTACTTAATCAGCATGTGAGTAAATGCACTTGGAAATTTTAACTGTCACATGGTGTTGCAGATCCTTAATAATAATCTCCTGCTGCATTCATTTGGCTCTGGTAAGGAAGACTAAGGGTTAAAGCACTCATGTATTTCTGTGCCTGAGGGAAAGCATTGGAACTCAACATCTCACAGATTTCTGGGAAGTTAATAAGACGTCTGGGTGATGCTGCATGCCAAGAAATGGGGAAATGTCATCAGAAAATCATTTCAAGTCAATTCAGAATCTTTGTTGAATCATATCAGTTTCAGTGTGTGTGTGTGTGAGCATGTCTGTGTGGATTCCACATCAAACTTAAACTACCAGGAAGGATTTTTGCCTGTCTTAAATATTTTTACAGCTAATTTACAACAGCTGGCTAAATTACAAAACAAAGTGAAAAGTGGAGACATAAAACTATGTGTCTGAAAATCCTACATGGCCAGTAAATTAATGGAACCAAACCCATTTGCATGTGTGGCACTGCCAACCTGCAATATTTTCCTTATAGACTGTGTGTAAAATGGTGGAACCATCATCAGTAGAGACAAGTCAGAATTATTACAGTAAAAAATTTATACTATTTCATTTTTGTTTTGTAACAGAGTAACGGAATCATCTGTTATCATTCCATGTCTTGTCTGTTTTAGGCTGAGATGGTGGCTTCAGGCATAGGCTTAAGCAAGGAGGTGTATGTATTTTGCATTGCACCAAAGGTAGGACTGGGAGGCACTGTGACTCAGAGATACAACTCTGAGGCACAATTCCCTCCTGGCTTTCCCCATGCTCCATGGAAGCAGGAGGTAGTCACTTGCTGCTGGCCTATAGAGCAACAATTACAACACCCCTCTGTCAGCTCAGCTATGCTGGCTGGCTCGTTAGGGAGACAGACCCAATACTTCTCTCTTTCCCTGCTCCTCCTTGTTCACTCCCTGCCCACCTCTTGGTGACAGGGGAGAGAAGGAGATAATGGGCACACAGCACCCACTGAATCCTGCATGCCTGAATTAAAAGTCCCAATATCCAGTTCAGGGTAAAGGGGTGGGGGCACATTTTGCACCAACATAAGTTTCTGGGTTGATTTCAAGAAGGAGACCAATGCAAAGTGCATTTCAATAACCCACTCTTGAGATGATAAAGTTAGATAAACAGGTCTGCATCCAAAAGAAACAGTAGCAATCTCCTGACCAGATTCATATGGAAAATAAGCCTTCCTAGAAACTGGTGCTCTATGACTGCCTAGCTGGGGATCCAATAGTTCCAGACTAAGAGTACTAGCCACAAATGGCAGACACACCTCCTCAATGAGAAGAGCAGATACAATCCTTACCTGAGCTCCTGGTTGCTTCCCCCAACCTACCAATATTACCCCAAGCCTATCAGATTGAGCTATCACTAACTATCGCTCACCTATACCCTGACCTAAGCCAGACTTTTGGCAAGATTTTCAACAGTATTGGCTGAGTTAGGAGAGAGAGCGAGAAAGAGATACAGGCCTGAGTGTCATCAGCATACTGAAGCATTGTAACCCAGGCCCCCTTCCCCACTAACAAAAATCCCATATGCATATGGGACACAAGGGCAGGCAAGACAGAACCATATACAACTTCCCAGGACAGCACCTGCAGGGATGGGGAGCCAATGCCCATCATGAATGACTTTTTGGCCACCAAGAGCAGCCCTGTCTCTCCTGCTACAGTTGACAGATGGCTTGTATTAGATTTAAGAATGTAATTTTAGAGGGGTATTAGTTGGACACTTTCAACCTCACTTTTTTATTATTATTATTAATTATTATTTATTTAAGATTTTTTCCTTTTTTTTAGCGAGTGCCAACAGTTTAAAGTCAGTTTAGCATATAAACAAATTTAGGGGAGGGGAGACCATCCCTGCAGACTTTAAAACATCCACAGGAGGGGTAACTGTGGGTGTTATTGGAGTAGCTGACCGTGAAGAGAAATGGAGGGAGCAAGGAGGAAGCTTTTACTCACATGGAAATTGTTTAATGTTTTTACATCTAGAAAATCTTAAGCTGTGCTTGAATGTAGTGGAGAATCAGGACCTGTAATGGGAAGCTCTTCTCAACCTTACCACTGCCATTTTTTTTATATAGTTGAAGGTGGGGCCTTGTTAGGTAGAGTATTTCTCTGGTGAGGTTCATTCTGCCAGAGATTACTTGTGTATCCTTAGCTCATAAAGACACTTAAAATAATGGAATATAAAAGTTATAGATGGAAAGACTTATTAAGTCATTTAATCATTTCTCTGACAATGCAGGAATTATTCCTGTAGTACATTTTGTCCAGCATAAAGGCTTCCACCCCTTCCCTTGGGAGATTAGTCCACAACCTATAAAATCTCTCAGTCAGAAAGAATTACCCAATATTCTGACTAAATTTGATCTTTAGCACATTTGACGAATTGCCTCTATTAAACTGCATCACTTCTAAATATCATATTTCCCTTTAGTCATCACTTTTCATATGATATATATTTATCTCAGGCTCCAGGAGTGATCATTTGGCCCCATTTACACTGCATTAATTTCTGTGTCAGGGATCCAGCTAAAACACAGTTACTCTCTTAAGGTGTGTCCACACTAGGAAAAAAAGATGTGTTCTTACCTGGTGTGACTGGGCACCAAAATGGCAAATGAAATTCAATGTTGATAAATGCAAAGTAATGCACACTGGAAAAGATAATCCCAACTATACATAGAAAATGATGGGATCTAAATTAGCTGTTACCACTCAAGAAAGAGATCTTGCAGTCATTGTGGATAGTTCTCTGAAAACATCCACTCAATGTGCAGCAGTCAAAAAAGGAGTGGCCAAACTTACTAACCCTCTGAGCTGCATACAATCAGGGGCGGCTCCAGGCCCCAGCACGCCAAGCGCGTGCTTGGGGCGGCAAGCCGTGGGAGGCACTCTGCCGACCTCCGCAGCTTGCCTGCGCAGGGTCCGCTGGTCCCGCGGCTTCGGAGGACCTCCCACAGGCGTGCCTGTGGAGGGTCCGCTGGTCCCGTGGTTTCGGAGGATCTCCCACAGGCACGCCTGCGGGAGGTCCACTGAAGCCGCGGGACCAGCGGACCGTCCGCAGGCAAGCCGTGGAAGGCAGCTTGCTTGCCCTGCTTGGGGCAGCAAAATTCCTAGAGCCGCCCCGGCATACAATACATTTCAGATGTTTGAGAGCTGCTAGACATGCACAACCTGCCCGCTAGGGCGGCACCTCCTGGGGTGCAGGGCTTATGCCCCAATACCCCCACCCCTGCTGGGCTAAAGCCCTTAAACCCCCTCACAACAGTGCAGAAGCTCTGGAAGAGAAACTTGGCTAATTAACTGTAAAAGAGCCACAAGCGGCTCATGAGCCACAGTTTGGCCACTCCTGCTATTTATAAATCCATGATATGCCCATCATGAATACTGCCTTTAGATGTGGTCGCACCCTCTCAAAAAAGATACATAGGAATTGGAAAAGGTTCAGAAAAGGCAGGGGTGGAAGTAGAAATAGGGACTTACCGGTACGGGGCTGGGTTGAGGCCGGCTCTGGTCCCCGAAAGGGGAGGGGCCTCGGGTGGAAGGGGTGGGAATGGGGGGGTCAGAGCCAGCCCCTGCTCACCCTGTACCGGCAAGTGCCCTCCCCCTCCCCTGCCGGTGTAGCAGCGGCAGCCGGGGGCTCTGGCAACAGTTTAAAGGGCCCAGGGCTCGGCCGCTGCTACCGCCCTGGGCCCTTTAAACCGCTGCCAGAGCCCCTGGCTGCTGCTGCTGCTACCCCAGGGCTCCGGCAGTAGGGCTCTGGGTGCTATTTAAAGGGCCTAGGGCTTCCGTGCTTCTACTCTCCTGGGCCCTTTAAATAGCCACGGGAGCCCCTCCATTACTCCAGGGCTCTGGGGCTATTTAAAGGGCCCAGGACTCCCCTGCTTCTACTGCCCTGGCCCTTTAAATAGCCGCCAGAGCCCTGGAGTAATGATGGGGCTCCCATGGCTATTTAAAGGCAGTAGAGGCAGTGGGAGCCCTGGCCCTTTAAATAACCCCGGGAGCCCTGCTGCCGCTACCCCAGGGCTCCAGCAGTGGGGCTCTGGCAGCAATTTAAAGGGCCTGGGGCTCCAGCCACTGCTGGGAGCCCCAAGCCCTTTAAATTGCCACCTGGGAAAGCCAGACCGCCTGGCTTACTTTCATCTCTGCAGGGCCAGTGCAACCCATTAGGCAACCTAGGTGGTCGCCTAGGGCGCTAGCATTTGGGGGGCGACATTTTGGGTCCTTCGGCGGCGACCACAGTGGCCGGATCTTCGGCCGCCCTGGTCGTCATCATCATTTAGGAAGAGGGACCTGGGAGGGGGGGCGCGGGGAGGGCCACCTGCAGCAAATAAGGCGGGGCGCAGCATGCAGGGGAACCTTTCCCCGCCCCAGCTCACTTCTGCTCCGCCTCCTCCCCCGAGTATGCCGCCCCGCTCTGCTTCTCTCCCTCCCAGGCTCGCAGTGCCAAACAGCTGATTGGCGCTGCAAGTCTGGGAGGTGGGAGAAGTGGAGCGGCAACGGCGTGCTCGGGGAGAGGCGGAGCAGAGGTGAGCTGGGGCGGGGAGCTGCCGCACGGCTTCCCGGGCCAGGAGGAGCTGCCGTGGGGGGGGCACCTTAGGGTGGAGGGCTGCCACAGGGCTCGGGGAGGGGGGTGCAAGGTGGAAGTTTCGCCTAGGGCGCGAAACATCCTTGCACCCACCCTGAACCTCTGAGAAAAGGGCAACAAAAATGGTTAGGGGTATGGAATAGCTTCCATATGAGGAGAGATTACTAAGACTGGGCCTTTTCAGCTTGGAAAAGAGACGACGAAAGGGGGGTATGATAGAGGTCTATAAAATCATGACTGGTGTGAAAGAAAGTAAATAAGTAAATATTATTTACTCCTTCTCATAACACAAGAACTAGGGGTCACCAAATGAAATTAATAGGTCTAAGGTTTAAAACACACAAAAGGAAGTATTTCTTCACACAACACACAGTCAGCCTGTGGAACTCTTTGCCAGAGGATGTTGTGAAGGCCAAGACTATTACAGAACTAGATAAATTCATGGAGGATAGGTCCATCAATGGCTATTAGCCAGGATGGGCAGAGATGCAAAACCATGCTCTGAAGTGTCCTTTGTCTCTGTTTGCCAGAAGCTGGGAATGGGCGATAGGGGATGGATCACTTGATGACTACCTGTTCTGTTCACTCCTTCTGAAACATCTGTCATTGGCCACCGTTGGAAGACAGGATACTGGGCTTGATGAAACTTTGGCCTGACCCAGTATGGCTATTCTTATGTTAGCTAAACATATAATTAACACATGGTAAAATCCTAGTGAAGACATGGCAATTTGTAATTTTCACAAGTGTTAGTATATCAAGGGAAAGAGTATGGGGGACCCTAGGGTTTAATCATGATTTGCTAACCCATCTTCAGATCACACTAGGTCTTCACTAGCATTTTACTTCTTATTAGTTACCATGTGTTAACTAGAAGATGGGCAGAAAACAAGATTAAAATTAAAATATGACTACATTTTGCAATGTGGGCAGAAATGAACTGTGCTTCCAGGTTGTGCTAGAATAGGAGTTGCATCTCATAAAAGTAAAGGGAAAATTAGAGGCCTTTAGATGTTAGCAGGGGGCTAACAAGACTGAACTGTCTTCAACTACCACATTTTTACCAGACCTCCCTGTTATTTCTAGTATGTACGTAGGACCTTTGTGGGATGCAACACCCATGGAACTTATCTTGAGAAAAATCACAGGAAAGCATTCAACTTTCAGTGTTTTCTTTGTCAGTATCCTATAAACTATAATTAGAAGATGATTTTAAAATATTTTTCTTGTAAAAAAATAATTAATCAAAACCTAATCTTTAATGTCATGTTGTGAGGTTTGCTGCCTAACAATTGCAATCCTGGTCTAGTTCTTACAAGGCAAAGATATATTTTTTCCATTAAAAAGAAGAAGAAGCAAACTCTGCATAGATCAGAGGAATTTTATACAAAACCTTATTCTCATATGGATAAAGATGTGTAAATTCTTCAAAATCAAAGGGAGTTGATACCCAGGAGGGCCAGGCAGCCAAAACAGCCTATCAGCTACTCAACCACATGAAAGACCACAAAGAAACTCCAAAGCCACCCACACAGCTGCCTGAGGAGTCTGCAAGGAATGAGAGGCTGTTGTTTAGCTCATGTTGCTGCTGGAATTATGTTTGAAGAGCTTGGCAATGGCATCTGGATTTTATGAGTGGCACACAAAGATGAGAAAAAATGAAAAGGGGTGGGATAATGTGCCACAGTGCATTAGCAGTGTCACATCTGAGTTAACTAGCATATATTGCAAGAAAATTGAATGGTATGTTGCATTTATTCCTTCTACCAGGGTAGAGGATAAATGTCTCAAGTACATTTTACCACATTAAGTACAAAGTGAATAAGCCAGAAATGCAAACAAGAATACAGTCTCGTCATGATACCCCAGCCTGCTCCATACATTTTTATTGAGGCATCGTGAGAGAGCCTTTTTAGGAAGAATGAGAAGTGAACATTCAGGGCCTGGTTCTCTGTCTTCCACCATTACAAATATAGAGTACGCCATAGACATCAATGGAGTTACAGGAGTGTAAAACCAATGTAGGTGAAAGGGGAGCCATGCTTTACCTTTCCTGTGGCGTATCTGTGCTTCTAGCAGTGTTGCCATGTCCTCTCTCTCTATTCATCAATATTTTCTGGAGGTGGAAGACATAGGGAGGTAAAGAGGCTGGCTGCCTTGCCTCCCTACCCACAAATCTAAAATGCTTTGGCTCCCCAAATTAAAAGGGTATTGACTGTGCAGTGTCCAGCTTCAGAATATTTGGCAAGAAACACTCAAAACATACCGGGCCAAATGCTGCTCTGAATTACAACATTGCAGACCCCTTCTCCAATGAGATTTTGAGGGTGTTTTTGGAGAGCAGGTTTTGACCGATGGGGAGACAATACTTTAAAGTGAATTTTAAACAAATCTTTTTAGCTGCCTTCAAATATTTTGGGAGGACTGCCACATATTTTTATTTGTCTTAAATGCTTATTATCCCTTTTGTTTTGTTTAGTTTGTGAGTCTGAAGTAAAATGCAGGGGATCTTGAATACACAGGGCAAATTATGTATGCTCCTTACTCATTCTCTGTTTAATCTTCAGCAACACTTTGTTTAAATTTGTCAGTGACTCATAGCAGTGGCTTGAGCCAAGCCTAGTGCAGACAGATTCTGTGCATGCCCACACAACTCTGCTGAGGCATCTATTCTCAGTCCTGGCTTGCAAGATTCCTACTATTGTTGTCTTGTGCTTCTTTTGAGTAGAGATTGTTCATTGTGCAGAACTGTGCTGAAGTATGTAGTGTTTTTGTGATATGAATATATGGAGACAAGGGAGTCTATAAACTCATTTACATCTAAAATAGGAGATTATTTTTACATTAGAGAAAGTAAAATAGTTGTGCTGTATGTTATGCTCTTCTATAGTCTGATACTGCTGCACTTACATTGAGTAGTACCTTGCTTCACAAGTATCTTTATGAATTGCTTGTGGTGAATACTATTCAGTATAAAGAAGGCAAAAACAGCCTTCTGTGATTGAAATAATGACAGCTGAGGTTTTCTTCCCCATCAATGTTCAAATATTACATTTGTCCCAATGGATTCTTCATAAAAGGTTAAAACAGGAAAAGAGAAAGGAAACTGGTGGTTGGAACATAGCCTTTCAGTGCTTAATTTGTAATGAAAGAGGTGCCAGGGCTCAAGCAATTAGGTGTTAGGGCTCAAGCAATTTCTTTACATTCATAACTGATGCAGCAAGCTCAGCGGTGCCAGGGCTAGGAACTGCCAACTCTAGAGTTGCCCGGGCTCAAACCTGGCATGCCCTGGCACAAATTCAGCACTGCAGCTTTCTCACACAAGGACACAGAAACCCTCTCTGCCATATGATGTCTATAGGGGACTCATATTTCAGTTCTAGTCCTTTTTGGCAATAAGAATTTATAAGAACAGGAGCTCTTAAAGGCCCACATCTTTAGTTTGTGTGTCTGCCACATGAAGATTGTCAGGCTTTTGTGGGGTTTTTTTTAACATTAAACAAAAACAAATTCATGGGGATCAGCCAATTGTGACATTTCTTTATATCCAAACCAAACTCTTTATGTCTTTAATTTGAAAGGCTGAAGATACTGGAGCAATGCCAGTGTATACCAGCTGAGGATCTAGCCAATTATCTACAGTATATGTCAAATCACTTTGGGGGATGTTAGTCTGAGTCTGTTCTCAGTTATACAGATGTAAAACTGAAGTGTGAGGAGAATGTAACCCATAAGGTGTAATGGCACTATAGATCACACCTATCTGTGCCAACTCAGAGAAAACAACCAATTCTTGAGACTCTCACTAATGACAGTGCAGTGTGAATGACTGCACTGTCATTCACAAACTCACAGATGCACAAAGAAGTTTGGGTGAAGTATTTTTCATTTCTGAAACAGCTTTTCATTTATCTGGCAATTTTAGATCATGATCAGGACCACACAATTTAGGGTGACCACATGTCCCAATTTTATAGGGACAGTCCCGATGTTGGGGTCTTTTTCTTATATAGGCTCCTATTACCCCACTGTCCCAATTTTTCAGACTTGCTGTCTCGTCACCCTAACACAATTATATATTTATTTAGGGGGAGACCACCATTAAATGCTTACACAGAACTTCACAACTAAGTGCAGAGGAAGGTGCCTGTAATCCGTACGTATTTTTGACTTTTCCCTCCATGCTTATTGCTCTCCTGTTGACAGTTTTAAAGGTGCAGCACCTTTTAGAGAACACAAATGTAGCTAATCAGGACGTTCCCCAAATGAGAGTATCTGCATGGCATTAGCTACCAGCCCTTCACTTATCAGCCCATTCAACAGGGAAACCATAGCAACCAGATTGATTTGCTCATCAAACTCTGCCAGTCCAATGAAAAGCATGAATCCTGTCTCAGACATACATCAATAAGCCTAGAGTTGTGCAGTTTGCCATCTGGCATTCAAAGATTTATTCTACAATATGTTCTGCATTGTAGTGGCACCTCATGTTCTTGCAATAATTAAGTCAGAATCACTGTTTCTTCTATAACTCTTATTTTTAAGAGTTCAATAATGCAAGTGTAAGGCAGGACCTGACTATCCGTTAGGCCTACCTAGTGGTCTGATGTGTGTGTGTGTGTTAAAGGCTGTTCTGCTGTACTCTCTTTAAGTCTAACTGCAGTTCAGGCTTGTAGGGTGCTGCTGCTCTTTGTGGAGCTGCATGATTCTTGTCTCAACATTCTGGCTCCTCTGTTCTCCATTTCTGCAAGAGTCTTCCCTATACGTTTTACACTGCAGATGTGATAGTGTGCCGCTGTTGAGCTCTGTACCGAGACTAGGATTAGGCTGTGGGTAAAATGGGATGTTGGGATTTGAAGCCGAATTTGAGATAGGGCTTGACTATGCTGAAATTTCGTAAGTGCTTTCTGTGAGGTTTTGGCTCAAACCAGTGGATATTCTGATGGATTTCTACCATCCTGAAACATATCTGAGCTGGATCTGATAAACAGGCTCATTCTAGTTCTGAATCTGTCTCAGACTCAAAAACATAGGTGTGGGTTTGGATTCAGGGGTTGAAATCCAAGTCCTTTCCCCATCCTGTGAAATTTAGTGGAGGCAAGTCAGATTTCAGGTTCCAGATTTCAGCCCTATTCTACTTTGTACTTATACAGGTAAGCCAAGAATGTTACAAAAGGTCTGGGGAATACCCACGACATTAATAAAATTGGGTTTCATAAAAATTCATGAAGATTACAATAGTCTAGGACAGCGGTTCTCAAACTGTGGGTCAGGACCCCAAAGTGGGTTGTGACCCCATTTTAAGGGGTCACCAGGGCTAGCTTAGGCTTGCCGGGGCCCAAGGCCAGAGCCAAAGCCTGAGACCCACCACCCGGGGTCGAAGCCTGAGGGCTTTTGCCCTGAGTGGTGGGGCTTGGGTTACAGGCTCCCTGCTGGGCCTGAAGTGCTTGGGCTTTGGCTTTGGCCTGGGGCAGTGGGTTTCAGGCTTTGGTTCAGGCTTCGGTCCCCCCTTCTGGGGTGGTGTAATAATTTTTGTTGTCAGAAGGGGGTTGTGGTACAATGAGCCCTGGTCTAGGATGAGGCCTGGGGAACACAGATGAACTTCTAATAAGAGGGAATTTTGAAAAAAAATTGAGTTCATTAAATCAGGGTTTGTCTGCACTGTTTCTTTTCTAAGGATGTCAGAATCTGTACAAATATAAATCCTCAAAATGCCACTGTCGGGATGATAAATAGTACTACCCACGCTACAGATGGAGACACTGAGACATAGAGCAGTTACATCTCTGTGCCTCAGTCATACACACCAACATCATACATACAGTCAGTCCGGAGCCACAAACGGAACCAAGAAATCCTGACCCCCTGTAGTGGGGTGGTTACCCCGCTCCGGCCCTGAAGGGGTTAAAGCAGCACTGGAGAGGGCTGGGTGTGGGGAGACTAGTCTGATTGGGAGAAGCAGCCACAAGTGGGGCCATGCCCCAATCAGACCACAGCTGGCCCTATAAGAGGGCTGAGGGCCAGAGGCTGGGGGACACACTCTCTCTAGCTTCAGAGAGAGAAGGACTTGGCTGCCTGGGAAGCTGAGGAGGGTACCTAGGGAAGAGCAGAGGGGCAGCCCAGGAATAGGCGAGGCAGCTGGTCCAACCCCCCTTGCTGATGATGAGTAGTTTACAGGCTGCCGTCTGCCCCAGTGAGCAGGGGCTAAATGGAGACTGGCGGGAGCCACCAAGGCAAGGTGAGGATGGCGGTTGGGGATTCCCCAGGGAGGGGAGACCCATAGTGAGGGGGTGCTGCGGTGAGCAGAACCCCTGGGGTCTGGGAGGGATACAGGGCCAGCAGCAGGCAAGACATCAGCCGGCAGAGGGGGCTCCAGAGCTGGAAAAGAGCTAATTTCCTGGACAACCAGCAGGAGGTGCTGCACTGGTGAGTCGTTGCCCCTCCACACACCCCCAGTCCATTTCTCTATTAATTATACCACATTCACTCTGCCATATCTATTTCTTTAAGTTTGATTTATTAATTGCACTGGATTTTTTTGATTTTTTATATAAGTAGTTTATATAAGAAACCTAAATCTGATATAAAATAAGATTATATAACATAGCATAGAAGGAGTGATAGTAAAGAAAATATCTGAAAGGTATTCATTTGTTTCACCTCTTTACCATATGTTATATGGAGACACTAACCTGTAAAATGAACAAAGCAAGAGACTAAAGTTCCTATGAGCCCAACCAATTGTGTCAGTCTTCCTTCTGTTCAGTTTTTGGCATGTTGTTGCTAAAAAAGGTAGATAAAGAGATGTGGTTTTGCTATTTTCCATCTCAAGAGATCCTTTTCCTGTGTTTTCATTGAATGGTAACTAGGACAATAAATAATAATCAGCCAGTATCTTTCCTGGATAATTTCGTTTTATTCCTAAATACACTATCCCATATATGCTTAAACCTAGGGAAAAGAATCCAAGGGAAAAGAGAGTCGGATTATAGTGTACTGGAAATTTTTTATTTTTTAATATGTATGCTTCTTTTAATAAAGAATTCACGTGAAAGTGCTTCTGCATATATTCAGCCTGGTTTATAGAAAATGTTTCTATTTACAAGTTTATTACTGCTAGTTTCCTGTATTGCCACTTCAGTCCATACCCAGCAGTCAGCTTCATCCTTTACAAACTACTGAGCAGGCAGGAAAAAGTACATAAAACTCTTTGTTGGTACTGCTATGATATCAAATAAGCTTTGGGTTCCACATCACTAGTACTGCATCATTACAACTATGGTGCTGCATAGTGAAGGGGGAAAGAAAAGGAAAGCACTTTTTTTTCTTTCAAATTTTAGTTGTTTCACATCATCCAAATGTCTACCATATGGGGTTCTAACCAGCCTGGAGGTCTCAGCTGGGGAGTTACAATTCCCCCGGCCTATTAGAGCTGGATCATTTGGATGAATGGATTCTCTGTGTCACCTCCCTCTACGCTGCAAAATCCAGCTGATCACATCTGATGAGAATCTTGTTGGACTACTGGAGGGAAAATCAATGGATAACTGATAGACACAGGGAAAGTGGCTACAATGTTTCCTAAATTCTCTGGTAGTTCCCTAAATCATATCTCTTAGATAATTTATTCATACTCTGTGATTAGAAAGTAAGATTCTGTGTTGGGAGAGAAGGATGTTTTCAATAGCTGCATGGATATTGGTGCTTTCCTACCAACTAATCCATAGGGAAGGCCAAATATTTCCTTCTCCCCCAGAGTTCAGAAGTCATAACGGGAAGTGAGTAGAAAAAGAGTTGTGTGGGAGGTCAAAGTGGAAGCATTGGCCAAAATGAAAAGGCAACAAAGACTCAAATGCTTAGGCTTCCACTAGACCAAAACAAATACTATAAATACAAAAGTTCTCAAACCAAATTCTCTATTATCTAGGGAATTGTTACCAGAATTACAAAGCTTTGTTTTTTCAGGGCATCGGGTCACTCATGTAATCAGAGCTGCAGTTACTTTTCCAGTACATATAAGGAGGGGCTGGTACTTACAGTCAGCAGGTGTACAATTCCTCCAAGTGATTACTAGAGACAAGCAGGCTCAGATTTTAATTCATTCATAGTACAGAGAATATATTCAAAAATCTGCTCTTTTTACTCTCAGATTTCTCCATACATTATCTCAGTGTTTTGTCTCTAAACATTTTGAAAACAATAGAACTAAAAATAAAACTTTCAGCTTGCTCACACATATGGTTTTGTGTGTGTGTGAGACCAACTGTTTTGGTTTGTCTGTTTCATTTAGGATTGAAAGTCTACTTGTGTACAATGAATTCCTGGGAATTTGTTGTGGTTTTTTAGCCCACGTAAGTGCAGTAAAATGAGCTGGAAAATGTAGATAATTTCCTGGTAAATAATAAACCCAAATAATAACATCAAAAATGCAGTAGGAGCTCCTGTGCCTATCTGACCTTGATCTGGTCCCCAATGGCACCTCTTGTGAACTGAGAGACTGTCTTTACTATCCTGTCTGTGAGCAGTAACCAGGCAGTCCCTCACTCCAATTAAATATAGCTTGAAGTTATACCGCTCTGCGCTCGGACCCAGTTGACAGCTCACCAGCTAAACAGGGTTAGGCCGGTTCCACATTTGGAAAGGTGGTTTCCCATAGCTCCTTGGTTACCGGATGGTGATGCTGATGACGTTTGTTAAAAAATAATACGTTAATTAAATTTGTGACTGAACTTCTTAGCTTACATAAAAAAGTTTGAATAAGAAGGATTCACTTTTTCCTGATCAATTGTAACACTGGAAAAATATCCTGCATCTGGGATAGAATGATAACAGATGTGTGGACTTGTGGCTTTGTGGTGACTAAGGTTGTTTAGTTGGGTGAGAGGAAATTATTTAAATGAAAATCTCAACATAATTTTAGCTATGGAGTCTCTACTGCTACTCCATCTACAGATATATTTCAGTATCGAAAGAGTCTTTTTGTATGTTAGATATATTTTATGCATTAGGGCTCTGATTCAGGAAAGTATCATTTTCAGGAAAGCACTTAGCACATGCTTAATTTTAAGCACATGCTTAAGTCCTTTCCTGAATCAGGGCCCTAATTACTAGTAATGCAAATTATGAGCAGGAAGGGCATGCCATATTGGTATCAACAAGATGATGTTCCCCTTCTAACTGAATGACTCTCCGTTGAGAGACACAAACATTCTTTTTCTGGTTATTCATGCTTAAATAATATTAATACAAGCTTGTATATTCAAGACATCCATAATACTGTATTAGCAAATCTAGCCAATGACCTATGTTATTTCTTTAATCCCAAATTGACTCCCAGTCTTATTCATTAGCAGGTTTAAATCAGTTTATGATTCAACATTTACAGAAAATATATTAGATAAGTTATAAGGCCAGTTTCACAATTGTCTATATGGAATGCCTGCCTGGCAACTGTGAATAGGAACAGAGATAGAGCATGTGAGCTCTAGCTGAAGTGAGGTTAGAAACATTTATCACATGTTTCAGATGTTCCAAACTAATAATAGTCTAGCACTGGTTTTTAGAGAGAGAGATAGCTGTGCTTGGAAAGGGTGAGAGTCCTGTGTATAATTCCTGCAAATAAAAGCTATGGTTTCTTTCATTCTGTTGCATTATCTCCCAGACAAAATTACTTCATATGTAGTACATATAATAATTTTAGCAAATCTAATGAAAACTGTTAGCTACAGGTTGACTATAGAGCACCAAACCATTTGTATAGTCAGCAGTGTACTGTGGCTTACAGATGTGATTCCTATAATAGTAAGTGAGCTCATCCACAGTGTAGAAGATTATTCATTAGGGAGAGAATAATGTAAGTGATATGATCATTACATCACCTTTTCCTGTACATTATTCTCAATTCAGCTGACAGGGAAAACATCCCTGTTTTAAGTTACATCATTTTCAAATTGTGTAGAATAATGAGTCTAGATACAGACTGCTTTGAAACCACATAATTTTTTTTAAAGTTTCATTTGATAGCTTTTAGACAATGAAAAGCTAAATGCTACAAGGTTGGACTGCCTTTATCTGTTTTCTTAGATAATTTGGTGACAGTATTACAGCAGGCTTGGTTTTCCTTTAGCACCCTTTTCTTAACAACTGTCATTTTTATTCTCAGATGACCACTTTGAAGAAAACATTTGAGTTCTGTATAATGAAGGCTAGTGGCTAAAGAGCTCTATATTTTAAAAAGCACTGTGAAGGGATCAAGACTTTCAGATTAAAGTGAAATAGATCTTCACAGTAAGATATAAAAGGGGAAATAATAGCACTTTCCATTCCTAGGAAAATCTGTTTGGATTACATCAAGTGCAGGTTTTATTACTTTAAAAGGTGTCTATGAGAATGGAGCCAATGAAGGAGAATAGGTGGTAGCTCATCTTTCCTTTCTCCCTGCTTTTAGAAATGGAAATGTACATCCCTATCCTCAGGGATAGGAAGGAAAGCATCCATTAGGAGCACAAGAGGTTGATCACCATAAAGGGTGTGGCAGATCATGATAAAGGGTGTGGCAGAACTGAAATCACCATATAAAGAGGTAAATAATATCAGGTAATGGATTTCCCCCTGGTTTTCAGAGTGCCTGGCGCTTCAATTTTTGATTTTGCTACTGTTTCTTCTATTCAGGCCCCTAGTGCCCAGTGTACTAAGCACCTCCTAAAACTCCCATCAGAGCAGGCATCATTAACAGCCTATTTTAAACACTTGTTGCCTATGGAAGGAGGGGTGTGTATACATGGATGTATATTCATGCAAACACCTTAACTGTCAGAAGCTTTCACTAATTCTAAGTGCTGTGTTTATTTTGGGGTGCCCAACTAGAGATGTCTAGTGCCAGATTTTCAGAATTTGGACCCTCAGCTCCCACTTAAACTTTTCATTTATTAAATATTTCGAAAAGAAATAACAAATCCAGGAGATTCATAAGTACAAACATTAAGCATGTTCAATGTAGACATCTAAAAAAAAGCCTTTACATTAACATGTTTAATATAACTGATAACCCTCTATTGCTCAACCTTATATATTTTTATCCTGTTATTTTCTTTTTCAGATAACTCAGGATTTAATTCTGCTGCTTGAACCTGTATGTCTATTTAATACCTCTTTGAATGACCATTTATCATCATTAATATTTTTTTTAAATTACTCACTTTTTGGCTTATCATTGGAAAGTGAAATTAATCCAAATATTCAATTAAGGGAAACCATCACTAAATATTTGTCTTCTTTTTGTCTCCCTGGCTGTGTACTAATGTATCTGGTGTATTATCTTTTCCATCACCTCCAATACTTTTGTGAACCAAGATGTTCTAGTAGATGGGGCCTTTTGGTTCCAGTACCATGCTGTCACTATCGTGTGAACTGCTATCAGCCAGTGCAGTATCAACTCACCGTGCTATCTAACCGCCACAGCATCAGTAGGCAATCCACCAAACAGGACTAAGTGGTGATCCAAATTGTATGTGGATGTCAAGGTCTATCTATTTATTATCATATCACTAACCACAATTCCCAGTTGCATGGAATAGGTTTTTTTTTAATGCAGACAAAGTAGGCATTACTATACAATCACCCTTGATAACTATTGTCAGTTGTCTTTCAAGCTGTATATTAAATGGATGTAAGATACTCATTAACTGAAGGTATCATTACAGTGTACGAGGTTTATGACTAAAGAGTCAATACCCTCTAAATGTAGGTTTACATGATAGGCCAGTGGTTCTCAAAGTACCAGTGGTAGGGGAAAAAATAGAAAATATGGTTGTGAGTATAGGTGATTCATGAAATTCTCTCCTCCCTACAAAGAGATTTTCCAACTACTGAGATAGATGGAGTGTCCCCCCCCTCCCCTAATCAAACAATTGGGATCCATTTTGTCAAATTAGAGCCTAGAGTAAAACATATCATCCAGATCATGTATATTCCAAAAAAATTCTAGACATTTGTATTTATATAATAGACCAACAGTTAAAAATACAGGGCCAAATTCTATCCTTCAAAGCATCCAAAGGCAGAATTTGGCTCATAGCATTAAAAAATTGCTCATTCCTCATATACTTTTATGAGCAGTAGTTTTATACATACTCTGACATTATCAATGTATATAAGGAAATAAAAAAACTTGCACCAAAATATCAATCCTATATGCTACATATCCCCACTATCCAGCATGAGAACAAAATTCAACACATTAACACATTTCTTCACCTCTTTATATTTTTAAAAGTTGTTTTGCAATCCTGCTTACTGGCTCTATTTTGACACCCCAGAATTAATCAAATTGTGATTAAATGGCTTCTAGAATTCTCTGAAGGAACATACAGTCAGTCCACAAGAAATTAGATAAATCCATATTTAATATAGATATAAAATGCAATTTTTAATTAATTTTTTTATTAAGACATACAATAGATAGACTAATGTGTAAAACCAATGGACACCAAGTGAGAACAAACAAAACATGCATGGAAGATTTATGATCCCATTTTAAGACTCTGTGACACTTTAATTTAGAGGAATTTAAATCTGCGGTAGCATATAAACAAATAAAATATTAGTTTTCAAAGTGCACCAATACAATTACAGGGATGGCAGAAAGGCTGTGGTACAAAATATGCAGAACCTAATTTAAGATAAGATTGCAACACCTAGAAATACTAGGTGAACTGGCAGGGCCCACCTTTGGGGCTAACCCTGAATTATTGGGGAGACAACCCTCTGCAGTGTCAGTGCTGATCAGCATTTCCCTTTTCACAAGAAAGTTTGATTTATACTTTGAAGGCTATCACTAGGATTGAAAGTTTGTCATTGGAATTTTTCCTTAAAAATCATGGGTTATTTACAGATCAGTCCCCCAAGGCTGTTTTTTTTGGAGTCAGAAAGCCACGTTGCCATACGTCTTTGGGGGTTTTATTGGGGTGGGAAATTTATAGGGAAGCTTCAATTAGGCTTGGTCTGGCAGTGTTAAGGCCATTGGTTATCTGAACTCTCAGCCCTAGTCTACCCTGTGTGGTTAGGTTGAATTTACATGCATTTAGGTCAATTGTGTAGACGCATTGCTTATAAAAACAACCCCGTTCCGTCGACCTAAAGGGCTCTTAAAATTGATTGCTGTACTCCTCCCGGTGAGGGGAGTAGTCCTAAAATCGATCTTGCTGGGTCAAATTTGGGGTAATGCAGATGCAATTCGACCGTATTGGCCTCCAGGAGCTATCTCGGAGTGATCCAATATGACCGCTCTGGACAGCACTTTCAACTCCGATGCACTAGCCAGGTACACAGGAAAAGCCCTGGGAACTTTTGAATTTCGTTTCCTGTTTGGTCAGCGTGGCGAGCTCAGCAGCACAGGTGACCATGCAATCCCCCCAGAATCGCAAACAAGCTCCAGCATGGACCGAACAGGAGACACTGGATCTGATTGCAGTATGGAGAGAAGAATCTGTGCAGGCCAAGTGCCGATCAAAAAGAAGAAATGCTAATATATGTGCCAAAATCACACAGGGCATGGTGGAGAGAGGCTACAACAGCGACACACAGCAGTGCCGCGTGAAAGTCAAGGAGCTCAGGCAGGCCTACCAAAAGACAAAGGAGGCAAACGGTCGCTCCAGGTCAGAGCCCCATACATGATGCTTCTATAATCAGCTGCATGGCATTCTAGGGGGTGACCCTACCACTACCCCACCACTGTCTGTGGATTCCTGCAAGGGGGAGTCTCACACAATACAGAGGAGGATTTTGTGGATGAGGAGGAGGAGGAGGAGAATGTGCAGCAGGCAAGTGGAGAATCCATCCTCCCTGGCATGCATAATCTTTTCATCACCCTGAAGCCGGAGAAGGCACATTTGGTGAGTGTACATTTGTAACTACACTACAGGGTTTAAAAGCAATAGTGTTTAATATTTGATTTGTCCTGAAGACTTGGGATGCATTCGCAGCCAATACAGCTACTAGAAATGTCTGCTATTGGAAAGAAGGGCGCTGCAGTTTGAAACCATTCCCACGTTATGAAGGCGGAAGAAGCCAACCCCACATACCCTTTGGCTTACCATGGCTGCCTGGAAACCGAATTGTGTTGCCCAGCTGTGTGTGATGTATCACTATACCGGCAGGCACTCAATATAAAAGGCAAAATGCGACCTTGTACCTAAAGCACATGTGCTGTCTTCTGTGAATTGCTTGATTCACTGTGAAAGAGTCTCCCTTTTGTTCTCAGAAATGTATCATCTTAAATTCTATTCTCCTTTTATCCCCCCCGCAGGTGCAAATGTTTCTATGCTTCCCCCATCATCTCCGTCCCTCAGGTTACCGTAGATTAGAAGGTGAAAAAAATGCACTCGCGATGACATGTTTTCCGAACTCACGCAGTCCTCCCACACTGATAGAGTACAGCTGACTGCATGGAGGCATATAGTGACAGAGGCCAGGAAAGCATACAGTGAGCGTGATGAGAAGAGGCAGGAGGCGATGCTGAGGCTAATGCGGGAGCAAACGGACATGCTCAGGAGTCTGGTGGAACTGCAGGAAAGCCAACAAGAGCACAGACTGCCGCTGCATACACTGTATAACTACCTGCCCTTCTCCCCAAGTTCCATATCCTCCTCACCCAGAGACCCAAGAACGCGCAGTGGAGGGGGGAGGCGGCTTCAGGCACCCAACCACTCCACTCCAGAGGATGGCCCAAGCAACAGAAGGCTGTCATTCAAACAGTTTTGATTTGTAGTGTGGCTACAATAAGCAATGTGGCCTTGTCCTTCCCTCCTCCTCCTCCACCTCACCCCACCCGGGCTACCTTGTCAGTTATCTCACTTTTTTTTTAATTAATAAAGAAAGAATGCATGGTTTTAAAACAATAGTGACTATTTCCTTTGCCAGCTCTGATCGAAGACAGGAGGGTGGCTGGCTTACAGGAAATTAAAATCAATGAAGGGGGCGGGTTTGCATCAAGGAGAAACGCACACAAACTGTCATACCGTAGCCTGGCCAGTCATGAAACTGGTTTTCAAAGCCCCTCTCTGATGCACAGCGCGCCTACCTGTGCTATTCTAATTGCCCTGGTGTCTGGCTGCTCAAAATTGGCTGCCAGGTGATTTGTCTCAACCTCCCAGCCTGCCACAGACGTTTCCCCCTTACTCTCACAGATATTATGGAGCACACAGCAAGCAGTAATAACAATGGGAATATTGGTTGTGCTGAGATCTAACCTAGTCAGCATACAGTGCCAGCGAGCTTTTAAACATCCATTCTACCACGATTCTGCACTTGCTCAGCCTATAGTTGAACCACTCCTTACTACTGTCCAGGCTGCCTGTGTATGGCTTCATGAGCCATAGGAGCAAGGGGTAGGCTGAGTCTCCAAGGATAACTATTGGCATTTCAACATCCCCAGCAGTAATTTTCTGGTCTGAGAAGTAAGTCCCTTCTTGCAGCTGTTAAAACAGCCTGGAGTTCCTAAAGATGTGAGCATCATGCACTTTTCCCAGCCATCCCACACTGATGTCGGTGAAACATCCCTTGTGATCCACCAGTGCTTGCAGCACCATTGAGAAATACCCCTTGCGGTTTACGTACTGGTTGGCAAGGTGCTCTGGTGCCAAGATAGGGATATGCGTTCCGTCTATTGCCCCACCACAGTTAGGGAACCCCATTGCAGCAAAGCCATCCACTATGACCTGCACATTTCCCAGAGTCACTACCCTTGCTAGCAGAACGTAAGTGATTGCATTGGCTACTTGGATCACAGCAGTCCCCACAGTAGATTTGTCCACTCCAAATTGATTCCCGACTGACTAGTAGCAGTCAGGTGTTGCAAACTTCCACAGGGCTATTGCCACTTGCTTCTCAACTGTCAGGGCAGCTCTCATCTTGGTATTCCTGTACTTCAGGGTGGGGAAAAGCAACTCACAGAGTTCCAGGAAAGTGGCCTTACACATGTGAAAGTTTCGCAGCCACTGGGAATCATCCCATACCCACAACACTATGCGGTCCCACCAGTCTATGCTTGTTTGCCGAGCCTAGAATCAGCATTCCACTGTACCAACCTGCCCCACTGCCACCATGATGTCCCCATTGCCACATCCCATGCTTTCTGTGTCCATGTCCTCCTCACAATCATCCTCGTGCTGGCGGCTCCTAGCCAGGTTCTGCACATACTGCAGGATAATGTATGAGGTGTTTACAATGCTCACAACAGCAGTGGTGAGCTGAGCAGGCTCCATGCTTGCCGTGCTATGGCATCTGCACGGGTAACCCAGGCAAAAAGGCGCAAAATGATTGCCTGCTGTTGCTTTCACGGAGGAAGGAAGAGAGGGAGGGAAGGGAGACTGATGACATACCCAAAATCACCCGCGACAATGTTTTTGCCCCATCAGGCATTGGGAGCTTAACCCAGAACTCCAATGGGCAGCAGAGACTGAGGGGACTGTGGGATAGCTACCCACAGTACACCGCTCCGTGAGTTGATGCTAGCCACGGTATTGAGGATGCACTCCACTGACTTAATGTGCTTAGTGGGGACACAATCGATTATATAAAATCGCTTTCTAAAGATCGACTTCTATAAAATCGACCTCATTTCATAGTGTAGACATACCCTTAGTTACCAACATGCCCTACAGCCATTGAGAGGGGAAGATAGTGGAGGTGATGGCTTATCTTCAGGCTTCTGGTAAATGGGGTGAAGATGTAGCATGAACCATAGTAAAAAAAAGGCTGGAAAGAAAGAGTAGGTTGACAGTCACCCACAAATCTTTTCTTTACCCTTTTTTATTTAAAATTAACCAGTTAATTTGATAAGATCTCCAAAATGTATCTTGCAAGGCAGGCCCAATAGAATTTGGGGTTCCTTTAGCATCAGTGATAAAACATCTCCATGAGAAGACATGAAATAATGTAATTGTGGGACAAAATTTAATTTGTAGAGCATTTTCAATATGAAGAGCTAACAATGATAAATACTTTGTTCAATTCTGAAATGTGCAGGATTCTGTGGTTTGTGTGGGTAAGTTGGTTACTTTCCTCAGCACTGAAATGAGTGATTGTTCCAGAAGTATGCTGGAGTAAAAGTGTGACATACAGGAGTACTAGTAAGAAACTGCTTTTCATTAGCTGGTACCCGTCATATGGGTCAGGATTACAAAAGGCTATACTCCTGGTCAAATGGCAAAGATTAGTATCCACTCACTCCAATGGTTACTGTGACAGATAGGAAAACCTGAGGAAAGACATCGTATATGAGAAAATTGTACCAATTTGTCTAAATTGGTTTAGAAACTGTTTTAAATAGGCACAACTCTGTTGTTTGGAATACTTATTTCAATTTAAGAGTGTCATTGGAAGTAACGGAGGAGGAGAAGGACCTAGGAGTCCTGGTTGGTCGTAGGATGACTATGAGTAGGCAATGTGATGTGGCTGTTTAAAAAAGCTAATGCGGTCTTGGGATGCATTAGGCGAGGTATTTCTAGTAGGGATAAGGAGGTGCTAGTCCCGTTATATAAGGCGTTGTGGAGACCTCATTTGGAGTATTGTGTGAAGTTTTGGTCTCCATGTTTAAGAAGGATGAATTCAAACTGGACGGGGTACAAAGAAGCCACTAGAGAATGATCCGGAATGGAGGAAGGTGTCGGTATGAAAGGAGACTTGAGGAGCTGTTTTGTTTTTTTCAACTGGAGCAGGTACAAAGAAGGCACTAGAATGATCCGAGGAATGGGAAGGCCCTGTCGTATGAAAGAGACGAGAGAGCTCGGTTGTTTTTTTTTCAAAGAAGGATAAGAGGAGATATGATTGCACTCTTTAAATATATCAGAGGATAAATACCAGGAAAGAGAGGGAATTATTTCAGCTCAGTGCTAATGTGGACACGAGGACAAGCGGATATAAATTGTCAGTCAGGAAATTCAGGCTGAAAATTAGACGGGTTCTAACCATCAGGGGGGAGTGCAAATACTGGAGCCTACGAGGAAAAACAGGGGGAAGAAGGAGGACCACGACTTTAAGATAAAGAAGATAAGTTTATGGAGGAGATGGTATGATAGGATAACGGGCTTAGTCAATAGGTCAATTAAGTGCCACACTGGTAAATAGTACAATGGGTCAATGATATGATATAACCTTTTTCCAGAGGGTTTGGCTGGAGAGTCTTGCCCGCATGCTCGGGGTTCAGCTGACCGCCATATTTGGGGTCGGGAAGGAATTTTCCTCCAGGGAAGATTGGCAGTGGCCCTGGAGGTTTTTCCTTCCTCTCCAGCATGGGGGGGGGGGTCTGCTAAAAAGGAGTGGGTGGATGGGGTGTGGCCTGCATCTAGCAGGAGGTCAGACTAGATGATCATAATGGTCCCTTCTGATCTTGAATTCTATGATTCTATGATTCTATGATATCAATTTAGTTTAAGTTTTTAGTTCAGGAATTTGGGCCTTTTAAAGCACCTAGATATACTGGATTGATCCACACATTAACCACTAAATGGGCTATCATTTAACACTAGGTTGGGAGCCTAGTTACATCTACAGTGCAGAGAGAATTTAAAACTGAAAACTTTTGGAAAATATTGTAAATAAAATAGTAGCTTGCAAGGGTGGTTGACCAGTGGGTGATCCAACTACACCTCTACCCTGAGTTCACCTTTCAGTACGACCCGTCGTAGTCTCCCCTTTAACTAGTTCCTTAACCACCTTTCAATTTTCATATTGATCCCCATCTTTTCCAATTTAACTAATAATGCCCCATGTGGAACCGTGTCAAATGCCTTACTGAAATCGAGGTAAATTAGATCCACTGTGTTTCCTTTGTCTAGAAAAATCTGTTACCTTCTCAAAGGAGATCAGGTTGGTTTGGCACGATCTACCTTTTGTAAAACCATGTTGTATTTTGTCCCAATTACCATTGACCTCAATGTCATTAACTACTTTCTCCTTCAAAAAATTTTCCAAGACCTTACATACTACAGATGTCAAACTAACAGGCCTATAGTTACTCGGATTACTTTTTTTCCCCTTTCTTAAAAATAGGAACTATGTTAGCAATTCTCCAGTCGTACGGTACAACCCCTGAGTTTATGATTCATGGGCTTGCAATTTCATGTGCCAGTTCCTTTAATATTCTTGGATGAAGATTATCTGGGCCCTCCGATTTTGTCCCATTAAGCTGTTCGAGTTTGGCTTCTACCTCGGATGTGGTAATATCTACCTCCATATCCTCATTCTCATTTGTCATCCTACCATTATCCCTAAGCTCCTCATTAGCCTTATTAAAGACTGAGGCAAAGTATTTATTTAGATATTGGGCCATGCCTAGATTATCCTTAACCTCCACTCCATCCTCAGTGTTTGAGGACTTCAATAACTCAGACATAGTTTAGGGGTTTGTTATAGAGGTGGATGGGTGAGATTCTGTGGCCTGCATTGTGCAGGAGGTCAGACTAGATGATCATAATGGTCCCTTCTGACCTTAAAGTCTATGAGTCTATATAACGTGGTCCTTGGGAGCTAAAAAATCTCACTGTTATAGGTGAGACCACGTTACATCGGGGTAGGGAGAGGAACTGCTTTTACTGCTCCCCCCCCAGCTTCTCCCTTCCCCCCCCCCAGCTTGCCACACCAATCACCTGTTTGGCCCGACAAGCCTGGAAGGGGGGGGCGGGGAAGCAGAGCACAGACGGCGCGCTCAGGGGAAGAGGCGGAGATGAGCTGGAGCGGAGAGTGGTTCCTCTGCGCCCCCCCCGTTACTTGCTGTGGCCCTTCCCGGGCCCCCCCACAGCTCACCTCCACTCCATCTCCTCCCATGAGTGCGCCGCAGCTCCGCTTCCCCCTTCCCTCCCAGGCTTGCCGTGCCGATCATCTGTTTTGTGCGGCAAGCCTGGGAGGGAGGAGAAGCGGAGCTGAGTGGTGCGTTCATGGGAGGAGGCAGAGGCAGAGGCGAGCTGGGGCAGGAGAGCCGCAGCAAGTAAGGGGGGAGGGGGCGCGGAGGAACTGCTCCCTGCCCCAGCTCACCTCCGCTCAGCCTCCTCCTCTCACAAGCACGCCACAGCTCCACTTCTTCCCCCTCCTTCCCTGGCTTGCTGCGCCAATCAGCTGTTTTGCACGGCAAGCCTGGGAGGGAGGAGGGAGAAGCGGAGCTGTGGCGCGCTCGTGGGAGGAGGCGGAGCAGAGGTGAGGTGGGGTGGAGGGGGCCCCGGGGAGGACCACAACAAGTAACAGGGGGAGGCAGAGGAACCGCTTGCGGTAACACGAATTCGGATATAACGAGGTAAAGTAGCCCTGTCCCTCGAAGTGCTGTTTTACTACGTTATAAATTCGCATTATATCGGACCGCATTGGGGTAGAGGTGTCCTAAAGGAAATGATGGATTCACCATCTCTTGCTGTCTTCAAATCAAGGTTTTTACATATTCTATAGTAATACAAATAAATAATAAGACTAGATGCCTTGCTGGAAGATATCAAACTATTGAACTCAATATAGGAGTAACTAGGGGAAATTTAATGGTCTGTGATATATAGGAAATTAAACTAGATGATCCAATGACTCCTTCTGGTCTTAAAATCTCTAATCTATGATAATAGATCTGTTTAAAATTTGACACTTCTGATTTTCAGTGGATTTAAGCATCCATTTATTTTGCTTATTTCCATCTGCATGGGTTTGCATCCCAGAGAGCCCCGTATTATACCTTTTGGATTCTATCTAGCTAAGGCCTGGTCTACACTAAGAATGGGGGTCGAACTAGGGTACGCAAATTCAGCTACGTGAATAGCGTAGCTGAATTCGAACTACCAGTTTTCTAACTACCGATCAGGCAGGCCCGCGGAACCGCGACTCTCCAAGCTCGACTCTGCTACTCTACTAAGCTGCCGTGGTAGGGTGGAGTTCGGAGCTAGAGGAGTTCGACTAACTATAGATCAGATCAGACAGACGCGGATAGTTCGAAACGAAAAAAAAAACTCACGACCACGGCGCGGTAAGTGTAAGTGTAGACCTAAGTGTTTGTAACATATGCATCATTGTGGTATAAAAAATATTCAAGGCAAAACTTAGATACACATGTATTATGCCTAATTTGGGATTGAAATCATGAAAAACCAAAGGGTTGGGGGGAGAGTAAAGGTAATGCAGATTGAGGAAGAAGATATAAAGTTAATCATGTCATCTGTTGGGTCTTTCATAGGTCTTCATCGTAAAAAGAATCTAAGCAGATGAATGCTACCTTTTGTCACAGAAATAAAAATAAACTAGATTACTGCTAACCCCATATGTCCAAAAATCATGAATCAGGTCCCAAAATAATCATTAAATTGGTGTAAAAATAATGATTGAAAAAATATTTGGCATTCTTTTCATTTGTCTTTTGTTTTTTATCTCTCAGGATTCACATTTTCAAGCTTTTCTCCACAGCCATGAGAGCCAGAATCTTTCATTTAAAAAATAAAAGTAAGCTGAGATTCTCTTGTAATCACCTGATACAAGGATCTTGGCTTTAAGAAAAACATCAAAAATTTTGAGACTCATGATAAAAACCACAAGAGTTGACAACAGGGAAACTACTCGCTAAAATATTTTTAAAAAATTGTTGGTCATCTTGATAACTGGGTTGAAATCCATTGGTTACAAATATAGGATTCAATCATATAACTTCACTCATGTGAGTAATGCCACTGAATTCAATGGACTTCAGGATTGGGCCTATTATCTAAATAAAAAAGACTGTACTCAATCAGTCCCGTTTTGTCTGTTTAGTGTTTAATAGTGTGTACTAAGGCACTTATAGGGCTTCCTTTATTGTAGCAGCAGAGAACCTCTTAATATTTAATGCATTTCTTCTTGTGACACCCTTGTCAAGTAGGGAAGTATTATTATCTCCATTTTATAGATAGGAAACTGAGGCACGGAGAGACTAAGTGACTTGTTCAAGATTCTAGCCTGGAACCCAGGGTCTCTGGGTGGCGTTAGGCACTGGACCATCCTTCCTCCCTCATTCATTTAGTGAGCCGTACACACACACACACACCCATCATTCTGACTACTTATATCTATTTTGTTAGTTCAATAATAATATTAACAATAAAATTACTAGGAAACCAAATATTGATTTAAGCCCCAGCACAAAGATTTTCAGTTGCAACTGTACATTAAAAATACTTGGATTAGAAATCGATTTGGGTGTGCACATTGCTTCCATACAGCCTACCTATCTCTTGACTTCCTTTCCAATTTGCCCACCTTCTTTTTGCCAGAGACTTAAAATGTTTCTTCCATTCCTCTGAGACAAAAGGCAGTGATCAGCATTAATTAGCCACCTGCACCCACAGCAGAAAACTAAAACTTGTTTGCCTTACATGGTTTGTTGAACCTCAGGGGACCAACCACGTGTTGTTTTAACAATTCAACTCCAGTTCCTCCAAGAGTGTTTAATATCTTATGCAATGTTTAGCACTATTAGGAGAAAAAAAATCTCTTTTTCCTTGTGTACACAAGTAATAAGGAGGAGGATATGCTCTATGGATTCCATGGAAGAATGAATAAATACCCTCTTATTTCCCTTCTTTTTTTTTTTAAACTTTTCCCTTTGATTTTCTCTTTTCCTATCGTCTATCTGCGTTTATAATGCTAAGCGACATATATGCCAGGAAGGTTATTATCTGTACCACTCTTCCTTCAACTGGAACTGTTGCCATGAAAATATGGGCCTTTTGCAGATAAAACTAATACTTAAGATTTATGTAGCTCTTTCCCTCTTCAAAGAGCTTTACTTATGTTAATCGGATGTAAACACTGCACTTTATTTCTAATTAAAATATTAAAAACAATAAGAAATAATAAAACAAGTGTCCTTTTAAATCTTTAACAGTGACATTTAATCAAGTTCTTTATTGTCAAATAATACCTTTTTAATGATAACTAACTATCTAACAAAGCTTATTTGTTGGAATATTTATAAACATCATTTTTCACCTGGTTTGCCATTTCTCATTACTGCAGCAGGTTAAGAATGATAAAAAAAAAATTATTCTGCAGGGTTTCTCTCTTAAGGGCCTGATCCAAAACCTACTGAAGTCATTGAAAAGACTCCAATTGACTTCAACAGGCACTGGATCAGACCTGAAGTGCAACAATTTACTTGAATCTGGGGAAAAGCTGTAGACATAAAAACGAATTATTTGTGTGTTACTGGATTACTGGAAGTGCAATTTATGATGTCAGTGTGACACTGGCAGACCAGGTGCCAGCTCTTGCCAAGGCATTAGGCCTCAGCCAAACGCTGACAAATTCATTGCTGGAACCCAGTCCAGCTCACCTGTGTGTTAGTATGGTTAAGATGGGTATTGAACTTATAACTATGTTTAGACTTTATGAAATGCTTGAAAGTTGCTACATGTATTAATCCTACTTATAATATCTGTAGTCCACACTATAAAGTATTACTTAAGTGTTAGCTGTAAAATGAACTATGTAACTCACCAAACAAGAAAAAAAAACAACCATTACCTATACAAAATGCTAAATCCCTATGGACAGGTCTTCACTATAGGGCTTCACTATAGGGCTATGTCAACCTAAGTTACGCAACTCCAGCTATGTGAATAATTTAGCTGGAGTTGATGTATCTTAGTAGACTTATTGCGGTGTCTATACCATGCTGGGTTTACCTTATGCTTCTTGTTCCAGCGGAGTACCGGAGTCAACAGGAGAGCAACTGCACGTCGATCCCCCGGTAAGTTTAGCCAAGGACTTCCAAAACTGAATGGCCATTGTGGAACACCAGAATACCAAGACTTTGCTACTTGCCCCTGCACACCTATGAAGAGGTTATGTGCAAAAGGGCTTGTCCCATAAGCTTGAATTCTGGAAGAAGGAAATAAAGATAGTTGACAAGAAAATTTTTCTTCTGTTTGCTATAAAGGACACCAACAGGACCAGAGCTATGAAACAGAAGCAGAGATCCCCAGGGTCAACACGAGTTAGCCCTAAAAGACATTCAGAGCTGACAGATTACTACAACTCTGTCACATTTTAAAACCATAGACTGTGACTCATTTGTGTATATACGTTTGCTAGCTGTAACCTTGTAATAGGTCTCTCATTTCTTTTTTCTAATTCAGTGGTTCTCAACTCACAGCCCAATTAGCACACAGCTGCAGCTCAGCTGTGTGCTAAAGACTGCTGGGCCCACGGGGTTGGGAGTGTGGGCTGCCCCACTGCTTGGCGCAGCTGGGGTCCGCTTCTGGCCCCACTCTGTGGAGGATCTGTGGGCGGGGGCCAGGACACTGGGCATAGAGCATCCCACAGTGATAAATAGGTTGAGAACTACTGTTCTAGTTAATAAATCTTTAGTTAGTTTATTACAGGATTGGCTACAAGCAACTTTGGTAAAAGATCTAAGGTACAAATTGACCTGGGGTAAATGACTGGTCTTTTAGGAGTGGTAGCAACCTGAATATTTTGTGATCTTTGTTGTATAGTAACCAACTATCACTAAGGGCTTGTCTACACTGGCAATTTATAGCGCTGCAGCTTTCTCACTCAGGGGTGTGAAAAAACATCCCCCTGAGTGCAGCAAGTTTCAGCGATGTAAAGCACCAGTGTAGACAGTGCACCAGAGCTGGGAGCTGTGCCCTTCGTGGAGGTGGGTTTTTTTTTTTTTTTTTTTTTTTAGAGTGCTGGGAGAATTCTCTCCCAGCTTTCTGCCGCGACCACACAAGGCACGTTAAACCGCTGCTGCGGCAGTGCTTTAGCGTTGCCAGTGTAGACTAGCCCTAAGTCCAGCTTGCCTAGGTGGCAAGATAGTCCCCTAATGCATTCCAGTCTGTCTGCGACTCTGTGCTAAGGCTGTTACAGTGCTTTAGGAATTCACACTTGTTACAGCAATGGTGAAATCTAATTAAAGAATATACAATCAGTGTGGGGTCTCTGCCCTGGTTTTTGACAGTCTGCCCTGAGGTTGGCACTCAGAGTCATGAAGCACTCCAGACAGCATGATAGCCAGAAAAATAATAATAGACAGAGACAGACTGCACAAGGCTTGAGCCAATTTTTTCTCAAATGATCTTAAAAATATATCCACAGAATGGGGAATACTCCAAGAACAGAGTCAGTCTTAGGCCTGGTCTACACTTACAAATTATGAGGAGTCCAGTGGCACCTTAAAGACTAACAGATTTATTTGGGAATAAGCTTTCGTGGGTAAAAAACCCCGCTTCTTCAGATGCCTGGAGTGAAAATTACAGATACAGGCATAAATATATATTGGCACATGAAGAGAAGGGAGTTACCTTACAAGTGGAGAACCAATGTTGAAGGCCAATTTAATCATGGTGCATGTTGTCCACTCCAAATAATTGATGAGGAGGTGTCAATACCAAGAGAGGGAAAATTACTTTCGTAGTGAGCTAGCCACTCCCAGTCCCTATTCAAGCCCAAATTGATGGTGTTAAGTTTGCAAATGAATTGTAGCTCAGCAGCTTCTCTTTGAAGTCTGTTTTTGAAGTTTTTTGTTGAAGGATGGCTACTTTTAAATCTGTTATTGAGTGTCCAGGAAGACTGAAGTGCTCTCCTACTGGCTTTTGTATGTTACCATTCTTGATGTCGGATTTCTGTCCATTTATCCTTTTACGTAGAGACAGTCCAGTTTGGCCAATGTACATGGCAGAGGGGGATTGCTGGCACATGATGGCATATATCACATTAGTAGATGTACAGGTGAATGAGCCTCTGATGGTGTGGCTGGAGTGGTTGGGTCCTATGCTGGTGTCGCTATAGTAGATATGGGGACGGAGAAGGCAATGTGGTTTGTTACAGGGATTGGTTCCTGGGTTAGTGTTTCTGTGGTGTGGTATGTAGTTGCTGGTATTTTCTTCAGGCTGGGGGGCTATTTGTAAGCAAGGATTGGCCTGCCTCCCAAACAGGGGCGGCTCTATGTATTTTGCTGCCCCAAGCACAGCAGTCAGGCAGCTTTCGGCAGCAAGCCTGCAGGAGATCTGCTGGTAAGGTGGATTCGGTGGCATGCCTGTGGGAAGTCCCATGGTCCCGCACCTTTGGCGCCCCCGCCACCGAATTGCCGCTGAAACCGCGGGATCGGCGGACCTCCCACAGGCGCGCTGCCAAAGGCAGCCTGACTGCCACACCCACAGCGACCGGCAGGCCGCCCCCCATGGCTTGCGGCCCCAGGCACATGCTTGGAGTGCTGGTGCCTGGAGCCGCCCCTACTCCCAAAGCCTGTGAGGCCTGTGATCGTTTTCCAGAATAGGTTGTAGATCGTTGATGATGCGCTGGAGAGGTTTTAGCTGAGGGCTCTGGTGGTGTTATTTTCCTTGTTGGGCCTGTCCTGTAGTAAGTGACTTCGGGGTACCCGTCTCGATCTGTCAATCTGTTCCTCACTACCACAGGTGGATATTGTAGTTTTAAGAATGCTTGATAAAGATCTTGTAGGTGTTTGTCTCTGTCTGAGGGATTGAAGCAAATGTGGTCGTCTTTTTAGGGCTTGGCTGTAGACAACGGATTGTGTGATGTGTACTGGATGGAAGCTGGAGGCATATAGGTAAGTATACCAATCAGTAGGTTTCTGGTATAGGGTGGTGTTTATGTGACCATTGCTTCTTTGCACTATAGTGTCCAGGAAGTGGATCTCTTGTGTGGACTGGTCCAGGCTGAGGTTGATGGTAGGGTGGAAATTGAAGAATTCCACCTGGATTTCAACAAGGGCCTCCTTCCTGTGGGTCCATATGATCAAGATGTCATCAAAGTAGCATAAGTAGAGTAGGGGTGCTAGGGGATGAGTGCTGAGGAAGCATTGTTCTAAGTCAGCCATGAAAATGTTGTCATACTGGGGAGCCATGCGGGTACCATAGCAGTGCTGCTGACTTGAAGGTATAAATTGTCCCCAAATCTGAAATGGTTGTGGGTGAGGACAAAGTCACAAAGTTCAGCCACCAGGTGTGCCATGGCCTCATTGGGGATACTGTTCCTGACAGCTTGTAGTCCATCCTCTTGTGGAATATTGGTGTAAAGAGCTTCTACATCCACGGTGGCCAGGATGGTGTTTTCAGGAAGATCACCAATGCACTGTAGTTAACTCAGGAAGTCAGTGGTGTCTCGAAGATAGCTAGGAGTGCTGGTAGTGTAGGGTCTGAGGATAGAGTCCAAATAGCCAGATAATCCCGCTGTAAGAGTTCCAATGCGAGAGATGATGGGGTATCCAGGATTTCCAGGTTTATGGATCTTGGGTAGCAGATAGAATACCCCTGGTCGGGCTCTAGGAGTGTGTCTGCGTAGATTTGTTCCCGTGCTGTAGCAGGGAGTTTCTTAAGCAGATGGTATAGTTTATTTTGGTACTCCTCAGAGGGATCGGAGGATAGGGGCCTGTATAATGTGGTGTTGGAGAGTTGTCTGGCACCCTCTTTACAAATTATATCACTGTAGATACATTGCTCAGGACGGTGAAGAATTTTGGGCCCTGAGCACTGTAGTTAGGTTGGCCTAACCTTCAGTTTAGATATGGCTAGGTTGACAGAAGGATTCTTCCATTGACCTAGTTACTGCCTCTCCAAGAGGTGGATTAACTATGGTGACAGAAAAACCCCTTCTGTTAATATAAGAGACGTCTACACTATGGTGCTATAGCAGCACAGCTGCAGTGCCGCAGATGTACCACTGTAGTATAGATATACACTTAATCCCAGAGCTGGTGGAGGGAAGCTGAGTAATTTGACAGACAATTAAGTGATTAATCTAGCAGTGAGAAGATGCTGGCTGTCTCATTTAGTCACCACTCTGCTGCTTCAGACTAGCCACTGGGATGAGCTAATTGTCCCTATCATGTCAGAGGAAAGCTGTCACTGCAGCAGTCTAAGAGAGGATGCCCTTCTGGAAATGTTAAGAATTCCAGTGACATGAGCTGAGTGCAAAGACGAAAACAGATTCTAGGTGTGGTTGCTGCCAGAAGAATAAGGATAAGGTGTTAAAGTGGTAAAGAGAATGATATAGAAAAGACACTTAAAAATCAAGCTAAAATAATATTAAAAATGAGTGGGTTTTTTTTAAACTGAATATCCTGAGCCCTATTTACCTAAAGGTTGTACTGTCTGAATGGATATGTTAACCAATATACAATGAACTAAGGATGTGTCGGAATTCCAGCTACTCCAAGCTTGCTGAAATCTGTACATCTCAAAATCTGAGTTTGGCCTTGTCTACAAAGAGGAAACTGAAAAGCATAGCTATTCCAGAATAATTTAGTTATTCTGGAATAACTCCCTCATGTGGACACTTATTCCAGAATAGTAGAGATTTTATTCTGGAATAATTACTCCCTGTTTTGTGAGCACAGTAATTATTCCAGAATAAAATCACTTTTATTCCTGAATCAAGTGTCCACAAGGGCGGTTATTTTGGAATAGTTAAATGTTACTGATTTCATTCAAGCTGCTCTCTATAATACATATATTTCTGTATATTTCAAATATGCTGGTTAACTGTCTACAACATTCACAAACCAACAAAGTATTAGTATTTATGTTTACACAAGATATTTTGTAAGTACTAAAAAAATGTTAACTGGAGGGATGGAATGGGAATTTAATGCAGATAAAGTAGCATTATATCAGAGAGAAATATTACAGCATATACTATGTAACTAAAAAACAAAATATTTTGTTTTCATAAGCACATGAAAGATTTTCAAATACTGTAGTAAAAATCATATTTTAAAAATAAAAAAGATGAACATTGAACTTTACAAAATAATTCTATGGGTCAAAATTTATGCCTTGCATAACTTCAGTTAACTGATTTATTTCTGATTGATTTTAGTGGATTTATAGCAAGGATAAATTTAGTCTGGGATTTTTATTTTTTGTAACTAGAGCCGGTAAAAATATTTTAAGTGACTTTTTTGGACATAAAACGGCCTCTCTCAGAGTCAGCATTTTTTGTGAATTTTTTTTTTTTACTCAACTGGAAAAGAAAATTTTTTGTCTTTTTACTTTTCTCCTTCCTCCATTTTTCCACCACCGCCCTGCTTTTTTTCAGTGATGAAAAGGGAAGTAGAGGGAAATGGTATAACAAGAAATAAGGAGAAAAAAAAAGAGGAAAAAAGAGAAAAGAAAACCCCCAACTTTTCAAAAATGAAAGTTATTCCCTTTTGAAATCTGTGAACAAAAAAAGACTTCAAGAATTTTTTTTAGGGGAGGGGGGATTTTTTCCTCAATTTCTCTACCATCTGTAGTTGTAACCCACTCTTAGTGGTAACACCTAGCCTCCTGTTATCTGTTCTATCAGACATGCTGTTATGGCTTACATAGGATTCAGTTCTGTGAGGTACTGAGCACTCTGGCCCTGATCCAATAAAGCATGTGCTTAAGCACATATATAAACATTTTATTAAGATGATGTTAAAAAAAAAGTCAACGGTACAGAGTTTAAGCGTAGAAGTTTATGGTTATCAGGGAATAACATACAGATTATCAAGGGGTGCGAAGTTCAGTTTAAGATCGGATGGCGTAAGGAATACATGATCTGCAATATCCTTGACTGGGGGTAAAAGGTTAATGGGCCAAAGTACAGACATTGAGATATGAGGGTCTGTTGTTCATATAAAGACTATGTTCAGGTCTGGAGTATAATGAGTGGATACTATGATGAGGATGGATTGACCCTCGTTTGGTGAGATTTAATGTTCAGTGAGTTTATGGTTCCAGTTCATATGGTCCAATGGACAAAGTCTCTCGGTCCCTTTCTCATAGTTGATGCACGATGTCGCTCCGGCTCACGCCTCCTGGTACTGTTGGTGGCCAGTGATGTGTTCGGTGTAGATGTCTCTGGACCATCGGATGGTGTCTGAGACCATGAGGCGCCGCATGAGCCGTGCGTAACGTCGACCAATTCCGCAGGTCCACAACACATGCTCGTTGCAAGTTATGCAAGGTGCTCAGGGCTCCAACAATCAGGGTGTCCATCTGGACCTCGTAGCCCTTCACTCTCAGGGTGTCGGCCAGGGGAGCATATTTTTCCAGCTTCTGAGCTCGGGTTCGCGAAAGGCTGGGGTCCTGTTCTCAAAGGAGACCGTGACGTCGACGAGGATGATCTTTTTCTGGGCCTCGTCAGTGATGACGATGTCAGGTCGCAGCTGGCTGTCAGTACCCGGGATGGTACAGTTCATGGCGACCACCCACCCCAGGCCCGGTGTGATGGCTTTCACCATGCGGTTCTGGATGGTGTTGTGGCACAGCTGCCAGGCTCTGGAGAGGGGCTTGCAGCTGCACAGGACATGGGGCAGGGTCTCGTCGGAGTAGCCGCACTTCCTGCAACGCTTGTCTCGGTTCCCGTGGCAGACGGCTCCAAACCAACAGACTGTAAACAGATGCTGGGGCTTTTCTTATCATTTTGTATAGCACTATAGAAATATTTTTTGTAGAAATTTCATGCAGGACTTGTGAAGAGACATCTTGCCAAATAAAAGTGATTTATTATATGGAATGAAAGGGTTTGTCAAAGTCTCAATAAAGGTTTAGTTAAATTTGGGAGCCAATGTGACCTAGACAAAAAGACAAGGAGCCAGAAGAGTAGAGCATTTTCAGGCAGAGTGAGCCATTGACTAAGTGACTTTGGGCTAATTACTTAACTGCTATGTTCCTTAGTGAAACCAGATGTAATACTGGGTCAAAACATACATCCACACAAAATGTCATTGAGAAACAGATGCTGAACTCTGGTTCAATTTTCCAGAGTAAATAAATTACCAAAAAAAAAAAAAAAAAAAAAGTGAGAGTTAAACATGGCATTAAAACAAGACATTCCTTCAACAGCCTTACTAAGTCAAACTCAGATTTAACTGCAAAGAAAGCCAACACAACTGCAATGTTTTATATTAGAGAGCCAAAAGCCAGCCAGAGATACACACTTCTCATTTGTACTTTATTATGAAAGGCTCATTTTAGAAATAAAGGGCCAAATTCAGACTGGTGTAAGCAGATGCAACCTCACTGACTTCATGAATCCCAATGAAAACAATGATTACATGGAGTCAGAATTTTCCCAAAGTGACACAAAGATAAAAGAAGAAATGAATGTTGACAATGTTGCATAGATTCTTTGTGTGTGTGTGTGTGTTTCAACAGTTAGGTCATTTCGGACCTTTAAAATATTTTAAAGGCCTGTCTTCCAAATCTGGACCTAGAAATAGGAGAGAGAATTTCTTAACACTGCATAGGACTCCTCCACTGAACAGAACAACTACAGTAGTACGTGAAGACCCATGTTAAATGGAGAATTAGCTTGGCAGTTAAAGCACAGGACAAGGAATTGGGAAACCACCTGGGCTCTATATTCAAATCTGACACAGACTTTGTGTGTGACATTGGACCTGCCACTCCATCTCTTGGCACTTCAGTTTCCACATCTGTGAAGTGGGGATAACACTTAAAACTGAAGCACATAGTTGAAAGATCTTTGAATAAGACAGGTACGTTCCCAACTATCATAGTCGGAGTCCTATTCCCCAACATTTAAGGCATGTACAATAGCATATCATTAAAACAGATTCTGTGTTCAAGGGAGTAGAAAGGTGTACAGCATCACGATCCCTTAAGTGCTCCATCAACTGCATGTATGATGCAATTTACATAAAATGAACACTTGAGCCCTATGCTTAGAAAACATGCATGAGTCCAAAATTAAATAGAAAGATCATATACTGGGAAAATAGTTTAAAATTTAATTTTCTAGCAGTGGTTCGTACAAGATCATGTGCAGATGCACAACTGTATTTTCAACGAAAGTGTCTTGTGTGTTACACTTCTTTTTACCATCTTAATCTTGGATCCTACCTTGTGCACCCACTTTACACACCAGCAACAGATCTGGACCTACTATGGCATAACCAGCTATTGAAGCATCACTCTAGCATACAAGGAAACTCTGATGGCATAGATCCTGCATAACAGCTCAATCTTATGTCTCCCCGCAGCAGACACAGGGAGAATGGTGGGGGAAAAAACAGGGTATAGGTGGGGCCTCCCTGTACTCTGGCAATCCCCAGCTGCTCTATTTGCTCCTTGGGGTAGTTAACAATTGGTGCAATGCCTGAGGACTGACCTAGTCCAGGATTGCCTCCTCTGAACCCTACACTCACAAATTGTGCTGCCTCCTCCTTGCCTGTAGCCAAGGATCTAGGCCTTTATTTAATACTTATGGTTTCCTGTCAACAAGTATTGGCTGCATTCCTTCCAGCAAAGTGTCTAAAGTTACTGCTGCACTCATTTACCCTCATCTCACACTTCAATATGGTGAGTGTTGTTATTTTTCTAACATGTTAAAGGATCTAATGCCATCTAAAGGATAAGGTATTGAACTGCAAAAATACAGTGCTATTAAAGACTGTCAGAAACACATGACCCTAAGGAAGAATATGCATCTGCAACCTGCCTGCCTGGAACTAGAGATAGTTACTGTGGCAGAGAACAGGATGAGTGCCAAAAGACTTCACTCTGGGTGTCAATGGGATGATAAGTACAGTTCTTATTAGCTAATGAGGTTGCCTTGATTGGAGTGTTATCTCACTCGGACACCTGGCAACCCTAGAGCTTTATCAGCAACCTGAAATTTCTTCACCCTCATTTTAAAGGTATTAGTGAATTTTACTGCATTCCCACTTAATTCAATCAAGTCTGTGTTAGCACTAACTGCTGCCCATTTAAATACTAAAAGGAAATAACATCTACACAGACCATATAAATTATTTTAAAAAAGCATATATGCTCTAGATGTGAGAGGACAGATATGGGAACACAGTAGTCAGAACACAGACATGGGAATCAGAAGATCTGGGTATTATGTGCAGTTCTGTCACAGACTTCCTGCATCAGCACTGGCAAATTGATGAAAATCTTTCCCTCAGTTTCCCGACCTGTAAAATAAGGATAACAATTCCTAGCTGCCTCTTAAAGGTGCTGTGATCCTTAATTATAGTTTGCAGACTGCTTTGAAATCCTCAGAAGAAAGGCTCTTAAGAAGTGCCTAAATAATTTTCTGTATGTCTCACTAATACAATATAAGTGTATAAGCTTTTAAAATTTTCTTTGAATCTTGTTCAATTACATTACAAGGCAAACAATAAATATTCTGCAGTGGCATTAGACACAAATATGATTAGATATATTTGAATCCATTTTTGAGCCTTTCCAAGTAGAAAGTCTCCTCTAGTCATCTACAGCCTTCCTGATCATACCCAGTCTGTGGAGAAAAGCAACTTTGCTCTCTTAGCTCTCTACATACATTACCACAATTGTCAAAATTTGTTGGTTCTCGGGTAATTTCCCCGCTCTATAAACTAGGTCCCTGTCCACAAACTTTGGGTATGTGAGGGAAGAAACACTCTCCCCTTGACCTCAACACTAACTACTACCAGATATCTCACCTTCTGTTTCTTAGCACAGTACTTGAAAAACTAATAATCTTCTATTTTATGATCTTACACATAACAATATCCTAGACTGATTCGAGCTGGATTTTTTTCTGAACAGGAACAGAAATAGTTTTTATCCACATAATTAAGATCATATATTTTGCTGAAGATTACCTCCCTTTTCTCATCTTATTTTCCTTGGCCTCAATATAGCCTACACACTGTGGAGCATTCCAAACTCTTGGGCTTTCACCATTGCCTTTATAAACATCCTACATGTTTACTCCTTATATTTGTATAGATTATAAATACCTCTTGGCAGAAAACTTGTCTTCTTTTATGTTTAAAGTGCCATTAATACCTCTAGCACTATATAAATATAAGCATTTCTCTCTTGAAATGGCTCTAGAATCTGGTCATAAATAAAGTTTACAGACATAAGCATGAACTTGTCATGACCAGTAAATGCCTAGTTAGTTGTTTTTTTTAATTAATACATTCCATTTCATAATGGCAGTAGGACAACTTTACACAGGATTATTGCTATTTTAAAGTTGTATTAAAAAGGTCACTGAACTTCTGGACATGTGCATTACAATTAATCTGTATTTTTTTTAGAAATACATGGTGCATAGTTTCTGAATTATTAATGTATATTAAAACATAAATAGTACTTAAGCCACCTACCAGAAAGTACCACTCATATGCCCCAATCAAAACCAAAATAGTTAAGTCTAACCAAATGTTGTCTGAGTTTTAATTTATTGGGGATTTTGAAAGGTTAAATAGCCACAAATGTGCATATCTGAAATTATTTCCTATTCTTTTGTGAGAAATAATGGCTTAAAATTAGTAGTAAATAGTTATTGATTTTACTTCAGGCTTATACTACATGCTCTTTCCTCTTTATTAGCAAATATAACATCAGCAAAGTTAAAAAACAGAGGAAGTGAGACAACCACAAACAGCAGAACTGACAAACAAAACCTTTGTCACTTTAGATTTAGGACATGCACAAAAGTTCAGAACTATGTTAAGTTTGGACTGCTCTGATGCTCTACAACAGGGGTAGGCAACCTATGGCACGCATGCCAAAGGTGGCATGCAAGCTGATTTTCAGTGGCACTCACGCTACCCAGGTCCCGGCCACCAGTCTGGGGGGCTCTGCATTTTAATTTAATTTTAAATGAAGCTTCTTAAACATTTTAAAAACCTTATTTACTTTACATACAACAATAGTTTAGTTATATATTATAGACTTCTAGAAAGAGACCTTCTAAAAACGTTAAAATGTATTACTGGCATGCGAAACCTTAAATTAGAGTGAATAAATGAAGACTCAGCACACCACTTCTGAAAGGTTGCTGACCCCTGCTCTACAAAGTAAAAGGCAGTGTTTTTCCTGGCCAATGGTGTACATGTATTCCTCAAACTCTAAAGTAAAAAAATGTCCATGAGAAAAAATGAAATTAGAGTATCTTTAAGGAATTATCTGTTTTCTTTTTAGTTTTTAGGGAGCCGAATGTATCACTTTTCTAAACTTCAAATACTAAAACTCAAGACATGGTTTCTGATCCGTCCCTTTATTAATATTCTGAACATGGACGAACTCCACCAGAGAGGTCCTTTGGGGCCATCTGCCTGTCCCAAGTCAGGGTAAAGGAGGAGGGGGGGGCGGGGGGCACAAACAACCCCCTGTAAAAAAAAGCTTGCCAGAAAAATAAAGCATACAAGTTAGAGACTTTTTTAGCCTGGAAAAAAGAGTTCAACTCAACTGAAGATGGGTGGTGGGTGGGTGGTGGCTGCGAGAAGCACTTAAAGATCACACCCTTTGCAGGAGGAGGAGAGGCACATGGAACATGGATGGAATGTGAGGACCAGGAGGTCAGCGGAGAGGCAGCAGAGATGAGAGTTGAGGCAGAGAAACTACAACAACCTGACCCAGACAAGCATTAAGCGAGACAAGAGAGACGACTGTTGAGACGAGAGCTGTTGAGAGAGTGCTGCTGAGAGAGTACACATGAAGAGACACACACAGGGACACCACACCCATGTGTCTAGCACAGGCAGCAGCAGGCCTGATTGGTTGGGGTTGGTGGTGACAGGATCATCACACATGGTCAGCATCCTTCAGAACTAAAATGAAGAATGTTGTTCAGTGCTAAGATCCATGCAACAAGTAAAGTGAAGGAGGAAACAGACAGGACAAGAGAGACTAGAAGACTTTACTTAGAGACTCAGACAGACAACATTTAGAGACTCTCCATGACCATACTTATACCAAATTGGACCTGAAAACATTTGGATTAAAAGGACACAGGATACGAGGAAGTCATGAGGGACCCATGAGAATGGAGAGAGAGTGGAGTGAATCTGAGTGGATCTGTGTGTCTGTGCTATCTGGCATTGGAGGCAGCATCTCGGATCCAGTACCTCCACAAGAGCAGCCGCGGTATACAGAGCCAACCAGAATGACAGCAAGCACAAAAGAAGTTCAGTCAGAAGTTGCAGAAGCAGGAAGATAGAGAAGAAGAGGAGCAGATAGCGTCCGTTAGAAGCAGTGTGGGCACCATTGAGAGAAGAGCTGAAGAGAGCTGGGAGCTGGAAAGAAAGAAGAAAAGAAGACAACCAGAAGACTGAGAAGAGAAGACCAAGGAAAACCTGATGAGGGACCAAAGAACCAAGAAGAATTTTTGGATTGTACGAGAAAGAAGAAAGAGTTAGTGAGGAAGACAGACCAGAGAGAGGAAGAGAGAGACACAGTTGCCAACAGATGCTAGGAAAGTGTAGAACCAGCAGAAAGGCAGCATCACAAGTGAGTGCTTTGACAAAGAGAGAAGAGAAGAAGAAAGAAGAAGCAGCAAGCAACAGAGAGAAGAGAGAAGACAGAAAGAAGGCAAAGGCAAAAAGCAGGAAAAGAGCAGCTGAAGCAAGCAGAGGAAGAAAGAAGAGGAAGGATGAGGATGTGAGAGGAGGAAGGCAGAGCAAGCAGAGCAGGCAGCAAGAGAGCAGAAGCACAAACAGGCAGCAGCAGGCATACAGCAGCTGTGCACAGCAGTAGCATGAAACAGCTGTGAGCAAATGAAAGTAAGAGCAAGCAGAAAAGAACGCAAGCAGAAGCAGAAGTTAAAGACAAGCAGGAACAGGAATAACACAACAGATGAACAGATGGACCAGCACAGACCAACGAGACACTGACCACCAAATCCACAGACGCAATATCCCAACCAGACAAACAACCAATCAGAGGCAATGAATGCCAATAGCGACAACCAGAAGAGAAGGAAAAATCATCAGAGAGGCTGAAAAAAGCAAGCTGGATGAAGCGGGACGAGCTGTGAGCTCCAGAGCAAATGAAAGAAGAAAAGGAGAAAGAAGTGCTGGAAAAGAGGATAGAAAATCAGGAAAAAAGAAGAAAAGAGGAGAGAAAGGAGACTATAGCAGATATCAAACTCAAACAACTATAGAGGAAGACCTCAGCAACTGTGCCAACTAGAGACACTCCTGAGAAGTCCGGATGCCGAGAATGAAGGATGCCAGGAGAGAGGCAGAAGAGATCATCATGCACAGGACAGCGCAGAACAGGACATGCAGAGGCGCAGCAGCACAGAACTCAGTGGAACTAGCGCACCAGCATCAACTTTGTTGAGCAGTCTGGCGTGGATCGAGAACTATACGCAGCGATTTCTGGAAGCTCCATCCCAGCATGGGCTGGATCCTCTGAGAGGTCCTCATCGCAGTGGTCCACCTGCATCAGTCACACTGTAGAGCAATCATACACAGACATGATGAGAGTGATCCAGCTGTAGAGTGATCCACGGAGATGCTCTCTTTCAGCTTCCCAGGTGCTTTCTTCAGACACATCCATGCTTGTCTCACCATTCTCCTTCTTCTTGGATTATGAAAGGACATCACTGACATCCTGGGAATGGAATCCAATGGGAGGAATGGGTCATTGTGGACCCATTCCTTTGCACTGGGAACGCAGCTTTGCACTCCTTTTTGTTGGCAGAACAGCAGATGCAGACCAGGAAGACCTCAGCAGGCACAAGACAAGGACAACACAAGTTACAGGACAAATTCCATCAGCAACTCATCCCAAGGACAACAAGAACCATCACACTGAAATGTGCAGTCTGGAAGGACCAGGCTAGCATCATCGACCAGCAACCTGTGGTAGGTACGCAGACATCAAAGGCAGGATGGAGCAGCAAGGCACAGCAAGCGAGCAGCCAGAACATCTGGAGCTCAGGAGATGAGCAGCTCCAGAGCGGAAAGGATCTCTGAACTCCAAACAGTGTGAAAGGAACGTTGAAATCAACTTTAAAAACCTGGAGGACCTGGAGGACAACCAAGGAGAACCAACCCAGAGATCCAGACCCTCAGACCCCCAGCCAGATCCGAAGGATCTTCCTGATCAGACAGCCAGACACCATCAGTCACACTCCAAGAGTGACACCATCAGGAACATCCACCAGAGGAAGAGAGGAGAAGGAGGAGGTGGGGGGGGAGAGAACAACCAGCCAAGCAACCAACAAAAGACATCACCAGACAGGCAGCAGCTGCCGGAAAAGAGGAGAAGAGGAAAAAAAAAAGCACCTACTTGGAACCGCCAAAAAAAGGGTTGATAGCCCAGAGGCTAAGAGCAAATAGCTAGTGTGAGGACTATGATGATCTGTTGTTGGCGGCCTGATGAATTGTTGTGGCATGAGGCCTGAATGAATGATGAACATGGACGCATTATTTTTTACCAGATGCTTCTGATTTTGATAAGATGAGAAAAGTAAGTGTGCCTTTGACAATTCAAATACAAGAAAATTATTTCCCCCAAATTAGGGACTGATCATGAAATGGGATCAGACCCTGCTACTCTATTCAGATTCTTACACTACACCCCTCACTGTGGTATCAGAGCGAATAAAATGCTGTGACTAGCATGTCACATGTAGTTCTTTTCCTCTCTCTTTTCCTGTCTACTTGGAACAGAAGGTGATGATGTTTGTCGTGGTTCTTAGCTCTAATAGGAGTTCATTGTATGTCTTGGCCCTTGAAGTACAGTTTCATTGTGCCCAAGGAATAGAGTTGTTGACTGCAGTGTTTGTCCCAGAGCTTTAAGTAATCCTTTAAATATTGCCCAGATCATTAAGCTCCTTAAAAATAAGAACTGAGACCTTGAATTTGATTTTGATATTCTATAGGGAGCCAATGTAGTGAGATGAGAATAGGACAGCAGTGCCTGCAGTAGCCCATGTTGTTGAGGAGGTAAACTCCTGCAGGTTATACAATTAGTAGTTTTCTGGAGGCTGACGGTTTCATATCCAGGTAGAATGCATTGCTGTTGTCCATCTGGGAAGTAACTAAGGTATGCAAAACTGAGAGTACGTAGGTTATTTTTAACTTGGATGGGATACTGACTCCGCAGATGGTAGAATTATTCTTAGATCCTCCGTATTATTATCCAATAATATGCGGTTTTCATCAATGTAAGCAACAAATCCAGGCCCTTTATCAAGGGCCTGCCTTCCTCTCTGACAGAATTACAGAAGATGTCAGTGAACACAAAGGCCCATAGAATAAATTCTCTACACTGATTGCTTTCCTCATCTCTCATGTTTTAAGCCTGATCCAACAACCTCTGAAGGCAATGGGAATCTTCCCATTGCATTCAATAGGTGTCAGTGAACCATTTGTTCTACTTTAGAGGGTTATGAAAATAATTTAATCTTTTCCATCAATTTTGTTTACAGTTAATAGTCAGTTAAGAATGCTTTGAGTATGTGTATGTGTGTGTGTCAAGGCTGATTCCCCATTCTGGCACTTTGAGTGCAGAAGGTGGGGGCCCGCAAGGATTTTAAAAATTAATACTGTCCACTCCAGGTTTGTATTAAACTCCCAAGGTTACAGCTTTTCTCTGACATTGGCTTGGTAAACTCTTCCACCACCCAAATTCAAAACCTCTTTGAACCCAGGAAGACGCACTTGGGAATTCCTTCTTATGGAGTACCCTCAAGCCCTCCCCACCCCAGGGAAAAGCTGAGAAAGAAAACAAAGGAAATTAGCTGTTGCCACCAGCTAATTAAACAACATATGCACAAACCTCTTAGGACACCAAAAATCCAATCCTGTTCTTAAAAAAAGGTATTTTTTTATTAAAACCAAAAAAGAAAGAAAAGACTTTTGGAACTTAGGCTTTTGCTAGATTTTAAAAGAGCAGTTCCAAAAATTAAGCACCCAAAGTAGCTTTCTTGGGAGTTCAGCTTAAAGATTACAAGCAAACAAAAGCATCTGGGGTTAGCACAGAGGAGTCCATTAGCCATAACAAATAAACAGAAATGACCCTAATCGAGTCTTGCTAAACATTTCTGATCTACTTACATATTTGGGAATTCGAAATAAGTAGTTCTAGGTATGATCTAATGATTTATGATCATACCTGGCTTAAAGCAGAAATTCTCATAGCATAACTTCTCCCTGTTCCCCTCTTTCTCAGAGAGAGAGAAAGAAAGACAGAAAGGGGAAGTTTTTTTCCCCATTTCAAAAAGTTCTAGCCTTCCCATTGGCTCTTTTGGTCAGGTGCCCACTCCCTTTCCTTTACCTGGGGGATTTTGTTAACCCTTTACAGGTAAAGCAAGCAGAGAACAGTCACCAAGAGGGACTTCATAGCTAGCTGACTGGGTGTCCATAAAAGGGAGTTACCCCACTCCCCCTTCATTTATCACAGTGTGGGTATACACCAGTTCAAAGTATTGTATAGGAAGAAAAATACTGCTTTTTTTCAGTAGAGGATCTCTATGTCATCCTGAGTCACCCAGAGCAACATTTTTTTGGAATCTGTTCTAGATATTAAAACCAACGAACAGATCCCTGATTCATCAGCATGTATTCTTCAGTTGAGGGTCAGTATTCAAAAGGAAGAATTACACCCAAAATTTAAAATGAACTCTTCAGATTTGGGAGAAAGATTCTGGGAAAACCCTTGCTTGCTATTTGTTGCATTCTCAACCTACTAGAAACATATGACTAGATAGTGATTCTCAATTTGAGTAAGGGTAATACCTTGTTCTAAAGCATGAGGGTTGATAATCCTATTAACATTTTCCTAGGTAGTTTAAATGCTTATATTGGTTTCCACTGCTTTCTTGATTCCTACTAAACTCTTTGGCTCATTAATATTTTGTGGTAACAACCAACCTTTTATTGGTTTTAATTTATTGCTTTTTAAATTAATTGAATGGCCCTTTGTTCTTGTGTTATGAGACAATAAGTGTGTCCAGTGGACCTTCTCAACACCATTCATTATTTTATATATTCTACTACTTATTTGTCTCCTCTCAGCTAAACAGACTGGGTCTTTTAGATACTCTTTATAAAGGAAGCCTTTTCAAATCTCTAATCATATTCATTGCCTTTCTCTGGATCTTTCCTATTATTTTTTGTCATACAACAAAAATAAAGATTCACAAAGAATCACCTCAAGAAAAAAAACTATCATCACACTAAAGCTATTCTCTTGATCTCCTGTCTAGAACTTCCCCTAGTTCCATTTCTCCCTGTCTTCCCACTACAGATTTAAAGAAATTGTACATATATTCTCACATTCTAACTGAGAAAGGGCAACCAAAATTAGACGGAGTGCTCAGGATAAGAAGGTACCATCTATTTGTGTAATTAAACTTAAAGTGAGAAAAGAAAGTTAAGGTTGCAAAATCAGGTACTCAAAAGTAAGAAATGCCAGGTTTAAGACTATCCGTGCAACCTTAATTTGCTCCCTCATTGTTACATTAATTACATAATTGCATACTATCCCCTATCTCCTCATACAATCTCAGTCTGCCACAAGCATCCTTGCCCCAGTCTGTCTCAATCTTCCTGTATCTCCCACTCCTCCTACAATCTCAGTCCTAGGCTCCTTGCCCAGCCAGTCAGTCTTCCTCACCTCATAGTGATGGCCATAGTGATACCCAGGTCTTTTTCCTGTCTGAATATTTTTTTAAGCATATATCAATATGTGTAAATGGTTCAAATTGTTCTTTCCAATACACGTTACTTGCACATCTACATTGAATTTCATCTGCAGTTGCCTTGTCACCAAAACAAACAAAACCAAAAATTTGATACCTAATGACATTTGTAGATCATCAAATTGTTCACTCTGTTGTAGGTCATATCCCTTCCCCACAACCCTTTGTCTTCAGCAGGGACTCTCTCTTCCTATATGTTTGTACCAAGCCTAGACAAAGGGGCCTTGATTTCAGCTGGAGTCCTTAGGTACTGCTGTAACACAAATACATAATAATAAATAGCTTTGTTCCATCCCTCTGGAAAGATGCACACTCTTCTCTAGCCTTGATTAACCAATGTTTTCTTGCTGCTTTTCACTAATGGCTTGTCTACATAGGAAAGTCATACCATGTAAGCTAAGGTGTGAATTGAAATCATTAGAGTTAGGCTTGGAAGGATTAGATTTTTGTTGGTAGACATGAATTCCACTGTATCTATATAAACAAAAATATATTTCTATAAATAATCATTTAAATGTACAAATAGGCAACATAAGAGAACTGCTGCTTGCGAACTTACTGGTTTGATTTAAAGGCAATTTACTTAGTATGTTTTGACATGTGACTTGACAATTTGTGTTTTAATAGTTACAAAGCTTTTACTTCTTGAATCTCAACATCTACTGTCATTAAGTGATTATTGTCTGATCACTCATAATGTCCCAGGGAAGGGAAGTCAGACAATTAAAAAAAATAATTGTTTAAAAAATGCTTAAAATAAACATTATTAGCCGTTAAAGTTATAAAAAATAAAAATCAAATTCTGCCAAGCCTAAATACAGCAACAACAGAATAAAACCCCATGCGGACACCCAGTCTCTGGTGGAAGAGACTTTTTCCCATTCTAGCTTATGTTGTTTCGGGAGGGATTTAAACTAAACTAAACTAAACAAAACAGCAACAACAAAAAAGCTACTTTTAGTGCAGAAGAAGAACGCGCACCCAGGGGATTATACTGGTTAACTATATCAGTTTAGCTAGTAACATGTGCCGTGTAAACAGTCCCCCACCCCCGGTAATATCCCAGACCGGGCTAATCCTCCAGGTAGCGCTCCGGCTGCGCCCCGCGCCATCTGAAGCCCCCCACCCGGCACTCCGCATTAACTGGAGCGCTCAGCAATACCCTGGGGGAGCGAAGCAGTCTGCGGATTGTACCATTAGCTGCTTCCGCGGGGGTGCGTGTGAAACACCCGCTTCCCGACGCTCGCAGGGGAACAACTCGACTTGCCACCGCGCCCCGCAGAGACATGGTGCAGGCTACAGCCACCAGCACAGGTGTGGCCGGTGGAACAAACCAACAGCAGGCGACGGGGGTGCCCGCAGCATCATAGGAAGGCGACGCGGGAGATTGAAGTGGCTGCGCCGCCGCTAGCCAGGGGCCCTGGCGAGGGGAGGAGGAAGGGAGAGTCCGAGCCTGCTGCGCCCGCCTCTCCCTCGGTAAGTGCCAGTCACTGCGCAGGGGCAATTCAGGGGGCTGGAGCCAGCGCCTGGCCCGGCGGCTCCCCGCAGCTGGGGCCGCTCCCCCCTCCGCCCGCAGGCGGGTCCTGCTGCTGAGTGAGACCAGGGCCCCGCAGTGACACACACGGCACCAGCCGCCCGGCCCGCTAGCCCGGCCGCCGCGTCTCCCGCGCTCCGTGTGTGCCCCAGGCCTAACACACCCGCCCCTCGCCACAGCGTGCAGCCGCGCTAGTTGCACCGCTTCCACCTTAGCGATCGCTGCAGGCAGAGCCGGGCGCCGCTCTAGGGCGGCCCAGGCCCGGCAGGGACCCGGTGGCCTCTCTGACCAATAAAGCAGAGTGTAGTCGCGTGTCTTTTTTGGGGTGTCGCGGTGTTTCAGCCGGTGTTGTGTCCCCCGCGCCGCTGTGTCTGCACTGTACGTGTGTGAGGACTTGGGGACTCCAGCGTTACGCTAATTCTGTTCGGAGGCCTCCCGTTGTTGGGGGACCGGGCTGCTGCTTCCGTGGTCCCGCAGCCGACAGGCTTTATTGGCCTGGGGGCCTAGTTCGATGGATTAAATTAAAAGACAAAATGAGCAAGTCTTAATGAAACTGAAACTTGGGTGGTCTGGCTGTTGTGGGTCAGTGCGTCTACTTCTCGGCTCTCTGAGCTCAGATCAAGTGTGAGTAGTCTCTTGGTCTATCCAAGGCCGTGATCAAGTGTCTTGATGGTTTTGGTCTTTTGGCCTCGAGATGAAAACCTTGTCTGTGTCTCTGGACCTTGAAGTAAAAAATTATTTAAGTTATATCTGTTCTTATCAGTTTAATACCTTGCCACGTTTGTGACTCCAGAGATGATTCTGTTTCTTGGAACACCCCCTCCTCTCAGTGTTCTCAAATGTTTTTATTGGTCTCTGTACCACTAATATGATGCTATGCTGGCTGGGATTTGCCTTTCATTAAGGCAAAGCATGAATGTGAGTGAAAACACTTGAGGGGAAAGGGGAAAAAAAGGAAGAAAGGTAGAACGCTGGTCCTGAAGAATGCCAAATAAAATTGGAGGCGCTCCCAAGGAACTTTATGGGTGGTTATTGTAATTTGCTAGGCCTCAAGCCAGTTGAAATGTAAGAGTACAATATAGCAAAAAATGCAACATACCCTTTTAGTAGAGGATTGACGATTTTGCACTGTTTGGAATATCACTAATTGTTGACATTGCAGGTTAACTGGTATAATACTTACTTTTCAATTATGCTACCGTATACTAGTTATAGAACTGAAAAGAAAACTGACCTTTCCAGTTGTCTTGCTTCTGGTCTTTATTATAATTTTTTTAATAAAAAGACTTAAGAAATGCCATATGAAATTTAAGCCATTTAATTGTAAGGGAGTTTAGCTCAGGAACTGTACCCAACTTGTATGACAACGCCAGAGACACGCATATTGCATTTTTGATTGAACTAATAATCATGTCCATGGAAGTCCCAGCAGCGTTTTGCTGTGAAAAACAAGGCAGGAACTAGGCAAGGAAAAAGTCTCTGTACTACAAGATACATGCCTGCCCTCTTCTTTTCCTCGAGCTATGGACAGCACTAATGTGGGAGGAGTAACAAAAAGAATCGAAACCTTAAGTGCACTAGGCAGATTGCTAGACCAGATACTGAAGCGAGAGTCCTAAACTGTTAGGTATTTAGAAAGAGGGCGGTAGGTGTTTGATATGAAAATCTAGTTCGCTTACTCATGTAAGCGCTTTGCATCGGACAGGGGAATTGTATGCTGTCTCTGCACGTCATGGCAGGGCTGCTGTGCTGACCTGCTCATACTAAGTACGTCCCTTTTCTCCCCCTTCCTACGGGAGCCTTTCTGGCTCGGAGGGTTTCCCCTCCTCAACCCGTGTGCTTCTACTTCCTGCTTCTCTAGAACTACAACTCCCAGTAACATCTCTGGCAGCGGTTTGAAAGTGAAAACAAACTGTAGGTTACCATTTCTTGGCAGTGGTAGTAGCAGCACATGTCCTTTCTCTTTTGTTTTCCGCCTTGCAGCTTGGGTGTGTACAAGAGGAGCCAGCAGTAATCATCGCCCTGAAGAAGGGGTCGGATCTGGACCCCTCGAGTTACTTTCCAGGAGCAGTTGTCGGGCCCTCTAGGGAGGCCAGAAAGCGAATCTCTTTAAGGCACTAACAATCCAGATTATGCAGTAAAAATCCGCCTGTGAGTCCCACATGCAGTTTGACAACGTAAGGCCAGCTGCTGTTCCTGCTGTTGCTGCCCCGATTGCTGTGGAGGGAAGCGCTCTTCACTTCCACCGGCTGCGGCGGTTTCCTTTACCTACCCGTGGGGCAGTCTTGCCATGTGGGGCTAGGATTCTCTGCAGTATTAAGCAGTAAATATGGAGGCTGCTTGCAAGCCAGATGGCGGGGATCAGAGTCATCCCAGCAGCGGCGTGGAGGCTCCTAGGGACTCTTCTATGGACAGTTACTTGCGATCTCAGGGTTTATATAGAAAGCGGGTTGCTAAGGATGGATCCTGTCTTTTCAGGGCTGTGGCCGAGCAGGTAAGTAGTTATTTAAGTAACCATAAGCACTTTAACGATGGCGATATCTGGAGGAAATGGATCGCATTAGTGATGAGGGTGAAAAACGGGTGAGTGGGGATTAAAGGAACACTAGTTTTGGCAAGGGAAAGCACCACATCTCAGAGGGGGAGGAATTCGATTTATTGGTATGTGTGCACAATCCTCCTGTTCCACCTAGGGAATTTAGGTTGAAGTTTTGAAACACCCCCCTCTCCGTCCCAGCAGTGCATTTTTTTAGTGTAAAATTAGTGCAAACCGGAATTAGCCACCTGATATAAAAACCATCCAGGAAAGCGCTTTAAAGACCTTCCCTGCTTTAGATTGTGTGAATGAGTTTGCTGAAGTTTTGGAGTAAGATGATCTTATCGTCACTTCCCCCTCACTTCAGTGAAACAGCATTTTGAAAAAAGTGTCTTAAATACGAATAGCAGTGAGAGGACTAGTGCTTCAGATTCTGACCCAGGTTTCCTGCTCATTTTGAGTGTTGATACATTACTCACATAATTTTTCTTCCACTAAACTAAAATTTGGACTCTAATTCTGTGTTTAAAGTTATTCTGATAGTGGGAGTTTTCTTTTAAGGTGATGATACAGGAAAAGGGGGAAACAAAGTCTGATGGACAGCTACTACACTGTCAGTTCTGTCAATAAATATTCATTTCATATTAAATATTTTCTAAATTTACTGTAAATTTTTACGTCATTTAATTTTCAATAAGTAGCCAATTTAATTTTGTACAGTTGTCAGTTCTGAAATAAATATTCATCCAAATTGATTTTTTCCAAGCTTACATTTAACCTATATTCATTACATCATCCATTCATTAACTTCCATCAAGAGTCTTAACAAACCACAGCTTCTCTCTTCCTCTCCCTCCTTTCCCCCCCTCTGTAGGTGTTGCACTCGCAGTCTCGGCATGTTGATGTTAGGAACGCCTGTATAAATTATATTCGGAAAAACAGAGAAAAATTTGAAGCGGTAAGTAAATGCTGTGTTTCTTCCTAAGTATTTTCTTTCTCTTTATTTTCCTAGCTCTGCCCTGCTGTTTTGTAGCCAGGTTTCTAATGACTAGATTCTACCTAGGTAGGAGTTTAAAGAAAGTGACCCTAAAAAGGAATAGCTGCTGCTTGTTAACTATGTTGGATGGAAAGCACAGTCCACACCAATTACTAAGATTAACTAGTAAGAAAATTTTAGGGCAGTATACCACCACCTTAATGAAGCATAATGCATAAATAAAACAGAGCAGGATAGAGTAATGATCAGTTACCCAGTATTGGGGTGCCAGCAGGCTTTCTGTCATCATCAGGTTGGATCTAGTGAATGTTCTGCATTTACCCTCCTCCCACCCTCTTTGTTATATACATATCCTTTATATTTTGTAACATCATTCAGGCACAAATTATTAAAGCTACTGTATTTTAGAATAGAATATTCAAAGTATATTGTCATACATATATCATAACTCACCCCAAATCCTTCTAATACATTATTACTTATTCTGCTAGAACTCTAATTGGCATCTTCTTATCTGTTTTTTTAACCTGTGCTACCTTCCTCCTTACTCAATTCAACCATCTTTTCAATGCTTTAATGTGTTCCATTATTTCTTGAAACAGCTGTATTATTCTTACGTATCTGTTTCTTGTGGCCTTGGAGTTGCTATTTGGCTATTTTTCTTCAGTCAGTATCCATCCTCCCTAGTTTGTCTTACTAGGGAGATCCACACCTGGATAGTAAATCACACATTTGTCTGGTTTGCTTTGCCTCCTTATCTACACAGACCAAGAATCTACGGAAGATAAGGCACAAACCATCTTTATGATTATTATTATTATTTTTTTTGCAACCTTTGAATTTTTTTAGCAGATTTGAGAGCTGTGCCAACAAAACATATACAGAAAGCAGAAAAATTTGCTTTTACGTTTTCTTGTAACATTGTTGTGTGTGTGTATATATGTATGTATATATCTACTTTTCTAACACCATTCATTATACATTTCTTTACAACTAATAACTAGACTCCATGAGCTTATTGGAAGATCTACATTTCTTGGAATGTGCCCCCCCCCAATCCTTAAAAAAAAAAGTGTATTAACCATACTAAAATAAAAAGCTATTGAGATGTAGGTTTCCTTTGGTATTGCTCCAGACTATTAATAGATTGCTGAAGAGTGTTACCACTTACTTTATAGCAGTCCTAATATAATTATGTAAGTAAATTCTCACATTTTGATGAGTACAGTGAAACCCCGCTATAACGTGATAATTGGGGTCCAAAAAATTTGATTGTGACAAATGTGGGGTTGCTTTATAGCTGGGTTATGAAAATTTACCATTTCAGGCTGGTCAGTTTAAGTCTTGTGTTTAAACAAAAAAACCCAAAAAAACCGTGCTTATCCCAGCGTGTTTTAAACACAAAAGTAGTAATTTAATTACATGTACATGAAAGAAACATGTAAATTCGACTATACTAATCATTGCACAGAGTGCAAAGTCAATCTGGTTGCATGACTCCATAATTTTAAATTTCATCACTTCTTAAAAAGGCTATCTAGTGTGGTCTGCATGTTTGCCGTGGACTGTTGGCTTCTAGCAAAGTCAAGAATGCTGCTGAGTTGGAGGATTTTGACGCTGTCCACATCTTGAGTTTCCAGCCACCTCAAACTGGCTTCTAGGTACTTTACTGCCTCGGACACTTTTGGTGGGGGAGTTGAGGTGCCGCCGTCGTCATTAGCGCCACTGGTTTCAGGCTCTGGTGGTGCAGCTTCATTCTTCCCACTGACATTTGCAACAATTTCGTCATCTGAGATGTGTTCATATATGGGGCAAATGTCATCTGCTGAAAACCAGTTGAGGCTATCACGATGACTGTGCTCATATTCTCTGAGTGCTTCTTCGGCTAAACGTACGTCGTCTTCAGTGACTCTTGTAAATTCAGGCTTGTCATTGTTACCATCATCGTGTGTAGATGACGGAAAAGCTGGACCAAGACGCTTTATTCAGCATCGTTCAATGTAACGTGCAGAGATAGCATCCCAGGCTTTCCCGCCGAGGTGAGAGACTTCTTTCAAGTTGAGTGATGCCAGTGATGTGTCGACGGAGGAGTTATCTGCTACCATCAGCTTGATCATTTCGCAACGATAGTTTTGCTTAAATACCGATATGATGCCTTGGTCCAGTGGCTGGATTTCTGACATAGGGTTCTTCGGGAGATAAGAGACTTTAATCTTGCTGTCACTACTGACAGGTTTTTCTGCTGGGCGGTGGACAGGGCAATCCAGCAGGAGGAGAGCTTTTTCCTCCTGCTTGAGTTTTTGCAAATGAGCCTGAACAGCTGGTACGAAAGTTTTAAGGAACCAGTCTTTAAATATGCAGCTATTCATCCATGCATTCTTGCAGTTGGTGTATTCAAAGGGAAGGGTCTTCATATTAACATGATGAAAACATCTGGGAGACCTTGCTTTTCCGATCATCAGAGGTCTGACTTTGTGGCTGCCAGACTTGTTGACGCAAAACAAGAGTGTGACTCGGTCCTTCCTCTGCTTAAAGCCTTCTCATTTGTGACTATCAGTCCTGGTTGCGAGGGTGCGATCGGATAACATTTTAAAGCATAAATCAGTCTCGTCGCAGTTGTAAACTTGATCAGCTGTATAGCAACCTTCCTCCAGCAACTTTTTAAGCTCAATTGGGTGGGAATCGTCAGCCTCTTTATCAGCTGGGCGGATTTCCCCAGACAGAAGAACTTGGCTTATAGTGTGCCTTTTCTTGAATCTGTCCGGCCAGCCATTACTTGCCTTAAATTTGGATTCATTTCCATTGATAAGGCAATAAAATTTCTCTGCTTGAGTTTTCAGAATAGGGCCAGAAATGGGAACTCTTTCTGAGTGAGCTGGACAAACCATTGTACAAGGCTGAATCTAGGCTTTCGTCATTAGCAAACATGACCTTTTTATGCTGTAAACCATTTTCCGCTTCAAGAATGCAGGGTAGGCTACAGAGCTTTTCTTCTTTTTTTTTTCCACCCTTGCAGAGAGGACTTGCTAATTCTTAGATCTCTAGCAAGCTGAGTTTGTTGTTTGCCCTTCTTTAGTTGATGCAGGGCGTACAATTTCTCTTGAGCAGAAAACGAGTTGTGTTTGCGAACTGGCATATCCATAATGGTAAAATATTTTTTTAAAATATAGGAAATTAATAACAAGTTCATAGGCAAACACCATACACATGTACAATCCGAGAACTAAGTGCAATGGGCCTGCAATGGCCAGGAGTCACTTTATCCTATAAGACCGGAAGATTGCGGTTTATTTATAAATGTCGTAAAAAAAGTATTCCGGCAAAACGCGAACAGTATTACAGCTTTAAAGGGGAGCCAGCTTATGATCAAGTTATATCCGAATTTGCGTTATCATGGGGAGCGTTATTGCAAGGTTTGACTCTATTAGATTTTTACCATGACTAAGACTGAGATTTGATTAATAAGGTGTCATTGATATTAATAGATTTTTAAGTGATTTTTTTATTTTATTATGTGGTATGATCTTGTTACATGGAGTTTTTCAAACATGTAAGAAACAAAGTTCCTCAGTAAGGGGCCTACAGTCTAATTCTTACAAGCAATTTATAGTTTTATAAGGAATGACATGTCTGTGGATGTAAATTCTGTTGTTGCAAATCTCTGGAAAAAAATCATGGAGGATGATTTTGCATCCTATAGTAGCATTTGATTATTGTAATCAAAGGTGGTGCCAGCGGCATTTAGAGTTCGTTTACATTTGAGAAATATTTGATAACTTATTATGGTAGGTCAGTGCAGGAAAGAGTACACTCTGTTCATGCTGTTATTGATGTGTAAAGATCCCCAGCGGTAACACTTAAAAACAAAGGTTCCATTGCCCATTTGTTAAATTTTCAAACAAATGCCTTTATGCTTTCTCCTATGCTGCCCCATGTGCTTGGGAGGTGCTCCTTGCAGACATTCATAGATCTTCCTCATTGTTCTTCTTAAGCATCTTGGCAAAGAAGAGTTAGACTTCGGTGTGCTGAGACCTCTACCTATCCTGCTGACCAATATTGTCTCATTGTTTCTTTGTACTCCTACATCTGTTTTTCAGTATCCATCTGTTGCTTCTTGTCTTATGCTTAGTCTGTAAGGTCTTTGGGGTAGGGAGCATCTTTTTGTTCTAGCATAGTGGGGTCCTGGTCCATGGCTAGGGCTTCTAGGTATTATGGTAATTAATAATCTAATAAACCATTTGCTCTCATATTTTTTACAGTTTATAGAGGGCCCATTTGAAGAGTATTTAAAATGTTTGGAAAACCCACAGGTATGTATTACTTAATTAAACTTGCATTATAGAATATGATATCTATTTTTTTTGGTTGACTGAAATTAGCTTAAGATATCTCAGTGCATTATATGTGGATATATAGAATGTGTGTACAGCCACATTTGATATATACATACACTGTTTTGGAGTTTGAATTTATTTGAAAAAAATTCTCTTTCAGAAATGACAGTTTGAAAGATCATAAAATTATATGTGGCTAGATGCTCACTTCTGTATTTGTTTTCTTTTTGTGTGGTATGACAACAGTGTATGGAAGAAGAGGACCATGGTTTCTTAAGCAGTTTTTGTTTCAGTCTCTGGCTGCATTTCTCATTTACCTTCTGTCATGGTCTCTGTCACCACCACCAGCAGTGGTACCACAGTTGGCACAGGTGCTAGGTCTCTGCTTCCCACATGACTGTATCTCTCTTGATGGTGTGTGAAACCTATGGATTGAGACACTGCTGTTCCATGGAATATTAATTTACCTACAGTACAGTTGCTATGTTACTCTGAAAGGGAAACATATTTTTAAAAAAATGAACCAAAACAGTTGTGTTGGTTTTTTTGTTTGTTTTGACTTTAAATATTCTTTTAAAACCTAAACCTTGCTGGCTTGTGCTAGTGGACAAGCATCAAAAAATGAAACTGACCAGTTTTCTTTATACAAGCTTAAGGAAGTACATGTGGTCAATTAAAAACCTAAATGGAAATTCTCTGTTTGTTATCTATGGTGCTAACCAGAGGTGAGGAGATTTGTTTTTTGAAAATATGATGTTTAACTCTCCAGAGTATAGGAAAACAAAATAAAAAGAAAATTTACAGTAACTAAATTACTAGATTTCGGAGCGGTAGCTGTGTTAGTCTGTACCAACAAAAACAATGGGGAGCCTTGTGGCACCTTAGAGACTAACAAATTTAATTGGGCATAAGTTTTCATGGGCTAGAACCCACTTCATCAGATACATGGAGTGGAAAATAGTAGCAGTATCACACACACACACACACACACACACACACACACACACACACACACACACACACACACACACACACACACACACACACACACACACACACACACACACACACACACACTACTATTTTCCACTCCATGTATCTGATGAAGTGGGTTCTAGCCCATGAAAGCTTATGCCCAATAAATTTGTTAGTCTCTAATTAATTATATGAAAAAATCACTTTAATTAGTATGGGGAAATTAGTTTTTTTTAGGCCTAATTTGATTCCAGTTCTGCAGTATTATAATTCCTAATGTGGCACATGATGGCATGTTTTTGGGTGTGTGGTTGCTTGTAAGTGAGGATTGGCCTGTCTCCCAAGATCTGTGATGGTGGCATTCTGCACATACCTTTCAGCTTTGGACAATGCTTCTTAGGGCTTGTCTACAGTAGGAGTTGATTATGCTGTGTTAGTGTTTGAATCTGGCTATTGACCACAGCTGTCAGCTGTTTGATCAGATGTTAGTCTCTTTCTAGATTGACAATCTCTGCAGATAAGCCAAGGAAGTGACTCAACAGGGAAACCTGAACTACATGGTTATCTCTGAAATGGTCCCTCCAGTTAAGCATTAAGGCACTCCACCAGTCATTGTGAAGAAGCAGACTTGAATTCCAGGATAATAACTACATTAAAGAACAGAATTTAAAATGGAGAATCTTGGCAACCTGTTCAGATTTGTTGAAGGAATAGTCAAGGGTGGATTAAAGAGAGCCATTAGAATTAATTTGAACTTTCAAAAAGTCTTTGATAAAGTTTCTCATTGGAAAATATTGGAGTGTCAGAATTGCTTCTCTGCTTTCCTCTTGCATTGGGTGGGGAATTGTGGCAGTTGGTAACTTACTGAAGTCAAAATGTGCCCCCTCTGCAGTTATTTGTGGCAGGGAAGTAATGGCTGCACAGAATCTACTGTCCCTCTTGCACATGGACCCAAGGTCCAGGGATGCTGTAGAGGGGATTGTAGGTAGAGAGTACAATTTAATCCTCTTTATATCCTGTGTGGCTATGGTAAGATCACCCACAAGCTGCACTTATACTAGATAGGAACACATTTTACTAGGGATGTCAACTATTGTACTGCAGGAGAGTGGGCCTCTAAATGCCTGATCCAACACTCACTGAAGTCCATGTTAGTCTTTTCATTGATTTTAATGGGACGTGGATTGTGTCCTAACTACCTGGAGTTAAGAAGACTCTTCCCTGCCTACATAGGCAGCAATATTGTGTAATTATCCAGTGTGGGTGATTTATACTTTCTTCTGAAATATCTTGATGCTTGCAAACAAGATACCAGACTGGATGGACAAATGGTTTGTTGATGAAGAGTACAATTTAATACTCTTTACATCCCATGTGGCTGTGGTAAAATCGCCCAGAATCTGCAGTTACACTAGATAGGAACAAATTTTATAAAGGGACATTATTTGATTTCCTATTACATTATGCTTTTTAAAGATATTCATATGATACTGAATTTAGAACATCTATAAAAAAAGAAAAAAGGCATAGCAGGGAAAAATGAAATGAAACCTACTAGTTAAACACTGATGGACATGCTTTTCTTATCTTTAGGGTAATAATCATGCAGGGCTTTGGAGCTGTGCTCCGGCTCCACTCCAGCTCCAGGCAAAAACCTGCAGCTCCACTGCTCCGGAGCTGCTCCAGTTCCGGGCTCCGCTCCAAAGCCCTATTAAATCATGTACTCTTTCTTCTTGCTGATTAACTTAAGGGGCAGGAATGGAAGACAGCAGATTCATATCTCACTGTGATACTTATAGGTGAATGTATGCAGCAATAGCAAGTGGGCAATAATTGGCTATGATACATACAATAAGTTGTCTGTCCTCTTTCCCACCTCTCAGTGGCAGTAATAATTGGTTAGGAAACGAAAGATCTTTCAGGATAAAAGGCAAATTTTTTGCACTGTCTAGGCCATAATATCTTTGTTCCCCATTGTATTTAGAAATAACGGTATGACACCTCTCAGAATGGGTGCTTATTTAGGCCTGTTTCCCTTACTTTAATTTAAGACTGCAAGGACAGTTTAAAGGTATTGGGTAAAAATTTCAAAAGCATCTAATAGACTTCTTTTAGTGGGAGGCAGGCTTCAAAGTCAGTTTTCAAAATTCTACCCACTGCTTGCCTAGGTTGACGTACCTTTACAACTTTATTTTTATTACATTTTGATGCCAGATTACATTCTCTTACGCATGATGAACATTCATTCTCTAAATTTGTGTAGAGAACAACTTTGAAAAAACGCTTCTATACGCTATCCCAAGTTACAAAATCTGTGATTTTGCTGTTCCATATTCCAAAATGAGTGTGACTACACAAATTAAAACCTTTGGCTGAAATCCAGGCTTAGAGTGTGACGTATTATCTCATGGTAGTGATTTTTGTTTTTGTTTATCCAAATGTGCAATAAAACTTTAGTTTATTTGAAAGAATTTCTTTGTTTTACTTTTTCAATACAGGAGTGGGTTGGACAAGTGGAAATAAGTGCCCTTTCTCTTATGTACAAGTAAGCAAAATTTGAATACTATTTAATGAGTCATATAATGGGAAAAATGTAACCTATTTCAATTAATCAGGTATTAATTAATTAATATGAAGTATTTGGCTAATTTAAAAATTAATTGAAATATTAGCTCTTAAAATAATGGAACATTCATGTTGAAAAACCAAACTATGTCAATGAAATATTACTTTCAAAGTAATTAGGTGAGCTTTAGGTGCATGAAGTTGCATGTTGTTTTGTGTGAGGTTCTATCTATGCAGTTTGCATTTTAGGCTGTCGGTGAGACTCAGTTTTAGAGCCATGAGCTCTGGAGATGAAAGATGATTGAAGTGGTCATATTTAATCTCTAAGGACAGGCTGCTGGTGGTCTTGTTGCTTCATTACTTTTTGCTGGCTAGTTATGGGCCAGATTTAGCCCTAGTGTAGACAGGCGCAACTCCACTGAAGTCAGTCATTTCATTTGCTTACACTAGGACTAAATCTGGACTTGCGTCTCTAGGCAGAACCACTTACCAGCCCTCATAGCTGGAGGGGGAAGTCTGGTGGTGAAATAAAAATAGATAAATTGCTTTGAAGGCAGGATATATTTGCATCCAGGACCCCAAGTGGTAATTAAACACTAAGACAGAAACATATAAGGGAACCTCCTCTTCTCATTAGCAAGTGGTGGGAGGAGTGTGATGCTCGTATTTCCCTGCAGAGTGAAAAATGAAAGAATCTTTTCAGTTTCGCACCCCTACTGGGAAAGGGGCAGCAGCAGAGGCACTGGCATGTTTCGAGGGGAAACCACCACCACCTCTTTCTGGAGGAGATGGGAGGAAAAATCGTGTTTCTCTTCCCCCTTTATGAGAGAAGAAATGGAAGCAAGAGGAGATATAAATTTCCAGGCATAGGGAGGGATGACAGGCTACTCTTGCCGGGCACTAGTGAAGAAAAAAATGGAAGACCAGACCAGTTTGTGCTCCACTGCATCCTTTGTTACTGGCCTTTTGTTGGCTGGTGTCTGGTAATTTTTTCTAGATCTCCTGAAAAGAGATGGCTCCCCTGAAAGACAGAATAACTTGACACTCAAGGAGATTTAGAATACATTTTTCCTTTCCAAACTGTTTCTTCTAGATTTGTTTTTAGAATATTTTTCTATCTCTAAAAATTTACCTATGAACACATGATTTAATCTTGCAGAATTTATTAGTGTTTCTGATTAGATTAGGAGACAAAGATTGAAAAACAATAGTGATTACTGAACAAAGAATTAAAATAGGTGGGAATTTTATCCAAAGAATAAATACAAAGATAGTGATTAAATAAAGTTAAGATTATGATGACAGAGATAACTTGGAAATGAAAAGTGAAGATTGATATTCTCTTTCACTCATGCTCTTGTGGAATAGAAAAGGCAAATAAGATTGCATGTGGGTTTTAACTGAATTTTCCAGTTCTTGTTAGTTTGTATCACATATGACATTTTATGTGCTACTTTTTAAGGTAATAAAAGAAAAAACTTTTTTTTTAAAATGCAGATTTGGAATATGCGAAGTTATAATATGGAATAGGCTCTTTGTGTGTTTGTGCTGAATCCTTCTAAGTGTGATATGGACGAATTATTTCTGCTTGAAAAGCCATCCCTGTGTTTGTGCAACATTTACTGGGCAACACATACCTCTGTAAAAGATGAATCTCAGTGCTCATGCAGCATGCTGGGGTTGACAGCTTTGGAGATGGAAATCCTCTAACTGCACAACAGTTCAGTATGGCAGAGATAGTCCAAGCTTCCTCATGTTGCCTCACCAATGTGCGTCAACTCTGTTATAGGAAAAAGGAAGCAGCCCAGTCTCCATGCCTGTTAATATATTTATTAATATTTGTATGCAAAGCAACAAATGAGTTGCAACTGGTTACCATATTTCATTAGCCATTTAATAAGAAATGAAACAAAATTAAGAGGCTCCATACACTGTTATTTTTACTTCTTGACTATAGTACTTTAACCATTGTAAACTAGTGGAGGGAGAAGTTCTATGAGAATTTTGAATAGTTACTTGGGAGAGAAAGGGAGAAACATCCTGATTTAAACTACCTTATGCATTTGTCCAGATTGTTAATGCTTTGATATTTATAACACTGAATTTTATGGTCTGATGTTTTCAAGTTTAACTTTTACTGGTTTCATACAGAGAAATTCTATGTTAACTGTGTATAATGGATTTTATATATCATGTTAATTCTTTAGAGAAATAGTATTGTGTTCATCTGCAAGGTTCACTTGTACTTTGGGCTGGTCGAAATTCTCTGAATCTTTTTTTGGGCAGAAAATTGAGGGTTTTTGTTTTTGTTTTGTTTTCTTTAGTGCCTAGTTTCCGTGGTGTGTGTGTGGTGTGTTAACATGAAAACTGACATATTTTGACTTAGAAATACTGCTGTGCTACTGCATGGAAGTCCATAGTTCAGTTGCCTCATGACCCCATTGTTCTCTAGGGCGTGGGTTTCCCCAAGATGTGCCAGGGCCTAGGATCCCCATGATGCACTGCTTTCCCTCTCCAGGGGGTGAAGGAACAAAGTGCACCATAAGAGATGTAGTCCAACCAGAGAGCTTGGCCTATAGAGGAAAATAAGAGCACGAGACAACCAAACTACAGCTCCCATGAGATACTGCACCAGGAGTTCCAAAATATTTTGCTATTTGAATTTCTGCTGAGAAAATCTAAATTTTCTGTGGCAAATAAGCCCTTTTTTTTTTTTAAACTAGCTCTGCTTATACTAACGTTACTCACTATTATTTATTTTTTTTAAGGAGTCTTTTTTTTTTTTTTAAATGCTTAGATAGTCCTTGAATTTTCACTTGAATTCTCACTCTGAATATATTTTTCACTTGAATTTTGTTTTTTTCTAGGAAGGATTTTATAATATATCAGGAACCAAATGCTTCTCCTTCACGTGTAACTGAAAATGGCTTTCCTGACAAGGTAAAACAAAACCAAACAAAAATATTTTTATGACCAATGTAAGATGCAATTATCAATTAAAATGTTCTTAAAGCAAATAGGTAATCACAATTCTCATTACTCAGTACACAAGTAATATATATTTTTAATAGTCTAGGACTTGTTACAGTTTGAGAATGTCACAACAGTCATTTCATTTTAATGAAAAATGAAACAATAAAATTCATAAAACAGCGTGGCTAGTTTTGAACATTTAATGGAACAATAGAGTGAAATAATAACTTATGTCTACAGAAATAACTCATATTGTAATATGTTGTATGTTATATTTAGTAGCTATTGTTAGGTACTAATATGTAGTTGGTTTATTTAAAAAGGGGTCTTAAATTCCTTAATATTGTACATGTTTATAACATCAAATTATCTGCTACAAATCAAACCTCTTACATACATTTTTCTGTATCAGCAGAATTTTTCTAGTTGACTAGATCCAGTGAATATCCACAGAAAATTGTAGTATCTTTTTTCTCCCTAGTGATTATGAAGCCCTGAAAATTTTGCAGCACAGTATGTGGGCACATAGAATTGCATTAAAAAAGATGCTGTTAACTTTATAAAATGATCACATGACAAATCACTTGTTTAAATATCCTTTCTCTCCTCTTCTCTAGGTACTACTGTGTTTTTCAAATGGAAATCACTATGATATTGTTTATCCTATAGAGTATACAGAAGGAGCTGCTTTGTGCCAATGTAAGTATTATTTTGGTTGGTAAGCTTTGCAGTGAAGTATATGGTTTCGCCAAAGGCCCAAAAAAGTGATTGGTATTTGTTTTGAACTATTAACAAATCTTCATCTAGAGCTCTTTTCCTTTGCTTAAAGTATAGTTGTACCTAAACCTACCATTGTAGTGATGTGGTTTTCAACTCATGTGGAACTAGAGTCAACAAAGGCTGCATCATCCTGACCAGAGATTTGGATTATGATCTTGTCCTCTTTTGAGGCATGATGAAATTGATTGCGTATAGTAAAGGAAAAAGAGAGACCAGTATTTATCACTTGTAAAGCTAAATGCAAAAGAAATAGAAAAGGATAGCTTAGTTCCTCTTTACTGGGCCTGGATAGTCTATCATTGAGACTTCAACCTCCTAATTCACAGTAATTGCATTATCACTTGGCCACAGTGCCAGTTTTTTATTGGACAAATTTTCTCTTATTGTTTAGAGCACAATGTTAATCTTGGAGTTCTTGCATGTCTGAATTTCCCTGAAGTCAGGTGTGTTAATGAGCATGAATGAGAATTGAAGGATTAGGCCCTAAGTAAAATAAACTTTTTTGTCTTTTTTACTGGATTTTTATTTTTATTAGTATTGCAGTAGTGCCCAAAGGCCTCTGTCAGGTATGAGGGCCCATTGTGCCAGGCACTCTACAGACATAGGCTTGATTCTTCAATTGAGCACAGTGTGCATGCCCATCCAATTGCACGATTGGGGTTAAAGTCACTACCCTAAAGAGCTTAGGGTTTAGTTTTTAGTAGTGCTGAGCCCCCACAGTTGAAATCGGTGGGAACTTCAGGGGCTCTGCTCTTGTAAAAATCTGGTGTTTATAATCTGTAAACTGTAACTCCATTTTTCTTCACCTAACGTTTCAAAAAGCTTTCTTGACACTTTTTAAAATAACCTCTCAAATGTTGAGTAAAATCTCATTTGCAGTCATTAAATCCTAACTGATTTTCCCCCCAGCTCTTCTTTATGAATTGCTGTATGAAAAAGTGTTTTGTACTGATGTGAATAAAATCCTAGTGGAACTAGGTGTGACAGAGGAAAATAATGGTAGCAGTGAAGTGTCTGATTCAGATTCAGAAGACGACAACTGCAAGTAAGGGATATTTTAAAATTAATTATTAAATTATGGTTGAGCGATTCACAGTGATTAGATAGTCAGTAGAGCTCCTGGCAGGGAGCAAAATACTGTGTGTCATTTTAAAAATAGTTTACTTTCCAGAGGGAGGAAAAAGGTCGAGGGTGAATTGTAATGCTCATGAAAGTATGAAATTTTGTACTGTTTACTAGATCTTATATAGGATTTTGTGATGCCTTCTGCAATCAGAGGGGTGGTTTTGCCTGCATTCCAGGTTTGGATCACCTGTAGTAGAGGAAGGTCTGTCACTGCTACATGCCCCCTCTTCCTGTCAAACCACAGAAGCTGCTCTATGGGGAATTTGAGAGTGTTCCTGCTTCATATGTGAGGGAGGGAATGTAATGAGGTATTGGGGCTGGCTCTGTTGGATTCTCCTCATGCTGAAAATCATTGGAGGAAGCTGGTGGAAGTTACTACAGAAAGAAGGTCAAATTCTGATCTTGTTTAAATGTGTGTAAATAGTGAGTATATCCATAGACTACAGAGGAATTACTCCTGATTTACACTGGTGTAACTCAGAGCAGAATTTAGACAAGAATCTGCTTCAACTTCTGCTGCTTCCTTCTTTGTGGACTGCCCACTGGGAGGGGGTCTCAGGGCAATTGGGGGAGCCCCTGGCTGCATGGCTTTTGCAGTGTATCAGTTTTTGGATCCTTATGAGCATATGATGCTAAATAATAAGGCATTTTTGTAACTGAGAAGACATATAGTCATTTGAGACTAGATTGAGACCACCAAACTCATTTCCAATGAGAGAAAGCTAGTGCATGTAACCTTACTCCTGTCTCAACACAAGTTACATACATTTTGCTGCTTTCATTAAGCAGTATTTTAAAATTATTTTTCTTGTTTTTAGGGAAAGGTTGAGTTTAGTGTGTGTGTGAATTTATCTGGAGGGAGTTTTTTTTTTTTTTTTTTTTTGAGGAAGAGTGAATTTAATTTTATAGAAATTAAAATTTTGCTAAAACTGCTATTATGTAATGAAGAAATCAGTAAACTGTTCAAATGCAGAAGAGCTCCTTCAACTGCTCTTAGAAACAAATGATGTTTTTTCCTCTCTCTTCATGGGAAGCAAACTTTCCAATAGCAGCAGGTGTAGAAGATGAGGGAAAATGAGAATGACCAGACTCAGGCTAGGTAATAAATATGAGTTGATTAAATGGCTTCATTTGTTTCTTCAGTTGAGTTGGGTGGTTTTCTCTCAGGCCTGATTGCTAAAGTCTCATCTAAAGGACTTACATTTCCTGTTTCAAATTTTTACTGGGTGAGTTGCTAAATCTAATTTGGAACTGTACAGTCTTCACTGAATTTTATTTTTGAATATAACGAGAGTAACTTTTATTTTGGGAAACTTCATAATTATTCCTCTAAGAACAATATATTCACCATTGCATATAGTGTGAAATTTTTTAACTTCATTATGAAGGTTAGTGGTAATTCTTGTGTACAATATGGAAGGTATTTCTGACCAGTTTATGAATCTTAATTTCAACTATGTCATTTAAAGCATCTTCTTCTTTACAGAAGTAAAACTGCTGCAGTTAATGATATGAATGGATTAAAGTCTCTTTCTGGCAATAAGGTACTTTTACATTAACACTTCTTTCCTATGTAGTTGTACTTGGCTGTATTTTACAAAGGTTAATGTTTCTCTGGTAACTTGAGTTTCTTCATTTTTAAATATGGTACATTAGGAGAACTATATAGTTAAAGTTATATTCAGATTTGCATTAGAAATCTCAGGGGTTGGTTGCTTAGTGTCTAGCTTTGTTGCTGTATGTTGAAAGGAAATTCCCTTGAATTAAACTTTCATAGCTGTTAATGCTTTTATAAGCATCTAACTGCTTTACATTCCAGTTTGACACTCATGTGAGTGATATGATACTAAATGAGCAGCTGTAAATCTGTATGCATTTGGTCACTTCCTACTTTGTTCTGTTTTGTACAGCACCTTAAGAGCAATGGAAATCCCACCTCATTTTTGCCTAGAAAAGTACTTCAGTCACTCAATCCATCAGTTTACAGAAATGTTGAATATGAAGTTTGGCTACAGTCAAAACAGGGTAAGTTTGTATTTAAGACCCCATCCAGAGCCCCTCTCTGTCAAGCTGATCTATAAGGGTGGGCCCTGTGAAGTCCCAAAAATGCTATGAGCAGGTGCAGGGATCTGCTCACATGTGTCAGCTTGCAGATTCAGGGCCTAAATAGTTATTTCAGTCCCAAGATACTAATGGGACAAAAAATAAATTAAATTAGTGTTCTTTGTTGCAGTGCCTAAACTATTTTTATAAAAGGTGGAAAATTCTTGTAATCTGACTGATATATACTGATGTTTACAGATCAGCAAAAACGGGATTTTTCCATTGCTGCTGGCATGCAGTATTCAGTTGGAGATAAATGTAAAGTAAGTAGTTGGTTGAAATAGTAACTTCTATGCCTTGTGTCCTGGAGACCAATTTTTTCCTTGTCTTTTGGTTTAACTGCATTGTTAATATTTTCTATTTAATTCTTTTTTCTTACATTTAAATGAGTATGCTCATTTATTATGTGAATACCCTGAGTTGGAAACTCTTCCAATAAAAGATGCAGTAGGATATGCTTGGGGAGCATAAAGTGTGATAAAATTTATTATGCAAAAGTCCTCAGTCCTGCGGACACTCGTGCTTAACGTCCCAAGTTACATTCAGTAGGACAGTTGATGTGCTTAAATTGAATCACATGCATAAGTGTTTGCAGGCTCAGGGCCTGAGTCCGCATCCAAAAACTAACACTTGTGCCTGTCTCTCAAACTCTTGCACCCAGTCTTAATTTTATTATTTATTTTAGGCCATTTATTGTAGAATAAGGTGGTTTATTTAAAAAAAATCAGTTTCTAGCTAGGAATAAAGTAGTGCTCTTTTGGGCAAGAACTCTGGGGATATCCACAGTGAAACAGGAAGAAGACACTGAAGCAGAGTTAAAAAGATGGAGATTTTGCTATAAGCAGTGTTCCTAACCATAAGTAATGGAAAGTTTGTTCATCTTCTGTTTTTTTAATTATATTCTGTGCTAACTGTGTTAATATCCAGGCATCACGTTATTGTCTGCACCTTGAGGTCTTTAAACCATGATTTGAGGACTTCAATAACTCAGACATAGGTTAGGGGTTTGTTACAGGAGTGGGTGGGTGAGATTCTGTGGCCTGCATTGTGCAGGAGGTCAGATTAGATGACCATAATGGTCCCTTCTGACCTTAAGTCTATGAATCTATTGGAAAGGGGAAAAGTGACAGCTGTACTTCTGAATTTGTTGATGAGAAAAAATAGTGATTGGATGCTTAAAAACAATAAATCTTGACATAAAATAAAGTGGGGAAAAATCATAATATTTAACCGTATTTTCATTATGCATCCAGCATTCTATTGTATGGGACCATTGTGATAGGCACTTCACATGGATGCACACACAGACTCTCCATGCTCCTGGCATTTTACACTCTCTGTATATGGTAGGATAATGATAGCTGCATTTAAAAACCAAACCAAAAAAACCCAACAAAAAGTGGGATGGGGAGAACTGCATAAGGATAAACAGTGAAACAGACGTGACTAGTGTGGTGAGTAGCCTCAGCATATAAAATGTCTATAAACGTTTTATTGTTCCTTAACTTTAGCAATGTAAATGTTTGTCTGCAGAAAACAGAGTTAATCATTATCATGACTCTTGTTTTAAAAAAAAAAAAGAAATATGTATAGTTTTTATTAAAAAAAAAAAACACTGACAAAATGATTGTTTCAGGAAGTAAACTTTTGAAAGGACTGGTATTAATATCCCTAGTGAGACTACAATAATAAAGTCCCATCTGTGTCAAAAAAATGTTCTGTGTTAGACTTTTTAACCAAGCTGAGCATACTTTTCAAAACAGTATGTTGCTATCCTGTTCTCTAATGCATTACTTGCTTTTAAGTGTTATTCCAGGTTGGTTTGAAGGCTGTGATTTCTCCAACACTGCATAGAGTAATGCTGTTGGGGAATCTCATGTGTGGGTTTTTTTTTTTTTTTGTATGTATACAGTCATTCAAATAAGTATTAGGGGTTAAAGTTTACCTTTTGATTATTTTTAACACCAACATGGAAGCAACATTTCTTGATGTCTCCCAGGACTCCTGTTATTGCCAAGGGGGCAGTTGCTGACATTGCTGGGTGTTCAAGGGTTAAATCTTTCCTTTTAAAAAAAATAATAATGGAAAAATATATGGAGATATACCTATCTCATAGAACTGGAAGGGACCCTGAAAGGTCATCGAGTCCAGCCCCCTGCCTTCACTAGCAGGACCAAGTACTGATTTTGCCCCAGGTCCCTAAGTGGCCCCCCTCAAGGATTGAACTCACAACCCTGGGTTTAGCAGCCAAGTCTCAAACCACAGAGCTATCCCTCCCTCCATTTTGCCATAGCACTACTTAGGGGGAGGGATAGCTTAGTGGTTTGAGCATTAGCCTGCTAAACCCAGGGTTGTGAGTTCAGTCCTTGAGGGGGCCACTTAGGGAACTGGGATAAAAAAAATCTGTCTTCCCTTTGAGTGTTCTTTATGTAATACTCACAACAGCTTTTTCCTTATAATTTTTCCACAGGTGCGCTTAGACCACAATGGGAAATTTTATAATGCCCATATCCAAGAGGTTCGCTCTGAGAATGGCCCAGTTATTGTTTTTGTAGAAGAGCTTGGAGAAAAGTAAGTAAACTTTTCATATATAAGTTTGTCATATAGAACTTTATTAATGCAGCTTCCCCCCTTTTTAGTGTTTGACACCATCTGCTTGATCATTTTGCCATAGCACTACTTCAGATAAAGGACTGGTTGCATTTCAACAGCAACTGAAACTGTCTGAACAACAGTTCAGTTGCTGTTCTAAAAGGGTGAACTTACTCCCCAACCCTATCTACACACAGCATAAAAACATCTTGTAGCTGTGTACCTCTGTAAATTATGGTATATTTTAGGACTGTCAAGCAATTTAAAAAAAACGAATTGCGTAGTTAAAAAAATTATTTGTTGAACAGTGCGATTAATCGCAGTTAATTTTTTTGAGTTAATCGCATGAGTTAACTGTGATTAATCGACAGCCCTAGTATATTTATTTATTTAGTAAACTCAAATTAGAGCATTTTCTGTACAAACTCCAAACCTAGACAGCATGATATTGTCCCACTAGGGGATTACTGGTAATGCTTCTATAATTGGATGGTAGAACTGTGGCTAACTTTTTTTATGTTAAAAGCATTGTGAAGGGGAATAGCAGACTTATGTAATCGCTAATTAACTCTTTAGTCAGCCTGATTTCATACAGAAAGAGCTGTATGTTGATTGAATTAATACTCATGTCTTTATCCCCAGATATCATGGCAACATAATGGCTCAGTTATCTGAGCCATCTCCCTTAGATTGTATTGCAGGTGCCCTAACTTCTTCCTCACTCTCTCTCAAAGAATAACTCCTGATGACATGATAAGGGGTTGAGGAGAGTTGTTGAGGGAAATCTCTCCAATGCTAAGGTTTGAAGAGAAGAATCCAGACAGGGAACACATTCTCCAGTCATAGCATTGGGAAGGAAGGAGTAAGACACTTGGCAACTGTGATGTCATCTTGCAAAATTGTATTTTATTTTTGCAAATTTGCTATAGTTATATTAGAACTGCCTTTAATAGGTGCATGGAGTAACATTCAGTTACAGTTCTGGTTTAAACCAGTAATTCATCCACTCCCCACCAAACTGAATATCTTCATATCAGATAATTCAAATGCTACTTTCAGTTCATGCTGCCTGCCTAGATAAAAGCAATCAATGCTCAGTAATTTTAAAGTTAGTTTATATCCCTGGCCATATTCCTAAATCTGTCATCATATTCCTGGTGAATTTATCTGCCCAGTGTGCTGCTCTGTGACATTCTGTAAAGATTAAGATGGAAAAGCCCTGTAGTTTTCAAATCAAGGACATATGTATGTGTTTGTCCACAAAGCTTCAGAAAGTGCTGATAAGTTGTCTGTTTTGACTTGATATTTTCTTTAGTTTGCTTTAAAATGACTACTTAGTCAAGGGAGAAAAGATGGACATAGTCACTGGTCTCATTAACAGAATGTTCTTACTATCCCTCTGCCTTGTCTTTGTGTGTCAGGATGTTAAAATATCTATTTTATACGTAAAAACCGATAAGCTAGTCTCCGTCCCTTCTATATTATATAATTTATATATATATATATATATATATATGAAACTTGCTTTTGGGTTATTTTCATTACAAAATAGCATTGTTATGAGTTAAAATTGTGTGTGTTCTGTACAAATTGTTGAAAACTGTTTCAGTTTAGAATCTTATTTCTGTTTGAGAACTCAAAACCATAAGACCTTTAAATTTTTTTTTACTGTCCTGGTTAAGCTCATGCAACATGTTAAACACAAGAGCAAAGAAAACTTGATGTAATTCTCCCAGAAACAGAAAAGAGCCTTCATAGTAAACATTTTGGTGTTAATTATACAAACCCCAGTCCAATCTATAGACCTCTTTATATTTTTTCTCTTTCTGTTGTGCAGGCATGCTGTCTCACTGAAAAGCCTTAAACCACTTCCACAGGCATCTCCTATAGAGGGCTGGAATACTGTGTCAGGGAAGAAGATAAAAAAGTTCTCTACAGCATGTGGGCAAAATCTTCAGCCTGGTAGGATTCTTCCCACTTCTAATTGCAGAAACGTTGTCTCTAGTAATTGTGAGAAAAATCTTATGAAATGTTTCTGCATCTGTGTCACAGAAGCAGACTGCAGAGGGCCAAAGAATCAAAGCAAGCCAATAAAAACCCAATCAGTGCTACCTCCTCGACAACAGTATGCTGTGGGAACCAGACAGCATCAGTTCTCACAGTCTCAGCAGACATCTACTGAGCACAAAACTCCAGGCAGGAATCCCTCCCAGTCTGCAAGGTAAAATGAGAAATAAGATAGTCATTATCTTGGGCCTTAGACGTTTACAGCTCAAAGGCTTGTTTCTTGTGCATCCCAGCTGATGGTCAGTATCAAGTGTGACAGATATGGCAATGTCCTTGAAAGACCTTACTGTATTAAGTTTATTTATTAGTGTGGGCTGGAATTGTATGTAACCTCTTTAGAGGGGAGATGTGAGACTTGGGAGTTCAACAAACTATACTGAAATTGTGCCAGGCAAGTATGGACTTTTGGGACAATAAGTGTTAAAGGGATTCCCCAGAAAATCCACAAGGAAAGGTTAATACAAATTCCCCAACTCTGGTTATGCAAAAACGTAGCCTTTTGAAGTTACTTCCTGAGGAGAGGGTGATTATCTGCTGATTACCTGTTACAGAAGGCTAAGATCAAAGGCCTGAGCTGTGTAAAGAAATGGCTGATCTGCCCAGTCTGGGATCTGTTTTTGGATCTAAAATAGATGGACTTGTAATCATGGGGAAAATCCAGTTGTGGGTTTTGAAGGACTAAAACCAACCAGATCCCTGTGTTGGAGCTGGGGGTGATGTCTGGTAAGCTTTTTAACAGGTGTGCAGGCTCTTTTATTGTTTTCTCTGTAATGCTTTTACCTTAAGAATAAATTTTGCTTGCTTAGGAGAAGCAGTGTGGTATCTTATAACTGCAGGCAATATACTGGTCACAGCCCTCAGAGAGAAAGCAGAGCACAGGTGCTGGCTCTTTTAGGCTGTCTGGCTTGCTGGAGGCATCACAGTATAAGGCAGGGAGCTGTGTAGCCTTAAAATCTCTGGTCAAGGGGAAATGAGATGTGGGTCTCCCACCATATTAGAGGTGATGGCCGGGAGCTGGTAGCCTAAAGTGGCTGCCGTTGGTGGACCATGGGCTGGGGAGGGAATATAGTCCATCAGTTTCAGAACCCATTGCATGGAACCTGTGTTTATTAAGGCAAAGAATTCAAGAGGATGCTAGTGTTATGTGTTTGTTTTTTGTTTTTGTTTTCGCTGGCACTTCTATTATTATTTTATTAATAGTTTACGGTTGTGCATAAGGGCCAACCAAGCGTGGGGTCCCATTGTGCTAGATGCTGTACAAACACAGAGCAGTAGACTGTTCCTGCCCCAAAGAGCTTACAATCTAAATAGGACAAGACTTACACAAGGTAGGGGAAGATATAACACACAAACAATGTGATGGCAGCAAAAGTCATTGTTGTGTCATGATTTTATTTATTTATTTTATAGCTAAAGATTGCCTTGAGAAAGCCATTTAAGTTTCCATTGTAGCCATTAGGGAAGAGAAGAAATAGAACTTTCAAAAGAGAATCCTTAAGTATGAAGTTAATCTCCATCATAGAGGTAGGGATATGTGTATGGATAGGTACAGATACTAATACTGGCAGTTACTTTAGAAACAGTAATAAAATGATTATTGGCATTTACATAAATAGTTTTCAGTTCCTTGTGTATTGTTTGCTGTCCTCATCTTTTGATTTTGCTACTGTATGGAGGAGCACATGTACTAACCCCAGATCTGCTTTTGTTTTTGACAGCACATGTCTAAAATCACACTATAGCTATAGATTTAGGTACTTGGCAGATAATTTCTCTTGGGTTATGACGACTGTTTTCAGATGTTATCCAGAGACAAGACACACAGATTTTATTTTATAATTAAATAGCAGTTTCACTTGGTGAATTCAAAAAGTGCAAAGGATAAAATAATCTTTTTAGAAAATATTCTGCATTTGTCTATATTGTTTCCGAATAGTACTCTGTTACTGGGAAGTAAAAATAAGCTTGTAACTGTCAAACTGTACATGCGTATACTTAAGCAAGGATGAATATAAATCTTAACATATGGAAAGAATTAATAGGAAATGTGACTGTTTCCTGATTTGTCGTTTTTTTTCCTGTTCTTATTACATTGATTCAGATTCTTAAATGTAAAAATTCTTAATTTGACAGTGTTGTCAAACTGCAAAATACAGAATCTTTTTAGAAGCACTTCTAACTTTTGGTTCTGTATACTATTATTCATCTTTATTAGACTGTAATGTTGAAATAAAATTAAAATACTGAATTTATTAGGTTACGAAATCTTGCTCTAAAGTGAATCTTGTGTACAGGTTCATCACAGGACTTTGACATGGTGAAATGTTTGCTACGTTACATTTTTATGCAGTAGGCTGGAAAAGACGGTTTCTGTATTTTTTATATAGTGAAGAAAAGTACATCACACTAATAAATAGCATTTCCGATGCTGCCTTTATCTTAAATAAAGGATAGTGTATGCCTCCATCCTTCTTAGGGGATGTGAAACTAGCATTTCTGCTGCTGGGGACGCTGGCCAGCTCTGGACCACTCTTCTACAGCAGAGTTTCTGCTCACCTTTTTTTCTCACTTGGATATAGTGGGTAGCTTTTAGTCTCAGATATGCCCCAGAATCCTTTGTTCTTTCTCTATTGGAGCACAACTTTGGAGCACAACTGCAGCTACAGCAAAGCACGCAGGTGAATATTTGGGAATTATAGGCACCTCTTGCATATGATTGAGCAGAAACAGATATGTTGTGTGTTTTTTTTTTTTTAAAGGGGAAATAAGTTTGGGAGTTATTTAGGCAGTGGAGGGGCATTCATTTCCTTCAGTGCCTAGATAGCAGTGCATCTAGGACAAGCCTTCGGTATTGCATCATTTCAGAATACAGGTCTCTCGCAACTTACGCGCATTTAACATGCACAATTTCAACTATACGCATACGGCCAGAGTGGGGGGGCATGGCCTCAAGATTTAAAGGTCCTGGGGCACCAGCTGTGGCTGGGAGTCCCAGGGCCTTTAAGTCACCCAGGGGGCTCCCAGCTGCAGAGGTGGCTGGTAGCCCCTGTGGCGAACTAAAGGGCCCGAGGCTCCAGCCACCGTGGAGCTCCGGGCCCTTTAAATGCCAGCCCCAGCCCGGCTGCCAAAGCTGCGGGTGGGATTTAAAGGGCTCCTTCAGGCTCCCCACCGTGGTGTGAAGCCCGGCGGAGCCCTTTTAATCCCGCCCGCAGCTCCGGCGGCCGGGGTGGGGGGTGGGGCATTTAAAGGACTCCACTGGGCTCCCTGCCGTGGCGGAAAGCCCAGCGGAACCCTTTAAATGCTCCCGCGGCCCAGCTGCAGGAGCTGTGGGCAGGGTTTAAAGGGCTTGAGGATATAATTTTGGCTATATGCAGTTTTCGCTTTATGTGATAACCGTGGAACCGAACGTCTAAGATGAGACTTGCCTGTAATTTGGAAAATATTTTGAAGCCCTCTTTCTCCAAGATTCTTAAGTATTTTCTGCATTTAAAAGTTGGACTTGAGTAGTGGTGTTGTCCACTGACCTTCTCAATTAATTTTATATTTGATATTATATCTGATATCCTCACTATCAGAATTATCAAAGTGCATCTAGTCCTTCATCTTCACTGAATCTCTTTCAATCTTGCTCTGCTTTTGCTAGCAATCTTATGTAACTTGCATTGGCTGACAATGTGGGATTCCCAGAAATACTGAAGGGCAAAAGACGACGGTTCTGAGTTGACATAGAGATTTAATAAATCTAATCCACCTTTTCAATTTCTAATGTCTGTGATTCTATGGGTTTTGATTTTGGTATCTGAGAGAGAAGTTGTCCTCTTTTCAAAGCACTTAGCTTAGATTTGGCCAGAAATGTAGCAGGTGGTGGGCATTACTGAAAAACAAACTAATATTCTCTTACTGTTCATGACCATCAAATAAGGGCTTAATATGAAGCTTTTTCTCAAATATGGGAGTGCTCAGTTGCTTTTCTTTAGTTGTCCTCAATGTTTTCTGACCAATCTAAAAGTAAAAACATGTAACCAACTCAAAATAAGAAGTGGTTTTTTTCATTTGTCAGAATGGTGAAAGCTACGGCTCACATATTAACAGAGAGGTACTCTTTCCCCCCACTCCCAATGTTGTGTCCCTGGATGGACAGAGGAAACTGGGCCTGTTGAACTGGAAGCAGATTGTCAGGATATTCAGGGCTATAATATTCAGTTTGGATTAGGCACTTATGACCATCTAAAGTAGCTTATTAGGTGTAGCAATAAAATTGTTAATGGGGCCAGTCAAAACTTAGACTCCAATAGCCATGAATTCTTTCCTCTCGGTGGACTTCTTAATCTACTTTACCTGTGTCACCGTGCCTTGGTGGGTCACAGCTGAGGATGCCAAATTCAAGACAAACTGTAGAGAAATAGGCACACTCACCCTAGCCTGGTGGTTATTCTATCATTCGATTATACCAAGCCAGTAATAAAAGTAAATTTCTGTCTCACCACACAAGAAGCTAAAGATGCAGTCTCCTTAGGTCTTCCAGCCTGTCTCACCACCCTGACATTGGACTCTGAGTGCTTACTGAAAACCAATTTAATCAAACATATAGTTCTTCTAATCCCGAGAGATCAGCCACATAGCCACGTCAATATATAACGTGTGCAGTTCTGGTCTCCCATGTTTAAGAAGGATGAATTCAAACTGGAACAGGTTCAGAGACGGGCTACTAGGATGATCCGAGGAATGGAAAACCTGTCTTATGAAAGGAGACTAAAAGAGCTTGGCTTGTTTAGCCTAACCAAAAGAAGATTGAGGGGGGATATGATTGCTCTTTATAAATATATCAGAGGGATTAATATTAGGGAGGGAGAGGAATTATTTAAGCTTAGTACCAATGTGGACACAAGAACAAATGGATATAAACTGGACATTAGGAAGTTTAGGCTTGAAATTAGATGAAGGTTTCTAACCATTAGAGGAGTGAAGTTCTGGAACAGCCTTCCAAGGGGAGTAGTGGGGGCAAAAGACATATCTGGCTTTAAGACTAAGCTTGATAAGTTTATGGAGGGGATGGTATGATGGGATAGCCTAATTTTGGCAATTAATTTTGGCAACTGATCTTTGATTATCAGCAGGTAAGTATGCCCAGTGGTCTGTGATGGGATGTTAGATGGGTTGGGATCTGAGTTACTACACGGAATTCTTTCCTGGGTGCTGGCTGGTGAGTCTTGCCCACATGCTCAGGGTTTAACTGATCGCCATATTTGGGGTCGGGAAGGAATTTTCCTCCAGGGCAGATTGGCAGAGGCCCTGGAGGTTTTTCGCCTTCCTCTGCAGCATGGGGCACGGGTCACTTGCTGGAGGATTCTCTGCAGCTTGAGGTCTTCAAACCACAATTTGAGGACTTCAATAACTCAGACATAGGTTAGGGGTTTGTTATAGAAGTGAATGGGTGAGATTCTGTGGCCTGCATTGTGCAGGAGGTCAGACTAGATGATCATAATGGTCCCTTCTGACCTTAAAGTCTATGAGTCTATAACCCAGATTTTATCCAATAATCATGCTGAGGCCAATCCTTTAGTAACTAAAAACTAAAGGTTTAATAATAAAAGAAAAAAGTTTAAAAACTGTTAATCATATACATACAAATAATTGCAAAGTCCTTATATCAGGTTTGTAGCAGTGATTGAATAGACTGCTGGCTTGTAAAGTCTCTCTGATCACTTCCAAAAGATTAGATGGTACTCAGTCCATAGTTCAAAATGCTCCTTTTAGTTGTAAATCCTCAGTCCAGAGAATCAGGGCAGGAAATAGGCAAAATGGAGATATCTCAGGGGTCTTCTGTATCCTCTGGCATGTGCTTGGAAATGTACTGTCCCAAACAAAGCCCACAGCCCCTGCATATAGAAAGTTACTGCCCCAAGATGGAGTCCCGAGTTACATGAGCATATCACATGTCCTTATATGCTTTGACTCACAGGGGCAGCCATTGCCCATATTCTTGCTGAGGCATCCACAGGAAAAGCTATCTGGGCAAAAGTTTCTTCTATGGCCCATAGTGAGAGCTAAGTGTCCTTGATGGGCCATCAATACATGGCCTTAATGTAAATTTTACCTGTTGGGTGTTACCCAGGATTACAGCACATGTGTATGATGCCTGTATGTAGCTAATATTCATAACTTTAGTTATGAAAATGAAACAGGCATATAAATAGGATAATCATAATTAGAAAATCATAATTTTTCCATTGACACCTTACATGACATATGTTGTACAAGACTTGTAGCTATTGTATAACAATTGGTAAAATCAATGATATAAATGGTCATATTCAATCATACATCATCACAACATTTATATTTTATGGAGTATTCAAGTTTTTAGCCAAGAACTGGTTTACAGAGCTGTTCACTAGTCACTTAACTTCCACGTGTTGCACAATAATAATTGAGTAATATCTATCCCAGTATAAGTGCAGAACCACTACAAGAAAGAACCAAAGCATCCTCTACAGCAGTGGTTCTCAACCAGGGGCCTGGAGCAGGTTTCAGGGGGTCTGCTAAGCAGGACCAGGGTTAGACTTGCTGGGGCTGAAGCCGGGGGCCCTGGGCCCTGCCACTTGGGGCTGGAGCCCTGAGCAACTTAGCTTCACAGTGCCCCCTGTAGCATGGGGCCCTGGGCAACTGTCCTGCTTGCTACCTCCTAACGCTGGACCTGCCTTTTATATGCAGAAAACCAGTTATTGTGGCACAGGTGAGCCATGAAATTTTTATAGCATGTTTGGGGACCTCAGAAAGAGAGAGGTTGAGAACCCCCTGCTCTACAGTGTCTCTGAAATTGTAGGGGTTCTCAGACAAACATTCTGCATTCTCCTGTGAATTTGCCATTGTCTTGAGGCACCAACATCACATGTTCTTGGCTATTGTTTGCTGTGGTGTCGCAGTGACTATGGAAACTTTGGAAGACTTAGTCAAGAAAGGAAAGTTGTGAGGGTTTTTATGTGTTTTAAGAGTACTTTGTCTTTTACTGTCTGGCATTTCATGGAGAGATGGAGTATATTTTGTTTATATGGCTTCATCAGAAGTTCAGAATAACGCAAAATAAATTTAATAGCATTAAGAAGAAAAACATGTTGTGTATTCTTTTATTGAAATGCATTTATTAGCACTTGAATGTATATATTTGCCCTATGTTAGGATGTATAATACCATGTGAAATAACAAAGGGAGAACACTTTATAAATTATAGGAGAAAATGGACAGGATCCAAACTTCTGTTTTAGTACCACCTAGGAAGAAACTAAAATGGAATATGTTGTAGATGGAACACACTTTTTTTCCCCCTCTTAATCCTGATATTTGCAGTTACTATTTCACTATAAGCTTCATGGGACCTGAATAGCTAGTACAGTATGCTGTATTTTCTCAGCTTTCCCCAATTGTAATTCTGGGGTAGCTGAACTCTCACACTTGGTATCCATTTGACTATTTCTTTTGACAATTTTTTGGTCGTCTTCTTCCCCTACAGAAAAGCAGACAGAGAGAGAGCTGAAGATCTGGACTACATTAGCAGAGATTGTAACTACTTTGGCCTGTCCCCAGAGGAACGCAGAGAGAAGCAGGCCATAGAAGAATCTCGCTCACTTTATGAGATTCAGCAAAGGGATGAACAAGCTTTTCCTGCTCTTTCTGTATGTATGCTTCAGTAATTGTAGGTAATAAGGTATTTTTAGTGTAGGCTTTACAACCTGCCAGTGAATTATTAATTTGAAATTTAGTTCTCTGCACTTGTGAACTTTTCTTATTGCTATTGAAAAGTTAAATGTCTTGTCTTGCATCTCTTCTGTATAAAGTTAAATAAGTACAATATATAGAACTGTATATTATAGATCAAGACACTTAGCAGTTTTCCTTAGAGAATTACAGATATAAGCATTGGGATGTAATGACTAGAGTGGTCACTGAAGCCAGAGAGCTCCTTGCTCCATCCATGTAGAAATGGACCATGTTCCAGCAGATCCTTTAGGCTCAGCTTGGTTTCATGCAAGGAATTTGTACATCTCCTATACAATTTACCCAAATCCTCCTTTGTGTAGAACTACTCTAGTTCTGCTGTTGTGGGCCCTCTGACAGAGGTGGGAGCAGGATTTGTTCTGAGTTACAGTTCTACTCTGACTATAAAAATATCAGTGTGGGTTATAAGACGGTCTCAATTTGTCCAAGTGAAATCAGTTTACTTAGAAGTAAAACAATGGCTTTCCTAACTGCCAGTTCTGCAAACTGAAGCTGGGATCTGAAAATCAAGCAGGGCTCTAACTTGTTTATGAATGGTCATGAGTAATGAAGATTCCTTAGGTTGAATTCTGTTCTTACTTACATGGAACTCAGTTATCTTCAGAGGAGCTGAATAGGTTTAACTGAGTGTGGATTTTAGTCCTTCATTTGAAATTTGGTCGTCCCTTCTGTTGATGCATGAGTCAGGATGGAATTCAGCTTCATCTCCAGTAGCTTGTTGCCTCTGCTGAACTAACAGGAGTATAAAAAACATACTTCGTTGTTTAAAGTAAGCAGATATAACTCTTAATACATACAGGGAACAGATCTGCTGGATAAGAAGCTGTTGTCTTCACATAATCAGTCTTTGTAGTTTGGGTTTTTTTTCGTATTTCAGTCCTGCAGAAAACAGAAGTAGGGGAGACAGGCTGAAATACTAATAGGTGTTAGATTGTGAGGGTTATGGGATTTGAGAGAGACCTTGAGTGTCTTGCTATTTGGGGATGACAATTTCCAGGCAGAGGGCCTGATTCTGCTTATCTTAAACTTTTCAATGGTGTTATTCCTCACTTCCATCGTTTATTTATGAGAAGAGAATCAGGCCCAGGAGAGCTTTCTGGAATCTCCTGGTGAGTAAAGAGCAGAAATAGACTGGAAGAGACCGCCATCTTGTTGCAGTGTGGCAAATACTGTGATGCTCCTGCTCAAATATGGAGGAATATTAGGAATTTAAAATGGAAGAATTTATAGATTCTAGAAGTGGAATAAAACTCCAAGGTTTGTCCATGTAGCCTAATAACCTGAGCTCTTGACTCAAAGGTGAGCCCCACCCTCTCAGAATGCAACAGTGGATTGGGTGGGTAGAAAATTTGAGATTAGAATTTTTTCCTCTGCCTCCTGTTGAAAATAAGCTTGCATTCATGGAGGCCAAGTGCGGTAATTTTAGATGATGGCACATTGTTTTATACATTCCTATGGCTAAGCCTTTTTATATGAAATGCTGAATTTTGCTTCTCTCAATTTCTTTAGAACCATTTAGTTTGTCAGGCTGCTACGCAGACTGCTGATACTTGCGTAAAGCTCCGAGCTGTTACTGAGAAAAGAAACGGCAGGGGGAAGGCAAATATGGAAGAGCGAAAGGATAAAGGTAGTGTAAAAGAGAGAGTTTTCTGGACTAAACATCGTTAGCTTTTATATTAAGTAACCAAGTCTGGGATTTTCAAAGCTGGGGATGTGCCTATATGTGGATTTATGCATCTGACAGGGTACATGAGGGTAATTTTTTGTGACAATGGTCAAGTGCAATGTAGTTGTATGCTTTAGGGAGACAGTGCTTGTTTTTTTGATTTATGGGTGTGGTCTTTGGGTCAAACAACTTTATAGGAATTTTTAAATTATGTGGGAGGGCACACAACAGGAGCTAAATGCTGAAAAGCTAGGTCTTCTGATCCACATTAAAGTAATTAGGTGCTGGCTCATACTGAAATTAGTGCCAGATTAGCATTGCAGAAACTGCTGATGGAGAAATGCTAGAGATACTTGCTCAAGTGGAAAGAGGGTTCATCTAAGACAAAGCAAGTAAAAGAGGTTAGTGCCTAAAGTGATTTTATCTAATAAAATTGTAAGGGCAGGGAAAGAAACTGGAAGAAAAGTGTGTGAGTGAGAGATTTAATTTACAAGTATGTTTGCAATTCAGTAGTGCTGGAGAAGGGTGAGTGGTGTGAGATTTCCTTCTCCCATATTCCTCACAATGCTTTGCATATTTGTCAGGTAACTCCTGGAGGAAAGATAGGGTAACTAAGCTCTCCTACTTCTGGTGGGGCTCATTTTGTGGTGGCGATGGGGAAGAAGGTTGCAGTTGTATAGTGGGAGAGCAGGCAATTGTTGAGTCAACACAAAATGCATTTGCTAATCTGCTTTCTGGCCTGTCAGTCTTGTTCTATGTTAATCTTTTCCCTGCTTCCCCCTTCTTTATTGCATCATGTTGAAGCTCCTTGGTCTTGCCTTCAAGGATCTATCCTTCCGCATGTACCTATTTTTGCCTCTTTTCACCTCTGTCCCCTTTTCTCCTCTGCTCTGATAAAGACAAATAGGCATTGAAGTGCCTACATCTGATTCACATTTTTTGAAAGTCTCTGCTTCAGGCAGAGCAGGGACCTCAACTTAGGTCTCCCACATCCAAGGTGAGTGACCTAACCACTGGACTATTGGCTTTTCTAAGCTGAGTTGGTCTCTCTCTTTTTATGTGAAAATTTTCATAAGGTCTTGCTTTTGTCCCAGTGCAGAATGAAAACAAATTCTGAAACCTTGAAAATGTTTGTGAAACAGAAATTTTGTTTTCCGGCCAGCCCTACTTATTTCGACTTATTCTGCTTTCCACGTTTATGCTATTTTGAAGTAACATATAATTGAGCTGAAGTAGAAAGGTCATGATAAATCTGAAGATTTAACTCTGGAAAGACAAATTGTTATATTGGCTGAAGTTGTGACTATTATAAATGCTTTGATGCTTCATTTACAATGTTATATCTTTTGATATTACAGATTCAAATTCCAGGCAGGTCCACTTCAGTCAGAAGTTTGAGTCAAATTCATCTGAGGTAATTTTAAAGAAAAGATAAACCAATTCTTTCTCCCTCTCTTGCCCTGTCTCCCTCCCTTCTGTATATGCAGTAATTAGCACAGCATAAGGTGGCTAGCAGAGAGTTAGTTGTCTTCAGAGCCAAGGCTACTACTGCTGCTTTAGTACTTTCTGTAGATTATTGTAGGAGGGGGACTTGTCTTATTTTTGACCTTCCTCAGAACCTTTTTAAACGTCTGTTTTATGTAGTGTCTCTCTCTGCAATGTAAATTCCACAACTTGGGCTATTAAGAGTGCTTCTGAACCTGGATCTCTATTTGCTAGTGTACCCCATATGTTCGCAGTGTGGGTCTCTGTTCCCCTCTAGTGATTGTACTTGACAGGTTTGAGTCTGCATGGTTTAGGATCTAGAGGTTCTCCTGTGATCCGTGCTGCCAACAGATCATCAACAGGCATCACTTTAGGCTTGCCATAGTAGCAATCTGACAAACATTCACTTGATGGCCAGCCCACCTTTTAACAAAGTGTTGTGTGCTTAATATCTTTAATGGCCATTTTCGTAGGGAAAAAATAAATAGAATAGCACTGACTCTCCATTTGAACTTTGTAATAGAAGAATGGTGGAGATGACAAGTATCCAAAAGCTTCATCTCCTTCGAAACAAGGAAAGACACAATCTCAATCTCCTGCTGAACAAGTAAGAAATGTTTGTTTAACCTTTGGGTTTTTCAGTTATGAGGCCTCAGTGCATTTTTGCCATCACAGCCATATAGCTATTGAAGATAATTACTTTGTATTGTGGTAGTGCCAAAAGCCCCCCCCAGTTAGGATTGGAAACCCATTATGCTAGGTGCTATATGAAGACCTGGTCCCTATCCGAAAGACCTTGCAATTTAATCCACATTAATCCACATCCACCTTTTAAGTGAATGCTACTTGGGTTAAACACTGTATCTTTTTTTTTTCTCTCCAGCTATTTCACCTTCTGTGACTTTCCCAGAGACCAATATCATTCCCTCTATAACATTCCCAGCTTCTGCTGGTCTAGAAAATTGTTTAAACAACCTTGGTTATGTTTTGATAGCACCAACAGGCTTTGTGGTTGTTACCATCCTCTGATCTGTGCTATTGTAGCACAGTATCATACAAGATGAGTATCTGAGCAGGCCCGCTTGCTTCATTTAGTCAGTGGCTTTGCTTTTTGGAGGTGAAAAACTGTAAATACATTTATAGTTGTGAGAGATGCTGAATTTACTGCTTGGAAACGGAAGCCTGATACTTATTCATCGTATCAGTACAACCTTTTCTGGAGAGGTGACCCCTAGGATGAGAGGGTAGTTCAGTCTCCATGCACACTGAATTAATAAGACCAAAGGTGGCTATGCGATTAGGATTCCTATTTTGTCAGTAGCTTGTTAGCTAATATTACTAGATGGTGTTCTGCTACTGTAACAGTGGCAGCCTGGTTAAGTCTAGATTGTCAAATCTTTGTGAATGGAATGGAATTTAGGCTCTTACTCGAAGTAAGCATTATCTGTGAGCCCTACTAACTTCACTTGGTCTCTTTGCTTTATAGAAACTGACAGAACACTTACCATGTGTAAATCCAACTCCCCCTCCACCCTTCTCTGAGGTGCATTTGCCTCCGACAGTGCCTTCTATTACAGCCATTGTGCCAGCCTGGCAAAATGAGCCAACTTATCGACCAACAGGTTTGAAGAAATCTTCTTTGGTCTACTTCAGAGACTTATCGTACCATGTTCAGAACAGTCCGTGTGTAAAAATGACTTCAAATTGTCTGTGGGTGGGATTTTGAAAAGCAGACATTGAAAGATAATTAGATACGCAACTCTCCTAGTTAGCTTCAGTCATCCATATAAATGTGTCATTGCTAATTAAAATAGTTCACATGACCCTTTGCCTCTTAAAGGGAAGAGGGTGGGGGGGGTATTACTATTCCATTCCAGCGTGGGTCACTTAGAGATTCAGCTGTAAGATTCAATTTCCTTTTGTCTTCTATAAGGGTATTTTTAACTAATGCAAGTGATAAGATTTTTGTTACCACTTTTGGATAGACTGTACAGTCCCTTTCTGAAAATTGTTCTTTGAATTGAGCCTTCGTTTTCCCTCAGCTTAAATAATTCATCTTCCCGATGTTTTAATCCTTCAGTTACTTGCTATCTTCTCTCTCTATAATGTACTTTAGCCAAATTGTGTGTGTTCATTTCTTTCACTCTTCCCTCTTTCTTAGGTTTTCCAACCCAAATACCTGTTTCTTCATTGATGCCGGCCCCGACAACTGGACCTGATTCTGTTGTATCCCAGGCAACATCTGCTCCAGTTGCTGGAGTTCCTGTGTCAATACAAGCAGTTAACCAGCCTTTGATGCCTTTGCCTCAGACACTGAATCCTTATCAGGACCCATTGTTCCCTGGATTCCCTTTTAATGAAAAGGGGGAGAGAGCCATTGCACCACCTTATTCCCTTTGTAATACTGGGGATGATCTGCCTAAAGGTAGGAAACCTTTATATTTTACTCTTTCTAATGGAATGTCTTTGTTTAAAATCTGGATGAAGGAGAGTGAAATGTATTCCTTTAATTTGTTTCTATAAGTGTGGAAAGATTTAACAGTTGCTGTGCTACCATTCTTTGTATAAAAAATAAGTAGATTGTACTGTTCATTTTTAGCTTGTGCTGCTAATGGTAATTATTTTAAGTGGTGATATTCAGAACTCCATTGTGAGCTTTTCATGGCTCATAATCTGATTCACCAATTTACTTTATTGCATCAGAGAGAGTCCGATTTTGTGTAGCATACATTTAAAAAATATATGATTTCCTTGACCATATTATAGACATCTGTTCTCTGTTATGGTAGTGAAAAATAGCAGCTGGAATCTCATGTTATTTTAATCAGAAATTTCAACCTTACTCAGCAATTTTCTTACTGGTCTGGGAAAAAGCATATTTTAGCATTTTAAAAAGAAAAATACAAGGAGTTCATGTAGAACATACCACACCTGACTGGATGGTGTGTTCATTTTGGTAACATTCTCTCTCACATTTATAAACTGAGTTTGGTTCCTTGAGCTATTAAAACTGGAATTTAAAACTGCAGTTGAGTTTCAGATCATCTTATATCAGTCCAAGGAGAGTTGAACCAGCTGAAGTAGCAATATAAAGTGTTGAACTTTGCTCTACTAGAACTGTAGCTGAAAATTTGCACAGGATGAGATTGATTTCTGGATGGGAGGAAAAAGTGTGGGTGGGTGGGTGACCAGATGTCCCAATTTTATAGGGACAGTCCCCTTTTTCTTATATAGGCTCCTATTACCATCCACCCCTGTCCTGATTTTTCACACTTGCTGTGTGGTCACCCTTCTGTGTGTGTGCATGCATGTGCATTTTTCTTAAAGTTTTAATTGACTTGATTTTTTTTTTCCCTCTAGATAAAAGTATTCTTCGATTTTTCTTTAATCTTGGTGTGAAGGTAATTATCCAAACTCTCCTCAATGATATTTTTTTACTTACTCTCCATCTCCCACATACCAAAATGGCAACTTTATAGAGGAAAATAAAAAACTGAGTGGTGGGTTTTTTATTTATTTATTTTTAAATTAATACTAATGATACTATTTTATAGGGTGATTGAGTGGCTCAGGGTACTGGTAATGAAAAACATACATCTGCTTACCTCTGAGTTGCTGGTTTAAAACCAGCCCAAATCAAAAGTGACTGAATAGCATTACCATTGTATGGCTGTTTGGTGACCTGTGTGGAAAGGAGCTTGGTGGACAGTTTTCAGAGGACAGATGTTCATGTCACAGAAGTCACCATCATCACAATTCACAATAATTGTAACTTTTTTGGCTGTCAGCTGAGAGACCAAAGATTGAATGGATCATGAGGATGGAGCTCTGTGACTCCTAGAAGTGGTCCATCTATGTCAATGATGAGACATTGACCGGGCAGCATGAGGGAAAGCTGTGCTGCTGCTGTTTATACTGTACCATTTGTGTGGTTAGAGGATTTCAGTGTTTAGGACTGTCAACTGGATATCCTTCATAAGCAAACAAAATTCTTACAGATATGTAAAATCCATATGGAACGCTACAACTTGTTCAAGCTGTTAATCTTGGGGGGGGAGGGTGCTCTGTTATGAAAGTGCTATATTCTATTCATAGGTAAGGCTAAGATTTTGCTCTCCATTATGTGCTTTTTCTTTTGCACATGCCCCCACTTCTAAAAATCTCAGTCCTTTCCTCTTCAAGTTGTCTGTGGGCAACAGACTCTATTTTTACCTAAATTAGAAATGACCTGGACAAGCTGTTCTTAAATATGGGACCAGGGGCGTGGGAAAATAGGTGTTAATCATGTTTTGAAAGGTGTTTTTGGACGTCTTATCTCAAATATAACTTCTTAAAAACTTCAGCTACGGTTTATTCAAAAGATTTTGATGAATGAGATGTAGCACACAAGACTAATATTCAGGTTTCTGCCTCTGCGAGTTGTTTGTTTGAATTCCAGTATCTCAGAAATGGCTAGCTGAAATCACTTCAATTTGAGCAAGATGTTCTCTGCTCGCAACAGGCTACATGTGCAAAATTTGGAAGTGAAAGGGGTGTTTACTGAGGTTTTTAGTGGTGACTCCAAAATCAGGCATATAATTGAAAGTAAGCCTCAAATAAGAATAGGCTACCCTCTCTCCCTTACCGTGTTTTGAAAACATTTCTCTTATCTCAAATTTTATATCAAACAGTTTGAAAGATTTTGTTGAGATCTCGTACACAGAATCACTTTTGAGACCGGAGAAGTTATATTTAGGAAATTAATTCCTGGTCAATTAAATGTGTCAGAATAATTCATTTGGTGCAGAACATGAAAAGGGAACCAAAAGACTGAAGAGATGAGCTCTCTTTCTTTTCAAAGTCTATCTTTTAGCTGGAGTTCAGGCTGCAAGTATGTGTCAGTAATTTACAAGTAAAACACCTTATAAGAATGTTGTTCACGCTTTGTATTGCAGTGGCATGAATCTGAATTGGGGTCCCATTTATCAAAAAGCAATTGTTAGAAACACAGAGAATTTAAACTTTAATCTCAAATTAAAAGAATTTTTAAAACATTTTGAAAATTTAGACATACATAAGAACAGCCATACAGGGTCAGACCAAAGGTCCATCTAGCCCAGTAGCCTGTCTACTGAGAGAGGCCAATGCCAGGTGCCCCAGTGGGAGTGAACCTAACAAGTAATGATCAAGTGATCTCTCTCCTGCCATCCATCCCCACCGTCTGACAAACAGAGGCTAGGAACACCATTCCTTCCTCCTCCTGGCTAATAGCCATTAATGGACTTAACCTCCATGAATTTATCCAGTTCTCTCTTAAATGCTCAGGCAAGGAGTTCCACAAGTTGACTGTGGGTTGTGTGAAGAAGAACTTCCTTTTATTTGTTTTAAACCTGCTGCCCATTAATTTCATTTGGTGGCCCCTAGTTCTTGTATTATGGGAATAAGTAAATAACTTTTCCTTATTCACTTTCTCCACATCACTCATTTTATATGCCTCTATCATACCCCACCCCCACGTCTCCTCTTTTCCAAGCTGAAAAGTCCTAGCCTCTTTAATCTCTCCTCATATGGGACCCGTTCCAAATCCCTAATCATTTTAGTTGCCCTTCTCTGACCCTTTTCTAGTGCCAGTATATCTTTTTTGAGATGAGGAGACCACATCTGTATGCAGTATTCAAGATGTGGGCGTACCATGGATTTATATAAGGGCAATAATATATTCTCAGTCTTATTCTCTATCCCCTTTTTAATGATTCCTAACATCCTGTTTGCTTTTTTGACTGCCTCTGCACACTGCGTGGATGTCTTCAGAGAACTATCCACGATGACTCCAAGATCTTTTTCCTGATTAGTTGTAGCTAAATTAGCCCCCATCATATTGTGTATATATAGTTGGGGTTATTTTTTTCCAATGTGGATTACTTTACATTTAAGTTACATTTTGTCATTTTGTTGCCCGATCACTTAGTTTTGTGAGATCTTTTTGAAGTTCTTCAGTCTGTTTTGGTTTTAACTATCTTGAATAGTTTAGTATCATCTGCAAATTTTGCCACCTCACTTTTTACCCCTTTCTCCAGATCATTTTATGAATAAGTTGAATAGGATTGGTCCTAGGACTGACCCTTGGGGAACACCACTAGTTACCCCCCCTCCATTCTGAGAATTTACCATTTATTCCTACCCTTTGTTCCCTGTCTTTTAACCAGTTCTCAGTCCATGAAAGGACCTTCTCTTTTATCCCATGACAACTTAATTTACGTAAGTGCTTTTGTTGAGTGACCTTGTCAAAGGCTTTCTGGAAATCTAAGTACACTATGTCCACTGGATTCCCCCTTGTCAACAAACATATGGACCTCTTCAAAGAACTCTAGTAAGACACGATTTCCCTTTACAGAAACCATATTGACTTTTGCCCAACAATTTGTTCTTCTATGTGTCTGACAATTTTATTCTTTACTATTGTTTCAGCTAATTTTCCCAGTACTGACGTTAGACTTACTGGTCTGTAATTGCTGGGATAACCTCTAGAGCCCTTTTTAAATATTGGCGTTACATTATCTAATTTCCAGTCATTGGGTACAGAAGCCGATTTAAAGGACAGGTTACAAACCATAGTTAATAGTTCTCAACTTCACATTTGAGTTCTTTTAGGACTCTTGGATTAATGCCATCTGGTCCCGGTGAGTTGTTAAGATTATTAATTAATTCAAAAACCTCCTCTAGTGACACTTCAATCTGTGACAGTTCCTCAGATTTGTCACCTACAAAAGCTGGCTCACGTTTGGGAATTGCCCTACCATCCTCAGCTGTGAAGACTGGAGCAAATAATCTCATTTAGTTTCTCCGCAATGACTTTATTGTCTTCAAGTGCTCATTTTGTATCTCAGTCATCCAGGGGCGCCACTGGTTGTTTAGCAGGCTTCCTGCTTCTGATGTACAGAAACATTTTTGTTGTTACCTTTTGAGTTTTTGGCTAGCCATTCTTCAAACTCCTCTTTGGCTTTTCTCATTACATTTTTACACCTAATTTGGCAGTGTTTATGCTCCTTTCTATTTACCTCACTAGGATTTGACTTCCACTTTTTAAAAGATGCCTTTTTATCTCTCACTGCTGCTTTTACATAGTTGTTAAATCACGGTGGCTCTTTTTTAGTTTTTACTGTGTTTCTTAATTTGGGGTATACATTTAAGTTGGGCCTCTATTATGGTGAATTTAAAAAGCGTCCATGCAGCTTGCAGGTATTTCACTTTAGTCACTGTACCTTTTAATTTCTGTTTAACTAACCCCCTCATTTTTGCATAGTTCCCCTTTTTGAAATTAAATGCCACAGTGTTGGGCTGTTGAGATGTTCTTCCCACCACAGGGATGTTAAATGTTAGTATATTATGGTTACTATCTCCAAGTGGTCCTGTTATAGTTACCTCTTGGACCAGTTCCTGTGCTCCACTCTGGAATAAATCGAGAGTTGCCTCTCCCGTTGTGGGTTCCCGTATCAGCTGCTCCAAGAAGCAGTCATTTTAAAGTATCGAGAAATTTTGTCTCTGCATCTTGTCCTGAGGTGACATGTTCCCAGTCAATATGGGGATAATTGAAATCCCCCACTATTATTGAGTTCTTAATTTTGATAGCTTCTCTAATTTCCCTTAGCATTTCATCATCACTGTCACTGTCCTGGTCAGGTGGTCGATAATAGATCCCTAATGTTATATTCTTATTAGAGCATGAAATGACTATCCATAGAGATTCTATGGAACATGTGGATTCACTTAGGATTTTTACTTCATTTGATTCTACATTTTCTTTCTCATAAAGTGCCACTTCTCCCCCACCCCCAATGACCTGTTCTGCCTTCTGATATATTTTGTACCCCGGAACGATTGATTGTTCTCAGACCACCAGGTTTCTGTGATGCCTATTATATCAATATCCTCCTTTATCACGAGGCACTCTAGTTCACCCCTCGTATTATTTAGACTTCTAGCATTTGTGTACAAGCACTTTAAAAACTTATCACTGTTTATTTGTCTGCCCTTTTCTGATGTGTCCGATTCTTTTTGAATGTTTCTCGTCTGATCTGGCCCTTACATTATCCTCTTCCATCCTCTGCTCCTGACTATAACCTAGAGAATCTCTATCAATAGACTTTCCTCTAAGAGAAGTCTCTGTCCGATCCATGTGCTCCTCTGCAGCAGTTGGCTTTCCCTCATCTCCTAGTTTAAAAATTGCTGTACAACCTTTTTAATGTGCCAGAAGTCTGGTTCCACTTCGGTTTAGGTGGAGCCCATCGCTCCTGTATAGGCTCCCCCCATCCCAAAAGTTTCCCCAGTTCCTAATGAATCTAAACCCCTCCTCTCTACACCATCGTCTCATCCACGCATTGAGACTCTGAAGCTCTGCCTGCCTACCTGGCCCTGCACCTGGAACTGGGAACATTTCTGAGAATGCCACCATAGAGGTCCTGGATTTCAGTCTCTTCCCTAGCAGCCTAAATTTGGTCTCCAGGAGTCTCTCCTACCCTTCCGTATGTCATTGGTATCTACATGTACCATGACCACCGGCTCCTCCCCAGCACTACACATAAGTCTATCCAGATGCCTTGAGAGATCCACAATCTCTTGCCAGGCAGGCAAGTCACCGTACGGTTCTCCCGGTCATCACAAACCCAGCTATCTATGGTTCTAATGATTGAATCTCCCATTAACACCTGCCTTTTCCTAGTGACTAGAGTTCCCTAGTGACTAGGTAACCTCAGTGGGAGAGGGTACCCTAACACCATCTGGAAGGAGGATCCCAATTATGGGAAGGTTTCCCTCTGCTGCCATTGACTGCTCTGCTTCCCTGGGCCTTTCATCCTCCTCAACAGCGCACGGGCTGTCTGACCGGAGGTGGGACAATTCCACAGTGTCCTGGAAAGCCTCATCAACATACCTCTCCTCCAGTTCCTCCACCCTAGCACGAATGCACACACATGCCACCCGCCCACAGGTCAGGTAATCATACATGCTGCACTCAGCGCAATAAACTGGATAGCCCCCACTCTGCTGCTGGGCTTCTGCCTGCATTGTTTCCTGCAGATACCTAGTTAACGAAAGGGTTTTGTTTAAATCATGAAGTTTTGAATGTAGTTTAGTTTTACAGGTTTTAAAGGACAGCAAGTGAACCTTGCCCCCTTCCCACTCCCCTTCCAAGCTCCCTTGCAAAACTCCCTGTTAGCAGCCCTTGTTCGCAAAGCTCCCTGGTCACTTGTGCACTGCTTTTTAAATGCGCAGATAAGACACCCAAACCAAATTCAGTTCCTGTATTGAGGAACAACCAAAAATTCTGCACTGTATCCATCAAAAAACAGATTCCTCTTGTTGGTGTCCACAAACACTAGAAAGCTTTGATCTGAATACTGCATTGGTTGAACTTGCTCTAGTTTTTTTCATGGCCATAAACAGCCCACAGAAGACATTCTTTACAAATTGACAGTTACACCAGTATCCTACTGAAAAGTCAGTCATCCCCCACTCTTCATTAAGATTGCATATGCCACCAGTTATATCAGCGTCATTACATGTTAGTGTGTCAATATATGCAAACATCGTAGGCCCAGATCAGGAAATCATAATACTTGCATAAAAGACCAAAAGTGAGGGTGGTGGTGAAGCATGATATATTAGATATATGTATGTATAAAACCAGTGCTCTACATTCAGTAGTTCATCTGCAAGCATTTTAAGTGTAGTGCATCTACAAATTTAAGATGTCTCTAGTTGTTGTCTGCAAAGTACTTTAAGCTATTATGAAAAAGGATGACTATGGAGAAATGGGAGGATGTTTATGACTGTACCGTCACTGTACCAGTACAGTGGACTTTCCTGACATCTGCAGCCTATGGCTGTGGACTTCCAAATCCTTTAGAAAAATTCATGGTTCAAAAATAATGAAACTTAGATTTGAAAGAAACAAAGCAGGGAAGATCGGAGACTGGTGTTGCTATTGAGACAGTTAACAATGCTGTGTGACCATAACTGATTCTTTCCATACTCTAGAATATTTTGGGTTTCTTTCCTATATTACCTTAACAAGTAATTTCTTGGGTTTCTGACTGTGGTTGTTTAACTGGAGCATTCTTGTAAGGGCTAGTCTAAATGGGGAAATTTATCAGCATAATTGTATACCAGTATAACTGCCCATGTGAACACACTTGTTTTGGAATAAGAATGCCTTTTTCCAGTTTAGCCTTTCACTTTGGAAGTGGTATAAATTAAACCAGAAAAAGGCAGTATTATTCCGGAATACATGCCCACATGGGAAATTATACAGCTCTATCTAATCTATCTATCTCAGTAAATTTCCCCATATATTCAAACCCTAAATCACCCCCAAGCCTGCCTATTCTACCCAGTTTAAGTTAATGACATATTCTATCAATTTTAAATCCAGCTTAAATAAAGATTTTTGTTTAACTAGAGAAGCACTATGTATACCATTGTAGTAAGTGCTGTATAAGCATTTCCATTCTGCACTTAAAAGTTTAGGGAAGATAGTTTTTACAATAAAGTTTGAAAAATTAACTCTGGTCTCAAACTTGGTACACCTGACTTCATCTGTGGAGTAAAATGGTTTGTGGTGGTTTTTTAATTACCAAATCTGGAAAAAAGATCTCTTTGGCTATCATAATTTAAAGAATGAAAAGAGAGAAGTTAGTGGTTTTGATAACTTTGAATAATTAGTCAAAGGCTCTGGTTTGGTTAACAGAAACTTAGCAGGCCATTAGTCAATGTTGTTGCTATGTATGTTCAAAATATGCTTTCATTTCATAGACCTAAGTTTGAAACTCACTTTGTGGATCATGATATGATTTCCATTGCTGGCAGTGTGCATTATTTAGGATGTAGTCTGTCATCTTCTGTGTAAGAACTATCTACTGGCTGAAGTACCATGGGTCACTAACCAAAGAGTAGAATTGCTGACAACCTTTGAGGGCAGATGTGTCTCTTTCTCTCATATAGAGAATCTCCTGGTCTGGAAACTGGCTGTTGGGTTACCATGCCCACTAATGCCACAGAAGTAGCCACTGGTAAAATTCTTGGTGTCCTATAGGCTCCTTCCATATAGGCCTGGGAAACGTCAGCACCTTTAGTGGACGTGATAATCCAGCAGCTCCCAGACCAAAGGAGAAGACGTACTTGCAGTAAGTGCAAACTGTTTGTTTTCTGTTAGTGCATATTAGGTGGTGACAGAAATTCAGTTAATGGGCTGCAAAATGTGATCTCACTTAAATATGGCTTTTGAATTTTGTGGGAATGAGCTTCATTTCAGATGTCTGCAGATCTGTATGTGCATGTTTCAGGATGAGGTAACACTGTTTTTTTCCTCAGGATTTTGAGAGAATGGATATGTGGGTCAAGTGTCCTTTTAACACCTATGATTCAAGAAAGTATCTAGAACAGCGGTCCCCAACCTTTTTGTCTGGCGGGCGCCAGACGAAGGACCGTGGTGGCAGTCGAGCATCCGCTGAAATGCTGCCGAATTTCGGTGGCATTTTGGCGGCGATGCCTCTCTATGATGTCGCTTATCGGCGGCAAGTGGCATCATCGAGAGGCGTCGCTTGTCAGCGGCAAGTGGCCCGCCGAAATCCTGCCAAATTTCATTGGCATTTCGGCGGATGCGCGACCGCCAGCCAGGACGCGGGCACCACATTGGGGACCGCTGATCTAGAAAACCTGAACACACTTAAAAAGCATAGCTACAACTTAACTTGCTCTATTATGCTTTCTGTTGGTCTGTGTTTAAGCATTTTGACAGCATTCTTTCTGTATAGTCAAACTGTTTCCCCTTTCACACAGCAATAGGGATTTTTTTTAAAATGATTTTAAACCCATAAAAATAGGTCAAGGGACTTGAGGGCAGATATTGTATATAAAATTACTTTCATCTCCTTTAAAATAAATTAACTGGGTTTCAAGTTGACAAATGACTTTACAGTGTGATATTTTACATCTGTTTTAATTCCTTAGTAGACTGAAACATCTTTGTTTTGCAGGCATACAGCTGTCCCATGTGGGCACCACATTCTTATTTGTACCCTCTGCATCAGGCCTATCTAGCTTCTTGTAGAATGTACCCAAAAGTTTCTGTTCCTGTATATCCTCACAACCCTTGGTTCCAAGAGGCACCACCAACTCAGAATGAAAATGAAACTGCACAAACAAACAGACACTTTCCTATGCAGAATGAGGCCAGATCTGATGATCAGAGTCTGGAAGCTGATACTAGGTCTCCATCATTGCCTCTGATTATATCTACAGCTCAGGTGTCAGAAAGTCATGGACAGGTCTGTGTAGAATCTGAGAACCTAGTGCAAGCTCTTCAGTCCGATCAAGATGAGTCAGTGAGAGGAAAAAACATGTTCCTGCACCCACCATTTGGACACAATCAATTTTTAGGAGCTGTTCCAATAGCACCTCCTTTTTTCCCTCACTTTTGGTATGGGTACCCTTTTCAGGGTTTTATGGAAAATTCAGTAGTGAGACCTAATGTTATGTCACCTGAGGACAAAGGGGCAGCTGTTAGCCCCTCAGCAAATATATATCTGGCCAAAGAATGCAGTTCTCCAGTTCCAGTAGCAAGCTGTGTGGAGCATCTTCAGAAGGTAGAGAGTGAAAGTAACTCCAGTGCCATACCTCTCCCTATGGCTAGTTTGAGCAGCGAATGTGATGTACTGAATGAAACCTCAACCAGGATGCCTAAGATGGAGCAAATATGTACTGCTGTTTCTCCTGCAAAACAGGCGAAGGCTGCACTACAAAATCATTCTACACAGATGCAGGGGATCGAGGGGCAGACAGTGGTGTCACATGCTTCACCATCAGTAACAGAGCCACCAAAAAATGAAATGAAAAGTAATATTCCTGGTCAGAAGGAAAAGCCAGAGAAAGCCAGAGATTCCAAGGCTACTGATAATTTACAGGCCAACTTGGTAGAAAGCAGGGCGCACAGAACAAGGGAAGAGAGCTCTGAAGATGAAAATGAGGTGTCTGATATGCTGAGAAGTGGTAGATCCAAGCAATTTTATAATCAGACTTATGGCGGCGGCAGAAGGCCAAGAAATGAGTGGGGCTACCCATCTAGTAGGGGAGGATACCAGTACCCAAGAAATGAAGAAGGCTGGAAAGGACCACCCAACAGAAGCAGAGATGAAGGTTACCAATATCACCGGAATTTTAGAGGGAGGCCATATAGAAATGATAGAAGAAGGGCAATCATGGGAGATAATCAGAGGGGGCATCTAGCATAAGCATGTCGTCTTAGAAAGTTTCAAATGCCAATACAAATTTCAAGGAGAGACTTATAAAATCTTTCCAGATTTTTCTTTTGTTTTAAGATAGGGAACACTTGTAACCTCAAAGTAAGGCCTGGGGGGAAACGAACTCCTAGTCCTAGCATTAAGTTTCATGGCAATTAAATATTAAGTTTCGGTTTAGGAATTTTTTCGAATTCGGGAAGTAGAAAATAAAATTATTGTTTTAAAGTATAAAAACAATACAGTTTAGTATTGAAAATTTTCCTTAGAGGTTTCAGTTTGTGGTACAATAAAATGATAAATATTAAAATGTTTACTGGAATGACACAAATATAGTATTTGACATGATCTAGGTTCTAAAACTGATGTAGTGTTGCACCAAATATAAATGTATATTTTATCATACAATGCCTTAGTTCTAAACTGAGCTAAAGGAATACTCAGCCTGCCACACTGTTGTTTTTGATATGCTTCCAACCCAAAGGCCTTTCATCTCAAAATCTGTCAAACTTGAATGTTTCTCTTTAGTGTGTTACATCTATGGCAGTCAGCTGTGTCTTAGATATGCTGTATATAATTCTTTTAATATTCATAGGGTATATTTTTGAATTTTAAAAAGCATTTGGTGAAATCAAAATTGAGACAAGCAGTCAAGAATAGCTGTGTGTGAATCGATAGGAAATTCAGTGGAATGGCTGTTTCCACCAAGAATTCTTAACACTGGTGTGACTATAATGGTGCCTATGCCAATTAAATATTTACAAAGACAATAAAAATGTAGATGCTATGCATTTCCAAAATATTCTGCATCTGTTATAATAGCAGAATTTTTTTAATGCCACTTTAACACTAATGCACTGACAAATCCTAAATATTTTGTGAGCAGAGATGCATAAAATACGTTACATTTTTTTTTTTGTTTGTATGATGAGCTACTGTTGAGCTTTTTTGTTGCACTGTTGATGCAAATTGGTTATGCTTTGCATGTACAACTCATTGCTGGAACTACTTTTTAAAAACAAGATATATGTGGTTTTCAAATATATATTCTCCAGAATTCAGAAGAAAGCGGCTTCTGCCTTATATTTTTACACTGTGTCAGAGTTCTGATTGCTGTTTCTTCTGACTCTTAGATGATCTCTGCAGTGTTCCTGATTATTGCCTTTGCAGTTGGGATATTCAGCTATCCAAACTCAGAGAGAGTGCAGTGTGCACACTATTAACTCAGCTCTGTTGCTTTGTAAAATTAACTGTTGTGTATATTTTTATATCTCTGTATATACCAGTGTAAAAGGTGATGGTGCCCTTTTATTCATGTCTGAGATTGTATACCTTTGATCAGGAAACTTGAGTGATACTGTTATACATGTGACGAAGCAATTCTTTTCAGATGCATGCCATGTATAAAACACCTAATTAAAAATAAATGTTTGTCCGTTCACTTTCTTTTTAAACTATGTAAAACCACTCATGTAATAACATGGTCAATCTTCTGGTTCTGTTGATATATACAAATGGCATATCAGTAGAACTTGGTGAATTGCTACTACATTTGTGGCTGCTGAGCTGAACTCTTAATCAGCACTGAATAGCAACTAACATTTAGATGCTTAGCAAAATATACATTAGAGTGCATTTATAAATGGAAATTGAAAAGGCTGTACTGTTTTTACCTGAGCAAGAAAAATATTTAAATCAATTTGAGTGGAATTGTATTTAGAAATTAGGTTTAGCCTGCAAGAGTGCTATTAAAAATGAACACTGGAGGGATGTAATAACTAAGCTTTTGCTTCCCTATTCATATTCAGTGGTTACATAAAATAATGGGGTGATAGTTAGCTAATAAGGTTAAGGAAGCTACTCTTCACATTGTGTACCTTTCTCCTCCCTGCTCCTTACAATATTGCTCTTTGAACTCAATCCAATGCTCACTGAATTCTAGGGGCATTGGAACATTGCCAAGTCATATATGCCTTTGTATGTTTTATGAGGTTTGAGTAACGTGATTTAAATTTCTCTCAATATGTGGAGAACTGCACTTTCTAGAGAGATTTTCTCAAGGGCTGATGTTAAATGGAGTGATAGCATTGGTAGGAGTGGACTTTCACTTTTGAAAAGTGACCTGCAGGATTCAAACATTAAGCTTGTGCCCTGTCTTTCTGCGTTATCATGTGTAAAGGAGGCTGAAAGGTTAGGATTTTTTTTGGCTTGTGTTTCAGCTTTAGAAATAATGAATGTCAAGTCTGGTTGTCTTTGGTTTTCCTGGTAGACTTGTTGGGAGAAGGGAGGTCTCAATGCTTGTTTATTGTCAACTCTAAGGCTGTGATTCAGCAAGGTGTTCAATAGAACTCACGTGCTTAAGAAGTCTAGAGGACCGCACATAAAGTGATGCGTATGGCTTAAGTACCTCTGCTGAATGGAGGCCTAGAGCTCTGTCCCAACCAGAACCTGAGGGGACCCAATTACAGGTACCAGGTTCAGGTTAGGTTGGAAAATCATCCAGCCTGCTCAGGCGGGGTTGCCTCTGAAGAACTCCTCCTACCCATAGGGTCAGCATCATGGCAGCTGCATGTCCTGCTCTTGCCTGCCACCTTGCTGCCCTCTGTGTGTACTGCAAAATGAGTGTGCTGGTGAGTTGCAGCACCTCTCACGTTGCAGCTTTCACAGTATGCAACAGGGCAGGCTGCTGCTGGTGTGCCATCCTCAAGAGCAGGAAGCAACGATACCACTTATTCATTTTGGGAGAAGGGTTGGATCAGCTTGAGTGGACTTGGGTCTGGTTTGGGTCCAGGTCTGGCTTAAAAAGTAGTCCTGAGCAGACCCCAATGGAAGTCTGCTACCTGTAAGTGGCAAGGAGGCTAATAATATTTCATCCAAATTATTAGTCATTGAAATAAATAGGAATTGACAAAAACAAGACCCAAAGAGTCTGAATAAAAACTTCTCCTCTCTGTTGCTCAACTTTCGTTTTCAACAGTGATATAATTTTTCAGTAGTTCTCTAGTCTTCTGAAGCTTGTTCTGCACTTGAAAGTTTTGATGACACAGCTGTGTCTAGGGCCCTACCAAATTCACAGCCCATTTTGGTCAATTTCATGGTCATAGGATTTTTAAAATAGACAGTCTCACCATTTCAGATGTTTACAGCGTTGTAACCATGGAGAGCCTGACCCAAAAGAGGGTCAGGGAGGTTGCAAAGCTATTGTAGGGGGATTGTGGGATTGCCGCCCTTCTGTGCTGCTGCTGGAGCTAGTGCTGCCACCAGCAGCAGCACAGAAGTGAGTGTGGCAGAGTTTGGGGGTGGGGGCAGGGCTGGCCTTATGGGTGGGCAACTACCCAGGGCCTCATGGTTCTCCCCCTTCTGCCTCCAGTCAGCCCAAGGCCCTTTAACCTCCTGAGCATTGGGCCTGGAGCAGAGGAGGGACAGGGTGGGAGTCCCCTGACTGGGGGTGCCCCAGCTGTGGGCTCAAACTGTGCAAGAGGTTCCAGCTGCCAGCCCTGATGGGGATGCGACTTCCTCTTTCCCTCCAGGGGCTGGGTCAGACCCATCTCCAGGAGCCTCCCCTAGCTGCAGGAAGCTGGGCTTTGAAGGCAGTGCAGCCAGGGGAGAACTCAAAGTTGGTTTAATTTTTAACTTACATTTTCAAGTTGAATTTTCACTTTAGAAATGTATTGGTACCTTTTCAGTCAAGGACCTTGGTTTAAAAAGCCAGTTTATACTGTGGAGTGTGTATGTAAAGGTGCCCCCCAGCTCATTTTTTTTAATCGTTTATCAATACTTAATGGTCCAAATTATTTTTTGTAGTACACTGAAACTTGAATGCTCTTTTCTTTTATAGGTTTTACTCTTTGGAATGGGGAGGCAGTCTGATTTAATGATTAGTGCATGGAAGTGGGAGTAGAGCCACACATCTGCATCTGCTCTAGGAGCTAGACTAGTGTGATTCTATGCTCTGCTATTAACAGTGTTGGGTGAGTGAGTAATTTAGCCTCAGTTTCTAATTCTATAAAATGGAAATGGGACTCTCCTTTGTAAATCACTTTGAGATCTGTGGATGAAGTACTACATAAGTGTTTTTTTTTTCCCCATTGGAATCTTGACATATGGACAAGAGAAGAGAAACATTTGTAAGTGTAACAGGGAACTGAAACAGGAACTTAAAGAAACCTTAAGTATAAGTATTAAATTATTGCATTTATGTTGACCAAGCAATAGGAGTCCATGTCTATGCAAAGATCTTAATTTTTGTTAGGTGGTGTTTGCAATTTGCTTTCCTGCTTTGATCATCATCTTCCCTTTCCTTCTCATATCACTACTGACTGTTTATAGATAATGAAACTCTGCATGCTGATTCCTTTAAAAACTGCAGCATAAACTGTTACTGTGAGGGCTCATCTTTGTTTACTAAACTTTAACAGCTATGGTACAATGGATATTGCTAAATCCCTGAATACTTTCTTGCCAACATGCTGCTGTTTCTGCCATGCCTGATTAGTCTCGTTGTCTCTAATTATTGTTGCTAACAATGCCTACAACTGCCTACAATTATTGCTAAAATACTCTGAACCCGTGGTGGCCAATGTGATTTTTTTTAATGGTACCAGTCACTGAAACTGCTGCTAGGCATGCATTAATGTTACACAACTGTCTTGACAGCTTTGTCTACACAGATATATATTTTTAAATAAAGAATTTCTACTGTTGCTAACATTGGTTCTCCTGCAGCAATGTGGGGAGCTCTAACAGACAGCTATGCCTCTGGCAGTAGGGTGACCAGATATCCTGATTTTATAGGGACAGTCCTGATTTTTGGGCCTTTTTCTTATATAGGCTCCTATTACCCCCAACCCCCCGTCCTGATTTTTCACATTTGCTGTCTGGTCACCGTATCTGGCAGTGCCATACAAGTTAAACATTTCTAATCAATAAGATGCTGGAAATGGTAAGGCATCAGGGTCTATGTAGTCCATCCCTGTACCAAAGTTTACACCACTAATCCTGTTCTAAGAGATCTGGAATCTCTGCTCCACTGTGAGGCTGAATATTCCAATGGAAGTGCTGAAGGCCTCCCCTTTTACTTAATCATGTGTCTGACTGAGGAGTTGACTGACTGCAACCTGCTCTGCCAGTAGGGGTAGCATTCCCTCCCCCCCCCCCCCCATTTAGATCTAGTCCTTTCTCTACAGATTCTCAATGTTGTACACTTTTCATAGGTCTAGGCAGGTTGGTTTGTTTAGTATTAAGCAGTGTCCTTTTCAGGCCAGAAGGGACCAGAATGATTGTCTATAGTTTGACTCCTGTACATCACAGGCTCTAGAACCTCATTCACCCACTCCTGTAATAGGCCTATAACCTCTGGTTGAGTTTCTGAAGTCTTTGTTCTTGATTTAAAGATTAAGTTATAGAAGATCCACCATTTGCTCTAGTTCAAACCAACAAGAGACTCAGGGTCCAAGTTGCAAAGGACTATGAAACCCCTCAGGCTCTCTGCCAATCTGTCTGGGAAAAATTCCTTCCTAACAGCAGTTGCAGCTGGGCCATATGCAATTGTAGGCAATATCATCATGCCCTCCTATCCATGAATTTTTCAAGATCACTCTTGACACTGGTTAGGTCCCCCCCCCCCCAATCCCTTGGAAGGCTGTTGGGGTCCATTTTATATCTATTTGATCTTGTGCCTACAGTGGCCATTAACTTTAACTCCTCTTCCTCACTGGTGTTTATCCCCCCGATGTATTTATAGAAAGCAAGCTTCTCTGGCCTGAGCCTGCATGTTGTTAGACTAACCAAGTCAAGCCCCTCAAGTCTCAAAAGGCAGGTGTTCCATTCCTCTGATAATCCTCATAGCCCTTCTCTGTACTTGTTAAGAACATAAGACTGACCATACTGGGTTAGACCAAAGGTCCATCCAGCCCAATATCCTATCTACCAACAGTGGCCAATGCCAGGTGCCTCAGAGTGAACCTAACAGGTAATGATCAAGTGATCTTTCTCCTGCCATCCATCTCCACCCTCTGACAAACAGGCTAGGACCACCATTCCTTACCCATCCTGGCTAATAGCCATTAATGGACTTAACCTCCCTGAATTTATCTAGTTCTCTTTTAAACCCTGTTATAGTCCTAGCCTTCACAACCGCCTCAGGCAAGGAGTTACACAGGTTGACTGTGAAGAACTTCCTTTTGTTTTAAACCTGCTGCCTATTGACTTCATTTGAACATAAGAACAACTGTACTGGGTCATACCAAAGGTCCATCTAGCCCAGTATCCTGTCTACCAACAGTGGCCAATGCCAGGTGCCCCAGAGGGAGTGAACGTAACAGGTAATGATCAAGTGATCTCTCTCCTGCCATCCATCTCCACCCTCTGACAAACAGAGGCTAGGGACACCATTCCTTACCCCAGTTCTTATAAGAACTAGAGGCCACCCATATTATGAGAACACGTAAATAACTTCCTTATTCACTTTCTCCACATCACTCATTTTATATGCCTCTATCATTTATCACACCCCCACCCCCGTCTCCTCTTTTCCAAACTGAAAAGTCCTAGCCTCTTTCATCTCTTCTCATATGGGACATGTTGCAAACCCCTAATCATTTTAGTTGCCCTTCTCTGAACCTTTTCTAATGCTAGTATATCTTTTTTGAGATGAGACCACATCTGTACGCAGTATTCAAAATGTGGGTGTACCATGGATTTATATAAGGGCAAAAAGATACTCATTCTCTATCCCTTTATTAATGATTCCTAACATTCAGTTTGCTTTTCTGACTGCCTCTGCATGGACATCTTCAGAGAACTATCCACCCTGACTCCAAGATCTCTTTCCTGATTAGTTGTAGCTAAATTAGCTCCCATCATATTGTATGTATAGTTGGGGTTATTTTTTCTAATGTGTATTACTTTACATTTATTCACATTAAATTTTGTTTGCCATATTGTTGCCCACTCCGTTTTGTGAGATCTTTTTGAAGTTCTTCAGTCTGTTTTAGTCTTAACTATTTTGAGCAGTTTAGTAGTATCAGCTGCAAACTTTGCCACCTCACTGTTTACCCCTTTCTCCAGATCATTTAGTTGTTCCAGTGTGAATTCATCTTTCTTAAAGATGGTAGACCAATACTGCAGGTGACAGCAGTGCCTTGTACAATAGTAATAAGATGTCTCTGTCTACTGGAAATACTCCACCAGATGCATGCTAGGAGTGTATTAGCCTTTCTCATAGCCATACCAAATTAGTGGCTCAGTCAGCCTGTGATCATGTAATACACTAAACTTTATCCTCCTGTTTCCCACTAAAGCTCCAGCTTTTAACAAAACTTCCTGGTATTGGTCCCTAAGTTCATGACTTTGCACTATTAAATTTCATCCCATTTCTATTATTTCAGTTTTCAAAATTGTCCAAATCTTGTATTATCTTCTGGTTCTCCCCTGTATCTGCAAATTAATAAGTCTAACTTTTTATGCCAAGCTCATTAAAGAAAATGTTAAATCATATTGATCCCAAGACTGATTGAGTAACTCCACTAGTAACCTCCCTCGAGCCTGACAATTCACCTTTCAGCATGATGGGCTGTAATCTCCCTTTTAATCATTTCCTTACCCACCTTTTGATTCTTATATGAATCCCCATCTTCTCCAGATCAAAGATTTCCCATATGGAACTGTATCAAGTGCTCTACAAAAATCCAGGCAGATTAAATTACTTCATTTTGTTTGTTTAGAAATTATTTTCTCAACAGGAAGTGAGATTGGTCTGGCATGATCTACTTTTTGTAAAACCATGTTATTACTATTTACCCTCTGTCTTTAATTACTTTCAAAATTTTGTTTTAAGACCTTACATGCAACTGAGATCAAAACTAACAGGCCAGTAGTTTCCTGGATTCCCCCTTAAATAGTGGTGGTATATTTGCAATTCTCCAGTCAGAAGGTCTGACTGAGAGCAAAGATTTTTAATAAATCTGTACAGTTGGGCTTGCAATTTTATGTGCTAGTTCCTTTAGTATCCTTGAAGATTACCTAGAACCCCCATTTGGTCCCAATAAGCTGTTTAAGTTAGGCTTCTACCTCAGATGTGGGTAATATCTACTTCCCAATCCTCATTCACAAAAGCAGGAGACAGTGGTGAGGTGGCTAATTACTCATTAAAAACTGAGGCAAAATACACTTAAGTGTTAGGTCATACCTATATTAATCTTTTATGTCCACCCTGTCCTCACTGCTTCATTCCATGGGTACATCTACACTACGGGATTATTCCGAATTTACATAAACTGGTTTAACAAAACAGATTGTATAAAATCGAGTGTGCGCGGCCACACTAAACACATTAAATCGGTGGTGTGCGTCCACGGTCCGAGGCTAGCGTCGATTTCTGGAGCATTGCACTGAGGGTAGCTATTCCGTAGATATCCCATAGTTCCCGCACCCTCCCCCCCCCTCTTTGAATTTCCGGGTTGAGATCCCAGTGCCTGAAGCAGCAAAAATCATTGTTGCGGGTGGTTCTGGGTAAATGTCGTCAGTCCCTCCTTCCGCTGGGAAAGCAACGGCAGACAAGCATTTCATGCCTTTTTTTCCCTGGATTGCCCTGGAAGATGCCATAGCATGGCAATCATGGAGCCTGTTTCGCCTTTTGTGACTGTCACCGTATGTGTACTAGATGCCGCTCACAGAGGCGATTCAGCAGTGCTACACAGCTGCATGCTTTTGCATGATAGCAGAGATGGTTATCAGCCATATTGTACCATCTACCATACCATAAATTGGTAATAAGATGGGCATGGCTACCAGTCCTTTTGCACTGTTGCATTTGCTGCTGTCATAAGTGCCCCTGGCTGCTCTTAGCCAGGGGCGCAAAAGCCGAAATTGGGAATGACTCCCTGAGTCAATCCTTCTCCTTTTTGGTATCTAAAAATAGAATCAGTCCTGCCTAGACTATGGGCAAGTGTACTAGAGAACCACTGTATCAGAGAACCAGATAGCACAGCTGCTCTGTGTCAGATCCTGCATAGATTATGATCTGTATGCTCTTCACAGGGGGTGCTCCTGCAACAACCCCAGCTGTTCATTCCATTCTTCCCCAGCCTTCCTGGGCTACCATAGCATTGTCCCCCCACTTGTGTGATGAAGTAATAAAGAATGCAGGAATACTTGCTAGTGAGAAATGAGTGGAAGGCAGCCTCCAGTTGCTATGATAGTCCACATAGGACATTAAGGAGTGTGGAGGAGAGGAGCCCAGCATCCTGCTGCTAGTCCAGGGGCAATTGAATCTTTTCTTTACACATGAAGGGTGGGGGCTGATGAAGCTCAGCCCCCTGTTGCTATGATGATGATGGTTATCAGCCATATTGTACCATCTACCAGGAAAAATTAGGGCCAGGCGCCTTTGATCGACCTGACGGCTGCTAGTACACATGGTTACCAGTCCTTTTGCGCTGCCCCATGTGCCAATAGGCTGATGATGACGATGGGTATCAGTCTTATTGTACCATCAGCCACCCATGGCAGGGAGCAAGGATATTGGTGTTGAGTGCTGCACCATCGCGTCTATCTGCAGCATTCAGTAAAGATAGGGTGACATGTAAAAGAGTCAAGACAGGATTGTTTTCCCTTTCACTTCTGGGGGTGGGTGGGGGGGTGCGTAAATTGCCGAGCTATGCCCTGACCCACCGTGGACACTGTTTTTGACCCTAGAAGCATTTAGAGCTCAGCCAAGAATGCAAATGCTTTTCAGAGACTGCAGGAACTGTGGGATAGCTTGACTCCTCCAGTCCATGAGCGTCCATTTGATTCTTTGGCTTTCCGTTACGCTTGCCACGCAGCAGTGCGCTGAGTCCCTGCTATGGCATCTGTCTGGAGATATTTAAAAAATGATTTTGAATTTCATCTTCTGTAACGGAGCGCTGATAGAACAGATTTGCCTGCCCTTACAGCAATCACCTCCGCATCGTCCATGCTGGAGCTCTTTCTTTATTTTGATTTTTAACTGCATCACCACCCGTGCTGATCGGAGCTCCACGCTGGGCAAACAGGAAATATTCAAAAGTTCGCGGGGCTTTTCCTGTCTGCCTGGCCACTGCATCCGAGTTCAGATTGCTGTCCAGAGCGGTCAGTGGTGCACTGTGGGATACCGCCCGGAGGCCAATACCGTCGATCTGCGGCCACACTAACCCCAATCCGATATGTTAATACCGATATTAGCGCTACTCCTCTCGTTAGGGAGGAGTACAGAAACCGGTTTAAAGAGCCCTTTATACCGCTATAAAGGGCCTCTTAGTGTGGATGGGTGTGGCGTTAAATCGGTTTTACGCTCCTAAAACCGATTTAAACGCGTAGTGTAGACCAGGCCCATGTTTTCTTATTTATATAATTAAATCTTTTATTACTGGTTTTAATTTCCTTTGCAAGGTCCAGCTTTGCTTTGGGCAGTTCTCACCTATACTTTTTCACCTCAAAGAGGTAGCTTTCCTTGGTGATCCATCTTGTCTTCTATTCCCTGTAGGCTCTCTCAAACTGTTTGAGCTGCCTGTTCATCCAGTTTTGGTCTGCAATGCTTTCCAATGATTTCCGCCCCCTTGCTTGGGATGCAGGCTTCAGCTAATTTCCAGATCCTGGGGTCTATAGCAGAACTCAAGTGCTAGCCCCATGGAGCCTCTGTTACCATCCTTCCCCCAAGAGATTTTGACCCAAATAGTTCCACTTTCTGTATTCAGTAACTTCTAAAATTTCTGTATATTATATAGTCTACTTGATTGTTAATCTTACTCCACCACCTTTGTCTTCCCTGAACAGCACCTACCCTTCGATACTGCAGTCATGACTACTATTTCACCATGTTTCCCTTATGCCTATATCATCTGGTTTTACTTCCTGCACCAGTAGGTCTACTTCTTCCATATTGTTACCCAGGCTCCTTGCACTGTCTAAGGTAGTACACAGCAGGTACTGTAAAAGCTGCACAAAACTAAAGAACAGTTTGCAGTGGCTTTCCTTCCCTTTCCTAAATCCCTTTTAAGGATTTGGTTCTGATTAACAATGGCCTTAATGGGGAAAGGGCTATGTTCTCTAGTACTTTCTCTCCCCTACAACCTCTCAAGGCAGTTATGCTTGCCTGCTGGATACTATGGGGACCACAGTAGCATAGCTATGCCAGCACAAGCCCATAGTGCTAGAAGGATTTTTTTCTATTGCTGTAGGAGCACTATGTCTGAGCAATGGCAGCTCGGTTTGTAGAAGCAGTCTGTCAACCTACCAGCATCTATACCATAAAGGGGGCAGGGCTGTAAGGACAGCATAGCTACAGTGGGCAAGGATGTGGATTTTTCTCTGAAACTGGAATACCCTCCACAAATCAAAAGAATCTTGCCCTTAATGCTTCAGAATGAGACAAGACATCTCTTCAATACTGCATAAAAAAAAACAAACACACCACTACCAGCCGGTAAAGCTTGCAAAAAGTAGAAGCCAACTGTTCAACCTGCTGTGCCTCCTGGACCGATCCCACCATTTTCTATAAATAAATATACTTACCTACAACTTACTTCAGAAAAGCTACATAAAGAAAAGTTATGCTGCTAAAGAGCCATACAGATGGCTAGAAGGTTTGAAAAATTAGAGTCCTTCAACATGGGAGATTAAGCTTCCTCAGCCAATGCAGTTTGGTACTTCTGTTTTTCTTACGGCTGCTGTGAGAGCAAAAAACATACCACATCCTTTACAAGTTTATGCTCCTCCTATCAGCTTTAGATAAGATGCCAGTGAGGAGGACCAGTTCATTCCTTTTGTGAATTAGATGAGTCTTATTGAGCAACATAACCTTACCTCCTGTACTTTAAAACCTGCTTGTACCACAAGTAACAGATGATGTTTAGAGGGGAGTAAGACTTGTTAAATGACTCCATTGAGACTGATCAATAAACATTTCAGATAAGATCTCTTGAAAGATAACAGCACTGAAAGTATTTGAAAACTCACTGTATATGTACTTTACAAGTAATTTTTTCTATAAAACAGCAAAGGATGTGTACATTACTTAGAAAATGATCAAGCAGTACCCTAGGGTGATCAAAGACAAGAACCATATTTTTAGATGGATATTTATTTATGAAACCCCCAGCCAGAGTGTGTCAAAGTTGCTTTTAAAATCAGAGCAATTTCTATATCTTGACATTCTTTGAAACCTTCATCTTGTACAGAAAACAGCTTTCAAAGATTTTTAAAATTGAAAAACACTGGTCAGCATTTGGTATGTGAATAAGTTACATTTAGACTGAAAACCTACCCTAAATTTTGAAACAGCTGGAGGTTTATTCATATAACAATCAGATATCCGTTTTGGAAAGTTACATGGAAAATATGACCATATCACCAAAATACAGAAAGAGTGGCAGTTTCTGTTGCTCAGACTAAAATGTACACTTCTACTGGCTTCTGATGTTACACATAGCAATAATATTTTAAGCTCCAGAATGAGGGGTGTTCTAAAACCTGATTAAGTGTTTTTATATAACAAAGTGTTCAGATTTCCATTTGCATTTTTATAAACTGATTATGGAGATTCTCAGATTCCTGCTAGTCATCCAAGAAAAAGTAGTTTCCACTCTTCTTTTGTTCCACATCCTTTAAAAACAAAAAAAACCAAACCCATAAGTCAGCATACTTTCCCCATTTAGAAAACTCATGGACAAACTAAATTTGACATGCTGAAATAAAGTATAAATTCAAGTACTACAATTTGGGGGGTAAAAATAATTAAGACCAGCAACCTTGACTTTGCATCTTAATTCCATTTTGCCCGCTATGCAGCAAAGTACAAAGAAGGTATCAAGTTATTTTTCACTTCATTACTTATATTTCAGGCTCTTACTTTATTAGATAAAAATTGTGTTTAACCTGCTCGAAGGCAGTTTCTTACCTTGATTGAATTGAGTTTGTTTATTCTTGGTCTGAAATTGTTAGGGTCTCTTCTGAAAGTAATTTCAAGCTGAGACAAAAATTTATTCATACCAGCCAAAAGAGTCTGAGGACTATATAATAAAAAAAAGAGAGAGAGAGGGGGGGATTAAGTGGTGCACAAATATGAGTTAGTACACCTCGCATGATGTCTACTCAGGGTTCAAGTTAAGCTTCAACCAAGCTTTAGAGGTTAGGCAGCTAAATAAATTGCCTGGTTTACAGAGGGTTCAAGCTCCTTCAATTCCACTTGGATTCCTAACTGGTTTTACAGGCCCACCCTTCAGGTTCTTAAATCTGAATATTGTAGCATTTGTCCTCTTAGTCTTAATACAAGCATAAAGACTTCAGTTATTGTCAACAGTCCACACCTCCTACTATACTTGCTAGTGCAGTCCACGTTGACAATGTAAAAAGTAACGGGGGGGCATAGGGATGGACAAATTATCTTGTTTTGTAAGTAAGACAGTCATAACAATACATGGAATTTCAGCTCTGTTGTAAACACTTGAACATAGGAACATACAACTCACTCATCTTTTGTATCAAGTTAACTAAAAAAAATATTTCAAGAGACAACACACGGGTAACCCAGCAAAAGCTATGTTTAAATATAATCAGAAAAAAATAGAAAACAAAGTCCAGTCACTTTAGAATTAGGTGCTGGATGCCCCAGCATATTATCATCCTTGAGTGCTCTATTAGGATCTTCATAGTCCAGTGGCACCACTGATAGTTTTGGCTCAATATTATACGTTTTAAATACTATATGTAATTGGGCTAGTTTAAAAAGGTAGATTTTCAGTATGGCTGTTCCTAATACCTTCTCTGAATAAATTCGCTGTCATTCAAAGTAGGGCTGTCAAGCAATTAAAAAATTGCAATTAATAAATTTAATTATGATTAATGAAACTTAATAGAATACCATTTCACTATTGTTTGTTTCCTACATTTTCAAATATATTGATTTAAATTATAAAAATACAAAGTGTAATAATAAATATAAAGTGAGCACTGTACAAATATTTGCACTATAAAAACCAAAAGAAATAGTATTTTTCAATTCACCTCTCAAGTACTGTTGTGGTCTCCAACCTTTTTATGCACAAGATCACTTTTTGAATTTAAGTGCAACCCAGGATCTTCCCTGTCCCTTCCTGAGGCCCCACCCATTTCCCAAAGCCTCACCCTGGTCACTCCATCCATCCTCACTCACTTTCACTGGAGTGGGGCAGGTGGTTGGGGTTCGGGAGGGGGTGCAGGCTCTGAGGCGTTTGGAGTGTGGAAGGAAGCTCTGGGCTAAGCCTGGGGCAGGGGGTTGGGGCGCAGGAGGGGGCTCTGGGTTGTGGTGCAGGAAGAGGTACAGGGTGCTAGCTCCGGGAGGGGGCTCAGGGCTAGGAGTTGGGGTGCAGGCTCCCTGCCTGCCCCACCCCACGCTGCTCCTGGAGGAAGCGGCCAGCACCCTCCCCGGGGTGTGGGGGCATGTGGCTCCACTCACTGCTCCTCTCTGCAGCCCCTGCCTCTGCAGCTCCCATTGGCTGGGAATGGGGAACTGCAGCAAATGGGAGTTGTAGGGGTGGTGCCTACAAAGGGACAGTGCAGAGCCATACACCTTGGGGCTGAAAGGGCATGGGGCCAAGGCCAGCAGGGAGCCCTGCTGCCCCACTGGACTTTTAGCAGCTGGAGATCACGATCGACTGGGAGAGTCTCCAGGATTGACCAGTCCATCATGATCTACGGGTTGGTGACCACTGCTTAGTACAATTTCTTTATCATTGAAGTTGAACTTACAATGTAGAATTATGTCCGAAAAAAATAACTGCATTCAAAAATAAAAAAATTTAGCCTGCAAGTACACTCAGTCCTACTTCTTGTTCAACCACTCACTCACACAAACAAGTTTGTTTAGGAGATAATGCTGCCCGCTTCTTGTTTACAGTGTCACCTGAAAATGAGAACAGATGTTTGCAGAGCACTGTTATAGCTGGCATCGCAAGATATTTTTATGCCAGATGCGCTAAAGAGTCATATGTCCCTTCATGCTTCAACCACCATTCCTGAGGACATGCATCCATGCTGATGATGGATTCTGCACAATAACCGTCCAAAGCAGTGTAGACTGACATGTTCATTTTAATCATCTGAGTCCAATGCCACTGGCAGAAGGCTGATTTTCTTTTCTGGTGGTTTGGGTTCCGCATCGGAGTGTTGCTCTTTTAAGACTTCTGAAAGCATGCTCCACACCTTGTCCCTCTCAGATTCTGGAAGGTGCTTCAGAGTCCTAAACCTTGGGTTGAGTGCTATAGCTATTTTTAGAAATCTCACATTGGTGCCTTCTTTGCATTTTGTCAAATCTGAAGTGAAAGTGTTCTTAAAAATGAACATGTGCTGGGTCATCATCCGAGACTGCTATAACATGAAATATATGGCAGAATGCAGGTAAAACGGAGCAGGGTACATACAATTTTCCCCAAAGGAGTTCAGTCACAAATTTAATCAACTTTAAAAAAAAAACAAAACCCAAGTGTCATCAGCATGGAAGCATGTCCTCTGGAATGGTGGCTAAACCATGAAGGGGCATAGGAATGCTTAGCATATCTGGCACGTAAATATCTTGCAGTGCCGGCTACAAAAAAGTGCCATGCGAACGCCTGTTCTCACTTTCAGGTAACATTGTAAATAAGAAGCAGTAAGCATTATCTCTTGCAAAATGTAAGCAAACTTGTTTATTTTAGTGTTTGGCTGAACAAGAAGTAGGACTGAGTAGACTCATAGACACTAATCATAGAATATCAGGGTTGGAAGGAACCTCAAGAGGTCATCTAGTCCAAACCCCTGCTTAAAGAAGGACCAATCCCCAGACAGATTTTTGCTCCAGATCCCTAAATGGCACCTTCAAGGACTGAACTCACAACCCTCGGTTTAGCAGGCCAATGCTCAAACCACTGAGCTCTCTCCCCCCCCCAAGTTATACATTGTTTTGTTTTTGAGCGCAGTTATGTAACAAAACAATCTACCTTTGTAAGTTACACTTTCATGATAAAGAGATTGCACTACAGTACTTGTATGAGGTGAACTGAAAACTATTTATCATTTTTACAGTACAAATATTTGTAATCAAATATAAAGTGAGTACTGTACACTTTGTACTGTAATTAAATAAATATATTTGAAAATTAGAAAAACATCCAAAATAGTTAATAAATGTCAACTGGCATTCTATTGTTTAAGAGTGCTATTAAAAATGCGATTTTTTTTTTGAGTTAATAGAGTGAGTTAACTGCCATTAAATCGACAGGCCTAATTCAATGCATATTGTTGATATCAAAATGCACCAGAAGTTATTTATAGGAACTAAGTAACAACTTTATCAGCATGCCACATTTTAAGAGCTTTCCAATTACAGTGTTACACTTCAGAAGCTTGCCTAGGTATGCGGTATTTTATCATTTGGTTTGTATTTCACACACCTTATTGCTCACGTGTCTAGAAAAAGATCCCTCAGCTCATTCCTTCCTACCTGTAAAAAAACATCTGAAAATAATTCTTCCAGAGGTTGTTAGCTTCTCCATAGTACTTTTTTTTTTTATTATTTACACTGATGCTATTTATGTGTTCAGATTTTTGTATATTGCTGTTTTCTAGATAGCAATTTATTTTGATTGCTGTGCAGTGAACCTAGTTGCTTGGGGGGTACTATACAAATTAATGGTAAAAATATTGACAATAATTTAGTTCTATACATTGATCTTTTCTAAGATAACTAAGGACAAAGTTAACATTAGCCTGTTACCTGTTTGCAAGTGTGTTCTTGGATGGAATACCATCGAAGACAATGACACGATCTGCTAGATAGGTCGCCATGATAAAGTCATGCTCTACCACAAAGGCTGTTTTTTTAGCATGGAGAATGAAACTGAAATAGAACAAAAATATTTGTGAGATATTTGGAAATAAACCTTTAACAACAAAAGTTAATGAAAGCTTTCCCTGTCCTATGTGTACACGTTACCGTTTGACAACTCTAGCAGCCATTAGACGCTGTTCAGAGTCCAAATATGCTGAAGGTTCATCTATTAGGTAGACATCAGCAGGCTTACCAAGACAGAGAGCTAGTGCAACACGCTGCAACTCACCACCAGACAATGTCTGCACCTGTTAGGAGTAATAACATTTAACAATATTTAATTGTGGGCATTAAAGAATCATAAAAAATATGTCAAATGTCTCAGTGGGTTAATACCTCTTGATCAATGATGTTTTCTATCTGAAGAGGCTTCATTACATCAGTCACAAACTGTGGGTGTGTATAGGCATCTCGGATCTTCTCATGGAGCAGCTGACGGACACTTCCCTATTCAAGACAAAGTGACTACTTAGTTTGCTTCACTGCACCATGGAAAGGTAAAAAGATTAAAATATTTAAATATAGTGTTTTTTAAATTCAAAGCAGACAGGATTTATGTTGGAAATGTATATATACACAACATAAGTGTAAGTGACACAAAGAACCTAAACTTACTGTGGACTTAGGACTGATTTTCTGTGGCTTGTAACTGACATTTAGAACTGGTACCTCACCTATAAATATAATTATGTAGTCAAAACAATGGCCACCAAAATAAAATTGTCAAAATATGCTTCAAATTGATACATTAAACAATACCTCCTTCATCAGGTGCAAGTCTTCCTGCAAGCATTCTGATAAATGTAGTTTTGCCAGTTCCTAACAAACAAAAGTTTCATGTTATATATAGGACGTTACTTTAGACTGTCATTGCTGCAGTCTATTAACTAATCTCTGGAGCTTTCTTTAATACCTTCAATAGCATCATGTTTAAATAAGTGCAACTTTATATATACATATGTTTATAAAAATGGGAATTCTCAAAGCAGTCTGTACTCTGTTCAGTGAATACCTGCTGCAGATCTTAAAGAGCTGGCCAGTCACATGATGCTGGGGCTCATTCTTATTTCCAGTTGTTAAACTGCATCACAAAAACTTCTTAAAAAACTTTCCCATCCAAGTCACTAATGTAGTTCCTACGCATGTAGGAACAGCACAGGATCATAAACAGGAGAGTTGGTCCATAGGACAATCTCTGTATTACATACAGTACACCACATGGAAAGAACATTTTAGAAGGAACTTAGGGTGATAACCCTTTGCCCAAAAACTGCTATTTTTCCTGTACACAGTTTTATGCAGTGGTAATAAAAGTTCAACTTTCTTTGTAGGACTGGCTAACAGGTCTGTATTAGAGACAGTGTATTAGGTTGTTTGGAGTTGAGAAGCAGGGTATGCACTGCATTACAGGCAGTGACCTAGTGGATAGCACTGGACTGGGACTCGGGAGACCTTGGTTCTATTCCCTGCTCGGCTACTCAAGTCACTGCTCGGTGCCTCAGTTTCCTTATCTGTAAAATGGGTATAATGAGGCTTACCTCCTTTGTAAAGCACTTTGTGATCTACTTATGAAAAGCACTACATACGAGCGAGGTACTATTACAGACTGACAGCAGTACTCCCATTAATGTGTTTAAATAGGGTACGTTTACAACTAGAAACATCATTAGATTTAGTAAGGAAGATCTGTTCTTAGATTATGTGCACAATATCAGAACTGTTCAAAGGCACCGTTTTTAATAAGATACTGTTCTTTTATTTTCCTGGATCCTGACCTCAATACCACACAGACTTATTTTTAATAGTGTTTAGCACACCACATTAGATTCACTAATTTCTACATAGGAGAATACTCACCATTTTCCCCTAGCATCACCATGATTTCTGAGTCAGTAAATTCTCCAGCTACTATTGCTAGTTCGAATTCTCCCATCTTTTTTTTCATTCCTGGATATTTATACATACACATCTTCTTAACTTCTTCTTCATTAGCTGTCTCAGCCACTTTAAAAACCAGAGATGCATCTCGAAATCTTAAATTTTCTGTTGGAACGTAACCATCCAAGAAAATGTTTATGCCTATGAGAAAAAAAGTGAGCTACATTAGTAAAATCATGTGTAAAAAAACCCCTAAAACTCCATGGACATTTAGTCCTTGATTGTAAGTATCAGATGGACCAGGGATTGATAATGACTAAAGTCCTGTGTCCTATGTGGCATGTTAGACTTAAAAGTCCTTGTTGAATAATTTATTAGCAAGAAATTGGAAATTATGTAGCAAAGTTAAATGAAACTTTTTACAACCTCTATTAGAATAACTGTAAAATCTCAAATACATAAACAATGCATTTTATTTACACCGCAGTAAGACTCAAGAGCTAGGGGGAAAAACAAAACAAAACCTAAAACCACTCAGAAAACCCAGTTCGCAGGGAATTTCAACATTTTGGAAACTGGTTTTGTTAACCAACTTTCTGTTTGACATTTCACATGAACCGGAAATTAAAAAATAAAAAAAAAATTGGCCTGGAAACTCCATTACATGGTGTTTCTAAAACAAAATAGGCTCTCCACAATCTCAGCAGCTGCTGACTGAAACTGACATAATTCTTGTAAGTTTCACAGCTCTCCACACCCCCATAGTAGAAGTGAAATGACAAGAAAGGAGTTTGTGCCTTCCCTTATTGTAATGCTCCTCCTAAGCACGGCAGGAATGATGCTATGCTCCTAAGCAAGTTTGCTCCTTGCTCCCCCAGATGGCCCCTCTTCCCCTATTCTGAGTAACTATTCAGTGAAGTAGGTTACTTTCATCTTTGCTGCCCTGAATCTCTAAAGATCTTCCTTTAGTTGTTTCCAATTCTTCATTGCCTTGAATTCAGCCCAGGTCAATAGTGGCTAAGTCAGTATAATCTGACAACTGTTCCACAGCTTTCTGATTGTAGTAGTCAATGGAGTTACATCTGTTATAGTCATAATATAGATCACTTTTCTTTGACTCTAGATGCAAGACTGAATGTTTCCAGAGCATAGCCAGCTCAACTGAACTCATATCTCAACCTGTGTCCTGTCTATTGTTTTTTGGAGGCAGGGAGGGTGTTGTGCCCCCCCCCTCCTTTGTTTAAATCTCTATCTTACAAACAAACAATCCATGGTATCAAACTCATTCTATGGAGAGAAAGCCAAACTGCATTTTTAATTATGGCTTGTGGGTTGGAGTACAAGTTTAGGGTTATCTATATAGTATTGGTACATACTAGAACTCCCCAACTGATGTCAATGAAAGCTGTGCACAAAAAGCAATGTTAGACTATGACCTTTGTCCTAATTCAACTTTCAGTTAATAATTACCTTATTACATTCAGCATACCTCAATAGGAAGTTATGCTCACCTTAGGACCACCAGTATTTCCACTCCTTGTTTCTCCCCTCACAGGGGCCTTTGAGGGTATGTCTACACTGCAATGAAACATCTGTGGCTGGCCCACATCAGCTGACTCAGGCTCATGGGCTGTAAAACTGTGGTGTAGATGCTTGGGTCCAACATCTACACTGCAATTTTAGAGCCCCATAGCTAGGGCCCTACCAAATTCACAGCCATGAAAAACACATCATGGATGTGAACTCTGGTCTTGTGTGTTTTTACCCTATACCATACAGATTTCATGGGGGAGACCAGCGTTTATCAAATTGGAAGTCCTGACCCAAAAGGGAGTTGCAGGGGTGAGGTGTTACAAAGTTATTATAGGGGTGGGGAAAGGTATCATGATATTGCGCTGACTTCAGAGAGCAGCGGCTGTTGTCTGGTCACCCAGCTCTGAAGGCAGCACCCCACCAGCAGCAGCATTGAAGTAAGGGTGGTAATACCATACCATGCCACCCTTACATCTGTGCTGCTGCTGGCGGTGGCTATGCCTTCAGATCTGGGTTCCCGAGCAGCTGTCGCTCTCCAGCTCTGAAGGCAGTGCCGCCGCCAGCAGCAGCGCCGCAAGCCCCCGTACAATAACCTTGTTCCCCCCCACCCAAACTCCTTTTTGGGCCAGGGCCCCTACAATTACAACACCGTGAAATTTCAGATGCAAGTAGCTGAAATCATGAAATTTACAATTTTTAGAATCCTATGACTGTGAAATTGACCAAAATGGACCATGAATTTGGTAGTGCCCGAAGCATAGCCTGAACCCTGTGAGCCAAAGTCAACTGACGTGGGCCAGCCATGGGTGTATAACTGCAGTGTAAACATACCCCAAGTCTTCTTCCCTGTCCTGCAGCAGCTCCTAGTTCCAACTTCTACCGCCCCATAGGCTTCACTCCCAGCTCTTTATTTATTCCATCCATAAAAGTGATCAGCAATTAAATAGTTAATGTTGACATGCATAGCACATTTTGTTTAGAAAAAGAGGCTTTAAAATTCTGCATTTTAAAAGATATATTTGCTTAAAATGACAATGCCTATCACACTGTGTGTGCTTGCTCATTTGGTTTTTTGGGAGGGCAAGAGGAATGAGGGTTGGAGAGACCCATGGGTCAGGAGTTACCTTCTCTTACACTGAAAGGCATAGTGACGACACCATAAGCACTTGGCACACCATACAGGCAGCAGATAAAGTCAGAGAGATAATCTAACACACTCAGATCATGCTCTACAACAATGATATATCTGAAAAATAAAACCAAAATTATTTGTTAAACTCTACAAAAGAAAGAATGAGATTTGTGTATGTTTGTTTTTGTTTCTGTCAATGGAAAAAATAGTTTGATATAAAATGAAATAAGTACACTTGAGATTTTGCTACTAGTCTCACATACCAAGACATCATCAATATTTTGTTAATTTTAACAATACAATATGGATTCTTAGTTTTAAGCTAATACGAGTAAAATTCAAACTTCTCACAGTACAAATGTTTTGCTAAATGCTCAATAAATGGATAGTGGGAGCAACAACTCTGGAAGTTTACTCTCCATTTGAGCTGACAACTTCTTTACATAAAGTAGCTGAAAAGACAGTTTGGTCAGGGGGAAAATAAAACCACAAATATTTGGAGGATGTAAATCCTGGGGGGGAGAAAGGGGGAAGAGAGACGTGTATTTATAAATAGTGTTGGGGTGAAATTAAGAAAAAGGAAAATTTAGGATGACTAAGGAAAAAGTAATCCTGACAATGCAATCTGTTGAACTGTCTTCAAAAGTAGACTAGACAAAACATATTAGAAAATATACTATAAGAAAATCTGCATTAGCAAGGAGATTGAAGAGTCAGTCAGTCTATGAACTACAATCTAATGTCATTAAAATCTAAGAATGTTAAATTTATACTTACCTGTCTGGGTTTATTAAAGATCGAATAGTAATGGCAGCCTTCAGACGCTGCTTAACATCTAGGTAGCTAGAAGGTTCATCAAACATGAAGCTATCCCAAAGAGAGGGGAAAATAATCAATGAAGATATATTTTTAATCTTCCATTTCGATAACATCTTAAAATCTAACCTGTAAACCAGGGGTTTCAAAGTCCCAGCCCGCGGGCCATCTGTAGCCCGAGAACCTCCCCACTGCGGCCCGCGGACGAGTGACGCATGCAGACATGCTGCTGGCAATGTCTGCTGCAGGCACCGCCCCCCGCATCTCCCATTGGCTGAGGGAGAGGGACAGAGGTACCATCATTAGTCACCGGGCAGAGTCAGCCATGGAGGCAACATCACTTTTTCCCCCCACAATGAATATAAACAAGTCAAAATACCAAACACAAGTATCCGACGCAAACCTTGCTGCAATCCTGAAGGTTTCAACTGCTCAGTCACTGATGCCAAACATCAACAAACTGACAGAACTGAAGCGTTGCCAGGTGTCTGGCAAACACTAAAAACTCTCTGGCAGGTGAAGAATTGTATAAAGTTGTATGACAGTTTTATTATTTCTAAGAAATTCTAAATAAAAAAATACAATATAAAATGTTTTCTTTTCTGAACACCATCTTCAGTGACATTATTGGCCTGCTGGGAGGATCTGAGGACTGGCATTGGCCCTAAGGTAAATTGAGTTTTAGACCCCTGCTGTAAACCATCTAAATTTACCCTCCAAGTTATATTTTAAAATGTCTATAGTAATATAAGAAAAAAAAATTTCTAGTGTGCTTCAACACTGTCCCTGATTCTACTGCCACCTACCATGTAAGGTTGTTAAACAGTCCAAATTAGCTATTCCCCATGCCAAAAATTCTGACTAAACTATACAGTGTTAGTTAGAAAGTCAACTATTTTAGCAATCCCATGACTTCTAATTCAGTTTAAATTTAAGCAGCCTTGGGACATGCACTGCAAAGTGCAAAAATACCAATTTTAAGAGAGAGTGGAATAAGGACTTCTTCCAAATCAGAAAACCACCAGTCTTCTGATCAGCTGGTCTTGAGAGCAGGAAAGCAAGGAGTCAGGTACCACTCGGAAGGGAATACGTGAAGGGAAGGGAATCTTAGTTGTGATAGATTAGCAGAGGCAGCAGTAGCTTGTTTGGCTGCCATTGGACATAACAGTAATTTCCTGGTTGCAAGGAAGGAATATTATCAAGTAGTAATACTAAACCTTGGCCTGGATAGACCCTAAACCCCAGAGGTCTCTGCTACGTGTGAGTGGATGAAAGAGCAAGGAACGATGAGAATTCCTATAAAAGAATCCCAGACACCAGTTGTGGGGAACTGGTAAAATATATGGCTGTTAAATGCAGGAACGTTTCTCATTTCATCAAAAGAAGTTCCCCTCTATGTGCTGCCATCCAGTCCCTACAAATAAAAATTACTGCACTCTAATATTAAGCACTAAATTTAAGAACAAATCCTGAAACAGCCTTTTGGGATTGAAGGTGCAATAGAAGTAAATGGAGCATACATATCGGCCCTCTGAATGCAAACGACAGCACAAGCAAATCTCTGAAGTTCTCCTCCTGAAAGGTCTTCAATGTTTCGTTCTTTCAGATGAGTTAAATCTGGTGACAAAGATTATTTGTTATGTCCAGCATATGTAAATTAAATAAGATGATAAATATCCTACTTTGAAACAAATTAGACAAAGTTTATGCTAGAGCAGGTATTGTAAAGCCTGCTCATAGATAATGTATTTAGTATATAGGGATCACAATAATGGTTGCAAAAGCCATAGCAAGACATAAAACTGCCAGCAACATTAAGTGGCAAATTTGTACTGCTGCTTTTGATCCCTATGCATGAAGAAATTTCCAGTTTTGGTTGCTGTTCTTGGACTTGTGCTTGAAGAAGTTTATTGGCCCTAACAAAAAAAAAAAAAATAAAAAATCAACAGTACTTGTTTTAAAAAGTTCCTAATGCAAGCAAATCCAAGACAGTAGACCTTAAAAATCGTATTATTTCAATTACCAACCAATATTTCAAAAACCGCTAAGACTATATAAAGCATTAAGTCTCATTTGAAAGCTGAAGATTCATCTTTGGGATAGCATTTTCTAGCTTCAATGGTTCTCAAGAGACAAGATGCTAAAATCTTGTCAGAATTGATTGGGTGAGAGTAACACATGCAAGTTAAAATTTATTCAAAAATTTTCCAAACTTGAAAAATAAATGTTTTATACCAGGGAAAGCTAAGAACCTCAGTTCCACAATGATGTGATTTATTAGTTTCTAATCCAGATTTGCAAGATACTAGACATCAAGAGTGTCATTAGCAGTTATTTTTAGCATTGGTCCAGAAATGAATATAATTGAGTCCTGGCCAAGTTCAGACCAATGTAAATTTCAATCCTTGACCTAGACATAATTTAAAGTTTTCCATTATGTTAGATAGTGATCATTTTAATTTTTAATGAATGTGAATTACTCAAAACTCTTTAAAGTTACTTTATGAACCATGGTCTTATCAATTTATTTATAGAACAAAGTCACTTGCCACCAATGTTCCCTGTAAACTGTGTGGAAGCGCAGCAATATTGTATGTATGGCATAGGTCAAAAACCATGCCTCTTATATCTCCCTCTGTGCAGTCCCAAGAGGGACATGGTGTGTCCCCCCAAGGTATATATGATCTCACCTCCAACCTGCAGGGGAAGTGGAAGCATCTCACCATCTCAGGAACATGCTCAGGCAGGGTTGGCTGGGATACATCTTGTGCACGAGATCAGGTGAGGGGCCCAGCTGGGTTCAGGGGCTCCAGAGCTGCAGCCTGATGGGGCCAAATCACCCCTACCCCTTGTCTATGGACAAGGTGGTTGCTGCTGCCAAGAGGTGGCGGTGGAGGGAAGTATGGACCTAGACCCCTTCCTGGGAGCATCTGGCAGGATGAGGTCCTTAAACCCCCAGCCTGGGGGGTGTCACCCTGACTGGGCTCCTAAGACTGCTGCTGCAGAGTTAATTGCTTCCCTTTGGGACCCCATGAATGGCAGGGAGGGGACAAATGTGTGATACTGGGCAGGAGCCACCCTAGGGCAGCCCTCATATGCACACACAACCCCTCCTGTAAACACTCCTCACTTAAACATGACATCTTGCCCACATTTCCACGGTATAAAACAAGGACAAAAATGCTGTGCTCAGTGGAGTTTGTAGCCTGGTCGGTTAAAAAGATAGATAGATAAATAAATAAATAGGAGGGAACATTGCTTACCAAGTTGCTTACATACAATAGTCTGTGTGTCAGTTTCATCCTTTCTGTCCAAAATAGACCCCACTGTCCCCTGCCAGGATAAAAGTAAGAATCAAACCTTTTCTAATATTTAAGCATTCAGATATTGCAAATAACCCAATATGAGCCTTTAAAGACAAAAAACACTATGTAAAAATGTTATGCTTTTCATGTGTTAATGGAGAGAAATTTCTCATGTTCTCTCTAACTGGTAAAATTTCTTACCTTTGCAGCTTTAGGGATCTGGTCCACATACTGAGGTTTTATGATAGCCTTGAGGTCATCTTCCAGGATCTTGGTGAAGTAGTTTTGCAACTCAGATCCTCGAAAGTAAGTCAAGATTTCTTGCCAATCAGGTGGATCCTACAGAGAAATTAGATATTAGGACTTTGAACATTTAAAATATGCAAATTCATTTAAGCTATTTGTAGATCTAAATATAAACTGAAATGTTTTAATTATAGAAGATTCCAAAACACAATATGTGAGTAGACATCAAAGATGCATGCAATAAAAACAGAACAGCCCCAAAAATGTCAGTCACTACTTCACTTACTTTCTATGCTTCCACTTAAATAGTTAATGACATGAAACACCTTAAGCTGTATAAGGAGTGCAGGTCCTTGTACTCTTTCAGGTGTGTGATGTCACTTACTCTTGCAAGAGAAAACACCCTAAATAGGTCTTGGCAGCAGAAACATGCAGTATCTTCAAGAAACAAAAAGTTAAAGGAGTGTAAGTAGTGTACTATGAATTTGTTTTAATAAGCCAGTGTCAGAAGTCAAACCACTTCATACGGAACGATGGATATGGGTCACTATTACTCAATTCTTTCACAAACTGAAATGTATACATTAGTCTTATGGTTGCCTGGGCTAAATGACAAAGGTTAGCCTGATAAAGTTTCACTTTACAGAAAGAGATCAAGAAAAATGTAATCTCCTACTTCCCAGCAGACAAAAAGTAAGAAAACATGAAACAGAGCAAAAATTAACGTGGGCAAAAAACTTGTTAAAAGGGAACTGCAACTCCTGGTTATCTTGGGAAGTCTGACTGGGCCCTCAGGGTACACTGGAGTGGAGATGGGGGAAGTGTTACTGAGCTAGACACCTCCAAAGTTCGAGCCACGTGCAGCACTGATATCAATGTGACAGTTGCAGGAAAAAGTTACAAGGACAGATTGAGCACATCATCATCATCAAATCATAATCACCTATTTCCCAAGCTCTATTTTTTACATACATCATATTTTCCAAGGTTTGGTTTCTGCTTTCCGGCTAGAATTTTCAAGGCAGTTGATTTTCCAATACCGTTGGTTCCAACCAATCCCAGTACTTCACCTGGACGAGGAATAGGCAACCTGTATATGAAGTCATATATTCAGTGTAATCCAAAATTCCCCACCACAATTAAATGCAAAATACTAGGGCACTTATTTTTCTTTTTACACTTGCTGAGTCATTCAACCCATTTCAGTGTCTCTACCTCAATATTGCTTGAAATTATATATATAAAAAAGCAAAAATTAAGGAGAAAAACATTTAAAACTATTGTTAGACCATAACCAGACACTACTAATTCCAAGTTTATCTATCTCCATTTTCTTTCAAAGAGAATCACTTTGAAGTGACACACTTGTACTCCAACTTCTTTATAATGCTTGTTAACAGAGAGAGTAAGAAAACATTTGGGGAGAGAAAGTTCTTGAGGTAAAGGCACAGGACTTGGAACACGGATCTAGGGTCTGCTACACATTTCTTGTGTGACTTTGAGCTAGTAACCCAACATTCTACCTATGTTTCACTATCTATAAAATTCAGGTGCTGTGAAGATCAATTAATAGATGTCTGCAAGAAGCTGACACACTAAAGTGAGGAATACCATAGACCTGCATAAACAAATAAAATGCTCCAATTCTAGAGACTGCTTTATGAGCGCTAGACCTGTTTTATTTATTATGTTTGTGTGTCATTCGTCTTGCCTTTCAAGATGATAGACCAGTAGTCATTTGTCTCAAGAATTTTAAATTACAGGTTTTTGATTCAGTTTATTATAACAGAAGTTCAAGGAGATTGTCAAATACTCATCTCCGATAACTTTTTTGGCTTAGTTTAACAACAAAAAGACTATGTATATAAAAAAACCCAGATAAATTCATCCTGTCACATCTCCAATAACATTGGAAGTTAGGAGTCCAGAATATTATATACATTTTACATTAATTTAAAATTGGATAGGGTAAAATAAAGTTGGGTTGAGGAAAAATAAAAGATACCTGTGAAGTTTGAAGGCATTGGCACAATATCTGTGTGTTGTTTCTTTCTCCAGGTTGCTAGGTAAGTTAACAATTGACAAGGCTCCAAAAGGACATTTCTATAATTTAAACAAATTTACTACTTACTAATGCACACTGTAACAATTCAATGCAGAACAAGTTACTCTGTATGGAAATTCTTCTAAGTTTAGTACTTCACGCCAAGCACGTCTTTTACAATTGTGAGTGCCACACCTCTTACCTTTAAGTAGGTCAGTACTAAATATTTATACATAAAATAACTCCTCACTTAACATTGTAGTTATCTTCCTGAAAAATGTGACTAAACAAAACCAAGTGAATCCAATTTCCCCATAAGAATTAATGTAAATGAAGGGGTTAAGTTCCAGGGAATTTTTTTTTCAACCACACAAAAGACATATTTATATTTTACAGGTTATATACACGCACACACAGTATAAGTTTTAAACAATTTAATACTGGTACACAGTGATGATTGCGAAGCTTGGTTGAGGTGGAGGAGTCAGAGGGTGGAATATTTCCCAGGGAATGCCTTACTGATAAATGATGAACTAGCAATTGGCTGAGCTCATAGTCTACAAGGCAGCAGGAATGGAGGGAGGGGAGAGAGAATCACAGAGAGACACACGTGTGTGTGTGTGTGTGGCGCATTTCCCCTTTAACTACACTGCCTTGTAAATTAGCACGCTCCCTCTGTCCTGAGCCCTGTCGTGTGTCCCCTCTGCTCTGTGGAAGATGGGGTAAGCAGGGTGAAGGAGCAGGGGGAGGGGGACATCCTGACATTAGCCCCCCTCTTCTTCCCCTCCTCCCCACACAGCAAGCAGGAGTCTCGGGGAGCAGCTCCAAGGCAGAGGGCAGAAGCAGCTGCAATTGCTAGCCTGCTGGGCAGCTGCTGCACAGGGAACTTAGGGGAGCAGGGAGCTGATAGGGAGGCTGCCGGTCCACCCTGGTTCCAAGTCCCCACCAGCTAGCTGCAACGGGCTGCTCTTCCCGCAAGCAGTGGACAAAGCAGGCAGCTGCCAAATGACGTTAGAAGGGAGCATTGCACAACTTTAAATGAGCATGTTCCCTAGTTGATCAGCAACATAACACCGAAACAATGTTAACCAGGACGACTTTAAGTGAGGAGTTACTGTTATTCTTAAATGTATTGATTTGCTAATATGTTTTTAAAAAATCCCTCGAAATGCTAACAGATTTACTAAGATTTTTTAACCACAGAAACTACCAAGAGAAGCGATCAATGTTCTGGTCGTTGCTAAAACTAAGCTCTCCTATAGATAACATTGATGGGGTCAAATTACATCATTTTCTGCGCTTAACAGAGAAACAGACAACATTTTCAAGGTGACTCCTATGCTCACTTTTTCAAAGCTAAATATGGCAATTTAAATACTGACTCTATAATATAAATAGAATTGGAAAGATTGGCTATTATTGGTAAATGTCTAAACATCAATTTCACTGCACACATACAAACCAATGGAAAAATATTTTCATTGATGATAATCAAAATATACAAATAGACAAAGTAAGAAAAATGCTGCTTGAGAACTTAATTTGATATAAGATTACTAGGTACGTTTTGACATGGTGACAATTTCTGTTTTAAAGGTTATAAAACAACTTTTTGAATCTCAATGTCTACTGTCATTAAATAATTGTCTGACCCCACCCCTTATTGTCTGACCCATAATTTTCCACAATTGTGAAAATTCAAATGAAAAATACTTAAAAATAAATCAATAGCTGTCAAAACTAAATAAAAAAATAAAATTCTGTCAAGCCTAAATATAAAAAGGTGCATAGGAGATAAACTATTTGAAGTTATTACATATTTTCTCTCCAATTCTGAAGATATACTTCTCATAAGAAACAGTGTATACTTTTAAAGAAATTGAAATTATTGTATTTTTTAAAAGTTTATATATATAAAAATATCTTTTACCTTAATGCAAATACCGCAACCAATACAGAGTGTTTCAGAAATCCATGCTATTTTGCTCTGTGGTGTGACTTCTATGCATAGTTTTCCTGGTGAAAGAATGCATGTTAACACAAGACACAATGCTGATGAATCAGGTTTGTTATCAGCATGATCAGTAAATGCCACATAGTTGCCTGTAGTTGCCTTAAATTTCTCCAGCAATAAAAGGATTCTAAAGAAACCCTGAAACTGAGTAGTTAATATTTCTTAGCATTATTGCTGTGCACAACTTGCAGATAGTTTTTAATCATATTTGACTTCAGCCAAGCTCCTTATATATTACACAAATGTATTCATAGTATGATCCAGAAAGCTCTCACAGCGTTTCTACTAGTAAATTCTACTAAGGCAGACAGCAAACAACTAGGCACATTATTTAAAGTCTCTTGCTTTGTTTAAAATATGTTTCACTGCATTTCTTACCCATTCGAACCACCGGACAGCTCTTTTTGCACTCCTGACGGCATTTCTTTGGCTTACATTTGTCATGGTTGACAATAGCAATTCTTGTTAACTTGTCGGCCATATTGTGCAATTTAGGCTTATATATACACACCAATTAGAGATTCCAAGATGGAAGTGAACACTTCAGGGTCTAAAAAAAAAAAAAAAAAAGAACTGGATCATAATCACCACCAATAACATGGCAAAGTTGTACCTAGTTGAAATTACTAATAGAAGTTAATGTACCCAAATAAAATGTGTATTGTTCTTACAGACCATTGAACAAATTCAGAAAGACAACTAAATGTTGGCAGTTTTAATATGGTAATAATTGCAGAATGACTTTAGCACAAATGTTCAATTACTATTTTCCAACTATAAAATGAAGCCAACATGACAACTGCAAATCACAGAAGATTAGTGTTGGAAGAGACCTCAGGAGGTCATCTAGTCCAACCCCCTGTTCAAAGCAGAACCAACCCCAACTAAATCATCTCAGCCAGAGCTTTGTCAAGCTGGGCCTTAAAAACCTCTCAGGATAGAGATTCCACCACTTTCCTATGTAACTCATTCCAGTGCTTCCCCACCCTCCTAGTGAAATAGTGTTTCCCAATATCCAACCTAGACATCCCCCACTGCAACTTGAGACCATTGCTCCTTGTTCTGTCATCTGCCACCACTGAGAACAGCCTAGCTACACCTCCTCGGAACCCACCTTCAGATAGCTGAAGTCTGCCTCACTCTTCCCTTCTGCCGACTAAATAGGCCCAGTTCCCCCAGCCTCTCTTCATAAGACAATGCATACTCCTTTAATGCAACTCTAGTTACAAGAAAATTACGTCATATTATTACATCAGTAGTAAGGCAGAAGGAAGGCATATTTATTGCTGACAGAGTAAATTACAGTTCTATATGGTGATTCATTCCCAGATTTATGCCACCGGCTATGAGGTGTGTGTATTATAGACAGAGACACACACACAGAGGCCAAACTGATTATTTGATTTTGAGAGTTTAAGTTCTATATGAGTTATAGCAACTACACTGACATATTGTATTCCCCAGGCAATTGGTGCCCCTATAAGGGCTTAAAGATTTCAAGAAACCAAATAAAGGAAAACAACTGGAAGTTAACGGAATAATTTTTAAAAATATTTTAAAAATTTCTAAGAGCTTGGATTAATGATTAAATATCCTTGAAGTTACAAATAAATGTATGTTAAGAGATGAAATAAAAAAAGACTGAAAGCCTAAGTGTAGGTTCTGTTTTTCCCTACAGTAGTAGTTAGCCTCACAAATAGCTAAAGTAGGGCAAGAGGTGCAAACATATTGTGTTAGGTGTTTACGAGGTCATCAACTATAGCAGAGGAAACAGAATGCTAAATTTAGGTCCTGACAGGTAATGGATTTTAAACATTTTATTTTAAAGAGTGTTGGTAATTTGTTGTCCAAATTATTCTGATAAGGTGATATTTAAAATAGCCATTGATCTTCTCTTTATAAAAAGCACTTTATTCCACCTTTACGGACCTCCCTTATTCACTTCAATCTAAAATAGAGTAAGGTTGAGTTATGAAGTCACCAGCATTTCACAAGATGTTATGGTTTGGAGAGAGACTGAATAGTCTAATGACAAGGCTTTGGTATCCTCGCTGCTGTGTACCACCTCTTGAAGCCTCTGGTCACGACTGCTTACTGGGGTTCAATGGCATGAATACAACTCTTCTAGGCGGTGATCAGTGCTTGAGAAAGGGTTTAACCTTGGTAAATCATTTAAGGTGATGAGTCTTTCATGAGTAAAGGGAAGTATAATATTGGGCCTACACTGTGAGGTAGCCTCTCTTCTGGGAACTGAAGTACAAAGCATGTTCAGTTACAGTTTAACATTGCTGGGTACTAAGGGTTGGGGCCATGCAGAGAAGTTACCAATTCAAAGCAAGTGTGGCGTAGTATCCAGCATGCAATATTTATATTCCAAGATAAAACTCTGACATAAATTTGACTTTGTGAACAGAGAAGTTGTAATGTACTAATATCAGGAGGTCTTGAAATACTCAAACTTCCAACAATCTAAACAGTCCCCTCATTGATGGACGAATTCCACTAGTTCACATTCAAGAAATAAAGTCTTTACCGCGTTATATCCGAATGTGTGTTATTTGGCGGTAGAGATGTAATATAAAAAATTCACAAATCACTAGCTGGCATTTTTACTTATAGTGTAGACTATTTTGCAATGAGAACTGCGTTGCTGCAGGAGTCTGCTGGCTTGGTACTCATTGCAGGACCAGATTCAAAACCCATTGAAATAAGTAAGATTCCTTGAATTAGTCCCTTAGTGTTCCTAAAATAGGCACTACTTTATTGACAAGTCTGCGGAGTTCACTCGCATTACCCATGCCTTTGCATTGAATTGGTAAATAAGTTTTATAATGTTATGGTACAAATAAATTAAAAAAAAAATCTAAAGATTTGATTAATTTTATACTTTCTTCCTGTCGATTTTTTCCCCCAGTAAATGATTTTTGGGGGAAGGTTAAGTGTCAACATCAAATCTGATCTTTACTATAACACTACCGAACAAACTTATTTACCAATTCACATACTCTCTGTAGGGACCTCAGAGAGAAGTGTTTCCACTGTGCACCATAATGGATATGCCAGTGTTTATTCAGGCCCCCTATACACAATCAATCAATCCCAGGGTAGAGAAAAAACAATGACATTGTGTGCTCCCTTTGTTGACTCACAGTAGCATTCCCCACTCCTCCCAGCCATGACGACATCAGCCATGAGGACCAAGCAGAGACACATTCAACTTTTACTTGTGATTCACAGCTCTGGGCACTCCAAGTAACATCTTCACAACAAACTGAGCCAAGATAATGTTTATATATAGTTACTAAAATACACTTATTTTGGTTGGATTTAACTGGAAAGTCCTACACATCTTGAGAAAGGTCATTTAGGCTCAAGGTTGAAATTTTGGAACTCAAGCCTACTCAACAGCATAATGTGTTACATGAAAATGTTGTTAAGTATAATAAATACATACTGTGGAAACAACCAGCATTTAGAAGCATCTAATTTATAGTCAATATTGCTTCTTTCAATTTGTTTAGGTGGCTCAGAAAAGTACTCTATCAATTCAATTTTTACTAACCACAGAATAATTAAATTTGGATTAGTAAATTCCATTTGAAAGGCAACCTCAAGAATGTTTACCAGAAGATTACGATGATGAGAGGTGAATCAAACTAAACTGCTAAAAAGAAAATGACTATGGCTGACAAAGTATTTAAGATCTTGGCAAACCATATTCATTTCAAGTCAAAATTGTCTAACATGATTTCTAGAGTGCGTGTCTAAAAAGTATAAAGCACACAAAATGCTAGCAGTAACAAAGTGCTTATCTAGGCATATTTGAGCAACTCTCATAAGGCTCTTGATTCCAACTCCTTCCTGAATCTTTGACCAAACAAAAAATATTTTCTTTTCAAAATAAGCAAAACACTTTATCCTGCAAGAATTTATGGAAGAAAACAATAACTCCATCATTATACTGTAATACTTAAAAAGCAAAACCAACCTAATTTACTAGAATTTGGATCATGCATAATTTTTACATGTGCTGGATCTATATACGAGCAAATTACCATGAAAGACTTAATACAATCAACTGCAAAGAGGAAAAAAGGTGCAATAACATGCTGAATTACTAAGTAAAGTGCAATTTACTATAAATATGTAGAGGAATATGCAACTGTTAGTTAAGACAGAAAAATTGAATGAAGAGAGGACAATACAATTATATTAAAAAGTAAACAGATCTGTATTCAGAACTCAGCACGTATTAAAAACATCTACTTTGCAAAAAGCAGATGAAGTGTTCAACAAATCACATTTTAAAAGCACTAACTGGTAAAAAGACTGAGAATAAGTAGTATTTACTTTTAGAAAACAATTTTCAAGAAACATGTCTCAGTTATAAAACTAATGAACCAAACCTGATAACCCCACATATATTGATAAGACCATCAAGAAAATTTTAAAATTAGAATATGACAAAAATAATTTATAAAATAGTTAAATATTTATAGAACCAGTTGTCAATATGTGAACGAACATTATATTTACAAAAGCCAGAAGTATAGGTATGTGCTAGAAGTCCAAAAGTGTAAAAGAGGAACACATATTAAAGGCTGGTCTATGCACAGTTTTTGTACTGCGCTTTAACTATACATTGGTTTCTAAATCATTATTATAGTTAAAGCAATAGAAAAAACTGTGTTTAGACAAGCCCAAAGTTCTGTTTCTTAGGCCCTATCTACACTGGCAAGTTTCTGCGCAGTAAAGCAGCTTTCTGTGCTGTAACTCCTGACACGTACACACTGCCAAGCCACTTAGTGGCAGAAACTGTGCAGTTGTAACACTTTAAAAAAAAAGAAAAAAAATAACAAGACACCCCAACGAGAGGTGTAGAGCTTTCTGCACCAGGGCTACTGCGCTGCGGTGCCAGTGTAAACACTGTGGTCGATTACAGTGCTGTGATTGGCTGCCACGAGGAGTCCCACAATGCCTGTTCTCACCTCTCCGGTCATTGGTTTAAACTCTACTGCCCTGTCCTCAGGTGACCAACTGTCATCCCCACCCCATAAATTCCCTGGGAATTTTGAAAGTCTCCTTCCTGTTTGCTCAGTGATGCATGCAGTAGTCTCAGCGCATCTTTCCAGGTGACCATGCCTGCTACACGCACCAGGTGATCCCCCACTTGGAGCAATGCTGAGCTGCTGGACCTCATCAGCATTTGGGTAGAGGAGGCTGTGCTCCAGCCATAGGAATTATACCTATGGACAGATTTCACGATGCATGACAGAAAGAGGCCATGACTGGGACAAACTGCAGCGCAGGGTCAAAGTGAAGGAGCTGCAGAATGCCTACCACAAAGTGCAGGACGCAAACTGCCGTTCCGGTGCTGCACCCACTAGATGCCGGTTCTACAAAGAGCTGGACACGATACTCGGTGGTGACCCCACCTCCACTACAAAGACCCTGTGGATACTTTGGTGGCTCATGTGCCAGTTGAGAGTGGACCGAGCCAGGAGGAGGAAATCTTGGACAAGGATGTGGCTGGAGAGGGGTTCCCAGAGGCAGAGGATGACTCAGATCAGAGATGCTTGCAGCCAGGAGCTCTTTTCTACCCTAGAGGAGGCTAGCCAGTTACAGCTGTCAGAGATTGGCGAAGTGCAGACAGGAGAGAAGGCCCCTGGTACGTAGATCTGATTTTGGGAATCACTGAAGAAAGTTGTTGGAGGCAGGAGGGATGCAGAAAGTAGGCTTGTCTCCCACCGCATGCCTAGTCTGAGCGATGGAACAGGCTCTTGATTGACTCCCTCACTTTATGGGAATCTCCCTCAGAGATATCCACAAAACTCTCATGGAGATACTAGGCAATCCACTGCCGGAGGTTCTTTGGCAGAACTGCTCTTTCTTGCCCCATTAATGGTAGCTTTCCCGCACCACTGTGCCATTGGGGCGGGAGAGAGGGGGAAGAACCATTGCTGCACACAGGTGAGCCGCACAGGGGCCAGGGCAGAAGCCGAATTCTTGGAGAAAACCCTCCCCTTGATTCCCTACTCACTCTCAGCAGCGAGATATCTTCCATAACGATTGCATCCTGTGGAAAGTGTGGGGACAGCAATGATCATCAGCCCCCCGCCCCCACAGTGCTGGCTCTCCCCAAGAGGGTCTGGGAAGAGCGATTTATCTTGCCACTGACAAGATAAATGCTACTCACCATTTTGGCTCTTGTTGCTTGTCTGGGGTCAGCCAGTTAGTGACAGGTATGTGAGTACTGGCTGTGTTTTAAATTACTGAAACAGTGTTCTCTGTGTTGCAAACAATACTGCTTCTGTAAAATGTGGTGTTTAAACTTCACAGAGATAACCTTGGGAGCCCAGCCTCTCTCTTTGTTACTGCTCGCTGAACGGCTGCGCAGATTTAGAAAGTGGCCAAGAACTAAGAAGGACTTTCTGCATGATGTTATGATGCACTCTGCTGCCGAGAACAGGAATTGAAGGAGTGGCAGGACAGCGAGAAGATGGACCGAAAGGAGAGCGCGGGCCTGCCAGAATGCAGCCACGGAGTGGCTCTTAAAGGTTGTGGAGTGCAAAGCAAACACACTGCAGGCGATACTAGCTCTTCAAACCAACCAGCTCCGCGCTCACCCTCCCCTGCGGCTGCTGTCACAAAACTCTTTCCCATGCACCCCCCAGACACCGCCAAGACACTTATCAACCTCCTGGCTCCACTGCATTCCACTCCTCCCCCCTCACAGTCCAGCACTGCGGACTCCCACTAACCACTGCACTCAACACCCATCCCTATGCAGTTTGGCTCTGCTGAAGTACAGTACCTGCTGCACTGTACGCTATCCCGGGACCCCTCCTCCTCGGACCTTCCCTTCCCCATCTCTCTCACTGTTGCTGATTTTTTTTGTTTTACTCTTTCCTCCAGTTGTTGTCTTTTAATACAAGAATTGTGTTGGTTTGAAAACAATTTTTAATTCTATTAATCGAAAGCAAAAAGAGCACTGCAAAGCAACATACAATTATGTTAAACCCATATACTGCATCATGTGCACCAATCATCTCCTGGCATTACAAGCACTGCACTGCTGAGCATAACAACAAATATTAGTGGCTGTCAGCTTCAAATTGCTGCCTCAAGGCATCCTGGATCCTTACACCCCCTCTAATAGACCTGGTCTCTGGCCGTTCAAACTCAGCCTCAATGCGCTGAGCCTCTGCGATCCATCCCTGAGTCAAGCTTTCACCCCTCCCTTCACAAATATTATAGGGCATACAGTACATGGCTATAAGCATAGGAATATTGTCATTGGCCAGGTCCAGCTTCCCAGAGGCAGCACCAGCGGGCTTTTAAATGGCCAAAAGCACATTCAACAATCACTCTGCCTTGGTCAGCCTGTTGTTGAACCGCTCCTTGCTGATGTCAAGTTGACCCGTGTATGGCTTCATAAGCCACAGCATTAACTGGTAGGTAGGATCACAACGGGCATTTCAACTTCCCCTACGGCGGTGGTTCTCAAACTTTTGTACCGGTGACCCTTTACACATAGCAAGCCTCTGAGTGCAACCCCCTTAATAAATTAAAAACATTTTATATATTTAACACCATTATAAATCCTAGAGGCAAAGCAGGGTTTGGGGTGGAGGCTGACAGCTGGTGACCCCCCCATATAATAACCTCGTGACCCCCTGAGGGGTCCCGACCCCCATTTTGAGAACCCCTGCCCTAGGGTGATCTTTTAGTCTGGAAAGGAAGTCCCTGCTTGCAGCTTCCTGAAGAGGCCAGTGTTCTGAAAGATGCATGCGTCATGCACCTTTCTGGACCAGCCTGCGTTAATGTCTGTGAAATACCCACTGTTATCCACAAGCGCCTGGAGAACCATTGAGAAATATCCTTGCGATTAATGTATTCTGTGGCTAGGTGGTCTGGTGCCAGAATTGGCATGTGTGTGACATCTATCGCCCCTCCGCAGTTAGGGAAACCCATTTGTACAATGCCATCTACAATGTCACAAACATTGCCCAGAGTCACAGTCTTTCGGAGCAGGATGCCATTAATGGCCCTGCACACTTCTGTCAACACGAGTCCAATGGTAAACTTTCCCACCCCGAACTGATTAGCGACCGATCAGTAGTTGTCTGGAGTAGCCAGCTTCCACAGTGCAATCACCATGCACTTCTCCAACGGCAGGGCAGCTCTCGTTCTCATGTTCTTGCGCTGCAGGCAGGGGAGAGCTCATTACACAGTCTCATGAATGTGGCTTTCCTCATCCGAAAGTACTGCAGCCACTACTCGTCATCCCAGATGTGCATCACAATGTGATCCCACCACGCCTCAGTGCTTGTTTCCCAAGCCCAAAAGTGGAATTCCACTGTGGTCAGCACCTCTGTGAATGCCACAAGCAATCTCGTGTCGTAGCTACTATGCGTGGCGAGATCAATGTTGCACTCCTCTTGCTTTTGTAGTTTAAGGAATAACTCCTCTGCCACTAGTGACATGTTGGTCAGAGCAAGCAGCATACTTGTCAACAGTTCGGGATCCATTCCTTCAGCCCAAAGAGGCAGGGCGCGCAGTACACAAACCATTGAAATACGGTGGCAAAGGGGGACGGAAGCACAGGGATTGCTGGGATGCAAAGCATCATGGGGCATTGCAACAGGACCCAGGATGCCCCGCAACTCCCTTAGCTTTTCCACAAGTCTTAGTGGAAGAAGAGAAAAAAGTGTTGTGTGGGATAGCTGCCCAGAGTACACCACTCCGAATACTGCTGCAAATGCCACAAGTGTGAACACACTATTGCTCAGGCAGCTGACCGTATCAACATACAACAGCTGTTTCCCTTCAGCGCTCTCTGAGCAGCGCTGTATCTCCCGGCACTATAACTCTGCCAGGGTAGACGTGCCCTACATTTAATCTCAACAGACTGCTCATGAGGCACATTCTGCATATGGAAGCAAAGAACTCCAGGCTAACGGTTAACAACTTTCTGATTACTGGAAAGTAGCATCACATTGTCAAATAACACATTGAAATAGAAACATGGACCGACATGTTTAATAGTGTTGAACAATAGGAATTGTGACTCATTCATACAGCATCAAAATATACGATGTAAGAAACTTCATCCTCAAATATTTCCTTAGAATGAGAAAGGAGATGTATATATATTGTGATATCTGCTAGCACAGGAAAGCTATAGACACATTTGGGGAGAAAAGAGACACAATTTAACTCCTTTGTACTAAGAGTTTGAATTAAAAGAGCGATGAATGTAATGTCATAATCAAAAGACTTCCCAGACAACTACAGATCAGAGGACTAAATATGCTAAAGATGCATAAGACAGCACTTTTAAAAGGTCCTGGAGCAAAGCCTTTCCCTATTGTTGGTAAGAATCTTGCTGCTCTCTTCCTTACTCAGGGTGCTGGACCATGCTTGGCAGATCTCCATCTTTCATAACAATCTCTGGCAATAAGGTATTTTATAAATTTGATGCCCTCACCTCTTACTACTGGCCAGGTCTTGTCTTCACTGGGGAAAAGGGTGTGTTCTTACCTTGTGTTAGACACAACATACAATTTTAGTGGGAAAAAAGGGAGTTGTATTAACATGTTAGCATGTAGAGGTAAACACTAATCTCCCCACTAGTATTAACACTGAAAACTACAAATGCCTTTTCTTTGCTTGGATTTTATGCTACGTTCTTACCTTCTGTTAGTTAATACATCTTTCTTCCTTGAGTGTATGCACCCATAGGGAGGATTTGTCTCCCTTTTCCTCATTTTAGAGATTCCTGGCTTTGACAGGAAACATAACATATGATAGTTTCTCCTTTAAGATGGAGTTCCTGCAGAATCTACCTTTATTGCTGATTTCAGCAACAGCAGTATGAAACTTACATAGCTGTCAATTTCATCCTGCTGCTGGTGCATGGCAAAGCTATGATGAGCCAAGTCTGTGGGCAGACAGCACAGTATCAGTTCACATCAAAAAATTATCTTCACAACCACAAATTCTAGAATTTAAAATAAAATAAAAATACACATTCTGCAAAAATTGATAGTTCTGCAGGTAAACACCATCCCAGCAAGGAAAGCTTCCTACTAGACATTTAGCTAATGCTCTAAAAATTTACTTGTAAAATATAGGGACAACCTCCCCTAAAGAGAGAGGTTTGGCACAAATTATACAACATGCAGGAAAAGACAAACCAGTTCCCTATGTGAATATTGCCCTTATTATAGCCAGGCAACACTAAAAATAATCCTTTGCACTTCACTGTGGTCCACTTACCATCCAAGTAAACTTTACAAACATCAACTTATTCTCACCACAATGCCCTGATGTGAGTATTAGTGTCCATTCTACAGATGGGGAAACGAGAGCACACAGAGATTGACTCACCTTGCCAAAGGCACCACCAGATGCAAACTATGGTATTGGGGCCTCCCTCCGTGGCAGAGTAGGTGGCGGAAGGGGGGGGGTGTCTATCACCCAACAGGGGGTGTCGGGGATCCCCACTGTCACCACTGGGGAGGCTGTGGTCTGACAACCCAGTGGAGCTGTGTGTTTGGTGCCCCCATGCACGTTCGGTATCGAAGGAGGGGGGGTCTGGGCCCCAATACCGCAGCAACTGGGTGGGGGCTCTAGGCAGCAGGGGGAGGGGAAAGTTGACCAGACAGCAAGTGTGAAAAATCGGGACAGCGTGTGTGTGTGTACGTGGGGAGGGTAATAGGAACCTATATAAGAAAGAGACCCCAAAATCAGCACTGTCCCTATAGAATCGGGACATTTGGTCACCCTAGGGAGAGGGTCGGGGCCTCGCACTCATCCCGGGCTGAGGGAGGAGCTCTGCTAACAGCACCCGGCGAGGGGGGTATCGCGTAGACACGAGCCCCCCCGGAGAGAGCCGGGCGGCTGCCGGACCCCGCTCGGGGGTTGTTCCTGCCCCATCGTAGACGCGGCGCCTCTCGCCGGTACCAGCTGGTGCAACGACTCCCCGGCGCCGCCTGGCCCTGGCCGGGGAATGGGTCTCCCCGGGGCTCCTGCGCACCGCCCGGCCCCGCTATTGACTCCACTTACCAGAGGACGGGAAGGAAACCACCCGGCCGGGGCCAGTGGGTGGGTAGGGGAGTAGCCTGGTCCCGACACTCACAGGCAGACACACAACGTGCTCCTACTGCCACCCGGCCAAAATGGCCGCCACCCCCAGAGAGGAGCTGGAACTGCGAACCATAGAGACGTGAGGAGAGAGGGGAAGAGACGCTCACCATAGAGAACAGGGGGACGCTAAAGGAGCGCGACGCCTCAGGCCAAGGGCGTGGTTAAGATAGTTTCGGAGACGATTCCGGACGCGTCTGTTGCGTGACGTCATCGCTGGGGGACGGAGTGGCGCGTGAGCTGCGGAGTGGGCGGGGCGGCTGTAACGTGAGTATCCCCCCGTGAGGAGGTTCCGGGCCGGCTGTCTCCCATATTCCCTCTCCCGCTCCGTAATAAGGGGCGGGCCCCGCAGCAGGGCGCACGCGGAGCGGTGGCAGCTGGTGCCCAGAGCCCCGAGAGTCTCTCGCTCTCGCTCTGTTTGGAAGGTGAATTCATCGCTCCTGGTTTCTCAGGGGCCCTAGTGGTGCTGAGACCTGGCACTGCCACAGCCTGCGCCTCTGCCTGGCTACTGCACAGGTACGGGCAGTGCCAGCTTCCCCGCACGGGGCCGCCGGCCGGAGACCCCGCTGACTGGAGTGAGAGCGAAGCCCCTTCCCCATGCCTCGTCCAGGCCTTTCTCGGGACCGCCAGCAAGCACCCCCCTACAGGGTGGCTTTGGCTAGGTGCACCTCTCGGTGTGTCAGACTCCGCTCTGAGGGGACCCGTAGATTTCGGGGTCTGGAAGTCTACGTATCAGTTCTCTCTCTTAAGCCAAAAGTATGTGACTCCGGTTACAGCACCTGAACAAACTGCTCCTCCCCGCCCCCTTTGCAGGGCTGAGTTTGGATACAGTTAATTGACTGTGTTGACTAGACGTAGGGGTTTATTTTGTATATTGGTACTATTTTTACACTTCCCAAAATGTGCCTTAGTTTTTATCTTAGTAACTTTGCCAGATTGCGTGTAGGAGCGAAACATGGTCAGGCTGTCAGGAATCCGCAAACCTGATACGGCTTGAAGGTTGGCTAAACTATTTAATTTCAAATCCCATTATCATGAATGTGATGGAGGGCCTGGGGACCCATCCATAATTATATTTTTTAGTAAATAGTATCTTGGTGGAGTTGTAAAAGAAGCCTGACTTAAACTAGATATGACTGGCCAGAGTGGTCTCTCAAAGCTGGTATCTGTGCTAGGTTGTTAAGCCTTTAGAGAGAGACTGTTGTGAATTATTGTTAATGGGATTTTTGCTATGTTTCTGCTGCCCTACAGTTGAAACTACAGTGAACAGCAGTGCACAACAAAGTGTAACTTCCCTGTGTGGAATGCTGCAGGCATGAACTTAAAAGGCTCCTAGTTCATATTAACATCGTCCTTTTTGGGGAGGACTGTACTAGAAACCTTTCTGTTTGCTTCCACACAGGGGCGTTCCAGTGCAGCACTTCGGTATGCACTGCTATTCACATCAAGGTAATCCAGTGTAGGTGACCTCTTTGTTTTCAGTGGTCTATCTCTTAGGCCTGATATAAGATTGCAGTTCTTGCACTGATTTTAACAGTTATGGTCAGGAGTGTATGTATTTAATTTTAACCAAAATAATTATTGGTACAACTCCTAATGTACAAGCAATTACATCAATATAGCTTATTCCTTTACATTTAAGGGAATAAACCATAGTGGTATAATCATTATGCAGTGTTATAACTGTCAACACTAGATGGCTGAACCACTTTAACTATATAGGTTTCAAACTAATATATTTATAGTGTGTAGACAAACTCTTGGAGAAAGCAGTGAGTTCAAAACTGTGGGTTGGGATGGGGTTGTAAGAAGAGAAAATTATTTGGGAAAGCTGTTAGTATCTCTATATCTGATTGGGGCTTGGCAATGAGTATCAAGGAAGATGCATCTGTCTGTAGACAGCATTATGGTCTGATGGGCAGACTAGAGTAGTCAAACTATTCTTTCCTTTTTTTTCCCCTTTGTCCTCCGTAGCTAAGCTGAGAATGCCTTATCTAGTTTATCTTATGAAAAGTATAAGTCTAGATATGTTAAGCAAGCCATTAATTTTATTTTAATTCCATTTTCTTTGTTAATCTTATATTTATTAAGATGACTGCTGTTTGGGTAACTTCATGGAGATACCCAAAGAGAAGAGAACTCCTTTACCCTTCAGCCCTCTCCTTAGAGGTTACGAGTTTCTGGAAAATACATACCCTTCTTAGTCTTGGCCAAGGGTACGCCAAGGTGTCTTTCCCCCGGTGAATTGTGTTGCCATCAGGCTGCTGTGGAATAGCACAAAAGGAGGAAATGAGAGGTGGAGGGGGTGGTGTTTGTTGTACAGAACAAATCCTTTTATGTACAGTTTAATGCCATTTAGAAGCTAAATTGTTAAATTTCAAGGTTGAAATGCTATCACTAGAAACTTAAAGATGGTCTGCTGGTATTAGGGGCTCGCTAGATGGAGAAGATGCCTCCCTAGAAATTTCAGCTGGAAGTATTCCCCTCCTCCCTGTTGCTAAGGTTTGAGACATACAGGGAGAGGAGAGGAAGAGACTTCCAGCCAGATTAATTGTGATTTTTCTATAGCCCGGGGAGGAAAAAAGTGGAAATTACTCTTACCTTGCTATTTTCCCTCAGCATATTTATTATTCAGAAATAGATGCACATTGGCCACAATGAATTACTTGCAATTCTTTAAATAAAATACAAGAACTCATTAATCAACTTTTCACTTAGCAGGCCTACAACTCTTTTGTATCTGCCTTTACACACTAATGTGCTCTTACCACTTGATTACTTTCCAGGCACCTATCCTATTATGAAGCTCCAAACAAGCCAATCAGAATGTGATTAAAAATGTTCTGTATAGATACAGAACTGGTTGGACAGAATGCAGCTCATAAAAAGTGACAACATTTTGAATTCAGCCATTCTATTGTCAATGACTTTCCTGTATATTTTTCTCACTATTTTAGTGCAGTGAACTGTGGCAATCCCTTTTGCAATCCTAGATTTGGACATCTGGGTCTTCAACAACTCTTTGTCCTAGAAGGGAAGTCATTCAGGTTTATATTGCAATGGCCACATTTTAGCCTCTTCATTTTCTGACCCTAACCTTTGTATTTGGGGTCAATCACGCTGGCTTAGTTTTGGGAAAAGTTCCATAGCTTCTCTGGCTGCTATTTTTTATTTTATACTTATGTGGCTCCAGTTCTTTATTAATTAGATCAAGCCAGATCTTTACTGAGAATGCAACAATATTGCCATTGTACTATCATCTGATATTCCGCTTTGAAATCTTTAATTGCTTTTGTAAATTTGATGTCTCTTCAGAACCCCTTGTGTAAAATATGTTTGATCAAAATCTTCCTTATTGTCACTGCAAATATCATACTTATTGGTTGAACATGTAGAGAGTCTTTTTTGAGAATTTTACCAAGTGCCATTGGGAGGCTTGGGCATCAATTGTTTTTCAGACAACCAATCTTTAGTATTCTGGTGGTTGCAGAAGAATCTTTGATCTTTCACAATATGCTTTAGATCTATATTGGGTGTTAATTCTTTTTCACTTAGGGTGCTGAACACCCATACCTCAGAAGTTTAGGATAATTGCACCTGAGCAGTTCACCCATACCTCTTGTCTGAGTAAATGGTAAAGCTTTCTTGGTCCTATCTTTCTGCATGTTCTTGTATGGTATTTTAAGCAAGTTGAAATTTTATATTTTGCAGTCCTCTCTTCATAAAGATGTCAAGATATATAGTGTTAGGAGCTGGAAAAGGCTGTAGCAGATCTGGAGGGCTAAGGAGATGGGGTGGCAGGGAGGAAAATAGAAGTTGTGTCTGACTTTTCATGCTCCAGTCCTGCCAAGACTTATGCATCAAAGTCAATGGGACTACTCATAATGTGTAAAGTATGCCTTTGCTAGGTCAGGGCCACAGTATTTGATCAGGGTCCATGTTGAAACATAAAATTCTTATGAAAATATAGCTAAATAATTGCTTTTTTAGTTTTCAGTGTTACCTTGTTTTGGGGTTTTCTGTAGTCTGAGTCTTGTGAGAAATTTCAAAGTTGTGGCTCTGAGATTGTAATGTGTTTTCAGACATCAGCAACAAACTTTGGGAAAATTTCAGGAAGAAGTGATTTTTAAATACAGTGGAGTTGCATCTTACATGGGGGTTAGGTTCTAAAGTCAGTGCGTAAGGCGAAAATCGCGTATAGTCAAAATTACCCTTGAAAATCCCTTAAATCACCCATAAAGTACAGTATACTGTACATGGTTTTGTGTATACAACCCTGTACAGTAATATGTATACAGTAATGTACAGTATGTAATGAGTACATATGCAAAATATAATTTTACAGTTCTGTGTTTTTAATTACGGGGGTAATTGCAGGGGGTTGCCAGGGCTTGATGTTGATCCAGGAGACAGAGGTGTCGGAGAACGTGGGTGACGGAGAGGAGTGACGAGATGGTTGGGGTTGGCCTGCTTCAGCGAGAGTTGATTGCATAGGCTCATCTGAACATTTCTTGATCGCCCTCAAAAATCTGTAAATACTACACATGATTTTTTTTTTCATCCCCGTAGAGAGGATCATTCAGAAATTAAATCATTCAAGTGTTTTGCTGCTTAGAACACTTCACCAAATTTATGAAGATTCCAACTTGCTGGCTTTTCTGTTCATCGTTGTCATCTTCATCTTCTGTAGACTATTTTATCAGTTCCTCTAACTCTTCATTAGTCAATGTTTCTCTATGGCGCTCAATTAATTCTTCAATTTCTTCCTCAAGGATGTTGACGAAGCCATCATCACCCTCTTGCCTGGCCACCTGAACAATGCATTTCACTTCTTTGTCAATGGTCGTGAAACCCTTAAAATCATTCACATATTCTTTCCACAGGTTTTGCCAACATGCGTTGACTGTTTCAGGCTTGATTGCCTCTATTGCCTGTTTAATGTAAATGATGCAATTGGCAGTGTTGAAGGACTTCCAACACTCCATCACATTAAGATTGGGATCAGCATCCATAGCGCTACGTATCCGTGGGAACGTAAGACTCGTGTACGTGGCCTTGAAACAGCTAATCATGCCTTGGTTGAGAGGTTGGAGGATGGAGGTGGTATGGGTGGGGGGGAGAGAAAAAAACGACTTCAGTGTCATTATGGGCAAACCGGAATGCCGCAGGGTGGCCAGGAGCATTGTCTGCAATCAGCAACACTTTAAAGTCAAGTCCTTTTTCTTTGAGGTACCACTTGACCTCCGGAATGAAACACTTGTGGAACCAATCCAGAAATAATGCTGCTGTCACCCAAGCCTTTTTATTTGATTGCCAGAACACGGGCAGGAGATTTTTGTTCTTGCCTTTTAGGGCATGGGGATTTGCAGCCCTGTAGAGCAATCCCGGCTTTATTAAATGCCCAGCCGCGTTGCCACAAAACAACACAGTCACACGGTCCTTAGCTGCTTTGAAGCCAGGGGCTTGTCTTTCTGACTTTGAAATATAAGTGCGGTAGGGCATTTTTTCCCAGAAGAGCCCAGTCTTGTCAGCATTAAAAACTTGTTCTGGAAGATGGCCCTTTTCTTCTATGATTTCTTTAATTGTTCGGGGTAGGCTTTTGCTGCCTCTTCATTGGCAGATGCAGCTTCACCAGTAGTCTTCACGTTTTTGAGGTTGAAGCGGTTCCTAAAACTGTTAAGCCAACCTTGTCTGGCTTTGAATTCCTTCTCATCAGAAGGCCGTCCCTCTTCGGCAGGAGGTTTGAACAGCACGTAGAGGGTAAGAGCCTTTTCTGGCAACGTGTTGCTATCGATAGGCACGCATTCATGATTCATGTTTTCCAGCCATAAAGTTTAATGCCTTTTCAGTCTTCACTAAAGTCTTATCACGCACCTGGCTCGTCACCTTAGCAGTTATTGGAGCACTTGATGCCACGGCTTGACAAATTTCTCTCTCTCGAATCTTGATGGCATGGATGCTAGATTTGTTGTGGCCATATTTACGCGCCACATACCATCTCTCAATAAGTCCAACGCAGCCAGTTTTTCCTCCAGCGTTGGAACAGATTGCTGTTTCTTCGGTTGAGCACCAGATGAAGTAGTTGGCTTGCGTTTAGGGGCTATATTGTACAAAAAATACTTATCTTTAAACACTAGAATCACAGTCAGTGCGGTGAGATGCTCACACTATGAGAGGCATGCAGGAACTGAGACCGACTGAGGGAACAGCAGATTCATGTCTCCCATCTCACGCTCAGTCTGGGGCATACGGTCATTGGGTGGAATCACCCGCACTATTTACAGGTATCTTGTTGTTTCTTTTTGTTTTTTTTTTTGCTGAGCGCGTATAGTTGAATTCATGTAAGTTAAATGCGCGTATGATGCGACTCGCCTGTACCGTACTTTAGAATTATGCTGGGAAGTGTCTAGAATGAATGAGAGTCTAGAATATGTTTATCCGTCTCCTTGAAATAGTCTACATTTGCAAAGTGATTTCTTCTACTTGATTAAGGGGTTTATAGCCCACTTTTAAACAGAAAACGTGACCACTGGAAGGAAAAGCAAAAGTATCTGTACAAGTGCAGATTTGCCTGTGGAAACCATGGGGTTTCCTTTTACTTCAAAAAGGGAAATTATTATTAAAAAATTAAGAATGTGAGGTTTTGTTAGAGACTATGTTTAAAACTAACATGATGATGATAGCTCTTGTAAATTGGAGTACACTGATATAATTTTCTTTGGTGGAGCGAAGATGTGTTGTGTCCCAAACTGTTACATTAATTGTGACTAAGTGGGAGAGTGTGGCAAGGTTGGTCTCTGTATAAATGTGAGCATCTCCAAAGTGTATTTAAAATTTCATCTACTATATTTTTTGCTGTGACACAAGCAACTAAATGCTCTGTGACCTTGGTCTAGTTAGTAGACAGTACATTTTTCAAGATTCATGAAGCCAAGAAAAATTTCTCTCTTCCATCAGTGTGTAAGAACCAAAAATTCAAACTATGATTAGTAAAAGAAAAACTACTGGTCGCAGACCACAGATATCCTGTAATTCTTCAGGACTGGCTAAAATCTTCAAAACATCAAACAATTTGGAAACAAGATCTGAGGAACTGGAAAGTTTTTTTTGCTATTATTAGATTGAAAATTATTCCAGTGGTGGTAATTAATGCAATTTAAAGGTCTCCATCAATTTTTTTCCATTTTGCTATAATTTGATAATTAATTCCAGCAAACAGTTCTTAAAATTGTTATAGTTACTGATGCAGTAAGGAAAAACTAGATATTACTTTTAAAGTAGTTATTTTAAACAACTGATGACAAAGTTAAAAAACAGAGGTAATATAATCATTGGATCTGTTGGTGAGCAAATTATAAACTGCATTCCAGTGTCTAATATAGGAACGGTTGAGGGAATTGAACTACAAAATACAATAAAATTGAACATGAGGGAAAAGGAAGCAATTAAAACAGATAAAAATTGAAAAGTGTGTGTGTGAGAGTGAGTGAGTGGAATCACAGCGCAAAATGTATGGAGAGAGAGGAAGATAAATAAACCGTTAAGGTTGTAAATTGAAGCAATCAAAAGTCCAGAAAATTCCCAAATTAAATTAGCCTACCCCAGCTTAACTCTGCATCTTTGTACAGATGTATTTTTGGCCCCAATCCAGTGAATCATTTAAATTGACTTAAAGTTTGAGCACGAGTGGTCCCATGGATATCCATGGTACTACTCTTGAGTGTAAAGTGAAGCACTACATCTACGGCCATGTCTACACTACTAGTTTTGTCAGTATAATTTACGTTGCTCAGGGGTGTGGAAAAAAATACACCCCGGAGCTACATAATTTTCATCGACAGAAGCTGTGGACAGTGCTATGTTTTCCCGCTGACATAGCTATTGCTGCTCAGGGAGGTGGTTTTATTATGTTGATGGGAGAGCTCTTTCCCATCGTCATAGAGCAGAAACATGAATGATCTTACAGTGGTGCAGGTGCATTGGTACAGTGGTGCAGCTGCATCGGTATAGCTATGCCACTGTAAGATCGCTAGTGTAGACATGGCCTATATGCTTTGCTGGATTAGGGCTTTAGCTATATTCTTGATTTACATGATCACAAACTTTATTTTTTTCCCCTGCAGCACCCATGCCAGGTATGAGTGCACAGGATGACTGGTTCTCAGTGAATAAGATAATTCAGTACTTCTTTTAGCCTTCTTTGTTCAGGGTGTGCCACTGTGTGACCTTCATTTATTGTATGCCATCCAAACCTTCCACTGAATAAGGATTTTTTTTTTCTGTCTTTATGGGCTTTTCTGTGGCACCCATTACTGTAGTTCTGAGCTCTTCACAAAGGCTAATAAATTTGTCCTCTTAATGCCTCAAGAGGTTGAGTAGTATTACTCCAACTTTAGAGATGAAGAACTGAGGCAAAGGGGTTTTTTTTGCTTGCCAAAGGCCATGCAAAAAGTCTGAGGTAGAGGCAGGTATGGAAAAGGTATAAACAGAATTGAACTCTATTGGGACCCAATCTAATGCTTTAGAAAGGTTTAAAACAAACAAAAGGAAGTATTTTTTTACACAATGCACAGTCGGTCTGTGGAACTCTTTGCCAGAGGGTGTTGTGAAGGCCAAGACTATAACAGGGTTCAAAAAAGAACTTGATAAGTTCCTGGAGGATAAGTCCATCAATGGCTATTAGCCAGGATGGCCAGGAATAGTGTCCCTAGCCTCTGTTTGCCAGAAGCTGGGAATGAGCGACAGGGGATGGATCACTTGATGATTACCTGTTCTGTTCATTCCCTCTGGGGCACCTGGCACTGGCCACTGTCGGAGGACAGGATACTGGGCTAGATGGACCCTTGGTCTGACCCAGTAAGGCCATTCTTGTGTACTTATATGGGAGAAGGCAGGATACTTGATGAATTTTTGTAATCTACAGATGCCTGCTTAGAACCAATAGAATATTGATGCTCTGTTAAGGGATCACCTTACAAAATTGAGTGTGCATGCAAAAAGTCCTTTTCACCCCATCCCCCCAAATAACAATTTACAAAATAACCTAGTTTGCACAGACCATGAAAAGGCACATCTGTGATCTAGACTACCTCCTTGCCTAACTTTATATTTCTACATGAGATTGGTGAGGTACTATGGGGAGTGGGGAAGATTTCCTTTGCAGCACATGAGATGCATTTTTTCCACCATGCTTTTTATTCTCAAATACGGATGAACTCTTCTTGCTCAGATTTTCAAAAAGGTCCCCTCCTGGGCTCAGAACAAGCTTACAAAAAGATAATTAAAAAATTAGAAGCAATTGAAATTGATTCCTTAGAAGAGAGATATTCATGCCACCTTTAACCATAGATGATGATGTGCCTGTGAAATAAAGGTATTTACTGTGGTCATTAGTAGAGCTCGGCGAACAACTGATTTTTCGATTCACTAACAGTTCCAAAAAATCACATACAGTTTGACCTAAACCAAATACAAAACTTCCAAATAATTTCGCTAAATTGGAAAAGTCTGTTTCAAAACACATCATTCAACCAAAACATTTTCTTTCCAGGTATCTTTAAAAGGTAGTTTTGCAAAGTAGGGGAGATAGTGGTGGTGCCCACCTTAAAATGTGTAGCCCTGTGGTTAGGGCACTCACTTGGGAGAGGGGAGACTTGGGTTCAGATCTCTACTCTAGATGTGGGAGACCCAGACATAGAGGGTATTCTGGGTTGTGTGTCTCTCCATCTGTCCTGTTTTTGAAGCTTTTGTTTGGCTTTGTTTAAATATTCATTGGAGCAGGGACTTGAACTTGGGTCTCCCACATGTAATAGTCATTCTTGTTCTCTGGCCCGGTGGCTCTTTAGGTATTTTATACAAAGTGGCATAACTTCCCCAAGAGAGATGAAGAGACAGATAATGCACATAAAATGGCATTTGATAAATATTCTGATGAACATGAGACTTTTGCATGCTCCATGAAGGTTGTTAAAGAAATAAACTTTATTCTTATGTGTATTTCTAGGAACTGACAGTGTAAAACTCTTAGCTGAGCAGCTCAAAATCAATTTTTCTCATCAAGATGAGCACAAGAGAGAACCTTATAATTTTACGCTCCATCTTTTCTTCTTTTATTAGTGGGAAATGACCACACCTAACAAGACACCACCAGGTGCTGATCCCAAGCAGTTGGAAAGGACTGGTACTGTTCGGGAAATAGGGTCTCAAGCTGTTTGGTCCCTTTCATCCTGTAAGCCAGGTAAATTGTAAAACACAACAAAACAAACAAATAATTGTGAAATTCAGGGAGGGTTTTTTCCTACGAGGAAAATAAAAGCTTTTTGACCTTGCTAAGTAAAATTGTGTGATGATGAAATTGCACATAAATAAGCTAGTATTAATTTATAAATTAGATAAATCAGCAAATGATCACTGTTATTTTCTCTGTTTCTTATCTTCAAGTGAATATGTCTCCCAAGCAAGAGTAGCTCTTTGACCATATTGTGTTTGTTGGACATATTCAAATCCCTGCTATTATATAGATATCAGTCAGAAAATAATTAAATCAATTTGCAACAGGTGTGGAAACAGGGATCATTGTAGGTTATGAGACTGTGCTCAGGTTGAGCATACCTGATCTGATGTCCACATATATACTTCTGTTTTGGGTAACACAATGTCCTTTAGATATGGATTATTAATATTCACTATTTTTTGCAGATGGAGCTACTAACACTAACTGTGAATTGTAGCTAATGTGGGGGAGTAGCAAAGGCGATGAAGTTAATAGGCTGAATGGCAGTAAAAGAGGGAAAGAGTAGCAAAGGATTGGCAGTGGTTAGGGACAAATAATTATGATTGGTATAAAACAAAAATCATAAGATTTAGACTTAAATTAAGAGATAATGTCAGTGAATAAAAGTATTGCCAGAGAAACGTGTACTTGAGGTAGTTGTGTACTTTCATTCAGTAGACAGCTTATCCAAAAGAGTAAAGTTTCTTTATTTTAAAAAATATTATAGTTAAGTATTAGTTGTTTGGCATTTTATTATAATAAAGTATTTTATCATTACTTAAAATAATGATTAAGTAAAGATCAGCCTTTTGATTACAAAATAGATGAATGACCTGAAAAATCAGGTATAGTAACATGGCAAACTATTCTGTTTTATGTTAGTTTTACAATAGTTCCTTTATGTAATTGTATCTGGTGTATTATGTGTGTATAGAGCTCAATCCTGTAAGCATTCATGCATGTAGTCTTCACTCATTTACATGGATATTCCCTTTGGCTTTATTGGTACTATTCCACTGAGTAAGGGTTTGCAGGATCAGACCCATAATAAACAACAATTTTAAACAATTTTCTTGCATCTGACGAAGTGGGTATTCACCCACGAAAGCTCATGCTCCAAAACGTTTGTTAGTCTATAAGGTGCCACAGGATTCTTTGCTGCTTTTACAGATCCAGACTAACATGGCTACCCCTCTGATACTTAACAATTTTTAAGTAATTTTGGCCCACTACCTCAGAAATACCTACTATTTATAAAACAACAAAATACGGGGGGCCAGGAGAAGAGTAATATGAAGGAGGGAGGTTAAAGTGGCCAAGGATAACCGTAATAATTGTTCTTCTATAGCACCTTCCTGTCTTAATCTAAACCCAAATACAGCCACAGGAACTGTAGTGGATATCCCCAGTCTGGTTATGGAGCCTTGGGATAGAGAACACAAATAACCAGGATACTCACAGCTTGTTAAAACATATCAAGTCTTGTGTGTTTCATACCAGCATACTTTGGATGCAGCTGGGCCACACACCTTCCACCATCCAAGCAGCACGGGTATCCAGTATAACTGCACTATTAAAGTGTTATTGCTTTTACATAGTGTTTCAGGCTTTTTCAAATGAAAAAGGCCCTAAATTATAAGGATCCCTTAAAAATATTTTAACTGATTATAATGTTAAAATTAATTCTCTACCCCCCCCCCCCCTTTAAATTTCTACAGAATATAAGACCCTGTCTGCAAAATACTTGCAGAGCACAACTGGGAACGTATCAGAAATTTACAAGGAGAGTTCTAACAAAAAAAAGTGGGCCAAGTGCTTTACGTTAATCTTTGTTGCAGATCTTACTGGGTTTATCAGAATTCTGGCATCTTTCTTTGGAAATGTGAATGGAAGTGACAACTAACACCATTTTTTTTTTTAAACTGAGTTTTAGTGAAGCTTATGGCTATGAGTTCCAAGTTCTGTTTTGCAAATAGAACTTTACAATATTGTTTATAATCTTTGCCAGACAGACCTCCTCTTTTATTATGTTCTGTGAAAGGTTTAGCACAGTTCTGGATGTTGGAAAAAATAGAACAGTAATCTGCAGATTTGGGACTTCATTCAGGGATATGCTGAATTTTTTCAATTCCCATTGGTTTCAATAGGAGTTGAGGATACTCAGCACAACTTGGGATTGGGTTTATAAGAATAAGCTCTTCTGCATGCATTTTGCTTAATAAAGAGATCTGAAAACTTGAATGGCTAGAAGTACTTCTCACATGTGTGAACTTGCATTACAAGGATCATGGTAGCCATCCTGCTGAAATGATTTGTGTAATACCAGCAACGGAACACAATACAGGAGACTGTAAACCTTTTTTCTTTCCATTAGGCTTTGGAGTGGACCAGTTACGAGATGATAATCTAGAAACTTACTGGCAATCTGATGGGTCACAGCCTCATTTGGTGAACATCCAGTTTAGGTACTAAATATTTGTGTGATTTGTTGCATATGATAAGGCTAATAAGTTGTGATTACAACTCTCATGAAAGTGCATTCAAAATTCTGATTGACAAGGAATGCAGATTTGAGGTCTCTCTTAGTAACATGGGTAGGAGCTAGTTAGATTACTTCATTTACTTCATAAATTAAGCTGTCATGGAATAAAAGGGAAGGTCCTTTCATGGATTGAGAACTGGTTAAAAGACAGGAAACAAAGGGTAGGAATTAATGGTAAATTCTCAGAATGGAGAGGGGTAACTAGTGGTGTTCCCCAAGGGTCAGTCCTAGGACCAATCCTATTCAATTTATTCATAAATGATCTGGAGAAAGGGGTAAACAGTGAGGTGGCAAAGTTTGCAGATGATACTAAACTGCTCAAGATAGTTAAGACCAAAGCAGATTGTGAAGAACTTCAAAAAGATCTCACAAAACTAAGTGATTGGGCAACAAAATGGCAAATGAAATTTAATGTGGATAAATGTAAAGTAATGCACATTGGAAAAAATAACCCCAACTATACATACGATATGATGGGGGCTAATTTAGCTATGAGTCAGGAAAAAGATCTTGGAGTCATCGTGGATAGTTCTCTGAAGATGTCCACGCAGTGTGCAGAGGAGGTCAAAAAAGCAAACAATGTTAGGAATCATTAAAAAGGGGATAGAGAATAAGACTGAGAATATAGTATTGCCCTTATATAAATCCATGGTACGCCCACATCTCGAATACTGTTTACAGATGTGGTCTCCTCGCCTCAAAAAAGATATTCTAGCACTAGAAAAGGTTCAGAAAAGGGCAACTAAAATGATTAGGGGTTTGGAGAGGGTCCCATATGAGGAAAGATTAAAGAGGCTAGGACTCTTCAGCTTGGAAAAGAGAAGACTAAGGGGGGATATGATAGAGGTATATAAAATCATGAGTGATGTTGAGAAAGTGGATAAGGAAAAGTTATTTACTTATTCCCATAATACAAGAACTAGGGGTCACCAAATGAAATTAATAGGCAGCAGGTTTAAAACAAATAAAAGGAAGTTCTTCTTCACGCAGCGCACAGTCAACTTGTGGAACTCCTTGCCTGAGGAGGTTGTGAAGGCTAGGACTATAACAATGTTTAAAAGGGAACTGGATAAATTCATGGTGGCTAAGTCCATAAATGGCTATTAACCAGGATGAGTAAGAATGGTATCCCTAGCCTCTGTTCGTCAGAGGATGGAGATGGATGGCAGGAGAGAGATCACTTGATCATTGCCTGTTAGGTTCACTCTCTCTGAGGCACCTGGCATTGGCCACTGTCGGTAGACAGATACTGGGCTAGATGGACCTTTGGTCTGACCCGGTACGGCCATTCTTATGTTCTTATGTTCATTTGCAAAATCTGTTTTATAAATGCTCTTACAGTTTTATTGTAGCAAATGACCAATTAAGCAATTGCCAGGTGAGTGCTGTGCTGGGTTATCTCTACAGTATCACAGTCTCTAAGATATGGTGATATGTCTGCACTAGTTTTCTGTTTGCTTTTGGCTGCAGTTCAAGATGTGTGTTGATATTTAGTGCCCTGATTTAACTGCCCATTAAAGTGGGACACCTTTTCATGCTGTATTCCACTGTAGAAGATACGACTGGCTACAAGACTCTTGCATTCCATTAATGTGGTTGACTTCTCCCAAGACTGAGATCAGGACTTCTGCAATTGAGTCCTGTTCTCTGTTGATTCCCTCACAGAACTGCTTTCCTTAGCAGGGCACCATAGTGCATGATGAAAGATATATTTGCATTGGCTTGTGTTTAATTTTTATGTTGTGTTGGGTTTTTTTGTTTGACATGTTGACAATGTGGTTGCTAATGTTTCTCTAGGCATGTGTAGTTTGCTAGCCATTGTAAGTTGTTTTCTATGTATGTACTTTATAAAAATATGTAAATTCCTAGCTACTACTGCACTAGTGATCCTAAAAATCAGCAGTGTCACATTTTGTATCAAGTTTTACAATATTTAAATCTTCTTCTTGACAAAATCTAGAGAAACCCTTCCTGGGATAATTTTTCCTTAGGATGCTTACTTAGCCTTTGCTGCTTCTTGCTTACAGAAGAAAAACAACGGTGAAGACATTGTGTATTTATGCAGACTACAAATCTGATGAAAGCTACACCCCAAGCAAGATCTCTGTCAGAGTAGGAAATAACTTCCACAACCTTCAGGAAATTCGGGTAGGTCAATAATTCTTCACCTGATAATTATGATTCATCCTTTTTTTCTTTTTTAAGAAGACATTGTCACCATTTCTACTGCAGTAATAGAATTTTGAGAGAAAATTAGAAACGTGAGATGTCAAATGCAAACTTGTATATAATTTTTTCATGCCCTTATTTATTTTCAGAATTGTATGTTTCACCAATAACATGTCCATGTATCACTGGCTTTGGGGAAAGGAGTTGCAGGTTTGCTCTTAAACCCAAGTCTTTCGCATAATGGGACAATGCATTACCACCAAGTGGGCCATTATTGTATGTTGTCAGAAACTTTGCTTTGCCTTTGCAGGGAATGTGGATTTTTTTTTATTTTGGTAATTGCTTGTAGTCTTGGAATATGTAAATACTTCCCTAAATTAGATCCCAGCAATATCCAATGCCATTATTTACATTCTCCTCATAATAAAGCTCTGTAACTCTAAGGGCATGTCTACACTGGCAGAGTTATAGCACCGGCAGCAACAATGCCACTCGGAGCATGCTGAAGGGAAACCGCTGTTGTGTGTTCACGCTGTCAGTTGCCTTCGTAATACTATGTTCACACTTGCAGTACTTGCATCGGTATTTGGACCGGTGCATTCTGGGCAGAGCATCTCTTCCTCTTCTGCTACTAAGAGTTGTGGGAAGGCAGATGGGGTTGTGGGGCATCTTGGGTCCTGTCTCAATAACCTGTGGTGCATTGCTTTGCATCCCAGCAATCCCTGTCCTTCTGTCTGCATTTGGCGCCATCTTTCAACGGTTTGTGTATTGTGCGCTCTGCCTCTTCGGTCTGCAGGAATGGATCCCACACTGTTGACCAGTATGCTTCTCGCTCTCACTAGATGTCATGAGTGGCAGTTGAGTTATTCCTTAAACTACAAAAGCAAGAGGAGTGTGACACTGATTTCGCCATGCGTAGTAGCTATGACACGAGATTTCTTTTGGCATTCACAGAGGTGCTGACCACAGTGGAACGCCACTTTCGGGCTTGGGAAACAAGCACTGAGGCGTGGCGGGATCACATTGTGATGCACGTCTGGGATGACGAGCAGTGGCTGCAGAACTTTCGTTTGAGGAAAGCCACATTCGTGAGACTGTGATGAGCTGTCACCAGCCCTCCAGTGCAAGGACACGAGAATAAGAGCTACCCTGTCATTGGGAAGTGCATGGTGATTGCACTGTGGAAGCTGGCTACTCCAGACTGCTACTGATCGGTCGCTAATCAGTTCGGAGTGGGAAAGTTGACTGTTGGACTTGTGTTGACAGAAGTGTGCAGGGCCATAAATGGCATCCTGCTCTGAAAGACCATGACTCTTGGCAATGTGCGTGACATTGTGGATGGCTTTGAACAAATGGGCTTCCCCAATGGGGGGTGAGGGGAGGGGCTGCAATAGGTGGCACTCATATTCCAGTTCTAGCACCAGATGACCTAGCCACCGAGCACGTTAATCAGAAGGGGTATTTCCCTATGGTTCTCCAGGCGCTTGTGGATAACCATGGGCATTTCACGGACATTAACACAGGCTGGTCCAGAAAGGTGCATGATGCACACATCTTACGGAACAGTGTTTTTTTAGGAAGCTGCAAGCAGGAACTTTCTTCCCAGACCAGAAGATATCCATTGTGACCCTGGGAGACCCTGCCTACCCTTTAGTGACATGGCTTATTAAGCCATGCGTGGGAAACCTTGACAGCAGCAAGGTATGGTTCAACAAAAGGCTGAGCAAGTGCAGAATGACTATTGAGTGTGCTTTTGGCCATTTAAAGGCCCACTGGTGCTGCCTATATGGGAGGCTGGATTTGGCCGATGACAATATATATGTATGCTTATAGCCACGTGCTGTACACTCCATAATATTTGTGAAGGGAAGGGTGAAAGCTTCACTCAGGGCTGGACCACTGAGGCTCAGCGCCTGGAGGCTGAGTTTAAACAGCCAGAAACCAGGGGTATTAGAGGGTGCAACATGGTGCCATAAGGATCAGGGATGCCTGGAGGCAGCAATTTGAAGCTGAAAGCCACTAATATTTGTTGCTATGCTTGGGAGTGTAGTGCTTGTAATGCCAGGAGATGATTGTGATTGGTCATACGATGCACAGTGAAGGGTTAAGAAAATTGCATGTTGCTTTGTAGGGCTCTGTTTGCTTTCAGTTAATGAAATAAATATTGCTTTCAAACCCTGGCCCTTATGCAGCTTGCCTGTGTGCAGCAATGGTGTGCCTTTTATCTCCTCCCCCTCCCCCCCCGGTGGAACGGCAGAGTGGCTTGAGAAAGTTACCCTTAATGGGGCAAAAAACAAAGCAGGTCTGCCAAAGAGCCTGTGGCAGCAGATTGCCCAGTATCTACATGAGAATTTTGTGGAGATCTCTGCGGCAGATTCTCGTGAAGTGAGGGAGTCAATCAACACCCTGTTCTGCCACTCAGCGTAGGCATGTGGTGGTGTGCGCATCTTACAGACACAAGCCTGCTTTCTGCAACCCTCCTGCCCCCAACAACTCGCTTCAGCGATTCCCAAAATCAAAGCCACTTACCAGGGGCCTCCTCTCCTGTTTGCGCTTTGCCAAGCTGTGACAGCTGTGACTGTCTAGCCTCCTACAGGGTAGAGAAGAGCTCCTGGCTGCATGCATCTCTCACCTCCGAGTCATTCTCTGCCTCATCCACATCCTCGTCCAAGATTTCCTCCTCTGGGCTTGGTCCACTCTTGTCTGGCACGTGAGCCACTGAAGTATCCACAGTGGCCTTTGCAGTGGGGGTGGGGTCGCCATCGAGTAATGTGTCCATCTCTTTGTAGAACCGGCAGCTCATGGGCTCAGCAGTGGAGCGGCGGTTTGCCTCCCACGCCTTGTGGTAGGCGTTTCGCAGCTCCTTCACTTTGACCCTGCACTGCAGTGTGTCCTGGTCATGGCCCCTTTTTGTCATGCATCGTGAAATCTGTCTGTAGGAATCATAATTCCTATGGCTGGAGCGCAGCTGGGACTGGACAGCCTCCTTTCCCCAAATGCTGATGAGGTCCAGCAGCTCAGCATTGCTCCAAGCGGGGGATCACCTGGTGCATGGAGCAAGCATGGCCATCTGGAAAGATGTGCTGAGACCACTGCATGCGTCACCGAACAAACAGGAAGGGGACTTTCAAAATTACCAAGGAATTTACAGGGTGGAGCTCACAGTTTGTCACCTGAGGGCAGGGCAGTAGAGTTCAAACCGATGACCAGAGAGGTGAGAACAGGCATTGTGGGACACTTCCCAGAGGACAGTTGCAGCACGGTATTAGATCAGGGTGTCCAGGGTAGGCTTTAGCAAGTGCAGGGCCCGATTTGTGGGGCTCGTACTCTCTGAGCAGCACTCCGAGTCTTCGGTGGCGGATCCTTCACTCACTCCGGGTCTTGAAGGACCCGCTGCTGAAGACCCAGAGCGAGTGAAGGACCCACCTCCGAAGTGGCGCCGAAGATCCGGTGCGCCGCCAGGTGAGTAAAAATTAAAAAGGCCACTGGGTGTGGGGCCTGATTTGGGAAAATCAGGGGAATCGGCCTAAAGCCAGCCCTGAGGGTGTCTACACTGGGACCACGGCACTGTAGCCTCAGCACAGAAAGCTGTATGCTTCTCGATGGGGTGGTTTTTTTTTCAGCACTGCAACTGCACAGTTTCTGCCACTAAGTGGCTTGGCAGTGTGTAGACCTCGGGAGTTACACTGCAGAAAGCTGCTTTACTGTGCAGAAACTTGCCAGTGTAGACAAGGCCTAAATATATAGATCTTATGAGGGATGGGATTTTCGAAAGTGTTCAGTATTGGTTTAGCTGTTCCCATTGAAGTCTATGGTAGTTTTACCACGAAAAGTGTACTTGTACTGTGATGTGGAGGCTCTGGTTTTAAATGCTTTTGTAGCATTAGACTGAAAACTAGCAGAGGTGGTAATGTCAACCACAAATTACTTTTCTTAATTTCTTTAAGAAACAAATGGGCAATAAAGACATTCTGATGCCTAACTAGAGATAAGTGTTCAAGAATTTAGGAAGAAGAATTTTGATGGGTGGTACAGGTGTATAGTGCTACATACATATTCTTTGCAATCAGATGTTTCTTACTTCTAGGAAGCTAGAATTGGAATCTGATCCAAATCCCATTGAAGCCAATGGCAAGACTCACTGCCTCCAATGAGCTTTGGATCAGGCGAAAGAGCTAAGGTCAAATTCCAAAAATAAGGCCTAAATCTCATTTTACTTTAAGGCCCCTTTTTTTGCACTGTTCTGGCAGTGTAAAGGGGCATTTCATAGTTACCAACTGCTGACTACACTGTAATCAATAGTCATTGCAGAGGGGGAAATCACAGTACTAACTCTTCCAAAAATTGAAGTACTTCAGAACTACGTGAGATCAAAAATGCTTAGATTAGGTTACAATTGAAGACTATCAATAAAAGTGTTGAAAAACATACAGTTATGCTGGTAAATACTACTCTGCTTTTGGGTATTCATGCTTTTTTTTTTTTAAATGGAACTCCTAACCTCTTCCTTTATACTTCTGTTGCACTGGCCAGCAACTGTTGGGCATACATGTGGATGTAATGCAAATATATGTTGGAAAATCTTATATTTATTTGTCAAAAATACTTCTCAAAATTCTCAAAACTAGAAAGTCATTTTCCATTTAATTCCATGAAAATAAAGGCTCATGCCTAAGGCCTTGAGAAAGTCATAATCAAAATTGAGTATAGAATGTTTTGTAAAGTTGCTGGCTTTGTTAAATCATTACATCATTAACTCCCCAAAACTTGCTTTTTTTAACTCCATATTGGCATTTAGTGATAAATTTTTTTGTCATGAAGCCTATGACAAGTCTGAATTGTTTCTAAGTGATGGTTTGTGTTTTGAATATAAAGTAGTATTTTTGGCAAACAGTAAAAGCAAATTTGGTCTCAAATAAGCTCCCCAAAAAGAAAATAAAGCAGTTGGACTACTCAGGAATAGGTGTCATAAATTGTTCAATTCACTTTAACCTGCTAATTAAAATGCCTCATCAACAGCTGCTGGTTGATACAGTGGGAGACCTCAGCTGTCCTGCATTGTGGTAGCTGCTCTAGTGGGGTGGGAAATCCTAAATGGTTTAAAAAAAACAAACCCAAAACACATAAATATTAGTGTGCAGAAACAGAGAGAGGGGTGATAATCTTGTTGCCCCAGAATAGCTTTCAACTGTAGTGCATTTCATCCTGGCACCACATTTATACCACGTGGTTATCTCTCAGTTTATTAACGTATTTCCATCCTGAATGTTGAATCCTGAAGTGAGGTTACAAAAGCTTTATTCCTGTTTTTTAAAGAAATGAATCCACATCATTTTAAAGTTCACTTCCTCTGCCACTCTTGTTGGTCTCTTTCTGGATCTTTTTCATGCATTTGTGTCACAGCTGCTTGAGAGTGCTATATACTACAACGGGTCAGCAACCTGCGGCATGTGTGCCAAAGACGGCATGCGGGTTGATTTTTAGTGGCACGCTACTGCCAGCTGGGGGTCCTGGCTGCCAGCCCTGCTCAGCCCGCTGCTGGCCTGGATTACAGAACCCCAGACCAGCAGCAGGATGAGCTGCTCAGCCTGCTGCTGGTCTGGGGTCCCGGCCGGCAGCCCCTTTCCAGCTGGGGTCTGGCTGCCGGCCCCACTCAGCCCGCTGCCAGCCTGGATGGACGGAATGTGGGCTGGCAGCGGGCTGAGCGGGGCCAATGACTGGGACCCTGGCTGGCAGGGGCTGGCAGATGGAACCCCAGACGACAGTGGGATATGCCGCTGAGCCCGCTGCTGGTCTGGGGTCCCGGCCGCCGGCCCCGCTCAGTCTGCTGCCAGCCTGGATGGATAGAACCTGGCACGCTGCTGATTTGGGGTTCCATCTGCCGCCCGTGCTGCTGGTCTGGCATGCATAACCTTTTACTGGCACGCAAAACCTTAAATTTATGAAGACTTGGCACACCACTTCCCAAAGGTTGCTGACCCCTGTACTACATCAAAGTGGGAGCTGAATTTTTACCTTGTTTGTAATTTTAGTTTGTTTCATTTCCAAAGCATCCACTAGATGTCACTGTTGTCCGTAATTACTATCCTGGATTCATATCCCCCAAATCCATTCTTCCAGTAATTATCTTTTTATAATGGTATGTTTTAATATAATATTCTACATATAACCTAAGTAAAGCAGTAAACTCCACGTTTGAGGTTGTTGTGTGTGTCTATTAGTACTTCATAGATGATTTGAGATGTATCTTTTTACTGTCTTAGACACAAATGCTGTTAATTATATACTGGATTGTTGTCATCTGCTGTTTCTCAGGCTAATCTGGAGTATTTTCTCACCTTTCCCTTTGTATATTTTTCATATAAAATCTTTCCTTTTTTTAATTTTGTAGAGAAAGTAATTACACACAAAACAGCTTTTGTCTTCCCTTTTTATATTAAGGGGTGTTTTAGTACCTACTCACTAATAGTAAAGATATTATCTCACATGAGACCAATAATTCTTATACATGCCAGGTGTACATACATTTCCTTATTGCAAATCTGGGAAGAACATGTAGCCTTCAGGCTGCTAATTAATGAAATGCAACACTTTTATGCTGTAAAAGATTAATAGCTAATTCCTTGGGTTGTCCATGTGAAATATTGGCATCAAGTGCTACAGTTTTATAATTTTCTTTTTGATATTTAAAGTTTTCAGGAATTGTATGACAGTTCCCTTACATTTTTCTCAAAAGGTGGTTTTACTTTTTTTTAACTCTTAGTCAGCAATGTAAACGAGTTTTGTTTTTTGTTTTCATCAGCTTCTCTGACTCAGAAGTAAGTGGTTAAAGCAGTGTGAACTATTACAAGATCTTTAAAGCAAAAGCCACTTCATTATACAATGATTCCGTTGGTTTCAGGACTGATTAACTTTATGGAAAATTCAACTAAATCTTTTTATATTTTTCCATGGATACTTGCCCAGTTTGTGGAGTTTAATGAAAATCCTATGATGCCTTCATGTGTTTTCTTTCTACTGACAACAATCAGAGTTTTCAAAAGAATAAAACATGGTTAGCCTAGTTTTTTTAAATAATTAACTAGGGCGGATATTTTGAGACCCAGGTGCACCTTTTTAGAGTCGTAAAGATTAAATGCTTATTGCCCCCCTCAATACATTCCCTTCTTCTGAGGAATAAATCACCACTGCTGTCCTTCAAGCTGAGGAGGACCGGACTCCCTTTGGAGTCTGGCAGCATTACTCCCTTACTCAGCTGCAAGAACCAGTGTTGGGAGATGTGAGGTAATCCCTCCTCTCCAGGGGCTAAGTACACTGATTTCTTTGCATCATTCCACTCCAGCCTAGGGAGCAAGAAATTGAGACTGGAAGTGAAGCAGAGTTCTCGCATGCAGCAGTGCAGACAATACTACTGAGCCAGCCCACCGAAGCACTTTTGGGATAGGAGCCAGACTTCAGTGCATGGTTCAAGATGTTACACTTCCATGTGATGTGAAAATAGTCAAAATGTGAATGATATAAGTAAAATTTTATGCTGAGTTTCTGGTCTTTTCTGAATTCATCATATCACCCTCTTCCCCCCACCAAGATATTTAAACTATGAGAAGTTTATCTGTTAAGAAGTGTTACAATGCTAAGTGCAAGCTGAATATCAGGTTATATTCAGTCTCTTGCTTTTATTTCATCTGTGTATTCCTAGTGATGGAAAACCCAGCCAGAGGGGGGAGCAAGATGTCTCCAAGGCCTGTTGTATCAGGCAGCTTTAGGCTTTGGGTAAAAGGCCAGAGTGCCTGGAAAATGTCATTGATTCATTGCATCACCTAGGAAGCCTCCAGTGGAGTTCAGTCAGAAAACTAAAGCTGTTGTTACATAATAGAGCCACTCAAGAAAAGAAGGTAGTGGTACACTGCCTGGTGTCCCATATGGGTGAATTGCTTCTTCACGTGCCCCTACTGCAGCAAAGAGATGCAACTTGCACCCATTTGCTGTAACAGGAGTGAATCTAGCCCCTTTTCTGTATTTAACATTTGAAACTGTGCACATAAAGGAAACTATATTCCAGTATTAGGATTGGGTGAGAAGACATAACCATCACTAGTAGGAAATGTGATCCATATATTTAGGGATGCAAGAAATTTTTCTTCATAAATAAAGTTCATAAAAACATCTTTCATTAAAACTGGAAATTCATTCAAGTAGTGTAAATTTCATTTATTTTTCTGCTTTGTTCTAGTAAGGAATCCAGATTTCACCAGGCTTGCGACTTCAGAAAATACCCACCATTTTTCCTGTTAATAGAAATCCATTACTATTCCACATTAATACTCCACGCCTTGCTTGAATGATCTGAAAACAGCTTCTTCACATTCTTAAATCTGTTGTAGTTAGCCAGCAAACAAGCATTGCTTAATTGGTGTACTTTTGTAAATTGAATTCTTCTTTAGATTAGTGTAATCTTAATGTATTAAGATGTAATATATGTAAATGCACATATATTCTTCCATATTGCTTATACAAAGTATTATTGAAGTGTACCAAGCTAGGAATTGCAACTGTACATCAAGTCCATTTGCATTTATCTCCAAAAGGGTAAAACACTTATAGAAAAAATGTTCAAAACTGTTAATCACATTCCAAGTCCTTCTTTAGTCTTTTAGATCATAAAATATTTGCAAGTGATTTTTGAAGGTATGGTTCTACTTTGAAAGGTGAGTATGTAAAAATTACAACGTCTTCAGAAGATCTTCTCCCAATTTATGTCAGAGTCCTATGTGCTTCCTTTAGTGACTAATTTTAAACTTTTACTTCTGATAACACTGCAGAGCCATTCCAGCTAAGAGTTAGTAAGATGAAATCTTTTGTTTCTTGTACATCAACAATATTGTTTAAGCTCCAATTTACACTTGTGTAAATGAGCTGAAGACAGTGGGGTTGCATGGATGTAACGGAGGGCATAATTAGGCCTTTAGACCCTTTATTTTAAGTGATAATGCATGACAAAGCACTCCCTCCAGTGTCAGACAGCGTTTCTCCTTTATGCAGCTTGTCTCTGATTCTGGGTTAAGCCTGTGGCACTGGCAGTTAGAAAAGCATCTTCTAACAGTAGTTGCAGCACAGTTTGATCTGGAAACCACAGATATAAATATGCAATACCATTTTAACAGAATCACTTCTAGGAGTAGAGCAGCTCTGTATGTACTCCAAGACACAGCAATCCTCCCTGTAACGGAGGAAAGCTATACTTGACTGCTTCTGAAACCTGTCAATGCTACTTGTGCTCCATTGGTCAGAGAAGATGGCTGGAGAGAAATGTGAGGAATTTCCTCATTAGGAGGTTGAGTATGCTGCCTTCACAAATATCTCAGGAACTGCTTTCTTGTCTTGGCAGCACAACGCACAACTAGACTGCAAGACCAGCAATTTTTTTATTGGCTTAAAGTGATGAATCTGTTATATTAAAACGTGGAAAGGGTTATTCCTTGCCTTACATATGCCTTGGTGATTGCAGCAGTGCAGGAAAAGTCAAAATCAACAAAAGGCGTATTAAAGGACAAAGATCCCAAGAAGCTGGACTTCACCTCAGATTCAGGATAGTAATACTTGCCTCCATCATTCCATCTCTTCAGACCAAAGGTTGGTTCATGACTCTCAATTTGCAGGACGTGCATTTCCAAATAGCTGTCCACTTGGCCCACAGGAAATACCTGAGATTCACCATGAGACCAAACCATTACCACTACAAGGTACTGCCATTCAGACCTTCCTCAGCACTGAGAATTTATTACAAAACGTCTAGTAGTGATAGTGGCATACCTGAGATGGCAAGGCATTCGTGTCCACCCCTACAACTGGCTGATCAGAGGCAGAATCCAGTGGAGGGCAGCAACAAACCTGGAATGTTCCCCATTTCTATTTACGGGGCTGGCTCTCCCAGTGACCTACGAAAAATCATCACTCACCCAGTGGCGTAGCCAGATGGAGCAAACGGGGCGGGCGGACATAAAAAAGGCGCCAACCCCTGCGGCGCTTGTACTCACTGGGCGGCGCTCCGGGTCTTCGGTGGGCACTTCGGCGGTGGGTCCTTCACGCGCTCCGGGTCTTTGGCGGCACTGAAGGACCTGCTGCTGAAGACCCAGAGCCCTGCCGGGTGAGTACAAGTGGGTGGCACCTTTTGTTATGTTGCCCCTCCCCGTTCAGAGTAAAAATTAGAGCCTCCAAAAAATTAAAGAGGCACCACTTGTGCTCAGTGGGGAGTGGCCGCTCCCCCTGCTTCTCCCCTAGCTACGCTACTGCACTCACCCCATGACAGAGAATAGAGTTCATAATTGCTGTGTTCCACTCCAGAAGAAGCATGTCTGGCCCAGGACAGGTTCCAGTTGTTACAAGTACTCATACTCCATTTAGTATCAAAATGGGCTACAAAAATATCAACATGCCTTTCAGTGTTAGGCCACATGTCAGCATGTTGGTATTTGACCTTGCTTGCCAGAGTTCATCTGTGGTTGCCTTTCTCCACCCCAGGGAAAGGCTCTAGCAGGGGGGGAAGGATCTGTCAGCTTCCTGCTGCTGGAGCTTTCCCCCTCCATAAGAAAAGGCTCTGGCAAGGGGGAAGCCCAGGGAAAGGCTCCAGTCGGGGGGAGGCAGTGGGGAAAGTCATCCTTTCCCCACTGCCTCCCCTGTGCCAGAGCCTTTCGCTATTATGTATAGCTACGCAACACACTATAGATGCAGCCTGATTTTCGCTGTGGTGTGCAGCTACACCTACATTACATACCGCTGCCAGTGAAGTGTAGTATAGATGTAGCCAAGTGTCAGAATTATTGTTTCAGAGGAAGCCTGAGTTCAAGATTCTTGTCAGACACCTTCCTCTTGCAATGGAACAGAGGCTTGCTTTATGCCTTTCTACTGATTCCCAGGGTAATTTCCAAGATCAAGGGACAAAGCCACGATAGTTCTTGTAGCTCTGTACTGGCCAAGGCAGTTTGGCTGGCAGATCTCCATATGTCCAGTCAGCCTCTGATCTAGCTTCCAGACCACCCGGTTCTGATCTGACACCATCATGGACAGATATTTCATCCAGACCAAAGTTGCTTAAGCTAATGGTATGGCTGTTGATTAGCTGAGTACCACGGACAGAGACTGCTCCCTACGGCTCCAGGAAATTCTGATACAGAACAAGAAAACATCTACCAGAAGGCGTTAGTCTTTTAAATGGAAGAGGTTCTTGATACGGGCAACCCAAAATGTTCTGGATCCAGTCCAGACCTTGATACCGAAGATCCTTGACAACTTATTTCACTTTAATAGGGCTGAACAAAGACGGTCCTTTTTACTCTTGTGGTGAATTCAGCCTGCTGACTGCCTGCACAGTCATACTTTGTCTTTTCTCATCCCATGTTTGTTGTTGATTATCAAAGGGCTATCTCACACTTTCCACAGGTCAGAGAACCTACTCCTGCCTGAGATTTCTGTATAGTCACAAAACTCATGGAGATTCCATTTGCACCTCTCTCAGAATGCTCTTTACATCACTTCACTCTGAATATGGTCTGCCTAGTTGTTATTGCATTGGCCGGAAATGTGAGTGAACTTCAGGCATTTATGGCTGAGCCCCCATAAACAACATTCCATAGAGACAGTGATGCTATGGCCTCACCTAAAACTAATTCCCAAGGCAGTTTCAGAACTTCATCAGTCATTCTGCTTATCTTCCTGAAACCAAACAGAAGACTTAAATAAGATCCAGACATTATTTTTCATGTTGTGAACAAATCAACATATGTGACTTGCTATATGGTTATTTTCTTTTTGGATGAGACAAATACACTCTAGTTCACTTACTGAATACTATAGACTTAGCTAAACATCTTGTCATCTGCTAAATACAAATGGAGTTAATAAGCCATTACACAACTTGTATAAAAGTTATATTTTAATTTCTCATATCCTATATTAATTTACTACATCAATATGAAGCACAGCCTTCCTATTTAAAAAAAAAATTAAAAGAATTAGTATAAATGTTGCATAGTTTTAAAAGTGCTAGCAGGTAAATTAAAGCTGTTCATACTTGAATTGTAAGGCTGCAGGAGTAGTCAGTGGAAGTCTCTGAATAGCTTCAATATGTTAGAAATAAGAAGCCTTCTGGAAAGCTGGTGGACAATTTCAAGTAATGGTTACTATGGTCCAGTTTTGAATTGTGCCCCTTGTTTGCATGGGTGCGACTTTTGAGTGCTTGAGTATACAAGTATAGGATTTGTGTATGCAAACTCCACCACTTTGAGCATTATTGCTGGTGTACAAAAATTGCATCTGCTGGTGACTCAAGCACGTGCATGTACAGAGGCCACGTTGAAACATCTTTCAAAATTTGTCCTTACTACTTGGGGTCAAATTCCACAGATTTATTAAAATTTTTGTGTCACTGGAAATTCCGAATTCGCCTTGGGAACAATTAGCAAAGATATACAAATGTGAACATCAATAGAGTATTTAAAAACTGATATATCAATATTGACTTAGTGATATGCTGCTAATGTTTAACAAGCAGCTCCCATGAAAATGTTTCCTTTTAATCTGCAATAAAATCCTTGTTACCAGGGCTCTGTGTATGTGCCAGAAGGGATGAGGAACTGGGAATGAATGTGTTCCTATTTTCAACAAAAATGCTTTCTCCTAACCAAGAATGAAGGCAATACCACTTGGCAACCAGATTCTACATATTCAAGCATGCATGATGTAAATGTTGGTACTCTATTTCACTGAAATAGATCAGATATACTGATAGAGTAGCTGTGCTCAAGTTCTATGGCATATGTGCATTAAGATTTTGTATGAGAGCCTGAGGGGATCTTCCCTCCCCCCCACCCCACTCCCAAACTGAATCAAGATACCTCCTACTTAGTTCAGTTTTGTGCATTCCCAAATAGAGGAAAGGCTTTCTTTTTAGAAAATCTTTTTTTTTCCCCTTCCTCTGGGTTTCATGAAGATATCTCTGGCATGGATGATTAGCAGTATCTAGATGAAGAACATGCTCCATCAGAGCCAGGGAAACCCCCAACCCTTCAATTTGATGGAGGAATTTTAACAAAGGTTGCTGTGAGCCTGCTCCAGCACATCATGCCCATAATTCCAATCCCTACCATGTTAGTCTTCTAGGAAAAAAAGGTTGGATGCATCCAGCTAGGAGTGGAGTCTCAAATACTTACTAGTTTTTCATCCATGTATCTCAAAGCATTTTGTGGACACATTCTCGCTTTTTACTGATGTAGAAATTGAGGCACGGGAGGTCGGGTAGTGAATGGGCGAAGGTTACACAGTGAGCTAGTGGAAGTCAGAATTAGAATCTAGATCTCATGACTCTGTCCTGAGCTCTAATCACCTGTCCGTAATTGTTACCGAAGTACATGGATACGCCAATACTTGTCTGTATCTACACTATGAACAAATTTTTTTGTTCCTCTGAAGCTTCTGCTACTGGCCACTGTTGGAGCCAGGATACTGGACTAGAGGGACTTCAAGAGTTGCCATACTGGATGAGACCCCCTGTTCCTAAATTTAAAGTTAGGTTTGTTTTCTCAAAGTTTCTTAAATCGATATGGAAACATGATAATATATTGGATATTTTAGGCTGAGTAGCAGAATCCAGGGGATCAAATGCTGCAGCTCTTGTGTAGCTATAATCTACTGACTTTAATGAGAATTTTATCTGTATAAGTACTACAGGATTGGACCCGTAAAGAGCAAGAACACAGTACATTTTTTCCCTAACTTTTTCATAATGGTAATGTAGAGCTGTACTCATTGATCCATAGAGTATTATAAGTAAGCCCCTTTGTTTTCAGTTTAAACCAATTTTTACCAAAAATTTCCCAGGTTTTACAAAAAGTATTATTCCTTTTTTTTCTGAAATTTTTCACCCTACTTTTGTATCATTCAAATATATATGAAAAAACTTGTTTTATTAGGAAAATACAGTACATTGGACGAGGTACATGTATTACGATATTACATTAGTCTGTGTGTATGTGGAAAGCTGCCTGTTGAAGTAAGGCTATATATTAGTCTAGAAGCTGCACAAACTGAACAAACAGGCACACTCACAAGCTTTGAAGTGCATGCACGTCTGAACATACTGATGAATCTCACCCCCACCATGTACACATTTCAAACTGCTAGCAGATAACTTTAAAGATTTGACATACTAAAATGGGAAGAAAATGAAAATCTGTATCAGAATACATTTTAGAACACAAGGAAGTATCCAAAAGTTTGAAAAAAAACAAAAACGAGATGTAGTTGAGTGTATGCACTGCAAATGATATGGCCCAATTATTAAATGTAAATATTTATAGGCTAATAGTTCTAAGTCTACAACAGTAAACTGTTTATTCAAATTAAAAGTTTTATTTGGGGATTAAAGATGTATTGTTTTCTTATAGAGGGGTGGCATTGTATTTTCAGTTCTCTTTTAGTTCTGGAGCAAACCACATGGGTGAATGGTAATTCAAAGCACTAATCTACTCAATACTTCCCCCCAGTCTTTCCATCTACCAAAATAAATATTTAGTTTTTGCACCGATTTTCACCTGTTTTTGTTGTGTTAATAAACACTAATACATTCCTGTGAAAAATTAAATAAAATAAAAACTGAAACCAAAGAGCCCTGAGTACAAGGCCAGAAGGGAGCATTGTGATAACCTAGTCTGACCTCCTGTATAAGAGGCCATAGAACTTTCCTGAGTTAATTTGTGGTTTGAACTAGACCATATTTTTAAGAAAAATATCTGATTTTGATTTAAAAATTGTCAGTAATGGAGAATCCACCACAGACTTTGGTAAGTTTGTTCCAATGATTAATTATCCTCAAAGTTAGAAAGTTGCATCTTATTTGTAGTCTAAACTTGTCTAGCTTCACCTTCCATCCTTGGATCTTGTTAAACCTTTGTCTACTAGATTCAATAGCCCATAGTCAAATTTTTGTTCCCATGTAGGTAGTTATAAACTATGATCAAGTCACCCCTTAACCTTCTTTTTGATAAAATAAATAGATTGAGCTCTTTGGATCTGTCATTATCAGGCATATTTTCCAACAGTTATTCTCATGGCTCTCCTCAGAACCCTCTCAAGTTTATCAATATCCTTCTTGAAATGTGGATGCCAGAACTGGCATGACCACTACTTACTATTGTGTCCAGCATCAAACACAGAGGTAAAATAACCTCCTTGTTTCCACTTGATATTCTCTTGTTTACATACTCAAGATGACATTAGCCCTTTTGGCCACAGTACTGCTAGCTCATGGTTAGCTAATTATCCACCATAACTCCTAAGACTCTTTCAAAATCACTGCTTTGCAGGATAGAGCCCCCCCCAGTCTATTAATGTGACCTACATTCTTTATTCGTAGATGTGACTTTACATTTGGCTGGATTTAAATGAATATTTTATTTGTGATAGTGTGTGCCTAGGAGCCCCAGGCATGTACCAGGACCCCACTATGCTAGGCGCTGTACAAACAGAGAACAAAAACTTTCACCCACCTTATCACTCAGTCTAGATTGCTCTGTATTAGTGGCCTGTTCTCTTCATTATTTACTATTTCCCCAATCCTGGTGTCATTTGCAAACTTTATCAGTAATGATTTTTTCTTCCAGGTCATTGATAAAAATGTTAAATAGTTAAGGGCCAAGAGCTGATCCTATAGGACCACACTAGAAATACAGTAACTCCTCACTTAACGTTGTAGTTATGTTCCTGAAAAATGCGACTTTAAGCAAAACGATATTAAGTGAATCCAATTTCCCCATAAGAATTAATGTAAATGAGGGGGTTGGTTCCAGGGAATTTTTTTCATCAGACAAAAGACTGTGTGTATGTATTATATATAGAAAATAAAACAGAGTATAAGTTTTAAACAAACAATTTAATACTGGTACACAGCGATGATGATTGTGAAGCTTGGTTGAGGTAGAGGAGTCAGAGGGTGGAATATTTCCCTTACTGCTAAATGATGAACTAGCAATTGGCTGAGCCCTCAAGGGTTAACTTTCTCACTCTACAAGGCAACAGGAATGGAGGGGGATATGTGCATTTTCCCTTTAAGTACACTGCCTTGTTAATTAGATCAGCTTGCTGAGGCCACAGCTGTTGCAAGCTCCCTCCATCCTGAGCCCTGGTGTTTCCCCCCTGCTCTATGGAAGCTGGGGTAAGCGGTGTGCAGGAGCAGAGGGGAGGGGGACACCCTGACATTAGCCCCTCTCTTCCTTCCCTCCCCTCACACAGCAAGCAGGAGTCTCATGAAGCTGCTTGGGGCAGAGGGCAGGAGCAGCACATGGCAGTGGAAGGGGGGAGGGACAGCTGGAATTGCTAGCCTGCTGGACAGCTGCTGCACAGGGAACTTAGGGGAGCAGGGAGCTCATTGATAGGGGGGCTGCCGGTCCACTCTGGTTCCAAGCCCCCACCAACTAGCTGCAAGGGGCTGCTCTTCCTGCAAGCAGTAGACAAAGGCGGCTGCCAAACAATGTTAGAAGGGAGCATTACACAACTTTAAATGAGCATGTTCCCTAATTGATCAGCAACGGAACAACGTTAACCGGGACTACTTTAAGTGAGGAGTCACTGTACAGCCTCTTGATGATGATTCCATAAGAACGGTCATAATGGGTCAGACCAATGGTCCATCTAACCAAGTATCCTGTCTTCCCACAATTGGTGGTGCCAGATGCTTCAGAGGGGGTGAACAGAACAGAGCAATTTATCAAATGATCCACCTCCTGTTGTCCAGTCCAAGCTTCTAGCAGTTGTAGATTTAGGCACCCAGAACGTGCAGTTGTGTCCCTGACTATCTTTGCTAATTGCTATTGATGGCTCTATCCTCCATGTACTTATCTAATTCTTTTTGAACCCAGTTATAGTTTTGGCTTCACAACATCCCCTGACAATGAATTGCACAGATTGATTGTGCCTTGTGTGAAGAATTACTTCCTTGTGTTTGTTTTAAACTTGTTGCCTACTAATTTCATTGGGTGATGCCTGGTTCATGTGTTATGTGAAGGGATAAATAACACTTCCTTATTCACTTTCTCCACACTGTTCATGATTTTATAGACCTCTATCTTATCTCCCCTCAGTTGTTTATTCTCTGAACTGAAAAGTCCCAGTCTTTTTAATCTCTCATATAGAAGCTGTTCTGTATCCCTAATCATTTTTGTTGCCCTTCTCTGTACTTTTTCCAGTTATAATATATCTTTTTGAGATGAGATGACTGGAATGGTGCACAATATTCAGAGTGTGATTGTACCAGGGATTTATATAATGAAATTATATTTTCTGTTTTATTATCTGTCCCTTTCCTACTGGTTCCCAACATTATTAGTAGAGCTGTCAAGCGATTAAAAAATTTAAGCACAATTAAACGTGTGATTAAACAATAATCAATACCATTTATTTAAATATTTTGGGATATTTTCTACATTTTCAAATATATTGATTGCAATTACAACAATACAAATTGTACAGTGCTCACTTTATATTTATTTTTATTACGAATATTTGCACTGTAAAAAACCAAAGGAAACATTTTTCAATTCACCTCATTCAAGTACTGTAGTGCACTCTTTATAATGAAAGTTGAATTTACAAATGTAGAATTATGTAAAAAAACAAAAAACAAACCTGCATTCAAAAATAAAACAATGTAAAACGTTAAAGCCTGCAAGTCCACTCAGTTCTACTTCAGCCAATCACTCAGACAAACAATTTGCAGGAGATGATGCTGTCCACTTCTTATTTACAATGTCATCTGAAAGTGAGAACAGGCATTCGCATGGCACTGTTGTAGCCGGTGTTGCAAGATATTTACGTGCCAGATGCGCTAAAGATTCATATGTCCCTTCATGGTTCAACTACTAGAAGACATGTGTCCATGCTGATGATGGGTTCTGCTCAATAACAATCCAAAGCAGTGCGGACTGACGCATGTTCATTTCATCATCTGAGTCAGACGCCACCAGCAGAAGGTTGATTTTCTTATTTGGTGGTTCGCATTCTGTAGTTTCTGCATCTGAGTGTTGCTCTTTTAAGATATCTGAAAGCATGCTCCACGTGTGGTTCCTGAAGATTTTGGACTTCAGGTTCTTAAACCTTGGGTTGAGTGCTGTAGCTATTTTTTTGAAATCTCACATTGGTACCTTGTTTGCGTTTTGTCAAATCTGCTGTTAAAATGTTCTTAAAACAACACGTGCTGGGTCATCATGCGAGACAGCTCTAATATGAAATAAATGGCAGAATGCAGGTAAAACAGAACAGGAGACATACAGTTCTCTCCCAAGGAGTTCAGTCAACAATTTAATTAACACACTTTTTTTTAACAAGCATCATCAGCATGTTCTCTGGAATGGTGGCCAAAGCATGAAGGGGCATAGGAATGTTTAGCCTATCTGGCATGTAAATACCTTGCAATGCTGGCTACAAAAGTGCCATGCGAATGCCTGTTCTCACTTTCAGGTAACATTGTAAATAAGAAGAGGGCGGCATTATCTCCCGTAAATGTAAACAAACTTGTTTGTCTTAGCGATTGGCTGAACAAGGAGGACTGAGTGGACTTGTAGGCCCTAAAGTTTTATATTGTTTTGTTTTTGAGTTGTTATGTAACCAAAAAAAGTCTATATTTGTAAGTTACACTTTCATGATAAAGAGATTGCACTACAGTACTTGTATGAGGTGAATTGAAAAATACTGTTTCTTTTGTTTCATTTTTACAGTGCAAATATTTGTAATAAAAATAATATAAAGTGAGCACTGTGCACTTTGTATTCTATGTTGTAATAGAAATCAATATATTTGAAAATGTAGAAAAACATCCAAAATATTTAATAAATTTAAGTTGGTAATTCTATTGTTTAACAGTGCGATTAATTGTAATTAATTTTTTTTGAGTTAATCACATGAGTTAACTGTGATTAATCGACAGCCCTAATTATTAACTTTTTTGACTGCTGCTGCACATTGAGCAGCTGTTTTCAGAGAACTATCCACAATTACTTCACTATCTCTTTCTGGAGTGGTAACAGCTAATTTAGACCCCATCATTTTCTATATACAGTTTGGATTGTTTTCCAACGTGTATTAATTTGCATTTATCAACATTGAATTTCATCTGCCATTTTGTTGCCCGGTTTTGTGAGATCCCTTTGTAACTCTTCACAGTCTGCTTTGGACTGAACTATCTTGAGTAATTTAGTGTCATCTTCAAACTTTGCCACTTCTCTTGTTACCCTTTTTCCAGCTCATTTATGAATGTGCTGATGAGCACTGGTCCAAGTAGAGATCCTTGGGAGAACCCTCTATTTACTGCTTTCCATTGTGAAAACTGACCAGTTATTCCTATCCCTTATTTCCTATCTTTTAACAAGTTACTGGACCTTCCTTCTTATCCCATGACTGCTTACTTTGCTGAAAGCCTTTGGTGTATGACCCTGCCAAAGGCTTTCTGAAAGTCCAAGTACACTATATCAACTGGAACACTTTTGTACACGTTTGTTGACCCCCTCAAGGAATTCTAATTGGTGAGGCATGATTTCTCTTTGTAAAAGCTGTGTTGATTCAACATATCAGGTTCATGTATGTGTGTTTAATAATTCTGTTCTTTATATAGTTTCAGCCAGTTCTGGTACTGAAGTTAGGCTCAGTGGCCTGTGATTCCCAGGATCGCCTCTAGAGCCTTTTTAAAAAATCAGCATCATATTAGCTGTTTGCCAGTCATCTGGTACAGAGGCTGATTTAAGCAATAAGTTAGTAGTTCTTCAATTTCTTATTTGAGTTCCTTCAGGACACTTGGGTGAATTCCACCTGGTCCTAGCAACTTACTGTTTAATTTATAAGTTTGTTCCAAAACCTCCTCTATCAATACCTCTGTCTGAGACAATTCCTCAGATTTGTCACATAAAATTTTTTTTAGTTTCTCTGCAATGTCCTTGTCTTCCTTGAGTGCTTCTTTAGAACCTCAATCGTCCAGTGGCTCCACTTAATTGTTAGGCAGGCTTCCTGTTTCTGATGTGCTTAAACGCAATTTTGCTGGTAGTTTGTGTCTTTTGTAAGTCGTTCTTCAAATTCTTTTTTGGCCTGCCTAATTATACTTTTTCATTAGACTTGCCAGAATTTATGCTTCTTTCTATTTTACTCAGTAGGATTTGTCTTCCAATTTTTAAAAGATGTCAGCTTGTCTCTAACCACCTCTTTTACTCTGTTTAGCCATGTGGTTATGTTTTTGTCCTCTTATTGCTTTTTTTATTTGGGTTATACATTTAATTTAAGCCTATATCACGCTGGTTGCAGGCATTTCACTCTTGTGACTGTTTGTTTTAACTTCTGTTTAACTAGTCTCCTCATATTTGTGTAGTTCCCTATTTTGAAGTTAAATGCTACAGTGGTGGGTTTCTTTGGTATTTTCTCCATTACAAAGATGTTAAATTTATTTACGTTATGGTTGCTATTACAAGCCATTCAGCTACAATCACCTCTTGGACCAGATGCTGTGAGCCACTTAGGACTAAATCAAGAATTGCCTCTCCCCTTGTGGGTTCCAGGACTAGCTGCTCCTAGAAGCAGTCATTAATGGTGTCTAGAAATTTTATCTCTGCATCTTGCCTGTGATGCCATGTTCCCAGTAAATATGGGGATAGATGAAATCCCTCATTATTATTGGGTTTTCTCTTTTTGTAGCCTCTCTAATCTCCGTGAGATCTAATTCCCCATTTGCAATTTCATTTTGAGACTGCTCAATTAACCAGTGTTTAATCTGTGCCATATTATTTTTGTATTGTTCTGCTTTCTTAATTAATATATCATGTGGTATGATGCCAAATGCCTTACAGAAGTATAGTACATCAACACTATTACCTTTAGGAAACACACTTGTAATCTCAAAAAACAAACAAACAAAAAACAGTTGCTTGTTAGCTCAATGGGCAGTCAAATGCAAATTTTGATAGTCTGTATAGTGTAGCAGCTCTCAGCACTCCTTTGAATTATGCAGAGTGAGTGTATTGTAGCCATTTTAAAGGTGGGCTAAATTGTTTGCAAATAGGTTGAGTGACTTGTTCAAGGTCACATACTGAGTCATGACATGAGGTCTCGTGCTCCAATCCCTAGACAACACTGCGTTCATATTCTCTTCCTTCTTTCACCCCTTCTACTATTTCAGGCTGGCAACTGGAAATGAAAGGTAGCACTGTTCTGCATGTAAATATTTTACCTTGTGTACCTGCTGCAAGTGAAATTGTCTAGAATTAAGTGTGCTTATAGCAGCGCTGGTAGGTAAAATACTTTCATACTGGAGTGGGGCACTACCCTCCCATCTTCAGCTCTTGGAGATGGATATCTGGATATTGGTTACTACCAAAAGTTGTCCATTGCCTGACAGAGTGTTCCTAAACCAAGCAGGCTATTAATTCGGGGATTGTTGAAAACTAACCAAGGTGAACTTGCTATCAATTATCTTTAACAATTAACAATTTATTTGTAAGTATAACAGAGGCATTACATTATTTCATTACACAAAGCACCAGCAGTTATTTTGTACTATAAATTAGCTGCTACCTTGTTGTTTGAGTACTAGACTAACAAAGTCCAGTTGATTTCATTGTTACTAGTATTTACCTACGCTCACTTAGATTCATCTACACACTTTAACCCCATTGGGGGATTTTTCTATGCAACATCCCACTAATTGCAGAGTAATCATTGTTTAATTGGACTTTGTTAGTAACATTTTTATAAATTGACTGTTTATTTGTGAGTTCTTGACTTTTTTTTTATTAGACACTTTTTGGTTTTAATAGATTTTATTTTTCTATAGGGGTTTGGCTACGTGAGAAAGTTGCACCTACTTGAGTTAGCTTTTAAACCAATATAATACTGATGCAAAAGGCTGTGTGGAAACACTTATTTCAATGTAAAAGTGGCTTATTTTGATTAAACATGTTCTTCATTAACTTAAACTAAATCAAAATAGTATCTACACATCCTATTGTGTCAGTGTAAATACCAGTTCAGCTTTCTCATGTAGACAATACCTAATGTATTTGGCTGAAAAGACATAGTATTTCTTATTTTCTAATCACTTGGGTTTCAGTAGTACTTTAACTGGCCACGAAGTCTATTCACATTCAATGATTTTAATGCTGTCTTGTTACACTTCTGCATTATTCACCATACTTAAGGCTTTATCTAGCCCAAGCTTCCTCTGTGACTGCTGACCCCATTTGTTCCATGAGCTGTACAGCTGCAGAATCTAAGTGAGGATGGTTGGGTAATTCAATATTTGTAGCACCTATATAATGCCAAAACTGGCAGCATATGGCTACAGAAGATTGCCACGTTCCCAAGGCTGAGTCAGCATTTACTTTGCTTACCTGCTTTAAATGCTCCTTAGACTTGCAATAATGGCTCAGAAAATGAGGGGCAAGGTGCTTATAGACTAAGGCTTCCCAGAAATAGTTGATGGGCAGGAAGAGGAAGTTCTTCTTTCCCTCCCCATTTCCAAGAAGTGAGTCCTAAAATGGTGGAAAAGAGGTTAGTGAGGTGGTTGATCCAGGAGTTATCTCCAGCTATCACTTTCTTTGGGTATCTGAGACCCATATGTAGTGTTGGAGACTTTTAATAAAAAAATGTCTGGAAGTGAGATTTTGGTCTTTTTCCTTTCATCTCCCACACCTCTCAAGACATTATCATGGGAGCTGTAGTAACTTTTACAGATTGCATGGCTCCACAAGGAGAGAGACTTCAAATCTAGACTAAGCAACTGCTCTAGGAGTTTATGTCCATGAGATCTCCTTCCCTTCATGCTGCTCCACAACATTTTGCAGCTGAGGCTTTTGGGGGGAGGGCAGGAGGGAATTTCCCCAAAAGGGGGTTAAGCCTTCATGTTAAGAAGGTTGGACGTTCCACTATACTGATGGCATCTCCGGAAATTTGCAGAATGGAGCACTTAATTTTCAGACATGCATAATGGGAAACTTGAAGGAAACAAAGCAAGAAGACAAAAGGATCCAATTCTTTTTCTCACATTGGTGTAAATCAAAGGCAATGACTTTATCATGGCATGAAGCCAGCTAAGTAAGGGTGGAATCAACCTCCAAAGTGTGCAGTTAGAAGCCTGTGTCCTCTGGCTGGTGGCTGCAACGTAAAACTATAGAGCAGACTACCATCTATTTGTATCAATTCAGGAGATTGTGAAAATGGACACAGCAAATGCATTTTGGCAGATGATACTAATTCATCTGGGACTGTGTCAACCTATATTGTACACTTTGGCACCAGTGGCTGTGGCTTATTCCCCTTTGCTGTCAATGAGCTTGGTCCAAGAAAATCAGATGTATAAACCGTGAAACCAAATGAGGCTAATTTCTTTGTTTAATACTTGAGACTGCAGGGACTTGGGAAACCATCATTATTACAGTTTATGTAGCAGACTGCTACATAGTCAGTGAGATACAGTAGGAATGAAACTCCAGAGAAATCATAGTTTTTCGAGTGCTGATCCCTACGTGTATTTCTCTGTGAGTATGCATGTTTTCCATGCACCTGAGACAGGAAGATTCTTGCTAGTAATGTCCACTGGTCCATGCCTGTGCCTTCTTATGTGCCGACCTGAGGGCATAAAGATCAGCGCAGACTGACTCTTTCTCCATTTACTTCTTACCTCCACGTGGTCTGAGACAGAACCCTCCAGTGTCCACAGTGCTCATCCCCCTATATCCAACCTCTAAATATTATAAAATGTAAATCTTGTATATAAAAATTCTTAGATTTCAAGAGAGATCTGCTCCCCACGCATACCCTTCCTGTTGTGGGATTCTGATTATGCCCAGAATTCCAGGCATCAAGAACTTTCTCTTGCCCTCATTCCTTCCTGATCAGTGACAACCACAAGAGGTGGCTCTACTGCCTCGGAGAAGCTTGTGTCTGCACTAAGTGCAGTATCTGCCGCCTCTTCCCACCCTGAACCCATCTATCGTGGGAGTTATGGCTTAGGAAACATCTCATTGAGTGTGCTATCAGGCCCAAGTTGCATTTGGATTGGGCAGACCCCCACCCCCAGCAGGCAGTGGCATTGAGGAATGTGCTGCCCAGCACTACAACTTCAGATACAGGAGCAGGCAAAGCTAGAGCCAAGGACTCCTTGTGTCAGGCTCACCGTGAGGGTTGGAAAAATTCCCCTCTAGATCCACTTCTAAGAGGAGGTTCTGGTTCCCCTACAACCTCAAGGTCTGGTGACTCTCTCTGTCTGGTGCAGGGAAGCTCAAAAACCCATTGAGATCATGGTACCGAACTACAGGCTGCCAAAACTAGGAGTACCTCCATTTTGGCAACGTTGGCAGCAGTGGGACCATCACTGTTTAGTAAAGGGGCATGAGCTTAGACCAGTATGACTGTCGGTACCAATGAAGGACAGATAACCATTCCAGACACCATCGGCACCGACATACACTTCTGAGCAGACTCTGAAAATTCACAGGGAGAAGATGCCTCATGGCGGCAAATACACCACTTTGGAGGACATGACTGTCCCACTGGATCCAGAATCTTCCATCCTATCAGAACTGATTCTTACAAGGAAGATAGTGACAATATCTGTCCGTGAACATTATGAAAGAAATAGGTCTCCTGTTCCCTATACTGGTTGTGGGGTATTTTCTCACTGATGGTTCCGTCGGTGCCATCTTTGGAGATGGAGCCTGCATTTTCTTAGTTTCGCGATCCTGTTGTGGAAGAAGGACCACCATTGCCTCCTCCAAAAGTCATCAGCCCTGATAGAAGTTCTAGAATTTCCTGAGGCACAATATGATAATATAAGATGATGTGCTCCCCTGGGTTGGGTGGTATCCTACGCCATGAGGTCTACATCAGCCCATACTGGATGCTTTTATCAAAACTCTCACCATCCTCTAAATCAGGGGACGCACCTAAACTCTTTCCAGAGCCTATGGGGGAAGAAAAAACAACAGTTGGCTCTCTCAGTACCACTGATACAATTGAGGCGGTTGCAGCAGCATCACTATCTTCACCGGACAATCACAAACAGTTTCAGGAGCAGTTAAGAAATTTGCTGATGCCCTTCAGATTCCCCTGGAAGAAGTCCATGAGTCATCCCACAAACTCCTGGATGTTCTGCAGAGTACAGGACCTACTACAATAGTATTCCTGGTCAACAATCCTATACTAGAATCTGCCAAAGTGGTGTGGAACATGCCAGCAACAAGAGACCCACTCGTAAGAGAGCAGAAAAGAGGGAGCAGAGTTTCTTTTCACACATTGTGTCTCCAACTCCCTGGTTTTTCAAGCTATTACAGAAAGGAGTAGAGAACAACACACAAGATTTACTTTCTCAGATAAGGAGGCCAAATGCTTGGACTTTCTAGGGAGAAAGGTATTTACATCTACAGCCTACGATTCTAAATAGCCAAGTATCAAGTACTATTGCAAAATATGATTTCAGTGACTACTTCAAGGCTTTGGAATTTAGTGACAAACTCCCTCAGGAGGACAGAGTGCAATTCCAAGTCCCTATTAGTCTGATAGCCAGATTATCTCTTCAAGCTGCAGTTTACTCCGGATATAGCCTCTAGATTGATAGCAACTACCAGTGTTATATGCAGGGAGTCCTGTCTTTATTCCTCAGGTTTCCCCAGGGAAATACAATCCACTGTGGAGCCTTCCTTTTCAAGGGGACTGCTTGTTAAATCAACAGACTGATGAGTCATTGTAGTCATTAAATGATTCAAGGACAGCCCCGTTTTATGAGGATATACACCTCAGCGTCCAAAAGGAAATACATAAGACAACCTTTTCAGCCTAGACCAACACACAGCGCTTCTTTCACCAGAGGGTATGAATCCCTATGTAAGTGTCAGAGGTTGCAGCAGAACAAGGAGAGTCCGCCACTTCTTTCCAGCTACAACTGCCTGTCAAATAGTACTTTTAATGGGAATTTACCCAAGGTCCTCCCACTTCCAAGGTGGCTGCTTTGCTCAATTTTTGCATGTATAGTAGAGAATAACAATAGACAAGTAGGTTCTCCATACTGTCCACTTTGGTTACACCATAGCGTCCTGGTCCCTTTTCTGGGACCACTGTCACAGTAGGCGACTCTTATGGGAGGTAGACTTCCTCTTTCTAATAAGTGCCATTGAGTCAGTACTACTTCAACATCGAGGAAAGGGATTTTATTCATAATAATTCCTCATCTCCAAGAAGAAAGGCTAATGCAGACCGGTATTGGACCTTCTGCATCTCAATGTCTGCATTTGGGGAGGCTGTAGCCTGTAGCTCTAGCAACTCCCTGGCAGAAGCCTACAGCATGCATCTGCTCTCCTTCTGAGCCAGCCCAGACTGAGCTGGACCACGCTCTTTTATATCCTGTCTCCAGGTTGAGCATGTCAGCAGGGGCAAAGGGGCATTGCCTCTTCGTTCCACAGTGTGTGATTAACCCCAGCTGGGTCAGTGCAAAGTAGATATACCCCATCACAGGAAACTAACTAGTCCCAGACCCAGCTGCAGGCGTGATTCCTGACACACAGTGAGGCATATCGTCTAATTAATGTAGAAGTCCGACATTACTTTTGAGACATACTTCGGTGCAGTCTCAGGGGAGGGGGCAGAATGAGAGTGAGGCCTAGAGAGGACTGGTGGTGGAGCATGGGCGTAGCCTTGGGGGAGGAGGCTGAGTGGGGGTGAGCCTTGGGGTGGAGCAGTGGGTGGGGCCACAGTCTGGGTGCCAGTGGGGGCTTCCTCCACTTCTAGGGAGCTTCAAGCACGCAGGCCTAGCCTCCCCAAATGCACCACCCATGATTCCAGCTCTGACTGCTAGGCCAGATTACCAATGTCCCAGTTTGTGACTGTTTATTCCTAAACCTCATACCACCAGTGAGTATCAGTCTCCATTCCCTGGACACATAGTGGAACATATAAAAGGGTAATCATGATCTTTATTTACAAAGACTATTCAAGTGGATTTGGGGCTCTGTCTTGCTCTGTTACCAGTTATCTGATGTGCTTCCACCTTGCAGAGTGAAGTGCCACTCCACCAGAGCAAAGGCTGCTTTGGTAACTGCTTTGGCAGGTACCACTCCTTGATATCTGTAAAGCAGAGGTGTGGAGTTCTATTCAGACCATCACAAGGTATCATGCCTTAGCGTAAGCCTACTCAACTGATGCATCCTTTGTGTCAGCTGTCCTAGAGTCATAAATATGGCAGAAGTCCACACACCCACCTCTATGAATACAGCTTGTCAGTAACACACAGTGTAATACACATGCGGAACATCACTTGAAGAAAAAGAACGGTTACCTGTCTTCTGTAACTAGAGTTCTTCAAGATGTGTAGTCCCAATCTGTATTCTATTACCTGACCTCCTTCCCCTCTGTTTTGGATCAAGACACTTGATTCATGATAGAGAAGGAACTGGAGAGTCCTGTGCGCGTGCACACACACACACCCAGTTTCAGAGCAGAGAAGGGAAAGCGTGTCCATTGCTCCATGCCTATGCTACTTGTAAGAATGTTCTGGTCCCAAGTGCATGGAGTACATGCATACCCACAGTGGAATACAGATAGGGACCACACATGAAGAACTCCAGTTATGGAGGGTAGGTAACGTTTTCTTTACACCAGGGATGAATTTGCCCTGTCTAGTTAAAATGTCTTTATTTTGGTTATGTATTTCTGTGTTCACCCTGTTTTGTTCTCTGTACTACTTCCTCCCTCCTCCCCTTATTCTCTGTATTTTCTTCTTGTGTATCTGCTACTCAGTTAAGGCATACATCTTCAGGGGCTTTATCTGTAGCGTTTAAACCTTTCTACTACATCCAACAGGTTTTTGAGTCCTTGAAAGTACCTCTTGTTTAATTTCATCACTAAGATGGACCAAGAACATTGTTTTTAGCTTTCCTTGACAATGTTGGCCACCTCCTGGCACTCCAAGAAAGACCAATAAATGCTTTTATCCAATCATCCACATATTTTAACCTTTTCCTATTAAATCTAAAGGAGCCAATCAATATTGTTTTAAAAAGCATTTAAAATTAATCTCCAATTAAATTAGTATTGTGTCAAAATGTGAAAAAAAAATCACATTACCTTTGTACGTGACCAAAATAAACATGCTTAAATCCCCATGGACAGTCAGTGCTGTAATGTTTACCAGGGTAACTGGCTGCATTCAGTTGAGAGTTATGAAAGTGTCCGTTTGAATAGTCCACTGAGCTATCAGACAGAATGACCAATAGTTCACTGGACTAATTGACCCTGTCAGTATAATAGAAACGCTTGCAAATAAAATTCCCCTGCCAACAAAGTTGCAAATGAAAACCCCAGAAGAAACAGTATATTCTCTAACAATCTTGGAATGCTATTATTCCATCAGCAAACATGGGGCAAAATCATTAACTGAGCAGGGTTTGTACACAGCAAAAATTTAAGTGATCTTTCTTTTAGCGAGGAAGTCATGTACATTCATAAAATTGTTAAATACCTCACTTTCCCCAGTCAGAGCTATATTTCCTAACAATTGTAGTTAACATTGCTGTGGCTTGAGTCCTTTTGTGTAATTTGTCTTGTTGGATTGCTTTTTATTGTAATGCACCCTTTTCTGACAAGACAAGAATTCTTGGCTGGGAATCACGGTGTGTTGTAATGAGGGTGGAGTATGTTTGTCATTCTGCAGTGCTGACTATTTACATGAGTGTACCAGTATCCAGAACCATACGTCCTATGACAATATAATCCCCAGAATCCATTTGTATTGGATAGAAATAGAAAATAATCACAGTAAATACTGTACATCTACATTTCCTATCAAGAACATAATCTTGAGTATGACTTTTTATGACTATTGATCATGTATTTTTCATTAAAATATCAGAAAGCACAAAAACATTTCATCCCAGGAATAAGTCTTCAAAAATTAAATCTGTTTTATACAGATGCCACCTACGTTAGACTTTTGTCATTTTACAGAAGGTCGGTTAATGTCACATTGAAAGAAACAGCACCAGATATCTAAATAAGCTGTGGGAAACTGTGGAAGACATGTCAGACTTCATTGTATACTGTAAGACGGTGATAATTTGTTTGCCTGTGTAAAAACAAAACAGGCAAGATAGCATTTGTGAAACAGTTCGTAAAAGACTGTTTTAACTATTGAATAAACTTAACAGATGACAGTTTAAAAAAACCCCCACAGATCTGTAAATGGGGGAAAAGATGGTATATTTCACCTAAAGTAAGAGACAATATGTAATAAGGGATTTTGTGGTTTTACAGCTCAATGCATGTGTTTGAAAGCTGTTCTCTCAGCAATGTGGGTGGCAGGTTATGCTACCATATAATGTATTGTAGTTGGCTCTCCACACTTGTCAGCGTTAGCGTTCAACCATTCGGAAAATTTTCCCATTGTTCTATCATGTGAACCAAGACTAGTGCTGAATTCCCAATAACCTACTGCAGGAATAAAGGTTTAATTAGAAAGTTTGAGATTTGATTACTTCTGTTATTGTTTTAGTGTAGCTAAATAATTTAAGAATTCTATCTGTAAATGCAATCAATTTTCAATCAAAAAGCTGAAAAAACAAACTTAGTGTAGTGCCGTCTCCAACAGTTTTTAGAGAAAATTTGTATACTCAATTCTGCCTTTCTTCAGCATTAACACTCTATTTCCATCTTAAACATGTTTGCTTTAGATGGATCATAGCTTTTGGCAGCTACTTCATTTTTAGCAAATAATACTGTTTCTAGTAAGAGTTGCAAAAAAAAAAAAAAACTTTGTGTGAGGTCCTTGTAAACTGAACCTTGGGAACATTATGTTATTTCTGTATTTTCCCTTCTTTTGTGCTGCTTCTCTGTTTGTGTCATGGTTATAAATTACATCATTTGAACTGGAGAATTAAAAACATTTTGTGATTCCCATAAATTTATAAAGAGAGGGGGTTTTGTTTTGTGTTTTGTGGTTTTTTGTTTTGTTTTGTTTTTACCTGTTATTTCAGAGGCTGGCACATAGACAAATAAGCAGTTATGGTATTGAAATTCCATTGTGCCAGCACCTTCAGAGTATAATCCAAAAAAAACAGAAAAATCGCCTGCTGGCTTGTATGCAGTATGCTTGTGTGAACATCAGTGTCTGCTGTTCACACATCATTTTTTACTGAAAGTTCTTCTTGGAATAAAGGCTCTGTGTATTTGGAGAGTGCAGTGGGATAGGATATTTGTTAGTCCCTGTGTCTTAAAAGTTGTAGGGATTTCTGAATAACAGTTTACTAGGGTAGGCTCACAAGATTCTTTCCACAGATTATCATTAACACTTCAAAAGTAAAGAAGTGAGTAGAGAGTTTTTTTGTGTGATATAAATAAAAGTTCTATCAATTGTGATATAAATAAATATATTATAAAAGGGCCAGATGTCCCTCACTTTTCTGCTTGAAAAGAGAATGTAGAAGTGGGGGAGGGGGGTGGAGTGGGGCTGTGGGCATGTCAGGAACAGAGGGATTTAAATATTAACTCTTACCAATTTAATATGTCAAATCTCATTTCAATGTTTTTAGGTAAAGTGTGTCTGGGTAGATGATATTTTAAAATAACATGAATGCATCTGGTATTGCAATTGATTCTTGGTTCTTGCATTCAGGCTCAAATAGAATGGCTTCTATAATATTGATTGGATCAGATCAACCCCAGATTTGGTCAGATCTGACCCAATTGTAGTTTCCAAGACACTTATAATAAAGTTTATTTTAAAATTGAAGCGTTTTAGTCTTTGTGTATGCCTGTTTTCATTTTTGTGTTTTTACACTCTTTAGCATATTGTTAGAGACATTGGCAGCCAAAGTACTCGGTGCAGTATGTTGGCAGATTCTGGATTTCTACTCAGGTTCATAAAATATCAAATAGAAAAACTGTCTCACAGGTAATTGAGACTACTAGTTTCATGCTAGGTAAAGCAGATTTAACTTGCTGCTCAGGGTATTATAATCCATCCATTTTTCTGACTGACTAAATGTTGCTGATGTCATCTTAGTAGCTTAGCTGCCAAAGTCAAATGATTGTATGCAGTGTTGTTGTAGCTGTGTTGGTCCCAGGATATTAGGACAAGTCTACACTACAAAATAAAGTTGACTTAAGTTACATGAATGTACAGCCACCTTAGTAATTAAATTGCTTTTGCATGTCGTCACCAGGAGCGCTTGCACCGACTTAACTGTCAGTATGGGGCATTGTGGGACGGCTTCTGAAAAGCAGCAACAGTCGATGTATGCAACGCAGTGACTACACTGACACTATTATATGTTCACAACCTCCTTAGCTATGGTGTTGACACCTGTATATGCATCTTACTCTTCTGTGCTATGGTCCACAGATATATTAAAATAGGTACTTCAGACACCATGCAAGTTGGGGGCAGAACCAGACCTGGCAACAGAGGGAGGCAATTGGAAAAACTGCCTCCAGGGGCAAGCAGCTCGTTCCCCATCTGCACTGGAGCAGTGATGCCAAATGGAAGCATGCCAAATGGGAAATCTCATTTTGATCCCTGTAGCATCAGCAACTGCCATCTCTGACGCAAGCTCATAGGGACAGACTCCCAAAGGGGATATAAATATAATCAGCACTGGTTCCCCTGCTCAGCTTCAGTGAGTTCAGCATGGCAGCTAATCCTCAGTATCCAGTTCCCCTGCTCACTTTCTCAGAGTGCAGAGTGGCACATTAACACAGAAAAAGCCAAACTAAAGACTAGTGCTGATTCCTCTGGGCATGGTTACTCACCCAACCTAGGAATTCTTCCTTCTTTTAAGGAGGAAAGCCAGCTGTCCAAATCAGAGTTAAGGGGGCGGGGGTCAGATACAGAGAGGATAGACTTTCAGACAGAGTAGTGTGTAATTGTGTTTAGGATGTCTGTGGCTGTCCTAGACAAGCTGTAGTGGTTTATCCCTTCTCTGGGAAGATGAGAGAAGTGGAGATTTCCTGCCTTCCCTAACAGACTAGGAAAGTATCTGCCTATCACTATCCCCTAATATCCAGTTTATTGTTCCCAGCTGCTGCTTAAGATAGCCACGCCTCACCATCAACTTCACTTCCTCCCTGCAGTGTCTGGCCATGAAGTGGCAACACAGCCCAGATGTGGCAGAACAAGCAAGCAGTAAAGGGTCTCTTGGCCCACCGTTTACCTCTTTCTAGCTCCCCCGGCCTCCATGTTATAAGGGCATAATCTACTAGTCCAGATTCAGCCTGGTGTCGCTACCAAACGTGAATGTGTCTGTCTTTCTTGGTGACCAGGGACTCAGGGTTTCTGTTGAGGGAGGTTGTTGTTCTTTTTTAACTGGAAGAGTGACTATACAGGCCCTTCACAAGCAGCCAGGACATGAAAGCCTTGTAAACATCAGCCTTATCACAAAAATAAATGTATGAAATATATTTGACACAGTTCATATGCTTTCACAAGCAGTGTTAGCATGAGTGGATAGTATTGTAAGAATGGTCCTCTCGATATAACAGAAGACTAAGGGTTTCTCCTTGAAAGTGTGTGACATAAATCTGTTTCATGTGGGTATATGGGGCCTTAGTATTGATATCAAAGGTGCAGGCAAATCACTTCCCAGCTCTCTCAGTGCTACATGGAGAAACTTAATAAAAACAGGCTATTCAGAGTCCTCAGAAAAGTGGTTTTACAATCCTTGTTCCTGTCAGACACTATAGAAGGGACTACAGGTCACATGGCATGTCGAAACAGTCCCTGAAGTACAAGATAGAAAACCACTTTGCAAGTGATAGCTGGAACGAAGCTAGAGTGCTGAGACAAGGTCAGTAGCTCAACCCTATCTGAAGTTGGACTCTCTTTCCCCTCTCTACCCCCAGCTGGTGTCATGCTCTTTCACTTGGGAGCAAATGGCTACCAACAGATTTGACCAAAATGAGGTCACTGCACATTATCCAGAGAGGATACTATATGGAGTTGTGCAAGGATCACAGGCACAGTTTTGTCCCATTCCCAGTCAGCTCATGGAAATAACAGAATATGAATTATCTAGTCAAATCAGAGCAATTTACCCTCTTTCCCATCAAAGATTGCTCTCTGTCCTATTTCTAGCATCAGAGAAGCAGTAACAAGCAGAGCACAGTTCCATCTGACACATCTAAATAGATTTCTAAAATAGGCTTGTTTTTATATTCACATTTATATTTCCACAGACTTACTTTGCATATGGATGGTAATGATCAGAGTTGGGGAAGGCGGGGGGGGGGGGGGGGGGAATGCTACCATTTGATTTGACAAGTGTTCCCAGGATCTATTTCAGGATCACAGTATGGAAATTCACTCTTGTCTCTTTCTGGAAAATTCTACTGAACACACAACAAAAGAACCAAAACAAATACAGAATGATATAGTTTCTAGAGTATCATGGATTTATGATAAATATGGTGCCAAGACAGTCAATCATGGGCCTAGTCAATCATGAATCACATTAGATACATGGTCTCATCTCAGAAGAATGTTAACAAAGGAGAAAGATGATTGTAACTGAAAACAGGTGATGTTACAGAAACAGTTTCAGTTCTTAGTGAATTCAGTTCAATTTGAACATCCAAAATAGAAATGGAAATTTACATCCAAAGAGTCAGGTTTATTTTGTTAGGGGAAATTACCTGTGCTCTACAGTAGGAGAAATTATGCTTGTTCTTCAAAGTAAAGGTAACAGAATCTGTGACTTGGCAGAGGTATATAGAGTTTGAGCAAATGGAATTTAATCCTGTTGGTGAGGTTGCAGCATGATACCTCTGTGACCAGAGCACAGCCTTTCCATGGCCATTCTGCAGCGCACATGCAGGAGATCATGAACACTGGATTCAAGTAAATGCAGATTTAGTGCCACCTGCCCTGACCCACCTATAATTCCCCTTCTCTGCATCTGCTTATTCAGAGTTGGCATAGAGCCTCCCTATAAGTAATTTGGGTAGTTGCAGAGTTCATCAATCTTTCCAACCATCCCAGCTGAATCTTCATATCTCTGTTACCAGCAGCTGACTCCATGTCTTTCATCTAGACATAAAGATACTTTACTACTGGTGTAATCAGAACAACTTCTGTGGAAATGCACCTGCTTATGCCAATAATGAATGTGGCTCAAGCTCTTTATGTAGTCATTTTTTACGCTTTCATCTGGTAGGAGAAGTTGTGAAAAGCGATAAAGCTCCCAAGCAAACCCCCTTTAGAACAAGTGAATCTCCTTTAGGAAATGTCTATCCTGTGTTTGCCCAGGAAATAGGAATCCTTTGCTTCAGAATCAAGTTTTTGCAAAACAGAATGGCATATTGCCTCTACACTAGTAGGCTGGTTGACTTGGCAGCATTCAAATGTCACTTACTATAATTTAAAGAAATTTCACAAAATGCTTCTAATTAAACTGGTCAGAAGTCTGACCGAATCCCAGCAAGATCATTCTAAAGCTTCATCCTTCCAGAAGAGAAAACTGAGTAACAAGTAGTTTGTGTGTGCATATCTTTTTGAAGAGGAAGAATATCAAGCTGCTTTCTACTCTGTATGGATCTCAAGCACAGTTAGTAAGAACAGAGGTTCACTCTGCTGTTCTAGTTCAGATCTTCCCCTTCTCTTGCGTGCTGAATTTGTTGCTGCCTTCCACCCCAGAAGTGGCTGCATTTCAGTGATGCTCTGTGTTTTATTATTTGTGAAGCACTTTGGGATCCTTTCAGATGAAAGGTGCTATATATATGAAGGTTCTATGTTCTCTCCGCTTGTATTTTTTTAATTGATCGGCAGTAGGATTTAATTCAATGCTCTAGATATTTATGCACTAAAAAAAACTTTAATATTGTATAATTCAATATCTCAGATGTTCACTTTGTATAATTTAACCTTAGCTATGTCTAGACAGATTTCCTGGGTATGGCTAAACAATTTTGAAAGAAAATTATGAGCTGACTTTTTTTGCACTTTCATAAACAGAATGTTTCCATTATATATGTTAGAAACAGAACAAATGGAAATTGCAGACATAGGAAATAAAGTGCCATTTTTTCAACAATTTTGCAAACCTTTACTTCAGAAAATAGAAAATATTGCTGGGAAATAACTTCCAACATATCGTTGGAAATGCGATGTGAATATTGCTAATGCATAGATTCCTAACTAGAACAATAGAACCTGAAGCTTGAGATTTTGCTGTCAGTCCTAGTTCCTGAGATTAGGAACTTCCTATCCCAAGCATTCAAAAATGGTAAGTCAGACTCCTTTTCCCTCCCAAAAAATCATGATTGTTTGTCTTAAAATGAGATTTTTTTTAAAAATCACATTTTGTTGAAAATTTATCACTAAATACATAAAAATAAAGGCTTTCCCATTTACTGGCCACAGGGACTCCACTTATCTTCCCCTATATTCTAGAGTGCATGCCATTCAGTCCCCTTCCATAACTAATCATGCAGGATAGGTAGCTACTCCAGTCCCATTCTTTCTCCATATCTCTTCACAGTCTTCTGTGAAGCCCACCCTCTTCCCTAGGCTAGAGCCTGAGCCGCACTTTCAAAGCACTATCTGCAAAGTTATTTTTAGAGCACTAGCACAAGATCCACTAGCATAAGTCTGTTGACCCGGGCTGTGAATTTCACTTCCACAGGCTATGTAGACATACCCTAGTAGGCCACAATCTACCTGTGTGTAGCATGCTTGTATACACACAGTATGTGGCAATATGTTTTAGATGCCTGATGGCAGAGATTAAGTACACATTTTATCTTTTTCCCCAAAGTGAACCTGAGTCATGCAGTATGAACTTGCTGCTAAGGTTGGTGATGAAAACAGCTTTCTTTTCCAATACAGATGCGTGTCTTTTCTAATCTGAGCTACTACCCAACATGAGAAATAATGTAAAGAGGATTTGAATTTCCTTTGCAAAATGCACAGTGCTGCATCTCAGATTTTCAACCACATCTAGTAGATTTTAATATCCTAATCTCATTAATTTATTGGGAATTTGGAGTTCAGTTCCCTCAGGAATCTTTGAAAATCCTGATCCACCTATTGGTGTGTTGGCTTCTAATGCTGTACACTAAGGAAATGTTCAGTAATTAAAACATTCAAGTGTGGGAAGAGAAGAGGGTATCTTATTGGAATTAACTATGAAAATTAGAATATTGAAGTTATTAGATTATATTTTTATATCTGTCTCCACATCTCTGTCCCTTAATTAGGCAAAAGTGACTTGAGAATACTCAAGGAAATACTTCTTTAAAACATATTTGTCATGTTTACACACCTACTTTCTAGATAAATAAACTCTTAAAGTTGGGATAAAGTCCTACACATCCACTGACATAACATATATGTCAGCATCTCTTGGCAGGTCCTGAATGTTGCTTCCTGAACTCTCCAGGTGAGAGAACCACACAGCTAGGAGGTTTTACGGAGTGAGCTTTAAAGAAGTTTTCAGAATGGCCACCCAGGAAAGTTCCACTCTGAGTTGATGTCAGAATTCTGCTTCTTATGCACTCTCTTCAGAGACCTTGTTGTAATCTTGATTTATGGCACACAGTCAGCACTAATACGACAGATTTTTGTTGCTCGGGTCTGGTAACTAACTGTTCCCCTGGTGCTTGTTAGGTCTCCTTTCAGATGGCTGTCAATTTCACAATTTTAAAAGATAGTCCGTAGTAAGGTGACTTGCAATGCTATTGTAAGTTATACAAAATGTGTTGTGGCTGCCAACTTTTGTTTCCCCCCCCCTTGACAAAAGACTGTCTCCTAAAAATGCATGCAATACTGTTTTTATAGTAATTTTTTCTTTTTTTTGCAAAAATCTGTCACTTGCTAGTAGTCTTTTAAAAATTGTCAAAATATATTTTGTTAGATTGCATATTTTTCTCTTTTTTATTATTATAGGTTATACTTTGAGGAACAGGCATAAAATCTTGTTGCACTGGTTCTCACCGCAACCTTTCTCTCTCCCCTCCACCCCCCAAAGAAGCTAAAAGCACGTGAAATAAACCATAGCTTGATAGTGTACTCTTGTATATTACCTTCTGACCTGGCCTCTTTGTACACATGAAAATCACTTGCTTCTGCTTTGAGTATGTCTCTGCTTAGATCCTACGGTCGGTGTGCATGTTCCTCATGCATGTGAGATCATAGTCTTTTGAATAGTAATGTTTGTTGGGGCCATGCCTGCATCCTGTGTCTCCTCATGTTCCTGTGCCCTCTTATCACGTGTGGCAATGAGCAAGAACCCAGCAAGTGTCCGGCCTACTACTAATTTAGTGAAGAAATCTCACATTCATCTCTTTTTTCCTCCTTTACCACATTTTATGTTACACACACACGGAAGACTCTCCAATACACCCCATTACAATGGAGCGAAGCACTTCACGCCAACCACCACACTTCATGTTGAGCTCAAAAACATCAGGGTTCAAACATTACCAGTCATGTGATGGGCTGATCCCCCTAACTGATGGACAAAGCTGATGCCTCTTCCTCTTGGGGGAGAGCCAGAACCCAGACAGGTGCTTGGTATGCTGGGTGTATTTCTGGAGGACCTGCACTTTAGGGATGCTGCTTGGCTCAGTTTCCATCTCCTTGAATGATCCATGTAGGTCACTTCAGATTCAGAGGAAACAATCACCATCAAAGCAGAGACAAAGGAGTCAGCATTGCTCCATGGCTCCCCTGAGCAGGCAGCATGCACTAGGATTATGTAGTGAAAAGAAGGCAGCAAAGAAGCTGCCCTGGACACAGAAAAGTGACGCTGAGAGGCAGAGCCAGACTAAAGTTTGAACATAGCTCCTCACACTACACAGGATCATCCTAAAAGGACATAAAACATCACTCCTCCAAAAACAGAGCTTCCACATCCTCTTCCAAAATGGGATTGGCACAGGAGAAAGGAGTTCCAGCACCAGTACTGCTGTAAATGGCAGAATTGATCGAGAACCTGAGATGTCCTCACAGAGTCATCAGTGTCCCCTTCAGGGACATCCTCCTCACTGAAGTGGCAACCAGAACCAGTACAGAGGCCATGTCATTCAATTACACCACTATTTGAAGAGATCTGCTCCTCTTCACCCTTACCAGGCTACTTGTTTTTACCTGCGGCAACTAGGGGTGCTTCAGAGAATGACCTCAAGAATGGTACAAGAGGGCTATCAGTAAGAGCTGTGCCCCAGGTGAGGCATAAATGTCACTGGGACAGCCTACCTCAGACCAGTACCCCTACAGCTTGCCATCTTGGTCTTATTGGAGACCACCATCACTGGTGTCCCAGAGAAGATGCCCCTCTTGTGCATTCAGGAAGATGATGAAATCCCACGCTCCAGTGTCGTCGTTAGGCAGTATCAGAGGGGTAACCGTGTTTAGTCTGGATCTGTAAAAAGCGACAGAGTCCTGTGGCACCTTATAGACTAACAGAAGTATTGGAGCATAAGCTTTTGTGGGTGAATACCCACTTCGTCAGATGCTGTGATACTGTCCTACCATTAGGGTCAACAACATGAGTACCTGCCAAGGAAAAGATCCCAGTATCCCAAGAGAGTCCCATTGTTGGCCTTCATAGCTCACCCAGTGGCATCAGAGAGGTAAAGGTCTTGGTTCACTATCGCATTGGACAAATGGATGTTGGACATCATTACCTTATCACCTACCCAACCCACTTCCCTATCCCTCTTGAGGATCCTTTTCTATGAGACTCTGTTACAAGACGTGGCCTCATGGCTTTTTGCAGGAGCCATAGAGGAGGCTCCTTTGGAGTACATGGGGAGAAGAGGTTCTACTCCCCATACTTCCTTATCCAAAAGAAAAAAGGAGCCTTTGTTCAGTTTCCTCAGGTCTAGAATATGACAGATACATTCAGCGCCTCAAGATTCAGGATGATAATGCTTGCCTCCCTCCATCCATCTCTGCAGGCCTAAAATTGGTTCATTGCTCTCAGCTTACAGGATGCGTACTTCCATTTAGTCATCCACATGACCCACAAGAAGTGGCACAGTGGGGCCAACTCACTATCAGTACAAGATACTGCTATTCAGACTTTCTATGGTAATGAGTCTTCACAAAATGCAGTGTGCTAGTGGCTCATCTGAGAACACAGGGCCTTAAAGTTAACCCTTATCTGGATGACTGACTGATCAGATACAGCTCCCAGCAGAAGACGGTGGAATATGTTTACTCTATTCACCCAGCTGGGCCTCTAGTGAACTACAAAAATAGTCTTGCATCCCATCACAGACAATAGTGCTCATAGGAGCTACAATAAATTCCAGGTTGGAGAGAGCGTACCTACACAAGGACAGCTTCTGCTCAAATTAAAATCAAACCTGACTACGACTGTATGGATTTGCCTCGGAGTATTAGGCTGTATGTCTGCATACACGTACATGAGGCCACTTGCAAGACTTCTCCTGGCTCAGGTCAGTCTACCCTCTGGTGAGCTGCCAGAGGACAGGAAGGTCTCTGTTCCACTTCATGTCCTCACAAAACTGACATTGTGAGTAGAACCCAAAAACATCCAAGGAGGTTCCATTCTCAGCCCTTCCCCCAACAGGAACTTAAATCACAGAGATGTGTCAGATACACGGTCGGGAGCCCATGTGGACCACCTACAAATGCAAGGGACCTAGTCTCTGGAAGACATAGGATTTAACATAAATGTCATAGAACTCAGAGGCATCAGACTATCCTGTATTAAATTCTACAGTGCAGATCCTGATGAACAAAACATCTATGATGCATTACATAAACAAGCAAGGAGGTGCCTGCTCATTGGCCCCCTCTATGGAGGACATCAAAATTTGGACAGGGTGCAACCAGCACAGGATAAGCCTCTTCATTTTCTGAGAGTCAGCAACAACTCCATGGACTTCCTGAGCAGACAGTCTGTGACCAGTCATGAATGGTTCCTGTGGAGGTTCATCACCGAGTTGATATTTCATTTTTGGGGAGTTTGAGTGATAGACCTGTTTTATTACCAAGGACAATGTCTGATGTCAGAACTTTTGTTCCAGAAGGGCCAGGAGTGTGGGATTGATACCAGACACTTTCCTTTTGCAGTGAAATCAAGACCTCCTTTACTGCTTTCAACCAATTCTTCTGATCCCCAGTGTGATATCCAAAATCAAATGAGACAGTGCCATGATCATTCTCATAGCTCTTTACTGGCCAAGGCAATTTTGACTGACACACTTGTCGTAGATATCCATTCATATACCTACTCAGCTCCCAGACTACCTGAACCTGATTTCACAGCACCACAATCAGATTACTCCTTCCATATCCAAAGTTCCTGCATCTGACAGCCTGGATGTTGGCTGGTTAAGTACCACGGACAGGGACTGTTCCAAACAAGTCCAGGAGATCCTGATACAGAGCTGGAAGGTATCCACTAGAAAGACTTATTTGTCTAAATGGAAGAGGTTCTATCTCAGCAGTCCAGCGTAACCTGAACCCTATGCAGACTTAAGATCTTTGACTACTTCCTGCATTTGAAATACATTGGCCTTTCATTCAACTCCATTAAGGTCCACCTCACAGCAATCTCTGCATGCCATCCACCTGTTCAGTTGTGCTCCATTTTCTCCCACCCGATAGTGTTGACGTTCCTTAAATGTCTGTGACATACTTAACCAGCAGTCAGAGACCTGGGATCTCAGCATTTTCCTCTTGAGACTCCTGAGGTATCCCTTTGAGCCTTTTTTAGAATACTCCCTACTTCACCTCACTTTAAAGACTGTCTTCCTAGTTGCTATCTTTTTGGCTGAGAAGAGAGAGTGAGTGAGTTCCAAGCACTTATAGTTGACCCTTCCTACATGTTTCATAGGGACATGGTGATGTTGAAATCTCACCCTAAATTAATCTCCAAGCCGATCTCACAGTTCCATCTGAATCAATCAAGTTAACCTGCCTGTTGTCTTCCCAAGGCCCCACACTACATCAGGCGAGAAGTTACGTACACTGGACATTTGCAGAACCTTACTTTACTATATTGACAGAACCAAGCTGTTCAGGTTGTCTCCAGTATTTCTGACTATAACTGGGAGTTCTGAAGGTCAGGCCATCTCATCCCAATGTGTGTCTCATTACAAGTTGGCTGGTGTACCTCTCCCACTGAATATCAAGGCTTGCTGCACCAGAGCTCAAGCAACATCCTCTGACTGCTTCAGAAATGTGCCAATTTCCTTGAGCTGCAAGGCAGCGACATGGAGTAACCCACTAACATTTGCATTATACAATGGACTTGGCATCTGCCCTGGCTGCTAAATTTGGGAGAGCAGTATTATAATCTCTGTTTGACTGATGCAGCAGATACTCCTCATCCCACTGTTCAGAAGGGGTACTGTTTACCAGTCTCCGCAGTGGGGATTCACATGACACATACTCAAAGAAGGAAGACTGGTTACTTACTCCACAGTAATTTTGGTTCTTCCAGATGTTGGAGTTAGTATGTATTCCACAAACTGCCTTCATCCTTATTTTTCAGACTCTCCAGCTAGCAAGGAAGCCGCTTAATCTTTTATGCCTGTACAAAAAAGCATGAGGAACCGGAGGGCATGTGTGCAAACCTGACAGACACTGCAGTTCAAAAATATCCAATTTCACGTGCATGAAGTGCATGCATGTCTATACTGGAATCCACACTAACAGTATCTCCACGAACCACAGTTACTGTCATGTAAGTAACTGTTCTTTATGCAATTTTCTCTCTATTACAGCTTATGCACACAAATTATATGACTTACATGTGCAAAATTCACTTTGAAGCTTATTTAGTGATGCATCTGTAGGGAGCTTATATAATTATCTTTGTTCCAGAGCTTACAGTATCCTGATTCAATTTCTTTGTATCATTCATGGAGTATTGATCCATAAAGCCCTGTATGGTTTGAATCCTGTTTACTTTAGAGACTGTTGCTATCCTACTATAACCAGTCAGAGGGTGGTTTAAAGAACCAGATCCTCAGCTGAAGTAAATTATTACTGACTTAATGGAAACTGTCATTTTACACCAGTTGAGAATCTGGCTCAGAATCTTTAGATGTGTCTGCCTCTTGGCTGAGGATTCACAGTGAAAGGCCCTCAAGTCTGGAATTAGCTTTGTCCTCTGCTCTGACTGAACTAGAGATGTTGATCTTCTGGGTATGTAACAAGGAATGTCTAATTTCCTGAGATTTTTTTCTGAGTGGAGTGGAGATGAGTGAGAAGTTGTGTAAGTCTTTGTTTTAGTGAGTTAAGAAGCTTCTTATACATTTACACTGAGTCAGTCTGCATGCATTTTTAAATGCACTGTACAGGTACACTGTGTACTTATAAAGAAGTAAATAAATGTATTGCAGTGCAAGTGGTTCTGAGCTGTTACTGTTTGTGTGGGGAAGTGATAGGGACAAAAACTGTGCAAGTGATTTGCATGCCCAAAGTTACAGAAACAGTATGTACAAGCTGTTTGGCATTTTGAATATCTTCTCCATAATATGAGCACATTTTTGAGTCCACTTTAACTGTAAGATAAAGTCTCCTTGGTCTAGTTAACCTTCATACCTCTTTGGCCTTGTGTTCATTATTTTTGTGCCAAATATGTTACAGTGCGTTAAATCAGTCAACTTCATTGACCACTTGCCATTCTGTTTATATATTTTGTCATTATTTTATTCCAATTAGACATAACTTTTTGGTACATAGGCACCGGTGCTTCTTGGTAGTGCTTTAACCTGCATTTGAATAGTCTGTGGTTTGAAGGAAGACACAGTCATTAGAAATTTTTATCAAGAATAGTCTGCCATGCTTTTACTTCATTCTTTCAGCCTTCTTACTTCTCCAACATGTTCTGTTTTCTTTAACTCTTCTTTCCTTCTCCTCTTCTGAAGTTGTTCAAATTTGTTTGTTTTTTTAAATCTGTCACTTTTGTTTTCAGTTTTTAGTGCAGCTAATGTAGGTTATTTTTTAACTACTGCTAAAGACACTACTGAAATTTCTTTGGAACAGGACTGCTTTCCCCATGACTCTTCAGGAACTCTGGCCTGAGTGAATAGAAAGCTCCTCTGACCTAATGGACTGAAGTGAGATGTCTTGATCATTTTAAGGGAGGTGACTGATGATGACCACAGTCACCTCCTTAGGTGGTCGTTGCTTCACTAGAGCAAAAGAGCTTGCTTTTCACAGTGAGCTCTTTGACTGACTATGATTCTGTGTTGCTTGTTAAGTTGCTCTTGTGGTGTCCCTCCTTTGACTCACTTGGAACTTCTGAAGTTTCTCTTGGATGTGCTTCACTGTTTGCTGGAACTGGTGCATCATTGCTGTTAACTGGTTCTCTTCCTTCCTAAGTGAAGAGATGGCTGAAGCCCAGAATCTGCTACTTCATGTGTTGACAGTTCCAGTACTGGAATTATGCAGAAATCAAATCCTGGTAGCTACATTGTGGTGCATGGCAGTTTTTGGTGGGGGGTAGGGAATCACCTTTTTTGGGACTGGGCTTTTTTTTTCCCTGCCACTTATTATGGAGAGCTATATGCACTGTAACAGGAAATCACAGATAAATAGAAAAGGAATTTTTTCCATATTTGTTCACTGACATATTTAAGAGATTCTGTACATTGATAAATACCTTATTTCCGAAAGTAGGATTTATTCCCTCTGGGATTGACTTTTAATTTTTCTTTTTTTGGAAGAATGCTTTATTGATTGAGAACGCCTGCTACTTTGAAGAGCTTGGATTTTTTTAAAAGTTCCCTGGTAGCAATAGTATATAGAAAGGCAAGATCAATTAATATAGATCACTCTAACAGCTACATCTAATTTTAAAGATTGGTAAATCACTAAAATAGTGCAAGTGTCAGAATATAATAAAGAATCAAATAGGAAGCTGCCATTTTGACAGCTTTATGAAGCAGATTATTGAAAGCAAAATCAAGTCTCTCTCAGAAAAATTGAACAAAGTTTCAAAGTTGTTTTTAAGATACCCACAGTGTCATGTCTGTGTTACTTTATGATATAGCATAAAATCACTCTAGAGTGCTTATAGCATCTAGTTTGTATCTCAGTACCTGAAAAGTGTGGTTACCACAGTTGTTATATGTGCTCTTGATACTCTTTTTATTGAAATGGAAGGGGTCCACAAATGGGAACAGGAATAGTTCAGTGGCTCAAGGCTATTAATTACCCAAAATAAGGTAAACAAATAGATGGTACACCGGAGAAGAGGAAGCAAATGTAGCAATTTCATTGATGCAACATTCTGAAGTGATCATATAGATAGTATATATGAAACATGGCAATGAGATTTTCTTCCCTTTTCCTAGTGTTTAAGTTAAATAGGGGTCAAGTACAAAAGAAGGGATTGACTTACATAGGATCTCCTGTAGTTCATAGGCATTTTGCCTGAGAAAGGACTGTGCGATGGGAACTATAGGATGAAAATAACCCTGGTACAGACTACTGTTATAAGGTATGCTCTGTACTGCTTGAGCCCTGAATTGTGATTGTGACAGGGGTGCAGTTGCTACAAGAATGGAGTTGGGACTTGTGCAGTGTCTTTAACAACCCAACATGAAGGGACGGAGGTTTGGGAACAAGGTAGGAAGGAAGTATGGGATCAATGACTATGCAAATCCAGTGGCACTAGTGCTTGCAGTGGTGGCTGCTGTTCCAGTATCAGTGCTGGAGTAGTAACCATGGAGGGGCTGTGTTGTAGCCTACAAATCTCTCTCTGGGATGGGAGTTGGATTCCATCTGGCCCCTGCCCTAATTTAGTGTGTTACACACATCAGAGTAATTGGGAATTGGATAATTGTCACCAAAAGAAACTAGCTAATAGGTCAAATAAGTCACGACAGGAAGCAGTAAAACAGCTTAACCCCATGTGTTGGAACCAGCTGAGATGGAAATATCTGTAGCACTCCTTTGAAATTTTTTTGGCCAAAAAATCTGACCAGAGAGTAACTCCTCTCTCTTTGTCCCTACCAGTTGGCATGCTGCTTCTTGTTGACAGCTTCCATTTGCCCTTCCCTAATTCCTCTTTCACTGTCATCTCCTCTCCTCTTCACACTCAACCTGCTCAGCTCTTTCTCAATTTCCAGTTGCTCAAGGACACCCCTTTCTCTCTGACTCCATTCACAAATTATACAAAGTAAATTTGAAATTAAGAGGTTAATGTCAATAGGTTTAATTAAGTGGTATGGTCTCTGGAGGGAAAATTATTGTAGTAATACTCTTCTTAAATCAAAGAGATTAATATAGGTTGGATTTCTTAGCGTAGAAAGTGGTCAGCAAAGCCAATATAGAACACATTGCCCTTAGAATATTGGGCTTACATCTCATCATCTTTGTAGAATTTAAACTAAAATGTTTAACAGTATATTGGGCCTAATTCTGCAGTGCCTCACACACATTTAATCATCACTTACACCAGTTCCAGCTGGGTGGAGAACAGCAATAAATTACAGTGGTAGCATTTCAGAAACACTTGACACAATTGTAAATAACTATGGATGGTGCAAGACAGTGAAGAATCAGGTTAATTAGATTTTGGAAAATACAATTTAATTGTCCTTTATATAGTTTGTGTTTTGATTTGCAAATATAAAATTATAACATGGATTAGTGTAGTGTGAGAGTACATAAGAATGGCCATGCTGGGTCAGACCAAAAGTCCATCTAGCCCAGTATCCTGTCATCAGACAGTGGCCAATGCGAGGTGCCCCGGAGGGAATGAACAGAACAGGTAATCATCAAGTGATCCATCCCCTGTTGCCCATTCCCAGCTTCTGACAAACCAGAGGCTAGGAACACCATTCCTGTCCATCCTGGCTAATAGCTATTGATGGGACCTATCCTCCATTAATTTATCTAAGTTCTTTTTTGAACCCTGTTGTAGTCTTGGCCTTCATCCTCTGGCAAGGAGTTACACAGGTTGACTGTGCATTATGTGAAAAAATACTTCTTTTTGTTTGTTTTATACCTGCTGCCTATTGATTTCATTTGGTGACCCCTAGTTCTTGTGTTATGAGGAGTAAATAATACTTCCTTATTTACTTTCTCCACAGGAGTCATGATTGTATAGACCTCTACCATATACCCCCTTAGTCGTTTTTTTTCCAAACTGAACAGTCCCAGTCTTACTAATCTCTCCTTGTATGGCAGATGCTCCATACCCCTAATCATTTTTGTTGCCCTTTTCTGAACCATTTCCAATTCCAATATATCTTTTTTGAGATGGGGTGACCACATCTACATGCAGGATTCAAGATGTGGGCATACCATGGATTTATGTAGAGGAAATATGGTATTTTCTGTCTTACTATCTATCCCTTTCTTAATGATTACCAACATTCTGTTCGCTTTTTTGACTGCTGCTGCACATTGAGTGGATGTTTTCAGAGAACTATTCATAATGACTCCAAGATCTTTATTGTGTCGTTAGACCCTATCATTTTATATGTATAGTTGGGATTATGTTTTCCAATGTGCATTACTTTACATTGATCAACATTGAATTTCATCTGCCATTTTGTTGCCCAGTCACCCAATTTTGAGAGATCCTTTTGTAGCTCTGTGCAGTCTGCCTGGGACTTAACTATCTTGAGTAGTTTTGTATCATCTGCAAATTTGCCACCTCACTGTTTACCCCTTTTTCCAGATCATTTATGAATATGTTGAATAGGACTGGGCCCAGTACAGACCTTTAGGGGACACCACTATTTACCTCTCTCCATTCTGAAAACTGACCATTTATTCCTACCCTTTGTTTCCTATCTTTTAACCAGTTACCCATCCATGAGAGGACCTTCCCTCTTATCCCATGTCTGCTTACTTTGCTTAATAGCCTTTGGTGAGGAACCTTGTTGAAGGCTTTCTGAAAATCCCAAATACACTATATTCACTGGATCCCCCTTGTCCACATGGTTGTTGACCTCCTCAAAGAATTCTAGTAGATTGGTGAGGCATGATTTCTCTTTACAAAAACCATGTTGACTATTCCCCAACAAATTATGTTCATCTGTGTGTCTGACAATTTTGTTCTTTACTATCATTTCAACCAGTTTGCCCAGTACTGAAGTTAGGCTTACCAGCCTGTAATTGCTGGGATCACCGCTGGAGCCCTTTTTAAAAATTGGCGTCACATTAGCTATCTTCCAGTCATTTGGTACAGAAGCTGATTTAAATGATAGGTTACACACTACAGTTAGTCCTGCAATTTCACATTTGAGTTCTTCAGAACTCTTGGGTGAATACCATCTGGTTCTGGTGACTTATTAGTGTTTAGTTTATCAATTTCTTCCAAAACCCTCTAGTGACATCTCAATCTGGAACAATCCCTCAGATTTATCACCTAAAAAGAATGACTCAGGTTTGGGAATCTCCCTCACCTCGTCATCTGTGAAGACTGATACAAAGAATTCATTTAGTTTCTCCGCAATGACCTTATCATCCTTGAGTGCTCCTTTAGCATCTCAGTTGTCCAGTGGCCTCACTTGTTGTTTAGCAGGCTTCCTGCTTCTGATATATTTAAAAAATGTTTTGCTATTACATATGTGTGTCTCTAAAGTGTAGGCAGAGGTGAGCAGGTTGATGGGAAAAAATCAGAGGTGGCCTGGAAGCAGAGATGACAGAAGAGACAGACTGATCATGGCATAACACAAAAAGGCAAAAGCAGTGAGAGTGACCTGCCATTTTAACTTTTTTAACTTTGTATTGTGTTTTTATTTTAGTTCTTATATTTTATACCTTCTCAACTGCGAACCATCTCAAAAATTTTTATATTTCAAATTCAGTACAATGATCTTTTCAATCATTATGCGGTAGACCGGGTTAGAAAGAGATAGAGAAGATGCCCTGAATTAAAAATATTTAAAATCAACATTTGTAACTGCTGCTTTTTTCAGTTCTTTTTGTTTTATCTTTTAATGAGACACACCTAAATAGATTTAAAATCAGATTTAACTTTTATTCTTTCTAATCTGTTACATAATTAGTCATTCTGGAAGACATTTTAAAATTGCCCAGGGCATTTAATTATGATGAAAAGCTGTTTAAATCTGATTTAGTGAATGGCCTGCATCTGGAGAAAAAGTGATAGGAAGTCACTTAAAATACAACAATGCCATTTATAATGGACTTGTGCTGGTGACTCAGTGGTTCCCAGGGAGTTATAATCTTGGCACAATTGATTTGAAATAGAACATATGAATAGGTGTTTATTGCTCACATATAATACAGTTGACAATGAAGTCATTTGAGACAGGTTACATTCTTATTATAGGCGGCGCTTTAGCGCCACCTATAGTTAAGGTTTCCTGATATTTATATTATTATTATATTAATTACATTATATTATATTACTTATTATATAGCATTATAAGAGCCAGTTTTCAGTTTCTCATAACTTTTGCCAAACTTTAACCACTTGGCCTAAAATTGTCTGTGGTAGGTATTTGCCTCAGGCTGAATTTTTGTGTGTGTAGAAAGTTTCAGCTAAAATAGTTAAACTGTTTTTAAGAACAAGATTAGGGGGAAATGCCTTTTTTTTTTTTGGCCTGTGTTAACAAAATTTTTACAGCCACTTCACTCAGAAGTTCTAGCACCTCCAAGCTTTGGTGCAGGGCTTTGAAGTTTGTTAGGGGGGTGCACTGCCAAGGTTGAGCCTTTTCTTGTTCTCATGAAAATTTGTCCAAATTTGGACAAGTTATGATCCTCTGAAAAATAGCAGTAAGCACATGCTCAGTAGAGGCTTCTTAGATTTTTAGCAGCTAAATTCCCTGAAGATTCTGCCTGCACTAGGCATGCTCCAGCCTGGGATTTAGAAGGATTTTCCTGCAATCACAGCTCTGGGCTGCTGTGCGCCATGCTGAGTTTGGGTTCAGGCACCTGAACTGAGAGCCTGTTGGGCACCAGGCAGCATGGAAGAAAAAGCTGCCTGATTGCACTGGAAGGGGGTCAAGATCTGAACCTAAGGGGAGAAGGAGAGGAGACTTGGACAAGGACCCTGGGGGAGGAGGGAAGAGACTGGGACTGGAGACTGATGGGTGGGGGAGAGAGAAATTGGGACTGGAAGTTGGCATGTTTGGGAAGCCTGGAACTGGCTAGACCAAGAGACTGGGACAAGGGGGTGGGTTAATGAGATTGTCAGTGAGGAGTCTGGGGATGGCGATAGGGACATAGTCAGTGGGAACAGAGAAAGAGGTTGGGGACAGGGAAGGTGACTGTAGGCTAAAGTGGTGGGAGGAAACATCTGATGAGGAACTGGCAGGGGATTGGACTAGGACTAGTTGGACAGGGAGCTGGTGGGGTGGGAACCGAGAACAGTTAGCCAAGGAGACTGGGACTTGGAGCAGTGAGGACATTGGGATGGGAAGTCCAGAGGGGGAGTCTAAGACTTGCTGGGCAAGGAGACTGAGACTGGAATGAGAGGCCTGAGGAGTGGAGATTGGGACTGGTTGGGTAGAACTGGTGAGAAATTTTCTGACTAATGAGACATCAGTTTTCTGAAGCAAAATGTTTAGTCTAATCTGTTAGAGATTTGACAAAACTTTAGTTGAAACACAGGCAGGTTTCCATGGTGAACCTCGGTTTCAGGTTCCATGTTTCTGGCAGGTTCCCTGCTCTGTGGCAGCTGCCCTAGGAACCTCTGCTGGAGCTGGAACTCCCAGCGTTGCTAGGCTCTGTGGCAGGGAGTCATGGGGCTGTCAGATCTGCTCACTCCACAGGAGTAGCCCGGATCATACTGATTGGGACATGGAGCTGGGACTCTAGGCTGTTGGTTTCTCTGGTCTGCAGCAGGAAGATTGCTGGGGCTCTGTATGATAACTCAAGCCATGGCTCTCAGGGCTTCCAGGGTCCTTCCTGCAGTGCTGGGAGCTTGGAAGTCCTAGGAGTGGCTTCCAGGGCCCACAGGTCTGGAGCAGGCATGCCATGCACACTGTCCTACCCCCCCAAGTGGCAGCCTGTAGGCACAGGAGTCTTGAATCCATGGGGGTCCCTGACCATGGGGCTCAAGCAAGGAGTCTAGCATCCCGGAGAGCCACAGCTCCAGCCAGGGCTACCCAGAGCTGGCAGGCTCCCTGGCACTGAGTGTTGAATTGAAATTGACATTCTTGTCAATTTGAGGGCTCCTGTTCACCCAATAGCAGCTGTGAAACTGACAAAAATATCAAATTCACATATTTTGTTTCAGGAACACCATATTTTGATATTTCTGAAATAGTTTTCAGGGAACTCCAGTTCGCTGAGAATTTTCAGTAAATTTGCTTTTGTTCCTAGTCAGAATGAAGGCAGATTAGAAAATACTAAAATTTCTAGCAAACTGAAATCCCTGAATCCCAGCTGTATGAGCAGATGCAGGGAATGGGACCAGGACAAAGAGCCAAGGTGGAGAAGAGACAGGATAAGGACAGGTGGGGAGAGATGGGGCCAAAGGGGTCATTGTAGAGAAATGGGGGAAACTATCATTTCCCAGCAGAGCACATTCCCATCCAAAACCTGGAATGGGACCCAGGATTCTGGAGTCTTACCATTCCTATGCTGTCAGCAAATATCTGTGGAACCCAGTAGCAACATGTCTCTCGATAGTGCTGGTCCACATATAGAATAACAACCAAGTATTGCTATCAGTTATTCCCTTAATGCAAGTGACAGAAGTCTGTGGTGCCTGTTCCAATCCTGACGACTCATGTGAATGTCAGTGTTTGTTTTTAACAAACTGTACAACATTACACACAAAAAGTTACATTAGAAGAAAGTTAAGGTTGTAAAGTCAAAACACTGAAAAGTTAGGAAATGCCAGAATGAAGGTTTTTTGCGCAACCTTAATTTGACCCTCTTGTGCACTGTTTTTTCCACAGGACTCCTGTCTCATTCAGTGCACAGAATGTATCGTGCTCAATTAATGACAGCTGTTCAATATTTTGTTTTCTTCGAATTTCCTCATGGGTTTTAATGGGGCTCAGCACTGTAGCATGTGAGTGTTTCACAAACAATTTATCTTAACGACAACCCTGAGATGGGGCAAGTGGTGGGCATTATTGTATCCATTTTACAGATGGAAAATTGAGGCACAGAGGGATTTACGTTAGAATTAACCACTAATTTGGGGCCCAGTTTGAGATCCTAGGACCTGATTTTTCAAAGTACTTCGTATTATATAGCACTTCATATGTTCAAAGCGCAGCTCCCTTGATTTAAGATGCAGTTGTGAGGGCTCTGAACTTCTGAAAATCAGACCACGGGGTCTCAAGTCAGGCACCCAGAAACTGAGGAACATGTTGTTAGTGATCACCTCTGGTTTGGATTAAATGACTTGCCAGGCATCACACAGGATCTCTGTGGCAGAGGCAGAGACGGAATCCACTCCACCAAAGTAGCATTCAACTGCCTTATCCATGAAACCCTCCATTTAATTCCTGTAATGCCCTTCCTCATTCACTACACACCTTCCAACTTCCGGAACAAATGAGGTAAGTATCTACAGACAACAGTCATCATTATACACCCCTGATACATCCCTAGAGCAGGTCTTTCCTGTGCACTGCATGAGAGACAGATGCTGTGGAAAAAAATAGTATGTGATCATGTAATTACAGACTTCGTCATAATACATTCACACAAGGGGGCTGAATTAAGATTGCACAGGCAACCTTAATTCGGATATTTCCTGATCATAGAATCATAGAATCTCAGGGTTGGAAGGGACCTCAGGAGGTCATCTAGTCCAACCCCCTGCTCAAAGCAGGACCAAACCCAACTAAATCATCCCAGCCAGGGCTTTGTCAAGCCTGACCTTAAAAACCTCTAAGGAAGGAGATTCCACTACCTCCCTAGGTAACCCATTCCAGTTCTTCACCACCCTACTAGTGAAAAAGTTTTTCCTAATGTCCAACCTAAACCTCCCCCTCTGCAACTTGAGACCATTACTCCTTGTTCTGTCATCTTCTACCACTGAGAACAGTCTAGATCCATCCTCTTTGGAACCCCCTTTCAGGTAGTTGAAAGCAGCTATCAAATCCCCCCTCATTCTTCTCTTCTGCAGACTAAACAATCCCAGTTCCCTCAGCCTCTCCTCATAAGTCATGTGCTCCAGCCCCCTAATCATTTTTGTTGCCCTCCGCTGGACTCTCTCCAATTTATCCACATCCTTCTTGTAGTGTGGGGCCCAAAACTGGACACAGTACTCCAAATGAGGCCTCACCAGTGCTGAGTAGAGGGGAATGATCACATCCCTCGATCTGCTGGAAATGCCCCTACTTATACAACCCAAAATGCCATTAGCCTTCTTGGCAACAAGGGCACACTGTTGACTCATATTCAGCTTTTCGTCCACCGTAACCCCTAGGTCCTTTTCTGCAGAACTGCTGCCCAGCCATTCGGTCCCTAGTCTGTAGCAGTGCATGGGATTCTTCCGTCCTAAGTGCAGGACTCTGCACTTGTCCTTGTTGAACCTCATCATATTTCTTTTGGCCCAATCCTCTAATTTGTCTTGGTCCCTCTGTATCCTATCCCTACCCTCCAGCGTATCAACCACTCCTCCCAGTTTAGTGTCATCTGCAAATTTGCTAAGGGTGCAGTCCACACCATCCTCCAGATCGTTAATGAAGATATTGAATAAAACCGGCCCCAGCACCGACCCTTGGGGCACTCCACTTGATACCAGCTGCCAACTAGACATGGAACCATTGATCACTACCCGTTGAGCCCGACCATCTAGCCAGTTTTCTATCCACCTTACCGTCCATTCATCCAGCCCATACTTCTTTAACTTGCTGGCAAGAATACTGTGGGAGACTGTATCAAAAGCTTTGCTAAAGTCCAGAAATAGCACATCCACTGCTTTCCCCTCATCCACAGAGCCGGTTATCTCATCATAGAAGGCAATTAGGTTAGTCAGGCATGACTTGCCCTTGGTGAATCCATGCTGACTGTTCCTGATCACTTTCCCCTCCTTTAAGTGGTTCAGGATTGATTCCTTGAGGACCTGTTCCATGATTTTTCCAGGGACTGAGGTGAGACTGACTGGCCTATAGTTCCCTGGATCTTCCTTCTTCCCTTTTTTAAAGATGGGCACTATATTAGCTTTTTTCCAGTCGTCCGGGACCTCCCCCGATCGCCATGATTTTTCAAAGATAATGGCCAATGGCTCTGCAATCTCATCGGCCAACTCCTTTAGCACCCTCGGATGCAGCGCATCCGGCCCCAGGGACTTGTGCTCGTCCAGCTTTCCTAAATAGTCCTGAACTACTTCTTTCTCCACAGAGAGCTGGCCACCTCCTCCCCATACCATGCTGCAGAGTGCAGCTGTCTGGGAGCTGACCTTGTCTGTGAAGACAGAGGCAAAAAAAGCATTGAGTACACTAGCTTTCTCCACATCCTCTGTCACTAGGTTCCCTCCCTCATTCAGCAAGGGGCCCACACTTTCCTTGACTTTCTTCCTGTTGCTAACTGATATGTGAGTGGTTGACTTTGCAGCCACAATGTTCTTCTAACATAGCTTTTCATATAATATATGTGCACACATACACAGTTTCATATGTACACCCACATACACCCTTCCCCTGCACTGGAGAAACACTCCAATTCTGCTGAGTGTGGCCTTCTATAGATCTGGAGGTGGAATTAGGATTTGCTCCTGAGTGTATGGAATGGTAGCTTCCACAACAGTGAAGATTATATCTGAACTAAATGGATGTATCTCAAATTGGAGATCCAGCAGACAGACCAGACAGTGATATATTTTTCCTCTGTGTTGTTGTGGCTGAGCCAGTATGAAATGGATTTTTAAATCTTTGCTTTAATGGCTTCAGCACTTTCATTTAAACTTTAGTCTTTGGCTGCTGGTGCACAAACAGAGAATCACCACAAAAACAAGCTTTTTCAGAGATGATCTCTCGGGCCTGGTCTACACTAGGAGTTTATGTCGAATTTAGCAGCATTAATTCGATTTAACCGTGCAACCGTCCACACCAGGAAGCTAATTAGTTCGACCTAGAGGGCTCTTTAGTTCGAATTCGGTACTCCACCCCGACGAGGGGAGTAGCGCTAAATTCGACATGGCTATGTCGAGTTAGCCTATGTGTGGACGGAAATCGACCTTAGTAGCTCCGGGAGCTATCCCACAGTGCACCACTGTGTTGACGCTCTGGACAGCAGTCCGAGCTCAGATGTTCTGATTAGCCATACAGGAAAAGCCCCGGGAAAATTTGAATTCCTTTTCCTGTCTGGCCATTTTGAATCTCAGTTCCTGGTTGGACATCGGGGCGAGCTCAGCAGCACCGGCAGCGATACAGAGCTCTCCAGCAGAGGAGTCCATGCAATCTCAGAGTAGAAAGAGGGCCCCAGCATGGACTGACCGGGAAGTCTTGGATCTGATTGCTGTGTGGGGCGATGAGTCTGTGCTTTCGGAGCTGCGCTCCAAAAAACGGAATGCAAAGACCTACGAGAAGGTCTCCAAAGCCATGGCACTCAGAGGATACAGCCGGGATGCAACGCAGTGCCGCGTGAAAATCAAGGACCTGAGACAAGGCTACCAAAAAATCAAAGCGGCAAACGGACGCTCCAGAGCCTAGCCCCAGACATGCCGCTTCTACGAGGCACTGCATGCCATTCTCGTGGGTCTGCCACCACTGCCCCACCAGTGACCGTGGACTCTGAGGATGGGATAGTGTCGACGGGCAGTTTCTCGGCGATGTTCGCGGATGGGGAAGATGAGGAAGGGTTTGTGGAGGACGAGGCAGGCGACAGCGCTTACAATACTGCTTTCCCCGACAGCCAGGATCTCTTCATCAGCCTCACAGAGATCCCCTACCAACCCTCCCCGGCCGTTAACCCGGACTCTGAATCAGGGGAAGGATCAGTCGGTAAGTGCTATAAACATGTAAACATTTATTTTTTTAAAAACAGGAATAAAAACTATATGAAAAGAAGGTCAATACATATAGGGATCGAACAGAAATCCTCTTGGGACAGTTCCACGAAGCTCTCGTAGAGGTACTCGAAAAGCCTCCGCAGGAGGTTCCTGGGGAGAGGTGCCTTATTGGGTGCTCCGTGGAAGCACACTCTTCCGCGCCAGGCCATCCTGAGGTACAGTGGGAGCATTGCCTCCACGAGCATGGCAGCATAGGGCCCTGGTCTGTGCAGGGTTTCACGCAGCATGCGCTCTCTGTCTCTCCTAGTGACCCGCCTCAGGGTGATCTCGTTCGGCGACTGCTGCATCTAATTAGGGGAATTAGTGTAATGTTACTATTGGGAATGCTTCACTTTTCCTTTGCATAACAATGACCGTCGTTTAACAGTCACGTAGTGGAGGCTGCAGAGGGAAAGCATACAGGGATCTTTCCCGGGGACAGCCGCGAGGGGGTGGAACAGGGTCAGAGTTTATGCTTTCCAGATTGCCTGCAGCAGGAGGGCACTGCTATCCATTAACTGTTAAGCAGCCTAAAGTTTATGGCTTACCAGGCCTGGCTGCTACACGGATTCTGCTGTCCTGCCCCGCTTGTCCGATCTCCAGTGCAAGACCGCAGGCAATGAAAGCGAATGCCGAAAATTCGAACTTGTCCTGAGAGCACATGAGATAGGTGCCCTGTATGGTCTTGTTCACAGAAACTGAGTAGACTGTGTTCAGTGTTCGCAAACATGTGTCTTTGCAAGGAAATCACTTCCTTTTTCCCATCACACAGCTGCGGCTCTTTCCCGAACTGCCCCGGCATCCCCCTCACAGAGGCTGGTGCATATTAGGCGGCAAAAGAAAAAGACTCGGGACGAGATGTTCGCTGAACTGATGGCCTGCTCCAGAGCCGAGGCGGCCCAGCAGAGCCAGTGGAGGGAGACCCTCTCTCAGCAGCAGCGCTCACACAGCGAACGGGAGGACAGGTGGCGGCAGGAAGACCAGCAGGTGACTCAAACGCTGCTTGGACTAATGAGGGAGCAAACGGACACGCTCCGGCGCCTTGTGGATGTTCTGCAGGACCGCAGGCAGGAGCAGAGAGCCCCCCTGAACTGTATCTGCAACCGCCCTCCCCCGCCACAAAGTCCTGTCCCCCCCTCACCCAAAATCACAAGAAGGAGGGGCGCTATGGGCCATTAAAACTGTCACTCCACCCCAGCAGAGCGCTCATGTACCAAACAGCTCTCATTCCCTAAAGTATGAGAATTGCTTCCCTTCCTGGCTCACCCAATCCAAAATACCAGTTTCATCCCCCAACTGTGTAGTTGAATATTAAAAATAGTTTGCTGTTCATTACTGTTTCCGTCATGTTTCTTTGCAGAAGACTTTATGTGAAGGGGAGATAGGGGCTTGTTAATTGCATAGGACAGCCACCATTACCAGGGTACAGACATAGGGGCAGGATCAACAGCAGGTCACACACAGAGTGCAGTCACTAGGCACCCTAGTGCAGTCACTAGGCACCGGGTCACTCTGGGAGGTGTCTGCTGCCCCAGGTCAGTCTGGGAGGTGTATGCTGCCCCAGGGTCCGAGCGCCTGGCATCCACAAATAGCAAGGCAGGCTGCCCTTACCATGCCCTTCCACCCTAGCCATGAACCTCTCCGATGCCCTGAGCACCAGCCAGAGCCATCATCCCCCTACACCTACTCACCCTTCCCACACACCCCTCACCCCTTCCTGCAAACCCACCCCTTCCTGCACACCCTCCTGTAACCGTCCTCCCCCCCAGAGACCGCTGTAGGAGCAGGAGCCTGTCAGTCCTTGAGTGTAGAAGCGGTCTGTACATCACTGCACACCGTACCCACCACAGTCTGCGTCCCTGTTTGAACCCTTTAACGCGAATTCGTTAGTAAAGAAAACTTTGTTAATTAAAAATATTCCAATAACTTTATTTTTAAACGTCTGTTGGAAGGGGGGAAACCTGGTGAACGGGGTATGTAACCGCTGAAAAAAGTCAATAGTAACTGAAACAGGGGCAGGTTCAGCTTCTCTGTAAAGAGACTGGACAGTCATAGGTTACCCTGCTCTCTGAGGAACCTAGCTTTCAAAGCCTCCCGGATGCACAGCGCTTCCCGCTGGGCTCTTCTAATCGCACGGGTGTCTGGCTGAGCGTAATCAGCAGCCAGGCGATTTGCCTCAACCTCCCATCCCGCCATAAAGGTCTCCCCCTTGCTCTCACAGAGATTGTGGAGCACACAGCAAGCTGCAATAACAATGGGGATATTGGTTTCGCTGAGATTCGAGCGAGTCAGTAAGCTCCTCCATCTCCCCTTGAGACGTCCAAAAGCACACTCCACCACCATTCTGCACTTGCTCAGCCGGTAGTTGAAGAGTTCCTTGTCACTGTCCAAGGCGCCTGTATAGGGCTTCATGAGCCAGGGCATTAGCGGGTAGGCTGGGTCCCCGAGGATCACTGTAGGCATCTGCACATCCCCAACAGTTATTTTGTGGTCCGGGAAGAAACTACCTTCCTGCAGGCGTCTAAACAGACAAGAGTTCCTGAAAACACACACGTCATGAACCTTGCCCGGCCACCCGACGTAGATGTTGGTAAAACGTCCCCTATGGTCCACCAGTGCTTGCAGCACAATTGAAAAGTAGCCCTTTCGGTTAATATACTGGCTGGCCTGGTGGGCCGGTCCCAGGATAGGGATGTGAGTTCCATCTATAGCCCCACCGCAGTTTGGGAATCCCATCGTGGCGAAGCCATCTATGACGACCTGGACGTTTCCCAGGGTCACTACCTTTGAGAGCAGTAGGTCAACGATTGCGTGGGCTACTTGCATCACAGCAACCCCCACGGTAGATTTGCCCACGCCAAAGTGGTTCGCTACTGACCGGTAGCTGTCTGGCATTGCAAGTTTCCAGAGGGCTATGGCCACTCGCTTCTGCACACTCAGGGCTGCTCGCATCCGGGTGTCCTGGCGCTTCAGGGCAGGGGCCAGCAAGTCACACAGTTCAAGGAAAGTGCACTTACGCATCCTGAAGTTTCGCAGCCACTGTGATTCATCCCAGACCAGCAGCACTATGTGGTCCCACCAGTCCGTGCTTGTTTCCCGGGCCCAGAATCGCCGTCCCATAGCATGAACGTGACCCATTGCCACCATGATCTCCGCGGCGCGGGATCCCGTGCTTTGTGAGAGGTCTGTGCCACTCTCACACTTCATGACCTCACCGCGCTGCCGGAGCCTCCTCGCCCGATTTCTCAGCAGCTGACTGTGGAAGAGGTGGACGATAAGGTGCGAGGAGTTGACAACAGCCATAAGTGCAGCGATGATCGCAGCGGGCTCCATGCTCGCAGTGCTGTGGCGTCCGTGCTGTCACTGACCAGAAAAGTGCGCTAACAGATTTCCCGCTGGCGCTTTCAGGGACGGAGGGCAGGAGTGACGGTTGAATGACGACAGTTACCCAAAACCGCCCTCGACACATTTTTCCCCCAGCAGGCATTGGGGGGCTCTACCCAGCATTCCAATGGGAAGCGGGGACTGCGGGAACTGTGGGATAGCTGCCCAGAATGCACCGCTTCCAGTGTCGACGCTTGCCCCGTTAGTGTGGACTCACAAAGTCGAATTAGTGTCCTTAGTGTGGATACACAAATTCGACTTCATAAGGTCGAATCCACAAATTCGACCTAAGTTAAATCTAGCTACTCTTGTAGTGTAGACATACCCTCAGATAAGCTCCCCCAAAACAGTTCCAGGAGTAGAATGAGTTTCTGAAAGACTCCACAGGGATGGAATCTCAGTGAGTTTACAACAAAATCTTTGTAATAAAAGACCAAGAGAATGTATTGATTTTCCAGCTGGCACTCAAGCATGCTGGAGTGGCATTGCTCCTGGACATGACACTTACTCATTTTATGCTAACAACTAACCATTTATATGTTGTGCAGCCTGGTGACAGCAGGAGGAGTTCTGACCCAACTGACTTCTAGGTTGCCACGATCAGCTTCCCCATGCTGGATTGTCTTAATAATATATTGTTCAGTTGGTGTGTGCAAAGTATTCAAAGCTATATGTGCAAAAATATATTTGCTGTATAGGGTTTTTAGAAAGGGCAAAAAATACGCTTGCCACAAAGATGCAGTAGTGAAAAGGAGGTGTCTATCTGGCTATTAGGATTTCATTGTGTTTATCGTATTGTATCGGTTTTGTTAGGACACCTACAGCCATTAGCAGGAATGGGTTTTATCTGAAATCCAGATAAATAAAATAATGACTAAAAGCTTTCATGCTGGTTCAATTGTTTTTGAACATTACAAGGATAATCTAGGGTTCTTCCTTCTGCCCAAGACTGTTCAGCAGTGCCTCTGAAATGGCAGCCCTCATGTGTTGTCTGTGGAAAACCTGTCAGAACAAAATATAAGTTTTAATGCATATTGGGGTTAACATTATTCACATAACATTTTCAGGAGAACGCCAGTAGTCTTGAGCTACTGAAAGCACAAATCATCCACAGTGGAAACATGCTAGTTATGTAGACGTCCATTTGCTTAGCAGTGTGAATTCTATTTGCTTCTGGAGTATTTATTGCTTCAGAACTTCTTGCTCTGAACATTCTTCCATAGCTCTCTGAGTTGTGCTTTGTTGAGGATGGGTAGCCTACAAGATAAGTTGTTCCCCAACTTTTTATATAGCATTTTGCCCCATTTCCACATGTTGATCACAGATGATGATGTGATTTAGACTTTGATTATAACTCTGCACACTTGGACACAAGCTTTTGTAGGATTAGAGGAAAAAATGACTATACTGCACTTTACTCCATTTATTGTCAATGCCAAGTTAAAATGGAGGCTGTCATACCAAGATCTGATTAACTGGCTACATTGGAATGCTGAGACACCAGTCATGGAACTTGGCAGATAGCACTTTACATGTCATCATGAAATCCTCCACCTGTCCTCAATCTCTGCTGTACTTCCCTACCCAGAAAAATCTGTGGAATTTTGGAATCCTCACTTCTTGTGGATTTATGTAAAAATCCAAATAAGGTATTAATTCCATCCTTTGAGAGTTCAGATTGGCTGGATCAAAATTTTAAAACAAATTGAAAGAAGCTTTGTAGGTTTACATTTTGTCCCATTGCTTTCTGAAACATGTATTACATGTGAGGATTAGAACCATGTTGCTTTAATTTAACATTTTTACTATGTTAACTAATAACTTTATAGCCATCTTTCTACTGATATTTTCAATTTATTTTTGTTTTTAAGTTAGCAAAACATCAACTAAAGGGCAAATTGCAGCTGGGGAATGCATACATAAATCCAGTGAAATCAATAGAGTTGCACCTATTTACACCACAATGGAATTTAGCTTGAACTATTAAACTGCATTTCTTCAAATTGTTTTTTAAGAATGTAGCTAAATCTGACATGTTGTATAGAGCAGATTTTTTAAAATATTTGTGGTAATTCATATTAAGTGGATTAAAACTGTTTTTATTTATTTATTTTGTAGCAACTTGAATTAGTGGAACCGAGTGGGTGGATTCATGTTCCTTTAACTGATTCTCATAAGAAGCCTATTCGCACATTTATGATTCAGATTGCTGTTTTAGCCAATCATCAGAATGGAAGAGACACTCACATGAGACAAATTAAAGTGTACACCCCAGTGGAAGAAAGCTCTATTGGTAAATTTCCTAGATGTACAACAATTGATTTCATGATGTATCGCTCTATAAGATGAATCTTCTTATGAAGAAACAATAAAAGTGATTTTGTTATCAGTTTTGTTTCAAATATCTTTTCCTGTTAAAAATGTGACAGCACTTACTCTTGTGGAATTCTCTCTCTATAACTTTAACTTTTTTGTGTGTAACTTTAATCTGTTTTGAGTTGTGCTGTTTTTTTATTTCTAATCTGCTTTCGATAGTCACATTTTCTGTTAATTGTATTTACAAAGGCTGTAGGAGGTTTTTAGATTTTCAAAATGTGTATAAAAACTTTCTCCTTTGCTACGAAATGGATAACCATGGTTCACATAACATGTATATTCTTTTTTTCCAGGTGGTTTCTCCATTTGTTGATAATGTATTAGAATACTTCATGGCATGACTGCATATTGTGGTTGGGTCCGTCCAAAACAGCTGTGTTTTAATTAGGTGTATTTTTAATGGATTATTACTACTGTATTTTTTTCTGGGTACGGGATGTTCATTCTTTTAAGAGGGTTCTTTATGTCTTTGAAATGACTCCACTGTGGTATTGTGCATGACTTGTTTCTGGTGAGAAATGTATTTAACTGGGTTTTTATTCTAATAGGTCTCGATGTAGGTTTCATTTTTTTGTATAACTGAAAAAATTGAAATCTAGAAGGAAAGTGAATATTTCTAACTGTATTTTATATTGTCCTGTCATTACAGATATAATGTATCCATTACATCATTGTAATGTAACAATAGACATTCCAGGAATGCACAGGCAACATTCCTTAGCATTGCTTCCTGGCACCCTTTGAAGTCCCATGGATCACATAAAATAGTAAGAATTCAAATAAAAATCTGTATAAATCTGAGCAATGTTATACTTAAATTTTTCTTAGAAGAAAAAAAGATAAGCAATTTTGAAATAAAAAACACCACAAGGCAAACAAGAAACGCGTGCATGGCCTATTTATAACTAATGGAAGCACGTAATCTTATTTTTAATGGGTTTTTGCATTCTTATTGTTCGTTGGTTACACTGTGATTTAAAAAAAGCGAGACCAGAAAACTAACAATTTTCCTTTTAAAATCTGATATATGTGGGTGGAATTTTTAAAAGCTGTCATCATTTATCCAACTCTATCCACCGCTTCAAAAAAAACAAAAAAACAAAAAACCAGAACACACTGGTAAATTCCTATTTGTTGCAATGGGAGCAAAATTAGGACAAAACATTTGAAAATCACACTGCAAATAATTAAAATTAAATTGGGAAGCATGGGCAAGGCGATGTGATAAGAGGCTAAGAAAACATGGGTGAAGACTAGAGGAAGGGCAGAGGAAGAAAGAAGGCACAGGAATGACGAGAGCAGGGAGATAAAAAAAAATCAGAAATGTAACAGAGATCAGTTTTATGTAACTGTATATTACATTAAATAATGTGCTACCATAAACGTGCAAATTCATCTCTGGTTGAACTCTACTGCCTTTAGTGCAGTAACATTAGGAATTAATTTTCCCCGTTACGGACCTGATTCCAAGCCGACATGGATAGTAATTTAGAAACACCATATTGGCATGTTCCTACCCCAGTCCTGAATTCAGGCTACTATTCCTACTAAAGAACCCACCTGTTGTTCACAACCATAAGTCTGGTCATTTATTTAGTAGTAGATTGGATGCAAACAATGGGCAAAGAAAAGAAAATAATTATTATTGACTTCAGGAGAAAACTGGATTTGGCCACAGATAAAACTCCCATTAATTTTGGTGGTAGGTAGATGAGGTACTGTTGTCATTCACCAAGTTTCAGCCAGTTTCATAGATTACATTTAGTGTCAAATACTTGCTCTGCACCCCTATTCAGTTCTATGAATCAAAGATGCCAAATAACATACTGTGGGATGCAACCTACTTGTTTTTCTTTCCATTTTCTTATTCTACAGATTACTTTTTCTCTCACATATTAGGCAAACTTATCCAGTTATTTTATTAACAATAACAGCTAATTAATAGTTGTCAAGAGAAAGGTGTATATTTGTTAAAAATGCACTGTCCTTAAAATATTTAATAAAGTCATGAAAAAATTTATGGAAAATAAAATAGAGTGCACAATGCATCCTTGCTATGTGCTATAAAGCCACCCTTCTTGGCCTCACAGCTCCATTAAAGGTAATCATGAACCCGTGTTCTGCAACACTTAGTTCTTTAGCTTCGGGAAACTTCCTTTGCAGCATTCTGCAGTGTATTATAGTTGTACAAAGTTGTGTTTTATTATGTACATCAGTAATATATGTCTTTCCCCACTCTCTTAATTTCCATTCAAAAAGGGACAAATCCTGAAAATCAGAACTGACTGTATAAATCATCCCCATGGCTTGTAGAGCAACTTCATGGCTGCAAGTGAGCACTGTGATGAGCCGGGATGAGATATGGGTGAGATTTTTCAAAGGTACCTAAGTGAACTGGGAACACAAATTCCAGTGAAACTCAATGGGACTTGTGCTCCTAACTAGCACACTTTTGAAAATCACACCCTTCTGGCTTTAGGTTGCAGAAGCTTGTATTCTTGCTCAGCATTGGGCAGTAGACGCTGTGGTATCAAATCTAACAGCCCAGTCCTATTTCGTATGCTCTTGCATTGCCACAGCCAGACATGTCCTTGGAGCTGCAGAGGGTAAGCCATGGTTCCATGCCACATAGGCAGGATTTGCCCCCACAATGGAAAACTTTTATTCATGCAGCAGTGGAGTGCGGCATCAGCCTTGGTGTCTTAGCCAGATTCCAAATTTGTTGATTATCCTGCTAGCCTTTGTACCATTTGCAGGTTCAAATTGGATGTAATGTCCTTTGATACCTGTGCTAAACTGTAATGTTAAATTTCACTCCTTGCAGTGGCTACACTTACATGGTGGTGGTTTATGTAATTCTCTGTGTAAAGTTTATACAATACTTTAGTAGACATTTGAGGTGATCTGGGATCTATAGGCTGAAAGCCCTTGTATAGATGCAAGAATATTATGATTATACATTACAAATATTTTTTTTCTTGCTCTTTGATATGCAGCATCAGGGCAAACAAATACAAATGACCATTCTAAACCCTTCTTATAAGGTCAGTACATGTTTAAATCTTTAATGTATTATAGTTAATGTAAGCACACTGACTTGCTGCAGATTGGCTTCTGAGGAAAATGGCTTCGAAACAGAGGTGTCTGTTGTGGTGTTTTGATTGGTACTGGATTGGTTTTATTTATCTTAGGTCCTCAAGTGCCTTTCTGCCTTCCTATTTATTTTGAAATAAACACAACCACTGTTCTGTAGACATGAAAATGGCAAGATTTGATAAGGGAACACATGTAATTCCCCCCCCCCATAACCAACCCTCCAAAAAGGCATCAACAGTCTCATGTTCTCGGACAAACCTAATTAGGATGTTAGGAGCACACAATAGGTATTGAGCAATATTATAAATTGTTTCTATGGTTTTTTATGTTGCCTACTAATGAATTTGAATTTGTATAATTGGGTAAAAACTAATAATAGGGATAACATTTTTTTACTCCAGACACTGATCTGTGCCCTAGGCATAAGTGTCATACCTCTTAGTTGTCTTCTGTGACCTTTCATTGAAAAAACTGGAATACCGAATTGCATCAACAAAGGGAGAAAATCAACAACTGGCTGTGTTTTCCTTACAAGGCGATATTGGACATTTGAAACAGAATTGATAATGGGAGATAATTTGCTAGCTCAAAATATTATTTCTTATTTAATTTTGTGGACTTCACCAACAGGCTGGTCAATAAACCACTTATCCTCCTGTGTGTTATTTGTTACTTTAAAATGACCAAACAACACAAGCATTTACAGAACTTACTGTGTGGTGTATTCTAGAAGTAATGACACTACACTGTAAACCACAATATTGTTAGATCAGTGTTTGACTTACTATAGCTGAAAAACCTCCAAAACAAACAGCATGCCCAAAAGTTCGAATGATGAAATATAGTGATACTTGGTCTTAAATAACTTTGGTACCTGGGAGATAGAGGGTTATAAAAAGACCAAAAACCTCACAAAGGTGTATCCTACAAAGAACAGTGCAGAACACTCCTGTCTGTGCCTTCTCCCCCCATCCCAGCTGCCATGGTTGGGAGCCAGGGCTGGTGCTGGAGCCACAGTCGGGGCCAAGGCTGGGGCTGGAACCACAGCAAGCCTGGGAGCCAGGTGGCAAGGCCAGGGCTATGCCTGGGAGCAGGTCTGGGGCTGGGAGTGGAGCCATGGGTCCGAGGCTGGGGCCGTAGTTGGGGTGGGGTAGGGATGCAGCTGGGGGTAGAGCAGGGCTGGTGGTGCTCCATCCCTGCTGCCTGTGTTGGCTGGCCTGGGCCCCCACTAGCTCCCCCCAAATGTTCCTCCATGCCCCGCTAGGGTGGCGCATCCCGCAGTTTTGGGACCACTGTTTTAGAGGTTTATGGAGAGCCAGTTGAGTGAGGCTACTCAAACACTGATAGCATCTTTATAAAAGTGATGTGTCTAACAATGAATTGTGCTAAATATTACATCTAACATTCAATAATGGGCTAATATTCTACACTAAGTCATTCTTGACTAATTTATGCTTTTCTCTAAAAGATGTTTCAAGCAATATTTTATAGGTGTATCCCCATATATCAAGCTTCGGTTGCTTTCTTATAGTCAGTCATTTTGATTAGGGAGCAGACATCTTGGTTCAACAGTAACATTTCTTTCTACAAAGATGACCATTTAGTAGTCTGACTAGCTATCTCACAAGTGTCATTGTGAAGGTTTTGCACAAATGCATTGTACCTCCATATTTAGGTTTCTTATATTCAGCTCCAATCACAAAGTCTTCCCTGTAGGCCCATAAATAACCCCAAACTGTTTTTACAGGCCTTTGCTATAAAGCTAGATATCCTCTTTACACTGGCACTCCTCTCCAACTGGAGATCAAGATTTTAACAGATGATTTCCTGTTATTACTGTAGCAGTATCAAAATCTGATCACTTACCATGTAGCATGCTGTCCAAGAAACTGAAGCAAGGAGTTCAGCCAGCTGTTTGTTTTTCAAGTGTTATAACATTTTAAAGAATCGTATGTTAAGTAGATGCCCAGAGTAATACTGTCAGGAACAGGAGGTGGAGCCAGGAGGCCACCTGTGTTGCATGATGATCTATTGCAGCCCAGTCAGAGCATCTGATATTCTATCGTCCCCTGTGATTAATATATATGAGTTGAAAGTGGAGGGAAGGATCTATACTGATTCATTTGTAAAAGGTGAACAAACTTCTCTTTATTTTGTTGATTTGTTAATGAAACAATATAGAAAAAAGCAGACAACAGTTAAAAAATAAAAACAAAGTCAACAAAAATAAAAAAAAAAAAAAATCTTATTTAATTTTGTGGACTTCACCAACAGGCTGGTCAATAAACCACTTATCCTCCTCTGTGTTATTTGTTACTTTAAAATGACCAAACAACACAAGCATTTACAGAACTTACTGTGTGGTGTATTCTAGAAGTAATGACACTACACTGTAAACCACAATATTGTTAGATCAGTGTTTGACTTACTATAGCTGAAAAACCTCCAAAACAAACAGCATGCCCAAAAGTTCGAATGATGAAATATAGTGATACTTGGTCTTAAATAACTTTGGTACCTGGGAGATAGAGGGTTATAAAAAGACCAAAAACCTCACAAAGGTGTATCCTACAAAGAACAGTGCAGAACACTCCTGTCTGTGCCTTCTCCCCCCATCCCAGCTGCCATGGTTGGGAGCCAGGGCTGGTGCTGGAGCCACAGTCGGGGCCAAGGCTGGGGCTGGAACCACAGCAAGCCTGGGAGCCAGGTGGCAAGGCCAGGGCTATGCCTGGGAGCAGGTCTGGGGCTGGGAGTGGAGCCATGGGTCCGAGGCTGGGGCCGTAGTTGGGGTGGGGTAGGGATGCAGCTGGGGGTAGAGCAGGGCTGGGTGGTGCTCCATCCCTGCTGCCTGTGGTGGCTGGCCTGGGCCCCCACTAGCTCCCCCCAAATGTTCCTCCATGCCCCGCTAGGGTGGCGCACCCCGCAGTTTTGGGACCACTGTTTTATAGGTTTATGGAGAGCCAGTTGAGTGAGGCTACTCAAACACTGATAGCATCTTTATAAAAGTGATGTGTCTAACAATGAATTGTGCTAAATATTACATCTAACATTCAATAATGGGCTAATATTCTACACTAAGTCATTCTTGACTAATTTATGCTTTTCTCTAAAAGATGTTTCAAGCAATATTTTATAGGTGTATCCCCATATATCAAGCTTTGGTTGCTTTCTTATAGTCAGTCATTTTGATTAGGGAGCAGACATCTTGGTTCAACAGTAACATTTCTTTCTACAAAGATGACCATTTAGTAGTCTGACTAGCTATCTCACAAGTGTCATTGTGAAGGTTTTGCACAAATGCATTGTACCTCCATATTTAGGTTTCTTATATTCAGCTCCAATCACAAAGTCTTCCCTGTAGGCCCATAAATAACCCCAAACTGTTTTTACAGGCCTTTGCTATAAAGCTAGATATCCTCTTTACACTGGCACTCCTCTCCAACTGGCGATCAAGATTTTAACAGATGATTTCCTGTTATTACTGTAGCAGTATCAAAATCTGATCACTTACCATGTAGCATGCTGTCCAAGAAACTGAAGCAAGGAGTTCAGCCAGCTGTTTGTTTTTCAAGTGTTATAACATTTTAAAGAATCGTATGTTAAGTAGATGCCCAGAGTAATACTGTCAGGAACAGGAGGTGGAGCCAGGAGGCCACCTGTGTTGCATGATGATCTATTGCAGCCCAGTCAGAGCATCTGATATTCTATCGTCCCCCGTGATTAATATATATGAGTTGAAAGTGGAGGGAAGGATCTATACTGATTCATTTGTAAAAGGTGAACAAACTTCTCTTTATTTTGTTGATTTGTTAATGAAACAATATAGAAAAAAGCAGACAACAGTTAAAAATAAAAACAAAGTCAACAAAAATAAAGGCAGTTAATAGAGCAAAAGGAAAAACCATGGGGAGCAGTAGGGGGTACTTTACATATACTCTAATAAATTTTGTATGCCAGTCATCACCTTGACCACTGTTCCTGTATCTGTTACTCCTTTCCTTCACCCTTCACTTATCTTTTGTCATCTCAGAATTTATATTGGTCAGGACAGATATTGTATCGGGAAAGAAGTGAGCACATTTTGGGTACTATTGTAAGATAAATAATATAAGATTGGAAATTTAAGGTAACACTGGAAGGAAAGACTTAAGCTTCAGCTGTCCTAAGAAATCATTAGCCCAAGTCCTAAGAATCTCTTGAATTCGAATGAAAAGGAGCCCTTAATTAATGTAATGCCTATTGTGAAATATCCCAAAAGTTAAAACTACAGCTGGCCAAAACTAGGGATTTCCAATTGATGGGAATTTTAATAATTCAAACTTTTTCAATACAATTTGGAAACACCACACATAGAAATCAGTTCCCCAGGACCATGGCAACAGCTGACTGACGTTCTTGTCAGTTTCACTGCTGCTATGCAGATGCAGGTGTGAAACTGACAAAGAATGTTTTTTTCACTTAGCAGCTGCCCAGACCCCCAGGGTATGCTTCTCTGTGGCAGTACTATGACACAAGGACTTCCAGGCCAGCTGGCATCTAGGGCTACTCATTCGGTAGTTGGTAGCCCAGAGAGACAGCTGGCCTGGGAATCTGGAAACCTTGGACCTGGAGTGCTGCAGCAGCCCCACCATGCACCATAGACCCTGAAAGCCTGGGCTCCCAGCAGCCTGCCAGATGAGTTAGCAGGTAATTCACAAAAACGTTTTGTTTCTGACAAAAAGCATGTCTGTCAGACAAGATTCCAGGAACCTTGCAGGTGAATTGGTGAACGTAATAACAATTTAGGTTTGACAAATCAGCATTTTCAGACTAGCTCTTGTTAAAACATTTCCTGCCAGCAGGACAGAGTAAAAAAGCCTTTAATTTAACTAAAAAGTGACCTCATTTTTGTGCACACACCACAGAGGTGGGGGACATAAATAAGGTAAAGGCTCACCATCAATAAATTCTGACAGGAGGATGCCTGATTTAGCATTTGTCAAAGAGAGTTGGAGTTGAGAGCTTAACTAGCAAACAACTTGTGTTTAGCCTGTATCTCCACAGCAGTTAACTTTCTATTCCCAGATGTGGTCCCCAGGCCAAAAAGTTTACCCACCCCTGACTTAGATGCTCCACTGCGATTGGTGTGCCATTGTGCTAGGCTCTGTACAAATGCATAGTAAGAGACAGTCCTTGCCTTAAAGATCTTACAGTCTTGCTGCAGCTCCCCAGATGAACAGCAGGAATAATAACTACTTCCCTTCTCTCTCCCTTTTCTACTTAGGCCCAATCCTGAAAAGATTTACACACATGCTTCATTTTAAGCACATGAATATCCGGTTGAAATGAATGGGACTATTCACATGCTGAAAATGAAGCATGTATTTAAGTCTGTACAGGATCATGGCCAAAATAAAAAAGGTAGGAGGAAGGAAGTGTTGTTATCCCTGTTTTATAGATGGTGAGCTGCAGCGCAGGGAGATTAAGTGACCTATTTAAATGTACACAGGAAGACTGTGGCATAGCTGAAAATTGAACCCAGATCTCCTAAATCCCAGTCCTTTCTTTCCTGTGAAATAAATTTTCTACTAACATTATAACTCTAAAGGCTAGTTTTGCAGTAATGCTGTTTCAGTATATATTTCAGTTTCAGACATAAAATGCATTTTATTTTTGTGTTTCTTGTATTGTATTTTCGTCCTCTAAAACAAATACTGTTGCCTACATTGTAATCTTAGTTATGTTAGAATAAATCTTGAACAGTATAACTTATTGACTTCATCTGATTTCCTGCAATTTAAACCTGTATAATGCAGAACAGAGTTTGGGTCTGCATCCGTAACACTTAGAGCATGCTCTATCAGGGAGTCCATTCTTGACATGCATCTTACATATGTATACCCTTCATGTGGACATTACTCCTTTCATTTGGGACAATCAGGAGAGCATTTGAATCTTTTTAGAAAGATGAAAATGCAGGTGAATTAGTCTAATAAATTACACTGAGGGCTTATCACTCACGCTGCCCTGTTAAGGATTACAGGTCTGATGCTGAGCTCCCACAACTTCAGTGGGAATTGTTGGAATTTCACAGCTTTCAGACACAGTTTCTGCCCACACAGATGTACTTGCCCTAAGGCTGAAGGTGCACATGGTAACGCTTTCCAATATAGGAGTGAGGCTCTTCTCAGATGTCTGTTGCTGCAGGAGCAAGGTGTGGAAGATGGGATAGGGAGCAAAAGTTCAAAGCAGTGCTAATGGAGAGGTGAAACGGGAAGGTGGGAATGTGGTGGGTTGACTGGGATTGGAGGGGAAGTGGGAGCTTGCAGTAGCAAGAAAGGCAACTACAGTGCCTCAGAGACTTGGGTGTTTGAAAAGCCTGAATTTCAGTTCCCATGGATGTCAGCTGGAGTTGGGGATGCTCAGCACATCTGACAAATCATGTTCTAAGTTTCTTGACTTCTACCCTATTATGTTTTAGCTTTGACCTGTAGATTATAGAATATCAGGGTTGGATGGGACCTTGGGAGGTCATCTGGTCCAAACCCCTGCTCAAAGCAGGACCAATCCCCAGACAGATTTTTACCACACTTACCCCTTCAGGGATTGAACTTACAACCCTGGGTTTAGCAGGCCAATACTCAAACCACTGAGATATCCCTCCCCCTCTTCCCAGTACATCATGTGTGTTTGCATATTTTTCTTTGATATGGACACTCCTGCCTATCATTTAGTAGCATTTAGTTCTAATAGTTCTTGTTAAACCTTATTTTTCTAGATGTATAAACCCTCCCTGTCCCACCTCACTTCAGTGCAAGCCTTGGTCAGTGAGGTACAACAGGAAGCACAGGCAGCAAGCTTTCACAGCTCCAAACCAGTGAAAAATTGAAACTACTATATTATATTATTTTTATTTTGTTGTCATCTTCTTTTCCTTCTGTGACTTTCAGCATTTATCTAATCTTGGAAAGGAAGACAGTAACAAGAGTAATTCAGTAATTGTTGCAGAGGTATTTCATGCACATGAGACCCAACAGGAATGTGACTAGAACATATGTAAAAACAGTTCTGTCTGTAAGTGGTATGTTTGATATTAGTACATCTGAAACTTTCCAGAAGGTCTGTCATCACACATTTGGTTATCTACAGACAGCTGTGGGATTTTTAAAGGCAGATAGAGCTCCTCTTCCTGCCCTTCTTCCCACACACGAAGCTGTCTTTTGACATGCAAACTCACACCACTCTTGAGATCAAGAGTGCTTTTAGGATTGCAGCTGTCTGAAGTGTGACTTGTCCGTCATTGTTTTTACAGGCACTTCTGAAGCAAGGTTGTCAGTTTAAACACTTATTCTTACCCTGGTTATCCCTGCTTCCTCCTGTCCAGTAATTTCACCGCAGCGTTTCAAACAAACATACAAACAAACCACAATGAGGCGCCAATCTGTTATTGGAGCTCTACATCACATTTATTTTATGAGAGAGACAAGGTAAGTGAGGTAAAATCTTTTATTGGACCAACTTCTGTTGGTAGAAGTTACAAGCGTTCAGGCTACACAGAGCTCTTTCTGTGTGTAGCTCAAAATCTTGTACCTTCCACCAACAGAAGTTGGTCCAGTAAAAGATATTACTTCATCTACTTTGTCTCTCGCAGACTGAGAATAACTGGGAAAACACTGCATTCATTTTATACACCTTTTGGATATTATGCAAACTTTATTCTTGTGGGAGCAGCAGTATGACCTTAAATACCACAGTGGAATAACAAATTTAGAGCGCTCCAGGCTCAGTTCAGTTAAAAATCAGGCCACTTATTTAGGTGCCTAAATATGTGAACTTAGGAACCAAACTTTAAGCACTCCCTTATGAATATGTTGACCCTAATACTTATGAAGTATCTGAGACAGTCAGATGTTCAGGGCTGTGTAAGTGCTTAGTGTTGTTATTATTGGCCAGATTGTCCTCTCCAGAATGAAAAGCTTATTTTGTAAAAAATTCCACAAGGAATCCCTCTTGGAGTTTGCTCCGAAGTGTTATCTTGTGGGAGTGGTTGGACCCTTTCTGTGGAAAAACCATTCAAAATTGGAGCTGTGAAGAGGCACTATGCCCCCCCCCCCCACACACACTCAGTACTCCTGGTTCTCTGTAAATATGGCTTCAGTGGAGCGGTGTTGGCAGGGACCCCATCTGGCTGTGGCTTCCCAGGTGTTGAATCTGGGGAAAAGTTACTATAGCCTGGGCTCTATTAAGTTTTCCATGTAAGTTTTGTGGGGCTCCACAAAGTTGGGGGAGTGCGGGGGCACGGGGAGGAAGAGGAATGGTACCCTCCTCCTCCATGGAGAGACATCTGTTTGTGTAGAGCCCTCCACACCTGGATTCATCATTGTTATTAATACAAATTAGAGGACAGGGGGATTTGTGAAATTCTTTGAAAATATTAAGTTCTATGTAAGTGCTAAGAATGACTATTATTTATTTCATTATTCCATTCAGAAATGTTCCTACAGATGTGAAAATATTCTGGGTATTATTCTTCTGGAAAGAATTCTGTTAAATTAATTAGCTAGGTCTACATCATCCCTTATAGAAAAACATGTCATTTAAGGAATGGGAAACAACAATGTTCCTCGAACAGAACTTTCCTCTATGATGTTAAGCTATGAATCTTTTAGGCCTCGATTCAGCAGGTCATCTCAATACACGACTGCACTTAAGCACATGCTTGTGTTTAAGTGCTCTGCTGAATAGGGATGAACTTAAGCATGTGTTTAAATGCTTTCCTGAACTGATTTAGCAGGAATATGCTTGATCTTTTGTCCTCCAAAAAGTAGATTAAGTGACTCAGTAAATGTAGCTTTAAGATACTCCTTTGTGCTACCCTGTTAATACGTACTTTGGATGCACCATGAAACCAAGCGTCCTCATCCACTTGAGTAGTATATACGTGAACCAGTAAAACAACCTTGGAATGTCTTAATATATGGCTCTTGATAAATGTCATCCTGTTAAAAGTTAAATTGTGTGATAAACTCAGGACAGACAGTTGCCAGAGGGGGGGGAGGAGTCAGTCCCAGAGGGTTAAAAGGCCCTCCTCCTTATCAACTGAAGCAAGGTACAGGCAGGTTCAGTTCAGCTGGAGAAGGGTTACCCAGGTAGCAAAAGAGAGAGAGAAGGAGCCTGGCTACCAGGAGTATTGAAGCAGCAAGCCTTCCCAGGGCAGGCGGCAGACACTCTCCTACAAGACAGGGCCAGTCTCACCAGAGCTAAAAACAGCAGAGGCTGGGGAGACTGAGACGGACTTTTGCCACATGGTGTCAGGAGGGATGGAGGCCACTGCGGCTCAGCAAGAAGCTACCAGGGTGCAGATGGCTGCCCAGCAGGGCGCGGTGCATGCACAGCAGGAGACAAATCAACTGATGATGAGCCAAGCTCAGGATCGAGCCACCTTGCAGGAGGTTAGGTTCCATGAGTGGAAATACCGAGCCAACAAAGCCGGTCCCAGCTGTTTGACCTGATCCATCCAGTCAAAATGATCCCTCCTCCCTATGATGAGAGTTGCCCTTTGTGAGAGACATCTGACCACTGGGGAAGGGAGGCGCCAGGATAGGGGGCAAGCTATGTACCAAGGGCCCGAGTTGCCATAGCTCCAGGCCGAATATGGCAGAGAAGAAGAAGAGAAAAAGAGCAGCCAAAGTACTCCCAAAAATTAAGGGGCTGCCCGAGGAGTGGTACGCTATGCATGTCCATGGGGATGTAAATTACTATCCGACCATCCGAGGAAAAAATAGAGGTCCAAACCCCCCCACTAAGGTGGATGGTGGGGTGGTCCCTCCTCCCTACTCCCTCTCTCAGAGACTAGACTTCCCAGGTTTGGCAGTGGGTGGCCTCAATGATTAGCAACCCCAGCCTTCCAAGAATTTGCCCAGGACTTATTCTCGCCCCTGGGAAAACCAGGAAGACTCGGCGAGAAAGGAGCCCAGTTCCCCAGGACCTCCCCTTGAAGAGGAGGGAGATAGAATATGATCAAGAAGGATCTGCTGTACCGTGTTGTCCGTGATCAAGGGACATCTAGGGGTAGATAAACCCTGGACCGAATTTCTACAGAGGTTTTGGCCTGTACCTCTCCCGATTATTGAAGTCCCTTGATATGTCCAAGACCATAGCTAAAGAATTAATCCAAATTTTCGCTTAGAGTGAATACCCAAAGAGATCCTGACAGATCTTGTGTCTAAATTAATGAAGGATCTATGTGCAATGCTCCACATAAGGACACTAAGGACATCAGTCTATCATCCGCAGACCGATGGCCCTCTGAGCGTTTTTAATAGGGCGTTGAAGAACATGAAGTTGGGAAGAACAGCGACCAGGGGGAGAACGCCATCGAGCATGTGTTGCAGATGAAAGACAGGATAAACATATTACAATCGCCAGGCGATGACCCAAAAATTCAGGTGGAGATCGGTGATGGTAAGACAGAGAAGCGCATGGTCACTATAGGTCACCCTCCCCCCGAGCAACCTGCCTGGCCATGATTGAACGCAACCAGGACGTGTTCTCAGAAAAGCCAGGCCGGACTACTGAGGTTCACCATCACATCCTCACAGAGCCTGGGGTCATTGAAGAGTCTCATAGCCAATGGTCAAGCCCAGTGGTCCTAGTACCTAGCCGGATGGCAGTATGAGGTTTTGCAATGACTTCGGAAACTGAATGAGGTGTCCCAATTTGATTTTGTCCACCCTTGACCTGACTAAGGGGTTATTGGCAATTCCTTGGCTAGGGCCGACAGAGAGAAGACGGCCTTTTCAACTCCAGAGGACTGTATCAATACACTGTCCTCCCGTTCGGTTACATGGGGGCCTGCCACCTTCACCTTGAGGAAGGCAGGGCTGACTGCAAATCCTCCAAATGCGCAATTGGGCAGCAGAAGCCAAATACCTTGGATATATAGTGAAGAAACAGGTCAGAGCATTCCTGGGGCTGGTGGGGTACTACAGGCGGTTCATCCCCACTTCGCCACCAGGGCATGCCCGCTAACTGACCTAATGAAAGCCCGTGGCCCAGATATAGTGAAATGGTCTAGCGGCTGAGGAGGCATTTGCAGATCTGCTCTGGCCTGCACTGACCCAGGGCTGGTAGCTCCAGACTGGGAGAAGGAGTTTATCTTGCAAACGGATGCCTCAGAACAACTGGTTGGAGCGGAAGAACACTGTTCCTCAGTAGGAAACTCCTGCCCAACCATGCTCCCCTGAAGTGGATGCACCAAAACAAAGAGAAAATGCAGTGACCAGGTGGTTCCTGTCACTACAACCCTTCCACTTCAGAGTACAACATAGGTCTGGAATCAAGCATGCCCAACCCTGTAGTGTTGAGCAGGGGATGTGTGATAAACTCAGGACAGACAGTTGCCAGAGGAGGAGTCAGTCCCAGAGGGTTAAAAGGCCCTCCTCCTTATCAACTGAAGCAACTACAGGTCAAGCAGGTTCAGCTGAGAAAGGGTTACCCAGGTAGCAAATTAGAATCAGCTGAGGGGAGCTACCTGAGGGTAATTAGGATCAGCTGGTTACAACTTGGAGCTGCCTGAGACCTTTTAAACCCTTCCTGGGAGGAAGGAAAGCAGAGAGAGAAGGAGCCTGGCTACCAGGAGTATTGAAGCAGCAAGCCTTCCCAGGCAGAGCGGCAGGACACTCTCCTACAAGACAGGGTAAAAATACTTTAAGACTGGTGAGAAGACAGGGACAGACTTAGCCAGTCTCACCAGAGCTAAAAACAGCAGAGGCTGGGGAGACTGAGACGGGACTTTGCCACAATTGTTAAATGTTATCTTTGGTAATTACTTTTTTTCTCATTTTGAATGTGGCCAGGAGAGGAGAAAATAGCAGTTAACGGGGGGTTTTTTTTGTTTGTTTAATTTAAATAATTTAATTTGCATTTTTCTGTTTCTCTGACTTCAGTCATCTCTCTTTTCCTGTAGATTGCACTACTTCTTCACCAACAACTTGAAGCTTTGCTTTTCTATTAGAAACTCTAAACTGAAAGCTGTTTTATGATAACTTTTAATGATCATGAATAGACTTGAACAATGGAGCCAAACCTTCTGAAACTTTGCAGAGGGGGCTCAGGTCTAGCTCCAGTGTTCATGGTTCAGATTCTCTTCTACCAATGAGCAGGATTCCGATTATAAATTCATAGAGTATAAAGCCAGACGGTATCATTTTGATCATCCAGTCAGACCTTCTGCATAACACAGAAGGCCATAGGTCTTTCCTGAATTAATTTCTGTTCAAACTACAGCATATATTTTAGAAAAACAGCCAGTTTTGATTTTAAGAATGCCAGTGATGGAAAATTAAGAATACTGGCCTCGAAAAATTGTTCTACTCTTAAAAAAGGTGCCTTATCTCTAGTCTGAATTGGCTTCCAATTTCAGCCATTAAATTTTGTTATATCTTTAACTTTTAGATTGAGGAGCTCACTATTACCATGGTTCTGTTACTCAGGTAGGTACTTATAGACAGGGCTTCCCAGAAGATTCAGGGGGCCTGGGGCAAAGCAATTTTGGGGGCTCTTTCCATAAAAAAAAGCTGCAATACTATAGAATACTATATTCTTGTGGGGGCCCCTGTGGGGCCCGGGGCCTGGGACAAATTGCCCCACTTGCCCACCCTGTCTGGGCAGCCCTGCTTATAGACTATGATGAGGTCACTCCTCAACCTTTCTTTGATAAGCTAAACAAATTGAGCTCATTGAGTCTGTCACTATAAGGCATGTTTTCCAATTCTTTAATCATTCTCTTTCCTCTTCTCTGAACCCTTTCACATTTTTCAACATTCTTCTTGAAGTGTGGACAGCAAAATTGGATTCAGTATTCCAGCAGTGGTCACATGAGAGCCAAATACAGAGGTAATATAACCTCCCTACTCAGTATTCCCGTGTTTATACATCCAAGGATCACATTGCCCTTTTGACCACAGCATTGGACTAGGAGCTCATGTTCAGATGTGGTGGAGCTTGGTAGCCTATGACCAGACTCTAAGTTATACTCAAGACCTGTTCATTCCACGGGAAGCTGGACCTCTTTGGTGGAAATTCTGTAGCAGCTTCTGTTAATTGGAAAGAAAGAGGTATTTAATTGACTATGAAAATGAATAATAAAATCAGGAGAGTACTCCCTTTGATATTTATTTGTGCTCCCCCAATGTGTTCTGCTTTCAGTAAACCACACACTTTTGTACTAATAATAAATAATTGCACAATAACTGTTGTGTTATAAGGGGAAGCTAGAAGACCATTGGTTTCAGATGTTCAGTCCTGTTGATTTAATGCACAGGTGTAACAATGGCTGGGTTTGAACTGACTTCATTTTTTCCTGAAATGCCATGTGTGGTCTTTATCTGCACTGCAGCAACACCTATTAGGTTGTGCTCTGGGTCAGTTATACAGAGCCATTCTGCAAGAACAATAACTCCCTTTAGTATTTTGGAATATCACTTTCCTATAGACTGGAGCCATGTCCTGTTTTTCCAGATTACTCCCCATTTTTCTGTGCACAGTGAATGAAAGGGGAACCAACACAAGGTCTATGCACTTCTTAAATGCCACCTAAGCCCTCCAGATAGGCCCTTTCTTTGATACATAGGCCCTGAGCTAGCTCCCTGCTCTTGGGTGAATTTCAGCCATTATGACTTGTGCTCAGCTGTTGTGCATTACTGCCTACTCATGGGACAGTATACTAAGACTTCTTGCTTTTGGATAATTTGCCCACTTATATTAAGCACTCAGAGCATATTCCACTTTTTTTCCATACTTTGTGTTGTCCAACAGATGGGACAATTGGGCCCATCAATTGTAATAGTGCTAAACTACTAAATAAAAATAAGAGCTATTTTAAAATGCAGTATAAAAAGTGTTGCTGAGTACTTCAAAGCTATCAGCAGAAATCAGTTCTTAGTAGAGGCTGGTGTGATGGGGTGTTCACCCCAAACCACCCTGGAAGCAGAAGAGTGTAGTGATCTGGCTGGTAGGCTAAATCACAAAGACAGAGTAGCTTGAGTCACAGGGAATGAGAGATAGATGGCAGGGCTAGCAGCAGAAGAGTGGACCACCCCAGACGTGGCTACAAGGAGGTGCCCCTAGCGGTGAGTAGAATGCCCCATGACACTGGTCTTTAAAGTCAAATGAAATTGTACAGGACGCATTGGAGATACCTGAAAGTGATTGTCTAAAGACAAGCATTGCCTATTGGAAGGGTTCCAGATTCAGATTTCATTGTATTAACCTAGTGGGAAGAAGAGTAACAGGCGTGTCATCTACTCCTACCCTCTTTTCAGACTCAGTTAGCAAATTTGAATGAACATTTAAGAATGAAAAAGGTGCAGGCAGTGGCAACAAGTGCAGAAAAAGGAACTAATGAGAGGCATACGTATGTAACAAAGAGCATATCTCATGGTCTTTTACTGTTGGAACCCACACCTTCCCATCCCCCATCCCTCCACTCTGCTTATTGGCATTCCATGTGCTCTATGTCTAGTTTAGAGCTCTCATTGGACTCAACTCTAAACTCTCATTGATGCCAGTGAGAGTAAAACTGGGCTTTCAGATTGTAATTCCTTGGACAAAGAGCTATCATTTTTTTAAAAAGAAAGTTGTCTCTAAAGTACCCTGCACATATGTGGTGCCATGTAAATAATCATGGAAAGGTAGGGCCGTAAAGGACCTTGAGTGGTCATCTAGTCCATCCTCCCATGCTGAGTCAGGGCAAAGTATACCTAGACCATCCCTGACAGATGTTTGTCTAACCAGTTCTTAAAAACATCCGATGGTGGGGATTCCACAACCTCCCTTGTTAACTTATTCTAGTACTTTAACTATCCTTATAGTTAGATATTAGGAGACACTTTCAGTCTCAGTCTTCCTTGCTGCAGATTACTTCTTGTCCTAGATTGGTTGAACATGGAGAATAATTGATCACTGTCCTCTTTGTAACCGCCCTTAATGTATTTGTTAATGTAACTGTTACCAGGTCCCCCCTCAGTCATCTTTTCTCAAGAGTTTTTTTTAACCTTTCCTCATAGGTCATGTTTTCTAAATCTTTTATATTTTTGCTGCTTTTTTCTGGACTCTCCAATTTGTCCACATCTTTCCTAAAGTGTGCCCACACATACTCTTAAGTAAGTTCATACAGTTTAATGGCTCTGATACTTGTCATCCAAGCACAACAGAGGAAGGGGTCCTTATGGTGGATACCAGTATGCAGAATACTGAGATGGGGAGTGCTAAGAACCTGGCTATCAATATTCAAAGTTCCAGGAGAAGAGATTAATGTAGTTGAAAAATCATCTTCACCACTACCCTCAGCTTTAAAGTCCTCACCCTCAATCAACAGTTGCTTTCTTGCTGTCAATTTCTAAGACATGCTTAGAATGTATCAGAGAGTAGCACTTCAATTTCTCCTTCCACAGATTGGTGTTATGCTTAAGTAATGAGGTTAACAATCCTTTATGTGCAGCAATAGGATAAAATGAATAGGTTTGGATTTTTTTTCACACTAGATGTTTGCTCAGTATCAGCATTTCCACGGGGAGGCACAAATCTAATGTCCAATCTGGAAACAATCTCTCTCCATTTCTACTTTTCCTGCCTCCACTGGATTTGCAGCCACAGTACTTTAAGTATTAACTTACAAAGTGCAGAGATAGTATTCAATAGATTTTGATACAATATTAGGTAATTCAGATATCAGGCAACATTTCCAGTCCAGCTTTAACTGGGCGCACAGACAACTTTTCAGGAATAATTATCTCCACTTGGACATTTCAGTACCTGAGTGCAACTAAAAGTAGTTACATGCCAAGGGATTTTAATTAAACCCACAACTAATTAGAAGTATAGAACTGCACTTGCAGGTTCCTAAGAAAAGGCCAGTTTTTAAAAATCTGGTGCTAGTATGAAGGAAGAAACTCTGTCTCTGTGAATGCCTGAAATGTTTTGCTTGCTTTTCTGTTTACATTTTTGTCTGTGTAACGTTCAGCCATTTATTCAATCTGATTGATTAAAGCCAGTTTGTTGTTTTTAATAATACAATGAAATATAATTTAATGCAACAGCATGCATTACTTTGGTATCAGTGTGAATACTTTATATTTACTAAAATACAGCTTTGCTGATAACATAGTGAAAAATGAAGGGGCAAACTGGTTTTTCTTTGACCTGGTTGAATAGATGTTTCCAGCCAAATTTAGTACCCAATATCGCTTTCATAACAGGCCTGATCCTGCAAATGCAGTCCTTACATGGACAAAGCTCCCATTGACTGCAGGATCCAACATATATAAAACAGCAAAATCACTGTACTGAAGAAAACCACACTTCAGTGTTTGCTCTTAAAATTCAGACTGAACATTTCACTAGTATTTATTTTATCAGAAAATGTAATATATTTTTATCAACTTTGTTACTGATACCATTTTTTCTAATTCCTTCCACCATATACAGGCTTTTGTCACTTCTCAGAAGTACCCAGTACATTATCCAACCCTAAAATATCTAATATTAAACTTTTCTCTTTCCAATATTCTCCTAGGGTTCTAAATTATAGCATTTAGTTCTGAAGATTAAAGCACAACCAGTCTTCAAACAACTCTAGAAGAACAGACCAAACATTCATACTAGCCGTTTTAGTTCTGGATACTGAATAGTGGTAGCATACCCAAATGAGAGGCACTATGCCTAGTACTAAGATAGATATTTGATTTAACAAAGTAGTTAATAACCAGGCAACATTCTGCTTAATCTGAGAATTAGTCTGCTCTGCGACCCAGAAAAAAACAGGTTAATAATGAGGGATTTAAAAGTTAAGTAAGTCTTGCGTCTGGGCAAGGATCTCTTCCTATAAAGTTCTACTTCTCTCCCTATTTTCTTCACTCAGTATATCACCTCCTTTCTGAGGATGTGGGTGCGGAGGGAAAGACCTGTTAAATGGCCCATCATATGATACTAGTTCCTGGCTAGTCTACTAATACACTAGGATTTTTTAAGAAGGGATGTTTTGCTTTCTTTCAGGCCAGGTGTGATTGTCAGGATACTTTTCTGAGTTACAACATGGACACATCTATGAAGTGAAACTTTAGAGGGAGCACCTGAAGCAGCAGAATTTGGGCTTGAGGTCAATTTGTATGCTAGAGACTGTGAGCAGCCAAATATCTGGAACGCCAAAATCTACTTGTAAAATGCATGAGCTTTTCAATACGTAGTAAATCAGTGACTGAAGAAACTGGAACACCATGGAGAGCTACCTATTAATCACCATGAGTGGCAGCAAATAATCTCAACCTGATCTAATTTAAGGGAGAATCAAGTTCTCACTATAAGGGTGAGTCAACACCTCAAAAAATTAGGATCAGTTTTAAAGCCACAGCCAGCTACGGTGCAGCTGTGTCAGTCCTAAATGGACAGTGTAAAAAAGGCTCAGGCATTTTTACTAACATGTCATGAAGTAAATTGGACTAGTTACAGGGTATGGCACCATTTGCTGTGAGTCTGGATGGTAGAACTGGGTTCTAAATAAGGCACTGTTAATGCCAGCACAAACACACCATGTCCTGTAAGCAACAAAGATGAATATGAGTCAGAACCCAATGCTGTAGATCTTAAGGAACCCTAGAGACTTTTTGGATATCCTCATTAAAGAGCAAGTCAAATTCAACCATAAAAGAGCATCTTGGAAGGAGCAATGGAGAGTTGGATTCTTTTGTTTAATTGGCCATGGGAATGGGACAGGGCGGTCTGAAGGAAAATATACTGTCATTTTGAGCCAGTATCCAAGAAGCCACCTCTAGATACTGATGTGGAAGCAAGCACAGCTTAATATAAAAGTAAGTTTAACTAAGTTCTCCCAAAGATGTCTGAACTTGGAGAACACCTAACCCACAAAAATAGACAGCCAGGAGGAGGTGCCTTCCCCCTTTATAACCAATAGCCTAGTGGTTAAGGCCCTCATACATGATGTGGGAAACATGGATTCAAATCCCCACTCTGATGGATTTAGAGCAGGGGCTTGAACTAAGGTCTCCTACTTTCCAGGTGTGTGCATTAACCACTGGTTATAGAGCCATTCTCATGCTCTTTCTGGCCCAATGACTAAGTATTCCATACACAATGGAACAGCTTCAACAGCAGAGACTGAGAGAAACCGACCACAGAATACCCTCACGTAGCTGAATAGTTAGGTAATCACCTTGGAGATGGGAGTTCTGGGAGCAAGTCCCTGTTCTGAGCATGCCTACTGGATCAGGCCCAGCAGGTAGAGGAATGTCTAGTTTGTGAATCCCACTGGGAGTTGGTCACCAAGCTGCTTGGCAGTGTGAGGATTTAGGCATATTTGCACATACCAACCAGCATACGTTTAGGGACCTACAGGACTTTACTAGTGGAAACTTAGGGGCCTAGGGACTATAAGTGCCTGTATTAAGCAGCAGCTGAGTGGTGGTTTTGTGAATGCCAGTGGCACCTAAATGTCAGCCTTAGGTATCTACACTGGCAGTTGGATGCCAAAGTTCTCCTTGTGAATCTAGTCCCAATCCTAACTCTGGATAGGGGGGTCACTATTTGCTGCTGCTGTCTTGCTTTGGTGTCCTAATTAACTTTGGAGATAATCTATTTTACTTTTAAATATGTCTCCTGAATTCCTACAGTCCCAATCCCTTACTCAGGCATTACTCAAGTAAAACTCTCCAAACTCCTTTGAAATCATTGGAGTCACTCTGGAGTTATACCCGGGTAACTGAGTGACTGAGCATGGAAGGAATAAGGCAGGGGTTCTCAAACTTTTGTAGTGGTGACCCCTTTCACACAGCAAGTCTCTGAGTGCGACCTCCCTTATAAATTAAAAACACTTTTTTTTTATATTTAACACTATTATAAATGCTGGAGGTGAAGCAGGGTTTGGGGTGGAGGCTGACAGCTTGTGGCCCTGCAGGTAATAACCTCGTGGACCCCGAGGGGTCACAACCCCCAGTTTGAGAACCCCTGAAATAAGGCTTCCATAGTCACTTTTGCCTGAGTGAGGGCTTGGGCACTCTAGAATGAATGGAAGTAAGATGAAGTAGAGCATGATGCTGTGTTTCAGGAGCCTAACTTGCTTAGTCAGTTCATGGCTGGTAGAGTTACAACCTTTGGACTCACATTCTCAAGTTTTGTCAATATATGTAAATGAATATTAAGTATTGATTCAGTGAACAGTTATGAACTACTATAACATAACAGAGTACATGTTAAAGGCAAATGAACTCTAAACACTCACTTATAGTGAAGCATAGTTATTTTATGATTTTGCTAAGTGCTTTAACTACATCAGTGTTCTACCTTCATTTTTATTAAATACTGAGGTGTTTTCTGGAGCATGAGGTAATAACCTAAAATACAGTTAAGCTCTCTATAAAATTAAGGGTATATACTTAGCCCTCTAAGGATGGGTCTGCTGAGGCTTCCAGTCACTGTTATTGGGTGGTCCACTGTCGTGGTGGAATGCTTAAAAAAATACTGATTTAGATCTGTAAGGTGTTTTTATAAAGCCTCATTAAACACTCTCTTAAATAAAGTAAATTTAAGTAATCCTTTGCCTGACATGCTTGCTGTAGCATTTGACATTTCAAGAAGCTGCCTTAAGAATCAGCCTAACAATTACCTGTAACAGGTTTTCTCTTTTCTTCAATACCTACGAAGAATGAACAATCCACGCAGCCAGTCAGGAAGTGCATAACTGTAACATGTTTTTACATAAGCAGAAACATCCAAGCAGTGCTTATGGTGCTAATATTGATCAAAGACAGGACACAAATCCAGACAGAATTACATATGAAAAAAGAGAGTAAGGATGGGTGTTTTCAAAAGCGCTAAACATCACCTAACTCTGCTCCCAGTGAAATCAGTAGTAGAATTCCCATTGATGAAAATGGGAGCCGAGTTAGGCCAGCACTGAGCATTTTTTGAAAATCTCACTCTAAAGCACATTTTACTATACAAAATTCCATAAGGAGCAAATTCCATCCATATGCCATGGGGCATGAAGCGTCAATACATTTCACCTCTGGAAATCTGGGTTCTAATACTCATTAAACTCACAGGCTGAAATTCATCCCTGTTTAAAGAGTAGAGCAGAAGGCCTATGCAACATGTAAGCCTTATTCTGAAGTCTCAAATGAGACTTGAATGGTGTTTAGGCCTTTCACTGGGGCCACCCCTCCTCCCAGGAACCCCTTGGACCCAGAACTATGCAGCAGAGACACCCCAAGCTAGGGACACTAGAGCCTAGACTGCCTCCTCACCATCCCAGGCTATGATCTTACAGGCAAACTGCAGGAGAGCAGTCAGACAGAGACTCCAGCCGATAGCACCAGAAGCAGCCAAAGCTGATACCTTTGGACTCTGGAAACTCCAGTCCAAACTTTCTCTGCCCTGTGCTGATTGGCTGTTTGCTCCAACTTTCCCCTTCCCTCACAGTCTCTTCACCCCAGCTTTACTCCACACCTCCCCTCTCCTCGCCTACCCTTGTCTCCCTCATCCCTTCCTTTTTCTTTCCATTTAGCTCAGTGGTTCTCAAACCTTTGCACTGGTGATCCCTTTCACACAACAAGCACACAGTGCAACCCCTCCCTTATAAATTAAAAACTTTTTTTATATTGAACACTACTGTAAATGCCGGAGGCAAAGCGGAGTTTGGGACAGAGGCTGAGAGCTTGCGACCCCCATGTAATAACCATGTGACCCCCTGAGGGGTCACAACTCCCAGTTTGAGAAGTCCTGATTTAGCTGATCCCCTCCCTCCAAAAAAGAACAAAGAAAAAGAAAGAAAATAAATCATGGACCTAACATGACGTTTGCTGCCATCATATTGTTTGCTCTGCTTGTGTGTTATACGCATTTCCTCACCCTGTGTCTGTCCTTTCTATTTAGACAATACAGTCTCATTGTTTCCTTGCACTCCCCAATATGTGTGTATCCATGTGTGTCATCTCTTGTCTATTAGATTGTAAGCTCTTTGGGTCAGGACCATCTTTTGGTTCTGTGTTTGTACAGGTCCTAGCACAGTGAAGTCCTTATCCATGACTGGGGTTCCTAGGTGCTACAGTCATCATCATTTATAACATTCTTGGTTTAACATAATTTTAACTGAGAATAGAATCTAGGTTTCTGGCTTTATTAAGTGCTATTAGAATCTGAGCAAGAATAACATGTCAATGTGTAGTATTCTCTAGACACTCTGAGACTGTTCTGTAGTTGTTAATTTTAAAAACTCAGTTTTACTTTATTTTTACATAGAAATTTAAATAGAAAAACATGAGATCACAGTTATGGCAAACAGAAATTTTAGTATTTTTAAATATTCGTGTTTATCGAGTGAAATCAAAAAGTATTTGAAACAGAAAAATGGCATTCTTTGATACTTTAAGTAGAACTAAAGAAAATGGTTTAACTGTAACATTTCAAGAAAATGTAAATTCAATTATCTGAACTCCCTCAAAACCTCTGAAAACCCCTCAAAATAGGTTTTATAATGAAAAACGAACATTTCTTTAATTGCAGGATAACCAAGTCTACAGAAAATGTTTAAAGAAAGGAGTTGTTTGAGGCTATATTATTGGCTATATTAGAGCTGTAGTACAAAAAACAGAATGCAAAATCTGTCCAAACAAAATATGTAGCTGACAGTTATTTCATTTCAATATTCTCTGAAACACATATACTGTACTGAGGTTTGATCTCATTTTCAACCTACAAGCAGTGGATGAGTAAGCAGCCTATAAAATAATTTGATATCCATTCCAGCACTTCCTACCCACCTCTTGAAACAACATTTAATAACATATTCCAAGACAACCAGTGAACTTGTGAAAAAGTAATAATCTAGGGTCTTGATTAGCAACCATTTAACAGAAAGAATTCTCCCTTCTGTTCTGTTCTTGTGGGTATTCCACTAAAAGGGGACCGTTGTATTTAGCCCACCTTGCTCTCTTTCAATTTAAGCCCTGAGTAGCCTTCACAAGTAAAAAATAAACAAAATTCATACGCATTTTTCATAAGGGTCTGGAGTACTGTTAAGGACATTGGCTTTGAAAATCTCAGCCATTTTTTATATGTAAGAGCACATAGAGCCTACAGAATGCAATGCTATAGAAAATATATTTATTAAAAGCTAAGATGTGTATCTGAAATACACACATTAAAACATACACACATTATGCTAGAAAACATAAACACTAGGCACTGTACATAAATTCACACTGTGACTATCATGCAGTTATGTGCACTGCTTGTTGAAAATTCACTTCTACTGCTATGCAATTTCATTGATATGACAACTGTTAATTTACTAGAGCTACACCGATTTACAGCAATTGAGGAGCTGGCCTCAGGCTTTTACAATTGCATTCAATAGATTAAAATTAAAGTACATCTTAAAAACTACCAAACACTGAAAGGTTAAATCTTCAAGTATTTGATTTTTAACAACTGATATGTAGCATAGGATTTTATTAATTTTAAAAAATATTTTCAAATATAAGGAACATTCCACCCAGAGCATGAGGTGTACTCCTTTTTCTATATAGCATCTTTAGGGTACAATCCTGTTCTCAAGTCAGTGGCAAAGTGCCCATTCACTCCAGTGGAGCAGGATAGGACCCTGACCTTCTAATGGGGAACTTCTAGTATTGGAAATTACTCCACAAAATCAAATATTTCAAATGTTTTCAACCCTACCTGGTATTCTTTTGGGCATGTTTCCAGAGGTACAATATCATGCATAGGATAGTGTTTATGGCTAGGACACAGCTCCCGTGACAAAGAATCATGGAAGTTAGAGATATGGAGGATTATTGAGTCATCCAGTGCATATACCTACCAGTGCAGAATTATTCACTAGAGTATATTCTCCTGTATATTGCTCAGACCAGACTCAAATATTTCAGGCAATGGGTTTCAACTATTATTTCCCTTTCAAAACTATTCCACAGGTCATAGGTCTCACATTAAGAAATTGTTCCTAACATTCAGCCTAAATGTACCTAATGGCCAAAACCTTAAACATTTCCTCTTCCTCCTTAAGGTAAAATTATGCCCTCCACCCTTTAGATCCATGCAGAAAGGCCTCTACAATTGCAGTCTGTGCACTTAGGACAGGAAAGGAATGTGCCCACAGTGGCACTACCTTCTCTAAGGGCTTGTCTACATGAACAGTTGGTGCACAGCAAGCTGAGGTGTAAAACTACCCCACACTAGCCTGCTGCACACTAACAGTTCCCCAGTGTGCTCTTGAGCTACTTCAGTTTTAAAGTGGGGTAGATCAAAGCATAACAGGGAACTGTTACAGTGTGGCATCAGGGTCCACGCTGACACTTAGTGAGCAGCAGGATAGCGTGACATAGATTTACACCCCAGCTTTCCACAAACTAGGTGTTCATATAGACAAGACCTAAGGTCTTCTGCAAGGTGCTGAGCAACTCCTGGAGAGACTGAGTGCCCTCAATTCTTATTGAAGCCAATGTAAATTGAAGGAACTCAACATCTCCATGAGTTATTCAGAACCTTGAATAATCCAGATGTAACGGGAGGCAGGCCATGGTTCTACTTCTTTACACACCAGCCTTCTGTGGTGGCCCTCTTTGAAGGACCATGCACTGCAAAAAGCACACTGGTGTAGTGGCTGCCCTCTTTGCAAGCACTTGCTGGGTTTTGTCCCTCTGTACCACCGCCAGTGTGGGACTGCAGCTTAAAATGCAAACGAGACCTTGGTGTTTACAAATACTGATAGGCAGCTATTAGTCATCTTTTAGCCAAGCCCAGCTAATCTTCCAGTATAAGTGTTCGTATTTAGCTGCGCATACTTAATCTTCCCTCCTACAGAAACGTATAAAAAATTTGCTACTTTTCCCCCAGTTTCCCCATATCTTCCTAATGTTGAGATGCCCAGAATTGAACAAAAGTATGCATGGCCTTTCCAGATGCACATAAAGAAACACTGTAACGGGGTGGCCAAACTTATTGACCCTCCGAGCCACCTGCGATAACCTTCAGAAGTTGAAGAGCCGGACGCCTATGCTGGGGCTTCTACATTTGGATTCTTTTCCCCAGATGCAGCAGCTTGCATTTTCCCTGCCTTAGGGCCTAATTCTTTTCTCATGCTGGTGTAAATCAGGAGTCACTCCACTGAAATCAATGGAGCTGCACCACTGTAAAGCTAGTGAGAGAAGAATCAGGCTGAATATATTATTTACATATTTAATAGGTTTCAGTTCTTAAAGTATTCAGCATCTTGGTAAAATGTACAGCTTTGCCCCTAAATAGCAACCTTTTGAGGGATGGGTGCTAGTATTTTTTAAGAAATAAAATTTAAAAAAATGAAACTGTTTTCTCAACATAGTACACTGAGAAAATGTTTAGAGTTAGACTTAATCTACACCATAGTAAGGATATATTCTATAAAATTTGGCAAGAGCTTAGTTCTTAGTCTGAATGCTATGCTTGTTTTGCAATTTAAATAATAAACAATTTTTTGAATAAATATTTTAGCTTAAAATCATATTTGGTCAGATTTGGCTGTCAATCAAAGCTTATGGTGGACTCAGCACTCTGTCTATCCAATGGAAATATGAACAGGACCACACAAAATGGTTCCACTGTGTCATTTCTTTTACTGCTATTTCATTAAAATAAACTCCTTACCACAAAAACTTACTTGTCATTTCCCACTTCTCAAAGATATCACAAATAGCTTAGTTTTAAAATTCTTACCACTTTTCACGTTGTTGTGTATTTGAAAATATATTTGGAGAAGATCCACTTATTTTCCTCCTCTCCGTTCATTTTCAACCACATTACTGGATTTTAAATACACATTATTAAATAACTTGAGTCTCTTGGCTGATTATCCTGTACAGTGAGACCTATGCACGTCAAAATTGCGTGTCATATTCATGTTGGTTCCTGTGGTCAGTGATGCTGGAGAAAATGTCTTTGATCTTACTGTACATGTTCCTCTGTCCAGGTCTTCTTTGATACTTCCTGGAAGAACTCCTGCCTCTGGACACAGAATCTATTTTCTTGTTCTCCTGTGAGATAGACTTCAGGCCTGATACAACTCCCACTGAAGTCCATGAAAAGTTTCTGTGACTCTATGGGAGCTGGACAGGGCCTTTATTTCCCAACCTGTTAAATAGCTTGCCTACATATCTGATCCCTCTCCTGTCAAATGTATATAGTTCTGAACACCACTGTTCTTTCTGGAAATGTTTTAAAACTTTGGACACAATGTGTCACCCAAACTCCTTGATTCAAATTGAATTCACATTTAATTTGGAAGGTGGGCTTTCCCCCTCCTCTCCAAAGAACAAAAAGCAAACCTGCTTTAAGCATTCCCTGTGTTTGCCTGGGATACTCTGCTGAATGCAGTGGCATATCTAGGATATATTTAGGAAAGGGAGGTGGTGTTTTTTTAGGAAAACCCAGTCTAGAGTATCTGATAGTCACAGATGAAAAGTCAAAGTCCTCTAAATTCCTCTATAAATCACCCCTGTGAGGCAATTGGTCAACCGAGACTTCCATTGTTCTGCTAAACTCTTTTCATTTTGTTACATTATCTTCCCATCCTCCTTCAACCTATTTGTCTGTTTTGTCCACCTCTTGCACCCTGTCTGACACTTAGGGCATGTCTACATGTACAGCGCTGTAGCAGCACAACTGTACTTATGTAACTGCGCTGCTGCAGCTTGTCTGGTGAAGACGCTCTATGCCGATGGGAGAGATACTAGTGTAGACGTTGTCAGATACTAGTATAGATATTGATATAAACACTTTAGACCTGGAATATTCCTTAGGAACTGTGGAGTGATTTATATAACTCCCTCTCCCAATAGATTTTGTTGCTCTTATGACGATTATTGAAAACCAGTACTATCCTGAGGCAAGCAGTGCTATCTGGTTACCCTAGTTACTAGTACATATGTAACAGGAATGGTGGAGGTATTCAATTGCTGAAGCACAGATAATACAAACAAAATGTATCTGCTGGCATTACAGTACGGTACATTTATGCTGCAGGAATGCTCAGAGGCTCTGCCATGGAGATCGGTCAAATTTAAGACAAGACACAACAAATGACTATAGCAAATAATCCAAAGAAAGGGAGGAGTGGAATGAGAGTAAGAGTAATGGGATTACAATGCTACGTAGTCTGGCTAGTGCACAGCTTGATGTTTCCAGACAATTTAAAAGTCATCTTCTTGTTTAAATAGGCACATAAGTGAATACATTGTTATTAGTAATCACGCTAGCCCTTCACCTAGCATTATCATTGTTTTGCATTTCACAGTCTCAGTGCAAGTCTTGGTTCTTTTCCAGGTGTCTCCTTCATCTATGCAGGCCGTGGTTCAGTTCCACGCTCCTCCACAGACTTCCTGCATGACACTGGGCAAGTCACTTAGCCTTTCTGGGCTAGATTCACAAAAGGATTTAGGCATCTAACTGCCATTCAAGGTGCCTAAATCCCAGTATCATCACCACTGGGATTCACAAACCCCCATTCAGCTGCTGCCAAACCCTGTAGGTGGCTAAAAATCACTTGGCACCTAATTTTTTTGCTGAAAAGTGTCTGTTACTGCTTTTGGACACATCCATTGATATCCATGCCAGGCATCTAGATGCCTAAGCCCTGGGATGATTCATGCACTCGGGGAAGATAGGCGTTCTTCTGCCTAACCTCCTTGTCAGGCTAGAGCTAGTAAGTGTCCTCAGAGCTCACCTACTGGATTAGGCACTTATAGGTGAACTTGCATAGACCAGCCCCAGAGAGGAGGCCCTCCCTTATAGCTTTTAGCTTAGTGCTTAAGACACTCACGTGGGATGTGGGAGACCCCTGGTTCAAGTCACTCCTCCACCTGATGTGGAGAAAGGATTTGAATATGGATTGCCATCTCACTAAAGATTGTAAAGTGCCTTAAGATCCACTGATGAAAAGTGCTATATTAGAGCAAGTATTATTATTACTATTATCTTTGTGTATCCTCAGATTCATTCTTGGTTGAAGCCACTTCAAATCTATAGAAGCAGAATGCCTACAGTTTTTACAAAGGGCTGTGTCCACAACACTATTGGTAGTTTCTGGATGATTTAGGCTGCCATGGATCACATCTGATCTTTCCTTTGAGTTTGCATCTATTTATTGAGAATAGATAGATCAAATTGGCAGTGACTTTGGAGGGGTTTTGCCTTTCTCTGCAGCCTATGGGTGTGGGTCACTTGTCAGGATTATCTGGGTATTTCACACTTGATCATTTCCCTGACATTTCAGGGACCTTGGGCACTGGTGCACTTCGGTCACTCCTAATCTCTACTTGTAGCATTAGAAAAAGTTCAGAGAAGGGCAACTAAAATGTTTAGGGGTTTGAAATGGGTCCCATATGAGGAGAGATTAAAGAGGCTAGGACTTTTCAGCTTGGAAAAGAAGAGACCAAGGGGGAATATGATAGAGATATATAAAATCATGGGTGGTGTGGAGAAAGTGAATAAGGAAAAGTTATTTACTTGTTCCCTTATTATAATAAGTAGGGGAGGGATAGCTCAGGGGTTTGAGCATTGGCCTGCTATAATCCAGGGTTGTGAATTCAATCTTTGAGGGGACCATTTAGAAAACTGGGGTAAATATCTGTCTGGGGATTGGTCCTGCTTTGAGCAGGGGGTTGGACTAGATGACCTCCCGAGGTCCCTTCCATCCCTGATATTCCATGATTCTATGAAATTAATGGGTAGCAGGTTTAAAACAAATAAAAGAAAGTTCTTCTTCTCATAGTGCACAGTCAACCTGTGGAACTCCTTGCCTGAGGAGGTTGTGAAGGCTAGGACTATAACAGGGTTTAAAAGAGAACTGGATAAATTCATGGAGGTTAAGTCCATTAATGGCTATTAGCCAGGATGGGTAATGAATGGTGTCCCTAGCCTCTATTTATCAGAGGGTGGAGATGATGGATGGCAGGAGAGAGATCACTTGATCATTGCCTGTTAGGTTCACTCCCTCTGGGGCACCTGGCATTGGCCACTGTCGGCAGACAGGATGCTGGGCTGGATGGACCCTTGGTCTGACCCAGTATAACCATTCTTATGTTCTTATAATAGTCTAATCTGCGGGCTGTAATACTTTGATCTAATTTCAGTTGTTGGATTTAGTCCGGGTGCTGGGTGGGGTTGGTGGTCTGTGATATAGGGGAGATCAGACTAGAAGGTCTGTTGTTCCCTTCCGGTCTTACATTCTATGATTCTAATGCATAAAAATATCACTAGTTCAAAATATCTTCCCTTGCTGTAATTAATGATACAGTTTCATGCTCTATATTAGGTGATACCTCAGAATTAACTGAGAATTTTTTTTGGGAGGGGGGAACATATTTTATTCATGCAGGGTTGAATACCCCAGAACAGAGGGCCAACACAGGGTCTTTTGTACCATTAAGCCCCAGTTTTGTCTTGCAGGTCTTATGTAGGTCTTCAGCACTGCCTAGGGTCTCTGGAAGGGGTGAATTGCATGCTGAGGGTATTTATATTAATGACTTTAGGCCAAGACATTTTAAAAAGGTCTATTGACCGTGGTACCACAATGACAAAATATAAAGTCTAAGAATTTTGAAGTGTGGTGACTGCCGTGCCCTCATTACTTTATCTACTTCATTTCTTCATATTTCTCTGCAATGGTAATAAGTTATGGTTTAGTATCACTAGAGATTATAGTTACACAAAGTCATATTTACTGCAGGAAGGGGCATCTATATATCCTGTTGCTTGCCTTAAAATCTGAACTAGGAAAGGTGGCCAGTGCCTTTATTCCACACATACAGTGTATTGTGAGTGCTAGCATGGGAGAAGAATGAGGATAAGGAAGAGTAGGAGTGGGATATAACTGTGCCACCCAATACCAACAGGGTTGGTATTTCCTGTGGCATCATATTATACTTGCAAAAAGCAGATATTATTAAAATGGTGATTAACTTTAATGGCTTTTTGCTGGAGCAGCTCATGATTCAAGAGTAGGGTCCCAGGTGTCAGTAGCACATGAAGTTACAGATGTCTGAGACTCTCACTTTTTACACAGATATAAACACTCAATAAAATGTCACCTGTATTATGATAATCTAGCTGCTTTATTTTGTTCACAGTGATTCCATAATCTTCCCTCCTAATAACAGCTCTGTTTTAAGAAAATTCTTAAATTGGACCAGGAGTTATTTTAATTGGTAAAGCACCTCATTTCACCTGTTAGAAGTGGGATCAGATAACAGCTGCTCACTTGCTCTAGCAATTGAAGAATACATGCAATACTTTGCCTCATCTTTCTTCTCCAATTAATTGTTAACACCTTCCTTTAATTTACAAGGGTGTGAATATCTGCCTTTGCATCCAGGGTCAGCAGTACCCGTTGGTTGGCTGGCAGACAGGCAATATTAATGCCCAGGGTTGTGCTTGAATTCATCACTTCTGTGCACTTATCGTCCACTGTGCCAACGGTTGAGAGAGCCATGAGTTTTCCCTAAACTCACATCTTCTGGCTCATTGTCAGTCAAGTTGTGCCAGCTGAACCAGCCAATAAAAGCATATAGCAAGAATAAATTTGTCATAGGAAAAGTACAGAAAAGTGATTACTTTCATGCAAGACTACAGTAAGGACACTGTTAGGACATTTTGCTAATACTAAAAAAATAAAAGCTTGCAAAATTAGTTCTTTAATTAAAGAATAAGTATCTGGACCGTTCCACAAGAAGGTTTAAGATAAAAAATTTAGTATTGTAAAATAGTAAAATATTGTATATGGGTATTTTAAATAAATGTTTATGCAGGGGTCAGGCAATATGACACCATTCTATTCCATCATCTCCATAAGGATTGCTAGGTAAGTTGGGAATCGAGCGGTAGTGGGTAGAGATTTGGGAAAACATAAGCGATACAAAATCAAATATACTGCTGAGGAAACAAGCCATCTAGAGACAGCTGGAATTTCTGCAGCACTTTTTTCATTAGAGGCCAAAAACATAGAATTTTGCAGAAAGTTCACAGCAAAAAAACAAGTGGCAGCAAAGATAACAACTTCTAGAATGTATTTGTGATCATTAATGATTTTTGCATTCTATCCCCTTTGCTGCTTTCCCTTTGTAAGAGCAAGGTGGAACAGAAATCAAATGGGAATTTCGGTAAAATCTGTAGAATTTCCCTTTTGTGGGAATTCATCTAGAACTGTAATCAACAGCTGCAGGATTCCTCCAGTGATATCCCATCTAGTCTCCAATCCTCTGATGAGTTCCATGTGGATATTCCCCTGTGTCCATGGAGCTCATTGCTCATTGCAGGGCTCAGGCCTTAGGTTTTAGCCCTGCTTAACCCCACTCTGCTATTTTAGCACTAGATACCACTGCAGGGCACAAAGGAAGTTATTAAAATATAAGCAAGCTTATCACTGTTGCCAGGTGGAGAATATTACTACTGCTACGAGTGCTGTACTTTGTAAATGACACCATTGTGCCCAGCCCTTTGATCTTAATCCTGCCAAACCCACAGGTGAGTAACTTTTTGTATGTGGGCAGTGAACTGAAACTACTCACATAAAATTACTCATATATAATGTTTGCAAGATCTGAGCCCGAAAGGACAGTTGCAAGAGTCTCAACTATAAGAATTGTCATAAAGCTGTCTACTGGCCAACCTTATTGAGCTGCATTTAGTATTTTGTATTGTCACACAAGAGACCCAGTTTCTATCCAACAATCAAGTCTCTCATGCCCCATGTGCCAGAAACAGGCACTAAGGAGGGAGCATGTCATGTTACTCTGAAGCAATCCCTGCAAGTGACTAAGGAGTCAGGCTAACAAAGTCCCATGCAGCCCTCCAAGGTCAAAAGAATTAGAGAATGTGAAACATGGGGAGCTTTTCAGGTGATCAGATGCCACAGTTATGGGTGATCTTATCAAAATCTAGATAGATAAATCAATACCCAGGGCTGGATCCTCCTATTTGCTATGGCTAAAGGGTGCAAAGTGGCTTTACAATGACCAGAGATAGCCATTAACTATTTCCATGGATGAGGAGAATTCCCATGCATGGTGGAAAGCTAATGAAGCTCCTGCCACCTCCTATGCCAGCCATCCCCCTACCACTGGTGTAAGATGGTGGTGCGGGGGCAAGTGTGATGGTGCTCCTGACATTGGCATGGGGTCCCTTTCAAGCATTATGCTAATGGAAGAAAATGAAGTAGGCCCTATCTTCTACTGAGGCCAGGCAGCCAACAATCAGAGAGTCACACACATGGTTCCCTGGTGTTGCCACTGTCAGAGATGCAGTGCAGAATCAGGGCCCAAAACTTTATGAGTGACCCTAGACTATGAGATGTGTTTGTGCCAGGTAAGAAACCATATCTGGTTGGTTTTATGGACAAATAGGAAATATATTCCTAATTATAATCACTTTATAATTAGGAGTAGATTGAAATGACATTTTATTTAAGATACTTTGGGATCTTAGACCATTTCAGGTATAATTCACCACACTCCAACTCAAGGAGAGGTAAATGATCCCTTGGCCTCAAAAGAGAAACAGGGTCTATACTTAAGCCAATTCAGTTTTCAGTCAACGCAAGGCTCAAAGGACCTCTTCTTATAAGGTGCTGATGGTGAAACATAGGAAAAGTCTAGAGACCATGGATGACAGGTGAATTTGAGAAAGACAGTGACATTCTGTGCTGTTGAATTTCTGATGTCCCTCAGATACTTGAGATAAGGACATTTCTTTATGATGAATTAAAACTAAGTTAGAAATTAAGTTTGAAATAAGGATAGTAGTAGTAAGATTGTCCTGTGTGATGGGATGGGGCTTAGAGGAGGAAAACTCTATGATGAGCAGACTTTTCTACATTGTTCCATTAGGTTGGAGCACTTTGAGCAGTCCTCAAACCCCACAGATCCTAACGGTGTAGCAAGAGGCCAGGGCCATGTAAGGACTTGTCTACATTACCCGCTGGATCTATTGGGAGCGATCGATCCAGCGGGGGTCGATTTATAAATCAACTGCCAAGCACTCTTCCGTTGACTCCAGTACTTCACCAGGGTGAGAGGCACAGGCGGAGTCGATGGGAGAGCGTCAGCCGTCGACTTACCGCAGTGAAGACATCACAGGAAGTAGATCTAAGTACATCAATTTCAGCTATCTTATTCATGTAGCTAAAGTTGCGTAACTTAGATCGATTCCCCCTCTCCCCCCCGCCACTGTAGACCAGGCCTGTGTATCCACATGGAGGCTCTGTACTGCCGTAAAAGTTCTATGACCCTCCTCTTGGAAATCTCCACCCTGGAGGTAGCTCAGGCTGCGTGCCTCTTCTTTGCAAACTCTGTCATAGATGAGGCTACTCTATAGTGCCCCTTGTTGGCCAAGCATGGTACTGCAGGAACTCCCTGCCTTGGTCCGCAAGCGTTGGTTGCCTGCTTGGAGCAGAGTGGTCCATACAGTAAGCTCACCATCAGGCTTGATACTGTTAAATAAAAATAAAAAGCTCAGAAATTGGCTGTCGTTATCTTTAAATAAACAAACAAAACTTCAAAGGCAAGTGCTTAGTTGCAGGCCTGGCCCAGCAGTTCTGGACTAGCACAGAAGAGCAATTCTCTCTTCGTCTCACTCCACACTGCCCCTGGGAAGGGGCAGGCAAGTCTTCTTAACTAGCCTTCTAGCTCCCGATTGGTCAGTGTCTCCTAGCCCTAAGCCCTTGTAGGTATCCCTTGTAGGTGTGCCCTTGTTGCCAAAAAGGCTAATGGCATTTTGGGTTGTATAAGTAGGGGCATTTCCAGCAGATCAAGGGATGTGATCATTCCCCTCTATTCAGCACTGGTGAGGCCTCATTTGGAGTACTGTGTCCAGTTTTGGGCCCCACACTACAAGAAGGATGTGGATAAATTGGAGAGAGTCCAGCGGAGGGCAACAAAAATGATTAGGGGGCTGGAGCACATGACTTACGAGGAGAGGCTGAGGGAACTGAGATTGTTTAGCCTGCAGAAGAGAAGAATGAGGGGGGATTTGATAGCTGCTTTCAACTACTTGAAAGGGGGTTCTAAAGAGGATGGATCTAGACTGTTCTCAGTGGTAGCAGATGACAGAACAAGGAGTAATGGTCTCAAGTTGCAGAGGGGGAGGTTTAGGTTGGACATTAGGAAAAACTTTTTCACTAGTAGGGTGGTGAAGCACTGGAATGGGTTACCTAGGGAGGTGATATTTCCTTCCTTAGAGGTTTTTAAGGTCAGGCTTGACAAAGCCCTGGCTGGGATGATTTAGTTGGGTTTGGTCCTGCTTTGAGCAGGGGGTTGGACTAGATGACCTCCTGAGGTCCCTTCCAACCCCAGATTCTATGATTCTATGATCTGGAGAACTAAGTCTTATTGGTAGCCCAGACCGAGCAGGGAGGGTTTCTGGGAACCTCCAGGCAGGAGTGGCGGGGGGAAGAGAAGGACTGATAGACCCTGTCGCACTCTGCTAGGCCAGAAGGAGAATAATGTGAATCTCTCTGGCCTCCACTTCTCCTGCATAGACACTAGACCCACAGATCACCCTCCACGGAGTCCAGAGGAAAGTGGAATGGTGCTGCAGTGGAATCTGAGTCCCTACCTATGACTGAACATGGAGATTTGTGTAGAGAAGGACCCTTCTGTAGGGATTTAGGGGGCTGCACCTGACACCCCTTAATACTGTCTCTGAGAGAAACAATTATCTGCTCTGAAGGAAATACTAAAAATAACAAAAGAAAAATCCTATCAGACAGTGATGTGAAGCTGTCTAGAGGATGGTACTGCATTGCAGGGTTAATGCATGCCACATGTTATTAAACGGTGTTTCCAGAGGACTCATATGATGTGGAGATTGCTATGGTGATCACTGCTTACCCTGAGAAGACAACAGTACACGCTGCAGTGAAAAATCCCACGTAAATGGATTAAGCACAAACTGGGACTTTCACTTATACTCCCTCTTTTTTGGAAATTATTCTATTTTTTTCCCTCTTGAATTGGCATAAGCTGCACTTTTGAGCAACTAACAATTTCTTCTCAGCAGACTCCACCCTACTTTATTGGATTGCACATACTTCCTAACTGCCGTGGCGGGTTAGCCATGTACTGACTGATTAAGAGGGCCTTTGGAATAGCAAACCCACATTTTCTGCTGGTTTATGATGCAAGTGCTCTTTATTGCAACTGGGGTCCCAAATAATTTTGAAACAAATTTGACTATCTGTGACATCAGAGTACCAGCTTGTCCACTTACAAGTAGGGTGGTTCTATGTACCACAGCTAAAATACTTGCAGACCATCTCTGTGCTGCAGAAGACCCAGTCAACTGGGACTACATGCTTGCATCTTACTCAGTCACTGGGAATTTTGCCTGAGTCAGACCTGCAGGATTTGGCTTGTCATTACTAATTACTGTAATTATTGTTAGTAAAGAGTCTGAACATAAAAAATACTCTGTACATGTTATTTTATTATTTAATATTATGTAGAAAAAACTCAGCTGAGCTACTGGCTGGCTATTGTAGAACTGGTAGACTGCAGTGGTGGACTGCCCCCTCCTCTTCACATACAACCTTTGAAGAAGATAAGAAGGTCGCTTGTCCTGTAGAGGGAAGACTGTCAGTAGCAGTAGGAAAATCATTAAAGGTCCATTTAGATGTACACTCCAAAGCTATAGGTCCTGGTTCTCTGGTGCTTCTAGGCTGCTTTGCACCACTCTGGCAGTGCAGGCACTAAAGCCAGCCAACCAACGGAGGGAATCCCTGTGTTCTGTGGAGACATCTTAGTGGTTCCTACATCACCACCCTCAATCCTGCTTCAGGGGATATGGAGGAGGGGGGGGGGAAGGGTGTGGTTGGGAGGTGTTCAGGGGGGCTTTTGGTATCTGGAGAAAGATTGAACAGCCTTCTCTTTAGCTATATTTGCTCCCCTCCTCTTGAGTTGTACCAAGTTCTCTGTCACAGCTGAGAGACTGGGCCCTGCAGTTTAACTGGACTATCAGTAGTTCTTGGAACTACAAAATTGGGTTGGAAATATCATAAGAAGAGGTTTTATCATGAGAGGCTGTATCCTCGGCTAGAATAAATTAATGTAAGGACATAAGAATGGCCCTACTGGGTCAGAGCTAAGGTCCATCTAGCCCAGTATCCTGTCTTCTAACAGTGGCCAGTGCCAGGTGCCCCAGAGGAAATGAACAGAACAGGTCATCATCAAGTGATCCATTCCCAATGGAGCTCCATTGACTCAAGGATTTCTAATATTTCCTGCTTGCTAGCAAAGGGAAGACAGAACCAGAAGACAGAACAGTCTGGGGTTTGGTTTGAGCTTTGGGTGAAGGGTATGTTCTTAATGTATCAAAATCAATTCAACCCCCCTTTCACTGTGGGACAGCTCTCACTTTCTCTGAAATAATTGTGGAGGATCCCCCTACAAAAATAAAGAATCTTCTTTGGTTAGTTAACAGATACTTTACTGAACTGTTGTTTTGCCAAATGTACACAGCTTTACCTGTGCTAATGTTGATCTACCTGCACTGCTTACCACATGCCAATCATGAATGGTGTGGAAAAAAGTGAATAGACCACAGTACAAAAACCAGGGGTCACTCAATGAAATAAATGGGCGTCAGGTTTAATACAAACAAGAGAAAGAGGAAGTACCTTTACCCACAACACACAATTAAGCTGTGGAACTCACTGCCATTGGATGTTATGATGACCAAAAATATAACTGGGTTAAAAAAAGAACTAGATACATTCATGAAGGACAGGTCTATCAACGGCTATTAGCCAGGATGGTTAGCCAGGCTATTAGCCAGGATGCAGCCCCATGTTTGGCACAACCCTAAACATCTGACTGCCAGAAGCCAGGATGGGAAGACTGGGTGGATCACACTCCCCTTGAAGCTCTGGTATTGGCCACTATTGGAGACCGGCTACTGGGCTAGATGGACATTGGTCTCACCCAATATGGCTTATGTTTCTATGGCTTTATAAGTAGAGTTTTCTACAGCCTTATTGAGAGTGGGACATTGACATTGGCATCTCGTCTATGTTTACTCTTGTATGCACAATGAAATAAACATTTGTGCTGACCATTTTTCCATATCTGGCTCATATAACTTAAGCTACAAGCAATCCAGATATCATCAACACTCTGGAATAAAACATTTTACAGAATTAATAAACAGAGAATTGTACCCTGGTATGTAAGCCATGGTTCTCTTTAAATACCAGTTTATTCATTTCTATTTTTGATGTCAGATTACTTTGAAAAATTTCTTCTGATGGGATTCAGATTATTCCATGACTGGTTTTACTATAACATGGTGTAGTTCAAGATAAACAAGTCATCAGATGCTATTTATACATTTTGAACATTGTGTACTGTGCTAATATGAAAATTGGAATAAGCATCACCTTTAGGATGTTGTGGCTCACTGACACTGCTCTCTCACAAACAGAAAATAGTCCAGCTTTGTTAATAAATATTTGTTAAAATCATATTTTGGGAGCATATCTGAACATTAAATCATTCGCACTTTTGTACTGCTGACAAAAATATAGTAAAAAGTTAGAGCAGAAAATAGGTTTCTTTATGATATCATACGGCAAATCTCTCTAATAAGAGGCCATTTACTGCATAAGCCTCTTACATGTGGTACTTGACAGCAGGTGTCTGGAGAAAATCCTGCAAACATTTTGAAGTGTACTATTACTGGCAATTTGCTAGAAAAATTTAAAATTCTGAGCTTTCAGGCCTGAGCCAGGAAGTAGAATAAAATATAAAACGATAATGAAAGAGAAAAATTAATCTAAGCTTCTTATTCCTACATTAAAGAGATGTATAAATAGTTCCAGCAGAGAGTACTAAACATGACATATTACTTACATGGGATAGAAAGACCTTATTGTGCTTGCACCATAACGTTTTAAAAGGTTCCCTTTCCAACCGAAAGTGGAAGTGAGTGACTATACTTGCTTTAGCCTATGTCACGGAGTTTGAGGGAGACAAGGCCCTGCACCCCTGGCTTCCTTGATTCACCATGACTCTTAGCCAGCCAGTAAAGCAGAAGGTTTATTTAGACGACAGGAACACGGTCCAAAACAGAGCTTGCAGGTACAATCACCCCCCCACAAGACACTTGAGAAATGGATAGGAGAAACTGAAGCACCCACACAGCACTCAGAGAAAACATTAAGAACATTCCCACTTTGTCACATCCTATCCATAGTTTAATTAAGTCAGGAATATGGGTTTATCTACAGAGGCTAGAAGAGATTTTAATTACCATCCACTGAGAATATTAGCAGTACTTTAAGGTAATAATTGTATGTGTCAGATATCAGTTAGGGCTTGATCCAGAACTCATTGAAATAAATGAGTCTTTTCAATTGACTTCAACAGGCCTTAAACTAGGGTCCTATTGTGAATCAAAAGCTATCAAATTGATTTGAATCTAAATACATTTTTAATAATTATTTTGCATTTATTTAACCTAAAAACTATCTCCTATTCACGATCCTCAAGCCTTCGTAACTCGTACTGAAATCAGTGGGAGATTTGCATATGGAATGATCCAACTCTAATTTTTAAAAATTAGATTCAATGGAATAGTTATGTAGTTAGTCAACACAAATTGCATATAAAATGACTTCAAATGATAACATCTAAAAAAACCTGGGAAGTAGCAAATCCATCACCAACCTTTCACATCAGTAAAAATGTTTTACATATAGAGTCTCCATCTAGGGCAGACAGAAAAAATCTCCACATTCCATAAAAGAGACCAAAAGATTATGGGCGTGATTACTAATGTAAGAATGAGAAATACCCGACTACTCTGTAGAATAATGAACTAATCAGCTTTCAACAAACCCCAGCCAATAAACCACCAATGCAAGCTGCCAAAAAACGTTTGACAGTTTGCACCATGCACAGGACTGAGACAAGTCACTTTGGGCCAGAACCTTCCTGTGTGTTAGGAAAGGAGGCATGGCAAGAGCACTGCTGTGTTCCGGCAGTTGCAGGGCAGCAAAATGGCCTCTTGACAGTTACAAGCTGATGTAAGTTAGGCAGGAGCGGCTCCAGGCCCCAGCACGCCAAGCGCGTACTTGGGGTGGCAAGCCGCGGGGGGCGCTCTGCCGGCGCTGCGAGGGCGGCAGGCAGGCTGCCTTCGGTGGCTTGCCTGCGGAGGGTCCACTGGTCCCGCGGCTTCGGCGGACCTCCCGCAGGCGTGCCTGTGGAGGGTCCGCTGGTCCCACGGCTTCAGTGGACGCCTGCGGGAGGTCTGTCGAAGCCGCAGGACCAGCGGACCCTCCGCAGGTAAGCCGCCGAAGGCAGCCTGCCTGCTGTGCTTGGGGCGGCAAAATGCCTAGAGCCACCCCTGAAGTTAGGCTAGCCCTGGGCCTACTTTAAATTTTGGTGGGATCCAAACTGGCCCCAAGATTGAGGGAGGAGGGACAAAGATGGCATGTAGCCTTCCCCTCCCACTTGTCCTACACTGAGCTCTACACCCAAGGATCTGAGTTCTAGTCAGTTTTGCTGTGATTTCTTACACTGTAACTTGAAAGATAAGTTGATGTGGCAACACTGTCTAAAGTGAACACCAGTACTGCCAACTGCAAGCATTCAAAAATGGAATCGGCCCCCAAAATCACGAGATTATTTTAAAAATTTTGAGCCTGTAGTGGTCATATTTTCAAGCTTACCTCTGCAACCATGAGGGCTAGAAACTTACATTAAAAAAAAAAGAAAGCTGAGATTCTCATGTAATAACATGACTTCAGGAGATGGAGATTTAAGAAAACACCAAATACTGTGGGACTCATGATAAAATCACAAGAGGAAAGACTGGAAATCAGGAGCCAAAATGTTTAAATCCTGGTATTTAAAGTTAGGCTAATAAATTAGGCACCTAAAAAGAAGAGGCCAGATTTTCAGAGGTGCTGAGCACCCATAGCCATGGGATATGGGGTTGCTCATCACCTTTGAAAATCAGTCCACTTCTATTTAGGTACCTAAATATGGATTTAGGAAGCTAACTTTAGGCACCCAGATTTGAAAATTCTGACCAGGACCAACAATAACAAGCAAAGAGATGTATTCTTATCCTGGCATTTCCCCCCGTAATATTCTATGACATGAGTTATTACTACACATGCTCATGATATTGGACAACAAAAAACATTTAAACAGAAACTTCTTTCTTAATATAGCATTCCCCCAATATGGCATATAGAATTATTGTAAATAGCAGCAACATGGTATAATAGGAGTATACTATAACATCATTATACAATACCTTCATTGGAGGAAATTATGAAAAATTTGTAATCACAGACAATTTAACTTTATTTGTGTAATTTCTAAAGAAAGAATATCTATGATCCTCTTCTCCCTTTGGTCTCTTTCCTCTTCTGCCTTGTAAGAATAGTTCTGTTTGAAGTAGTTAGAACATGTGTGAATGGAAAGATTGGTGACTGAAATTTATAAAAGAGCTTTATAGTGATGCCACAATTATCAGGTTTTTTCACTGTCCTGAGAAATGTTGCTGATAGCATCTATCTAACATGAACCACCAATAATCCAAAAAATCTACTTCTTCCAGGAAACGCTAATGCTTCCGGGATCTGATTCCTACTGCATATATGGACACATGCTGAAATACCTATTGCTCCAAAGTATCAAATAGCATAAAACTATATTTGCTAACTGAGCCATTAGGCTCAGCCAAGAGCAAGGTGCCTTAACCTTAACTCAGGAGTAGCCCAGGGAAGAAATGTATATAGTTCTTTCCCTCTTCCCCTCTTGTTCTCCAGTTGGTCTAGGAATGAGCAAACTGTTTGGGATAAAAGAGGAACCGACTTGACCCATCATCCAAAATTTTATTTGAATATGAACTGGTGAACCTGGGGGACTGTGAAGGTTGCACAGGGGTGGGATAGTCTGAGACTTCATAAAGTTCAAGTTCAGAAAAGTATTCCTAGCCACTTCTAAGTGTTAATAATCAATATATTTCACTGTTTATTGAAAACCACTGTATTGTACTGAATATAAAAGTAAAATTCAATATTTAGAACTTGCTTGATTTTTTTCTACTAAAGTTACAAATTAGTTTTATAAAGTGCTTTGAAGACAAAAATGCTACCTAAATGTTAAACATGTGATTGTCTAAACATAGAAATTCCCTAAGTATCACTAGAAGGATCCATTAAATTTTCAGAGTAAATTCAATAAGAAATGGAATTATATTTTTTCGGTCAAATTTTAATAAACAAATACAAAGACCTTCTAGAGATGCTTCAAAACCAAATTTCAGATGCAAACACCTCCAAACATGGAGATGATCTAAGTACATTTACAGATGTAAATTTTGAGCCTATTCCTAACATCTACATCTTTCTCCTTTCATGGATCTTGTCCTGTTGGCCTATCATCTATCCAGACACCAGAAGCACTTTCTATATGCTAAACTACTTACTATAGATTGTCTTCAATAGCATTCTAATGCATTTCATGTTATTAATCTCATCATAGAATTGGAAACAACTCACTGTCCCAGCCTAGTTCTTAGTGGACATGTCTACATCAAAGAAATCACCATCACACTTAGCACAAATCAGGTATGCATCCGCTGCACTTGGAGCCTATATCTAAAAGACATATTGCAGGACACAAGCATGTACTACCCCTTGTATTCTGTCATTAGAGAGACCTTAAACTTCTGATGCTGTCAATTCAACACCTTTTCTGAATATAAATGCAATTTTTAAATTAAAAAGTAAAATCTAAAGAGAAAGGAATAAGTAAGACAACGCTGACCTACTGATCTGCACATAAAAATCTATAGTAGTCTAAGGTAATTTCTATTTGTATAAACCTCTAGCATATGAATAATTGTATACAATTTCTATGTCTCCATAAGCCATTGCCCAGTTTATAGTTGGCAGAAATAAATGTGTATTTTCAATTGCAGAAAACAGTGGTTATAATGTTTTGCCTTGTGGTGGTGTGTCATGTCTTAGAATAGGTCAACAAGAAGTAAGGAATGAAGGAAACTAAGGGTATGTTTACACTTACCTCTGGAGTGATCGATCCAGCGAGGGTCGATTTATCATGTCTAGTGAAGACACAATAAATCGACTGCCAAGTGCTTTCTCCCGTCGACTCCGGTACGCCACCAGAGTGAGAAGCGTAGGCGGAGTTGACGGGGGAGCAGCAGCAGTTGACTTACGGCAGTGAAGACACTGCGGTAAGTAGCTCTAAGTACATCGACTTTAGCTACGCTATTTTCGTAGCTGAAGTTGTGTAACTTAGGCCTGGTCTACACTAGGCGTTTAAACCGGTTTTTTAGCGAAAAACGATTTTAACGCGCCACAACCACACACTAGAGGCACCTTATATCGATTTTAATGGCTCTTTAAACGGTTTTCTGTACTCCCTCCTACGAGAGAGGTAACGCTAGTCGGTATTAAAACATATCGGATTAGGGTAGTGTGCTGTGGCGACTGCGGCATTGGCCTCCGGGACCTATCCCACAGTGCACCAGTGACCGCTCTGGACTGCAATCTCGGATGCAGTGGTCAGGTAGACAGGAAAAGCCCCGCGAACTTTTGAATATTTCCTGTTTGCCCAGCGTGGAGCTCCGATCAGCACGGGTGGCGCGCAGTCCAAAAAAAAAAAAAAAAAAGCTCCAGCATGGATGACGATGCGGACGTGACGCTGTAAGGGGCAAATCTGTTCTATCAGCGCTCCGTTACAGAGACGAAATTCAAAATCATTTTTAAAATATCTGGACTCAGCGCACTGCTGCGTGGCAAGTAAACGGAAAGCCAAAGAATCAAATGGACGCTCATGGACTGGAGGACTCAAGCTATCCACAGTTCCTGCAGTCTCTGAAAAGCATTTGCATTCTTTTAGATACCACCAAAAGGAGGGATTGACTCAGGAGTCATTCCCAATTTTGTTTTTGCGCCTGGCTAAGAGCAGCCAGGGCACATTATGACAGCAGCAAATGGAACAGTGCAAAGGACTGGTAGCCATGCCCATCTTATTACCAATTTATGGTATGGTAGATGGTACAATATGGCTGATAGCAGCGATGGTTATCATGCTGCTGAATCGCCTCTGTGGCGGCATCTAGTACACACATGACAATCAAAAAAGGCGAAAACAGGCTCCATGATTGCCATGCTATGGCATCTTAAAAGGCATGAAATGCTTGTCTGCCGTTATTTCCCAGCGGAAGGAGTGTGACGACATTTACCCAGAACCACCCCGCGACAATTTTTTTGCATCAGGCACTGGGATCTCAACCCGAAATTCAAAGGGGGAGGCTGCGGAACTACGGGATAGCTACGAATAGCTACCCACAGTGCAATGCTCCAGAAATCGGCGCTTAGCCTCGGACCGTGGGCACACCACCGATTTAATGTGTTTAGTGTGGCGCGCGCACTCGATTTTTTACAATCTGTTTTTTAAAAAACCGTATATAAAAAAAAAATAATCCCCGTGGTGTAGACCCTTAGACTGACTTAGCTTGCCCCCGCTCCTTCCCCAGTGTAGACCAGGCCTCAAATTTAGAAAGAGATATTGTTTTCCCATCTTAATAACTTATTATTTCATTGAGGACCTTTGAGAACTGATCTGAATATATTGCAGAGAAGAAAACAGCAAGGGGAGAACACTAATGTATCCTCAGTATTCGTTACTGACTGTGTTCAAATGGTTCAAAATGTTGGCGACAAATTTTTAAGCATTCCTAATTCATGTCTCATTGTCCTTTGTGGTTTGGACAGCTCATTGCCGATTGTTGGAGGGTTTCTGTAGTAATCCTTTGTGCCAAACTGTAAAGCCCATCTCACACATTATCACCTAATGTTTGCATATAATTGAGACACATGCTTTCTGGCAAGCTGACGAGGGAATGTTATGGAGGGGTTGTTACATTTTCCAAGAACAAACAGTGGAAATTATTGTAGGAATTATTTAGAGAAGTTCTATGGTATGTGTTACACAGGAGGTCAGACTAGATGATCCTTCTGAATCTAGGACTCTATTAAATTAAATCCTAGGGTTCAGGTCAGGAATTTTCCCACTGACTATTCTTTATTAAATCATTAAATATGGTCTAAAGCTGGAATCAACTGTCCAAACCTTTCCCTCCACTGAACTTTGGGGATTCAGATAAAATGGGACTTGGATCCCAATCAGCGCTAGTCTTGGGTTTGTAACACCAAACCCACCACCGTTCTGTCCATCACTGTGTAACAGCCCTTTTCTTAAAGCAAGACATTGCTTTGGTAAGTAATGTGTATGTGCATGTCAGAAAGAGTGAGAGGAGTGAGAAACCACAGAGGTACTTAGTAATGAACATTGCTCCTGCAGCAGCAAGTGGGGTGAAAGGTTGTTGTAGCAATGACTGGTATTACATAAAACTGCCCATCTGTCTGCAGATGTATGAGTTTGTTTTAATGTTTTATGAGGTTTTTATTGCACTATAATGCAATCCCCAACCCCTCTGCAGTTGCTAGTTTGGTCACAAGATATAATTAATTTTAAAATACCTAATGCTTCAGCTATTCAATACTTTCCTGACAGCCTCTCACCGTATTCCCCCCCACGCCACCCCCCACAACCAACAAGATTATGGTACCACTATGCCCCTGAACTGCTTATGCCTGGGAAGTTAGTAGAAGACCCCCTAAATGTTGGAAACCACTGATGTACCTTTAGGGTGACTTGTCTTCTGGTCATTGCTCTCTATTAAACAATAATAAGCTTCAGTTAGTTTAGTGACTTTTCAAAATAAAATAATAACAAATAATAAAAATAATACCTTGTGCTTATACATAGAGCCCTGCATGGATACAAAATTTGTATCTGCAGCCAATGCATATACATGGTCCATAGATATCTGCAGATTTGCAGGGCTCTACTTCTACAGTGCTTTCTGATCAAAGAACTCAGCACACTTCATAAACACCAGTTAATAAAGTCACACAGCATTCTCATGTGGTAGGCGGGTAGCATTATACTGAAATGGAATTCTATCAATCAACAAGAGTGCAGAGATACTATACAATCATTGAAGTACAACCACAGAGTTTTACACCAATTGTGCCATTTCCTGCACTCTCTGACTGGTTCTGAGTGTTTGATTTACATGATCACAGTATAATAGAGCTGGTTGAAAAACAGACAAATCGTCACACACAAAAATTCAGTTTCATTTAAAAAGTTATTAAAAATGTCAAATTTCAAAACATGTCAACTAGCTCTGCTGGTTAGCTCTTTATCCTTTAGTCAGCATGGGAATCTTTGTGCTATGACAACCACTCCTCAACCAAGGAGAGCAGGTACAGTCCAGTGGTTAGGACCTAGGAAACCTGTGTTCAATTCACTGCTCTCCCACAGACCTCATGTGTGATCTTGGCCAAGTTACTTAGGGCATGTATACATTTACCTACAGAGCGATCAATCCAGCAGGGGTCGATCTATCGCGTCTAGTGAAGATGCGATAAATCGACTGCCAAGTGCTCTCCCATCGACTCTGATGCTCCACCAGAGTGAGAAGTGTAGGCGGAGTCAACGGGGGAGCAGCAACAGTTGACCTACCACAGTGAAGACACAGCGGTAAGTAGCTCTAAGTACGTCAATTTCAGCTACATTATTTTTGTAGCTGAAGTTGCATAACTTAGACTGACTTAGCTCACCTTCCCTTCCCCCCCCCCAGTGTAGACCAGGCTTTAGTCTTACCTGCCTAGGCCCCATTGATTTCAAAGGAAGTTTTGAGGAACTGGGCCTCTGTGCTTCAGTTCTCCAGCTGTAAGATAATAGCACTTTCCTACCTCACGTGGATGCTGGGAGGATGAATACATTAAAGATTGTGAGGTGTACAGATACTATAGTAATGGGCACTTCTAAGTACCTTAGGGTAGGTCTACACTTCTGGTGGTGTGTAGAGTACAGACACTGCATGCCCAGCTAGCATTGGTCTGAATAGCAGAGTAGAGAGTGAGGCCCAAGCTGGTGCTTGGAGCAGCCCATGGAAGCGGGGAGGCATGTCCGGGTCTTCGGCAGCAAATCGGCGGCAGGTCCCTGAGTCCCTCTCAGAGGGAAGGACCGGCCACCAAATTGCCGCCGAAGAATGAAGCAGCGCAGGAGAGCAGCCGCCGATCACGGCTTCCCCCCCGCTTTGCCGCTTGGGGCGGCAAAAAAGCTGGAGCCGGCCCTGGGCACAGCTTAGGTGAGTAGAGCAGAGTGTCCTGCATGCCTGAATTCTAGGGTATATACTCTACATGTTCAAGCAGTGCCTCCCATGTCTATTCCACTATTTTTAGCCGTGTAGTGTCCTGCTCTCTCCCTACTGCCAGAGGCTTTCCCTGCTGCAGTGAAAGTCTCGAGCAGCAGGAAATAGCTCTGGCATTGGGCAGGCAGCAGGGAAAGGCTCCACCAGCACCCCGTTGCCAGAACCTTTCCCTTTTGCTTCTCCCATGCCAGAACCTTTCACTGTTGTGTGTGTAGCTACATACTGTAATGAGTGTGAATGCCTTTCCCTGCAGCATGTAGCTACATGTACTCTACACCCTGCCACAAGTGTAGACAAGGTCCCAGATAGACTGTATGGTTATTTACAAGTAATTATATTGGGGCTAGCCAAATCCCTGTACACTGTTTGGCTGCTATAATCCCTTGGCTCTGATTGATTTTTATACTCAGAATTGTCATGGTTTCATTTTGGCAACAAGAATTCTTCCTCACCATCTAGTCTCCTTTCAAACTCCCAAATTTACATGAACTGGAAGGGGGTAAATCCTGAAGGAAATGAAAATGGGTCTATTAAAGAAAAATTCAATTACCCGCCTCTCCCCCCTCCCAGCTCTGCACAAAACAAAAACAAATGAATGAAAAAACCCACCATGTACTCTGCAGAAGAACAGGGAGTAGAGAACAGTCAATGAAGCTTCCTGCAGCTACTTTTAATGGTACAACACATAGTGATGTAGGGTTTTAAGTGAGTGATTAGCAGAATTGGTTGGAAATGAAAAGATACTTTGTGAAAAATTTCAAAATAGTTTCTATTTCACAGGGTTTGATGTGGACCTATTTTCCATTTTTTCAAAACATCATGAGCAAATTACTTTACTGAAAACTTAATAAATATTATACTAACATTTTTTCTACATATTTTTAAAAAATCATTATTAATATAGGTCCTTTACTCAAAGTGGCAATAATTTAAAAATGATTTTGATAAAAGTGTTAATAAAATGTCAATTAAAGAGTTGAAGAAAATTTCACAGAATCAAAGAAAATTTTGGAAATGTTGGGACATTTTCATAGAAAGTTTCATTTTAGAAAAAAGTCAATTTTTCAAGTAAGAAATATTTTTGTGTGGAAAATTTCAGCCTATTCTAGTGAAATACAATAAATGTGAATGAAATACTTTATACAATCATGTACAGAGCAGTTTTTATCTCAGTATTTTCAAATAAAACCCAGCAACAACATCCGTAAGAGAAGAACTATATGCAAAAAGAAAAGTGATTTCAACTTTCAAAAAAGGACTGTCTTTCCTCTTCAGTTACTCCAAGCTGCCTGTTAAACATAGACCTCAGTCCTTACAGCCTGTGGTCAGCTCCCAATTGGCAAAACCATGCCAGGGGTGGGGCTTACCCTATAAAATCTCATCCACCATTTTGAAACTCTTTTCAAACAAACACAGTTCTTAATGCAAAGAAGCAGGCAAACAGGTAATTTATTGTTTCAGTTAAATGTTATATTCCTAAGTGAATCTGCACCACTAGTGAAGGAGAGAAATTTCCCTTTGAAAATAGATGATTTAGATTATAAGTTATTTCTCTTAAGGTTGGAGAAGGAGAAGAGAGACAGAGAGAGAGAGTATAGAGAAAACAGCAATAGGGAAGAGATGACAGCTCTGGAACAGAATACATTCCTTCACCCAGCCTGTCTTCTCTAAAATTACAAAAGGGAAGGCAGGAAAAGGGGAGACAGAAATAAAAACCCATTAATCCTATGTATTTCAGTCCTAGTGGAATATCCAAAAAAAATGAAGAAAGAGATAAATGGAGCTGCTTGCCCCAATTTGGAGTCTCAGACTGGCTTTTCAGTACGTAAAAGGATGTTTTCCATACTTACGTACTACGTTTGTGATTTAGTTGCCCTGTTACAACTATGTTTAAAAACTAGGCTCACAGAGCATTAAGGAAACCTTACCACAGGTACATTACACTCACATTGTAGCCAGTTGTCAAAGACAGCTTTCAATTGAGGACAAGTTGCATTAGCTATTGGAACATATTGCTTATAATGGTAGGGTTCGCAGCATCAACCTGGGTCTCAGGAATAGCTCACTATGTGGAAATTTTGTTATTGCTCCCTCAAAGTTGCTTCTATCAGTTTCAAGCTTACACTTTTTTCCCCATCTTCTTTAGTCATATCAGCAATAATATATACTTATATAGTGTGCTTCATTCACAAATCTCAAAAAAGAAAATTACAAATGAGGGTTAAGTATCTTATGGATGGAGAAATAACTGAGGCCTGGAGAGTAATTGTCTAATTTCACACCATGAGTCAGTGACAGAGCAGGGATCAGAATCCAAGTCCATTGCCTTCTATCAGTTGGACTGTGTTGCATCCTCTGATCTGTGTATCTCTCTCTCTCTCTCTCTTTGTGTGTGTGTGTGTGTGTGTGTATATACATATATACATATAGATATATATCTATATCTATAAACAATTGAATACCCTTTTGTAACAGCTATACTATGTTGTGCTCATGTCAGATGTCACTGGCTCACCAGTGTAATGCCAGGTCAGAAATTTCATGGGAGAGTCCTAGGATTTCATAAGTGCTAAGGAGTTAGTATGGGGTAATTCAATAGGTGGGATCTGAATTACTACAGAGAATTCTTTCCTGGGTGCTGGCTGGTGAGTCTTGCCCACATGCTCAGGGTTTAGCTGATTGCCATATTTGGAGTCGGGAAGGAATTTTCCTCCAGGGCAGATTGGCAGAGGCCCTGGAGGTTTTTTCCTTCCTTTGCAGTGTGGGGCACGGGTCGCTTGCTGGAGGATTCTTTGCACCTTGAGGTCTTTAAACCACGATTTGAGGACTTCAATAACTCAAACATAGGTTAGGGGTTTGTTACAGAAGTGGACGGGTAAGATTCTGTGGCCTGCGTTGTGCAGGAGGTCAGACTAGATGATCCTAATGGTCCCTTCTGATCTTAAAGTCTTTGAGGAGCTGCTCTTCCTCCTGGTCCAGTAATGATGTGCCAATGACCTAACATGGGTTTAAAAACACTGGGCTGTCCGAGAGGCTGTCTTCTGAATGCAGTGCAAAACCACAGCCCAGATTACTTCAGTACTCCACTGAATGTTCTGAAAGTGTAGGGGTGTTAATGTGACTTGTGTCCTGGTCAAATTCAATTCAATTTTAATACTTAAATTCCTTTTTTGCTTTTCTTTGCGTATGATACTCTTCAATACCTATACTAATCTGTTATGAGGTTTTTGTCCCCATGCTTAGTTTCAACTCATAGCTTTCTGCAATGGGTGGATAGCTATATAGTTTATGTTTGTACAGCATTCTGGATCCAGGCTAAAATATGGTATATTAGAGTGGCACAGCAGCAACACTGTAGTTAAGGTTGCGTCATCACTTCTATTTAATGGCTGACCTTTCTAAGTCCTCTAAAATTGATGTTTAGTTAGATTACATTGAAATTTGTTGTGCCCCAGAAAGGTGCAGAGTAGGGTTGGTGGCCCAAATTTGGGGTTATTTGCACTAGGAGATAGGGTCATTTTACCGAAGGGTTCATCAGATACAACTACCCCCAAAAGTGGTTTCCTCCTTCTGCCTTGTACTGTTAAACTGAGAGATGCCAATGACTGGATGAATCACAGACTTTGTCGAGATTGATGAATGTGAACTCACTCTTCAATTAACATAACTAAGGATAAGTTAATTACCTAAGCTCCCACCTAAGACAAAAGGAAGACTGGACTGGACTGAGTGGTTGGAGGTTGCTACAATTTGAGTCATGCATGGGTGACAGTTATTTTGGAGGGAGAGGAATGTCTTTGAGGAAAAAATAGACATGAGAATGTTCCCTGGAAGGAATATTAGGAGCAGAGAAGTGGGAGAATAGGGGAAGAGGACTGTAGTGCAGGGAGGAGGGTTATAACTTATGAGGAGAGAGAGAGATGGGGGGGAAGGGAGAGAGGTTGGGGGCTCAGGCCTTCCTTCCCCCAGCTTTGCCAGTTCACTCCACAGCTTTGCCAAGACACCCTAGCCCATGCACAATTCCTGCTCTATGGGGCAGGGGCAGTCTCTGTTGTTATAGTGGCATGGCAGCACCACTATAGTTAAGGTTCTGTTGTGACTTCTGTTTAAAGGTTGACTTTTCTAAGTCCTAAAATTGGTGTGCTTAGTTGGATTCCATTGAAATGTGATGTGCAGATTAGGGTTAACGACCCCCCTTTGGGATCATTTAAGCAAAGATATAAGCCCTGAAAAAAAAAGCCATTTTCCAAAAGTTTCTAGGTGGGTTTTTTTTTTTTTTGCACAGAGATCTGATTATTGATGGTCAAAATGGTCTCAATCTTTTCCTGTTCAAAAAATTATGAAATTCAATGGCAAAAAAACTACATTAATGCAGAGTTTAGGTTGTTTGGTGGCATGTCTTCCCCTTGCAAAATGTTGAGTTGCACAAAACTCGAACTTCTGAAAACCAGGAAAGGCACAGCTAAGGTTGCCCATGCAACCTTAACTCTGGCCTCTTTCAGTAATGCCCCAATAAGCCTGGTTAACATGTATACCTTTACTCTGCCAACCACAGTTGCTGAAATGTACAACCTCTTCACTTCCTTTTACAACCCTTTTACAACTTTCACTCACCCACAAGATTCCATCTAGCATCATTACAGCATGTAATACTAGCCTCTCAGCATGTTCAGTGAACCTCTGTTTCTTGCAACACTCGTACATCACTTGTTGCTACTGAAACAGTCAGACTTCACTTCTGGAGTGTCCTATGCTCACTTGAGTACTGGAGCATTCAGCAGTTCATACAAGAGATGCTACACTAACTCCACTAACTTGCATCTGAAGAAGTGGGTATTCACCCACAAAAGCTCATGCTGCAAAACGTCAGTTAGTCTATAAGGTGCCACAGGATTCTTTGCTGCTTTTACACTAACTCCAACACAGATGTGGTGGGGCTTCATGTTCAATTTGTTGTTAGGTGAAAGTATGCCATACTGCACTGTAATGTGTGTCAGTCTTCTGTGGGCTCTCTTCCTACAGCTGAATTTAACCCTGCTTGTAATATAGTGGTGCCTAAAGGTTCTGGCTAGGATTGGGGCCTCGTTGAGCTAGGTTCTGTCCAAACGCATCAGGCAACGGGGTCTCTGCCCCAAAGAGCTTAAAATGTAAGGCCCCAATGTGGGTGGTCCCTTGCATGTTTTGAAAGTCTGTTGATTTCAGTGGGACCTCCACATGGGTTTGTGGGTCTGCAAAGGTGGAGTAGCTTGCAGGATGGGGCCTAACTAAAGACAAGAAATGCAAGGGAATTTAATGAACAGTAACGGGAAGCAAGGCTGAAAGGACAAAGGGTATCAGTAAAAACAAATACAAATAATGGTTACTCAAAATTATGTGCACACCTTGATGGTAAAAAGGGTTCTGTGATGATGAGGGATGGATTTTTTCTTCTAAAATTCGGTCAATATGGCCTTTCAGTTCTTATTTCATTAAGCAAATTAAATGTTTACACTGTTAATTATATACACTTGAACTATGTTTTCACTTCACAGCTATCCGAGTAATAGCAATATTCTTCTGTAAAATAATTAGAAAAATAACTCTTATTCATTCTTGTTCTATTCTAAACTTAGGTTGCATTTAAGCTAAGTGGAGTGTAATGATCTTTTCTCTTTTCCTAGATACATAATTGTTTTATGATGATTTATTCATGTTTTATTTAACATTAGAAAAAAATACTAACTCAGCACTGTTAGCTTTTTTAAAATATTTTCATATTAAAATACTGTAAAAAAAAAAAAAAAGAGAGAGAGAGAACCTAAAAGGTCTCACTTCACAACACCTCTCATTTTAGTTAAAAATATTAATGCTAACATCTTTCATAGAGAATAGTGCAATAAATACTGGTTCTTTGAAGCACTGAGGGGGGCTAAGTTTGACATTCCCTGTTTTGTTTTTAATGGGTGTTAAGTGGCCTTCGGAGCCTGGAGCAGCAGGTCTCTTGAGCCCTGATATCCACTTGGAGCAAAATTGACCACTCTGGCCCACCCCAGATCTGATTCTCAGTTGCGGGGGTGTGGATTGGTATTGGTTTTCAGCTTAGACAAGATGTGGTGTGAGTCACCCTGCCCCCAGCCCTCCCTCCAGTGCTATGAATAATAAACGCAGTGAGAAGCTGCCAGCAAATTGATGTGCTGCCAGTGCACGGCTCTTTCTCCCCACCCGCCCATTTCCCCCTGCACTTTGTTGGACCTGCAAAGCCTAGTGTGGGTGGAGGTGAAGCACATCTGGAACCAGCTGATGCAAATGACACTAGTAAGTGAACAGAGACATTCTAAACCTAACCCACTCGGCGGGAAAGAGGCTTAGGTCACAGGAGAATAGAATGCAGAGTATTATGATGATGAAAAAAAGAAAAAAAAACAATGTTTGTTTAAGGATCAGGAAGATTGACCCAGCCCCTTTAGATTGCCAAATATTACACGAAGCATTATAAAACCAAACTCTAACCTCTTGTCATCCCATTAGGTCACGTTAAGCTTTGGCAGTGAGGATGGTCTTTCTTGGTGGTTTTCTCATTTGTGGTTTGCATTTGGCCAACCTTACTTTTTAAAATTTATTTTATTTTGTAAATGGTCAGTGATAGAGTAGAACTCTAAAGTGTTCTGGCCAAAATTCACTGCAAAACCATTTTGTATTAGCAAGAGTTTTCTGCAGAATAGCTAACAAAGTAGGACAAAGCATTTCAAGCTGTGACGTTCCCCTCTGGTGTTATCTGGACCAGTGATTTGCTAGGTCACTCCAGTCCTTGACTCTGGGAGCCAGCCTTACCCTGCTCCGCTGTGAGAACCCCCACTCCTGGACTGTTCACGCACAGCCTCTGGCATGTAAGCTGCTCTTTGGATTGTGCAACCGAATGACACTAGCCAATACCTCAGGTCCCAGAAACAACCCTAAGAACCACCATCTTGCAGTGTCCAGTTATGCCCGCTGGACACTAAAAGCTTATATGAGTTCATCAATTTAACAAAGAACAGGCTTATTCTCCCAAGGGGAGTCTCTGACACACTTCAAACCAAACATACTACTTCAGGTAGAATAAACAAACATTTATTAACTATAAAGATAGATTTTAAGTGAGTTTAAGTCAAAGTACACTAGTCAGATTTGGTCAAATGAAATAAAAGCAAAATCTATTCTAAGCTTATCTTAACACTTTCAGCGTCCTTACAAACTTAGATGCTTCTCACCACAGGCTGTCTGCTCTTCAGCCAGGCTCTCCCCTTTGATCAGTACTTCAGTTGCCTGGTGGTAATGTTTGTAGAAGGAGGTGGAAGAGCATGGCAAATGTCTCTCCCTTTTATCATGTTTTTTCGTAGATCCCTAAATGGCCCCCTCAAGGATTGAACACACAAGCCTGGGTTTAGCAGGCCAATGCTCAAACCACCGAGCTATTCCTCCCCTGTAAGCATTACTTCACTACAGTCCCAAACTGACCAAAGGAAGGAGGCGTGACTCACTCAAGAGTCCAACAGATCCTTTTGTTGCTGCCTAGGCCAGTGACCTTTGTTCCTGTGAGGCTGGGCTGGGTTTGTCCCATACATGCCCTGATGAGGTGTGAACTGCCTCTCTGCTCTTGGAGAGTTTTTGCCTGGGTTTATTTTAAGCCATGAAGACACATTTTCAGCCTCATAACTATAAACATGACATTATAACCTATAACATTACTGTAACAACAATTACTATAACATCACTGTAACAACAATGCTCAGTGCATCATGAGTCTTCCAAAGACACCTGACATGACAAACTTTGCATTAGATAATGTTTTCACCCCTCTTACCCAGGATGAAGATGGGGGTGTAGGGTGTTCCCACGAGGTTCAGAACATCACACAAGCACATATTGAAATAAGTAAGGAGATTTACTGATGGCTGTAAGCCCCTCACCTTCAATTGTTACCAATTTCTTACCCTCTGAGCTCCTACAAATCTGGTGTCTTATGGATTTTATCACATAAATAGCTATCTCTCTACACTGAGGGGCAACCAGGAAAGTGAATGAATATACTATCTTTTCCTCTAAGATTTATTAACCTTATAACATACTTGTTTATCCTTCCTTTGTAGACACCTTGCTTAGTCTGAATTACTGTAAGTACAAACAGTTTGGTCATTGCTGTTGAAGCACCAAGATGTGATTCCAAATAGATATTTTCCTAATGTTAAGGAATATTCAGTGTAGGTGTGGTGGTATAATGGATTGTTTGCTATGTATGTACTTTATAAAGTATGAGAAAAACTATGTAGGTATAAAGCTGGTTGGGAATTTTCCTTAATTTTTTTTTTCACAGAAAACATGGTTTCTCCAAAATCAACATTTTCCACAGATTTTACCAACATTTTTCAATTTTCCATCAGGAAGATGTAAACAAAACATTTCGGCTAAGACCTCACTTAAAAGTTTGACATGTCAAACCAAATTGAAGTACTTTGTTTCAGGTTGGCTTGACATTAATCTGTGTCTACTTGAGGTTACACCGTGCCTAATGCTTCCATTCTCCGCAGTGAGCTGGGCTCCCTTGCCTGACTACATCTGCCATGCAGCACCACAGTCTCCCCTCTGGCAGGGCCACCATGGTGCATCATGGGAAATGCAGTCTGGCCAGGGAGCCCAGCCCCAACGGGAGAATGGTGGCACAAGAAATCCAAGCTGAATTTTCCATTAGGCAGCTCAGACAGACTCAGTTTAATGTTGAATCTACACAAAACAAAACTTTTTGATTTGGGAATGTTGAAATGTTTCATTCTGATCAAAAATGTCAAAACAAAACCTTTCAACATTTCTGAATCAACATTTGGAACTTTTCATTCAGAGAAGTTTACATTTTTGACACACAAAAAAATTGGTATTTCCCTTGGGATGGAAAATTTTGATCAGTTCTAAAATAAGCAAGAACAGTGCACAGACAGTGACCATATGATAATATTGTTCTCAATCAATATCAATGTCTCAGATTTTGAGATAAGATTTTCAAGGAGAGAAAATATATTGAGTTTGTGTATGTTAAAATTTAAAAAAAAATTCTGACACTCTAGGTTCCAGCATGGGTTAGCTTTCCTTTAATTCTGTCTGTGGGTTTAGTGTTTAGGTGCCAGACTAAAAACTTCTTAATCTGAAGATCTTTGTTCAAACACATGCCTGAAGCAGCATGGGCAGCATCCTGACTGACTAATCAATGGGCTCTGACTTTGAACTGGAGAGACTACAGTTTGGGGTTTCCATGCCTAGACAGTCTTTGGCCCCTTTGCTGACATTTCCAAGAAAGGTGGCAGCTGTGCCAGTGGCTTTTCTAAGGTGGACAACTGGGTTAGGAACTGGACTGAGACCACCATTCTATTGAGGTCACCAACCAGCCTTCAGGTGGTAGCAATCTTTGGTCATTATTGACCTGGGATGGATCTGAACTAGTAACTAAAAGATGAAAAGTTCTCTAGACCATTACCAATCCCCTGAGAAAGTCAGTCCCCCAATTTAGTATCCTTGTTTCTAAGTTCAAGACGGTTCAAGTGCCCTCAGGGCTCCTGGTTGTAGTGACTGCTGACTTTACAGCATAGTACTGTTGTTGGGATGGGGACATATCTCTGATGAGACATAAATCAAGATCCCTTTTACTGCTGTCCGGGGGGAAGTTAAAGATTAAAAATAAAAAGTTCAAGATTCCCGTCGCCTTTTCAAAAAGGAAGGGAATCTTCTGGTATACTGACTAATATTCCTTCTATGAAACTGATTCAGATCTCCAAGGCTGTGAGTGAGCTGTGGAAATTGGCTGACATATTTACATACACAATAACTGCACTTCTCTTTTTTTATTTTAAAGTGCTTTGGGCTATAACTTGACTATGATGTAAGCTGTACAAAATCAAGTTCGGTTGTCTTTTACTAGCAAGCCCTGACTGATTCAGATAATAAACCTCCCTATATAAATATGACAGACATAATAGTGTTGATAAGACACTGAACTTTATTTCCTGGCCCCAATCACCTGACTTGCATTAGGGTTATGAAGGTTAATATCCCTGTCATATGCCAGTGATTAACATCCACTGACTCTGGTGGCTACTGTTACACTTAGAGAACATGAACTATGGTATGTTCTTATGCTGTGCACGAAGACCCCTCCCCACAATTGTTTCTCTTGACTACTCTGAGTTTACAGCCTCTCCTAGAGTCCATCAGTACTGCTCCGAGGACTGGAAAGTGGAAATCACTCAGGAGCAGGGAGAGGTGTTTCTTTTCCCCAGAGACATGCCTCTGTAGTGTCTCCACTTCCTGACACCTTCTGAAGAAGGCCTAAAGCTAAGGTGCTCAATTTGGATGCACTAATATGTTGTTGTGATTACATACTGTCATGCTGAGGTGATATCACACAGTCTTGTCTATGGGGGAAGCAGTAAACATGGTATATCTTGACTTTAGTAAAGCTTTTAATACTGTCTCACATGACCTTCTCATAAACAAAACTAGGGAAATGCAACCTTTGGTGCAAAATTGGTTGGAAAACCATTCCCAGAGAGTAGTTAGCAGTGGTTCAGAGTCATGCTGGAAAGATGTAACGAGTGGAGTGCCACAGGGATCAGTTCTAGGTCTGGTTCTGTTCAATATATTCATCAATGATTTAGATCAGTGGTTCTCAAACTTTTGTACCGGTGACCCCTTTCACATAGCAAGCCTCTGAGTGTGACCTCCCCCTTATAAATTAAAAATACTTTAAAAATATTTAACACTATTATAAATGATATGCAAAGTGGGGTTTGGGATGGAGGCTGACAGCTCGCAACCCCTTGTGGGGTCCTGACCCCCAGTTTGAGAACCTCTGATTTAGATAATGGCATAGAGAGTACACTTAAAAAGTTTGCAGATGATACCAAGCTGGGAGGGGTTGCAAGTGCAGTGGAGGATAGGATTAAAATTCAAAATGATCTGGACAAATTGGAGAAATTGTCTGAAGTAAATAGGATGAAATTCAATAAGGACAAATGCAAAGTACTCCACATAGGAAGGAACAATCAGTTGCACACATACAACATGGAATTGACTGCCTAGGAAGGAGTACTGCAGAAGGAGGTCTGGGGGTCATAGTGGACCACAAGTTAAGTATGAGTCAACAGTGTAACACTGTTGCAAAAAAAGCAAACATCATTCTGGGATGCATTAGCAGGAGTGTTGTAAGCAAGAAACAAGAAGTAATTCTTCCACTCTACTCTGCGCTGATTAGGCCTCAACTGGAGTATTGTGTCCAGTTCTGGGTGCCACATTTCAGGAAGGATGTGGACAAACTGGAGAAAGTCCAGAGAAGAGTGACAAAAATGATTAAAAGTCTAGAAAACATGACCTGTGAAGGAAGATCGGGCTTGTTTAGTCTGGAAAAGAGAAGACTGAGAAAGGACATAACTGTTTTCAATTATGTAAAAAGTTGTTACACGGAGGAGGGAGAAAAATTGTTGTTCTTAACCTCTGATGATAGGACAAGAAGCAATGGGCTTAAATTGCAGTAAGGGAAGTTTAGGTTGGACATTAGGAAAAACTTCCTGTTAAGGTGGTTAAGCACTGGAATAAGTTGCCTAGGGAGGTTGTGGAATCTCCATCATTGGAGATTTTTAAGAGCAGGTTAGACAAACACCTGTCAGGGATGGTCTGGATAATACTTAGTCCTGCCATGAGGCAGGGATCTGGACTAGATGACCTCTCAAGGTCCCTTCCAATCCTATGATTTTATGAAATACTAATGTCATTGGATGAATTGTGATTATTTTGTAGCTCTGTGTGGTGCTTGTCTGGGCATCACCTCTTGCTTCTCTCCCAATTCTTTCTCCTTGGCAGAACAGGATGCTATCTGTTAATGCATCTGGGCATATGTGGTTCACACGAGGGGTGGTCAGAGCACTGGATGTGCCCCTTTATATTATAGTCACTCCCATGTTAACATTCATCACCTCAATTGTTCATAAAGCCCATGCTAGTAACATGATACCTCTCCTTACATGACTCCAGTTAATTATTTGCCATTTTCATACAAAACTCTCGGCTTCTATATGAGCTATATACAGTATTCTTTGAATGCCTGAGCTACCATGTTTCCCTGCTAAGGTGACAGTAAGCACTGCCGGTCACATGGCTACGATTCAGGGCTGGGATAAGTGCCACAGTAAACTGAATTTGAACTCTGGTCTTTCGATCCCTCCACTGGGATCCATAACTGTCTAAACACCAGGCTTGGCCAGCAAAATTACTGTTGATGTGCAGCTGGTTATAGAAAACATTGGTATGTTATCAAGAACATTCCTTATTTCTTTATTCAAATGCTAAAGGTGATTTAAATCACTTACTCTAATCAACAATAAAAACAAGTTTGATTTAAATCAATTCTAATGTTTTAGTTTGTTCCCCTTTTGGTGGTAATTGAGCCAAAGCAATTCTAAACACTGAATTGAAACCAAAGTTCTCTGATGTAGCAAAAGTGTAGTCTGGGACAATCGATTTTTTTTTTTGTCAAGGTCCAAATTTGTTGGCCAAGGTATAGTCAAGGTCCAGACGCCAGAGAAAATAGCATTTAAAAAAAGATAAGTAAATAAAAAGATTTTGGGGTCCATTCAAAAGTGTCGGGGGGGGTAGTGTTTGGATTTGGCCTGTTATCCACCTATTGACTACCTCAGTATATGTCTTGTTGGGGCTGTGACCTGGCTTATTAAGTTACAGTTCTTCAGAGTTTTCATTCAATGTTATAAAAAGAAGAACTCTTCTGATTTGTTTGACACTAACTTATTCATCAAATCATTTATTATTTTAAGCACTCAAAAGTGTGCGAGGCACTTCACAGAAAAGAGTACAGCTCTTCTGCTAGCTTCAGTCTAGCTTCAATGACTTCAGTGGAGCTCCACCAAATTATACTGGCTAAGGATCCTGGCCCCAGAACTTTGTCCCAAATTGCTTCCAATGTAAATTCAACATGACACAATAAGTAAAGGAATAAAGGTGGGTGGGAGGCCATCTCAGTAAATCAGTTCAGTGAGGTAAATGGTCACTCTGATAATTGCATTTGTTTGTTTTTTTTTGTTGTTTTTTTTAAATACACCCTCCCTGAGGAAATATTTGTGAGCTCTATTGTTAGAATGAAATAAAAAACATGGAAACTAGCATGCTTGTTTGTTTTTACTTGTTTGGGGGAAAGCGGTTATATTCAACAACAAACTAGGCAGAAGTGTCTTACCTCAGGAAAAGATGAGAAAGCTATGCAACAGAGGTGTATAGATATGCTTGTCAACTCCCTAAAAACTGAATACATTGTAAAGGCCTCCAAAATGTGGCACAAAAGGCCAGAATGCATAGTTGTCAAATTTTTCTCTGCATGCATACATCTATTTAGGTACGCTGTTGGAAAAATACAAATTTTGCTATTACCTTCCTTGAATAAATGTGCAATATATCTAAATTTAGCATTATAAATTATTTTCATATCAACAAAAATAACAACTGTGAAATCCTATATGTACTTGCCACAAGTATTTCACTTCTTAAAAACATAAGAACAGCCCTACTGAGTCAGACCAAAGGTCCATCTAGCCCAGTATCCTGCCTTCTGACAGTGGCCAGTGCCAGGTGCCCTAGGGGGAATGAACAGAACAGGTAATGATTAAGTGATCCATCCCATCACCCATTCCCAGCTTGCACTTCCTTTCTCACAAACAATCAGCTGACTGGGAAGATGGTGGCTTCCTGTTACTTCGATCTTTTAACATTATTTTTCAATAAGAAATTATTGGTGTTCTACACATGTTTGCAACTATATGAAGTGATTCTAACATTTTAAGAATAAATTGCAGTTTCCCTTTAAGGTCCCAGTGGATCATTCGATCCCACTGGAATGCTGCATAAGCACTTATAAATCTGGCCCTGCATGGATCTCTACAAGATGTTAAGGTGAGTTCTGAGTTATTCTTGGAAATTGATACAATTTGGTGGACTCCAAAATGTGCTCACAGAAGGTGAAATTCCCCACCCCCCCCAAAGTATGTGTTCTAAAGAAATACACACAGCTGGAAAAAAGAACTGGCAATTAATGTTAATTTACAACAGGTTTCAAGAGCTTGACTTAAATCATAAGATGAATGTGGGGGGTGGAAGGGTACACAGAAGGGAATCGTGTAGAAGTTCAGGAAAGGATACAATGTGCCGGGAAAAAATGTATAACTAACAACATCTGGAAACTGACTGAAAAGAGGAAACAACTGAAAGTGCAACTCATAACAGAAAACAGAATCCACATTGCAACCAATTAGGAAAGATCAAAAATACCCCAAGAATGATCTTGTGGTGAAGTGACATGCTACAAGAGACAAATGTGGTATCTTCTAACTTGGAAAGCAGCATCTGTATTTCTCCATCCAAACCCGTGCAATATTTAGCCTATCCAGATGTACTAGCTGCAAAGAAAAGGTGCTAGGATTAATGCAGATGGGTTTTCAAATGCCTTTGCCTCCTTCATGACTCTACTGTCCCTGATTGTCTTAAGGCCATTGTAGTTCTTTTACAACCTGAATATGTAGGTGTCATTTCAGAATAACCTACCTCACTTAGGTGCTATTAAAGGAGCATCTTTGGTTGTCTGTACATAATATATCATTGGATAAATACTGCGTCAGCATGACTGCTCATAAATCATTGCTATCATCACTCTTTCCGATCATATGGAGCCAATCATTGCTCTCCCTATCCATTTCAAAAGAATGCAGAATAAACCATTCAAAGCAACCCTAGCACACATGGGTTTAAATGTTACAACTGGTTTTGCTCAACTCCAGGAATCTTACTTAATAATGAACTATTCTGCATCTCAGGCGATATGCATGTATGCATCATGCAAAGCACAAGCTGGCAATACGTACTGACTATGCTACTGGATGCCTAGTTACCTGAGGTCATAAGTGTATGGGGAAACCCATTAAAATGTAATGAGTAATTTGGCAATTTTCCTCATAATGGACAATTCTTCTTGTTACACCTGAGTTTACCTCCATACTCTCAAAAACCTGTGCATTATACCATTTCTTATGAGATAAGAAACTCATAAATGCTTGGAACCAAAAATAAACATGATGGAAAAGAAATCAGTCCCATATATTATATCTATTTAAATACTGAAAAATAACTTCAAATGATAAATGAAACTGTCTTACTAGTCACCTGATTGTTTCTAAAAAAGGAACTGATGCTACATGAGAACAGTTATTGAATTCCACAGTTGCTGAAGCTGTACTGTGCCCTGTGACCCTTATTGTGGTATCTTGGACTACAACTACATCTTATCAAGGAGAGAGCTGTCTGCCCCACCAATCTGCTGTGGAGAATGTGGCGCCCAGTCCAAATATATGATTTCCAAGACAATGTCCCCCCCTCCCCCCGAGTTTAATTTTTAAAGATAAATGGTAAAAAGAGGCAGATAATTTTTTATCCCCTCAATGTGTGATATCCTTTTGCAGAAACACATTTTGCGTAAGGTTTTTTTTAATTAAATGTAAAATGATCCCCTACCTTCATCTAGTTGTGTCTTTTAGATTATAAACCCTTTAGAACAGGGATTGTCTCTTCTCTGTGTTTGTACAGCCCCCAGCACAATGCTGATATTTTCTCAACTCTTGGAATTTCCCAATTACTCTCAAATTTAGCCCCTTTCGTTGGGGTGTAAGCCACTCCTTTTCAAAGCAGAAGCAGTGTGTGCAGCAGAAATTTGCAGCAGCCAATCCAGACCTGGGTTGAAAAGCTGGTTCTGTGGAGATGGCACCTCTGTGCTAACCCTCCCTCCCAAGTCCAAATGTCTGAGTGTACATATACATACTGTACGTGCCTTATGGCAGGGCACAATTTCAGCTGTAATGTATTAGCCAAACAGTGATCTGTGGAACACTGAAGGATGGTCTGTGGGAGAGCTCACTGATTCTTCCTCCTTGTTCTTGGTGGCTACATTTAATTTAAAAAGAGCTAACAAAATACATTGTTTTTCTCATAGTTGCAACAGGGATGTTGCGTGGTGGATAGTGAACTGATCCACAGTATTAGTTTGAGAATTCCTGTGTACAGATTTGCTTTATATCTTTTTAGCCTTTTATATTTGACTTGAATTTCCCAGGCACATAATGTCACTCCCTATTTGCCTTTTTTTTTTAAATGTAACAACCTGAGCTCAAAAAAGCAGCTCCTAAAATTGCAGCAAATAAATGTTCAAAATCCAGTAGTCCCAGTTACTTGGCTTATAATGAAACAATATGATGGGAACAGACGGGTTAAAATTGTCTTGTTGGGCTGCTGTCTTAAAAAGATGTCACATGCCTGCCTCAGACTTTTCTTATCCTGTAGACAAAGTGACTGAAAATACTTCAGCTCAGCAGTTTGTATAAGAAAAACAGGTGTAATGTTGTCAAATTGTCAATTTGGGCCCAAGCCATCATGTTCTGAGCACCTTCAATTTCTGCTCATCAGTGGGAGCAGAGGCCACTCACAACTTTGGAGGATTGGTCCCTTAATGGGTAAATGTGCACTTCAGGCCTGAATCTAGGAGAAATGTATCAATGAAACCTGCACTGATTTTGCTAGACACTGGACATGGCTCCTATTTAGTTTTATGTCTTGCAAACTATTATGAAATTCACTCCTCGTGACTGATCTTCAGTACAGTGTGTTCTTTGTATTATATGACAGGAAGAATTAAACAACTAATTTTTAAAAATGAGGTTTCTATTCTGAAAATCATAAAGTTTGAAAGAATCACAACATTTTGTGGCTAATTTTAAAAAAGTAAAAAAATACTTGCTGGCTAAATGTCACGCTTCTTGTGTTTGCAACCTACGTTTTTAGGAGCGATTAGTTACAATTGCTTAACAGGAATGTGCTGCCTTTCTCTCTCTCATTCTCTCTTAATACTCTGAAATGTAATTTTCTAACAAAAATACTTTTTTTTGTATTTTTCCAAATCGTATTTGGAAATTCCTTTTCCTCTGTTATAAGTTATTGAGTTTGGAGTTATTCCTCAGTCTTATTGCTTCTCTTCATCCTCCAAGCCCATTCAAACAGCTGTTCCTAAAGCTTTGGTGTTATTTCCAGGGGCTTCCCTGTTGTTCATGACTTGATGGGTCTTTTCTTGTCTTATTGAATACCTCTTTCCTAGGCTAAGGAAGAATTTTCAAGAATATCCATATCTGAACAAGAGCTCGTGCAGATTCCACGCATAGTTTAATTGGCAGAGAAACTAATACCTGAGCTGCAGTTCATTTTCCCCACTCATGTGTTTTCTGTGCTACACAGTTTTTGAGACAGTCTACAGCGCACAGGTTGTTTTTCATAAATAACAATGTTTTGCTAGAACAGTCTCAATTATTTTCTATTTTTAAGCAGACCTCCTAACTCCTGGGGCAAGGAAGACAGGTGGTTTGCAGAAGCATCCAGAAACAAGGGGGAATACCCTGAAAGGCTGTCTGTCAGATAGAAGCCCACTTTTTGGTAGACTTGGTCACAAGCCTACTAAGTGGCACAATCTGTAATGCTACATGCAACACTGGCAGATTATATACGGAGAGTTTATTCATTAGGTCCACTAGGTGGCATATTTTTAAATATTGAAAATACATCCAAGATGATAAACGTTGCGGAAAAGTTTTTTTTAAAAGTCAACATATCACACATCAAATATTTTAACAAGCAAGTATTTTGCTGTTTGGGTTAGTGCTGCTGTTTCCTCCTGTGTAATGCAGGTTACTTCTTCAGGCAAACACTGTATTAGGAATGTGTTGGTGTGTTTTAGGTTGTAGCATAATATCCAAACAGCACCAACGATCTTAATCAATCCTTTGAACTGAAACACCTGTTATTCCCAATCTTCTATGGCACCACAGAACTTTAACCACTGAAGTTTTCCTTTCCTAACAATTGAAATTGCTTAAGTGGTGTTTGAAGCAAAAAATGTGTGTAATTCAGGATGAAATGACACATCACCGTGCCTGGTTTTTATAATATATTATGCTTGCTTTAATTTCCACAGAATCAAAAATTATTCTGTTTCATATATCTACAGCATTGATAATTATTTGAAACAATTGTCCATGTGGTATGGGTGTGTGTGGGGAACCTTTCACTCCTCTGACTAGTAGCAAATACATCCGTTGTAAAGAAAGGTATATTGAGTTTAATTACTTCCTTGAATTAGAAGCTTGAGGAGTACTGATTGCAAAGTTAAATTGTGTAGACCTTTTCAGCAATAAGTGTTGCCCTTCTGCCTCATATCTCACCACTAAAATAGCACATTGGTTTCTTAAATGTTAGTTGATTGATTTGAGAGTGGAAAAAATGCCAAGCACCTTTTTGTGTAGTTGTGCCTATCTTTAAACATTGATCAGATAACTCAGGATTAAGTTACATTAAATAAATTAGTTGATGGGTGGTCTTAACAAAAAATAATATTTAAGATAAAATCAAAGTGTAAAGGCAAATAGAATGAAATTAATTAACCTCCCACTCTGTTTAGAGAAGGATCCAATTTCAGCAGAAACGAATGTTTTGAAAATACGACAGCTTTTGGCTTTCTTAGCAGGCAAATAGTTTGTGGGCATAAGGTATGACAAACTTCCACCCATGTTTAGAAAAATCTTTTGGTTCACCTGACATGACAAGGTAGTGAGGTGTGCAAGCATGAATGATTAAATAACTCAAACTTTTTTTATCTAAACCCATGCAGCTGTGTTCTGAGAAACCTGCAAAAGGTAGTGGGGCAGGTTTCTGCTGGTTGGTTAACTGATTCTTTCTAAAGTCACGCAGGCCTCCTAAAAGTCTGTTTGTCTAAGTGGTGGAATGAAAGCATGTAGGTGCATGAGAAGATGTAATTGAGTCTGGACTAGAGGTTTGAGCATGACAATGGGAGGTAGGATTCTTGAGTTCTTGTTCTCAGCTCCATTGTTGACTTGCTGTGTGACACCCAGCAAGTTATTTAGGTCAATATTTTCAAACATAGGTGCCTTAGTTACATATTTACATAATTTGGTGCATTTACATATTCAGTTACATAATTCATATTTAGTCACTTATTTAAGTGGGCTATTTTGGGAGCCATCAGTCCTCAGCACCTCTGAAAATCTGGTCAAAATTTGGCCTCCCTCCCACTTTGTTTCCCCTCTGAATAATAGTGATAATATTTATTTCATCATTTGTATTAAGAGGATTAATTAATATTTCTAAAATGCTTTAAATTCTTCAGCTAGAAGGAGCTAAATATATACAAATTATTATTATGAATTGGCATAATATTGATTTTTATGGGATGAAAACTAGCCCTTAACCATAGTCCTCTTCAGTAGACTGAGTGGTTGTTAAGAGCATGAGTGAGAGATACAAATGATTTAATTCAGTCTGAGGATGGACAGTATGTCTGATTTGAATATTATTTACCTTTGACATAGTATTAGACACTTAGAGGTTTTATGTAGGCAGGCTGCACTGAATTTTAAGTGACATCTCATTTGAAGGAAGCCGCACTGGCTTGCTATTGATTTACCCGCATAATGAACCTGCATTTACAATTTGACTATTATAGATAGTGTATGAACAGATCCCAGGGGGGTTACATACCACTCCTTTTTAATAAATGTGCATATTTTCTTCAAGAAGTGGAATGCACACATTGTAACTTACTCTTTGGGATGAGTTTCATCCCTTAATACATTTCTCCTGATGGACTAATCACCATCTACCCAGCATTAAAGAAAACTATCTAGCTATGAATACAGTTCTGTGGATGTCAGAATACCTGTTTTGTGTAACAGATATGATTACTCAGGGATCATGAGTTTAATAAACAGCATGCAAAGAAGAGTCGAGCCTTTTCAGCTCATCACAAATATTTGGAAACCAGCTGTTGGTGAGGTACATACTCACCAACAGCAGGAGGTTTTTACTAGCACACAAAGCTACAATGAAAGCTCATACTGCAGAAGGACATGCCTAACACTTTAATTGGGGGAGAGTCACTTCATTACAACCTGGCTGAAACAACGCAAATAGCAGAAACTTTGCAGAATGAATCAGAACAAAAATATGCAATTGAATCACAATTTTTTTCTGTCTAATGCATTTTCATTGGGCTTGTTGCCATGATCTCTAGGTTCCATTTCTAAAACTTGTGAGCAATATTCATCTGAAAGGGTCAGGCTTGCCATATTGTCACAGATTTCACCATTTTCTAAATGTCTTTATTCTTGCTTGCTCATTTCTTACGGCAAAACAAGGCTTTGCCAATCCTGTCATTGCAGAAAGGATTGTATAAACAGAAGAGTCTTACGTTGTGCCTTATGATGGGGTTTATAAACCCTATGTTGAAACAGGGGAAGGGCTGGAGCCCTACTTGGGCCACGCCTCAGCACTGCCAAGCGTGCTCCTGGGGAAAGGACCAGTATAAAGAAAGCTCCAGCAGCCCAGGGGGTGGGTGGAGAGGGGGCAGGAGAGAAGCCATTTCCTGGAGGAACACTCCACTGCAACAGTAGAAAAATAAGCCCTTATTGAGGAGGTCTGGCCGTGAGACTTCCCTCTTCCACTTTAGACATTACCCAAGACATAGGGAAAACTGTGTGCAGGGATGCCAGAGAGTTGCTTGAATCAACCCCAAGACTCTGGGATTTGAAGCCAAGGACTATAACCCAATGACACCCATCTCCCAAACTGAGACAGTGGGTGTGGTAAGAAGTAGTCTGGGGAAAGTGAGCAGGAGTGGGCCAAACCCACTATCACAATCTCAGGGCACTGAACCAGGACCCAGGGCAGTGGGAGGGCCCAGGTTCCCCTATGCCTCTCCCTGAGACAGGCAGGACAAGGGTTACTGGCAAGGAAGCTAACCCAGCTGAATCCCATCCTGGGGGCCCAGAACACACTGAATTTGAAAGAGGGACTGGAGTTGTAGGACCTGGCCATTAGGTCTGCTGACTGAACAAACAACCCTGCTTACATGCCCTAAAGGTGGTAAGACTTTGGCTCATTGGTACTTGAGCTGTGGGCTGAGAATGCTGGGCTTTTGGATAACTTCTGTGAGTTTCACTCTGAACTCGATCAGCTGTATAATGGCCCTAGAATCCTTGGGATTTCCAAATTTTTTGTTCCGGCGTCATTAAAATTTTTAGATGAGAAAGGAAATTTCTGACCACTCCCAAGACAATCACCAGCATTTGAGGAATGAAGTCCACCTCTGACTACTACTTGTTATTATAATCAGATTTTTTTTTTGTACTCTGAGCTACAGTTGTTCACTCTAACATTCACTTAAACTCCAGTTTAATCATAGACACATTGAGCATCACTTTGTGTCATAGTGAGTCTACAGAATGTGCAAATTAATACATTAATACTTAGTTATAGAAACTATTAAATACTTAACAAAAATATACAGTAAATTAGTGAACCTTTGACCCCAAAGTTTTGAGGTTGATTTGGAACAACTTTTGCAATATTCTAACTTTAATTTCTCTGTCTAAATAAATAAAAATGAATATTTTTGTAAAATATTAACAAGTCTTATAACAAATTATACCTTATTTCTAAATAAAATAATTGCAATACAATTTGACAATAGAAATTCAAAGTAAATGGAAATGCCATACTATTCTTTCCAGTGAATTGGAACATGTATGGATGAAGGAAAAAAAATCTTACTCAATAAATATCAATTTCAAGGTTCTGGAGTCATCCTGCTAGAAATCAGATTTAATATTAAACGTCTATAAACAGCAATATTAGTTCAAAAATAATCCAGAATAGGTAGGTCAGATGTGGTCAGTTGACAGATTAGGATATGGAAACAACAGGGGCTTGGCCATCATTAAAGATGCAAAACAGTTTCTCAATAACTCCCTGTTTTCAAAACCTTCCTGCTTTCTGAAATTTTCCATAGTTGGTGTCTCCCTGAAAAGGAATGTAGGTTTGTGTTTTTGGCTCCAAGGATTTGGCCTGTCCAGTTATGGTGATAGGGGTTATTCAAATCTGGAGTTGGATCCAAACTTCTCCAGAGTTTGGTTTACAGGAATAATGGTTTTTGGTCTACCCGTATCTGAAAGTTGAGTTTAATGGCAAAATATTTACCCCTGCTTTGGTCCATTAAAATAAGTGAACAGTAATACATAGAACACCAATATATATAAAGGTGGATCCATTTCAATGATCTCATGAAGACAGATGATGCTGGTTAGCCAGCTAGCTGGTTTACAGTTGTACCCAGCAACAATGTTAACTTTGGCTAATGCTTTGGCTGCAGACATGATATGCCAAACTATGGTCAATAGCATTTCATTCAGAGGAACGCATTTGTTATACAATCACTGTCTTCTCAAATATGTAGCTAGCTAGAAATATTACTGTCTCTGCCAAATTCCTGTTCTACAACAGAAAGTAGTATAGGAAAAGGCTGTAGTGGCCCTGCATAGTGCAAGCATTGTAAGACTACTGTACACCACTATTACAGTTCTAGCAAAAACAAGAGCTACTTACTTCATGCCAAGTCATCTTGAATGTAGTCCCAAGGCAGGAATATGTCCAATCTGTACATGGAAAAAATGTAGTGTTAGTTTAGGAAGTTGCAACAGAACCTAGACTAGTGCTGGGTGAATACTTTGTAGTGAATAATTTATTTGATGATTTTCACCTCTGTTTGCAAATAGTATGTGAACCTCCTAAGATAGCCTCTTATGCAATTGTTGGAAATTATTAATTAAATACATACATACATTAAATGAGTGACTTTGTCTGAAGATAGTTAGCAAACAGTTAATTGCAATGTTCGTTAGACAGTCAGCGTTCAAACTTAGTTTTAACTGGATACACAGATCATGTGGTGTCTTGCTATTCTCCAATTGGATAAACATAATTTGAAGAATCTGGTTTCCAATGTAAATATTCATGTTATCAAATTCAAAATTCACTTTCCATGAATATTCTTCACTTATTTTCTTTAAAATTTCCTCTGTGAATCATTCCTGCCAGTAAACTCACCTTTGCTAGAATATTTGCAGAAAGTGAATATGAGGGTCAGGAACACAGGTGTAGTGGATTCAGTTAGAAATTTAAAGTTTTGAGTGAATTATTTTATAGCCCAGTGCTAATGTATTATTTATACAATTATTTTACAGCACTCAAATGTGAACAAAATGCATACCAGTATGAATGAGGAGGCATGGTCTATGTACCAAAGAGTTTACAATCTAATTTCCAACAGGATGATGAAATGATAGGGAGAAGTAGTGGGCAGTAGGACACAGATTACAGCAACTGCATGGATACAGCAAAGTCTAGGGCACAGCAAGGTAAGCAAAATATAATTTTTTGCTTATAAATAAAATGAAGGTCCTTGACCCATTAGTTGTTGTCATTGTGATTGAGACTTGCAAAGCCATCTAAGGAATATGAACGGTCAATTTCCATTAACTTTCATGGGGATTTAATTTTGCTTTAATTGAACATTCATTTCACCTTTTGTCCTATGGCAGAAATAGAAGGGGATGAGGCCTTGTGGAGAAGCTCAGGAAGGATGGCCCAGGGATGGGGCATGTCTAGAATGTACAGACAGTCGTGAGAAAAGCAAATAAATGAGCTTGAAAAATAATTCTAAGAGTTTTACCGGTAAGTATTTTTCAAACTTGAGGATCTCAGTTTGGTTCACAAAGCTGTTCTCTAGTCCAGCAGTTACTAAATTGTTGATGCTTTAACTAAAAACGGGGACTACATTTTATTTTGGAGTACAAAATAATGTCATGAGGGCTTGGAAATATTTCCTTGTTTGATTTCCATTAATTTTTTATTTTTCACCATGTTCATACAATTTTCATTAAAAACAAAAACAAAAAAACCCCTGTCATGATCAAACCGTAGCCTAATACTGAGCAACGTATATGGAACATGTGAATTTCAGCTCTTGTGTTTTGTGCTCAGTGCCTGTGATGGTCTTCTCTACTTGTTTAAAATTCTCTTCGGAATTTTTTTCATGCACAAAAATCTCACCCCAGCTCTTCAAGCTGTTTCCTTGGAAAGTCAGGGCTCAGTATTCTAACCTGGAAGTGAAAAGAGAGCATATGTTAAAAGGTTTGAGAAAAATTGGCATAGAAAAGGATTACCCTGTTTATTCTCCCCCCCACCCCCCGCAGACCAAATGTTTCTGAAATGACGCCCCGGCTTGCAGTCCCCACCCAGGCAGCAGCTCTCCCAGATGAGGTAAGGGAGTCACCCTCTAGCTGAGCCAGTAAGAGCTGTGTTAAGCTTTCCTTTGTTGGAAGTCTCTTAACTACATCACACCTGGCTATATTTCAAAGATTAATGAACAGCGTCTTGTCAGGTTTAATATATCGTACTGGTTTAGTTTACTTTGACGATGTAATCATACATTCCCCAAGCTGTGAACTACACCTTAAGGACCTGCATGGAGTTCTAAGGAGAGGTAAAGAAACAAGAATGACCATAAAATGTAAAAAGTGCCAGTTTTAAGAAAAACCCGTAAATTTTCTAGGACATTAGGTTTCAAAAGAAGGATTACCCATAGACTAAACAGAGTGAAGTCATAAAAATTTAAAGACACCACAAAACATAACAAAAATAAGATCCCTTTTAGGTATGACAGAATACTAAAGTAAAGGAAATTTAGACTAAATTATGCCACCCAAGCAGAGCCATTAATTAATCTAATGAGCAAATATGTTCCATTTCCATGGCCTAAGCATGTCAGGAAGCATCTGACATTTTTAAAAGAAAAAAAATAGCATGCACTACAACAGTCCAAAAATGTCCAGATTTTAGTTTGTCCATTCACACAGATGTCTTGAATGCAGGCTAATCCAGGGAGACAAAGAAAACCACATGTTAAGTGTGCCAAATGTGTAATATAACATGAACAGATTTCTTGTTAGCCATCTTTATGCAATGGCATCTGATGCACAGTCTGCACACTCACCAATAAGTGAAAAAAACCTGTTACATCACTAGCAGTGTTACAGGTGCAAAGGTATTTTTCACTCAAGATCTGCTTCTGCAATTATTTACTCATGTGCTTAACTTGAAGTATGTAAGCAGTCTCCATTGAGCTCAATGAAACTACTCGTGTTTAAAGTTAAGCATGTGTGTAAAAATTAGCAGGATTAAAAACTAGCCCGTTTTCAGTGCCATATAATGTTGTTCTTCCCTTTTCAAAAACAAGGCACTCCCACCCCAAACTAAACCCAAAAGCCTACCTATTGTGCTGAATGTTCTCATGCTTTTCTTTGCCCAGAAATCAACTGTTTTAGGGTAATTTGAATTTTAAAAAAAATTCTTTCAGGCACAGTAGGAACTTGGGCCATTTTCTTTTATTTCCCATCAGTAGTATGTTGGCCAATTGGTCCATGAAACAAGATCCCAAGATCCCCCAAGTGAAAGATCTTTCACAGAGAATCATTTGTAATTCCTTTCTTTGGAAGGGTGCATGCCCATGGCTGACATCAGGACTGATATGAAGCATTTCTTATAGACTTGTCCACCTTCTACAGACGTGGCATTGCACTTAACAATATATTGGTGAATTTCCAAACTGAATTCAACTGTGGCCCAGAAAAAAATTCACAAAATGACCTCAAAAGACAATCAAGCCCTGGTACATAGTGACTAATCCATGTCACCCTATATTTAACATTGCTCTCAGTCTTAATTATTTTATTTATTGTTCTATTAAAAATACCACTTGGAGGACCTGGTCAGTAGTGGGACACCATACAAGTAGACATAATCCCTGCTCTGAAGAGTTTATAAGGTTGCCAATTTTGGTTGGCCGTATTCCTAGAGGTTTCATTGCATGACGTTATCTTTAATTAAAGATTAATCTTTAATTCCTGGAGACTGCAGGACAATCCTGGTGGGTTAGCAACCCGAAGTGTTTACAATCTAATTTATAACAATGCACAGAAAATGATTGTAAGAAACAGTAGATAGGTGTTAAGGGAGGATGAGAGTAACGATAATATAATTTCACTTGTGTTTGGGAAAGCTGTATGGGCAATGTTGGTTTAGAGTAATTTGAAATAAAAATAAATAAATGAAAACTGTACCAGCTGAAGCTCATTTTAGATTTAATTATTTGGCTGATTTCTTGTGAGTTTTGAAATTAAAAAGGGTATAGTGGCCTTTTGGATTAGTGTGGGGAAGGTATTCAGTGTGTAGGGGAAGTCTGGAAGAAAATGTGGAGCCATTTGTGGGAGAAGCGGATGAACAGGCATTCTAAGATGGTGTCATTGGAGGAACGGGAAGGTTATTTTGGGCGTACTTTTGAGTTTCTCTGCTAACTGTGTGGTAAGATTAATGGTGAATAGACTGGTGGGGGCAAATGGGAGTAAATAGCGCAGGATGGACATCGTGGAGAGAAAGGGAGGGTAGAATTTTCACAAGCACTCAGCATCGGCCTATCTCTGCTCTCCTTGAAATAAATGTTAAAACCCCAATGTTTTCAATGGGAGCGGGAGCCAAGCTAGTCCAGTGGTGAACACTTTTGAAAATCTCACCAAAAGTGGGATGGAGGTGTGAGGTGGGGAGAGAGTGGTGGGATAGAGGCAGGATCCAGCAGAGGGATTCAAAGAGAGAGGTGATAATTTGAGAATATTCTAATACTGTACATGCATTTTTTGAGTTAGTGACTTTCAAGGGTTTTGTGTTACACAAATAAATAAGATCTTTGTGTGTAGAAATCTAGATAGTTTGCAAAAGTGATTTAGATTAGTGAATAACTGATATGCCTGAGCTGGTTTTGTCAAGAGCTTATTCCTTCAGGTTCAGACTGGCCTAATCATCCTTTTATCCTCTAGTTAGAGGCGGAATGGGCCTGCAGGCCTGGCAGCCTTTGTCCCAGGTCTTATCAGTACAAATTTAAAACATTGCACGTTTTGGGGCTCTATGCCCCAGGGCGCACTGTGGGCAAAAGAGTATGTGAAAGACTGAATTAGTCACTGAGGCACATCAGAAAGTGTCAGGACTTGTTGTGCCCAGTCCAATGCCATCTTAAAGGCAAGGGGCTTGATAATATTGACTAACATTTATGTTTAGTAGAAATTTGCATCACAATATTACAAAGTGTTCTGCAAATTACAGTTTTGTGTGTGTATATGTCTCTGTCTCTCTCTGTGTGTATATATCTATATTTATGAATGACTGACCTTTTGGATTAGTACATGGAAGGAAGTCAGTGTTTGCCCAGAAGTAACTCATATAATTGGTTCATGTGCTGTAATACATTTTAACAATGCAGTAATTGTTTTCCCAACACAAGGGCATTTAAATAATCTTTCAGTGTTTCAAAGCAAATGCAGCTGTATGACACATGTATATTAAATGTTGGTGCATCTGACTGGTTACTACTGACTACCCATTATACTTGCTGTGCGGTGAATGAGGCAGGGATGACTCATTGGTTGCTACTTTCAGATTGCCAGGATGGTTTAATACATTCAGTTCAGTGGGCATTGAATGAAGGAGGAATGGTCTGTGTCGGACTTGACAGAGAGAAATTTAAATCCCAGGTTAGACAAATTAAGAAGTAAAATACCACCACTATATGTAGTTCAGAGTTTTATTTATTGTTAATAAAAGGAGATTAAAGAAACACGAAAGTCAAGAGGTTACAACTCCACCCTGCTCCAGTATCAGCTGCAGCAGCCATGCAGGTACTGGAGAAGAACCATCTTGGGATGACTGTGGTTTGGAAACTGGAAGCTGTGATTTGCAGAGAATTTATTTTGCCCATTTTGGAGGCCATACAAGGAAAAGAACTGTACCGTGAGAGGGACAGACACATGTAATCTCTGTCTTTGTCTGGTTAGTGAGAAGAAGAGGCAACATTGAGGCTAACACTAGCAATTTCCAGACACATAAGATAGCAGCAGCTTCCAGATTTGTAAAATGTCACTCATGAAAGTAAAATGAAAATGTATATTTTAGAATTAAGATTTCCTTGAGGATTTCCATTCCCTTTAACCATAAATTGTCATATTATTCCTACTAGTACATGTTTCTGTAGTACTCCAAACCAACTTTACCCCTAATAAATGATTGGTGTCCTACTTAATTTATAGTTTTGGCTTCACCGATCACAAGACTGACAGGGCATGTTGAACACATTGCATTGTCACTGGGGGTTGAACGGTGACATCTCAATGAGCTCTATACATGCTCATTATTGTCTTAATTTTTTAAATTGTGCCTTTGTCAAGCACATTAACAGGGTGCATCTAATCCTGTTGTTAGCTTGTTCTTGATGAAAAATCTTAAAATAAATTCATTGTGTTGTTGATAATAACCTCATGTAACTATGAAGGGGAGAACCCGGAATTCCAGGAGCAGGTGAGCAACCGCACCATGCCCACCACTGCTTTCCAAATATTCTGATTTAAGAAAACCAAGAGTAGGGTTCTGGCACTGGCAAAACAATTGTACTGGAGTGAACTTTCTACTCAGATATGACTTGTTAGGTTCACATTCAGAAATGCTAAAATGTCAAGGAAGGGGTTAAGGAAGCAGTCTGATAAAGTGGGGGTGGAGAGAGGGAAACGATGCCAACATTCATGCTGAAAATTCTTTGTCTGCACCAGAGCTGGAGTACATTCTAGACAATGTATCCATATTCAGATGTCACCAAAAGTCTATTCAGCCAGAAGCTGACAGGATCACCACTTTGGATTTGAAAGACAAACTGTAAGTAACTGGTCAGCTGAGGTCTCAGATTAGTTAGTTTACAGGACATCAGGATACTCCTCTATATCCAGAAACTCCTCCCCAATATCACATCAAGGTCTCTTTACAGCAGCTAGAACCCTCTCTGAATACCACCAATAGGTCAGCAGATATTCACTTTTACTAATGTCATAGTTCAGCAATTTCTATTTTTTTCATTCAGATTTTTGCAAGGAAGTGTGTAATTTACCACTGCAGGTGGAAGAAGCTTAAAAACACTAGCATCAAAAGGCTGTTTTAAACTGAAGTCAATTTACTTTGGCCGTGATATGGACAAAGCATTATTTACAGTAGCATTTTATGTGATCTAGGACAGAGAAATTACTCTGAAAAAGACCACTTGTCCAGTCTTAGATTTCTACTGTTGTCAAATTGTCTGGCAATAACTATTCCAAACAACAATCAAGCCTCCTCAATATTTGTTTGCCAGTAGACATTGCAACAAACAATAGTTTCACCAATCTTCTCGTCTCCTGTTAATATGAATTGTATTTTTCTGATCTGAAGAATTTAGTAACATAAAGGTTGACACTGAAGATCTTCATTCACTCATTTCTTCTGCCAGGCGAAGTGTGTGCAAAGTAGTCGCTGAATAGATCTTGATAGACACTCCCAAGCATCATAGTTGGGGTGTTGTGAACAACAAAACTAGCAGTGATTTCTCTGTCTGTTATCTGTTGAGAAAATGCATGAAAGTACTCGTTTAACCATGGCTTTCAATGCATTGGTGCTGTTGTCTGAGGCAAATACTTAAACTGTAGATATTTAAGGGTTGTTAATTCTTTCAGCAGACAACGTACACGAAGCGCAGAATGTTAGCCCTATTGCACAGGCCTTCTGTTAAAGTCACATGGAGGGGGAGAAGCCCTGTCCTGAAATGTCATCCATAATGCTCCTGTCATGCTATCAAGGAATGAGAGACTAACGTTCCTGCCTCAAGTATGGGGGAGGGGAGAGTCAGCTAAGTTGTGTGTACCATATTTATGCATACTTGAAATGAATTGTGTCTCTTGGACACTTCTGCGTCCTTTGGAAAATCTGACCTCATTTAGGTGCCAAAAAGGAAATTGAATGCATTTGAAAATCTGGCCCCACGTCCCCCTTATCAGCATTAGCAAGATGTCTTCAGTTTAGCTGTCTAATTACAACTTATTTCATGGGTCTAGGTTTATTTTTTTTATAGAGACCTTCTCAGCATGGCCCCACTGAAGTCAATGGCAAAGCTCCCATTGACTTCAGTGGAGTCAGGATTTTATCTGGGGTGTCCAGGAGCTGAAATATTATAAAATGGGACTGTTCCTCTTCCAGCCTGTAAGTGTTTTGTCTTGCTTCCCATCCCCAGCACCGGCTTGTTCCACCATCCCTTTTTAGAAATTGTCATCCCTTTCAGAATGAAGTGACTTTTAAGCTGCTCTTCAATCTTCTCTTACAGGTCCAGTAGGCAGAAACTATAAACTCCTTATAAATTGTCTGCTTCTGCTGCTGGGGCCAAATGAAAACAGGCTTCCTAGATATATCTTAGAACATTCAAAATAAAGAGGGAGTTTGTGGGCTTGTCATAAGGGGGAAAAATCAAGACTAATCCAATATGTTAAGTTGCATCCCAGTAGGAACCTACAGGAACACCTATGTCTGGGGAGATATGCAAAACTCACCCAGTGTGACGGGACTGGGTGACTGCAGTTCTCTAGAAAAAGGGATAAAGGAAAATAACTTGGTGCTTTATATGCAACTGTCTTCCATCTCATCCTTTGTCTGTTTGGACTGTAGGCTCTTTAGGGGCAGGGACTGTCTCTTATAATGTGTGTGTACAGTGCCTAGCATAATGGGGGCATGATTTCAGTTGGGGCTATACTGCTGATAATACAAATGATAAAACAAAGACCGATTATTCCACATAAACCAACCATTTTCAGTCCAGATCCTGTAGTTCTTTTTGGCGACATTCCCTTCAGCATTGAAGAGGAGTTCTGCCTGCGTAAGTAGTGTAAGATTTGGCTTTCAACAGCCACAAATATTTTAAAGATAGAAATACATGATTACAAACAATGCTTTTAATACTTTGTGCAGAGCCATTCCAAACATTTTACCCTATTCTTACAACAATAATCTCTGCAAACATTTAAACGATTCCACGTTAAGTGCTACACATAGAGTATATCCATATAAAGATATATGCAGTTTTAAACATACACAGTTTGAAACCCACTGTCTATATATGAATGAGGTGATCCCATGCAAAATGGGAAAAAAAAAGTCAAACCCCAAAATACCCCAAATCTGCATATGACACGTAGTAATAGATAAGACATGAAAACTAACCTTATCAGGAATAATTTCAGCTGAGATTCGTAACAGCAAATAAATTTCTAGTCCTACCATTCATTTTATTAGGCATTTCAACCTGTATAATCTGTGATAAATTATAATTCTGGGCTAATAAAGGAAGTGAAGAGCCAACAATACTGGGTTCTATGAACTTAGATTACAGTGATTTGAATTTGTTTACCACATAATTCGAAGTGTAGGCATGCCTAACTTCATAAACAAAAAGCCATACTGTAACAAAATATGTAGAATAAATACAAAGAATGCATTTCATTTAGCATGTTTTGTAGGCACTAATGTATCATCCTGTTATGGTACATAAACAGTTACAGCAGCTAAATATGACTCCTGTACATCGTAAAATTATTTTAATTTCTGACAGGGTAGTGGGTTTATTATTCACGTCAATTCAATTTTATTAAATCCCCTATGACATATGTCTTTTGCAAATACAAAAGGATCCATACACAACCTAAACCAACATCAGTGTCCATATAATACATTAAAATGTCAATCCGAACTGAATAAGGGCAAAAATTGCTACAGATTTGATTACTACTAAAAATATCCGAAAAATGCTATCTTTTGAGATGGTAATAACATTCTTTTTTTTATATAAAAGAAGTAAAATCCAGTGTGTTCTCAAAAGCTGGAAAATTCTACAGTCCAAAAGATAATGAGGTAGATCTTCCAATGCTTCAAATTTACATGGGCAAAAATGAAGACACGAAGGAAGTTTTCCATAACTATTTTAAAGACAGCAGTTCCCATGGGTTGGAATATTAACTGAGTATTTGCCTTCCATAACAGAGAATTTGATAACTCATACAAATATGTTTCAAAAACATGTCCTGTCTTCAAAGAAGAAAACCAAAAGGCAAATTTAGAATCACGAATCATAGCCAGATCTTCTTGTTAGGTAATATCTGTCAGTTCTCTGTTTGAGTAGTTGATTATGTCGATTAAAAGATATTGACAATAAGTGAGAAATAGAAAACCCCCACCTAGTTATAATAAATTGGAGGGTCTTATACCATGTAAATAAGGAGTCCCTTGGTGGTTCCTCCATCTCCTGAATGCAAAAATGAGGCAATCTATAATCTGGAAAAGTACAAATCTTAGACCAATATTTAAGAAAAGCAATATAAGCTCTACTACTTACAGTAAAAATAGCCACCTTGGCATGTAAAAACAAGTTGAGGTAGATTTTAGGAGAATTAAGTGTCCTAAAAAATATACTGAATGGTCTCTAAGGCTAAAATTTGGCCCCTAAGTCAAATTTCAGCTCCATATGGTCCCTTCATCTTAAGTCTTTATGGTAAGGGACCAGTGGCCAGAATGATAAAACTTTATCCCTAAATAAGTAAAAACAGAGACTTGTTCTACAGGATGGCCTTCTATCATCCGCTCAATTTGCAGAGGGTAGTTTCCAAAAATCATGATCTTGGTCTCCTCATAATTGAGAACCAGGTCTTTAGAGTTATAATAGGAGGAAAAATGAGATAACCAGTGAAGACCTCTTGTAATTTGTGATAAAGCAATCTATATATTGTAGAATTATTTTAATTTCCTACAGGATAATGGGTTTATTAGATGTACCTTGATCCCTGGCCCATTTTAGCCACTTTAGTATCATTTGTCTTTATTAATGTTTCCAACTTAAAAACTATATAATTTACTGTTTGTGCATCTATATGTACATTACTATTTCTCAATCCATGCATTCACAGGGGATATAGATAAACAGTAATGTATATGATGTCTCTTATAGGTGTGTGTATATATATGCATTTACATATATACACACATAAGAAGCAATAGGTATCTGTGCACTGTGAAGTTAAAAGGTTGAAAATCACTAGACCGCCTGGGATATGTTTCTGTCACTTTTTTCAGTTTCAAATTTATATTACATTCATAGATGTGAAATAGCCATTTATAGTTTGATTTGTACATTTCCTTTGCGCTCTGCCTCCTTGTACTGGAGTGATCAAGGCCTTCAGTCGCAATTAAAAGCTGCAGCTGCACTAACAATCTTGTGCTTTATAACAGACATTTTGCACCAATTCAGATGAGTCTACGCCTTTCGTTAGTGCTTTACTGCTCCATTGGCACTCTGGACTTCTAACTTTCATTTAAAATCACTAAACACACACACAGGTTATTATTTCTCTGTAGTTGAAAGTTAAAGCATCTTGAAAGCTATATCTGCACCTGTCATAGTGATGTGACCCTAAAAACACTCTCCTGAGTAAGATTTTGCAAGGTTTGGCTCTTTCTTTTGAAACAAATTCAGCCCTTAGGTGCAAGTATGTGTTTTGGTGCAGTGAAAGTGGCCTATATACATATATGAAGGCTGCATTTAGCTATAATCAGCGGTTGTGATACCTCTCCTCTGTGCTACAAATCTTTCTGACATCACATTTCAGTTTTCTTATACAGTATGTCTATAGGTTTGCTCCTGCTCCCATTGACGTCAATAGCACAACTTGCATGATGCCAGAGAGTCCAAGATAAGGCCTTTAGCATTCCGTGCCTAACTGTAGTGAGCTCTAAGGGCCTGATTCCACTCTGGGGTAAACTGTTGAACTGAATGGACATACGCTGAAGTAAAACCAGTGTGAGGGGAGAACCATGGTGCTTAAGAAGGCCTGGTTCCTCTCCCACTTACAGTGGTGTAAATGAGGAATAGCGCCACTGAAGTGAATATTGAAGTCTCAAACTGGTCTTACATTGATGTAAGATCAATAGGAGAGTGGAATAAGATCTCGTTACCAAACTCTAATAAGTGTCAACATCATTGCTAAATGATAAACTTAAAATACCAGAAACTAGTGGCAGATCAAAATCAGAATCATGTATCTAACTGCCTCACCCCAAAGCTTTGGGAGTTCAGACATAATGGGACTCTGACTAAATGGAGGAGTGGTACAGATTCTGGAAGACAAAAACCACCCAGGAGGTTTTGCAAAACCAAAACTGTGTCCTGCTTTCTCAGAAATGTACATAGGATGTAGGTGTGCCATTAAACATGAAATCAAGCCAGCCCTTCCCCCAAAACAAACCAGCCCAACTCTGCTGGCCCTTTTAAAGGTTCTATCACATTTACCTGTGATATATTTTTACATAAGAGTGAAACCAGGAGCTGATCTCCCAGTTAGAATTTTTTTCTTTAAAAAAACAACCCTAAAGCCTTTGCCATAATTAATCTGGTTAGAAACCTGCAAATAAATGGCAGATTTAGTGCAGCACAATTTGAAGGAAGTGGCTGTAAAGGAAAGCAAAAGAGAGAGAGAGCTAAATGTGTTAGTCAAGAGAGAAAAAAGTAGAGTCAGGAGAGGTTTATTAGGAGGACAGGGATTGAGAAGATGAGTTAAAATGATGAGGACAAAGTATTCTTGGTAAGCCTGGAATTCCTTTTGGGGGTTCTGCTGTCATTGGCAAACCACACAAGCCTCATTCATCTGGGCACATTTATTCCTAGCCTAATCCCCCTGAAGTCAGAGATGAATTTGGCCTGTGGTGTTTAAGATGTCATCAGAAGCCCTTGATGGAATTATGGCCTAGCAATATACAGTTGCATGTACATAATTCTCTATGTAAAATTCCTGTGTTATATGTTGTAAGAGAAATGAAAGGTAGCTGTTAATTCCAAGGCTTATAAATATGTCAGTGGGTTTTCATAACTTCTTAATAAATTACAAGAACAAACTCAAGTGGTTTATGATGTCACCAGACCCACATGCTGCACTGTACTTATAATTAAGTACTGTACCTTGTATGTTTCTTTTGGTTTTCTTTTTAACAGAACAGATACAGCCCATTAAAAATAAAACCACATTTGTTCTTTGCACTGACATCTTCATTGCTTCCTCTCTTCCATATTCTCTTTTAACCTCTTTTTTGTCCCAAGTTCTTCCTCTACTTAAGAACAAAAATTTATATATATCTGAATTAAAAAGAACAATTGCTGCAGCAGCTATTTTTAATCAGAGATGAGGCTGAAGTAAAATCAAATATCCAAACTGGCACAAAGCTCTAATTTGACCTGAATCCTAACTCTGTGGCTGCCCACCCTCCCATATCAGCAATGGTAGTGCTGGTTAAAAAAATGGGAAAATTATGATATAATTCAAAATTTCATATTTGTTTCCCCTTTGATCTATGCTTTACAGTTAGCATCCATATCTGTTTTTAATAGTGCTTCAGTGTTTGATCACAAAAACTAGACACGGAGCAGGATAAACCTTGTAAATGAGATTTAAAAGTAACAAACCAATTTTACAGTGCTATTTAACACCACTGATAGAAAGCAGGGAAAAATATAAGCTCATACTTGGTAAGTTGCAATTTAGTAATGCCATGTCACCTACACAATGCCAAATTCGGATCTCAGATGGTTTATTAATTAGCTCTATTAGTTTGTGGTCAGTTTTGGTATATGTGACAAGTCTAGTGACAAGTAATTTTTGAGTGCCAAAATCAGACACGTTAAAGTGTGGGTGCTCAGAAAATCATGCTTTGGTCAAGGATTATCAAACTCATTGATCTCTTTCGAAATCATAGGCCATTATATTTGGTTTGCATTTAATTTTCCAAAGAATAGAGAAGATGTAATAATAGCTATTGATGTCTGGAAACTGACTCCTACCATGTGACTGGGAGGTATATAATTTTATAATCCTGAACCAAGCTATGTAATGGGGGCCAAGAAATACAGACCAATCTCTTACCAGCACTCTGGTGTGTGTCACCCTTATTAAGTTATGTATAATACATCGTCTAGTGGTATATTTAGTAAAATTAGTTAGCTAAAAGTGTACTGTGACACCTCAATATTGAACTCTGCTATTAACTAGAGCTAACCAAAAAAAGGTTAAGCATGTTTCATGAAAAAACTTGATTTTATGTGATTTAAAAAAATTCATAACGTTATTTTTTGACAAAAATAATTTTGAACTAAATCTTTTGAAAAATTCCATTTAATTTTGTGGGAGGGTAGTTATATCAACATTCTTTGCTTTTAAATTTTCATCAAAAATGGCAAATTTCAAATAAACAAACATACTTTTACAAAACATTTTGATTTAGTTGAAACATATTTTAATAATTTTTTTCTCCCAGTTGAAAACTTTCAACCAGTTCTTCTACTAACCATTACTGAGACGAGGGGTAAAACCACTTCTTGTATTGTGATTATATTTTGTAAGAAGGCTCAGGGATATGCATTAACAAAATAAGAATTAGCAGGGGTTCTGCTGTATTGAAATGCATGCATTCTGGGCCTGTTCCTGCTCCCAGGATTGATTTGTTCTGACATTGATTTCAGTGGAAACAGAAGCCAACACTTAACATGAGGAGAGAGAGAGAGAATTCTAAATTACATTCAATTTTATGACCCCTTAATTTAAAATATGGGGAGTGATGCATCCAGTGTTAAATAACATATGTTGTTGCATTAATTTGCTCTTCTGAAGATCTTAAATAAATGAAACAAGTTAAAAATAAAACCATTTCCATTAGCCATTGTACTGATCCTCAAACAAATGCATTTGAAGTGTCTCCTGTGCCTTTATTCACACACATACGTATACAGATTTTGTGCAATGAAACAGGTGTCTTGTTCAATAAAATGGTCTTAGTTTTTTCCTTTCATATTTATCTGGAAACAAAAAAAGTATAGATACATACAGAGAATATTAGCAGTGCTCCAAGTCACATTTTATGAAAGCAGATTAGATTTTATACAAATGAAACTGGTGTACATTTCAATGAATATTTTTACTCTGGCATGAATCGACTGTTCTTAACAACAAAGATTAAAAAGCCAGTCCAAAATTTTAACACTTCAATGCATTTTTAAATTATGCATTTAGTCATAACAATTTTAAAAAAATACTGGAACAAAAATAATTTTTAAAGTAGCACATGTACATTAGATCAGAAGATGGTTTCATATATTTTATTAGCTTAAAGGACACAGAATAACACTACCTAACCAGAACTCCAGGCATGCATGTACATAAATATATTAAATTAAAAGTCATTGTACACTTAAACATCCTTTTGTCTAAAAAAAAAATTAAATCCACAGATTGACAATAAATCCAACTCTATGCATTTACCACTTCATCAAGACACAGCTGTTCAATTTTTAAGATATTACACATATATTCGTTAGAATTTATATGCATTATACATATATTATATATTACATAAGTGTGTATACATACATGGTCTTCAATAATAATATAATACTTTGCACTTACATAGCACTTTCCATCTACAGAGCTCAAAGCGCTTTACAAAAGTTGGCATTATCACCAATTTGTAGATCGGAAACTGAGGCACAGAGAGATTAAATCACTTGCTTAAGATCACATAGAGAGGCAGTGGCAGAATTAGGAAGGAAACCCAGTCTTCTGACTCTAATTCCTTTGCTCTAAACATTAGACCATTCTGCCTGCCTAAAGAAATTACACACAGTACATCGTGGTTTGTAACCACATACTTAGACATATAAACCTATGGATTATGGTCCTGATCCAAGAAAACACTGAAGTACCCGCATAACCTTAAGCACATGACTTCAGTGGGACTACTCATGTACTTAATATTACTCGAGAACTCCAGTGCATTGCTGGATTGGTGCTGCCTGTAGGTGTTACGTAATGTAATATGATATAAAGATATTTAAACATAATTTGAGTGAAGATATTTTCCTAAAATATTTTCCCACATTTAAAATGCATGTACAGTATTTGATAGTTATTGTCAAAAAATAACACTACAATATGTGGTCAGAGGAATGACATTATAGTAAGGTCCTCAAATGTCAAATTTTGCTAATTTTCCTTTTTTTTTTTTTTTTTTTTTTTCTTCAGTGGCTACTATTAAAATTGTTACAAATATGCTTTTTGCCTAATTCAAATAAAAACAGTATGCTATTTCTGAAAATTTATAAAGAGAATACTGGGAAAATAATGGTAATACTAATAGCTGCAAATGGAAATTGAGGCTCTATTTCTGCATTATTATCCATGTGGGCATAGCAGGTTAACTGGGAGAATTATTGTCTCTGATATCAATGGTGATCACTGCAAATGCATCAGTTGAGTTTCCACCTATTATGACTGATTATCTTGGTGTGAATGGGGTCTAGCTTGTACTATGCCGGGCGTGCATTACGTTTTGTGACTCCTTCTAGAAATGTCTGGACTAATTGGATTTGTATGTCGTATTAACGCATCACCTTCTGATGCAAACTACTTCCTACTCTTTGTGGCAACACACATCCTCCAGATAAAAAAAAAACAACCACCAGTCCCCAAGAGGAAAGGCAAACACAGCTGCTACACTCATGTGCACACATGCACTTTCTCTAACATTTCAAGATGTCCTGGAGACCTTTGAAATTTTAAAATATTGTTATATCAGGTATTGTTTCAGTTTTATTTTTATTGCAAAGCTAAACAAATGGGAAAATATCCTAGACAATATCAAAGAAACTTAAATATTTAATGTACTGGGCCACATTTGTCACTCAGAATGGGATGGATGTTTGCTTGTAGAACTTAAAACAAAAATCTCATGCAATGTGATACCATCTTGTTGTTTGAACACATTTCTAGTGATAATTTCCAATATATTTGTTTATAAAAGCCATTATATGTACTGTAGGTATTGTAGTACACACATGTTCAGTACAAAGTTTTCTATTAGCATACATGGTTTGAAATGATCACTAGAAATATATATATATAGGTCATCCAGAACAATCAAATCTATCCATTGCTCCTTTCAAACCCAACCCTGCAGTCCTTCTGTAAAGAAAACTCCTACTAAAGTCTGTGGGAATTTTGTTTGAGTAAGGACAGCAAGTATGGTGCCTTTATATATACAGCCCATACTAGTAATTAGTAATACCTTATAAGTGGGCTGGGGATGGATGAGTGATCGGTCTCTTTACTATTTAGTGAAATCTCACATCATATTTAAGCCATTGCATATTTGGTATATGTCACTACTTATGTATGTATATTGGGCTGTAAAGTAAAACACTGTTCTTTCTCAAGACAATGTATCAGTAATACTGCCTTGTAAGTCAGAACATCTTTTGTAAGTCCACATGGAATTATTTGCAGTACTCTGATTTCTTGGAAGATCTTACTATGAATATATAGCATGTCTAATTCTACCATTGGATATGTGCATACAACACCCATTGATGTCAATGGATGTGCATATCTACAGGCATAATTTTGCCCAGGATATTGTGTTCATGTATGCAAACACCCAAGTCCTGATTCTGCAAACACTTATGCACATGCTTAACATTATTACTGAGACTAGTCCCATTGAGTCCAATGGGACTGCTCATAGTAGTAAAGTTAACTACTTGTGTGTTTGCAGGATTGGGGCTATCAATTGGATTTGAATGGTATAGAATTCTTACGCCATATTTGAAAATGTGTCCAAGGTTCTAGTGAATTGTTAAGTTCAATAGATGAAATCCTGGTCCCTTTGAAGTCAATAAAAGTTCTGCCATTGATTTCAGTGGATCCAGGATTTTACCTTATATGTCCAGTTGGGGTCCACTTCAGTATCTTGTTATGGTTGGCTCATAAAATGGGACCAGTGGCATTTTTTTAGTTACCTCCTTGCTTAGTCACATGTATTCAAAAACCTAAGATAAGAACAAGTGTGTGAAAGGAGAATAACTTACTCTGGGTCAAGTGCTACACATTTTTAAACAAATAAAAAATAATCTGACAACAGAATAAAATCCTCACATAACTGATGGCAATACCTGTAACAAAACACAAACAGGACTAGATATGCTCTGTACATAAAAACAGGCCTGGATCTGCCATCCTTGCTCTGGTAAAACTTCCATCGAGACTAGTGGCTGCAGGAACAGGCTTGAAGGGATAATGTATGCAGTGATATCTGCAGTGAAGTCCTGTTGCTGAGTAAGTGGATATCTTCTAAGGACTTAATCCTAAAACTGTCAGTGGGAGTCTTTCAGTTGACTAGAGTGGACTTTAGATCAGGCCCTCAGAGAAACACTAAAGTAATTGAAGGCTAAGCATTCAAGTGGTCTCCACTCTTGTTTTCTTACTTATATACTCTGAAAAGTAGAGTTAGTCAAAATGTTTTGACTTGAAAGTGTATTGAAATATTCCCCAGTTCTCCCCTGAAAATGATGAAAATTTTATCAAAACCCTATTGACTTTTTCAACATTTTTTTTTTCAAAACTTTTTATTGAAATGTTTATGAAAGTAGGTTTTTTAATCAAAAAGCAGGTTTTTGGTAAAATGGTTACGAAAACCTGGTTTTTGGTAAATGAAGAAAATTGGAAACCATTTTGACAATGTTTAGGGTAAAAATTGATTAAAAATCCCCCAAATAGGTCAGTTTTGAAACCTACCAAATGGAAACAACTTTGAAATTTCAAAAATTTGTCATGATATTTTTCTCATTTTTGACCAGCTCTTCTAATGAGATTACATTTTGACTAATTCAATAGACTGTTAACTTGGTAGTTAACATTAATGATTGTTTAAAATATCGAATACCTTCTTAAATACTTGCACAATCAGTGAAAATTTAGCTGAGCAATATTTCTTTTTATGCAGTATCAGTTTTCTCCCTTAGGCTCCAATCCTGCAACAATTTATGCATGTGACTAACTTTATGCATGTGAATAGTCTTCAACTCAATGGGACTGCTCACATGTGTAAATTTACTCTTGTGCTTAAGTGTGCAGGATTGGGGCCTCAGGCACACACGTGTGCAATTTAGCTTCATTCTTGTTTGTAATCCAATGCTAGGGAAAGAGAGAATTGTGAGGATCCCCATGCCTTCATTCTGGGGAATCCCCTTCTGTTTCTCATTTGAGGGTTCTGATGACTAAACCGGAAACAATCCCCTTCAAAGCTGATGCCAGTGCTGTTTTTTGAACTACCTGGCAGTTTGACTGTATAATAAATAACTGCCTAGCTCAAGCTGGTTATCTCCTTGACACAACTGAGCTTCATGATCTAAGAGTGAGGGACATGAGACTGCTACTCCCGAACCACAGCACATAGTGAATGACCACTGGCAACCAAGCTACAGTATTAGAAGTGGAAAAAAACCCCAAACCAATCCACTAGAAAAATAACACAGGCAGAATAATCAAAACTATCACTTAAAAATACCAGTATTTTGTTTAAATTCTGCATGTAACGTGCCATGGGAAGGCCACTTTAGTGAGGCATCTGTCTATAATATGGATTAAAAAATAGTGAGCAGAAACAGCATGGAAATACCAATCTTTGCTATGAGGAAAGCGCTATCACGCCAAAATTAACAGAAGTGAATGGGAGAAGCAAAAGATGCTGAAGTTATCATGGCTGCCAGTCAGGGGCGGCTCTAGCTTTTTTGCCTCCCCAAGCATGGCAGTCAGGCAGCCTTCGGCGGCTTGCCTGCAGGAGGTACCCAGTCCCGCAGCTTTGGCGTACCTGCCGCCGAATCCGCGGGACCAGTGGACCTCGTGCAGGCGTGCCACTGAAGGCTGCCTGACTGCCACCCTCGCAGGGACTGATAGGGTGCCCACTGCGGCTTGCCGCCCCAGGCACGCGCTTAAAGCACTGGTGCCTTGAGCCGCTGCCGCTGCTAGTAGAGAATAGTTCTCCCTGATATTGATATTTGGATAATTTGGATGAGTTGAACACAGTAACCTCTGAGAACTTGTGGACACTGTGGGCCAACATCTTCTATTTGATGGGCACATGTAGTTCCCTTAAAACCAATGGAAGACGTTTTGTGCCAATCTGAGGGTTGGTTTTAGGCTAATATTTTCAGTTGGACAAGTCAGAAAAATCAGCTTAATGACTTTTGTGACCAGAAAATAGAACAATTTGGGGCTAGTTTTATGGCAAATTCTTAACAGAACAAGTCTTTGCATCTCATACTGTCATATGTGGAGTAGAGAAGATGGTTCAATGAATATGCAAATATTAGACCTTCCACCTGATCAGTGGTGTATGCTATTTTTTTCAGGGAGTGGAAAGAGAGTTCCCCAGTGTAAAGTGGTAAAATGAGAAATATAAGTGGGTACAATCCAGCTGGAAGCTAGAGTAGAGCTATGTTGATATAAATACATTTTTTCTTCTTTGAGGGGAAAGACACCTGAAGGAATGTTTGAAATGTATATTGTGTTGGAAACAAAGGCATGGATGTGTTTCATAATGACCTTATTAAAATAAAAGACAGTAGAGAGGAGAGAGAAACTCAAGTACATGCAAAAAACCCTACTTGGTCTCCTTAGTTGATTGCCCCGTTTAGCCAGTTTCATTTGGAAGCTCTGTTTTTTATGCTGGAAAACTCTTACTGAATAAATAAGAATGGCTAACTAGCAATAAGAGTGCTACAGAAATAATTTAATTTTTGCATGTCAGTTCTCTGCAGTCAAACTTCTTTGACATTTTAGACTGTCAGGTCAGGAAAAGGTGAGAGGAGAGTGACCTTAGTTTACTTGCCCCTTTCAATATTTAGTGTAATTTCTTTTGAAAAATATGCAGTTCAAACTTCTAATGAAAAATATGCAGTTCAAACTTGTTTCAAATGGACAGTCCTCATGTTATGTTACACACCCTTAGGGGCTTAATGGAGAGAGGCCTGCTTCCACAGGATGGAAAAGATGTTTAATAATGCAGTGAAACACAAACTCCTCTCTATCTCCCCTCTTTCCCCTCACTCCCGATATTTTAGACCGGTTCTTAGTAATAAGTGTTGCAATCTTTCTGGAATGGGTCAAATTGATTTTATTTTATAAATTGATATGGATGTTTACATTTTTAGGATGGAATCCTGCCCCACTTCTGTCAAACGGGTGTTTTGTCATTGATTTTGATGAGGCCAGGATTTTACCCTCAATCTTTAATGGAGTGCTGACGTTTCTTTTCACCAGTAACAGTAACTAGGGGCCATCTGGATACTAGACATTTTGTTGTTATAAGCTAACATCCGTGACTCTGGATAACTTCTTACTAGAAGAATTTAGTCTTTTACCAAAATAGATAATGTCACTTAAGGCTCAGTTCTTTTCAAAGAACTTGACAGTGACTAGTAAAAATGGTGTATCATTCCTCTTCAGTTAGGTACGGAAAATATTTAAGAGTCACTGCTGATATAAACAGGTTTCAGAGGGGTAGCTGTGTTAGTCTGTAAGTTACAGCTCAGAATTACTTTTGTTAAAGGAAGTGAAAAAAGTGCTAGTTGGGTTGGATATTTAAATGTTACACATAATACTGCAGTAACTTTATTCTTGTTTTGCTGACTCTATGAATAGTATAATGCATAATAAAACTGCACAATTTGACAGATTTAGACAGCTGGCTCATTCACCAGAAGTTCACATTTTGTTAATGTCACCCACGTTGAATAAGGGAAGATTAGTTGGTAAGGTCAATTTACAAAAATGGTTGTCAGGACATTTTTTTTAATTGTAAAACTTTTTGTGATGGAATTCAGTAAAAAGACTATAGGCAGAAAGCAGTGGAGACAAAGAGCTGCTATTAACCTACAGATGCAGGCTACTGCAGGGTTCATTGCAAGATTTGTCACACTGCTTAGCCAATGAAGTGTTAGTGTGACTAGAAGGGACCACCCTTTTCTGGGGTAAGAGGGCAATTTGGTCTCCATGCTCATTTAATCCTGAGACTTCTTTGAATAGACTGTCACTTGAATCTACGTTGTGCAAAATTATGCATGCACTTTTTAATGCAGACTATTGTTCACTAAGCACTCAACCAAGATTTCTCAACCAATTTCCATTTGGCACGAGGTCAGCTGAAACCCAAGTAATCGTATATGGAAGGCAAGAGTAGCTTTCTGTTCACTTTAGCCAGTCTCTTAACACAGATTGGGACAAATATCAGGCTTGCCTTCCTTGCAAATTTCAGATGTATTAAACTAATAGACTGAAGACATCCATTAATGGAAAATTAGTTACAAGTCACTGTCCTATAGAGGTCATTTTCGTACTGGTGAGAAATCTTGCTGGACTATGTTAGACTGCATGGCTTAAACCACTATCCACTGTTGATATAGGAACAGCAGGTTATAGGACTATGATGAGAACACTGTGGTTGTTCTGTTCTCTCTTTGTAGGTAAGTTTTTCTGTAAGGCAGTAGTGCAAAGGAAACCTTATATATGATAGGTATGAACACACAGATCTGGCCACACATCACAGGGGATCAAGGGGCAGGGGTGGATTGGGGGTGGTCCCCTGGTCTGAAGGTGTCTATAGTTAAAATATTAACTAATGCTTTAAAAACCTGAATACAGCATGTACACCAAATTTATTAATACATTTACAAAAATTCATTTTTTGTTAACTCTTCAAGGAACATTTACATTTAAAACCATATTTGGCAATAATTGTCATATAATGTTTTGTACAAGTGACACCTTATGTAGCCAAGATCTGCTAAAGTGAGCTCTTGTCCAGTGAAGTTCCATTCAGTGTGAAATCTGTAACAGTCTAATCATGTATGATCTGGGCAGTCCTGTTACAGTGAAAAGCACTTTTTATAAACATTTTTATGATATGCTGGAATTCTACAAAGATTGATTGGTGGTTGCTTTTTCATCCGTCGTAAAGGAATATATGTTGACACAAGGATACATGTCTAGATTAGATCCACAACACATTTAAGAGTGTTTGCTCTCTCATTCCCCGTCATTCCAATTAAGTTGGTGAAAAATGTAACTTTAGTATTTTACAGGACATGGTAAAGCTGTTTCATCTAGGTGATGTCTATATTATAAAAATAAAATAAAATAATATAAATATGTAACATGAACCCAGTGCCCAATGTTAAATAAAATATATGATAAAAAGCAGACCTTCTAGGATGACTGGTTTTGAAATATGTTGATATAATTTAATTATTGAACACTTGAAACAATCTTGATATTAAGTTGCGATAACCAGATTTCTGCATCTATGCCAGATAAAGAAGTAAGTGCATAACATTCTGTAATAGAGATACATTGATGAAGGTGAAGGTTACAATCTTACAATGAATTGCCTATTTAGGAATGCATTAAGGAGTTTGGAAATATTATCTCATAGTGTAGTTCATTTCACCTTAAAAACTGTTATAACTAAATTTAATTAAATCCAGCAGTTTGTACAGTAATGTTTCAAAACTCCTCTCTTTATTGTTATAATCAGATAGTTACAGATGTAAAATTGCTGGGATGTCAAAGAATCCATTATGACATCATAAGAGTCCTTTGATGAAAATGTGGTTTAAGTGGAAACACTGTGTAAACTATTTCACGTGAAGAAATATATTTAAAAAATTCCACTGGTTATGCAACCACACTTATGATGGGGTTTTGCGTGTGTTGTATATCTATACATCTGTGCTGATGTATGGATATATATACACACATGAAAAAAAATTTTCTGCACATGTCTGGAAATTATAGTTAAATTAATAAAAGTAAATTGAATCACCGGTGTTTATAGCAGGATAACAGTCCTTTTAAAATGACAGGATTCAAAATAAATGCCCATTGAAAATGTAGTATCCAAATAGTCCCAGAAACTATACAATGTAGCTGGTTAGATCCAGCAAATAGGATGTCATGTCTATAATCTGATCAAGAATACCTGCCCTTGTCACTCTTCGGATGTTTCTATCCACTTGTTCACATTGAGGGCCAAGATATCCTTTTTTACACAAGCACTTATTGGGTCTTACACAGACACCTCCATGTCGACATGCTGGATCACATTTTGCTGTGGGGGAAAAAAGTATTCTAATTCATGTTGAGAATCTTACTAAGAAATAGAAAAATCAAAGGCATGCACACAACATGAGACCTACTTAACACCAGTGACTGTGATGATAAGAAAAAAAAATTAAAAGTATGGAGTATGAAGGAGTTAACATCCCCAAAGACCAAACTGGTGCTAAAAAAAAGTTGCAGAATGAATACCCAGACCTATGAAGGAAATAAATACTGTTTTCATGCTTCTAAGAGGACCTCACAAGTAATGGATTGTGAAAATAAATAGCTATTTGACTTATGGCAAAATTTTCAAAAGTGTTTAATTGACTTAGGCTCCTCGGTCTCATTTTAAAAAGTGAGTTAGGCACTTGGAAATCTAGAGTTCAGGTTTATAAAGGTATTTAGGCATTATTCTCCCTGACTTAGGTACCTAAATCTCATTTTCAAAAGTGACTTGGCACCTAAGTCCCATTGACTTTCAGTGAGACTTGGGCCTGGTCTACACTGGAGGATGGGGGGGTCGATGTAAGATACGCAACTTCAGCTATGGGAATAGTGTAGCTGAAGTAAACGTATCTTATTTTGACTTACCTCCCATCCTCATGGCAAGGGATTGACGGCCGCGGCTCCCCCGTCGACTCCGTTTCTGCCACTCGCCTTGGTGGAGTTCCGGAATTGACGGGAGCGCGTTCAGGGATCGATATATCGCGTCTAGATGAGACACGATATATTGATCCCCGATAGATCGATCGCTACCCGCCGATCTGGCGGGTAGTCTGGACGTACCCTTAGGCATCTGTCAGTTAGACATTACAATGCTAGCAAAGCAACACCTAAATACTTTTAAAAATCTGGCCCAAAGTCACTTTTAAAAATGGGACTTGGGTTCCTAAGTCATTAGGAAGGTCATTTTAAAAGGTATTTAGGTCTTGCAGTGCTCCTCATAGCAACACCTAACTGATTTAGGATCTTAAATCACTTTCTTAAAAGTGATTTAGTCATTTAGCAGCTTAAATCCCATTGACAGTCAATCCCTAAATATCTTGAAAAATCTGGGCCTTAGGCACTTAGTGTCTCTTTAAAAGATCCCTGAACGTTTACCACTGCAATTCTTTATTACTCAGTTACTCAGAATTTCCAGAGAATTTTTAACTGTAAATATTATATTGAGTTCTAACTAATATTAGCCAAACCGACAATAAGTAACTGCAAGTGTGTAACTTTTTTTAACCCTTTGTGGGCAGTATTATGATGAAAATATTCAGATGTTTTTTGTCATGCTGATGCCACCCTGATGATATTTAATGGTGTCTAAGACAAAATAGCTGTGTAAAAAGTCAGATCTCTTGGTTTTCATTAATAATTTCTATTTTTCACTATAAGGCCCTCTTAGAACCAGATTATTGCCTCCCAATTATTACTTTTATTATTTAGAATACGTTAGTGGCACAAGGTCCCATCCAGAGATCTGAGCACCATTGCTAAGTGTAGTCTGACATGTAGTAAAGAGAGAATCCTTGCTCTTTCCTAAATTGCAAGTACTGGACTATATCAGATCATGCTACAGCGAGATGGGGAGAGGTGATTAAGGACTCCACTAGATTCACACTGGAGTGCTTCTTCCTGGAGGGAAAGTGGAAGGGGTACTGTCCAGAGTACAGACTTGCAGATTTTAGGGCTTCTGTGCAGAGGGTCTTCCCTTTTGTGCTGCTCTATGGGATTCTCTTCCCATCTAGTGCTGTGCTGCCATCATCTGTCTTACTTGCTTTTTATTGTATACCCACATCCTTGTCTGAGCCATCCATCAGCTCAGACATCAGCCTGGCTCTGGGATTAGGGTTTGTTCATTAACTTTTGCCTCCTTTGATGACACACCAGAGCAAAGTACTGAGTCGCAGAAAAAAGTTGGAATATAGATTTTAAAAAAAAAAGGCTTGGCAACAATTTGATGGATTTAAGATATGTAAGTGTTTATAACCCAGAGAATTTTCCCAGTGGATTATAAACATTTTACAATCATCAGTTATATCTTGTGCTGAAATTCTCTTTAATCAATACATTAACTAGACTTACAGTATCTTATAGTGGAAAATAAAATAAAAAAGCAAAGGCATTTTAATAAAAGACCATATCAAACTGGCTGACTTTAAAGTATGCAAAAGAATAATTGTAGGGACAGATCCTGCAGCCCCTTCTCAGCAGGTAACGCTTATTTAAGTCAGCGGTAATTCTATGTGCGGGGAGACTATAGGTTCAGGGATTTAGGACCAGATTTTTCAAGATACTGTATTTAGTTGCCTAATTCTCTTTGATTTCAGTGAGAATAAGGCACCTAAATGTCTCTTGAAATCTGATTCCTGATTTATATTACTAGAATTTCCTTTGTATTTTACAACATGGTTGAAAGGTAAAATAGGAGTATATTGTAGTCTATAATTAATTAATGGAACTCTACATGCTCTACTTAAGGATCTCACATTGTAGCCTTAAATATTACTTATTGTAGATCTTTCATCTAGTCTTCTACTTCACCCATCACCATGGTATCAAAGCGCCTGTTTGTTCTGTGCTTCTAGAAGCTACAGTAAATTTGCTTTATCAAAGATTTTATTTCAGCAAGTCATTAAAGGCAATTTTTGGGGTAGGTAATTGCTATTTTCACTCATTGCCATGAACCTAAATACTAACCAGTTCTGCAGAATTCTCCTTCCCAGCCTTGATTACAGCAGCATTTTCCAGTTGGAGTGCAGTGCCCATTCCGACAGTGCCTGGAGCATTCAGACGTCAGTATCTGTGCAGACTGAGCTGTTCTTTTGCATTCTTCAGGGACTAAAGGTCTGTAGAAAAATATACGAGCCAATTACTTATTTAAAAATCAGGGTCAAGGAGAGATAATGCTTTCACACGTGAAAGAAAAAAACTTGTTTTTTTCCTCTAAAGAAAGCTGTTTAAAATGGCCCATATAGAAAAGCGTACAGTTTTGTATAGAAAACATGTGAATACTGTAAGTGAAAACAAATCTCTTTTCACATAAAAGGATTATAAGAATACTGTCAGTTGAAATCTTTTAAAGACCTTATCATGAATCACATAATTCCTTTTCCTGCATTCAGACTGTAATTGTTGACAGTGAACATGGAATGCAGACTGTACTTTTTTCTTAATAGAGGCATGCTCCTTTTCTCATTGGTAACTGTCACAGTTTCAGGATAATGTCGCCCATATTCCCCCTCCATGGTCCTTCAAGGGTTTGCAGATCCCAGTTATCACCTCTCTTGGGTGGTGACTTCTCTCTCTCTCTCTCTCCTGCCCAGCCGTTTTAAGGTTGCACAGCTCCCTGCCTTTCACTGTGATATTCCCAGCAAGCCAGTCTGCCTAAAGGCCAGCCCCTATGCTTTGCTTTCTTCCTGAGGGCTATGATCACTGTAATGCCAGCAGTTACCACACAGCTCTTTCTAAACAAGCACATTTATTCTTAAGGTAAAAACTTTACATAGAAAGCATATAAAACAATTCAAGTTCCTATGCACATGCTAAAAGCTTGCTAGAGGTCATCCATCAGTCTTACTGGGCCATAGTAGGCCAAGTCTTTCCAACCCTTCCATAAGGGTTGGGGGCTCCTGGGACAGACGGTCCTGTCCATCTGCTGGATCAGAAAGAAAGCCGAGTTAGTTGAAACACGATATTTTGATACCATAAGCCATTTCTATTGGTTTCTGGGAAAAGCAGTTTAAACTAGGATATGCAAGAATCCTACAGGGTTGGTACTTCGTGGGAGGTGTTTACAATCTGAGTGATTCACCGTAATCACCTCTCCCCTGTTCTTAGTTCCTAGAGGAGCTGTGGCAACCCTCTCTCTAGGAATTGCATACAGTCCCTGGCACACAGTAATACATAAGCTATTAATACACTTAACACAATATGGTCTCCAAAGATATTGCATCTGGTTGCAATATCTGTCACATATACCAGTACAAGTTTTGCCATTGACTTCAGAGGGAGCAAGATTGGGTTCTAAGTGAATAGTCATTTTCTCATAACCATCATTCAAAGAAGGATGTGACACATTTTATGTTCTTAGCAAAATACAGTACAATGCGTCTTTGTATGCAGTGTTGATGGAGCCTTGTCAGTCCCAGGATATTAGAGAGAAAAGGTGGGTGAGGTAATATCTTCTATTGGACCAATCTCTCTTCTGTTCTCTCACCAACAACAGTTGGTTGAATAAATGATATTACCTCACCCACCTTCTCTCTAATGCATCATTTCATACAAACTGTCTTCTAAGGTATTATTCAGAATTAAACAATATGTATTGAAACCACATATGAAGGTAGCACAGAACACCAATGCTCTGAGAGACAAACTGCCTCCTGAGACACTTCCCTGGTGGAGCTCAAGAATTTGATTTTATCTTAAAAGGCCCTAAATAGTTTTGGAACTGTTTAGCTAAGAGGCTGCCTCTCTCCCTGGGCCTGTACTGCCACTACTGAGATCAGCAGCAGTGCTTAAGTGAGCTAAACATCCTTGGTACTGGAATTCACTTTCCACACTTACTCTGTTGCAGCCTGGTATTCTTTCACGTGCACTGCAGAGTTCATCGTGTCTCAGAGCCATTTGGAGAAATTGGGGTCCATAAGAGGAGGAGCTGGAGGCTGAATGATGATTTAAGTAGGGTCCCCTAATATGGCAGGGTTAGTGACTTTCGTTTTTGTGAGACTGTCTTTGATTTGGAACAATTGTATTTATTTAATATATATTACAAAGTATTTTATTGAACACTTTAGGTTTTTAATTATGTGGTTTAAATGTTAGGAGCTGCCTAGATTTCTGAATAGATACTTGACAAATCAAGGCAATTTACACTTAAATAATAATAGGTGAGGAGCAGAGAAAAAAGTATAGGAAAGGGACAAAAGGGATTTTTGGACAGAACTTGAAAGAGACTAAGGGATTTTAGAAGATTCTCACCAACAGTGAGAATAAAATAATAGTTGTCTGGAGGGAAAGAGAAAGCTGCTGCTAGGCAAGTGTATGGAGTTGGAAGGGCAATAGAGAGAAATAAGGTAGGCTGGAGGGCTAAAAATATTTAGAACAATTCTGAACTGGATGTTGAAATGAATCAAAAGGCAGTGAAGTTCAAGGAGATTCAAGTAGGGGGAGACACTTAGAGAAAACTCCATAATATGGTGGAAAGAGGGAAGTATATGGGGTGGGGGGAGCAGGATTTATAGATTGAGTGTGGAACAGCTGGATCTTTAGGAGGTGAGGGAATTGGAGGGAATACAAAGTTAGTGGTGGTTTTGGTAAGGGATGAGGAAGATGGTGTCTGGTGAGGAATATCACATATATTGCCAACTAAGGCAGAACATTTAAAAGCAGGTTAGACAAACACCTGTCAAGGTTGGTCTAGATAATACTTGTCCTGCCATGAGTGCAGGGGACTGGACTAGATGACCTCTCAAGGTCCCTTCCAGTCCTACGATTCTATGATTTTTAAGGGAGCCCCTTATTAGAATTTTGGCATCATACAACTGTCATAGAAGCACAGTAGTTAAAGACCCATTAGTTCATCATGTACATTGCCCTGCCAGTCCAAGATTGCACACTTTTAGTTCACTATTAAATGTCTAAAGCAATGTCCTTTTTTAGATGTTTTAGCCGAGATCCTATAGTGCCGGCCTTTACAGGGTGCAAATGTATATTTTACACAAAAATACTAAATATTTAAAATTAGAGTGATAACTAAAGGTTTTTTCATTACTCAGTAGGAAATTATATAGACAATAATGGGATGTTAATTAATTTAATTAGAGCAGAGGTACCAAAGAGATATAACTACAATAGCTGACGGTGTCTCAGCCTTTCTGTGTCTTTACTCTTTTCCTCCTCTTCCTGATTAACAGTATATCTTGTTGAAACCTTAAAATTCCACTTATCATGCTTTTCTGTGTCTCGTCTGTTCAGAAACTTGGTGTTAGTCCTGCTGGGTGACTTCCATTGAATATGTGGACTTTTCTTCTAGGTGCTCAGATACTCCAGGCTAGAAACTCTCTCTGCCTCCTGTTTCTGTTGGCTTTTCTTTTAGCTAAGTGCCTGGTTTCTGATTTTTACCTGCAGAGAGCACTCTGAGTGGAGGTATTTTATGTCATATGTTATGACTCGTGCAGCCATTTTGCAACATCTAACAACATCACTGCCGCATTCTACAACTTCCATTTGACAATCCAGCTTTTTTTTGCCTTGTGCATTCATAATGAAATCAAACTTTGCTGTAGTTTTGATACCAGTGTATATGGAGAGTATACCTTGAGGGATGTCAAGTTCAATTGACAGAAATAATTTACTGCTGAGCACCAATATTTCTTGCAGGATTCTGTATGTCATAGGTTTTATGTAATGTAATTTTTCTGCCAGCTTCTAGATAGAAGTATTTTAGATGCTCAATGGCACTCAATATTTACAAAAGCACAGAATATGTTCTGCACTAAAGAAATTACTCTAATGCTTTCTGCAGTAGCCATGGCCACCATATGTTTTTTTAGAAAAATATATTTCTACATGACTTTAATTCAAAGGGCATGCAATTCAGGGAATCCATTATTTATTCATCACTCTGGCAACTAAGAAGTCTTAGAAGAACATAATATGCATCATACAATACATTAAAAAGTCCTACAGGATATAGATTCAGTGGAATCTTTTCCAGTGGTAAAGCAAACCAAGCTGCAGAATTTTCTATTAATTATACAGTTCAAGTGTAGTTATTTATTATTTATTAAATATGGTTTTAATTTTAATTTGGGAGTAACTGTAACTATAGATCTCACATGTCATGTGGCCTCAAACATCCATTTCATTGATATATTTTGTTTATAAAATTCCATGCACCATCACCGGCATTTTGTGAAACATGTACACGTAAGCCTTATGCTTTTCTTGTCAAAGAAGAGATGGAGCCCACCACCTATATAACGAATAACATAATTTCATAGGAAATGCAGGCTTGACTTGTATGCATATAGACCCATATTATTGTCATATCCTTAATTTTTCAGTTGCCTCTGTGTTTTTCGTTTAAATAATCAGCTTTAACATTGTATTAGCATAAATTTTTGCATTTTATTTCCTAGTATTTTTCTTGAGAGAATCACTAAGAAACTTTCATTTGAATGTTTGATCTCTTACTGTACATTCATGGTGTACCTTTGTGTTTATTTGAGCTATATTGTGACTCATGCTAAGAAACTTTCAGGTGCCTTAAAGGGAGTATGCACTCGATGGATTGGGACTAAATGAGTGCCGCAGTGTTTGGCAGCTGAGTGAGGTGGATTTGTTAATCAAAATTTGGGCCATAAGGGGATGACATCTGAAAGTGATGCCAGTGGTGGGGAAGGCATTTCCATACATGTCGCTCGCTGAAAACTTGGTGGCTGGGTCTGGTCATCAGGGAAGAATTTAGCAGCTGGGGGTTGGTGGGATTCTCACTGAGAGAATTTAATTTCTGAGACAGCCATAGGCTTGCTGCTAAAATGGGTAAGTTGATTATTGGAATGGGAGCTTGCTTGAAGAGGGAGACTGGATGGGATTGGTTGTATAGCAAAATTACTTAGATTAGTGAAGACTGTAAGGAACTCCCAAAGGATCTAAAAAGCTAGGTAAATGGGTAGCATGATGGCAAATGAAATTCAATGTTGGCAAATATAAGATAATGCACATTGGAAGAAATAACTTGAGCTCCTCATACACATTCTTGGGTTTTAAATTAGGAAAAAGAACATGGTAGTTTTTGGACAGCTCAATGAAAACTCTGCTGAATCAAAAACAAGTAATATGCTAGGAATGGGATGGAAAACAGTACTGAAAATGTTATAGTGTTCTATAAATCAGTGCTATGTCCTTATTATGAATACTGACTTCTACACTTGTTGCCCTATCTAAAAAAAATAAAATAAAAAGTAATAGTGTGGAGCCTGATGCTGAAAACTATTTCAAGGTCTGGAACAATATTCATGTGTGGAGCAAATGAAAAGATTAGGACTGTTTTGAGAGGGAACATGCGGGAACTATACAAAATGGGCCTGTGCGGACAGGGTAAATTGAGTACTCCCGTTGACTGTTTCTCATAGTGTCAAAAGAAGGGGGATTCAAGGAAAAAAATTAAACTGGTAATTGTCAATTTTTTTTGTACAATATACAATTAGCTTAGTGGCAATCATTTCAACAGGTTATCATTGAAGTCTGAGCTCAGTAGGATTTTAAACAAGGATTAAGTATTTATATGGATAGTGGCAATCATAGTAATAAAACATAGGAGGATGCATTGAGTATCAGGTTGCAGTTTAATAAAGTCCCTTTTCTGAGTAGAAGTGCATTTTAAGGACTTAATATTAAACAAAAGCATAACTTGTGGTGGCAGGAAGAAGGGTGATAAAGGAAAATCCGCTAGTACACAGGCAGGGCCTAGGTAGAGAGACTTCCCATTGCCTCTTTATAATGTGCTTAATTTCTGATAGACACAGTGGGCCAAATTTTCCAAAAGTGTCTCAAAATTGTGTGCCTGAATGTCTGGCTTGCATGTATGAATGAATCATGTAAAAATGAAGATGTGCTGAGTTATCTGAAAAATATTTTGAAGTAAAGATTGACCTTACAAATGATAGAAACTGAACTCAGAACTTTTACTTGTGAAAATATTCATGAATTGATTTTTTTTTAATTTAATCAAACAGCTTGATCAGTGTTAGCACTGGTAGGTAAGTTCTCTCTTCTTCTAATGTAGTGGAAATCATGTATTTTATATCAACTTAAGCCTGTTTGACCACTTACGCAATTTCAAATATTTCTCTCTGCTGTTGACACTTGTGAATAAAACTCTGATTTTTTATTCTAAATTTTTTTATTTTTTATTAATTATCAGTAAGCTGTACTTGTAATGCTTCATCAGTATTGATTACATCACTAGTTACTTGGGCTGGAGTGGAAAGGAAGATGGCAAAATTCAGGTTGGCAAAGAGGGCCCAGTGCCCAGTGACCAGATTGATTAAAACAGCCAGGTGAAACAAAACCCTGTTATGATTGTTGAGTTGTATATGAAAAATCTTACTAATACTCCTTATGTATATTATGGTAGAGCCCAAAAGCATTCCTCAAGATCAGAGCACTGCTGAATGTGTACAAATGTGTACATATAAGCGAGAGTTCCTGCCCCACAGAACTTACAATTTATGATTTTCAGATCTTTAAGAGCAGAAAGTTTTCAGGCACAGAACAATTGTTTTGAACTGGGTCCTACAAAAGTAAAATTAGTCCTGGATCTGACTGAAGGCCGATCATGCCAACACTTAAGCATGTTGTAATTCTGCTCACATGAGTAGTTCTTCTGTGTCTCCTGACATAGAACATGGAGGATGGGGCAGATGTGGATAATAGATGGCGATCCATAAAGTTATTGACCTAATGTCCCTTCTTGGACCCAGGACCAGATTAAGGTCAGTGACTTCATGCATGTATCACCTACATCTCCACAATCTCCAAGTTGCAGGACATGGCAGCTGTAGCCACGGAGTTGCTCACTATCCCAATGATGTTCTGTGGGAAAGAGTCTTTCACTCCTCTCATTAATCCCTATAAAACACTCAAGTAACCTGATTGTGTGTAGGATTTGGACCCTAGGAAGTCAACCAAAAAAGCTGCCGCTAATTACTACGTAACTAGAATTGTTCAGACTCTAGTTATTCAAAGAGTTATTCATATAAACAGCACAGTATTAGATATCTTGCTTGTTACAGTATACATTCATGACTCTATGTGATCATTGTAGATATATGGAGCATAGAATAAAAGCTGCATTTGGTCTCGGGATACTCATTGTCTTATAAAGGTCTGACATACTCAGCAAAGTGAAACATCAAGATTGTAAAATAATTTGCATATGCATTACTGTACTAGGAATAGAAGAGTAGCCTCTTATTATTTAATGCAAGTTAAGAAATACAAATATAAGCCATGTTTTAATAAATTAAAATTCACATTAAAATAATCTGTCATTTCATGGCATCTTTAATAAATCTCTTGATAGTTCCACTACATGCAGAATGTGAGTGACTTAATTGCAATGTGTGTTGCTATTCTATTCAGCACACTTGGAGCAATACAATTTAGGAGGCAAAATTCAGCTTTCATGTAATTCCACTGAAGTGAATGCAGTGCCATCAAGGCTGAATTTGGCACAATATTTTTAAAATGCTTGGTGAATAAAACAAACAAAAGATGCATCTCTGTTTGTTCTAGGAATAGAGCATACCCATGCAAATCCTGACTCTGATGTCAAAGGGTTTCACTGCTATGTGGATAGGAGAATATTTCACTTCCCCAAAATATTAGATTTAGTTATTAAAATGATGGACAAACACACATTAATACAAAATGTATCCTAACTTTGCTTTTTTCTAGGGCTAATTGCAAGTGAAAATGTTTGTTTCATTATAATTTACTACTTGTCACAGAATAAGTATTGCATCTCTTCAAGTACAGTTTCTAAAATAAAAATATACCTTAAGTACTGGGAGACATGCCAGAAGCTCGTTACTTGTCTCCAGATTTACTACATGGGAGTAATGTGGAAAAAAACCTCACTGTTCTTAGATTTAAACTCAGCAACCTATAAAATTTATTCTTATATGGTATACTCGTTCATGACCTCTAGTCTTAAGAAATTCTGTCATGTTTGAAAACTAGTCCCTAGTGGAGCCTGTATCAATGTTAATAGCTAAGAGGTCAATGCAACTGCTAAACAGTTTGTATTACTGTCAGGGTGGTCATGAAAACAACACCTGCTGCATGAGCACTTGGCAGCTGGGTCAACAGGCACTGTGGGAATTTATCAATTTAGGGGGCCACTTGCATAACACTTTGACTGATGAATTGGCAAAGACTGGCTTACTGGACTAAAGCTGCTCTATTATGTATGACTTTCTTTGGGATGGCAGAGGAATTGGCTTCCTGCAGGCTTCAGAAAATAGTCAAAAGATGAACTGAACTGTTTTTTCCTTATAAAGTGATAAAAAGTGAAAGCTCCTTAATACCCAATGTTAGAAACAGTAAGAAAATGAAAACAAAACCGTTACAGTCAGTGGATTGTGCTGTGATAAAAAAAAAAACCTCAGTTTTTCCATAGTGGTTACAAAGGACTTTTTGTGGTGTACTTCTGTAAAGTGAAACTCTCTAGGCTGGTATTTACTAAGAGCTTTTATTTCTCTTTAGTGTCTCTTATGGGAATAGTAACTGCATGTGGCTAGGTAAATGAGATAAGAATTTTGCATTCTAAGACTAAACTAAATATAATTAGACATTAATTCTGACTTTCCATTCTCTTAAATGACTTAGAGGGATAGTAACTTTTTGGATAGAAGGAGATTGTATGGCCCACTTTGGTGGGTTCACCAATAAAATGTCTCATTTTGTTGACAGCTTTAAGAAGTGCTTTCAGAGTATATGTCTGAACCATCAAACATGGACTTTTTTTGGAGAATGGATCTAATACTGTATTTCTATTCCCATCTCTCATTAACCAAAATCTTCATGAATGCTACATTTAAATATTATTTTTACATTTTTCTGAAAATGGCAAATGCCTGACAATATGAGACAGTTGTATTAAAAGATATAACAGCTGAAGTTCTTGGGAACAGCGTTCACCTTAGCTTCAAATCACCATGACATAAAGCGCCCCAGCCACAAGCCTTTATTTGGAATAAATTAATTTGTAAATATTCTTCTGATATCCTAAATCCCAGAAGAGTGTCAAAAAGGAATGTTAAACTGAATGGAGCACGTTTGTAGGGTTAAGCAAGTTTGGAGCTCAGTCCAACTCAAAACAACTCCTGCCTGGCCCAAAGATGCTTTGCAGACATGTTGTAGTACAGAACTGTGAAAACTAATCATAATGTATGGGGAAGTATTCTTCCTTGAAAGTCCATGGAGCACCTGATTAGGTATTAGATACTGCCCTCTTTTTAAAAAATAAACAGGAACTCAGGAATTGCTATACTAGATCAGAACAATTGTCTGTCTAGTTGAATCGTGTATGAGACTGTGGCAAATACTGGATGATTCAGAGGAAGGAATGGATTTCCGTACCTATGTTTGGCGAGTTTCTTTCTAACCCTAGGCAATGTTTGATTTAGGTCCTGAAGCATAAGAACTTAAGGCTTTGTCCCCACTAGCACTTTTGTCGGCAACACTTTTGTCGGTCAGGGATGTGAAAAAAACAGTCCCCTGACCAATAAAGTTTCACCAACAAAAGTGCCAGTGTGGTCAGCACTATATTGGTGGGAGATGATCTCCCACCGACACAGCTACTGCCGCTTGTTGGGTGTGGTTAAATTATGCCAGCAGGATAGCTCTCTCCTGCCAGCATAGAGCAGCTACACAGGAGACCTTACAGCAGCTCAGCTGCAGGGGTACAGCTCTGCCACTGTAAGGTCCATAGTGCAGACATAGCCTAAGAGTTGTTTTTTTTTTCTCTCTCTCTCTCTTTGTGGGGGGAGGAGGGATGGGCAGGCAGTATCCTTAACCAGTGTAGTGGTGGTGATGATGATACCTAAAAAAAAAAATGACAATGATTGGGGTGAGAGCACTGCCATTCTTGCTGACCAATATTGCCTCATAGTTTCCTTGTACTCTAGTTTGTCTCCATCTGTTGTCACTTGTCTTCTACTTAGACTATAAACTCTTTGGGGCAGGGGTGTTTTTTGTTCTGTGTTTGTACAGCACCTAGCACAACGGGGTCCTGGTCCATTATAATACAAATAATGTTATCTCTATACATGTTTGTTTGCTCTTTTGAATCCTGCTCTGTGCCTCAACAATATCTTTGGTAGTGGGTTCTATAGGTTAATTATGCATTGTGTAAAATAAACAAAAGTCCTTTTATCAGTTGTAAATGTATTGCCTTCCAGTTTATTTTAATTGAATGTCTCTTGGTTATTGTAATATGAAGGCAAAGGGCAGTGCCCAAATGACCTACCACAAACCATTCTTTATTTTATATATCTCAACATTTCACCTTTTATTAATCTTGTATTCACATCAAATAGTGAGTTTTTTACATCCTCTTTTTATATGTGGAAGTCTTTCCATATGATATTTTCATTGCCCTTCTATCATAGCCACTCATCACAATGGTTTCAGAGCACTTTTCACAATTTAACATATTAATTATTAATTGCTAATTATTATTTTATTAGTAGTAGTAGTATTATGGAAGTGCCTGTGAGTCCCTGTGATGGATTAGGACCACATAGTGCTAGGTGTTGTACAAGCACATAACATGTTTACAGATGTTTTAATTCAACTGTCCATAATGATGCCTGCTTCTTCCCTTGAGTTAGTTAATTTGAAACCATCAACATGTGAACATAGTTCAAATGATTCCTTCCAATGTGTTTTATCTAGCACTTGTCATTTGCCACTGTGCTGACCAAGCACTCCTCCAGAATTTCTCCTTATTTTCTCTGTTGCTGATTAACCTAAATAACTTTGTCCTCCAGAAATGTTGCCACTTCGCTGTTGACCCCTTTTCCCAGATAATAAATAAATAGTGCAGCTTTACTGTGGGTCTTTGGGACATCCCACCACTGACTTCTGTTCATACTGAAAATTTATGCATTTATTCCTACTCCTTATTTTCTCTATCTTTTCATCAAGTCCTAATCTGTGACAACACTTAATTTCTCATATCATGGCAACATATTTTCCTTAATACCCTCTAATTCTAATAGGTTGGAGAGGCATAGTTTTCTTTTATAGGAAATTCTGTCTTTAATTACCATTTTAACTAATATACCTGATGCTGAAGTTTTACTTTTCTGTAAATGCTAGGATCATTCTCCTCTTCTTCTAAGCATGAAGAAAGCACAACATTAGCTATTATACCTTCCGGTTGCTGATATTAGTGACAAGTAAATCTTTGGATCCAATTATCTCTTGAAAAGTGCCATTTTAATAAGATTTTTTTTTAAATTGCCTGTCTCCTTCCTTTTTGTATGGGTGCAGATATGCCTGACTCTGATATGGTATACATCCATACTGATAAGTAATATTGACCTACTGTCATTTCAAAGCCGAATAGATCACAGTGGACTAAGAAACTTTTAGGGTACTGTAGAACGGTTCACACAGACAGTTAATGTGCATCAAGCTAGCACTGTAGATTTTCAGCCAGCGTACCATATGCTAACCGTTCATCTAAACAAGCCTAATTATGATTGTGTGCCTATTTTTATATATCTTCTTTATCTGAAATCCTAATATCTTATTGGATGCCTCAGCCTCAAGCCATCCTCCTTCTAGCAGAGCTGGAATTTCTGACCTTTTCTTTTCTACTAGATACCTAATGTATCTTCTGATATTGACATCTTCACCAGAAGATTCTGCCCAACTGGAGTGCAGCTCAGCATCTGTCAGCTTTCCTCTGATTAGAAGTCTAATTTCACCCGTCTTTATTTTTCTTGCCAGCAGTCTGGTTCCATTTTAATTATCACTTCCATATTAGCCTCTCCCTTCTCTAGTGCCTACAATATGACCATCTCCTCTGTACACATAATCTCATTTGCACAATGAGATGCTGTAGTTTCCCCTGTCTATCACATGGAACCAGAGGCATGCAAGAGAAAGATACCATAGAGCCCTGGATTTAAGCCTTCCTAATAATCCAGCATTGACTTCTGGAACTAATCTTGTACACCTCCTTGTGTCATTTATACCAGTATATGCCAGTGCCACAGGCTCCTCCTCATCCTTCTAGAAGTTTGTCTAGATGTGTCAGGAAATCTGCACAACACTGTGTGCCTAGTAGGCAACTCTCCAAATGATTCTCATTGTCTCCGCATACCCAGCTAACAATATTTGACAATAGAATCCTCAATACTCATTGCATGTCTCTTTGCCATGTTCCCCAGTCTGTGAGGGGTACCTACTCAGTCTCTTCTATCAGAAATAGAGAGTTGACTGTCTATTGCACTTGCAGCCTCTTCCCTGGTGACACTAATCTTGTAAGCTTCAGGTTCTTTCTGCCTGAAAGTGGCCTCTGCCTAGCAAGTTTGCTATGTTGCCATCCTAGCACAGGCTTAGGTCTTCTGCACAGATACATGCTCACCAAATCTCACTCAGGACTCACTAACTTCAACCAAAATAGACCACTTCAAATAGATCAGATAGAATAACTACTCTCTCAGCTCCTGTTACAGTAAATTGAATTATCTGATACCGTAATTCTGAATGAACCATCTCTGATTTCACTCAGCCTGACTGCCATGTAAGACAATCATACTCTAGAAAGTGAGGTCAGAAGACTCCATTGGATATGTTGCTGGATTTTCTCCACACATCCTAATGTAAGGGTGGTTTCTTCTGCTGTTGACTAACAGTCAATTGTGGAAGAATTTTAAAGAAACCACATGGCCTGAGGTTTTGAAGTGGGGCTTTGCAATGGTTGATACTGTAAATTTGTTTGTGAGGTCACAGTGGTGGGGAAAATTTTAATTTGCCAGATGGGGCGGTTATATAATGACTTCCGATTATGGTTAGCAAAGATAAAACCCCAGATCTCCTCCATATTCAAACTCTGAACCTCTACCACTTGGGCTAAAAGAGTAACTTCATTAGTTGGTAGCAGCAGCAGGTAGCTGTGTGGATCTGCTGCTAGGAATGGGGAACAGAACACATTCCCCCTGGCAGAGGAAGCTTATTCTGCATGTCTGAGTTACTCCTTTGTAACCAACACCCACCATTTGGCTATGTTTGTCCATGTGGAATGTTCTCACTGAGCCGATAAACAAAGCTGCTACTTGCTCCATGTTCACATGTCTCCTGAGACCCACTTCTACCAAGGTGCTAACAAGAAACAGCTGATAGATAATTGCAAGATTGAGGGTAACTAGGATATTCTGTAGATCTAACATCTTTCACAGCACTGTATTATGAAATGTATTATTGAGAGGCAACCATCTTGACAACTTTATTTGTACGGTCTTGTCATTTGCCTTACACTTCATCTTTGTTTTCTTTTTTAGACTTAAAACTCTTGGGACATGGATTACACTTTTGTGTGTGTCTGTAAAGCAGCTAGCACAGAGTGGGCACTGTCAGAAACAAATGATAAATGATATTTGTATGGAGATGAAATGTATATCCTGAATAATGCATTAGACATTAAATTTTTCAAAGACTTTGAGTTTCTTAAATGCATACCCGATCACCAGTATGCTAGCAATGAATGAAAAACTAATGCTTAAAATGTAATGATGCTCACATGCCAAGATGCTGGACTGAATCCAGTTCACCTAAAAATAATCCTACAATGATAATAGTTAAAAACAAACAACAAACCCTCCTTTGTCCAAAAACTATGTACTTTGCCACAATCCACGTAATTTCAAATGTATACCAATGTACGAGGACAATGTTTATAGCGCTCAGGTTACTTTCTCCAGTAACCAAACACAAATCTTCCCCCCTGCCCACACATGAATTAGCTAACCAGGAGCACTGCAATGGGAGGTCTGGCCTTTCAGGTATGTCATTTTGAGACCACCCTACTAGACAAGGCAACAAGAACACAAAGCCAAGGTCAAACAAGGCAGCCCCTTGTAACTGGATACTAATAATGGATTTAAGGTGTAAAATTCACTTAAACCTATACACCAACAGACTAAACAATCAAAATGAGGCTAGCAAGATTTGTGTTGGAAAAAAAGTTTTAATTCTAGAAAGCATACATAAAACACACATAATAACCTTGACTGACAGACTGCAGTCACATCTGCTTCCTAAATAATTGCAGTATATCTGGGTGCAATAATAATCACAGACCCTTAGAATTGTACTGTCACTAGTTCTAAATGCAATTAATTTATTACTACATTCACATCATTATCATGTGCTGTACCAGCAACAACATTCAGAATTTCAACTCTGGTTAGAATACAAATTGTTCACAGGAGCAGTAAAAAGATGATGAAAATGTGGACTATCCTGATGTGAACAGGAAAACATGCTGAAGTAGATCTAAGGAGCAGGCAGATATGAATGATTCTAATAGTTCTCTGAAGAATGGTTGGGTGAAAGTAATTAGTACAACTGGTTCAATGGTTGTTGCCCTGTTTTCTTTTGTGTTACCATTGGGTTCAATCTTGTGGCCTGTGTGCATGTTTTTGCAGGATGGAGGTGTAAGATGACACAGGCCTAGTCTGATGAAGCTGCTGGTGCCAGGTGAAGAAAAGGCCCCTTCTCTAACTAAGGTGAGTTCCCTTTAACTACATTTCTCCCGCTACCCCTGATGATGAGGACATTGGTGTATGGAAGGATGGGGTTTTGTGCAAAGTTTTCAGATCCCCTATCATTCTCTTGGAAGTAGTTGCATTGTAAAGAACTTGAAATTGGGGTAAAGGGATTTGCTTCTTCATATGTTGACTGGCGTATAGGGTAGTTTAGAAAGAACTTGGGCAATGTTTTGGTCCATTTGAGTCTGACAATTCCTCATTTTTGATGTACAACTTTTGGTGCTAATTACACGTTGGAAAACCTTTTTGGGTGATTTTAATTTCATCACTCTTTTTATCACAAGTCAGAATAATTTTATTGAGTCTATAGATTTTGTTTTATAAATCATTTGGGTAGGATTTGGGGGCCTGTTAGAAATAGTTGCTGGCTTTTAGGTCTTCATACACAATTTGGAGTATTCATTTGGTGGTGGGAAAACAGAAGGTTCTTGTACGGCCTTTGGTTTTCTGGTCACAGATAAATTCTGGGGTGCACTGTTCATTGTACAAACTTACCTGGAGAAGAGGTGGATGACAGCAAGTTAATCCATGCATATTACTGCCTGGAGGCAGGGACATCTCTAGAAACCATTGGGCAGATCCTCAGCTGGCATAAATTGTCATAGCTCCATTGAAATCAATGAGGATCTGCCCTCATATGTGTCCTTCCTGTGTGTGGGATCTCCCATGCAGGAGCAAAAAAGGGATGCTTTGGGGAGAAATGTGTATGTTCCTCATATAGTCATTGTCAGCCAGTTCCATATGTGAACTACTACACCATTTTGCACAGCACACCCGCTGGCCTTGGGCACCGGTCAATAAGACAGGAAGAATTTGTTGTCCTGCCACCAGTGAGTACTGTATATTCTCAGCTGTAGGCACTGATGATTCAGAATCCCAGCAGAATCTTCTATGTGGATTGGTTCAAAAGGTTCTACTGTAAATACGGGAGTTTAGGCTGCCACAAATGTACCCAAATACCCTGAAAATATGAGCATCAAGGCTACAGTAGGGTAAGGTCCCTAGATTGAGGAAGATGATATATAGGCTGCCCGTGAGAGTTTAAAAAATCGTGTTATAGCATTTAAATTATACTTGATAGTGGTTACTTTTGGTGAGTGTTTGTGTACCACCTGGCGGCTCCTACATCTGCTTCTAGGAAGCCTCTTGAGAATTTCCCTCAGTTTTTGTTCAAGCATTACATGACCAGAGCTACGTGGAAAAGTGAAGCATAAATAATTTGTTCTGTTTCACAGAGTATTTATTTTATATTTTGCCCCAGTTGTTTTTATTAAACTGCTTACAGATTGATCTGAGTCTGTGATGTGAATAAAGCAATGCTTACCTTTTGGGGTCAACTATCTTGTAGAGTTTTCCATTGTGAGACTGTGTCATGCTTTTGCTGCTTGATAAAATGTACACCTCACCTGTTAAAGAAATAGATCTAGTAAATTAGTGTTCTTTAATAATATGCTGTACCTCTGACTTATCATCCAGCTGTATTTGAAAGATGATGAAAACCTCATGAAATAAATATTTTGCATCATTGGAAAATACAACGTAATTGTACTGTTTGAAAACATGTATGAAACAATTCTTACCAATTAAAACTAGAAATGTGAAACAAACTTTGTAATGCAAATTTAAAACCAAATTCTTCACTTTTAACATTTTATAGAGCAAGTTGAAGATTTCTGAATTTCAAAATTTAGAGAAAACTTCAAAATTGGGGGGGAGGGCGAATTTCATCTGCCCATTCAATAACTTTACTATTGAAATATCGAGTTATATACATTATTTTTTGTGATGTGAATATGTGCAATGTATGACAGACTATTTGTTACAAAGATGACTAACTGCCTGTGGGCTGTTCTGACAAATATCCATTATGATTTAAAAACTATATATACTAGAAAGCATCTAACACCAAGTTTTTCCTTTCTAAAGGTGGTGGTGTATGCATTTGTTGTTCATAAAAGCGAAGGAATAGCATCAGCAAACATCCTATTGAATTCCAGTCCCATTGCCACTCAAATCCTTGGTATCTATTAAGAAGACATTCCTGCCAGTTGTGTCAATGCAGTTAATGATCTTTTGATGTCATGAGTGTGAAATCATCAAACTCATTTTTCCTTTACACCAAATTCAGGATTTGAACTCAGATTTCTAAAGGTGAAAGGCTAGTGTCCTAACCTACTATGGCACTGAACTTCCATAGTTAATTGTTTAAATGAGTGTTGAGTGGCAAATATAAGTCAATTACTAATTTAAGAAAATCTCTCATTGGTCTTTATGCAAAATCCAGTTAGCATGAATGAGAATTTTAAGTGCTGAAACAGGAGGAATAAATGGCATTTAGATATTTTCATTCAATTATTTACCTCCTTTTGATGTGTCTTATGCTCATGGAACTTTAACTACATTTGTGCCTTTCACTTAAATTCATACCCTCTGCGTTTGTGCAGAGATTGAAAATAGGGACCTTCACCCGTTCTGCTACCTCATGGTCACTCTTCTTGTTGCTTATTACATAGATGCTAAAGAGTAGGAGGGACGATAGTATGGCAATCTTGGTCAAAGAATTAAAAAGAAAAGAAAAGCTATGCTGTAGAGACTGATACAATTAAACACCTACTATAATACTGTATGGTGCAGCATGTAATTTTGATAAGATTTATTTTGTAACTTAATAAGAGGTTTTTCTATTATACCTAATTCATCTTCACCAAATCCCCAAACGTGTCCTGAAAAGAAGCCTCTACATGAGCCACTGTTGCCAAGACATAGAGGTTTCTCTTGCCACTGTTTGGTCACAGGACTCTGTTGCAGCGTTAAAAAATTTCTGTAATCAAACACATACAATGCAAACTGTTATATAGCATTTGAAAAGAGAACTTAAAATGTCCAGATAATAAAAAGGAGTTGCAGTAGGACACGTCTATAAAATTAATCACAATATAGTTTCCCAGCAGGCATTGTACAAACACAAAAAAGCATAACATTCATCCTTCTGCCATCCTTACTCCGGTTGCTTAGTATCTATGTGTGGCAGAATTGAGCCCAAAGTATTGTAAATATATATATATCCTGAAAATACTTCTCTTGCACATGGATATTAAGCATTTCTCTTGCTTGGTGTGACAGGACTGCACCCGTTCATCCAGAAAGCATTACTTTTTCTCTATCATTGATGTTTCCATGAGACCAAGATTCAAAGCTGCACTGTTATTCAGTTAGACCCCGATTTTGTAAATACACACATGGATTAAATGCTTGATCCATTGAAGTCAATGGGACTACTCGTGTACTTAAAGTTAAGCATGGGCATAGGTGTTTGGAGGATCGGGGTGGATTAGGGGTCCCTGAGGAGCATTTGGGATCAATATCTCCATTTCAACCTCCTCTAGAGATCAAGTATGTTACCTCTGCTGCTATTCATTAGAATGCCATGACTCAGAAAGTAGTGGTCCCTATCTTGTTTCCAAACCTGGGGATTTCTCTATGGCATTGCCGCACTGCAAGGTTGGCAGAACTACTTTAATATGCAAACATGCAAAATATTATTGTTGCTTTATATGTATCATAAGTAAATATATTGATTTTAAGAACCTACCCATTGTGGTCTCCAAACACATAACTTCCATAAAGTCTCTCAGATTGGCAACCTCGGTATACAAATCCACCAACCAATGGTCCACTACTGAATGGTTTGAATTCTAGAAGTGAAGGCTCGCTCTCTAAAAAGGAACTACCACAGCATTAGATCAAATACAATTTCATATATTAAAAACAATTATGCAAATACTATATGAAGAAAAGTTATTGCCATTCAAATTGCACCAATGTTGAGATGTACATGATATATAAGACAGGAAACCAGAGTATAAGAGAAACCAGAAAACACCATCATAAACATAGAGGGACATAGCCTAACCTAAGGCTGAGAGAAGAATAGAGCCAAAGGGGGTCATATCCTAACTATCCTATTGAAGTTGATGGGAGTCTTGCTGTTGACTTTTGTGACTGGAATTTCACCCAGAGAATGGATCTGTTATGCTTCAGCATTATAAATAATAAAGGGTGTGGCTTAGGGATTTAGGAGTACAAGTCCCATTGACTTTCAGCGGGTCTTGTGCTTTTGAAAACCTTGCCCAAAGCTACCTTCTTTTAAGGTCAGTTTCTTAATGCAATAAGCCTGTACTGTTCAGGATCATGCATCAGTATTGCTGGCTGTAGTTTCTTATTTAGGCTGAGGCCATTATACTGCTGTTAGGGTTGACAACAGTAACATGCATTTTTTGTCTTGCAGAACTGCACTGTTAAATCATATCAGATAATCTCCTCAATGATGTTGATGTGTAAATAATCCTATGTATGCAATTAAACTATATTTAAAGACTACATAGTTTAAAACCAAGCTCAGATTTTGTTACGATTATGTAATTTTAAATCAAAGTCACAGCCAGTAGATATTTTTATTTTACATGAATATTGTTGCAGTTGGACTGCCACTTGTAAGTCTTTGTTGACTGAATTTCCCAGATTAGATTATGAGCATAAGGGATGAAATTATACAAGGGAGAAAGCGAAATTATGATTTTTTTTCTTTTATTTAAGCAATTGACCACTGCACAAGCTCTGGCAAGTTCTTCTGGATGGATACAATTCCATGCCACAATATTGCTTAGTTTGATCTAGGGTAGAGATGCAGTCAAAATTCCATTGGAGCAGTGGTTTACCAAATCCATTTCAAACCACATTTTTCTTTGGCTTGGCATTCATAAAATGACAACACTAAATATGTGAAATAACTAAAATTGAAGTGACTGTATTACATATGTGGACTACTGCATGAGCCAGCTCAGCTGTGCTATTTTCAAAGTATGGTACAGATTGGGGGAGAAATGGGTATACATAGGTCAGTCTAAAGACCTACGTCTCATGAAATTAGGTCAGTCCTTGATACCATACAAGTGACACTGCTTTGAACTTTACCACACTTTACCACAATGAATTTAGAAGCTGTTAAACATAGGCAGAAGATAGCTCTGGGCTGTGGTCATCTGACTTTTGTCTGTACCTGCAAGTGTCCTCAGCAAGCATCAGACTTTAACATTAAATATAATTCAGAGACTTATTTAGCAATAATAGCACCAAGTCAATAAATTATGTACAATTCTTTAAAATCCAAGTTTCCTGATGTACAGTGTGACATGTTATGACTTGTGAAGTAATATTATATTGTACATTTCCAAACTGAACATTTTAACTGAATTTAAACAGTGTTTAGTAGTTTCCCTATTTGATTGTTGGAACAGGGTCCCACTGCTAGGGCACCTCCTCCTGGCTGCTTTAGAGATTAGCTCTTTCCAGGTCCTACGCCCCCTTCTGCCACTTGTTTGCTTGCTCTGCCACCTCTCTTTCTCTGTGACTCGGGGTGCTCTATCTTCATGGCTTCCTGCCAGGTCACTAGAATCCTCCCCTTCCCAGGTATCAAAGTCCCTCCATACACACTATCTCCGGCAGTCTTCCCATCCACTGCCCAGATTGTGCCAGTTCCCACTATTAGGGAACTCCGGCTTGCCCTCTACTCTGGGTTCTAGCTCAGGGATCCTCTAGGCCAGTCCACTGTGCCTGTGGGCACCATGGCACCTGCCGGGGCGTCTAAGTGCGCCCACATACTGGCCGGCCAACGAGCATCCGCCGAAATGCCACCAACAAGCAGCGTCATCCAGAGGCATCGCTGCCAAAATGCTGCCAATTTTTGGCGGCATTTAGGTGGCGACGCCTCTGGATGACGCTTCTTGTCGGCGACGACACCTATTGACTTGTTGGTGGCATTTCGGCGGTGACATTTCGGTGGATGCTCGTCCGCCGCCACGGTCCTCCGTTGTTCATCGTCTGGTGCCCACCAGACGAAAAAGGTTGGGGACCACTGCTCTAGTCAGCCAAGGGCTGCACCATCTTAAACCTTGCTGCCCCTTTCCCTGAGTCTTTTCCTACACCCTCTCAATCTAGCTTTCTTTCCTTCCCTCTCTAATGTTCAAAGAGTGGCTACAGGCTCCCTCACTGCAGCCCCTTTTTGCTGCCAGATTCCTTGTTTTATACTAGTCCCACCTGTTCCTGCTCCATATTCATTCAGGGGATTTCTTAGGCCAGCTAATTCCCCTCAGCTGTGGCCTATCTGGTTAATTGGCCTCTCCTCAGTCCCATTATTGTCTCCTAATCACCCCATCATAGTTGTGCTCTGTTGTTTTGCCTCTCATTTAGTCTCCATTACAAGAGGCACATTGCCTAAGACAGGGGACAGCAACCTCTGACACGTGGCTCACCAGGGTAAGCACCAAGTCAATCAGCACATCCCTCGGCCTGCGCCGGTTCCTGCAGCCCCCATTGGCCTGGGACGGCGAACCGTGGCCAGTGGGACCCTCGATCGGCCGAACCTGCCAATGCGGCAGATAAACAAACTGGCCCAGCCCGCCAGGGTGCTTACCCTGGTTGAGCCGCGTGCCAAAGGTTGCCGACCCCTGGCCTAAATTCTGTATCTTAAGAGGTTACATGTGAATGAGTAAGCATACATTTTCATCACTTCCTGATCTTTCAGAAAATTTTCTTTATGAGCAGTCACATATGGTAACAAACATGTATAACAGACCTCAGTCATTTATATATTTTTTTCTTTCCTTTATTTGCTTGTACTTTGTCTTTCATTGATTTCCTATTAAGCTTACAATATTCCTTTTTATCTGTTTTTTTCTATTTTCCTATGGCAATACTACCATATTGATTATTCCATAGACTTTTTGAAGGCTGTTTTTCATAATAGTTTTGGATAAAACTTACCATAGTCTTTCCCCTTTACTATTTGCAAGATTCTTGCTGAAGATCTATTTTTTCCATTTGAGTCTGAGCAAAGTATTGTTAAATTAATATTTACATCTGTTGGGTGGCGATCCACGGCACACCTGTGCATCAAAAAGCATGTTAGAAAAGTCATGATCTGACAAGGGGAAAGCTGGTTGTACTTCTTATGGACTCTTATTTCTCTACTAATAGAATAAAAAGTCAAATTTTGGAGGACTATTATCTTTGTGGTCTGTATATTTTTGTGGAGTATATTATTCACTGTGCCCAGATCACAGAGAAAATAAGTTTGTGTGCATAAGAAAGTGTTCATACTTTTGTGACAAAAAAACTAAAACAAAACTACAGCTACAAAACTCCCTTATGCCTCATGACATATTCTGTAGAATGGATAGACTTTTTTCCTATTTGTCACTAAGAATTGGGCTCTGCTGAATAATGTTTGAAATTATTGGTGCTTTAACTGGCTTTATTCTGTAAGGCTCACCAAATCTATGCAACTTGATTCTTATTGCATAGCAGTGTTGGACCATAAAAAGGAAGCAAAGAACAGCTCCTTTTTTAACCATATTGAATTTCTTCTGTTTTTCAAAGCATGGCCTTAAATGTTACTGGGAAAGTTTACACTCCAGCACTACATCGGCACAGCTGCCCTGATGCAACTGCACCACTGCAGCGTATCTGGTGAAGACGTGCTATGCCAATAGGAGAGCACTTTCCTGTTGGCATAATTACTCCACCTTGGCAAGAAGTGGAAGCTATGCTGGCAGGAGAGCATCTCCTGCCAACACAGCGCTGGTATGGACAGCGCAAAACTTGCGTTGCGCAGGGGTAGGATGTTTTCCCACCGCTAAGTGACATAAGTTATATCAACTTAGGCTGCAGTGTAGACCTGCCCTTTAACATTACCGTCCCTAATTGCTGAACTACAAATTATGTGACTCCCTCTGCTCTTTGTTATTGTTGAGATTGCACCAGATTTTTCCATTTGTTTTCTACTTGCCTTTTTTTCTGAGTTAAGAAAAGGTTTCACTTTTTTAACCTGTCAGCCATTACTCTGTATTCCTCTACACTTCATTTTAAGTTGCAGTGGATAATTGAGTTCTCTTTTCTTTCTTAAAGCTAACAGATGTCTCTCCCATTATTTTAAAAATACTTCTGTTTCTGCCACTTCAAAATATGATTTATTACTTGAAAATTGTGTGCCTTTTTTCTACCAAATATATTTTTTGAACTATGAAAAATCTGTCCAAATCTCTGAGTGTTTTAAGCAGCTTGCTGATGGCTTTATTAGCTGACTTCTGCTGACTCTAGAATTATTGCTATCAAACTGTGTGAAATATTTCCTAATATACCACACTTTAACTCACTCCTTTGTACAAAGGTGTATCAAAAGATTAATATAATACTAAGCATGTATCTAGTGATTTATATCTTCAGATCATTGTACAAACATTAATGTTTACACCCTCTCTTCCCCTCCAAAATTACTCTCTCTCTTTTCAGATAGGGAATCTGAGGCATAGCTAATTGGTTTGCCCAAGGCCACAGAATAAGTACCTGGCAGAGCTGTTAATATAATATAAAAGTTCCTGTATTTCATCTGCATATTTAGCCAACTAGACCTTGCTGCCTATGATTGAGGCATTTTAAACAAATGTTCAGATCAAGATAAAATACTACAGAAAATTTTCAATATCCTGAAAACAGGCATATGGACATGGACAAGAATGCATTCCTTCTTTTTCCTTTCTAAAAATGAATGTAGTGCTCCGGGAAGGGCTTTATTGACAACAATATACTTTCTTTGCTCAGGACGGGTACAGCCTGGGCAGCAGCAGTGCAAGCTTCCTTGAACTGCCTTATGAATGTACCTCCATCTTAGTCAGGAAGCAACTATCTCTAAGGGCAAGATATTGTAGTTCAGCGTCTATAGCTCTGTATTCCTTGAGGTCTCTGAGGGTATGAAATAATCTCAAACATTGCTGGTATTTTTAATTATTTAGCCATGCATCTACTAGGCATTGGAGAGACACCACCATTTAAGATGTGCTATTAAAGATGCACTAGCTGGCAACAACTCGTAGTCAAAACAGCCTTGATTTGAAATAGTTCTCGAAAGTTGAAGATCTCCTGTATACCATTAACCATATTTCCAATTTCATAATAGAGAAATGACTAGCCTGCTTACAAAGAAACAGTGCATTTTACTGCTTAGTAGGAACAGGGCCGGATTAACTCTCTTGTGGGCCCGGGACTATTAGATTTTGTGGGGCCCCTGTATACAAGTCTTTTTCCTAATTTAAAACAAAATTATCACAATTATGGATCGAGGCCATTAATGCTATACTAAACTTGGCTTTTAATTAACAAACATAAAGCCATTCCATGGTTACATTTCAGTAGAACATGTAGAATATAGTTAAATTAATTCAAAATAGCCTACTTCTTACCTTAGAACAGCTATTATATTAGTTTCTTTCTGGGAGAGAGTTTGGGTGCAGGAGGGGATTCTGACCTGGGGCAGAGGGTTGGGGTGCAGGAGGGGATGTGAAGTGTAGGCTCCGGCCGGGAGGTGCTTACCACAGGTGGCTCTCAGCCAGCGGCACAGCAGACTGCCTGCATGCTGTGTTCCCACAACGTTCCCAGAAGTGGCTGTGGCTGGCTGCTGGCATGTCTCTGCATGCCCCTGAGGCGGGAGGAGGAGAGCATGTCTCCGTGCATTGCCTGTGCCCGCAATCGCCACCCCCCACAGCTCCCATTGCCTGGGAACCGGCCAATGGGAGCTGCGGGGACGGTGCTGGGGGCAGTGCATGGAGACATGCTCTCCTCCTCCCACCAGGGGCGCGCAGAGACGTGCCAGAAACCGGCTGCTTCTGGGAGCGGCATGGGAACAGGGCATGCAGGCCGTCTGCCTGAGCCCTGCTGCGCCATTGGACTTTTAGTGGCCTGGAGATTGTGATTGACTGGCAGAGGCTCCAGGATTGACCTGTTGATCGCAATTGACGGGTTGGTGACCACTGAATTGTATAAAATGATGGATTTATTTTTGTGGGGCCCCCTTTAGCCTGAGGCCCTGGGCTGCAGCCCCTAAAGCCCCTGTGTTAATCCAGCCCTGAGTAGGAAACCTAGTTACAAAACAACCTGGCCTGATGGATGTATTGCAAAGGCCCAGTCTCAAAGGGGTGCTATTCAAGATTCTGTGACATATTCCTTCCAATTCATTTTTTTTGGGGTGCTAAATCCTAATTCTATGAGTGGATTTCTGTCCTCTGATGTCTGTCGCTCCTGTTGGTTTCAATAGAAGTCTGTATAAAATATCTCAGAGCAGAATTTGTCCTGGAATTAGCAAGCCTAAGAAGCACCTGGATCATAACAGTATCTGCTCCTCAACAATGACAAATTTAACTTACTTACCTGCCTGGATTGTGGAGTCCATGTGCAAAAATTTCAGGGGGTTGATTGGTGCTGTTAAAGTGTGGGTTGCTCCGTGGTATGGAATAAAGAACATTGCACAAATCAGTATCTACGTCCAGACGTAATACAGAACCTGTAAAATCACTGAGAAAGTTGGAGGATAATTGATTTTAAAAAGTATTTCAGCTGATATATTTCATCTATATAGTACTACAGTGAAGCAATAAAGGGAACCACTTATTTCACTGAGCCATATGTAGATTACTTTTAAGGAACATAGGAATCATAGGGAGTGCCATCCCTGAACTGATCAATGGGTCATCTAGTTCATTATCCTGTCTCTGGCAGGATTATGTTTATAAGGAGGTACTTAGTGCTCCTTTATGAAACAACCTGCCAATAGGGGAAGTTTCTTCAAAGCCTGACAGTTGGTTTATGCCCTGAAACATGAGGGTTTACATCCCTTTTATGATTCAACCTATCTAAGGTAACTGTGGCTGTACTCATTATATAGCTATATAATGTGTGTGTTTGTATATTTAATATGGTTTTGAATCCTGTTCTTGGATTCAAGAATGGTATCTAGTGGCAGTGAGCGCCAAAGGTTAATTATGGCTTATGTAAAAATAAAAGTCCTTTCATACTTTGAATGGAGCTTTGATAGGAAATGTTGATGTTAGTAGTGAACAAGAATTCTTTTGTCACAAGGAATAGAATGAGGCAAAAACATTTTCTCATAACGTTCGTGATGGGGTGGGAAAAGGATAACTCAACTTTATATTATACTATCAAAACTTCTTTGCAAAAACATGCATCGACTAAATATTGAAATTAATTGCTTTCTGTTCTTCCCCATATCCAATCCTCAATCTGTTTTAGTCTCCCATTATTGTATATACATTTAAAATAAAATGTTGGAATTATTCTTCAGTTTTGCCACTGATAATATGCTTGTTACAAAAGCTACAGAACATCTGCTTGTCTATCAGCGGTGATGAGGCCTCTGAGTGTAGCACCTCCTGTCAGTTAATGAGGGAAGTTCTCTCCATCTGGACTCATACATTACTTATTCTAAATGACAAGCAAGTGTTATTCCAATTGGAGTTTAGCACAATGAACCCGGGACAAGTAGATGGACAAAGCTGTAGGGGCAGCACCTGAAATAGGATTGCTTCATTTGCTGTCTGGATGTTTTTCTGGTTGGTGCAGGGCCATGATTTACCTCAGTATGTGTCTGTAACCTTTCTTATAGCACATTTGTTTCTTTAAATTGGCCTGTTTGGAAAAAAAATTACTTAGGAGAGGGAGCCTTTGTAGGGTTTAAATTAGGGCTGTCAATTGCAGTTAACATATGTGATTAACTCAAAACAGATTAATGTTATTTTTTTTAATGAGTGTTAATAGCACACCTCTGGAGACGGGAGTTGGCGGCAGCTGGGCGGGGAGTGAGGCACAGGCTGTGGCAGCAAGCAGGAGGTGATCAGGGACAAGAGACTTCATAATGAGGGCTGGCCTCAGGGATGGGTGAGGGAGGCCATTCCATGTTCAGGGCGAGCCACCCTGCTGCACTGCTGCTCCTCCCCCCAACTCCATGGAGCCATCCCTGGCCAAGCTGCTCTGGACCAGGAGCCTGCCTCCTGTTGGCTGCGCAGTCAGAGGTGCTGGGGGAGAGGTAGGGGGCTGATGTCGGGGTGTCCCCCTCCCTCCACCCATGTACCAAGTTGCTGCTGGGCTGGTGTCAGGGAACAGGGGGGAGCCTGCCTTGTGCTGCTAGCTCAGCCGTGAGAGCTGCTGAGACCAGCTGCTGCTGGCTGAAAAAGTGTTCAGACTCTTGAATGTGCTGCTTAAAGAGAGAGCACTCCCCCAACACACACACTTCCCCCCAACACATGCAGTCTCTTTTTTTTATCTTTTTACAGTGCAAATGTTTGTAATAAAAATAATATAAAGTTGTAATTGTGTTGTAATTGAAATCAGCATATTTAAAAATGTAGAAAACATCCAAAATGTTTTAATAAATGGTATTCTATTAGTGTTTAACAATGCAGTTAAAACTGCAATTAATTGGGACTTTTTTAAATCTCACAGTTAATTGCGATTAATTTTTTTAATAATTTGACCGCCCTAGTTTAAATCTAATCACAACTGCTGATGACAGCTAATTAAATGCTTTGATAACACACAAGTATGAAAAGATTTATTTCAGTGCAAGAATGTACTGAGAATATTTGCTTAACTCATGCTCCAAAGTCAATGATGCTTAGTAGCATGAGTAAGGTGAGCAGGGTTTGTCCCTCTGTGTTTGTGGTGACTGGTCACAACACTGTGGGACTCAAATGTCTGACCCTAATTATTGTCAAAAGGCAAAGACAAATAATTAAGAAAAAGGAACCTATCTATTGGCAGGTTTTGTACCTTAAACCATCCATCTCCTCCATATCATCTAGAGTGATCATTCCATCACCAAGGAAAATGTATAAGAAGCCATCTGGGCCAAACAGAAGCTGTCCTCCTAGATGTTTTCGGTGTAGCTCTGCTACTTCTAGAAACACTCTTGCTGTTCTCATATCAACCTGGTGTGGATTTTTCCTGTGGTATAAAGATATAAAAATAGATTTGAAGACTCAAAGGTCAGAAGGGACCATCATGATCATCTAGTCTGACTTCCTGCACATTGCAGGCGACAGAACCTCACCCATCTACTCCTGTAATAGACCCCTAATCTCTGGCTGAGTTACTGAAGTCCTCAAATCATGGTTTAAAGACTTCAAGTTACAGAGAATTCACCATTTACATTAGTTTAAACCTGCAATTGACCCATGCCCCATGCTGCAGAGGAAGGTGAACCTCCCTGCTCCCAACTCCAGGAGTCTCTGCCAATCTGACCCAGGGGAATATTCCTTTCTGACCCCCAATATGAAGATCAGTTAGATCCTGAGCATGTGGGCAAGACCCGCCAGCCAAACGCCTGGGATAGAATTCTCTGTGGTAACTCAGATCTCTCCCCATCTAGTGTCCCATCACAAGCCATTGGAGATATTTGCTGCTAGCAGCCACTGATTGGCTACATGCCATTCTTGATTTCCTATTTTTAACAATAAATTTAAATTCAGTCAAATGACAGAAGAGCTATTGTAACTCTATAGTAAAACATCAAACAATTTCACAGAAATTGCTATGTCACAAAAGATATTACACAGGATAATTTGGGAACGACTAATACAAGTGATAATTGAAAGTGTACTAAAAAACAGAATGAGGCAATATACTCACTGCTGTTTCAAAACTATTGCTTGAAATTAACTCAGTGGTACTTCCTGAAAGTACCTAAATATATCCATTGTAAATGTTACAATTCATTTTAAAAATAAGGAATACCAAAGAAAGAAGAGTGATGAACAGCATAAGGTTTTTGATTTTTTGACTTTTAATGGTACCTGGATACTGTGTATTCTACGACCCTAAGGATGTGGTCATGAGGCCCAATGGCCCACCGTTCTTGGTTGGTGGTGTAAGACACATACAGCTTTCCATTTTTCTTATAATTGGGATGGAATGCAAGGCTTAACAGTCCTCTTTCATCTCCTCCCTGCAGTCAAATGAAAAACACAAAGAATTGTGAAGTTAATTATGTTCTTTATTGTGTTTCAGCTGGAACCCCAAAAAAGTCTTTCTAATCTTTGCCCAAACTCTCTTCTTTCTTCCGTGATTACTGCACAAAAAGGATTATAAAACATTTCACTTTCAGCTACTCCTTAAAGGTTGGAACAAAACAATTGTCTTGTGTAGTTATCTATGCACAAGACTCTCATTCCGCTTTTGTGGAGTGATTTGTGTATCTAATCTTTGGGAAGCCATGAAGAAAAGTTTAAGTGCTGTGAAGAATTCTTTGCTGAGTTACTAGTATGCTTGTAGTTCGTAGAAGACAAATAAAAAGGTCTGTAATCAGCAGTCACTTCTAATCCAAGTATCCAAAACCTAAAACACAGTGTTGGCTGCCAACTCCCACTGTCTTGGCAATATGTTTAGAAAACAGTTAAATTGCTTGTGTAATATGTAAACCTTTGTTTTACCCTGGAGGCAGCTACATTAGTTGTCACAACTATGGTGGTCTGTTCATCATAGCTAGCATACTGTAGGTAATAAGCAGCCTCGGTCTCTCTGCACAGAAACCATAGTTTTACATGTGGCCATTCAATGGAAAGGTTTTTGTTATTCTTAAAAATAAAAATAGAAAATCCCCAAACAACTTTTCTTGTTGTTATGATTACCACCAAGATTAGTACAGTTATATGTTATGCATCAAATCTATATAATATACTGTGACAATGCAAATACCAGTGTACTTAAATAGAAGGCAATTTAAGCTTCTGGCTTCTAAAAATATATGTAATTTGCTATGGCTTAAATTTCATTTTGCTGTATTTAAATAAAAAGAGAGCATATAGATTTGTTTTACCCTTTTAGGTAATATACGGTCATCTGCAGTGCACACAAATAAACAGAATATTTTAATCAATGGTTCAAATTCAATTCATATGTGACTGTTTACATCATGGCTATTTGGTAGCTTAAGTCAGGATTCCTCAGACTTACAGAGCTGGTATTAAGAAATGTTTTGTGATCTTTTTCCTCCCAAGACTTTAAACCCCATTCAAATGCAGGCAAAAAAATTTGTAACCATAACCACACCTATGATAACTGAATATAAAGTTCTAAATTAAAAGGAGAGTGAAATCTTTTAAATACACTTGCAATTCAGTGACAGAGTCCTGTGGCACCTTATAGACTAACAGATGTATTGGAGCATGAGCTTTCGTGGGTGAATACTCAGATCTGACTAAGTAAGTATTCACCCTCAAAAGCTTATGCTCCAATATGTCTGTTAGTCTATAAGGTGCCACAGGACTCTTAGTCTGGATCTGTAAAAAACAACAAACACAGTTACCCCTCTGATACTTGCAATTCAGTGTTATGGATGAGCCTGTCTTGGCTGTTGGGATATGCTCAACAGGAGGCCTTATTCCGAAAATGCACAGTTTAAATGTATTTTCACTTGAGAGATGATGCCGATACTTTGTTTTTATCACAACCACTGAAGAGAAACCTGGCTTAGAGAAACAAGGATGAAAATAGGATGAGACCTTTCATCGTTTGCACAACTAAAGCTGGATCCTTCTTTTTCAGAGGCAGCCAAAATCAGCTGAGTTTTTGGCTAGGGAAAGTCAGCTATGAGATGTTGTCAGAGGAGAGGTCTGCCACTTTGTCTTGCAGTGGCCTAGTCAGTGCTACTGACTATCTGCATCTTTTTCTCTTTTGTGGTTCATCAAAAACATAGTCCTGCAGCTGGGTCTGAATTTATTTTAGATGCTGATTTGAGTTCCTGAGAGTTTTTACCACGTTACCTTGATAAAGTCTGAAACAGGAACCTAATCTGAGTTTCTTTTTTTTTTACAAACTAGAGGGCATACATTTCCAAGTTGTCTGATGCATGATTCTACCCTGTTGTGCGTAGACAGACACTCCCGTTCTTCCTTTGGAGAGAAGAATCAGCTCATTTAGATGCTCAAAGATGGCAACTCAAATTGAAGCCTACCACTCAATGTGAAGTATTGAAGACATCAGCAAGGGGAGATTGTTGACCATTCTTCTTCTAATTTGAAGATTCTGTTTAGCATTTTATTTTATGAGAGCTGTCTCCCCTTAGTGTGAAAGAGGAGTTGCTGGTGAAAGATATCACAGAATAGGACAAACAGAAAATTGAATGGAGAGCTATTAATTAAATTCACTACTTCAACAGCTTCATGAAGGATCTGGCACAGATGTCCAGGCATTTTCTTAGCAGCAAGAAATTTGTGGTTTATGAAACACTGAAGCTATGTGGTGTTTTGCATCCATGTGACCAGACTGCTATCCATACTTGTCATTGCTTTGGCACTGTTCCCACAGATGGCAATACATGGCTTTCACTGAATGTGGAAAACTTTTATTGTCTCAGATAAGCAGTCTCCTGTTTATCCTGTCCCAACTTTACAAATGAGTAAGTTGCCTTCAACAGAACCTCAAGAAACATCTCTCAAATGCCAGAACCTCTGCAGCACCAGAGACATCAGTTGATTCATCAAGTTGAATTGTTAAGTATTTGCTTTCCTGGCTTTGGAAAGCAATTGCTCTCAGATGTTCAGCCCTGCCACTAATACAGTATGAAACAGCATTATTTGATGAAACTACTGTTTCAGATTTGGTAGCTGCTTTAGGTCCTGTATCTTTTGAAACCATACCTACTGTGCAGAAAGGATACAATTTTCTGCAATGGTATTCACTTTACATTGTTGAACAGGTCCGTAGAGATACCAGATAAAATCTCTATAGGGAGTTCATGTTGACACTGCGAATAGGAGTAATCAAGTCTTGCTGATTTTTTTCAAGGCTTCAAGTTTTCTCACTCTCTCAAAAAAAATTGTTTTCTTTTTCATTAATGGATTTTTGGTTTCCAAACTCCACAGCAACCCCTCAGGCTTCATACTCTTGGCAACTGGCAAACTGAGAGCATACTGCACACTTGTCAAGCCAATTGACACAATGAAAAATGTGGTGGATAGTTTATTTCCACATTTTACTTTTTCTTTTAGTCATCATTGAAATAACTTGCCACCATCCTTTTCATGAAACAGTCTATCTTTCTGAATCACCCCTAGGCTACAACTGATCACCAACGAAGTCTGGAGGACACATACGAGTTTATCTGAAGCTCAGCAGTATTTTCAGGCATTAGCCATTGACACCTTTTGTTGGCAGTCTTAGCAGGGAATCCATGAAATATGAACCTACTATCTGATCCCTTTGAAGGTGTAACCAAAACAAGATGAAATGTATTGGCGGAACATAACAAGAAAGCTGGCACTGCCACTTTCTGTGCAATTCTGGAGACTGATCGACAACTCTTTTGCTGGCAATTGATCACTTTTCACCAGCACTACATTTGTTTTAAAAATTGTTTTTTTCTGTCAATTTGAAATGTTGGGCTAGCTCCTTAGCTTCAGCCAAGGAGTGTGTGGTGACCCTTGTGGGGAGTAGGTTGGATGTAGCGATGCTATAAAGGGGAAGACATGAAAAAAAAATCACGTGTCATTAAAAATCAGTTCAATTTAATCTGGGACCAGACATTAAAATACCTTCATGATAAAGGCATGGTTATTGTATGATGTCACTACATGGCAAAGTATCTGAGTTCATTATCGTAATATGTTTGGATTTCTTTTAAGTGTAACCTTAACTCAAAATTTCATGGGGTTGTAATGCTTGATAGATAAATTACAACATCCCTTTAATGTGTTTTATCCCTAATTTACTTATCAATATTGTCAACTAACTCTACCTCAATGTAAATTTGTCTGGAAATTGATAGTTCTCCAATATTTCAAATCACTGGGCCAGATTCTTAATTCATGTTAAACTGGAGTAACTCCACTGACTTCAGCTGTGTTGCTTCAGCAGTACTGAGAGGATTAAAAGAGCAGTAAAAAGTATTTTTGTCTCAAGTCAGTGGCTACAACCTTGAGAACACACACAAAGAGCAGAGTTTTTGAAAAAGAATGTGTATCTAATTAACTTAGGTAAAATCAGTGAGGTTTTAAGGGTGACCACTGTAACTCTTAACCCAACATGTTACCTAATCCACTTCCTGACATATGCAAAATTGGACTCTAATATATATTTTCAAGTGCTTTGTCTAATGTAATTGTAAACAATTCCAGTAATAAAGCTACAAATGCTTACTTTGAAAAACTATTTCATAGTCCAGTTGATCTTACAGGGGTGAAATAGTATCATGTGTTCATTTTTAACAAACTTGTGGTCTGGACTATCTCAATTTAAGTTGGCAATTAACAGCATCTTTTCACTTAAAGAAAAGGGTATGTGCATGTGTCAAAAATATTTTTTAAATATTTTGACTCAGTATTAAATCACTTCTGCAGTAATTTTTTAGAATATTTGTTTGAATATATTACTATATGGGCTATTCTGTATAATCTCATCAGGTAGTAGCCTTTCATTTAATCTGTTTCCCATGTAATAAATTTCATTGCAAATCTGCATGACCATATGTTTAATTTTGTGGGTTTTTTGTAAAGTAACTTAAGTATGTTTTTGATAATGTGAAAGCTCTTATTAAAAAATGGCCTTTAATTTCTGCAAACCAATTCCCATTCGCTGTCAGAGTTGTACCACTAAGTAAGGATGAGTGAAGGGTTACAGTTAAAACAAGAAAAACCCAGAGCTTCACTCATACCTTCTGTGGCTTGTGAAAATTTACTAGGAACACCCAATTTCCCTTGGAAATACCAACAGAGCCTCTTCCTGCTTGAATCGCCTTACCTTATTGGTTCATACTATAAGCTTCAAAATCAGCATTAGACTCTCTGCCTGGTCACAACTAAATCAACATTTCATGCAAATTTTATAGACATGTGGCAGCAGCATGTGAAGGGAATTTGAATATTGCAGCAGTGGGACACAGCAACAAGATTGTTGCATGGGTGCACACTGCCTTCCAAAGCCTTTCTTTCTTCACCATAAAGAGGAAATGAGGAGCATTCCTGTCAAAGGTCAGGAAAGAGAGGGCAAAAGAAGGGACACACAAAGCCAGGAATTGGTAGGAGAAGGGGATTGGGAGATACTACACAGAGGATCAATAATCCAAAATAAAAAACTTTACCCTTTTGTCTAATCATCTGCATTCAAGGGGCCTCAGTAAGTTAAGACATTTACCATAAGGAAAAACAATTGCACCTATGGCATGGTTGTGTGTAGTATGTAGATTAGACCTACCAAACGGCTATTTCCATTCTCCTATTGCACTGCAAACACCTCACACACTTGGGTCTGTTTCTGCCTCTGTCATTACTGTAAATTCCATTTGCCAAGCCACTGTTGTTTTGGGGGTTTTTATTAAAAAAACAACTGTGTCTCCAATACATGTATTCATTTTTAGAGCAGTGTAAATCCAAATTAGCCAATTCTTGGATTTTGAATTCTTTTAGGCCTGGTCTACACTAGGAGTTTGTCGAATTTAGCAGCATTAATTTGAATTAACCCTGCACCCGTCCATACAACGAAGCTATTTAGTTCGACCTAGAGGTCTCTTTAGTTCGATTTCTGTACTCCTCCCCGACGAGGGGAGTAGCGCTAAATTCGATATGGCCATGTCAAATTAGGCTAGGTGTGGATGGAATTCGACGCTAGTAGCTCCGGGAGCTATCCCACAGTGCACCACTCTGTTGACGCTCTGGACAGCAATCCGAGCTCGGATGCTCTGACCAGCCACACAGGAAAAGCCCCGGGGAAATTTGAATTCCTTTTCCTGTCTGGCCAGTTTGAATCTCATTTCCTGTGTGGATGTCGTGGCGAGCTCAGCAGCACTGGCAGCGATGCAGAGCTCTCCAGCAGAGGAGTCCATGCAATCTCAGAGTAGAAAGAGGGCCCCAGCATGGACTGACCGGGAAGTCTTGGATCTGATTGCTGTGTGGGGCGATGAGTCTGTGCTTTCGGAGCTGCGCTCCAAAAAACGGAATGCAAAGACCTACGAGAAGGTCTCCAAAGCCATGGCAGACAGAGGATACAGCCGGGATACAACGCAGTGCCGCGTGAAAATCAAGGACCTGAGACAAGGCTACCAAAAAATCAAAGCGGCCAACGGACGCTCCGGAGACCAGCCCCAGACATGCCGCTTCTACGAGGCACTGCATGCCATTCTCGGTGGGTCTGCCACCACTGCCCCACCAGTGACCATGGACTCTGACGATGGGATAGTGTTGACGGGCAGTTCCTTGGCGATGTTCGCGGACGGGGAAGATGAGGAAGGGTTTGAGGAGGACGAGGCAGGCGACAGCGCTTACAATGCTGATTTCCCCGACAGCCAGGATCTCTTCATCACCCTCACAGAGATCCCCTACCAATCCTCCCCGGACGTTAACCCGGACCCTGAATCAGGGGAAGGATCAGTCGGTAAGTGCTATAAACATGTAAACATTTATTTTTGAAAGAACAGGAATGTAAACTATGTGAAAAGAAGGTCAATGTATATGGGGATAGAACAGAAATCCTCTTGGGAGATCTCCACGAAGCTCTCCTGGAGGTAATCGAAAAGCCTACGCATGAGGTTCCTGGGGAGAGCTGCCTTATTGGGTGCTCCGTGGTAGCACACTTTTCCGCGCCAGCCTGTCATCAGGTATTCTGGGAGCATTGCCTCCACGAGCATGGCAGCATAGGCCCCTGGTTTGTGCTGGCTTTCACGCAGCATGCGCTCTCTATCGCTTTCAGTGATCCTCCTCAGGGTGATCTTGCTCGGCGACTCCTGCATTTAATTAGGGGAATTAGTGTTTATGTTAGTATTGGGAATGCTTCACTTTTCCTTTGCATAACAATAAGCGTCGGTTTACAGCCACGTGGTGGAGGCTGCAGAGGGGCAGCATACAGGGATCTTTCCCGGGGACAGCCACGAGGGGGTGGAACAGGGGCAGAGTTTATGCTTTCTGGATTGCTTGCAGCAGGAGGGCACTGCTATACATTAAGTTTTAAGCAGCCTAAAGTCTACGGCTTACCATGCCTGGCTGCTCCACAGATTCTGTTGTCCTGAACCGCTTGTCTGATCTCTAGTGCAAGACCCCAGGCAATGAAAGCGAAGGCTGAAAATTCGAACTTGTCCTGAGTGCGCATGAGATAGGTGCTGTGCATGGTCTTGTTCACAGAGACAGACTAGACTGTGTTCATTGTTCGCAAAAATGTATCTTTGCAAGGAATTCACTCCCTTTTTCCCATCACACAGCTGCGACTGTCTCCCGACCTGCCCCAGCATCCCCCTCACAGAGGCTGGCAAAGATTAGGCGGTGAAAGAAAAAGACACGGGCCGAGATGTTCGCTGAACTTATGGGCTGCTCCCGAGACGAGGCGGACCAGCAGAGCCAGTGGAGGGAGAACCTCTCTCAGTACCAGCGCTCACACAGCAAACGGGAGGAGAAGTGGCGTGAGGAAGACAAGCAGGCGACTCAAACGCTGCTTGGACTAATGAGGGAGCAAACGGACACGCTCCAGCGCCTTGTGGATGTTCTGCAGGACCGCAGGCAGGAGGACAGAGCCCCCCCTGCAGTGTATCTGCAACCGCCCTCCCCCGCCACAAAGTCCTGTCCCCCCCTCACCCAAAATAACAAGAAGGAGGGGCGCCAGGGGCAGTGAAAACTGTCACTCCACCCCAGCAGAGTGCTCAATTACCCAAAAGTTCTCATTCCCTAAATTTTGAGAAGTCCTTCCCTTCCTGACTCACCCAAGCCCCAATACCAGTTTCATCCCTTGTCTAGTTGATTATTAAAAATACTTTGCTGTTAATTACTGTTTCCATCATGTTTTTGTACAGAAGACTGTGTTTGGGGGGGGGAAGGGGGTTGGTAATTGCATAGGACAGTCACCATTACCAGGGTACAGACACGGGGGCAGGATCAGCAGCAGGTCACACACACAGTGCAGTCAGTAGGCACCCTGGTCGGTATGGGAGGTGGTTTCCATGTTCTGTGTGGGTGGGGGGTACATGACTTTGTAGCGGGGGAGGGCGGTTACAGATCTTATGCAGTGGTCCTTGTCCTGGACCACAGAGCCACGCAGCAGGGGAATCTGTAACCGTCCTCCCCCGCCACAAGGTCACATAGCCCCCGCACACAGAGTCCCAAAAAGGAGGGATGGCAGGCTCCGTTGAAACAACCAGTCTGGCACTGCGGACCGCTCTAGGAGCAGGAGCCTGTCATTCCTCAAGTTTAGAAGCGGTCTTTACATCACTACACACCCTACTCAGCACAGTCTGCATCCCAGTTTCAACCCTTTAACGCAAAGTCATTAATAAAGAAAACGTAGTTAAGTAACAATGAAACATGGATTTTATTTTTACATGTGTGTTGGAAGGGGGGAAACGGGGTGAACGGGGTATGTAACTGCAGAGGATAGTCAACAGTAACTGGGTAAAGAAACAGGGGCAGGTTCAGCTTCTCTGTAAAGAAACTGAATAGTCACAGGTCACGCTGCTCGCTGAGGAACCTAGCTTTCAAAGCCTCCCGGATGCACAGCGCTTCCCGCTGGGCTCTTCTAATTGCACGGCTGTCTGGCTGAGCGTAATCAGCAGCCAGGCGATTTGCCTCAACCTCCCATCTCGCCATAAAGGTCTCCCCCTTGCTCTCACAGAGATTGTGGAGCACACAGCAAGCTCCAATAACAATGGGGGTATTGGTTTCGCTGAGATCCGAGCGAGTCAGTAAGCTCCTCCATCTCCCCTTGAGACGTCCGAAAGCACACTCCACCACCATTCTGCACTTGCTCAGCCGGTAGTTGAAGAGTTCCTTGTCACTGTCCAAGGCGCCTGTATAGGGCTTCATGAGCCAGGGCATTAGCAGGTAGGCTGGGTCCCCGAGGATCACTGTAGGCATCTGCACATCCCCAACAGTTATTTTGTGGTCCGGGAAGAAACTACCTTCCTGCAGGCGTCTAAACAGACCAGAGTTCCTAAAAACACACGCGTCATGAACCTTGCCCGGCCACCCGACATTGATGTTGGTAAAACGTCCCCTATGGTCCACCAGTGCTTGCAGCACCATTGAAAAGTAGCCCTTTCAGTTAATATACTGGCTGGCCTGGTGGGCCGGTCCCAAGATAGGGATGTGAGTTCCATCTATAGCCCTACCGCAGTTTGGGAATCCCATCACGGCGAAGCCATCTCTGACGACCTGGACGTTTCCCAGGGTCACTACCTTTGAAAGCAGTAGCTCAATGATTGCGTGGGCTACTTGCATCACAGCAACCCCCACGGTAGATTTGCCCACGCCAAAGTGGTTCGCTACTGACCGGTAGCTGTCTGGTGTTGCAAGTTTCCAGAGGGCTATGGCCACTCGCTTCTGCACACTCAGGGCTGCTCGCATCCGGGTGTCCTTGCGCTTCAGGGCAGGGGACAAAAAGTCACACAGTTCAAGGAAAGTGCCCTTAGGCATGCGAAAGTTTTGCAGCCACTGTGATTCATCCCAGACCTGCAGCACTATGCGGTCCCACCAGTCCGTGCTTGTTTCCCGGGTCCAGAATCACCGTTCCACAGCATGAACATGACCCATTGCCACCATGATCTCCACGGCGCGGGATCCCATGCTTTGTGAGAGGTCTGTACCACTCTGACACTTCATGTCCTCACCGTGCTGCCGGAGCCTCCTCGCCCGATTTCTCAGCAGCTGACTGTGGAGAGGTGGACGATAAGGTGCGAGGAGTTGACAATGGCCATAAGTGCGATGATCGCAGCGGGCTCCATGCTCGCAGTGCTGTGGTGTCCGCGCTGTCACGCACCAGAAAAGTGCGAGAACTGATTGCCCGCCGGCGGGAGTGACGGTTGAATGACGACAGTTACCCAAGACCACCCTCGACACATTTTTCCCCCCAGCATGCATTGTGGGGAAATCCCAGAATTCAAATGGGCAGCGGGGACTGCGGGAACTGTGGGATAGCTTCCCACAGTGCAACGCTTCCAATGTCGATGCTTGCCCCGTTAGTGTGGACTCACAAAGTCGAATTAGTGTCCTTAGTGTGGATTCACAAATTCGACTTTGTAAGGTCGATTCCACAAATTCGAGTTAAGTTGAATCGAACTACTCTTGTAGTGTAGACATACTCTAAATCTCTGAATGAGACTTTGCTTGGTCTCACCACATGTGATCTGTAATGCTGCAACACTGAGTTGTTTTCATTCACTTACAAAAGTGTCTGTCTCAGAAAAAACACTTCAGAGAAAGATGCTCAGGTCTTGAATTATTAATACGGCAGGGAATATATCTTAACCAGCTGCCCATTTCTTCTCACCTTCTCTCTGATCCAGATTATGACCAGTCCAAATATGGTGGGGAGAGAGGATGCAGGGGAGCCATCCACTCTTCTCAGAAGACCTGTACAGCTGCAAACCAGGAAAGAGTGTCCATGTTGGTAGAGCAGCCTCAGATGTTAGGTATCTGGAAGGAGCAAATGTTGCCCTTCTGCATAGGGACAGCTGCTAGCTACACCTGATCAGCAGCAAGGGTCACCTCTGTCAGTGCTCTGCCCAGCATCCAAGAGGCATTGTGCTTTAGACAGGCTTTGTGCTTCTGGGCAGCGACACTCAGGCTGCGTGCATCAGCTAGAAAGAGGCGTAGCTGGGAGCCTTCAACATTTAGCTGTTACCAAGATGTTGTTATGCTTTTTTCCTTGTTTATAATACAATGTATTTTGTAGGTGTCTGAAGGTTTGGTTTGTTATATTTTGCTTTATAGTTTACTGTTGTTCCAAATAAACCCTTTTACACTTTAGTTAAGTATATTTCCATCTTTAGGGCACACTGGTATCTCTTCAGTTTCATTTAGCAACATCTTCCAACTTCAGTTTAATTAAAAATATGTCTAGGGTTATTTTTTGACCTCAGATACACATGCAAAAATCCCACTGAAGCCAGTGCGAGTTATTTGTGCATTTATATAAGGGCATATTGACATTAATGACCCAAATGAACCTGCCAGAAAGTGGAATTATTAGCGCTGGTGTTGGCTAAAATCCAATGTAGATAATTACAGAATGCTTCTCAAAGGTTTCCCCAGTAGTTGCTCAGATGCCATTGTGATGAGTGTAGTATGAATATCTAGAGAGAGGAATTCACTGGAATGCTGTAGCTTTTACTTCCTGCTATAAACTGGGTGTATTGCTATGTGTTATTAAACAGCTACTGGGGTCCACAGTGCATGTGGTGGTTGATGTGATTCCTATCTGTAATTCTATCATTTGTAGAAAGCATAGAATCCTAGGACTGGAAGGGACCTCGAGAGGTCTAATCCAGTCCCCTGCACTCATGGCAGGACTAAGTATTATCTAGACCATTCCCACAGGTTTTTGTCTAAAATCCACTCTTAAAAATCTCCAGTGATGGGGATTCCACAACCTCCCTAGGCAATTTATTCCAGTGCTTAAGAACCCTGACAGTTAGGAAGTTTTTCCTAATGTCCAACCTAAACCTCCCTTGCTGCAATTTAAGCCCCTTGCTTCTTGTCCTATCCTCAGAGGTTAAAAAAACCAATTCTTCTCCCTCCTCCTTGTAACAACCTTTTATGTACTTGAAAACAGTTATCATGTCCTCTCTCAGTCTTCTGTTTTTCAGACTAAACAAACCCAATTTTTTCAATCTTCCCTCATAGGTCATGTTTTCTAGACCTTTAATCATTTTTGTTGCTCTTCTCCGGACTTTCTCCAATTTGTCCACATCCTTCCTGTAATGTGGCACCCCGAACTGGATACAATACTCCAGTTGAGGCCTAATCAGTGCAGAGTAGAGGGGAAGAATTACTTCTCGTGTTTTGCTTACAATACTCCTGCTAATACATCCCAGAATGATGTTCGCTTTTTTTGCAACAGTGTTACACTGTTGACTCATATTTAGCTTATGGTCCACTATGACCCCCATATCCCTTTCCACAGTACTCCTTCTTAGGCAGTCATTTCCCATTTTGTATGTGTGCAACTGATTGTTCCTTCCTAAATGGAGTACTTTGCATTTGTCCTTATTGAATTTCATCCTATTTACTTCAGACCATTTCTCCAGTTTGTCCAGATAATTTTGAATTTTAACCCTATCCTCTAAAGCACGTGCAACCTCTCCCAGCTTGATATTGTCCACAAACTTTGTAAGTGTACTCTCTATGCCATTATCTAAATCATTGATGAAGGTATTGAACAGAACTGGACCTAGAACTGATCCCCACTCAATATATCCTTCCAGCATGACTGTGAACCACTGATAACTACTCTCTGGGAGCGGTTTTCCAACCAGTTTTGCACTCACCTTATAGTAGCTCCATCTAGGTTGCATTCCCTAGTTTGTTTATGAGAAGGTCATGCGAGACAGAATCAAAAGCTTGACTAAAGTCAAGATATGCCACGTCTACCGTGGATCCTCTGAGATATTTCCCTGCCTTTAGTCTTGTATCTCAGAGTAATATGTTATTTTCTGCTCTCTGACCACATGCAAAACTCTCACTGTTCCTCCAGAGCTGGCCATACCTTTTTTTCTGCTGTCGTAAGTATGGAATTGTGGTTCAGGCACCATTTTACAGGTTTCTTCTCTAAAATTTATGCAAACAAAAATGAGTGCCTCACTCAGAATCTCAGTGGTGACATTTTATTTCTCAATTTTATGAGTCAATACTCTCATTACAATAATTATTTTAGGGGCTAGTTCTTCATTTGCAAAGTGCAGATGAGCCCTTAAAGCCAGAAATTAGGCATATCAAAATGCAATCGATGATAAGATGTTATGTGAGAACAACTGTACAGGAAGTCTGAGGGAGGCTTTTTCTGAAATTGTAGAGGAGTATAAGTATTTATAGGAATATATTTTATTTAGCAGGAGCATACTATATATTTTATATATCATAATTTTGCCAATAAAGAGAGAATTTTTTGTGAGCTTACAGTGAGCCAGAATGTAGACAAGGGTTTTAAGGATTCTCAGATAACGCTAGTTGGTTAAAAATGACCCCACTAGTTCTCATTTTTCCTTCTGATTTTAATTAAAGCAAGAACAAAAACTTTCATATGCCCTTGATTGCTTTATAACTTATTCTTTCTTTTCCTTACCTTCACTCCTTTGCGGAAACCAGTCACTAAATGCAGGACCTCTCACTTCTAGTCCTAGTCCTCTGTATTTTTTTAAAAATTCCTCTAGTCCAGATTTTGCTGTTCTGCTGGGCAAGTCTTTAACTTAATCCAAATGGCAATCCTGGTCCCCTGACAATACAATTCTTTCTTCCAGTCCTCCTAAAGAAAGTATATGACATTTACAAATCCAGAAACCAAAATAACACAAACCCACAGATTGCCTCCTTCACACTCCCCTAGTAAGACATGGGTCCTGCTTTAGCAAAGCTCCCACTTATTGGTTGGAAGCAGTTAAAAATTTTAAACTTGCCAAAAGCCAGCCAATAATTGAGAGGTTCTGGGCAGAGAGATATCTGACTGGGAGTGTGATTTATAGGAGGTGGCGGTGAGCCCATGTTAGGTCTGTGTCTGGATTGGGAAACTTCATGTACTGTTCTACTTTAGGAGAATTGAAATAACAGAAAACAGTGGGAATCAGAACTGGAAGAGAGAGGTTCAAAATAAAAGGCCAGATAATTACTGTATTTACTAAAGTTGGCTTAAGAAGATGTGAATTACACATTTTCCTGCACCAGAGTGGCCCCTTGAACCTTGGGCCGTATTCATCCTATGGGAAAAGCAGATGATGATTCCACCTCTGTCCTCCCTGGGATAGTCTTGTGGGGAATGACAGCTTTAAAAGTCATCAGCAACTCTGAATACTTCACCACTAGAAACCATTGAGGGAAGGCAATGAACAAGTATGCTCCATAATGTCCTGCCCCATCCTACTTCCTAGCCATGCTTTTTGGCAATTCTGCTGTCCTATATCTCAACTCCCCAGTACTTTACCACCACAAACTGTCTGCTCCTGGTGGTCTTTCTGTAGCCGGAGATTGAGATCCATTTGGCTGTGGAACTGGTCTCCTGAGGAAGGTAGTAGAAGCCCAATGTATTGGGACTTGTAAAACTTGACTGCAGTAAGCATTAAAAAATTTAGGGACAACCCTACTTTGGCAAGGAGTATGGGTCAAATGATCTAACAGGACTTTTCCATCTCTATGTGGTGAATGCATGTCTTGCCTCTGTTTATTGCAATGAATATCCCTATAAAATTATTGTGAAGGGTCCAAGAGAGAAAGCTGGCATGGTCTGAGAATCTGGCTCATTATATTAATATTCATTAATGCATGGACACTATAATGAAAGGCCAGTAATGACTTTTCAATCATAACAATCTTTGACTTTACGTTTTCAAAAAGTTACCCCTTTCAAACAAAAAAGGAAACATTTTTCCTAGGCCACATTTTAATACTATTTCTAGATTCTTTTTCCCCTATAAGGACACAAACAGTACAGTTTTAACCCATTTAGCAATTTAAATTATTCTACCAATGACCCAAGTTGACTGCAGTCCTCACAGAATACAGCCTTGGTCTTCTTAGGCTTTAGCCATTAACCATATATCCAAGACACATGTCTACCTGTCATTAATGCTATTTTTGAAAAGCATTTCATTTTTCAAAAAACGTTTCCAACAGGAGAAAGATGTCAACGAGTTCAGTAAACGTTGTCATCAATCAGTATAAAATTTTGATTTTACACAGTATGATATTTCAACAGATCATCACAGCTTCTATCACAGCTACAAAAATAAACGTACACCATTAAAAAAAATCTTACTACAGTGCAAAGATTTCCCTGAGCTGTTAAAAACAACAAATTGTCATGTACGTAAACACAAAGCCCGTAAGACTTTGAAATCAGTTGTATTTTAAAGTCTTTCTCTACTGAGAGAGGAGAAAAGAGAAGTGTGTATGCAGCAACACATGGCAAGTTTGACAGTGCTTTTGTAAAATGGACCAACCTACAACAAACTTTGGACTCCAGTAATTGAAAACAAATTCATGCTGTTTTACCATGACCATTTTATATGGAAATTTAGGAGTATAATTCACCACAGAATAACAGCAATTATCATCTGTGAGTAAATTAAAAACAGAATGTCGATTTGTGCAAATGCTAGGTACTGAATAATAACCACTTTTAAGTGAAATGTAGGTGGGGAAGGTGACCGCATAGGTTTCTGGATATTGCACTGCCCTGCCTTACAAGCTCTTCTGCATCTCCTCTTTGGTTGTGAACTGTTGTCTTTTAAAAGCAGCCACTTGGCCTTTCCAGCTGCAAGGGAGTGTGGGTTCACATGAAATTCATTTAAATGTTCTTTGTGGGGAGCATATTATGGACAAAACACACATCCAAAAACTAAGGAGAAGGCACAAAGATTTCCATTTGGACAAGTCCTCCTGTCTTGTCTTTAGGCTAGATATTATGAATGAGGCAAGGAGTGCAATGAATGAGGAAGGAACACTGCCAGAGCCACCTCCCTTTAAATGCATTCCATACAAAATGCACATTTTAATAATACACATTTTACAAGAAGTGCAGTGAATAGGGTAGAGAGACTCCTCATTCAGCATACACCATTTGTGAATTTTTTCAGTGCACAGATGAACGAGGCCATCATGCATGTGCTGCATGGCCTGGTTTAAGCTGCAGACATTATAGGCTTAGCACTGTCATTGTTAAAAATGTGCTGTTTATAGAAAAGCATAATTTCAATGGGTCTTCATTCCGTCAAACCAATACTAATCTCTGCTGGGACAGAGGCACTCCTCCTCAATTGGGGCTATTTCCATGCCAGATTTTTGCTTTTTACACCCACACATTTTGGCATTAAAGCTGTTCAAAAAAGGGTTGTAAATCTTTAACTATAATAAAATTTGGTTGTTTTTGTTATATTTTACTTTCTCAGAAGCAACTTAAACTTTTTTTAAAGAAGTTTGAAAGGTAAAAGCTACTGATGCCTGAAAATGAGGGCTGGAATGGAAAAGCATATGAAATCTTAACTGTAGTTGTTCTGAGTATTCAAGTTATGATCTTGCCTATTGGTGAAGATGAGAGACCCACACTTAAAACCTGAGCCCTGCTGCTATCAGACATAGAAATATGGAAAAACTTTACCTTTTCCCCAGCTGAGGAATGTGTGTGCATATTCTAGAAATAAATTGAATGCTAGTTTATTCCTTAACATCCGAAGAACTTTTGGACTGCAGAAAATTGGAGGCATGGAGAAGCATATTTCTGCCTATATTTAGCATCAGATATTCAGCATAGTTTTGATAAGGATGTGACATATATCTCCAAAGCAGATTTCAATTGTATATGTTAGTGGTTTTTCAGTGGATGATCTGTCAAATACTTGGCATAATCAGAATTTTGACTCCAAAGAGTCATACAGTATATGTATTCCTCAACATTTTGTCATACCAAATAATGGGGCGGATTTTACTGAGAACTGGACAAATGAGGTTAAAAAAACTGTTTATTCATACAAATTATTTTATTTTTGTGATTATGCCTCTTTAGTGATGGCTTTACAAAAAACATTACTTAATCTTATTTGCACAAATGCTTACAGAAAGCAAACAAAGTTCTGTGCTTGGTGATGAATTTTGAACTTGTACATGGGACAGTTTGCACTGGAAGTTGTATATTTTATGAGAGATGCGGGGGAACATCAGGGGCCATGGTACCCCAAACCTGAACTCTGGCACAAACTCAATTAAACGAGCTAGAAAAGGCTGACTGAATTTTTTCCGCTAAACTGTGCATGTACATCAGTTATTTTCTGTGAATATGATGAGACAAAATTAAATTTAAAATCTTTCAACCAATAAATCTTAGGGTATCCCAGTATTTCTAAGAATGATGCCTTGTGCATGATCTGTGTGGTCCAGAAAGGAAAATGCTTACATGCTAAATCTGCTTAAGCTGTTATTTCCCTTTGAGATTCTAAAGCCCAGTGGGTTCTTCAATCTCATCTTGTGATTGTTAGTCATCCAACCAGAGAACAGAAAGAATATCACATATTTATGCAATTAATGAGTAGCTCAGATTTCAAATACTGCAAATTATTTGTATCCAGCCAATAGATTAAAAATGTACACAATTTGTCCAGTAAAATCATATGAAGAATAAATCAAAATAAATTTTGGTTTACTCATGAATATTATGTGAGCAGAAGAGGAGACAAAATTCATCAGGTATATTATTTGCTATGAACTATTCACACAGCTCTATTTTACTTATTCTCTCAGTTAAAATAGTGTGAAGAGTGTTGTTAATTTGGAGACAGACCTGAGTATTTTTATGAAATATACTAAATGGAAAAAGCAGGATGGTGAAGTATTTACAGTTCGTTCTTCATCACTCAAAATATGTTATACTAGCAGAATGATGGAAATCCACAGCAGAGCTGACAATTGCAGACATGCAGGAAACATCCATCCAGAAAACAAATTCCATTTGGGTTTGGCTTAAAATATGTGAATGAAAAGTATGTTTCTTTCTGAGAATGCAAAGATAGTTTTGCACATTGCAGTGAAGGAATGTATATAGCATGTATAGTTATAAAACAAAAAAGGGTGAGGCATGGCATGGGTATGAAATAATTAGAGAAGTATTTGAGTTTCTCAGTGAGTTGTTGCAGATGTATAGCCTTGGAATGTGCATTTGTCTTGAGACAATCATCAGTGAATGACCAGGGCAATGTCTCAACTAGAGCTAGTCAGGAATTTTTCAGACATGTTCATTGAAAATGGCAGTTCATCAAAACTGAAACTTTCCATGGGAGAGTGTTGATTTCAACGAATTTCCCAGTTCAAAAATGTGTTGAGAAAAACTTCTGAAATTGTCCAGTTTTGACATTTTTGGATTGCAAATTTCTGTTTTTCAATTTGAGACAACTTTTTGTTTTAGAATGTAATATAGTAGAAAAAGGAAAGATAAAAAGGTCAAATCTAAAGGAAGTGTTTCAATTAACCCAATTCAAAATTTTCAGATATAATTTTTTAAGATTTCAACTCTGTCTCATTTGGGAAAAGGAAATTTTTTGAAATCTCTCATTCTCACAAGATGGAAAAACTGCTTCCTGCCCAGCTCTGGTCTCAAGCCTATTTGTAAGAACGATTTATCAGGGTCAGGCACATCTTGGTGATACATTGGTCAGATCAGAGTTTTCTGTGTCAATTCTTTGCCTGGGATGACTTTCAATTTTTAACACAAAGCTACAGCTACTCATCTGAGATCCCATTGCTTTTCCACCTACACTCTCATTGACTTGGAAAACCTCAGGAGAGATGGTTCTCCAGTTACTAATGAGAACAATGAATGCTCTAGCATGGAGAGGGAAAGGTTCTAAGCTCTCTGATTAGTGAGTATTCAGCCTTTTCTCAAGAGAACTCTCTTTGAAACTACTGACCTTGCTGGTTATAGACCAGTTGCTAAACATTTCTTTTTGGGAAAGGTTATGGAGAAAGGTGATAGGTTGGGCACTCAAATTATGTTTCAAAACTGCCCAGATCTGAGACCAGTACCAATCTAGCTTCAAGCCTGCTCATGATACAGATGGCCAGGGTGATCAGTGTTCATCTGATTGATACATTTTGTCTATTGTTCTAGGTTGGCTATTATAGATCTGTGAGCAGTTTTTGTCACTCCTGACAATGGTGTACACTTATCATGGCTAAATACTATTGCAGATGTTTCCTTAATTGTTCTCCAGTGCCTCAAGTCATACCTGGAAGACAGGATCCAAGAAATCAAAATGGCCAATTCATGTCCATACCTAGGTTCTTGTCTTGCATTATGTTACAAAGGGTTCCACCCTTTCTTTCCCCATGTTGTTTAACATGTACAAATGTGAGGTCCTTGAATAGGATCACTGAAAACCACAGGGTAAAACATCACTTGTGCTAATGATATGAAGTTGTACATCTTTTGACTGATGGATTCTATTCAGGCTGTCATCAGCTTGGAAGCCAGCCTGAAGGGGAATGCAGCTTGGATGTATGAGAAGTAGCTTGAGCTGAACCCAGTCCAGCTAGAAATTCTGGCAGATGGGCATGGGTGAATTCTGTGCCTGGCAGCATCTACTCTGTGAAAACAGACAAAGTTGTCCTTGACTGCACTTACAATGGAGAAGCAGGTGCTGGAGATGGTTAGAATGTTGTTTCTACCAAGTTCATCTCTGACTGAATGCAGTCCCTGCTCTTCGGCAGTAAATGCCACCCAACCCCTCATCATCACACAGCTTGACTATATTTATTCCCTCTGCTTAAAGCTATCAACAAAAGAGTTCCCTCATTTGCAGCTAATTCAAATTGTGAAAGGACATTTGCTTCTCAGGAGAGAATTTTTAAACATAGAGCATTGCATTTTCAATAGTAGACACATGCAACTTGGCTTGTAAGTTCATGCGCACGTAAGTTATCCACCCCGCCACCCCCAAGCAATTAGGTGAGCACAAATGTATGCATACAACTGTACACCCCTAACTTTGAAAATCTAGTCCACTTAAATTCTGTGTACTGACTGCCAATAAAGGAGCAAGTAAATTACAGATCTGCTTCACTAACATATAAAGCCTTAAATGGATGGTGTCCCAGCTACCCAAGGAACCAGATCACAGTTTATTGTCCTTCCCTCTGCACCAGCTCCTCAAACTACCTCTTGATGGTAGTACCAGCTAGCCTCTCTCATTGAGAAACCATGTATTTGCAGTGGCAGGCCCAAAGAATATGTAATAGATTATCACTGTTATGTCTTGGGCATTCATTTCCGGTGTTGGGGAAAACAAAGTAATGAAAACAATGGATTTTGTAGGGGCTGCAGTTCTTAAGGAATTGTCTGAATTATGGTTGTCCTATTTATTTTAGTATTCTATATTTCTGAATGGTGTTTAATTTTTATTCCATTACATGCTGCAAATTTCTATTTTGCATCCCAGGTATTTTTGTGGAGATTGGAGACTATGAATAAACAATTATTTTATTAGAGTAACTACATCCTACCTGCACCTTTTAACTTAAAGCAATATTTTTCTGTCAACGCAGATGTTTTTCTTTTTACAAAACAAACTCTTTTGGGGGTCAAATTTCCTAAATGACCAATTCCTGAGTACAGGAATCTTGTTTGCCATGTTGTGTGTTGATCCCAAGATATTAGAGAAGAACTCTGTCAGCTCGACAGCTTGTCTCTTTTGCCAACAGAAGTTGGTCCTACAAAAGATATTACCTCATCCATGTTGTCTCTCTGATACACAGATCTTGTTCTTTAAGAACCCAGTTTATCAAAGTACTTAAGCTTATACTCAAGCTCCATTGATTTCAATGGTTTTAAAACAAGACACCATATTGCAGCTGACTCGGTTCCATTTTTGGTTGATATATTCCTCTCTTTTGATGTCAGGAAAAATGATGTGATACAGAGCTGATGATGGGCTTTACCAATCAAAAAGGCATAGTACTGAAGAAAATTCATGACTAGAGTAAAGAGTACATAATTGTTTTAATTAACCTGACCCCTACTTTCTATAAAGATTTCTTCATAGACTGTAGCTAATATGGTGGTCATGCAGTTAAATGCATTATCTTCACTTCATTAGAATGAAACATAACACTGATACCCCTGACATTGCTAGCAAGGTTTCACTGTTATCTGACATTATATATTTCCTATTATAAATCTAAATAAGAACTTACATTGACCTGCATTAGAGCAAACATTAAACAATTTAGTCAGATTACTACTTTGAAAGGGAACTTTAAAAAAAAAATCTTTCAGACCACCAAGAAACAACCATAAATTTAAGGAAATATGAGGTTTCCACCATGTGACTTCCCCTGCAGAGTTATGCAACAGATTGCTGTGACTTAAAGGTCATACATAAAAAGCACATTTTTGAAGAGATTTATAGAGTTTCTATTTATACAACTTATATGTCAACAATTTAAAGGTATAGTTTACTAAAATAACAAATTCAAATCTAATCCCTGTGAATCCTTGATAAAATAGAGTGCTATGTTAACAATTATTTACATAAAACAAATTGCTAATCAGCTTATCTACATTAATTGATGTGACATACGATAGATACAATGATTAGTTGTTTACTATCTATTATGGATCATCTTTCTTCATTTCCAAAAGGGGTTTAATAAGGTAGCATGATCTAAGTTACTCTGTTCCAATACACACAATGTTGCAACTGTGTTTAGAAAAATGATAAAAACCAACCTCAGGAATAACTTATTGTGCTTGTTTTGACTCAGTCTAGTATTATGCAAATAAAGCACCATCAATAAATAAGATTTCTTGGTCACTGTAAATTTCAGACCGTAAATTAATAAGTTATTTGTCAGCATGGGAGAAAATGCCATATTTTAAGTGGTAAGATATGTTTCTTACCACTTAAAATATGACATTTTTGTTAGCGGCCACAAATTTACATAATCTGGAATATGCTTGTAAGAAACTGGCTGTGTGTGTGTGTGAGAGAGAGAGAGAGAGAAGGTGGAAGGACTAAGATCTTAAATATGGTAAAAGATGAAAACCTTAAATGAGAATATTTCTTAGTTTTATTGCAGGTTTTCAGTTGGTTTGATTTTGTTGCTTTGTCTTGTTTTATTAGTCCTGCTATCAGAAAGAAGTGTAGATTTTTTTCAAAAAATCAACAAATTCCAGGTAGGATGAATTAAAATAATCTGGGGTCATAGGCACAACCCATGTGGAGCCCAATGGCCCTTCCTCAATGCTGTGTCTTTGTCCCTCCATGAGGTGGCAGAAGGTTTCAGAGTTAAGATGAATGGGGCAGTTCATATCTCCCAGACTGCCTGTTTCAGGCTGGTCACGTGTTCAATCTTGTCTTTGCCTCCATGAGGGTTAGGAACATAATTTTTTAAAATAAAATGACAGTAGAAATTCTGATCTCAGCCTCTGACCCAGGAGCTGGGCCCTGAGCACAGGTGACTGTGGTGCCTATGCTTTAATCCATCCCCTGACTTGAGGGATTTTTACATATTAAAATAATGCATTATGGTGAGAGAACACTATTACAGTATTATTTAACAGCCCCAACTCATATAAGGGTCCAGAGGTATTAGATGTTCAGTTCTTATCAAACTGAATCTTCTTGGGAAAACAGAAGTTCCACTTCAGCAAAGAATGTAAGCATGTTCTACCCTATAAGCACTTCAGTGGTTCCATTAACTTCAGTGCTTTGCTGAAGTGAGTATTAACATTTAGAGAAACAGACGTGAACACTAATGAGATAAAGGCAGCAACAGAAATACCACAGAGATTTGAACAGTAATGCTATTATGGCCAAATCCTGGCCCCAGTATATAGCCTGAATAAGTAAACTGTGTGCTGGGGCAGGTTAATGGAGTTGGGGCCTCTATCAAAACTGTGCCCCTCACCACAGGGTCTGCACTGACATGGATAGCCAGCCCAGAGCCCCAATCCACACCCATGGCATGCAGGTGGTCAGCGCCCTGTGTGGGCTCCCTATATCTTGCCCTGTTGCAAAACAGAGTGGTACTGATTCTGCAGTATTCAGGTATTTTCATGGCTGTGGATGCTGTGGAGAGGGAGAGGAGGAATTTGCCCTCTCCTCCCTAGCTGAAGAAACACAATCTCCAGTGCAAAGCCTAGTAACTCAAGCAACCACTTAGCAAGCACAATTTATTTCTGTAGTAAGAAATCACTATAAAGAAATTTGGCCACAACTGGTCCAAGAGAGTTTATGGGTTCACCAGCCAATCCAAGCAGCAATTAGTTGAGAGAAGATGTGATCATTTCCTATCTTTTATGTGCATTAAATAATGTAATTTTATTTTGTTTGCCAAAAAATAGTAAAACTTAAGTTTGTCAAATTACTGGAATAAAAGTTGATAGTATCCATGGTGTTTTTAATATTAATGATTTTACCAATAAGAAATAAAATCACTAAGCGTATTGGAAAAGGATAACAGGTACAGAATTTTAAAAGCTGTTTTTCTTTATAACTGTTAGTCTAGAGTTTCAGAGAGAAAACACTAATAAAAGTCAGTCATCATTATGATGTCATTCTCATAATTTCCCTTGAAATAAAGAGCAAGTACAAATAATATTTGTAATGTGTGACATCATCTATGTAGCTTTCCATTGCTCAGACTTTGGGTGAGTGATGTTTCCTGTTTGTTATAAAGAACACCTTCTGGGTGGAATGGATTCCATTAATAAAATCTCTCTGAAGTTAAGCCATCTTTGTAAATTGTTTAAAAAAAAAATCAGGCCAGGAATGATACAAGGACCACAGTAGCAATTTAGCAATAGCTTTGTCAACTGGTACAAACCAAGGGCTTGGTCCTGTTTTGATGGAAGTCCATGGGTGCACAAGGAAATCAGGTTCACACCACAGACTATTTGAATGATTCTCATTTACCAGGAAATACATTCTCATCTCTTTTCTTTATTCAGAAAACATAACTTTCCATGCATTATCTATCAACTTATAACAGCATGGACTGCAATAGCTTAACATAACATTTGGTTGGTTAACAGAACTGGCCATAGGCTTGTCCTTATTTCTCCTGCTTCAAAATTTTAAAGGAATTTTAACCAAAATTTTCATAAAATTGACCAGTGGTGTATCAATTTTTGGGTGCTTAGCATGAGACAGCTTAAAGGGGCCCAAGTGATCAGCTCAAAAAGTCAGGTCCCTTTTTGATATCTTAAGTTGACAGCCCCAAATCAGTAGTCACTTTTGAAAATCTTGGCCTTAGATTTACATGAATTAGGTGAGAGATTTTTAGGGGATACTTTTTCTCTACAGAATGTCCAGCCATTCATTGCCTTTGGTCTTTTCGCATATTTATTTTAAAGTTTTCTACATTTTGAAAAATTGTACTGTGTTTTATCACTACTCCCTACCTCTAAGTGGCATTCCTGTCTTCACAGTGTAGTGATGGCAATATGTCATTGGAAGGCCTGACCCTGGACTGCCGGTGTCTACTGGAGCTTTGACATTGACTTCAAGGGTTGCAGCATTAAGTCCATAGGCTCTGCCAATGGCACAGACCTCGTCCTTTATGTTCTTGCACTTGAAATACTCTGATATGCATTAATTATACATCCATCCACTTGCAAATTGGACCTAATTCTGATCAGCACAGTGAAAATCAACTGAAATAATTATCATTGATCCTATTTTATATCCATTAACTTAGTTTAGAATCAGGCCGATTATCTCTTCCTCTCACATATGCAATGTATAGATGAACTGGACCAGTCTTCTCAAAAGGCTACATCTGATAATAGATTTAAGGAATGGATGGCACCATTACTTACTTTTCAAAGTACACCTCTACCCCGATATAACGCCCCCCGATATAACACGAATTCGGATATAACGTGGCAAAGCAGTGCTCGGGGGGGGGGGGTGCTGGGTCTGCGCACTCCAGCGGATCAAATCACGTTTGATATAACACGGTTTCACCTATAACATGGTAAGATTTTTTTGGCTCCTGAGGAAGCGTTGTTTCGAGGTAGAGGTGTAGTTCAAACAATAGTTCATGTCACTATTACTGCATTTTTATATTTTTGCTAGACTTGGGCACTTCATAAATGTCTACACATATCTACACATGGTATCATTTGGATTTATATCAAAATTTGTCAAATGCTGTATTTGCTAAAATTCAAACTAGAAAGTGACTATCTTGAGTCAATATGTTACAATATTTTGGCAGTTATTCTTTGGTTAAATCCAGTCCATAGACATGCTTCCTACTAAAAAGAGGCTGAATGCTGTAATTTACCACCACAGGCAAAGCATGAACCCATATGTATTTGAGTTTTCAAATCCCTTTATAGAGAGACAGAATATTGGGTTTATACTAAATAACAGTCAAATTGAACAAGTTCTGAAAGCAAAATGACTAACGTACACAGTATTCATTCTTTAGAAATGCCTGGTACATAAAAATTAAAACTGCATCACCAAGCAACAAAAATTATACTCCCAAAGCAGAAAGAGCAACAGTACAGTAACTACTGTAAACAAAAACAAAAACAAAAAGTAGCAGGCTATATACATACACAATTTGTCGTGGCCTGATGAGTATAAATGAAACTGTCTAAAAATATTTTAAAAGTAGTAAAATCACTTCCTCTACAAATTCATAAACTCACAAATGTTCCCTTGCAATTGTTCTTGGAACTGATAGAGGAAAAATCATAAGCACACACAAAATGTATTAAGTATAATGGGAAAACTCCCCATTGCCATGTGAAAATGAAAGCAAAACAAATACCCTCCAGAAAACCAGTACATTCTCTCTTTTCTCTCATGTGATCTGATCCTGCTGTCTTTCTGCATGCGTAAGAAGATGTGTGTGGGGAAAAAAGTAGGATTGGACATAAGAAGACATACTCAAGCACATCAGGGATTCAGCAATTTTTAAACATCATTAATTTTCTATTTCTGGGAGCTACAGTTTTCACCTGTGTGATATCTATATATGCAGTGTTTCCAACTCTCATTATTTTATTACAAGTTTCTCAATATTTAGAATTTTTCCTATAATCCCAGAATCAAAAGTTTTAGTATAATGTCAGCTTTCAATTTGTAAAAAAGTAATTTTCTTGCCTTTGGGATTGCAGAGGAAAGCTTGAAAATGTGAAATAAGTGTATCTCAAAGGCTCAGAAGACAAAGAAAAAAATAACTCAATATGTATTGTTTTTTTAAATCTCATGATATTTGAATGCATAGGGTTGGCAATACTGTATATGGCTTATTTAAAACTAACATCCCCACCCAAAAATATATCAAATATGAAAGCACTGAATTCCTTCAATATATAATTAATACCTGATTCTAAGTATCCTCCTCCTGTTGTGACGACAGAGTTCTAAGAACCAACGCATTAAAAGTAATTAAGGGTATTATTCCTTGGTGAAGGGGGATGTCCTACAGGTTCACTTGTCAAGGTTCACTGCTGCTCTCAGATCTTTCTGCATGAAGTCAATTTACAGCTATAAAACCTTGGCAGCATCTGCTATTTTGAAGTGATTTGCAGGTATACAAACTGAAAATATTATTTAAATATCAATGTTCAAAAGAAGTTAGCAAATCCCTAGGTGTACTGGAGCCAGCCTTGTCTGAAGCAGTGACTCAACACTTTAAGTAGAATGGAGCAAAGCAAATAGTCTCCTCTCAGCTTCACAAGCCCATCTATCTCTAGTTGAAGGTTTGAGTGGAAGCACTTGATTTTCAAAGAGATGGGAGAAGACTCTCTCTGGTGGGCTGGTTAGGAGAAAAGGGACTTGAACTTTGAATAGCAAACTGCAAACTTCTTCCATTCTCCTTTCCTCCGTCTCAGTCCAACCAAATTTTTCTGACCAACAAAGCCCTCATCCCAAGTTGGTTCCACCTCTTTTTGTAATCTCATACAGGCCTACCCAGCCTCAGATCTCCTGATTCTCCCAGTAACAGGTTCATAACTTGGGTAATTTCATCACAGGTTCTTAGGTTTGTCAGTCTGTCTTCTGGGACCTAGTACAGTTGCTCAATATCTGACAGTCTTGGGGGGCCATGATGATCAAAAGTGCCCCAGAATGCACAGAATGCATTATATGTCTGTAGCAGAGGAAGCTTGAGAGTGCACTAATTCAAGTGGAGCAGGAAATTCAGCAGAGAGATTTACACAACAGGGAACCTGTCATGAGATACTGAAAAGAATAGGACTGATCATCATGTCTGTTCTACCGTTAGAATCCGGTATCCAATTCCTGATAGTTCCTAAGGAGAAGCCCACACCATATTATACGCTAACTCTGTTATCACAGACAGTTTTCTTTTCACCCCAGCTGGTGACCAGGTTGTCCTGAAGCATGAGAACTGATAATACTTAGTGCTTTTCATCTGAGATCTCAAAGGATTTTACAGAGGTGTGTAAATATCAGTATCTGCAGCTTTGTTTTTACAGATATGAAAACTAAGAAACAGTTTTAAGTAAAAGATTGTTCAGACTGTCACTTTGGCAGAGCTGGGGCCAAGACCCTATTCTCTTGACTCCTATTCTAGTGCCTTATTTACTGTGCTGCTGCTGTTCCTTCTTCAGTTGATGTCTTCAATACATACAGAGGTTGTCGACCATCACTTTCCACCTTTCTCAGCTGAGAACCGTGTAGCCCTTGTAATTTTTTCCTCATCAATTTTATTACTGATTCTATTATTTAGATATATTTTAACCCTTCCTTATATTGTACCGTACTGACTTTATAATATCCTGCAGCATTGAGTACCATAGGGCAATTATGTTGTTTAAAATGGCATTTCCTTTTCTTTGTTTTAAATTTTCTGCTTTTTAATTTAATCATTGGCTACCTTGTTTGGAAAAAAAGACCACCTCTTTGCCCTTTTCTTACACCATTTATTATTTCCAATAGCCCTAGTATATCTTCTTTCTCTTCTTTTCTCAAATGAAATTGTCTTTTTAACATGTCACAGTAATGGATGCCCTCTCCAATTCTATGCAATTTAGTTGAAGCCATGTCAGTTCCAAGATATTAGAGACACAAGGTGATTGAGGTGATATCTTTTATTACACCAGCTTCTGTTGGTGAGGGAGATGAGCTTTTGAGCCACACAGAGCTCTTATTCAGATCTGGGAAAGATACTCCAAGTGTCACATCTAAATGCAAAATGGAACAGATTGTTTGGGCTACAGCATTTCTCACATTGTCTCAATTTTGCTATGTGTAAAGAGCAACTTTAGGGTGTACCTTTCCCAATCATTGTTATGCAAAGAAAACAGTTAAGTTCTCGGCAATCTCTTAATTTTTTTGGTTTTTATCCCATTTGTCTAATGAACATACAGACTCTGCAAAGGCCGCTGCTTCTGATAACCTTACTTAAGGAAATTCTTATATCATTAGAATTACTTCATATCTTTGATTACTAGTTCTTCAAATTTCCTCTTAGTCCTCATAGAACCATCTCCTGCCATAGATGTTTATAGAAAACTCTCATTTACTTTGTATGTGAAACAATGGCAACCTATTGCCCTTACTTTGCTTTGCATTTATATTCTGCTCTAATAGTGTTACTTGATCTGGATTTCCATTTGAAGTCAATTTGATTGATGGATATATATTTTTTGCCTAATTATGCTCTACTGTCTTGCTATATTCCTCACCTTTCTGATTCCTATTTGTTCTAGGATATGCATACTTTTTGACTCTTTAAGCAGCCTCTATGCTGATTCTATGGATTTTAATTTCCTTGCATTCCTCTTCAGGCAATTTCTAACTTCCTCAATTAAAAGTCCTCTTCCTTTTTGTAATTTACTGCAATATTAATATCTCATAGTATTATCCTTATGGGAGGATGATGAGCTTAATTATATTATGGTCACTTTCATTTAGTGGCTCAACCACACTTATTTCTTGAATCAACTCATATATTTAACTCAGGGCCCATATCAAGAACAATGTCCCCCTTTCTGTGCTCTAGAACAAGCTACAGTAAGAAGTAATTGTCTGTGGTATCAAAAAGTTGTTTTTCTAAACACTGGCCCAATGGGATGCTCAGTTAATTTAAAAAAATGCAAAATCCATATAAAACACCTGTTTACACTTCCTTGAGTTGGTAGAGAATATATGGCATGATTTTTAAAGTAATGTATATGCAGTTTTGCAAGTGCAAATATTGTATGTATAAAAATCAAGTTGCGTATGCAAAGGGTCAGTTAAACATCTTCCTGGGTACTTGTGTTCAGTTTGATTTCTGCACGCAACCTGGGAATAGTAATGTCCCCATAACAATTGAAAATCAGGCTCATAAATTTCTCAATTGTTCTGAGACTCATAAAATATCAAAGCTTTTTGGGATGAGATAAAGAAATAACAGTAGCCTTAATTTAGAATCTCCTTGAATGTGCTGGTCCCTTTGGTGGTATTTTTAACTTACATTTGTGTTTAGTAAACATAGCCGGAAGATTGTAAATTGATGTTTGCATGACCAGCAGGAAATAGAAGTAGACACTCCCTACAGCTGAGATCAATCTAAAATATACAGTAAGAGGCATGTCAAATAATAAGTATTGGTAGACCAGGAACCTGAGGAAAACATACTTTCATTAGTATAATAATAAACTTCACTAGTATAATAAACTGTATAGCAATTTTAAAAATCAGAATGACATGCAATGTATCTTTGAGGTCGATACCTTGCTTTCCTCAACTCATAAACATGTCACTTGAAAGAATGTACACAATTTCGCTGACCAGGGATCCCTCTGCTTTTGTCTTGTTTTTGTTTTTGTCTTTTCTCATTTTGAAAATCTAGCTAACCATAAAAGAATTCTCAGTGAAACAAGATGATTGCAGGGAAATACTATATCTATATATTTCTTACATCAAGACAGAATAAGAATTGCATCCTATACTTTCAACAGTAATTGTCTATATTAGATTGAACTTCTTTAGTACTTTAAATCCAGTAATTAATCTTTAGTACAATTTTCAGTTAAATTTACTAAAGTCAAGTATTGATACTTGAGCAGAGTTGTACTCTTTTGTCCATGTTACCAAAGTAGACTAAAAATAATTCTAAAAACAGACTGTGCTAATGACACACAAATCAATTAGGGTATTTGCAATTTGCCAGAAGTATTTTACTACTCAAAACATTAAATGTATTTGAGTCTTTTCTTTCCTTTGCTACTATAAGAACCGAGAAAGTAGGAATTTGTTTAACTGTTTGTCTCCATTTGTTCTGACCATGATCTTGAAAACACATTAATTTGACTTAATCCAATACAAAGATCTTTTTAAAAAGGCAGTGCAATTAGAAGTTTGTAGAAGTTCTAAGTGAAAATGATAAGGTTTCCAAAAGTAGGTATTGGAACAGAGTATCATGGGTGTATACCTCCAATAAACTAAACAGGAATCCTAATTCCAAATGTTTGTAATCTAGCCAGGGGCTGCTCCAGGCACCAGCACGCCAAGCATGTGCCTGGGACGGCAAGCCATGGGGGGCGGTCTGCCGGTCGCTGCGAGGGCGGCAGGCCGGTTGCCTTCAGCGGCATGCATGTGGAGGGTCCGCTGGTCCCGCGGCTTCGGCGGACCTCCCGCAGGTGTGCTGCCGAATCCGCGGGACCGGGGACCTCCTGCAGGCAAGCCGCCGAAGCCAGCCTGCCTGCCGTGCTTGGGGTGGCAAAATACCTAGAGCTGCCCCTGAATCTAGCACAGAATCATGTAGTTGAGAATAGCATTTAAGCATGGGAAGGACCTAACTTTTTGCAAATGTAAGTGTAAGCATTGCACAGCACAGGCTGGGAAGCATTTGTTTTTCAGGCAAAAGTCGTATATAGCACAGGTCACACTAGAACAAGAAGCAGCAGCAGCAGCAGCACAGTAAATAAAGTTCTAAATTAGGAGTCAGGAGAACAAGGTCTTGGTCCCAGCTCTGCCAAAGTGACACTCTGAACGACCTTTGACTTAAAACTCTGGTCTGTGAGGTTTTTTTTCTGTATGGCAGGGTATTGTTAAGTGCAAAATGTTAATTTTCTAGCCAAACTAATATCCTTTTAGACCCCACTTGGAAATCTGGTGCTGCATTTCCATAGCTGTTTACTGGCAGAAAACTGTCCTTTATGCTGTATACAATACCGCATATCATATGTTTTCCTTCCGTTTTCTGTGAACATATATATACACTAGTGTTTTGGACAAATTGTAAAACCTGAGAAAATTAAATAAATCAAAGGCAACACTGAGGTTTCCTGTCCATCACTAGTAAATGTTCAGTGTATGGCAATGGATACAGTATGGATAATACATACAAATAGAAACAGTCTCATATGTAAAGTTATTCCTTTCCTTATAACAGTGCAAGCTGGTCTCTTGAAAAGTGAGTATTTGTTTTATGAACAAGGAAAAGATCCTTCAGGTTTCATTATAGATCATTCTAAATAATCCATGAACTATTAATAATTCTCACTTTGCCACAACTGATGGCAGTGCTGTTTTTTGTAGGGGACGTTGTTGGATTTTTTGTTTAGAGGCATTCATATAGAGTGATTCAGGATACACAGAGTTTAGGATGTTACAACTAATGAAGCTGGTGTTCAACTAGTTACCTGGCTGTGTTGTTCCATTAAAATGTTTGTTGCTGAGTATTCAGATTGAAAATACCTGTAAAATTTGACATAGTATACTCAGATATCTAGTAGAAGGACCATCTAAATTACCTTGAACACTGACATTTCCATCTTAGTCTTTTATATGCTATATGTGCAAAATAATTAGAATATATTGTTTCTAAAGGAAAATTGTTCCATACCATTAGTTTATTATTATTCTTTAAGTAAGCCAAATATTTACTAGAATAAAAGCAAAACTTCTTGAAGTTGTACATTACGCAGTATTACCCTGCAATATTGTACTATAGCAAAGTTGGCAGCTCTAGAAGTTTCCAGGACTGAATATAATTTTGTTATATTTAATTTTAATTATTTAAAAAAACCCAAATATTCAAGATAGCCACATAAAATAAAGTACCAAAAGGTTTTAGGGCTTTATCTGGCTGAAAATATCTGTGGCCTTCTCAGCCCCAGAAACCTTGGAAAGCCCTGGATGCTGGCTGTGCAACACGCAGATTATTTTCAAGGAAAAGGAAAGACTAGTGGGTGGATGGAGAGCCACAGAGACTGCTTATACTAAACAGGGCCTTAATACTGCAATTACATATTGATTTTTCTGCTTGTTTCAAACTTTTGACATGGCCTTTGAGGATATTTGTCTACAGAACAGGATTTTACATTGTTTCAATGATCAGCTTCTTAATTATCCATGAGTAATTTTGTTGACAATCTTTTATGATTTTGTATAATCTCCTGGGTGGTTTCTTAAGCTCTATTTGAGGTTTATGACTTGTTTACATGCACACTTTAGTAGAGATCTTCAGTTTACAGAAAAGAGTCTGCTGATCTCTCCCTCTCTCAACTGAGAAATCACTGAAACAACACTAACTGCTTCAATAATCACATATCACAGATCCAATTATGGGGGAGAAATGGCTTCAGTGGAAGCTGCCAACCTTTTTTTTTTTTTTTTTTTTGCATTGCCTTTACTATAATCCTAAACATAATTTCTTTTGCCAGACCTTTAAAGTGTTCAAGGTTTAGTCTATGTATTAGCATACCTAAACATTGCCTGACATCAGACGAAGAGTGTCAGTTTTGTACAGTCACGTCTTCAACAATGCTCCTAGGATGCATACAATATTATATAATTCATATTCCATGCTGCATATCCAAACTTTAAAAGAACACTATGCATTTTCTCTAAATAAAAGTTCAAAATGATTATCATACAGACATTTAATTTGCTTTATAGTTTACACCCTTAAAAATTGTGGAGGGAGGGAAAAGAGTAGAAGATGGACTTTTAGTAAATCAAATAGAGCCCATCAACCCAAAAGAATATTAATATTGCTACTACAAATTAGTTTGTCTTGGGTAAGCCAAGTCTCTTTTACACAGCAGTCTACACTGTGAATACTACAAAATTTATTAACATTTACACTCTGTGTGGAAGAATAAGGTTGGCTAATATGGAAACCATATTGATGTTCAGTGCTGTAGTGTCTAATGCTCTTTCCAGGTGATGCTTCACAGCACAAGGGGCCTGATCCCAAGGCCTGCTAAAGTCAATGAAAAGACTACCACTGATTTCAGTGGATTTTGGATGAGGCCGTAGTAGAACAGTTACCATTGCTATTTTTTATCTAGAAAGAACTTTCGGTTCTATAGTAGGTCTGTTGGGTCCCTAAAATGCACAAAACATGCCCTACAGGAGTTACATTTCCCTGAGTGTAGTGTATTGTACATACTACAGGCCCGGAAAAGGAAAAGAAAACATATGTCTGTCTGTACTTAGTTACTATGATGACTGGTGTGTTATAAGTCCCTAGATAAGTAGATTCAGTGACCTAATCTTCAGAGATTAGATGAGGTCTCTGCACTGTGACAACAGACCACCCTGATACTAAACTAAAAAGCATCTAGAGTAGTTCTTGGGTACTGTATGTTTGTGTTCAGTATGGTAAATTCATATGATCTGAAAAAAAGTCTCCTTGGGATTTTTTTTCTGACATTATCTTTTCAAAGTTCTTTTTAAAGTCCTGTAAATCCTGCTGGCCACCCCAGAATACAAATATGAGACTTCAGAGTCATCAAAAAGTCTAAAGATGGTAGGGGGCAGGCAAGTGGCAGTTTCCTTATATAAAATTATATAAAATAAAGTTTTTAAAAAGCAAACTGACCTAGCACTTAACTGCCACTCACCTGGGCCCATGTGGTTGGATCTATTGCTTTGTTGTGATTTTTTATACCTGTGAAAACCCGAATGATGCATCTGGATTGTCACAATGATCAAGAAATTGGCTGGTGTGATTTCAAGGCCAGCATTTTTAGAATGGCAAAAACAGAACAGTCCCCTTCCCCACCATTAGTTAGGGCATTCAGTTCATAACTGATAATTGTTTAGCTAATATTTAAAAAAATCTTTGAAATTCAACTTCAGAAACTGTAATTCAGTGCCAGTGAATATAGATCAAGATTTAAAAAAAATCTACTGTAAATTAAAAACAAATGTGTAAAAGTATTTTTCAGTGCTCTGTCCCACAGATCATATATTCCATTCCTCAAATTAAATCTAAGTGAATATTGGTTTATTGATTTATGGAATTATTTCTTTAAAAACTATGGAAATATGAGAATCCAAGCAGACACTTACAGTTGGTGAACAAAAATAAATGTCAGCTACTCAGTACTTTCATCATTTTCTTGGAGTTATTTTTATTTTAATTTTCTTCAGTAAGATCATGAATTAGCTCTGTTTATTTTTAAAAAAATTAAGATTATACATACTCCAGGAAGTTAGAGCTAGATCATCCTCTCCAATTTTAACTGCAAAGGGGATAAAATCCATGGAAAACTTGATGAGATGACCAATAATCTGTCAGAGGAAGGGAGTTTTGTGAAGTGGGGCTCCATTAGTGGTTGTGGAAGAGGGGAGTTGGAGCTAGAGGAAAGCTGCTCTTTTGGGATCATGGGGAAATAGCAGCAGGAATTAATGTTGATTTGGTCAGCATTAATTCTCAAGATTTAAAGGGCTCTGCACTTTTAAATACTTTTAGAGGACTGAGATATGACACATTTTGTGAGTAGGGTTGCAAAAAACATATGGCACCTAAGAGTCATGCTGCCATGGTGGATAAGAGGAGGTGCTTGGGGCACTCTGTGTGAGCGTGCTGGTCATTCATGGATACCCTGAGATTTTCAAGACCTTCACATGGATTTTGGGATGTCTGGGGTCAGAGGGAGGGGAGGAGCATGTATTTTCCACCCTCAGTGGGCTGTCAAATCCTCACACACTAGAGGAAATCATATGTTCAAAATTCTGTTGCCTCAAGGCCACAGAGTTTTCTGCCTCACTTTGTCTCTTTGCTGCCTTTTTGTGCAGGATAACATGATCTGCTTGTTAGGCTTAAGAAAAAAGCAATAGTTTCCTTTTAATTAGAAAATTGCCATGTTATTCACTGGTTTTGATCACTTCTAAATAACACATTTGGTTTTAACAAATGACGTGGGAGAGGAAGATAGCCTTTTACATTTTTAAAATTGCTAAATGTTCAAAAAGGATTTGTACACATAAAATTAAAACAGGGATTATCTAGCACTGTGTGTGGGATACAGCTATAATCTATACAGTGCATGGAAAAGAAGCTGGCACACTCAGTTGTACTACACACATCTCAGTAATAACAGGGTATAAGGCATACAATTTCAAGGAACACCCACAATGAAAATTATTCTTTCCAAACAGAGAATTGTTTTGGAATAAGTTAGGTTAATTGGCACCATGGGATTCCTCTCAAGGAAACACAGAACATTAAAATCTATACATGTGCATGTAAAATGATAAAGTATTATCTTTCCCCTCTCAGTTCCTCAAGTCTAGGAGACATTGCCCAAAATCAACAAAAACTACAGTATAATGTTTTGTTGATTCAAATTTATTTAGCATAAACAGACAATTCCTCATCTGCTTGGCTTACAATCTGAAAGTCATTGCAGTGCCCCACAACTGCTAGTTTAAGTTATAGTTATTTATTTCAATCTCATAAAAAATGCTCTAGAACATTTAGGCATATGCTACTCATAATTATAAGGATAATGATTTTACATGCAAACAACATTGCTTTATGATGGTAAGATGCAAGCCTCCTTAAAAGAACTATTGTGCATCCTTATTTAGGATCAGAATTGTGACCTGTAAAAGGTCAGTGGGAGAAGCAGGTACATTTAATTTTCCATACAAGGTGTTCTATTAAGACTAATTACGCATTTCAGTCCTCTGAATCCAGTTACATTTTCTTAAACCCTCAGAAAAGTGTAATTACCCTCTCTAAGCTCACCACCTTATAAAAATCCCATCTACCTTTTAATGCACAATGCTTAGGCTCCATAGTGGTTACTGAGCAGCACTTGTAGACTTTACAGCTGGAAATAAGGCTGCTAGAAGCTGGAAATGAACAACAGGGGATGAATCACACCATAAATTGCCTTGCTCTGTTTACTCTCTCTGAAGCATCTCACACCAGCCACTGTCTGAAGACAGGATACTGGGCTAGATGGACCATTGGTCTAACCCAGCATGGCCAGTCTTATGTCCCGTGTCTAGTTAAGTGGGGAGGATATTTTATTTGTGTTCAAGGTTTTTATAAAACAGTGACATTCTTTTTGTTTTATATTTAAAATTGTCCTTTATTTTTGGAATGGGCTACTTGTGCCTCCTAAGCACCACTTCCTTCCTACATTTCTGTCCAAATTCTGGCAAGGCATTCAAAAGTGCAGGCTGCCTTTACATTGTGACTCCAAAGATCAGGTCAAAGATGGGGCGTGGCCACAGAAATGTGTATCGTGCTCAAAGCCTGCCTGCCTGCTCCCATCCTGACCTCTTGAATTACTGAGAATCCCATGTGATTCGAAGAAGTAACTTTGTTTCAGCCCTATGGTGGAGTTTGTCAGCATGCAGCTCCCAGGGAGTGTTTCTATGCCCTGGTCTACACTAAGGTCGGGGGTCGAACTAGGGTACGTGAATTCAGCTACGTGAATAACGTAGCTGAATTCGAACTACCCTAGTTCGACTCACTTACCCGTCCAGATGCCGCGGAAGCGAACTCCACGGCTCCAAGGTCGACTCCGGCAACTCCTCCTGCCGCGGTGGAGTACCGGAGTTCGAACTAGCGCTTCCGGAGTTCGAACTATCGCGTCTAGATCAGACGCGATAGTTCGAACTCCGAGCAGTCGAACTTGCCGCGTCGACCCAGCAGGTAAGTGTAAACGTGCCCTATTACTTCCATCCCAGTAGTCTGTTAGTGGATTGATGAGGCACAATAATAGTACTTTGGGTGGTTTTTGTGTAGGCACAAAGTAGGACCTGGAAAGGGAGTCAGCAGCTGTAGTAGTAGAACCCAACCTGTCCCCAAGACACTCCTGTTTCCAACTAATGCATTCCAGAGAACCAAAACAGTAATCCATTGTGTATCACTGTCATATGCTAGTAGTCGATTTTATTCCCCTCGAGGCTATGCACACATCTTACAGAGGTTTTAACATGGTTCCTGTGGTGAGAATGTAAAAGCAAGGTGGCAGCTAAAACATAGACTCCATGTGGTATGAATTCTGGAATGAAACAAAACCAAACCTACATTGCTAGCTCTGAAGCAGAACTCCTGCACAACAGGCATACGTGGATAGCACTGCATGTTTGTATTTCACAGTATAACATTGTTATTTTAGGGGACTGCATGAATCCTCCCGCATGTGGACAGCAGTCTGGTCTCTCAGGAGGAGAGAGTTCCACTTCCCCCAGGAAAAGCCCACAGAGTGATGGTGCAGAGTTGTAGCCCCATGAAGTTGGAAGGGGGAGGAGGCTCAGGTGGCTCTTCCAGTCCCCGCTCCCTTTCCAAAGCCTGCAGAGGAACACAGCCCTCTTGCTGTGGAAAACTTCCACCCCTCGGGAAGGGAGATTCTAGGGATAGTGGTTGTAGCCACCAGAATCATGGCTTTTGCAGGAACCAATAAAGTCAGGTGGCAAAGTGGCAGCAAGCTCATTTGTGCCGATTCCCTTGCCTCGTACAGCTCTTGGCTGTAAACCATGGATTAATACACAAAACCCACATTTTTCCTGGGGGAAAATAAAGGGGGGGCAACCTCCTTTCCCCAATGCAAGAATTCACAGGAAATTCCTTGCTTTGAAACTTGGAATTTCCTCTCTCCTACATGAGTTATTCCTATAAAAGAGAGGGAGAGGGGCTGAGTGATATTTGCATGTGAAAATCAGTGTGAATTCTGCCCAGGTGTCATCTGCCTCCAGGAGCAAAATGCCCATTGATATCACCGGGAAGCGTGTGCATTGGTTGAGGTCAGAAAATGGCCAATATGCCTGATTCAAAAACAAGCACACATATTTATACCACTGTTCAATGGTGTATACAAAGAGCTTTGAGCAAACATATATCTGAGCACAGAAGTCATAGAATAACAAATAATCTGATTTTACCCATAAACAGACTGATTATAAAATACTTTATCGTGTTATCTTATTTTTTTCAATAGTACCCATTCTCCTAGTGGCTACGAGGCTCCTTACATTTTCTTTAGAAGTAGTTATGATATTCTACCTTTTGATTTAAGAGCTATAGATAATAAACATCTTATGCAAAAATATTTTGGATGTCTCAGAGTAACCAAGGAGATGATGCAGTAAACTTGTGGATGAAATTGATTTTATTAAAAAATCGTATTTGTTCTCAAGTTTTAATTAATCTTGGTCAAACGCTTTGTCAGTCATGTGATTATACTACAGGCCTATAATATAATGGAAGTGGCAGCAACTGCTCTAATTAAGGTTGAATAACAGGTTCCATTTCATACTTCATTTTAAATTGTTTGTAACATCTTAAAATTTTCTCGAGTTGGGTTTCTGCCCAAGGGTGAGTTTTTCCACAGAGTTTGAGCAAAACTCTTCAGCTACTTTTGAGCAAAGATAATGGGGGAAAATAATAATAAAAAAAACACCAACCAAAACCCAGTAATCTTATAATAAATAATTGTAATTTTTTTTGAACAGCCCTATTGCCAGTTCAGCTGAGAGATGAAAGCTAAAGTTTGGAATGGAAATAGCCCTCATCTTGTTGGACGCAAAAGGGGTTACAAAAGGAGTTGTGTGTACTTTGTAGAGTGCATTCAGGGCTTAAAATATGATGCCTCAGGCAACGATTTAGCAAAGCATTCAAGCATATGCTTAAGTCCTAGCACTTTCTTAAAGTTCAGAATTTACTTAAGTGCTTTGCTGAATCACGACCCTAACCTTCAATTCTCAAGATGATTTACTCATCAAGCATAGTCAAAATAATTAAAGGTACATTTGCACCTTCAATTCAGTGTAATAACTGCAGATACATACCTTGCATCTAAAGTTGTGGAGATATCTTGCACAATATTATATTTTATTATTTGAGTAATCATGTAGTTAAAGTCACCAAGGGGATAGAGTATAGAAGTTTCACATGCTAACCCTGGGGTTGTGTTTAAAGTTGTTTGTGGGGGCAAGGAGCTCATTTCATGAGTGTCCAGCTACCCTGAGCAGCTCTGGAATATTTGGGGTATTTGACTCCCAGCCTTATAGATAGCCTAATTAATACTTGCTAGTCCCCTTTAATGTACTTGTACTGAACAAAAAGAAAAGGAGTACTCGTGGCACCTTAGAGACTAACATTTATTTGAGCATAAGCTTTCATGGGCTACAGCCCACTTCATCAGGTGCATAGAATGGAACATATAGTAAGAAGATGTATATACATACAAAGAACATGAAAAGGGGGAAGTTGCCATACCAACTCTAAGAAGCTAATTAATTAAGATGAGCTATTATCAGCAGGAGGGAAAAAAAACTTTTGTAGCAATAATCAAGATGGCCCATTCCAGACAGTTGACAAGAAGGTGTGAGGATACTTAACATGGGCAGATAGATTCAGTTTGTGTAATGACCCAGCCACTCCCAGTCTCTATTCAAGCCCAAGTTAATGGTATCTAGTTTGCAAATTAATTCTAGTTCAGCAGTTTCTCGTTGGAGTCTGTTTTTGAAGCTTTTCTGGTGCCACAAGTATTCCTGTTCTTTTTGCGGATATAATCTAAGGGTACGTCCAGACTACCCACCGGATTGGCAGGTAGCAATCAATTTATTGGGGATCAATATATTGCGTCTCATTTAGATGTGATATATTGATCCCCGAACGCGCTCTCGTTGATTCCAGAACTCCACCAGAGCAAGCGGCGATAGCGGAGTCGACGGGGGGAGCTGTGGCCGTCGATCCCGCGCCGTGAGGACGGGAGGTAAGTCGAAATAAGATACATTGACTTCAGCTACGCTATTCCCGTAGCTGAAGTTGCGTATCTTACATCGACTCCTCCCCCGCCCCCATGTAGACCAGGCCTAACACGGCTGCTACTTTGAAACCTTGTACTGAACAGTTAAGCTGTTAGGGTATATCTAGAGTGTTCCTAAGAAGTGATTCAATAATTTAAATGGAGCATGTGTACTTAAAACAATTAAAGTGACATTTACATTTGTATTCACTGTAACAACTTCAGAAAAGTATTGACCATTAAAATAATTACAAGGAACTTTATAAGAATATCACACTTCAAAAACTCTGAAATCATAAGTATGTAAAGACAGTCTTACTGGGTAATTTGATGGTTTAAAGAAATGAAGACGCATATGTGGTTTAAAATTTATGGAAACTTTCTATTAAAATTTAAGCCATTGTGACAAGGAAAAAAGATTCATAGCAGAAGGTGTCTGAGATCATGGCTCATATATTCTTATATCATCTTATATATTCATATCATCTAGCTCATATATTCTTAACAGCCTATCATCAGCATCATTTCACTGACATATATTTTCTCTTTTGGGGTTTTCTTTTTTTTCTTAGAGGCCTCAAAGGCTTTGCCCTATTATTCTGGTGTTTTCATTAGTCTTACTAATAAAAGATTATTATGTGTTTTGTTTTATTTTAAAGTTGATCTCTATACAGTATAACTTGGTGTGATAATGCCGCAAAGGCAGTTTTAAGGATACCCATTTCACTCAGATTTCTACTTCAGACACTTGGGTGAAATTGAATTGCTTGGCTCAGGGCCAGCTTTAGGCCAGTTCCCCTCGATTCCCCGGAATCGGGCCCCATGCCTTAGGTGCCTTTAAAAAATTTTTTACTCACCCGGTGGCAGTCCGGGTCTTCGGTGGCATTTCGGCAGTGGGGGGGTCCTTCGGTGCCACGGAAGACCCGGAGCGAGTGAAGGACCCCCGTCCTTCAGTGCTGTGGAAGACCCGGAGCGAGTGAAGGACACTCTCCCCCACCCCCCGCCACCGAAGTGCTGCCGAAGACCCGGACCGCCGCCGGGTATTTGAATCGGGCCCCGCAGTTCCTAAAGCCAGCCCTGGCTTGGCTTATAATGCAGTCCTGTTGCTGATTCTATAACTCCATAGTCAATATATATATATTAAAGCCTCTAATACCAAATGCTACAATAAAATAAAAATGATTTAGGGACAATTAGTGGACAAGAAATGCCGCTTGAGTTTAGGGTTGACAACTTTCTAATTGCACAAAACCGAACACCCTTGCGCTGCCTCTGCCCTGCCCCTTCACTGAGGCCCACCCAGCCCCACCCTTTTTCTGAGGCCACACCCCCACTCACTCGAGTCCCCCCTCCCTCTGTCACTCGCTCTCCCCCATCCTCACTCACTTTTACTGGGCTGGGGCAGGGGTTAGGGTGTGGGCTCTGGGATCAGGGTGGAGATGAGCAGTTTGGGGTGCAGGAGAGGGGCTCTGGGCTGGGGCCAAGGGGTTTGGAGTGCAGGAGCGGGCTCAGGGCTGGGGCAGGAGAATGAGATGTGGGAGGGGGCGCAGGCTCTGGCTGGGGGTGTGGGCTCTGGGGTGGGGCCGGAGATGAGGGGCTTGGGGTGGAGGAGGGGGCTCCAGGCTGGGGCCGAGGGGTTTGGAATGCAGGAGGGGGATCAGGGCTGGAGTACGGGGTTGGGGTGCGGGAGGGTGTGCGGGGTGCAGGCTCCAGGAGGGTCCATGAGGGGGTTCTGACCTGGGGCAAGGGGTTTGAGGTGCGGGCTCTAGCTTGGTAGCGCTTACCTCAGGTGGCTCCCGGATGGCAGCGTAGCATGGATAAGGCAGGTTCTCTGCCTGCCCTGGCTCCGCACTGCTCCCGGAAGTGGCCAGTATGTCCGGCCCGTAGATGGAGATGTGGTCAGGCGGCTCTGCGTGGTGCGCACAGCCCGCACCCATAGGCAATGCCCCCACAGCTTCCATTGGCCAATGTTTCCAGCCAATGGGAGCTGCGGGGCCTTGTCCTGGGGGTTAGGACAGCACAGAGAGCTTCCCTGACCGCCCCTGCACCTAAGGGATGGACATGGTGGCCACTTCTGGGGAGCTGCGCAGAGCCAGAGGCACCAAAATCCTTTTACCTATAAAGGGTTAAGAAGCTCAGATAACCTGGCTGACACCTGACCCAAAGGACCAATAAGGGGGGCTCTAGGGGGGGGAAGGGGGCAAGGCTTTTGTTTGTGTGCTCTTTGTTTTTGGGTGTGTTCGCTCTTGGGACTACGAGGGACCAGATATCAATCCATGTTCTCCAAATCTTTCTGCACAAGTCTCTCATATTTCAATCTTGTAAGTAACAGCCAGGCAAGGTGTGTTAGTTTTATCTTCGTTTCCTCAACTTGTAAATGTTCCTTTTGCTAGAGGGTTTACCTCTGTTTGCTGTAACTTTGAACCTAAGGCTAGAGGGGGTTCCTCTGTGCTCTTTGAATCTGATTACCCTGTAAATTTATTTTCCATCCTGATTTTACAGAGATGAAGTTTACCTTTTCTTTTAATAAAGTTCTTCTTTTAAGAACCTGATTGATTTTTCAATGTTTTAAGATCCAAGGGTTTGGATCTGTGTTCACCAGGACTAACTGGTGACGGGATTACCAAGCCTTCCCAGGGAAAGGGGTGTAGGGGGATATTTCTTAAGCCTACCCAGGAAAAGGGATGTAAGGGCTTGGGGGGATAGTTTGGGGGAAGAGGAACTCCAAGTGGTCTTTCCCTTTTTTTTGTTAAAGCACTTAGTGGTGGCAGAGTACCAGGTTTTAACCTAAACTGGTAGAAATAAGCTTAGGGGGCTTTCATGCGGGTCCCCACATCTGTACCCTAGAGTTTAGAGTGGGGAAGGAACCTTGACATATGCATTAGTCAAATACAAGTTATCAGGCTCAAAACAGGGCTAACTGGATGAAAATCAGTGGCCTGTGATATGCAAGATGTCAGACTAGATGATTAGTAGTTAAAAAAAATCTTACAACAAAACTATGCCGTGAAAATCAATGCAAGACAAAAATCAGAAAACGTGTTTCTCTTGGTAAATTTTGTCCTTGTTATAGAACTTGGAAGGAACACATGTAGAATACTAATCTGTAACTCAAAACCAGTTTTATCAGGCCAAAAAATGGGGCTGAAAAATCCGGGGAACAAGATAGCAGAGTCTATATGATAGGCTACTCTTGCCACCAAGTCCGTTGGTTGCCCCTTGGCACAAGCACTACCCACTGGAGGCTCCCCATAATAGATATCGTGGGTGGGTAGAGGTGGGAGAGCCAAGGAGTTCCCACTCTGTGGCCAGAATGAAATGTGCCTGAAAAATACTGGAGATAGCCAGCTTCTGCAGTAAGCCCTTCCAGGGCTTCTAAAGACAAGAAGAGGAGATAGCCAATTTAGGAACTACTATGGTAGCAGGACATGTCTGCCAGCCATGCTGCCAGTGAAGATTAGTGGTTGAGAGACGTGCAGAGACAAGTTGGGAACATGCTTCTGGCCAGGGTCCCCAGGGTCTGGACTTTCTTTCCCCATGAATGCTGGGGGTCTATGTATTTGAGAAGTCTTCCTTAAGGTTCAGGCCACCACCATCCTCACATGAGAAGACAGGTTTAGGCAGTATGTCTTTGGGCTGTGATAAAATATTTACTCAGCCTTAATGTACTTATGCTAACATAATGTTAGCATAATGCACATCTGAGTGCATATAATATCCCCCATTTTCTTTTGATTAAAACCCTGAGAATTAACTCCCCTCACTCAACACACTTGACTGTATTGTGCCATCAATTTTTAAGCAGAAATGCCCATTGATTGCAATGGAGCTTAAAAATTAAAAATATTCAGGGGGACGACTGTGAAAAATCCACCAGATCATCCCATTTGTGTGTTGAGGCTAGCTGCTTCACAGAAGGGGAAATGGGCACTGTCAGCAAACTCCACTATGTGGATCACCAAGCAGATCAGAGGAGCAAAAACACCTCTGCACTCTGTACCACTGGCAGTGTGGCTCATTCCCTGACAATATAGTCATTGACTTCACCATACCTGTGCATTGTTTCTCTGTTCATGGATCTGACCACCAATGCCATAGTCAGGGACTTAATACTAGTCAGACCACCACTAATGTTCATGGCTATTTGCTCTTTGTACAAGGGGACCATACCACATATGGGGGCTTCCTCCTCTGCATCCCAGTGACAGATATGGCAATTTCCTGCAATATCTTTGACAGATATTATTGAATTAGTTCAACTAGCTTTGCAGTCCATTGTCCACTGTGTTATTACTTCGTATATAGACAGGCCCTCAGTCTTTCAGATATAAATACAAATTAATCAGAAATTTTTTAAACTGCTGTTTTCAGGGAGGTTAAACCCTGGTTGTAAAAATAAAATGTAACACACACAGCCTAACCCAGTACATTTTCATCAAAAAGTGAAAATATTGTTTCTTAGTTATACCAAACCCAAAATGGGGGGGGGGGGAAGAAATTGTCAACAGTTCTTATTCATTTCAGAGGGAAATCTTCATATGACATGCACAGGTAACTGAGTGAAAGTCCTATGTCCTGTGTTCTACCGGAGGTCAGGTTAGATTATCTAATGGTTGTTTCTTCTTTAAAACCTATGGATCTATGAAAACGATGGGAAAAGTGAGAATATAGCTTTTTTGATATTTTGAGGGAAAAAATGGCCAAAATGTTACCTTTAGAAAAACAAAAAGAACAGGAGTACTTGTGGCACCTTAGAGACTAACAAATTTATTAAATTAAATTAAATTTAAATAAATGTTAGTCTCTAAGGTGCCACAAGTACTCCTGTTCTTTTTGTGAATTCAGACTAACACGGCTGCTACTCTGAAATCCGTCATTTAGAAAAACACTGCACCTAAACATTTTGGGCGTGATTCAGATCTCTCATTACTAAAACTCCATTGACTTCACAGTAGTTACTCTTGAATTTACACCGCTGTAAGGAGAGAATCAGGTTCATTGTAACAAGAATGTACACAGACAGCTTCCCTTAGTATTACATTAGTGAGAATTAAACATGTTTAACCCCCTTTTGTATTGTAAAGAGAAGAGATCTCTTATTCAGACAGCCCACACACAGCTACAACAGACCTGAGCCATTCATGGTCAATTATGTCAGTAATCTGCATACTAACATCCTGAAGCACTAATTATCAAAATATGCAGACTGTAAAGATTCTGGAGAAATAACTGCATTTAAAAAAAATTGAAACAGGGATTACGTTAACATGAACTAGATACCTTGTGCCAGCAGGGTCTACACAGGGCAGTTATAGTGCAACATGTTAGAGCCTTTTAGAAATTGCTCCCCTCCAGGGCGTTTTGCCAGAATCAGGTATTCGTATCCCCAGTATTATTTTTCTATGTGAACGGTGTCTGTAGTTGCCACAGGGATGTTATGTGACTGTGACTGGGAAGGAAGGTGATTACTGTGACTGGGAACGAGAAGGAAAGTGGCCCACGGGATGTTCTGTTATGATGATATACACTGTAAAAATGTTTGAGAACTCCTGTTTTAAAATAATCATTAGGGAATATTTGGTTTTATTTGTTCACTTTTACTTTTTCAAGTTATTGGGTGTTTTATATAACTATTAGTGCAGTTAAGCTGCGTGTTCTCATTTTAAGCATTCTCCTGCCTTCCTCTCCCCATCTATCAGCTAGTGTCCTGCTTCCAGCTACTTCTCCTTCCTTCTTCCTCTGCAGAATGCAAAAAGGCCTCCACCCATTCAAGCCCCCAACCCACTAGAAAGCACTAGAACATCCATAATTCCCTCTAACTGGAGGGTCTTTGGCTTCTTGCTTCTCTTTCCTTTGCTCCCAGTCTTCCAGCTAAATTAGCACTACTGGCTCTATGGTGGTGACTCTTTCCCAGTGCTGACTGATCTCCCCTTTTTTGTAGATTGGTCAAATGGAATGAGTCAGTCAGGACTATGGAAAGGTGGGACAGGCTGCGGGGGGGGAGGATTCTTGACAAAAGGGTGATTCATACCTAATGTATCACACTAATAATTTTTTTAACACTGTGCTCTCCAGAAAGCCGTTGGAAATTAGAGTACCCAGGTGTAAATCATCTAGGAATTAACTGAAATTATTTAATGGTCTGATTTGACTGGCTAAATAGTGGGCTAAAGTACTTATTTGGACAAATTCTGCTTTTCATTGACATTAATTGAGTTGTACTAGTATTAAACAAGAGGAGAATTTGTTCCATTGTGTGCAATATGTAGGCACAAAGAGCTAAGTCTGGGTTTGTGCTTTAGAATTGGCTATTCATTGCTTACCTTTTTAAACACCTTTAATTTAGCTTATTAAAGATATGTGTCTCAACATTAGACAATAGCTAACTGCTGCAGTATTTCTAGGACATATGCAAACACATGCTGACCCATAATGATTTGCTAGAATTCCCAGTAACAACTTTTGCCTTAATGTGATATATGCTATCATGTGCCAACAGTGCCCCTCTGCCATGTACATTGGCCAAACCGGACAGCCTCTATGTAAAAGAATAAATGGATAAATCAGACATCAGGAATGGTAACATACAAAAGCCAGTAGGAGAACACTTCAATCTCTCTGGACATTCTATAACAGACTTAAAAGTATCCATCCTTCAACAAAAAAACTTCAAAAACAGACTTCAAAGAAAAACTGCAGAACTAAAAATCATTTGCAAATTTAACACCATTAATTTGGGCTTGAATAGGGACTGGGAGTGGCTGGCTCACTACAAAAGCAACTTTCCCTCTCTTGGTATTGACACCTCCTCATCAATTATTAGGAGTGGACCACATCCAACCTGATTGAATTGGCCCTGTCAGCACTGGTTCTCCACTTGTAAGGTAACTCCCTTCCCTTCATGTGTCAGTATAACAATGCCTGCATCTGTAACTTTCACTCCATGCATCTGAAGAAGTGGGGTTTTTACCCATGAAAGCTTATGCCCAAATAAATTTGTTAGTCTTTAAGGTGCCACCGGACTCCTCATTGTTTTTTTGCTTGGGAGGGTTCCTGTGTGAACCAAGTGAAGTATGTGTGTATATACAGTATATATGAGAAAAGAGATGTATGGGAGTGCTTGTGTGAGTATTCACAACACATGGTTTGGTGATATCCATGTGATAAACTGCAGAACTATGTCATAAATTGCAGTTATCATGTACATTTGACTGCATCACATGTATTTACTTCACCACTCATCAGTAATGCAGCCATCCCAAACTCAGACTTATAAACGCTTTGCCAAGATTTGAAATATCAGGAGTCTAAAGTTAGTCTCTCTAAATCTGTATTTATATGCCTAAATAAGTGGGCTAATTTTCAAAGTGCTGAACACTTAGCAACTTCCATTAATTTTTAGTGGGAGCTGCTGGGTGCTCAGCACTTCCTGAAAACCAAGGGGAGGTGCTGATTGGCGGGGCTGCTGGTGGGTGGGTGGGAGAGGGTGGCGGAAGCTGCTGGGGGGCTGAAGTATGACTGTGGCTCTTTGGCAATGTACATTGGTAAATTTTGGCTCCTTCTCAGGCTCAGGTCGGCCACCCTGGTCTAGTATATCTCTGTTAACAGCAACTAGGCCTTTATATGATGCCCATCGCCATGATGTGTAAGGACACTCAGAACACCACATCACACCAGAACATGCTCCTTTTATATTTGTTGTGTATTTTGTCTTTATTTCTTCTTTTGTCTTGGAGCTCAGTAGCTGAAGGCAATCCACATAGGCACAAAGGCAAGGGTTCAATAAATCACAAAATCATAGAAATTAGTTCTTTGTTTGAAAGAAACTACTGTATTTTGCATTTATTCCTCTGTTTCAAAACAAACCCAAAATTATCCAAACACTCTCTCAGAAAGGTCTATCTGAAACCGGCCTGTTGGCATTGTAGCTGATGCACAAAAAGCCTATTTATCATGTAATAAATACTTTAGATAAACATAGCTCATTTTCATATTTATATTTTTTTCATTTCACTGAAGCAAGTCCATGAGTTATTTCAGGTAAAGAGGCTTTTTATGAAGTTAGATTGCAGTTATTTGATGCAAAGCCTGATTACAAAGCTTAATTCCAATTTTACATATCGCATAGTAGGATTTCAGCTGAGTTATCAGCATAAACATTTACATAAGTAAATATTGGAATAAAATATAGATGGGTTCTGACTAAAATATCACCTGGTAGCCTTTGGATTCTCTTAAGTTTACTTATCCCATGATTTTATTGTCGTATCTAGAAGTTCTGCCTTGAAAACCGTCATCTCCAGGAATAATAATGCCACATCATTACCCAATCATCAGGGCCCCATTCCAGCTCCCATTAAAGTCAATAGTAGTCTTTGTGCACAGTGCTTTAATAAGAGCTTGATCAGCACTAGAAAAATTCGCTAATCTGTAGACATACGTTTAGAGGTGCAATAACATTTTTTAGGGTACAGGTTGCGTGCTGCACATTTTTAGATTATACCACAGACAATGGGCAGTTTTTGTAGTTTTCAGGGATTAAAGGAAGGGGGAGGGGAAGCACAGCTCCCCCTATGCTAAAAAGCACAGGATAGCTCCCCCTCCTTCTTGGATGGTGTGGTGAGAGCTCCCCCTTCTGTATGCTTCTATAATAACCACTGGTAATACCAAAAGATTCAAGTGGGAATAATTCCTTAAATGGCTCATGCCTGCTCCCACTGAAGTCAATGCCAAAGTTTGGCAAACTTCAGTAGTAGCATAATCAGGCCTAAATGATGTAAATGTGGAGATAACTTTGTGATCATGGTGCTGTACATCCTCCGGTACATTCAAGAGGAGGAAACAATAAAAGCACTGAATACAGTTCTTATAATCATGTCTTTCCCCTTTACTTAACCAAAGAAAGCAAACTCCTTCATTATGCTCCCTTTCCTTATCAGTTGGAACTCTACTATATTTCATATTTGCTCCTTATCTTCTATGTAGAATACTTTTTCCTTAAATTAAAATATTTTCCTGAAAAAATTGCTGATGCTCCCCATGGTTTTGATTTTAAATGAATAGCACATACAGGGAGGGTAATAAATAATTAGATTAAAATATAAGTAGATGTTGAGAGAGAAATAAAAAAGAATTCCAACCTTTATTCCACTTTGAACAAGCTTGTGTATGTCCAAAAACGGTTCCTTAATTATGTCCCCTTCAGGAGTGAAAATCTTCACATATCCTTCCTTCTCAAGGATAAAGAGACGATGTGATCCATCCCCACAGTGCACTGCACCAACAGGCTGCCTCAAACCACTCACAACCTCCTGAATACAGAAGCAGTTGTGCTTGTGCTTTCTAAAGAAATCAGAGAAAAACAGTGAGACTTTTTTATTATTATTATTTTGCAATAGATACAGTTCACAGAACTTTCACATAACATTGCCCCTGAGAACTACAATACAAGGTTCCTAAAGTGGTATTACAGGGATAATTCTAAAGCCCATATTCTGTCCTCAGATGCACTGTGGCCACTCCTGCTGAAGTAAATGAGAGTAACCTGTGTACATCCAAGAGCAAAATTTGGCTTTATATAGCTGGGAGTTAAAGTAAAGTAGCCTGAGATCTGAGAGCCAGGGGAGGGACAGCAAAATTCACAGAGAGGAAAGTAAAATTTTTATAGGAAAATTCTCTCCTAAAGTAAGCATTGCAAATCCCAATGACTTCAGAATTTGATAAAATTTTCCTTATTTTGGAGCAGTATACTTAAATAACATAATCCAATTTATTCACAGTAGTGGAAAATATACAAGAGAAAAAAATGCCATATGCATAAAAACAGATTTGTTAATAAATTATTCTAGAGAGAACCTCCATACTGCTGTGAACTATTAGTAATAAATTTCAGATCAAAGTGACACACATGAAATACATATGAATCACAGAGAAGCCTGGCTCATAATACTCTATTGGTTACCTACATATCAAAAGTATCTTAGCTAATGTGATTAAAAAAAAGGCACTTAAACAGCAGCAAAAGAAAATAACATCTGGAGCACACAGCTGCAGAGCATAAGCACAGACTGAGCTGATTCACTGTGAAAACCACAAAGATTTGTCAGTTTTTTTAGATTAAACAGCATTTATCTTTATGAACCTGCTGATCTCTTCCACTTTGTCATATTCTTCCATCTGGTCCAAATAGTTAGAAGCTGGGCCTCGCACTTGTTTTCTTGGAAAATCTGGAAAGCACAAGCCACCATCTTTTCTTGCGTAGTAAAAGCAAAACTCATCAGCTGTAGTTTGGAGAAACCCTTAAAAATGTAAGAGAGCATACAAGTGTTTAGTGTATTGCCAAGGCTGCAGGTTTTTGTGCCTTCAACCTAATGTTCAAATGGGTTATATTCTGAGTGGAAAAATAAGCACTTTAAACAAAGTTCTGTCTTTAAACACAGATAGATGGAGTAATACCTTTTGTGGCTTACTCTTCTCTATTTCTATCACCCATTATTTGCAATGTAATTAAACAGGCAAAAAACTACTATGTTAAAATAATACTAAGGGTCAGTCATAAAAACATGAGAGAAAATTCAGTTAAAGTGGCCACGCACCTGTTGAAGTCAGCAGACCCCACTAATGAAGGACAATGTGTTGTAAAGCTCAAGCTATTGCAGCCTTAACTTAACTTTTTCTTGCTGTTTTGGTTTACAGCTGACCCTTAGCATTATTATTTTAACAACATTATATTAGAGAGTACTGGTTTTCATTTTGTTTTTATGTTGCTAACTGCCAATCAAATAAATGATGGTATTTTCCATTGATTTATGAAAGGGTGTAAAAACTTCATATCAATATCTTAAAAACTTCATGAAGCATTGGCACCAAAAGACAGTCAGTATAAATGGTGCATGAGGAGTTGTCTCAAAAAGAGAGGACTAAGGATAAAACAGAACTTCATTTATATTCAGGTATTCTTAGAGCTCTGTGGTTAGTACTCTGCCCTAGCACAGGAGAACCTGAGGTTCAATATCACAGACTAGTTCTTCACTCTCCAGCACCTAAGAGGAGGGAGTGCCTCATCCTCTTTTGTAGCTATACTTGTAGCCTATCTAAAGCAAGTGTGTATGGGTTCTGTAAACTGTCTTTAGCTGAAAGGAGTTCTTTAGGTTAGGGGTTATTTAAAGAAGGAGTCTGAAAACCAGAAGAAAAAAAAAAGAAAGAAAAGAAATAGAGATCTATGAGGAAGAACAGTGCTGCTGTTGACTTTTTAATACATTCCAATAACAGCAAGACTATTACTTTCTACCCATAGACCTATTTTTAGTAAGTTTCACCCATTTTTAATCTTCTTTATCAAGCTCACGTGTACATCAGAAGGCAGAATTTGGCCCATTATATAGAGTGTGTGGGGTTTTGAATAAAATCAGCAAGATAGTCTGGTTTAGAACATCTTTAAGTTCCCTTTGCACTGCCAGAGCAATGCAAAAGGAGACTTTGCATGGGTCAGGATTTGGGCCATGGTATATATAGAATTAATAATGATGCAGTATATAGTATAAAAGTTTTATTGGCACTCAGTTGGGATCATCAGCATAACTCTCATATAACTTCTCCACTTGTAAGTAATGCAGTTATCCCAAACTTATGTCAATAAAACTTTTGGACTTCAACTCACAATCATGTATTCTTCTCATATGAGTCCTCCTTTAATAAATAATATCCTGGTCATTCCAAATAATGGGCCAAATTCTGCCTTTGGGTAATAGAAAATAAAATTTGGAACACGTGATTGTGTGTTGTGGTATGAAGGTTTCATTGGCATGAATTTGGAGATTCAGCAAATATCAGTTGCTAGTGGCTGTTTCTAATTTATAGGAACTAGCACAAGAAATGCATGAGAAAATAAGATACATAATTTTCATATGGAATAAGTGAAGATTAATTGTGACATAAACACAGAACAGTATTCCAAGGCTCTGTAGATGTCAAGCTAGACCCAAAACCAATCCAGAATCTTGATGTTGAATTATTTGACTTCAGAGGGCACGACCGAGCTCTTAGTGATTTCTTTCTCTACATACAACAGACAATCAAGCTAAGTGCAATGGACATTTGGAGCTGTGGAATTGAGCATGTAGTAATGTGCCATTTTTATTAAGGACACATTTCTTTGTTCTGAAATTTTGTCTTCAATAAGAATAAATGGGAGTATGTGTGGATCACACTGGCCAGTATATGTTCATTTCTAATAACAGTCAGATGCAAACTCATTTAGCCAATGCCATATGGAATGTTCTTTACTTTTACATAAAGTGATTGACTTTATGCCTGTGGCTATTTGTCTCATGAAGTATTTTAGCATGTAAGCAAGTATGAAATGTACTGAACTTGTTTTTGCCATTCAACAAGCCCATTCCTTTTTCATATTCTATAACTCTGTTTTTAAAAACTGGGGTTTGAACTGAACTCTGAAACTCTACAGTGTCAATGGATGAACTTGCTAAGTTGTCAAAAAAGGATGGTGCCTCTATAAGGACAACTCCAATTGTGCATAATGGGTGGTATTTTGAAAAGTGCTCAGAGTTGGTCTAACTACTTCCATGGAAATTAATGGAGTTAGGCCAACTCTGAGCACTTTTCAAAATCCCACTCTGTATATGTTCCATCCAATTAAGGTCAATTTATCTTTGGATGTCTGTGCAATTCGAATTGACTTCAACGGGAGTCTGGCACATGCATAAAAAGGCAGAACTTGGCCCTTAAGCTTTATTCTGCCATGTAATAAGAAAGCATTTACTTAAAAAAATTCGCTGCCATATATTACATATACTAGATCAGATATGCAAACTGTCTCAATAAAGAAATATTTACATTAAATAAGGGGTCAAAATCCTACAGTTTTACTCTGTTCTTAGGAAAGCACACTACTACTGACTTCTCTGGGGTTTATGCCTAAGGGCTGTAAAGGCCCTCTGAATTTCTGTATCTCTTGCTATGGTTTTAAAGAACCTTACAGGCAATGACCAATTTTCTCTGCTCATTTTAAGTCTCTCTTGTTTTGCTAGGATCCCGGGGGCATTATGTTTCTTTATATTTGAAAAATGAATGGTAAAAATAGAGAGGAATCTGAGCTCAAGTTCCCAGTCTGTATATCCCTGAAGTTGAGGGATCAAGAAATCTAGATCTAAACCCATTATGTGGATTTGGGAATCAATCTGGATCCAAAACTTGCTAGGGAAGGTTGGAGCTTCCAGGCTCAGAAGCTATTTTCCTCCTCCCCCCAATCTCACCCTTCATCCCTATCTCACTATGTTTTTTATCACCCTTGACTCCTTCTAGCCTCTCTCCCATTGCAAGGTCACCCAGCCAACCCTCAGCCTTGGCTTCACTCACTAACAACTTCCTCTGCTCCTGAACTCATCCAGCTGAGCATCCTGGATGGCAGTCCCACAACCATGCTGATTTCTACCACTACAAATTCATTCTTTCCCTCTACAGCTCTTCCATCTCACTAGTCAAGAAGGACCACTTCTGCATTCTCATTCAATTCTGCCATTGCAAAGTTGCAACCACAGCTGCCTCTCTTAAACCTTTCCATTGCTCCCACCTTTCTAAGGTCAGGATGTCACTGATTTTTTTAATCAACAAGATTTGATGGGACCTCCCTTCTTCTCTCTCTAACTCCTCCTCCAAATCACCATCTCTCCTTCCCCCATCACCAAAACTGAGATTTCTTGTTTGCTCTCCTCCTCTAACTGCTCCAACTGCCCCAGCAACCCCTTCCCTTCTTCCCATCCTGATCTCCCTACTCCCCACTCTCCTTTTTTAACATTTTCTCTCAATCCAACATTCTCCAATGGTTCATTCCCTTCACGCTAAAAGTATGCTCTAATTTCATCCTCATAAAAAAAAAATCACCCTTGACCCCACTTACTTCTCCAACTACATTCTCTCTTCTCCCATTCATTTCCAAGCTCACTGAACATCCTCTCTACAACTGCTGTCTGGAATTCCTCTTCTTCAGCTCCATTCTAGACTCTTAATCTGGTTTCTCCCTCCACTGAAACAGCTTTCACCAAAGTCCCTAATATCATCTTCCTGACGAAATCTTCTACTATATCTCCAACTATTATCAACCTAACTTGCTACTTTTCAACCCATTGACCATGCTCCTCACCTTTTGTAACCTTCATCACTTTCTGGTTACTCCTACATCTCAAATTGTTCCTTTGGCATCTTGTTCAGTGGATGCCTTTTCTCCCTTTCTGTAACTTTAAAGAGGAGTCTTCAGTGGACTGATTGAGTCAGGTTCTGATCCGGCTCCAGCCTTTACCCACCACAATCATGGGGAGCCTGTGGTAAATTATCTTGGGCCTGTACCATGCTTGGAGTAGGTCAAGTCCAGAAATCACACCACTCACCCCTTTCTTGGGCCGTCTAGCCCAATGAATTAAATGGAGCTACATTGATTTATGCCACCTGGGTATCTGACCTAATTACTTTATTCCTGCTAACTTCATTGAGATAGAGAATATATATATTTTTAATGACTAGGGAAAATATTGTTCTGTTTCCTTGTGGTTTCTTTGTTCCATGATGATGGATTTTGAAAAGTTATGGGGGGCATAAGTGACCAGATTTCTAGCTTCACATTTGAAATTGTTGACAAAAAACATGCTCACCTCACTCTCCTCAACTCTTAGCTATGTTAGTGAGGTGACTCCAGCCAAATTCTTCCCTTGCTGAAACCTTTGGAGACTACCAGGTCAGGTGGTCACACAACTTAATCCCAGTGGATTTTTCAGGTGTGTGGTAATGGGCCTGCATACACCCAGCAGCAGTGTGGAACTGTTGCAGCCTCCACTAGAGACAGCCACACTGTAAGCCCTTGACATTTTTCAGCAAATACCAAATAACTATGAAAGTACTCCTGGAATTACAGTGCAGGGAGCGGTTATTCTCCCAGCATTTCTGCCATTTTGGTTTGAATGCCACTTGGTTAAAAACCCACTTCTAGATTCTGACTTTGGTAGCATCTGGAGCTGGATCTGCACACAATCACCACAACCAATTTTTGTTAAAAACAAGAATAATGGGCACAAGGAAAGAGGTAAGATGTTGAACCCCAGCTAATGTCAGTTTGCTTCCATGATACCATCTGGTGCTTCAAAAGTGAAGAAAAATGTGATTTCTAATTCAAAGAAGGGATGTAGGCCCCTTATTTGTGGCAAATCTTCAGCTTGGCTACTGGATTTGGGCACTGAGGATACATTGTGGAAGAATGGAAAAGAATCCTCTCCCCAGGCCATAGAGCAGTTGTGGAGCCACTCTGTGAATGAATCAGTCCCATAAGGCTAAGTACCTACTAATAGTTTTGACTTGCAGATGGAGAGAGAACTGTGGATGGATTTCTGGTGTTAGTCAGTAACAGAGCTGGTTCAGTTCAGGCTTCAACAGCCTCCATTGTCCTAATGCATCTATTCTTCTGTGGGAGGGGAGAATAGGAGGATAGTGTAGCAATAGAATAGCTGTCCCTAGCCCTAGTCTGCCATTGTTCTTCCCCTTACATTTGACTACCCCAAAATCCTTCCCCGGCTTGGATGTCAGAACCTTCTGTGGCTGTGGAGACAGGGATAGGTTTTTCCTCAGTGCATGTGGCTTCCATTGGCATTAATGGAAGTTATGCTATTGGCTGAAGGGAGAATAAATCCTCCCTTTATTTATTTAGATGTAAGAAAAACAGATAATAGGTCCACCCATCTCAAGATCTAAGAGCACCTTACAAAACTTAAAATTCATAATAATTAAATAAATTACATTAACAGACTTAAATTCAGTGCCCCAACACGCACTCAGACTGAGCTTCTATGTAAAATTCAGATGCTAAAATGAGATTAGACATCTGAGATAAAATAGGGAGCTTCTATACCATTCTTTACATCCTCATGTAGTACATATCCACACAACTTTTCCAAGTATTATTTGTATACAGCTTACTATATATATTTTGACCTTGTGCAAAAATGGGGGGTGGACCCGATCCTTCATTCCTTGTGTATTCAAAACTCCTGCTGAAGTAAGTGGGGATTTTGAATGCATACAAATACAAACTCAAGCTCATAATTAGTGGGGAAAATGTACTACTTTCATAGGTATTTCTTAACAAATCAGTCCCATAAGGCTAAATACCCTCTAATATTTTTGACTTGCAGATGGAGAGAGAACTGTGGATGGATTTCTGATGCTAGTCAGTAATAGAGCTGGTCTGAAAATGAAACTACATTTTAACAAAAAGAAATGTTTTTTTTCCAAAGTTGAAATTTCATTTCAACCAAAAATTGCTCACCAGCTCTAGTCAATAAAAAAATACTTATCATTCCTATATCACTTTATGGAGTAAAAACATGTTTGCCATCACCAACTATTCCTTATAATTCCCCTGTGATGTAGTTGAGTGGCATTCTGCCCACTGCACAGATGGAGAAACTGAGGGAGAGAAATTAATTGATGTGCTAAGTGCCAAACAGTGAGTCACTGGCAGGGGTATGATTAGAACTTAGGCCTGTTTACCTCCCAGCCCTGTGCACATTCCTCCAAGCCACATTGCCTCACAGGAGCTTGTTCTTTGCAGTTCATGTAGAAGCAGCAAAGAATCCTGTGGCACCTTATAGACTAACAGACGTTTTGCAGCATGAGCTTTCGTGGGTGAATACCCACTTCTTCAGATGCTTGCAATACTTAAGCTTGCATCTGAAGAAGTGGGTATTCACCCACGAAAGCTCATGCTGCAAAACGTCTGTTAGTCTATAAGGTGCCACAGGATTCTTTGCTGCTTCTACAGAACCAGACTAACACGGCTACCCCTCTGATATTTGCAGTTCATGTTAAGCAATCTAAATAATGAAGCATAGGTTGTGAGTTCTTTTTGTTTGTTTTTTCAATACTAGTCAAGTTTGTAAAGCTTTCAAATGGGAAACACAGATCTCACACATGGATTATAAAACTCAAATGAACTATGAATTTGCTTTTAAATGTACATATATATTTTGAAGGACACTCTAGAATTCTATAGGTCACTTTCCACAAAAGTGTGACCTGAATCTCAATACCTTCATGAAATATTAATACATGTGCCAATGACCACTCTGCCAAACAAATCAATTAACCCTGTCCGACATAAGTATGCAACAACTTTTTGTTAGTGTAGCCCACTCTCAGAACAAGTATTTAGAATGATTATTAGCATATGATTGATGTAGGAAAAATCCTATTCTAGCTAGCTTGTAAGCTCTTTCCTGCAAAGCACAGTGCTCTGTCCAGTGCTAAAGTTATGCTTTCATCTGGTTATCTTTCAAGGCAACCTGGGTGGTCAAAAAAGCACTTGACATCTTGATGCACTTCAGCAGTTTTACATATACACAAACTTTGTAGAAAAATAAATTTGTCATTCGTCACCACATATGTTGATCTGGGGAGTGAGGATCCTGAGGCTGTAGCTCCTGTGCTGCTCAGCCCATTCCCTCTCTATCCCCTCCTCCCTCTTTAACTTTTTTCCCTACAGAGCATTTTTCTCAGAAACTTAGACTCTAATGAAAAGATGATGTAAATGTTCAGCAGAATATACTCATCATTTGGGTTAGTTACAAACTTGTATTTAAAAAATACTCTTTGTGGTGGCTTCCAGGATGGGCCAAACGTTTACAGTATCTACTCTGTTATCTCTGCTCAGCAGGCAGTCTTGGCAACTATGATCTATTCTGCTTTGCTCTGGGGAATGTGATAAAGAGCAAGAAACAGCTGGTTTAAGAAAGCCTTAGAAACATCTCTGTAGTTTATAAAGACAATAATAATATTTTCATATTTGAATGGGTTTAGATACATGTTAAACCACACCAAAGGGAAAAATCAACTCTATTCAAAACGTTTTTGCAAGTCAATAAGAGAACACTACAGAAAAGTCCCGTGCCCCTGGGAGTTCAAAGAAAACAAAGTACATACTGTACATAAGCAATAAAAGCATTGCCCACTTAAAGCCATACCTATTACACAGCTCTGATGTTTTATGTTACAGTTTTACAGAACTGTTCATGTTATAAATGATTATTCGCAAGTTTGTCATGATCTTACCTAACTCAGAACTACATTATTTTATTTTAAATTTCACTGCTCAAAAAAATCACACTAGTTCAACTTTTTTCTGTGGTGTCAACAGTGTTTGGATAAGGAGAGAGGAACAGTTGAAGAAAGGGCAATCATAATTATATAAATGTTTTAGTCCTGTAATTACTGATGATGTTGTTTAACATAATAATCTTTTAAGACAATATTTTAACTTATTTAAAATGCAACTACCTTTGCAGGGCATCTTGTCAATCTTGTGTAAAGATGACATTTATGTGATGGCTACAGGCACCATGAGCCAAATTCCGCTTTCAGTTATGCCAAGGTAAACCCAGTGACTATGGCAGGGCCCTTCAGGGTCAGTTAAGAGCGGGATTTGGTCCCATGTTGTTAACAGCATCATGAAACTGATTCAAAGGGCACTGAAGTCAGTGGAAGGACTCCCACTGATTTCAGTGGGCTTTCAATTCTGGTGCATATGTTTAAAAACAATAATGTATGTGATTACCAAACCAGAAAAGGACACCTTAAATATTCAACATCTTTATACTACCTACACTATACTACAGCTTCTCTTTTCTTTCACTTTAAAAGCAATGTATCAGTTAGAAGAGCTTTATTATGGTTGGCTAATTGTTTTTATGCTTTGGGTGAACTAAGTGAAATTTCAATACAGAGAATAACTTATTCTGGTGATTTGAAAAGTTATAACATATGTCACTGTTTTTTCTAGAAATTCAAGAGGAGGCTGGGAAGAAAAAACCCAAATATTCACTTAAATAGGAAAGATCTACCTTCATGGTCCTGATTCTACAGTTCTTAATGTCTCTGGGGTTTTCCCGATGGAGGACTGCAGAATCTGATCCCAGATTTCTTAAGCAATAGAGAGCATTTAAATTTAGACATCTTTTTTTAGTCCATTATTTTGCTATAGTTTTTACCTGGTATTTGACCTCTGCAAGTATAATAGAATTCTTTACAATAGTCTTTGCACAGGAAGGGAAGAGCTAGTTCTCTTTCAGATTCTTCCCCTTTCTCAGGTGAATGGAATAGATTCTGAGCATGTGGTGAGCAGTGTGCACATTTGATTTCTTCCAGTAGCTTCACACATTCTGTGTTGTTGGTAACAGAAAATATCTGCAAGCCACAAACCAGAGACAAATAAACACATGACCTACTTCCCTGTCTTATACAAAAAGATTCTTTGAAATAATGTAAGTAAATCATGCTAATGTAACCAGTACAGTTATGAATCAGTAAAATGTGCCATATTTTAAGTCACCATGCTAAGTGAAAAATTAATACTATGAAAGAGAATCACGTGCAATAAATCATCAGATTTTAGAGTACTAACAAGTGCTTCTCTTTCCAAATGAAAATTAATTTACTCCCACTATTCAAGCCTGCAATCTCTTAATTGTGTGAGTAATTCTTGATCAGTGGGAATACTCACATAAATAAGAATTACTGGCATAAGCGAGGGCTGCAGGAACAGGCCCTATGTCCACTTCTCTTATAGGTGATGCTGAAAAATACAACTTCCAAGTCTAAATTACTTGCATAAGAGGCTCAGATTAAGAGTTACCTAAAGATTGAAAACTAAATTTCTAAAGTCAGAACACATTAGAAAAACAATCTCCAGGTATTTATAAAATAAGCAGGCTTTGGATTGTACTGTGAGCCTACTATTGAACCTCCTATGGTGGAATTCTCAAGGGATTCCTCTGAGTTTTCTGCTTTTAAATGCAATTATATTCATACATATGCCAATGTAAACTGTTGGTAGAGAAAACCTTAGATTTTCAGTAATTTCTGTTTATATGAAATAGAAAATATGAATTTTTCCTTAACATACAGTTTGTCCTATTATTCAATTTTAACTTTGTCCTTAATACTTAAGCACTACACCAGGCTTCATAATTTGTATAAGTAAACACAAGAGCTTGGGGAGTGCAATGTCAGCATACCATGAAAAATAAATGTTAAGAGAAAGCAGCACATTCTTCACTATTAGTCTGTAATATTATGCACTTCATAACTAATTGTAAACCACAGGGTACTAAGGGTTTGCTTTTCGATCTCTCAACCCAAAATTACATTACGGCTCAATCCAGCATTCACTGAAGCTATTGTGAGCTGGATCAGGCCTTATAGAACATAAAGCACAGCATCTCATTATTACTGATTTAGCATAATTATAAACAATTCTAATATACATATTTTTTAAAAAGTGATGCTACAAACATTTTATACAACCTTTCTTTTACTGTGCAAGTTCTCAGATCTCAGAGTGGATTTGATATTACTGTTTTTCACACTGTGAAGGACTCTGTGATGTTTCATTCTACTGTAACAACATTGATTAGTTCCTTTCAGAAAACATGCAGTAATATTGCTAAATTACCCTAGGTAAATCAAATAATTTAACTTGCATGGAGATTTTTGGCCCATAATTTGACTCATAATTATTGTTCCACAGCTCATCAATCATCTAGAATGCCTAAGGCCAGTAATATAATTTTGAACTCATCACTTTATTTCTGAATGAGAATCACATAACTTTGCTCCCAAATATCTGAGAGTGCTTTTTTATTGTTTTAAATCTGGCAAACAAAATATTAGCAATAATATGGCATTTTAAAAATCACATACAAAATATTAATTGCAGCAATCCTAATTCTGAATAAATCTACATTTTTTTTTATTTTTGAATTAAGCATTTCTCAAACTTTTGAAAGCCAGACCCTCTTCAGGAAAATGAAATTAATCATGCCCTATTCAGCCCTTCCATGTGCTGCCAAAGGATCCATCCCCCAAAACAAGCAGTCGCTCAAAGTAGTCCCATTGGCTTCAATTGGACCCACTAATGTCAGTAAGTAGAACAGTACTTGGCCTGCCTTCTCTGGTAGAATCCTCATTAATTTCAGAGTTTTTCTGGTTTGAGTCTGCAGGATCAGACCCTAAATAGTCTATTCTGTACAGTTCTTATATTGCCATCATCATCATCATAGTATCTGAGTGCCCTCTAGCAGCGCATTAAGCGACATGACTAACATCTGTCACGTGTAGTTGGCTCTCTCTCTTGTCCTTTCCACAATAAGAAAATTGTGTGTGCGGTGTAGTGTTTTGTTTTGGTATGGGGTTGTTTTGTTTTTTAAGTGTACACACTGATACGCGTTTGTATGAGAGAAGGTAAAGCTGAAGCGCACCTTGCACTTGGAGTAAAAGGTGGTGAGATTAATGTTGGCCCTTAGTTCCTCCTGTTCGTTCCAGTCTCAGACTAATCCCCAAGAAAGCTCAGTTTCCTGCACAGATGATCTTTGTCTTTATAGTAGAAAGTTTCATTATGCCTGAGGAGCAGAGTTGTCAGCCATGGTCTTCATCCAGGAATTTTAGCTGATCCTTTTAGATATGCTGAACCCAGGTCATTGAGGGCCTTGAAGATAACAACCATGATCTTGAACTTCATTTTCTTCTATAGGAAACCAGTGGAGGATAGGTCTTATGTGCGCATGGTAGACCATGCTGCTGAGTACACATTCTGTACCAGTTGGAATTTCCTTCAGGCTGATGGCTTCATGCCTAGGTATATTGCATTGCTGTAGTCCATATGTGAAGTGACAAAGGCCTATATAACAAAGACCAGGCCGTTGTTCACCATGATGGAACAGAGTCTCCTAGCCAACCACAGAGGTTAGACAACTTGTGGATGCTGACATGTGAGAGCTTAGCATCAGTGAGGAATCCAGGAGCACTCTTAATCTATGGATTGAATTGCCCTATTCTGAGTGTGTATTTACCACCAAGGAAACTACACCATGTTTGCAGACTCTTCAAAGTGCTTTCTTCTGTCCACTAGAATCACCTGTCTTCATCTCTAAGCTAATCTCATCCAAGTACTGGGATACGTTGGTGGTAGTGGTATATGAAGCATAGGACAATAATCAAAGAGGTAAATATTGAGTTTGTTTACTGAATTAACCCCACAACTGATGCAGGCATATTGCCATAGTTCTATTGGAAGGTACCAGTGCACATGATGAGAAAAAATACAAAAAGTCAAAAGCTAATTTATTTTTCCTTGTGGAAAATGCATTTAATTGCCCAGTTATAGTCAAGTAAAAAATGCTTGACTCCATTTTAACAGCTAAAGCTAAAAGGATCCTAATCCTCCTGACCAGCTGCCATCCACAAGGGGTTTGATTTTAGTCGGAGGAATTTAATCCCGCTCTCAATTTTTGGAATGTGTCTTGGTCATATAATAACTAATCAAAAGATTAGGTAATGGGACTCAATAAATTATCTGAAAATCAAGTACAATATTTTTATGTTAAGTTTCATGCTATTTGAGCATAGTAGGATGGTAAAACTTTGCTCTGTGTGAGGTCTGCAGTAGAAATACCTATTTGAAGGTAGATAGAATCATCATTCTAGCTTTGGTTTCAATAAATCAATAGCCTTACTGAAGTCAATTAAACAGATTTAGCCCAAGGCTGAAACACTGTTTAGAACACAGTATTTTTGGTGAACATATAATAATGACCTTTACCTTTAAAACTGACAATATCTTTGGTCTCTTAAAGAAATGCAAACTAATTTCCTGTATCAATTTTAAAAAGTTATATGTGAAACCATCAAATTTGCAGTGGTTTGCTGTGGAAAACATGTAAAACTTCCAAACATTATTGCGGCATGCATAGTAATGATTGTCTGCTGCTGACTAATTTACAACATCTGTAAGATCATCCTTTAATTTCTAGCCACAGGAAAGTAAGACTGGTAGAAGAAAGGT